>NC_064615.1:306186952-308686952 GCF_023898315.1 Schistocerca nitens | reverse complement strand
GAGGCAGTCCAACCCTTCTCATGGAAATGTTTCAAAAAATGTGTGTGAAATCTTATGGGACTTAACTTCTAAGGTCATCAGTCAATAAGCTTACACACTACTTAACCTAAACTATCCTAAGGACAAACACACACACCCATTCCCGATGGAGGCCTCGAACCAGCCGCACAGTCTATGACTGCAGCGCCCCAGACCGCTCGGCTAATCACGCGCGTCATGGAAATGTTTAATAACACCACGAAACTCGGTTTTCTCCATTTTCAATCGCAGTCGACACAGTCTCCAATTCAGACGACTGTCAACAATAAATGAACTGCACGCTGTACGTTGAAATTCTTTATGCGTGCCTTGGAATAATCAAGCTTACCAACCATGAAGGCCAACAAAAATGTTTCGTTTTTACATGGAAATTTACCAGACTTATCAAACCGCCCGCGTATGACGACGACAGAGATATGGAAACTGGTTCACTTTTCTCTGTTCGAATTTCATCCACCGTATCAGTCCTGTGGATCATCCTCTTCATAACTGTAATCAGTTTTCACTGGGTCGTTTCTTCCCTCCGCGTCCCGTCTCTCAGGTGCAGTCATATTCTGGGCGACAAGTACGGACACATCAAACAAGAAGAAAATAGCGTCTTTTTACTTTAGCGTTTGTATCTTGTTTTCTTTCTGAGCGTCAAATAAAATCGAAAATTATTTTCCTATTTAAATATATCTGAATTTTTCATTGATGAAACAATTTTCATTACAACGTTTATCTATTTACGTTGTCATTTACTCAAAGAGTAGGCATTTTTTGTCCTGGCATCGTAAAACGCAAATATTTTTTTACTTTCAGGTATTTCATCTCTCTTCTGGAAGAACGTTAGTAAGACAAACACCAGGCCAGTACCTGGCCATTGAGCAAACTTGGCAATGTGTCACGAAAACAAAGCAAACTACAAAATACAGGTTAATAGCACACTAAATCCAATACTACAGTAGTGAATTCCGAGGGGTAGGTTATCTTCATATCTTAGCAGTCTGCAAAATACTCAAGATTTTGGAATTCCAGTAAGCTGAGCACTGATTTCACTTATACCCTCGCGACGTCGTTGGCGGTTGATTTAAATACAAACACATTAAGCACACTCACAATGAGTAGTCGATTTTGGCCAGAAAACTGATCGTGTTAAAGGCTTTTGTGGTAACCAATACCCTTAGTGTAGTCGTTCGAGTTGGAGGACACGCCGACGCACAGTCAGTCAGTATTACGAACCGTGACGTACTTTGGTTCGCAGTGCAGACATTGGTCGGCAGCATGTCTCGTCGTCCTCAATGCTGCTGTGACAGTAACCCCTTGACGTGGCCCCGCTGAGGTATGGCGCTCTCTCGGCGGCTTATGCCTTATTCATCGTCTACACCCAATGAGGATGGACGTCCCAGAATTTTTATTTCGTTAAGCGCTACGTTACGAGTATTCCAATACGTCTGATCGTTGCGCATCGTTGATCTGTTTCCGTATGAAGTACCGCCCCAGCGACTTATTCTGTTGCCGTAACATACTTCCCACCCACAGGAAATGTTCAACACAACGTAGCATTTTCATTTCGCTCGACCGTCGCAAAAGAATATACGAGAGGCGTTCAGTGCAACATATATTTTTCTCGGCCAATATCTGTTGAAAAAATGCGCAGTTTGTTGACATCGTGGAATATTCCCGCTTCAGCTCCTATAGTTTCATGAAGTTCCTATTGGTGGTGGCGCCATATGTACCCTTCGAAATGGTGTGTGTAAGGAAGGTGCGTTCCGAACAGAGGACTGTCAGTGAGTATCTTTGGCGGAAAACCAGAGCATTGTAGATATTTATAGGCGCTTGCAGGAAGTCTACGGAGGCTTGATAGTGAACAAAAACACGGTGAGTCGTTGTGCGAGCCGTCTGTCATCTTCGCACAGGCTTGGCCGATCCGCCGCGTACTGATCGGTCGCACACAGCTATGATTCCTGCGAAGTTGGACTTCAACGTGTTTGTCGTCACAAACATGGAAAGGAAATTCTCCTTCTTCGTGACAACCGAAGAACTGACAGAAGTCTGCGCACCAAAGAGGTACTCACAATACTTCATTGAACTGTTCTTCCCCATCCATCCTACAGCTCAGATCTCACAACTTCCGACTTCCTTACTTGGCCCAATGCATTCCGCAAGAAGCAGTACGTGGATGATGCAGTAGTATGTTGGTTGCGACGTCGAGCAGTAGAGTGGTACCATGCGCCATACAGGACTACCAATAAGGTGAGGTAAGGCCGTCGCATTTAAGGGATATTGAAAAGTAGGACTTTGTGGCCCAAAGAGCGAGAAATAATGAGGTATATTGGAGTCCTGAATAAATCCAACACGACTTCAGAAAAAAAATATGTTGCATTACTTATTGGACACCCCTCGTACTATAGCTAACGGTTTCCAGACGCGGATCTGGAGAGCGGTTCTGGGGAAAGGGGGGGTACCGTCATTTTCCCCCCACCAAACGCAACTTGCGTCACTACACTTTTAACGTCCACAGATGTGTACGAATTTAATAATAACAACAATAAAACATTTAAAATGTTTTAATATAATAATAATTGAAGTGTATCAAATAGTTTACTGCAATAATAATAATAATTTGTTTACATCGGTAAATACTATACTGCTTTAGCTCAACGTTCAAGAAATAGTAATTCAGAAAAAAATAGCCTTTGAAGAGCATATGTCTGAAAATTTGAGACGTACTTGTCTCACGCAATTGAGTTAAGAACTACAGTAGCAATAAACTCTCACAGCTTTGATAATGTCATAGCTTACGCAACATAATATCGAAGTGTGCGCTCGAGATACTCAATATTTCACTAAGCACTACGATTGTGAACGTCTGCAAAATATGGTTATAAGATCACGTAAATGAGGCTAACGTTAATTCTTTCGGCACTTTCTATCTGTGTTCGGGAAGTTAACCTTTCTTAGTGGAGAGTCTTTCCCCTTCTGTCCTCCCTTGCTCAGCTTACGTGGTTTGCCTGTTTCATCTGTGAATTCACAAACTGAGGCCAACAATTTCTACGGACCCAGTGGCGTGCGTCACAGCACGTGAAAGTACAGGTCTTAAAGTTCCAATGACCGTCTCCGAGCTTAATAATTCTTAACTGCGCATTTAAGTACATGCAAGCTCTGATAACACAGGACTACGTTAAGACTCTTACTGAGTACTTTTTTATCGACACACCGATTTCCTGTGCGCCCTATTCACAATGTACAGGATGGCGCACAAAATGTGTTACCATTTTGTTTTTGAATATAAACTTTATTGTCAATACAATCTGAAAGGAACATATGCTACAATGAAGAGCCGTCCATGGAGATTTGTTCTAACTCAGCACATGCTCAATATGTCCACCATTTCGTTTCCTAACTTCCTTCAAACGAACACTGAAGTTAGTGATTACCCTACGGCACATGTCTTCCGTAATTTCACTGCAAGCTTGAAGAATAAGTCTTCTGAGCTCCATTAAATCACGTGGGCGTTTCGGGAAAATTTTTTCCTTTAGGTACCCCCAAAGAAAAAAGTCACTTGGATTGAGGTCTGGACTATTAGGGGACCAATTTTGTCCGTCATTGAAGCGACCTGGAAACCTGAGTGAAATGATCCGCATGTCGAAATGCTCGTGTAAAAACTCCAACACAGTGTTTGCAGTATGTGGCCTTGCTCCATCTGGCATGAACCACTGCGTGTTCGAGGGCAAGGCAGTGGCAAGAAGCTGTGGAATGAAGCTATTGCGAAGCATGCTCAAATAACGGACGATGTTCACAGTTTCTTCAAAGAAAAAGGGCCAATAGGTCCGTGACTGGAAACTGCTGCCCACGCTGTAATCCTCGGAGCATAATGTTGTCGCTCATGAAGCACTTGTGGGTTTTCAGCGGCCAAAAGCGTACATTTTGTTTGTTAACCACCCCGTCTAAATGAAAATGCGCCTCGTCTGAAAACCAAACGTTGTTGAGAGTTTCTTCCCTATCCTCCGCCGACCGGGGTGGCCGAGCGGTACTAGGCGCTACAGTCTGGAACCGCGCGACCGGTATGGTCGCAGGTTCGAATCCTGCCTCGGGCATGGATGTGTGTGATGTCCTTAGGTTAGTTAAGTTTAAGTGGTTCTGAGTTCTAGGGAACTGATGACCTCAGCAGTCCCATAGTGCTCAGAGCCATTTGAAACCTACCCTCCGCCCACTGAGCAAACAGTAGTCTCTGCTGCTTGTGTTCTTCAGTGAGCTTCTGTGCACAGGTCATCTTGCATGGGTACATATGGAGGTCACTTTTAAGAATGCGTTGAACGGAGCGTCTGGATATTCCCAGTTACACTGCTGCTTTTCCACACGATTTCCCGGGACTTCTCTGTACAACAACTCGTACCGCTTCAATATTCTCCGGCGAACAAATAGGCTTAGGCCGAGGTTGCTTCGCTTCCAATACTGTTCCTTCCTGTACAAATTTATCGTACAACCTGTGGATGGTCTTCTTGCAAGGGACCCATCGTGTGTTAAACTGTTGTCGAAAACGCCTCTGAGTCACAACAAGGCTTTTCGTTTCATGAAAAGGTAACGCAATTGCCAATCGTTGCTGTGTCGTCAGTCCTCCATTGTTAGCCATTGCTGCTTACTAGTCTCCTAGAGGCAGTATCGTGAATTACATGTCATTTCGTAACTCATTTGTTTATCCAAGCTCTGCTGGTACTGCTGTAGAGATCCCAGCGGGATATCTAATATGCGTCGTAAATTGTGAAAGAAACAATTGGTAACACATTTCGTGCGCCACCCTGTATGTCGTGCAGGGCCCACGAGAAATGGGGACCCGCAACGAACTTGACTTTCGAAGATATCGCGAACGCTCGACTCCATCTGGGCTCCAATGTGCCAGTGAAAAGGTACTTACTAAAAAAGGTCTTCACTTTGTCATGTGTTATCGATAGCTTGAATTTAAACGCACAATTCGGAATTATTAAACTAGCCTGAAACAGAAACTCTCTCCACGTCCGAGACGGTCGTGCGATTCATAAGGCCTTTAGTGTCACGTGCTGTGATGTCACAGAACACGTATGTCTCGCTGGCACCGAGGCAACTAGTGTGACGTCATACGTTCGTTGCGGGGCCCGTATTTCTCGCTGGCCTCATCACGAAGCACTCCGGGGTGGTCGTTGACAAGTACGGTCAGACTGTGAAGTGGCGCCTTTACCTGGCTGGAATGTTAACAGTCGGGCCGCAGGCCCATCCCAGTGATCAGGCTCTCACCCAGGTAACTGAAAAACGTCGCTTGTTACATGTGTAGCGCTCTTTGAACGCATGAAAAATAGGTGATTTTCGTGACACTTTTTCAAATAAAATAGAAAGTAATGCTAAAATTGGTGATATAGCATTATTCCTTACACCTTTCTCCTTAAGAAATCACGTTTCTATCCAGATCGAACACTCCCTGCAACCGCTGCACCAGGTCAAAAGACACCTTACAGCCGAAACATTGGTCGTCATCGGGAATCCCCAACGCCCTGTTGTTAACCTGTAACAAAATAGTTCTGTGTTAGTAATTTTCAATATACTTTCTATCACGTACATAAGATAGTTGAAAAATATGAAGTTATAACTAAATGGTAACGTCTTGAAACAAATGTCAATTTCTTCGCCTATAAAATCGAAATAAGAGCGTGCACCGAAAATCATCACAGAACGGCTACGTAAGCTAATAAAGAATTCAATTCAGAATGGCAGCATCAAATTCTGATCAAAATCGTATGAGCTTTTCTCAGGTTATGTTTCCCGCCAACTGGAAAACTACAGTTTAGAGAGTAACGCGTTTAAAGTTTTATGTTACATTTGTAGTTAAGTTAAACATGTCTGTGGTTAGCACTCCTTCCACATCCAAAACGAGGTCCTCTTCCAACTTTTTCGTGATCACGGTGGTCCTGCGTACCTTTTTGGCAACTTCCGTCATTCGCTGCACAGCTCTGTTCGTTCGATAAGCTTTTCGTTCGCTTTTGTGCAAAAGGGTGTTAACAGCTTGGACAATCTCAGGTTCTAGCACGTTCATAATTTCCATTCTGCCTATTAGGCCGTCGTTGAAATGATATGCTGCCACGTCCGCGATGTCGATTATTTTTTCCGCTGTGGGTGGTATTCGGAGACTCTTTTTCACACATGGCCTTGATAACTCGATAACTGAGTTTCTGGAGAACTTGGTATGAATAGTACAATAAAGCAGACATCCAAGAGCACATTTTCAGCAAAAAAATCTGTTTTTTGAAATTTTCGAAGAGGACTACCCCCGTAAACATACCTTGTAAGTTCTAGAATTCCCTGCCATTTTCCCGACTCTTGCTCTGTCATGCTACTGCATTCTACGGGAGATACCAACGCAATATGTAAACTGACATACGTACGAAATTGTTTTGGGTTGGTTGGTTGGTTTCGGGGAAGGAGACCAGACAGCGTGGTCATCGGTCTCATCGGATTAGGGAAAGATTGGGAAGGAAGTCGGCCGTGCCCTTTCAGAGGAACCATCCCGGCATTTGCCAGGAGTGATTTAGGGAAATCACGGAAAACCTAAATCAGGATGGTCGGACGCGGGATTGAACCGTCGTCCTCCCGAATGCGAGTCCAGTGTCTAACCACTGCGCCACCTCGCTCGGTCTAATTGTTTTGGGAGTAGGAGGTTATGATCCCCATGATTCCCCCCTTCCTCGCGGCCCCTTCCCTTTGAATACGCACGTGACTGATCCAATTGTTCGTGCGATGCAGTTAATTTAAGTCCGAAAATAACTTCCATCTGCTCTTAAATGCGCATACACCCATTGCACCTGACAACAAACGGACAGCAACACCTGCTAAACATTTGCATGACTTTAAACGTAGTAAATCAGGCGCCAAAGCTGAAAGAAATTGAGGACTGAAATTGAGGACTGTGAACTATTTTCTTCTTCCTTTTATGGATACTGTAAAAGTACACTAGGTGATCATAAGTATCCGGGCACCTATTGATTGACGTTAATATGGCGTGTCCACCCTTCGCCTACTTCACGGCTTGAAGTCTACTGGGAACACGTTCAATAGTGTCTCAATATCTGTGGAGAAATGGCAGCCCATTCTTCCTCAAGGGCCGATACGAGAGACAGTAGTGATATTGGACCTGAGGTCTGGAACCAAGTCGACATTCTAATTGATCTCAAAGGTGTCTCATTGGGTTCAGATCGGAACTCATGGTAGGTCAGTCCATTTCAAGAATGTTAAATGACAGATAAAACGACAGACTTATTTCATGTGACGATGTATACATTGATTAAAATGTTAAATAGATCATGATGTTCAAAATGCCTAACTATATTTGTTTGTCTGTAGGAAGCTTTTTGTGGATGAAGCATATCTGAAGACAGCAAATGTTTTCCGGAACGGGCAGTGCGAATACTTTTTATGTGTCTAAGCGATCGGTAACGTAATAAATTATTATACAATGGCAGATACATCAGGGACGCTGATCTCCCTAGGTAGATGTCCCCCACACGAGAATACGGGCAACACATGCCTGAATGCTGCCCTTTTTACAAGTGAAACCCATTACCTCGCTTGGTTCTCTACTCACTCATACTATCGCATCGGCGTGTACTATCGCGTCCTTTAGTCAGTGCTGGGTTAGCCACGTAGCAAGAGTTAGCAAGTGCTACGGACTCCGAGCTAGTGGTGTGTAAAGTGTAAAACAAACTACCAAGTTAGATATGAACGGTATTTTACCTATTGTCGAATGGAAAGACGGCGGTAGTCAGATCTACGGTGAGTAGTAACAATTTTAGCTCATTTTTAAATATGTGCGCTGGCCACAACATGCATTATGAGTCGTACATTGACAACACCGCAAACGTTACAGGGGACTTCCCTAATGTTGTCCGAAGTAGTAATAGCCCGATCAATTAGAATGGTGTTTTATAGATTACCAGTAAGCAAGTAATTAATACAGTGGAGTTACTGTTCTTCCAATACTTTGATACGATTCTCTGGAGTGAATTTCGTTCTCTTATTGACGTACTGTTGTTATATAATGTGTTGTAGTTGCACGGTTCCTGAGTTTCATTTGTCTCGTTTTCTTACCGTTCGCCGTGGACCAATACGATACAATACTGGTTTTTAAAAACAGTAGAAAACATTAAGAGAATGCAATAAAATTTTATCTAGTGACTGCAAAATTTGACGACAGGAAAACGAGAAGCACTGAAGAATAAAGTAAACTTATTGGTTTGTTCACATGTGCTATCAAGTTAAAAAAAATGCCAAGTAGGTTCTATGTGCAACGCATGTAACGATGTAGATATCAGTTATTAGTGTTTGAGTGTGTGAATTCCTAAGGGACCAAACTGCAGTGGTCATCGGTCCCTAGATTTACTACTTAAACCAACTTCCGCTAAGAACAACACACACATCCATGCCCGAGGGAGGACTCAAACCTCCGGCGGAAGGGGCCGCGCAATCCGTGACATGGCGCCTCAAACCGCGCGGCCACTCCGCAAGGCCTTTGATCTGACGATAAAGTGTTACCGTTATAACTCGTTTACATCCGAACATAGTAAAGATTAGGTGCCACTGAGACACCAGGGGTGGTGACTGACTTTTTGAAGCCATCCTTGCACCCATTGCGCGCCAGATCTCGCACCATGTAACCGTCCACACTGGTGCACCATCGTTTGTAAAAATGTGACGAAAATAATTTCTCGTGAGACACTAAACCATTAAAAATAACATGAGCTGATCCATTAGCTCCGTAGCATAGTGGATAAAATCGCTATTCACTTCTTCCAGAACGATAAATGTTTTTTTAATTCTTATCGAAATGATTGTGGTCTTTATTGTTATTCGTTTAATTTCCTTTTAAATACCATTTCTTAAATGTAATTTCTGATTCTCGAGTGCCTCTGTTCAATCATTGAATTAACTTTATTATTTTGCACAGATTTAATTAAGTGAATTTGTTTAAAAAGTGCGATTGTAGTAAGATAATGTTTATATTTTCTCGTGGTGGGACAGAATTTATGTTACAAATTTTTATATGACAATAGCCATCCAAGAAAATGTACATGTCATTTAGGGACCAAAGTAAGGTGGTGTTTTATTCTGTATCATAAACTTTCGAGGCTTAAAGCAAACCAAGGGTTTCTTCGCGGCTTAATCCGGCACTGACTGTAGTGACTTGTCATTCCAGGGGCGTCGTAATTGTGACATACAGTTGCGCAGGAAGAATGCCACCATATTGTAAATCAATAGGAGTACTGCACAAGTGCTGTATTGGTCAAAAAATATGATGCCCCCAGCTGATAAAACAGTGACTTTATTTGACACGTTTCGGTTAGAACCCATCCTCGGATTGCCATGAACATCTTGGTGATCAGATATATAAAAATGACATGCAGATTTTTGTATATCTGATCACCAAGATCATGACAATCTGAGGTTGGAGTCTACCCGAAACGCGTCAGATAGATTCACTGGTTTATCAGCTGCTGGTTTCTTATTTAGTGACCAATACAGAAATTGTGCAGTACTCCTGTTGATACCAGTCAGGCTTTTTCCACACTTCGACAGTGTTCCTTAGAGCACGAACAGTTGAGTAGTGAAAGGTTAGCTTCACTGCGGTCAGTCTAGCCGCTGTCGCAATCCACGGTAATCGATGGCGACTTTTACCGTGAAGAGGATGTAGATCACGGAATGTTGGTGGCGTCAGGTGGTTTTCCCGATCGGAGAACTCACTTGTCAGTGTAAGCTCTTGGCTCTACGGCTCGTGAAAAGCCCTGTGCCGACACGACCTCAGAGATGGAACGTCCCATACGTTGCTCTCCCACGATCTGGCCGCCATAAAACACGTTGATATCATGCACCTTGCCCTTTTTGCACTCGACTGTCGCGCCAACGAACAGCACAAAGGCCCGAGGACATTTCCGGTACGTGGCATGCCGAACTAATCTGTTCGCCGTAGCGATTGGAGTGCACCTATATCTAATTACAGGAAATTTATTAGCAGTTGCAGATATGAACCACCATCGGCTGTATATTAGAATGACGACAGTTAAAATTTGTGCCGGACCGGGACTCGAACCTGGGTACGTCAGCCGTCACCTTAACCGCTTCGGCTACCCGTGAACAAGTTGCAGCCAGACTTCTGTGTGTCGTCATTCATGTATCACAACCTGCACTGGTACGTTACGTATATTCCTGTCCAAGGAGGACATATATCGCACCGAGCGAGGTGGTGCAGTGGTTAGACACTGGACTCGCATTCGGGAGGACGACGGTTCAATCCCGCGTCCGGCCATCCTGATTTAGGTTTTCCGTGATTTCCCTAAATCGCTCCAGGCCAATGCCGGGATGGTTCCTTTGAAAGGGCACGGCCGACTTCCTTCCCCATCCTTCCCTAATCCGATGAGACCGATGACCTCGCTGTCTGGTCTCCTTCCCCAAACAACCCTACCCAAGGACATATATCGGATTGGTGCATAAGTTCGTAGAGTTTTTCCGTACGTTTGATAAACATAACAGAAATACGTAACAGAGAATTTAGTGATTAATAATATATCCTCCTTCACTATTTACAAGTCTGCCAATGGTGGGGTGACTTTTCGATTTCGCGACTGTAGAAATCACGTGGTTTAGAAGCGAAGAACTCGTCGAACCATGATCGGGGAGCATCTTCAAATGGTTCTGAACACTGTGGGACTTAACATCTAAGGCCATCAATCCCCTAGACTTAGAACTACTTAAACCTAACTAACCTAAGGACATCACACACATCCATGCCCGAGGCAGGGTTGGAACCTGCGACCGTAGCAGCAGCGCGGTTCCGGACTGAAGCGCCTGGAACCGCTCGGCCACAGCGGCCGGCAGCGCATCTTCATCCGGAAAGGAACTTCCTTGAAGGTTGTTCGATAGCTGAAAAGGTGAAAATATGAGGACGCAAGACAAGGCGAATAAGGTGGGTGGCGACTGACTTCCCAACCCAGCCCTTGTATAATGCTTTCGTCAGTCTAGCAGAATGCGAGCGGGCATTATCGTGGAGCAGCCTCACTTCACACAGTCTTCCTGGTCGTTGTTCTTGGACAGAGTCTGCAAGACATCTCAGTTGTTGACAATAAATGTCCGCAGTGATGCTTAGACTCGGGGACGCAATTCGTAGAACACCACACCGTCGCTGTTCCACCAGATGCATAACATCTTTTGTGGATATGCGCAGGTTTTTGTATGGGGAGCTGCTGTTTTGTTTGCACTCAACTATTCCTTTCTTTTCCTTACGTTAGCATAAAGACTCTATTTCTCGTCACGGTCCGCGCGGCACCCCGCGTTGGAGTTCGAGTCCTCCCTCGGGCATGGCTGTATGTGTTGTCCTCAGCGTAAGTTAGTTTAAGTTAGATTAAGTAGTGCGTAAGCTTAGGGAAGTTACATTAAGTAGTGCGTAAGCTTAGGGACAAATTTCCAGATTTTCCATTTCTCGTCACGAGTAACGATACAGCATAGGAATGGTCTATGTTGTTCACGAGCCAGTTGATGTCGAGCAAGCAGAGATGTCCATACTGCCATCCACTGGTATTTGCGGTTTTCGCTTAAAGCAAGCGGTGCTCATACACCAGAGTTTTGAACCTTTCCCATTACATGCAAATGTCGGGCGATGATGGAATGATCACACTTCATCGCATGTTCCAGTTCTCGGGTATACTGACGTGGGTCACTGTGGATTAATGCGTTTAAACGATCTTCATCAAATTCCGAATGTCGTCCTGAACGTGGGGAGTCACTAAGGTCAAAATGATCCTCCTTAAAACAAGGAAACCATTTTCTTGCCGTGCTGTGTCCGATGGCATTATCGTCATACGCGGCGCAAATGTCTCCGGCTGCCTCCGCTGTTGTCACCCCTCTACCGAACTCAAACAGAAGAATGTGTCGGAAATGTTGCGACGCCTCCACTTGACAGTCCATTTTCTACCGTCCACAGCTCCAGCCACTATCTCCAAGTGACAAAATGACAATATATAAACTTAAATAGTTACTGTGAACTGCAAATAAAATAACCAAACCCATAGCAACCCGAAAACCAACATGCAAAAAAAGAACGCTACGAAGCTATGCACCAACCTAATACATGCATGCATGTGCGAAGGGATATTGCGTTGTACACTACTGGCCATTAAAATTAGTACATCACGAAGATAACGTGCTACAGACGCGAAATTTAACCGACAGGAGGAAGATGCTATGATATGCAAATGATTAGCTTTTCAGAGCATTCACCTAAAACGTGCTGACACGAGGAAAGTTTCCAGCCGATTTCTCAAACACAAACAGCAGTTGACCGGCGTTTCCTGCTGAAACGTTGTTGTGATGCCTCGTGTAAGGAGGAGAAATGCGTACCATCACGTTTCCGACTTTGATAAAGGTCGGATTGTAGCCTATCGCGATTGCGGTTTATCGTATCGCGACATTGCTGCTCGCGTTAGTCGAGATCCAATGACTGTTAGCAGAATATGGAATCGGTGGGTTCAGGAGGGTAATACGGAACGCCGTGCTGGATCCCAACGGCCTCGTATCACTACCAGTCGAGATGACAGGCATCTTATCCGCATGGCTATAACGGATCGTGCAGCCACATCTCGATCCCTGAGTCAACAGATGGGGACGTTTGCAAGACAACAACCATCAGCACGAACGGTTCGACGTCGTTTGCAGCAGCATGGACTATCAGCTCGGAGACCGTGGCTGCGGTAACACTTGACGCTACATCCCAGATAGGAGCGCCTGCGATGGTGTACTCAACGACGAACCTGGATGCACGAATGGCAAAACGTCATTTTTTCGGATGAATCCAGGTTCTGTTTACAGCATCGTGATGGTCGCATCCGTGTTTGCCGACATCGCGGTGAACGCACATTAGAAGCGTGTATTCGTCATCGCCATACTGGCGTATCAACCGGCGTGACGGTATGGGGAACCATTGGTTACACGTCTCGGTCACCTCTTGTTCGCATTGACGGCACTTTGAACAGTGGACGTTACATTTCAGATGTGTTACGACCCGTGGCTCTACCCTTCATTAGATCCCTGCGAAACCCTACATTTCAGCAGGATAATGCACGACCGCATGTTGCAGGTCCTGTACGGGCCTTTCTGGATACAGAAAATCTTCGACTGCCTCCCTGGCCAGCACATTCTCCAGATCTCTCACCAGTTGAAAACGTTTGGTCAGTGGTGGCCGAGCAATTGGCTCGTCACAATACTCCAGTCACTACTCTTGATGAACTGTGGTATCGTGTTGAAGCTGCATGGGCAACTGTACCTGTACACGCCATCCAAGCTCTGTTTGACTGAATGCCCAGGCGTATCAAGGCCGTTATTACGGCCAGATGTGGTTGCTCTGGGTACTGATTTCTCAGGCTCAAGGCACCCAAATTGCGTGAAAATGTAATCACATGTCAGTTCTAGCATAATATATTTGTCCAATGAATACCCGTTTATCATCTGCATTTCTTCTTGGTGTAGCAATTTTAATGGCCAGTAGTGTACTTTTGAATAACACAGGAACTGCTGTTTCGTATACCTAAGCTGCTCACCAATATGTGATCATCGTGTGTCGCCCAGGGCGACCGCTAACAGTGGACGAGAGCGTGCCAAAAGGCGAGGCGAGTTGACGCGAGATGGGCTACTGAAGCAGGAGCGGCGGCTGTGGCAGCGCCGCCGGTGAAAGCGGCCGAGCGGCCAGCTGTGTGGGGGGAAAAGCGTCTCGCGAGGCGCCGTCACTCGGTTCCTCTTGCTCCCAGGCCGCCGCAGGTGCTGCGAGCTCACCGCTTCTGCATCACGTAATGCCTGACGGCGCATTTGTCCTGTGCGCGTTTATAGTCGTTCACAGCACTGTCACCAGGAGCTGCAGTTATGTTCTTCACCGCTGTCTCATTTCTTTTAGAACTAGCAGTGAATGTCCGTAGATACGTCCATACATTCACCTGCAGGATGGCCACAGGCGTCCTCAAGGTGGGCTTGGAATCTGGCGCACAGAGTTTAAATTCATTACGTTTGTCCAAAAATGACCGCCTGCTATTCTACTAATTTCGCACTGCTGCAACGAGCCATACCTGATCTCTCCGGGGTACAACACAGCACAGCGTGCAGTCATAGGGTTACAAATTCTGCAGTTGAGTTAGCATGCCTGCACAATAACGTGTCAAATGGGAAGACAGAACCGTCTTGATTTCGGTCCTTTTTTTAGGGTTCTGTATTTCAGTCGTAAAAAACGGAACCCTTGTAGTATCACTTTGTTGTCCGTTTGTCTGTTAAAAATCATTTTTTCGTGGGAACGGGTAGTCGTATCAAGTTGAAATTCATGTCACATACTAAGGTCTACAGTCCCTTGGCGATATACAAAATTGAAGCTTCTATGTCAATGCAGTCAAAAGATACGAACATTTGTGACATAGATTTTGATACTCTCGAGCTCACTCATGAAAACGTATAGCGTATTTCCGGTTGCTCTAGAATCATGAAATTTTGTAGGTAGCACGGTTTCGCATTACAAGTACAGGAAAAAATCTTAAAATTGTTAATCTGTAATTACATCACACAAAAAATTGTTTGTCATTTGATATTTGACTGTCTGTTCGTCTGTCTCTTAAGCGTCCTCTTTCTCAGTAACGGGCAGACGTATAAAATTGAAATTTGTGTCACATACTAAGATCTACATTCCCTTGACGGTGTAAAAAGCTGTAGCTTCTGCGTCAATGCAATCAAAAGATGTGGCAGTTTATGTGACTTATTTTGATGCTCGCAAACTCACTCATCAAAGTGTATAGGGAACTTGCCGTTAGTATAGAATCATGAAACCTGGCAAGAAGCAAGGTTTCACAATGCAAGTAAAGAAAAAATATCGTAAAATTATAAATTTGAAATTATATCATACGAAAAAAATATTGTAAATTTGGAATTATATCACACAATAAATATTTCTTTTATCATTCGTTACTTGACCTCAGACTTGAAATTAAAACATTCTCAGAGTATTGGAATACCCGTGACCTCTATCTTGCCAGAATCAAAGTCGATAACGGGCAAACCTCGTCGAGTTTCTCAGCTTCCGGAGTGGACGAACTGTCTATTAATGTTTCTACGGACACCTCAGTGCGCCAGTCTTACTTGCACCTGGCCTATTTTTCCATACGTCCATCTAGTCAAACGCCGTGCATTCGTGATGCTTCACGCAAGCAGCTCCAAAAATTTGCCTTTAAAACCACGTTTCCTCAATTTTAATTACGAGTCAAGGTAAGAAAAGAAAACAAGAAAATATTCCCTCTAAAGCGATGCCATCCCCAAGCACAAAATGCTATACTGTGCATATGCTAATGAAATATGCCTACTTTTTAAGCTTCAAAATAATCTACCTTTAGAAATATGTTGAACAAATAACTATCAATCTTCTGAGATGCAGCCGCGTCGGCTATCCGCGCGGTCCAGGGCGCCTTGCCTCGGTCCGTGCGGCTCCCCCCATCGTAGGTTCGACTTCTCCCTGAGGCATGGGTGTGTGTGTTGTCCATAGCGTATGTTAGTTTAAGTTAGGTTAAGTAGTGTAGGCTTAGGGACCGATGACCTCAGCAGTTTGGTCCCATAAGACCTTACCACAATTTTCCAAAAATTTCTGATAGGCAATAAGTTTGTTTGCTTCATCTCAAATTTAGTTTTGAGTTCACGTCTCATCTTCAGTCTCACTGAATCAATTGCATAAGAAATGAAAACTTAAGAATCTATCCCATTAAAGAATAAATTTCTGCGTACAACCATGGGGATTGTGATCAGTTCTACGAAGATTTTAATCCGCGCTGATCTAAATTAGATTACATACACCGTTCGTTTTATAGACCCGTAGCGAGGAGATCCTCGAGGACATGAAACAGTGAAAAACAAAAGACATCACGAAAATTTACAAGGTAACTAACATATGGACGTTCTTTCTACACAGCCTAAGTGCTGAAAGATCCGAAAGAAAGAAACAGAACAAATTTTCATTTACACATCTATAAGAGTCCTGTAATAAACATGCGAATGTATACATATTAAAGTGCGTAAAATTATTTATGGGCTACTGTAGCCATGAACCGTAAGAAATACAATATTTAGTTAAACAGATCTCATTGTTGCGCTGAAGATGTGTAGATATTACATAGAGGTCGCTTTATGTGATATTGCTTCAGTACATTGGTTCCGCTAAGAAATTCATATCGGCTGTCAGTTCATTACGGTGTGTGTGTGTGTGTGTGTATGTAGTGAGTGAGTGAAGTGTTATGAATCAGTGTGTGTTTAGTGTGTGTAGTGACTGATAGTTAGATATGAGTGAACAGTGTGGCATTACATTATTTAATAAGTTATTTGTAAAAAAAGTATTGTATACCAGGAGTAGGCCTAAATCTAATGATTGTCCGCAACTACAAGTCTGTAAATATATGTGTATACGAATTAGCTTATTTTAAATTGATCTAAAGTTGTAAATACTTTGACATGTCCTATATCCTTGTAAAAAGAGATCCACGGATGAATAAAGCTACTATTAACACTACTTCTACTACTACTACTACTACTACTACTTCTACTACCTTCGGCTGTGCCCGGCTGACATATGTGAGCTGGCTACATGATTCAGTTTAACTCTCATTTCATGAAACCACTCGTTTATTACCTACCCCTTACAAAGAAATTTCCTTTTCGAAACATCGTAGACACTCTGCTAATTATTTGTACTAGGAAATCCAGGAATCTTTTACAGAAAAAATGGCATTTTGTCGTGGAGATAGCAAGACTTTTTAACTGTATTCTTAACATTTAATTCTACACAATCACAGAAAATGTTTTATATCGTTAAACGGTACCGGCCACCATTGGCAATCGTTAGAACAGTTAAAAGCAGCATCACGTGGTTATCAAGTAATGCTTGTCAGACAAATCGATACTAGGTGGCCGTCTGATGGAGATTTCAATTGTACTGGTGATTGCCAGTGGTGGGCGACACCTGTTAACTATATAAAGCATTTCCTGTGGTCGTGTTAAAGGGAATACAAAGTCCACAACTTTTATAACAACGAAATAAATGTCATATTTTGCTAGTAAAGCGCCTTTCCTACTTTTTCTGTAGCCAGGTTACCAGAACATTACCCAGTAGTGACCATTACATTTCGACATTCGTGACTTCTTGAACTGCAGTCAGTCAATCAACGCCAGACTGCTATTAATATCCCTGTCCTACACCAGCTCATCAGAGTTTCACACTGGCAGTTATGAAATACAACAACGTAACTCGCATTTACGATATTCATATAATTCCTTTGCATTCCCATGACGCGTAACGCGATTCGTCGTTCTTCATGATGCTGTCAGGTATTGCTGGAGTCCAACAGTGATGAAACTAGAGCCGCTGTAACCGGTATCGGATGTTTAATTTAATGCTTATAGATGTAGAGCTCCAAGGGCGTAGAAGTGCGTAATCCCATTCGTTATAGATTTATAGACGTAGAAACACCACTGATAAGTTGAAGCAACTACACTGTTTACTGCTAGAAAACCAATCTAACTGGTTCTTGATGATGATGACGTTTGGTTTGTGGGGCGCTCAACTGCGCGGTCATCAGCGCCCGTACAAAGTCCCAATTTTTTCACAGTCCAATTTTTTTCACAGCCCAATCTAGCCATTGTCACGAATGATGACGATGATGATGAAATGATGAGGACAACACAAACACCCAGTCCCCAGGCAGAGAAAATCCCCAACCCAGCCGGAAACTGGTTCTTTTGACTCGTCTTTGTTATACACATGTAATCATTTTGCTGTACGTAAATGTTTACCAGCGCTACAGATTTCAGTGGAAGCATTGGAAAGCTACTGTGTACATCTGTGTAGTTTCGTCACAGAGAAAGAAAATGTGAAATGTACTACGTCTCGAACACAGTCAAGTGACCTTGTGACTAACGGACAATGAAACAGTTATGGCTGGAAGGGATAGCAATTTCTTCTCGTGACAAGAGAAGCTAAGCTTCTTCTATCAGACAGGAGAAGAATAATAACAGGATTTCGCATTAATTGAATACGGCCTCCGTTGTTCGTGTAATGGAGTGAACAACAGTAGATCAAAGCGAAATAATTAGCAAAACGAAATCGATTGGCAGTAGTGGCGAACTTTCAGTGTTTCGCGGAACATCCGAAATCGTACGTCCCAAGGTGAAAGCTACAGGGACAAGGTTGGCAGCATTTAGTCTGATTCTGCGCACGCGTGTGGCTGAGAGCAGACACACCTGCTTTACCTGTCAGTACATTTACAGTGCGATTTGCAAGTACCTTTCTCACAGTGTGTTTTACGCAAACTAACTTAATGCACGGTGTTAATCGGAACAATGCAGTACCGCGTGGCTCTGTATTTGTTTGTTCACACGCTACCTAAGACTCATCACTTTAACCCGTTACAACACTGGAAGCTAATGGATTCATCCATACGCAATACTGTTATTAAGAGATTTGTTAAACAGATAGTTTCCTGTGGGGAGCGTAAATGTAAAATTAAATCTAAGAACAGTAACGTATATCCTCAAAATCGACGAATCATAGTTTCTCACTAGTCACAGGGAGCATAGATGGGTGTTTTATTTCAGGGTTCAGTTCTCAAATATTTTGAATTCTTACTGAGGCGAATGACAATACCACACAGATTTTAGCAAGGTTATTGTACAAATAAAAGCGTGACTTATGTTCGTATGTGTGACACTTTATCCCCAGACGGGCAGCGAGACATATGCTCTCTCTGTAACATTAAGAAATCTCTTTCCCAAACTCTTTGTGTGATCATATTTGAGGCAAATATCGAGATTTATTAGTAACAAAATAAAACACCTGTTTTCGCAATAAATGAATTTCAGATCTACGTCCAAACAATAAAGACCGGCTTAGCTGCTATTCACCAAGGGTCAATAGCCCCGCGTCTCCCCTCTCCCCACCCGGACAGACAGAAAGAAAGACAGTCAGAGAGACAGACAAAAACACACACACACACACACACACACACACACGAGACAGAGAGAGAGAGAGAGAGAGAGAGAGAATGAATTCAGACTTAAATTCTGTCATATCGAGCCAGGGACTTCAGATAATTTTGAAACTTATCTGTTGTAGTGCAAATATTTTGACGCTCCCATTATATCGTGACAGGCTTATTTTGTTTAAAATCTCTCGGGAGCATCTCTTGTTGGCTACTGTATATAATTAATTATCATTTATTCACACACCATAAATTCGTGTCAAATACTATGTGTTACCAAGTAGAAATTCACTAAGAAACTGCACTAAGATTTGTGACAGAATCAGCTGTGATAGTTTAGTCTTCCGGAAGAAAATAAATCACCGATAAATATAACATTCAGCATTATCCTAAGTTCAATGTTTTCTTGTTAATAACAGTCTCTTCTCTTATTTTCTTCTCTGTGTGCTGTTTAAACCAAACGAAATTCTCATAATTTGAGTTTCGCACTTATTCTAATCATTTCAGTTATGCTGTTGTACAAAAAAGCTCCTTTCGTTTGTGGAGTTTGCTTTGTTCGCCTGAAGCTCAGGAAACCCGTCACGCAAATATTGGCCTCTTTAGTTGCACTTACCGACAGAAAAAGATGCCTAAACGAAGGAGGAACGCTAAAGATACCAATAAAGATACATAACCTATTTATTGAGTAATCTATCTATAGGTTGCATTATGTTTGATGTTAGCGTCGATTGATTTTCAAGAGTGTACCATTTTGCTGACGTTTTTCTGTTTGTAACTCTTACCTCAATAAATTCGTGTATTTCATGTGTGACAATTTATAGGAGAACCAATTTCTTCTCTTTACTGTTAAGTCGATCTCCTTCCAAATATTCAGTTTCTCATTCCTCAACATTTCCTGGCAAGCCACATGGGTTCATTGACGGTGGTCGAATCTGATACCGCGAATTTTGGCAGAATCTGTTTTCGTGTTTTATCTCCTTCTCCCAAGTAACACAGTGAGCAACAAGTGAACGCGTTGCCTCAGTGTGTGCAGCTTTGTTGATCGTTTGTGTGTCAGGTCTCGTCGGTCGTTCACTTTCTGGTTCATTCGTCTTACATTAACACCATAGAATCACAGACTTGGACAGATAAACACAATCCTTTTTTTCCACATTAGCTCACCTTACATTATTTATTTGGAACTCTTCAATAACGCACACAATTTTTATTCCGTTAAGCTGTAGTTGTATCCGTGATACTTGTCATAAAACACGAATGTTTGCTGTTACGTTAATCTGATTACATGTTGTTTCTCTCAGAATGGCGTGGTCAGGAAGTTAATATAAATTCTTCGGCATACAGCTAGTTTTAAAGGCATTTACTTTCACAGACGTCCAGCCAATCGTTAATTCATCACTTTCTCCCAGCTACTGTGCAGTCGTGAAATAATTACGCGACGCACTCTCTTCGTGAAAGTATAGCATCGAATCCTGTGCGAGTCGTTCTGTGTTAAGAGTTCAGTTGCGTCTGAATGCTTCCACCATTTTTTAGTAATTCATGTGTTGGATTCACGCTATATACGTGAATTGGCGAATAGATCAAGAGCAGCGCACCACACGCAAGTGTTGAAATGGTGGACTTGGTTTGACTCAAAGTTCTGCTTTCTCAGCTTACGGCAGTTCGCATAATTGAACTTTATTCAACACAGAGACTCAGACTCCTCGTCTTGCAACTGGGCCCGATACCATATATTGGAGCTTTACAGGAGAGGTGGCCAGGATTTTTGTATACGAAGTTGCCATTTTTTACGAGTCTGACGCACAAACTCGAAACTGTTTGGACACATATAACTTTAAAGCTAATTTGACACAAGGAAGCAATATTGTTGTTTAACGGGCCGTCGACATCGAGGTCATTAGAGATGGAGCGCAAACTCCGTTTGTTTCGGCCGCTCCGATTCAAAGGAACACTCCCGGCAATTGCTGGAGCGGCTGAGAGAAACCATAGAAAACTGAATCTGGATGACCGGACGCGGATTTGAACCGTCTCCTCCCGAAAGCGAGTCCATTGTCTGCTAAGTAGTTTGCCACCTCGCTCGTCGATTTAACACCTACAGGTGTCCTACAGTTATTGGTTTAATATTGTCAATCCTTAAAGTGTCACAACGACACGAATGACACATTAGAAGAAAGTGTAAATTGAAGATTTAACCTCCTTAGTAGGTTCCCTCCTTCTCTGTCCTGCTTGCGCATTATTTAATGTCACTCTCTGCTCCGCGAGATGTACTAAAACATGAGGGACACACAGTATTGTGAGCATTATAATCATCTTTACCTTTGTAAAGTTAGGAGTGGATCTTGCACCATTCGTTCAGTAATGAATGACCCGACTTTCAGTTTCAATTTTTGTCTCTTTTTCGGCACTAGCTCCTCTGTCTGACGACGAATAGATTTGCAGCAATGCCCAACAGTTTTAAAATACACAGCACCATCAACCACTTGTTTCGATCGACTTATGAATCAAAACTGAAAGCGAGTAAGCTCGATATAAAGGCTGTTTAATACAAATTTGCGAACGTAGCTCTCTAAAAGCTGAATTTTTTAAATTTCGATTATGTTTGTAAGACTGCCTCTTAATTTAAACACTCGATATATTCTATGAAATATTATCCTATCTAGTGTAATCGGGATTTTTATGAGGGTGTGCTGTAAAGTAATGCCTCCGAATTTTGTATGTGAAACCTCTTTAAACTTTTTTACAGAGCAAACGTTATTAACATTCTGTTTCTTTGTCCTTCATATCTACATATTTGCTGCCCTCTGCCACTAGAGGGCTCTGAATTGTAGCGTGTAACGTGGCGGTGTGGAACATACACTATGTGATCAAAACTATCCGGGCACCTGGCTGAAAATTACTTAGAAGTTCATGGCGCCTTCCATCGATAATGCTGGAATTAAGTATGGTGTTCGCTCACCCTTAGCCTTGATTTATCCTTGATGACAGCTTCCACTATCGGAGGCATATGTTCAATCAGGTGCTGCAAGGTTTCGTGCGGAATGGTAGCCCATTCATCACGGAGTGCTGCACTGAGGAGAGCTATTGATGTAGGTCGGTGAGACCTGGCACGAAGTCGGCGTTTCAAAACATTCCAAAGATGTTATATAGGATTCAGGTCAGGACATCGTGCAGGGCAGTCCATTACAGCTATCTTATTGTCGTGCAACCACTCCGCCACAGGCCGTGCATTATGAACAGGTGCTCGATCGCGTTGAAAGGTGCAATCGACATGCCCAAATTGCTCTTCAACAGAGGGAAGCAAGCAGGTACTTAAAACATTAAAACATCAATGTAGGCCTGTGCTGTGATAGTGCCACGCAATACAACAAGGGGTGCAAGCCCTTCCATGAAAAACGCGACCACACCATAACACCAACGCCTCCGAATTTTACTGTCGGCACTACACAAGCTGGCAGATGACGTTCACCGGGCATTCGCCATACCCACACCCTGCCATCGGATTGCCACATTGTGTACCGTGATTCGTCACTCCACGCAACGTTTTTCCACTGTTCAGTCGTCCACTGTTTACACTCCATACACCAAGCGGAGCGTCGTTTGGCATTTACCGGCGTGATGTGTGACTTATGAGCAGCCGCTCGATCATGAAATCCAAGTTTTCTCACCTCCCGCCTAACTGTCATAGTACTTGCAGTGGATCCTGATGCAGTTGGGAATTCCTGTATGATGCTCTTAATAGATGTCTACCTATTACACGTTACGACCCTCTTCAACTGTCGGCGGTCTCTGACAGTCAGCAGACGAGGTCGGCCTGGTCGCTTTTGTGGTGTTCGTGTCCCTTCACGCTTCCACTTCATTATCATGTCGGAAACAGTGGACCTAAGGATGTTTAGGAGTGTGGAAATCGTGACACAAGTGACACCTAAACTCCTGACCACGTTCGAAGTCCGTGAGTTCCGCGGAGCGCCCCACTCTGATCTCTCATGATGTCTAATGACTACTGAGGTCGCTGGTATGAAGTACCTGGCAGTAGGTGGCAGCACAATGCACCTAATATGAAAAATATATTTTTTTAGGCGTGTCCGGATACTTTTAATCACATAGTGTACTTGTAACTATGTCGGTGCGTGAGAAACAGCGCGCTATTATCAAATTTCGAACTGGAAGGGTTAGACCAAACATGCAGAATGACAATACCAGACCACACAAGAGCGCTGCGACGTCTGCGACATTTCGATGCCTTCGGTTCACTGTCATCGACCGTCCTCCGCACAGTCCCAAGTTGGCCGCACACGATTTTCATCTATTTCCAGAACTTAAAGAACATCTTCCAGGACTTGACTTCAACAGTGACGAGGTGGTGAAGCAGGTGTGAGGGGGTCATGGCTCCGTCAACAAAGCCAAAAATTTTACAGTGTCAGCATCAGCCAAGTGGTCTCTTGTTGGGAGAAATTTGTTCGACGATAGGTGGGCTATGTTGGGAAATAAACATTCAGACATGAATAACACAGATGTAGAACATTAACATCGTTTGTTTCATCTAAATAGCTTTAAAGTTTCCACATGAAAAATCGGAGGAACTACTTTTTATCACGCACTCGTACGTGTCCCGGCAAGGTTTAAGCGGTTTTCGTGTCAGGTTTCGAACGAGTAGATTGGGATAATCCCCTCCTGATTACAGGCTGTGGTGCTCAGACTTTCCACTGGCTGACACGGAGTTCTTCCTAAACATCGCTGTTCCTGTAAACATGAGAAACAGTTAACAGTGTACTGGACACCAAGCATGTCGCTAGGAGAAGGGAGACACTCAGATTAGATATTAGTATTTCACGTTTGTGTGGTCTGAAGGGACTGACTCTCGCACACGCACACGGCAGGTGGGAACAAGTGCGACAGAGCAGCACGTTCACCTCGCTAGGGAACACTCCGAGGCTGCAGCAAGGTAAGCCGAGTGCTCCGTGTCCTCACTGGCCAGCACGTAGCGACTCGGACCGCGTCAGCTGACCAGCAGCCGTCATGGCAGAACGCTTTCGAAGGCTTATGCCGTAGAAAAAAAAAAAAAAAAAAAAAAAAAAAAGCCCTATTTTTCATTTCTAATACACTATTGTTGTCTCAAGTCACTCTTTACAGTCGTATAGAAGTTCACCAGGCAAAGCACGCTTTAGTTGTTAACATTATAAACATTCAATCTCAGACAGCACTAATTCATGTTTCATAAGTGTTTGTGTACTCTTCTATATTCATAAAGACTCAAATGTTCTGAAATAATGAGCCCAGTATACGAATTGTTCCACACAACTTTACGTTGCTCTCTCTGTAGAAAATACCCGTTTGTGAGTGGGTGCTTCCAAACTGTATGGTATTGAGACGCCTTCAGTTACCGCTCCGGGCAGAAACACTCACATTACTACTTCTAATTCGTTAGTACATGCACGAATCCCCTCTTTAAATAATATTGCTCCTTCTCGGCAGTGTAATTTTTGCGAACAATTGTATATCCCCTTTATTTTTCTTTACGTTATGTAGGAACATTGCCTGAAACATTAAATTTATTGTGATCCGGACGGAAGTAATCTTCGACGTATTTCATTATTACTCTTATTAATGTGAACACACGTGCAGATAAGGACGACCACTAACCTTCATAAATGCAATTTCCTTTTTTATTTAGCACAACCCTTTTAGATCGTCCTGAAGGATGAAAAAGACAATGTCTAACACATATATACTTCTTCCTGTTACGTTTCTGAAGAATATGACATACATTCGCCTAGTTTTGTGGCTCAAGTCGAGAAAAATATACTGTTCCTTGCATTTCATACTCTTCTTTGGAAAATATTTCTATTTTGTACCACACTATTTTGTCTCCGCATTTCATACTTTTCTTTGGAAAATATTTCTATTTTGTAGCACACTATTTTGTCTCCGCTTCATAGAACACTGGTAACTGCTCCAGTTTTTGGATACGCCGTAATTTTTCTTTTCTGTTTCTTCCTACGGGCTGTAGTTTTTACCCTGCTGCTTACGAAAACTTATTTCACAATATTGGAGTCTATGTTTTAATAGCTATCCTTTTCTTGTTTCTATAGAAATTGCATTTATAATTTTGTATTTCTGTGGCTTCTTTGAGCCAACCAGGATCAACACAGGTTGTAACGGCTAACACTGCGTTCCCGTAGTGAAGCCTGTTCTGTCACGAGTGACTTGCTGATATAAATCGAAGTACATCTCCTTAAATGTTTTAGTTGCCCCCATATAGACTTCGCCGCAAGTTTAATTGATGCTGTTCAGACTGGAACTCGGCCTTAGATTGTTCACGTATTTGGCAGATATTATTTCCTTCGATTTCTTGTTGGATTTCAGAGTGTGTTCGCAAAATGTTTATAGCTTTATTTACGGCAGGAAGAAACACATCTACATTTCCCGGTCGGGGTTTTTTCCGTGGTCGCAACTGTAGCGCTCACTTGACTTACTCCTTCTGTGTCAGCTTTTTTCCAGAGTGATAGGGTGTTTTAGCCCGCAAAGTTTACGTGCCCCACACTGCTCTTATGCCTCCGTTTTGAATCTATTGACGATAAAAGAGTTTAGGCTCGATTTGGTTTTCTCTGTCGTTATCTTGTTGCGACAATCACTAAAAGAAACCTCTACCCCACAATTAACTGATCCCTTGATCAGATCGATGTAGGTACCGCTGCCCGTAACAGATGTCTCTGATTGCCTGTGGGCGCTCTTGTCCAAGTTTCTTGTTCTCGTTAGTGAAAAGCTGACTGCCAGATGTTCACAGCAACTACTGCGAAGCAAGCATTTCCTGAGACAGAGTATTTGGAGACTTGACGAGTGCTTCGCAAAGCAAATGCGTCACAGCGAGAACCGTGATTCTACACAGCTTTCTCAAAGTTGCGCCGGAAGTCCATGAAATAACTGTTATTAACCGCCTTCCCAGCTTGGAGGTTTCTGCTGGTGTGCGCGTGTGGTGTTACTTCTGAAACCAAACCTCCTCGCGATGCCCTTGCCCGTCCTCTACTTCTCCTGTCCTTTATTGGAATTCCGGTACATTAATTTTCAAAACATGTTTTACAGCATTCACCTTTTCCTATATTCAAACCCTAAAAGTGTCTTCACCTTTCAGAATCAATCGGATATCATATTGGTACCGGTCGCCTTTGTGTTCCATTCTAAATTATCTCTACCGTCGCAGTCTACTCCTTTGTGGCCTGTTTCTAATATTTTCGGTCATCTTTATTCTTCCTTTTATGGTTATAATTAGTAGTTCTCAAACCGCAACATTCCGTAGCTTCTTCCTACTACATCCACTTCTAGACTTTGTCATTTCCTCTATTTTGTTGTAGATCTTTATTATTGAAGTCAAATATTTCTGAGTTATAGACAATCACGCCCTCAATAATTATCTAATGCGTTCGTTTCTTAATGTCATTTCGTATGGCTTTGCTCCACGATACACCATTTTGTTGTTATCTGGTCATGTACTTTACATGGTTCAAATGGCTCTGAGCACTATGGGACTCAACTGCTGTGGTCATAAGTCCCCTAGAACTTAGAACTACTTAAACCTAACTAACCTAAGGACAGCACACAACACCCAGCCATCACGAAGGCAGAGAAAATCCCTGACCCCGCCGGGAATCGAACTCGGGAACCCGGGCGTGGGAAGCGAGAACGCTACCGCACGACCACGAGATGCGGGCGCACTTTACATAGTCTGGACGTTTATCAATCAAAGATCCAAGACATTTGAATTCTTCAGAAGCATTAACCATCCTTTCGTGAACAACCAAGTCTTCTCCATCAAATTCTATATCCAGTTACCTTGCCTTTGCAGAACTTATTTCGAGGCCCGGTTCTTATATTCTTCAAACTTTCTCGTCTTCAGCATCGACGATAATTACCATCTGGTCATCTGCAAACAGTAGTGTGTCGTTTATAACACCACAGAATTGCATTTTTGCTTCCAGTTACCAACGTCGAATGAAACATATGTTATGGAGTTAGAGAGAGAAACATGCCTGTCCTGGTTTCATATTACCATTTCAGATTCATGAAAATTCTACACCACCGACTGTAAGCGCTAGTATGCTGGCGGTTTAGTCCCATAAATCGCAACTTAATGTAACGACAGTTCGATTTCTACTGTTATTTTTGAAAAGCATGAAAGATTCAACTTATTTACCTCCTTTAGGACTCATAAAAGGTATGCGTTCCAGCTGCAGCTTCCACTAAGAGCTGACGTCAACCGCATGGCTACAGGAGACACCACTGACCGTTAGCGACCATTCCATAACGAACAATGTAACTTCAATTATTTGGCATTGTCAAGAAATATTTAATGTTTTTTTAAATATTTTTCGTAATTTTCAATCCGGCTGTAATTTGTAAAGAATCTGAATAACACAAATCTTAGATTTCGCTTACGGAACCGGTAGCCACGATTATTCGTATAACGGGGTTGCCTTCTAGACAGTTCGTCTTCGACTAGAGCTCTCCCTTTGACGGCCACTTCCACTATATCTTACAAGAACTCTCTTCCTAGGATTATGTTTGACTGAGCTTTTCTAAAACACACACGTTCTGGCTCCTGCGTCGAGATATCTCTATATTGGTGACGCTACTGGTTATCTCAGTCGCCAAAGACACAGACTTCCCTGACCTTGGCAAACTATAGTACATCGCCTTTAAGGACAGTGCTTCGTTCTACGTCTACATCCGTAATACGCTAACTAGAGATGGGCAAACTGAAACACCTAACTGTTTCGAAACAAATGAAACAATACAATGTAATGTTTCGATACGCTGTTTCGAAACAGTGAAACAGTTTGTGTTTAGTAATCTAATAAACCCACACATTTTATCATCTTGAATGTCTACTCTATAAGTATGTCCATATAAACACAAATGAGGTGCGAGAGCGCTATTCATATCGCAGAAAGCATGAAACTATCACTTAGGCGTCTTGGCAGTTTCGTATTTCCTGCAGCAAATGCGCTACTTTCGTGTCGTGTGACTTTCATACTTTTCAATTGGCTGAGGACAGCCATAGCTGAAGACAGAAGAGCCACCACGAACGGAACTGGAGGTGGGAGCAAACTGCAGAAACAACGGATATGCTACTGGGATTCCCATAGTCTGTTAGTATGGGTAATATACCCATCCTGCTAATTTCCATTCACACAAAGGGAATCATTGTGGATAATAGGCACAGTGACTATAGACTCACAAATAACGCCAAATAATTCGAATAAATAACAAAATATAACAGAAAAAATTTTGTCTTTCAAAGTGTTTCGAACCGTTACTATAAATTCACCATGCTTCCCAGCCCTTCCCGTTCACCATTACAGTATAAGTGATACGTCAAACAGATTGCTAGCAATTATACCTACATCAAATTTATGTATATGTCTAATAACTGTCACTCTACGCCATTTTTTATTCAAAATGTTGTAGGCTTACTTCCGTTTCTTAATGTGATTACTGTACATGAACAGAGAAGCATATGTTATAAAAAATTGTAATTTAACTGAATGATTTTCACATATTTATTATTTTGAATGTGAATAGTATGCGTTGTTTTATTGTTTGGTTAGTGTTTATAAAGCAGATGTTGTAACAGGACAGTCAGCTAGAAACGAAGCTTTATTTTCGGATATCTTAAGCTTTATGCTATTGCTTGTCAAAAAGATTTCGACACTCTTGAAAGTGTTTCATAAAGTGTTATGTTTTGTTTCAGTACCTGTGCCGAGCCCGAATATCGTCCGACACAGAGCGGAATGAAACATCACTGTTTCGATACAATTAGTCCGTTCCAAGCACAGGTGGACTGAAACAGCCTTATTTTGAAACAACGATACAGTTTCTGTGTCTGGCTCGAGATCGAATCTGGTCCGGTTATCCGAGACAGGGGCGGAATGAAACACCACTGTTTCGAAACAGTGAACCACAGCCGTTCCGAAACACTGAAACAGTTCCACGTATCGATACACTGTATCGAAACATAGAAACAGTGGCCAAGTCTAACGCTAACCACCTTTAGCTGTCAGTGGAGGCCATTTTGTGTGCGTTAAGATAGTATTTTTAGATGGGGAGGTGTGTAAAGCCTCAGAAGAATCGGATAGGGCGCAATAGGACGCAGCAAGCCTAATAAAGTACATGGAGTTCAGAAGAATATTTTTTACATGGCTTGTCTTCTCAACAATCTATCCCAGGCGCTCACAGACGATGTTAATCGGTAACCTCACACATTTTTGATGCAGTTATTTATGGTGAAGTAATATCAGAAGACATGCACAAGTATCCAGTCACAAGTTGATAAGATTTCAAAGTGATGCCGAGATTGGTAATTTGCTTTAAATGTACACAAGTTTAAAATTGTGCACTCCACAAAATCAGAAAAGCAGCATCCTGCGACTACAGTATCAATGAGTCACTAACCGAACCAGTGAACTCATAGAATTATCAGGGTGTTAAAATTCGTGCAGATATGAAGTCGAATGACCACACCGGCTCAGTCGTAGGTAAAGCGGGTGGGAGACTCAGTTCATTGGTGGGATAGTGGGAAAATACAGCCAGTCTGGAAAGGAGACAACTTACAAACACTTGTCAGTCTCACCTTAGAATATTGTACAAATGTGAGGGCTACGCACCAAAAAGGAAGAACGGGATATCCACCGTATTCAACGAAGGACAGCATGAATGGTCAGAGGTTTGTTTGATTCATGGTGGAGCGTCACGTAAACGTTGAGAAACCTGAATTGGCAGGCGCTTGAAGGTAGACGTAGATTCTCCCACGAAAACCTACTTAACATTTTTTTTTCAAGAACCTACGTTAAGTGAAGAACCTAGAAACGTAACTTCAGCTTCCTATGTCACGCTCCCTAGAGACCGCGAATACAAGATTAGGTTAACTAATAGGCATCTACGCAGTCTTTCTACCCCCTTTGCTCTACAGTAGGAACGGAAACAAACCGTAACTACGCAGTGTTTGCAGAATATGTATGTAGGTATAGATTTAGATGTAGATGGAGACTTGAGAGACACACTGTACGAGCTGTGTTCAAAAAGCAACGGGAATTCCGTGATGTCGAGTGTTGAATTAGCACGATCTGAGTGAGTTTTTTTCGTTTTTGTGTTGGTAAACATATCTGAAAAGCACCCGCGTGTTATTGGGTATTTAGTCTGTTGTCAGCTGTCAACAAGATTACGTGTGTTTTGGTAGCATCGTTGACTACTTATTTTATATAAAAATGGATGAATCAGTTTGTATTAAATTTTGCTAGAAGAACGGAATAAAGTGCAGCGAAGTTTTAGAAACGTTAAATATTGTCTTTGGCGAGTCTGCTGCAAGTAAAACAAGATTTTACGAGTGCTGTACGCTTTTCGAAGAAAACTGTGACACGTTGATAATGACGAGCGCCACGGATGCCCCAGCAAAACATCAGCCGCTAAAATCGTGGAAAAGCGAAAGAATGGTTATGGACGATCGCCGAATCACAGAGAAATTGCATATTAACTGGCTCATTCCATGTGTCAGAAAAATTTGTTCCGAAATTGCAGAATTTTGAACAAAAGCAGTTGCTGAGGCATTGCTAGATTGTCAGTAACGATGCAGAACTACTGAACATGTCATAACAGGTGATTAAACGTCGGTTTACGGATGTGACATCAAAGCTGAGGCTCAGTCGTCGCAGTGGAATCATTCCGGATCGCCAAGACCTAAAATAGCTCGTCATGTGCGGCACGCCTGAAGATTATGCTCTGATGTGTTCTTCGATTTTAACGGCCTAGTGCAACACGAGTCCTTGTTACAAGGTCAAACAGTCAATAGAAAGTACTACTTACAGGTTGCTTGTTCGTGAATTTTTGGTCAAAAGTAAGGAAGTAATGATGCCACCGTCTTCACGACAGGATCCCAAATTACTTTTTTGTGCTGCGCAAATTAAAGGCAAACTGTAAAGAGTCGTCGTTCTACAAGCACAGATGAGAGATATTTAAGCTGAGTTCCGGAAATTCTTTGGCTACTGGCTTAATAGTATGAGGTCTGTTCAAAAAATTCCGAAACTTCCGTAATTTCGCGCCAGTCGTGTGTTGAAGACAAATACGGTTGGCATCCCTGCACACGCCTGTGTTTAAAGTGTAACTGCCGAAAGTTTCATTGTTGTATGTCTGTTGTTTGTTCAGTGGTGTATTGAGTAGAACATGTGTCGCACTGTTGGCGAATTTCGAGATGGCAGAGTTAGAGGAACAACGCGTCTGCATTAAATTTTGCGTGAAACTCAAGAAAACCCTTGAAGGGACACACCAAATGATGCAGGAAGCCTACGATGATGAGTGCTTAAGCCGTACTCTGTGTTACGAATAGTTCACACGGTTTAAAAATGGTCGGACGGAAGTTAAAGATGACCCTCGTTCCAGGACGCCCTCCGACGTCTATCGACGACGCTCATGTCAGGAACGTCAACGAAATTGTGCGTGACAATCGAATACTGACTGTCTGAGAGATTAATGAAGAATGTAACATCATCTCATGAAATCCTGACACACCTTCTTGGAATGCATCGTGTTCCGCCAAGTTGGTCCCACGGCTCATTACCCAAGAAGAGAAAGAACTGGTGATGAGACGTGGATCTGCAGTTATGAAGGTGAGACCAAGGTTCAGTCTTCACAATGATTCGAGGAAGGTTCTCCAAGACGGAAGAAAGCTCGTCAGGTCAGGTCAAATGTCTATGCCACACTGATAGTTTTCTTTGACTTCGAAGGATAAGCTTATCACGAATTTGTGACACGGGGACAAACTGTTAATCGATGGTACTATCGGGACGTATTGCGACGCCTGCGAGAAAATGTGAGAAGGGAACGATCTCAGATGTGGCGAGACAGTTCATGGCTCTTGCATCACGATAACGCACCCTCAGATTGATCCCTGTTGGTGCGTAACTATTGCACAAAAAACTAAATTACTGTGCTGCCTCATCCTACGTACTCTCCAGACCTCACCCCTGCGGACTATTTTTTTATTTCCGAAGATGATAAGCCCATTGAACAGACGAAGATTTGCAACGATAGACCTACACTGCTGTCAGAAGCGTAAACGGCGGTGGGAGCGGTGTATCAATTGTGGAAGAGAGTATTTCGAAGGAGACCATGCACGATAAGTAAAGGGTAAGCGTAGAAAAAATTTGTGGACAAAATTCCGTAATTTTTTGCATAGACCTCATATGTCATCTAATGGGGACTATTTTGAAAGGGTTAATATGGATTTAGATCCGCCTGTAGCTGATATTGTTAGCGCGCCTGGCTGCTCTGCGGGGGTTCCATTCCTGATGCTGCCAGGAAGGACTGGTAAGGGGTGGTCTCGGGCTCGTGAGCTCAACTGAAAAGTTACTCTACCGATTAGATAGCGGTTCCAAGGTCAAGAAAACCGACAACGACCGTCATCTTACCTGGACACATTGGAAGAAGAGTATTTTTGGGCCGCACATAACATACTTAACACTAACAATAACCATTGAAAAAAGCAAAAAACAAATTAGGGACTGTTAGAGGTATATAGTTAACACATTTAAGTAATTTAGAATTTATTAATTTATGATTCTTCATAACGAAGAAGCAAGACGGAATTAATTTGACATTTTATATGTGAGATTTAATACTTTTATGTGTAAGTAATTACAAATCGTAGACTTAATGCGACATTTGGGAAACTGATGTGGTCAGCGTGAGGGATTGCCGTCCTACGGGCCCGGGTTCGATTCCCGGCTGGGTCGGAGATTTTCTCCGCCCACGGACGGGGCGTTGTGTTGTCTTCATCATTTGTCATCATATAACTGGTGCAGTTCACATTATTAAAATACTTATCAGAGAGGTTCATGTCCGAATGTGGTTCTTATTTGTAGCGGTGGATATCGTATCAGATTAAACCTGTTGTAATAGAATTACTGTACTGTTAATAGCAGACAATGGAGCAACTGCAATCTGCATGAAGATTTCTAACTTATACCGACTTTTAGTGATCTTGCCGGCCGGGGTGGCCGAGCAGTTCTAGGCGCTTGAGTCTGGAACAGCGCGACCGCTACAGTCGCAGCTTCGAATCCTGCCTCGGGCATGGATGTGTGTGATGTCCTTAGGTTAGTTAGGTTTAAGTAGTTCTAAGATCTAGGGGACTAATGGCCTCGGATGTTAAATTCCATAGAGTCATTTGAACCATTTGCAGTGATCTTAACTACGATGAAAAAGGGTCTTTATCACAAATGTTCAGAAATAACACAAAATTTCTGTGCATTTCTATAAATTAATGTCATTATACGTCTGTCTATCCATAGTTTCGCACTTGCAACTGAAGTAACGTAAGATAGCAGACCAGCGCGTCTGACGGATTGGCCGGTTATAAGAACGAGACTCTGGGGCTTCAGGTATACCAACGACAGCAGTGTTAGGAACTTGATGGCCCAATGAGAAAATAGCATCATTGTTTGACGGGAGTTTCAAATTGAAAAAATTCATTTTATCATAACGTTACATAAAAGGAACATAGGGAGGGCTTATTTCAATAGTGGTACAAGTCCACTTTTGTTCATATTGAGATACACAGTCCTAAAGTTAAATGAGCGCAGAAAAATCTGCAGTTGAGATACCAGAAATATTCAAGCATATGGCTTCTTGCTAGAGATGAACCTTTCTTTCTGTTTGTTTGGCTCATTAATTTCAGAAGCATTATAGACAGAGAATTGGAGGTAATGGGCTTGTACCACTATCGAAATAAGCCCTTCATATACCGATTTTGTGATGAATGTTCGCTACTTGCGCCGCATTGATACTTTGGGCCGCATGCGGCCCGCGGGCAGCGGGTTGAACATCCCACGATCAAATAAAAATTTTCCCAAAAAAGTATAATTTCGTTACTTTTGAACACAACTCATATCCCTACACGAAATGGTAATTTCCTGCTCTGTAAAAAGTGCATAAAGCAAAAGAAGGACGCCGCTGGATTGATACTTTCCCGTGTTCGACATGCAGTGTGTTCTCAAATTATTCTGCACTCCGCTATTGCTCAACATATTTATTTATTTATTTTTCGACCGAAGTGACAAATGCGACATTGTGATGTATATTGCAGTGAGCAATGGCGGCAGCGTGTCCGTGGCCATCGCGGATGAAACGCTCCCTCCGAAGCAGGGCGCCGCAGGGCCTCCGTCGCCGGCGGGCCCGGGCGGGGGCGGCGCCGCCCCCGGGGGCGGTAGCGGTGGCAGCGGGAGGCGGCGGGGCCGCGCCGTGCTGCGGTGGGCGGCGCAGCGCGCGCGCCGCGGCTGCACCCGCAAGCTGCTGCTGCGGCGGGTGCCCATCCTGGCGTGGCTGCCGCAGTACACGCTGGCCAAGGGCGTGGCCGACCTGGTGGCCGGCTTCACCGTCGGCCTCACCGTCATCCCGCAGGCCATCGCCTACGCCAGCGTCGCCGGCCTGCCGCCGCAGGTAGCGTCTGCTCCACCAAGCCCAAAGCTTCGCCACTTTACGTTTCATTCCACATTGACAACTGACTTTGAAAATTTTCTTCAATTTGAGCTTACGAGAAAATTTTCTTCACTTTGAATTTATAATTACAATAGCAATTTACACATCCAACTGTTACGATGTATTGCAAAATACTGACACGAATTGTTTACAGAAGAATGGAAATAAATGGTCGAAAGTGACCCCAGTGCCGTTTTGCGTTCCAGACAAATGTACGAATATGCCATAATGACCATAGGACTTACTGAAGATAGACTGAAGGAAGGCCAACTTACAAGGAGCTTCAATAAGTAATGCAACACGTTCTTCTTCTTAAAGCAGGATGGTTTTATTCAAGATTCCAATACGCCTTACACTGAGATGGCAAAAGTCACTGGATACCTGCTAATATCCTGCTGGACCTCTTTTTGCCTGGCACAAGTAGCAATTCGACGTGTCATGGAATCAACAAGTCATTTGAAGTCCCCTGCAGAAACATTCAGCCATGCTGCCTCTACAGACGTCCGTAACTGCGAAAGTATTGTCATTGCAGGAGTTTGTGCATGAACTGACCTCTCGATTATGGCCCATAAATCTTCTATGGGATTTATGTCGGGCAATCTGGGTGGTTGGTTGGTTGTTTTGGGGGGAAGGAGACCAGACAGCGAGGTCATCGGTCTCATCGCATTAGGGAAGGATGGGGAAGGAAGTCGGCCATGTGTGCCCTTTGAAAGGAACCATCCCGGCATTTGCGTGGGGCAATTTAGGGAAATCACGGAAAACCTAAATCAGGATGGCCGGACGCGGGATTGAACCGTCGTCCTTCCGAATGCGAGTCCAGTGTGCTCACCACTACGCCACCTCGCTCGGTGGCAGTCTGGGTGGCCAAATCATTTACTCGAATTGTCCAGAATGTTATTCAAACCACTCGCAAGCAATTGCACCCCAGTGACACCGTTGTTTGGGAGCATGAAATCTATTAATGCAAATGGTCTCCAAATAGCCAAACATAACCATTTCCAGTCAATGATAGGTTCAGTTTGATCAGAGGACCCAGTTCATTCTTTGTAAACACAGTCCACACCATTGTGGAGCCACCATCAGCTTGTACAGTGCCTTGTCGACAACTTGGGTCCACGGCTTTGTGGGGTCAGTGTCACACTCAAAACCTACCATCATTTCTTACCAACTGAAATCGGAACTCATCTGACCTGGCACTGTTTTCCAGTCATCTAGGGCCCAGCTTATATTTTCATGAGCCCAGGAGAGGCACTGCTGTTAGCAAAGGCACTTGTGTCGGTTGTCTGCTGCCATAGCCCATTAGTGCCAAATTTCGCCGCACTGTCTTAAGGATACATTCATCGTACATCCCACATTGGTGTCTGTGGTTACTTCACACAATGTTACTTGTCTGTTAGCATTTACAACTGTACACAAATGACACTGCTCTCAGTCATTAAGCAAAGGCCATCAGCCACTGCTGAGATAATGCCCGAAATTTCGTGGTCTCGCCTCACTCCTGGACCTTGGAATATTGAATTCTCCAACGGTTTCCGAAATGGAATGTCTCAAGCGTCTAGCTCCAACTACTATTCTGTGTTCAGAGTCTGTTAATTCCTTTAGTGCCACCCTAATTATGCAGGAAACCTTTTTGCATGGATCATATGAGTACAAATGATGGCTCTGCCAATACACTGCCCTTTGTTAACTCATGTACCAATACAACCACCATCTGCACATGTGCATATCGCTATCCATGACTTTTGTCACCTCATGTATTATTCCTCACACTTTAGGCTACAAAACCATATTTTTCAACATAATCTTCATTCAGTGCAATGGCCTTATGCCACCCTATGGGGAGGACTTGTATGCTCACACGGTACCTCTCTACTGGTCAATGTTGGAGCCAACGTTGTATTGCATCAGTAACCCATTTAGAGTTCCATGACTCTATGAGCTGATAGTTTGACTGATCTTTTTCTTCATAGGAGAGGTTGTGTTGCACCACTCTATGGATTGCCATTTTGTTTCTGGCTCGAAGTGATAAACTCATGTTTCATCACCTGTAATAATGTTCAGTAAAAGAGTATCACGAAGAGCTGCATAAAGCACAAGCAATTCTGCACAGATGATCCTTTGTTGCACTTTCTGTTAGGCAGCAAGGATTCCAGCTGGCATGCACTTTTAAGTACACCAGCTGTTGGATGAGTGTGTCAGCACTACCAACAGAGACATCAAGTTGTGCAGCAAGGTGTTGATTTGTTATCTATTGATCACCGCGAATTAGTGTCTGCATGTTTCAACATTCCAGGAGTCACAGCTGTGTGTGGCCAGCCAGCACATGGGAGATCAGACAGGTTTGCGCGACCTTGTTGCAATGATGACAGAAGCCTCTCCCAGTGGCTGATCGTGCTTTTGTTCACTGCCAGGTCTCTGTAGACTTCCTGAAAGCACCTATGAATAGCTGTGATGCTCTGGTTGTCTGGTAAAAGAACGACAGCTTAGAATGCATCTCTGCTACAGACACCATTTTGAAGGCTATGTATAGCACCACCACCTATCAGAACTTCATGAAACTGTGGCAGCTGAAGTGGAAATATTCCATGAATCCAATTTTTTCAGCCAAAATTGGCCAAAAAAACAAAAGTGTTGCATTACATATTGAATACTCTTCATACATTTGTAGCACTTGTAGATTTAGAGAAAGCTTTTGTAGTGTTAACTGAAACACACTCTTTGAAATATATTTGTGTTTATAGCTTTTTCAGTGCTAAATTTATTGTGAAAGCATTTGGCTGACACTTAACAAAATCACATTGAATGATGTAAAACATGAAGCCAGGTCAGCCACATATTCTTAAAGTGGGATGTCAAAAGCACTCTTGATAAGAATTAATCCACAGGTTGTTTACAGTATTGGTGTAATTATTACTCCAACATTTCATTCCACACTGCATTCTTCAAGGGGGAAGTTGGTCTTGTTAATTGATGAATATTCTCCCACATGATTCATAATATCCTCAAATTTTGTTCCGTTATTATTTTATACAACTGGTATTGTGTACATGTAAATCTGCACAGGATGCAGCCAGTTGACTGTTTTACACTTAATGTCACTATGAAACAGTATATGTGTCCCATTTTAAGATATTTAGTCATTGCATCGAAACCTGTGATAAAATTACTTACTTTTCTTTTACAGTATGGGCTGTACTCTTCATTCATGGCATGCTTTATCTACACAATCTTTGGTAGCTGCAAAGACAGCCCTGTTGGACCTACTGCAATAGCTGCTATCTTGACCAGGGAAAACCTGCAAGGCCTGGGACCACCATTTGCAGTGCTCCTATGTTTCCTCAGTGGCTGTGTTGAGTTACTCATGGGTATACTGCAATTAGGTAAGTGAAGGACCTTCCAGAGGTGATTTAAGCAATAACATACCTTCAACATCACATCACGTATGGGGAGAAGGCAAATGAAAACAAGGCAGATGGAAAAAAGTAAGTTATTTCTAAAGTAATGTTGGCAGGCCCACATGTTGCCAAGGTTGTTTCAAGTACACTGCAAAAGTTTCACAGGGATGCGCTTACACAACCTCCATACATTCTTGATATCTTATCATGCAATTTCTGTATTTTTAGAGGCCTGAAGAAAGACATTCATGGCTGTCAATTTGCTTTGAACGAAGGCATGTGTTCCTGGGTACAGTCATGGTTCTGTAGGCAATCATAAACATTTTTCAATGACGGCATTGACCATCTTTTTGTTTTACAGTGGAATAAATGTATTGACAGTTATGGGAAAGACTTTTGAAATAATAAACAGTTTACTTATATTTTTCCTTTGACTCACTTTCATTTGACTGCCCATTACAGAAACATGTTTGAGGGTAATGCATAGTTAGGGTGCTACTTACAGTAGTTCCATCATGTCAAATGCTTTAGTTAAAGATATAAAAGTTTGGTCTCCTACTATTCATGTTCTTCTCTTAACTCCTCCCCTCCCCCAATAATCGAGTGATCAGACAAAGATATGCTTTGTGTTACCATATGTATAATCTGTTAAAATAAATGTGCTCACAAAACACATAAATTATTAACTATGTACACAAACTACAATAGCTACTGATACTCTTTCTATTCCTCTGCTTGCATGTAACTCCTCAGACGTGGGTGGATTGAATAAGTGGGACATTGTAAGGTTTTTGGTAGGCAAGTTACATTAAATGGAAGGCTGATTTTAATATCCAGTACAGTGTGCACCATAGAAACTGTACTATGGTCAGTGGAACTGCTATCTCTTTACATTGGCTGAAAAGATTGAGGAATGATAAGTGGAAATATTTGTGGATTCATGAGGTCATGTGTTAGAAACTTCTGAGTAATAGTTGTAACACGAGAGCAGGCAACTGTGTAACCATTTCAGATATGACCTAATTTTGGGGTATACTGTGTATTTGCCTGTGGATACATATCCTCTATGACTTTCACAAAGCAAATAAGTCAGTTACAAAATTTGTAATTGTGTAGAAAATGTTATAATTTCAGTGCCAGAAATCATTAACTCTATTGTTAAACAGCCATGCTGAGAACTTCCTGCACTTTTATCAGGCAAAATAACTATCTCGAGCAGAATTTTCTCTTTAATAATTTACAACAAAATGTCCTATGGTATTTTGACAGCAACAACTACTACTGTGAACCAAACACAGACCAATACTTCCCAATATCAGCCAGGTCTTCAAATTTGTAATCATATTCTTTACCCTGGCTTTCAATAACTTTCCTTACACCCTGTGAGGAGAGAGATCCTACACAGAATACTTACTCCAAAACTCAAGGTTGTATTCTGTGATCCACATAATTTACACAAACACAGAGTATCTTAGTCTATCCTATGTCAATCCTGCTCCCATTTCTACAACCCCCAGGTCATTCTTCTGCAGGAAGCCACAATACATCTGACTAAGTTATTAAAAGACAGAACAATGTGTTAAAGGAGCTACAGCAATGTCAGAATTGCACTGAAATCTTCTATGTTGGCATGACAATTCAGCTTATTAAATTTAAAAGTAAATGGTAAGTAATGACCACTACTAGACTGTGGCTAACTGTAAACCAGACCAACAAGTTGCTGAACAGATGCACACCACAGCAGCAATGTCTTCAGTGATTCATGCCATTCTGAGTTTCCTCCTCTCCCCCAGGCACTCAACACCAGATCCTGTGAATTACACATGTGGAACTGTGGCTTTGGCATATATTCTTGTAAATCCCTCTGGCCTAAACCTTCACTTACAATTAGCCCTCTTCATCAGATCCCTCTTTCCATCTACTTGCCATCGTTATTTCTTCTCCTCTCATTTCCGTGTCCATCCCTGCTCTACCAAACCCTTGCTTACCTATTTCCTTAGTAGGTAAAGATCAAAAGCCCAAAATATTAGTGCAATTTTAGGATATTTTCAAATGTTCTTGTATTTGCCACCCACTGCCTGCAGGCGAAAGGTTGGGGCTCTTCATTCTATTTTCATATTTATATCTATAATTTGCAACCCCCAGTAAAATCCCATTGTACCATTTACAAGGGCTTTTTCCCATTCTTTTTATGTATGGAGTGTGGGGAGAATTACTATTTAAAGGCCTCTGTGCATGCTGTAATTAATCTAATCACAGGAGTGATATGTAGAGGGTTGTATTATATTCCTAGAGTCATCATCCACATCTGTTTCTTGAAACTTTGTAAACTGACTTTCTGAGGATAATTTGTCTATTTTGGAAAGAGTTCCAGTTTTATCAACATTTCTATGAGACTCCTCCATGAGTCAAACATATCAGTGACCATTTGTGCTGCTATTCTCTGTATACATTCAATATCTCCTGTTAGTCCTATTTGGTAGGTGCCTCACATGTTTGAGCAATATTCAGTGATGGATCGTGCAAGTGATTTTTAAGCAATCTCCTTTGTAGACTTACTGCATTTTCCAAGTATTCTACCAATAAACTGAAGTTTGCTATATGCTTTACCCACAACTGAGCCTATGTCATCATTCCATTTCACATTCCTACAGAGTGTTACACCCAGTTATTTGTATGAGCATACTGATACCAACTGTGATACTGTAATGTAAGATATTGCACTTTTTTGTTCTGTGAAGTGCATAATTTTACATTTCTGAATATTTGAAGCAAGTTGCTAATCTGGAAACTGCTTTGAAATCTTGAAAAGATCTCATTGAACATTTGTGTAGCTTTACTTCATTGTAAATAATTGCATCATCTGTGAAAAGTATTAGGTTACTTTAATATTGCCTGCAAGGTCATTAATATACATAGTGAACAGCAAGGGACCCAACACACTTTGTTGGGCTACACCTGCTGTTACATCTACATTTGTCAATGACTTTCCATCTAACCTTCTGCATCCTTCCTACCAGTAAATCTTCAGTCCAGTCACAAATTTTACATGATATCCCATTATCCCAAATGATCCTAATTTTTGTAATAAGCATAAGTGTGTTACTGCATCAATTGCCTTTTGGAACTCAAGGAATACTACATCTAGTGCTCAGGCTTGATCTGTGGCTTCCAGTGTGTCATGTGAAAAATGAGAGTGGGGTTTCACAGATTGATGTTTTTGAAATATGTGCTGGTTGACATGGAGGAGCTCTTTCTGTTTGAGATACCTTATTGTGTTTGAGCTCAGACTATGATCTAAGATTCTACAATGAATGGATGTTAAGGATATTGGGTGGTAGTTTTGTGGATCACTTCTGCTGCCCTTCTTGTAAATAGTGTGACCTGTGCTTTCTTCCAACTACTGGGCACGGTTTTTTGTTCAAGGCATCTGTGGTACATTATTTTTAAGAGAGATTAACTCAATCTCAAATTAAGTATAGAATCCAGTAGGGATACCATTAAAACTTTGTGCTTTGTTCAATTTTAAAAATTTCAGCTCTTTCTCAATGCCACTGCCACTAATATCTATGAGAATTAAATTGGATTTTCCTTTCTAAGGGAACTTTTGAAAATAGAGTTAGTGTTTCTGCTTTTACTTTGCTGTCCTAAATTTCAGTTCCTGTTTCATTCATGAGTGACTGGATGAAAACTGTAGTGCCACTACTTTTACACACTACCAGATTTTATTTGGGTTCTGTGAAAGATTTCCAGACAGTATTTTGCTATGATAGTCACTGAAGGCTTCTTGCATTTTTCTCTTGACAACTATATGCATTTCATTCAGCATCTCTCTGTAGCCACAAAACTACCATCCATTATCCTTGACATCCATTTGCTGTAGTATCTGAGAACACATTCTGAGCTCAGGCATAATGAGAATCTCAAATAGAATGACTCCTTCCATGACAACCAGCACAGATTTAAAAAAAAAGCAATCATGTGAAAGCCAACTCATACTTTTCTCACTTAACATACTGAGAAACATGGACCACGGCAGTCATGTGTTGGGTCCTTTGCTGTTCATGTTGTATATTAATGATGTTGCAGACAATATTAGTAGCAACTTCTTACTTTTTGCAGATGTGCAGTTACTTACAATGAAGTACAGTTCAAAAGTAGCTGCAAAAGTCTTCAGTCAGATTTTGATAAGATTTCAAAGGGTCACATGGATTGTTAACTTGCTTTAAATCTTCATAAATTTAAAACTGCGCACATCACAGAAAAAAAAAAAAAATGTTAGTACATAGTATCCTATGCATTCAGTACAACCAGTCACAGTCTTGTTTCTTATTTCCATCACAGAATTTCAGTTATTGTAACAATCTTAGTAGTGAAATTCCAGAGTTATTCCAACAAAAGCCACGTCTATAACAACAGAATCCTGCTTTAAATGCACCGTATGAACCCTGTTAAAAACAGTATGAAAGAAAAATAAGCAGAAAGTAGAGATATGGAACATGAAGTATGGCAGAAAGATACAAAAAGTTGCACTATGAAGATGGCAAGAAGCAGATAAAAATATAAGAAGATAGTCTCTAGTCTTAGAACCTGAAAACAATTCCAGACACCAGAACATGTCAGTATAGAAGAATCCTACTATTAAGAAGAAAAGTTTATATGTTTGCTTGCTGCTTTTCCCATCAAAGTGCTTGCATTCATCCTTTCCTTCTCATACCTAATGCAGTTTTACATTTCCATAACTTATCTGTTACGATAGTGTGCTATAAATTAAGTAATCCTCTTAGTGTTTCACCAAACTGCACAAGCCTTACATGAAACAGAAGTGATGAAATACTTCATAAGATAACTGAAAATATTATGTAACCATCAAGTTCACATCTTCAGTGCAGTTATTTGCAGTCTTGCAGCTACTGTTGGTAGTAACAGTTATGATATTACTAATAATAATAATAAAATTTTGGTTGTAAATTTAATAAAGTGATACTATTCCTTATTTTTCATGCTCTCAGGAACTTACAGCTTGTGAGTAACTTTCCAGTAAGTTTTGATGATAAATATCTCTGTTGCCCACTCAAATGTTCTGAAATGAAGAACACATGAATATATTTTGATTAGTCTTCTCTATTAAAAAGCTGTTTTGTGTAATTGGTTGATATACAGGGTGATTCAAAAAGAATACCACAACTTTAAAAATGTGTATTTAATGAAAGAAACATAATATAACCTTCTGTTATACATCATTACAAAGAGTATTTAAAAAGTTTTTTTTTCACTCAAAAACAAGTTCAGAGATGTTCAATATGGCTCCCTCCAGACACTCGAGCAATATCAACCCGATACTCCAACTCGTTCCACACTCTCTGTAGCATATCAGGCGTAACAGTTTGAATAGCTGCTGTTATTTCTCGTTTCAAATCATCAATGGTGGCTGGGAGAGGTGGCCGAAACACCATATCCTTAACATACCCCCATAAGAAAAAATCGCAGGGGGTAAGATCAGGGCTTCTTGGAGGCCAGTGATGAAGTGCTCTGTCACGGGCTGCCTGGCGGCCGATCCATCGCCTCGGGTAGTTGACGTTCAGGTAGTTACGGACAGATAAGTGCCAATGTGGTGGCGCTCCATCCTGCTGAAATATGAATTGTTGTGCTTCTTGTTCGAGCTGAGGGAACAGCTAATTCTCTAACATCTCCAGATACTGTAGTCCAGTTACAGTAGCACCTTCGAAGAAAAAGGGACCAAAAACTTTATTGGCTGAAATACCAACGTTTAATACACCACCTATCAGGAGGTTTAACACCATACTTCGTTCGAAATGCACGCTGAACAACTGTCGTCGATTCACTTCTGCCGTACTCAATAACACAAAAAGCTTTCTGTTGAGCGGTCGCCATCTTAGCATCAACTGACGCTGACGCCTAGTCAACAGCACCTCAAGCGAACAAATGTGCAACTAAATGAAACTTTATAGCTCCCTTAATTCGCCGACAGATAGTGCTTAGCTCTGCCTTTTGTCGTTGCAGAGTTTTAAATTCCTAAAGTTGTGGTATTCTTTTTGAATCACCCTGTATATTTCTCTGGAGTACATTATTGTTTTGCAGCCCTCTATGCATTTTAAGCATTGGCTTGTAGCTAACAGATTAGCAGAAGGGTAGTGCCTGTGTCCTTCTGTTGTATCCTATAGGTTTTGTTTTGTGTCTGTATGTACTTTACTGGATGATACCACCAAAAAATTAAAATTTCATTGCTCTTTTTAGGTTTCCTTATTGACTTCATATCTGGACCTGTGTCAGTTGGATTCACATCAGCTGCGGCCATCATAATTGCTACAACACAAGTAAAGGATGTACTTGGTCTGAGGTTCTCTGGAAGTGAGTTCCTCGAAGTGTGGCGCAAATTATTTGAGCATATAACAGAAACAAGAAAGTGGGATGCTATACTTGGATTTGCTTGTATGGCTGTCCTGTTGCTTCTTCGAGTAAGTAGAAGTAAAATATAAAATGAATTATAGAAAAAATTGGCTAAATTTTTAATATTGTTTTAAATTGATCCTGTTTTTTCCCCATTCATTTAGATTGTATTTCATTAGATTCTGTGGAGGCTCAACATCAGACAGCAGATCAGAACCCAGTATCTAGTACTAGTTTTAGTTATATTTCTTACAGTTTGCTGGTACATAATTATAAGTAACAAAAGACAAAATAAATGGACCAACAACTGTGACAGTTATGTTGCCCTGAAGCTCACAATAGAGATGGATAGAACTGAAAGAGAAAACACATAGAACGATAGCTGTTAGAAAAGTTTTATGCATCTTTTTGTGCACGTAATGTACTCTGCACATCAGAAGTTTAGATAACCTTACAAAATGCACTTTTTGTGTTGTCATGCTAGAAATCCCAGGACTAGTGTTAGCATCTCTGTTTTGAAGTGTAAATATCAGGGAAACAATAAAACCAACAATCACTTTGATACACCAAAGAATGTACTAGATGTACTCACACACCAATCATCAATCTTCTATGCCAAACATTGTAGGGGACACGTGTTCCAGTCTTGATACAGAAAGTAGTGACAAAGTGATATATCAAGATGTGATACAACTTAAATAGCTGTATTGCCCTTAGAAGTCTTTAATCACAAATGGGTAATATTGCCGAAAATAGTGCAAATTTTCTTGTTGCTCATTTGTGAAGGACTTTAAGGAAGTTTTAGGCATTAATAGGTCACAATACATAGATATGAACAGATCTGACAGTTCAGTAAACTCAGAGATCTGGCAATAAATAATTACTTTGCTTCAGAAAATTCCACCATCATCAGAACTTAGTTGAAGACTTTCCAAAAGATTAAATACTGTGATAGTGGCAAAATGAACCCTAAATGCTTTGGCCTACATGATTTCTGTTTTTAAAAGGACATCGATGCATGTCAAAATGCATGCTAAACCAAACATCAATGCAAAAGTTAGTTGGGCCACTGTGAAATAGAGTTTTTTAAACATGTATGTAGCTTTTGTTAAATGTGAGAACCTAGTGAAGAAGGAGCAACAAAATCCAGTGAGAAACCAGGGCTCAAATCACCACCAAGACAGGTTTCGACTTATCCAGCTGAATCGCTTACAGTCATGATAGCAAAATGTAATATGTTAAAACATAAACTATGCCTAATCTTATACACATAGAGTCCATATTAGAATAACCAATAAAATTTTATGTATTGTAGGTATTCAATAAAGAACTGAACTTTAAACCAGAGAAAAAAATGGTGGTGGCATTTTGCGCCACATGAAAACCATGGAAAAGCAAATTATTTCTGTCCAATTGCTGCATGATCAACATTAACTATTTAATGCTCTTACTTGCTTTATTAGTTAAATGGCAGTGAAATTATAGCATACTAAACATTAATCATCTGCATCTTTTCTATTTTCTATAGCAAGCTCAGCTAAAGAAGATCCCTGACAGCTGTCAGTGCTGTTGCCAATTTTCAACTGTGAAGTGCAAATGCCTGCAGGCAAAAACAGTTGTCTATAGAGCAGTGTCAGCATTGAGATGTTGTGATGGAAACCTATACAAAATCACATTATGTGATTGGTTGAGGTAGATGCATGAAGCAGCTGCACATACGAACTGCAAGTGTCAGGGATCTTCTTTTGCAACATCTGCTGTAGGTTTTGTGCAGTTAAATGGCTCCACTGATGATTTCTTTTCTTTACTCTTTATAGAAAGTGAAAGACATTCCTGTTGGTCCTGCTGATCCAAAGGAAAAAACAAAAATTCAGAAAATTCTTGGTCAACTCCTTTGGTTTGTTTCAACTACAAGAAATATAATTGTTGTTGTCGTATGTGCTGTAATGGCATACATGTTCAAAGAGCATGGGGAGGAACCATTTATTCTTACAGGTAAATAACTTGATTTGTGGCATTGCATTTTATCTTGAACTTAAATCATTCTTTTAGACATAATTAAGTGAATAAATTGAAAGCATCATCTAGTAGAAAAATATTACTCACTATATCTCTTAGTATGCTATACTTTCTTTTGGGGAATAAAAATCTTTCTCGCATAATATTTTTCTTTTTTCCAGGAGAAATCAAAGGTGGCCTCCCAGAATTCACTTTTCCACCATTTTCTGCTGAAGTGAACAACCAGACATACACATTTTTGAACATGGTTTCTAATCTAAGTTCTGCTACATTTGTTGTTCCATTGCTGGCCATTCTGGAAAACATAGCTCTGGCTAAAGTATTTTGTGAGTTTAATTAGTATATTAATTTGAAAACTTATCAACACAAAAAACCCTGGTCTCTATCCATCTCCCAGTAGCCCAGTAATATACTGAAGAGAGCTTATGCACATTTTGGAAGAGTAGTAGACATATATTGAAAGTATGAAGCACTGAGTTCAACCAGGAAGCAGCTTAGACCATCAATATGCTAATCACATTTTCTGTAAAAAGTAAATGTCTGGGTTTGAGTGACCAGTCTAGCACATAGTTTTAATTGTAAAGGAAGTTCTCATCCCATCATCATTTGTTACTTTCATTCATAAATGTGGTTAGGATCCTTTCACTGAGGATTTTCATGCACATAAGCCACAATACCATTTATAGTTCATTTATGAAACTGATTCTTATTTATATCTCACATTCAATATATGAGGGATTATGAATCAGTTTAATGTTATTGTCTAGCAACTACTGACATACTGCAGGACACAGCTGTCAACGAGTGACTTGCTTCGCATGCAGTAGGAATTGTATTTGAAATCTTTATATTACCAATGATAACAATACAGTTGGTAATAGAGTTATATGACAGCTGCAGTCAAATATTTATGCTGTGAGGAATGAATAAGAGTTAATTTCTCAACTCCAAAGTAAATTCTATTTTGAACATAATATATACCAGGAACTGTAGTGTAGTAATGGTCATATATTCACTCCACTTCATGGTCTGTAGATCCATTATAAAGAACAACCTTCACAATAGTACAAAAAAAAAGGATTACAATAACAGACAGCAACAGTTCCTGAAAACTGTGTCAGTAAGCCACTGTCATTATGTCAGTTTCTGTGTACTGTTAAATAATAATGAAAACTGCTGGATGGAGGAATAGATAACATTACTGCCTGCACTTTACATATTCATTGGGTTTGTAGACAACTAAAAATCTGATACTGTAAAGAAAGGAAAAATACTCAACTGAAGTGATCAAATGTAAACAGCAGAAAGATTTGTATTAAGTTCATGCATTTGATTGTGATAGATTATAGGTCATAATAAAAGAACTTTCATGGTGTATTCTATGGAATGCAGTAAGATTGATATACTGGAGGAATAACTGGTTGAATGATAAAGGAAATGAATGTCTACAACAAAGCAATAAAATCATTCTAGCATTGACATGAAAGGAAAAAATAGTAATTTACACCAAAGATGGAAGTGATTTATTTAATCATAGCTTTAATATTGATAACCATTGTTTAATTGCTTGTTTGACTTTTTAGTAAATAAATTTTGGTGTAGATTTAAAAAATGACACTTTAATACTTGCAGCTGAAGGTAAACCAGTAGATGCTACACAAGAAATGATTGCTCTGGGCGTGTGCAACATCATGTCTTCATTTGTGGGTTCTATGCCTGTATCTGGAGCATTGTCTCGTGGAGCTGTAAATCATGCAAGTGGAGTCGCCACAACGTTTGGTGGCATTTACACAGGTAAGTACTGTGACACAGATTACCAGCTAGCAACCATAATTAACAATTTTTTAGTCATCTTCAAAGCAGCCTGCCAGGAATTCTTCTCTTGTGCCAACCTCTTCATCTCAGAAGAGCACTTGCACCATATGTCCTCAATTATTTGTTGGATGTATTCTGATCTGCATCTTCCACTACAGTTTTTACCTTCTACAGCTCCATATAGTACCATGGAAGTTATTCCCTGATCTCCTGACACATGTGTTATCATACTGCCCCTTCTTCTTCTTCTCCTCTGTATTTTCCATATGTTACTTTCTTCACCACTTCTGTGAAGAACATTCTCATTCCTTATCTTATCATTCCACCTAATTTTCAGTGTCCTTCTAAAGCACCACAGTGCAAATGATTCACTCCTCTTCTTTTCTGGTTTTCCCTCACCATACAATGCTGTTCTATGAATGTACATTCTCAGAAATTCCTTTCCCAGGTTAAGGCCAATGTTTGATACTTCTCTTGGCCAGTAATGCCCTCCTTGCTTGTGCTAATCTGCTTTTTGCATCCTCTCAGCTTCATCACTCATGTGTTATTTTGCTCCCAAGACAGCAGAATTCCTTAACTACATCTAGTTTGTGTTCCTCAGTTTTGATGTTTAGTCTGTCACTGTTATCATTTCTGCTACTCCTCATTACTTTTGTCTTTCCGTGGTTTCCTCTTAATTCATATTCTGTACTCATTGGACTGTTCATTCCATTCAACATGGCCTGTAATGCTTCACTTTCACTGAGGGTAAAAATGTGATCAGCAAATCTTATAATTGAGATTCTTTCACCCTGAATTTTAATATCATTCTTGGGACTTCCTGTTATTTTCATTGTTGCTTAGTTGATGTATAGATTGAACAGTAAATGTGGAAAACTACATCCCTGTCTCTCACTGTTTTTTAATCCAAACACATCTTTCTTGGTGTTCCATTCTTATTGTTCCCTCTTGCTTTTTGTACATATTCTATGTTCTCCATGTTTTCCTACATCTTGCTCTTATTTGACTCAGAATTTTGAACATCTTGTATCATTTTACATTGTCAAACGTTTTTCCAGGTCAACAAATCCTATAAGTGGACTTGATTTTTCTTAAGTCTTGCTTTCATTATAAACTACAACGCTAGAATTGTTTCTCTGGTGCCCTTATCTTTCTGAAAGCAAAGGCAATGATCATCTAACAGGTCCTCAATTTTCTTTTCAATTCTTTTGCAAATTATTCTTGTCAGAAATATGGATATTGTGTCTCCAGATGCATAGATTCTACACATCAATTTGAAGAGCCATTTAGTTGCCATTTCCCACAATGGTTTCAGAAATTCCAAAGAAATGTTATCTATCCCTTCTGCTTGATTTGATAACATGTCTTCCAAAGCTATATTAAACACTGACTTTATTGCTGGATGCCCCTACATCTTCTCTGTTGACTCCCATTTCTTCCTCAGTCATGTCATCGTACAAGTACTCCTGCACTTACATAATAAAAATGACCCTAGCAAATAATATTCAATGTAAAATTGTTTAAATTAGTGAAATTTTGTCCAGCAGCTAGGGTATAATATATATACCTCAAAGATCTTGGGACAAAAATAAATAAACACTCCTGTAATTTTCTTTATGAAAGATGTAACCTGCAAAATGTCCAAACAAGGTAGAGGAAAAACTTGAACCACCTTGAAAAGTGCTATGCATTACCTCTTGAAAGCTTCCTTTTCTACTGGTGTTGTTATTCATTTTTGGACTATAAAGCAGCACCTGATGGTATGTGAGAGGACCCCCGATCCCTGCCCATGGAAAAATTTTGCTTCAATTCAACAGCAATTCCACCCTTACACAGTAGTATCATCTGCATGTTTAATACATTATTAAGATTTCGTGCATGATTCTGAACTGTTAATGAATATCAGGAATAAGACTGGGCCTAAAATTAAAGAATGAGCCACCATATGTATGTTATTTTGTTTATTTCCTCTTTTGTTTTCTGTTTTTATTGGTATAGATGCATACTTCTCTCTAGATAGTTTATTTCCCATATTTTCTGTAGGTAATACTGCATATATTGGTGTCCTATCTTATGTCTGCTTACCTGCTCCAGTGCTCAGAGTAGCAATGTACAACTTCTGAAATGAAATGTCTTTGTGAGGTCCAAAAATGTGGCAGAAATGTAATCTTTATTTTTTACCAGTACTGAGACCCTGACATTCTTTAACAGTGCAAAGACAACACTTTCTGTGTACTTATATGTTCACAAACAATACATTGTGCATGAAAACATTTTTTTATTTATCAGTTGTATGTAAAATACTTTCTTTTTCTAATATTTCAGAGATTTATCTGTGAATGTTGACTCTGTCTTACCTTTTTCCTTGAATAAAGCCTTCACATTTACCACTTTCCAGTGTGTAGGAAATACACCAGTAGACAGAATTACAAATATTAGCAAAAGTGCTGAATCCATCTCGATAGCCAAACTGGTTAAGCCCACTCTTCTCAGACACGGGGAGGTGCACTGGCCCCAGATTGAATCTGTCTCATGGATTAACGATGAGATACAGAATGCTCTCCATTCTGGATATGGTTTTTAAGCAGTTTTCCACTTCCTTCAGATAAATACTAGCCTGATTCCCACAGCCTGCAAATACTTTGAAAAACTTGGTCACATTTCATCGTATAATGCACACTAGATTTTACAGATGGGGTACACAAATTCCTCATACAAATGGATGGACAATGCGAAGAGAGAGAGAGGGGGGGGGGGGGCAATAGCTTTAAAACACCTTTGAGACTGGCAATGCCATCATAGTAATAGCCTATATACAGGTATGGCTGGTTCTTCATGAAATTGAAGTCTCACACCAGTCCCAACCTGGCACTGGCTAGATGTACACCAGTGGAAAATTAAGGAAGCAAATATCTTGACTGTTGTTGCCACACATATCAGGAAAATTGATTCAGAAATATCTTCAGAGTTGAATGGAAATGTTGACTGTAGTTTGTCAATAGCGTTCATTAATTACTTTACATCTGTTGAACACAAAAGAAATGTGTTGTCATTTAACCTGTTTATCTATGCACTATTTGCAGTAGCATGATACACTTATTTTGTCTGTAATCATTAAATTAATTATAAACAGTGATTAATAACATCACTTTTTTCAGGAATTATTGTGATACTCTCTCTTCATTTATTCACACCATACTTCGCGTACATCCCAAAAGCATCTCTTGCAGCAGTTATTATTGCTGCTGTTGTGTTCATGGTAGAATTCCACGTGGTGAAGCCTATGTGGAGAACAAAAAGTAAGTATTACATGAGATTACTTTGTTTTTGAAGATAATATTATTTGATCATGAAATGTTCAACATTGCTATGTCTACTACAGCCATAATTCATGTTAAAAGCTAATTCTTCTTTACTGATCATCAGACTGTTTAACATTATCATCATATGGTGCTTAACTGTCTAGCCAAATAGCTTTTCATGTACCGGTACATACATATTTTTTGTTATCACTTTAAGATTAACTTTGCCAATTTCAATTTTAACATGTCAGTACTTCATTTCAGAAATAGACCTGATCCCTGCATGTGCAACATTTTTGTCATGCCTTTTCTACCGCTTGGAACTGGGCATTGTAGTCGGCATTGGAATTAATGTTGTTTTCCTATTATATGCCTCTGCAAGGCCATCAGTCAAGGTGGAAAAATTTGTGGTGAGTGATTCAATTTCTCTAACTTTCTTTGTAGTTATTAATCATTGAGTTTGGCCAGTGATTTAGAACTGGGAATTTTTTCCTTCCTTTTGCCCTGTTCCATCTACTATTCCACTTTGTAACAATAATTTTTGCTCATATGCTTATCTTCCTATTTTCCAGAGTTCATCAGGATGTGAATATCTACTAATTACTCCTGACAGAAGCTTAGTATTCCCATCTGTTGAATATGTACGAAATGTGGTTTCAAAAGCAGGCATTAAACAGGGATCAAGCTCAATTCCAGTTGTTATTGACAGTCGACATATTCAAGCTGTTGACTTTACAGCAGCTAAGGTATGTGCAGTTTTTGAGCAGTAAATTTATTTTGACATATGTGTATTTCATGTGTACTTAATAAACTTAAATAATTCACAGAAGCCTACAAGTATTGTAATACTGTGCATATATCTTGCAGGGTATCAAGTCTTTGATTGAAGACTTCTACAAACGAAATCAACCAATACTCTTTTACAACCTAAAACCAAGTGTGGTAGAAATTTTCCAGGGAGTGCAACCCAAAGATCTTAAGCATTGTAGCAATGAAGCAGAGTTGAATGAAATGCTGAAAGGTATCTTAATTTTTATATTTATATTTCTTATAAATGTAGTTTACTATTGGAATAAATTATGCGGCAATATGAAAGTAATTATCACAACTTCTCTCTCTCTCTCTCTCTCTCTTTCTCTCTCTCTCTCTGTGTATCCCCTCCCTCTCAGTGTGTGTGTGTGCGTGTGTGCGTGTGCGTGCGCACATAATGAAGTTCCTTCAAATAACATGTGATTGTAAAGGATATCAAAGTCTGTAGTACAAAGGTGGAAAAAGCATTCAAAAACATAAAATGGTGCAAGATATTCAAAATTCTAAGAAAAATAGGAGTGAGCTGTAAGGAGAAATGGGTAACATACAGAGCCAGGAGGGAATAATAAGAGTGGCTGACTTAAGATGAAGTGCTCAGATTAAAAATGGTATACAATAGGGATGTAGTCTTTCACTCCTACTGTTCAACCTGTACATTGAAGAAGCAGTTACAGAATAAATGACAGGTTCAAGAATCGAATCAAAATTCAAGGTGAAAAGATACCAAAGATATGATTCAATAATGAAATTGCTATGCTGAGTGAAAGTGAAGAAGAATTACATGATCTGCTGAATGAATACAGGCTATGGATTGAGAGTAAATCAAAGAAAGATGAAAGTAATGAGAAGTAGCAGAAATGAGAACAGTGAGAAACTTAACATCAGGATTGATGGTCATGAAGTAGATGAAGTTAAGGAATCTACTACCTTTGCAGTAAAATAACCGGTGATGGATGGAGGAAGGAGGACATCAAAAGCAGACTAGCCCTGGCAGAAAGGGTATTCCTGGCCAAGAGAAGTCTATTATTGTCAAACATAGGCCTTCAATGAGGAAGAAATTTCTGATAATGTACATTGTGGTACAGCATTGTATGGTAGTGAAACATGGACTGTGGGAAAATAGGAAAAGAAGAGAATCAAAGCATTTGAGATGTGGTGTTACAGATAAATTCTGAAAATTAAGTAGACTGATAAGGTAAGAAATGAGGAGGTTCTGCACAGAATTGGAGGGAAAGGAATATGTGGGAAACACTGACAAGGAGAAGGTACAGGATGATAGGACATCTGTTAAGACATCAGGGAATGACTTCCATGGTACTAGAGGGAGCAGTAGAGGGCAAAAACTGTAGAGGAAGACAGAGATTGGAATACATACAGCAAATAATTGAGGATGTAGGTTGCAAGTGCTACTTGGAGATGAAGAGATTGGCACAGGAGAGGAATTTGTGGTGGGCCACATCACACCAGTCAGAAGTCTGATGGAAATAAAAAAGATTTAATATCACAATGGAAACATTTAATTTTTGACAAAATAATTTAATTGGATAGATAAAAAATCTACTCGCCCATCTTCTCATCCCACCCGGTAAGTCTCCACTGACCCACAGTTCTAGGTGACTTTCCCAAAATCACCCCTTTTCCTAGACCTCTCCAGTACTTTTCCTTCACTGCTCTTCCTCCCCCTTCAACTCTTCTTCCTGAAGCAGCAGCCTCTGGCTCCAAAAGCCTGCTTACTTATAACTGTCTTTATGCATGTGTTCTGTGTGTTCTGCTGATATATGGCTTGTGAGGCCAAAGCACAATTCACAACTGTGGGAATACAGGCTGAAGATACCAAATTGAGTTACTTGTTAGTGGAGTTAGAGTGCTGATTTATCAAAAATATATGGAATCTCATGAACAGTGAAGAAAACAACAAATATTAATTAGCTAAAGAAAGACTGTTAATAACTTTTTAAAGAAAGTGAAGGACATCAAATTAAGAAACTAGTTAGCAAATTAGAAATTGGTGATGTGAAGCCCAGTCTGTTGCTTTGGGAAATGAAAGTTTATGGAGAAATGAATATTTCAGATAAAATTTTGGAGACTCTCTGGCTAATAAAACTTCCTGGTAGCATCTGAAATAAATTAATAATTTCCAAAGAAAATGTGGACATACTAGCACAAATGGATGAACAGATGATGGAAATGCAAAGCAATCAGGAACCTCAATCAATTTCAAAGGAAGTGTCCTCTGTGACATGTTCATATATATAGATCTGAGCACTATGGGACTCAACTTCTGAGGTCATCAGTCACCTAGAACTTAGAACTACTTAAACCTAACTAACCTAAGGACACCACACACATCCATGCCCGAGGCAGGATTCGAACCTGTGACCGTAGCGGTCGCCCGGCTCCAGACTGTCTGTGACATGTGATTTTTCTGTATCTGTGAAAGATATTCTGGTAAGGATCAAAGAGCTTGAAAGTGGAGTGCATAAATCCAGTTCAAGGGAACGACAGTATCAATCATGATGACATACTCACAGCACAGACTGCAGCAAGCTGTGATATAATAGTATGGGAAAGTACTGCTACTTTCATTTTTGTTATACCTCAAACTGCAGACATAAGAAATGTGTCCAGCCTTGCCAATGGAAAAGGGAGAGAAACTCCAACTGGCATATACACTAGCAGCTGAGTGTTGTACTACAGCAGTTATATCAGGCTGCCAATATTGATTGTTCATTAGGGATAAAACTTGAGGTTGACAACGGTGTTGAAATTTCCATTATACCAGTGTGACCCAAGGATAAGATTAAAGAGGCAGATTACAAACTTTATGCTGTGAATGGATCTGAGAAACAAATACTTTTAAAACTTTTCAGTGGTCTTTCATTGTAACCAGCACAGCATAAGATGTGATCAGTGCAGACTTCCTCCATCAATTCACTTATTAACAGAAGTGAAAAGAAAATTATTAGTTGGCAGCCATACTCGGTTACATGTAGCTGCACTCCAGAGTGCAGTTGATTTGTGCAGTTCTGTTAGTTCACTCCACACAAACTGTAAATACTCTGGACTACTTAAGAAATGTCCTAAATGACAAATCTCACATTATAAATAATAACAAAGAGATAGAGGGGCTGGCCAGTACCTGCCTCAGCTCAGTACAGCCGATAGATACACAAAAAACAGAACCGAAAATTTACGTTCCTAGCTTTCAGAACAAATGTTCCTTCATCAGGGAGGAGAGAGGGGAAAGAAAGGGAAGAAGGGAAAGTAGATTCAATTACTCACAACCCAGGTTATGAAGCAACAGGGAAAGGAAAACAGGGAGAGTAGTAAGGATGGAGGCATGGTTGTCAGAGGGAAGCCAAAGATATTATACTGTAAGTACTGTGCCAGCTTCAAACCAAAGAAGATGCATACAGAAGTAAAGAGGTATATAGTATACTATATACCTCTTTACTTCTGTACTTGCAGTAGAATATCTTTGGCTTCCCTCTGACAACCATGCCTCCATCCTTACTACTCTCCCTGTTTTCCTTTTCCTGTTGCTTCATAACCTGGGTTGTGAGTAACTGAATCTACTTTCCCATCTTCCCTTTCTTTCCCCTCTCTCTTCCCTCATGAAGGAACATTTGTTCCGAAAGCTAGGAACATAAATTTTCGGTTCTGTTTTTTGTGTATCTATCGGCTGTACTGAGCTGAGGTGAGTACTGGCCAGCCCCTCTATCTCTTTGTTAGTATTTGTTTCACATCTTTATATGAGATTTTCCATTAATCATTTAAATCTCACATTATGCAAGGAGAAATTAAGCATGATGTTAAATATTATAGTGCAGTCAGCAGTGGCACACCAGTGTACTCAAAAGCCCACCAGGCAGGTCAACGTAAATTAAACCTGTCTAAACAAAAAAATTTAGTTCCAAATAAATCATAATACAGGGTGTTTATAAATGAATATCGGGGTTTTAACGCTTTATAATATTTATTATATTTAACTTACAGTTATAAATGATATGTCAAATGAAAGAGCAACCCAAACAGTTTTACCAAGAAGAATCTTATAAATGGTCAATGTGAGCACCATTTGTCACACAGCACACATCAAGTCTATAGGCGAGTTCTTCCCAAACATTGATAAGTGTGTCTTCAGTGATTGTAGCAACAGCTGCTTCAATCCAGTTTCTTAATTCAGGAAGGTCTGCTTGTAGCAGAGGTATGTACAAACGATCCTCGATGAAGCCCCAAAGGAAAAAATCGCATGTTGTTAGGTCAGGAGAACGTGGAAGTCATGCAAAGCAAGTCCTGTCATTAGGCCGCTTGCGGGCTATCCAGCTTTGGGCACAGTGAAGTTCAACCAATGTGACAAATGTAAGTTTAAAGTAATAAATATTATAAAGTGTTAAAACACCTATATTAATTTATAAACACCCTGTATAACTCACCGCTATAAATACCTGTGGGCTGGTTCTTTGTGGAGACTATCAACTTCTTAATGACTAGACCTTCTTGGCTGCTATCCAGGCCCATATACAAATGATGTAAATTCCATCCTTGTTGGCAAGAAAATATTCTCTAAGCCAGTCTCCTCAAAGCATATTGCCAAATCCCAATAGCTGAAAGTGATACGGAAAAGAGTGCACTGATCACACACTTCTGACTTTATGAATTCAGTTTCACACCGTTTGGCCTCAGGAATGCACACAGTACCTTACAGAGAATTAATGAAGTTTTGAGAGATTAAATTTCGGTTTGCACATTTAGATGACATACTGATAGCTTCTAGCTCTCCGGAAAAACACACTCAAGATTTAACTATCGTATTTAACAGTTGAACGATTTTGGTTCAAGAATTTGTGTTGAAAAATCTACGTTTAGATTTCAAGAAATTAACTTTTTAGGTTATGTGATTACTCCAGAAGATACCAAACCAGACCCAAAATGAGTACAAGTGATAACTAATTTAAAATGTTGGAATTATGTCATTTTCTAAGCATACTGAATTTTTACTGAAGGCATTTGGAACAAAAAAGTCAAGCTATCCTAAATTATTACTTGAGGAATGTAAAGAAAAATTACAAAAGAAGCATTCAGTGGACAGAAGATTCAATAAGGCAGGACAAGATGTGTGAAATGGACCTTGCAAATGGAGCCCTTCTAACATTCCCAAATGTAAACAATGAATTTGCATTATTTGTGCACTCTTCAGATTTGGCATCCAGTGCAGTGCTGCAACAGATGGATGAAGAAATATGGAAACCAATGGGTTTCTGCTCCAAAAAGTTATTGCGATCCCAGAAGAAATATTGAACATATGATAGGGAACTTCTCAGCATGTACATGGCAATAAGGTATTTTAAATACCTCCTTGAAGAAATATGTTCATTTCCAGTGTATACCGAAACTGCTCCTTTGACACATGCTTTTTAACAACAAAACAATAAAGCAACCCCTATGCAGTAGCATCACCTACAACTCATATTACAGTTTATGACAGATATCGGACACATTTATAGAAAAGACAATACTGTTGCTGACAACCTATCCAGATTGGAATAAATATTACCAATTGATTATGAGAAGGTAACAGATGCTCAAGGGAGTGATAAAGAACTAGAGAAACTTTGGTGTGTTCCTAATACCTCATTGAAGTTTAAACAGCATAAAACACCTTATGGGAGATTATTATGGTACAGTGTATCAATAAGTAAAATTCATCCTTATATTCCTTAGGAATTCAGATATTCAGTTTTTCAACATTACAACAGTATGACACGACCTGGTATTAAGCCTTCTGTGAAATTACTTGTATGTAGATTTATTTGGTCAAACATCAACAAGATATCCAAGAATGAGTGAAATCATGCATAGCAAGCCAAAAGAACAAAGTGACTTGACATACTAAATCTTCTATTGGCCAGTTTCCAAGCACAGATGGACACTTTAAGGTGGTACATATTTGTCTGATCAGCCCAAATGAATTCATTCGCTGTTAAATGTCCATCAATCAGTTCCATAACTGAACAGAAGTCATCCAACTATATGATGTTTGAGCAGAAACAGTGGCACAAGCATTTTATAACTTCTGGATCACTAGATTTGGAACACATAACCAAAAAGTGACTGATGAATGAGCACAGTTCCAATCAGAGCTGATCCACGTGTTAGCTCAGATAAGTGGTTCTAAATAAACACTAACTATGGCATATTATTCACAACCAAATGGGAAAATAGAGAGATTCTGTCAAACATAGAAGGCAGCCATCAGAGCATATGGTGAAAATAAACAGAGTGACATCATGTCTACAATTTTCCTAGAACTCTGTTGCCATATGAGAAAAGGAAGTGACTGAACAGTTGGCAAAATGCTAAACTTTAACATTGCCTGGTGCTTTCATTGTAAGGTTGGAAAAGAAACAAGAAGTAGATCTACCAGCATTTACTTCTCAGTTACGCCATCATATGGATAAACTAAGCCCTTCAAATTGTTCCTACAAGGTGAATAAAACATCACTCATTTGTAAAGATCTGCATAAATGACTCATGAATCTTTGAGGGATGACAAAATTAAGTCACACTAGTGCCTCCCTACAAAGACCTATATGAAGTTAATGATGTGGCAACTAAAATCTTGTTTAACAGCCGAAAACCAGCAGACATCCTTATAAACTCACACACCAGTTGTCAACATGATAACATATAGAGCACTTCACCTGTGAATGAGTTACTCTAGGAGTCTCACCAAAGGAAGATATCCTTATTTGACTGAGTTGTGGAATTCCCCAAAAAGTACAGTTCACTGACTTACATACTAAGGGGTGATGATATAGGGTTATGTTTATGTTCATAACCTAAAATCTCTGTAAATAGTTCATCATTGTGTTGACTTCATTTTTCTTTGATAACAAATGACATTTGAAATGTACTGAGTGAAAGGAAGTTTCGATACAAATTGTTCTCTTTGGAATGTGTGATAATTGTCTTTGTAATGAAAGAAAGTTTCTAAATAATATATTTGAATTTACAATACTCCTGATTATTTTGTGTAATGTGGAAGAGAAAGTGCATGAATAATAGAAAAACATGCATAATCAAGATATTTTCAAACATGTATTCTTTGTTCAAAAGCTTATCCAAGTTCTGTGCATAGGTACTGTAGGCCTGTTTATTTCTTAAAATAGTCTGTGATGCTGGTCTGGTTCTAAGAGGAGTTGATGAGTTGATATTTTTCCACATGGCATTTCAAATTTTTCTTGCAGTGATAATGTACTGAAACCGACTCTGGTCCATATAATCTAGAAGAGTATCAACACATTGCAGCATGGTACAATGACTGAAAGGTCATTGTCTTCATTTTCACTTTCACATTCACTGTCCTTTTTATTTTGTTGTTAGCAATGGTCACAATTTCTGTGTCCCTCATGTACTGTGAGCTGGGTTCACATGCATCGGTTTTCAGCCACTCATTCAAGTTTTCTTCATCAATAGTTTCAAAACCATTTAAACCCATTGCCAGGTTCATTATCCGTGCAGTTGTTAGTTCATCATCACTGAAACCTTGAAAATCACTTCCTTTTATATCTGTAAGAATTTTCCTCCATGCTTGACCTCCTGCTAGGCATTAGAAATCCCATGTTTGGCACAAGTACTGTGATAGTACATGGGTACAGTGATAAGGTAGTAGCTCTCTCTCTTACTGAAACACACACACACTATTTTGGTAATTGTTTATTTTGTGAAGAAAAACAAATTTACTTTATGAATAGTGTCTCTCAGTTTAAAGTCATGTTAGTTGAGTTATATAGTTTTCTCACAACTGTCACTGCCATCATCTTTAGGGGTTAAGAACTGCTTTCCTTGTTATATGCTTGAAGCAGCATAGTCCAGAATCTTCTACAGGTGGGTCAGATTCGCTAACTGTTAAACCCTATTGTGGTGACAGCTGTTGAAGAATTATATCTTATTTGATGTGGCTTGAAAACTGAGAACATTTTGTTCAGCAGTGCCACTGTGAAATACTTCAATAACGAATATTATGTTAGGGGACATTATTTGCCTTACCTATGGATGCTAAAGATGCATGATTTGTGGAAGTCAAATAGAATCTTCTCATTAGCTATGGCATACTTTTAAATCACACAATTTTTTTTCTTTCAGCATATGCAAACCAAACACAAGGACACCAACAGCAGATGACTCTCAGGATTTGAAATCGCAGTATTCATCATTTGTCAGAGTTGGGATTTTGTGATCAACCCAATGTTTCTTCAGTGTCCTAGAACTAGAAATATTTGAATTAATTACAGAAACATAAGGTTCAGTGATGCTAAAGCTGGTGTGTTCTGTGAACTACACATAAGCGTTATTATTGAAGAATGAACTGTGGCTTCAGATTGGCTTGAATATTCATGCAACAAAACAGTATTGAATTCCTATTTGTGTGTGTGTGTGTGTGTGTGTGTGTGTGTGTGTGTGTGAGCACCTATGTGTGCATGCATGACCATTTGTAGTATTATACATACAATTTATACTACACATCTCCTGCATTCCTGTAAATGGAGATGTAATAATTGTAAAAATATTGTTGTACAATCAATGTGTAATATTAATTTATAAAAAGTCAAACAAAGAACAATATTGCACTATTGTGTATATAGATAAGCATATTTATAAATGTCTCTCATCAACCAAAGAAACTTTTTTCCTTTTTTATAGAGAGTTGGAGAAAAGATGTAGATTAAATTCGAGATTTTCATTTTGTGTTGATGCCATTATTATACTTAACTTGCCATTCCTATATTCCTTTTGTCTCCTGTCCCATTTTCACACCAACTGATGCTCAGATGCTTCAAAGTATCAGATATTACTGTTTGTTATAATCACTGTTTTGCAATTACGAAAGCCAAATGTACAGACATTAATAAAGCACATACACAGTGACTGAATTATTATCAAATTATTAATTTACAAAATGATAAGAAACATAGCATATATGAAACAAATATAAATTAAAGGAGAAGACTTTTAACCATTAGCCCGTGACAAGTTGCTACATGAGAGAATAAAGTAGACTGGATTGAATTAAAATATGACATACTTATACTACTCTTCACTTACTAAACATTTACATACATATTTATGCTACACTATATTTAATTTATAACAAAGTTAAAAAAAGAAAAGCAGACTGCTTGAATGCCCTCAAAATGTCACATTCAATCAGTAAATAAATTCAAACAGGGAAGAAGGACTTTGGCCAGATGCTGAAATATTTCTGACATTCTTTTTCATTGTAAAATTCTATGTACCGACTTTACAGAAAATCCTAGGAAGTTCTGGTCTTACGTTAAATCAGTAAGTGGCTTGAAACAGCATATCCAGACACTCCGGGATGATGATGGCATTGAAACAGAGGATGACATCCGTAAAGTTGAAATACTAAACCCCTTTTTCCAAAGCTGTTTCACAGAGGAAGACTGCACTGCAGTTCATTCTCTAAATCCAAGGAATAGAAAAGCAACTGGAATCACTCGCAGAGGAAAGTCCACTGGACCTGACGGGATACCCATTCGATTCTACACAGAGTACGTGAAAGAGCTTGCCCCCCTTCTAACAGCTGTGTACCGCAAGTCTCTAGAGGAACGGAAGGTTCCAAATGATTGGAAAAGAGCACAGGTAGTCCCAGTCTTCAAGAAGGGTCGTCGAGCAGAAGCGCAAAACGATAGACCTATATCTCTGACGTCGATCTGTTGTAGAATTTTAGAACATGTTTTTTGCTTGTGTATCATGTCGTTTCTGGAAACCCAGAATCTACTCTGTAGGAATCAACATGGATTCCGGAAACAGCGATCGTGTGAGACCCAGCTCGCTTTATTTGTTCATGAGACCCAGAAAATATTAGAGGCAGGCTCCCAGGTAGATGCCATTTTCCTTGACTTCCGGAAGGCATTCGATACAGTTCCGCATTGTCGCCTGATAAACAAAATAAGAGCCTATGGAATATCAGACCAGCTGTGTGGCTGGATTTAAGAGTTTTTAGAAAACAGAACACAGCATGTTGTTCTCAATAGAGAGACGTCTACAGATGTTAAGGTAACCTCTGGCGTGCCACAGGGGAGTGTCATGGGACCATTGCTTTTCACAATATTTATAAATGACCTAGTAGATAGTGTCGGAAATTCCATGCGGCTTTTTGTGGATGATGCTGTAGTATACAGAGAAGTTGCAGCATTAGAAAATTGCAGCGAAATGCAGGAAGATCTGCAGCGGATAGGCACTTGGTGCAGGGAGTGGCAACGGATCCTTAACATAGACAAACGTAATGTATTGCGAATACATAGAAAGAAGGATCCTTTATCGTATGACTATAAGATAGCAGAACAAACACTGGTGGCAGTTACTTCTGTAAAATATCTGGGAGTATGCGTGTGGAACAATTTGAAGTGGAATGATCATATAAAATTAATTTTTGGTAAGGTGGGTACCAGGTTGAGATTAATTGGGAGATTCCTTAGAAAATTTAGTCCATCAACAAAGGAGGTGGCTTAAAAACACTCGTTCGACCTATACTTGAGTATTGCTCATCAGTGTGGGATCCGTACCAGGTCAGGTTGATGGAGGAGATAGAGCAGATCCAAAGAAGAGTGGCGCGTTTCATCACAGGGTTATTTGGTAAGCGTGATAGCGTTACAAAGACGCTTAGCAAACTCAAGTGGCAGACTCTGCAAGAAAGGCGCTCTGCATCACGGTGTAGCTTGCTGTCCAGGTTTCTAGAGGGTGCGTTTCTGGATGAGGTAATGAATATATTGCTTCCCCCTACTTATACCTCCTGAGGAGATCACGAATGTAAAATTAGAGAGATTCGAGCGCATGGAGGCTTTCCGGCAGTTGTTCTTCCCGCGAATCATACGCGACTGGAACAGGAAAGGGAGGTAATGACAATGGCACGTAAAGTGCCCTCCGCCACACACCATTGGGTGGCTTGCGGAGTATAAATGTAGATGTCGATGTTCCTGTCTGCAACTCAACGTCTTTTCTGTGTAATGCGTACTAATTGGTCATTTCTATATTTTTGAAATTCAGTCACTATAAATATATAGGGATTTTATATATGCAGGTAAGCTTTCTGTGTACCAGTGTGCACAACCTTTGATAACTCTGAATTAAAGCAACCACAGAACAAAGTAAAGCACAAAACCTGAATGTGCTGAGTCGCATAGTCTAGACTGTGAAAGGATAATATCAGAAAGTCTGTATATACTCCTGGTATCATTAAAAATACAGCAGTTATCAGTCTGTAGAGTAATCTGAAGTCAATATCCATAAGAGAGCAGCCAAATTCCATAAACATGTCATGAGAAGGATGTATTCTGCCTTCACTCACAAAATTTTCTGCCCACAGTATCCCCTGCAGATGATAGGATGAACCTCTTTGGCTTGATCACATCGATAACTGTCTGTAGCACAGCCATTGTTGCTATGTGGACAAGATACAAGATTTTATCAAATGTTTAGTAAATGTATAAATAGCTGACTCACTAGAGTGGCTCTTTTTAAATCCAATCTATGGTTGACTAAGTTTCTGATTACTGTACAGGTTGATGACAACCCTGGAGTACATTAGCTCCTCAAATGGTTTAGAAAATTATTTAAGGAGTGTCCGTAAATAGTAGTTATTGACATTTGTGGAGTCACCTTCTTTATGGAGAGGCATAACAACACTGTATGTAGATGTAGATATTTTGACCTGTATGGGAATACACCCTGATTTAATGATGCATTACAGAAGTGACTAAGAACGTTATGTGTTATAGAGCTTCAGCATTTTAGTGTCTTAATGGAGATATGATCCACATCATATGAACTTTTAATTTTTAAAGCCAAGATGATCTTCCTTATTTATGATGGAGATTAATTTTTATTTCACTCAATGTCCTCTATATTGTTTCTTTGGTGTTATATTTTCTAAACTATTTCCCCCATACTTTTGAAAATCAGTTACTAAAAATATCTGTTACATGTGAACTGTCTTTTAGAGTGCCCCTATTCTCTTGAATAGAAATAATGTCATCTTCTATATCTCCTTTCCTTGTCTCTCTCGCAGCAGTATTTTGCAGTGATTTGATTTTACTGTCTGATCGTCAGGTTTAGACAAGATGTGCATACTCCTGGAGTTTAACAACTTTCTTTAATATGTTACAGTACTATTTATAATTTAAAAGTATTTCTGGATCATTACTTGTTCGGGCTATTTTGTAGATTGTGAAGAGATTCTCATTGTGAAGAGACTCTGATGCCTGTAATGATCCAATTTTCTTTTATGACTGCCTTCTATCAAATGTAATTATCTTAGGAAAGCTGCTTTAATAATTGAATAGAAACTCATTAAGAAATTTGTTGAATTTAAAACTAGCATTAAGTTTTCTTTGAGAGTTTCTGTACCATACATGGAGCAAAATAATGTGACTAACTGTGCATCATGATCTGCCAGTCCCTTTACTGCAGGATAGACATTTGCCTCTTTAACTTTTGTTTGCTGTATGAACACATTTTCTATAAAGGTACTATTATCTTGAGTCTCTTGAGTAGGAAAATTTGTGACTGATACTAAATTGTGAGTAGCTATGAGAACCTCTAGATTACATTTATTCTGTCAGATGCCATCAAAATTAAATGTACAATTTTGGATGTATTGATGCTTTTTCTGTGTGTTTGTGTCCACCAGAGAATGGTGTTAGTAAGCTATAATTCAACAGTAACATTTATTTCATATACAGCAAGCATTCCCTTTATCATGTAGACCTATCTTTAAATTTGATCAAGTTATCCTGAAATTAATGATTTCGCTAAATATACTGGGGCTACAACTTTGCTTCTGCCGTTTTTTCTCAAAGTTCATGGCTTTATTGTGAGCATCTTACAAAAAATTTATATTTCAAAGTATTGGCCATCGCTGACTACTACTTTCTCCCATCTTTCGGGCAGCATACAAATCCCGCGGTGGAAGAACTGAGCTTCTTTTGAGAAGATCCATGCATCAATCCAATTTTGCAAGTGTTCATATGACAGGAAGCTCTGGACAGCTAGGTCGTGTGCCATTGAACTAAAAAGTTTTTAGTCAAAGGGAACAATGTCTGGAGAATATGGCAGGTGGGATAGGGCTTCCCATTTAAATGTTTCCAGGTATGTTTTGGCGGGTTTTGCAACATGGGGTCGAGCACTGTCATGCTGCATAATCACCTTTTCATGTATATCGTTGTGCTGTGGCTGTTTGTCTTTCAGTGCTCAGCTCAAACACATCAATTACTTTTGATAATGATCTCCTGTGATTGTTCTCGTCAGTTGCAGTAGCATCGAAAACTTTCTCTCTTTCACAACCATGTCGGTCTTCAACATCAAAATCACCGTTCTTGAAGTATGGAAATCATTTTCTGCAAAGTTCTGTCACTATCAGGCATCTCATCATAGGTCTTACCCAGCTTTTTATGAGCCTCAGCCACAGATTTCTTCATATCAAAGCAGAAAATTAAAACCTCGTGCAGATGATGAGAATTGGACTCGTAAGTTGATATATTCAGCTGAGAATAACTTTAAGATGCAATCAAAAATTGACTAATATGCTAATGACGTTATGTTCTCAAATGCCTAAGCTTACTGTATGGCATTTACGACTGACAACTTGCACCACTACTTTCTATTTATGCCGTCCAATGCAAAACAGCAGAAGCAAAGTTGTAGACCTAATAGTAAAACCCATTCAGATTAACTACCCATTGGTTTAAGCCCTCACAGATATCCCTTCCACTGTCTGCACTGCCAGGTCCTGGAATGAGGTGTGTTGTACAAGGACATCATCACTATGCTAGTCTCCACTCTGCCTCGGCAGTTTTGTTGTGTGTGAATTTTCATCATGCTAGATGGTGAACTTGGGAAACTCTGCTCACATGATTCTGGACTCTAAATTTTTTTCTAGGAGTTTAAGAATTATAAACTGCTTCTTGTACAGTGTCAAAATATACTACCACATGGCAAGTAGATTCTTTTCATACTAAAGAACTTCAATTGAACTTCACATTTTCAAGAATCCACTTTAGGGTAAGCTGCTAAATGAATTTTGCTGACTTAACTTGCAACTTCTCCATAAATTTAAAAATCTTTGGCACCAGTGAGGGGATAACTTTTTTGTATTACTGCATAAACAATTGCTGTACAGGACTTGACCATGTAATATGTGTTTGAAGAGTTTGTTTCAGAATACGCCTAGAAGGCTGGATAGTGCTTCCATTCTTTGTAGTCAGTTTCCACCTCACTAAATTTTTTTCGTAACTGCAATGGAGTTGTTTCTGAGGAAAAAGACATTGCAGCCTACAGGTGGAGAGGTAGTCATGGTCATTGCTTTTTCTAGCAGTTATCAGATCAAAATATCATCCAACTGAACTGCCAGTGTAGAGTGGGATTGGGAGTTCACTTTGTTATAACTAATGATCAACAACAACAACAGAACTGTACATGTCTCCACAATACTAATCATGTATCAGTAATATGAGAATAGCAGGAGTTGCTACATATATACTGCCCAATAAAAAAGTTAAGCATCCATGAGGGGAGGAGGAAATGAGATGCAACTTCAAGGTTTGAGAGGGTATGCGATGACAACAGTGATTACTAACTGAAGTCAAATTTACAAAAAACTTGGCAGTATGAGACCACTTAGTGGTATGATGTTGCACTCACTCTGGCATGGATGGATGCACTAACTCATTTGAGAAGAGTGTCACAAAGCCATTGTCCCTTTCCTGAGGTGAGCTAGCCACAAATGTCATAACTAGTGCTTGATATAGTGGACAATGTCACTGGGATGGAGTTGACAACAACACTGGTCTCAAACATGCTCTACCACATACAGATCTGAGGATCTTGCTGGATATGGAAGTTTTCTCAACATCACATAGACAGTCCATACAGACAGGTGCCACACATAAACAAGCATTATTGTGTTGCAAAATGGAAACGCAATACTGTAATGTAAGAGGTAACACAATAGGTCACAGGATGTCTGTGACACATGGTTATGGGACCAATGACCATGCAGTTTGGTCCCTCCCCCCCCCCCCCCACCCTCTTAAACCAACCAACCAACATATGATTATGCTGCCAGAGTTCCCTCAATCACTACCAGGCATGACCTGAAGTCATACCCAATGACTCCCCACTCCATGATGACAGGAGTAACACAGTTATAACTTTCCAAAATATTCAAAGAATGGAACCTCTCCACATGCTGATGATGGTATTCAGGGCAGTACAGAACTGCAATTCATCGCTAAACACAATGTGATGCCATTCATCAGCAGTCCACACTTCCTAGCTGTGGTATCACTCCAAACTCAGCTGTTTGTTTTGTGGTGTTAATGGCAACCTGCACATGGAACAGCAATTCCCTAAGCTGGCTCTTGCTAATCTTTGACCAGTGGTGCAGGATGGCACAGAATGTTGCAGGGAGCCCACTACTTGTTTTTGAATGGCAGGCACAGATGTGAATGGCTGCAATGTGCTTGGTGCACAATACAGCACTCCTGCCTTGTGGCAGTCAGACATGGTCGATCAGAACTGTGATGAGAAGTATGTCTGCTTCACATTCTCATGAGTCCAACATCAGGCAACTGTTGCATCTGCATACTGACAATTTTGTATATTGTATGATGTGATCACCTGCCCAAATGGGGACCAATAGTGAGGCCCCTGTCAAACTCTGTCAGATGCTGATAATGCTGTCTCACAAGAGAACATGCCATCTCTGTGTCATTCACAGTGATCAGTCAATATCTGACCCTGTTCAAACTCCTTATGTACCCTATCGGGCCTGATAACATCAGTCAACATGAATGACCCTAATGCACTCTGGTGACCATTGAACCTGCTCCAGAGAATTGCAGCTCTAATCATTTATATACTACCCAATGATCTGTGTACAAAGTTATATACTTTTTTTGTCAGGTAGTGTATAAAGACAGAAGACAAATAGAAAACACTGAAATAAATAGATTTTGTAGTGATCAGGATACAGAAGTGTGTGAATTAATAATAAAAATAATTCACTTTTAATTGCATGAGGGACATTCAATAAGTCATGCAGCACATATTTTTCTTGTCCAGTTTTGGTTGATAAAATGCAGAATTTTCTGTAGGACATCAGGAAATATTCCCACTTCATCCCCTATAGTTTCATGAAGTTCCGATAGATGGTGGTGCCATATGTAGCCTACAAAATGGTGTCTGTAATGGAACAGCACTCCAAGCAGTGAACAAAAGCATGGTGAGTTGTTGGGAAAGGTGTCTTTCATTATTGCAACAAGGTTGCACAAATCTGTCTGATCTTCTGTGTGCCAGTCACCAGCACACAACCTCAGGAAACTGAAGAAACAACTTTAGCATGTCCATCACCACAAAAATGCAAACAACATTTTCTTTGTGCATAATGCAAGACCTCAAACAAATCTTCAAACCAAAGAGGAGCTCACAAAACTTCATTGGATTGTCCTTCCTCATCCATCCACCCTACAGTTCGTATCTCACCCCTTCTGACTTCCATCTGTTTAGCCTAATGGAGGACACATTCATGGGAAGCAGTACATGGATGATGGCGAGGTTAGTGATGCAGCAAGATGTTGGCTCCAGTTTCAACCAGTAGAGAGGAACCATGTGGATGTGCATAACCTCCCAGTAAGGTGGCATGAGGTTACTGCATTGAAAGGAGATTATATAAAAAAATAGGTTTTGTTGCCAAAAGAGAGGGGAATAATACGGTATATTGGAAACCTCAATAAAACCATTCTGCTTTCAGAAAAAAAAGTCTTGCATTACTTATTGAACAATATGGAAAATGATTTGGTAAGTTTATTTGGCTCATAAAATTTGATACCAGTATTTAAATTTCCAACAATCATAAATAAAGATAGTAGAACACTGACTGTTGATGTTTTCTTTGGTGAATCTCAGAGTAACACTATACCAGTATACCCAGCAACAAATGGTAACTCTGATCATTGTACACATTTAGTTAGTGCTGATTAGACAATATCTTAGATTATAGCTTTTCCTCTGTGGAAATCAGAATAGTTAAAGAATTGAAGACAAAAGTTTTTAACAACAGTTCACAAGAGATGGTCTGGGACAAATTTTGCAGTGGTCAAATGCTGACATTAAATTTAATCTGTTCCATATTAAATTCATATGATTATTTGAAAATAGATCTCTTCATAAAGTAATCCGAATGGAAAGTAAACAGTCATGTAAAAACTGTAGCTCACTACAGGGATTAAAGTATCTTGTGAAAGGAAAAGGGAACTGTATCTTTGGCAAGAACAAGTCCTCAAATAGTTGCACACTACAAAAATACCCAAAATTACTAATAATGCACAGTATACTAAAAATTGGTAATTATAACAACAGATTCAAGTCTATATAAAATATGTGGAATGAGAGACAGGAAAACAGGCCAATGAACAGGACAAAACCACTATTGATTAAAATGAAAGGGCAGTAAATGATCAGTCACAGGTAACAGCCAAGTTTAATAACCATTTCTTAAAAGTAGTAGGAAAAAGTAGAGACAATTAGTTCAATAGAAAAATCAAAGCAGTATGTTGAAAAAGCTACTCTCATTGAATTCAGTCATATGGGTGTCTCATCCATTTCTCCTTCTGCAATAAAGAAAAGTATATATTTTCTCAAATACAAAAACTCAGTTGAATTTGATTGTTTCCGACAGGACACTAAAGAATTGTTTCCACATAAATAGGTACCATAAAATGAGGTTAATCTGATCAAAAACAGCAGTTTTTTTTTTTTAATTTTGTCCATTTACTGTTGTGATATCTGAATAAAAATTCAGTATGTTAATTTCACCTTGATATTTATATTCACGTGTTATGTTATTTTTAGTTTATAATTGCAGTTCTTATTTTAAGTTAATTGTTGATGAGTGTCACCTCCTCAATTGGGGCAAATCTGATCACCATTGTATTTTGTATCCAGGAACAGAACCAGACTCCCAGTGGAGTGAATCTGACCACTATTTTGATTTTTAAAAAATATACTGCAGTATTTGCAACAAAATTTTACAATTTCTAGATTAGACAAATTTTTACAAGTGCATTAAACTTGAGATTTTGCTATTAAACACTTGCATTCATGAAATCACACAAACAGATATTAATTTTTAGTTATTGTATGTCATATTCTAAATAAAAAGTATTTACTCACTGTCATAATCATCTATCCCTTCAAAAATAAATTTACCTCGTTTTCTATGTTCTGGAACAATTTTTTTAATAATTTGTGCTCTTTCTACCTCAATTGCATCATCAGTTTCTTGAAGGACATAATAAACATTACCACCAAGAACTTCCTTTCTCAGAAATGTCATTTCATAGGTGTCATTAGAGATGCTTTCAGTTTTACCAATAAAATACCTGAATCTGTTTTTCGTAGGAAATTTAACTATGGTGAAATAATTTTCTTTAAATTCATGCCAATCTTTATCCTTCTCCTTGTGCATTACTTCATTTTCATTTGACTTGTGCTGTTCCAGATTACTGTTAGACATTCGAGATAGGGACTCCCTGCTTGCAGCCCCATCACTTTCATTTTCATTGAAGTCGCCGACAACAGTCCTTTTTCCTGGAGTTAATACTAAATGCTTTTGTTGTGACTCGCCGATCATTCAAAGCGCCGCCGCGCAATTACGCGCGTCCTCTGCATGCGGCGCTGTCTGCCAGCCATGCAGCAGCTGCGCCACCTAAGCGGCCAGCCGAGCAGCGGCCGCTACACTGGGACTCAGCGCTCATTCGAATGCTAACGTGTACACATGTCTTGCTTGTCAACTTACTCTGTGACTTATGTGTTGTGTCGTTCTGAAATATATTTGTTAAACTTGACGTTATAACAATTGGCGACGAGGATGGGATTTTTCCTTTTCACCGTTGACCCACAGGGTTCCATGGCTACTGTCGAGCAACTATTGCAAAATCTCCTTGAACAGCAAACGCTTCTAACAGCGGCGATTCGCGATTTCGTCGCGGCGTCAAATGCGGGGCGTTTCTCGTCGTTGGCTGTACCTCCTTTTCCTCCTTACGACGAGACGGCGGAAGACTGGTCTGATTATGAGAAACGTCTTCGACAGCACTTCTTGGCATTCCATGTCACGGACGAACAACCATGTAAGTCTCTGTTCAAATGGCTCTGAGCACTATGGGACTCAACTGCTGAGGTCATTAGTCTAAGTCTCTGTTCCTTTCCTGGATTTCACCTCAAATGTATCGGTTGTTGTCGCAATTGGCTCCTGTGAAGGATCCTGCATCTTTGCTGAAATGTGCTCACTTCTATTTTCAAACGCAAACGCATGTGGTAGCCTCTCGTGTTGCCTTTTATCGTTGTCAAAAACAGCCACATCAATCCTATCGCGCTTGGGCTGCTGAACTTCACGGCCTCAGTCGAAAGAGTCAATTTGTTACTGACGTTCACAAAGAATCCTATGCCAATTCCATGGTACGGGATGCTATTATCCGGTCGGCGCCCGACAAAGAAGTTCGGCAACGTGCCCTTCAGTTGGCGAATCCGACTCTAGATGAAGTTCTCTCCATTGCGCAGTCATTTGAAATTTCTCACGCCGCTGGGGCGCAAATAGAGGCGTGGGGTGATGTCGGGGAAATACAACCTCTGTGCGCTGTTGACGACGCGCGCGGCGCGTCCCCGCCGGCCGACGTGGCCGCAGTGCGCTCCCACGCGCAGCCTCGGCCTAGCCGTAAACACCCCACTAAGAAACTGCAGCAAAACCCCCGGCAACTTCCTTCATGTCCGCGGTGTTTTACGAAACATTCACGCGAGGATTGTCCCCAACGTTGGGCTGTGTGTCATAATTGCAAAAAGAAAGGTCATGTGTCTTCCGTTTGCAAATCCGATCGCATACATGATGTTCATGAACATGACGTTGATTCTGATTGTGTTGTCTGTCAATTGCACTTCTTCCCTTTCAGGGAAGTTATTCCTCACTGTCCAAATCCTTCGTCGAGATGTTCGCATGCAAGTGGATACCGGTTCTGCTGCCACTATAATTAATTTTCAGACGTATCTTCAGTTGGGTTCTCCACTCCTGTCACCTGTCACTCGGCAATTACGGACGTACAATAAACAGAAGATTTCTCTCTTGGGACAGTTTAATGCTGAGGTATCTTAAAAATCCGTCGTTCGCACTGTTCCCATATTTGTGGTCGACCAGAGCAACGCAGAAAATCTTTTTGGTTTCGATGCCTTTCGCGTTTTTGGGTTCTCCATGGATGACTCTGTCAATATTGTCTCTGGTGCTATTCCTTATGCTCAACTGGATTCCTTGTCGCCGACATTTTCGTCCCTTTTTTCTCCTGGGTTAGGCCGTGCAAACGACTCTGAAGCTCATATCACGCTCAAACCCACTGTTCAGCCTAAGTTTTTTCGGGCTCAGCCCATTCCTGTGGCCCTTCGTGATCGGGTAAAACGGGAGTTGGATCGTCTCTCAACTTCAGGGGTCTTGCTTCCTGTCACTTCCAGTGAGTGGTCCTCTCCTGTCGTTGTCGTTGCTAAGCCAAATGGTGATATTCGTCACTGTGGCGATTTCAAAGCCACTGTAAATGCTCAATGCCTCATCGATACTTACCCTATGCCTCGTCCTGAAGAACTGTTCACTAAACTTGCTGGAGGCCAGTATTTTTCTAAAATTGACCTGTCAGAAGCTTATCAACTTCCTCTCGACACTGCTTCCCGGCAGTTTCTGGTCCTTAACACGCCTTTCGGCCTCTATCAATACCAACGCTTGCCATTCGGGGTTGCTAGCGCCCCTGCTCTCTTTCAGCGATTCTTGGAACAATTATTGCTCCCTGTCCCTGGGTGTATCAATTACATGGACGACATTGTTGTCACTGGCTCCACCACTGAAGAAAATCTTCAAAATCTCCGCACACTTTTTCGTGTCTTACAGACTGCCGGTCTTAAGTGTAATCTTCAGAAATCACAATTTTTTCAGGCATCTATCACGTACTTCGGGTTTCAACTCTCTCGGGATGGTATTCGTCCGCTTCAGCAAACTGTCGCTGCGATCGATGCCCTTCCTCGCCCTACATCTGTTAAGGAACTGCAGGCCTTCTTGGGGAAAATAGCATACTATCACAAGTTTTTACCGTCTGCGGCTTCGGTGGCTCAGCCGTTGCATCGCCTGTTGCATAAAAACGTGCCTTTTCACTGGTCCGCGTCATGCGATGCGGCTTTCCAGAAATTGAAGACTATGCTGAAACAGGCCCCGTGCCTGGCTACTTAACGACCTGGCCAACATCTTGTTCTTGCCACAGACGCCTCTCAATACGTGGTCGGTGCAGTCCTTGCGCACAGTTTTTCTGACGGTTCGGAACAACCCATTGCTTATGCCTCCAAAACGCTCACGGATGCCCAACAAAAGTATTCTCAAATTTAAAAAGCTTTGGCCATTATTTATGCTCTTCATAAGTTTGGTGTTTTCTCTATGGCTCAAAATTTCATCTTGTTACGGATCACAAACCACTTGTTTCCTTGTTTCATCCATCAACGTCACTTCCCGACAAGGCTGCACGCCGCCTCCAGCGTTGGGCTCTTTACTTGTCTCGTTTCAATTATGAGATTCATTTCCGGCCAACGGCTCAAGATGCAAATGCTGATGCTCTGTCTCGCCTTCCCATGGGTCCTGACCAGGCATTCGATAGGGACGAACTTTTGTGTTTCCACCTGGATGTTGCCGAGCAGCGGGCTGTGGACGGGTTCCCCATCACTGGGGACAGGCTGACTGCTGCTACGAGTTCTGACCCTACCCTCTCCCGGGTTTTACGCTGTATTCAGAAACGTTGGCCAGATCGCCCGTCCGCTAAGACTTCTGATCCGTTGCGGAACTACTACGCTTTGCGCTACCGCCTCACGGCTAGGGATGGTGTAATCCTTCTCTCCACTGACAATGCTTCGCCGCGTGTCGTGGTACCTGCGTCTTTGCGTGCTTCGGTCTTGCGCCTCCTTCACCAAGGGCACTGGGGTGTGTCTCGCACAAAATCTCTGGCGCGCCGTCATGTGTACTGGCCTGGCATCGACTCTGAAATAGCACACATGGTCGCTGCCTGCGGCCCTTGTGCGTCACAGGCCGCTGCCCTGAAGTCATCTTTGTCAGCGTGGCCTTCGCCTGAGAAGCCCTGGGAGCGCATTCATGCTGGCTTTGCGGACCCTTTTTAGGTACTTATTGGCTCCTCGTAATTGACACCTACTCTAACTTTCCTTTCATTGTCCGTTGCACGTCGCCTACCACCGCGGCAACCACCAGTGCTCTCGCCTGCATTTTTTCTTTGGAAGGCCTCCCCTCTACTCTTGTTACTGATAATGGTCCGCAATTTGCCTCTTCCGAATTTGCGGTATTTTGTGCTCGTCACGGCGTTACGCATGTCACGGCCCCGCCGTTCCATCTACAATCCAACGGTGAGGCTGAACGACTGGTCCGCACATTTAAGGCTCAGATGCGGAAACTTCTGACTTTTTCTGCTGCTGATGATGCGCTTCTCCAGTTTCTGGCGTCTTACCGTTTCACCCCCATGGGCGACCACAGCCCGGCTGAGCTCTTACATGGCAGACAGCCCCGCACGCCACTTCATCTTCTGCGGCCTTCCACCTCACGGCCGCGGGTGCCTTCCCTTGGCCGGTTCACCGCCGACGACCTCGTCTGGGTACAGGGATATGGCAGGCGGCCAAAATGGAGCCCGGGCCGCATCTTAAGACACCGTGGCAGACGCCTGCATGAAATCCAGACGGACACGGGTGTTGCAGTGCGTCATTCGGACCAGTTTCGGCCTCGTGTGCCAGCAACGCCTGTTCCGAATGCCGCTACACCACTTTTGGCCCTACCTGACACTCGGGATCTTGGCATCTCTCAATACTCACAACGCAGCCCTCTCACCGTCATCACGATGCCAGCACAAGAACGGACGCCACCAGGAGACGTGCCCATGCAGGAACCGGATGAGCATCCTCTGTCAGAGCAAATCTACTCGCCTCCTCCTCCAACGGACGCCGAGACATCGCCCATGTCTCCTATCATATCAACTGGACTTGCCGCAACGGGCAGAATGGTGCAGGGGGCCTCAGCAGATTCGACCCCTACGTCTCCTGTCATCTCGACCCGTTATCATCAGGGACACTTCCGTCCGTACGGGAAGCCTCCTCCTCGAGACTTTACGGCGAGTCAAACAACGCCTATGGACGTTAGCCATCTCCAGGACACCTCCACCAAGACCAGTGCAACAATTTCAAAGGGGGGAAAAGTGTTGTGACTCGCCGATCATTCAAAGCGCCGCCGCGCAGTTACGCACGTCCTTTACGTGCGGCGCTGTCTGCCAGCCATGCAGCAGCTGCGCCACCTAAGCAGCCAGCCGAGCAGCGGCCGCTGGACTGGGACTCAGTGCTCATTCGAATGCTAACGTGTACACATGTCTTGCTTGTCAACTTACTCTGTGACTTATATGTGTTGTGTCGTTCTGAAATACATTTGTTAAACTTGACATTATAACATCTTTGCTTGGCACTGCTTTCCTTTTGCTTCACTAGAGCGAACCTGTTTCAATTGCATTTCGAAGGCTGCTGCCCAAGAAACTTTTGATGAGCTGGTGCCATGTGCATTGTTATCGGTTGCTTCTGGAGTCTGTGAAATGACATTATTGGGACAGAAAGGAAAAATTCCTGCTTTCTGAACCCAGATATTACATTTGATTTGGACGTGATAGCTGTATTTTCAAAGTTTTTTTTCAACAACATAGGAAATTCAGATTTTGGTACCTCTCCTCTATTCTTCCTTTTCCAATCATTTAACACATTTCTCCAAGCAAGTTTTAAAGGTCTAAAAAAGGCCACGTCAAATGGCTGACACAAATGAGTAGAATTAGATGGTAGAAGCACAAATGTAGTGTCCTATTCCTGACACAGTTTAATCATGCTATATAACAGATAACTCGAGAGATTGTCACCTATAATCACTTTAGGTTCCTCTGATTGCTGTTAGTTTGCCCTATAAACAATGTACGTCGAGAGGAATGAGCCGTTGGCAGCTGCTGCTATCGTTACGCTGATACTTGACTTACACTATCCTTTCAGGATGTCTTGTGCCTTGCTTCACTATTACTTTCACTTGTCCAGTATCATCAAAAAAGCTTGTCTCGCCGTAGTTTATAATGTTGGATGAAGGGACACCACTCAACGTCACTTCAAGGGTTTTAAATTAATCAGTCACTGTTTCTTGTGTAACTGCTGCCTTTGCCCTCTTCACATTTTCACTTACTCTAACCATTAGGTCTTTATTTCTTTTCAGAAAAGAGTTTACCAATTTTTTCATTCCTCCCTGTTCAATTGATATATGCCTGTACATTGTCCCTAACACCATTATTCCTCAAAGGAAACCCCCATTTCACACAACACAATAATCCTTCAACCAGGCTTTTCTTCTCACTATTGGTTAACGTTGGTTGGCTGCCTATTTTGTATTAGTAAAAGGTGTACAACTTGGCCTCTGCTGTTTGCCGATAGGTGGCGACAACGGTAAGAAAAAAACAGATCGCAGACATCAGGCAGTTAGCTTGAACCTTGGTCAACATAACCTCATTCAAACATTAGTTTCTTGACTGAAAATGTCAGTTTACGAGACTAATTCTCATTATTTGTGGGAGGTGTTACGGTTTTGTTTCAATATGAAGAAAACAGAGGCTGAGTCTCATCAAATGCTATCAAGTATGTATGATAAGGACGTTATTAGTGAAAGAACATGTCGTGAGTGGTTTCAGTGCTCCCGGCCATGCTTCTATATCGATGGCCAAACCGAATGTTCAAGGCTCCAAGATCATGCTCTGCATTCGGTGAGACCAGTTCGACCCCCCCTGCGGGTTCGGGGGTTAGAATAGGCCCGCGGTATTCCTGCCTGTCGTAAGAGGCGACTAAAAGGAGTCTCAACTGTTTCGGCCTTTAATGAGATGGTCCCCATTGGGGTTTGACCTCCATTTTTCCAAATTCAACAGGAGTACGAGCCTTTTGGGGAAGGACACCTTACGTGGTGCACCATGAGTCCTCTGTCCCCTAAGACCTTGGCACACGTTATCGTCTTGGCGTCGTAACTGCACCCTCCATCCCTCATTTTGGGCATATACACCTGATGGATTGTGTCAGTTACGCCCTTAGTGCGTCACCATCTGCATCCACGATCACTATGGACTACCTACCAGTGGCACCCAAAATCCAGCACGGTAGCCAGCCCATTGTGGTGGGGTCGTCATGTACCCTCTAGGTTGTAGCCCCCTGACAACACAGGGATTGTACTGCCGATGCCTGTGCTGACACCTCCCCACGTAAGCCAAGGAGTAGATGCCCGTCTGTCTGGGGCATCAGGACTCCCGGCAACGGCCATCCTGCCAGGTGGCCTTTGCTGTGGCTGGGTGGCGCCCGTGGGGAGAGCCCCTGGTCGGAGTGGGTGGCATCAGGGCGGATACCCCGCAATGAAGCGGGTAAAGTCTCAATCCGGTGGTCGCACGACCACCAACGTCTCTAAGCGCGGTAAAGTCGACTTTAACGCTGTGGCATATGACCCCAAATCGTTCCCTTCCCTAGCCATGCCCTGGGAGGGACGCAGGGCTGCGGACAGACAGGAGCCATATTCACCGCGATACCTTGTGTGCAGCAGAACTGATGGGGATTCATTGTTGGGAACGAAGCCTCTGTTCTTTGTGACCTATCTTGAAGATAAGTTCGGGGAAGTGGCATCTCTTTCCAAAATGCGGAGCGGGGCCATTTTGATACAAGCAGCTTCCTCTGCACAGTCAAGGGCGTTACTCGCCTGTGAGAAGCTTGGTGACATACCTGTTACCGTCACTCCCCATAAGTCACTAAATTTGGTCCAGGGGATTATCTTTCATAAAGATCTTCTGCTACAGTCTGATGACGAGCTACGGGAGAACTTGGCACGACGAGGTGTACACTTCGTTTGTCGTGTCTTTAGGGGACCCAAGGATAATAGGATCGCTACCGGTGCTTTCATCCTGGCCTTTGAAGGCGACTGCTAGACTGAGAAGGTCAAGGTCATGATCTACCAGTGCGATGTCAAGCCCTATGTCCCGCCCCCTATGCGATGCTTCCAGTGCTGGAAATTCGGACACATGTCCTCCAGATGCACTGCCAGCCCCACGTGCCGAGATTGTGGACGACCTTCTCATCCCAATGCTCCGTGTGCTCCGCCTCCCACCTGCGTTAACTGTAGGGAGCATCATTCCCCCTGCTCGCCAGACTGTGCAGTCTACCAACGAGAGCGGAAGATACAAGAAATTAAGACCCTGGACCGTTTAACTTACCAAGAGGCAAGGAAGAAATTAGAACGGCTCAACCCCACACCTATGTTGAGGAGTTATGCTGCTGTAACACTGCCGCCACCAGTTCCTGCAAAGATTCCTCTCACAGTTGGCCCACCGAACAGTCACGTTACGCCTGCCCCACCACAGGTGGGGGCCACTCTCTCTTCCACTGCTCCTAAAACACCCAGTTTGGGAGCAGTGTGCCCCGAACAACTGGGGACGTCAGTCCCCACCTCTCAGACGGAGAGGCGACTGCCCTCTCCGGCTGTTCAGCTGGAGAGGCAACAGCCCTCTCCGGCTTCTCAGCCGGAGGGGCGACAGCCCTCTCCGGCTTCTCGGCCGGAGGGGCGCCGGCCCTCTCGGGCTTCTCAGCCGGAGGGGCGACGGCCCTCTCAGGCTTCTGAGCCGGAGGGGCGACAGCCCTCTCCGGCTGATCAGCCGGGGACGCACGGGCCTCCTCCGGCCTCACTTGTTCGGAAGGGATCCCTTGGGGGAGTCCCTTCCAAGGACTTCCCCAGTGTCTCACAAGACACTTGCCAGTGGTTGAAGAAGCCACCAGCTGCTGGTCGAAGGGTTTCACGCTCTTCGTCTGTTCCTGATAATACGTCAGGAAAGCCCTCCCAGCATGTAAACCCTCCTCCAAAAGACAAGAGAGAGAAGAGGAAGCTCTCTAAGAAGCCTAAGGACCCAGTGGTTCCCGCGCCACCGCTTCCTGTCAGCTCAGCCTCTGAGGATGAGGTCGAGCTCTTTGCGTCCCCTGATGACCTAGATCTCGCCGTCTCCTCAGAAACGATGGACGTAGCGACGTCCATCTCTCAGTCGATGGCAGCATGTGACCCTGCGAATTAATTTGATTTTTCAGTGCCTGCATGCCCCTACAGGACACGCTTTGTACAATCCTCCAGTGGAATTGTGGCGGTTATTTTAGCCATCTACCTGAGTTACGTCAGCTTCTAAGCATGACACCTGCTTTCTGCATTGCCCTCCAGGAAACCTGGTTCCCGGCAATGCGGACCCCTGTCCTTCGTGGATACAGGGGTTATTACTGCAACCGTAGCACTTACAATTGTGTGTCAGGTGGAGCCTGCGTGTATGTCCTTACCTCTGTATATAGTGCTCCTGTGCCCCTTCAAACATCATTGGAAGCTGTGGCTGTCCGCGTAAGGACTACCCAGGACATAACCGTCTGCAGTGTCTATCTCCCTCCAGATGGTACAGTCTCCCTGACCAAATTGGCTGCACTTGTCACCCAACTTCCCACGCCTTTTCTTATCCTGGGGGATTTTAACGACCACAATCCCCTGTGGGGTGGAACGAAGATTACTGGCCGAGGCAGAGATGTCGAGAATCTCATCTCCTAACTCGACCTCTGCCTCTTAAACACTGGCACCACCACACATTTCAGTGTGGCGCATGGCACGTTCTCGGCCATAGATCTGTCGTTTTGCAGCCCAGGGCTTGTACCATCGGTCCACTGGAGAGTCCATGACGACTTGTGTGGTAGTGACCATTTTCCAATCTTCCTTTCACTACCCCAGCGTCGCTCCCATGAACGCTTGCCTAGATGGGCCTTTAGCAAGGCAAACTGGGAAATGTTCTCCTCTGCTGCCACTGTTGACTCTCTCCCCCACGGTACCGTCGATGTGGCGGTTGAGACACTGACTGCAATGATTGCTTCTGCTGCGGAACGTACCATTCCTCGTTCGTTAGGGTGCCCCCGGCGAAAGTCAGTGCCTTGGTGGTCTCCAGAGGTCGCTGAAGCCATTAAAGAACGTCGGCGGGCTCTTCAGCGACATAAGCGGCACCCGTCTCTGGAGAACCTCATTTTATTCAAACGTCTCCGTGCTCAGGTCCGGAGGCTTATCAAACGGCGGAAACAGGAGTGCTGGGAGAGGTACGTTTCCAACATTGGTTCCCGTACTTCACCCTCCCAGGTGTGGATGAAGATTCGGCGTATCTTTGGATTGCAGTACTCTGCAGGTGTCCCAGGGCTTACCATCAACGGGGCGGTATCCACCGATGCCGATGCAATCGCCGGGCATTTCGCACAGCACTATGTTCGGGCCTCTGCGTCGGGGAATTACCTGCCGGCGTTTCGCGCGCTCAAACGCCGGGAGGAAGGCAAACGGCTTTCTTTTGCTTCTCGCCACCCTGAGGCATATAACGCCCCATTTAGTTTGTGGGAACTCCAGAGCGCCCTGGCACAGTGCCCCGATACAGCCTGTGGGCCAGATGGCATCCAAAATTTAGTAAGCAGTAAACTTTTCTCCTCTCATCATTTTGTGGTGGTTGTCAGTGAGAAAAAGTTTCATAAAGCTTTGAAATTTTGTGTAAAGTTTGTTGGAAGTCACTAAATGCTCTTATCTTCAAATAACGGATGAATGAAGTTACACTGCCTCAAGACAAGCACACAGTTTCTAACTCTAATACTTCTCTTATTGGGTTAAATTTTTGTCATAAGTTTATACCTCTTGATGGGTGGGTTCTGACAGAATTTAAATTTTTGTAATTCAGTCAATAACTATACAAAATATTGACAGTCAAATTTTTGTTGCCCTGGAAGCTGTCATGTAGACAGCCTGCAACTGGTACGATTTAGTAATATAGGTAAATTTCTCGATCAGCAAAAGGGGTTAAGTAATCAGTGTGAGGGACCTGGAGGTGCCACGTACTGCTGTGAGAAAGCTCGATCAGCACCGGACAGAGTCTGAATGGTGGCTCATTGTGGGTTTCAGCTTTAACAGCCAGTCGAATCGTGCAATACCCAGATCTGTGGGGCATTCAGATGAGACAATGATTCGATGTTGGAATGCACAGGAAGGCAAAGGCAGGCATACTCTACATCAAGGTACTGATCAACCACATTTGACCACCACAAGGCACTCAGTGGGCAGTGCAGCACTATGTTTTTGAATTTTTTCAAACTGTTACATCTTGAGCCCCTGGTTCACGATGTACATCTAGCAGTTACAGAGGTCAAGGATCACACTTTATTAATAATTGTAGTACAAAGTAATATCTCCAGTTACTGTTACATTGTCAGCAAGTACACCAAGTCCTTTCATCCATACATGTATTTTTCATCATTACTAACTTTTCTACAAGAGCGATCGGCGAAGGATTTCAGTCCAGGAAGGGAGGCGTTTTCACAATGAACAATGGCTAGGGTAAAGCAACCTCTTCCAGAATTTCCAGTAGCGACATCCAGATTAAAATTAACCCTACAGCCTCGGAAGAATATAGGTCTGTCTACAAACATAACGTAGAGTATAGGCTTGTCTACATACGTATTATAAGCCTCGAAAATAAACTTGGAGGCAATGGAACAGCTCAAGCAGTAATCTTAAATGGACCTATATTCTTCCGAGGCTGTAGGGTTAATTTTACTCTGGATGTCGCTACTGGAAATTCTGGTAGTGCTTGGTTTACTCTAGCCATTGTTCGTTTTGAAAATGCCTCCCTTCCTGGACTTGAATCCTTCGCCGATCGAGATGTCATCACTATAAGACCTAGCATTGTGGAACTGACCCCAAGACTCAAAGTAGACCTAGTGTGTATCGTCAGCACCTGTGGACTAAGCACATTGTGCTGCACTGTGGACCAAGCACATTGTGACTGCTTCACTTCCGTGCCTGCCATCTGAGAGCCACCTAATGGGCTGCCTGCATCATTTCTGTGTCAGTGTGCACCATTGGTTGGAGACTACCAGTGCTGAAATAGGAAATTATTGTATGTTGTGTAGAATGCCAGTAACATCATAACACAAACAGCTTTATTTAGGACTGCTATTGTGGCTGAGAAGCATGGACTAGTGATAATGATCTCGCACTTTGTTCTTTGATGAACTGTGGTTCTGCACTACCCTGGATGACCATCGCCTGTGAGTAGGGCAGCAACCAGAGAACAGACCACATTCCTCCAGTGTTTTTGAAAGGCACAGTGGTGTTACCCCCAGTATCATGGTGTGGGAAGCCCCTGCGTGTGCCTTCATGTCATGGCTGGTAGTGACTGAGGGAATTCTGATGCCACAACTGTACATACGTTGTGGACATCCTGTGTCCTTGTGTGTTACCTTTTAAGGAACAGCATTGAGGTGCAATTTTTTGACAGGATGTTGCTCGTCCATTCATTGCACGTGTCTCTGTGAAATGTCTACGTAATGTTGAAGTACTTCTGTGGCCAGTAGGATTCCCAGATCTGTCCTCGAGAGAACAAGTGTGGGACTAACTTGGACATAAACTCTGTCCCATTGCCAGTATGCCGGGTATCAATGGCCAATTAAAACATTTGTGGGCCAGCTTGCCTCAGGAGGGGAAACAGTGGCCTTATGACACCCTTTCCAACTGAAGCAGTGCATGGATCCAGGCCAGAGGGGGTGCAATGTCATACTGATAAATAGGCTAATACTTCAAAGTCCATTGAAAAATTGATTACATTTTATAATCACTGAAGTAACAGCAAATAATCTCTCTATCCATGACTTTTCATTTTGTTTCTTCTCCCCCTTCTGGGTGCCTTACTCTTTTTGTAAGGCAGTGCATATAAATGACAATCCACCTAATACACAATAGAGAGAATTAGTTCTACTACATTCCTACATTTGATAATGAAAGCAATTAGTGATTTCCAACAAACTTTGCACATAATTTCAAAACTTAAAAAACATTTTGATGCTGTTGCACTATGCGAAATGACGAGAGGAAAAATGTTTATCACGTACTACATTTTTGCTGTTCATGCAGTGAAACTTCAGCACAGGCATGACATTTTAATGTATTTCTTATTAACTACGAACTCTATCTACAGTGAAATTTGCAGACATGATTCATGTATAGCACTCAATGCACTCACAAAATTACATAACTGTATGACACATAGTTAAGGAAATATGGTATCTGAGGTGTGAGCTTTTGCTTAAAATGGAGTGCAAATTACCCTAACTATACTCATTTGGTGGAGAGCTTTTAGTGACCTCCAACAAATTTTCAGCAAAATTTCAGTCCTTTTCTAAAATTTGTGTTTCTTAAATGCCTAACATCAAATATTTAATGGATTAACTCATTTGAAAACTAATCAGAGGTTTGAAGCTGTTTCATATTGGGAGCTTAAATTTTTAATCAGGGGTTGCGGTGTACTGACAATAACTAGGATGGAAACTTGAAAATGTTAGGTGTCTAAATTGATGAGAACTTAAAATGGAAAAAAAACACATTCATGAACTCATAAAACAACTCAGATCAGGCACTACTGAACTTTGGATCATTGCAAATCTTGTGGCGAGACAAATCCGCAAGTTATAAATTCTGCATATTTTCATTCAAGAATGACTATGGATAACAATTATGAGTAACTTAACTTTAGGAAAGATAGTTTTCACTGCTGAGAACTGTACCATGAAAGCGTGTTGTGCTCACCTAGGATCGTGTTGCAGAAATCTGTTTAAAGAATTAGGCATTTTGACTACTGTTTCACAATATATGTATTCTCTCATGAAGTTTATTGTAAATAACCCACTTAAGTTCACAATGAACAGTGATCTATGTAATTACAATACCAGAAAAAATGACATTATTTTCTCCATATTGCTGTTGACTTTAGCCCAAAAAAAGGATGTGCCATGCTGCTAACAAAATTTTTGATCACTGATCCAGTTTCCGACAGACAGCAAGTTAAACGTGAATACAAAGAGAAAAAGATTCTCCTTGACAACTCTTTCTTTTTCATAGGAGAATTTCTATTTATGTGTAAAAGGTGATGAGAAGAAATTGCTGATTTACATCCATTAAAAAAAATCAAATCATGTAAATGGTCAGCTTGTAGCCACAAATGACTAGTGTCACACTATTTCAGTTAATCGTACAAGTAATCCGTGGAACTAACCTCCAAATTGGCAAAGTCCAGTACCTAGTAAAAAGACGAGGTAAACAGATCAATCTTAATACCACGGGACAATGATGCTAGATATGGAACTCAGCCATTATTAATCTTCAAGGCATCATACATCCTTCAGTCAAAGCAGAGGAACATAATATGAAGAACAGTGTGTGGTCTAGACTTAACTGACTAAATGTGCACTATAAAGTAATAGGATGGATGAAAAATCCACCCACCAAGCAGTGGCAAGAGAACACACATATAAAGATAAAGCTTGCAAGTGTACAGAGACAATGGTTGCTTCTTCTGGCAGAAGGGTTGAAAAGGAAGGAAGAGAGATGAAGGTAAAGGACAGGTGAGTTATAGACAAAAGGGTAGAGTTTGGAAAAGTGCACAGAACCCTTGGTCAGGGAAGACTTACTGGACAGGATGAGAAGGAAAGACTGATTATTGGGGAGTGCACCAGTTGAGATATGAAGACATGAGGGCTTAGAGATGGAAAATAGGGTAATACATGAGACAGAAAGTGCATTGTATGTGACAGAGGTGGGACGGGGAGTTGGCAAAATAGACAGGTCGGAAAATGAAAGATATAGAAAAACAAAAGAGAGTGAAGAAAGGAATAGTTACCATGAAGAAATGCTGAGACTGAAGAAATTAACGTAAATTAAGGTCAGGTGGGTGGTGAAAACCAAGGACATATTGTAATGTCAATTCCCACCGGTGGATTTCTGAGACACATGTCTGTGGTAAGAACACAGATGGTACATGTGATAAAACAGACATCAATGCCACAACTGTCATGTTATAGTGTGCTCTGCAAGAAGATGTTGTATGTTGCCAGTATACAATCTCTGCCTATGCCCATTCATCCTAGCTGATAACTTGGTGGTAGTCATGCCGATGCAAAAGGCCAAACACTGTTTACATAACATGTGGTATATGATATGTGTTGCTTCACAGGTGGCTCTTCCTTTGCTTTTATATGCTTTCTCAGTTACAGGACTTGTATAGATGGTGGTAGGAGGGGTGCATAGGGCCAGTCTTACAGTGGGGATGGCCACAGGTGTAGGAGCCATAGGGTAGGGAGATGGGTGTAGAAGGAGCATAGGGTCTGATGAGGATATTGCAGAGATTGGGAGGGCAATGAACAGCTATTCTAGGTGTGATGGGGAAAATGTTGGACCAAATAAATCTCATTTTAGAGCATGATTTTAGGAAGTCATAGCCTTGTTGAAGTAGCTGATTAGCACAATAAAGATCTGGATAATACTCAGTGACAAGAGGTGTACTCCTTAGTTGTTTTATGGAGGGATCAGTAGTACCAGGACTGGACGTGATCGCCTGGGAGATCTGCTTTTGACCTAGGCTGGGAATAAATACATCCATTGAAGGCTGAGGTGAAATGATGGTGTACTGCTGTAGAGAGTCTGCATCTTAACAAATACATTTACCTCAAATGCCAAAGCTGTATGGGAGGGAACATTCAACATGAAAATGATGGAAACTGTAAAAATGTAAGTTCTATTATTTGTTAGTAGGTTTAATGTGAACCGAAGCACGCGGCTGACCTTCAGTGTGGTTGACCTATTAAAAATCTTGGCATCTCTAAATATATTCTCCTAATTAAATTTCACATGGTCTTATTCCAAATTTCATGCCAATTTGCTTGATGTTGCTCTACACTCACTGGTCAGCTACACACTTCTGTTCACATTAAATCTACTAACAACAGCATTTACATTAATTTCTTCGGTCTCAGCACTTCTTCACAGCAGCTATTCCTTTTCTCACTTTCTTTCTTTTGCACATCTTTCATTTTCTGACCTGTCTGTTTTTTCCCATCCAGTGCTCCTACCACATACAATGCACTTTCTGTCTTGTGTATTACCCTACCTTCCACCTTTAAGCTCTCATGTTTTCAAATCTTGTCCGGTGCAGTCCCCAACAATCAGTATTTCCTTCTCATCCCATCTAGTAAGTCTCCCCTGATCTGGGGTTCCACTTCAATATTTACCATAGGGTAATAATTATCTGATCTTTGAAGAGGTCTGTGTAAAATGTTCATTAATTTATGGTATATCATACAGTAATCAAACTGCTTCATTTTCTGAGTGAATGGTTTCTTCAATTTTTCTGAATTGCTCCAAAAGTTTATTACATTAGACAGCATGGAGAGCAATTATGCAAAATAAGCCAGCACTCTGGTCTTCAAATCATTGAAATACGAGACAAGTCTACCTCTATCTGTGAAACATGTGAATTTAATGTTTGATTACTTTATCTATGTACTGATTCAATTTTAAATTGATCATGTCTCCCAACAAATTTTACACATTCTGTTTTGTATAGTTTCTGATCATTAATGTTTATTTCTGGTGCCAATAACTAACTTTTCTTTGTTTGAACCTGTGCTATATCAGCCTTCGTGGGATTATAAGACTTACATAAAACAACTGGAGGTTTTAATTCATGTATCAAAAGTGAGTCAGTTTTTATTTAACTCACTACATGTACATGATCAATAAAATTACTGATAGGAGAAACAAAAACCAGGATCTTTTAAGTAAAACTTCAGTTTATTTCTAAATAAAAAAGATAACATCAGTCAGTGAAAATTTTCAATAAAAAAATCACAGTTTCTGCAAAACAGTAAGCAGAACTAAGAATAAATACAATAAGCTGGGAGCACACTATGTGACTACTGTAAAGTGAATTAATTGTGAAGCAAGAGGATATTTTTTATACACAATAAGTTATGATAAGAAGAAATTTGCCCACAGCAAAAGATTTTTCTGAAAAGGAAAGTTGCTACTCACCATATAGTGGAGATGCTGAATCGCAAGTAGGCACAAAAAAACGACTGCCACGATATAAGCTTTCAGCCAGTAAGGCCTTTTTCAACAAAGGCAATTATGCAAAATAAGCCAGCACTCTGGTCTCCAAATCATTGAAATACAAGACATGTCTACATCTATCTGTGAAACATGTTGAAAAAGGCCTTATATTGTGACAGTTTTTTGTTGTGCGTATCTGTGACTCAGCACCTCCACTATATGGTGAGTAGCAATTTGCCTTTTCAAAATATGGTTACATTCCATCCTGAATTTTCCATTGTTTGATAAATGAGTATTCTTATTCAGTTACCAACAAATTAATTACAGTGTTATGAAACTGGAAAATAACTTGATGAAAATGTCTTCATTAGACATATTTATAATACCTAAGCATACACTGTCACTGATCTAGGTCATTGCATTGCAGTAGTGCAAGTTAAACTTGAGAAAATGTCACAATCTCAGGATTTTACAATAATAAGTTCTACATTAAGTATTAATGACGTGTTATTTTCATTAATGGGCCAGTTGTAGTAGAGAAGCACTTTCAGTTACCACATTGAAATTTTATTGAGTCATAGCATATACATATTTGTTAGCATTATTCACCATTTAGAAGAATGCATTTATGAGCACTGTAAACTCTTATAAGAACACCACTTACAGGGCACACTAGCATTATGTGGTGAATGAAATATGTATTTTAAAAGGATAATTTCAAATTTATAATTTCTTATAGCAAACATGCAGTTAACAATTCTGCTCTAATTGAGACTAAAAATATTTGTTCATTGCCTCTTCATGACTAGGATTGTGTGCTCCATCCATTATTGTCACAATATACACACATACAATTTGGTTCAAAAAGGTTGCTACAAAAATCCATCATTTTTGTGAGGTGGAATTTGCATTGTCTGAATGTTTGACATATATTTTCTTTTATGTATCTTTCCCTGTCGTTTTGTTCTTGAGTATAAGCCCAAGTATTGAATATTATATACATATTACATTAAAAAAAGTGTTGGCACTGTGATTCAGGTTGGAGGACAAGCATTTGTCAGAATTTTATATTGAATGTGTAGTAACTGATAAAAGCAGTTTCCTGAGGAGGTTTATAAACATTCATCCCACTGCACCTTTGTGATCATTTGCTCTGAGCCCTTTGTTTCAATCAGAACTACACAGGAACTTGGATAGTGTGATGAATATCACTGTCAATACTTCATGCAACAAGTAATTATTTATTCTGAATATTATCTGAATGACTAAATAACAGTAAGACATTGATACCAAAAATAACTCTTGAGAACTGATATCTCACAAAAAAGTACAATTCTGCAGCTGCAGGTGTGTGTTTTGGTTTATTGCCATGTTATTATACAGTACTGCATCACACAGTTGGAACTTTATATTTGTTTGACTAGTTTGTAAATACACAGGTGTGTATATGAGAGAAATATTCTTTGTGGGGTTTCCTCTTTAGTTATCCAGAACAGATGATGCTGAGATCCACTGCATTCTGATAAGCAGCTGCATATTTCTCATGAGCTGTAACATACAACAGATGAAAATTAATTTGCCTTTCTTTCTTCCTTACACACACACACACACACACACACACACACACACACACACACACACACACACACACACACACACACACACACACAAATGCATGCAACAAAAACAGATCCTTATCATTGTCCTCATACAAGAACTACCTGAAAAATAAATTAAACAACCAACATTCACCATGTCTGTCTTAGCCAATGTAACTCATATAAACACAACAAAACTACAGGTCTTTTTTGTACCATAGCTACTTTGAGGCAGTTATGAGATATGGTGTTGCCTTTTGGAGAAATGCTAGCATCTTGACAAGAACTTTAACCTTGGAGAAAAAAATTGTCTGGAAAATGTGCCATACAAGACCAAGGGAATCTTGTTGGCCACAGTTAAGAAACATAAATATTCTAAATGTTCTCTCTACAGCTGCATCAACATACATTCATACATACTCCGTAAAGCATCACATGGTATATGCTTGTAGGTACCTCCTACCAATACTAGATTCTCATTTCCTTTCCTATTACATTTATAAATGTAGTGAGTCAAAAACAACTGTCTATATGCCTCTGTATGTGTCCTAATTTCTCTTAACTTGTCTTCATGGTCCTTACATGAAATATATACTGATGGCAGTAGAATCATTCTGGAGTCACCTGCAAATACTGTTCTCTAAATTTTCTCAATAGTGTTTGCAAGAAGAACATTAACATACCTTCAGATATTGCCATTTGAGTTCACACAGCATCTCTGTAACACTCGTATGTTGATCAAACTTACCGGTAACAAATCTAGCAGCATGTCTCTGACCTGCTTCAGTATCTTCACTTAATCCTTTCACTGTGGGAGAGCTTAACATGAGCCCAACTTTCAATCATTTTACAAGCTTCATAATGACATATATTGAGATAACTGACTGCAGAACATGAAAACAACTACAATTGTTTTGTAGTGGAATGGTGTCAGGACTAGATAAGATACCATTAAGATTCTACAGAGATTATGTGAAGGAACTTGCTCCCTTTCTAGCAACAGTTTATTGTAGGTTGTTGAAGCAATGGAGGGTACCTAGTAAATGGAAAAAAATGCAGGTCATTCCCATTTTGGAAAAGGGTCAGGATAGATGCACATAATTGTAGGCCTATATAGTTCATGTCAAATTTTTCAAGACTCGTGGAATATGTTTTATGATGTTTTTTGTGAATGAAAATGTCCTCTATAAAAATCAACATGGATTTCACAAATAGAGATCTCATGAAACTCAGCTCACTCTGTTCCTCCATGAGATCCACAGCACTGTTGACATCAGCACTCATGTTGATGCAGTGTTTGTTAACTTTAGCAAGGCATTTAACACTGTACCACACCACCTCTTAGTGAAAAAATAACTGAGCTTACCAAGTATTGGACCAGATCTGTGACTGGATTCAAAACTTCCAGGCAGATAGAATTCAACACTTAATCTTCATGGAACAAAATGGACATAATCATATAAAGGCAGTTTCATGGGTGTATGACATGGAAGTATGACAGTTACTGTTTACAATGTGTATGAATGATCTAGGAGAATATATCTGAAGCTCTTTGAGGAAGTTTCTATATGATGTACTTATCTATAAAAAGGGAACAACACCAGAAGACAGCAATGATTTGCAGAAAGATCTACAGGGGTTTAATGAATGGCATAGGGACAGGCAGTCGATGTGAATGTGAATGAATGTAACATATTGCACATACACAGGAAAAGAAAGTCACTATTGTACAAGTACCCTATTGATGACAAATTGTTGGAAACAGTAACTACCATAAAATATCTAGGGGTCTCTATCAAATGGAATTACCTATAAAACAAGTAGTAGAAAAAGCAGATGTCTGACAGTTTCACAGGAAGAACCTTAAGGAAGTGTTATCTATCCAATGAAGAAGTGGTTGAGAAGGCACTTGTTCCACGGTTCTAGAGTATTGTTCATCAGTCTGGGACCATTAACCATTAAGTCTGACAGAAAAAATAAAGTAGATCCAACAAAGAGTGATGTGTTTCATCGTGGGATCATTTAGTCCACAGGAGAGCGTTACTGAGATGCTCCGAAAACTCCATTGGCAAATGCCACAACTGAGGCACTGTACATCACAGAGAGGTTTACTATTGAAATTTTGAGTCACTACTTTCTGGGAACAGTTGGACAACATATTACATCTGCCCACATATGTCCCATGACATGACTACTACAAGAAAATTCAAGAAATTGGAGCTAATACCAATAATCATTCTTCCCATGTGCCTTTCACAAGTGGAACGGGTAAGGGTAGGATCATGTAGGGCTATCAAAAATACCCTCCACCACACATCGTCAGGTGGCTTGCAGAGTACTGATTCAGATGTCATGAGGGTCCAAAACACTCAAGTACAGCTCAAGAAATGGTTGCACAAGTGTTCTATTTATGTTATCCTTTACACTGAGCTGCACTTCTCCCAATAAACTTAGGTCAACTATTCACCTCCCCTACTAGCATCCTTGCAAGCTTGTTCCATTTCATATCACCTTGCAAATTTATGCCAAGATATCACTGTGGCTGTGTGAAGCAGCACACCACTAATTCTGTATTTGAACACTATAGTATTGTCACTCATCTGAATTAACTTCAGTTTTCTACATCTGCAGCAAGCTGTCATTCATCACACAAAATAGAAAGTCATCTTATATCCTCCTACAATCACTCAATGACACTTACCTTCCCATATGCTAAGTATCACCAGCAGTCACAGATCATTGTTTCCTCTACCCGTCAGATCATTTATGCATACAGAGAACAAGAACAGTCTATACACTTCTTTGAGGCACCCCTGATGGTAGCCCTGTTTCTGATGAACACTCATCATCAAGGACAATGTACTGGGTTCTATTACATTTTTAAGCCACTCACATATCAGAAAACCTATTCTGTATGCCTGGACCTTCATTAACAGTCTGAGATGGGACACACGTAAATTGCTTTCTAGAAATTTTGAAATTTGAACACTGCCTCTTGCCCTTTATCCATAGGTCACAGGATATCATGTAAGTAAAGGGAAAGCTGAGTTTCACACGAGTGATGCTTGCCAAATCCATGATGATTTGTTGACAGAAGCTTTTCTGTCTCAAGGAAATTTATTATATTTGAACTTAGAATGTAAGAAAACATTTGCAGTAAACCTGTGTTAAGGATACTGGCATGTAATTTTATGGATCGATTCTTATACCCATCTTATATATGGGAGTCACCTACATATTTTCCATTCACTTGGGACTTTGCTCTGGGTGCGAGCTAAGTAAGAGGACAGTGCAGTAGTGCTCTCTGAAAATCCGGACTAGGATTCTATATAGTCCTGTCACTTAATTCGTTTTGTTTTCTTTCAGCTGTTTGTCTATGCCAAGGATGCCTACTTCTATGTCCTCCATATGGGAGTCTGTGCTATGGTCAGATGATGGTATGTCCTTATGATCCTCCTGCATGAATGATTTCTTAAATTAAAACTTCCATTTGCAGTCTTCTATTGCCACACCAAATTGGTTGATGATTGACTGGATAGAAAGCTTCATCCTGATTAATGACTTTACACAGTTTCAGAGTTTTCCTTTAGCTTTTTAGCGAAGTCTTTCATTAAAGTTTGACAGTGGAAGACGTTGTATGCTTTGCATATCAATCTCTTGATAGATACACAAATTTCTACTAACTTTTGCATGTTGACTTTTCCATGTTGTTTTTGACAACCAAGTTAGCAACAATCTCTGTTTCCTCAGTATTTTCTGAATTTTGTTATTTAAATACGGTAGGTCTTTTCTGACCTTAGTCCACTTACATGGCATATACTTTTCTAGAACATGATTTACAATCACTTTAAACTTTGCTCATAAATCCTGTAGGTTCACCATATTGGAACCAAATGATGTCCATTCATTGTCTTAGTAGGATGCTTATTTACTCTATCCAGCATAAATACTCTTCAGTTCACTAAGTAATCTGGCCAGTTGTCAAGCACTGAATCATATGTTGCTGGCTACCAATCTCTTCAGCTGAACTTTTCACACCTTATTTCAGTGAATAATATCTGTAATTGAAATGTTTTAAACTCTGAAATACTAGATATCTGAAATACCTAAAATGCCTATAATTACTTAATAAAATGTTTGTGTGTCTATCGACCTGCCAGCGCTTTCGTTCGGTAAGTCACATCATCTTTGTTTTTAATAGAGGGAAACATTCCACGTGGGAAAAATATATCTAAAAACAAAGATGATGTGACTTACCGAACGAAAGCGCTGGCAGGTCGATAGACACACAAACAAACACAAACACACACACAAAATTCAAGCTTTCGCAACAAACTGTTGCCTCATCAGGAAAGAGGGAAGGAGAGGGAAAGACGAAAGGATGTGGGTTTTAGAGGAGAGGGTAAGGAGTCATTCCAATCCTGGGAGCGGAAAGACTTACCTTGGGGGAAAAAATGACGGGTATACACTCGCACACACACACATATCCATCCACACATATACAGACACAAGCAGACATCATCTTTGTTTTTAGAATATTTTTCCTACGTGGAATGTTTTCCTCTATTATAACTATATATATGTATATATGTAAAAACAAAGATGATGTGACTTACCAAATGAAAGTGCTGGCAGGTCGACAGACACACAAACAAACACAAACATACACACAAAATATCCATGGATATGTGTGTGTGTGCGAGTGTATACCCGTCATTTTTTCCCCCTAAGGTAAGTCTTTCCGCTCCCGGGATTGGAATGACTCCTTACCCTCTCCCTTAAAACCCACATCCTTTCGTCTTTCCCTCTCCTTCCCTCTTTCCTGATGAGGCAACAGTTTGTTGCGAAAGCTTGAATTTTGTGTGTATGTTTGTGTTTGTTTGTGTGTCTGTCGACCTGTCAGCACTTTCATTTGGTAAGTCATATATATATATATATATATATATATATATATATATATATATATATATAAAATAGAGGGAAACATTCCACGTGGGAAAAAATATATCTAAAAACAAAGATGATGTGACTTACCAAACGAAAGAGCTGGCAGGTCGATAGACACACAAACACAAACATACACACAAAATTCTAGCTTTCGCAACCAATGGTTGCTTCGTCAGGAAAGAGGGAAGGAGAGGGAAAGACGAAAGGATGTGGGTTTTAAGAGAGAGGGTAAGGAGTCATTCCAATCCCGGGAGTGGAAAGACTTACCTTAGGGGGAAAAAAGGACGGGTATACACTCGCGCACACACACATATCCATCCACACATATACAGACACAAGCAGACATATTCAAAGACAAAGAGTTTGGGCAGAGATGTCAGTCAAGGCGGAAGTGCAGAGGCAAAGATGTTGTTGAATGACAGGTGAGGTATGAGTGGCGGCAACTTGAAATTAGCGGAGATTGAGGCCTGGTGGGTAACAGGAAGAGAGGATATATTGAAGAGGAAGTTCCCATCTCCGGAGTTCAGATAGGTTGGTGTTAGTGGGAAGTATCCAGATAACCCGGACGGTGTAACACTGTGCCAAGATGTGCTGGCCATGCACCAAGGCATGTTTAGCCACAGAATGATCCTCATTACCAACAAACACTGTCTGCCTGTGTCCATTCATGCAAATGGACAGTTTGTTGCTGGTCATTCCCACATAGAATGCGTCACAGTGTAGGCAGGTCAGTTGGTAAATCACGTGGGTGCTTTCACACGTGGCTCTGCCTCTGATCGTGTACTCCTTCCGGGTTACAGGACTGGAGTAGGTGGTGGTGGGCGGGTGCGTGGCACAGGTTTTACACCGGGGGCGGTTACAAGGGTAGGAGCCAGAGGGTAGGGAAGGTGGTTTGGGGATTTCGTAGGGATGAACTAACAGGTTACGAAGGTTAGGTGGACGGCGGAAAGACACTCTTGGTGGAGTGGGGAGGATTTCATGAAGGATGGATCTCATTTCAGGGCAGGATTTGAGGAAGTCGTGTCCCTCCTGGAGAGCCACATTCAGAGTCTGGTCCAGTACCGGAAAGTATCCTGTCACAAGTGGGGCACTTTTGTAGTTCTTCTGTGGGAGGTTCTGGGTTTGAGGGGATGAGGAAGTGGCTCTGGTTATTTGCTTCTGTACCAGGTCGGGAGGGTAGTTGCGAGATGCGAAAGCTGTTGTCAGGTTGTTGGTGTAATGGTTCAGGAATTCCAGACTGGAGCAGATTCGTTTGCCACAAAGACCTAGGCTGTAGGGAAGGGACCGTTTGATGTGGAATGGGTGGCAGCTGTCATAATGGAGGTACTGTTGCTTCTTGTTCGGTTTGATGTGGACGGACGTGTGAAGCTGGCCATTGGACAGATGGAGGTCAACGTCAAGAAAAGTGGCGTGGGATTTGGAGTAGGACCAGGTGAATCTGATGGAACCAAAGGAGTTGAAGTTGGAGAGGAAATTCTGGAGTTCTTCTTCACTGTGAGTCCAGATCATGAAGATGTCATCAATAAATCTGTACCAAACTTTGGGTTGGCAGGCCTGGGTAACCAAGAAGGCTTCCTCTAAGCGACCCATGAATAGGTTGGCGTACGAGGGAGCCATCCTGGTACCCATGGCTGTTCCCTTTAATTATTGGTATGTCTGGCCTTCAAAAGTGAAGAAGTCCTCTGGCTCCTACCCTTGTAACCGCCCCCGGTGTAAAACCTGTCCCACGCACCCTCCCACCACCACCTACTCCAGTCCTGTAACACGGAAGGTGTACACGATCAGAGGCAGAGCCACGTGTGAAAGCACCCACGTGATTTACCAACTGACATATATATGAGGGCAGCATGGAGGGTAAAAATCGTAGATGGAGACCAAGAGATGAATACACTAAGCAGATTCAGAAGGATGTAGGTTGCAGTAGGTACTGGGAGATGAAGGAGCTTGCACAGGATAGATTAGCTTGGAGAGCTGCATCAAACCAGTCTCACGACTGAAGACCACAACAACAACAACTTAATATTATTCCAGTTAGCAAAGGTTGTTGACATACTATAATTACAACCATGTTTGAAACTAAACAATAATCCAAAATCAAATAAATTGGAAAGAATCTGAAATTACAATAGCACCCCCGCCGGCGAAACATTGCACTTGACAGTTCGCTTTTTGTCTAGTTAGGTTGGCTATACTGTAATAGCGATGTTGCAACAGCAGCCTCTATACACACAGCAGACGACACAGTTTCCCGTCCCGTCTCGTAAATGCAAGCGATTGAGCATTTACAGTGTATATAAAAACTCGTTTTTAGTTGTACTACAATGATAGGAAGTAAACAACCGTATAATAACGCATATAAAAGCACAACGATGCGCACCCTTTCGATAACGGAGCAAAGAAATACAAAAAACAAGCACCTGACGACTGGTACTTTAAAATCAATAATGTACGTAGTTTACAAAATAAATAAATAACCAATATTAGTAATTTTTCACTCACCAATTTACAGCGATAATGGCGCAATTCCATCCAGCTCGTCATCGTCACTGTTGTCCGATTCATCGCCAAAACCGTCTTCATCGTCGTCATCAGCAAGACAAATCATTAATTGTTCATGGCCACTGATAATGCCTTCTATTGTCTGTGCTGCTCGTATAAGCTTCTCGACGTGCTCTACTTTTTTTCTCCATGAGGCTGCATCCACAGTCACAAGAGCTTCACGCAACAGCTTTTCCACCTCTGTTATTGTAAAGGACTTGTTGTTGTTCCTTACATACATTTTTACATCACTCCATATTAACTAAATAGGGTTGAAATGGCAGTGATATGGTGGCAGCCTTATTACAGTATGACCCTGCTCCTTGGCAATTTCGTCTACTACGTATGTAGGTGTCGTAGGCTTATTTTCTTTAACAAGAGAATATAACAGAACCTTTGTCATACTCATATCCGCTGCAATATTTCGAGCCTGTAACCACTGCACCATAACTTCTTTCCGATCATTTGTGGTTGGGGCTTTGTTCTGTATCACCGAATGATATGGAGCATTGTCCATTACAATTGTTGTAGGGACAAGAAATTGTTTTAAAAGGTTCCTGAACCACTCAACAAATCGTGTGTGATCCATATCTTCATGGTAATCACCAGTCTTTTTTGATCTAAAAACTAAAAGTGCGTCAGGAACAAAACCACTGGAGGAGCCTGCATGGACCACAATTAATCTAGCTCCTCTTCCCGTCGGCTGATGGCCGCTACTGCTGGGTGTGTTATCCGTCCAACATTTACTGACAGCTTCCCCGGCATTAACCCACGTTTCGTCTAGCCAAATTATGGAATGAATGTCTCTGCCCACAATTTTGTGCAAGAAAATGCTACGAGCGGTAACAATATGTGCCCTCTCTAACAGTACTTTGCGTCCGTCTAGCGTTTTGTAACGGAAACCCATATTTTTTAGCACAATTTTTAGTGATGTTTTACCACCCCTGAAGAGTTCACTTTCTTTTAAAGAGATTAATAACTTAGCTACAGTCGGATACTCTTTTCTGCTGTAGTAAGCATAAACATGCCTACGAATTGCATCAGTCTGGAAAGAATCCGAATCTGTGATAGGACTAGGCCGCTTTTTCTTCTTTCCCGGGGTTGATAAAAATGTATTATTTGATCCAGACAGCTCGGAATCATTACGGCTCACTTCAGTATCTTCCAAGTTTTGTAGTAATACTCCCTTACTTACTACGGTTCTTGCACTAATACCAAGAGTTTTCGACGTACGTTCCACCACTTTGTCGGCAGGAATTGATGGCTGTCCATGAATGCTTACGTAGTTTTTCTCCTGCTCGTAAAACTCACGAGTTCTGCGTAGCAACTCCAGTGCCTGGCTGTTTAGCGGCACCCCTCGACGCAAAGGATTGTCACTTGGTGAACGAAGTCTTTTCGGTGGCATTTTCCAAGTATGTACACTCACAACGTAACAAAAGTCACAACGATATAGCACACAGTACAACGAAAACACGCGGTAAACAACATACAATTCACGTTGTATACACATTCACCAAACAAAGCCGGCAACGCGGGAACTTTGACGTCACAGCACGTGAGTAACAGCAGTGCTCACTGCGCTGTGATTGGCTGGCGCCCTACGCTGAACGCCTAGCGCCTATCGTTCTTCACTTGTTACTCTGTTACGCTGCCAACTTCATACGCAAACGTCAAGTGCAATGTTTCAGCGGCCCGGGTATAGTCTGGTAATGATCATAATGCTTAATCAACATTCTGAATTACTAAAAAACAGAAATAGACATACATTCAAGAATGCCAAATTTTCAAAATCATTTCTATATCACATCACAAAGCTTAGGAGACAGAATATCCAGAATAGATTTCTACTTTAAAATCTCAATTTGACTAAAGAATTTTGATACAAATTCTGAGCCCAAATTACCTCAACTCAAAAGAGCAAAAACTATAAATTATATCTTTGCATAAAAGAATGATTACATAAATACTGAAATAGTTCATGAAAACCATCAATAACACATACATTTTTTAAATATTGTGCTTTTAATGGCCTGCATAAGAAAGAAAAATATAAATGTTATCATTTACTTTATATAGCCAGTAATTCAGCAATTATGAGACATTTTGACTCAATAAGAAAAGACAATCATTTCTTGATCTGGCGAGTAATTCAACAATTAAGAGACATAATGACTTGACAAGAGAGACACTGTTTATGTGCTGATGACCAGACATACTTGTAAAGGGCTCTTGTGTATTAAATCATTGCACAATAGTAGCACTGATTGTGGAATGTTTTCTCTATGAGAGTTAATTTTTCATCCAGATTAATAAATTAATCTCTGCAGACAAACTGAATGGCCAGTATTTTTATTTCTAGCAATACAGGTACTGTTAAAAGATATCTGCACAGAATACATGATGACTCTGGAAAGAAAAACCTGCAACGCAATTTCAACTAGGAGAATACCGACACAAGATAAATAATGCTATTGAATTGTTTGGTTATTCTCGAAATTACTGAGTTTATTGTGCTAACTTCACATATAACGTGACTGCACTTATAGACTCTAAACGGGATCCATCTTTTCAATATATATTCCATGCCTCATTAATTGTGGTGGAGCTTTCTACTTCAGGTTTCATCCAGCTCACAGTTCTCAGAATAATTTAAGCATGACAAGTTTCCTGGAAGACAGTAAATTCAGGAACTTTTTTACCAATGCTTTGGCAATTTACTCTTAAAATGTTGATAAACCAATTGTCATTACTGCATACACAGCCTGAGAAGGTAAATCCTTCCTACTCATCCCGTGCAGTAAGTCTCATCTGACCTGTGGTTCTGGGTGACTTTCCCAAAATCTATCCCTTTTCCTAGACCTCTCCAGTCCTTTTCCTTCACCCCTCTTCTTTCCCCTTCAACCCTTGTGCCTGAAGAAGGAGGCACTGAATCTGAAAGCTTACCTAATTACAACCTTCTTTTATGTGTGTGTTCTGCCACCACTTGGTGGGTAGTTATTATCTGTAACTTACAATTCTCCCTCATTGTACCTCTATGAAGTAATTCTCTTCACAAACAAAAATCTTAAGGGGGGTAGGACGTCAAACGGGCCGACTTGGAGCAGGAGAGGCACCACAGGACATTTTAATTTCCACAGTCTATACTTTTACAAATAAATTCATAAAACTTTGTCAGCATGACCAGGAAGGATTCAGAATTCACGCTCATAGCAGTAGAAGTTCGAAAACATAACAAAGTAATTTTTTTTACATGTAAAATTTCATCAATTTTTTCACTTACTGATGGCAGCATTTGTTGCTATAGGTACACTTTTCTTCATAAGTAAGAGAGAGGGTTCAATGAATTTTGCACGGTATACAAACCATACTTAAAGGTGTATGAAACTCTACAATTTTCCAAATCTATTAAAAACTGTGGTAAAAATTGAGGTATTTAACTACAAAATTTGTGTTTTTTCTAAACATGAAGTTTAAAATACAACAGATCATTCGTTTTTTCATAAATTAAATAAATTCTAGAGTTTCATATACCTGTAAGTATGGTATGTATGCTGTGCAAAATTCATCGAAGAATCTCTGTAACTTATGAAGAAAAGTGTACGTATAGCAACAAATGCAGCCATTAGTAAGTGAAAAAATGATGAAATTTCACATGTAAAAACAATTATTTTGTTATGTTTTCGAACTTCCACTGCAATGAGTGTGAATCTTGAATCCTTCCTGGTTATGAATTTATTTGTAAAAGTATAGACACTGGAAATTAAAATGTCCTGTGATGCCTCTCCTGCTCCAAGTCGGCCCGTTTGACGTCCTACCCCTCTTAAACTGTTTCTTCAAAATAGCTTGCAGCACTGGTATGAAACTAGGAACAAAGAAAGTTTCATGCTTCCTACACGAATGTGATGAATGGCATATTTGCCTTGTCACACAGATACTGCAATATATGGGAATAAATATATGCAACACATTAAATGACAAAAATTTTCGAAAGGTTGAAACTGTATTATCATTTACAAGAAAATTGTGGAGGTCTCTGATACAGAAATACTATTACTCTGCTGAGGAATTTTTAATAGTGAACTGATCATTTGAGGATGATAAAAAATCTAATTCAGACTCCGGAGTTCTATGATAACTAATATTGCATTCCATGTGTAATCTATTCTAGTTACAAGCTGACAAGTCTCCTGTACACTAAATTAATAATTTAACTTGTATGTTAAATGACGATAAAATTCTGTAATTTCGCCTCCATCTTCATTGGCTTACATATGCGTGAGATATAGAAAAAACATACACGCACATGCCGCATTTTAACAGTTCCATAGATAAGATAAAAATGTTCTTTTATGATCATTTTACATTCAAAAATTAAATGTAGAATGCAGTCAAACAACAATGCCCAGTAGTTAGAAGAAAACACAGGTTCCACCAGCCTACAAGAAGGGTAGTAGAAGTGTCCCGCAAAACTACTGTCCAGTATCTTTGACATCAATTTGTTGTATAATCTAAGATCATATTTTCAGCCCTAACATAAAGAGGTATCTCTAACAGAATGACTTCTTCCATGCCATCCAGCACAGGTTACAAAAACTCCAATCCTGTGAAACCCAACTTGTATTTTTTTTACTTGACATATTGAAAGCCTTGGATCGATGGAGACAGATAGTTGCAGTATTCCTCAATTTCCAAAAAAACATTTGACTCACTACCACATCTATGCTTATTATCAAAAGTATGGTTGTATGGAGCATTAAGTGAGAATTTTGACTATACTGAGGATTTTTTGGTACAGAGGAAACAACAAGTTATCTTGGATGGATAGCCTTCAACAGAAGCAGAAGTAATTTTGGATGTGCCTCAGGGAAGTGTGTTGGGACTTCTGCTGTTCATGTTACAGATAATGCTAATAGCAACGTCAGATTTTTTGCAGATGATACTGTCTGAAAAAAGCTGCACAAATATTTAGCAAGATCTTAACAAGATGTCAAGGTGGAGCAAAGACTGGCAACATGCTTTAAATGTTCAGAAAAATATAAAATTGTGCACTCCACAAAAAAAAAAAAAAAAAAAAAAAAGTATTATCATATAACAATAAAATCAATGAGTTGGAATCAGTCAACTTATACAAATACCTGGGTGTGACATTTTGCAGGGATATGAAATGGAATGATCACCTATGCTCAGTTGTGAGTAAAGCAGGTGCAGACTTCAGTTTATGGGTGGACTACTAGGGAAATGCAAACAGTCTAGAAAAAAGACTGCTTACAAACCAAGCATGTGAGCCATCACAGAATATTGCTCAAGTGTGTGGGAACTGTACGAAATAGGATTAGCAGGGGATATTGAACATATACAGAGAAGGGCAGTATGAATGGACACAGGTCTGTTTGACCAGTGGGAGTGTGTCACAGAGATGTCGAAGAAACTAAACTGGCAGACTTTCGACAAGAGTTGTAAACTATCCCAAAAGAGCCTACTTACAAAGTTCCAAGAAGCAAATAATGACTTTTAGGAATATACGAGGGCTATCCACAAAGTACATTACGTTTTCGTTTGTATCCGTTAGGGGCGGGGCTAGCGGGGCTATCTTGGTGTCATGGCATTCCGCCGCTCAGTCAGCATCCTGCCGTGCTGGTGAGAAGTTCGTGCTGTACTCCGTTGAGTTACCATGACAGTTTGAAATGTCAGCGTTAATTGAAAATGCCACGAAGTGTGAAGTGCGTGCTGTAATAAGGTTTCTGACTGCAAAAAACTGTACACCGATATAAATCTATTGGCAGCTTTGTGAAGTGTATGGGGACAACATAATCACTGAAGGTGGAGTGCGTCAATGGGTCATAAAATTTAAAAATGGCCGAACTAATGTTCACGACGAAGAGTGAAGTGGAAGACCCAGCATAGTGACTGCTGAACTTGTCGAAAAAGTTGATGCCGTGGTACGTGAAAACCGTAATTTCACAATAACGGAACTCTCTATGAGTTTTCCACAAATTTCATGAAGTTTGTTGCATGAAATCATTACCGAAAAGCTTGGTTACCACAAGTTTTGTGCAAGATGGATACCAAAAATCTTGACAGAGATTCGCAAAAATCAGCGAATGGCTGCAACGTTAACATTTTTGGACGCTTACGAGAAAGATGGCGACTCATTACTAGATCGCATCGTTACTGGTGGTGAAACATGGGTTAAGCATGTGAACTGCGAGACAAAATTGCAGTCAATGCAGTGGGGGCACACAAATTCCCCCCAAAAACCCAAGAAATGCATGCAGACAATGTCGGCAAGGAAGGTGATGGCGACTGTCTTTTGGGACAGAAAAGGTGTGATTTTTGTGGATATCCTGGAAAGAGGCAGTACAATAAACTCTCAAAGGTATTGCCAAACTCTGCACAACCTCAGAAGAGCAATACAAAACAAGCGCAGGGGAAAGTTGGGCTCAAAGATCTTGCTGATTCACGACAATGCCCGGGTCCACACGGCAAATGCCACTCGTGAAGTTCTTGAATCTTTTAAGTGGGAGTTGTTTCCTCATCCGCTGTACAGTCCCAACCTGGCACCGAGCGACTTCCACTTATTCCCAGCAATGAGGAAGTGGTCGGCTATGCAGCGTTTTGATGACGACGCACAGCTTCAAGAAGAGGTAACCACGTGGTTGAAGGAGCAGGCGGCAGAATTTTACGATGAAGGAATTTCCAAGCTCGTCCATCGCATCATTTAAGTGTGGCTTTAATCTGTATATAATAAAAAAAATTTCCAATACTTTATTTATTTTTAGTTCCAAAACGTAATGTACTTTGTGGATAGCCCTCATACAACAACCCACTACGATACCCCCAAAGTGATCATGAGAACAACATTACATTAATTATACCACATGTGGAGGCATTTAATCAATCATTCTTCCTGTGTTTCTTACATGAATGGAATGAGAGAAAAGACCTAATAACTCTTACAGAGGGAGGTACTTTCTGTCATGTAGTTCACAGTGGTTTGCAGAGTATAGATGTAGATCTTTGAAACATGTATTATTAGTAGCATAAAATTAGGTATGTAGTGTCCAGAAAGGATCTTTTGCTCTACTGCAGAAAGTGTGCTGTTTATAAACCTCCTGACATAGCACTCCCCTCTTGTGTCAGTACCTCCCAGGACTGGAGCAGGTGAATCACGTTCTCTGGCAGGGTTTCGATTACCTCTCATCATGCCCTGAAATGAGGAATATCCTACCAGCTATCCTTGGCACCCCTCCCAAATGGTATCCTGATGTCCACAAAACCTATATAATATCCTTGTCCATCCATACTCCAATCCTGCTCTCAATCCCTTGCCTCATGGCTCATATCCCTGCAATAGATCTAGTTGTAAGATCTGTCCCACACATCCTCCCACTATGACCTATATTAGTCTGGTCACAGGCATCACCTATCACATAAAAGATAGGGCTACCTGTGAAAGCAATCATGTGATCTACAAACTAAGCTGCAACCACTGTGTTGCTTTCTTCATGGACATGAAAACCAACAAGCTCTCTGTCCTCATGAATGGCAACTGACAAACTGTGGTCAAGAGGCTACTGGACCAGTCAGTTGCTGAACATGCTGCCAAACATAATGAGCTTTACTTCAGTGACTGCTTTACAGCCTGCACCATCCATGTCCTTCCTACCAACACCAATTTTTCCGAAGTGCTCAAGTGGCAACTATCCTTGCAATATATCCTACATTCCCATAACGCACTGGCTTCAATCTTCCCTAGTGCCTGTCGTTCACTCACCTATCTCCTTCCTGGATCCCACTCCTACACAGCCTCCTATTCCACCAATGCACCTAGTAGTATTTTTCCCCTCCTGTACTTCTTTCCTTCCCCCCCACCCCCCACCCCAGTCTCAAACCACAAGACTGCACCTAGCAGCCCGACCGCAAGCTGCACTAATCCTCTCCCACCCCTACCTTGATATCCCTTGTCCTTCCTGCCTCAGCCTCCTCCTTGCCGCATAACCCACAGATTGCTTCTCCCATTGCATGCAGTTGCTCACAGTCTGGCCTCAGTTACCAGAGAGAGTGATCATATGTGTGTGAGTTGTGCTTGCATGAATGTGTGTGTTTTCTACTTTAGCAGAAGGCCTTTTGGCCAAAAGCTCAAATACATAGCAAGCTTTTTGTTGTGCCTCTCTGTGACTCAACATCTCCTCTACGTAGTGAGTAGCAATCTATCTTTTTCATTATATTGTTGCTTAAAGACTAGTCCAGTTGTGTCATTACAATTCTATATTTTAAGTGAGTTAATTCTAGCCCATTTGCTTGTTCATTACTGTAATGGGGCTTAGTTGTTGGGTAAATGATATCGTAGAAAAGGGGGGGTGGGGGTGGAGTAAAGCAAGACTGCTGGGATGTAGTTCATAAGCTTGCTGGACTCTATGATAAAACTCCATTGTAATAGGAGGAAAACATGATAAATAAGCTCCCACAGTATTTGATAAATGGTAACTTATGACTTGTAACTCTCTGTCAAAATAGTTAGATGCATGCCACCAATAAGTGCACAACTGATGGCAGAGCAATGCCGTATGGGTAAATTATTGGTTGATACAGTCATCCTGGGAGTTTGTTCCAGTCTGTTTGCTACTTGACAGACCTAATGGAGTAGCAGAAGTGTTTTCTGTCACATTTACTGAACCTATAATTAAGAAGTCTAGGCTGTCTGCTTATAAAATACTTCTCACGTTTATGTAATTGTGACATGATAGAAATACTGAAAAATCTCCTTCATTACCTATACTTCACAATCATTTCAAAAGAGAAACATTTTACTGGGAGCCAATTGTGAAGCAGAATTTCAGAAATTAATTTATTGAACATCATCATATGTTACTTTATGAAGGATTGCAGCTCTAGCTATGGATACCATATTAGGAGTGGTAGTAACCCTAAACTATATGATATCTGTAGGTGAAATCATTAAAATTTCTAAATATCAGTTAATCTATCAAAAAAGCAAAAATTGATTAGAATTTTTTCTTACCACGAATAAGACTATCCAGTTCATCTTCTTGGTCGTACACAATGAAGTCCTTTGGACGCAGACCACTGAACATGTTGACTATACTTGGCTTCAGATTGAAGAAGAAGAGAGGTTGACGTCTTACTGAGAAGTCATGTGTTAGACATTCAACAACCTGAAAACAATGGCTTCACTCATCACAAATGTAATTTAAAGTTATTTACATGTAAATGTTCTCTCTTGTTATCTACTGATTATTATAACCTTTATTATCCTGGTGCAAAAGGTAACAATGAATTTTTTATGGAATTAGCAATTCTTGATCATAATTTTTGTTGTAGGTTTTCAAAGAAAATATGTAGAAATGCGAGACTGAAAATTTGAATTCATTGGCAGGAATTATTCATTACAATGCTGAAATGAGTATAAATACTAGCATCACAATAAATTAGGGATGTCATTGAATTTTAAAAAGGAGCAGTAATTTAAAAATGAGAAATGTGGAATCGCTGGTATATAAAACATACTCTGGAATTCATACATAGATTATTAGAGGTGACTCACAACTCATGAGTCACATATCTATTATTATGACAGATATTCAAATTCTGAAAGTGGGAGGGGTAAAATACAGGTAGCGAAAGGCTATTTACAATTTGTACAGAAACCAGATGGCAGTTATATGAGTTGAGGGGCATGAAAGGGAAGCAGTGATTGAGAAGGGAGTGAAACAGGGTTGTAGCCTTTCCCCAATGTTATTCAATCAGTATATTGAGCAAGCAGTAAAAAAAAACAAAAGAAAAATTTGGAGTAGGTATTAAAATCCATGGAGAAGAAATAAAAATCTGAGGTTTGTCGATGACATTGTAATTCTGTCAGAGACAGAAAAGGACCTAGAAGAGCAGTTGAATGGAAGGGACAGAGTCTTGAAAAAAGGACATAAGATCAACAAAATCAAAAAAGGATAGTGGAATGTAGTTGAATTAAATTAGGTGATGCTGAGGGTACTAGATTAGGAAATTAGACACTTACAAGTAGTTAATGAGTTTTGCTATTTGGGGAGTAAAATAATTGATGATCATAAAAGTAGAGAGGATATAAAATGCAGACTATAGCAAGGAAAACATTTCTGAAGAACAGGAATTTGTTAACATTAGATTTAAGTGTCAGGAAGTCTTTTCTGAAAGTATTTTCGTGGAGTGTACACATGTATGGAAGTGAAACATGGACAATAAACAGTTTAGACTAGAAGATAATAGAAGCTTTTGAGATGTGGTGCTACAGGAGAATGCTGAAGATTAGATAGGTAGATCACATAACTAATGGGGAGGTACTGAATAGAATTGGGGAGAAGAGGAATTTGTGGCACAGCTTGACTAGAAGAAAGGATCGGTTGGTAGGACACATTCTGAGGTATCAAGGGATCACCAATTTAGTACTGGCGGGAATCGCGGAGAGTAAAAATTGTAGAGGGAGACTAAGAGATGAATAAAGTAAGCAGATTCAGAAGGGTGTAGGTTGCAGTAGTTATTCAAAGATTAAGAGGCTTGCACATGATAGAGTAGCATGGAGAGCTGCATCAAATCAGTCTCTGGACTGAAGACCACAACAACAACATATCAAGTGTTAACAATGTTGACCCTTGAACAATGATACATGCTCTAAGCTATGAAAGTAGATATAAAAGTAGCTGTGGGGTGTGAAATAACCTGAGTGGGAAACAGAAATTGTAAGTCCAAAAGTAGATATAAATCTTTGTATACAAGCATAGAAACCATTACCTTATTACGCAATCTGTAATGTGTCAAAACTGTTTACAGCAGCTTTATATCAATGATATTCTGCATTAATCTTCTGTATTCAGATACGACAGCTGTGAAAGCCATCATTTGATGACTACAAGTAAAAAGAAACTTAAGTAAGTATATAAATGTTTGACGTGACTACGGTTCGGAAATAAAGTAATGAGACTAGATTTTTACAAGATTTTTATGCCATGTAAATAACTAATTACATCTTTTACTTTCTTAACAGACTTACAACACTTTGAATTCACTGCTATAACAGAGCTGGAACTCAAAAACTAGAGTTGCTGTTGATAGGTACATTATGACTGTTTCAAAGTTCTCTACTGTCCTGAAATGGTGTACTTCCATGTGACTTTTCAGTTCCAACAAGACAATAATATTCCAGAGATGAAGGTTTCAGGAATAAGGTGTCTGAAGAGCTACAGAAGTGTATATGTGTGTACTTGGGTGTTCAAAAATGATAGATACAACAATTTTTTGTATTCACAGCACAGATTTACTATATTATTTTACAGGTATTCCCCTGCAAATGTCTATGAACTTTTGCAGTCACTCTGGCAGCTTCTGCATTTCCATAGCAAACCATTATTTTGGCTACCCAGATACCACTGGTGGATAACTGCATGAAATTCATCATTGGTGGTGATCTTCTTACCCAGTGTGATCTCTTCCATTGTGTTGAATAGGGCATAGTTGCTAGGACTCAGATTTGGCGAATGTGGTGTATGTGGCAGCACAATAAACTCTGGTTTGCTATGGTCTAGCAATTGTCATGTGGCTGCCCACTGCTGTTTTGGAGTAGAATACCACAGCCCATTTTCTGTGGTGGCATTGTTGAATTCGTTGGTAGTGAACCACAGTACCAAGCACTTTTGAGGGTCATTTTGACAGAGAGTCAATACACCAGCAGTATAGCTTCCCAATCCCAGAACACAGTTGCCATTTGTTTCTACATGACTAGTCCTGGCTGTGACTACTTGAGATTAGGATCCCAGCAAGCTTCTGCTCCACAGACTAGCATTTCTTTTCTGGAGTCTGGTGGAATATCCATGACCCATTGATGGTGACCAGATGCTCAAAGAACTCCACAGGATCTGCACTGTACTGTTATACTGTTGGCATATCTCTGCAAACTTCTGTTTGTGCACAATGGTAAGGGAATCAGGCATCCATTGTGCACACACCTTCTTCATCTTCAAATCCTTATGAATGACGGCATGGAGTGTTCCCCTTGAGAGACCTGTTGCCTTCTCTAGTTCATCAATTGTGATTTGCCTGTGCCCCATTATCAAGTCACTGACACACTGGACATTGTTTAGTTTGCATGCAGTTGGTGAGTGCCCAGTGCTTTCATGATTTTCAGCACAATCCCTGCTGTCTCTGAATTCAAATAACCATTAAAACTTGGTTCTGCAACTTGATGCTGTTTTCCTGTGTGTGGTTCCTAACCCTTTGTAGATGTCTTTCCGCCACTGCCCGTGCTTGTCTGCTTTCATGTTGTCATATCAGTGCCACCAGTCTATTCACCAAACTGCTATGTTGTATTTCATATGGCTACCGAACACTTGAACAGTATTCTAGAATATGTCACACAAATGTTTTGTAAACAACCACCTTCATCTACATTCACGTGACAACGCTACATTTCACACTTATGTGATTGGGAAAGGATTCATAGAACTGCTTTTAGACTATTTCCCTCTGTTCCACTCTCGAACAGCATGCTTGAAAAATGAACATTTAAGTCACTCAGAAGAGAAAGTAGGTGACTGAAATTTCATGAAAATATCTGGCCACAATGGAAAATGCCTTTGTTTTAATCTTGCCACACAGACTCGTGCATCATGCCTGTGACAATCTCTCTCCTATTTCATGGTTCTCTGTCAATCCTAAATGATAAAAACTGCATACTGTGCAGAAATACTCCAGAAGATCAGGGACAAGTACAATGTAGACAGTGTCTTTGGTAGAGTTCATGCACCTTTTAAGTGTTGAGCCAATAAAACTCAGTCTTTGGTTCACCTTCTCATCTTGTCTTTTGTAGACTGACTGCATTTTCATAGTATCCTAGTTGTGAAAGGAAGTCTACCACCTGCTTTACCTACAGGCAAGCCAATTTGATCATTCCTGCAAGCAGGGGAGAGCCAACCAATACTGAATGAAATAAATACTTATAAAATTGCTTAACAGAGAGTGCTGTGGGATGGGGCACATTGCCCTCATGCAGCAATTACTTTGGTATCATTCTTGGTGTTATATTAGTGGCCCTTCAACAGGTACTGATATACACTCCTGGAAATGGAAAAAAGAACACATTGACACCAGTGTGTCAGACCCACCATACTTGCTCCGGACACTGCGAGAGGGCTGTACAAGCAATGATCACACGCACGGCACAGCGGACACACCAGGAACCGCGGTGTTGGCCGTCGAATGGCGCTAGCTGCGCAGCATTTGTGCACCGCCGCCGTCAGTGTCAGCCAGTTTGCCGTGGCATACGGAGCTCCATCGCAGTCTTTAACACTGGTAGCATGCCGCGACAGCGTGGATGTGAACCGTATGTGCAGTTGACGGACTTTGAGCGAGGGCGTATAGTGGGCATGCGGGAGGCCGGGTGGACGTACCGCCGAATTTCTCAACACGTGGGGCGTGAGGTCTCCACAGTACATCGATGTTGTCGCCAGTGGTCGGCGGAAGGTGCACATGCCCGTCGACCTGGGACAGGACCGCAGCGACGCACGGATGCACGCCAAGACCGTAGGATCCTACGCAGTGCCGTAGGGGACCGCACCGCCACTTCCCAGCAAATTAGGGACACTGTTGCTCCTGGGGTATCGGCGAGGACCATTCGCAACCATCTCCATGAAGCTGGGCTACGGTCCCGCACACCGTTAGGCCGTCTTCCGCTCATGCCCCAACATCGTGCAGCCCGCCTCCAGTGGTGTCGCGACAGGCGTGAATGGAGGGACGAATGGAGACGTGTCGTCTTCAGCGATGAGAGTCGCTTCTGCCTTGGTGCCAATGATGGTCGTATGTGTGTTTGGCGCCGTGCAGGTGAGCGCCACAATCAGGACTGCATACGACCGAGGCACACAGGGCCAACACCCGGCATCATGGTGTGGGGAGTGATCTCCTACACTGGCCGTACACCACTGGTGATCGTCGAGGGGACACTGAATAGTGCACGGTACATCCAAACCGTCATCGAACCCATTGTTCTACCATTCCTAGACCGGCAAGGGAACTTGCTGTTTCAACAGGACAATGCACGTCCGCATGTATCCCGTGCCACCCAACGTGCTCTAGAAGGTGTAAGTCAACTACCCTGGCCAGCAAGATCTCCGGATCTGTCCCCCATTGAGCATGTTTGGGTCTGGATGAAGCGTCGTCTCACGCGGTCTGCACGTCCAGCACGAACGCTGGTCCAACTGAGGCGCCAGGTGGAAATGGCATGGCAAGCCGTTCCACAGGACTACATCCAGCATCTCTACGATCGTCTCCATGGGAGAATAGCAGCCTGCATTGCTGCGAAAGGTGGATATACACTGTACTAGTGCCGACATTGTGCATGCTCTGTTGCCTGTGTCTATGTGCCTGTGGTTCTGTCAGTGTGATCATGTGATGTATCTGACCCCAGGAATGTGTCAATAAAGTTTCCCCTTCCTGGGACAATGAATTCACGGTGTTCTTATTTCAATTTCCAGGAGTGTATAATAGTAAAATTACTGATTTACCATCTGTCCTTGAGGCACAAATACTTTTTATTTTCTCTTGTCTATCAAATAGTAGATTAACAATGTAGGAAAAGACAGACTGCTACATACTGTAAAGAAGACACGTCAAGCTGCAGACAGACACAATTAAAAGACAGTTACATAAGGCTTTTGGCCACAGCCATCATCAGTAAAAGAGAGACACACACCATTCACACAAACAACCACACCTCATGCACATACCACTGCCAACTCCAGCATCTTGGGCCAGAATGCAACTATCAAGTGAGAGCCAGCAGCAATCTGGAGCGGGTGGGGGAGGGGAAGAAGTAGTAATGTACAGCAGGGGAGAGAGACAAATGCTGTCTGGTGGAGTCCGCAGGGACTAGAATGCTAACAGGTGCAGTGTCAGGAGGTTGTGGGACAGGGAGGTGGGGAAAAAAGGAGAGGAGCAGGGAAAGACAGGCATATTGCATTGGCAGAGGGCTGCAAATAAACAGGGTGGGAGGTGGCAATGGGGAGGAGATGATAAGACAAGTGAGTGGAAACTGTTGGGTGGAGGGAGTAGGGACAATATGTTACCGTAGGTCAAAGCCGGGATAATTATGGGAGTTGAGAATGTGTAGTTGGGATATCTCCCATCTGCACAGTTCAGAAAAGCTGGTGGGGGAAGAATGGATCCAGATGGCTCAAGTAGTGAAGCAGCCATTGAAATCTAGTGTGTTGTGCTCAGCCACTTTTGCCACAGGGTGGTCTACATTTCTCTTGCTTGTATGAATGGTGTGTGTCTCTCTTTTACTGATAATGGCTGTGGCCAAAAGCTTTATGTAACTGTATTTTAATTGTGCCTGTCTACAACTTGGTATGTCTTCTTTACAGTAAGTAGCACTCTGTCTTTTCCTACATTGTAAATAGAAGATCAGTATGAACAATTATTTTCTCATTCTCACTTTTGTAGTCTTTGCGCCTAATAGTGAATTCTGGGCTCTGACACTTTGTTTCCACAATGCATTGCAAAAATCCACATTATTTCGCCAGTACTGATAAATTCCATAAAAGAGAATCATTTTCAATTCACCACAAGAGTCTGGCATTTGCCTCTTTGTTCCCAAGAGAGGTCTTTCAGAACAGTTTTTGCATTGGCTTTTTGCTATCCATTTCATTTAGAAAAATCTGGTGAGTGGCGGTGTAAGTTTATTTTACTTGTTTTTCAATTATTCTTACTGTTGACTCTTAGCTGCAGTCAAAGATATGCTCACAGTCTTACTATATGGTATACTGTACTATCAGTCATATTATTACATTCAGAGATCTCACATTCTGGAAAAAGGGTACTAAATACAAAACTACTAAATAATTTACCTTGGCAGCTGTGTAATCTGCTTTAAATACATGAGTGCAGTTAATGACAACTGGCATGTCATTCCTCATGCTGTGCTTCATCACCAAATTGCGTACATAATCAACTGATGGGAAGATCAAGCACCTGTCAGGAGTTATTTCCAAATATTCCACGCCTTCCAGTGTCTGTAACAAAAGTTTAACTGAAATTAACTGTCCATCATTCTTCATCAGTTACTTGGTTTCTTTGTTCAAAAATTGTTCTTAAATGAATAAAGAAAAGATATCCTGACATATGACTATTATAAATGGTATTATATGAATCTATGTTGAAATACTTCAGATAGACAAATAATCTGTTTAATGGAATACAATGGTATGTGGCAACAACACATCAGACATGCAAAAAAGATGTGTGCCTCAAGCAATCTCTTATTGTGATTTTTAATTGTGTGTCTTGAGTTATTTTTCACATCTGCTCTACACGTTTCTTATCCCTACTTTTCCACAGTAGTTAAGACAGATGGAATCATGGGTTCTAGATTAGGGGATAGCTAAAATACATACATACATACTATTCTAACAGCATGTAATGTGATCCACAACAGTTCTTAGAACACTCTTGTAAACAGTAAACAAAAATAGATAAATTACAGACACTTTTTATAAGAAATAAAAACATCAGTTTTTAAGTTTTCTTTTCTTTTTATTTGCTTCCAGTTAACTATATTAATTTACTGCCTTTTAGGCACACACAGGGAACAGGAGAATAATGTTAGGTAAAGGTATTGTACGAAAGCAGTTTCTCATGTCTGGTATTCTATGTAATTAATACTCTGATACTGCCCACTTCCCTGGAGGTTCTTCTTTATGAAAATACCAACAAAATATGACATCTGAATGAATCAATAAACTGAAAAGTTGAGATTCACCCTAAGAGTTTCTGTCTCTAGAACTACTGTCCCCTATTACTTTGGTAAGTAGACAGTTTTATCTGTTTTTATGTGGCCAGAGCATTACATTACCAGTGCTTTCTTTACTTCACTAGGTTTGACAAATCCTATAATTAAGATAATCTTTATGGGTGTGGAGTGACTGGTGTTACGCATTAAAGACAGAGAAACAAATAAACCATTGTAAAATATTATGCTATTAATCATACAATACTGTAAAGTATGGATGACAAGAGAGGTAACAACTTATAAGAGGGTCAGTTTGGATTAAGGAGAGAGAAGGTAATCAGAGAAACCATTGGATGCATGTTGACAGAAAGTATGATGAAGTCAATAGGAAGAAATATGTATGTTTCATAACTTAATAAAGTGCTGTAAGGGAAATGGAAGGCAATGTTTAAAATATTGTAGAAAATACGAACAGAATGGAACAATAGGAGATTAGTAGGGAATTATTTGTAAGAGACAGGACAATGGTAGGAGGAGGAAATAGATAAAATGGCTATCAAGAGAAAGTGTGAGATGAAGCTATTAAATATCTCCACCCCTTTTAACACCTATGGTGAAAGACTAGTGGACATAGCCTTCACTAGTATAGCTACAATAAAAGTGGAGAGGAAATGAAAGTGATTAAATATGTGAGATCAAGGGGTCACAGAGAGTGAAGATCATCAGATAATTTTGGAGTGAATAGTAAAATGATATATGAATAAAAAGCCTTTAGAAAAATATGACACTTTCTTACAAAAGCAATAAGAAACAACATAAAAAAGTGATTTGCAAGATTCTTTATTTGGGGTGCAGTTACAATGGCTCAGAACCTTGGACAATAAGGAAGAAAGATGAGAGATATTTGTAAAGCTTTGAAATCTTGCAATGAAGAAGAGTAGAGAAAATTAAATGGGCACAAGCAATAAGAAATGCTGATGAATTTGAGAAAGTGAAGGAAACTAGAACTCTACTGGAGGATATTAGAAAGAGAAAATCAAACCAGATTGAACACATTCAAAGGAAAAATTATTGTCAGCAAATTCTTGTTAAAGCAAAAGTAGACAGAAAAAGAAGCAGAGGCAGGAGAAGTTTTGGCATATTGAAAGATCTGAGGAAATGAATACCTTACCAAAGTCTTATAGAAACAACTAGGGGAGACACATCATTGAGAGAAAAGTTCAGTTGAAACCCACAATTTGACCACTTTAAGTATGGTAACTTTCTTTTACTTATTCAGGCTAAATTTAGTAAAATTAATATGATAGGTGCTACCTAGAAAAATACTGCCATTTCAGTTATATTAAATAACTGCTGTTCATGTCGTAATAGTAGCCTAACATTTACATGACTACACATATTTATCAATGAACAGCAGTTACTAACATACCATACATAGAAAACGTTGTCAACAATGAAAATTTCTATTTTTTATGCAGCTAACAAGAACCTTCAGCCTTGATTCTCAAAGTCAATTAACTTGTAGAACGAGTAGTAAACAAGGACTCCTGTAATTTTCTATGGAACTTATAGATATACCAAGTTTCTAACTTTCTATCTGATGGAAGCCTCTTGAAGGCATTTGCAACAGAACACAAAATCCCATTCTGTGCTCTGTGTTAGATGAGGAGGCAAAGTCTACATTGAAACAATTTTTTGTGTTTTACTTTCTGTGAATCATACATATCTTACATTGACTTTTATTGTTAGCTACAAATATAATTAAAGAGTAAATAAAATTGGAAGTGAGAATAAGAATTTCCAGTTGTTTGAAGAGGCTTCTGTAAGATATTCAATGATACATTGGTCACTTATGCTTACCAAATATATACTACGACTGTGTGTAGGTAATACGCACGATTATGAAAAACATGACAATGTCATGTGCGAGGAAATATCATAACACTTCCATTATTTGATACTAAAGTGAATTTTCCTCATTCTTAATGATGAAGCAATGTATCCATACAGTAAATAAGAAGACTGTCTCATGGTAGTTAACTATATTTCTCTTTTGTTATTTCATGTGCCTGTGAGTTTTTCAAGGTGCGCAGAAAGATGATATGGTTACCATATTATTATCTACATATTTCTTAACTAGTTTAGATTCAACAATGGAAAATCCAGGATGGAATATAACAATATTATGAAAAGGATAGTTACTACTCACAATATAGTGGAGATGCCTCAGTCGCAGATACGCGCAACAAAAAGGCAGTCAGAAGATGAGCTTTTGGCCAAGAAGGCCTTCATCAGAGATAAAACATCCATACACACACTCATGCAAACACAACTCACACATAATTGCAGTCTCTGGCTGCTGAGGCTCATTTCTGACAGTCTTTTTGTTGTGCATATCTGCAACTGAGCATCTCCGCTACATGGTGAGTAGCTACTATCCTTTTCATAATATTGTTAACTGGTTTAGAAGATGGGACACAGCTTGTCCATTTCATAGCATAAGATACCTATATGTAATGCATTAAAACAAGTAAAATGTTAATTCAGGTATCCAAGTACAAATTTTTGCTGTTAAAGTTACATTGTCAACAAATGGAGAAAGCACTGAAAGTACAGTACTTACTGTGTTGGTTTCAATTCTTATTTTTGGTCTTGCAATATTGAAGAGAACAAACAGAATATTCACTCCAATGCCAACAACGATTCCCAGTTCTAGTTGCAGCACCAAGCAGGCAATAAAGGTAGCAAAGCCAGGGATGAGGTCCTGTTCTGAAAAGCCCATCAAGTATAACAGCTTCTGATAAAATTATGCCAGTTACATATAGGTAGAAAACATTCTACTTACTAAGCAACAGCAGAGGTTCAGACATTCCACTTATATAATGTAACACTGACAGTGTTGAATGTATTTGTACGTAACAGACTAGTATTCATCTTGTGAAGACATAAAAAGAGGCAATATGAAGAGAAGACTGGAAAATTACACACAGACAGAGAGAGAGAGAGAGAGAGAGAGAGAGAGAGAGAGAGAGAGAGAGAGAGAGACCTATGTATTCTATAACAAATACTAACACTTATGTTACGTTCTAACACCTATATACTAGTATAATCAGCAATACTGCACCATGACACTTACTGCTCGTCTTCCAGATAGGAACAACAACATGCAGCTCTACCATAAATATTACTGCAGCAATAATAATAGCTGCAAGGCTTGCTTTTGGTATGAAGTAGAAATACTGGGTAAAAAAGAGCAGTGATAGAATCACCAAAAGTCCTGTAAGTAGTAAATAGTATTAGTTAAACACATAACCTTTTTCTGTAATGTAGCACAAAATGCTTCTCAAAAGATTCTGAGTGAGCAGATTAATTTTACTTCAGCAGTTATTTGTGTGTAATTATAGTAATCTCCATACTGAAGAACAAATTTGGAACTTGTACAATGAGAAATACTTACACACTTTTTTCTTTTTTCTAGTGGCTCTGAGCAATGAAACTAATGAATGTTCTATATATTGATTCTCATTGCAAATTTTCAAGTGTAATTTGAATTATATGGTTTTCTATAGTTTTTCTCCAGTTGGTGGTCATGAAAGACAATGAAGAGTTATGCAATTTCAAACTCCATCATACCCACTGTAATGTAATATCCAAAGGTTTTCCTGCCCTTTAACTGTATTTCTTTTTCTTTTCTTCTTTTTTTTTCAGTCAGCAAACAGCACACACAATATTTAAGAAGAATTCCAGTTGTAAAGTAACATGACTAGAAAAAGCACATAGATATTCTAAAGCAACATAACACAATGAATGCCTTAGTGCTGAGTATATGCTTCATCATTCCAAATAACTGTACAATATAGGACAGGGTTTATTGAGCCCTGCAAGACATGTGATGTGGTTTCATTATATAATTCAACAACAAACATTCTGTGCCACATGGTGGCTATGAGAATTGAATACTAGTATCCTACATAAATTTGGAGATTTGTTGCAATATCAGGCAATATCATTACAATATTATGAAAAGGATAGTTGCTACTTACCATATAGCAGAGATGCTGAGTCACAGGCAAATGGAAGGATTCAAAATATTTTACTAGGGAAAGATAGATACTGCCACAGGAAAAATAAAGAGGCTTTTTTAGAGAAAAAAGAAGCAGTTGTACAAATGTCAAGAGTCCAGATGGAAAAAAGTACTAAGCAAAGAAGGGAAAGTTAAAAGCTAGAACAAGTACTTAGAGAGAGTATACAATGGGAAGAGGATGTAGATGAAAATGAGATCAGATATATGATAATGCGAGAAGAATTTGACAAAGCACTGAAAGACTTAAGTCATAATAAGGCCCCTGGATTAGAAGACATTATGTCAGAACTACTGCTAGCCTAGGGAGAGCCAACCATGACAAAACTGTTAGTTAAGCTGCAACCAATGTGCTGCATTCTATGTGAGCATGACAACCAACAAGCTGTCTATCCACATAAATTGCCACTGACAAACTGTGGACAAGAAACAGCTGGACCACCCTGTTGCTGAGCACACTGCCCAACAATACATTCTTCATGTCAGTGACTGCTTCACAGCCTGTGCCATCTAGTTCCTTCTTACCAACACCAGCTTTTCTGAACTACACAGGTAGGAACTCTCCCTGGAACATGTCCTACATTCTCGTAAACCTCCTAGTCTCAGACTTCATTAGAGATTGTCTTTACCTATCTAGTTCCTTCCTTGTTCCCATTCAAGTACTGTACAGCCTCTATTCCACCAACACACCCAGTCCTTTTACTTCTCTCCTTTTCCATTCCTCCACCTCCACCCCCACCCCCACCATTATACTTTACCATCTCCCACCCCTACCCTGCTATCCCTCTCCCTCTCGCATCAGTCTCCTCCTTATCCCCATCACCCACCTGCCTCTATCATCATCCACCGCTGATCACAGCTTCAGCTGCCAGAGACCGTGGCCACATGTGCTTGTGTTGTGTGTGTTTTATCTCTTTTTGACAAGGCATTGTTGGCTGAAAGATCACTTTCTGACAGTCTTTTTCTTACACCTATCTGTGACTCAGCATCTCCGCTATTTGGTGAGTAGCAACCATCCTTTCCATGTACTATTAAATTCCATCCTGGATTTTCCATTGTTTGATTTTGCCTGAAGGCAAATTATTAGGTAGCTCAAGAAGTACCCTTGGCATTCTGAAAGATATTCAATTTAAACTTTTAATCATGCCATAGTCTTAAAACAGAAATACAAAATGGTTTCTCTGATACTATGAGGAAGGTAATTAATATTATGCAACAGACACAACAAACAAAATTTTGTGAACAACTGATGGATTGAAGTTTGAGTTTGTGTGGAGTGGATAAAACTGTGAATTATTATTATTATTATTACCTGTGTAGAGGCCTCCTAGAGTTGTCCTCACACCACTTGAATTATTAACAGCACTACGAGACAATGAACCACTTCCAGGAAATCCTTGAACAAATGAATTACCAATGTTGCAGACTCCAATGGCGAGTAGTTCTTGTGTAGCATCTGTTGGTTTACCATTTGCTACAAGTATAAGAAATACCTTATTAGTGTTAATGCTGAAGTTAGTTAAAATGTTTTGTACAATGGTTTCTTTCAGAAAAAATAAAAATGTAGGAGATAAAAACAAAGGAGTTGAAAAGAGTGCATTGTACTGAGCACATTGTAATAATTAGATAACACACTGTCCAATCAGGATACACATTGCTGGAGAGGGCTGCAAAATAGCAGACTCAAACAAATGCTCTCATTAGTAATTGTAAAAAGGTAGGAAAGTATGGAGATGGGACCTAGGTAAATTGAACGAGCCAGAGGCTATTGAGAGTTTCAAATGGAGCTTTGTCGACTGAAAAAAGGAACGGAATATTGTAGAGGGCCAATGGGTAGCTTTGAGGGATGAAATAGTGAAGGCAGCAGAGGATCAAACAAGTAAAAATGGCAAGAGCTAGTAGAAAACCTTGGATAACATAAAAGATATAGAATTTAAGTGGCAAAAGGAGGAAACCTAAAAAAGTAGATGAAAAGGAATAAAAAATTTAGCAAATGAGATTAACAGAATATGCAAAATGGCTAAGCAAGAATGGCTAGATGAGAAATGCAAGGCTTTAGAAGTATGCAATACTAGGGGAAAGATAGTTATCACCTGTAGGAAAGTTAAAGAAACTTTTGAGGGAAAGAGAAGCAGTAGTATGAATATCAAGAGTTCAGATGGTAGTGGAAGGAATACACAAAAGGGCTCTATGAGGGAGATGAACTTGAATACAATATTATATACATGGCAGAGGAAGTAAATGAAGATGAGATGAGAAATATGATACTGCAAGAATTTGATATAGTACTGAAAGAGGTAAGTTGAAACAAGGCCCCAAGGGTAGGTGAAATATTCTTAGAAATGTTGAGATCCCTGGGAGAACCAGTCATGACAAAACTATTCCACTTGGTTTGCAAGATATGAGACAGGGCAAAAAACTCCAAAGTTTGACAAGAATGTAATAATTTCAATTCCAAATAAGACAGATCTAAATACTATCAAACTATCAAGCGTAATAAGGCATGGTTACGAAGTACTGATGCAAATTATTCACAGAAGAATAGAAAAACTTGTGGAAGCTGACCTATGGAATAATCAGTTTGTGTGCCAGACAAATGTAAAATACATGGGGCGATACTGATCATATGGCTCATCTTAGAAGATAGGATGAAAAGAAGCAAACCTTTATTTATAGTGCACTCAAAAAAAAAAAACTGATACACCGCAAAGGAACTACTTGAATGGGATGGAAATCAGTAAATCAGTAGATGTGATGTACGTGTACAGGCAAACAAATGATAACAAATTCAGCAAAATTTGAGAGAAAGAACTTAGCAAATTGGACAAGTCAATAACATGTTGGTCCCCCTCTGGTCCTTATGCAAGCAATTATTTGGCTTGGTATTGTTTAACAAAGTTGTGGGATGTCCTCCTGAGGGATATTGTGCCAAATTCTGGCCAATTGGCATGTTAGATTGTCAAAATCTCGAGCTGGATGGAGGGCCCCACCCATAATGCTTCAAACGTTCTCAGTTAAAAGGAGAGATTTGGCAACCTGGCTGGCCAAAGTGGGCTTTGCCAAGCATGAAGACAAGCAGTAGTAACTCTCACCACATGTGGGCAGGCATTATCTTGCTGAAATGTAAGACCAGGATAGTTTGCCATGAAGGGAAACTATGTGGGATGTAGAGTATGACTCACATACTGCTGTGCTGTAAGGGTGCCACAGATGACAACCAAAGGGGTCCTGCTACAAAAAGCCCAGACCATCACTCCTGGTTGTCAGCCCATATAGCAGATGACAGTAAGGCTAGTATCCTGTCATTGTCCATGGCATCTACAGACACATGTCTGCTGATCATCTGGGCTCAATCTGAAGCAGGCCTGAAGACAATTTTATTGCAGTCAATTAGATTCCAGATGTGATGGTGTAGATGCCATTTCTTTGCATAGCAACATCCCTTTGGTTGTCATCTGTGGCACCCTTACAGCACAGCAGTATGTCAATGATATTGTACATCACGTGTTGTTTCCCTTCATGACAAGCCATCCTGGGCTTGTATTTCAGCAAGGCAATGCCCACTCACACATGGCGAAAGTTTCTACTGCTTGTCTTCATGCTTGCCAAACCAAACCTTGGCCAGAAAGGTTGCCGGATCTCTCCCCACTTGAGAATGTTCATTATGGGCAGGTTTCTCCAACCAGCTCTGGATTGTGCAAATTGGACACAATATCACCAAAATATCTTTCCAAAAGAAGTTTTCTGCGATGTAGAAAAAGAATGGAGTTTATTCAAGACACTTTAGTTGAAGCAGCACAAAAAGTATGTGGCAGAACATCTGGAAAGGAAAAAGTAAGACAGACTGGTTGGTGGGATGATACCACAATCCAAGCAGTTAGAAGAAAAAAATGGGGCATGGAGAAAGTGGTGGAAAACTAAAAATGATGAGGACCATAAAACATATATAGAGGAAAAGAAGAAGTGCAGAGAAATAGTGGAAACAGCAAAGAAAAAGGCATGGGAAGAGTTTACAAAAAACCTGAAGAAGACGTGAAGAGCAATAACAAAATGTTCTATAAAATGATGAATAATAAAAGGAAGGCTTCTGATGTACCAGTAAAGATGGAAACAGAGGATGGTACTGTGACTGAAGTTCCAGGAAATACAAAATATATCTGGAGATAACATTTTAAGAAACTGTTAAATGCTGAGGAGCAGGTACACATGGAAACAACAAATCATGGAGAAATTGACAGAAGTTGGGAAGCAGAATTAGGACAAATTACACGGGAAGAAATGGAAATAGCTGTGAAGAAGATGAATGGGGGGAAAGTCCCAGGACCTGATGAAGTATCAGTGGACATGATAAGAGCAGCAGATCCAGTGGGAATGCAGTGACTGTATAGAGTACTATCAAGTGTGTGGAGAAATAGTACAATACCTGATGATTGAAGGGGAGACATTGTTACCATCTTCAAAAAAGGCAATAAAAGGCTTTGTAAAAACTACAGAGGAATAATGCTTATGACTCATACAGCCAAGATTTTTGAAGGAATTTTACTAAATCGAATAAGTGAAAATATAGAAAAGGAGCTGAGTGAAGAACATCATGGATTTAGGAAATGAAGAAGCACGATCGACCTGAAATTTGTGACTATAACAAAAGGGTGATCATGGTTTTTATAGACATAGAAAAGGCATATGACTCAGTTAACAGGGAAAGACTCTGGGAAGAAATGAAGATGACATATACAGAAGATGGATACAGTAATGTAATAAAGACAATGTATAGAGGACACAATGGTAGAATTAGAATACCATTGGGGAACTCCGAATACTTCGAAATAAGACAAAGACTTAAACAAGGAAGTATTCTATCTCCTGCACTTTTTAATGTTGTGATGGAGGGAATGAATAGTGCAGTTACAGATATAGTAAAAGAAAAAAGACAAAAAGATGATTTTTGTAGATGATATATATGGTAATATGGGGTGATAAAGAGGTAGATGTACAGCTACAACTTGATGCGTGGAAGGAAATAATGAAAAGGTTTGGATAAAAATAAATAAAGATAAGAGTGAAGTAATGGTATTGGGAAGAGACAAAGGGATCAAAAGAAATATAACTTTGAATGGAGAACCCCTCACAGTTGTAGACAGTTTCACTTATTTAGGGAGTGAAATATCTAGTGATGGAAGAATAACCAACGTAATTAATAGGAGGTTACAGATGGGAGGCAAAGGAGGAGAAACATGGACAATGACAGAAAGAGACTGGAGCAGACTGCAAGCAGGGGAAATGAAATTTCTCGGAGCAGTTACAGGGAAAAACACGAATGTACAGAGTAAGAAATGTAGATATTAGAAAAGACTTTAAACAAGAAAGTATGAGAGAAGAAATTGAAAAAAAAAAAAAACAAAAAAAACAGATTAATATGGTATGGGCAGGGCAGCAAGTGGAGGAAGAAAAGTGGTGGGAGGACTGAGCCAAATGGAGAGGACTCGTCAGCAGCCAGACCCGGCAGTAGCTGGAGCGGAATCAGGATATACCGGGTGATCAAAAAGTCAGTATAAATTTGAAAACTTAATAAACCACAGAATAATGTAGATAGAGAGGTAAAAATTGACACACATGCTTGGAATGAAATGGGGTTTTATTAGGGAAAAAAAAAAAACATAGTTCACAAAATGTCCGGCAGATCTCTTGCCCACGTCGTTTCGGGATGATCATGTGCTCAGCCGCCACTTTTGTCATTCTAGGCCTCCCAGGTCCCCAGACCTCAGGCCGTGTGATTATTGGCTTTGGGGTTACCTGAAGTCGCACGTGTATCGTGATTGACCGACATCTCTAGGGATTCTGAAAGACAACATCCGACGCCAATGCCTCACAATAACTCTGGACATGCTTTACAGTGCTGTTCACAACATTATTCCTCGACTACAGCTATTGTTGAGGAATTATGGTGGACATATTGAGCATTTCCTGTGAAGAACATCATCTTGGCTATGTCTTACTTTGTTATGCTAATTATTGCTATTCTAATCAGATGAAGCGCTATCTGTCGGACATTTTTTGAACTTTTGTATTTTTTTGGTTCTAATAAAACCCCATGTCATTCCAAGCATGAGTGTCAATTTGTACCTCTCTATCTACATTATTCCATGATTTATTCAGTTTTCAAATTTATACTGACTTTTTGATCACCCGGTAGATAGATAGATCGCTCAGGAGGACATCCAACAGCTCTGTCAGTCAATTCCAAGCCAAATAAATGCTTGCATAAGAGCCAGACATGCTACTGACTTGCTCAGTTGGTGAAGCTCTTTCTCTTGAATAACTCATCCAGTTTTTCTGAAATTGTACATGTACATCACATATACCAATTTCTGTCACATTTGCATGATTCCTTTTTATTATTATTATTATTATTGTTTAGCAGTGATTGAGAAAGGAGTGAGAAAGCAAACAGAACTGCAGCCTGTCCCCAATGTTATTCAGTCTGTACATTGAGCAAGCAGTAAAGGAAATCGAGGAGAAATTTGGAAAGGAAATTAAAGTTCAGCAAATAGAAATAAAAACTTTGTGATTTGCAAAAAAACATTGTAATTCCAGCAGATACAGCAAAGGGCTTGGAAGAACAGTTGGACATAATAGATAGTGTCTGGAAGAAAGTTTATAATTATGAATATCAACAAAAGTAAAACAAAGGCAATAGCATATAGTCAAATTCAATGAGGTGGTGCTGATGGAATATGACTACGAAATGTGACATTAAACGAAGTCTTTGAGTTTTGCAACTTGGGCAGCAAAATAAGTGATGATGGCTGAAACAGAAAGGGCATAAAATGCAGATTGGCAATAGCAAGAAAAGCATTTCGGAAAAAGTGGAACTTACAACAGTTGTTGTTGTGTTCTTCAGTCCAAAGACTGGTTTGATGCAGCTCTACATGCTACTCTATCCTGTTCAAGCCTCTTCGTCTCCAAATAACTACTGCAACGAACATCATTCTGAATCTGATTACTGTATTCATCTCTTGGTCTCCCTCTAAAATTTTTAGCTGTGTCCCCCCCCCCCCCCCCACTTCCCTCTAACATTAAATTGGTTATCCCTTGATGTCCCAGAATGTATACCCTCAACTGATCCCTTCTTTTAGCTAAGTTGTGCCACAGATTTCTTGTCCTTCCAATTCTATTCAGTACCTCTTTGTTTAATAACAATCTACCCATCTAATCTTCAGCATTTTTCTGTAGCCTCTGTTCCTTTCTTGGTTCAAATGGCTCTGAGCACTATGTGACTTAACTTCTGAGGTCATCAGTCACCTAGAACTTAGAACTAATTAAACCTAACTAACCTAAGGACATCACACACATCCACGCCTGAGGCAGGATTCGAACCTGCGACCGTAGCGGTCACTCGGCTCCAGACTGTAGCGCCTAGAACCGCACGGTCACTCCGGCTGGCTTCCCTTCTTGTCTAAAGTGTTTATTATCCATGTTTCACTTCCATACATGGCTAGTCTTCAAAAAAATACCTCCAGAAAAGACTTCCTGAAACTTAACTCTATATCTGATGCTAACAAATTTCTCTTCTACAGAAATACTTTTCTTTCCACTGCCAGCCTGCACTTTAATCACCTCTACTTGGCCAACATCTGTGTACTATTTTTAGTGCCTTATTTCCTAATCTAATTCCCTCTGCATCGCCTGATTCAATTCCATTATACTAGTTTTGTTTTTGTTGACATTCACCTTATATCTTCCTTTCAAGAACTGTCAATTTTGCTCAACTGCTCCTCAAGTTCTTTGCTATCTCTGACAGAATTACAAAACCATCAGAAAACCTGAAAGTTTTTATTTATTCTTCCTGAACTTTAATTCCTGCTCCATTTTTCCTTTGGTTTCCTTTACTGCTCGCTCAGTGTACAGACTGAATAACATTTGGAATAGGCTACAACCCTGTCTCACTCTCTTTTCATACAATGCTTCACTTTCAAATCCCTCAGCTCTTATAACTGCCTTCTGGTCCCTGTACAGGTTTTATTATTTATCCAGTGGTGGATAAACTTCAGTTGTAATTTTACTATCAAGATAATTACTTACAAAATGCCTTGCAAACTGCAATGTTCTCTAATAGTGCAACCAGAGGTCGAACAAATATTCCAGATCCAAGATTTGAACACATGCCGAGAAATGAATATGAAACTGTTGAATTTCCAGAATCTATGGTCACACTGAATTGTGGTAACTGGAATGCTGGAAGACCTGCTGGTCACCATAAATTTTATTAACTGAATGACCCCCACCCTGCCCCTTTCACTAAATAATTAAGCTAGTACAGTAATTAAGAACTTGTGCAAATTTTCATAAATAATTATAAAGATTGAGCCTGAACCAGTAAATGGGTTATTCACAATGCAGGCATATGAAATCGTTCCATGAATTTTTACACATACCTTTAAAACCAAATTATTGTCAAAATATAGAAAATCTAATATAGCCATTTTTTAAACTAAAATGTCATTTCCAAAATGCTAAAATGTTCATATGCTAGCCTTTATAAGGCCAACTCCACCCCCAAAATCTTCAGTCTGCATGCTGATGTCTCAACATCATTATGTTTAAAATACCTGTGTAAAGATCATATCATCTTGTATGTTGCATCTCTACAACTCTCTATGGGAGAAGTTCAGTTCATTCCTAAACATAGATCATGCAGTACTTCTAGGTTACAGTCTGGTTGTAACATGTTAATTACTGAGTAACAACTACAAACATTTCTGAGCATTATAATCAGTCTTCATGTAACTAATTGTATCCAGTAACAGTGTAATTTGAAGACAACTTTAATATTAATACCTAAAAGTGCAATGTGATTGTCTTGCCACTGTGATACTGTTTCATAGGATTGTGGAAATGCAGGCAGGTGAAGAATCTGTGATGTGAGAACTGGAGCTGGCAATCATGTCACATATAGTGTCGATGTATGGGCGAAAAGCCACATTGATCAGAAATTTTTGAGGTGTACATTCGCACATTTCCTGTTACGCCAGTTTTACAGCAAGTCAATGAACTTTCTGTAATGAAAGTTCTGCTATCCTTCCTTTAGGAGTTAACCCTCCCTCTCAGAGGTAAGACCTGAAGTGGAAAAGAAACTGACAGAATTTAATTAAAGAGTGTCCCAAACAGCTGGCAACAGCTTCCAAAATGACAATACTGTCATGTGGTGGCTTCCTGTGAAAAGTGTTGGAAGCTACAAGGTTATATGAGGAAGTAAATACAAATAGTTTTGGCACTGAATAATAAAACATTGTTTTACACCAGTGATCATTTAAGAGTTAACTTTCTTGTCTCTTGATTTACAATGGTGGTTTCAAAGAGCTAGAGGAAATGATTATTTAACAGGAATATTTTACCCTTTTGTGTCTCCCTGGATGAAATTCTTGAATAGTTCTCTCCTTTACCCCTATCTTTCCAATGCTTTGTTGACCATTAAGGCAGAAAGGAACCTCATCATCACAAAAATAGCAGTTTTTCTTCTTCAGTTTGTGTCTTTGTCTGTTTCCCATCGCTAGCTTCAATTATGTTATCCTATCTTGTCTTTCTTCCCCCATGAACCATGGACCTTGCCGTTGGTGGGGAGGCTTGCGTGCCTCAGCGATACAGATGGCCGTACCGTAGGTGCAACCACAACGGAGGGGTATCTGTTGAGAGGCCAGACAAACATGTGGTTCCTGAAGAGGGGCAGCAGCCTTTTCAGTAGTTGCAGGGGCAACAGTCTGGATGATTGACTGATCTGGCCTTGTAACATTAACCAAAACGGCCTTGCTGTGCTGGTACTGCGAACGGCTGAAAGCAAGGGGAAACTACAGCCGTAAATTTTCCCGAGGACATGCAGCTTTACTGTATGATTAAATGATGATGGCGTCCTCTTGGGTAAAATATTCCGGAGGTAAAATAGTCCCCCATTCGGATCTCCGGGCGGGAACTACTCAAGAGGACGTCGTTATCAGGAGAAAGAAAACTGGCATTCTACGGATCGGAGCGTGGAATGTCAGATCCCTTAATTGGGCAGGTAGGTTAGAAAATTTAAAAAGGGAAATGGATAGGTTAAAGTTAGATATAGTGGGAATTAGTGAAGTTCGGTGGCAGGAGGAACAAGACTTTTGGTCAGGTGATTACAGGGTTATAAATACAAAATCAAATAGGGGTAATGCAGGAGTAGGTTTAATAATGAATAAAAAAATAGGAGTGTGGGTTAGCTACTACAAACAGCATAGTGAACGCATTATTGTGGCCAAGATAGACACAAAGCCCATGTCTACTACAGTAGTACAAGTTTATATGCCAACTAGCTCTGCAGATGATGAAGAAATTGATGAAATGTATGATGAGATAAAAGAAATTATTCAGGTGGTGAAGGGAGACGAAAATTTAATAGTCATGGGTGACTGGAATTCGTCAGTAGGAAAAGGGAGAGAAGGAAACATAGTAGGTGAATATGGATTGGGGGGAAGAAATGAAAGAGGAAGCCGCCTTGTAGAATTTTGCACAGAGCATAACTTAATCATAGCTAACACTTGGTTCAAGAATCATAAAAGAAGGTTGTATACCTGGAAGAATCCTGGAGATACTAATAGGTATCAGATAGATTATATAATGGTAAGACAGAGATTTAGGAACCAGGTTTTAAATTGTAAGTCATTTCCAGGGGCAGATGTGGATTCTGACCACAATCTATTGGTTATGAACTGCAGATTGAAACTGAAGAAACTCCAAAAAGGTGGGAATTTAAGGAGATGGGACCTGGATAAACTGAAAGAACCAGAGGTTGTAGAGAGTTTCAGGGAGAGCATAAGGGAACAATTGACAGGAATGGGGGAAAGAAATACAGTAGAAGAAGAATGGGTAGCTTTGAGGGATGAAGTAGTGAAGGCAGCAGACGATCAAGTAGGTAAAAAGACGAGGGCTGATAGAAATCCTTGGGTAACAGAAGAAATATTGAATTTAATTGATGAAAGGAGAAAATATAAAAATGCAGTAAATGAAGCAGGCAAAAGGGAATACAAACGTCTCAAAAATGAGATCGACAGAAAGTGCAAAATGGCTAAGCAGGGATGGCTAGAGGACAAATGTAAGGATGTAGAGGCTTGTCTCACTAGGGGTAAGATAGATACTGCCTACAGGAAAATTAAAGAGACCTTTGGAGAGAAGAGAACCACTTGTATGAATATCAAGAGCTCAGATGGCAACCCAGTTCTAAGCAAAGAAGGGAAGGCAGAAAGGTGGAAGGAGTATATAGAGGGTTTATACAAGGGCGATGTACTTGAGGACAATATTATGGAAATGGAAGAGGATGTAGATGAAGATGAAATGGGAGATAAGATACTGCGTGAAGAGTTTGACAGAGCACTGAAAGACCTGAGTCGAAACAAGGCCCCGGGAGTAGAAAACATTCCATTAGAACTACTGATGGCCGTGGGAGAGCCAGTCATGACAAAACTCTACCATCTGGTGAGCAAGATGTATGAGACAGGCGAAATACCCACAGACTTCAAGAAGAATATAATAATTCCAATACCAAAGAAAGCAGGTGTTGAAAGATGTGAAAATTACCGAACTATCAGTTTAATAAGTCACAGCTGCAAAATACTAACGCGAATTCTTTACAGACGAATGGAAAAACTGGTAGAAGCGGACCTCGGGGAAGATCAGTTTGGATTCCGTAGAAATGTTGGAACACGTGAGGCAATACTAACCTTACGACTTATCTTAGAAGAAAGATTAAGAAAAGGCAAACCTACGTTTCTAGCATTTGTAGACTTAGAGAAAGCTTTTGACAATGTTAACTGGAATACTCTCTTTCAAATTCTGAAGGTGGCAGGGGTAAAATACAGGGAGCGAAAGGCTATTTACAATTTGTACAGAAACCAGATGGCAGTTATAAGAGTCGAGGGGCATGAAAGGGAAGCAGTGGTTGGGAAAGGAGTGAGACAGGGTTGTAGCCTCTCCCCGATGTTATTCAATCTGTATATTGAGCAAGCAGTAAAGGAAACAAAAGAAAAATTCGGAGTAGGTATTAAAATTCATGGCGAAGAAGTAAAAACTTTGAGGTTCGCCGATGACATTGTAATTCTGTCAGAGACAGCAAAGGACTTGGAAGAGCAGTTGAATGGAATGGACAGTGTCTTGAAAGGAGGATATAAGATGAACATCAACAAAAGCAAAACGAGGATAATGGAATGTAGTCAAATTAAATCGGGTGATGCTGAGGGGATTAGATTAGGAAATGAGACACTTAAAGTAGTAAAGGAGTTTTGCTATTTAGGGAGTAAAATAACTGATGATGGTCGAAGTAGAGAGGATATAAAATGTAGACTGGCAATGGCAAGGAAATCGTTTCTGAAGAAGAGAAATTTGTTAACATCGAGTATAGATTTAAGTGTCAGGAGGTCGTTTCTGAAAGTATTTGTATGGAATGTAGCCATGTATGGAAGTGAAACATGGACGATAACCAGTTTGGACAAGAAGAGAATAGAAGCTTTCGAAATGTGGTGCTACAGAAAAATGCTGAAGATAAGGTGGGTAGATCACGTAACTAATGAGGAGGTATTGAATAGGATTGGGGAGAAGAGAAGTTTGTGGCACAACTTGACTAGAAGAAGGGATCGGTTGGTAGGACATGTTTTGAGGCATCGAGGGATCACAAATTTAGCCTTGGAAGGCAGCGTGGAGGGTAAAAATCATAGAGGGAGACCAAGAGATAAATACACTAAGCAGATTCAGAAGGATGTAGGTTGCAGTAGGTACTGGGAGATGAAGAAGCTTGCACAGGATAGAGTAGCATGGAGAGCTGTATCAAACCAGTCTCAGGACTGAAGACCACAACAACAACATCTTGTCTTTGATTGTTATTATATATTGTATAAGAGTCTAATATAAAACTGCAAAAATGTAACAAAATACATTATTTCCTTTTATTATTTATCCAGTGGTGGATAAACTTCAGTTGTAATTTTTCTATCAATATAATTACTTACAAAATGCCTTGCAAACTGCAATGTTCTCTAATAGTGCAACCAGAGGTAGAACAAATATTCCAGATCCAAGATTTGAACACATGTCGAGAAATGAATATGAAACCGTTGAATTTCCAGAATCTATAGTCACACTGAATGGTGGTAACTGGAATGCTGGAAGACCTGCTGGTATGTAACCTATAAAAATTAAAATGAATGATTCATTCAATGATCAGTGACAGCCACAAGTTTTATCTATATAATAGTAAAGAAGAGGTCAAACATTATATTTAAGGTAAATTCTGTCTGCTGTACATACCAATCAGATTAACAGGTACTTCATCCAGTAATGAAAGCTGATACCCTATAATTCCACATACTATTACTAGAATGGCATTTCTTGAGGTTGCAATAAGCCACAAAAATTTGTTCACCACTTTGTGGATTGTTTCCTTATGCTCGTCTTCCTTTGGTCCTACTTTGATGTTTGCTAATAACTGCAAAACAAGAAAATCACCTGAGAAAAGTTTATCACATTATTTCATGAATTGTGAAACTGTAAATTAACAACACAGATTGATTTTTGAACCCAATGAGAAAGTAAAAAAAAGGCAATAGTAGTTAGTTGTGATAATAAATACAAATGTGCTAGCCAAACCTGAAGCCTACAGGTTATTTTCACATTAATAAAGGTATTGATAATAATACGTTATCAGATGAGCTGAAATCACAGAGTAAAGCCAGGCAATAACATAACGTTTTAAACACGGGAAACCTCAACTGTAAAGAACACACAGTTTTGTCTATTGCCTACCAGGCTCTTTCTGAATCCTTACTCAAAGTGTTCCTGTGCTACTATTCATAATTTTCTTTGTAATCTGATCACCATCTGATAGCACTACATATTTCTTTTTTTTCCTTGGGATTATTTATTGTCCTCTGTGATGTAGTTGTTGATGAGTAATTCCATATTTTGGTATTTCACAATCTTGGACCTAAGAGAGTATATGCAAACTCTTTGGGAATATTCATATTGAGACTGGTATCAGTGACCATGAGGCTTTTGCAGCAACAATAACTTCATCTTCATCTATACTGTGCATAGTTATCAGGGTTTCTTTCTATTCCATTCACATATTGAGTGTGAGATGATTGACTGTTTAATTGCCTCTGTGCATACTGTAATAAATCTAATCTTCTCCTCGCTGTACCTATGTGAGAAACGAGTAGTGGGTTGTAGTATATTCCTGGAATCATCATTTCAAACTGGTTCTTGAAACTTTGCACGCAGGCTTCCTCAGGGTAGTTTACGTCTATCTTCAAGAGTCTGTCAGTTCATTTTCTTTAGCATCTCTGTGACATCCTGTCATTCATAAAACAAACCCATGTCCATTTGTGCTGCTCTTCTCTGTATACATTCAATATCCTCCGTTAGTGTTATTTGGTGTGGGTCTCACACACTTGAGCAGTATTCCAGAATGGATTGCACAAATAATTTTCAAGCAATCTCCTTTGTAGACTGATTGCATTTTCCCAGTATTCTACCAATAAACCGAAGTCTATCACCCACTTTACTCATGACCGAGTCTATGTAATAATTCCATTTCATATATCTACAAAGTGTTACACAAAAGTATTTGTAAGAGTTGGCCAATTCCAGCTATGACTCATTGATATTATAGTCAAAGGATATTACGTTTTCTCATTTTGCAAAGTGCACAATTTTACATATCTGAATATTTAAAGCAAATTGCCAATCTTTGCACCACTTTGAAATCTTATCAAGATCTTACTGAAATTTTTATGCAGCTTCTTTCAGACAGTACTTCACTATACATAAAAGCATCATCTATAAAAAGTCTGATTACCATTAACATTGTCCACAAGGTCATTAATATACAACATGAGCAGAGATGGTCCAAACACTCTTCCCTGGGGCACACCCATAGTTACTTCTATATCTGACAATTACTCTGCATTCTCCCTACCAAAAAATCCCCAGTCCAGTCACAAATTTCACTTCATATCCCAGATGATCAAACGTTTGACAACAGCACACTGGAAACTGAGTTATACTGGTACAGCATCTATCTGACTACCTTTATCTTGGTTTCAGTATGTCATGTGAGAAATATGCGAATTGGGTTTTGCGTGGTCAACGTTTCTGGAATCCATCCTGGTTGGCATGGAGGTCATTCTATTCAAGATACCTCATTATGTCTGATCTCAAAATATATTCTAAGAATTTACAATAAATTGATACCAAGGTTATTGGATGACAGTTTTCTCGAACACTTCTTCTGCCATCCTTGTTAACAGGTGTGACCTTCACCTTCTTCCAAGTACTGAACATGGTTTTTTGTTGGAGGGATCTATGATAGATTATAGTTATAAGACAGGCTAAATCAGCCACAAATTCAGTATAGAATCTGATAGGGACTCCCATCGGTCCCTGTAGCTTTGTACAATTTTAACAATTTCAGCTGTTTCTCAACACTACTGACGTGAACACTTATTTCACTTATATTTTCAGTGATATGCTTTCCAGCACAAAATTAAACTACATTAAATTCCCTAAAAGATATATCACATTCAGTTTTTCTTTAGGAGTAATAGTTTCTGCATTGTGGGGGATAGTTTATCAAAAATAGTGTTTTAATGGTACACAATTAATGCTTATTGATAAATGAAGTGGGTTGAGAAAAAATGTTAAGTGTGTGTACTGCAGGAGAACAATGTTAAGTAATAAATTGTGCTCTAGGGTTGTAACAGGGTGGAAAGGGGGGGGGGGGGAGGAGATGAGGTAAGAAGCATGAGGGAAGGTCGGTCAACAGATTGTGTCATTCACTTCCCTCCTTTATAGGTCTGCAAGTTGAAGAGTGAGAAGGCAATTCCCCATTCTCTCTACCGCACTACATCGTGGAGTCATACTGAGTCCGCAGTGTGGCCTTAGAATCACTGACAACACAGTGTATAGATGTGCCTGAGAGTGTTTATTTTCCACAAAATGCATTTTAACACTACATGGAATAAATGTTTGAATTATTAGTAACACTGATGCAAGAGAACTAAGCCAGTTGTTAGCTGCCAGAAAATCTTGGCATTAGGGGAACAACTAACAACTGGCTCAGCTCTTATCTTAAAACCAGGGAACAATATGTGGAAATAGATCAAGAAAGGGACAATGTCATTAGGAAATATAGTTCCAAGCTACTGACTGTTAAATATGGAGTGCCACAAGGATCAGTTATGGGCCCTGTTCTGTTCTTACTCTATGTAAATGACCTAAACATAAGCAATGACAGCAGTAAAATATTTCAATTTGCTGATGATACGAGTGTTCTTATTACAGGAAACCCAGAAGAAACTCTTGTAAAAAACATAAAAGAAACCACTGACAGGCTAACATGTTACTTTGATGACAACGACTTAATAATAAACACTGAAAAAACTGTAGCTATGGATATACACACAGCACAAACAAAAAATCTGATATCACCCAATCTAGAGCTATATGGACAGACAATTGCCAAAACAGCCTGTACCAAAATTCTTGGACATCATCTACAAGACAACTTGAAATGGAAAGCACATATTGAGCAGATGAACAAAAAATTAAGTACTTCTTGTTTTGTGCTGCATACATTAAACAATTGTACCAGCTACAACAACCTTCAGTGTGTATATTATGCAGTTGTACACTCTCACCTCTGGTAGGGGGTTTTGTTCTGGGGAAATTCTGGAGATGCCATCAAAACATTCAAAATCCAAAAAAAATTATAAGAATAATGGAAGGGGTACATAATCGCAAATCATGTAGACCATTGTTTCAGAAAAGGATGATCCTGCCACTTCCTTGCATATATATACTTGAAAATATAATGTATTTAAAGCAAAACTTACATACAAAAAGACCACTCTCACTCAAAATCACACAATACACAGCTATGATACAAGACAAAAATTGGATGTACATGTTCAAAGCAGCAACACAAAGTTATTTCAAAACAGCCTTATCCATCCTAGTATCAAACTATACAATGCCTTAGCAGATACCATTAAAACACATACAAAACATTGGTCACTTCAAATCTAAACTGAAGTCGTACTTGGTTGATCACTGCTTTTACACAGTAAATGAATACCTACAAAACTAAATTTTGGTGTGTTTACCCAATGTAGTCTCATTCAGAAGAACATTTATATTTTATCTCTGTATATAGCATAACAACATTTATATAAATATTCATCATTAATTCATATATTATTGTGTGTTATTATGTACAAAGGTATATTATATGTAAAACTGTTAATATTAACAAAAAAATCCAAATATCTCTTGCACATTGTGCAGCTGTGGATGAAAATGGATCAATAAATCAAGTCAATCAATCAATACACTTATGAGGAGAATCAACACAAATCTCTGCCTCTGTTCTGCAGTTCTAGAGGGGAAATTGAATCTAAGCAATTGTGTATGGCAGCTGTACAATTCTTCTGGGATATGCAATTTCCTCCACCATAAGTACAGCTTGGTTTTCGGCTTGCAGTCAGACTATATCTCCCCAGAATTTCCTGTCTACTTCTCTTAAAACAGTGGGAAAAATAAGTTAACTAAGCTCCTGTTTGTATAATGGAGTAATTTTCAGTTTATTGAGTATTCATTCGCAGTGGTTTAGTGAATTGTTATATCAAAAAGTTCAACAGGTGGAGCTATCAACTGTCTAATACACTGATGAGCCTATCACAAGAGTAACACGCTGTTAATACATATTCGACAATGGTGATTTCATTCTCTCCACTATCAATGGCTGGAATGTTTCTCACAGCATGAGTGATATCAAATGCATTATCCCTGCCCTAGTCTCTTAACATCTGAAGAGGTCCAGAGTTTAAATAGTATCCCATTGCAACACGAGTAGGTTACCTATGAGTTATGGAACTTCAGATATTTCAGTGTAAGTCAAGCAATTTATTATATCATATTACTGTTCTAGACTTGAACATGATCAGTCTGGTTCCATCAGACATATTGACATCTACCTGCAAGTTATACTGTAATACTGTAGACAGGTGGTAAGTGGTTCCTTTCAGATCAGCTCACTATACAAGTACCAGTACTTCCTGAATGAGAGAGATTTATACAGTCTACCAGTAACACAGTTAATGGTGAGAGAAGTGCAGTACCTTTGTGGTCACTCATTAATTCACTACCAAGTGACTACTAATGGTTACATAGCTCTACCCTCTGCTATGCACCTCACAGTGGTTTGTGGAATATAGCTGTAAATATAGATGCCAACTGTAAGTAGGTCACTGACTGCACTGCACTTACAAATTAAGAACTTCTCAGTGATTGTTTGTAGAAATATATTTTACAGAAAGGCTCACTAAACGACTGCAAAGAAGTTCTGAAAATAACTCCACTGTACAAACACGTGCTCAGTGAAGTTATTTTGTCTAATTCGCGATGAGAACTGGAGAGGAAATTCTGGGAAGGTACAGTGATGGGGAAAGTCACGTTGGTCCAGAAGAATGCTACATGATGACTAAGACTCCATATCACCTCTATCAGTGTATAACATCATGCACTGATATACATAGAATCTGTCCGTAAGCGTTGGTATTATTAGCAACTCAATGTAGTGTTAACATACTCTGGGGGAAATAAACACCTCAGGAATGGCTGCACACTGCATCACCAGTGACGCATAAGGCGCGCTGCGGAAGGGTCGGTATAACTTCGTGAAACACCCCGTAGTTGCTTTTTATGGCGTAGGCCTAGAGCGGTAGAGAGAATGGGGAAACGCCTGTTCGCTCCGCAGTCTGTAGACCTATTAAGGTGGGGAGTGCATGACCTGCCCGCATTCACGCTTCTTACCTCAAATTTCCTGCCCCCTTTCTGCCCCTTTACACACCTTGAACATAACTTATTTCTGAATACTGTTCTCTTGCACTTAGCTGTGGTACACATTATAGGCTATACCATTAAAACTTTATTTTTAATCATGGGCGATTTTTCCATCCCCTGAAACTAGGAAACTATTACTCCCAGAGATAAAATGAATATGTCCTTTTATGTAGGAAATTTATTATAGTTTAATTTTGTACTAGAAAACGTTTTCGCTAGAAGCCGGCGGTTTCGAGATATTTATGAAAAACTTACAATGTGGCTTTTAAACTCCTCTCCATCCGCAAGTTCACACCCCACAGGTGGGGATTTTTATTTTTTATGTTGTTCAAGATACTTCCCCCTACCACCGTACAAAAATCTGCGACTGCACGATCATTTTTCACTATTCGACCTTTGGTGGTTTTCGTTGACTGGGCTACAGCCTGTATCTGCGTCTTATCCTAAAGACAGCAAGGATAAGGTTAATTTTAAACTCTAACTTAACACTGAACAGAAAAAATTGTTTGGTCCCTGTACAGGAGTTGGTTCCTAAGGATTGAACAAGTTATGTTCAAGAAGATACTCAAATAATTTACTACAATTTTTATCACGAAGTGGTATATTTCATTAGATCTAATACTTGGTGGATAAAACGAAAATAATGAGTGACATGAAAAAAGAAATCGATTCTAGTCAACATTTTGCCTATTGCTGCGGCGAAAAATTTCCGTTCAATATATCATAACATATTTTCTAAATAATTTCTGCCTATACTAGTAACGATTTTGTGACTTCTTGGGCTAATTATTTGTATAAAATTTCCCTTTAAATTGATGTCTATTTGGGTTTAAAGACGTTATGTGTTAGAATTAGTTACTGGTACATTCACCGTGAATTTTCCATTGAATTATTATGCCAAGTAAACGATAAAATGTTCGATATGCAGACTAAATACTAAAAGAATTACTTAATACTGATTACTACATTAGGATGGCACCGCTGTCACCCGTGGTATTCATATGGGTGAAGCAGTCGTTCCAGCATGCACCAAGGCAATACTGTATGCCAGAAAGCCATTTTCTCGTTTTGCGGTTTACAGTTGGTTGGTTGGTTTGGGATATAAAGGGACAAAACTACAGGGTCTATCAGTCTCGCAGTGCAGTACTATTGTATTTTAGATGTAATTCTGCGCGTAATAAAAAATTCTGAGCAGGCCCTATTGCATTCATATTTACGAGTGCTTTTTGTTATACTGGTTAAAATAAGCAGAATTTATCGGTAAATTAGTAATATTGCTTAATACAGGGGTGTAGCGTGACATGCCCTAAGGCCTAAGTCCTTTCCACCGTGCCACATACTGGATAGGAAGGTTTATTGTAAACAGTTTTCACAACAGCAAATGATGTTCTCAGCAACAGGCGATGTTGATTTGCTCTGCTATCTTCTTCTGAATATGTAGCCACCACGCCCTTTTTAAAGACAAACATGTTTCAGTGAACAAAGATGGAAAGGACCACAGCGATGGGTCGAGTCGTAGGTATCTGTTAACTCGCTTCTGAATCTGCTCTCGCTGCGAATATGTGTTTTAAGAATAAGACAGTGTTTAGCATCCTTTTATGAATTTGGATAAAAACTGGTTGACTGAAATTTTTACGCGGTACCAGTCATGTTTATAAATTAAAAACTCACCCTCATCAGGAGCAGCACAACGATACAAACAAATCCCATGATAGCGTCATACATCTTAGTGTTCCACATGTTCTGAAACAGGCTCTGCCACATCTCCACGAACGTGTTGCCTTGTGCCGAGATGCCCAGGACGTCTTTCACTTGTGACGTCACAATGATGAGTGCAGCTGCTGACGTGAAACCCGACGACACAGGGCCCGAAATGAAGTCGATTAGAAAACCTGAAAAATCAACAATGAGCGTTCATAACGTGAGCAACAATGTCTGACTTACTTTCTACATCTACATCTATACTCTTGCGAAATAATTGTGGAGGTCAGTGGGTACGTCCCATTGTATCAGTTATTAGGGCTATTTTCCTTGCATTCGTGTATGGAGCGTGGAAAGAATGACTGCTTAATTGCTTCTGTAAGTGTTGTAATTAGTCTCGTCTTGGCGTTATCTATGGGGTTGTGGTATAGATCGTCACCTAAAGTTGGTTCTGGAAACTTCGTAAATAGGCTTTCTCGGGATTGTTTGCTTCTATACTGAAGAGAGTTCCAGTTCAGCATTTCCGGCATTTCCGTGACAGTTTCTCATGGGTCAAACAAGCCTGCGACCATTCGTACTGCCCTTGTCTGTATACGTTCAACATTCCCTGCTAGTACTATTTGGTGCATGTCGCATACACTTGAGCAATATCCTAGGATGGATCGCACGAGTATTTTTATGCAGTCTTCTTTCTATACTGATTGCATTTCGGTAGTATTCTACCAATGAATCGCAGTGTGCCACCTCCTTCACCTATGACTGAGCCTATACGATCGTTCCATTTCATATCCCTACGAATTAATACTCCCAGGGAATTGTATGAGTTGGCTGATTCCAACTGTGACTCATTGATGTTACGGTCAAATAATGCTACGTTCTTACTTTTTGCGAAGAGCACAGTTTTACATTTAGGAACACTGAAAGCAAACTGCAACACTTGGTAACTAATCAGGATTTGACTGAATATTTGTGCAATTTCTTTCAGGCAGAACTTATCTTTAAATACCTGCATCATATCCGAAAAGTCCGGAGTTACTATTAGTATTGTCCGCAATGTCATTAATTTGACATCTGGTTAGGTGCCTTTGCTGTGAATAACATTACTGATTTCAAAGCCTTTTTTGCAGTTAATAACTATGCTTGCAGTACTTATTACCCCATAAATAAAAGTACGTGTAAAAATGTAAAAGTCGACCGTTACACCCACGTTCCAGCGTTCTACAATCGGAAATTGGTTTCTTGCAACTGTCCTCAGCTGAGAACAGTGCGCGCGACGGGAATGTGACTGCGTGTGGGGCAACGTGGTCTAGATAGGGCAGTATACGCTGTTCTAAAAACATTTTTATGAATACAGCTACGTGGAACTTGCAACTGCGACTGACTAGAAGAGGTCTGTGCGACGTAAATATGTTAAATCGGTTCGTATCGTCAGTGGACTGATGCGACTGAAATAATGTCGGCGAAATTCTCCATTTGTGTGTTTGTTATCAGTAACTGATGTAGCAACAACTTATCAAAACTTGTTTTGCGTGTGAAATTACTGATATTTGTTTTTTGTTATGATACCCCGTTTCGTTTTATTCAGTGGAAACATCTACAGTTGTAGGATTTTCTCGTTCCGTTCTTGCATTTCATGTGAACGTGATGTCTGCATTCATTGCTCAGCAGAATTTCCTCGTTTAGAAGTGGAGCTGTAAATAATAAATTGAACGGAACTCTGAGGTCGTATCGGGCAAACAATGATACACAACGCTGACCGTCAAGTCTGCTAACAAAGCAATGTTTTCTAGACGGCCAGTAACACTGACCAAAGGCAGCAGTTGGGAGGGCAAGGACTGTTTCCCCCCTCCCTGTCTCAAACCTCGCACGCAAGCTTCTTATCTAACTTGAAATTCAGTATCGAAATAAATGAATTGAAATATAAACAAGGAAACATAACACATAATAATTATTTTCAGTCAAATTCCCTGTTTTGCTACGTGACAGTTTCCAGGTTACCTGCATTTGCGTACTAAATAAGACTGTCGAACAGTCGGAATATATTTAACTGCTACAATTTCTTCAAACTATTGTTAAAAAAACATGCAGTGTTTAATACTGTTTTACACAACAAGAAATTATTTCCATCTCGCTCTCTTTTACAATAAAAAAATTGAAGATTCTAGTTTGAAAGATGGACATTTCGTTCTGCTTACACTTTATAGACATGACTACTATAGTAGAAAATAAGGGTACCACGTGAAGTCTGTGACTGGATTGAAGACTTTTTGGTTGGGAGGACATAGCATGTTATCTTGGATGGAGAGTCATCGTCAGATGCAGAAGAAACATCGAGTGTACTCCAGGAAAGTGTGATGGGACCCTTGCTGTTCATGTTGTGTATTAATGACCTTGCAAACAATATTAATAGTAACATCAGGCTTTTTGCAGATGAAGCAGTTATCTTTAAGAAAGTACTGTCTGAAAGAAGCTTCTTAAATATTCAGTCATATCTTGATAAGATTTCAACGTAGTCCAAAGATTGGCAACTTGCTTTAAATTTTCAGAAATGTAAAATAGCGCACTTCTTAAACGAAAAAACATAGTATCCTGAGACTGTAATATCAATGAGTCACCTATGGAATCGGCCAACTCATTCAATTACCTGGGTGTAGCACTTTGTAGGGATATGAATTGGAATGATCACATAGGCTCTGTAGTGGGTAATGCAAGTGGTAGACTTCGGTTATTTGTAGAATACTGGGGTAGAGCAATCAGTCTACAAAGGAGATTGCTTACAAATCATCCCTACAACCCATCCTAGAATATTGCTCAGGTGTTTGGGACCCGTACCAAACAGGACTAACAGGGGATACTGAACGTGTACAGAGAAGGGCAGCACGAATGGTCAGAGGTTTGTTTAATCCGTGGGAGAGTGTCACAGAGGTACTGAAGGAACTGAACTGGAAGGCTCTTTAAGACAGACATTAACTATTCAGGGAAAGTCTGTAAATAAAGTTTCAAGAACTAGCTTTAAATTGTGACTCTAGGAATATACGACAATCCCATGGTATCGCTCACATAGGGATCGTAAGGATAAGATTAGAATAATGACTGCACGCGCAGAGGCCTTCAAACAATCTTTCTTCCAGCGTTCCATGCGTGAATGGAACAGCAAGAAACCCAAATGACTGGCAGAATGGGACATGCCCTCTGTCATGCACCTCACAGGGGTTTGCACGGTATAGATGTAGATTCCACCGTAGTATGCATAATTTAGACTAAATTACACTGTCATACACTTAGGTTATATGGGAACATATATGAAACAAAAAATCAGTTTCAGACAAAAGCTGTCGGTGAAGTCACTACACTACTGATCACTGACCAGGACAATCCAGAGAATTACTCGACATCCCACAAAATTAACTGTCTCGTGGCCCAAGGTTCTGTTTCGTTTCCTCAGCTTTTATTAGTCTTCATAAATGATTTAAATCAGCCGGTCGCGGTGGCCGAGCGGTTCTAGGCGCTTCAGTCCGGAACCCCGCGACTGCTACGGTCGCAGGTTCGAATCCTGCCTCGGGCATGGATGTGTGTGATGTCCTTAGGTTGGTTAGGTTTAAGTAGTTCTAAGTTCTAGGGGACTGATGACCTCAGATGTTAAGTCTCATAGTGCTCAGAGCCATCTGATTTAAATCACAAATCACAAGTCTTCGTGCTAGATTATAAGTCTTCACAAATAGTTTACCGAGGACAGAGGCAGTGCTTTTAGCAGATGAGAAGCCATTTCATCGAGGGATCGAGTGAAGCAGGTATAGAATAAAAACTCACAGCAACAAGGGACGAGACCAGGAAATGTTTCATGGATAACTGATGGATAACTGTGTGGTTGTAAATGAAAGGAGGGCCATATGCATGAATTTCAGGTCCATAAGAAACCAAATCAGAGATAACATAAACGCAAAGTGAGGGACATGATTTACTAAACAAACGTCTTGCACATGGTTGGATGATAATCTAAGATGGCAGAAACATATAGAGTTATTGAATAAAAAACGTAGTGTTATACGTCAAGAAAGCTCAGAGACTGCTGCAATATTGACGCAGTACTGTGTGCGTGTTTACAAGGTGAGTGGATCAAACATCTGTTTCTTTAAACTGCTAGTACCCGCCGGGTACCTTTCGGTCGAAATTTTAGTGTTCAACATCTAGGTGCAGTCCCAGATCGAAAAACCCTAATCTGATGGGTTGAGGTGTTTACAGATACTGGATCTTTGATGATAAAGAAGACTTCGTGATCCCCATTCAGTCCGAACTCCGGTAAATATAGACAGAGTGAGAAGGGAACTCTTGCTAGTCCGAAACAATCCGCTATGTGACGGCGTTTAGCGATGGATATTTCACGTCATTCGCTTCATCACACCAGATTTCACCAATCCAAAATTATGTTCGTTTAGCAGCTTAATGAAAGGGATTTAGTGCAACCCAAAGAATTTTGTGGCATAACAGATGCCATTCTTACAGAAGAAGCAGACGTCCTACAGTAGGCTCATTTCCATCTGGAGGGCACTGTTAATGAACAGTAGTGTCGGCACTAGCCTTCAGAGAACTAATGTGAACAACACCAAAACTTCTCTACATCTCAAAAGTAACAGCTTGATGCGGTGTCTGCAATATAGAGATTGTTGGTTCTACTTTTTTTTTTTTTTTTTAAAGACAGAGGGACCACACTTACTGTAACATCAGCACACTACATCGAAATGTTAAACAACTTCCTACATCCGGAAATGGAAAGGCATTGTGTCAACATGAGAGAAATGTGGTTTCAACAGGATGGTACCACAGCTCACATCGCGAAACCATCCATGGAAGTGGTTCAATAAACGTTTTCTGGACATGTCGTTTCACCATTCGACGATATTCCTGGGCAGCATCCTCTCCCGATATATCGATTTGTGACTTCATTTTATGGCGTTGACTGAAATCAAGGGTGCATGTGAACAACGCCCCAGACAAGCTGTAACCTTAAAATTTCCATTCGTCAAGAAACTGAAATTGTCTCGAATGAATGTTGGAGAAAGCTGTGTGAAGTTTTGAGGAGGGGCCTCAAATTTGCATCTCACATGAAGGACGCCATCTTAACGACATTATTTTCTGAACCTAATTAATGTATGCAGATTTCAAAAATTCTATGGAAATATTTTATTTAATGTAAAACTTGTTTTTCTATAAATAAAACAGTGGAAGTCAAAGTGGTTCAAATGGCTCTCAGCATTATGGGACTTAACATCTATAGTCATCAGTCCCCTAGAACTACTTAAACCTAACTAACCTAAGGACAGCACACAACACCCAGTCATCACCCAACATCCTGACGCCGCCGGGAATCGAACCCGGGAACTTGGGCGCGGGAAGCGAGAATGCTACCGCACGACCACGAGCTGCGTACAGTGGAAGTCATACATTAGTTTAAAATATTCGTTTACTCTGTTCCGCCCTGTATACAGAATAACACCCTGTGTACAGAATCAATACAGATAGCAAAAATTTTTTCAACCTACAAAAGAGAACTGTTGAAATATTTGTAAACGCTATCCACAGAGTGTGATATAGGGAAATACTTAGGGAATTTTAAAACATGGCTCTTCCTGGCTTATATAAATACACTTGGAAGCAGTTCGTGTTATTCACTACAGCACCAGACTCCAACTTCCTGTTACCAACTACCTCCTAAAAATCACAGAGGCTATGTTCTTGTGCAGCCTCTCAGAGTGTGAATGGCCGCCATCCAATCGTCAGGATCTCTTAGCGTCAAATGCTTTGCCGCATTTGGAGGAGGCTAAAAATGCCAGTGCCGCCAGTTTGCCGAGCAAAAATTCGAATGAGCGTTCGGTGGAAAATTCCACAGTCCACGCCTTGGTTTGGTTGGTTAATTGTAAGATGTACTTTTAAACAAAGTGGGAAAAACTGTTTCCGTTTTGATTACGTCACAAGTCAGCTTTGGAAGCGGCAATTCAATGGACAATCCCACACTTCTACAGCAAGAACCAAGAGGCACTTCTTAGGTTGCGAGAGAGAACACTTCGTTCCAGATCTGCAGTGTCATGTTCACAGATGATGGGTTGAACTCAGATTTTCAACTAACACCATAGTCATTCTTTGTCTCTGATTGTGCAAAGCATGATAAGCAAGTCAACCCTTGGTGGATGACATTTCGAGGTGACTGTGAAGTCCACTGATTCGAATTAGGTTTTGGTACTCTGAATTCATCTGTGCATTAAGCAAATTCAACTCAGTATGTGCTTAAGCAAGGAACCTAATGCAAGGATGTTCTTTTCTGGGTCTGATCCTTCATTCTTATAGTTAATTTAGCAATCATTGATGGTTCACGTGAACATAGTTAATTTCCCTCCTTATCATCACTTCTGTTTATCCGCCTTTGCCGAGGTACTATTATGTTATTGATATAGCTCATTTGTAACCTCATCAATCTAATTGTATACTTTTTATACCCATTCTGTGTTCAAAAGCGAAGTCCATACGTTTAGTAATAAACAAGGCTGCATTGTGACCTACATCTAGACCTACATCCATACTCCGCAACCCACCTGACAAGGTCCTAGGTCAACTGCAAGGCACTTAAACCGCTCGATAATTGAATTTTCGATAACTTAAACATGACGTGTAATACGGCTTACTTGTCAACTGCATTAACTTAGAAGCTTCTGTTTTGTACAGAACGAAGAGACTGGATACCTCAGTACGTGACATAAATTTCCAGCCCATAAATGTAAACTTTCCCGAGAGAAAGGCGAGCAATGCGAAGTTCTGGCATTAAATCAGTACGAAAACAAATCACAATAACATTAGGTTTCCTTAATTTTTTACTACAAATTAATACTTCTCGCATTTTTTTGTGCAACGTAGCGGCTACACCTCCTCACAAGCAAAATCTTAAGGTCCTAGATCAACTGCAAGGCACTTAAACCGGTCAATAACTGAATTTCCAATAACTAAGACATGACCTGTAATACGGCTTACTTGTCGATTGCATTAACTTAGAAGCTTCTATTTTGTACAATACGAAGAGACTGGATACCTCAGTACGTGACAAAATTTCCAGCCGATAAATGTAAACTTTTCCGAGAGAAAGGAGAGCAAGGTGATGTTCTGGCTGTGGTGTCACCGCCAGACACCACAATTGCTAGGTGGTAGCTTAAATCGGCCGCGGTCCATTAGTACATGTCGGACCCGCGTGTCGCCACTGTCAGTATCGCAGATCGAGCGCCACCACACGGCAGGTCTCGAGAGACTTACTAGCACTCGCCCCAGTTGTACGGACGACATTGCTAGCGACTACACGTACGAAGCCTTTCTCTCAATTGCCGAGAGACAGTTAGAATAGCCTTCAGCTAAGTTAATGGCTACGACCTAGCAAGGCGCCATTTGTACCATTGCATGTATATCAAGATAGTCTCACTTGTATCATCAAGAATGCTGTATACCAAAGGACGATATAAAAGTTAAGTGTTCTAGTAGCTACGTTCTTTTCTTTATCACATTCATTACGAATCCTGTTCCAGACTTCGCGCCAGTCGGCGTGTGTGTACGTGTGCCCTTTCGGCTACCCGTCACTGTGGACTGGCTGCCTTGTCAGTCCACTACACTGGCATTACGTCAGTACGAAAACAAATGACAAACACGGGAGGTTTTCTTAAGTTTTTACTACAAATTAACACTTTTCGCATTTTCTCGTGCAATGCGGCTGCTACAACTAGTCCCATCTTAAGTGTCTAGGTCAACTGCAAGGCACTTAAACCGGTCAATATTTTAATATTTGATACCCAAAACATGACATGTAATACAGTAATACGGTAAGACCTGTATTACGGTAATACGATAATACCTCTTGTTTCATTCCATAAGTAGATCAAGCCCTACCGATATCTTTGTGAGGTATGGTGGCGATATTTCATGTATAATTGGGCCACACCTGTTTAACTTCAGATGTTTCATATAATTATCTGTTGTGCAACTTTTGATCAATGATTCACTTGATCTACCTGTTCACGGCGAAGGTCACTGGGTTCAGGTCTTAACAGTTTTACAGCGGTATACTTAAATCTCAGCTATAACCTCACATACAGCAAAAAAATAAAAATCACAGAACTTCATTTTTCCGGGATGGTAATTAGAGCTTTATGACTACATCACATTAGTCTGAGTTCAAATGGTTCAAATGGCTCTGAGCACTATGGGACTCAACTGCTGAGGTCATTAGTCCCCTAGAACTTAGAACTAGTTAAACCTAACTAACCTAAGGACATCACAAATATCCATGCCCGAGGCAGGATTCGAACCTGCGACCGTAGCGGTCTTGCGGTTCCAGACTGCAGCGCCTTTAACCGCACGGCCACTTCGGCCGGCATTAGTCTGAGTACCGACAGTCTGTCTTCTCGTATGAATTGAATAGCGGCGGTGGTTAGGGATGGTTGAATCTGCTGCACTTCGTACCCTCCACCATACATAGTATATAGGCTTGTCGAGCTCATATACAGATCTGCGAAAGAAGATGAATTGAAAACGCACTGCTCGCAGTGGAGCCCAGCGTCCCAGCGATCGCCCGCTGTCCTGCTTACCGAGTCCGAGAATGCCCATAACAACTTGGACGACTCCGGTGAGGAAGCCGAGCAGGATGGCGTGCTCGGGGCCCATGCCGCGCACCGACTGGAACGTCAGCAGCGAGATGATGGCCGTGGGGCCCATCGGCACGTCCTTGCAGCTGCCCAGCAGCACGTACAGGAAACAGCCCATGAATGACCCGTACAGCCCGTACTGCAACAGCCAAGCGGTGCCGCCAATGTAAACAAAGCAAAGCGTCCGGCTACGCACGTCTGGCGTTGCTGCGGGAGTCTCAGCACTGCCTGAACGAAAAAGACACACCGTATATGACGTTGTCGTCTCTTCAGGAATTTAACAGGGCCTACAAAGGAAGTTAATAATTTCTAGTGATTGATATTACCAGTTTAGAAAGGAAACACAAATAGTCAGGTAATTTTTCATTTTCCCAACAATAAAATGATGTGATGAAAGAGAAGTACCGACGTCAGCAGCGTTACGGCACTGAAATGCACTGAGGTGCCATAAGTCATGGGATACTTCATAATATCGTGTTGGACCTTCTTTTGTTCGGAATAGTTTAGCAACTCGCCGTGGCATGGACGCAACAAGTCGTTGGAAGCCCCCTGCAGAAATATTGAGCCATACTGCCTCTATAGCCTTCCATAATTGCGAAAGAGTTGCCGGACGATCTGGATGGCCAAATCGTTCGCTTGAATTGTCCAGAACGTTCTTCAAGCCAGTCGCGAACAACTGGCTCCCAGTGACATGGCGCATTGTCATCCATAAAAAATTCATAGTAGTTTGAGGACATGAAGTCCATGAATGGCTGAAAAATGGCTCGAAGCAGCCGAACATAGCTATTTCCAGCGAATGATCGATGCAAACACAGCCCACACCATCATTGAGCCACCACCAGCTTGCACAGTGCCTTGTTGACAAATAGGGCCCATGGCCTCGTAGAATCTGCGCCATACTCGAATTCTACCATCAGCTCTTACCAACTGAAATCAGGACTCATCTGACCAGCCCACGGTTTCCCCAGTCGTCTAGGTCCCAACCGATATGGTTACGAGCCCAGGAGAAGCGCTGCAGACGACATCGTGCTGTTAGCAAAGGCTCTCAGGTCGGTCGTCTGCTGCCATAGTCCACTTACGCCCAATTTCGCAGCACTGTCCTGACGGATTCGTTCGTCGTACGTCCCACATTGATTTCTGCGGTTGATCGTCTGTTATTTAGCACCGATAACTCTATGCAAACGCCTCTGCTCTCGGTCGTTAAATGAAGGCCATCGAACATTGAGTTGCCTTTGGGGTGAGAAAACGCCCGAAATTTGATATTCTCGACACACTTTTGACACAATCTCAGAATAATGACTTCTATAACTATTTCAAAAGTGGAATGTCCCATGCGTCTAACTCCAAATACCATTTCGCGTTCAGGGTCTGTTAATTCCAGCCGTGCAACCATAATCAAGTCGGAGATCTGTGCATACAAATCACCCGAGTACAAATAACAGCTCCGCTAATGCATTGTCCTTTTATGCCTTGTGTACGTTATAGTAGCGCCAACTGTATATGTGCATATCGTTACCCCGTGACTTTTGTCACTTGAGTGTAAATCAATGACGATGAGTGAACACCTGTGACGGACCGGGACTCGAAACGAGTTTTCCCACTTTGTGCAAGCGGTCACCTTAACAACTTCGGCTATCGAAGCGTGCTTCACATCCTACCCAAATTCCCAGTCGTCTTGCGGGAACAATGTGATGTGCTGCGAGCAATGAGGAAAACGCTACGGGAGTTGTGCGCGACAAGTTGGGTATTTGGATCGGACGTGAAGAGTGCTCGGATAGCCGAAGCGATTAAGCCAGCCATTCGCGTAAAGCAGGAAATCCGGCTTAGAATGCCTGTCTTGCACAGGTTTTCACTTGTTGCCACTGAATTATTTAAAGTCCTCGTGCGGTTGAAGTCCGTATTTCTCTTTCATCATTTATTTACACAGCCCCGAAATCATTACAGTGTGGTTTCTGCTTTTTCGGGCGTGTCCGAAAGAACAGACACCACGCATGGAATAGAAATAAACTATAGGTTATTTTTTTCAAATCCCGATTCACATGTCGCAACTAAACAAGATGTTTCCGTAATCATGACAAAAACTTTCGGGAATGACACAGAAAAACAAACGTATCAGTTTGAGGTAAGGATTGATGCAGAATACAATAAGCCGCCAATTATCAAGCTAGGTGTACTTCAGATAACTCTATCAATGGAATACGAGTAGCTCTTTGTATGATGTAGTAAACAAATTTATTTTATTCTTTACTGTTAACCTTGTAGGGTGCATAAAAGCGACCAGTATGTGTGAGGTTTGACCGACCGAGGTGGCGAATGGTTAGCACACTGGACTCGTATTCGGGAGGACGACGATTCAAATCCACGTCCGCTGATCATGATTTAGGTTTTCCGTGGTTTCCCTAACATCGCTTCAGGCAAATGCCGGGAGGTTCCTTTGAAAGGGCGCGGCCGACTTCCTTCCCCATCCTTCCCTAACCCAATGGGACCGATGACCTCACTGTTTGGTCCCTTCCCGCAAATCAACTAATCAACCATCCAACCGTGAGGTCTGGAGACAGAAAACTCCCTGAGAGTAGACTGATATAGCCTGTCTTGATACAACAACTGTAACGCTACAGTCTGTATTTAAACGTTGAAGTTAAAAGTGCATCAGCCCTCGCGAAATTGTATTGTACACAGTTGTGGAGCAAGCAGGCACGATTTGTTTGTTGGGTAATACGAACGGTCACCGTAGGCATGATAATATGGCGTCAGTGGCCTGGAGTTCCCAGTCGGCAAGTCCGGCCGCCAAGTGCCTCTTCTTGAGTGCGACGCCCCATTGGGCGACTTGAGCGTCGACAATGGGTATCCCCGCAACAGACTTTCAACACACACCTTGTTTCCAGAACTCTTCCATTGCTTATGGGAGGCAGGACAAGGAGTACAACATTACAGCGATCGAGGAAGAAACGATATTTGTTTGCATAGATGAAGAGCCTTCAAAAACCCCATCAGCTGCACGTAAAACGCTCGTCGCCCATAGTGTGAAGAGATTTTATCGTATAGTCTAGACACATGTACATATTTTACAACGTGTTGTTTTTAAGAAAGCTGGCCGTGCGGTTCTGGGCGCTACAGTCCGGACCCGCGGGACTGCTACGGTCGCAGGTTCGAATCCTGCCTCGGGCATGAATGTGTGTTAATTCTTTAGGTTAGTTAGGTTTAAGTAGTTCTAAGTTCTAGGGGACTGATGACCTAAGATGTTAAGTCCGATAGTGCTCAGAGCCATTTGAACCATTTTCTTTAAGAAAGCTGTCAGATTTGGATGTACAGTTCGTATCTGTATTAAAGATTTTCTGTTCTATTCTATTCGCGTATTTAGGTAGAGGAGAGTACCTCTCCGTATGCAGCTGTAAGCTTCGTAGTGTGTCATTCCTTATTCTCATTATCCCCAGGTGTCCGCCCCATTAACTGAATGGTCAGCGCGTTGGAATGCCACACACGGGGGCACAGGTTCGATTACCGGCTGGGGTGGGAGATTTTCTCCTCTCAGGGGTTGGTTGTTATGCTGTCATCATCAACATTTCATCCCCATTGTCGACACGGAGGTCGCCCTATGTGGCGTCGCCCTCAATAAGTTTTGCACTTGGCGGCTGAACTTCCCGCGTGGGAACTCCCGGCCACTGACGCCATATTATCATTCCTAGGGTAGAAGCAATATGGTACTAGAGGAACTGTTGCACAGTCCTCCTCAAATACCGACACACACAATTTATTCACATGATTTTCGCGTGAACAACGTTGGCACTCTTCCAAATATTGTAATTTAAGTTCCCCGTGCGTCTTCCAATACTGATCGCTTGTTCGTGTTATTCCTAAATATTTAAGCGATATGTTAGGCTTCAGCTTACTAATAATTTATTAAAGCTTAAATCCATGACAGCACCGTGTCTGCAAAATCTTGTCTTGTTTCGACTTCTGAGCCATTGGAAACTGGTAGTAGTAGCATTCGAAGCGACTGCAGAACGATTCTATTGGTGCCAACATACATTTCGCGTAAGGACCGCGAGCATAAGGTATGAGAAATTAGGGCTCGTACGGAGGCATACACTAATGAGCCAAAACATTATGACCATCTGTTTATGAGCTTGACTGCCCGTCTTTTCAAAGAAATACATCACTGATTCTGCGTATCAAGGATCCAACAGTTTGTTGCTATGTTTGTGGAGGTATGTGGCATTAGATGCCTGTGCACAGGTAATGTAATTCGCGTAAATAGCGCGCCACTGACTTGCGTACGTGATGATAGCGCCCGATAGCGATCCATATGGACTCCATAGTATTTACATCGTACGAATTTGGTCGCCGAGATATCAACGTGAGTACACTACAATGCTGCTCAAACTAATGTAGAATGGTTCTGGCTCCGAGAAATGGACGATTATACTGCTGAAAGATGACTTCGCCGTCGGAGAAGACATCAAACATGGATTCAGGTGGTTCACAGCTGTTAGCGTGTTTTCTATTACTGCCACAGGATCCATGCAAGCGCAGAGGCATAGTACTGCTCCTATAGCATAATACTGCTCCCACCAGCCTGCATTCGTGAAGCTCTACAAGTTTTCAGCCACCGTTCACCTAGATGACGGCGTTTGTGGAAGCGATCATCGACCTAGTGTGGCAAAAATGTGAATCAACCGAAGAGCCGACACGTTTCCATAGACCGACGATCGAATCCCGACAGACCCGTGCCCACCGCAATCGTAACTGATGATGTCGTTGGGTCAACAAGTGAACACGTAAGAGTGGTCTGCTGCGGAGCTCCATGCTCAACAACTTACGATGAACAGTGTAATCCGAAACACTTGTGCGTCCACTAGCATTGTGCTCTTTCACCAGAGATGCCACAGATCAGCATGTATTCTACTTTACAGAGCAGACAAGCCTCCGAACGCAAAATTTTCTGAATAGTCGTGGACGTAGAGCATTTAGCGCCTAGTGGTAGTTTCACTGTCCTTCTACCTCTTTCCTTAGATGCTCACGACAGTAGCACGTGAACATTCGACCAGCTTCGCCGTTTTAGAGACACTCGCTCGCAAGTTCTTCTTAATAATAATCTGTCCTTTGTCAATGGATTTCCTAATTTGCAGCCCATATGTTCGCTAGGGTGATCCGCCGTCCGTGCCTGCTCCGCTTACATACTTTTGCTACCGCGTCACGTGCCCACAGCGCCACCAGGAGGTATCCAACGTCGCGTTGGGCAGTGATCATAATGTTTTAGCTTTTCAGTGTATTGGCAGTCGTTTTTCCCTCGCCCTATTTGCAAGTGGAATAGGAAAGGAAATGACTAATAGTGGTGCACGGTACCCTCCCACACGCGCCTTACGTGTATATATATATGTACATGTAAATGTAGCTAGCCGGCCGCGGTGGCCGTGCGGTTGTAGGCGCTCCAGTCCGGAGCCGCGCTGCTGCTACGGTCGCAGGTTCGAATCCTGCCTCAGGCATGGGTGTGTGTGATGTCCTTAGGTTAATTAGGTTTAAGTAGTTCTAAGTTCTAGGGGACTAATGACCACAGCAGTTGAGTCCCATAGTGCTCAGAGCCATTTGAACCATTTTTTTTTTTTTTTTGTAAATGTAGCTGTAGGTGATGCTTCCAGAGAAGCCTTCTTTCCTGAAGTAACGTCTTTATGTTCGGGGTTAAGATATGCTTAAGGATCCCACAACGAAAGAAGCTCATTTCCAGTGAGTCCCTCGGATTTTAATTTCCTTGGTCCACTCAAGAAGGCGTTACGTGGAAACAGTTCAGCAACAACGAGGACATCCAAGAATTTGTGGGAAAGTGGCTCAGACAACAAGACAAAAACTTCGTTACATGAGGTATAAGAAAATGCGGTTCATCGTTGGGAGCAACGTATCAATATTATGTTCAGAAGTAGTAAAAGTTTCGTTTTGTAAAGTAGGATTTTTCTACATCAATTTGTCTCTTTATTATTTAACATCCCTTGTACACACTCAAATTTTATCGCCTTTACTGGCTATCGCTGTTATGTGGCTTTCCCCCTGTTCCTCTTTCTTTAAATTAATCTATTAGGCGGCGAAAGACCTGCCAAGTGAAGAAGTCTCCACGGTCCAGGGTTAGCTGATTAGCATATACTTCCACCAGTCTGACTGGGAAACGGCGAACGCAGTGATATCGCCAGTTTTATTCGTATCACTCATCATCTACAGATCAGTCGCTGCAAGCGGAACGTCTCCTGAGCAACCACAAGGCAGACTTCTACAACCAAAGCCTCCGCCAAGCCACTCACAGTTGTAGAAAATGTGACGTGTTGAAGGGTGAATAAGTGGACAAGGCTGATCCAGTCACCACACCTTGTCTGAGGTCCGGCGCTTACCTGTGGCGGCAAGCCGGCGACGCTGGAGTAAGCGAGCGACTGGGGGATGACGGTGAGTCCGACGGTGACGCCGGCCACCAGGTCCCCCACGGCGTCCTCGGTGGAGTAGCGCGGCAGCCACGACAGCACGGGCAGCCTCTTGAGGAGCGTCTTCCGAGAGAACGCCTTCCGCAGGCGGCTGCCCATCCTCTGCCGCAGGGTGCCCTCGTAGCCGCTGCGTGACGTCACTGTGCAAACAGCGCAACGGCGGCGCGTTAAGGCTCTGAGAAGCAGGCGGTACAACGACGGTACCACTTATCCTCTCACAGCAGTGATTTTACACTAGGGTGACAAAAGTTATAGGATATTCAAAGATACAGTATCGACAGAAATAGATAGATTCATACCGCATAAGTTACTATGGGACGGGACTGATCCACCATGGAACACAAAACACATCAGAACACTGTTACAGAAGCAACGAAAAAAGCATGCCAAATTCAGAAGAACGCAAAATCCCCATGACTGGCTAAGTTTCACGTAAGCCCGAAATTTAGTGTGGACGTCAATGCGAGATGATTTTAACAGTTTCTACAATGAAACATTGTCTCAAAATATGGTAGACAACACAAACAGATTCTGGTCGTATGTAAAGTACACCAGTGGCAAAAAAACAGTCAATACCGTCACTGCGCGATAGCGATGGAAATGTTACCGATGATGGTGCTTCTAAAGCGGAGTTACTAAATACTGTTTTCCGTAATTACTTCACGAAAGAAGACGAAGTAAATATTCCAGAATTCGAAACCATAACAGCGGTTAGTATGAGTGACATAAAAGTAGATATCTTAGGTGTTGCGAAACAGTTCAAATCACTTAAGAAAGGCAAGTCTTCCGGTTCAGATGGTATACCAATCAGGTTCCTTTCAGAGTACGCAGACGCAATAGCGGCTTTCTTAGCAATCATACACTCCTGGAAATTAAAATAAGAACACCGTGAATTCATTGTCCCAGGAAGGGGAAACTTTATTGACACATTCCTGGGGTCAGATACATCACATGATCACACTGACAGAACCACAGGCACATAGACACAGGCAACAGAGCATGCACAATGTCGGCACTAGTACAGTGTATATCCACCTTTCGCAGCAATGCAGGCTGCTATTCTCCCATGGAGACGATCGTAGAGATGCTGGATGTAGTCCTGTGGAACGGCTTGCCATGCCATTTCCACCTGGCGCCTCAGCTGGACCAGCGTTCGTGCTGGACGTGCAGACCGCGTGAGACGACGCTTCATCCAGTCCCAAACATGCTCAATGGGGGACAGATCCGGCGATCTTGCTGGCCAGGGTAGTTGACTTACACCTTCTAGAGCACGTTGGGTGGCACGGGATTCATGCGGACGTGCATTGTCCTGTTGGAACAGCAAGTTCCCTTGCCGGTCTAGGAATGGTAGAACGATGGGTTCGATGACGGTTTGGATGTACCGTGCACTATTCAGTGTCCCCTCGACGATCACCAGTGGTGTACGGCCAGTGTAGGAGATCGCTCCCCACACCATGATGCCGGGTGTTGGCCCTGTGTGCCTCGGTCGTATGCAGTCCTGATTGTGGCGCTCACCTGCACGGCGCCAAACACGCATACGACCATCATTGGCACCAAGGCAGAAGCGACTCTCATCGCTGAAGACGACACGTCTCCATTCGTCCCTCCATTCACGCCTGTCGCGACACCACTGGAGGCGGGCTGCACGATGTTGGGGCGTGAGCGGAAGACAGCCTAACGGTGTGCGGGACCGCAGCCCAGCTTCATGGAGACGGTTGCGAATGGTCCTCGCCGATACCCCAGGAGCAACAGTGTCCCTAATTTGCTGGGAAGTGGCGGTGCGGTCCCCTACGGCACTGCGTAGGATCCTACGGTCTTGGCGTGCATCCGTGCGTCGCTGCGGTCCGGTCCCAGGTCGACGGGCACGTGCACCTTCCGCCGACCACTGGCGACAACATCGATGTACTGTGGAGACCTCACGCCCCACGTGTTGAGCAATTCGGCGGTACGTCCACCCGGCCTCCCGCATGCCCACTATACGCCCTCGCTCAAAGTCCGTCAACTGCACATACGGTTCACGTCCACGCTGTCGCGGCATGCTACCAGTGTTAAAGACTGCGATGGAGCTCCGTATGCCACGGCAAACTGGCTGACACTGACGGCGGCGGTGCACAAATGCTGCGCAGCTAGCGCCATTCGACGGCCAACACCGCGGTTCCTGGTGTGTCCGCTGTGCCGTGCGTGTGATCATTGCTTGTACAACCCTCTCGCAGTGTCCGGAGCAAGTATGGTGGGTCTGACACACCGGTGTCAATGTGTTCTTTTTTCCATTTCCAGGAGTGTATATACGAAGGCTATTCGGAAAGTAAAGCCTGATCGTCGCGAAATCAAAACCACAGTCAAAATCAAAAAATTTTAGGCCTATTTGCAACAGTTACTTACGCCTTGCAGTTACTTCTCTACATAGTCGATAGTCGCCGCTCCGACGGAGACATTTGTCATAGCGTGTACCAACTTACGAATACCATTTTTATAGAATGCAGCCGCCTGTTCTCTCCGCCACTTATCTGCGCTGGTCTGCAGTTTGTTGTTTGTGCTAAAATGTTGACTTCATAGCCAGCGGTTCATGTGAGCAGAGATGAACATCAGAGAGAGCCCAGTCTAGACTTTATGGTGGGTGATCAAACACTCCCAATCGAAAACGGGAAGAGACGTCCTCATGGTCTCTGCTGTGTCCGGACGAGAATATTGCCATGAGGAAGGAAACAAATGACAGTTATGTTATGTGGGGTTGCATGAAATCAGGCGAAACCTCTCAGCAGGTACACGTACTTGGCGTAAGACGCTATTGTTCTAGGCATATTTATGTGCTCAGAACTGAAAAGATCGACATTACGCGATCGACAGACATGCTAGAGACTCTGCCCAATACATCTGTGCAAAGCCTCATTGGGTTATCCCTGTCGTTTCAGTTTCACGGCCTGTCAGACTTTACTTTCCGAATAGCTCTCATAAGTCTCTTCCCTTTTCAATAACCCTCTCTCCCAAAATTCGTAAGAGTCCTATTGCATCTTTTGTGCTTGTATTCCATCTAAGACCAGTCTTTTATTAATGGTTCTTGACATAACTTTGCTTTCATGTGAAATCAGGGTAATTATCCTTTGCTCACTACATTTCTAGGTTCCTCGTTTCTTTGATATGGCAATCATTGCTGTTGTCAGCAGGTCCTCTGGTCTATCACCTGTGTCATATATTTGTCACCTCAATATCACTCAGATTCCTTCTTGCTTCATGCATTTTAGTATTTCTCCTGGTGTTGTATCTGTACTACTGCTTTCTCATTTTTCACTGTAGCTATTGCACACTCTACTTATTCCATTATGATCTTGGTCCTGTCTCGGTATCATTTACACTGTAGCACTTTTTTTGATCCCATGTCGTAGTCTTAACTCTGTTCTACAGTAAAGCATATTTATCCTCCCTCTCCAGTTCTTCAGTTGAGTCACACTCCTCTTTTTGCTGTTTTTTTCTATCCTGCCCTGTTTCTCCGCGCAGTTCGTTATCCAGCCTTCAGTATGTTTTTCTTGCATTTTCTTTATTTTTATTTTTCAATTTTCTTCTCTCCTCCGTCTTCGAAATCATTTCCTGTGTAACCCACGGCATTTTTGTTCTTTACCCGTTTACATATCTTATGCTTTTCTGTCCCTCTTTTATGATTCCTTCTTTCAACATAGTCCTTCTTTTATGATTCCTTCTTTCAACATATTCCAGTACTCGTTGGCATTATCATGGCATTCGATGTTTCGTAATGTGTCAGCAAACGATTTGCAAATACTTGCACAAAATTGCGAAATGCGTGGAGGAGAATATACGTCAATTACACCAATGGCTAAGGTCATTTATTCATTTGTCGTATGTCTAAGATGCGAATCTTCATTATTTGCTTAAGATAAATAATGTAACTACTAAGGGTGCATGTGGCATACGAACCACGTATTGTCCGCTCAGTAACTACTCAGCGTGGCGAACCACGACAATGTTTCCTCGTTCAAGGCAATAAAAGCACGACGACAGGGCTGGGCGGCTTGACCAGTGTCCTCTTGACGTCACAAAGCCACGTCGGCAGCGCGTGATTCTACTCGCCTTGTTTGTCTGCAACCTGCAGTACCGTCCAGTCACTCGGGAGTGGTCCACTGCTGGTTGTACACAAACAAGGCGCGCAAGATCACGTGCTGCCGATGTGCCTTTGTGACATCACGTGGAGACCGGTCAAGCCGGCCAAACCTGTCGTCGTTCTTTTATTGCCTGTTGTAAATACTAATTTTCCAATACATTTAGGCAGAAAACAGATTATGTTTGCTACGGTTATTATCTCAATTTCTCATTGCTGGGTCCTACAGAACCTAGTAATAGAAAAATAACGTAGAAGACACAACAAACAATCCATTTTTTAGGCTCAAATTTTGTTAGAATGCTAATAATTAAAACATATTTTCATTCCACAGAAATGAATAAAAGTACCCACTGGTGATGGTGCAAAGGAGCTTAAACAATTTTGAGCATTTATAAATGACAGTTGTTTGCACTATAGGTGGAACTGAATTCCTGGCATTAAGAATGATAATAAGTGATAAGACGAAGTTTGTTACTGTACAATTATAAGCCTAAGTTTCCCACGTTTGTTCATAATGATTGATGTGGATACTATTTGTATAGCGACTCAGGTTCCACCATCGTGTCAGGCAACTGGTTAAAGGAACGAATATTCAGAGCGTAAACTACATTCTTCATATGCCCACAGAAGAAACGGTCACTGTGCAACTGAAGTTTTGCGGATGACGTATGACAGCTTTTCGTCTCCTAGTGCATCCGCGAAGTAACTGTGCTTGAATCAGTTTTGTACCCTCCACATAGATACCTATATGATAGAGCATCATCCTACTTCAAAAGAGGTTGGCTGTGTTCTTCCGCAAGCTGCGGAAAATCAACCAGGTGCAGATGGTTTAACGATTTTTTCTTTCCTCGTATTCACCAGGAGCAGGGTGGCGACAAGAAGGGTATCTAGCCACCAGCAACCAGTAAGATTGTCACAACCCATATAACTAAGCCGAACCCCTAGAGATATCGGACAGCGCAAATAAGAAGAAGAAGTAGAAGAGGAAGAGTATCAAGAGCAAAGTGTGATCGTACATACATCAAATAGTTATCCAGTGCACGTCATAGTGACCAGATACAGAAATGAAGGAGGTTTTATTTGTTACTAGAGATTATGTCGAAGTAATTAAGCTAGAGTTGGGCAAACGATACTTGCATTCCAATGGACTCGAGTTTTCCAGAAACATCGCAAAACTCGGTACAACTTCGATCGTGTTTGAACGTTGAAACGAGACTCGTCCCACCAGGGGACATGTTTCCAGTCATCAACAGTCCAGTGTCGGTGTTGACGGGCCCAGGCGAGGTGTAAAGTTATGTGTCGTGCAGTCATCAAAGGAACATGAGTGGGCCTTCGGCTTCGAAAGCCCATATGTTTCGTTAAATGGTTCACACGTTGACACTCGTTGATGGCTCAACATTGAAATTTGCAATAATTTGCTGAAGGGTTTCACTTCTGGCACGTTGAACGATTCTCTTCCTTCAGCGTGGTCTAGGGCGCCATGCCACGGTTCGCCACGTCGCCAACCCCCCCCCCTCCCCCCCTACCTGTGGGAGGTTTAAGTCCTCTCTCGGGCAAGGGTGTGTGTGTTATCCCTAGCGTATGTTGGTTTAAGTTACATTAAGTAGTATGTAAGCCTATGGACGAATAAACTCAGCAGTTTGGTCCCATAGAAACTTACCTCAAATTTCCAAATTTTCTCTTCCGTCGTTGGTCCCGCTCTTGCAGGATCTTTTTCCGGCGGCAGCAAGGTGGGAGATTTGACGTTTTACCGGATTCCTGACATTCATTGTACACTCGTGAAATGGTCGCACGGGAAATTTCCCACTTCAGCACTACCTCGGAGGCTCTGTGTCCCATCGCTCGTGCGCCGACTATAAAACCACGTTCAAACTCACTTAAATCTTGATAACCTGCCATTATAGCAGCAGTAAGCGGCCTAACAACTGCGCCAGATACTTATATAGGCATTGCCTACTCCAGCGCCGTATTCTGCCTGTTTACATCTCTCTGTATTTGAATACACTTGCCTATATCAGTTTCTTTGGCACTTCACTGTATAACGTCTCCCTACTCTTTGTTTCGATGGTGTGCTAGTACATAAGAGATACTGAGAGTTCTCATCCTTCTCCTCTGTGATTCCCTTTCATTTTTGAAGATTTTTTTCTTTTTAAAAACTTCTTTTTTTTCTTTTTAAAGGATTACGATGATATATCTCTGGACTGCCTGTTTTTTGAGACAACAGTCCCTGGACCTGTAAACTTTCTTTATACCACGAACAAACAGCGAAGGATAAACTGCGCTTACACCACGATTCTGACATAGTGAACAAAAATCGTGCCGACCAAACAAACCGTACCAAATGCTGAAAGAAAGTGTCACATTGCACTGCGAAATGAAATGTCGTGATGTACCTAGAAGGACGGAAGAAAGATGACATTACCGAGCGTTGCCGAGAAAGGCCGAGCCACGCACCGCTCGCAGGCGGCACATTGTGCACGCTTGAAGTCTTGCACGCCGTGGCCGACCCTGTTGTAGGCAATAGGCATCAGACTATTTGAATGCTTAATCTGAAATTATGAGCACTACGCTGCTACACGAACTGGAAAACATGTATGTATGAAGAGCAACAGCTTACGGCTCTCCAGATGTGACGTTCGTGACACGCGTTCCCATGTCGTAATTATTTCTTTGTCTGTGACTGCAGCACGATACAAGATAAAAACTGGTTCTGCGGGTGCTGTTGCAGGCTGCTCGTGATTGTCCAGTGACCAGTGCGTGGAGTGTCAGCCGGCTTTCCGGACCTGCGGTAAGCGTGTTGGCAGCCACGCCAGCCCCTGTGTTGTGTCTGCTGGCGGCAGAAGCAGCCAGTACCGCCGACCTCCTTCCGCCGGCACCGTCTGGCCGGCTCGAGAGCTGCTGCTCGCTGCCTGTCATATCCAGGCTCGCATTCTGCGAGTGCTGCGGACCGCTTCGGAATGTGAGCCGTGCGTCGCGTGCTGAGTGCTGATGGCCGATAGTTGGCTGACACTCGTCAGAACTTACCGGACGTTAAGCCAGCCAGCTGGCGGGTGTTCCCCACAGAAAGCAGCCGCTTCGAGTCAGCCAAATGAGAAACGGCCAGTTCACCCGACAGCGTCTCATTAAAAGATTTTATTTGTTTGTTTATTTATTTTTTTATACGTGTGCAGAACATAACATATTATGCATAATGTATATACATCAAAAAAAGTTTTGCATCACCCCGGTTCCGAGAGAACCGGAACCTGTACAGAAAATTGAAACAGAGATCAACATAAACATCATTTCCGCACTTTTTACTGCTCATGAAAACCACACATTGCATGTTGTACCACCATACAGCGAGACCTTCAGAGGTGGTACTCCAGATTGCTGTACACACTGGCACCTCTAATACCCAGTAGCACGTCCTCTTGCATTGATGCATGCCTGTATTTGTCGTGGCATACCATCCACAAGTTCATCAAGGTACTGTTGGTCCAGATTGTCCCACTCATCAACGGCGATTCGGCGTTTATCCTTCAGAGTGGTTGGTGGATCACGTCTTTTCAATCTATCCCAGGAATGTTCAATAGGGTTCATGTCTGGGGAACATGCTGACCACTCTAGTCGAGTTATGTCGTTATCCTGAAGGAAGTCATCCACAAGATGTGCACGAGGGAGGCGCGAATTGTCGTCCATGAAGACGACTGCCTTGCCAATATGCTGCCGATATGGTTGCGCTACTGGTCGGAGGATGGCATTCACGTATCGTACAGCCGTTACGGCGCCTTCCATAGCCACCAGCGGCGTACGTCGGCCCCAAATAATGCCACCCCAAAACAGCAGGGAACCTTCACCTTGCTGCACTCGCTGTACAGTGTGTCTAAGGCGTTCAGCCTGACCGGGTCGCCTCCAAACACGTCTCCGACGATTGTCCGGTTGAAGGCATATGCGACACTCATCGGTGAAGAGAACGTGAAGCCAATCCTGAACGGCCCATTTGGAATGTTGCTGGGCCAACCTGTACCGTGCTGCACGGTGTCGTGGTTACAAAGATGGACCTCGCCATGGACGTCGGGAGTGAAGTTGCGCATCGTGCAGCCCATTGCGCACAGTTTGAGTCGTAACACGAAGTCCTGTGGCTGCACGCAAAGCATTATTCAACATGGTGACGTTGCTGTCAGGGTTCCTCCGAGCCATAATCGGTAGGTAGCGGTCATCGACTGCAGTAATAGCCCTTGGGCGGCCTTTGCTAGGCATGTCATCGACAGTTCCTGTCTCTCTGTATCTCCTCCATTCCGAACAACATCACTTTGGTTCACTCCAAGACGAGGACACTTCCCTTGTTGAGAGCCCTCCCTGGCACAAAGTAAGAATGCGGACGCGAGCGAACCGCGGTAATGACCGTCTAGGCAGACAACGCGAGCCGTATACCTCCTTCCTGGTGGAATGACGAACTGATCGGCTGTCTGACCCCCTCCGCCTAATAGGCGCTGCTCATGCATGGTTGTTTACATCTTTGGGCGGGTTTAGTGACGTCTCTGGTCAAATGGACTGTGTGTGACACAATATCACAGTCAACATCTATCTTGAGGAGTTCTGGGAACTGGGGTAATGTAAAATGTTTTTTGATGTATTGCATCACCAGCAGCATTTTGGGCAGCATGTGGAATATAAATGTGCACATATACTCTGTATTCATTATATACAAAGTATATGTGCACATTTATATTCCACGTGCTGCCCATAATGCTGCTACACCGACTGCCTTATCATTGGCGGCAACCATATCGTCCATGGATACAGGTTTTGATAGTCTCCTGCAACTGAGTAGGTGCTGGTGGACTTGTGGTTCACCGCACTCACACACTTCATCCCGTGAGATATATCCCCACTTCTTCATGTTCACCTTACACCGAGATACTCCAGTTCTCAGTTTATTGAGGATCTTCCATGTCTCGTATGGGAGGTGATGTCCTGCAGCAAGTTCTTCTTTGGGGTTGTTCCAATATTTCTCTGATGATGAGCTATGCCAGAGTTGTATAATACGGTTTGCAGTTGTTGTCTGAATTGGTTGTGTTGTCTGGAGGAACCTTTTTCTCGATGTAAGTATTGGTGGTTGATGTTCTTTTCGTAACAAGGGTCTCTTTGGTCCGTCTCCTGCTTCTCTCTTTCTATTTCAGCTGCAGTTCTCCTTCGGATGTCTGGAGGTGCTATGCCCATAAAGTAGCAGATTTTATTAAGAGGGGTTGCCCGCATGCAACCGGTTACAACTCGTCCTGTTTCATTTAGGGCAATATTTACCACTCTGGCATGGCTGGAGTTCTGTCATACAGCTGTTGCATATTCAACAGCGGAGAAGCACAAAGAAAGGGCAGATATGTGGAGGACATGTGGATGTATTCCCCAGTTGTTGCCGGTCAGCTTCCTAATAATGTTATTTCTAGCACACATTTTCATTTTTGTATCTGTGCAGTGGTCTTTGAAGGCGAGAGAACGGTCTAACTTTACTCTGAGGTATTTTGGGGTGTCACAGTGGGTTAGCTGATGACCTCTCCAGGTTATTTTGTTTCCTCCGAGCCTCTCTGTTCCGTAAGTGGAATGCACACACTTTGAAGGGTTTGGCTCCAGGTAGTTGCTATCACAATAGTCAGATAGTGCCTTAAACCTGTTGTGTGTTTTCCTTTTACCTCCTCAAAAGTACTACCTTGCACAGCAAGTGCTGTGTCATATGCGTAAATGAACGATGTTAAGATTAATGGTGGTCATCTTGAGCACAGGGTTTGTTGGACAAAAATATGGAAACACGAAACATACGACACATTACCGCGACTAGTACGGTGTAGGAAAGCCGTTGGCATTCAAAACTGGTTCGAATCGTCTCGCAATGAATAAATCCAGGCCCTAGTTGGTTTTCCAGAGAATTGTATACCATGCTTCCTACAAAATAGTGGTAAGTTTAGGTAACGATGGTAGAGGTGAATAGCAATCACGCATCCTTCTCTCCAAACTAGACCACAAAGGCTCAGTAATAACGATATCTGGTCATTGTGGTGGTCTGGCGAGAAGCGACAATTCATCATCGTGCTCACAAGGCCAGTACCGGACCATGTAAGCTGTGTGAACAGGGCCCAGTCATCTTGCAGCAGAGCATCACAATTGGAAAAAAACACAGTACCACGAGATGGACCTGATCAGCCAAAATGGTCACGTAATTCTTGGCAGTAATGCGGCCTTTCAGAGTAACAACGGGCCTATGGTATACCACGGTACGGCCTCCCAAATCATCACCGAACCTCCGCCACGCTTCACTCTCGGGATACGAACTTGATCAGAAGTTGGAAACGGTCTACAACAAGACTCATCCGACCAAATGTTTTTCTTCCATTGCCCCATAGCCCAGGTTTTATGGTTTCGGCAAAATATTCCCCTATTATGGGGATTTGCACAACTGATGAGTGGTTTTGGAATATTCTAGCTAGCCGTGTAATTCCCTGCTTATGGAGCTCCGTGTTGTTTTGGTGCTGACAGGGTTCGCAAGAGCGACATTCTGTTCTGCAGCGACTCTTACAGCTGAATTCCTCTTATTTTTCGTCACAATTCTCTCAAATGATCGTCTGTCACGATCAGTCAACACACACTTACGTCCGCGTTCTGTTTTGTTAAATATGGAACTAACGGAATTGTACGGAATACCTTCCGCAAGTCGTCAACCTAGTCTCTGTTGTGTACTTCCCTCTGGATCTGTAGGACGAACAGATGGAGCTAAGTTATATAAGGTATCTTTTTGTGGAGTCAATATTTATTCCTACAGAAGACAGGTTCGTTCGCGAAAAATCTCATGTTACGTAAACATGAAACATTTTCTGCAGCAGGCGTCAGCAATATGCATCTATAATTGTTCGAATAGGCCCAGTACCCTTCTTCAGAACGGAAATAACCTGCTGGATTCTTCCAGTACCTTGGTGCTCTTCGTTGCTCCAGGGACCTACGGTAACTACTGATACAAGAGAGTAAGGTCTTACACATATAGCTTACGGAATTCTGAAGTTATGTTAAAGGGTCGAGTTTGCTTTCCTCTGCTCAATGATTTCAGTTGATTTTCTTTTCCGGGATCATTTGCCTCATCCTTCAAATACATTGTCATCTTTTGTCTGAAATGACAGATATCGCAGGTGGTGGTGGATGACGTAAGCCATAATATTGTAAACGAGCGGTGACAGAAACTTTTTCCCACATTTTCTCATTCATTTTCATTCATTTTATTGTTGTTGGAAACAGGGGACACATAAAGTTGCGCGTGTTACGTTATGTGCAGTGAAACTTTCTTCGAGTATCCACACAGAAAATGGCACTACAAACAGCTGAAAGTTTCTGGTTCTTCCGTTGATGTCAACTATGCAGTTTATTTTTTTATTTTTTTTTTTTCGTCATCTCCAGGCACTAAAAATCCCACAAGAAATTCATGGCCCGTAAACTATTCGAAAGGGTCGGCTTAATTTAACTAATAACTCAACCGCATTTGATCCAAAAGAGTATGATGAAATATGAGCACCAAGTGAAGGCCCTTAAGGCCCACAAAGAGGAGAAGGAAACGGATATGTATGTACCTCGTAAATTTCATCGTTAGAAATAAGTAGTACCTGAATAGAATAAAGGCTGTAGGAAAAGCTACTTCCTGATAGTTAGGCTGCGCCTCGAAATCCTGTATTAACTTTCATGAAGTGAATGTGAAATGCCAATCAAGTGGATGGGGAAATTATTCTGTTGTCTCGCTTGGTCCTTCTCAGCATGAGAAGCAAAGTGTACCGTGCACAGGTCATCCTCTCTAGATGAACCATCAAAAACAGCTCCAATATAAAGGCGCTATAGCACAAGTATCCTACACAGACAATTGCACTTAACACGCAACAATCGCAATGCGTCGTAAACGGCCATAAATGAGAGTCTTAGGAGAAATGTCTTAGAATGCGTGCTGAATGACTCTTCTCAAGCCGTTAGACATCATATGAGCCGTCAGGAATGATTTTATTTGTTGCAAATGCTCTCCCATAATTAGAGACTCACACTTGACAATTTCTGAACGTAAATCGAAGTTTGAGGTCGTGGCTTCAGTTTACGTTGACAATAATGGCTGTAAGCTAAAGCGTATTCACTGGTTTGCTCTAATATCCTCCAAAGTGAACTAATGAATATCCAGTTGACGGAAACTTAGGTTAGCAATATGAAGATAAAACACACCCTGACCCACTGAACGTAATTAAGTTATGAAGTACGCCGTTCTAAAGGTTAAGCGAATATGAGCTCGGAACAGAGTCAGCTGTGTCCCCATTAAGGTTAATCACGTGAACAAGGCCAGGTCCCTTACTCAGAATATTGCTCTATCGTTGTTATCTTGTTACAAGCCGTCTATACTGAATCGTGTTGTGACTTGGAAACTTTAGTTTCCGGCTGAAGCTATTCTGATACGGACAGCTTACACTGAGGCTTTCTCCCGGTGCACCATCATACACGAATGTGACAAATGGGTAGGGCTCTCTGGCTCTGAGCACTATGGGACTTAACATCTATGGTCATCAGTCCCCTAGAACTTAGAACTACTTAAACCTAACTAAGCTAAGGACAGCACACAACACCCAGCCATCACGAGGCAGAGAAAATCCCTGACCCCGCCGGGAATCGAACTCGGGAACCCGGGCGTGGGAAGCGAGAACGCTACCGCACGACCACGAGATGCGGGCCAAATGGGTAGGGGGTGGTGTATTGTTACAAGATGCAGCCTCTACCGCACACGATCAGCAGGGTTGCGGAGTACAACTGTAAGCTTAGTACTGTCAAAATTTATACAAACAGGTGGTAGCAGACAATTCTGTCTGTTCAGTTACAAGTCCAGAAATCATTATCTGCCACGTCAAGCAACTAATAAGCAGTTATATACAAGAAAAATGGGCTTATAACGCGAACCTAGATCGCACAATAATAATAAAGATTGTGAAACAAGGCTAAAACAGTGTTTCATTTCGGTAACGCAGCGTACAATGTTTTGCCAACAACCTACAGCTGAATCAATTAAATGTAATAATTTAATGCTACAGTGTGAAGAGGTAGTTATAGACAGAGTCTTTGTGTTGATTCAGTGGAGATATACGACGGTATTAGCGTGGTAGTTGAATGCAACTCAACTCACGAGAGGCAAACGTTCGTGCCCAACTTCCCTCCCGTAACAGTTTTTACTACCTACAGGGGAAGTTCGTTTCGGCACACTATTGAGTGAGACGTTTCATTCAGGAGCTCAATTACATTTGTAAGATAGAAAAAGCAAAACCGTTGGTGGAACCCCTCCCTCTCATACGGGTGCACCAAGGTACATTTTCTGGTCAAAAGTATCCGAATACCTATTGTTGTCGTTGTTGTTGTGGTCTTCAGTCCTGAGACTGGTTTGATGCAGCTCTCCATGCTACTCTATGCTGTGCAAGCTCCTTCATCTCCCAGTACTTACTGCAACCTACATCCTTCTTAATCTGCTTAGTGTATTCATCTCTTGGTCTCCCTCTACGATTTTTACCCTCCACGATGCCCTCCAATACTAAATTTGTGATCCCTTGATGCCTCAGAACATATCCTACCAACTGGTCCCTTCTTCTTGTCAAGTTGTGTCACAAACTCCTCTTCTCCCCAATTATATTCAATACCTCCTCATAAGTTACGTGACCTACCCATCTAATCTTCAGCATTCTTCTGTAGCACCACATTTCGAAAGCTTCTATTCTCCTCTTGTCCAAACTATTTATCGTCCATGTTTCACTTCCATACATGGCTACACTCCATACAAATACTTTCAGAAACGGCTTCCTGACACTTTAATCTATACTCGATGTTAACAAATTTCTCTTCTTCAAAAACGCTTTCCTTGCCATCGCCAGTCTACACTTTATATCCTCTCTACTTCGACCATCATCAGTTATTTTGCTACCCAAATAGCAAAACTCCTTTACTACTTTAAGTGTCTCATTTCCTAATCTAATTCCCTCAGCATCACCCGACTTAATTCGACTACATTCCACTATCCTCGTTTTGCTTTTGTTTATGTTCATCTTATATCCTCCTTTCAAGACATTGCCCATTCCGTTCAACTGATCTTCCAAGTCCTTTGCTGTCTCTGACAGAATTACAATGTCATCGGCGAACCTCAAAGTTTTTATTTCTTCCCCATGGATTTTAATACCTACTCCGAATTTGTCTTTTGTTTCCTTTACTGCTTGCTCAATATACAGATTGAATAACATCGGGAAGAGGCTACAACCCTGTCTACAAATGCTAGAAACGTAAGTTTGCCTTTCCTTAATCTTTCTTCTAAAATAAGTCGTAAGGTCAGTATTGCCTCACGTGTTCCAACATTTCTACGGTAACCAAACTGATCTTCCCCGATGTCGGCTTCTACCAGTTTTTCCATTCGTCTGTAAAGAATTCGCGTTAGTATTTTTAGTTCGGTAATTTTCACATCTGTCAACACCTGCTTTCTTTGGGATTGGAATTATTATATTCTTCTTGAAGTGTGAGGGTATTTCACCTTTCTCATACATCTTACTCACCAGATGGTAGAGTTTTGTCAGGACTGGCTCTCCCAAGGCCGTCAGTAGTTCTAATGGAATGTTGTCTACTCCCGGGGCCTTGTTTCGACTCAAGTCTTTCAGTGCTCTGTCAAACTCTTCACGCAGTATCGTATATCGCCTTTTTTTGGTCATCAGTCTACTGACTGGTTTGATGCGGCCCGTCACAAATTCCTTTCCTGTGCTAACCTCTTCGTCTCAGAGTAGCACTTGCAACCTACGTCCTCAATTATTTGCTTGACGTATTCCAATCTCTGTCTTCCTCTACAGTTTTTGCCCTCTACAACTCCCTCTAGTACCATGGAAGTCATTCCCTCATGTCTTAGCAGATGTCCTATCATCCTGTCCCTTCTCCTTATCAGTGTTTTCCACATATTCCTTTCCTCTCCGATTCTGCGTAGAACCTCCTCATTCCTTACCTCATCAGTCCATCTAATTTTCAACATTCGTCTATAGCACCACATCAAATGCTTCGATTCTCTTCTGTTCCGGTTTTCCCACAGTCCATATTTTACTACCATACAATGCTGTACTCCAGACGTACATCCTCAGAAATTTCTTCCTCAAATTAAGGCCGGTATTTGATATTAGTAGACTTCTCTTGGCCAGAAATGCCTTTTTTGCCATAGCGAGTCTGCTTTTGATGTCCTCCTTGCTCCGTCCGTCATTGGTTATTTTACTGCCTAGGTAGCAGAATTCGTTAACTTCATTGACTTCGTGACCATCAATCCTGATGTTAAGTTTCTCGCTGTTCTCATTTCTACTACTTCTCATTACCTTCGTCTTTCTCCGATTTACTCTCAAACCATACTGTGTACTCATTAGACTGTTCATTCCGTTCAGCAGATCATTTAATTCTTCTTCACTTTCACTCAGGATAGCAATGTCATCAGCGAATCGTATCATTGATATCCTTTCACCTTGTATTTTAATTCCACTCCTGAACCTTTCTTTTATTTCCATCATTGCTTCCTCGATGTACAGATTGAAGAGTAGGGGCGAAAGGCTACAGCCTTGTCTTACACCCTTCTTAATACGAGCACTTCGTTCTTGATCGTCCACTCTTATTATTCCCTCTTGGTTGCTGTACATGTTGTATATGACCCGTCTCTCCCTATAGCTTACCCCTACTTTTTTCAGAATCTCGAACAGCTTGCACCATTTTATATTGTCGAACGCTTTTTCCAGGTCGACAAATCCTATGAAAGTGTCTTGATTTTCTTTTAGCCTTGCTTCCATTATTAGCCGTAACGTCAGAATTGCCTCTCTCGTCCCTTTACTTTTCCTAAAGCCAAACTGATCGTCACCTAGCGCATTCTCAATTTTCTTTTCCATTCTTCTGTATATTAATCTTGTAAGCAGCTTCGATGCATGAGCTGTTAAGCTGATTGTGCGATAATTGTCGCACTTGTCAGCTCTTGCCGTCTTCGGAATTGTGTGGATGATGCTTTTCCGAAAGTCAGATGGTATATCGCCAGACTAATATATTCTACACACCAACGTGAATAGTCGCTTTGTTGCCACTTCCCCCAATGATTTTAGAAATTCTGATGGAATGTTATCTATCACTTCTGCCTTATTTGACCGTAAGTCCTCCAAAGCTCTTTAAATTTCCGATTCTAATACTGGATCCCCTATCTCTTCTAAATCGACTCCTGTTTCTTCTTCTATCACACCAGACAAATCTTCACCCTTATAGAGGCTTTCAATGTATTCTTTCCACCTATCTGCTCTCTCCTCTGCATTTAACAGTGGAATTCCCGTTGCACTCTTAATGTTACCACCGTTGCTTTTAATGACACCAAAGGTTATTTTGACTTTCCTGTATGCTGAGTCTGTCCTTCCGACAATCATATCTTTTTCGATGTCTTCACATTTTTCCTGCAGCCATTTCGTCTTAGCTTCCCTGCACTTCCTGTTTATTTCATTCCTCAGCGACTTGTATTTCTGTATTCCTGATTTTACCGGTACATGTTTGTACTTCCTCCTTTCATCAATCAACTGAAGTATTTCTTCTGTTACCCATGGTTTCTTCGCAGCTACCTTCTTTGTACCTATGTTTTCCTTCCCAACTTCTGTGATGGCCCTTTTTAGAGATGTCCTTTCCTCTTCAACTGTACTGCCTACTGCGCTATTCCTTATTGCTGTATCTATAGCGTTAATAGCGTTAAAGAACTTCAAACGTATCTCGTCATTCCTTAGTATTTCCGTATCCCACTTCTTTGCGTATTTATTCTTCCTGACTAATGTCTTGAACTTCAACCTACTCTTCATCACTACTATATTGTGATCTGAGTCTATATCTGCTCCTGGGTACGCGTTACAATCCAGTATCTGATTTCGGAATCTCTGTCTGACCATGACGTAATCTAATTGAAATCTTCCCGTATCTCCCGGCCTTTTCCAAGTATACTTCCTCCTCTTGTGATTCTTGAACAAGGTATTCGCTATTACTAGCTGAAACTTGTTACAGAACTCAATTAGTCTTTCTCCTCTTTCATTCCTTGTCCCAAGCCCATATTCTCCTGCAACCTTTTCTTCTACTCCTTCCCCTACATCTGCATTCCAGTCGCCCATGACTATTAGATTTTCGTCCCCCTTTACATACTGCATTACCCTTTCAATATCCTCATACACTTTCTCTATCTGTTCATCTTCAGCTTCCGACGTCGGCATGTATACCTGAACTATCGTTGTCGGTATTGGTCTGCTATCGATTCTGATTAGAACAACCCGGTCACTGAACTGTTCACAGTAACACACCCTCTGCCCTACCTTCCTATTCATAACGAATCCTACACCTGTTATACCATTTTCTGCTGCTGTTGATATTACCCGATACCCATCTGACCAGAAATCCTTGTCTTCCTTCGACTTCACTTCACTGACCTCTACTATATCTAGATTAAGCCTTTGCATTTCCCTTTTCAGATTTTCTAGTTTCCCTACCACGTTCAAGCTTCTGACATTCCACGCCCCGACTCGTAGAACGTTATCCTTTCGTTGATTATTCAATCTTTTTCTCATGGTAACCTCCCCCTTGGCAGTCCCCTCCCGGAGATCCGAATGGGGGACTATTCCGGAATCTTTTGCCAATGGAGAGATCATCATGACACTTCAAATACAGGCCACATGTCCTGTGGATACACGTTACGTGTCTTTAATGCAGTGGTTTCCATTGCCTTCTGCATCCTCATGTCGTTGATCATTGCTGATTCTTCCGCCTTTAGGGGCAGTTTCCCACCTTAGGACAAGAGAGTGCCCTGAACCTCTATCCGCTCCTCCGCCCTCTTTGACAAGGCCGTTGGCAGAATGAGGCTGACTTCTTATGCCGGAAGTCTTCGGCAGCCAATGCTGATTATTTATCAAAATTTAGGCAGTGGCGGGGATCGAACCCGGGACCGAAGACGATTTGATTATGAATCAAAGACGCTACCCCTAGACCACGGGTACGTGAACGTTAATAAAGAGCGCCAGCCCATCACCTTTATGATGGCTTCGACTCTGCTGGGAACACTATCAATGAGAGGTCTGAATGTCTGTGGTGGAATGGCAGCCCGTTCTTCCTCAATACGACGGGGTCTGGAGCCAAGTCGTCGTCCTAATGTATTGCCATTGGGTTCTATAGGATTGAGGTCGGGACACTGCCCAGGCCAGTCCATTAAGGAACGTTATTGTCCTCTGACGATTGCCTCACAGGTGCTGCTGATGGCAGAGGGCATTGGCATGCTGGTACAAACCGTCACCGTCTCCGAACTACTGCTCTGGTGCACGAAGTGCACATTGCTGTAAAATGTGTTCATATCCTTCCGCATTTAGGGTTTTCTTAAGCACAATAAGCTGTTCACACCCTAGCCACGAAATCATTTCCATACCGTAACAGCAACTTAAATTTCTCTGTACGAGTCCTGATTTCTCTTATTTTATCGTTATCATCATTTCTCCCTACGTAGGTGTGTGCCAGCAGAATGTTTTCGCAGTCGGAGGAGAAAACTGTTGATTGAAATTTCATAAGATCCCGTCGCTACGAAAAACGCCTTTATTTTAATGATTGCCGCTCCGATTCCCGTATCATATCTGTGGCACTATCTCCCCTATTCCGCGATTATACAAAACGAGCTGCCCTTCTTTGAATTTTTCAATGTCATCCGTCAGTCACACCTGATGCGGATCCCACACCGCACAGCAATACTCCAGAATAGTGCGGACAAAAATGGTGTACGCAGCCTCTTTAGTAGACCTGTTGCACCTTCTAAGTGTTCTGCCAAAGAACCGCAGTCTCTGGTTTGATCTAACCAAAACATCATTTATTGATCGTTCCAGTTTAAGTTATTTGTAATTGTAATCCTTAAGTATTTAGCTGAATTTACAGCCTTCAGATTTGTGTGATTTATCGTGTATCAGAAATTTAGCGGATTTCTTTTAGTACTCATGTGACTAACTTCGAATAACTTCACACTTTTCTTTACTCAGGGTCAAATGCCACTTTTCGCACCATAAAAAATATCTAAATCATTTTTCAATTAGTTTTGATCATCGGATGACTTTACAAGACGGTAAATGACAGCATCATCTGCAAACAATCTAAAACGGCTACTTAGATTGTCTCCTAGGTAGTTAACATAGATCAGGAACGATAGAGGGCCTATAACACTTCCTTGGGGAACGCCGGATATTACTTCTGTTTTATTCGATGTCTTTCCGTCTATTACTACGAAATTTCCTGACAGGAAATTACGAATCAAGTCGCACAATTGTGAAGATATTCTATAGGCACGAAGTTTGTTTAGAAGACGCTTGTCAGAAACGCTGTTGAAAGCCTTCTAGAAATCTAAAAATATAGAATCAATTTCACATACATTGTCGATAGCACTCATTACTTGATGAGTATAAAGAGCTAGTTATGTTTGTCAAGAACGATATTTTCTGAATCCGTGTTGACTATGTGTCAATATAACATTTTCTTCGAGGTACTTCGTAATGTTAGAACACAGTATACGTTCCAAAACCCTATTGGAAATCGAAGTTAGTGATATAGGCCTGTAATTCACCTCATTACTCCAACTTCCCTTTTTCGGTATTGGTGTGACTTGAGCAATTTTCCGGTCTTTAGGTATGGTTCTTTCTGTGAGCGAGCGGTTGTTACACCACTTCGTAGTCACATTACCAACAGTCGAACTGGGCAGCATTAGAAGAGGTGATATATGCCTGATAGATATGTTACTCAGGTACATCCAGTGACTAGTCCACGTTCGAAGTCTCCGAGCTTTCCTGATAGAAGAATTCTACCGTTACTCTTTCTCTGCTGACAACACAATACTCCTCACCCCCTTTTATACTGGTGGTTCCGACTGACGTGACATCTAGTGGTCAATTTCTCATTATATAGGAGTGTGCAAACACTTTTTAACGGATGGTGTATGTTTGGAAATCAGATCGCGATTCACAGAGTTGTAGATACCGATAATGGTCAGTTCCTGAGATTTCTCATAAAACGCACTACTCTTCAGTGTTCCTACATGCGACGGACCCTCTGTCTAGTGTCATTCCCATGGATGGAAACTGAAACGATGGTTGCCGCACAGCTGTGACGGATGGTCAGTTTATTTCTTTGTTTATTTTTTCATTAAACTGTCACTGTCTCGGAAACGAACTGTATGCACTATGTTAACGGCAAACAGAGTAGTTCTTCCTTCGGTCGTTTGCTAATTCTATTGAGGAAAATTAGTAGTTGGTTATTAAATCCCATTTTATTCGTAACTATTTACCCGTATAATCACAATTTGTATCTTAAAAATACAGGGTTATTACAAATTATTGAAGCGATTTCACAGCTCTACAATGACTCTATTTTTTGAGATATTTTCACAATGCTTTGCACACACATACAAAAACTCAAAAAGTTTTTTTAGGCATTCACAAATGTTCGATATGTGCCCCTTTAGTGATTCGGCAGACATCAAGCCGATAATCAAGTTCCTCCCACACTCGCCGCAGCATGTCCCCATCAATGAGTTCGAAAGCATCGTTGATGCGAGCTCGCAGTTCTGGCACGTTTCTTGGTACAGGAGGTTTAAACACTGAATCTTTCACATAACTCCACAGAAAGAAATCGCATGGCGTTAAGTTGGGAGAGCATGGAGGCCATGACATGAACTGCTGATCATGATGTCCACCACGACCGAACCATCGATTTTCCAATCTCCTGTTTAAGAAATGCCGAACATCATGGTGGATGTGCGGTGGAGCACCATCCTGTTGGAAGATGAAGTCGGCGCTGTCGGTCTCCAGTTGTGGCATGAGCCAATTTTCCAGCATGTCCAGATACACGTGTCCTGTAACGTTTTTTTCGCAGAAGAAAATGGGGCCGTAAACTTTAAACCGTGAGATTGCACAAAACACGTTAACTTTTGGTGAATTGCGAATTTTCTGCACGAATGCGTGAGGATTCTCTACCGCCCAGATTCGCACATTGTGTCTGTTCACTTCACCATTAAGAAAAAAATGTTGCTTCATCACTGAAAACAAGTTTCGCACTGAACGCATCCTCTTCCATGAGCTGTTGCAACCGCGCCGAAAATTCAAAGCGTTTGACTTTGTCATCGGGTGTCAGGGCTTGTAGCAATTGTAAACTGTAAGGCTTCTGCTTTAGCCTTTTCCGTAAGATTTTCCAAACCGTCGGCTGTGGTACGTTTAGCTCCCTGCTTGCTTTATTCGTCGACTTCCGCGGGCTAAGCGTGAAACTTTCCCGCACGCGTTCAACCGTTTCTTCGCTCACTAAAGGCCGACCCGTTGATTTCCCCTTACAGAGGCATCCAGAAGCTTTAAACTGCGCATACCATCGCCGAATGGAATTAGCAGTTGGTGGATCTTTGTTGAACTTCGTCCTGAAGTGTCGTTGCACTGTTATGACTGACTGATGTGAGTGCATTTCAAGCACGACATACGCTTTCTCGGCTACTGTCGCCATTTTGTCTCATTGCGCTCTCGAGCGCTCTGGCGGCGGAAACCTGAAGTGCGGCTTCAGCCGAACAAACTTTATGAGTTTTTCTACGTATCTGTAGTGTGTCGTGACCATATGTCAATGAATGGAGCTACAGTGAATTTATGAAATCGTTTCAATCATTTGTAATAGCCCTGTATAGATTAGTTTACATAAATCGAAGAAAAAATTACGAAAAACAGTGATTAAAAGTAAAATCGTGAGATCTCGAGAGCAGGTTCAGTCTCCTAATTGGAAATGTTTACCTATCCTTCGCACACATTGGCACCTTTCCTTCGCGAAGTGTGCGATTTGTGTGTTAAGTGTATCTGATACCGGTAAATGGTACATGGAAGGTCAAATTCAGGAAACAATCTCCGAATGGTTAAGGGCTGTTCGTTCTCTTGTCCATATACCACAAGTTCGAGATCGAAATGGACCATTCAGGACTCTCAAAGGGCTCGACACGTGTTCATGACCGATATTTGCTGTTATGCTCTCAAGTAAATAGGTCAGCGAATAGACGATAACTTGGCTCTGCCTTTCTGAAGCCACTGAAAGAGTTATAAATCTTTCATGAAAGATTTAATGAAGGTGCGATGTATGTGTTGCCAGTAGTCTACACGGACGATAACAGCAGACCCGTTGTCAAGAATCTCTGATTTGGTATGGAGTATGCCAGCAGTTACATTTTGTTTTGATGAGAAGATGGAATAAATTGTCACCAACGAACCATCCGTCAAAGAAATGGTTGCAGACGAGGAAGTACAGTCGAACACATCACGAACTTACTGACCGCTGACAGACGACAAATTTGACAATTTATTTTCTACGAATATTTCGAGACGAACCCAGGACTCCTGCAAAACGAGAAATATACTAAGCTAGAATCCAGTTAGTACATATCCAGCATAAAGTATTTGCCTGTGCTGCTTTTATACTGCGTCAGGTGTTCTACAATTCGACAACATACTTTTTTGTTGTAGTATTTTTGTGATTTTATCTTGATGTTTGAAAACTTGACTACTTTTTAATCAAAACTGTTATTAATTCCTGCATTTCTCCTCAAACCTTAAAATGTTGTAGAGTTACTGCCACCAACTTCCTCTTTCTGCAGGGCTAGTTTATGCTTTATTCCAGATACAGCTTCCATTCCAAGGTGCACCTTTACCAAGGCTGTGTCCGTCGGAAGGTGCACCCTTCCCAAGTTTAAGGACCAGATAGGTTGGTATGGCCGAGAAGGTCGCAAAAAAGGTCAATGCCAGCGACTTTGAGTACTGATCCGCTACCAGGCTACCCACTGACGTCACCTTCTTTTTATCTTCCGGATCTGAAATATTTTTGCCGTTTTATGACCCTATATTCCGGCAGTTGGTCAATGTCTAAAGTGATTTCTGGCAACATCAGAGGTAGAGGCCGAATATTAAGCAGCCATTTCTGGTGATTAATGCAGACGCAGTATCCGGTAACTACACGTCGAACGTGGCAGGTGTTCCGTTTATGTATATTTTCGTGCACCGAGGCGGCTGAAGGTAAGCTGAATCTTTACTCTTGTTCTCCTTTGAGCACTTCATATCGATTTACGTCTTCAGTTATTTCTTGTGCCAGTAAGGACGCTTTAGAAAGTTTGATAGACAGCCACCGTTGGTAATTTATTATGTGACGTCGCATGCGTTTATAGAAACTGTGGACCCATAATACAAGGAATTAAAATCAGTTTAGTTACTTGTCAACAGTCATATCCGTCATTGTTTTCAAGCCTCTAGTAATTTAGCAAAGGGACGATGTTATTTGACGGCAGCCTTTAGTGAGACGAAACTTGCGCCGCCGCGTAGCTATGCAGAAAAATTTATTAATCGTATAAACATCTGAGTCGCATCCACAAATAGGCGAATTGTTCGATTTCTCCTTAGCTGTTTTGTTCTTGTCTGGTACCTTTGACACAGCTTTACTGAATGCTTTGCGTATTGTGATTACACCATCTCCGTAAGGAAATTAAGAGGTACATTGTAGCAGAAACCTCAAAACACTCGTGAATAAGCTTACTGAAACAAAAAAAAGTTGCATTTTATGTTAGTTGAGATTGCTACGCATAAAGGAATGAATATTTGAAAGAATTTCAGTGGCTACTCATCTACATCTACATGGATACTCTGCAAATTACATTTAAGTGCCTGGCGGAGGGTTATTGATAATATTGGCCTCTGACTTCGGATGTTAATGAAAGTTTACGCTCGTTTTTAGTTCGTTCCTAATTCATTCTCCAGATCCTGACTTATTGTAGAAGCCTGACAACAGCAGTCTAGACGATGCTTTGAAAATACCAAAAACTTACACCACGCTGTTAGATTATGAAACTTGTGTAGTGGAAATCAGGTATTTGTTCTGCAATTTACTCAGATGGTTATTTGTGACAATGAATAAGGGTGGATGCTCGAGTTTTAAGGTATTAAGTCAGCAAACGGACCGAATGATAGGACATCACTGTTAATAACAGTGACAGAAAAAATTATTCTACATCTTAGCAGATAACGTGATGTGAGCAGTAAAACTGCTTCTTTTATTTCTATAAATAAGTTTTGCTATTATTTCATCTTCATTTGACAATTACTGACACCGAGCGAGGTGGCGCAGTGGTTAGCACACTGGACTCGCATTCGGGAGGACGCCGGTTCAATCCCGTCTCCAGCCATCCTGATTTAGGTTTTCCGTGATTTCCCTAAATCGTTTCAGGCAAATGCCGGGATGGTTCCTTTGAAAGGGCACGGCCGATTTCCTTCCCAATCCTTCCATAACCCAAGCTTGCGCTTCGTCTCTAATGACCTCGTTGTCGACGGGACGTTAAACACTAACCACCACCAATTACTGACTCCTCGTGCAACCACCGTTACATCGGACGGTATGTGGCGAACTGACCTGGAATAGTGAAACTGTAATGCACTTAAATTCCGCTATTGACTCACAGAGATTATAAACAGTTTTGACCGAAAGTGTCTAGAACAAGGAGCGAGATACAGAAAATTAACACAACGGCTCTTTCTACTCACATACAGTGAAGGCACGTAGTGAGACATGGAACGTAACTCCACTGGCGCAGGGAACAAAAGGCGATTCGAATTGAACTCTGCGAGATTGAAATTCAGTCATGGCTGGTGATTTAATGTGATTTCCAAATCTACTGTGCTGTCCGAAGTCCATATTTACTTTTCCTATGCCGCATGTGCTGAGATTTCTTTCAATTGTGTAGCACTTTATTAGAAGAGCACTGACAGAAAAACAGACGTAGGAAATTTGCCTCATGACTGTTCTGGCGTTGCTTAGTGTTGTGTGCATTCCAGTACACGTCTCTTTGTGTACTGGGGACAAGTGGCTGGCCTACTGGAAGACGTTGCCTGACACTGGACCAGTAGAACAGCTGGAAGGATCTTCTGTTTCTTATATTTAAGGTACGTTTGATGTCCAAGCACGATGTAAACTCTGGAGGTGAACATTTACTTCGAGTGTCAACGAGAATGTATACTGTCAGTTTATGTTATTTTTGATTCCATATTTCCGTCAGGAGCTTTTGATTTAGAAGACGATTATTTTGTTATCCATAAAAAAACGTTTTCGACGAACTGTTTCGATAATGATTATTTTTGTACAGCGCCCAGCAAATATTTTAGTTTTGCATCTGGTAACCAAGAAACGTCTCAGGCTTTAAACTCTTGTGACGGACTGCCAGTTCGATCATCTACTGCCGATTATGATTATCCTTCGTTCTGTTATTTGGCTGTAAGAATAGCGGTACGTCAAGATATTTATATACAAATTTGCATTATGAAGAAACACACTTTCTGTTCTTGCTACACATCATGAAGGTTTCAGTTCTCAAAAAAAATTCTCGTCACGGCATATGGACTCCGAGGAACGCTTAAAATTTCATTTCGTACTATTTATTTCTTGGTTACGTTCTTTATTTCTGTAAAGGTGAGAAGATTATGAATCACTTTTTGTCGGAACATGACATTTACTTTTAAATTTAACTAAAGCCCCTTTGGAGAGAGCAAGGAAAGGCTGTGAGGGGAGAAGGGAGGCCCTATAAAAAAGACCTCCATAGAATTCACTTTATACAATCAGCACACTTCTGATGTGAGAAGATGAACGACATCAGTGACGTATACTTGTCAGCCCTGGACACAGGAACGGATTGGCTGTTTGCGGAGCTGGTTAGAATAAAACATGAGCTTCCCTCCAGTGTCTACAGGCACTTTTTAAATTGGTCGTACAGGTCCATTTAAAAGTTATGGTCCGCGAAATTGCTGTGTATGAGTTTAATTTATTTATTCAGAAACTAATTTCTTGAAAAGCAGGAAGGTGAGCTAGACCCGGGGTCGAATCTGCGCGACGGATAAACGACCGTGGCTGGTACACTGGTCAGCCTGAGTGTGGCTTTTAGGTGGTTTTTCACTCTAGTTTAGAGAAATACTGAATATGATTTCCTCCTCAGAAAATACGATATACAAACGGTTAACATACGATCACATGCAGAACGGAGTTTACACAGTTCAGAAACAAGTTTCTTAGAAGGCAGGTACTTATTGGACATTGTACTTACTGAACTGTTTTCGTTAATGTCACCGAAATTTGAGTTTTTCTACGTGGGCACATAAGTTAGTAGCGCTTTTGTTTTGCTGTTGGTATCTGGTCGCTATCGGTTTATTTATCGACTGTCTTTTTTATTTCTAATTGACTGTTGCTATTTCAGTTAAAATATTGTCATTTAATCATTTGGAGAGAGTGAGTGGATCTGTGGACGCTAGAAAATGGAGTGCTAAGTGGAGAAATCGGAACATTTGCCACACGCTCTTCTATTTGAATTAGTGCGGTGGTGACAGCATCTGAGGGAGCCAGGAAAAATAGCACCGTGTAAGGAAATATTACCGTTGGAAATTTGTGGGAAGGGCTTATGGCAGCAAACTGCTGAGGTCATTGGTCCCTAAGCTTACACGCTACTTAACCTAACTTAAACTCAATTACGCTAAAGACGACACACACACCCATGCCCGAGGGAGGACTCGAACCTTCGATGGGGGGAGCCGCGCGGACTGTGACAAGGTGCCTTACACTGCGCGACTAACCCGCACGGCATTACATTTGGAAAGAGCATGGCAAGAAAATCGTTTTCTCGTTTTACGGAGAATCGTATGTCATTAGAGGCTCTCCACGTTCAGGAAGACCTTCGGGATTTGATGAAGATTGTTTAAACGAATCCACAATGATATACGTCAGAAACAAAAGAAAAATTCGGAGTAGGTATTAGAATCCATGGAGAAGAAATAAAAACTTTGAGGTTCGCCGATGACATTGTAATTCTGTCAGAGACAGCAAAGGACTTGGAAGAGCAGTTGAACGGAATGGATGGTGTCTTGAAGGGAGGATATAAGATGAACATCAACAAAAGCAAAACGAGGATAATGGAATGTAGTCGAATTAAGTCGGGTGATGTTGAGGGTATTAGATTAGGAAATGAGACACTTAAAGTAGTAAAGGAGTTTTACTATTTGGGGAGCAAAATAACTGATGATGGTCGAAGTAGAGAGGATATAAAATGTAGACTGGCAATGGGAAGGAAAGCGTTTCTGAAGAAGAGAAATTTGTTAACATCGAGTATAGATTTAAGTGTCAGGAAGTCTTTTCTGAAAGTATTTGTATGGAGTGTAGCCATGTATGGGAGTGAAACATGGACGATAAATAGTTTGGACAAGAAGAGAATAGAAGCTTTCGAAATGTGGTGCTACAGAAGAATGCTGAAGATTAGATGGGTAGATCACATAACTAATGAGGAGGTACTGAATAGGATTGGGGAGAAGAGGAGTTTGTGGCACAACTTGACCAGAAGAAGGGATCGGTTGGTAGGACATGTTCTGAGGCATCAAGGGATCACCAATTTAGTATTGGAGGGCAGCGTGGAGGGTAAGAATCGTAGGGGGAGACCAAGAGATGCATACACTAAGCAGATTCAGAAGGATGTAGGTTGCAGTAGGTACTGGGAGATGAAGAAGCTTGCACAGGATAGAGTAGCATGGAGAGCTGCATCAAACCAGTCTCAGGACTGAAGACCACAACAACAACAACCTGAAAACTAGCAAATGTGTGATCATTTCACCATCGTGCAACATCGCATTCAGTAGGGAACGTTCAAAAACGAGTGTATGGATATCGCAAGCTCTAAGCCAAAATCACAACAATCAGTGGGTTGTCATACGTGCGTCTCTGCTTGCTCGTCATCAACAGGTTCGTGAACAACATCGACTGTTGCTATCGTGTATTCTTACTGCTGACGAGAAAGGGTATTTTCATGCTGACATAAGGAAAAGAAAGGTATGGTTAAGCCCAAACAAAGTAGCAACTCTACGGGCATCCACAAAAGACAATGTTAAGCATCTGGTGGCACGGCGATGGTGTAGTGTTCTACGAATTGCTTCCCAGAGGTGGAATCATTGCTGCTGACATTTGTTGTCAACTACTGAGGCGTTAAAGACGCCATCCAAGAGCAACGACCATAAAGACTGCGTGAAGTGTTGCTATTCCGTGATAACGCCCGCCAGCATTCTCCTACACTGATAAAGACATTATACAGGAGTTGGATGGGATGTCATTCCGCACCCATCTTATTCACCTGATCCGGCGTCCTCAGATTTTCGCCTTTTTCCGCTCTCTGTCGAACAGCCTTCGAGGAACTTCCTTTCCCGATGAAAATGCGCTCCGAAAATAGCTTGACGAGTCCTTCGCCTCAAAACCACGTGATTTCTGCAGTCGCGGTGTCGAAAAGTTACCCCAGCATTGACAGACTGTTGTGAATAGTGGAGAATATGCTAGTAATGTCTAATGTCTCTGTTACATGTCTCTTTTTTGCTTATGCAAAAAGGCTACTGACTTACGTCCCAACCCAATACTATATTAATTTGTAGAGCAGACACACTGACGCCTTGATTGGAAAAGCAACTCTGTAATCTTTAAGTGGCTTCATTGGCGTACCTAGAAGATAAAAAGTATACATACGTAGTTTGTCAATGGACGTGAATGTGGTCATTTAAGTTTTAGACCACAATTACAAATACAACGTTATGAGGCGCCTCCAGAGTGGTGTGACGTAAGGGGTTCTCTCAGACAAAATTACACCGAGTCACTCGCACATTTGTGAAGATTCCCCATATGATCATGTCTTGGTCGTTAGTCGCATATGTGTTACTACGACGGAAACCTTTCGAAAAACTATAAAGACGGACTATACCTGTTGACCTGTGTCTTCTATTTGCAAGATATCGTTTGAGAATAAAGCAAGCAGCTCAGTAGATCGAACTTATTACGAGGTGAGCATGACATTAAAAAGATCACGACTAAGGGTATCGTAAGATTAAACACTCATTTTTGTAACAATTTTCCACTAACAAAAGGGGAAGGAGGCTGCCTCATGATCCTGCAAGACCAGTATCTGGTAACTGAATGTTTATGACGTCATATCTTGTGAACTACGTGTCCTACATGGACTTAATTTTGCCAGTACATTCAATCGTATGTGCGGATACTGTCTGCAACATGTGTGCGACTATAGTTAATAGTAAAGATACAGTAAATTAGAAAGTCATGCCTGATGCTGGAGTTTTCTGGTTAAACAACGAAAATACAGTAAGCGATAAATTTTTTTCCATTCAGTATTTTGCGCAGAGCAGTTAGCCAGAAAAGTTTCGAGAAGGCTTGAAATTATGTGTAAAGTCTGTTGGAAGTTGCGAAGTGCTCTCATTCTCAAATACTAAATGAATGTAGTTTGGGTAACATGCGCGCTGTAAGTTACTCTGCTCCGCGCGGGATTAGCCGAGCGGTCTGTGGCGCTGCAGTCATGAACTGTGCGGCTGGTCCCGGCGGAGGTTCGAGTCCTACCTCGGGCATGGATGCGTTTGTTTGTCCTCAGGATATTTTAGGTTACGTAGTGTGTAAGCTTAGGGACTGATGACCTTAGCAGTTAAGTCCCATAGGTTTTCACACACATTTGAACAGTTACTCTGCGTCAAGACATAATATGCACAGTTTCTAACTTTAATACTTCACTTATTGTGTTAAGACTTCATCATAAGAATATATTTGTTAATGAGTAGGTTATGAGAGCACTTTAAATTTTTAAGTTCTATCGATAGTTGACAGCCGGCCGCTGTGGCCGAGCGGTTCGCCGACACGGTAACTCAGCGTGTTTGGTAAGAGGGTTAGCTGCCCTCTGTAATAAAAAAAACTGAGTTAATGCATGACCGACGAACTGAAACGGGTGTCTTGCGACGTCCGCCCCGAGCAGATGCAACGATGGAAAAGGAACAAAATGAGGTTATATTAAAGAAAGCGGTTCTAGGCGCTTCAGTCCTTAACCGCGCTGCTGCCACGGTCGCAGGTTCGAATCCTGCCTCGGGCATGGATGTGTGTGTTCTTAGGTTAATTAGGTTTAAGTAGTTCTAAGTCTAGGGGACTGATGACCTCAGATGTTAAGTTCCATCGTGCTTAGAGCCATTTGAACCATTTTGATAGTTGACAGAAATAGTAAAAATCAAGTTTTAGTACTCCTGGAAGACGTAATACAGGCAACTTACGACTGAAACAGTGTTCCCGTATTAACTGTTTAGTGATATACAGCGTGTTTCATAATTTATGTTACACGCTTTTCGGGCCTGTAGACGGGACTTAGTAGATCAGGTTTTACATGGAACCCATGTCCGGAAAAAGCCCGCATCTCGTGGTCGTGCGGTAGCGTTCTCGCTTCCCACGCCCGGGTTCCCGGGTTCGATTCCCGGCGGGGTCAGGGATTTTCTCTGCCTCGTGATGGCTGGGTGTTGTGTGCTGTCCTTAGGTTAGTTAGGTTTAAGTAGTTCTAAGTTGTAGGGGACTGATGACCATCGATGTTAAGTCCCATAGTGCTCAGAGCCATTTGAACCATTTTTGAACCATGTCCGGAAACGTCATCCAACGGCGCTGCAGAGCGTCAAAGTTATAGGCGCCAGTATTTGTATATGTATGTTTATACTGGGTTATTCTGCGATGATGTTACTCACTTTCAAGGATGATGGAGAAGGATGAATGTGTGTCTGGTTCAGAAACGAAAGTTACAAACGAAAATCGTTCTGATATCTGTAAAATTTGATCTACTAAGTGCCATCTACAACCACGAGAAGCGTGCAACATGAATTGTGAAACACTCGGTAGATGAGCTGAGACAATGGCAAACACTTGCAGAGTGGAACTTACGGATGGTGTCGGTGCTGCCGGCGCGCTGCTGCCGGGCCGTCTGCTGTTCGTAGGCGGCGCTGGCGTAGACGTCGTCCTCAGTAGCGTCGAAACCCATCTCGGCGGAGTTGGCGTGGTAGGCGGCGACGGTCATCTGCAGCACAGCAGAGAGCGCAAGCGTGTCAGCGCCGGCGTCACTGGGACTCTCTTATACGAGGCGCCGCTGCGCTACCCCCACCCGCCGACGGCCTCCAACCCCGCCCCCTCCCCGCCGGTCCAGCCACTCGCCTGGTGACGCCACCTGTTGGCGCGTGCTGTTGTCTAAGCGCCTCCGCGTCTGCTCTCAGGTCTAGGCGTGCGCGCCGGGAGAAGATAAGGTGGACCGCTTTCTGCAAATCCCCCCGCGTTAAGCTGTTACGGTTATTTGTTCCTCAGGGACAGAGTCCAACGGAAGATTCTGTGTGAGGAGTTTTTCGGGTGCCAAGGTGTCTCAGTGGAAACGAGATCGTTAAGGACGGATTAATCGCCTTATCTCTTGAGAAGCCCTTACTGAGGCTGAGACGATGAAACCTCAGTCGCCTTAAATCCAGATGTGGGCGGTTTGATCCAGGGTGTGGAAACGTTTTCTGCAGGCAACTAGGACGAGAGTGAAAGCAGAAAGGAACGAATTTTAGAAGTTAACTTGTCGATGACGGTAGTTAGTTACATGTTCCATAGATGATCTGAAAGATTCTTTTATCGAAATGACGTGGAACGAATCAGTATACATAATTAGTGTAAAATTAATGAACACGCTATTATTTTCAGTCCTAATCATGCAACTACACTTTTTTTTGGAATAGAAAGAATTGTCCAGGTGAAATGATTTGAAATTACATTGAAACCTTGCTTCACTATTTGTCGGACATTTCATGATATTGTAAAAAAGAACAAAAGTTTTTACTGCTGCATACTGAAATGCTTCCTGAGCTACTGACAAATTTAACAATAGGTTATAAAGGTCATTTTCCCTCTAGTGTTGTAGGTATGCACACCACTGTCCTTCTCAAATTGTGCTGGATTATTTATGATGAATTTCATTAGCGGATATATGTACTGTGACTGCGAAGTTAAAATGCCTAGCTTCTTGAAGAGATACCTAAACGATGTCCGTGAGTAGGCACCTCGCTTTTGTGCAATCAGCACTTTATTTTTAAGTGATGAGTTGCCCAGGGAAACTACTCCATGCGACTTTATTGAGTGCAAATATGCAAATATGTCACGAAGTTGATACGTTTTTTTGAAAGACATCATGTTTACGTCAGTCTTTCAAAAAAAAAAAATTACATGACTGTGAATCCCAGTTATGAAGAGTTCATGCGTTTGTTTTGAAGATTAGCAGTTGTACGAAGAGCAAAGGGAGCTGCATTTAATTTTTGAGAAGCTCAGTAATATGCTTCTTCCAGTTCTAGCTTTCATCAATATGTACACCCAAAAATTTGGAGCATTCTACTCTACTTACTGACTCCTGTTCTTATCCTATATCAATAGTTGTAGAAGCTATTTGTTGTACAGAACTGAATGTAATGCTTTTTAATTTAGGGACAGTCCATTTTCACAGAACGACTTTCTTTAGAAAAAATCATTCACTAACTCCTACATTGCTTTGTCTCTAAGGAGATGCGTCATAACATTAGTATCTCTGCAAAAAGTACCAATTTTCCTTGTTGAATGTTAAGTGGAAGGTCGTTCACATAAATACAGAATAGGAATGGATCCAAAATTGAGCCCTGCGGGATTCCCTTTGTGATTGTTGTTTTGCCCAGTCTGTAAAATTTTCTACCTTTCCGACAGTGTTTGAATTCTTCAGCATAACGTTCTGCATTCTGAAGTAGGATTTAAACCAGCTGTGTGAAAGCCATCGATTCCAGAAAACTTGAGTTTTTATAAAAGAGTATCATGATCTACACAGGGCGCTGCAGTCATGGACTGTGCGGCTGATCCCGGCGGAGGTTGGAGTCCTCCCTCGGACATGGGTGTGTGTGTTTGTCCTTAGGATAATTTAGATTAAGTAGTGTGTAAGCTTAGGGACTGATGACCTTAGGAGTTAAGTCCCATAAGATTTCACACACATTTGAACATTTTTTTTGAACATTTGATCTACACAGTCAAACGCCTTAGAAAGATAAAAAAAATACTAACTGGCGATATATTATTATTTAAGACTTGTACTATTTGAGAGGGTCTGTATAAGCAGAATTCTCAGTCGAGCAATCCTTCTGGTTAAGGTTGTTAGAGACACTCGGATTGGAAAACGAAACGCAAGGGAGGCAAATCATCCATGTCCTTTTCATAGGAAGCGTCTCGGCATTGACTGAGTCTGTTTAGGAACGAATATTGGGGTTTCACATATCATCGATGTTGAAATCATTAGAGATGGAGCACAAGTTCAGGTTGGAGGACGGGGTACAAAGTCGGCCGAGTCCTTTTCAGAGAAACCATCCCTGCATTTGCCTTAAGCAATTTATGAGAACCATGTGTAAACCTACTATATCTATCACAGCCAAGTCCTTTGGTAACCAAGTTAATAGTCGTTGGGTATTGTAGTGTTGACAGTGTATCCCTCTTTCAATTGAAGCTAGTAAAAGTTTGACCTCGTTTGAGACCTGTGGCGTCAGTCAGTTCGTGAGCTGGTGGGTGTTGCGTGAAACAGTAATCATTATGAACTATGGCATTAATGCAGAGGTACGTGAGGAGAAAAATTTTAGTTAGCAATAAGTTTCCGGAATGGTAGTAAAATTCAGGCTGAAGAGATGTCAATGATGCTTCACTGATGACAATGCTACCCCCAGAGAAAGTGAAGAAGAATTACAGTATCTACTGAATTGAATAAACAGTCTAATGCGTACACAATAAGCACTGAGAATAAACCGTGGGAGTGGCAGAAATGAGACTAGCGATAAAATTAACATAAAAATTGAGTAGATAAAAAAACCTTGCTACCTGCTACCTCGGAAGTGACGAACGAAGCGAACAAAATATAAACAGCAAATTAGCTAAGGGCTTGCCAAACCAAGTCTACTAGTACTCAAATATCGACCTTAATTTGCGGAAGAAATTACTCAGAATGTGCGTTTGGAGCACAGCACTGTACGGAGGTCAATCATGGACTGTAGGAAAATCAGAAAAGAAAAGAATCGAAGCTTTTGCTATGGGGTCCTAAAGAAGGCAAGAAATGGCGTTTCCGCAGAACCAGCAAGGAATGGAACGTACGGAGAACACTGACAAGAAGAAGGGACAGGACGATAGGACAGGTGTTAAGACACCGGGGAATAACTTCCTTGATACTAGAGAGAGCTGTAGAGGATGAAAGGTGTAGGGGAAGACTGATATTAGAATACATCCAGCAAATAATGGAGTATGTTGAGTAGAAGAACTACTGTGAGAATAAGAGAAGAATTAGTGGAGGGCCGCATGAAATCGGTTAAAAGACTGTTAACCCAAAAACAAAAGGGTAAACAGATTGCAAACAGAGGGTCGTCATGGAAGTAACTGTTAAGAACTGAGCAAGCTCAGGAGGTTAAAGTTAACAGTCACATGTGAATAATGAGCAATGGCATTTGTCAGATACGATGTTTCAACTAAATTTTCTAGGTTTTCACGGAGAACGATCTAGAATGACACTAATCGCAATGAAGATGGCGGATGACAACTTGAGCTGTTAGGTTGAAAGACTTGCCAGATGAGCAGTGCGTTACGTATTTTACCCGTTCAGAATTATACGATGTAGAACATTCTCATACGATTAACTGGATAAATGAAAAATTAATAATGATCAACCAGTAGTTATGAGTCGAAACAGGAACATGGGACTGGCACTAGAACGGTCACAGCTCTTAATGATCTCGCGTTTACCTGCTTGTGGGACCTACCCTCCAACTAAAAACGTTTCAGTTATGAAAACTGAGGCAACGGCCTTGCCGCAGTGGTCACACCGGTTCCCGTCAGATCACCGAAGTTAAGCGCTGCCGGGCTGGGCTAGCCCATGGATGGGTGAGCATGCGGTCTACCGAGCACTGTGGTAAGAAGGCAGCTTCTTCCTTGGTTTCCTGACTGTTTCTTTGCTCGCTTTCGGAAATGGAGGAAGATCTGAGCAAGTGGGGAGCTGTTGAGTCATTTGACGGCTGTGGAGGAACAGCTGAGGAAATGATAAGTCTATGGAGATGGGGTTGCTGACATCGTGGGTCTGGAGAAAGAGCTGAGGGAACGAGCTGCTGACCAGCGGCGGGAGCAGCCTGTTGATTGTTTTCAACAAGATCAGTGGTGTACGGGGCTTCAAAGCCTTCATCTGCAAAAATGTTGCTGTCTAGAGGCTCAGTGTCAGTAGCTCGGAGCCCGTTCACAGCAGTCTCACTCTGAGATATGCTTTGCCAAATATTTCAACAATTTCTCGAACGGCTAACACTAAACAATCTTCGCAGCCTTGACAGTAGGCAGTCTTCAGTGGACCATAGAAAGAAACATGGAGTGACTGCAACCTCTGACTTGTACGAGCTGGAAATCCTAGTAGGTATATCCATTATTCCTACAAAGGTCAATGGACTCTAGAGTGACATGCGATGCGTGATTGTCCATTATAATTAGAACTGGATTTTGTTTGCTTGGGTGAGCATGATTGCTAAAGTATCCCAAGAAATTCAGAAAATTTTGAGCAATCACCTACCCTGATTCATGAGCCCGTCCAATAGTGCCTGGGGGTGGCCCATTTAAGAAAATCAGGATTCATTCTTATTCTGGGAAAGACGGGAAAAAGTGGAATGTAAGTCTTAGTAGCAATTATACGGCATAAAGCTGTGACTATTACTCCTTGTTCAGCAGAAAAAACTTTAATCACACGGAGGGAACCAATGTGTGAGATCACTTTTATCAGTTTCCGTGGACACTGTGGAAAACTCCGTTTCATCGATGTTGGAGATATTCTGGGCTTTGAACATATACAGCTCGACTGAAGGCCATGAGTAGAGCTCCTGATGTTGCTTCTGGTTTTCTCAAAGTCAGTTTGCATATTTTACGAAAATACTTTATGAAGTATTATCCAGCGGCATTCTTATCTTTATTGAACTGATGCCTCAGTCCTACTTTTACTGCTTACGAAAAACACAGGTTGCCAAACTATTTATATATTACCCCAAAAGGTCTTTTCTCCGAATCAGCCACATGTCGTCTCAGCTCTTTTATTTAATGGTCGGTAAAAGTGTGTTTAAATCTTCCTAAGTTTCAAGGATACTCCTTGAACAAATAAAAGTTTTATCCGTAAATTTAAAGATGCATTATGTTTTGAGGCATTTCCTTAAAAATTTTTTGCTACAGTAGCCCACTTACGACTTCCCTGTTGAGGACTTCCGTAGTGTTGGATCTGGCATGTCATGTTTCTTTGCCGCTGCATTTACTCTACAGGTTTTATCTTTTACTTCAGCATTCGTGCATTCGCAGTTTCCCCTGCCACTTTTCCTGGTATAATTTCTTGGCATTAAGTTTATAAAATCTAAAATATTAATAAATAAACAGCCGTACATTAGAATTTAAACTAAAAAAAACCTGTGTCTAAAATTCAGTGTCAAAATCAATTATTACACAACGACAAAAGCTATTAATAAAAATTGCTTCTCCAAAATATGCCGGGTAAGATGGCAAACCAGCGAACTTCTCGTCACCTTACCCACCCTGACATTCGTCATCCTGAGCCGCCATTTCCGTTTTGAACTCGATTTTTATTATCCTAGTTTATTGTCGACTACCTGCAGAATACATTGTTCTTTAAATGACGAATTGTGTTTTGAGAATAGTTTATGGAAGAGCTTGAACAACTTGCCACACTCAAATAATTCCTTGTGCTGCGAAGTCCAAAAATTACAAATGCACATCAACAAAACACAGCTTTGTTGCTAATGTTCGCTAAACAGTCAGTCCTGAAATCTCGTTCGGCAAACTTCGTAGCTCGTCGTCTGAGTCTCAAAAACGTCATGGAGATGTACTGCTATCTATGAATGCATCGGAGAAATACCGCGTTTGTCATCTTAACCGCTTCGTCACCTTATCGCACCTTCCCCTATGCTCTTCTAGTATCCGTTCGTAACGGTGATGTCTGCTTCTGTCTCTCTCTTCGCTGTCCACTGACGAATAGGAGACTCTCTAAATTTCTGGTGACAAGAAATAGATTAGAGAATGACAGGTGATGGAATCTACAGTACAATTTGTGACAAAATCCCATGTATTATAAATGCGAGTTTGTGGGTGAGAATCTATGTTACTCCTTCACGCTGAAACGGCTGGACGGATTTGGAAGGGAATTAGCTTATAACCTAATTTAACGCATAGGCTACTTTTAAAAGTGTGTAGTACAAGATATTTATCGATTTGATGACTATAACGCAAAATGTGGAACAATAATTGCTCTTAGAAAAAGCTATTTACTCTTTGACTTTTGACCTGCATTGTGTTCGTGAAAATGCATTTACTGTTCAATATGTCCTACGTAATAGGATTCAATGTAATAAACACAATGCTTCTACAACCCTCGAAGTGCTTAATCCATACTTCCATACAAGCACGTCGAGTCAGTACAGTTGTTACTCTTTGGAATGGATATAGAATATACTCAAGTTACCTTTTATTCCTAAAAAGAATCACTGGTCCCATGGCAGGTCAACGTGACTATTGTTGTCCAGGGATGGGTAACGTGACTGAAGTCATCCATAAAAGTTAACTATCAAATGAATGCATTAAGTTTAGCGTATACAGATTAGTTCCTCAATACAATGAGTGAGTTGTGAGCGACATTTATTCTGCCAGCTTCTCACATCGCCTCAGTTTTCTTTCTTTTTTTTCCGATGTCGCGCGGCTTGCTGGGCTGCAAGTGGCTCGCGCTTCAATACGTCCAAGAGAGAACTTTTGTGACAACGTATACGCGTGGATAGTGGGTTTCGGCATTAGCATCTCTTTATTAATAACTTTTTAACCGCGAGTAACGCCGCTGGGCGCACCTAGTAAAACATAAAAAAAATTACATAAAGGTGACTAGATGCACAGTTTTCCAATATTTCAACGTGGTAAGTTTGAAAACGTATAGTTCTTTTATCAAGATTAAAATATACTGTAAATCTCCCAATATGAAGACATTTGTGCGGTTATTTCTTCATATATTTAGGAATGTTTGCTGCTCGCGCTATGATGACTTTCGTTCACGCTATGATGACTTTCGCAAGGACTTTATTTCTCTGGGAAGTGGAAACCTTCGTTATATTTCATAGATCGAAGTGTAGTGAAACCTTGAAATATTTAATAAATTAATTCATAAATCAATATCCCTTTTGTTAGAATAATTGTAGTCAGATTTTAGTCTGTTTACCTGTAATTGAAATGGTTCAAATGGCTCTGAGCACTATGGGACTCCACTGCTGTGGTCATAAGTCCCCTAGAACTTAGAACTACTTAAACCTAACTAACCTAAGGACAGCACACACATCCATGCCCGAGGCAGGATTCGAACCTGCGACCGTAGCAGTCGCACGGTTCCGGACTGCGCGCCTAGAACCGCGAGACCACCGCGGCCGGCCCTGTAATTGAGCCTTACGCCTGTAAAACAACCCAAAAGACTTTGTTCGCACATGCCAATAACTGTTGTCAGACTCAAATACGATTCTTACTAACACACAGAAAATGCTACGTAGAATCTCAATTTAGTAGACCTAATTTTGTGACACAGAAAATAATAATTTTACCTATAGGTTAGTTGGTTACCGATGTCCAGAATGTTATGGAGTAAACTCTCTGTTGAGCACAGCAATAAATTATGGAAATCTCTCGCAACGTAGTTATGCGTTGCAGGAACACGGAAGACTCTCTGTATACGAAACCTTGAAATTGAAACGCTCTCGACTGACATGGCGGTCAGTTTAAAGCAAAGTTCTGCACTTCCTCATTATGCTGTGACGCACACGGTCCGCCTGAAGCATTCGCAATGAGACTTGTATTCACCGAGAACTGTCGCGGTAGCAGCCGTCGGGGTTCTTAAATTAGTAAATCCGCTGAGCAGCTGAGAACTTTGCGTGTTGCACATGCAGTTTTCAATGTCATTCCTTCAATGAGCAAATATTACGGTACTTTTGAAACTGTATAGCCAAGGAGCACGTATCTCGAATGCTGTAATTCGTTTTGTCGAAGGAGGCAGGGTTGTATATCAACAAACAGGACCTATCTCTGAGGTATCAGCTACTTCTGGGTCTAATACCAGTCACAGTCTATCTACAAGTCCCCAAGTCAATGCCTATTCCACTGTATGTTCTAGGAGGAAATGTTATGGAGTGGTGAATATAGTGGAGACAATTGATTAATGGAATCTTGACAAACTGCCACTCAGTGTGTGACGGAATTTGTGTGGTTTGACGGTATTATTTGTTCTTGTAAACTTCTGACCGATCGAAATTTCTGTACTTTATTGCTATTACTTATGCGCAATTTATATTTATCGAGGAATATTTACTTTGCACTTCTTGAGCCAGAGTAATTACTACCCAATAATTGTATATCACAAACAAACTTTGGCCTCCATTAGAAGAGTCAGGTAGCAGCAAGCTTCTAAGAAGTAATTTAGAATGGAATGAACCCAGAGAAATTTCGTGCAGAAAAGTACCCGGGGGCAACTTTGGATCAGATCAGTATCAAACAAAATGCAAAGGCGAGGGATAACGCAATGCGATAGATACGGCGTCTAACTGTTTACGCCATGTGTCGTTCCACTGGGGAGTATTACAGCTCTGCCTGTTATGAGACTATATACCCAGGGCAGGTGGATGTCGTTGTAAACCAAAAAACCAGATTTTTAACATCAGAAAAAGGCGAGTTGTCAGTCCTCTCCAGCATTCCTTTAAACACTGTTGACGAGAAAGTGCTGCACAGAAATAATGTAGCGAAGTCCAAACACATGAATCGATTTCCCTATGGACACTAGCTCCCATGAGTGAACTTGATATTCAGGAGTATGTTCCTGGGAATCTCTCTACTCGCTCTCTGGGGAATCCCGAAGTTCACATTGCGTGTGTGGGAGTCTCATAAAAGTGGTCGTCACTGCAAGTACGCTTAATAACACGAACGAAGAGCCATAGTCTATGTCAAAGTGACAGAACTTGTCGCGCGTAGTTGTCGGCAAATCCAAAGCCCATCTGGCCTGTCCTACAATCTAATAATAAAAGAAGGGGCGGGAGGAAAATTTGTAGATACAGTGTTTTCCTGCAAAATCAGTCCTGTGTGATTGATTTTGCAGTAGAATACACCACTCCAAACATACCTCTATGCCTATATTCCAGCCCGAGTCGTACGCATAGTGAACTTATGGTAGCTTGCGAGAACGCGCTAGATATGGCCCATTACTGAGCGAACGCTGTTTGATAGTGTGACCTAATTTTGTGCTAATCGCTGTTTCTTTCTGTCGTGTTTGTTACCCTTTTGGTACAACTTAGTTCTTCTTATTTGTTTATTTTCACTTTGGACACTTTGGGCTTTAGTGCTGTTTACTTTTCAGCGAGATATCCCAGTGATTGTGTCACTAGATCGGTATTCTGGAGTGTCGTAATTCACCTGCTGTCTGGTAATCCAGAATTAGGTTACCTGCTGATCTCTTAAAACGTTCTTTCGAATAGGCCAAGGCCTCTGTCCCGTCCTATCCTTGTATAGTTCGAAATTATTTTCTGTCTCTAACGACCTTCTCATCGACCAGACGTTATACTCCAATCATCCTTCATCTTTGGTACTCAAAATTATTTCCATTTTTACAACTTAGTTCCACTCTGTAGACACACATGGTTTATTCCCCACTAATCTATGTAATTCCTGCAGTGTTGTTGTTTATTTACGATTCTGAATTGTATGACGATGCGTTTACTACTAAGCAGCAGTATGTATTTATGAGGCGTGTGCTACAATTAGAAACAGAAACTAAGTCATAAAAAGGAAAAGAAAGATTGGATTTTACAGCTTAACCCTTGTTGTAAATTTTAGCATTTCCTCGACGACGTATTTACTATCTGTTTATTGAATACGGAAACGTCTTAATCATCTGATAACGTGTAGAATCCAGCAGGAATTCAGATCACCTGTTCGGTATAAATAAGAAGCTTTGTAGTTTCCAAACATTGCACAATTGATGTAACTCGACATTTTTGTCATCTACTTCCCTCGTGGTCATATCGCTTCTATATGTACACAAGCTGCGAGACACTCCCTAATCCCTAATCTTCCCAGATATTATGATAGCCTTTAGACTCCTGTGGTTTGGGATTGCATGTGTCGGTAATATTTCCGTTGCTTGGGGCCACAGTCATATAATACCGTTTAAACGAAAGTTGCAGCATTTGACTGTATCCATGGATACTTTCATCTATACAATGTATGCGTAGTTCTTTACCCATCATTTCATTTACAGGGTGGTTATAACTAAACTTTGCTACCTGAGAGGGTACCTATGTAAAGTGAGTGGCCGTAGGACAATGAAAATTTGTGGAAACATTTGTAAGGACATGGGAAGAGAAATAACGAATAAATCACTGAAAGAAACACATTTTAATTTCAGTATGAGAGGGTTTCATTTGTTAATTGCCTGCCGTGTTTACTTTCCACCATCTGCATCCACAACACCCTGCAGCCGTACTAGAGGTACAAATTGTTCGCAGTACTTCTCGAACGGTGGACCATGGGCATGTGCAGCTGTCGTGACACAGCCCATACGCTGCTTCATGATCGTACCTTGCGTCAGACATTCTCAACCATGGCAACAATAACTTCTTCAGCAATTTGTGGAGCAATTGGCCGTCGGCCTCTCCCAGTAGCAATTCCCAAATCGTCAGGTAATTCGTACTTCCGAATCATGTTCTTCAACCCTGAAGCGGAAAGAGTACCTCTCCCTATTTCTTTAATGTGTCGATATTTGGAAGCCGGCCGCTGTGGCCGAGCGGTTCTAGGCGCTTCAGTCCGGAACCGCGCTGCTGCTACGGTTGCAGGTTCGAATCCCGCCTCGGGCATGGATGTGTGTGATAACCTTAGGTTAGTTACGTTTAAGTAGTTCTAAGTCTAGAGGACTGATGACCTCAGGTGGTAGGCCCCATAGTGCTTAGAGCCATTTGAACCATTTGATATTTGCAAAGAGCAGCAGCGCTATTGCTGTTGATTTGATGAAACAGTTTTGCAAGCAAAGCCCTGCCCATCTTGTCCAGAGCCATGTTGACTGTCTGCAACTGTAATGCGCACTGACGCTCGTGCTTCAACACTGCCTGGCCGTAGCTGTACCGGCTCCTAAGGGTAAGACACAACAGTATCACTGCTAATAACGCAAATCCTGCAGCGAACGCTCGGAACACCATTCCTGTAAAGTTGCGTACCCATACAGTAAATAGTTTAACGACTACACTGGATCAAGTAGCGAAAATACAATTATAGCCACGCTGTATATTAACACTGTTAACCAATTGAACTGCGACAGCTGCATTGCTGCAGAGACGGTCGTACTGACATAACTGAGTATGGGATAGTTCGGCGGAATAGTTGATCGTCGTTGTACCAACCATCAGAAAGTAACGCGCCGGATCGGAGGAACGTGAGATCTTAGAGCATTTAGCCACTTCCAGATCTTCGGCGCTCACTCCGAAGTCGTTTGAACCTAATAACTGTGCGAAACATCTGCCGTGAGTACCTCGATTAGAATATAGCTACCTTTAGGTTCAACTGTCGTGGTCGACATCGTGTGGATAACATGGATCGCTGTGTGCTAGCTCCGATGGCAGCAGTAGTTACAAAGGCCACGGCGTCGCGGATCACTCGCCAATTCAACAACATGAACTGCTGTAGTACATCTACATACATATTCGGCAAACGACGGTCTGGTGCATGGCGGAGGTTACCTTGTACCACTACTAGATATTTGCTTCACCGTTCCACTCGAAAAGAGGGAAAGACGACTGCCTCTACGACTCTGCACGAGCCCTAATTTCTCTTATCTTCACGGTCCTTATGTGAAATGTTTGTTGCAGGCAGTAGAACCGTTCTGCAGTCAGCTTCAGATGCCGATTCCCTAAATTTTCTCAATAGTGTCCCGTGAAAAGAACGTCGTCTTGCCTCCATGGATTCCCATTTGAGTTCACGAAGCGTCTCTGTAACATTCACGTCATGTTCGAATCTATCGGTAACAAATCTAGCGGAACCCTTCTCAACTGCTTCGATGTCTTCCTTTAATTCTACCTGGTGGGTATCCCAAACTATCGAGAAGTATTCAAGAATTTGTCACACTAGTGTTCTATACGCGGCCTCCTTTATAGATGAACCACACATTCCTAAAATTCTGCCAATAAACCGAAGTTCACTATTCGCCTTCCCTACTGTTGTTCTTACGTTCTCGTTCTACTCATAGTTCATATCGTTTTGAAACTTAAGGCCTCCATCCTTAATCTATGTGACTCTGTCAAGCAGTAGTAAAGAGCTGTGAGGAGGTCAGATCACTGTCCTATAGAGGCAATTCCTCAAATGCATCTTACGGAATATTCTATGGTTGCTCGAAAACCGCCAATGGAAGTTCGAAACACAGGATGACTGCACGAATTTGGTGGTGGAAAAGGCAAATGCCATACTGATATTCATAGGAAGAAACCTGGAGTAACTAAGAAGCCTCTAGTTCGACCAATACTTGAGTATTGCTCAGCAGTCTGGTGAACTATAGGATTGATAAAGCAAATAGAAAATATCTAAAGAAGAGTAGCGTTTTTCGTCTCACGTTCGCTTAGCGACCGCGAAAGCGTCACTGTGATGTCCTTCCAACTCCAGTGTGTAGCGGGACTTTGAATTTCGCGGCGCTACACTCGTTCCCTCAGATAAAAAATATCCCGTCGCAGCGGTATGAGCGCTCGACGGCAGAGAAACTACTAAAATTGTAACTCTTTTTTTGTTTTCTATTCGTTTTTTATTTGTCTCTTGATAGCCGAAGCTTAAGGCAGACGTGATCTGATTAAGACGAAAAAACTTATTAATGTGTAGACATCGTGGAAGTTGTTACGAAATTCGGAGGATGGAGAGAAGCAACTAAAATAAATTGTATTTAAGATCAAGACGGTTTTGTATACATTAGAAATTCCTGGACAATGAAACTTATTGCAAGATTTCGGAGCAGACTTTTCGCGCAGAAATGAAGTAGGAGATTTTTGAAGACCTGGACGCCGCATGAAAGAAGACATTTAACCTGGTAAAGGATTAACTCTTATCTACGCCATTTCCCCCTGTCACTTACATTTTGTTATTCTCTGTTCTTTTTCAATACTTTTTGTAGTGGAAATTGGTTTAACGTTTGCTCAAAAACGCCACAAGGACCACCCCAACAATAGCTTTTCTGTAATACGAAGTCCGATTTGCTTTTCAATCTTTCCCTTTTTTCACGGTCATTTACGATTTTAAAACCCCCTTTTTATTCACGATTTCTTCCTACATTTTCAACATTTTCTTTTCCTTTTCTTCTCTTCTCATTTTCTTTTTTTATTAAACACTACAAGTGACGATACTGGAAGAGAAGCGTTGTGCACCACGGTGTGGTGTATTGTTAAAATTCTGAGAGCGTACGTTCCTCGAACAATCAACCAGTATATTGCTTCCTCCTATGAACATCTACCGAAATACTACAGATGTAAAATTACACAGATTCGACCTCACTCGGAGAATTACCAACGATGGTTTCTCCCACAGACCATTCACTACCGGAACGGAAAAGGGGGGCGAGTGGGAGTGAAAATGGTACATAAATATCTTCCGCCATATATCATAAGGTGGCTCGCGGAGTATTAGTATATATGTAGATTTAGAAAGCATGCGATGCCACTGGGTCCCATCAAGATCACCTCTGGTTGGTACAGTCGGTAAACTGGACAGCAGAGATCACATTTCTGACGTGCTAAGGCAGTTGGATGTGCCCTATTTTAGAGGTCTCCCTCTTTCAACGAGACAATGCAAGACAGCATTTTTCCCGTGCTTTTCTGATCCAAGTCGAGACAAGGATATTCGGCTGTTCCCTTGGACAGCACAATCTCCGCCGGCCGCAGTGGCCGAGCGGTTCTAGGCGCTACAGTCTGGAACCGCGCGACTGCTACGGTCGCAGGTTCGAATCCTGCCTCGGGCATGGATATGTGTGATGTCCTTAGGTTAGTTAGGTTTAAGTAGTTCTAAGTTCTAGGGGACTGATGACCTTAGAAGTTAAGTCCCATAGTGCTTAGAGGCATTTGAACCACAATCTCCAAATACGAAATGTGGCTATAAAAGAACTGGACTATTGTTGTAAAACATTTTATTTAAAAACATACATATTTAATCAAATGAAACTATATGGTTCCAGAAACCTTTCAAGGCTCAAACATGTATGATGTGTACATGCAGACTGAAGCAATGAATGAAAATTTGAACCGTTGTTGGTATTCGAGCCCAGATCTCCTGGTCACTAGATAGGTGCACTAATCACTACCATAAGCTGGCACAATGACATTAGAAATGGGATTCTGAATATGGACTGAGGAGGTGGTCCGCGCAGTTGTACAAAGTCACTGTGCCAGCGTGTCGTAGGGTTAGCGCGTCTCCCTAATGAGCAGGAGACCCACGTTTGAACTCTGACCTTCGTATAAATTTTCATTTATTGTTTCAGTCTGCATATATACATCATATGTATTTAACCCTTCAATATACTCTTCTCCTCTATCCCTGCGCCGGCCGAAGTGGCCGTGCGGTTAAAGGCGCTGCAGTCTGGAACCGCAGGACCGCTACGGTCGCAGGTTCGAATCCTGCCTCGGGCATGGATGTTTGTGATGTCCTTAGGTTAGTTAGGTTTAACTAGTTCTAAGTTCTAGGGGACTAATGACCTCAGCAGTTGAGTCCCATAGTGCTCAGAGCCATTTGAACCAACCATCTATCCCTGCAACGCTCCTTGTCAATTTTACGTTGATGCAAACAGTGCTGGAAGTCTTTCTCTGTGAATTTCCTTGATGACGTGTCCTGCTTTTCTTTAACTGCTTCAGCGGACTGAAATCTTGTTCAGACTTTTAAAGCAGATTTGACCTTGGGGAACAGATAAAAATCACATGGTGCTAGGTCTGGTGAATAAGGTCGGTGGTCCAGCACTGGGATGCTGTGCTTCGCTAGAAACTTTTTAACAGGCAAGGCGATATGAGCCGGTGCGTTGTCTTGATGCAGAACCCATGACTTGTTCTTCCACAATTCGGTTCGTTATTTTCTTATTTTCTCACGGAATTGAGCAAGAACTTCATGATAGTAATGTTGATTAATAGTTTGGCCTTCAGGAACCCAGTGAAGATACACAGTTCCTAGAATATCGAAAAACACAATCGTAATCTCTTTGAGTCCTGATTTGCGCATTCTAGCTTTTATCTCTCTCGCCGTAGTTGGGACTTTCCAGTGCATAGACTGATGCTTAGTTTATGGATCATAAGTGGAAAAACAAGATTCACCACAAACATTTTCACGAGCTTCATTTTGTTGGGTCGTCAGAATTTACGGCACCAATTTCGCACATATTTTTTCTCATGTTAAACTGATTATTTAAAATTTGCCTTACGCTTTCTTTTTCAATTCCTACAGTTTCAGCAATCAATCGAAAACTCAGTCGACGGTCAGACCGAATCAAATTTCCTATTTTTTCGATATTTTCTTCATTTCTTGATGTTGGAGTGCGTCCCGGACATGAGTTACCTTCAACGTCATCTAGGCCATCTTTGAAACACTCAGGACTCATGCACGCGATAAACAGTCTTCGCCATATACTTCTTTTAGTAACAGATATGTTTTAGTATTTTTCCAAAGTTTCATGTGAAACTCCACGACAACTCGTTGCTCAATTATTACACTTATCATTTTACCGGCAAAACAAAACAACAGCTTTCATACAAACGAAAGCCACGGGTACACTGGTTTGTCTGCAGACACCAGAGATGCCGCATTCGACTGAGAAGGCCTCACATATCCCGGATATTCGTCTCCCATCTCTCGCCCATGCTTACTCTTGACAGCATGAGTCCAGTTATTTTAAAGCCACATCTCGTATCTCGCCTACTTAAAACATCCAGACGTGGGATGTCGAGGGACTGACGTAGCACAACAACACTGCTCGCCAGCCACTGTGACTGAAGCGACGTGGATTGACATCCCGTATCTGTCACCAACACTTAGTTCGTCTCAGTGCCCAGTTGGGTTAGACATACGGTTTCAGCTAGACTTGTCAGCTCTGTGTACTAAATTTCGCATCCCGTATACTCACTCCCATATCGCCTACAGATTCAGGTATGTGTTATTCCTACCTACTGCACACGCACAATAAGTAATATTTCGTTATTTATTATCGTTCCTGATGTTGAAATTATAATGGGCAGCTAGCTGTGTGTCGCTTCACAAGCCACGTTTCCTATGTACATGTGCATTCGCGAAGCAGTTCAGGTTCCCTGCTCCATACACTTTCCTTAATACTAACCAAAACTTTTTTCAGTTCCACAATAGAAACATTACAGTTACCTGTTCGTTGTATAGAACAAGTTTCACCGGTGCAAAACAACACTGTAACATTCACTTATACTAGTGTTCGATCCTAAAGTATCCAGGACTGGATCCAAATGTTCCAGCAATTGGTACTGAAATGAGGGTACTGATGACCATTTAAGTGTCTGGACTGGTACCTGAAAGTTGGTGGACTCCTTCGCAGTGCTGGAGAGGAATGATCAATGTGCTGGTGCCGGGTTTCACTTTTTTCTGTCTTTTCATTTACCCACTGACGAGGCTCGGCGGTTAGTGCTAGAATACGGATTCAAATGCCTGGCGTTCGACACCTATTCGGTCCTAAGATTTTGATCTGTCACTTCTAGCTTTTTTCCCTCTGGCACCATTTGTTAATGTTAAAAATTGCGATTTCCATAGTTGTTAAGAATACACGTTAAACTGTCGGTATCCGCATACGTGCCTCGGTAAACTAGGTCAGTGATCAGAGGAAGCAAGGGTGTACTATCTCCAATAGGACCCTGCACAGTAAAGCTAAAAAATGGTTCAAATGGCTCTAAGCACTATGGGACTTAACATCTGAGGTAATCAGTCCCCTAGACTAAGAACCACTTAAACCTAAATAAGCTAAGGGCATCATCCATGCTCGAGGAAAGATTCGAACCTGCGACCGTAGCAGCAGCCCCTAGAACGGCACGGCCACAACGGCCGGCTAGTAAAGTTACTTTCGTGTCGATGATATATCTACTTTTTAACAATCCATGAGAATACAAACAGATCACTGCACCGCACAATAACTGATAACAGTTATCCATAGAGATCAGTTACGTATTTGGCTTATAGCCCACAGGTTAGAAGAATATAATAACAAACCACTTCCACTGAGACAGAGTTTTGCATGGTTCATTTAGGCTTGTTTTGCTGACTCAACTGGAAGAGTGTTGTTGTTATTGTGGTCTTCAGTCCTGAGACTGGTTTGATGCAGCTCCCCATGCTACTCTATCCTGTGCAAGCTTCTTCATCTCCCAGTACGTACAGCAGCATACATCCTTCTGAATCTGCTAAGTGTATTCATCTCTTGGTCTCCCTCTACGATTTTTACCCTCCACGCTGCCCTCCAGTACTAAATTGGTGATCCCTTGATGCCTCAGAACGTGTCCTACCAACCGATCCCTTCTTCTAGTCAAGTTGTGCCACAAGCTCCTCTTCTCCCCAATCCTATTCAATACCTCCTCATTAGCTATGTGATCTACCCACCTAATTTTCAGCATTCTTCTGTAGCACCACATTTTGAAAGCTTCTATTCACTTCTTGTCCAAACTGTTTATCGTCCATGTTTCACTTCCATACGTAGCTACACTGTATACGAATACTTTCAGAAACGACTTCCTGAAACTTAAATCTATACTTGATGTTAACAAATTTCTCTTCTTCAGAAACGCTTTCCTTGTCATTGCCAGTCTACATTTTATATCCTCTCTACTTCGACCATCATCAGTTATTTTGCTCCCCAAATAGCAAAACTCCTTTACTACTTTAAGTTTCTCATTTCCTAATCTAATTCCCTCAGCGTCACCCGATTTAATTTGACTACATTCCATTATCCTCGTTTTGCTTTTGTTGATGTTCATATTATACCCTCCTTTCAAGACACTGTCCATTCCGTTCAACTGCTCTTCCAAGTCCTTTGCTGTCTCTGACAGAATTACAATGTCATCGGCGAACCTCAAAGTTTTTGTGCCTTCTCCATGAATTTTAATACCTACTCCGAATTTTTCTTTTGTTTCCTTTACTGCTTGCTCAATATACAGATTGAATAACATCGGCGAGAGGCTACAACCCTGTCTCACTCCTTTCCCAACCACTGCTTCCCTTTCATGCCCCTCGACTCTTGTAACTGCCATCTGGTTTCTGTACAAATTGTAAATAGCCTTTCGCTCCCTGTATTTTACCCCTGCCACCTTCAGAATTTGAAAGACAGTATTCCAGTTAACACTGTCAAAAGCTTTCTCTAAGTCTACAAATGCTAGAACCGTAGGTCTGACTTTTCTTAGTCTTTCTTCTAAGATAAGTCGTAAAGTTAGTATTGCCTCACGTGTTCCAACATTTCTACGGAATCCAAACTGATCTTCCCCGAGGTCCGCTTCTACCAGTTTTTCCATTCGTCTGTAAAGAATTCGCGTTAGTATTTTGCAGCTATGACTTATTAAACTGATAGTTCGGTAATTTTCACATCTGTCAACACCTGCTTTCTTTGGGATTGGAATTATTATATTCTTCTTGAAGTGTGAGGGTATTTCACCTTTCTCATACATCTTGCTCACCAGATGGTAGAGTTTTGTCATGACTGGCTCTCCCAAGGCCGTCAGTAGTTCTAATGGAATGTTGTCTACTCCTGGGGCCTTGTTTCGACTCAGGTCTTTCAGTGCTCTGTCAAACTCTTCACGCAGTATCTTATCACCCATTTCGTCTTCATCTACATCCTCTTCCATTTCCATAATATTGTCCTCAAGTACATCGCCCTTGTATAAACCCTTTATATACTCCCACCTTTCTGCCTTCCCTTCTTTGCTTAGAACTGGGTTTCCATCTGAGCTCTTGATATTCATACAAGTGGTTCTCTTTTCTCCAAAGGTCTCTTTAATTTTCCTGTAGGCAGTATCTATCTTACCCCTAGTGAGATAAGCCTCTACATCCTTACATTTGTCCTCTAGCCATCACCGCTTAGCCATTTTGCACTTCCTGTCGATCTCATTTTTGAGACGTTTGTATTCCTTTTTGCCTGCCTCATTTACTGCATTTTTATAATTCCTCCTTTCATCAATTAAATTCAATATTTCTTCTGTTACCCAAGGATTTCTATTAGCCCTCGTCTTTTACCTACTTGATAGTCTGCTGCCTTCACTACTTCATCCCTCAAAGCTACCCATTCTTCTTCTGCTGTATTTCTTTCCCCCATTCCTGTCAATTGTTCCCTTACGCTCTCCTTGAAACTCTGTACAACCTCTGGTTTAGTCAGTTTATCCAGGTCCCATCTCCTTAAATTAGCATCTTTTTGTAGTTTCTTCTCATAACCAATAGATTGTGGTCAGAGTCCACATCTGCCCCTGGAAATGTCTTACAATTTAAAACCTGGTTCCTAAATCTCTGTCTTACCATTATATAATCTATCTGATACCTTTTAGTATATCCAGGATTCTTCCATGTATACAACCTTCTTTTATGATTCTTGAACCAAGGTTAGCTATGATTAAGTTATGATCTGTGCAAAATTCCACCAGACGGCTTCCTCTTTCATTCTTCCCCCCAATCCATGTTCACCTACTATGTTTCCTTCTCTCCCTTTTCCTACTCTCGAATTCCAGTCACCCATGACTATTAAATTTTCGTCTCTCTTCACTACCTGAATAATTTCTTTTATCTCATCATACATTTCATCAATTTCTTCATCATCTAGTTGGCATACAAACTTGTACTACTGTAGTAGGCATGGGCTTTGTGTCTATCTTGGCCACAATAATGCGTTCACTATGCTGTTTGTAGTAGCTTACCCGCACTCCTATTTTTTTATTCATTATTAAACCTACTCCTGCGTTACCCCTATTTGATTTTGTATTTATAACCCTGTATTCATCTGACCAAAAGTCTTCTTCCTCCTGCCAGCGAACTTCACTAATTCCCACTATATCTAACTTTAACCTATCCATTTCCCTTTTTAAATTTTCTAACCTACCTGCCCGATTAAGGGATCTGACATTCCACGCTCCGATCCGTAGAACGCCAGTTTTCTTTCTCCTGATAACGACGTCCTCTTGAGTAGTCCCCGCCCGGAGATCCGAATGGGGGACTATTTTACCTCAGGAATATTTTACCCAAGAGGACGCCATCATCATTTAATCATACAGTAAAGCTGCATGCCCTCGGGAAAAATTACGGCTGTAGTTTCCCCTTGCTTTCAGCCGTTTGCAGTACCAGCACAGCAAGGCCGTTTTGGTTAATGTTACAAGGCCAGATCAGTCAAACATCCAGACTGTTGCGCCTGCAACTACTGAAAAGGCTGCTGCCCCTCTTCAGGAACCACATGTTTGTCTGGCCTCTCAACAGATACCCCTCCGTTGTGGTTGCACCTACGGTACGGCCATCTGTATCGCTGAGGCACGCAAGCCTCCCCACCAACGGCAAGGTCCATGGTTCATGGGGGGACTGGAAGAGTACACTCAGTAAAAGTAGTGACGAAGGCCGAATTAGAGAGGACATAAATAGCAGACCGCTGATAGGTATAAAGCGTTTCTGAAAAAAGAAATTGGTGATCAGTTGCAAATGTAAATGCTAGAAATTCTTTTCCAAAGACATTAGTCTGGAGTGTAGCCTTGTACCTAAATGAGACGTGGACGATAAACAGTTCAAACCCGAACAGAACAGAAGCTTTTGAAATGATTTATTGCAGGGGGATGTTGAAGGTTACATGGGTAGACCCAGTAACTAATCAGGTACTGAATCGAGCTGGCGAAAAAATAGGTTTATTTATTACACAACTCGCCTAAAAACACATCCTGATGCCCCAAGGAATCATCATTATGGTAAAGTGTATGTGTATAAATATTGTTTTAGGAGACCAGTGGTTGATGACAGAAAGCAGGTTCTGATGGGTGTATGTCGCAGTGGTTCAGCAGAGATTATAGTGGAGGCGATTTCTGCCCAGTACGAGATCGAAAGAATTTCTTCGATCATCCTACTAGGACCGATTTCAATATAAGGGGATGGGGGGCAGTCGATTATCAGAGTTATCTAATCTATCACTGTGGAAGTTGATGCAATGACAACTATAGACTTCGCATCTGGATTAGCAGCTTACCGAGCTGTTTGCTCCTAATAAGTTAATTTGCTTCTACCAAACTGTCGTTGCATGCACTGGAGCGATGGGGGAGGGGAGGAGGGAGCGCAGACTAAGCAACACAGAGGAAGGCGTCACTGTTACTTGTTGGACGTTTTATCTCGCAGGAAGGTACAAGAGACAGAGTTAGGTGGCACAATTGCTGAGGTATTGCACTCGCTTTCAAGAGGAAAGGGATTCAAATCCTCGCCAGGTCTCCAGATATATACGTTGTCCGTGGTTTTCGTAGATCGTAAGGCAAATGCTAGGCCGATATTTTCGAAACAGACGTGATCAATTTGCTTCTCCATCGTTGCCGAATCCGAGTATGTGGTCCAATTCTAACGGTCTCGTCGTCGACGGAGCGTTGAACTTTATCTCCCTTCCCTCCTTCCTTTCTTCACAATAGTGATGGATATCGATTTAGCTGGCGCCTGAAAAAAAGGAAACACCGATTTCCCCCTTAAATATTTAAATAACCTTGTTTTACACATTCCTCTGTCGTAGCTTACTTCAGGAGAAGCACAGGCTGAAAAGCTAAAATATAAGATTAATCACAGTACCAAAGGGATGTACAAGCGATTAATTGAAAGCGCCATCCGAATGGACTATCAGAACTGACTCCACAGTTTCACGCAGTTCATAATGACTGCCTATAGTTATTCCCAGGATTAAGATAACGTGGATTTGCTGTGGGAATGGGTTTATTTTCTTTGAATAGGATAAGCAGTAGCTGCTTAGCAGCAGTGAGTTGTTTATTTACCAGGCCAAAGTGCAAAGGCATTTATCAAACCCATCAAAAATTGACGATTTCCAAAAAAATTAACTCTATCGGAGAGACACGCAACTGTACGATAGCGGAACAGATAGCAGTCTTGTAGTTTTGGTCGTGGCAGGTGTCATCATGCGATAATGGAAGATAATTTATAGCAAAACAAAATTTCCTACAGCTATCACCGTTTACTGCAGGCACTGGCAACCTTTGGTGACTTGCGGGACAGATTCAGACACTTCCTTAAGCACGCAGGACACCTCGTCACGTGACGTGACAGCAGCGCTCCTAGCACACAAAGTCAAAACTATAGAGTCCGTGACAATGTTAATAAGTTAACAAACCGATATGAATGAGAAAATTTTCCTACGCGCCAAGCCAACAAATTATGTTTGGAAACACGTGTTTTTGAGTGTGCATTCATTTTATATTCATCCCATCTTCAGCTGTTTACATTTCTTTACCCGTCGTGAACATTGTTTCTCTCCTTACAGTGTTTTGAAATAGCTGTCCTAAAAAATTCCGTGGCAAAATTCTGCGACGTCGTTGGTAAAGGAACAATGTTCACAATCCGTAAATAAATGTAAACATCTGAAGAACGTTTGCCAGGCATCTTGAAAAGTCATCACGGAAAAATAAATATATGAAAGCAACTGATTGCAGCTTATTCATTATAAATTGCCTTTGGTTTCAACACTTGTAGAGTTTTAACACATCCACAACGCACGAGAATTATTTTCTAATATTAATACGAGAAAGAATGGAACAATAAAATTCTGCAGTGAGACATGCACTCCCAGTCAACAAGCAATTACGTATAACTTTGCGGTTTTTGGCCACAAGCAGTTAATTCGAATGAGTTAATATCCATCTATTGATCAATTTTTACACTATTATTTTCCTTCTGCCATATTTTTCCCCCTTCTCGGATAATATTCCGTTACAAATTGACGCCATTCTGACCAGTGGTGTTATTTCTACAGCGTTTTGAAAGTTTAATTATAATCACCCTGTACTTTCGTAATGTAATTATTTTCGGTATTAATATTCTATGTTTCTGAGTCTTTTAAATATATTATGGAACGTTTATAAAATCTACTCTCTGTCGCTGTACCAGCAGCCATCTTATCTGTTAAATTTTATGCAAATCCAACAAAGTTTTGTTTCCTTTTCTTCAAACTCTTTCAGTTTCAGTTACATACAGTCTAAGACAAAAAAAAAAAGAAAGGAAAACGACGCACCCTACGAAAGAAGTATCCGAAAGGGACTGAATTCGGTAGATGTGATGTGCAAGTACAGCGAACAAGGTATTACAATTTCAGAAAAAATGGACGATTTATTCAAGAGCAAGAGCTGCACAAATCGAGCAAGTAAATAACGCGTTGGTCTACCTATGGCCTTTATGCAAGCAGTTATTCGGGTTGGCATTGGTTGATAGAGTTGTTGGATGTCCTCCTAAGGAGTAGCATGCCAAATTCTGTCCAACTGAAGCGTCAGATCGTCAAAACTCCGAGCTGGTTGGAGGGTCCTGGCCATGATGCTCCACACGTTCTCAATTGGGGAGAGATCTGGTGGGCTTGGTGGCTAAGGTAGGGTTTGGTAAGCACAAACAGTAGAAACTCTCGCCGTGTGCGGTAGGGCATTATGTTTCTGAAATGTAAGCCCAGGAGGGCTTGCCATGCAGGGCAACAAAAGGGGGCGTAGAATATCGTCGACGTACCGCTGTGCTGTACGGGTCCTGCGATGACAACCAAAGTGATCCTGCTATGAAAAGAACTGACTGTCGGGCCGCAAGTAGAATATTGAACTCAATTCATTCTTTGCTTTCTGCATTTTGTGTCGTTCTGCAATTTAGGAGATAAGTGTTTTCCCCCTTTGTCGTTGATCCACTGATATTAGTTACTACAACCATGTACGATGACGCCTGCCGTATAATAATACTTTTTATTTTTACGTTTCAAAAATGACAATCATTCCGTTCAGTAAACGAAGTTTAAAGCGCTGCCATGTGAGGAAATGTAAATGAATGAAACCAGAGGACGCTCCGACTGATACAGGAATCGGGATGACAATCATTAAAACAAAGTGCTTTCCGTTGTGGCGTCATGTTTTTACAAATTTCAAGCACCAGGTTTCTACTCCGAATGTGTAAATATTTTGATGCCGCCCGCCAACTTAGGGATAAATGAGCATCGTAATAAAATAAGAGAAGTAAGAGCTCGCACGGATAGATTTAAGTGTTCGTTTTTTCCTGGCTCAATTCGAGAAATAGTCTGAAGATGGTTTGGTGAACCCTCTGCCAGATGGTTAAGTGTGAATTGCACGGCACTCGTGTGGATATAGAGCTAAAACTTCAGCCCAGCTGAAGTCATATCAGGATGCAACACCGGTTGACAAGTAGGTCAGGCGTCTCCAAAACGGCTGCAAAACTGCTTGCCACTCTGAGAGAACAATAATGGAAAATGCCTGCCGCTGTTTAGTGAGACATCTTACAGGAAGAGTAGTAGGCGCGATACCATCGAAGGACGAACAACATCGTGTTGACACCACAACAGTTGGAAGAACGTAATTTTCCGAGCGGTACTGGCGATAAAGTACACCACAGCAAGGAATTCGGCTCAAGGACAAACAAAAATAAAGAGAAAACGAACGAGAATAAGAAAAAGGAACAGCATCCTTCTGTCAAAACTAATTTCCGTTTGCTGGATATAACAGAACATGGCGACTGTCCAGTTATTAATATTATTTTACGATAAAACATCCTACAGCTCTTGGTGGTGCGTCCAGCGCCCTTTGAGAGCTCTTCGTTGTTCTCTTGTATGTGGATGCTATTCGACAGACTACTTGCGGGGAGTATGGTCTGTAATGCGCTGCCGCAATGAGCCAGTTGCATTATTCTCCTTCCAATATCGGCGGCGCTCCTGGCGCATGGCTGCGCAGTTCAATGGAGGAACCAGTGCGGCAGGTCGGCCGCGTGCTGCCTGAGCTGTGACTGGTGAGGCCAGACGCTGATAGCGGTCTCCTGGCGAGGACACCTGCCCGCCTTATCTCGCGCGGCTGAGGACGCGGAAGGGGCCGGACTCGTTTATCTGGAGCAAGTATGCAACCTTTGCTCATTATCATTGCGCCTGGCAGCTAGCATAAGACGCAGTCACGCCGGGAAATACTGAAGTATTTGTCCCGATAGGTTTCCCGTGCAAGAACATGAGCGAAACGAAAAGACATTCTATGGTATCTGTCACTCAGTTTGTACTCTAGTTCTCCCTATTTTTAACTGAGTCGTTTCCAATTTAATGTGTTGAGATATTATAAGACCATTCGGAAAGAGATTGGTCAGGCCCCATTCCGGGAATCTACACTTCTCTTAGTTTCTCTAAATTCCTTATACGAATGACGCAGACGGAGCGGTCCCTTCAAATATGTCGATTTCCTTTCCTGTACACTGTTACACACGTTGAGCACGTCATTCACTTGATTCTATTTGACACAGTAACAGATACACTTACAGTGAAGTAAAGCTCCGAGTTCTGGTCCAGACGCGCCAATAGGGACCGACTGACTGCCGTGTCGTACTGAGCTAATAGCGTCACTCGCATGCGGTTTGGTGGAACGTGGGATAAGCATATCGTTCTATCATCTTAGGCTTTCTAGGCGTCGGAGTCCTCAGTTGACATCGCGAGGCTGAGTGCACTCCGTTACAGACTCCTACAAAGGAAAAGTACCGGGAATCGAATCTGGGTCTTCTGCGTACCAGTCACACACTCCTACCACTGAGCTACGATGGCGGACTTACACACACACTAAACGATCGCATTTTTACGTTAGACACATTACCCTAGAAAGAGATAAAAGTAGCACCAGTCGCTCATATCTGCTAAAAAATTTCAAGAGCTCTTTCTTGATTTGTAAGATAAACGTCGGAACCAGTAATCTTAGACATTCCCACCTGGAAACCTCCTGCTCCACCTCTAGGTCTCTAGGATTTGGCACAAAACTACCAAACCCCCAAATTCACAGATCTCAAACAGTCGCCTCAGACTGAAAAGAAAATTTAAAAACTCCCATCCCTGCCCACGTAAGCTTGTGGTACGATGCTGATGAGACATTTAACTCAACTACTACACTGCCTGACAAAGAATATGACGCACCCAGAAAGGAAGCAGGAAAGAAAATGAAGCTTCACGTCTTGAGATGGTATGCGATGTTTTTTCAGTGATTACAAAATCGAGTCAGAGTTACAAAGAACTGACAGCATGAGCTAATTTTTCAGTGCGACTTTGCACTCCTTTTACATCTATATCTCCATCTACATGATTACCCTGCAGTTCTCAGTTAAGTGCCTGGCAGATGGTTCATAGAACCACCTTTAAGCAACTTCTCTACCGTTCCACTATCGAGCAGCTAGCGGGAAAACGAACACTTAAATCTTTGAAACTTTCTGGTGCATTAAAACTGTGTGCCGGACCGAGACTCGAACTCGGGACCTTTGCCTTTCGCGGGCAAGTACTCTGCCGTCTTAGCTACCCAAGCACGAGATCTTCTGTGCAGTTTCGAAGGTAGGAGACGAGGCACTGGCGGAACTGAAGCTGTGAGGGCGGGGAGGGGGGTTCGTGAGTCGTGTTTGGATAGTCCAGACTGTACAGCACTTGCCAGCGAAAGCCAAAGGTCACAAGTTCGAGTCTCGGTCAGGCGCACAGTTTCTACCTGCCGGGAAGATTCATATCAGCAGACACTCCACTGCAGAGTGAAAATGTCATTCCGGAAACATAAATCTTTCCTTGCGAGCCCCGATTTCTCTTATTTTATTATGATGATCATTTCTCCCAGTGTAGATGGGCGCCAACAAACCATTTTCACACTCTTGGGAGAAAAGTGGCGATGGAAATTTCATGAGGTCTTGAAGCAGCATAAAACGCCTTTGTTTTAATGACAGCCACCCCAATTCGTGTATCAGAACCGCGGCACTCTCTCCCCTATTTCGTGATAATACAAAACGAGCTGTCCTTCTTTGATAATTTTCGATGTGCCCCGTCAATCCTATATGATAAGGATCCCACACCGCACAGCAATACTCCAGAAGAGGGCGGACAAGCGTAGTGTAAGCATTCTCCTCAGTGGACCTGTTACATTTTCTAACTATTCCGCCAATAAATCGCAGTCTTTGGTTTGCTTTCATCACAGCGTTATTTATGTGATCGTCCCAGTTTAAGTTATTCGTAATCGCAATCCTTAAGTATTTATTTGGGTTCACAGCCTTCAGATTTGTGTGATTTATCGTGTAACTGAAATTTAGCGGATTCTCTTTAGTGTACATGTAGATGGCTTCATAGTTTTCAAGATTTAGAGTCAATTGCCACTTTTTGCAGCATACAGATATCTTGCAGATGCAGCGTGGTTGCATGCACTGAGTCGTTTGGGAAGGGTACCATAAATCTGTTGTACTCTCTACTGAGGCTAACTCTCCCCCAACGTGTAAGTGGTTCAAATGACTCTGAGCACTATGGGACTTAACTTCTAAGGTCATCAGTCCCCTAGAACTTAGAACTACTTAAACCTAACTAACCTAAGGACATCCGACACATCCATGCTCGAGGCAGGATTCGAAGCTGCGACCGTAGCGGACGCGTAGTTCCAGACAGTAGCGCCTAGAACCGCTCGGCCATTCCGGCCGGCTGTAAGTGGTCCTTGATAGCCTTGTCACTGGCTCTGGGACGGAGTTGACGTCACATCTGCTCCCACACATGTTCTATTGTGGACAGATCTTGGGCTCTTGCTGTCACTGGAGCTCCTCAACATCGAGTATGCAGTCCAAAGATATACATGTCATTTGTAGAAGAGCATTATCCTGTCGAAAAATAGCATCACGATACTGCTGTATGAGTGGCAGCATGTGAGGGCACATGATTTCCATGGCGTGGCGTTGTGCCGCCAGAGCTCTCTCAATTACTACCCGCCGTGATCTGGAGTCATACCCAATGGCTACCCACACCATGAGGCCAGGAGTGACAACGCTGTGGACGGCAGCTGTGACCGAGTGGTTCTAGGCGCTTCAGTCTGGAACCGCGAGACCGCTACGGTCGCAGGTTCGAATCCTGCCTCATGCATGGATGTGTGTGATGTCCTTAGGTTAGTTAGGTTTAAGTAGTTCTAAGTTCTAGGGGACTGATGACCTCAGATGTTAAGTCCCATAGTGCTCAGAGGCATTTGAACCATGTGACAACGCTGTGCCTCTCCAAAGGTCACCGCCATACACGCCAATGATGGCGAAGAGAGATAGTGTAGAACCGTGATTCATTATTGGACGGTCTAAGGCGCTGCAGTTATGGACTGTTTGGCTGGTCCCGGCGGAGGTTCGAGTCCTCCCTCGGGCATGGGTGTGTGTGTTTGTCCTTAGGATAATTTAGTTTAAGTAGTGTGTAAGCTTAGGGACTGATGACCTTATGAGTTAAGTCCCATAAGATTTCACACACATTTGAACATTATTGGACAGGATACGACGCATTGAAGAGCAGTCCATGCTCCCCACACTCGGCAGCAATCAAAACGCAGCCGTTTGGGATACAGTGTTAACGGTAGCTTACACATGGGTCGGTAATTCACTAGTATGGCTGCTGCTAGTGTCTAATGACACCTAGTGTTACGAGAATCCATTAGCTGTCCCCACAGATGCGAAGATGTGCTTGGTGCACACGGATATTCCATTGTGGATGCCAGACAGGGTCGACCAGAAATTTGACAGCTAGTATGCCTATCCTTACGTCCCCACGCAGTCCCAGATCGGGCCATGGTGACAACCGAATGCCCCACAAATCTGAATATTACACATTTCGAGTAGTTGGCCAAATGTAGACCCAAAATTAGGCCCCTTTTACTGTCAGGTGCTGATAACACCGTCAAAAATGAGTAAGTGACATATCTGTGTCCTTCACGGTAAACACTCGACAACTGCCACTGTTCTGTCCCATTATATACGATGGACACTCCAAAAGAAATGCACACTATTTTTTTTTAAAAACCCATCTTTTATTCCACATGTTTGAAAGTTTTACAGTGTGTAGATACATCCTTTAGGAACAATATTTTCATTTCTTCACATAATTTCCATCCCTCTCAACTGCCTTACGCCATCTTGGAACCAGCGCCTGTACACCCGCACGGTAAAATTCTGGACCAACCTGTTGGAGCCACTGTTTGGCAGCGTGCACAAGGAAGTCATCATCTTCAAACCTTGTTACACAAAGAGAGTCTTTCAGTTTCCTAAAGAGATGACAGTCACATGGAGCCAGGTCAGGACTGTAAGGTGGGTGTTTCAGTGTTGTCCATCCGAGTTTTGTGATCGCTTCCATGGTTTTTTGACTGACATGTGGCCGTGCATTGTCGTGCAACAGCAAAACATCCTGCTTTTGCCGATGTGGTCGAACACGACTCAGTCGAGTTTGAAGTTTCTTCAGTGTCGTCACATATGCATCAGAATTTATGGTGGTTCCACTTGACATGATGTCCACAAGCAAGAGTCCTTCGGAATGGGAAAACACCGTAGCCATAACTTTTCCAGCAGAAAGTGTGGTTTTGAATTTTTCTTCTTGGGTGAATTTGCATGATGCCACTTCATTGATTGCCTCTTCGTCTCTGGTGAAAAATGATTTAGCCATATTTCATCACCTGTCATAATTCTTCCAAGAAATTCATCTCCACCATTCCCGTACTGTTCCAAAAGTTCGCTGCATACCGTTTTTCTTGTTTATTTGTGAGCCACTGTCAACTTCCTGGGAACCCATCTGACACAAACCTTTTTTAACGACAACACTCTCAGTATTCTGCAAACACTTCCTTCCCCTATCCAAACGTAGCGTGACAATTCGTTCACTGTGATGCGTCTGCCAGCAGTCACCAATTCGGTAACTCTCTGCACATTGTCTAGAGTGTGTGCAGTACGAGGCCTGTCGCTGCGAGGACAATCCCCAATATTGCCGTGGCTGCTTTCATCACATAACCTGCTTGCCCACCGACTAACTGTACTGTGATCGACAGCAGCATCTCCATACACCTTTTTCAACTTCTTGTGGATGTTTCCCACTGTCTCGTTTTCACAGCACAGGAATTCTATGACAGCACGTTGCTTCTGACGAACGCCAAGTGTAGCAGCCATCTTGAAGACATGCTGTGACGGCGCCACTAACGGGAACAGGTCGAACTAAGTTTGAAAACAAGCGGCAAAGATATATCTACACACTGTAAAACTTTCACACATGCAGAATGAAAACTGTATTTTTACAAAAATTGTGTGCATTTCCTTTAAAGTGACCCTCGTAGCTTACCATGCCTGGTAATAACACTAAATACGAAAAACACTAATGCAGTCTGGTGGCCGTTCTGTTTGTCACAGAGAATTGTTACTCTAATCCTGCCAATGGGATCTACGTGTACGAAGTTACGCTGACATCCAGCTATGTCTCCTGGTTGCTTCACTTTTTTTTTTCAGGCTGTGTACTTTGTTCCCTTTACATGTTAGCATCGGTACTGAACCATAGTGTATCTGCTAAGTATCAGAGAAAGATTAAAACTGATATATTTTATTTACTGCATAATCATGAAACAACTGAGTTATCCATCTACACCACAGACCAGTGCATGAACTCGAAAAGGGTAACGGTGTGTCACAACGAGAAGAAAGTACGCATGTTCCCAAATTTAATGCAGAGAAGAAAAAAACGTTGTTAAATACATATAATGCCGTAAAGGATATTTTTAAATTGATGAGAAGCAAACAAAGTGGTTTAACTGTCATGTAAAATTGCGGCGCTTTTCCTGTTTTCTCCGTTGCAAGGACGCACACCAGTTGATGAAGGTGGTAACAACAGACCTTCTGTACTTCAGGTAACCTGTTGTATTTGCAGACTTGCATCTTTCATATGTTATTATAAATACTTAGGCGACAGAGAACGGTTCATGTTTTTGGCTCTGAGCACTATGGGACTTAACATCTATGGTCATCAGTCCCCTAGAACTTGAACTACTTAAACCTAATTAACCTAAGGACATCACACAACACCCAGTCATCACGAGGCAGAGAAAATCCCTGACCCCGCCGGGAATCGAACCCGGAAACCCGGGCGCGGGAAGCGAGAACGCTACCGCGCGACCACGAGCTGCGGACGGTTCATGTTTTTATTTATAATTATTTTAGTTTCCCCCCCCCCCCCCCCCCCCCCCTTCCATGAACCTTGCCGTTGGTGGGGAGGCTTGCGTGCCTCAGCGATACAGATAGCCGTACCGTAGGTGCAACCACAACGGAGGGGTATCTGTTGAGAGGACAGACAAACGTGGGGTTCCTGAAGAGGGGCAGCAACCTTTTCAGTAGTTGCAGGGGCAACAGGCTGGATGATTGACTGATCTGGCCTTGTAACACTAACCAAAATGGCCTTGCTGTACTGGTACTGAGAACGGCTGAAAGCCGAGGCATGCAGCTTTACTGTATGATTAAATGATGATGGCGTCCTCTTGGGTAAAATATTCCGGAGGTAAAATAGTCGCCCATTCGGATCTCCGGGCGGGGACTACTCAAGAGGACGTCGTTATCAGGAGAAAGAAAACTGGTGTTCTATGGATCGGAGCGTGGAATGTCAGATCCCTTAATCGGGCAGGTAGGTTAGAAAATTTAAAAAGGGAAATGGATAGGTTAAAGTTAGATATAGTGGGAATTAGTGAAGTTCGCTGGCAGGAGGAAGAAGACTTTTGGTCAGATGAATACAGGGTTATAAATACAAAATCAAATAGGGGTAATGCAGGAGTAGGTTTAATAATGAATAAAAAAAATAGGAGTACGGGTTAGCTACTACAAACAGCATAGTGAACGCATTATTGTGGCCAAGATAGACACGAATCCCACGCCTACTACAGTAGTACAAGTTTATATGCCAACTAGCTCTGCAGATGATGAAGAAATTGATGAAATGTATGATGAGATAAAAGAAATTATTCAGGTTGTGAAGGGAGACGAAAATTTAATAGTCATGGGTGACTGGAATTCGAGAGTAGGAAAAGGGAGAGAAGGAAACATAGTACGTGAATATGGATTGGGGGGAAGAATGAAAGAGGAAGCCGCCTGGTGGAATTTTGTGCAGAGCATAACTTTATCATAGCTAACACTTAGTTCAAGAATCATGAAAGAAGGTTGTATACATGGAAGAACCCTGGATATACTAAAAGGTATCAGATAGATTATATAATGGTAAGACAGAGATTTAGGAACCAGGTTTTAAATTGTAAGACATTTCCAGGGGCAGATGGGGACTCTGACCACAATCTATTGGTTATAAACTGTAGATTAAAACTGAAGAAACTACAAAAAGGTAGGAATTTAAGGAGATGGGACCTGGATAAACTGAAAGAACAAGAGATTGTAAAGAGTGTCAGGGAGAGCATAAGGGAACAATTGACAGGAATGGGGGAAAGAAATACAGTAGAAGAGGAATGGGTAGCTTTGAGGGATGAAATAGTGAAGGCAGCGGAGGATCAAATAGGTAAAAAAACGAGGCCTGGTAGAAACCCTTGGGTAACAGAAGAAATATTGAATTTGATTGATGAAAGGAGAAAATATAAAAATGCAGTAAATGAAGCAGGAAAAAAGAAATACAATCGTCTCAAAAATGAGATCGACAGGAAGTGCAAAATGGCTAAGCAGGCATGGCTAGAGGACAATTGTAATGATGTAGAGGCTTATCTTACTAGGGGTAAGATAGATATTGCCTACAGGAAAATTAAAGACACCTTTGGAGAAAGGAGAAGCACTTGCATGAATATCAAGAGCTTTGATGGAAACCCAGTTCTAAGCAAAGAAGGGAAAGCAGAAAGGTGGGAGTATATAGAGGGTCTATACAAGGGCAATGTACTTGAGGACAATATTATGGAAATGGAAGAGGATGTAGATGAAGATGAAATGGGAGATGTGATACTGCGTGAAGAGTTTGACAGAGCACTGAAAGACCTGAGTCGAAACAAGGCCCCGGGGGTAGACAACATCCCATTAGAACTACTGACAGCCTTGGGAGAGCCAGTCCTGACAAAACTCTACCATCTGGTGAACAAGATGTATGAGACAGGCGAAATTCCCTCACACTTCAAGAAGAATATAATAATTCCAATCCCAAAGAAAGCAGGTGTTGACAGATGTGAAAATTACCGAACTATCAGTTTAATAAGTAACAGCTGCAAAATACTAACGCGAATTCTTTACAGACGAATGGAAAAACTGGTAGAAGCGGACCTCGGGGAAGATCAGTTTGGATTCCGTAGAAATGTTGGAACACGTGAGGGAATACTGACCCTACGACTTATCTTAGAAGAAAGATTAAGGAAAGACAAACCTTCGTTTCTAGCATTTGTAGACTTAGAGAAAGCTTTTGATAATGTTGATTGGAATACTCTCTTTCAAATTCTGAAGGTGGCAGGGGTAAAATACAGGGAGCGAAAGGCTATTTACAATTTGTACAGAAACCAGATGGCAGTTATAAGAGTCGAGGGGCATGAAAGGGAAGCAGTCGTTGGGAAGGGTGTGAGACAGGGTTGTAGCCTGTCCCCGATCTTATTCAATCTGTATATTGAGCAAGCAATAAAGGAAACAAAAGAAAAGTTCGGAGTAGGTATTAAAATCCATGGAGAAGAAATAAAAACTTTGAGGTTCGCCGATGACATTGTAATTCTGTCAGAGACAGCAAAGGACTTGGAAGAGCAGTTGAACGGAATGGACAGTGTCTTGAAAAGAGGATATAAGATGAACATCAACAAAAGCAAAATGAGGATAATGGAATGTAATCGAATTAAGTCGGGTGATGCTGAGGGAATTAGATTAGGAAATGAGAAACTTAAAGTAGTAAAGGAGTTTTGCTATTTGGGGAGCAAAATAACTGATGATGGTCGAAGTAGAGAGGATATGAAATGTAGACTGGCAATGGGAAGGAAAACGTTTCTGAAGAAGAAAAATTTGTTAACATCGAGTATAGATTTAAATGTTAGGAAGTCGTTTCTGAAAGTATTTGTATGGAGTGTAGCCATGTATGGAAGTGAAACATGGACAATAAATAGTTTGGACAAGAAGAGAATAGAAGCTTTCGAAATGTGGTGCTACAGAAGAATGCTGAAGATTAGATGGGTAGATCACATAACTAATGAGGAGGTATTGAATAGAATTGGGGAGAAGAGGAGCTTGTGGCACAACTTGACTAGAAGAAGGGATCGGTTGGTAGGATATGTTCTGAGACATCGAGGGATCACCAATTTAGTATTGGAGGGCAGCGTGGAGGGTAAAAATCGTAGAGGGAGACCAAGAGATGAATACACTAAGCAGATTCAGAAGGATGTAGGTTGCAGTAGGTACTGGGAGATGAAGAAGCTTGCTTGCACAGGATAGATTAGCATGGAGAGCTGCATCAAACCAGTCTCAGGACTGAAGACTACAACAACAACAACATTTTAGTTTTGAGTCTGAAGAGTAATTCTGCCAAAGATGGTAATAACAGTTAAACAAAAACGTGACGGCGACCGTTATATACATAAAATGAGTGATATTAGGTGATGACGCTAACAAAGATGGGTGATGGAGGTGCAGTCTTATCTAAGAGGCTTACGACAAAAGCACGAATTCGTGCAATCGTGAATTGTTAATCTTATTTCTCACACCAAACGGTCATAGCAAATTTGAATGTACTAAAGTGGGACCGACGTAGTTCTAGAGAACTTGCAGGATTTTCAACGGAAATGTCTCAGTGGTTCCTCTGTCTCGCATTACGCAGAATGATTGGCAGAAAATGCTTCAGTCGAGCTTCATCCTGAATGTCGAGTCATTCGCTGAAATATTTCTGCGACCCTGCGGAATTCGTTTTCATAGATCATTAGTCGCGATCCTGTGGAGAGTTGCAGGGCTTCTGCATGTACAATACATTGTGGGTAATGGCAGGCACTCCGCAACGCGACATGACATCACTCGAGTGCCCTAGCACGACTGTATTGTCATTCGCGTCTCTTATTTCTCTGTAATGGAGGGCAAAACTCGGCTCCTTACATAAAATTTATCAGCCTTTCTTTCCTTCATAACCTGCTGCATCTTCGCCATTGATTAAACCAGAAATGAGTTCCCAAGCGTTCTTAAAAAATTTGCTTGCGATTAATTATTCTACAAGCACTTGACGCCACATGATATCTACATCTACATTTATACTCCACTGGCCACCAGGCGGCACAATTCGCGCCAAAGTATATTTCATTCCCTCTGTTCCACTCGCGGATCGCGCGAGGGAAAAACTACTGTCTGAACGCCTCAGTATGAGCTCTAATTTCCCTTATCTTTGAATGGTGATCACTGCGCGATTTGAAAGTTGGTGGTAATAATATATGCTCTACATCCTCGGTGAAGATCAGATTTCGGAATTTAGTGAGCAGCCCCTTCATTTTAGCGCGCTGTCTATCTGCAAGTGTGTCCCACTTCAAACGCTCAATGAGATTTGTAACGCTCTAGCGATGGGTAAATTTGGACCTTCTCAATCTCTTGAATCAGACCCAACTGGTAAGGGTCCCATACAGAACAATACTCTAAGACTAGAGGAACTAACGTATTGCCAGCTATTTCCTTTGTTGAAGGACTGCATCGCTTCAGGATTTTACGAATAAACCGCAATCTAGAGTTCGCCTTGCCCGTTACTTGTGTAATCTGATCATTCCATTTGAGATCATTTGGAATAGTCACACCCAGCTACTTGACGGATGTTACCGCTTCCAAAGACTAGGTATTTGTTTTTTACTCGTACAATGATGGGGATTTTCGCCTTCTTATACGCTGTAGGTTACACTTACTAATATTGAGAGATAACTGCCAGTCATTACACCACGCATTTATTTTCTGCCAGTTCTCATTGATTTGTTCACAACTTTCATGAGATACTACTTCCCTATAGACTACAGCATCATCGGCAAACAGTCTAATGCCGCTGTCAGTACCATCAACTAGATCGTTTATGTAAATCGTGAAAAGCAGCGGACCTATTACGCTGCCCTGGGGCACACCTGAAGTTACGCTTGTTTCTGTTGAAGTCACCCCGTTCAGGACAACATACTGCTCCCTGTCTGTTAGAAAACTTTCTATCCAACCGCATATGTCATCGGACAGACCGTAAGCGCGCACTTTTTGGAGCAAGCGGCAGTGCGGACGTTGTTCGGTACATACAGTACTCACAATTCTTTTAAAATGGGGTAAAACAGCAGCGGAAAAGCTTTGGGGCAGAGGAAAAAAATAGTACCAGTTCCTGAATTGGACCCCGATCAGATCTCTGTCTTTCGCAGACAGTATTCTACCAGCTGAGTCATGCGAGCTTGTCTCCTGCACCCGCTCAAAGCATGTCCTCTACAGTTCAAAAATTCTCCTCCGGGTTTTGCATTGGTACTGGATTAGGCGATAAGCAGTTCGAATCCTAGTGGCGAGAAAAATTTTCAAGACCAGTATTTGTGTGGAAAGAGAGGACACATATGAACTTCCTGATCACCAGAATATAAACAAAAATCCGTATCAAATTCCAAGATTTTCTTTCATGGAGTGACGACATGTGACACTGTCGCTGCTGCTCGACAAGAGTAGGCTGGTACCTAGTTTCACCTTCTAGCTTCTGATTTATTATTACTGCAAAGCAAACACGACTTCACAGGCCAGATGCACTCGTTACTGTCAGCTACACTGTTCAAAACCGCCACCGCCCTTCGCTTACTGTAGAATCTATCGCTTGCTCGTTGCTGATTGGTTGCCATTTTATGGGATTCCCACAACCGTGCGTTTCCTAGCTTAGACTGTCTGACAAATTTTGGTCGATTCGACATCTTAGTATGACGCATGGGATATATCTTCTGCACCCTGTTTAGCTAATGTGAAAGTGTGGAGTGCGTAGCAGTACACTGTCTTCGTCACAACTCTACGTCTACTATATTTCTACAGGACAGTCACCAGTGAGTGCGTCCCAAGAATGTCGAAGATTTCTTCATTCGGCAGCTTATACCATTTCATTTCTGTCTTGCCTGTTAAATTAATAAGCATGAAGCCAAAATGTGGTATATTGTGTGGAAAGTGGCTAAAGTATCCTGCACAGTTCGGTACCAATGAACAGCAGACTAGGACTGAAAATGCGATGTAAGGAATACCACCGAAACAAATAAGGTGCCTCTCTGATTTAATGGAAAGAGGGTTGTACAGGACCTGTGGGGTTATTACTGGAGGTGCCACAAAATATCTGTTTCTCTGGAATAATGTAATTGTGTTAACTGGAAAACGTATCGGTTTTTTGCCAGCTATAGCCACGTATGGCAAAAAGAGTTGGGTTCTTCATGATGTTTTGCTCTTGTTTCTCCAACAGGGTATTTGGAACCTGCGTTATGCGCACGCAGCTGAATGCAGGCTTCAGTGTACTTCACTGTAAGGCGTGTTACTACGTAACTTGTACTGCAGGGACGAGGTCGCATGGAGTCCACACTTCACATGTAAGGACTTGGAGACCAGCCATGCATATACAATTTGCCAGCTTCAGAAGTGGCCTTCTATGCGCACGAATGTGGTTACTGACACGGACGTGAATCATAGCGACGGGGTTGTTCAATGCAGCAGAGTGTAATTGTTCTCCGTAAATATATCACTTTCTAAAGACAGAGACGAAAATGAATTACATTATGAATGTAGCACTACGTCTACTGGGATATTGAGATCATGTCAGGGTCACTTTGCTTGTAATCCGGGAGAGATCTAAAATTACAGTCCATAGCACACCGAAGTCTCACAAGACTTCGAAAAATTCAAAAGCCTCTCGTAATGTACTGTGGACTCGAATTCGTGGGTAAATTTTCCAAGTCTCAGTAATGTACTGTCGCTTGAGCCAGAACTAATTATTTCACATCCTACAAGAGACAACACCCTACGCTAACTGGAGTTCTTCACCAGCGACTGGAAGAGATGTTTGCGAAAAAAAGAAAGAGGAAGGTTTTCTCTAGATTGAGGTTCCTTTTTTTATTTATTTTTTTCTTTTCAGTCGGACTTCTGGTTGATTTGATGCGGCCCGCCACGAATTCCTCTTCTGTGCCAACCTCTTCATCCCACTCACAAAAGTTCTTGCCCCAAACGTTTTCAATTACTTTTTGTATATATCATAATCTCAATCTTTCACTGCAGTATTTACCCTCTGCAGCACCACGGAAGTTATTCGTTGATGTCCCAACACATGTAGTACCATCCTGTCCCTTCTTCATGCTTTTCGATCGTTCCTCTCCTCGTCGACTCTGCGGATCCATCATTTCTTATCTTAGAGGTCCATCTAACTTTCAACATCCTACTATGGTACCACACCTCAAACGCATCGATTCTCTTCTTTAGCTGTTTCTCCTCAGTCCACGATTCTCTGCTAATCACTAGCCTACAATTCTGTGCTCATAACGTACATTTGCTGAAATTTCTTCCTGAAATTCAGGCCCGTGTTTGATACCAGTAGTCTTCTCTTGGCAAGGAATGTCCTTCTTGCCTGTAATAGTCTGCTGTTCAAGTCTTTCTTATTTCGTCTGTCATGGTTTATTTTCCTTCCAAAGTAGCGGAATTCCTTCAGTCCGTCGACTCCGTGGTCCACAATATTGGTTTAAAGTTCATCGCTGATCTCATTTCTACCACTCCTCATGATTTTCGTTTTTCTTTAATTTACCCCCAATCCAGTTCCTTATATTCAATAGGTCCCACAGTTCCTCCTCAAAGTCACCAGGGAATCTTACTTATCCTTTCACCCTGAATTTTAATCCCACTCTTGAAACTTTATGTTATTTTCGTCGTCGTTTCTTCGACGTCTAGATTGAACAATAGGGGTGAAAAGACTACATCTCGCTGTTGTACCGCTGTTAATCCGAGAACTTCGTTCTTGGTGTTCCATTCTTATTTTTTCATCTTTGTTTCTATAGATATTGTCGCTATAGGCTACACCCATTTTCTTGAGAAGGGAATATCTCGTACCATTCTAAACTGTTGAATGCTTTTTCTATGTCGACTAACTTATGAACATGTCTTGATTTTTCTTAAGTCTTGCTTACATTATGAAACGCTACGTCAGAACTGTCTCTCTGGTGCCTTTATCTTTCCTAAAGCGAAACTGATAGTCATCTACGAGACATTTAATTTCTTTTCCCCTCTTCTATTTATTACCCCTGTACGTATTAGATGTTAAGCTGATCGAGCGATAGTTTTTGTTCTTATCTGCCATTGTCATCTTTGGGAATGCGTGGATGACAGTTTTCCGAAAGCCCGATGGTGTGTCTACAGACTCTTACAATCTTCTAACCGATATCAACAGCCGTTTGGTTTCTTCCACTTCCCCAACTATTTTAGGAATTCTGAAGGAACGTTGCGCATGCCTCCGCCTTATTTGATCGCAAATCATACAGATGTCTCTTAAACTCCAGTACTGGATCCCCTATATCTTCCACATCGACTCCTATTTCATTTTCTACCATATCACCAGAGAGTTCATCCCAGTCGTAGAGGCCTTCAGTATTCTCTCCATCTATTTGCTGTGTCCTCTGCGTTTAACTGTGGGGCACCTTTTGCATTCTTAGTGTCGACGACTTTGCGTTTAATTTCACCGAAGTTGTTTTAACTCTTCTATATACTGAATCAGTTCTTCTGACGACCATTTCTTGTATTTTTCCTACAGCCATTTTGCTGTGTGTATCCTGCACTCCCAGTTTATCTCACTGGTAAGTGACATATATTTCTGTATTCTTGAATTTCGTCGAACGTTTTTGTAGTCCGTTCTTTCGTTGATCAACTGAAATATTTCTTCTGTTACCCACGGTTATTCGCGGTTACTTTCTTTGTAACCTTTTTTGTATGTCCAACTGCTGTGATTCCCCTTTTTAGAGACATCCATTCGTCTTCAACTGAACCGCCTATTCTGGTATTCATCATTGCAATATCTACAACCTTAGAAATTCAAACGCAAGTCATAATCCCTCAGTATTTCGATATCCAATTTCTTGCCACAATGTTTCTTCCAGAAGCTGTTCTTAAACTTCAGTCCACTGTTGGTCATTACTAAATTGTACTTCTGGGTATCACTTACAACCCACTATCTGATTTCAGAGTCTCTGTCGGAGCATGACGTAATCCAGCTGGAATCTTCTTGTGTGTCCAGGTCTTTGCTAAGTGTACCTCCTCTTCTTGTGATTGACGAACAGAATATTTATTGCAGAACTCAATTAGCCATTCTGCTGTCTGATTTTCCTGTCGAACCCATATTCTCCTTTGCCTCTGATTTCTACATCTTCACCTACTTGAGCGTTGCAATCACTCACTGACATTATGATATACGAATTACTAACATAACGACGAATGAAGTAAATTCGGCCTCGCCAGAGAAACCATTCAGTCATTCTCTCAAGGAGCTGGACTGGAAATCCATTTCTGATTCTCCTGAATGCGAGACTACTGTGCAATCTGTTCCTCTGAGGGAGGGTGACGTGCAGTTGCTGGTAGCCACACTGCACCATGTTCGCGATGATATTCCGTGTTATTCCAGTTTTTTTATTGTAATTTAATCGAATTTGTAACAATGATTTTGCATTTATTCAACCAAAAGTATTTATAAACACAAATATAGTTTTAAAATGTTAAATGACGCAATATCTATATTGTTTAGAAGTTATTAAAAGGACAACTGTACATTGGTTAATTTAAAAACAAATGTTGCAGTATGTGATGATAATTAATGAAACTGGAGCTCTTCACTGCACTATATGGTAAGCTGTACGACTTGCACTGTGAGAGGATAAGAAGAGAGTAGGGGTATTAAGTGGTGCTGCGAAGACTGTGTCGACAGTGGAGTTGACAGGTTGGTGTATGAGTATCTGTATTGTGGGATAGTGGGTTGGCAGCAGACACAGGAACAACTGAGATGGAGGCAAGACCAATGAGAGGAAAGAAAGAGATAGCTTGGGAAGTGGAAAAGAGAAACGTGAAAAAGGAAAGGGAAGGAAGGTGTGAGTTATACATGGATTTCATTGCATGAGAGGGTGGAGATTGTTGAAGTAGCGCTGGGAGAGGATATGAAGTGTGTAGGAGTATGTTCGATAAGTTGTATTGGTAACGGTTCAGCAAGATGCAGTTGGTGGTAACTAGGGCGAGACGAGGAGACTTTTAGAACTGAGTCTGCAAGAACTTCTCCACACTGCCGTACTGGGTGACAGTACAGTTAGGTTGTTGGTAATACTGACTAGCGGATGAGGCTGAAGTGTTAGTTGGCCCCTCACCTCCCCTCGAGAAATGCAAGTGACGTGCTTGCACTTGGTGAAATCAATATAGTGCGTCCAGAATTATTTATAAAAAATTTAATATATTCCAAAATAAAGTTTGTGAGGAAAAGAGTTTGTACCGTAGGCATAGGACACTCGCCATTGCCTTTTAGGTCACTTATGAATCACGTGTGACAGTTCTTGAGTTGTCACGGGCAACTTTATACTATGGGCAACCATGATTCATGATAAATTGACTTGAATAAAACCGCAAACAATTGTTAATTGATGATTTGTTCGCACGACCAGTTTCACTGCGTTAAAGCAGCATCCTCAGGTGATACTATATAGAAAGGGAAGCATCTTTTTAATCGAAATAATTAAAAATTAAGGGCAACTGATAAAAACAAACCTAAATTAAAAGTACTAACAGTAGTGGCCCATATATTAGCACACGAAGATGTACGCAACTTTCTCAGTCCGCGAATCCAACGCCATGAAGACGGGAAGTACTCAACAAATAACAGACGACAAATCACAGGAGACAAATATTGAAGGGGATGAGTGAGGCACTGTGGAAAAAAGAACCGCAGTGAAATGTAATAAATATAATTAAAACATAAAGTAAGATATCATTAGTAAGAGGTCTGTGTGAGAAACGGCTATTCATATTATTTCGTTCTGGGAGTTTTTATCTTTACTGTAACGGGGCTGGTTAATGGACTACGTTTCTCGCACAGACTCTCTAAAAAATGATGTCTTATCTATGCGACTTGTATTACATTTTAATCATATTTATTACGTTCCATTACTGTTCTTTTTACCACAGTGCCTCGTCCCTCACACTGTTCACCCCAACGATCTGCCGATTATTATTTATTCACTGTTTCCCTCTTCATGCGTTGGATTCAGTGATTATGAACATTGAGGGGGTGGGGGGAGGCGTCTTCGTGTGCTAATACATATGACATTACTGTAAGTATGTTCAATTCAGGTTTATTTTTGTTGGCTGCCCCTAATTTTTAATTATGTGTGTTAAAAGAATGCTTTACTTTCTGTTTAGCATCACCAGAAGATCCCAGTTTAACGCAGCGAAACTAATCGTGTGACTAAATCATCAGTCAACTGCCGGCCGTGGTGGCCGTGCGGTTCTAGCGCTGCAGTCCGGAACCGCGGGGCTGCTACGGTCGCAGGTTCGAATCCTGCCTCGGGCATGGATGTGTGTGATGTCCTTAGGTTAGTTAGGTTTAAGTAGTTCTAAGTTCTAGGGGACTGATGACCTAAGATGTTAAGTCCCATAGTGCTCAGAGCCATTTGAGCCATTTGAACCATGAGTTAACTGTGACGTTTTATTCAAGTTTAGTTTACCATTTTAAAATTGTATTTCACTTTCTTCGCCTCTAGAAATTTCGGGCATTACATTCTCATCTGTTCACTGACATTCTTTTATAATTCTGTCATCTGATCTGAAATTAAAACTATACTCGCTACCTTTCCTTTACACTGAGGTGACAAAGTTCATGGGATAGCGATATGCAGATAAACAGATGGCGGTAGTACCGCAAACATAACGTATAAAAGGGCAGTGCACTGGCGGAGCTGTTTCCCTTACCATCTGCGCCCTTCCTGCCCGCCTCTCCCCCACCCTCACCTACCGTGGCCACACCATTGACCGTCACCTCACCTGGATCCCTCATCTCCGCTCCATCCAATCCAAAGGCCACAACCGACTCCGACTCTTCAAACTCCTCTCTGGCCGGACATTGGGGTTGAACCCCTCTACAATCCTCCACATCTACAAATCCTTAATCCATCCCATCCTCTGTTATGCCAGTCCCACTTGGATATCCACCCCCTCCCCCCAAATTCTATAAGTCTGTCCAGATCCTCGAGTGCCATGCACTCCACCTCGCCTTCCGTATATGCCTCCAATCCCCCACGCAGATCCTCTAAGACCTCATTCCTTCCCCCCCCCCCCTCCCCCATGTGCTCCTATTCCTCGAACATATCCGCATACTCTACACCTCCTGCTGCCTCGATCCCACTCATCCCCTGGTTGCTCCTCTCCTCTTCAACCCCCGCCCTCTGCCACGCCTTCACTGTTGTCCTCCATACCCTCCATCTCTACACCCTTCATCTCCTTTCCCAAGGTGGCTTCCGTCAACTCCCCATCCCGCATGATGCCCTCTCTCCCTCCATTTATCCCTCCTATCAACTCTGATCCTCATCTCCCCCTCATTTCCTCTGTCCTTTCCCCGGGCTCTCTCTTCCCCCCCTTCCATCCTGTTTTTTTCCCCGCTTACCCTCTCTCTGCCTCCCTTCTCCCCCCCCCCCATCCCCCGAGTCCTTTTGCATTCTCCTCCTCTGCCTTTCCCCATTCCCTCTCGTGTCTGCCCACCCCAACCCCCCCTCTTATGAGTCCTTGTCCTCCATTGTGTCCTTCCCCCGCCCCCCCCCCCCTACTTCGTTTTTCCTCTCTTTCCCCCGTTTTCTCTCCTATCATCTGTCCAGGTTCCCCCCCCCCCCACTTCCCCCCTTGTGCCATCGGCTGTGGTGTGTCATATTTGTGCCAACTTTTTAGTGCAGTGTTCAAGTGAGTGTTCAGTGTTGTGTGTCTTTCCAAAGTGTTGCAAACAGAAATCATGCTGTCGCTGGGTGTGATTTTCATATCTCTTGCGAACAGAAACCAGACTATGCTGTGTTTTTTCTGATTGTCTGTCTATTATATTACCTGTTTCCTTCCTGTGTATTTTATTAGCATCACCAACCCTTTGTCTTATGTTTTAAGTTCCACAATTTTCCGCCATTTAACATTTACGTCACCGATTTTATCGCCTGCTTTTATTATTTATTATCTTCAGTTTTTTAAAACATATTCCGTAGGCTGAAGAGCGGCGTACTAAGCTGCTGCCAGCCCACCCCCTTCGATGGTAATCGAAACTCAATAAAGGAAAGAAAAAGCGGAGCTTGTCAGTGCTAACAGACAAGCAACACAGTGTGAAACAGTGTGAAACAGCCGTCGAAATTAACGTTGAACATACGACTAACGTATCCGTTTGGAAAGTGCGGCCAAGTCTGGTGTTAATGGGGTATGTCTATGTTAACAGAACATAGCCCGCAGCGCCTGTCTGGGCTTCGTGACAATATTGGTTGGACCCGAGACGACTGGAAAACCGTCCGATAAGTCCCAATTTCAGTTGGTAAGAACTGAAGGTAGCGTTCGAGTGTGGCGCACACCCCACGAGGCCATGGACCCAAGTTGTCAACAAGGCACTGAGCAAACTAGTGGTGGCTCAACAGTGGTGTGGGCTGCTTTTGCATGGAATAGACTTGGTCTTCTTGTCCTCCCGAAACGATCCTTAACAGGAAATGGTTGTGTTTAGCTGCTTAAAGATCATTTGCAGCCATTCATGGACATCTTGTTCCCAAACAACGATGGAATTTTTTTGAATGACAGTGCGACATATCACTGGGCCACAGCAGTTTACGATTGGTTTGAAGAACATTCTGGACAATCGGAGCCAATGATCTGGCCACTCATACCGTCCGACATGAATACCATCGAAAATTTATGGGACATAATCGAGAGGCCAGTTCGTGCCAAAATGACACATCGACAACACTTTAGCAGTAATTATGGACTGCTATAGAGGCAGCATGACTCAGTATTCCTGCAGGGGACTTCCACCGACTTCTTGTGTCCATGCCACGTCAAGTTGCTGCGCTATACCGAGAAAAAGAAGGCCCAACACGATATGAGGAAGCATATTAGGAATCATGACTTTTGTCAACTTAGTGTATGCCTTTATGCAGTCTCAATCTTATTACGTAACAAATTGTTAATTTCTGCCTCCTCATTTTCTCTGAGTTAGGATACACATCAGTAATCCTTTCTGGTTGGTCCCGGCGGAGGTTCGAGTCCTCCCTCGGGCATGGATGTGTGTCTTTGTCCTTAGAATAATATAGGTTAAGTAGTGTGTAAGCTTAGGGACTGATGACCTTAGCAATTAAGTCCCATAAGATTTTAAAAAACAGTAATCCTTTCTCGTCGTGGTATTATTAGAGACAATACCTTAACCTTTTACAACTTTCAGATTAATGTTTTTGGAAGTTTTGATCGATTTTAAACAGCAACATTGTCGATTTGAAATTATCTCAAGACTGTGCTGAGGTGTATATTTTCTTCTCTTTATCTGCTTGTATATAAATGAAAATATATGACAGGGTGTAATACAGGGAAACAAACGATTCTGTCGTGTCTCTGTCACAAGTAATAGCCCCAGTTTCTTGTCGGGGCACTAGAAGAAATACACTGAACCACCAAAGAAACTGGTATAAGCATGCGTATTCAAATACAGAGCTATCTAAACAGGCTGAATACGGCACTGCTGTCGGCAACGCTTATGTGATACAAGTGTCTGCCGCAGTTGTCAGATCGGTTACTGCTGCTACAATGGCAAGTTATCAAGATTTAAGATTTAAGTCAGTTTGAACGTGGTGTTATAGCCAGCACATGAGCGATGGGACACAGTATCTCCGAGGTAGCTATGAAGCGGGGATTTTCCCGTACGACGAGTGTACTGTGGATATTAGGAATCTGGGGAAACATGAAATCTATGACATCACTGCGCCCGGGAAAAGATCCTGAAAGTACGGGACCAGCGACGACTGAAGAGAATCGTTCTCCGTGCAGAAGTGCAACCCTTCAGCAAATTGCTGCATATTTCAATGCTGGGCCATCAAGAAATGTCAGCGTGCGAACCACTCAACGAAACATCGTAGGTATGGCCTTTCGGAGCCGAAGGTTAACTCGTGTACCCTTGATGACTGCACGACACAAACAAAGCTTTACGTCTCGCCTGGGCGCTTCAGCACCGACATTGGACTGTTGATGACTTGAAATACGTCGCCTGGTTGGGAGAGTCTCGTTTCAAATTGTAACGAACGGATGGATGTGTACGGGTATAGAGTCCACCTCATGAATCCATGGACCCTGCATGTCATGTTCAAGCTCGTGGAGGCTCTGTAGTGGTGTGGATTGTGTGGAATTGGAGTGATATGGGACCCCTGATACGTCTAGATACGACTCTGACAGGTGACACATACGTAAGTACACGGTCTGATCATCTGCATCGATTCATGTCTAGTGTGCATTTCTACGGACTTGGGTAATTCCAGAAGGACAATGCGACGCCCCATACGTCCAGAATTGTTACAGAGCGGCTCCCTGAGCACTCTTCTGAGTTTAACACTTCCGCTGGCCACCAAACTCCTCAGCCATGAACATTATTGAACATATCTGGGATGCCTTGCAACGTGCTGTTCAGAAGAGGTCTCCACACGCTTGTATTCTTACGGATTTATAGATAGCCTTGCAGGATTCATGGCGTCAGTTCCCTCCAGCACTACTTCAGACATAATCGAGTCCATGTCACGTCGTGCTGCACTTCTTCCTGCTCGCTGGGGCCCTACACGATATTACGTGTACCAGTTTCTTTAGCTCTCCAGGAGGAGGAGGAGGAAGAGATTAGCGTTTAACGTCCCGTCGACAGTGAGGTCATTAGAGACGGAGCACAAGCTCGGATTAGGGTGGGTTTGTGAAGGAAATCGGCCGTGCCCTATCAAAGGAACCATCCCTGCATATGCCTGAAACTATTCAGGGAAATCACAGAAAACCTAAATCAGGATGGCCGGAGACGGGTTGGAACCGTCGTCTTCCCGAATGCGAGTCCAGTGTGCTAATCTCTGCGCCACCCCGCTCGGTTTGGCTCTCCAGTGTAGAACGTGAGGGTAGCCGATGTTGAACAACTGAGGTCATGATATAAGAAAAACAATCCTCTCGAAACAAGGGAGGTCAGTTACATTTCATTGCTTATCATCAAGCTGCATACTGTTTCCTCATTTTGTCAAGTATACAAAAGTAGACAACGAAAAAATTTTTATCAGTAAAGTCAGAAACATGTTATGCAACTTTATTTATGTTATGATCATATTTTCAGCTTACCAGATCATCGTCAAACATCGTATAACCTCACACTCCATTTCTTCATTGACGGATACTAATCTGCTTTGCAAAGCATCGTCAGAAGAATTCAACAACATTAAAAAAATCTTTTTGTTTCAGAACAGTGGACAAATTACACAAATGGCGTCGTCTCCAGAAAAGTGCTGCTTCTTTCGAACAACATACTTTATACTGGAAAGGAAATCAATAATCACTGTTGTGAGAAAGTCTTCAAACGAATTATGAGACTGGAATGAATGGAGAATCAGTCAGTCAGTCCGCAAAGTGTTTAATCCTTTCCATAGCTTTCACATTCTCCAGTGGTGGGGTCATGAGTGCTGCAGCTAAATCTGAAAACAGTGGGCGAGAAGTCACCTGTGGCTCTAGATGAATGAACCATAATTAGGTCCACCGTCAGTGAATTAGAGAAACCATGAAATACCCAAATGCGAAAGTAATTCGGAAACTGAAAAACCGTATGATTCCGTAAGCATATCAGTTAACAGTACTACAGCAATAAAGTACGCAGCATTTACGAGGTACTCTCATATCCTTCTTCAAATAGGCTGCCTGAATAGGGACGCGTTTCTCGTACCTCGACAATACTTCAAGTAATCCATATTCACACCTTCCGGTTCAAATGGTTCAAATGGCTCTGAGCACTATGGGACTTAACATCTGATGTCATCCGTCGCCTAGAACTTAGAACTACTTAAACCTAACAAACCTAAGGACATCACACACATCCATGCCCGAGGCAGGATTCGAACCTGCGACCGTAGCGGTCGCGCGGTTCCAGACTGTAGCGCCTAGAACCGCTCGGCCACCCCTCACACCTCCGGTTTCTGGCGGGGCGTCATCTCATAATATCTAGGAAGTCATCATCTTAACTTCACTGGTAAGATGCTTGTTCACTTTCGAAATGAAAGCTTGAAAGAGACAGGTCTGTACTGCACGTAGAATTATCTAAGGTCTACTTCATGTCTCCCACATATGTGAATGGCGGAAACGCACTACGCACTGTCGTTATGACTGCAACATAGTTTGAGAACCTGATCCTGCACCGATTCTGCATATACAAACGAAGATATCCATTACAATGCAGTACATTAAGAAATAGGACCTCTTGTATAGTTTTCCGTACTGGGAAAAATTATTTCCTTGGTGTTCGTCGCGAGAATGAATGTAGATTTGATAAGGTGCTCCAGCCGGAACCCGGCGGCTGCAACCTCGCGCGAGAACACCTTGTCCCTTTTCCGCGCCGTCAGTTGGTCCGCCATAAGGGCAACACGAGCAGGCGAGGCCGCCAGTAGCAATGACATCATGCCACGGCCACGAGATACACGTTCTGAACGCCTTGTCCTGGAACTCCCCTCACTGTCAAGGACACGCCGTGAGCAAGCACTGTCGGTCGTTCTTTACTTTTATTGACATCTCAGACGCCGGTTGTTGACCGCACCTTGCCAGGAACTTGTTCAGAAGGGGAATTAGGGCTTAACTTCACGTCAGCGGAGTGGTCTTTCGGGAAGAAGCACAGCTTCCGACATGTCAAGCAAATCGTAGTATTCTTTTTCTTCTACGGTGTCCACCTCGGCATTCGCCTTAATCGAATCAGTGAAACGATAAGTAACCTATCTCTTGGATGGCTGGTCTGGGATTTGAACTAGGACCGCTGATATTTTTAAAAATATCGGGGATCCGATTTATAGTTACTTATAAATATACCAATATCGGCAGTCGATATATCTAAATAAGAATCGATATACCAATAGAAAAAATATCAACGTACTGGCTTATTTTTATCGGCTCCACATTGTAAATGCACCGCCAGTTTTAGAACTGTATATTTAAGTATTGTTACTAGATATTCTTACATCAACAACCTAGCAGCCTGCTTACCCTCCTTAGAGAAAGAATTGAAAGGAAAACAATTCACGTTCACGCTTGGCGATAACTACTTTGCTAGCAATGGTAACTGCATGTAAGTGGCTCAATAAAAGGTGTCGTATTCGTCTTCCGTCACATATCTGATTTGTCTGGAACACTTCATGTCGACTACCCTGTTTTTTCATATCTGCAGATTCCAGCGACCTAGCAGCTGCAGTGTCAAAATTGCGTGGTGACGTTAAAGTTTCTGCTGGTAGCGCCGAACGCCGATTACGTCAGCATTTCCTCCCACGTCTCCTTCCATTTTTGTTCATCATTTTCTGAAACTGGTTTTGAAGAATGTCGATGTGAAGAAACAGCACACTAGTTGCGTTAAAAATAGTTTCTTAACGCAACTGGTATCCTATTTCTTCACATCGGAAAACTCATAATTCCTCTAAACCGTCCCCCCCCCCCCCCCCCCCCCCCCGCCAGTGCGCCACCTGTACTTGCAACAAAACGACTATTCACATTGGCGTGCAGAATGTATGAGTCTGACGACAATCCACCTGACTTGCGGAAAAATATTTTCCACACAGTTCCGAAGACTTCAAGAGATGACAAGTTCGAGAATTATCGCACTATCAGCTTAACAACTCATGCACCCAAGTTGCTGGAAAGAATACTACACAGAAGAATGGAAAAGTAAATTGAGGATGTGTTAGATGACGATCAGTTTGTCTTTAGGAAAGGTAAAGACACCAGAGAGGCAATTCAGACGTTGCGGTTGATAATGTTAGCAAGACTAAAGAAAAAGCAAGACACATTCATAGGATTTGTCGACCTAGCAAAAGCGTTCGACAATGCGAAATGGTGTAAGATGTTAGAAAGTCTCAGAAAAATAGGGGTAAGCTATAGGGAGAGACGGGTAATATACAATATGTACAACAGCCAAGATGGAATAATTAGAGTGAACGACCAAGAACGAAGTACTCGGATTAAAAAGAGTGTAAGAAGAGAATGTAGTCTTTCGCCCCTACTGGTCAATCTGTACGTCGAATAAGTAATGATGGAAATAAAAGAAAGGTTCAGCAGTGGGATTACAATTCAGGATGAAAGGATATCAATGATAAGATTCGTTGATGACATTGCTATACTGAGTGAAAGTGAAGAAGAACTGCATCATCTGCTGAATAGAATGAACAGTCCAATGAGTACAGAACATGGACTGTCAGTGAATCGAAGAAAGACGAAAGTAATGAGAAGTAGCAAAAATGAGAACAGCGAGTAACTTAACATCAGGACTGAGGTAACGAAGTAGATGAAGTTAAGAAATTCTGCTACCTAGTCGGAAAAAGTTCCAATGACGGAGGGAGCAAAGAAGACTACACAAGCAGAAGAACACTGGCAAAAAGGGCATTCCTGACCAAGAAAATTCTACTAGTATCAAACAGAAGCCTGAATTTGAAGAAGAAATTTCTGAGAATATACGTTTAGAGCACAGCATTGTATGGTAGTGAAACATGGACTGTGAGGAAACCAGAACAGAAGAGAATCAAATCATATGAGATGTGGTGCTACATACGTATTTTGAAAATTAGGTGGACTGATAACGTAGGGACTGTGGAGGTTCTGAGTAGAATCGGAGAGGAAAGGAATATGTGGAAAACACTGACAAGGAGACATCTGTTAACACATCAGGGAGTGACTTTCATGGTACTAGATGGAGCTGTAAAGAGCAAAAACTGTAGAAGAAAACGGAGATGGAATACACCCAACAAATAATTGAGGACGTTGGCTGCAAGTACTACCCTGAGGCTACCAGTAATCGAATGATTAAATTTTGTCATGCTGAAAAATGAGAAGGAGTGATCTGTTTTACCTGGTAAAAAACTTTTCTGAAGACAAGATCGCATAAATATTTCTTATTTTCAACTACCAGTTTCGACAGACGTCGCTGTCATCATCAGGTCTTAGAAACTTTTGTTTCAAAACGTGTTCATTGTTAGTTGGAACCACATGCTAAATTGTCATGTTATCGGTTAAAATGTAGCACACTATAGAAATGTTTGTTTTATTTCTGACAAACCTTTGTATAGTGTGCTACATTTGATCCATTAACATGACAACTTGACGTGGGGTTCCACCTCACAATGAACACGTTTTGTAATAACAATTTTGAAGACTTGAAAATAACAGCAAATTCTGTCGAAACCGCTGGTTGAAAATAAAAAAAAATATTTACGCGATCTTGGTTTTAGAAAGTTTTTTACCAATAACTTTATGCCTATGTATCGCTGGTCATACGTAAATTGCTAAAAAAAACAAATGACTATAATTTCATTTTTGGGTGACGGGCTTCATATGAGGTTACTCGGAAAGATAATGTGGAACTCCTCCTTTCACTTCACAATTTTATGGTTGCTTGTGTACATATTTTTCGTTTGTGCCAGTGGCGTGGCTTGGGTGTCAGGTGTTTTTCCCGTAGTTGAACGTGATGCGTACGTCTTGAGTGCAGTATCGCGTTTGTACTGTTGAACAAGAGAGAACCTACTCCTATGGAACAGCAACACAGGGGGCCGCTGAGCTTGACGTTCCCATCCGCTGTCGGACCCCCATCAGCAGTGTAACAAGTACTCGCTCTACGAGACCTTGAGCAAAGGTTTGGAATTTAAGCCAATGCATTAACAAGAACAATGAACTCTGTTGTGAGACAAAATGATAAGAAGGCCAACGAAGAATGTGTAAGACTTCAATCCAGAGTGTAGGAGGATAAGAAATGACGCAATCCAACAAAGGCTGAAAATGGATGGGGATATCTACGGCGACACACAACAAAAACAGCTAATGTGTTCGACCATGTGAATAGGGTGAATGAAGATAGCATAACAAAAAGGGTACCACGATGGATAGCATCCCAGCGGAAGAATAGGAGTCGCTCACTACACAATTAGGAAAATGATGTGGAGGAGGCAATGCAAGCAAGGAATATGAATGCTGAAGAAAGTCAAGACAAGAAGATGGTGACTGGTAGCGGAGAAGCGGCGACAGACGTAGATAATCCGCAAGAGGAAGAAGGAGACATTCACGCAAAATCTGATGTTTAGGAAATTCTTTACCTCCTCCCATTTCATGGGAAATATTAAAGGGGGAAGTTTTATTCATCGCCCGGATAGTGACAGGCTACCTCAAAGTTGATTAGCGACATCGATTACGGAGCTGGATTATCTCAGATAAAATCCACCCTCATACTCAATACGGCCGGCCGAAGTGGCCGTGCGGTTAAAGGCGCTGCAGTCTGGAACCGCAAGACCGCTACGGTCGCAGGTTCGAATCCTGCCTCGGGCATGGATATTTGTGATGTCCTTAGGTTAATTAGGTTTAACTAGTTCTAAGTTCTAGGGGACTAATGACCTCAGCAGTTGAGTCCCATAGTGCTCAGAGCCATTTGAACCATACTCAATACGTCCTTTCGAAATAGTGTCAAATGCAGTGCTAATCTTCCTAGTTTGGTCGATTTTTAGTGCACGGTATTTCAGTACATTCTATGGACGCGAATGGCATTTCCATCATTGTCTCCCGACAGACTTGGAACTGGTGGTTAAAAGTTGACGCGACATCATTGAGTAACTTTATGTGTGCACATGTGAGTGTCGTTTCATTAACGAGTATTTGACTATTGTTCTTCTTAAACATCCATTATGGAAGTCATTGTTTCTGCACTGAATGGATACGATAAAGCTGAATGTTTCTGACGAGCTTATCTCTTTGTTTGTGTAATCTCGAACTTGACATTTCTAGTTTGCTCAAACAATCACGAACTCTAAGAAGCGTTACTCAGGTTCTCAGTATTTTGAGACAATGAAATGAAGCCAGGGGTGTTCTTGAAAACTACAACAGATACACGACAGGGACATGTCTTATTAGATTCACCAGGCAAATAACAACAAAATAAATGGAAATCGTGCTTTACTTTAACCTCGTACAGTTTTGCGATGACTTCACATTAGCGAAGTTGCTAAATTTATGGCAAAATCTTTTACTAGCCGTAACTAAACATTTGCAGACCTATGTTTATACGAACTTTTTTCTTTAGTTTTACTTGTAGAACAACAAATTAAAATATTTGCATATCTTCGTGAATCACTCTGTATACGATTAAATACATGCACAGTCCCATTTGTCCGCAGCTCGTGGTCGAGTGGCTAGCGTTGCTGCCTCTGGATCACGGAGTCCCGAGTTCGATTCCCGGCCGGGTTGAGGATTCTAACCGCCCGGGAACTGGGTGTTTGTGTTGTCCTCCTCATTTCATCTTCCTTATCATTCGTGACGAGGTTAGACTGGACTGTGTACAAAAATTGGGATTTGTAAAAATTGGGACTTCGTATGGGCGCTGATGACCCCGCAGTTGAGCGTCCCACAAACGAAACATAATCAAACATCACAGTCCCATTTATTCCTAGTTGGTAAGTCCATTACCAGCTCGCCACTTACGGGTGAAGAAAACAGCGACACGGAGCGATGTGGCGCACTGGTTAGCACACTAGACTCGCATTCGGGAGGACGCCGTTTCAATCCCGCGTCCGGCCATCCTGATTTAGGTTTTCCGTGATTTCCCTAAATCGCTCCAGGCAAATGCTGGGATGGTTCCTTTGACAGGGCACGGCCAACTTCCTTCCCCGTTCATCCCTAATCCGATGAGTCTGATGACCTCGCTGTCTGATCTGGACCCCCACAACAACTCAACCGAAAACAGCGACCTCTTACTGGGTTAGATCTCAAATAACCCGTTCTATTTCTTGGAGTGGAGACTGAAAAACAAACAAAAAAATAAAATTGCCATAACAGGTTACCGCCTGCAAAGCCTTAGTGATCTGCATGTATAGAGCAAGTCATCGTCATTATTCTGTCACACACTAAACAAATACACTTCTCAAAGGTTTCTCTTGCTGGAACTGGTAAGTATTCCAAATCAGGACTGCATCTTCTCGTTTATAGCTCGTCTGGTATATTCTGAAAGGAACCCAACTCCACAACATGTCATTACCCGCACAGTCCGCTCTCCACTCTGCCTCTAGGGTGAATTAAAGCAGCAATCAGGGTTACGGGTAATCGTCAACGTCATATGTGCGCTGCTGATGTCTAACAAGTCGTCGGTATTACTCTGCTATGCATACAAACAAAAACACGTATAACGCCCACGTTTGCATATTGTTGTCTGGAACATATTGTTTCAGTATTAAAAAATAATGCCTATCCTCCGGTTCTGACAAAGGGTTTTGGAATGGTTACCTTGGTTGTAATCCAAATGCCTAACTCGAATTTTTCAGCTCTCACTTTCCCTGGCCGTTACCAGTTCGTTGGGATTTTGCTGAAAAGAAGTGATTGCTGTAACGGGCCATATTTCACAGAGTCCGCTATTGCCTCGTGGGTAAGAAAAAGAAAAAAAAACATTACTTTGAAAAAAAAAGCCTTAACCCAATTCCCAGTTATTTGGTATTTGGACAAGAGATACCAGTAGTACTATACAATGTCTCGCCTTGCCTGCCGACTTTAGTAGGGAATGAAATATTAGAAAATATGTTTCTTTTAATTAATTAAAGATGTTCGTAGGGATCTGCATACTAGCTATTGCTTCACAACTTTGTGTTGTAGCTGACGAAATTACACTCGTCGTTACAACAGTGGAGTCTTTGGTTTGTTCTGGGAGAAGACCGAGTGGATACCACAATATACACTCCTGGAAATTGAAATAAGAACACCGTGAATTCATTTTCCCAGGAAGGGGAAACTTTATTGACACATTCCTGGGGTCAGATACATCACATGATCACACTGACAGAACCACAGGCACATAGACACAGGCAACAGAGCATGCACAATGTCGGCACTAGTACAGTGTATATCCACCTTTCGCAGCAATGCAGGCTGCTATTCTCCCATGGAGACGATCGTAGAGATGTTGGATGTAGTCCTGTGGAACGGCTTGCCATGCCATTTCCACCTGGCGCCTCAGTTGGACCAGCGTTCGTGCTGGACGTGCAGACCGCGTGAGACGACGCTTCATCCAGTCCCAAACATGCTCAATGGGGGACAGATCCGGAGATCTTGCTGGCCAGGGTAGTTGACTTACACCTTCTAGAGCACGTTGGGTGGCACGGGATACATGCGGACGTGCATTGTCCTGTTGGAACAGCAAGTTCCCTTGCCGGTCTAGGAATGGTAGAACGATGGGTTCGATGACGGTTTGGATGTACCGTGCACTATTCAGTGTCCCCTCGACGATCACCAGTGGTGTACGGCCAGTGTAGGAGATCACTCCCCACACCATGATGCCGGGTGTTGGCCCTGTGTGCCTCGGTCATATGCAGTCCTGATTGTGGCGCTCACCTGCACGGCGCCAAACACGCATACGACCATCATTGGCACCAAGGCAGAAGCGACTCTCATCGCTGAAGACGACACGTCTCCATTCGTCCCTCCAGTCACGCCTGTCGCGACACCACTGGAGGCGGGCTGCACGATGTTGGGGCGTGAGCGGAAGACGGCCTAACGGTGTGCGGGACCGTAGCCCAGCTTCATGGAGACGGTTGCGAATGGTCCTCGCCGATACCCCAGGAGCAACAGTGTCCCTAATTTGCTGGGAAGTGGCGGTGCGGTCCCCTACGGCACTGCGTAGGATCCTACGGTCTTGGCGTGCATCCGTGCGTCGCTGCGGTCCGGTCCCAGGTCGACGGGCACGTGCACCTTCCGCCGACCACTGGCGACAACATCGATGTACTGTGGAGACCTCACGCCCCACGTGTTGAGCAATTCGGCGGTACGTCCACCCGGCCTCCCGCATGCCCACTATACGCCCTCGCTCAAAGTCCGTCAACTGCACATACGGTTCACGTCCACGCTGTCGCGGCATGCTACCAGTGTTAAAGACTGCGATGGAGCTCCGTATGCCACGGCAAACTGGCTGACACTGACGGCGGCGGTGCACAAATGCTGCGCAGCTAGCGCCATTCGACGGCCAACAACGCGGTTCCTGGTGTGTCCGCTGTGCCGTGCGTGTGATCATTGCTTGTACAGCCCTCTCGCAGTGTCCGGAGCAAGTATGGTGGGTCTGACACACCGGTGTCAATGTGTTCTTTTTTCCATTTCCAGGAGTGTATAAAATATTAATTGGTTCACTTTCTTATAACAAAGGTAAGATGAATTACTTACGTTTGTACAATCCATTTCCACAGGAATGTCATGAGTTTTTACAAATGTCTCTGAACAGTAACGTATTACTTTTATACAAGTCTCTCACTCAAAGTACATTTAAAAATAACTTCTGTTTAGTGTTCTGCCAAATATATTGATCAGACAGCTGGCCAACTAGAAGGCGATGCTGTTGTCTTAGTGATCACGGATTGGGCCGCGCGGTACTGTGCTCAGCCGTAAGACAGCAGAAGATTCGTTGCGGTGACAGCGAAACGTTCCTGAGCGCGTTAACACCAGTGTCACTCACCCGCCGAACCGGCTTCTAGCGACTGTCTTTTCTTGTGATTGCGTTGCGAGGTACCAACCTTGCTATGCAACCTTGCTTTTCGGACGACAACACACGACTCCACACTTTGTAGAATTATGGATTAACTGTAGTGACTGATAGTTTGCTAATGATGTATATGTATTTGCGGCAGTAGATTTCCAGAAGACGTTTGACACTGTGCCACACAGGCGGCATGTAGTCAAATCGTCTCAGTTATGTGGCTGGATCCGTGATTCGCTGTCGGAGAGGTCACAGTTTGTAGTAACTTATGGAAAGTCGTCTAGTAAAACAGAAGTGATTTCTGGCGTGGCCCAAGGTAGTGTCATAAGCCCGCTGCTGTTCCTTATCCATATAAACGAGTTAGGAGACAATCTGAGCAGCCGTCTTAGGTTACTTGCAGATGATGCTGTCGTTTGTAACCTACCAGAACATCAAAACAAATTTCAAAGCGAAATAGAAAAAATATCTGTAGGGTGCTAAAATTGACAATTGACGCTAAATAAAGAAAAGTGTGAGATCATCCGTTACACTTCGGTTACACGATAACTCAGTCTAATCTAAAGTCTGTAAATTCAATCGAATGCCTAGGAATTACAATGATGAACAACTTAAATTGGGGAGAACACACAGAAAGTGTCGTGGGGAAGGCAAACCAAAGACTGCGTTTTATTGGCAAAACACTTAGAAAATGTAACAGATCTACTAAAGAGACCGCCTATACTACGGTTGTACGTCCTCCTTTGGAGTACTGCTGCCCGGTCTGGGATCCTTACCAGAGAGGGTTAACGGAGTACATCGAGAAAGTTCAAAGAAAAGCAGCCCGTTTTATATTATAGTGAAATAGGGTAGAGAGCGTCATTGACATGATACAGGATCTGGGGTGGACGTTATTAAAACAAAGGCGCTTCTCGTAGCGGCCGATTATTCTCACGAAATCTCAATCACCAACTTTTTCCTCCGAATGCGAAAATATCTTGTTGACACCAGCCTACGTAGGAAGAAACGATCATCATAATAAAATAAGGGAAATCAGAGCTCGCAAGGGAAGATAAAGATGTTCGATTTTTCCACGAGGTGTTCGAGATTGGAATAATAGAGCATTATTGTGAAGGTGGTTCGATGAACCCTCAGCCAGGCACTTAAGTGTGATTTGCAGACTATAGATGTAGATGAATAGAAGACAATCCAATCTGCTCTCACTGGGCAACATTTATTTCTCACTCGTCTAAAAAAATCGAGTTATCGAAATCAAGTTAATCATAGACTAAAATCTCATATTGTCGTTCTTCAGCAGTACGACAATATTTCATTTAGCACACGGCCTTCGTTAGGGTAAGGATCCGTGACTTAAAGTCTTTAGTGGTATCAGCAAGATTAATACTTTGCTCCTCAGTTCTGATCCACGAGACTTAGGAGAATTTGTGGATACATTTTTATCTTGAAATTCATGGTGCACCTAAATGATAGATTTACGAGGATTCATGAAAGGTTGGTACACATAGGTGCTGCTACTGATAAACTTAACACTCACAAAGTATCTTTAAGCTATGTTACGTAATATCTATTATTAACTCGGAGTAAGTGAGTTACAAATTCACCAAGGGGTTCCCAGCATATAGAGGAACTCAAAAGATTAACGTAGTTTTCTTTAAGTTATTTCTGACGAGGGAACTAATTTTGACTTACAAGGGTAGTTTGATAAATATGTCAAATTTCCATGAAATACTGGAGCTACCTTTTTTTTTTTTGGCCCTTCGTGGTTGGTAAGCTTGATTACTCCAAGGATCGTATAAAGTAATTCAACAATGTTTATCGTACCGTTCATTGTTGATAGCCGTCTGAATTGGTCAGTGTGTTGACTACAACTAAAAATGGAGATCACCTAGTTTTGTGTCATTATCAAACATTTTCATTTGAAGGTTTGGACTGCCACACAGATCAAACGAGAATTGAATGAAGTTCACGCGGACTCTGCACTATCATTGAAGACCATTTACTTTTGGGTTAATGAATTTAATGTGGTCGGACAAACGCCGAAAACGATGCACGCTCCGGCCGTTCAGTTGAGGTCACCACAAAGAAAACCATTGATAAAATCCGTGATATGACAATGCAAGATCGCCAAATAAAAATTTATGAGCTTGCTGATACTGTAGACTTCTTAACGGAGCGAGTGCATGATATCCCGCACGGAGAATTAGCTATGAAGAAGCTGTGTTCGAGGTGGGTGCCCTGATTGCTCAAGGCAACCAAGAGCGCATCCGTCACATTTCAACACAATGTCTGGCGATGTTTAATCGCAGTCCGTCATTTACGTCCATTTGTGACTATTGGTGAAACCTGAATCCATCATTATACACCAGTGTTAAAACGGCAGTCAACACAGTGGTCAAAGGCTGGTGAAAGTGCACCGAAGAAGACGAAGACAATTTTGTCAGCTGGTAAAATGATGATTACTGTTTTTTTCCGATTCCCAAGGAATAACTCTGATAGATTACTTGGAATAATACAGAACCATAACTGGACCTTGTTGTACTTCATTGTTGGATCGTTTGAAACTTGCGTTGGCTGAAAAAAGATCAAGTTTGGCACTATTAAAAAGAATGAAAAATTAAAAATAACGCTCTTTCACCAGGATAATTCATCATCTCGCACATCAGCGATAACAATGGCGACACTGCATGAATTGATCACTGAATTGGTTCCTCATCCACCCTATTCATCAGACCTAGCCACAAGTGACTTCTTCCTGTTCCCTAACATAAAACTTTGGCTTGTCGGGAAGAAATTTTCACCAAATGAAGAACTCCTAGCAGCAGTCATTGAGTATTTTACAGAGTTCAGCAGAACCTATTTTTCCGATGGGATGAAAAAGCTGCAGGATCACTGGACCAAGTGTATATCCCTCAAATGAAACTATGTCGAGAAGTAAGGTGAGCTTTTTAAATGGTTCAAATGGCTCTGAGCACTATGGGACTTAACTGCAGTGGTCATCAGTCCCCTAGAACTTAGAACTACTTAAACCCAACTAACCTAAGGACATCACACACATCCATGCCCGAGGTAGGATTCGAACCTGCGACCGTAGCGGTCGCGCGGTTCCAAACTGTAGCGCCTAGAACCGCTCGGCCACCTCGGCCGGCTGAGCTTTTTACAAAACAAACATATGTCTTGCTTTTCACCAGACTTGCCAAATTACTCTCTTAGAGCCAATAAATATTAAGAAAGATTATACTCAACCACGTGTAAGATCCCAACGGCCCCGCGCGACTAGCGCCAGAGAAGACAGACATACTGTTCGCACGGCTGTACAGGATCGTACAGCCACTTCACGTACTTTGAGTCAGCTAAAGGGCTTATTTATAGCGACACAAGTACCTACAGCGGTACTGCGACGGCTGGAGCACTACGGCTTCCCTTGAATCGGCAAACGGGAGAGGCGCGCTGATGACTCTCGGCACAGTAGTAGCGCCAGGTCGCCTTTCCGGTCATACTTATGGCACCACGATGGACGTATCCATTTGTGGACGCTCCGAGGAGAACGAACGTTGCCATATTACATACGTCATCGGCATACGGGCACAGCACTTGACCATTATGGTATGGGGTGTTACTGGGTGCACAACACGAACACCTCTGGTTCACACTGCCTGTAAATTAGGAAGCAGGAGTTACACTTGTGACTTGTTAAGGCAAGTAGCTGTGCCCTGTCTTGGAGGACTCCATCTCTCAACAAGATAACGCAGGACCATACGCCGGGCGTGCGCTCCTGACCTACCTGAGTACAATGAGTGTTCAACTACTGTCCTGGCCAGCAAGTTTTTCAGAGACCTGGTCCACTAGCAACATCTGGTTGTGAGTCGCCGAAGTCTGGCACACTACTACTCGCCAGCCACTACGACTGAAGTGACAGGTGACGCACTCGTGTTTGACGTCATCCAGGCTCATTTCGACTCAGTTTTCGGTTGCTACATAGGTATTTGAGCTGTAAGAGGTGACAACTCTGTGTTACAAATTTCGCACACTGTGTAGCCCCAAATCACTTACAAGTTTAATCAAGTTTTCTTCCTCATATACTGCATTCGTGCAGTAAATAAATTTTAATTTTTGCTATGCTTCTTGGTGTTGTTTCGTAGACCAGCGACAAGTCCCGAAGCAATTCAGGTAGCTTGCACCACAATATTTTTGTGAATGTCTCAAGAACTATCAATAAAATTCTTCTGGGTATGTGACCGCATTATCAATGTGTAAAACTGTCCGGCGTTTCGGCCACCATTGGCCGACACGTCGGAGAATTTTACACATGCGGTCACATACCCAGAAGAATTTTATTGACTGTGACAACGGCTGTGGAATACTACGCATACGTATCTAAAAGTGCTTTCAATTTCACAATGCAGACCTTGCAATTTGCTTTATCTATATATATGCTGACTGAAGCGACGAAAGAAAATTTGAACCAAGGCCGGGATTCGAACCCAGGTACTAGGCAGATGCACTAACCACTATGCCACCCAGCCACAGTGACTTCGAAGAACTGCACGGACTACCCGCGTACGCCTCCCTCCTCAATCCACATTCCCATCCACGCCCTAGCCCAAGTTCGAATCTCGGACTTTGTACAAATTTTCGTTCGTTGCTTCAGTCTGCATTTATTCGTCATAGATGTTTGAGACTTAGAAAGATCTTTGGAACCATATAATCTCACTTGACTTCAGCATCTGTGCTAGAGTTTGAGACAGGATCCCCCGTTTCTTTCGACGCTGAAGTGCTATTCTAACACCGTTTGGGAGCCTCTGCAATGCTGTTCAAGTTTACGGGGAATAGTAGTTGGCTGAGGCGTGATTTGGAATTTGGACTGCGGAGGGGGGCGTGCTAGGGGAGTCCATGCAGTTGTACAAAGCCACTGTGCCAGGGAGCATCTGCCTAGTGAGCAGGAAATCCGGGTTTGAATCCCGACCTTTGTACAAACTTTTATTCGTCGCTTCAGTCTGCGTACATTCATCATAGATGTTTGAGACTTGAAACGGTCTCTGGAACCAAACAGTTTCAAGTAATTTGCTTTTCGTGCTACACAGGTCGGTATCAACATAAGGTTTCGTGTCTATACTAGATCACCGTCGCTCTCGCTTGTGAGTTAGTGTTAAGTAACTGCTTTGAGTGCTTATGGAGGAAGCAATTTTCGCGACGAAAATCTGGCTGGCTGTCGAGTTCACTTCCCTATCACCATTACGTGTCATTATCGAGGACAATGAAATGAGTGTGCTGATGACCACCCAAGCGTCCTAACTGGTGCCGAATCCTGGCGGACATCTACGCAGTACTGGAGAGAAATTGCCAGTGTGCCACGACAATGTTTCACTTTTATCTGTCTTTCCATTTTCACAAAGGTGTGGCTCGATGACTGATTGGTTAATGCCAGGCTATGAATTCGAAAGCCTGTGGTTCGATACATAGTCAGTCCAAGGATTTTTATCTCCATACGCACCTGTTTCCCCTCCGGCAATGTTTGTTAATATAAAAAACTCGAACTGCACCGTGATTCGGAATCCACGTCAAACTGTGGGCACCCCTGTAACTGGCTTAGTGAGTTAGTTCAATGTTCGGAGGGAGGCAAGACGATATCACCTCCAATAAGGGCGATACCAGCTGAAATACGAAGATGGCTAGTAAGGCAGCCTTAGGTTTGATGGCAGCTCGATTTCTTAATCATCCAAAAGAACACACACACGCACACAGCATTGCAGCGCACATTAGACGATGACAGTCCTCCATGTGGATTCGTTACATGTGTGGTATGTCACCCACAGCTTGAAAGAAGATAGTGGCAAAGCACTTTCAGAAGTACGTGAGCTTGGCTTATTTCATTGAAGGGTGTTTAGGTGTCTCAGCTGAAAGAGTAGTGTTCGCGAAAAAAAGATTACGTTTCCGATTCCTTCACTAACATTAAGAGTCATGTCGAACGAAGATATCCATAACTTATCGAAAATAATATATGAAGTACTTTATTTCTGATACTTTTCCTTCTGTAGCCTGTTGAAAATATCATGTAATTCCAATTTCACTGTCTTTACACTTCTCTTCGTTTGCAAATACTTTCATATGGAAATACCATTAGAGGCTTATCTAGTTTGTTGCGTTATCTACATTCGCATACTTTAATTATTGAAGATTTTTATATTGCCATGGATACTATGCCTTAAAACTTTCCTAGTAATTGTACAAGTATTGTCTTGACTGTCTTTCGACCTTCATTATTAGATTTATTTGTAGTGCCGCGTGGGATTAGCCGAGCGGTCTAAGGCGCTACAGTCATGGACTGTGCGGCTGGTCCCGGCGGAGGTTCGAGTCCTCCCTCGGGCATGGATGTGTGTGTTTGTCCTTAGGATAATTTAGTTTAAGTAGTGTGTAAGCTTAGGGACTGATGACCTTAGCAGTTAAGTCCCATAAGATTTCACACACATTTGAACATTTTTTTTTATTTGTAGTTAACGAGACCCAGGTGAGTTGCATACACTTTGGGCGTTCGACACATATCGAGTCGTCTTCTCGTAGTGAATTCCTCTGGCACTGTAAAGTATAGAGGCATTGGAAGCAAACGCTTGGAGACCACACAGCTATGTCTGAAGAGTCTGACGAAAAAAAAAAAAAAAACCACATCTGGCTGTGGCCAGCCAGTTGCATAATACAAGTTTATTTAACGTGGCACATGTCACAAGGTTTGTACGTGACGTACTTAAGCTCTGAAAGATCCGATGCCAGTATTATATCTAATGTCATACATGTATTAATCTATCAAATGGCACAAAAAAATTGTTCAAATGGCTCTGAGCACTATGGGACTTAACAGTTATGGTCATCAGGCCCCTAGAACTTAGAACTACTTAAACCTAACTAACCTAAGGACAGCACACAACACCCAGTCATCACGAGGCAGAGAAAATCCCTGACCCCGCCGGGAATCGAACCCCGGAACCCGGGCATGGGAAGCGAGAACGCTACCGCACGACCACGAGCTGCGGACTATCAAGTGGCACACTACACTTTGTTGCATCCACTGTCAAATGTGTGGTATTTTAAAAAGTTTTAATACAAAGCTCTACAGTAGAGAGCAACTACTTTTAAATGATTTATTTTAAATGGCTATTAAGTGTATGACACGCACATGTACTGGACAGAGTCAGAGGCTCCCACATCTGATACAGATAATGTGATTCTACCTATAATACCTTCTGAAGAAAACGGTTTTAAAACTGTCTAAATCATGGTCAAGGTTTAATAAACATGTATTTTGAAACTGGTAGGCTATTAATTCCAATTCATTGAATCTCTTTCACGCACAGTTGCTGAAGCGCAGCCAAGTTCAAAATCTTAAATCTGGCTTTTCTATTCAGCCAACTGCTCCACACTGCAGCCGGAGTAGGGATACAGCAGCGCTGCATTGTATGGATCTGCTCGTACCTACCATGTGCTTCATTTATAAACAAGTTTTCTGTCGCGACCTGTGGCGGGCTGTCTAGCGTTGTATTATCGAAGTCGCTCTGCTATACCAAACATTCGACTCGCTGTAGTTGTGTAAATGAAGTACTAGCATATGCCTGTTCAGCTATGCCATTGGGTCGAGACTTCAGAGCAGACGGAGCTGTATACTTAATTCTGGACGAGACAGGAAGTCAGAAAGGAACATTTGTACCATAAGGAAGCGTCATGGAATGGCCACTATTACGCTAATCAGTAAAAACATTAGAATATTAATTCAACATTACCATCCAAATCAGAAGTAATCAGTCCTTCGTAGCCGTCCGCTGTGGCCGAGCGGTTCTAGGCGCTTCAGTCTGGAACCGTGCTGCTGCTACGGTCGCAGGTTCGAATCCTGCCTCGGGCATAGATGCGTGTGATATCCTTAGGTTAGTTAGGTTTAAGTAGGGGACTAATAACATAGATGTTAAGTCCCATCGTGCTTAGAGCCATTTTTTTTAGTCCTTCGTGACACTGATCCCATGAGCAAGCAGAACATAACCGGAGTCTTACAGCGCTAGATCTTCATCGAAAAAGTTACACAATCTTAAAGATTACGATGATATGTGTGCTGTGATGGGAATCTGCGTATCTTCGAGTGGCCTTTGGTGAATGTTTACTAAAGTGGAAGCGCCGGCAGGCGATTCTTATCTCACGTGCACATTATTGGCTTGTAATGGCAACAGGGAGCGGGGCTATACAGAACTAATGAGTATCATGTGAGCTAATGTGGTGCATACTGCACGAGAATGCTAGAAACAATGTGGTGGACGGCGAGAAAAGTAGTGGCTGTGTCAAAACATGTGAATATTGAAAGAGCTCTACAGCAGCAAAGGAAGAATGTTTTCCGTTTCATGTTCTGTAGACGGTGAAGTGTTTAGAGGCGGTCTACAGTAACAAACACCAATGTTGCAGTATCTTCAGGAATGGCAAACGAAATTTCAGACAGCAAAAAGGAAGTGACGAACGTAGGAATCGTACGCTCTAGATTGTAACGGCAACGTACATGTAGTGTAGCGATGACGATGAATTCTGGAGACGACAGAGTGAAACGGAAGGAGAAGGCTAGGGGTGAAAGCAATAAGTGCCGTCACATGCAAAAAAATGTTCAAATGTGTGTGAAACATTATGGAACTTAACTGCTAAGGTCATCAGTCCATAAGCTTACACACTACTTAATCTAAATTATCCTAAGGACAAACACACACAGCCCGCATATCGTGGTCGTGCGGTAGCGTTCTCGCTTCCCACGCCCGGGTTCCCGGGTTCGATTCCCGGCGGGATCAGGGATTTTCTCTGCCTCGTGATGGCTGGGTGTTGTGTGATGTCCTTAGGTTAGTTAGGTTTAAGTAGTTCTAAGTTCTAGGGGACTGATGACCATAGATGTTAAGTCCCATAGTGCTCAGAGCCATTTGAACCATTTGACAAACACACACATCCATGCCCGAGGGAGGAATCGAACCGCAGCCGGGACCAGCCGCACAGTGCATGACTGCAGCGCCTCTGACCGCTCGGCTAATCCCGCGCGGCGTCAAATGCAGAAATGGCGTCACCGAGGTAGGGAGGATTCATACTTTGCTGAAATGGTGCAAGCCGTGATTAGGTACATACAGGATGAAAGCAAAAACAGCAACCATCACAGAAAATATCATTATACTTCGCAGCAGTACGACAGCGTGGTCTGCAAGAAAAGGTATGGGTATCCACGGGCAGGTATCGCACATGTACCAATACAAACGATGTTGACTTGGTTCAAGGATGCTCGCTGAACTTTGTACGATAATGACGTAATGCGAAATTGACATAAAACTGCGCGTCACATAAATTGCACTGAATTCCGGGAAGCAGTAGTTCGTTGCAAAACAGAAAACTGGTTTAAACGTAAGACGCAGGGATCGCCATTCCGTGCAAAGTAGCTAGTTCAGAAAAAAGAGCAAACGATGCCACAGCCTCATCTTTCTATAGGGTGAGAGGGCTCAACTTGTAATTAGTAATGACCCTGTTTTCAGTATCGACCCATTTGACTTTCAGGAGGACGTACGTAGGGAAAACGCTTCAACAATACGTCAGAAAGGCATCTGTTACATGGAATCCGTTACACCGGAGCTACGGAATGCGTATGTATACCAAACAAGAGTGGAGCAATTGGGCTATAACAGTTTCGGAAATAGTGCGAACTCTGGTTTTGATCAAATGCAGTGAGGAAGAAATGCTGCTCCTTGACTCATAACCTACACACACTGTTCCACAACGTCGGTTTACCACCATCCACCAGACAGTACTCTGACGTTGATACTTGCACTCGCACGAATAATCGCACACATACAATTCTGTATATTTAATAACGAGGGTTGGAACTTCAATAGTGGCAGCTATTTATTTACAGCTCGTACAAAATAGATACGTGTTTCAAAGTTTTGCTGACGGTCAGAGTAGTCACTAACATTGTGTATAACCCACTGCCAGCGATGTGGAAGTTGTAGGATAATCTTAGCAGTGCCAGTTGGGTTGGAAGTTGGAGCGGCGCGGTCTATTGCCCGACGAATTTGTATCAGCTCTGAAGCGAATGCCGTGAAGCGTTTCCTTCAGTTTAGAAATCGGGTTGAACTCACGAGGGCTTATGTCAGGGGAGTGCAGTAGGTGGTGTAGCACTTAACAGCCCCATCAGGCAAACAAATCAATAACAGCTTGCACTGTATGTGCTTGAGCATTGTCCTGCAAAATGATGGTCAGGTCCCGCAGAAAGTGTATTCACTTCTGCCTCTGTGCTGTTTATTTTTGGAACACAGCCTACGACCAGCTTAGAGACAGACGTGACGGCAGTTTCTGCAGGGCCTGGCCATCATTTTGCAGACAATGCTCAAGCACGTACAGTGCAAGCTGTTACTGATTTGTTTGAATGATGGGATTGCTAAGTGCTATACCACCTACCGCACTCCCCTGAGTTAAGCCCTTTTGAGTTCAACTCGATTTCTAAACTGAATGAAACACTTCACGGCATTCGCTTCAGAACTGCTACAAATTCGCCGGGCAATAGAACGCGCAGCTTGAGCTTTCAACACAACTGGCACTGCTAAGAGTATCCTACGACTTCCACATCGCTTGCAACGGGTTATATACAATGCCGGTTACTACTCTGAAGGTCAGTAAAACTTTGAAACACATATCTATTTTGTACGAGCTGCAAATAAATAGTTGCCACTACTAAAGTTCCAACCCTCGTATTTTGTGCCAACGAAATGTGCTGTAAAATTATAATGAACTCTGTATTGCAGTTTGCCACTTTACAGATAAACTTCATGAACACTCTGGTTCGCATCCTATTGCATGCTACCACATCCAAATAATCTCCGTTAGCAACATCTGAATAATTCTGAAAATGTGGAGACAACGGCTCGTCCTAGTCGCTTTCCCCCTCGTGAGTGCTTAGACACAGCTTTTGTTATTATTGAGGAAAAACCTATCTTATTCTGCGCAAGTTTATTAGTAGCATTTTTAGTCTGCCAGTTATGTCCATATGAGCGTAACACACACCGTAGAAGGTTTGTCTTGCCATGGATCGCTTGTCAGCTGGTGGTGGGTCTTTTTTTGTACTAACACTTTCGAAAAAACCTCTTTATACCTCGCACAAACGACGCAGAAGTCACGGTGTTTTCTTGTGAGCTAATGTTCGACGATATACGACAAACGTCTTTATAAGCGAGAACCTGAAGGGAATTACTTCTCACGCTCCTCAAATCACTAAAAAATAGTGCATCCGGTGGGGAAAGATTAACCATTAAGGGCTGCAAGTCATCATATATAGTGATTGTAACCAATTGACTGATATTTTGGAGTTATGAGTGTTTCGTCATAAGTAATCATAAGAAATAGGATTGATATTACCTACAGTTTTCGTGCTGTCTTCCTTACAGAATTCTACTCTCAGTAAAATAATAATACTGCCGTGAGTTCTCTGTGTACCTTCCATGGTAAAAGTGTTTTACATCACTAATTATGCTAATATGATGAGCGAGGTGTCATATAACGGCATACGGCAAACCACCGTAGCTGGGGGCACTAAAGCATGACGGTTGAGGTAACCGGTCCGAATTGTCACGATGGGAAAAAAAAAATCCACGCCACTGTTTGGTCGTCATGGGAGGAGATATTGGGGTAAGGTTCCCCATCGACAGAGTTTACGCTAATGTACTGGCTGGATGTTAAATGACAAGATTGTGCACCAACACTTTGGGTTAGTTACCAAACCTATCGGTAATCTCTGGTGATGCTAATCCGGCTATAGGACTCTAGGTGAGCCCATTGATGCTGTTCGGCAACAGTGGGCTATGTGCCACACGATCTTATCATAGCCATCAATACTCAACAGACACATTAAGGAACCCACATTCTGAAGGAAGGTGCCAATATATGAGAGCTTTCCAGTCAGAGGAATGAAACTAATCCGCAACTAACAGTGCCGTACGTCAAACTTCTTTTAGTTAGACAAGTTTTTCCACTGTTCCTCTCTCCAGTCAAGATGCTCCTGTTCACATTGCAGTTGTAACTGACGACATCGTTGAGTCGGTAAAGATGGAATACCGGCTACTGTCGTTGAGCCATATTTGCACCGACATACGATGAACAGAGTTCTGTAAAAGTAATATCGCTTCCGTAGCAATGAACTTTATTAACATTTGCGTTATGTATAGTTAGTCATTTATTCCCCTTTAGAGAGCGGGTAATCCTGCAATACCCGCACCTTGGAATAGTCATGGGTACGACATGCCAACAGTTTCATCACGAGTCATTTTCGGTAGATCCGAAAGGCGGTAGCACTTGGAAGCTTAACGAACCTTGCCGTGTCGGTGATAACTGGCGTTAGCCGCGGGGCATCGTAGTCGTTATTTTCTTGTTCTCTGCAGACGACGACAACAACTTTGTCTCTTGCCCTCCGGTGTAGTGTCGCTTGCATTGCGTTGCGGACGTAGGATGTGGTTGCCGATATTTCGGTTGATAATCTGTGTGAGATGGGAAAGTATCAAATAACCATCGATTAGATGTGCACAAAGGCGCATCTGAGAGTGAGTCGGAGGTCTAGAAATCGATCATGCAGTAAAACGTGTAACACCATAACTGCAGCCTGAGGCCACTTTATTTATTGTTATTACTACATGTCAATTATTATACGTCCCACCTCTGACTTCAATGCCTTTCGAATTCTCTTGACAATACCACGTGTAGTTTTCCCAATGTTTTCATGGCGTTCTTTAATGAGAGCAGCACTTTTCATAATCCGAACGATCAGTTCGTCTCTCTTTCAACCATCCCCACACACAAAAATCTAAAGGGATAAGGACTACTTCTGCCAATCTATCTTCTGGCGAATGTTAGGTTTAAATGATGTCACCTGCTCACTAGCATGTGCAGGGTTCCTTCATGTTGGAAGAACGTACCCAACATTGTTTCCAGAGCAACCATTTGTAATACTACTGGACGCTCGTTTACGAGAAATTCTTAGATAACAGATTCCTGTAGGACGATGAGGTAACACAATGCGCCAAATCAACTGCCTGTCTGTAACGTCCACATCACACATTTACAGAGGAGCGCTTTTGGAAATGTGTCTCCTCAAAGGTATGTTGGTTTCAAAACAAAAACGGTAATCAGTAAATAAACCCACAGTAACTGGAATACCGACGTACGAAATGAAAAATTGTCTCTGTATCCAGTAAAAACTGAACGAATGTTATATGGAATGTTTTATTCGAACTAGTGTACAACATCACCGTCTGAACTATTTACTATTCCTCCTGAAGCACCACGTATATCCACACCAACGCGTCATAATAATACTCATATTACCCTTTACATTTCACCTAGGTTTTTTAATTCTCAGAACCATAATGCTCCAGCCGATTAGTGAATGTTTCTAACTTAGGAGATACCTTTGGTAGCTTTTTGGTACTATTGGCTGAAGTTGCGAATCGATACAGGGAACGAGAGAGCCACGACAGTCGAATATCTGGGACTAGCCACTGGAAGAAACAGATGAGGCAACAAGCGCATTAGACGTCGCGAACAAGCCTCCCCATATTCTAGCTCTTTCTATTTCCATGCTGCAAACCTATTTTTGTTACGAAGAGTTCGCCTCTTGCAAGACATAATTAACTACGCTGAACTGATCCAAATTTCTTTAATCGGTCTCAACACAACGTTTTCCACAGCATGTTACTACTGATTTCATAAAAGTGGCTCGCGTCTAAAGACGACAGTCTCACAGGCTAAATACTTGACTTTTTACTTCTAAACTTGTCATTGTTTCGGCACACTCTACCTGTTTACGTATAATTTGTGTATTATAGCGTGAATCAAGTAGGCAGTACGAGATTTCACCGACTCATGCGTGTAAGGAACACTTAAATATATTTTTCTTGAGGTCTTATACTATTCTGTAGCGGAAAATGCTTGAATGTGGGATGGAACCACACAAGTTGGCGTTCCTTTCTTCCACTGCTCAAATATTTGTGTTTTTCAATCTGCGAGAATCAATGCTGTATGTATGTCGCTTTTGGGTTCCAATGGAGGGTCAGAGCCCATCCGTAATAAAAATGTACTCCCACGGCCACTAAGTTTGTCGATCGTTATGAATCACAATTCTGTATGACAAACTTATACGCAGACTTGTACTTCCCAACAGTATTATTAGTGCGGGAATTTTCATTCCGTTTTGGAAGGCTACGTAGCTCGTCTACACAGGACATAGGAAACAAGTATAGCAACTGTTAGAAACGAGCTGCGCGATTATTTATATTTTGATTTACGAGGGCTATCCACAAAGTACATTACGTTTTGGAATTAAAAATAAATAAAGTATTGGAAATTTTTTTTATTATATAAAGATGAAAGCCACACTTCAATACTACTTTTCTACATAGTTGCCATTCAAATTAAGGCACTTATCGTAGCGATGGAGTAGCTTGGAAATTCCTTCGTCGTAAAATTCGGCCGCCTGCGCCTTCAACCACGTGGTTACCTCTTCTTGAAGCTGTGCGTCGTCATCAAAACGCTGCATAGCCAACCACTTCTTCATTGCTGGGAATAAGTGGAAGTTGCTCGGTGCCAGGTCGGGACTGTACGGCGGATGAGGAAACAACTCCCACTTAAAAGATTCGAGAACTTCACGAGTGGCATTTGTCGTGTGGGCCCGGGCGTTGTCGTGAATCAGCAAGATCTTTGAGACCAACTTTCCCCTGCGCTTGTTTTGTATTGCTCTTCTGAGGTTGTGCAGAGTTTGGCAATACCTTTGAGAGTTTATTGTAGTGCCTCTTTCCAGGAAATCCACAAAAATCGTATTTCCACCGGGATACTGATTAACCACGTGGTTGAAGGCGCAGGCGGCCGAATTTTACGACGAAGGAATTTTCAAGCTCGTCCATCGCTACGATAAGTGCCTTAATTTAAATGGCAACTATGTAGAAAATTAGTATATAAGTGTGGCTTTCATCTGTATATCATGAAAAAATTTTCCAATTCTTTATTTATTTTTAATTCCAAAACGTAATGTACTTTGTGGATAGCGCTCGTAGTTAGTAAGAGATCTTAACCGTTCAACTCGATCTGTATTGTGTAATTAGAAGTAACGTGTAACATAGGACGTAGACGATTACTCTTAAGATGTTGAGAACCTAAATACCGGACGTAAGCGAAAATCGAAAGTTACGATGTACACGCAGGTCACGTAGAAATCAACACAGTAAAAGAAGTTCAGTTATTTGAGGAAAGTAATTTTTATATAACACCATGAACTGCAAATAAAAGAAAGTTACTTTATTGTTACCGGTTTCAATCTACCTGATCATCATCAGGATTTTTTTTCATCAGTTCATTGTGTTACACGAAACGTACACTTACTTTCCTCTATACACTCTTACACGCACTTGTAAAGTGGCTTTATGTAGACCGATTACTTAGTAATCAACTGCGACAGGATATGCTTTGGCGCTCAGCCTCTGCCGCCGCCTACCTTTGCGTTGCGAGCTGATGTGCAGTTTGGTGTGGCGCGTAGTGATGGAGGCCGACTGTTTGGCGTCGGCGCGCGGTGAGGATGCGGCCGACACCACGGTCGCGCGATGCTTAAATAAGAGGTGCCTCGCCAGTGCAGAGCCATCTGGAGGTAGCTCGAAACATTTGTGTATCACCTGTCATGACGTGACTCGCGCAACTTGGGTGCGCACCGTTGCACAGGGATCAACCGTTTTTGGCTCTCTGATGCAACACTCCAGGGGGATTAAGATTGTGACTGCCGTCAGTATTCCTAACATCGGCAATAAAAATCCTCAATGTCTTAGCACGCTTAGTTACACGGAGAATCCATCGAGCAATCAAAAACATTTTGCAAAGCTCATTGGTTAAAAGTTTTTTCCACAGAACGGCGTCAACAAATGTAATTGCATCGCTCTGCAATAATTGAGGACGAGGTAGATAAAGTACCATAACATAACGACTACCGAATGAATATGAATGAAAGTGGGGGACCATGTAGCCAGAGGTCTCCCAGTGATGTGCAGCAGGCTGCACGTCACAGAGCACAATGTATTGGTCATCGGACAAAGAAACTACCCGCATGCAGTCACCATGCAGATGTCAACCACAGCAGCAGATGACCTCTACATTGTGCAACAGGCAAGAAGCGATGCACATCGAACAGCGGGAGCAGTTGCTACCATATCCAACAGGACTGTACAGTTTGCGATAGTTTTAAGAGTACAGGGACTGGACCAACGAGGAATAAGGTCGCGTGCTCGGACGGTTGGTAGTTGGTTTGGGGAGGGGACAAAACAGCGAGGTCATCGGTCCCATCGGATTAGGGAAGGATGGGCAAGGAAGTCGGCCATGCCCTTTCAAAGAAACCATCCCGGCATTTGCCTGAGGCGATTTAGGGAAATCAGGGAGAGCTTAAATAAGGATAGCCGGACGCGGGTTTGAACCGTCGTTCTCCCGAATTCGAGTCCACTGTGCCAACGACTGCGCCATCTCGCTCGGTATGCTCGGATAAGATTCAGTATGAGTAGTGGTTTTGTACGTACGGCGAGAGATGGGAACACGTAACGCACCCAGGAACATCGTCGAACATATCGTTTTGGTGGTTCAGGTCTTATGGTGTGGAAAGGCAAAATGCTGTATGGACGAAGTGATTTCCAAATCTTTAAAGATTACACACCCACCGGTCAACGCGATTGTGACAATGTGCTCCTTCCCCGTGTGCGTCTTTTTAGGGGAGCATTTGTTCCTGATGACAATATCCGACCGCATCGAACAACGCAGATGGAGAAGCTCTTGGAATAATAGCATATTCGGCGAATGGGCAGTCCGTTCCGTTCCCGTTGTTAAATCCCATCTAGTATGTGTGGGATGCGTTGGGAAGACGCATTGCAACACGTCCACAAGCGCCGTCGCCCGTGCATCAGTTGTCAACCGCACTAACGCAGGAACGGAACGCCCTACCATAAGAAATGCTTATCAAACCAATGACCAGTTTGCGAGCACGATGCAGAGCATGCATTGCTGTCTGCGGTGATCACACCCCGACGAATTCTTTCTGTTACGTTCTGTACTATACTGTAACAGTTCTTTCAAAATATTGTCCAAGTTTCATCGAGCTGTGTTCCTTGGCAGTGACACATCACACGAATGTTACTTTCGTCCTTAAGTTCTGCACACCAGGGTGTTTGTGAGATAAGCAGGCTCGCATTCAACCAAGCATCAAAAAACGTTCGTGCCTCCTACCTGCCAACTACGTAAATGTCCATACAGTCCCTGGACAAACAACGTAAACAAATTCCTGGCGATATGGTTCGCCTTAGGCAACTAAATAGAAGACTGGCTGTATTGTGCATTTCGCTTCTTTCTATTTGTGGATCATATTCAGTGGAGACTCGTGATCCTATTAGCGTATATGTGCCGTCCTGGAGCTGTACGTAGTCCAGGACGGCACACATGCACTAATACGATCACAAATAGCCACTGAAGATACTCCATAAATAAAAAGAAGTCAAACGCACAATACAAACAGCCTTTAATTTAGTTGCATTAAAGGAACCGCGTCTACAAGAATGTGCAAGCAATTAAGGAACGACGAAAAATATTAAAAAAATGACGAACGTAAGCATAATTGTCGATCGGCCGACTCATTTCGCAGCCTACCTTCAAGGCACATCCACAGTTTCTAGACCTCCCCAGCTTTGCTTTGCACCAGTGTCAGTACGTCCACGTGCTCGCTGACGCGTTCTCTGCTTCCAACATTCAGGATTTACTCTACACTCTAGGAAATATTTTAACAATGCACGCATAAGCGACCTCGGTCCGTGGTTTTGTTGAGAGAATCTGGTGTGTGTAGCACGCTTATCTTTCGTGTAAGAGAGAATTCATCCTTTTGCACTCAGGTGAGTTAGTGCAGCAGTTAAATGACAGCCTGCTATTCATAGTGTGAGCACTGGTTTATGTTCAAATATTACACTTCATTTTTGTTGTGTACTGTAGTTTCTGTGGGTAACCGTTATAGTCATTGGTTTGGCCTATGTTGCCCTAGCGGTCATTATAATAAAATTGGACTTCATTTCAGTCGTGTGTTGTAGTTTCTGGCGTATAATCACTATAGTCAACGGTTTTGTCTATTTGCTCCAGCGGCCATTATAATAAATCTGGCTATGTTCGTATATTCGTCTCCCTTGTAGATTCTATTTCCGTCCACGTCACGAAATTTGGAACTACTATTAAAAATTTATTCCTGTTGCCACTTATAGAGGCAAGCGGAGAGAAATGAGTTCGATGCACAGAGTGCATTACTTCTTATCACGAAACGTGCTCCTCATCTACGTAGACATACAAATTCACATGTTTGGAAGCTGAAAATAACTCTAAAACATTGTTGATTCGTGGCTTTCAAGTGATTTATGATATTAGAAGTATTTGTTCACGTTGTAATGGAAAAATAAATTTGAATTATTTAAATTTTTGATAATTTTTATGGGGAACAAAATCGTGAACACTTTTTTCTATCCCTGTTTTCGCAGCGTTAACATTAGTTTCAAATACTGACTTTAGTGTGTTATAACAATTGAAAGGTGGCTACACTGAGTCACAGCGCCAGAGATTGCGCCAAAGGTTATTATTCCGCCGCCTCCACTGGGCAGTAGTAGTTCAGAGGATGTCGAGGGCAGTTCTGTTGGGCGAGAGAGTAGACGCTGTTCGGTTGGTGTAACGTATAGATGGAAGAAGCTGCAATTGTCAGAATATATTTGACATAGGAGATGGGCTTTTGATTTATGATGCTGGTGTAATGGAATATTTTCGTCAAAATATAATGAGGTAAAAAGGTATTACAGTTTTCTTTAATGACAATCCCTGTTGCTCACAGGTACAGTCAACAAAGCATCTGGCTCGTGTTCATTTATTAGACTTGTAATTCTGGTTTCTATGTGCAATTATAGTATTTCTGGTTTTTCAATTAGTTCATTGTAAATGGTGTTTAAAATATTTTGTCGTATTGAGAAAGAACCGAGCCAGATACATGTGCGTTGAGTCACCCTACCACACACAGAACAATTACACTTGTGCTTTGTTGTTTCGTAGCTTTTATAGTTGCAGGGGACTTAATTAATCAATTGTGTTAATGGAAATTCCTTATCATTCTTTATTTTTATTTTAAGCAGTCAGTTTGCGTGCTAATACTAGTCAGGGCCAACCGGTTACGAGACTTCGTAACCGGTCACACAGCTACTAAAATTATTGCATTATTCATTAATATTAGTCTTTTCTTTATAATTAATCCCCATGCACGTGGCGACCGCTGCTTGGGATCGTCCCTTGGAATTATTTTGCCAGTAAAAATAGTAGACAGTAGTATTGTTGTAGTAATTTGTAGTTTAGTAATTGTAGTCTATATTGCACGTGTAGATTTTGCAATTGAACATTTGTAGCTACCTTGTCATTCTTCTGATGGTATTTTTGTAGAATTTAATTTTTGATGTGTCGTATACGGGTTTGACAATTTTGTGCAATTGTGAAGGTTTTAATTGTTCGTTAATCGTCTTTGTCGGGAAGCATTTTGTGTGGATGGTATTGTTGGTGATAAAGTGTTATATTGTGTGTAATTTTCGTATAGTGACGAGTTTTGTATGTTTTGAAAATGATTACGCCATCGATGAAAAAGGCAAGAATGATGTATAGTCAGAATAGCGAAATCGTTAACATGGCGAACTCGCCAACACAGGAGAACAGTATGGTGAATAATGAAGTAGAAAACAATTTAATAAGCCGAGAAAATAGTCCGGAACCAGTTCAAAATTTTCCACAATCGAAAAATTTTCAGAATACGAGATTAACGATAGAAGATTGTGGAATAGTATCGAACACAGAGAGCTTTACGGCTATGACGAAGGAAGTTAGTTTTACGGGAAATGTTAGGGGCGAAAATAATTTCGAACCAGTTAATATGGAGCAGTTGATGAGTGCAGTATTAAATTTGTGATCACAAATAGCAACAATTAATACTAATATGGGAACAATGGAAACACGGTTAGACTCACGAAGAGGGACATGTTTTAAAAACATGAAAGATGAATTAAAGAAAGAAATTAGAGAAGAAGTACAACCGATTTTGAATCCTCACAGTAATAGATTAACTTCAATAAACATTAGTCAAAGGAACAGGAAAAAAGAGATCGCGTGATAGTACAAAAATTTTCAGAGTTAAATTTACAACGTGCACGGGATAAGGAAAAAATATTTGAACGAATCAAGGAATTCGTACCAAATGACAGAATAAATGACCTAACACAACAATATGACCAGTTAACTACTAAATGTGTCAATACTGAAACCCGAGTCACGACACTTACGGAAGACGTAAATAAACAGAAAGAACAAATAGGTGACTTATCGGAAAAAGTTGAGATGTCAGATAAATTGACAAGTCTTACTTTAAATGGGTCAGAAATTCAGATGATACCGCTCCAATGCCATTTGCAGAAACAGAAGAGTACCAGAATATAAATAAACATGTTGAAAATCAGGGAAAATTTAATGAACGCCTTGAAAGGGAATTTGAGGCTTTACGAAAGCAAGTTAAACAAATTGAAAGCGAAATCGTAGGAAAAGACAGTAGAAGAAATTTTGAATCACTGATAGGGGGGTGGGGGATTGAAGAAAATAATTTATTTCATTTACGAGATGCAACAAGAGAGGCGCGCGAACTTGACAATAATCTACATTCGGACTGGGACAGACGCCGTAGGTCTTTGTCGCCACGAGGCGAAAACTTTGACTATAAACACTTTTTAACTGTTCGGAAATTTAAGGTCTTTCGCAATTCTAATAATGACATACATCCATGTTCATGGTTAGATCAATTTATGTACGCACTTCCGCCAAATTGGCCACTAAGTCACAAACTGGAATGTATGTGTGGATATTTAGAAAACGAACCGGCAACGCTCATGCGCGCACTTATTAGAGATTGTAATAATTTAAATGATTTTTATCATGTATTTCTATCGGCACATTGGTCCGAAAACACGCAAGGCAGTCTTATTATGCAGCGTAATTTTAAACAGTCGGAGTTCCGCACGCCGGCAGAATACTTTGAAGATATGATTCGAAAGAATCAATTCCTTTCCAACCCTTATAGCCCGACTGAATTAATTGGCATTTGTTTAACTAGGCTGCAACAATCGATAAGACATATTGCTTTAGCTGGAAGATGTAAAGACGACATTGAAACTTTTAAGCCTTTGCTACAAGAACTTGAGTATGACAACGACGACGGACCGGGATAATGATCGGAACGGACGTTATAGCGGTAATTTTGAAAATGAGAGACGAAACGGACAGGACAATAGATACCAGCCTTATGACAATAACAGACGTTCTAACATAAATTACACAGACAACTATAATAACAGAAATTCTTATCGGAATGATCAATCATACGGAAACTGTAATCGGTATCATCAAGACAGAAATTATTCATACAATAACAGAAATTCTTACTACAGAAATAACCAGGGTAGTAGACCCAACAATAATTTCAGAAGTGACAGTCGAAATTACGCAAGAAGTAGTCATGCAGATAGCCAGGAAAATAGAAATTTTAATAACAGACACAACCAAGAATTTACATCTAACAGACAGGAGGGACCTAATTGGCATCCTCCACGTGACAGAAATTCACAGAGACAATTGCAAATCATAGAAATTGATCCGCGAAGTGACGCGAATAATCAAAGACGTGACGCAAACAATCGACAATGACTTGTAACTTCGGCTTCTGACAGCAATATAAACGATTCAGAAAGTAATGACACTACGACTTTACACAACATACGCTTGGAAGAGATGAGAGATCTTTTGCTAGACGAAAAGGAAAATAATGTAGACGCATTTTTACATCCTGTTATTGAAGTATGTGTGAGTAAGAATAAGTTCACTACGGTTTTAGATTCTGGGAGCCCATTGAACGTTATTAGTGAATCAGTTTTTCGTATATGTGTAAGAACTATTGCTTGGCCTGTGTTACCTGTTTCTAAAACCACAATTGGAGGAGCTATTTCTGGAAAAAGTGTGGAAGTCAAACAACAGACCAACTTAAATTTCATTTGTCAAGGATATGAATTTTCTGCTAATTTTATTATTGTTCCATTACTCAGTACACAAATTATATTAGGTTTGGAGTTTCTTAACACATATCAAGCAATGTCAAACTTTAGGGAAGGAAATGTGAACTTGACTGTTGCCGGAATGCCGAGACGTTTGAAATTTTTCGAGTGTGTAACGAAATCTGAATCAGACACAAATTGTTTAAGGTTTCTTACTTCTGATGTTTTCGCTGAGTATTATGACGACAATGTGTTCATTCATGACAACGACAATAGATACAGAGACGCGATGGATATGATTAAAAGTGAAGAATTAATTAATGAAAAGGTTAACAAAGCTGAAGTGACAGATGACGTTGTAAGAGAAGAATTACACCAAATTTTGACTTCACATGCTATAGTATTTAGTCATCACACAGGAACAATACAAGGCTTACAATATTTATTTAAAGTAAAAGAACACACACCATTTCGGGGAAAAACGTACGCTATTCCTTTGGCTTATAGAGACAAGGTTAATACATGTAAGATCAAGGCATCATTGAGCCAGCAGTCAGTCATTATACCAGCCCATTACATGTCGCTCCTAAAAAGGATGTGTCAATTCGTTTGGTTCTGGATTCCAGACAGATAAATAATATCATCATTCCTGAAACTGACCGTCCACAAAATTTAGATGAACTTCTTCAACATTTCCATGGAATTAAAGTTTTATCCACAATTGATCTCCGCGAAGTTTTTGGCAAATTGAGCTCCACCCTGACTGTAGAAAATACACTGCTTTTTTAGCCTTTGGTAACTGTTATAAATTTCGGAAATTACCGTTTGGGCTTACTGTATCTTCAGCAGCATTCATTCGTGGTTTAAATGAAATTTTACCTGTTTATCTTCGTAACAATATTACTTCATATGTTGACGATATTCTTATTGCTAAACGTTCTTGAAGTGAGCATATCAGAATTTAGGATTCATTATTACGTATTTTTGCAAGAGTTTGCATTACAGTGAACCTGGAAAAATCTGAATTTGGTCGTTCTCAGGTGAAATTTCTTGGTCATATTATTTCTACAGAAGTTATTCTTCCTGATCCAGAGAAACTAGACGCTATTCGTAATTTGCTGTTCCTACTGCTAAACGTGATGTTCGTAGTTTCCTTAAATCAGAAAAGAATTATTCGATCACGGAACTTGAAGCTTTGGCTGTTGTTTGGGCTTTCACAAAATTTCGCATATTTTTGTATGGCAGACATACTAAGGTTTACCCCAACCACCGAGCTTTGGAATTTCTTATGTCAACAAAATTAACACATGGAAGATTATCACGATGGGCACCGCATCTACAGGAATTTGATTTCAGTATTGTTTACATCCAGGGTTCTTCTAATATTATTGCTGATGCTTTATCACGTGCGCACCTATGGGTTTGAAACAAAGTGCTGAGGAAGACTGCAAAGAAAACAATTATTGTTTGATGTATATTCAAGGTGTTGCGTTTGAAAATTTCATTTCGTCTTCGCTCCAAGACATCGCTAAGGAGGAAAACAAGGATCCAGTCTGGAAGGACATTAAGGAGAAGTGGAGGAGAAAGGAAAGTGTAGCGATTGGACAGTATTATTTAGTTTGTAATGATATTCTTTTTAAACGAAAATCGGTTGACAACTCGGTTTGGTTAGTTTGCATTCCTGATGAGTGGGTTAATAAACTGATTTGGTATACACATTTCAGCTATGCACACTTTGGTCCCAGAAAATGCTTTCATAAATTACGAGAAAATTGCTTCTTCAGTAATATGGAAAAACGTATTCGATTTGTTCTTGCTAAATGCAAATTACATCAAAAGGCTAAGCCGCCAACTATTTCTCACAGAGCACCGTTGTTTCCTATCATTCCAGCGAGATTAAAGGAGATGGCTGCAGTCGATTTCTTCGGTCCAGTGGTTCGTTCTACTAATAGTAGTAGTGGAATTGACATCAAAATATGTGTGTTTTACACCTTTACGCAAAGCAACAGCTCGTGCAGTGTCTAATGCTTTCATCAAACATTTTCTTAAAGAAGTGGGTCATGTTAATAAAGTTATATCAGATAATCGATCACATTCCGCTCTAAAATTTGGCTTCGTACTCTACGGCGTCGTAAGATTAAACCAATTTTCATTTCACTTTCTCACCCTCAATCTAACGCGTCAGAGAGATGGACGAAGGAAATTAATAAATTGTGTCGTCTTTATTGTCATCATAATCACAGAACGTGGGATCAGTATCTTCATATTTTTCAAAACATTCTGAACGAACTCCCTAATGATTCAACTTCTTTACCGCCTATATTGATATTAAAAAATAAAGCAACGACAAATCGTATTTCTGAAATCGTTCCTTTTCCACCTACACAGAAATTGAGGCATTCTGAAGTTGTCAACCTGGCTCTACAAAATATTGCATCTCCTGCTGCTAGAAGAGAGAAATCAGCTAAACGTCCTGGTTGTTTAAAAACTTTGTCAGTTGGTCAAAAGGTGTTAATTAAGTCTCATCATTTGTCTCACAAAGGAAAAGGCTTATGTCGCAATTTTTTTCTGCTTGATAACGGTCCATATAGAGTTCGCAAAATTATTCATGTTAACACTGTTGAAGTAGAAACTCTTAAATCACGGCGCTCTAAGGGAATACGTCATATATCGAACGTTAAAATTTTTGTCGAATGACACTTTTGAGATAATTAACAGTTACTCGTAAACACGCAAAGAACACAGGGATACCGCGCCGTGTTCTAGCGGCGGCACATACACAAAGCGACAGTCAGTCCGCGGTCCTCACAAGGGAGCGGTTGACCGTAAACAAATACTTCCTACGTCACGCTTACCTACAGCTGATCGAGCGCTCAGTGCAAATGCTGTTCCTATTTATTTATACTATATTTGTCACCTGATTAGTAGTGCTGATATGGATATGTATGTAAGTTAGCCAGCCGGTGTGGCCGAGCGGTTCTAGGTGCTTCAGTCTGGAACCGCGCAACCGCTACGGTCGCAGATTTGAATCCTGCCTCGGGCATGGATGTGTGTGATGTCCTTAGGTTAGTTAGGTTTAAGTCGTTCTAAGTTCTAGGGGACTGATGACCTCAGATGTTAAGTCCCATAGTGTTCAGAGCCATTTGAACCATTTTTTGTATGTAAGTTACACTTTGTGATTTATCTGATTGCACCTTCATGTTTACTTATTAAGATTACATATGAACATTTATTTGCTTATGCTGATATGGTGCTAATGAATTATTTATTATGCATATAGATTGCATATTTACACATTTCTGTTTTGACCGCGCAACCGCTACGGTCGCAGATTTGAATCCTGCCTCGGGCATGGATGTGTGTGATGTCCTTAGGTTAGTTAGGTTTAAGTAGTTCTAAGTACTAGGGGACTGATGACCTCAGATGTTAAGTCCCATAGTGTTCAGAGCCATTCGAACCGTTTTTTCTATGTAAGTTATACTTTGTGATTTATCTGATTGCACCTTCATGTTTACTTATTAAGATTACATATGAACATTTATTTGCTTATGCTGATATGATGCTAATGACTTATTTATTATGTAAGATATATACTTGCTGCTTTGCATATGGATTGCATATATACACATTTCTGTTTTGTTGTCATAACTAATCTTTAATTTAGTATATAGAAATGCTTAATTACTGTGTACGAACATAGAGTTTACGTTACACTATGGTATTAATTATAACTGTACGCTTGGCAGAGCCTCATTGTAGGGATTATGCTGCATCCACTTCTTGACATTCTGTTCTCTACTGGTATATTTACTCGCTATTTCATGTTTTGCTTATGCTCAGTGATTTACATTTTAGGATAAGAAAATGAACTGCTGTAATTCTACGAACTACATGGGTACAAGAAACTTTATTGAAGTCACATGAACTGGAGGTTCTATGGAAGCTGTATAAATTCATTATTATAGAAAGGAAGCTGACGACATGAAATACCGACACTAGCTTTAGACCATTGACATTTATTACACTGCATTCTTCGTGAGCAATTGAAATAACAAGTGACACTTGACACAAAGAAATACTCCACATGTTTGCTTCTGTTTTGCCATGATTCTTGAAGTGGTGTATACACTGTGAAATATTATGATTTATTCATTCAAATTCTTATGTGATCATTAACACTGTATACTCGCACCTACTTAAAGGCTGTTAAAGGTCATGTATACATTTCTTTTATTTTATGATGGACAAGGTAACCAAAATGTATTTTATAATTCATAATGAGTAGAAGATTTGGCTCAGGTGGATTACACAGAGGTTGTGTGTGGACATTGTGTCTTCGGCTTGTATGGGATGATGAACTGAAGTTTGCACTAGGATTTTATCTGTACTTGTTCGAGGAGACTGACTAGAGGAAAGAGTTGTTATGGAAGTGAAGTGATATTGGTGATGAGGTTTATATGTATCGACGTATTGAAGAGGTATTATTGAAGTATTGAGATTGTGTGATACTGATGATTATTGGAGTTTTGGTGGATAAGAGATTGTTTTTGTTGGTTTATATAGAACAAACAGGATGAAGATGGCAGACTAGAACACTCCAGTGGAAGCAAGATTGTCGACACACACACATTGTTAAATCAATAAGCAGTATATACCTTTTATTTGGGAAAGTATTTGCGTATGTTGGCAAACTAACAGCTGTTCAGCAACCGTATATTTTGATGTGGCTTGGCAAACATTGGTCTTAACACTGACTGACTGAAGACTATGACGTTGCCTAACTACTATTGACTATTATACACTGCTGCCACTACTAATTGATACACATGTTAAACATCAAATTTTGATAGAATTGCATTTACACAGTTACCACTATTCAATTACATAATAGTACTTAGTATGTGGATGAAAGATGAGTGAGTGTATTTTGTGTGTTTTCCTTTCCTAATCCCAAATAATTGGTACCGACCTACCTCCTAAATATTGTTTTACTTATTTGTTGTGGCTTACACTGACACACACAAATATTGTAGGTTTACTGATATTTGTGTATTTGTAATAGTTAATATGATAATTATCTGATATCATTTGTGTGTTTATTATAATTTGTATGTTTAGTGTAAGAGCATTGATAATAATTATGTAAAAGCAATTGTGTGTGCATTCAAACTGTTGTTCGTGCTTACACCTATTATCATTGGTGGGTGCAACTTGAAAATGTTTAATTTCTGCTGATGAAATGTGACGAACTGTTTAATTTCTGCTGACGAAATGTGATGAACTGTTTAATTTCCGCTGATGAAATGTGATGGACTGTTTAATTTCTGCTGATGAAATCTGATGAACTGTTTAATTATTGCTGTTGAATATTATGGACTTGACCTGTACTTGTTCAACAATGCTGGATGCCACTGTTGGAACTGCTGCTACTGAGATGATGTAACTTGTTGCTGTCTGCACCTGTTCAATATTGCTGGGTGCCACTGTTGGAACTGCTGCTACTGAGATGATGTAACTGTTGCTGCCGGCACCTGCTCGCCATTGCGGGGTGCCACTGAAGGAGCTGTTCAAATACTGCTGATGAAATGTTATGGGACTGCTATTTGCACCTGTTGACCACTGCTGGGTGCTACTGTTGGAACTGTCAACTACTCTGAGTGCTACTTGTTTATTGAACTATTGAAAAGATTTTATGTGAATATTTGTGTAAACTGATTTATTGTGTATTTACTGTTTATGAAATGTTATGAGACTCTCATCTGCACCTATTCGTCATTGCTGGTGCCATTGATTGAACTGTTTAACTACTTTGAGAAGTGATACTTGTGTAAACTATTATGTAAAATCACATGTATGCAAGCATTTGTATTCCTTACTGTATTTTTATATATTAGGTTATTGAAGGGTCAGTGCAAAGCCAAAATTTATTTAGTTATGTTATATTTACTTATTAATATAATTTTTTTTCATCTGTGTTTTTTGGACGAATTTGGTGGTATTTTCACCACCAATGCTGGCAAAAATACCACCAAACTCTAGCCCGTGGAGGAGGGGCATATGAAAGGTGGCTACACTGAGTCACAGCGCCAGAGATTGCGCCAATGATTATTATTCCGCCGTCTCCACTGGGCAGTAGTAGTTCAGAGGATGTCGAGGGCAGGTGTTGTTCTGTTGGGTGAGAGAGTAAACGCTGTTCGGTTGGTGTAACGTATAGATGGAAGAAGCTGCAATTGTCAGAATATATTTGACATAGGAGATGGGCTTTTGATTTATGATACTGGTGTAATGGAATATTCTCGTCAATATATAATTAGGTAAAAAGGTATTACAGTTTTCTTTAATGACAATCCCTCTTGCTCACAGGTACAGTCAACAAAGCATCTGGCTCGTGTTCATTTATTAGACTTGTAATTCTGGTTTCTATGTGCAATTATAGTATTTCTGGTTTTTCAATTAGTTCATTGTAAATGGTGTTTAAAATATTTTGTCGTATTGAGAAAGAACCGAGCCAGATATATGTGCGTTGAGTCACACTACCACACATAGAACAGATACACTTGTGCTTTGTTGTTTCGTAGCTTTTATAGTTGCAGGGGACTTAATTAATCAATTGTGTTAATGGAAATTCCTTATCATTCTTTATTTTTATTTTAAGCAGTCAGATTGCGTGCTAATACTAGTCAGGGCCACAGCTACTAAAATTATTCCATTATTCATTAATATTAGTCCTTTCCTTTTTAATTAAGCCCCCATGCACAATCTAATTGTGTGTTGCCTACAAGTGGAGAATAAATTCAACAGTATATATATCAATTTGTAGCCGTTGCCATAACCTTTCTGAACTTATACAGGTCCTAACCTACAAAGCTCACACAATTTGGGCCTTCTATCCTATCAGTCACTAGGTGAAATAATTTATTGGAATGATATTTTCTAAATTTTTAGGCATTTTCGTCTCTCCCTCTTTTCTCTATCCCAGAATTATTCCACTGTCGCGAGGTTTGTGTCTAGCAAATGTTTGTTCGCCCTAACCAGTTTCTTGTTTCTTTGGGTGAATGCACTTTTTAAGTCAATGTCAACTCAATGGAAGAGCGAAAACGTAAGTGCGCTGTCAGTCTGTAGATCTCGTTCACTGTTTTGTACTTTTTCAGGCTCTCAGTATTTGATTGTTGTTCCTCTGACACAGAGATTGGGACGCAGCAGGACATTCACGTAAATGGCTGTAGGAAAGCATAGTATTTAAGTAACATACAATTTACGACCGCTAGTCTCGGTTATGTCGGACTTCATTGCAGTCGGGCTAGAGATACATCTCGGTTCGCAATGAACGAATGAATGACTATTAGCAAGGGGTGGATTCGTGAGGTGCACCGGTCTCGTGGTCAATGTAAGGACACCACGCAATATCTAGGGAGTAGGTTCTGCGACAAGGGAACGTGTATGTCTGGGGATAATGGAAGATGTTTGACGTTTCCGTTATGCAGTAGGCCCATACCTATAGAACCATTCTCGTTGTTGACATTACGAGAAGCGAGAACATCATCCGAAATCAACAGTCTGCGTATTATCCAGACTTGAATCACATGAGAACATGTGTGGGACACTCCGGAGAAACATATTGCGCAGTGGACACTTCGGTATCGATAAATCTCATTAAGGAAGAAATGACTCATTGTATCTACATAGTTTATGAACAGTCCCTAAATCTAAACGTACATTTATAGTTAGCAAACGAACGGAGAGTATTTTGTGCATCACTATCATTTCCCTCCTTTTCTGTTTCTTCGTGAATGCTAGGCAGAAAGAACTATTCTAGTCACACCTTATGTCCTTATGTTGCTTAGTTGTTCGTAATAATCGACATAATTTACGTGGGAGCTTACCGAAAATTTTCTGAAAGGTTCTACTAATTTCTTTTACAGTCACGTGCTGCAGTAAAAGCGAGGCTTGTGACTGAACCGTAGATGCCTTAAAGAAAACCAGCGACAGAAATAGAAATGGATCTGAGTTAACTAAAGGTCGCTGTGGCAACAATGTTGACTCGTTCATTTACAATTCGTGGATATAGTAGCAACTAAAGGAACCAATAATCATTAAAACTGTTCAGAAGCATGATTTACCCCGGAATGCATAGCAAACGCCATGAACAGGAATGAAACCTAGAACCACTACAAAGATTAGAAAAACAGTTACGGTACTGAAAAGTAATAATTCTTCTGTATGTGATCATAGACAGAAGAATTACTGCTTTTTGTAATAAAGCATTGAAATGTTACGCTAAATTGATGTGACCATTACTTGATTTGACTTTACAATCAGGCAGTGAATCCATGTATTTTTCATTAAAAACATAAATATGCAGTAGTGACACCTACTTATAAAAGTGAATAGGAACAAATAATTTGTAAATACCAGTCCTACATAATCATCATTTTATTTTAATGTTTCTAGATAAAGTAGCATGTTCTAAAATACTTAGTAGGTTCCATAAGACAACTTTGACCTAGGTTGAATTTCGTACAGAATTCTCCACATTTCTCACTTTGTTTATCTACAGACAGGTTTGCCAGCTTATGTTGCACATTTCGTTGTTGCATGAAATTATCTTTTTCTCTTATGCAATTGAGATTGGGAAGTACTTATTCTATAACAGCGAGCAAAACGTATATTGAGTACAGTCCGTAGTGGTACACTTTACAGTGATCTCTTCAAAGAAAATTATATTTGTACAATCAGTTCCCAGTTACAATGAACTTCTGTTTTTGTTTAGGATCAATGGTGAAGTTTTGTATTGAGATACTGTCTCTAAACATAAGGAAAAAGCTAGGAACCCCTGCAGATTCTAAGGAAAATCAAAAATATGTTTTGTGCCGGTCATTCTACAGGGTGATTATAGTTAAAGTTGAACTTTCAAACCTCTGTAGAAATAACACCACTCGTTAGAATGATGTCAAATTGCAACGGAACATTATAGGAGAAGAGGGAAAACGTATGGCAGATGAAAAATACATAGTTACAAAATGTAGTAATAGATGGCGCTGTAAGCATTATAGTTTAATAGATGTCTACTACAAATGACGAATCATACAAAAATGCCTAAGGTGTACATCTGACGTTAAACAAACTGTACTACTCACAAGGGAACCTCCCCATCGCACCCCCCTCACATTTAGTTATAAGTTGGTACAGTGGATAGGCCTTGAAAAACTGAACACAGATCAATCGAGAAAACAGGAAGAAGTTGTGTGGAACTATGAAAAAAATAAGCAAAATATACAAACTGAGTAGGAGATGAGCAACATCAAGGAGAGTCTGAGCTTAGGAGCGCCGCGGTCCCGTGGTTAGCGTGAGCAGCTACGGACCGAAAGGTCCTCGGTTCAAGTCTTCCCTCGACTGAAAAGTTTACTTTATTTATTTTCGCAAAGTTATGATCTGTCCGTTCGTTCATTGACGTCTCTGTTCACTGTAATAAGTTTAGTGCCTGTGTTTTGCGACCGCACCGCAAAACCGTGCGATTAGTAGACGAAAGGACGTGCCTCTCCAATGGGAACCCAAAACATTTGATCGCAAGGTCATACGTCAACCGATTCCTCCACCGGTAAACACGTCTGATATAGTCTATGCGACACTGGCGATGGCATGTGCGTCACATGACAGGAATACGTTGTCGACCCACCTAGCTTGTACACTTGGCGAATGGGTAAAAAGATTCTTCTACCTTGCCTGATTTAGGGTTTCTTGTGGATGTGATAATCACTCCGATAAAAGTGATGAAAACATAAGAGTTTGTCACATAAACTGCAACAAATGAATGCAACAGTTTCACATTCACACAGTTTTCCCTGTGCTCTGTCAAAACATGTTTTTAACGTTTTCAAATTTTTCCGTGTGTAGACCGTTAAATCCTGCATATGTCCAAGTAAATCTGAACACGTCCTGGAATTTTGAAGAGCGAAGTTGATTATGTGTGAGTGCCTGAACTCTGATAATTGTCTGAATATAAAAAATTAAAAGTTTCGTTCTATGGAGGACTTGAACCAAGGACCATTTGTTCCGCAGCTGCTCACGCTAACCACGGAACCACGGCGCTCCTGTGTTCATATTACCCTTGATGTTGCTTATCTTTCGCATGGACTACTCAGTTTGTATATTTTGCTTATTTTTTTCATAGTTCCACACAACTTCTTCCTGTTTTCTCGATTGATCTGTGATCATTTTTTCAAGGCCTATCCACTGTGCCAACTTATAACTAAATCTGAGGGGGGTGCGATGGGGAGGTTCCCTTGTCAGTGTGCATAAGCGTACAGCTGTGATATTGTTAGTTACGTAATCCCATCCAACATGGCAAGGTCATATCACATCGGATGGAAAAATCGGTTTTTAATTTCCTGAGACCAAAAACCGCATAAAAATCACCAATCAAATTCAAATCGGAGTATTAATTTCCGTGTGACTGGCGCAAAACGTGTTCAATATGCTGTCCACCGTTTTCTGAAACAAGTTGAAATTGAGGTACAGCATGTTCCACAACTGATCTAAGTGTTTCCAGGGTCACGTTCAGAATGTGTTACCCAATGCGTGCCTTCAATGCAGCTAAGTTTACAATCGGAACACTGAACACAACATCTCTCAGATAGCCCCAAAGCCAGAAGTCACACGGATTAAGATCGGGTGTTAGGGACGGCCAGGCTATAGGGAAATGGCGGCTGATAATTCTAGCATTTCCGAACTGGCGCTTCAGCAGCTGCTTAACTGAATTTGCAACGTGCGGAGGTGCGCCATCTTGCATAAAAATGATACCATCCACACATCCACGCTGTTGGACAGCTGGAATGGCGTAGTTGGCGCAAAAGACACTCGTAGCGCTAACCAGAGACAGTACACGTAACAGGACCGGAAGCACCTGTCTCTTCAAAAAATATGACCCTATGAGAAATGTTGCCGTAAACCCGCACCACACAGTGATCTTTCCAGGATGAAGTGGTACTGGTTGATTTTCGGGTGGATTTTCCGTTGCCCATATTCGACAATTCTGTGTATTGACATGTCCTGTCAGATGGAAGTGGGCTTCGTCTGTTCACAAAATCTTATACGGCCAATCATGGTCCGCTTCCATGCGAGCAAGAAATTCTAAAGCAAAGGACTCTCTTGCTGGCAGGTCAACAGAAAGCAACTCGTGCACATGAGTGATTTTGAATGGATAGCAAAGAAAGATGTTTCGTAGGATTTTACGCACCTTACTCACGGGTATGTCCAATGTTCGGGCAATTCTCCGTGCACTACACGTTTCAAAAATGGCTCTGAGCACTATGCGACTTAACTTCTGAGGTCATCAGTCGCCTAGAACTTAGAACTAATTAAACCTAACTAACCTAAGGACATCACACACATCCATGCCCGAGGCAGGATTCGAACCTGCGACCGTAGCGGTCACGCGGTTCCAGACTGAAGCGCCTTTAACCGCACGGCCACACCGGCCGGCCACTACACGTTTGCACACCACCACTCGTCTCCTGCATTGCTGTGGCCACTGCTTTCACTGACATCGAAGCAATTCGTTTCCTCTCTATACCATGTTGCACACCAAAAGAACCTGTCTTTTCGCATTTCCGAATCATTTTCTCCAGACCCACGGCAGTCATCGGAACAACGCCTTTTTTTTCAAACCGTTCAGTGTCCGGAACTTCTGCCGAGCGACGTGTGCACAGTCATCATTCTTGTGTTACAGCTTTACAAGCAGAGCGCGATCCTGTATTGAGACAGTCATGGCGAACGTCGCAGATGCGAAAGGAGGAAAGCTGTGTACCCGGCGTGCGCATGACAGGTGTTTTCATTTACAAATGTTTAATTTTTTCATTCCAGTCTTTGATCACAATCTCAATTGTTTAGACGATGACCATCCTCAGATCTACAATATACAAATATATACACCTAGTGAGCAGTGTGTCTTTCAACATAAAATAGCAATATGTATCACAATATACTATCATACAACCAGGGAAATGTACAGATAAAATACGGTAAAACGTACCTTTTTTACACCATGTCCTAAAGTGCTAAGGCCATATTGGCATCGTCAAAACATATAAATGTAATCAGCTCAGCATCGTCATATAGATCTAAAATAAGGCGTGGAACAGGTGGCATCGTCCACACAATGATTATTGCAACTGGCTACTGAAGTAAAGTAGCTACCAGAAATCTGTTTGCCTACATCCTCCCTAGATGTCGCTACTGTGGGCTTAGATGAAGTTATCATTTAACGCAACAAACATAATCTGACAAAAACACATTATATAAAATACATGTAGCAGACCTTTAAAATTGATAACTATCATGGAAACCAATTGTGATAAACTAAAAGACGAATGCAGTTACCCATATAAAATTATTAAAAGGAAATATATGAAGAGAATAGGTCCGACCCTATTTATGGTTAATTTATGGTCAACAATTAATATACGTAATACATTGCCTGTAGCAACCTATAAATTGCCTATGAACGATAAAATGTCTATATGACAGCTGATAAAGACAGATCAATGATCAGCGCCCTCTGTTGGGTCGGCCGCCAGGACGTTATGTAGGTGCGCACCGATCGTAAGGACATAACCACGCTTTACATACATCGTGATATGTCTCCCACAGAAAACGTTTAAGCAACATATTAACAGTCAATAAATAAAATTATGTAGTCTGGCTATACATTCCATGAATAGGTAAGACATAACTAATTACAGGCTTAGAGCGACTAATGTATGGAGGTAAGGCAAATGTCTACTGTTCTCGACATAAATCATCACGTATTTACGTATTCTGACACATACAGCGCCATCTATTGATCAATTTTCACACTATTTTTTCTTCTTCCATACGGTTTCCCCTTTCTCCGATAATATTCCGTTGCAATTTGACGTCATTTTGACCAGTGGTATTAGTTCTATTGTGTTTTGAAAGTTTTAACTTTAATTATAATCACCCTGTACCTAAAATACTAGGATCGCTTCAAAAGTCCTGCACACTGCGCATGCGCAATCGTTACTGTTACAAAGTCAAATTCATGTCAGTCGTGAGCGAGACTTTAGGCGTAACGGTTGTAAATGTATTTGCTGATAAGCGAGGCTGTGTCGTGAGCAGTTCTGTTTTAAAATATAAGCCGAAACCGAGTCAGATCGGATAACATGTAGCGACCAGCGTTCCTACATCACAATCGAATCCCTACGTGGAAAAAAAATGGTTCAAATGGCTCTGAGCACTATGGGACTTAACATCTATGGTCATCAGTCCCCTAGAACTTAGAACTACTTAAACCTAACTAACCTAAGGACAGCACACAACACCCAGCCATCACGAGGCAGAGAAAATCCCTGACCCCGCCGGGAATTGAACCCGGGAACCCGCCATACGTGGAAAGACCCCAACGAAAATATACAACACTCTGAGAAATGTGTGTGGAAATTGTGTAGCTCGTTTCCGCGAAATTCGGGTAAGCGCTGAAGACAACCTAAGAAGTGGTGGGCCGTCAAGTGCAACAGACTACAGCTCTCAGGTTATTGTTAATGACATTGGAGAGAGGATCTACGCAAAACATGTGAGGAAGTTGCGTAAGAGACCGGAATGTCTGTCACTTCAGTTTACAGAATCATAACTGAAAAGTTCAAGATAAGAAAAGTTGCTGTCACATGGGTTCCGCACGTTCTGAGTGAAGAGCAGAAGAAGGCAGATCGCAAAAGAATCGCAAAAGAATTGCTTCAGTGTTATCAGAAAGAAGGAGAACAGTTTCTAAAACCGACTGTTGCACTTGATGGAACGTGGATACGAGATTTTGAGCCAGAATTGAAGTCTCAGTCGTCACAATGGAAACATTTTAACTCTCCCCGCCCGAAAAAATTCCGCCGCCAACAATCTAAGGTGAAACTGATGATGATCTTTCCGTATAACATGAATAGAGTCACAACAACAAATAAAGTGCACCAGGGGTCGTCTGTAACAGACGCGTACTGCAAACTGTTTCTGCAAAATGTTTCGCGCACGAAAATTCGTCAAAGAAAGCCTGACATCCTTGCAGCTGGTGTCCGCAGTTTTCCTGATAGTGCTAGACCGCATATTGCCCAAACCGTCACAGGAACGCTCTACAAATATGCACGGGAAATAACTGCCCCACTCACCATACCGTCCTGATATGAGCCCCCTTGTCTCTGATTTGTTTCCCAAGTTCGACGTACAGCTCCGTGGATAACGTTTTGATATAACTTATGAAGCTTCCGGTGGTGTACACGCGTAATGAGACAACAACGTAGGTGCCCTATCCGCAATACGGAAGTTGCCAAAACGTAGAGAAGCTGACATCATTATGAATGGAGATTTTACTGAAGACTTGTAAATGTACTTTGTAAAATAAATTATTTTCCTTATTTCGATCTTACAGTGTGCGGAAGTATTGAAATGCCGTTCGTATGATTTTCTGAAGTCATTGTTGAAAGCACGATAACTAATAACATACATTGTCTACAAACTCCCATTTTTACAGCGTATAGAAAACAGCACCTACAGACCGTTACCAATGTAATCGTGAAATTATTATGCAAACAGTGGGCAATAAAGAGGGGATACTTAGTATTTTTTTTATCTCCAGCACTGCCTGTGACTTAAAATTCAAATGAATGAAGGAGTTCTGTTATATCAATTAATACTGTTAAGCGTTTTGATGATGATGATTATTATTATTAGTGTTTTAGGGCGCACATTAAGCGTTTTGATGGACACTATCTGTTTTTGGCCACTTCCTATCATCAGATTTCTCATAAATATTAGATTTCTGTTCCTCCGTGGCCCTATGGTCATGCAAAATGGTACCGAATACTGTTTCGAGAAAAAAAATCTAGTTGAAAACTACTGCACTTGTTTTCTAGAGAAAAGAAAATGGAGTAAATGTCTTTTACGCACCTAACTTATTTTACAGATGTTGAATTTGTTCGCTTCTGGGCCACGGGCATATGAAACATTGAGAGAAAAGTCACAAGACGTTGAATAAATGGGAACGCAGCAGAATTTTACATTTTAGCCACTTTTATGATGATTTAATTCAGCATTTATTGTGTATATAGTGACAGAGTACACTGCATTAGTAATACGCGTAGCTAAATGAAATTAAATTCTGCAGCTATTCCTCTTTGTTGATTACAACTTTTCTGGTTGCACTTCATCGAAGATTTTCGTCCATGATGAAAAAAGTTGTTAGGATGACTGGATTAGCAAGATGATCGTGAGACACGCTGTTGTCCTTTGTGGATAAAATTCCTAAGAGAGACGGGGAGGGGGTGAGGGGGGCGCGGGAAAAAAAGCAAGATTTTCTAGTTATCAGGAAAATTACTAAGCTGCTTGTGGAGAAAAAATTGTAACGACAAGCCTTTTAACTAGGAAAACTCGTGTTTGAAGATTCTACAAATGACGCAATGGTGGATGGGAATTTAATTTGCTGCATTTGGATTATGTGACTAAAGCATTGCAGTGTTCTTGCTTCTTGTTACATCAGCATTTTTTGCGCCCAGACATCTACTAGATCTTGACTTGACGTGTAATCCTACAGCTGGATACTTTACTGTCATCGTAAGGTCGTCTCAACTGACTGTCTGTGTTGTAATTATGCAGAATCTGGTCTGTGTGTTTATTTTACTACTTGCATATCGTGAGTGGTGAAGGTTCAGCTAATTTGACGATTGCTTAGACAAGTATTTAACCTCATTTTTTTTAAAGAAGAAATCTAGCTTGTCTGTGCAACCTTCGTAACATCATCTCTAGCAGATTTGATGTCAGTCTAGAAATCTGTTTTCTCAGACTCAGCGCTTGACTCGTTGAACAATGCGCTCAGGTCTAGCCCTTGCTTCTAAGGTGGAAGGCGTTCACCACCAAAACTTTGTCATTGTTAACGAAAATTACAATTCTATCACGCATTGTCCTTTTTAGTGTGTGAGCCGTCTGTCTGTCTGACCGTTAAAAACCCTTTTTCTCAGAAAGGGGTATACGTATCAAGTTGAAATTTGTGTCACATATTGATGTCTATGCTCCCTTGGTGGTGTAAAAAATTGGAGTTTATGTCAGTGCAATCAAAGGTATGGCCTTTTATTTCGCATACTTTAATACTCGTCAGCTCACTCATCAAAACCTTGCACTAGAATGGTCCTTACCGTTGACCTAGAATCATGAAATCTGGCAAGGAGCAAGGTCTCACAGTGCAACCCAAAGAAAATTTGAAAACAAATTTATCGAAAAAATATTTCTTTTGTCACTTGTGCCGGCCGCGGTGGTCTCGCGGTTCTAGGCGCGCAGTCCGGAACCGTGCGACTGCTACGGTCGCAGGTTCGAATCCTGCCTCGGGCATGGATGTGTGTGATGTTCTTAGGTTAGTTAGGTTTAAGTAGTTCTAAGTTCTAGGGGACTGATGACCACAGCAGTTGAGTCCTATAGTGCTCAGAGCAATTTTTTGTCACTTGTTATCCAAAGTCAAACTTAGAATTAAAACGATCATGCTTCTGCATTCATGCTGACTGGGGTAAAAGAGAAAGATCAAGCAATGAATGACCTTGTTGCTCATATGACTCGTTTTGGGATTTATCCGTCACCAGATATCAGGGAGTGATTACTGAACGTAGACGTGCGTTTCAAGTTGTACGTAAAACAAACATTCGCGGATTAGTCATATGAGCAATAAAGTCCTTCCTTGCCTGATATTTGACTTCTACCATTGTGACCCAGTCAGGCTGAATAGAGAACTGCTGATTATTGTAATAATGGTCGACTGCCCACTGCATGACTAATGTCACAATTAGGAGATTAAAACATTCTCGAAAATCAGGGGGTCTCTGGGACCGGTATCTTGCCAGCATTAATGTCGATAACTGGCAAAAATTGTGTATATACATATTAAGTTTTTACGGGGCCCTCAGTGCGGTAGTCATGCAACTAGCCAGTTTTTTTTCTTTAAACATTGTTTTCCTTGTGCTACCGAAGTCCATTGCAAAAATCTCCAAACAGCAATAAGCGTAAACTTAAAAATGGGTGTGTTCACAGACTGACAATAAAAGAAAATTTATCATTTTTGAAACGTGTAGTATTTATCGGCACAGATTGAAAGCCTTCCATTTAAAAATATATGGAAGCTATGAGACGTGTGCTCAATGGACGATGGCTAATCGACACTAAAACATCTCACGGAAGTCGATGTTGATCCACTGGCAACTACATGCAGACAGAAAACAGCCTTTCACAATGTCATGTCGAACAGCTGACAGGAAAGAATCTGAAACACATAAACGCGTGTAAACTAAAAAGACGACAAACTTATTTATTCATGAATTCGTTTTGGGAAGAATATCAAGACTAAATTTGTCTAACGGCTGTACGCGTTTTTTTATTATATTATGAGAAGTGTAATTATTTATGGCCTCCCCAAGTCGAAGGAACTCTTGTCATGTACGGTGCCTCGCTAATGAAACTGATAAACCCTAAAATGTAAGCTTCCAAATATGAAGTAAATTATTGACACTAGGGTAACTTACGTAGCTAACTAAGCATTTAAGGTAATTCATAGGAAGTTCCGGATAGTATTCCGTCTCTAATGACCATGTCGTCGACGGGACATTGACCTATAATCTTGTTTCCTCTCCTTCCAGGCGGTCAGAAAACTATATGACGAGTATCACTAAGAATACAGTGGTATTATCTGATAAAATCCAAGTACTTAACGTCTTTCATAGTTAAGGTTTTTTAACATGGCTGTCAATCAGCGACTGTTGTGTAATACAAAATTTTGAAAAACACAGCCCTCAGTCGCGAACACAATTAATTTGTGACCTAGGTTTCGGTATCACAAGGGACACCTTATTCGGACAAAATTAAAACTAAATGTTACACCATGACGTACTGACTTTGTTGACTGTAGCAGAGGACACATGCAGCTCCTAGTGGCTTGCACCTCTGTTGCATTTTACTTTATTTCGGACTATCTGACGCTGTCAGGTATGACCGCAGCTTTCGTATTTTTTGGTATGTTATGCTGTAACATTTAGTTTTAATTTTGTCTGAAGAAGGTGTCCCTTGTGACACCGAAACGTAGGTCACAAATTAATTGTGTTCGCGACTGAGGGTTGTGTTTTTCAAAAGTTTGTCTTTCATAGTTCATTGATGTCTGTTTCATTGTCTCCCGTTTACTATTTCCGCCTGGGAATTTTGAGCTATACGTGGTACGCTGCCGGTTTTCTTATGCCATTAGGGTAACAAGCACATGCGATAGCCGGCCGAAGTGGCCGTGCGGTTAAAGGCGCTGCAGTCTGGAACCGCGGGACCGCTACGGTCGCAGGTTCGAATCCTGCCTCGGGCATGGATGTTTATGATGTCCTTAGGTTAGTTAGGTTTAACTAGTTCTAAGTTCTAGGGGACTAATGACCTCAGCAGTTGAGTCCCATAGTGCTCAGAGGCCTTTTTTGAACCAACCTTCTTCAGAATAACAGTAACTAGCGTTTTTCCATAGTGGACATCGTCTGATTCCAGTACAGCACTCATGGCTGCCGCATCGCGGACGCGAAGTGGGGCCTAGGCAGTTTCAGAGAAGTTTTTACAGTCTGGCGATAATTTATGGATTTGTGGTTTTAGCTTGACGATGTCCACTATGGACAAACGGTAGTTACTGTTATTCTGAAAAATGTTGGGTTATCCCGACTGAAACCTGGGTAAATTCTAGGTAAACGGTGCAACTGAGGCTGTTGATTATTAAAATTAAAATTAACGTTTGGTGATCCCATTGCCATCGACTTCATTCGACACACAGCACTGACTAAAGAATTAAGGGATTATTAACTCTTAGTGAGTTAGATAAACCTTGAAACACTAGTACGGCATGATAAGGATTTGAAGCTTTCCATACTCAGTACTTTCCTGTTGTGCCATCTCAAATAATGTAAAATGAAAGCTGAAGAGAAATCACTGCTTATTGTGACTAAATAGTGACCTCAAAAAATATAAATTTTAATCATTATTTTACCACGAATGGCTAAACTATAACAGGTTTGCCGGCCCGTGTGGCCGTGCGGTTCTAGGCGCTACAGTCTGGAACCGCGGGACCGCTACGGTCGCAGGTTCAAATCCTGCCTCGAGCATGGATGTGTGTGATGTCCTTAGGTTAGTTAGGTTTAAGTAGTTCTAAGTTCTAGGGAACTAATGACCTCAGATGTTAAGTCCCATAGTGCTAAGAGCCATTTGAACCATTTTATAACAGGTTTCATTTAATGACACCCGGAGGCAGTGGTACTGAAGTGATCTGTACCCTGCTGCCGGCAAACAAGAAACTCCTCGAGCATCCGCTGGGTGCAGACACAGATAAGCCAGCGCTGTCTGTTGCCGAGTGAAGCCCATGCGGAGCTAAGCCGTGCGCGAATCCTCACAAACTGACGCAACGGCACACAATGTCCCACCTGTTTACAGCGTGCAACTAGTACCACATGTGTTCAGAGGATCACAAAATATTTGCACATAATAAGTCTACAGACTACATTCTCGGACTGGAAGGCTTTGAAGCCGTGCGTGTGAGCGTACAAATATTTACAAGCTACATTCTTTTCCTTTTGATAGTATATTTCACCGATAGCGAATAGCCAATAGCGAAGTGAGCAGCTTGTTCCAATTCTAGTCCTCAGATCTACAATACGCAAACAGTTACAGTACAAATATGTGCAGAGAAAAAGGATTACACAATTCACAGACAGTTGACTGACACAACAACAATCCTTCCTTATGGTAATTAACGTTCGTGGCGAAAAGAAGAGCGCCCTACCACGGAATTAAATACGAATAAAAATAATCTCCCAAATACAGGGTGTCTCATGAGGAATGGTCAATATTTAAGGATATGATAGGACCATCACTCGTAGCAAGAAAGTGTAGTAAGCAGAAGCTCCAAAATGTGTATCTTATATGTTACGTGCACTTCTTCATCTTCGATACTGTGAAGCAAATCTCTTCTGCTACAAGCTCTTTGCTTTCCGTATTCTGAGTGGTGGTAGTAAGAACCAATAAAAGAAAAAATCGTCCAGTAAACGTGGGTTTAAGTCGATACCTTGAAATCTACGTGCAAGTTTTCCTCTTCGCTACTGAGAAATGAGTCCCTCGTACGGGCAAGTTCTCATAGCTCTTAAGAACCGTATTTTAAAGTCCATGTTCACGGCAAATTTTTTTGTTCTTTTGATCATTACTGCGTCCTCCCAAAATATGGAAGTCGAAGAGCTTGTAGTAGAAACGATTTGTCTCACAGTATCGAAGACAAAGTGGCACTCGTATTTTAGAGCAAATGTAGGCCGGTGTGGACGAGCGGTTCTAGGCGCTTCAGTCTGGGACCGAGCGACCTCTACGGTCGCAGGTTCGAATCCTGCCTCGGGCATGGATGTATGTGATGTCCTTAGGTTAGTTGGGTTTAAGTGCATGTAAAATTGAGGTAAACCTGTGTTCCGAATTACCTCGCTACGACTGACACTTCTCTTTTTCAGGATCTGGTTCGTCTGCGGCAGAGACTACTATTGACTGGAATTTGCCATCTATACACGGTGTTCCAGAATGGTCAATATTCAGGGATATGACAGGGACGATCACTCGAAGCAGAAAACTCCAGTAAACTTCTAGGGGACTAATGATCTCAGATGTTAAGTCCCATAGTGCTCAGAGCCATTTGCATCATTTTTAGAGCAAATGTTTACTGGAGTACCTCAATTACTGGAGTACCTCAATTACATGCACTGACTAACATCTTGTCTTCAAAATATAGGATCTGAATAGCCTTCACAAAGTCACGAAAGTCTGTATCATCCGGACAGTGACGCAACGTACCATCTCCGCTCAGCAATACCTGTCAGCATGGGGTCGCTGTAACTCGCGTACAAGGGTTAAACACAGTTCCGCCCTTGCGAGCTACCTTCACTGTACGCCAAAACATGTTATTTTTTCGATTATCAGTCTTTTGTCTGGTATGCGTCTCCAATTTTTTGTTCCAATACCCAACTCCACCAAATCATTTTAAGCCGTCCTGACACGGGACGTTTGGTACTGCGAAGCACGCCACAAATTGTATCCCTCGTGGCTCATGCGGGCTCTGAGAGACCTTCCACACATTTGAAGGAATGCGCTCCTCGTAGTGATTTGCGACTGCAGCGCTCTCTAGCGGCAGTTGTCGGCTGCATCTGGAGTCAAATAATCCAGTTTGTTTACGAAAACGGATACGCGTAAAACAGCTGCGTTAACTCTGTTGGTGATCGCCGAAGAAGAGCAGAGAAAACTTCGAGGATGATTTTGGGCTTGTCGATGGCTTGAACAGCGAATTGCTGGTAGAGGAATACTAACTGCGCTGCAGTTGACGATGACAAACAAAATGTACCGGCAAAAACTGTGTTATAAAATATGCTATTAACAGTAAAATACTTAATTATCTACCACTGTTGCCGGCCGGTGTGGCCGTGCGGTCTAGGCGCTTCAGTCTGGATCCGCGTGACCGCTCCGGTCGCAGGTTCGAATCCTGCCTCGGGCATGGATGTGTGTGACGTCCTTAGGTTAGTTAGGTTTAAGTAGTTCTAAGTTCTAGTGGACTGATGACGACAGATGTTAAGTCCCATAGTGCTCAGAGCCATTTGAACCATTTTTTTCTACCACTGTTCCACTTCTATCTATTGCTCTTTATTATTTTTCTCCTTTCCACGTCCTACATGTTCCGCATATTAAAAAAATTTTTTTGGCATTTCTTCGAAGTCAGTAGGTTTGCTCTGAGGCATTTCGATTTGTCAAATATGTGAGATAGTGACTCGGCTTCATGCTGTAAATTGTGAAAATTCATACGTTTAACGTTACATAAGCACTGCTCATACTTGATTGAGTCTTATAGGATACACACTTATTTCCGTGATTACATGTTAACCATGTTGTTTTCATTGCACTATTAACTGTGCTAACTACGCGGACATCAGCCAGTGACATAGTTGGTAGTATTGCAGTTCATTGGTCCATGTTTCTTGGCGCATTCACAAAATCTAATAAACTATGTCTTGGACGGAGAACGCTCCTATTTATAATAAATAAAACCGAGAAATTACAGATCATACTTCCAAATTAATAAAGAAGATGAAAAAAACTTGCACGCAACTGAAGTGAACCGCTATCTTTGCCTTCGCTGCTCACAGCTCTATCACTTACGCTGCAGTTTCAATATGGTAATAATGCCTAAGTTATAGTATAGAATAGACAAAAATGTCTGAAACTTCAGTCACCGATATCATTATTTGATATTTAACTGTAACAAATTGTATTAAAAACGATGAACTTCTGTTAGATCATTAATGCGCCTTTGCATTGAAACAGCACGCTTTCTTCGCACGCACTGATGTGACAAAAGTCATGAAATAGCGATGTGCACGTATACAGATGGCGACAGTGTCTCGTACACAAGTACAAGGTATAAAGGCGCAGTGCATTGGCGGAGTTTTCATTTGTGCTCAGGTGATCCACGTGAAAAGCTTTCCTAAGTGATTGTAGCTGCACAACAGAAATTAGTAGACTTCGACGCATGGGACATTCCATTTGGGAAATCGTTAGGGAATTCAGTGCTACGAGATCCACAGTGTCAAGAATGTGCCGAGAACACCAAATTTCAGGCATTACTTCTTACGACAGACAACGCAGCGGCCGACGGCCCTCACTTAACGACAGACAACAGTGACATTTGCGTAGAGTTGTTTGTGCTAACAGACAACAAACACTGCATAAATAACCACAGAAATCAATGTGTTACGAAAGATGAAGATATCCACTAGGACAGTGCAGCGAAATTGCCGTTAGTGGTCTATTGGCTGCGGATTACCGACGCGAGTGCCTTAGCTAACAGCACATCGCCTGCAGCGCCTTTCTTGGACCTATGACCATATCGGTTGGTGCCTAGATGACCGGAAAACCTTGGCCGGGTCAGATGAGCCACGATTTCAGTTAGTAAGAGCTGAGAAATGAAATACATAGGAAGTGCAGGGAAGTTAAGACGAAATGGCTGCATGATAATGTGAAGAAATCTAAAAAAAGGAATGATTCTCAGGACTGACTCAGCGTATAGGAACGTCAAAACAACCTTGGGTGAAATTAAAAATGAGGGTGGTAACGTTAAGAGTGCAACGGTAATTCCACTGTTAAATGCAGAGCAGAGAGCGGATGAGCGAAAAGAGTACATTGAAAGACTGGATTAAGGGAGAAAATTTGTTTGATGTATAGAAGAAGAAACAGGTGTCGGTTTAGAAGAGATAGAGGATCCAGTATTAGAACCATAATTTAAGAGAGTTTTGAAGGACTTAAGATCAAATAAGGCAGGAGGGATAGAGAACATTCCATCAGAATTTTGAAAATCATTGGAAGAAGTGGTAACAAAACGACTGTTCACCTTGGTGTGTAGAATGTTGTAAGTGGGCTGTTTAGGTTTTTATGTTGGTAACACCACGTAGCGCTCTGTATGAAAATCACTGACTGTGCTGTGTGCAGTCAGTGGCTGGTTTGCATTGTTGGAATATTCTAGTGTTGGGGAGTTGGATGTGAACAGCGCGTAGCGTTGCGCAGTTGGAGGTGAGCCGCCAGCAGTGGTGGATGTGGGGAGTGAGATGGCGGAGTTTTGAGAGCGGGTGATCTGGACGTGCGTCCATCAGAGAGAGTAAATTTGTAAGACTGGATGTCATGAACTGACTTTTGAACACTATTAAGGTAAATACATTGTTTGTTCTCTACCAAAATCTTTCATTTGCTAACTATGCCTATCAGTAGTTAGTGCCTTCAGTAGTTAGAATCTTTTATTCAGCTGGCAATATTGGCGCACGCTGTATTGCAGTAGTTTGAGTAACGAAGATTTTTGTGAGGTGATTCATGAAAGGTATAGGTTATTGTTAGTCAGGGCCATTCTTTTGTAGGGATTTTTGAAAGTCAGAATGCTTTGCGCTAAAAATATTGTGTGTCAGTTTAAGCACAGTCATTTATAAATTTTCTAAGGGGACATTTCAATGTATGCGTCTGGCGACATACCATCTGACTTTCGGAAAAATATCATCCACACAGGCCACTCCCAGCGGAGGTTCGAGTCCTCCCTCGGGCTTGGGTGTGTGTGTTGTTCTTAGTATAAGTTAGTTCAACATAGTGTAAGTGGTGTGTAAGTCTAGGGACCGATGACCTATGCATTTTGGTCCCTTAGGAATTCACACACATTTGAACATTTTCATCCACACAATTCCGAAGACTGCAAGAACTGACAAGTGTGAGAATTACCGCACAATCAGCTTGACGGCCCATGCATCAAAGTTACTAACAAGAATAAAAACCAGAATGTAAAATACAATTGAGGTACTGTTAGATATCGACCAGTTTGGCTTTAGGAAAGGTAAAGGCACCAGAAAGGCAGCTCTGATATTGCAGCCGATAATGGAAGCAAGACTAAAGAAAAATCAAGACACGTTCTTAGGATTGTCGACCTGGAAAAAGCATTCGACAATGTAAAGTGGTGCAAGATATTCGAAATTCTGAGGAATAGGGATAAGGTACAGTGAGAGACATGAAATATACAATTGTACAAGAGCCAAGGGGGCCTAATAAGAGTGGACGACCAAGGATGAAATTCTCCAATTAAAAATGGGGGAAGACAGGGATGTAGTCTTTCGCCCCTACTTTTCAACCCGTACATCGAAGACACAATGATGGAAATAAAAGAGAGGTTCAGGAGTGGAATCAAAATTCAGGGAGAAAGGATATCAAAGATACGATTCACTGGTGACATTGCTATCCTGATTGAAAATGAAGAAGAATTACATGATCTGCTGAATGGAATGAAGTCTAATGATTACAGAATATGGATTGAGAGTAAATCGACGAAAGACGAAAGTAATGAGAAGCAGCAGAAATGAGAACAGCGAGAAACTTAACATCAGGATTGATGGTCACAAAGCAGATGAAGTTAAGGAATTCTGCTACCCAGGCAGCAAAATAACCATTGACAGACGGAGCAAGGATGACATAAAAAGCAGACTAGCACTAGCAAGAAGGGCATTCCTGTCCAAGAGAAGTCTACTAGTATCAAACATAGGCCATAATTTGAGGAAGAAATTTCTGAGAATGTACTTTGGGAACACAGCAGGGACCAACGGGAGCGACGGGTCGGCCAAGTACGGCTTCTGAGGACACAGCAATACTGACGGGTGACACGCAAGCATCCAGCGTAATTGCTCAGAATGGGAAAATCATCTGTCTGCTGGTGGCCTCGACACAGCGTATAAGGATACATGGGTTATTTGTGTGAAATCACATGACCATGATTGCAGCCCCACTATGGATGGTGTGCACGCAGATGATTCTAGCCGTGTGATCGAGCACGAATAAAATAGTTCCGTTTTCTCAGCGCCACTAAAGCACTGCACGTGCAGCGCAGTGGGAGACTGGAGCCTCTGACAAGAAAAGATCTGCGGCCCAGCCAGTAGACCACATGCAGGATGTGGGGGTAGGTTGATAGTTGTAATGGCCCGGATAGGGGGCACTGCAGTACATGTACGTGGTGAACATTAATAAAACCGGCCAACTGCAGGGACGGAGTGCTGACTGGAAACGGAAGAAAAAAGGTGCTATGGACATGTGTCTGGAAGTGCATTGTTGCTGTAGTGGATGACGCTGACGAATGAAATTTTCTCTGAATATGTGTCTTGTATTCCTTGTGTGGTGCAGGCTGTGTGACTGACGCAACGCACTGTAAGCAGCAGAACGGGAACAAGCCGAGATGGCCAAGCAGATGGAAACGGCCGATAGATAGCACGGCTATAGCAAAACATGTATTCTTAAAGACACCAACCGCACCAAACAACATTCAAGCCCTTTCCGGGCTTTTGTGTGAGCATGGGTCCGTTGAGACAGACAAATGTGAAGCGAGGCGGCGGACTGCCCGTACACCAGATTGGGAGGACCAGTTTCTACAGGATATTTGAGACGAAACCTAGTAGAAGCTCCACTCAAGTGGTCTGCCGACAATGTGTAAGCCAAAATACGACTGTATGTATCTTGCATGAAAACCGCTACCATCCCTATCACTTGCAACGAGTGCAAGAGTTATCAGCAGCGGATTTCCCTATATGGGAAGGATTTTGTCGATGTTTTTTGCATCAGACCATCACAATTATGGAATTTATGTCATCAGTCCTCCTTACCAACGAAGCAACCTTTACCAGAACTGGCATCTACAGTTTGCATAATCGTTGTCGGCTACATAAATCATTGCGAAATGGTTAAGGCATCTCATCACCATTGGATCAGTATCAATGTGTGGGTAGAGATTCCTGGCGACCACATAATTGGACTGGTTATAATCCACAACACCTCAATGGGGGAAGGTACGTGGAATTCCTGCGAAATATACTTCCTGGGCTGCTAGAGAATGTACCTTTGGCAGTACAACAAGTTATGTGGTTTCGGTATGACAGACCACCACCCCACTGAAGCACTACAGTTCACGAACACCCCAGCAACATCTTCCCCGGACGTTGGATAGGACGCGGAGGCCCTGTAACATGGTCTGCTAGATCACCGGGTTTAAATCGCATAAATTCTTAACTCTTGGGACATCTGAAAAGCGTTGTGTATGCTGAAACCATTGCAAATAGTTCGGGAATTTCCTAGATTTGCCAGTGATAGGTTCAAACAACATGCAAGTGTGACAGAGTTACTTTGGCAACTCCAATGGGAACTCCTGGAGGGAAGGTCACATTCTTTTCGAGAAACAGTATTGGGATAGTTTAGAGAACCAGCATTTTAAGCTGACAGTTCCTGACGTGCAGACCCTTCAACAGCCTGTGACGCTATTCGGGAGAGAGACCGGAACTTACAAAAGAGTGAACGCGTGCATTGCGTCCCATTCAGGCCACTTTGAGTACCTGTTGTGACGTGGATGCGATACAGCTCTGTACTGTGTTCCGGGACGATTTGTTGTCGTTGTACACAAACCGGCCATTTCTGGACATATGTTCATAGGACCTTTTTTCCTCAGTTTCCAGTCAGGAACCCGTCCCTGAAGTTCGTCGGTTTTATTAATGTTTTCCTTGTCTAAGCAGTAAGACAGTGCCAAATATTGAACCCTTTGAGGCACAATTCGTAATTTTTACCTAGTCACTAAAATATTTTCTCATTCCATAAATTATTTAGCACTAATTTCGCTTTCATTTTCTTAAATGTGGGCTTAACACAGTTGTTTGTAGCAGCGTTAATTTTACAGCTAATTACAGATTGTTCTAAGAATGATTCTTAATTCATCAAAACCACATTATTTTGATTAAAAGAATAACAGATATAGTCTTTGGAATTGGACATGCTGTCTCTGTCCAAAAAGAGCGGAAAAAGAGATTACTAAGGAATTATTTGTTGTTGCTTATTACTAAGCACTATTACGTCAAATTTTAATTGTGTCCTTAACGATTTGACAATTGATCTGATTTTTTTGCAGCTGACGAACAGTTTGCTTATGATCTTATATTCTACTAGAAATAGTTGTACACAAGGTCAGATAGAAAGGGAATATCACTGTAGCTGCAGATACGTGTAGTAACCGAATATGCTAAATGAACACCGGTCATCTACAAAGCGGGACCCATCTGAGTCCACACACATCGCTCAGTCTCTTACATTGCTCAGACATTTCTACATGTGAGTCTGTACAAATCACACAAATGATCTATGGAATGCAATATCACGTTAAGAGTAAACTGTTCACCTGCTGCCAGTGAACTGATTAATGTTGATGATGCATATCACAGCCAAAGAACACAAATCAAGGACAGAAAACAGATGCCCACGAAGACGCCACTTTCATTTGCTATTTATTAATCTGAGAAATCTCGTAATTCCTTTCCTCAGATTTATTATCACCTACCACTAGTAACTGTGTACTAAACGTATAGTATTTCTTCGTTCATCAAGGCAACTGATCATTTTATACGGTTTCTTAATAAACTTATCTGGGCAAGAGTGGGACAAAAACGTTGCTTACCCTTGACAACAGTAGAATGCAAAGAGGTGTTTGACTTCCTTCTTCTATGTACACTGTTTACCAGTCCAAATTGTCGACTTTGTGCTTCGTTCTGGCCATTTAGAGCCTCACCACAATTGAGACCGGTCCCAGTATATAGAAAAGCTTCTCAGAACCTTCTGTTTTGTTTTATTCCCAAGGTTTCACCATCTGAAAGCGAGAAATAGCATGAGAACACACATCACTTCAGTACCGCTATTTACAGCAACATATCCCCAAGCATGCGAATGGAATCATAGTTGACTTTTCAACAACCATCATGTTCTCAGCCCGATTGATTCCATTTTGAGACTGGGAATTTACTACCGAGATTGCTTCATTTACATCCGATCCAGTCAAGAGTGTGACGCCTTGACACACAGAGACCTTGGACAGACCGAGATTGACAGATGCGTTATGTCTGCATTTCTCTTAATTCACCAACTAAGAATGTTGACACCAGTAGTGGAGCTGGGTGCAAGTGGGCTCAGTAATTTATAAGTCTTATGTAAACAAACACCACCTATCCCTTTCACAGTCACCTGTCTCCCTCCCCCATTCCCTACTAACTTTCAAGGTCGCTCCCCACCCCCAATCCCTCCTGCTCCCCCACTCCTCTAGGCCAAATGGATGAGGAATAAACGGAGGGACATTCGAAGTGCATTATCCTATTGGCTGCAGCATAGTGGTGGAGTCTTCCCAGTTGCCTTATCTTTATGGATATAATTAATATATGGGGCAGTCAAATGAAAACGAGACAGATGGAAAAAAAGTAACTAAAATGTTTATACTTTCGAAGGGAATACATTTATCCCACTGTGAGCCAAGATGGTCAATGCCTTTTGCAATGTACAAATAATTATCTATTGTAAACAGTATAAGGAATACAAACGGAGATTAGGTAGGGGCGTGCTTCTTTAAGGAGCCATCAGAACACCTTGCCAATCAGCCAATGATTCCTGTGTGGGCTTTCAGTCATCGAAACCATTGCAAATAGTTTGGGAATTTCCTAGATTTGTCAGTGATAGGTTCAAACAACATGCAAGTGTTACAGAGATACTTTGGCAACTCCAATGGGAACTCCTGGAGGGAAGGTCACATTCTTTTCGAGAAACAGTATTGAGATAATTTAGAGAACCAGCATTTTAAGCTGACTACCGAACGATTCTACCGCCACCAACAAACTTCGCGCGTAAGGACCACGAAGATAAGATACGAGAGATTAGGGATCATACGGAGGCATATAGGCAGTTGTTTTTCCCTCGCTCTGTTTGCGAACGGGACAGGAAAGGAAATGACAACTAGTGGTACAGGGTACCACCGCCACGCACTGTACGGTGGCTTGTGGAGTGTCTCTGTAGATGTAGATGTAGACGCAGATGTAGATGCAGATCTAAATGTCGCGTTACTGTGCAATGAAGCAATATACAGAATACTCCTCAAGCCACCGTACAGTGCGTGACGAAGCGTAATCTTTACCACTAATCGTCATTTCCTTTCCTGTTCCACTCGCAAATAGAGCGAAGGAAAAACGACTGTCTGTATGCCTCCATATGAGCCCTAATTTGTCGTACCTTATCTTCGTGGTCCTTACGCGCAATGTATATTTTTGGCAGTAAAATCGTTCGGCAGTCAGCTTCAGATGGCGGTTCTTTAAATTATCTCAAGAATGTTTCTCGAAAAGAGCTTTGCTTTCCCTCGAGGGATTCCCTTTTCAGTTTGTGAAGCATCTCTGTAACACTTAAATGTTTTTCAAACCTACCGGTAACCAATACAGCAGCCCGGATCCAAATTGCTTCGATGTCTTCCTTCAATCCGACCTCGTACGGTTCCCAAACATGCGAGCAGCATTCAAGAATAGGTCGCACAAGCGTCATATGTGCGGTCTCCCTTACAGGTGAACCAATCTTTCCTAAAATTCTGCCAATGAACCGAAATCGACCATTCGCCTTCTCTACCACAGTTGTCACATGCTCGTTCCACCACATATCGCTTTGTAGCGTTACGCCCAGATATTTAAACGCCTTGACTGAGTTAAGCTGGACACCAGTAATACTGTATTCGAACATTACAGGTTTTATCCACCTACTCATCCGGATTAACTTATATTTTTCCTCATTTAGGGCTAGCTGCCATTTATCAAACCAACTGGATATTTTGTCTAAGTCGTCTGGTATCTTCCTAAAGTCACTCAACTTCGACATCTTAACGTATACCACGGCGTCATCAGCAAACAACTGCGGATTAAGGATGATCCCTCGTCGTCGAGGACAGCATACTGGACTCTATTATTTAAGAAGTCTTCGAGCCACTCACATATCTGTGAACTTATTCCATATACTCGTACCTTTGTTAACAGCCTGCAATGGGGTACGTGTCAAATGTTTTTCAGAAATCTAAAAATATGGAATATGCCTGTGCCCTTCATTCATAGTTCTCAGTATATGATGTGAGGAAAGGGTTAAGCTGAATTTCGCACTAGCGATGCTTTCTAAAACCATGCTGATTCGTGGACATTAGTTTCGAACTGAGAATATGTTCAAGGATTCTGCAACAAACAGAATTTAAGGATATTGGCCTGTAATTTTGCGGGTCCGTTCTTTTACCATTCTTATATACTGGAGTCAACTGCGTTTTATTTTCTAGTCGCTTGGGACTTTGCGCTGGGCGAGAGATTCACGATAAATGCAAGCTAGGTAAGGGGCCAGTGCCATAGTAAAGTCAGTAGGAATTGTAGATTATTGATAATTGGTACAGAAACTGGTGTAAATAAAAATAACGTAATGCAGATAAAAAGGAGAAGACATCTTGTACTGTATAATTACACTAAGGGTTGAAACAATACCTAGGAGTAACAGTTCGGACCAAACTAAAGTAGAATTGGTATGTTGTAAATGTAATTTACCTGTGAAAGAAGTGCTTTACGAAACAGTTACAGGACTCATTCTTTCCTGAGTATTATGTACCAGTCTCAGACTTTTATCAGGTTGCATTAATAAAAGACATATAGGAGATCCAATAAAGAGGGGCACATTTCCTTATAGCATTGTTACGAAGACACTCAAGAAAATCCATTCGTAGTGCTAAAGGGCAGATACTGCCTATCACGGACGGCTACCTTCGAATTTTCGATAGCGTACGTTCTGGGCAACGTACTACTTCCTGCCACGCATGTCTCGCGAAATGACCACAATAAGAAAATTAGAGAAAGTATAGCTAAACAAAGGTTTGACACTTACTGATGAGCACATGAGACCACATTATCCACTATCACAGGTATTGATTTCGTGGTCTATGTTCCACTTGTATGACTGGTGTAAAGCAAGATTTACATTTATGGCTGATTTGATAATGGACAACCAGTCCGAAACCGGTCATTAATAAATAAATGTTGTTCCTGTGCAAATTAAGACAGTTTTCAAAACTGTTGTAATACCAAAAATGATTGCAGACCTTTTCCAATCCCAAGGTGCTGGAGATACAGAATCAGTCTTTAGTTTCATGTAGATTACAAAATGTAGTAAACTCATTGTTCTGTGTAATATTGTAAAGCGATGCAGACCTCGAAGTGATGAATCTAGTTTTCCTCACATCTACATGTATATGCCACACATGACTGCACAGGCGGAGGATTTTTAGTAAAGATTTTAGCGATTTTTCTGTCGACTTTGCATACTGAGCAAAAGAACACTGACTGTCAGCATGTGCTTTAAGCTCATTCCTACGCCCTCTATCAGAAATATACGATGATAGCTGTAGAAGTATCATGCGCTCTACCTTGAACATCCTTTCCCTTAAAATTATCCAACAGAGATTCGCGAGAACTACGTTGTCTGTCTTCCATGGAATTTCAAATTTAAGTTCCTACAAAACACAACAAGTTGCTTGTAGTAGTACACAAGTATGATTCTAAATCACTGACCACTATGATAGTGTCAGGTTTATGAAGCTTAAATGAGAGAGAACAAAGTGCGCTGTCAGTGATCCCTAACATTGGCTGTGGTATCAGAGGCACTACTGAGAAAAAATGAACTTTTACAATGTATAACTGTTCTTCACTGTCACCGTCATGCATAAGTCATAGGTGCCTCTAAACGTCGTACTTGTGGAAGGAGTTTATTACTATAGAAATGATAAAGGATGATTATACTGTTGGAAGATTGCCGAACTGCAGTGTAACAACTACGGAAACAAGTCCGCGCGCCAGGATTGTCCAGACTCCCAAGAGGAAGCTCAAACTCTGGCAGGACTCTATTCTGGAAAAATATGCAGTACTCCGGGAGCACTAGCTAGTGGCATGCAGAGGCTAGAAGGTCTGAGGGACTTGCTGCTGCTGCCTCCACCTCATGTGTCAGGTGCCATCTTACGGGGAATTGCAATTTGGGAGCACGCTTTTGAACATTTGCTTCTGAAGCTTCTGCGTTCTGCAGACAGTGCCTGTTGGTACTCATCAAGGCCAGTTTATCTGGGCATCAAGCTTTGTCGGTTGCTATAAAGACTGGTTGTGAAATTGTATTAGGTGCCTGGCCCTGCATTTATTTGCTTCTGGTTATAGTATAGGCGTGTGAACTTGAATTACCTGTGGCCTGTTCTGCGTTTTGTATGTTGAGAAACTGATTAACTTTAACTTCAGTTTTTCCCAAAGTTCAAAATTATTCTTTTATTAATCTTGCTGCATGTTTTGGAGCTTAAAAAACTGATAAACTTTATCTTGTGTTTTCTCTAAGGCTCAAAATTGTGATTACATTAATTTTTTTTGGGTATTTCCTGTGGATTAATGACACTGTTGATTGAATTACTTAAGATAAGACAGTTTCATTGATGTTTTGGAAGTTTTATTAATTTATAGATACATTGGCTTAAGAGTTCATGAAAGAGTTCGCTCTGTTTATTTTTTTATTTATTTATTTTTTTAAAAAAAGATCTTTATTGATACAACAACATTATAACACGATTGAAAAACAAGTATTGTGATACAGATGATTCATAAACAACAAACATTGTATTATACACACTAACCCACCACCTTATATAATTAGTGGGTCCAATTATTATACTTAACAAGCAGCTTATACTAATTGATTAATGGCACTTGCTATGGACAGGGTTAATCTAACTACTTGACTACTCTGGTTATTCTAAGACTAGCTACCCTGCAGCGTTACAGGTGTGCCAGATGATATACAAACCTACAATTAAGGCCTGCTCACCGAGCTAATCCCAGTGAGCGTACCCCTGGCACTGGGCTGGCCAACTACTTTTGAAATCGCTGCAGTCCCTACCTATGTTAGTAATGTTAGTGTTCTAATTTTACATTATTCTAGTGTAACTACTTCCTTAGGAATCTAGTGCATAAGTCAAGTCCGGGAATGGTACACCTGCTCTCCTGGTCCAGCAGCGCGGCGGATTCCGGTCGTGAAACAACCGGCCAGTACCGCACTCGGCGGCAATTGAAGGTGTACCTGTGTCTTCATCGGGTTATTTTTTGGTCTCTAACCGTGTTGGTTTGTAATAAAATCCCTCAAGATCTTTTTGGATATTTCGTTTGCCAAATTGTTGAGGACATTAAAGGTCTCAGCACGTCGCAGTAGTGTGTATGTGTCTCTGTTTGGTAATTGGTTTATGAGTTCGAGCGCCACATCATCATATAACGTGCAGTCATAGACGACATGTTCGGGTGTTCCATCCGGAGCACCACAGTCGCACGCTGGTGGTGCCCGTTTTCCAAATCGACATATTTATGTGGCCCATGACCTGTAAGAAAGTGCAGCAGACCTCTGCTCGGCTCAAAGTGGCTCTGATATTTGGTAGTAGCTGGAAAACCCTTCTTCCCGTTTCCTCGATTGCCCATTGCTGTTGCCACAACTCTTCGCCCCTTCTTTTTATTGCATATTTATCCCAAACTTGTACCCCCATGATTTCCCTGGTCTTATCTATTTTTCCTTTGGAAATCCAGTACCACGCTCCCTGTTCTCTAATTTTTATGTCTAGTGGACATAATCCTATTATTATCAGTAAGGCCCCCCCAGGTGTTGTTCGGTATGCCCCGACAGAACGCAACAGCATGTTCCGCTGCACCCTTCTCACGGTCATTGCGGGCACCACCCTCGTAAGCCTGTGTGCCCAAACCCCGCTCGCATATCCTACTAAGGACGTTAGGATACTATTGTGGTATAGTTTGATCAAGTTGGGAGGTAGGTGGAATCTTCTATGGCCTATACTGATGAGATTATTTAGAACTTCTATTGCTCGCTGCGTTATGTTTTCTATGTGTGTATTATAGTTCCATTTTTCGTCTATTGTGACTCCTAGGTATCTGGCCTAACGACGCCGAAGAACTGGAGTTCCTTCAATTCTGACAGTTGGATTTCTGACTAGACTGCCTTTCATTAACAGATATGTGGATTTGTGTGGTGCTATTTTCATTTTTGCTTCTTGGCACCATTTCTGAAGCACTATCATTGCTTGCTCTACCTTAGGCTCGAGTTCCTCTCGGCTGCGGCCGCCTACCAGCAGGAGGAGGTCGTCAGCATAGGCTATCACGTCTAGCATGTCCTCACTTAGTTGTAGTTTCTCTAGGAGGGGTTCTATGTTTATATCCCAAAAGAGTGGCCCCAGAACCGATCCCTGGGGGCACCCTTTCGTGATGGTTTTACTTATTCTTCCGCTAGGCGACGATAGCCAAACCTCCCTGTCCATGCAATAGCTTCTTAGACAGCCATAGAGGGGCCCTGGGCACTCCTTCTCACGCAAGCGGGAGAAGAGCGAGGGCCACCACAGGTTGTCAAAGGCGCCACTGATGTCCAACATGATGCCTACCATATACTTGTGCGGGGTTGAGTTGCAGACCTCAGCTCCCATGGCGATTGCGTCAGACGCTGATCGCCCCGGCCTAAAGCCGAACTGCCTGTCGCTCATCCCGCGCAGTATCCTGTGCGCTGTCAGTCTGTCAGCCAATAACTTCTCCAGAAGTTTTCCTAGGATGTCTAGGAGGCAGATTGTCCTGTAATATTTGGGTTCTGTGGGGTCCTTATCCTTCCCTTTTTGAATAATTATTACACTAGCCCTTTTCCAGATTTTAGGGAATCTCCCACTTCTGAGACATTCGTTGAACAGTCCCGTGAGAGACGCTATTAGCTGAGGGGCAAGGAACTGCGCCACCTCCGCGACTATGCCGTCTGACCCCGGTGCTTTGCCCTTTTTCAATGATTTGATTTGTGCAGCCACTTCTTCTTCTGAAAAGGGGTACACAATGGTGTTGTTGGTGTTTTCAGTTAGATCCTCCCTGCGAATTTGTTGTTGGAGTTCATTCTCCTCATTTGCCTCGTCGTCCGGCAGCAGAGTGCGCAGGAGAACTTCAGCGGTTTCCTGCCACGACTCTGTCATTCTGCCTCCGTCTCTGATTGTCGAGAGGACCGCAGGGGACCTGATTTTTTCCCTGACCAGTTTGTACGGTATTCCCCAAGGATCAGTGGCTAGCTGGCTAAGCACATACCTCTCCCAACTTTTCATTCTTACTTCCTTTAATTCCTTTTGGAATATTTCTTGTTCCTCTCTGTACTGCTGCAGCCAGAACTGCTTTTCTTGCCAGACGGCACTTCGCTGATAGTACCTCCTCGCCCGTCTCACAGACTGACGCATACGTTCAAGGTCGCCAGACCATGGCGATGGGGAAGCCGCCGCGGCTCTCCTTCTGGTTGGAACAGCGGCCTTGACCGCGCTGACTATTGACCCTACCAGCTCTTCGGCGTACCTATCTATGTCCAGGTCACCTTCCGGCAATGGCGCAATGTCACACTCCCTAGCCAGGCAGTCCCAATCGGTTTTGTTGTAATTAAGTTGGATTTCCCATCCTAGGTCCAGCGGCACCCTTCTTCTCTGAGGCAGAAGGTGATTGTGATCACTTGTAGTGGCGTGTTCAATAACCTTCCAACCTTCAATGATGCTGATGGCGTTAGCAGTTGCCAGGGTGACATCAATGTTTGTTCCCTGTCCTCCGCCTCCTCTGTAGGTGGGGGGATTTCCAGGTTTATTTGCCACTACAAGTTGGGAAGCCATGATTAGTTCTTCAGCCTTCTCACCATTAGCATCCCTTGTGCCGCTGTACCACATGGGGGACTTGGCACTGATATCTGCCGTGACAATAACCCTACGCCCGCGTAGCGCCGTGATGGCTCTCGCAAGGTGGTCTGAGAAATCTTCAAAATTTCCTCCATATTGGAAGTACATGTTAACAAGGTGTATTAATCCTACTGGTGTTTGTAGTTCTACTACATTGCAATGACTGTTGGACAGCTGTGTTAGTGTAGTGGCCCTTAGGACCTTGTTTGTGACTATTAAGACTGCCTTCGGCTCTTCTCCGGTAGAAATTGTGTGCCAAGTGGTAAACATGAAGGAGATCTGCCCCGCTCGTGAATATGGCTCCTGCAGACAGACTACATCCAGTCTCCTCTCCTCCACCACCCTCCGAAGCTCCTGCATGACCAGCCGACTGTTATGAGTGTTTATTTGTCCTATTACAATTTCAGATGTTATGGGAAGTAGGTGTGGAAATTGCAATCAGGCCATGGTTTGTTGTAATCTGAAGCAATTCGGCCATTTGCAAGGACAGATTGTACGTAGATCTCTTGCATGTTGAATTCCTGTCCTCTTCTCTCGAAAACCCTTCTGAGCAAGTCACGCAGGGCTCCGAAATCTGTGGGAAGATTCATTGACTTTAGCTGTATCCTGTCCACAGCCTCCATTGTTGAGAAGGTGACCTTCCTGCCATATTTATGCCCTATACGTACGACGTGCCTGAGCGCCGTGGTGAGGACAGCCGGCTGCTCCAAGCGTGAAAGTTGCATGGCAAATTACAAGTTCGGGTAGGTACTTCTAGGATCCGGATCTGGAGCTCTCGGAATTACTTGCAACTGCATTGTGCTCGTGATTGCGTTGTCTTGTACAACAGTTTGGAGAGATCCTTTTTGAACCGGAACAATGCTATTACTCTCTGCCGGTTACAGACTGTCTTCTGTTTCCTCTTCTGGCTCCGTCTGCATGCATAGGTCAACCATGACTGTCTGTTGCGGGCTTGGTTTTTCTTGCTTTGTGACGAAGCTTTCTGCCTCCGGGTTGAGTGTTGAGTTGACACTCAGATGATCCAGAGTCTTGGGCTCTGTCAAATTGCCTGAGTCAGCCTTTTCTTCTATTTCTTCAATCTCTATTTCTGGTTCAGTTTGGATGCTTGCATCAACCATGATTGTCTCCTCTTTCTTTGTCTACTGGAGAGATTTCAAAAATTCTTTGAATTTCTCTGCTCTTTCCACATCCCTTCTCTTCTTACTTGGAGACTTTCTTTTCTTGGTTGATCCGGTTTTGTTGTTGCCTTCAGCCATAATCTGTTCTAGAGATCAGGCGTTGTTCGAGTAGTTTGTATGTTCGGCAGTTCCTCCCATTTGTGCCACAGGTCCTTTTGCCACTTCGTGTACATGGTATTCATACAGCGGATTTCCTACAGTCCTTCCTTACATGGTCTTCCTCTCCGCACCTGGAGCAAGCCGGCTGCCTACTGCAATATTTATGAATATGGTCAGTGTCCCCACAATTATGGCAACGGGGTACGATCAGGTAGTCCTTCACGTTTATGGCGTGAAAACCTATGTACACCCTGCCCATAGCAGTCAATTTCCTCCATAATCCCCCTGTAACTTCAGCAACATGATGAACTACATCTCTGTCCCTGGGTCCCGTCTTAAATCTGAGTTTAAAATCTTTCAAGAATGTTTCCATGATTATATCTGAATCCTCAAGGTTCTGTTGGTATAGGGTCTCGCATAGGTCCTCGTCCGTCATTGAGTTTGGAACGTCATACAGAATGACAAGTGGATTTCGCTTACGAGGGGGTTCACATTTAACTGACTTGCACAATTTTTGGTTTCCTAATAGCTTGTTTTTGTCATCTTCCGAAGCTACATCTACAATAACTACGTTTTTAGTTACTTTTACTTTGTTAATCTTAATCTTTTCTCTTATGTGGTTTACGGTGGTGACAGACACTTCCTGTACCTCTTTAATGTCCTGGCCGGGTAATGGTCTCAAGAAGACTGCAGTGTCCGGTCGTTTAGAAACCTTTGCAATAGTTTCTTTTGTTGTTTGTGCCCTTGGCGCAGCCTGTGCTGCGACGCCAGCCCATGTCTTTCCTGGTTGTTTCCTTTCGTTTTCCTTCTCTAGCTCTTCAATCCTCCCTTCTAGCTTTGCATTGGCGATCGCCCATGCCGCCAGTTCATTTTTAATGGCCTGCACTGCGGCCTGACTGATTTTACCATTTTTGACATTTTGGTCTAAAAACTGGGTAATTCTCATGTGTCTCTCTAAGTTGCTCTCCTCCGTCGCCTGACCCAGGCCGTCCTGTGGCAAGGGATCAGCTAGCATCGAAGCCCTTATGGGCGCACTCAGGTCGCTTGTCTCTTCGGTAGCCATCATTGTTAGACAAGCGAAAAAAGGGGTTGGAAGCCCGTCTCTAACCCCAGACCGGCTCCTCTGGCATGGGGGGGGGGGACTAAAAGACTGCAGCTCGCCCACCAGCCTCGTCCCTAGTCAAGAGCAGTCCTGAGCTGCGGGGTTCAGCACACTGTTGCCAGTGTACTGGTCCCATTCAGTGGCCTCGTCACCGACGATTTCTCCCAGCGCTCACCGGCAAGTGCACCCTGCACTCTGGAGAAGTGGATACACTCCTCGTCCTTCGCCGCCTACTTGCCCGAGCTCCCACCAAAAGGCCTAGGATCCGCTCCTACTCAGGTGGCGGGTCGGTCACCCAGTCGTTCGGCGGTCTGGACCCAGCTGACCTGGCCCAGGTGATGTCACCACCTCCTAGGTTTGGCAGAACACGCCCCGGTTACCCACAGGCGCGGCGAAGCACCCTTGCCGTCTCACGCCGGGGTCCCACGCCGGCATACGAGATCGCCGGCATGCAGAACACCCGCTGGTCTGTTCCCTGCGAAAAAGAAGAAGAGGGACAGATGTTCAGTCCCTCTGACACAGCTCCCCCTGTGTCACGCACCCTTTGCTTTCGCTTTGGGTTGGGGGCGTTTAACGTCCTACCTTGACGGGAGTTTAACGTCCTTCCTTGACACAACGACAACCCTCACTGTTCCACAGCCCGGAGGTGTTATGAAATTGATGATGTGGTGAACATGATGATATGGCCCGGGTCTTATGTTGTGGAGTTTGACATCATCGAGACGGTGCGGCACTCAAACCCGAGTTACGTTCCCCGGAGGGCCTCCACACGTACTGGGGGATCATGGCCGACCATGTCTCACCCACCGCTTTTGATAATTCACGGTGGGCCAGTGCGGTTCAGTGAGGATTGCACCCAGTTAAGGGCTGGCCTTTTAACGTCATGCTTGGATGGCCCTTCCCGTGTTAGCTTCACCCCATCGCTCTGTTTATGTAAAAGTATTCTGCATAGAAACTTCCTGGCAGATTAAAACTGTGTGCCGGACCGAGAATCGAACTCGGGACCTTTGAGAGCACTTGCTCGCGAAAGGCAAAGGTCCCGAGTTCGAGTCTCGGTCCAGCATACGGTTTTAATCTTCCAGGAAGTTTCATATCAGCGCACACTACGCTGCAGAGTGAAAATCTCATTCTATTATGCATAGGTTTTAATGAATTGTTTATTCAATGTACTAATACGGGCAGCTACTGCGGGAACGTAGAAAGAGAGCTGAATACATTGCATGTCCCGTACTGGTGACTGGGGCTGTCTCTGAGTAGTATTGATATCAATCATGGTGTAAAAAAATGGTTCAAATGGCTCTGAGCACTATGGGACTCAACTGCTGAGGTCATTAGTCCCCTAGAACTAGTTAAACCTAACTAACCTAAGGACATCACAAACATCCATGCCCGAGGTAGGATTCGAACCTGCGACCGTAGCGGTCTTGCGGTTCCAGGCTGCAGCGCCTTTAACCGCACGGCCACTTCGGCCGGCAATCATGGTGTATTTGGTGTCTTTTTGTGTCTCGTTGGCGTGATGTGCTTTTTATTGTAAGCCTTTCGACTACTATTTAGTGCTCCTTATTTGGTTAATGCAGTCGTATCCTGAGTAAATAAAATTTTGATTTTTTTCCCAGACTGGAAACTTCTGCTCCCAGTTTCTTGCTCCCTATTTTTCAAAGTGTGTTTGGAAAAGATGGAATTTAAGAGAATTATACATGACAGCCACAGAAGGCCATGCATCACTGAATATGTGCAGTGCTGTCATTACTTGCTTACTTGTGATAATATGTATGGAAGCATCTGACTGTCAGAAGGCTTGCCTGTAAGACTGACAACTTCTCCCTACATAAGCTGCCTCTGGAGTCCTGCTATAATGAATTCTCTCTACTTTATAAATGATGTAAGTATGTATGAATGCAGCTTGCCGCTAACTTGGTGTAATGTTTTGTCTGTACAGAGGTGTATCTGTCGCCTTTATTACTCCTTCACTCTCACACATAAATCGGTACAATAAAGTCAGGGCTTCGTGGTTTATATGCAGGCTGATCCGTGAAAAGACAGACAAACAATTATGCTAATGGAGGATTCAGAGTAATTTCTCGAATTTCATTCGCTCTCTCTCTCTCTCTGTCCTTTATCTGTGTACAGTTTAAATATATTATTTACGTGAAATCAGCCTAGTATAATCTCTGGTGGAGCCCTTCGTCTTAATATTCAGCGGCTGGCTTGCTGGAAAAGATCTTTACATTTGTTATTATTATTAAGCGCTGCATTCAGTTGGGAAAATCGATCGTTTGAACAATTCGTTCAGTTTACGACAGATCTGCAATTTCAGATGTGGACGAAGCCTTTTTGGACGATTTATCAAAACTCAGAGATTGCAGGCTCTCTTCGTCACAGCTGAAACTTCCAAATTAATTACAGGGCCCAGACAATCATCAACGATTCAGACAGAGAACTCATTCGTCATTCACTCTAGAATAAAATGGTCACAAACCTTATTTCTGAGGAAAATTTTATATTGAATCCATTTCCGTACATGTTCCGTTTTCTGTGGATTTCAAGTCTCATATAATTTGCTTTTACAGGCTTTGTCTTTCTCTTTATCTATCACGCTAGCGGCACAAACGTTCCTAGCTCGTTTTAGCGCGAAGAAGAGTAAATAAATCTCTTTTAGCAATCCGACAATCTTCCAAACGATACTTCCGAAGCTGTGTCCTTCTCCCTCTATATTAACCATGGAGCATACATCTCTCTACCTCTGTTATTCCAAAGAATAAACGTACTAGAAAAATACCTTGGCGTCGACGAGCTGTCGGCGCATATATTACTAAAAAATCTGATCAGATACTTTTCAAAAGTAAATAATTGTGGATGATTTGATTAACCCTTATTAATTATTGCGTGGTAGATGGTAATTTTCCGTGGGGAGATTACAATGCCCCTCGCAGCGAGCGAAATTTGTGAGCTCAATTTTGATTCACCGAACACACTTCGCGAGCTATCTATTAGCGTGGATAACCCAGATGTGATGATTGTCAGTCCTCCGACTGAAAGAGAATATTATGTTTGAGACAGACGAAGAAAAGAAAGGTTGAAGACAGAAGAAATGAAGAGACAGGTACCGCGGCTGTATTGCTTTTACGTGCATCTAGGTGTTATGTTTGCTGTGGACAACCAAGGAAGATGATCTTTCATGAACTGTTGTCAGGGTCTACCCATTCGGGAACTTTCTTAAGCAGGGAAACCTTGGAAAACCTCTTAAGCCTAGACCCCCAGCCTACGGTACATAGAAGATAGGAAAGCCTATAGAAGAACTAAAATAATTTTGAAATTCATCTCTAAAGGAAAGACAGGGATCAATTTGTATCACGATTTGGAGAAGAGTGGTTTGTGCCTCTAGCAAAAAAAAAAAAAAACGTTTTACAATGAATAACGTGAATTCTCGTTTTACAATCTTGTTCCTAGTAGAATATCTTGCGGCGCTAAACTCCTCCGGGTCTTGCATGTCCCCGACGTCCACATTTGTAGTCGGTCTTCTACGCGGCCTCCTTTGTAGTTGATCTTCTACGCGGCCCACAATGGGAAGAGTAGAAGGAACAGGGATACTCGAATTCACATGCAACATTCATTCCAAAAGAATTAGCAATGACCAAAAGGGAAACTCTTCCTGTAAGAGAACTGGTTAGGTTGCACCGTACAAGATTCTCCTTTTTGAAAGCAAAATCCTTATGGCTTCATGGATCCTTTTTGTTACGACGTACTTCAAGGAATTCAACCATTACTAATGATGTTGCCAAAAGCATCATCCGATTTACTCTCGTCTGAATACTCCTTTTGACTTTGCCTCCCCACTTGTGCTTATAAGTCCAAAAGTTCTAACACATTTTCTATCACTGATTTGTTCTTCGTAATTTAAAGGATTCATGTAACTTACTATAGATTTTGGATTCAAATCATCGAATAATGGAAAGTGTAGTTAATTTTATACCAAGACATCATCCATATTTCCTTCATAAGTCATATAATTTAGCTATACTCAAAACTTTTTATTCTAAATACATATATTTCTTCGCTTGAGTGCTGGAATGTAAAAGTTATTAGCATTGAGGAATGCGGATTCCTTCTTTCATTTACTCTCTGATTCATACGGCGTTCATCCATGCTCATATATGGAAATGGATTTTTCACACAAAATTCCCAAACGAACACAAACTATTAAATAATTCCTAATTCAATGGATATTACTTTCTTTAATCATTCATTAATAAATTAAAAACTCTTAACTTCTAATTATAACACCTATTCTTTTTAAAGTTCAACATGACTCAGTTTACCCTCGCGTTTGGTGCGAGTCTCTTACAAAGCATATCTGTGTCGTCTTTATCGATTTTAACTCTCGCGCCGACGTCAACTGTTTTGCGCGGGAAATTCTCTTTGCGGCGTTAACCGTCACTCACAATTCACTGCCACAACACATCCCTTCACACGTTTACACATCTAAGCGTTCACATGAGATTAAATATGAATATTCACTCGGAACCTCTTTTGATTATTCAGCGTCATTTGCGGGAAACATTTTATCCTTCTTAAAGGTCAGTTAGATCCTTTATACATCTTGATAACATTAGCAATGCTAAAGTTCTATGTTCACCCAAACCACAGGTGAAGCCTATCGCCACTATCTTCTTTACAACACTCGATAATAATAGTTAGTCACTATTTCTATACTCTATGTCACTGATTAACTATTTCAATTTAAAGGTTTCTATTACTACACACACAGTTTATTGTTATGTTTTTTACGAGCGTTCATTTCTGTCACTCGGAACACCATTCCTCACTATCTTCTAATCTTCATTATATTTTTTTAAGTCGTTATGAGAAAATAACCCTTTTATTTTGTTCGATCCCGGGTATGCTAACAGATAAGCCCCCGGATTCGGAATTTGTAGGATAATGTATGGTCCAGTATATAGTAACTCCCATTTCTTTATACTTTTCTTTATTACGGATGATTTGGTATGTCGTTTAACTAGTACCTTCTCTCCGACATGGTATGTCTGTACCCTTTTGATTAATTTGTCATATCGTTGTTTTCTCTGATCAGCCTTTTTCGTCATATTTATGATAGCTTGTCTTATTTTTTCTTCCCAAGGCATCTCAGTTTCCTGAGTTTTGGGGATATGGTCAGTCCAGAAGTTTTCCTCTTTTGCTTCGAACATCAATTCACGAGGTGTATATCCAGTTGAGGAGTGGGGCATGTTATTGTATATTTGCTCAAACTCTTCCACATAATTTGCCCACGCAGTTTGCTTATTATGGCAATACGTCCTCATAAATCGATTGAATTCTCTAAAAATCCTCTCCACCAAATTACCTTGTGGGTGGTAAAATGATGTTAGTATGTGTTTCACACCGACTTGAGACAAAGTCTGCTTCCATCGGAGTCCCGTGAATATTTTAGCATTGTCTGTTATGATCGCCTTAGGTGTACCAACATGTGGAAGATAATCCCTTATCAATCTTAATACAATTACTTTGGCTGTAGCCGTCTTTATCGGGTATAGCTTTACGTATTTTGTACGCACATCAAGAAATGCCAACACATATTTAACACCACCTCTTGAAGTAGGTAACGGTCCGCACAGATCGCACGAAATTAATTCTTTTGGTTCTTGTACTAATATAGAGCATAATGGATGCTTAGTCCCTTTTGAATCCGGCTTTGGTTTTTGACAGATTATGCATCTCTTTAAGACCTTATGCACTCTGCGCTTTATGTTGGGAAAATAACAGTACCCACTTATCTTGTCTGCACATTTTGTCGCACCGAAATGTCCCCAGGTTAAATGAGTGAACCATACAAGTTTCTCTATTTGCGCGTCAGGTATACAGACACACCAACGGACTTTGTTTGGCCTTCCACAGCGGAAAAATAATACGCCATTTACCAGCTTGTAATAATTTGCCATCTGATCCGAAGGTTGCTGTTGTAACCTTTGAATGACACTTCCTCATTGAGCATCTTTTTTCTGTAACTGGGCCATATGCACACACAAATTGACGTAGTACGTCTTAAATGGATTTTCCTGCAGCAGCAATACAGGGAATTCTGAGGTAGTATTTACATCAATCTCTTTTGTTAAACCCTGCGGTGACCTTGATAGAGCGTCAGCAATAATGTTTTGCTGCCCTGAGACATGTACGATCTTAAACTGGTATTGTTGCAGAGCGAGCGTCCATCTAGCCAGTCTGGGGTGTAACAGTTTACACGTTTGTAAAAACGTTAATGATTGGTGATCGCAATATACGATAGTCTTCGACCCATATAAATAATAATGAAATTTTTTAAATCCCCAGACGACCGCAAGAGCCTCTAATTCTGTCGTCGTGTACGTTCGTTCACAGTTGGACAAAACACGACTAGCAAACGCAATAGGACAAAAGGTAAGCTGTCCATTTATCTTGCGTACTTGGAAAAGGCACGCTCCAAGACCCACATTTGACGAATCTGTTGACAAATAAAATTCCTCTTGCATGTCCGGATGGTACAAAAGCGGTGCATTTACTAATTGCTTCTTTATCTCTTCAAATGCTTCTTGACACTCTAATGTCCAGAGCCAGGGCACATCCTTCTTCAGCAAACTATTTAGAGCTGCTGCATTCATGGCCTGATTCGTTATAAATCTTCTAAAAAATGAGGCAAGACCCATAAACCCTTTTAATTGCCTCCTATTTCTTGGTGTTGGAAACTTACTAATCGCAATTAGCTTCTCCTTGGTTGGTAAAATTCCCTTTGCGTCAATTATATGCCCCAGGAACTTGATTCTGTTTAGAGCAAAATGGGATTTCTGTAGGTTAGCAGTTATTCCCATGGTTTTGAACACGTCCAACACCCGACTCAGTAAGGTAATATGCTCCTCCCAGGTCTTCGATGCAATAAGCAAATCATCAACAAATACTGTTATCCTGCTTCTTAGTTCTGGGCCTAGTGCATAATCTAGAGCTGCTATAAAGATTCCAGCACTAATGTTGAGTCCGAAAGGAACTACAGTAAATTGGTAACTTCTTCCGGCATAAATGAAAGCTGTATATTTCCTTGATAACTCATCCAGCTTGACCTGCCAATAAGAACTCCGCAAATCAATGCTGGTCAAATATTGGACATCCTGGAACCGTTGTATAAGTTCGTCTATGTTTTCCGGATGTGTCCTCACTGGAATTATGATTTTATTTATTTCTCTGGCGTCGAGTACCAGTCTCACAGTCCCATTTGCTTTTGGCACGACCAATAATGGGGAGCAGTATGGGCTTGTGGAGGGTTCGATCAAACCCCATTTCAACATGCGATCTATTTCTTTTTGAACTTGCGCCTTTAACCTCCAGGGAACAGGATAGAAAGTTCTACAATACGTTTCGTGCGGCTTAACGTAGAGATGGCATATGTATCCCTTAATAACTCCTGGCCTTTCATCAAACACGTTTTCATACACTAATAATAATTCTTTGAGCTGCTTCTTCTGATTTTCAATAATGCAGTCAGATTCATTTAACTTCTCATACACTAATTGACCGAAATCTCCTTTAACTTGGACCTCATTATTTACGTGCGGTTTAGAATTTTGTGCAGTCCTAATTACTTGCACACTGATCCCACTATTATAATTTCTGGTAAGGCTTTCTTTTTTCAACAAGTCCAACTCAATTTCTTGTTTATTTACATTTAACCAAATTTTTCCTGTTTTAAAATCTATTCTGCATCCGTATTGACGTAGGCTGTCGACTCCGATAATGCAGTCTACCACCAAATTTTTCACAACAAGGAATGTGCTTAATATTGCTACATTTCCGACTTCTACACTAAGTAGTGACTGCACTTTTACATTAGCCGATCTAGCCCCAACGGCGCCTATTATTCTACAATTTTGAACTGGAAAAATTGGTACTCGTCTTATATTTCTGATCTTGTTGAATAGAGCCTCCGAAATAACATTCGTGGTTGCAGCTGTGTCCAAAACCGCCACTATAGGTACAGTCTCCAAAATGACTTGCACTTCGGCTACTGCCACCTGTTCCTTATCCTCATCTTGGGGTTATAAGTCCTCGGTCAATTCATCTGCCAGTAATCGTCCATCATTATACGTTAGCATGGGTACACATATCCTGTTGCCCCTCAACCAATTGTTGACCGCTCCTCCGGGGCACGAGTGGGTCCTTACAAGTTTGTTGGATTTTGATTCGCCTGGTGGTTGACATCATCCGTCACTTCGGTAATTACCGGTTGATTCGCAGATGTCCGTCCCCACTGATGTTGATTGTTTGAGTTTATTCCCCCCGGTTGATTCCACTTTCTATTACTGTTATTGTTCCAGGCTTGCGGTCTGAAATTCCTTTCGTTCCCCCATACGGGATTGTATCTTTTCCAATTCCTGTTGTTCCTTGGATAGCCCCTCGCAAGACTATTGCCGGTATTATTATTGAGATTTTGAGGGGTTTCTCCACTATTTATCGATCTCTGTGCGTTCCCTTGCCTACCATTTGGCGGAGGTTCTATCTCCCTAAATTGGAATCTGTTGTTACGGGCTTTCTGGTTGTTCTCTTCTATAATGTCTATACGATCTAACGTCGTGAGGAACGACTCCAAGTCTTTATCGTTCCCGTAAATTAATTGATTCTGGATGCTAGTTGGTAGTCTTGCCTTAAGTATGTTTATTATGTCTGGCAAGGGCATAGGTCTGTCCCAATATCTAGTTTTATTTATATATTTTTCAAAATACTTCCTAAGGCTTCCTTTCGAAAAAGAGAAAGGCTCTGGGTAGAGCACCTCCTGCCTTAGGCGTTCCTGTACTCCTTCTGACCAGAACTTTGCTAAAAACGCTTTCTCAAAATCGTCATATGTCGAGCAAACAGAAGTCATGTCCGAGGCCCAGATCGCCCCCGTACCTTGTATATACCCGGTAACGAAACTGATCTTCTGCCACTCCGACCAACTTCTGGGTAGCACTCCTCTAAAACTTCGGATAAAAACAATCGGATGGACCCCCCTTTTGTCAGTGTTAAAAATCTGAAATTGCCGATGCTTTATCATTTTTTCTTCGGCATGGCAAAGACTTTCGTAATCTCAATCAGATAAAACTTCACGCGAACAACTAGCTCGTGGCAATTTAATATTTGAGTTACTCACACAAGTCGGTATCGTGTGCGAATGTGCAGTAACTGGCTCTATAGTCGCCGCCAACTTCTGCTGCTGGCCTGTATTCATTTGTTCTGAGCCTTGTTGTGAAACACGTATCGACTCTGCTATCGTTTGTTTCCAATGCTCGAGATCAGCACCTAACTGCTGTCGCACTTCCTCAAGTCCTTTCGCAAACAAATTCTCTTCCTGTTTGCCACATAGACTCTGGCTCAACGTTTTCACACATTAGCCTTTTGTTTTCTAATGTGATTTCGGATAATTTACCCGTTAATACATTAATTTGGTGGTCTATAACGTCTTGACGTTCTGTCAGATGTTCAACACTTTCCTTTAGGTTCGTCTGCGTACGTGCCAATTCAGGAAGTTGCGCAATTGCACATGACATGGCATCTTGCTTTTGTACTAATTGCGGAACCATTTCCACCTGTTCGCGTACGGTATCTATCTTAATAGCCACATACTCCTTCATTTCTACACGTACGCGGTGAGTAGATTCCTCACATTGAGCTTTCACCAATTCTATTTGTGCAGTTAATTTTCGTTCCGTCTCTTCGGCCTGATCTTTAAGTTCCTTTGTCTTCGCCTCTATCCGCTGCTCTAATTCGGAAAAACTGTCGTGTAACTGCTGCTTAATCTCAGCTTTCAGCTTTTCCTGCCCTTCCGTAACTGAGGCTAATTTCGCGTTCAAATCATTTTGCCCCTCAGTAACTGAGGCTAGCTTTGCATTCAAATCATTTTGCCCTTCATTAACTGAGGCGAACTTCGCGTTAATGTCGGTTTTCAAATTTTCCTGCCCTTCAGTAACTGAGGCTAATTTCGCGTTGATGTCGGTTTTCAAATTTTCCTGCCCCTCAGTAACTGAGGCTAATTTCGTATTCAAATCATTTTGCCCTTCAGTAACTGAGGCTAATTTCGTATTCATATTACGTATCTGCCACATGATAATGACCAATGGATCTAATCCATGTTGCGTACTTGCTGTTACATCTCCAGCCGTGTCTACCGGGCGTTCTATTGCGCTATCTATAGCGATCGGTTCTACAACACTTCTTACTACATCATTATTATCAGTGCTCACAGCTGAAGGCTGTTGCGTGTTGCTCTGCTCTGCTTGACTCATCTTAAACATTGCCCTAGTTAAAACCATATAAATGTTCTATCGTCAATATGTATATATCTCCCTTCACACAAGAATACTTCTGCGGCTACTTTCTTATAGTACTTACACAGGTAAATGCAACTAGGGCAGGTCAATCAACTACATCTGGCATGAACACAATAAGTAAATGTTCAAATCTACATCTACTACCTCAATACTAGCAAGCTATAATAAAAAATTATACATCTAGCCATTTGTCTGCGCCCAGCGTGCTGGTTTAATTTGTAGATCCACTTAATTTGACTGCGAGTATTTCTTCTCTTTTCCAAGTTAAGTTGTCTCGTCGTAGTTCACATGAAACAGAGAACAAAATTATTTTAACAACGTCCAAAAACGTGTCCTGTCACGGATTGGCCATTATAATGAATTCTCTCTACTTTGTAAATGATGTGAGTATGTATGAATCCAGCTTGCCGCTAACTTGGTGTAATGTTTTGTCTGTACAGAGGTGTATCTGTCGCCTTTATTACTCCTTCACTCTCACACATAAATCGGTACAATAAAGTCAGGGCTTCGTGGTTTATATGCAGGCTGATCCGTGAAAAGACAGACAAACAATTATGCTAATGGAGGATTCAGAGTAATTTCTCGAATTTCATTCGCTCTCTCTCTCTCTCTCTGTCCTTTATCTGTGTACAGTTTAAATATATTATTTACGTGAAATCAGCCTAGTATAATCTCTGGTGGAGCCCTTCGTCTTAATATTCAGCGGCTGGCTTGCTGGAAAAGATCTTTACATTTGTTATTATTATTAAGCGCTGCATTCAGTTGGGAAAATCGATCGTTTGAACAATTCGTTCAGTTTACGACAGATCTGCAATTTCAGATGTGGACGAAGCCTTTTTGGACGATTTATCAAAACTCAGAGATTGCAGGCTCTCTTCGTCACAGCTGAAACTTCCAAATTAATTACAGGGCCCAGACAATCATCAACGATTCAGACAGAGAACTCATTCGTCATTCACTCTAGAATAAAATGGTCACAAACCTTATTTCTGAGGAAAATTTTATATTGAATCCATTTCCGTACATGTTCCGTTTTCTGTGGATTTCAAGTCTCATATAATTTGCTTTTACAGGCTTTGTCTTTCTCTTTATCTATCACGCTAGCGGCACAAACGTTCCTAGCTCGTTTTAGCGCGAAGAAGAGTAAATAAATCTCTTTTAGCAATCCGACAATCTTCCAAACGATACTTCCGAAGCTGTGTCCTTCTCCCTCTATATTAACCATGGAGCATACATCTCTCTACCTCTGTTATTCCAAAGAATAAACGTACTAGAAAAATACCTTGGCGTCGACGAGCTGTCGGCGCATATATTACTAAAAAATCTGATCAGATACTTTTCAAAAGTAAATAATTGTGGATGATTTGATTAACCCTTATTAATTATTGCGTGGTAGATGGTAATTTTCCGTGGGGAGATTACACTGCATAAAGAAAGGTTTATATGTTCCTGCTGGGAGGAGCGAGCACTTAATGGCTGTGTATCCATGTGCCCAGCAGTACCCCTTGGCCACCTCCACACCCTCGCATGGTGCTGCTGGTCGCTCTATTAAAATCTTTCCAGACTCTCTCTCCGATTCGACCAGACTTGGTGGTGTAGCTGAGGTGCCGTGTGGCAACACCAGCGGCGTTGTTGGTGGCTGGGCACTTGCCGGCCCTGGGCAGTGCAGGGTATAGTAGCCATGGTGCAGTGTGGATGGGTGTGCTTAGGATACACAGTGTGGGCCACAGAAGATCCCCTATAGCATTTTGATTGTTTGTAATATAGACGTTATTGTTTCTGTCCTATCTCCGTGATGATGGCAACAGTACAAGTTGGCCGAAAATTAGGTGGGAGAAATTGTTTACCACAGCTGTATCTTGAGAATTATCTCACACGACTAGTTTCGGCGGCACATTACCGCCATCCTCACGCCCCACCACAGCCAAAAGAGTAGTAGAATCCCTTGGAGTATTTACTGTGGTGTCGGCTAGCTTTCCTCAGGAGTCTCTACTCTGCTATTTGTTTTTTCTTCAATTTCCCGCTGTTTTGTACACTTCTACTGCAACATCATGATATCAGACTCCTCTTAGGCAGCCATATTTGACTGTGACATCATAGTGTATCATTTATTACAGTAATTGATGTAAAAGTGATAGAAACATATACGCAGCTCTGTTTAGATATTTGCAGGCATAGTTTGTCATAAATTACAGCCATTAAAATAAGAATAGCTTGGAAGAACATCCAGTAGCCATTTTGGGTCATAAATTATATTAAGAAACATAAAGGGAGTATAAATACAGATCTGGTCATATTTGATTGTGACTTAATGCTGGGTCATAAGTTATAGCAATTAATATAGAGGTAGCCTTGTTATGATGTGGGTCATAAATTACAGTAATTAAGAAAAGGTGGTCCTCAATTGTATCTATAAGACAAGGCAACCACGCAGTGTATCACCGCTATGCCTCAGCCAACAAGCTTACATCCCTTTGAATCTCCTGTGATGTATACCTCAACCAATCGGCCTACACGAATGGGCAGAGAGGAGGGTGGAGTATGACCATGAAAGTCAGTGGATAAGGGGATGTGGAGGGGTAAGGGGTGACCATGAATGTGATGGATTGTGGCTGGTTATACAAGAGTCATAAATGATTGTACCAGCAATTTCCCAGCTCTGCTACTGAGGATAGGTGTTTAAGTAATGCACCTTCTTAATGAAACATCTCTTCCAGCTCTCATAACCTTATTATTAATTATTTTTGGCTTATTCATTGTACACTGTAGTGATTACGATGGTAGTTTAAACAATAGGTTATCGGTATGTTAACTATGTTCTCCGAAGATCCGATGAAAGATACAGCTGGTATTCAGCACAACTGCTTGATATGGTTTCAGCAGAGTGAAGGACGCAATTTTAGGTCCTGTAGACTCTTCACGTTTGTTCTGAAGTTCCGTCGGTTTCCAATATTACTACTGGGACGATGTTCACAAACTTATGGTTCCACGTGGCTTTTACTGCAGCTGGCAGACCCCTTTGTTTGGCCACTAGGTAAATTGTATTTGGATTTCTGATTATACAGGTTGGGCACAGCGATGCCTACGAGTAAGATGACTTGTTCACCTTTGCTGGTCGTTGTTATATCAGGTCAATTGTACTGGATCGTTGCATTAGTTATTACGCAGTAAATCTTGCACTTGTCATTTTCTATAGTAGCGAAAGGATCGTATCTGTAGTATGAAGGGAAGTCTTCACTTCTAGTTCATTATTTTGGCGACCTTATCATACGTTTCAACTACTGTTTGGATGAAGAGTTTTGCATGTAAATGACATAGTTTCCTTCTGATCCCCATGCTTCCTGTAGCCATTATCTATTTCTTGCTCCTTCAGGATATTCTTCTGGTAGTTTCTTTCTATTATTCTTTCTATTATTATTATTATTATTATTATTATAATCAGAACTATTACTCTTTGAATTGTTGTTTTCGTAAGGCAGTCTATGGAACTTAATCATACGTTACTTACACTATAGGTCAATCTGCACAAGAAGTCGATACTGCTCTTGATGGCTACGAAGTCAAAGGTAACGCTAATGATGTGTTGTCGGCGCCGATCTCTTCCGTTCTTACGGACTCGGAACTCCATTCGTTACGATCTAAAGAAAGTAATTAAACTATACAGTGGTCTAATCCCGAAAACATTATTTCAGCTTCGTTACATTTTCACAGGAACCAATTTGAAATATGTAATGGTTGTGCATTACTACATTGTTTCTACAGTACATAAATCTTCAAGCGTAGATTAACGCAAGAGAAGAGTTTGTGTTAACAGGAACAATAAATTTAAAAGATTGAGTACAGATTTTGTGACATTACTGCTTCTGTATCGAAGCTAAAGTTTTGCTTTCTGTTGCCTTCTGTGTTTCCACGTTTCTCTTCTGCGTATTCACTTCTAGAAGCCAATAATTCGTTCGTCCCGCTACATACAGGCGCAAATGTAATCTCGTAATATGGACGGACTAACACACAAACTGCGCTGTGTTGATAAGATCTCGGTGAGAGATTGCCGGGTTTCGTGAAAAGACAATGGGCTGTAACTGATGGTGAGGATCAGCCGCTGTTAGTCACTCGCATTATCTTGTAGAAGTAGGATGCAGAGCATCTCCGTAATCGGGTAATAACATGTTTTTGTATCCACACACAATGACTTTCACTAAGATGCTCTGTCAAGGACCTTCTACGTATCATAACATGCACTGAATTCTGTAGTACAGTGTATTACAATGTTCTCCTGAAGTCGTAGTTTGGATGTGCAAAAGTCTCTAACGCTAGACTTCGATGTTCCGTCCCACATTTATTAGTTTATTACTTTCTGAAGTCTAGCCCCTCTGTTTGTCTAAAGCAGGTCTTATAATATACTCATATTGAAAATTCAGTATATAATCGTACTTTTTAAAATTTTAACTCCAAAACTGGTGAAATAAATTGATTAATTTATACAATATTACTTATACGAAGGTTTGCTGAAAAATAAAGTCTCCGAATTTTTTTGATGAAAACAAACGTTATTGACGTTCTACATCTTATTCTTCATATCTATATATTTACAGCCCTATGCCGCTAGAAGGCTCCGAATTGCAGCGTGTAACATGGCGGTGTGTAGCGTACTCACATCTATATCAGTGCGTGTGAAACAGCATGCTCTAATCTCCTTTAGCAAGACAATGCCATACCGTACACTAGTACTGCGACATCTGCAACAATCCGACGCCGCGGAGTCACTTCAATCGATGATCCTCCATACAGTGCCGACGTGGTTCCATCCGATTTTTGTCTGTTTCCAAAGCTCAAAGAACACCTTTAAAGACTTCACATTGATAGTAATGGAGCGGTGCAGACAGAGGTGAGGTTGTGGCTCCGTCAACCAAGTCACACATTCTGCAGTGGCAGTATTAACAGACTATTCTTTCGTTGGAAGAATTGTTTTCGTTGCCTAGGTGAGTACGTTGAGAGATAAACACATAGACGTGAAGGATAAACATGTAGAATGCAAATAACTTTTTTTAAAAATATTAAAAAACTTTTAAGACTTTTCACATAAAAAATTCGGAGGCATTACATTTCAGCATGGCCTAGTATATGAATTATAGTTAATTTTTAAAAAGTGCCAGCCAGATGAAAATAAGGAATGATACAAACAACAAAAATTAAGTAGTTTATAATGTGAATTTTTTTGCTGCCCATCGGTTGCGGCTATTTCGGTACGTTTTTGGGTTTTGCTTGCATCGAGTGAGATAATGGCCTACATTTACAGCTTTCTATCGGTGCATTTCCTGTAAGTATTATCACTACATAAACTATGTGTATTTAATAGTGTGCGTAGTCCTCCAGCTAGAATGTGGCTCGGTAGCACCTGGGCCAACACAACTCCACTCGCGTTTCGTACGTAATCTGTACGATAGTCCATGTCTAAGCAACATTAAATAGTGTGATTAAAAGTAACTGCCCAGTTATTGAGAGTTTCAGCAACATATCGAGACATTGCAATTCTCTGTAGATGAATAGACACACATCAAAAAAAATTTTACATCACCCCAGTTCCCAGAACTACTGAAGATAGACGTTGACTGTGGATATTGTATCACAGACAAGGTCACTTTGACTGTTCAGAGATGTCACTAAACCCGCCCAAAGGTGTAAACAACCATGCACTAGCAGCGCCTATTAGACAGAGGGGGTGCGACAGCCGATCAGTTCCAGTCATTCCACCAGGAAGGAGGTACACGGCTCGTGTTGTCTGTAGTTCAATCATGCCTAGACGGTCAATACCGCGGTTCGGTGGCGTCCGCATTGTTAATTTGTGCCAGGAAGGGATCTTAACAAGGGAAGTGTCCAGGGGTCTATCAGTGAACCAAAGCGTTGTTGTTCGGACATGAAGGAGATACAGAGAGAGAGGAACTGTCGATGAAATGCCTCGCTCAGGCCGCCGAAGGGCTACTACTGCAGTGGATAACCGACACCTACGGATTATGGCTCGGGGGAACCCTGACAGCAGAAAGGACGTCGTGTTCGACTCAATCTGTGCGCAATAGTCGTGTTCAATTCAATATGTGCGCAATAGGCTGCATGATGCGCAACTTCACACCCGATGTCCATGGCGAGGTCCATTTTTGCAACCACGACACCATGCAGCGCGGTACATATGGGCCCAACAACATGCCGAAGGGACTGCTCAGCATTGGCATCACGTTCTCTTCACCAATGAGTGTCGCATATGCCTTCAACCAGACAATCGTCTGAGACTTATTTGGAGGCAACACGGTCGGGCTGAACGCCTTAGACACACTGTCCAGCGAGTCAGCAAGGTGGAGGTTCCCTGCTGTTTTTGGGTGGCATTATGTGGGGTCGAAATACGCCGCTGGTGATCGTAGAAGGCGTCATAACGGTTGTACGATACGTGAATACCATCGTCTGACCGATACTGCAACCATATCGGCAGCATATTGGCGAGGCATTCGTCTTCATAAACGACAATTCGTGCCCCCATCGAGCACATCTTGTGAATGACTTCCTTCAGAATAAAGACATCGCTCGACTAGAGTGGCCAGCACGTTCTGCAGACATGAAACCTATCGAACATGCCTAGGATAGACTGAAAAGGGCTGTTTATGGACGAGGTGACGCACCAACCATTCTGAGGGATCTACGCCGAATCGCCGTTGAGGAATGGAACAATATGGACCAACAGTGCCTTGATGAACCTGTGGATAGTATGCTACGACGAATACAGGCATACGTAAATTCAAGAGGATGTGCTACTGGGTATTAGAGGTAATGGTGTGTACAGTAATCTGGAACACCATCTCTGAAGGTCTCGCTTTGTGGTGGTACAACATGCAATGTGTGGTTTTCATGAGCAATAAAAAGGGTGTAAATGATGTTTATGTTGATCTATATTCCAATTTTTTGTACTGGTTCCGGAACAGTCCGAACCGAGGTGATACGAATTTTTTTGAAATGTGTGTATTATGCTATTACTGATTATTGTTTTATACAGGGTGTTTCAAGGTCTTTGCGGAAAACGTGCAGGGGTGACAGATCACTTCATAGAGAACAATATTTTTTAGATACAGAATGTTCGCAGATTCTTCCTAGCGACGCTTGGTGTCCTTTAACAATCGTTGGCCGTGGGACGACTAGATTTCGCCGAACTCGTTGTGCTGCATACAACATACCTCACTAAACTGAATGAGTGTCTCTAAGCGGAGAAAGATATTTTAGAAGTGAATCAGGCATTTCAGTTATGGTTAGTCTACTGCTCCTCACGCATAGCAGATGACTGTATGGTAGGCAATACACTATGCATACAAATGCTGGAGAATGCCTACGCCCTGGGGCATCTATAGTCGCCGGGAAGAACAAAGAACATTTTGTCTCCAACAAAAGTTTTCGCTAACGCACAATCTCTCACCTCCAGACGTTTGTCGCAAAGACTTCGAAAAAACCTGTATATATTAAACTACATAACAATTACATATTCTAACACAGTAACACACGTTTAAAGATCACACAGTATTTTTACTCTACTTGTGAGCTTATATTTACTCGTCGTGGTCGTTGTCATTTAACAGCACACGGCACTCATTCTCTCACCATCGATTCGTATATTCAGACCTCGCTGCCACTGATACTCCGCCCCCCCCCCCCCCCCCCATATCGTTAAAATCTCTGAGGTCAGTGTTTCTGTCTTTAATATCTACTGTAAACTTGCTCAGCTGAATTCTAGATAAGTTGTTTGTCAAAAGGCTCATTAACGTAAATGTGTCCATATTCCAAATTAACAACTGTGGTTCGCCATCAGGCGGCATGTGTCTCTCATTTATCACACAGAGAGGGCCTGCGAAGTCAACTGCACAGATCCTAAATCAACACAGTCACAGAATGCGGATGGATTCTGTCCTGTTCTACACTCATGCTCATAAATTAAGGATAACTACAGAACGTGGTGCCAGACAACGTGGCACTACACGAAACTGGCGCTAATAGCATACGCATATAGGAAACACATACGACACAGATCTGTAAGTCCTCGGTATTGGTGATAAGTTGAGAAAACGGTCCTGAAGCACATGTGCTACAAAACGCCACTGTTTCCTGCACGTGATCTCCGACATCAATATGGGATATGATCACCATGCACACATACAGAGGCCGCACAACGGGTTGGCATACTCTGGATCAGGTGGTCTAGCAGCTGCTGGGGTATAACCTCCCATTCTTGCACCAGTGCCTGTCAGAGCTCCTGAAGTGTCGTAGGTGTTTGAAGACGTGCAGCGATACGTCGACCGAGAGCATCCCAGACGTGCTCGATGGGGTTTAGGTCTGGAGAACAGGCAGGCCACTAGATTCGCCTGATATCCTCTGTTTCAAGGTTCTCCTCCACGATGGCAGCTCGGTGTGGCCGTTCTTTATCATCCATCAGGAGGAAAGTGGGACCCACTGCACGCCCGAAAAGGCGGACTTACTGGTGCCAAATGACGTCCCGATACACCTGACCTGTTACAGTTCCTCTGTCCAAGACATGCAGGGGCGTACGTGCACCAATCATAATCCCACCCCACACCATCAAACCACGATCTCCACACAGGTCCCTTTCAAAGACATTAAGGGGTTGGTATCTGGTTCCTGGTTCACGCCAGATGAAAGCCCGGAGAGAATCAGTGTTCAGACTATAACTGGACTCGTCCATGAACATAACCTGGGACCACTGTTCCAATGACCATGTACTGTGTTCTTGACACCAGGCTTTACAGGCTCTCCTTTGACCAGGGGTCAGTGGAATGCACCTTGCAGGTCTCTGGGCGAATAAACCATGTCTGTTCAGTCGTCTGTAGACTGTGTGTCTGGAGACAACTGTTCCAGTGGCTGCGGTAAGGTCCCGAGCAAGGCTACCTGCAGTACTCCGTGGCCGTCTGCGGGCACTGATGGTGAGATATCGGTCTTCTTGTGGTGGTGGTGTACACTGTGGACGTCCCGTACTGTAGCACCTGGACACGTTTCCTGTCTGCTGCAATCGTTTCCATAATCTTGAGATCACGCTTTGTGGCACACGGAGGGCCCGTGCTACGACCTGCTGTGTTTGACCAACCTCCAGTCGCCCTAGTGCTCTACCCCTCATAACGTCATCAATATGTGTTCTTTGAGCAATTTTCAGCACACATTCACCATTAGCACGTCTGAAAACGTCTGCACACTTACTCGCTGCACCGTACTCTGACATGCACCAACACATCTCTGCGTATGTGAACTGCTGCCAGCGCCACCATGCGATGACCGCAGGTCAAGTGCACCGCATGGTCATACCCCGAGGTGATTTAAACCCGCAAACCGCCCACCAGAGCGTTATTTCACCCTGTATCAGCATTATCCTTAATTTATGAGCGTGAGTGTATGTGCTGGGTGTACAGGTCATGCCCTCTCATAAACTGAATCATAAACTACGGATCATGTGATGCATTTGTAGCATCTCTCAGATGTTCGGAAGGAGGCTGTATTTCCAGGATCCCAATCTCGCTGTCTTTCAGCATGTGCCCAGTTTTGTAAATCTGATTTGTTATTTATTCTACTTCTTTATTCTTATACTTTATATAAATTATCTAGCCGCCACCAATATGTTACGGCAAGATATCTGACAGTCATGCCAGAGTGACATATTCTTGGAATGACGAGAAGAGCCTCTAAGGGTCTAGTAATGAAGGCCCTTGTCGTTCCGCTACCTACGTCTTGGCATTGCTCTGTGTCGTACCAGACGGAGCCACTGAGTCCATGCACTTGCTGCAAAGTATTGCGTTTTGGAAATCAGTATTGCATTTTGGTGTAATTTTGGTTCCTCCGATTCTGGAAATTTTGTACTGATTTTAGCCACCTTTTGACGGACTATATCCGCATGTATTGAAAAGTTTCTTCCGTCGTCGATTATTACTACTAAATACCTGTATGCAGTGGTACGCGTCTTTGGGAGGTTAACATGGTTAGGTGTTGGATTCCACTTTAAGATGAGTTGTCCCCACTTGTAGCTATGGTAAATTTGAGACATAGATAGGGCGTTTTGGGACCCAGAGACTTCTTGGTGATCAAACATCTCAACCATTACACATTGTCAAAGGCACCTATGATGTCGATGATAACTGCTGCTCAATACTTACTGTTTTCTACGTCTAGAATTTTGAGAGCCTGATTCATGGCGTCAGCGACATTTACCTCTATAGAAACCAAACTGACATGAATTAAGCCCTCAGAGCTATATGTGATCGATCGAGGTAGACGAAGTTTTTTCGGTCAGCTGACCAGGAACAACTCAATTTACAGGCAGGTTTAGAAGCTCTACGTATTAGCACAAGACATGCCGCCGTAGCATTTGACATACACCGTGTATGCAAGGAGACATCATGGGAAGTGCTTCTCACCATATCAGTTCCTATGTGTCCATAGTCTTTTGTCTACAGATCACCGACCAAGGTAGAACCTTTACTCATGGCTTGCACAAGGTATCAATCCATTGTTTGTATCTTCAGCCTTGATTGTAGATGACATAACACTTGAAGGATTATAGATGACGTAGCATTTGGATCAGTATTTTTCACAACTAACATTTGTGGTTATATGAAAATCCTTGTGATTCAGTTCAAACTAGGTACCACCAGAAGCGTAGGAACAATGAGTGGGTTGGAACTGTGGCTACCTGTCTGATATATCCATGCGTCTGAAACGTGGCAGTCACACTGATCTCGTTCATTTCTGAAGTTCTAGTATCGCAATAGTGATTAAGATAAGAAAGAAGGTTGGAACGTAATATATGTGTGTGCTGTCTTTTCTTTAAGATCGACTGGTGCAAATCGCATCGTGATCCAGGCTATGGAATACGAGGTATTCTGATTTTTATTTAAGTGCTGGAATCAGAATTCGCTGCATCGCGTGAAGGCCGATAGCGTCCATTGTCGTGCGGTGGGGCGGCTGAGCACCTGAGAACGGCATGCCGAGGGTTTCGACTGAGGTATCGGAAAGTTTCTGGGTTGCTGGCGTAAGAACTAAAAGCCAGAAGCAGTTCAAGAGGCAGAAACAGCAATAAGCAGTTTGATCCGTCTTTGGTTTTGCAGCCTGGAAAACGAAAAATAGTCTATCTAAAAATTACGTTTCTTAAGAGTTAGAATGAAGGGAAAATATTTCAAGTAGTGTTCTGAAAGAGTCTCCACTGGAGGTACTAATGTAGGACACTATGTCAGTGAATAGAAAAATGTTAGTAAAGTAGCTTGTCTGATATCACAATAGGCCAAAAAGTTATAAATGGGGATGATGGACCATTTCCAGAATGAGAGCACTTGCCCGCGAAAGGCAAAGGTCCCAAGTTCGAGTCTCGGTCCGGCACACAGTTTTAATCTGCCAGGAAGTTTTATGATAGACCATTGTTTAAGGAAGAACACGTCTGGTGTTGTCCGAGGTAGTAACTGACAGTTCCATGTCAGTTGCGGAATAAACTTCGTATTTGTTCATTTTATATTGACAAAGATTTAATACATACAGTCACATAGGAACTGCTTTTATCTGTTATTTCGATAGTCCAGTATTTACAGTCTTATGTCAATGTGATGCGATAGCTCCAACTATGGTCGTTAATTTGGACGATGTTCTAGGCGCTTCAGTCCGGAACCGCGCTGCTGCTACTGTCGCAGGTTCGAATCCTGCCTCGGGCATGGATGTGTGTGATGTCCTTAGGTTAGTTAGGTTTAAGTAGTTCTAAGTCTAGGGGTTCGATGACCTCAGATGTTAAGTCCCATAGTGCTTAGAGCCATTTGCTTTTGGGCGATGTTGCTTATATAGTTGTATACCGCCTCAGTGTTGTTAATAGATCGTCGATGGTGACCTTCTGCTCATGACTGTGGTGTTAAGTTATTTTATGTCTCGGAGGATTTCATATGACTTATCTCGAGCAGAACCAAAACTATTCTGGCATTTTATTTCTAGGCCCACATGACAGAGCAGCAGTCCTATGGTAACTTATGCACGAGTAACTGTTTCAGTAAAGGCGGAAGTGCCTTGGTTCAAATGGTTCAAATGGCTCTGAGCACTATGGGACTTAACATCTATGGTCATCAGTCCCCTAGAACTTAGAACTACTTAAACCTAACTAACCTAAGGACAGCACACAACACCCAGCCATCACGAGGCAGAGAAAATCCCTGACCCCGCCGGGAATCAAACCCGGGAACCCGGGGGTGGGAAGCGAGAACGCTACCGCACGACCACGAGATGCGGGCGGAAGTGCCTTGGTAACGAGTTAGTTTTCGGTCGTGTAAGTTCCACGAATTCTGATGAGTGCCACTTGTAGCTATGCATGATGGATGTAACTAACGTACATCAACCAAATTGGAGAACATGGGACCTCAACAATACACTTAAATGGTACCAGATTAGCTAGCTATTTATTTTGTGGTGTACTAAACCTTCCAGCAGCACAATGAAATGTAGTTGCTGTTGCTAATATGGATAACCATCACCTGTATAGCGAAATAATGATAATAAAAATTTGTGGTGGAGCGGGATTCGAACCCAGCTTTCTAGCTTATCGCGAGGAGTCGCTTTATAATTAGGTTATGCAAGCACGACTCACGACCAGACCCCAAACTTCCATATTCTGTCAACCATGTGTCAGCAACATGTATACATGTACGAAGACACACTGCATCGCACTTCTGTAAAACACAGGCACCCTAGTGTCGTACGCTCGCGGTGTTGTTCTGTTAATTCACAGCCTAATCAGGTTTCATATACTGCTGCGCAACACATGAATAACTGCGTAACGGGCAAAGGCCGGTATGATTAACAGGTTGAGCACAAGACTGTAGGTCTGTCTTGTACAGCAGTCACACACCCCCGTTAGTCCTCCGCTTACCGTGTCACGAAGTGTGGTCTAGAATCCGCTGAAGGTTTGAGATTTATGGCTCTTTTTCTGTAAGTGTGTAAACTGATGTATGAATAAGCCAGGAATAATTGATCTGCGAAGTGTCGATTATGGCAGATCTTAGTCCGATTAGCGCCAGAAATGCTCAATTAAATTAAGTTCTTAACAAGCGGAAAGTAAATTTTTCCATGTTCTCTCAGAATATATTATCTGTTCTGTTTGCAATGACTACATTCAATATCATTCATAGAAAATAATATATAGAACTAAAGTTGTGGCAACCTGTAGCCCATGAAACTGGTCTGCCCTTACTTATTCAAAGTCTTGGTAGATTTCATCGAGCACATATCGAGCAATGTTACTGGAATTTAATGAGGCCAATCATGTGTAAAACTTGTGCTTTTACTTATTTACAAGTACACATTCATTAGCAGGACTGGAAGAGTGTACTGAATACAGTAAAAGCTACGATTATTATCTGAAAATGAAGTAAAGACTGATGTAATGTTGTTCAGTACATGGTCCTGAGTCACCAATAGAAATATCTGCACGTATATCCCTGACATCCTATATGTCTTCACGAACTTTTTCCTTGTTTTGCTGTGATGAATCCGTTACACAGATTGCAAACATCGTTCTGATACATCCTGTATTTATTAACAATATGACAAAGGAAATTAATCATCGTTTATCACACACTGCATGTTCGATAGTCATACTGAATACTGAATCCTTTACGTTAACTCGAAATCAGTCAATGCGCCTGCTTAGTAATTCAGGTCAGTGACAGTATACGGAAAGTTTCAACATCCGCATATCGATTGTCATCTAGGTGGTTATCTGCCTTTGAAGTCAAGGAAGGGACCAAGTTTAGGGTTTCACGACACATTGATGACGATAGCGTTATAGATGGAACACAAGTTCTAACAGGAAAGTTTGGGCAGAAAATCCTCCTTGTGAGGACGCATTCAAGCATTCCTCGGAAGTCGTTTAGGAAAACCGCAGCTGGATGATGGAACTCTGATTTGTAGCCCGCTCGTTTAGAGTAGGAGCGTTCGGTTCATTTAAAAAGTCGTTTATTAATTTATTGCCAAATTATAGACCTGTTGCCTGATGTTTAAAACAGGTCGTACATCTTACAATTTTCGTTTTTCATCTTTTTACAGTTTTCTTTTCTTTTGTTTTATCTACAACATTTACAAAGAATGATTCAAAATAACAGTAATTTGAGGTTGAAATATAAATAAAATTTTGTTGTTTTTAAGAAGAATATAAAAAGAAGATAGGACAGATGAGAGATTTGTTAGTACCATCACCGAGTGTGACTGACGGTGAATACCTCGGAATGGTTTCATCGAGCCGTTGACTGCCAGTCACATACACACACACACACACACACACACACACACAAATGGTTATTAGTAGCGAAATAATGTTTCTTATCCTATTTGTTACTAATCCTATGTATTAACTACATTAGGTGCGCATCCATATACGGCATTTGGTGTTTTCTTGGCTAGATTGCCAGCAATTTGCTTATTTACTGTCACATCTCAGCTTCCTCCTCCTGTTCCTCCTCATTGTGACTATTTTCACAGTCACTGTGGGTATCGCTGTCCATCCTCTGGAGATTTCTCTTACGCTGCACATAGGCATGTCTGTGATGTCGTGTCCGCATATACTCTTCATGTGTTGTTTTTGAAATACTGTTTGGCTCAAATGGCTCTGAGCACTATGGGACTCAACTGCTGAGGTCATTAGTCCCCTAGAACTTAGAACTAGTTAAACCTAACTAACCTAAGGACATCACAAACATCCATGCCCGAGGCAGGATTCGAACCTGCGACCGTAGCGGTCTTGCGGTTCCAGACTGCAGCGCCTTTAACCGCACGGCCACTTCGGCCGGCGAAATACTGTTTGTCAGTGCGTTTAATTGTGTCCATTGTTCTTCGTCTCTTATTGCTGTGTATATATCTATGTCTGTATCTGTGTAATCTAAGTGTAGTGTATGTCTATTGTTCGCGTATTGCCCGCAGAAAAAGACAGTGTGTTCTGGGGAACCTTCTTCCCCGCATGTGCATGTAGGTGTCTGCCTCAGATAAGTGCGTGGGATAAGATCCGTGCCCGGCTAAGAAATGTACCATACCGCGGCTGGGATCGATATGTCTCATTCTCAACCGCTCCCTTATGTCAGGGAGGAAGTCGTGCAGTCTACGTCCCTTATCACTTACATCCCACTCACCTTGCCATGTATCCAAACGCCAACTTTTAAGGTGACGTATCGTCTCTATGGGCACACCGGTTATAGTGTGTACCTTATCTAGTCTCCCCACCAGTACCTTGCAGCTCTGTATTTGATCGTGATATCTATGGGTCATATTCCGAGCACCACACACAGTGCATCCGCTGAGGTGGTACCGAAGGCTCCAGATAGCCTAAGTAGGACACTTCTCTGCCCTCGTCTGACGGATGCTTTGTTGGTGACCACGTTCAGTCTATGTGCCCACGTGCTAGCTGCAAAGCTGAGTACTGATTTTTAGAGCGCACAGTGGTATGTACGTATGACTGGTAGAGGTAGTCTGTACTGTTTTGAATTTAGCCTCACCAGTTTGTGGAGTATTTTTTCTGCTTTGTCTGTTGTTAGCCTTATGTGTTCGTGGAAATTCAATTTTTCATCTATGTGTACCCCAAGATAGCGCGTAATGCGTGCTCGTTTGATGTTTGTGTCCCCAATTTTAACCGAAGGATTCCTTTGGAGCGATCCTTTCAGTAAAGTGTATGTTGTTTTGTTTTCGGCTATCCTGAGTTTGTTGTTGTGACACCACTGAGTAATTGTTTGTAGTAATCCACTGGCTTTCTCTTCTAACTGGGATCTGTTGTTTGCAGTGACTACAACTAATAGGTCATCTGCGTAGACGACAATTCCGTCTGACCTGTCATTCCCATCCAGAAGTTGTAGGAGGGGTTCGATTGTTATGTCCCAGAAGATGGGGCCGCAGATTTACCCTTGAGGACAGCCTTTGGTAATTCTTTTAATTACTTTCCGGCTGTCCATCTGCCATTCGACTACTCGGTCTTTACAGTAGTCCAGAAAACTGTTGTACTGTGATTTTAAAAAGTGATGGAAGTCAGAAAGCAAGAGGTCTCGCGTCCACAGAAAATGCAGCTTTGAGAGAAGCAGACGTTCTTTGTCGTGAGTCAAAACTTTGCCACTGAGATATAGCCACTTGGCATTTTTGTGTAATTATATGAAGAAGCCTAGGAGCAAAACCATAGACATCAACGTATTTGTTCGTAGTACGGGTAATTATATCAAAGAGAAGGACTTAAAAAATTGACTGAAAGAACTGCCATGATATATACCGGTCATCTCTTCTAACAGTCGTTAGGCGCTTTTTCTCTGGTGTTTTGGTAGATATTTGCAACTTAGTTTTCTCCTTTGTGTTTTACTGTCCCTATTAATACACATCGATAAAAGGAATATCGCAGCAGAGGAATCTGAGACTTTTGTTAAAATGGGCACATAAAATTTCACTTTAAAAATTATTTTGTTTCTAACGGGAAACAAACTGACTCTTTCAATCGATGTTGGGCCTCGGATAAAAGACGCGATGAGTAGGACTTTTTGCGCTGTCTCCAGCTACGCGCTGCAAAAAGGAACTGCAAATATCTGGTGAAACACTGGAGAAAATACACCTGACGTCACTTAAGAGAGACACCCCGAACAGCGATTCCTTTGAACTGCAATTTATTTCCATATTGTGTGAATACAGTGTTTCATTCCCAGTCACAATTTGATCGATTAAAGTGTTGGCACCAGCTTCATACTGTATCGAAGATTTCAGGGTAGAAAGCATTCTGGCAATTAGTGATCATTTAGCTGTAGTGTAGGTTTTCATAGATCATCTCATACTCGACTGCACGTGATACTGTTTCGAGCTCTGGAGCCAGCAGTGTGGTGAGGTGGTTGTCATCGCTGGATGGCCTGTTGCCGGTCGCCAGTTCAAACCCAATCATCGGCTTTTACTTGGTATTTAGAATTTTATATTACTGGCAGGTTCCGGAAATATCTTACGTTTTAAATGTTTATATATTCTGGAATATTCTATTTTGTTTAAATAACAGCATTTGCGATAGTCGATATTTTTATAAATACACTATGTGATCAAAAGTATCCAGACACCTCCAAAAACGTACGTTATTCATAATGGGCAAATTGTACTGCAACGTACTGCCAGATACTCCATATCAGAAATCTCAGTAGTCATTAAACATTGTGAGAGAGCAGAATGGGGCGCTCCGCGGAACTCACGGACTTCAAACGTGGTCAGGTGATTGGGTGTCAGTTGTGTCATGCGTCTGTACGCGAGATTTCCACACTACCAAACATCCCTAGGTGCACTGTTTCCGATGTGATAGTGAAGTGGAAACGTGAAGGGACACCTACAGGCCGGCCTCGTCTGTTGACTGTCAAAGACCGCTGATAGTTGAAGAAGGTCGTAATGTGTAATAGGCAGACATCTATCCAGACCATCACACAGGAATCCCAAACTGCGTCGGGATCCACTGCTAGTACTGTGACAGTTAGGCAGGAAGTGAGAAAACTTGAATTTCATTGTCGAGCGGCTGCTGATAAGCAACACATCACGTCGGTAAATGCCAAATGAGACCTCGCTTGGTGTAAGGAACGTAAACATTCGACGACTGAACAGTGGAAAAACGTTCTGTGGAGTGACGAATCACGGTACACAATGTGGCGATCCGATGGCAGGGTGTGGGTATGGTAAATTCCTGGTGAACGTCATCTGCCAGCGTGTGTAATGCCAACAGCGGTGGTGTTATGGTGTGATCGTGTTTTTCATGGAGTGGGCTTGCACCCCTCGTTGTTTTTCGTGGCACTATCACAGCACAGGCCTACATTGATGTTTTAAGCATCTTCTTGCTTCCCACTGTTGAAGAGGAATTCGGGGATGGCGATTGCATCTTTCAACACGATCGATCACCTGTTCATAATGCACTGCCTGTGGCGGAGTGGTTACACGACAGCAACATCCCTGTAATGGACTGGCCAGCGCAGCACTCCGTGAAGAATGGGCTGCCATTTCCGCATGAAACCTTTCAGCACCTGATTGAACATGCCTGCGAGAATGGAAGCTGTCATCAAAGCTAATGTTGAGCCAAACACCGTATTAAATTCCAGCATTGCCGAACTTGTAAGTGATTTTCAGCCAGGTGTCCGGATACTTTTGATCACATAGTGTAGCTGCACTCTCTGTCCAGGAAATCAGTTTCTTTCTGGCTATACGTTGGTGTCACTAACAAACATCCTTTCAGTACTGAATTTCGAAGTTAATTGAGGACCCTGCCTTCAGATGTGGACTTTATTGTGTTTTACACGTGACGTTGAGTAGTGGAGACGCCGGGTACTGCAAAATATCTACGTCATCGTTGCTCCAGTTGGGCTACGAAAAAGCCGTAGTCTACACTAAATACTAGCAGTACATTTTTCCTAAGAGCCGCATGTTCTGGAGACAGATTCCAAAGCCGCAGTAAGTCAGCTGAACATCAGGCATCCAACAGTGTTTTGCGGAGACGTTGGGCAGGACCTGACGAAATGTCTGTAATGGCTGAAAGGATTAATCGAAAGGTTAGATCACATGTATACTTTTACTTGGACGGCACACCCTAGCAGTGATTCGAGAATAAGGAAGAGAAGATGAGTAACCAGGAGAAATTCTGGGTCGAACAGAGGGAAACGTCTAGCGACAGCTAGCAGAAGTCCGCTTAGTTGAAGAACATTCGGAGGTCACGGCCCAACACCTTAGAGCAGGGGAAGGCAACCTGGTCCCTGCCGCTCACTAGTGGGCGTTGCAGCTTTCATACTGGCCGTTAGGCTTTTCAGAATAGTTTCAATAGGATTTCATTACATTTCATAATCATTATTATATGATTTAATTAGCTGTAACTGTACTTTATAAAGTAAAATTAATTCCCTACTTTCTATGTCACCGTTACTGTGGAACTGGTGAGCAATTAGAAAATTTTGCTACTAATAGAGATAAATAAGTGGGTGCCGGGTGTAAAGGGTTGACGACACATTCACACGTAACGACTGTTTCAGCCTTATGCCACATCGTAAATCCTAACGTAACAGAAGCCGACAATCACACTTGATGAAAGGAGTCGCAGTAGACATGTACCAAGTTCTACTGGTAAAGAATGTCGAAAGAGAGAGAGAGAGAGGGGGAGAGAAAGAGAGAGAGAGAGAGAGATCGGACGAAGGTGATATGACCGACTGCCGAATTTGGCGCCTATGGCAGTTGTGGGAGACCTCCATGACCTCGCCTCTCTCATACGACAGATAGTAAAAGAAGAGATACAACATAGCAACAGTCTATGACACTCAGAAATGTCAGTCCTAGTACACAAGAGATGGAAGCCTTGAATGTCGAACTTATACGTCTGGGGGTAATAGACAATGTTGAAGAAGAGGTGTATTGGTCTTTACAATCGTTCTTCGCCACCAGCCAAACGCGCCAGGAAGAATAGAGTCGGCCAACTCGGACTTATGCCAAAATCATGGAATAACAACCCAGTACCCGACCAACGCAGGTACAGCTAATTCCTTTACAAAGTAGAGCGCACCGCAGAAGAACTGACATATGAAGGACAGAGGACAACAAGCCGGTATGTTTCCACTGTGGACGCCCTGGACAAGCGGTACGTTACTGCCGAGAGAGAAGACGAGTTTCCAACGATTACTATGCCGCCAGACGTCAAACATCACTATAGTTCTCTTCACGCCGGTTAGCTTCAGATGCTTATATAGTCGACCTGTGGGACGAAGCCCACCGTCGAATCCTGGATGTGGTCTCTCATCAACATGTCGAAGCTGCTCCGGGTCGCTCTGCAGACGAATCAGCCGCTCGCTTAGCAGCGGACTTCAGTGAAAATAAGCGAAGCGATAATCTGTGAAGGTGAGGCAGCCGGAAATGCAAATCCTCCAACATCTCAGGAAACCTCATTGGCTTCATCATCGGCGGCCAACCTTCCCGGGTGGTAGTCGATTACAGTACTCCATTTTCTACAGTATCAGATTTTATCGTCGCCAACCAAAGAAAACAATGTTCCACGATACGAAAGAGATTATACTGAGGGTCGCAAATGAGAAATACGTTCAGCCGACAGGTACACGTATTGCAAGAATTACTATAAGTGATACAAGGCAGTCCTTCGAATGTGACAAAAAGATGTTCAAATGTGTGTGAAATCTTATGGGACTAAACTGCGAAGGACCTCAGTCCCTAAGCTTACACACTACTTAACCTAAATTATCCTGAGGACAAACACACACACCCATGCTCGAGGGAGGACTCGAACCTCCGCCAGGACCAACCGTCGAATTTGTCGTTTCAACATAATGTAGGCATGCCGTTATTCTCAGATGGGACTTCTTGTAGGCATTAAAAACATAGACTGTGGGTGATCAGAGCTCCAGCAGATTAACGAAGCTATTCCAACCAAGCTCACATAACAAAGATTGCTCTGAGCGGTTGTTTGCCGTTGAGAACGTTGTTCTTCCGCTGTGATCAACGACACGATTTCCAGTAACCGATCGAGATGCTCAGTTAACTGTGAAGCATTTGTCGAGTGCAGAAAGCTATCACAAGAGAAATCTTGATGCCAACGACGACCGTAAGCATTACAGGTGGCCAAGGAGAGCCTAGGATCGCCAGTTATCAAGAGCAGCCGAAAATCATTCCAACCCGTGGCATTCCTGATCGCAGTACTTACAGCCTCAAGGGACTTCAAATGCTGCTCGTGATCAACCGTTAGTAGTTCAGTATACCACTTCTTTAGATATTAATTTTTCCTAACGATCTTCTTGAACTACGACTAACTCTTAATTATTAGTAAATTGTGATCTAAAGATATATTTGCTCCTGGGTACGCCTTAAAATCCAGTATCTGATTTCGAAATCTCTGTCATACCATGATGTATTCGAGATTGTAACTTCTTATGTTTCCAGGTCAAGTACACCTCTTCTCTCTGTGATTCTTGAACAGTTTATTTATTTATTTTTTCAGACGGTGTAATTTATTGTAAAACTATAGGAACCTCTCTCCCGTCTCATTGCTGCTACTGAAGCCGTATTCTCCTCATAGCCCAGTATTCTGTTCCTTTCACTGCTACTGTGCTACAATCCACTATCATTATTAAATTTCCATCTCCATTTACACATTGAGTTACTCATTCAATGTTCTCATACAGTCTCTCTCTCTACAACTTCTACTTGTGACATTAGCATGTGTCCTGTCCACTCTTCACAGTAACTTGCTCTCAGCCTTATATATCTGTTCACAACTAATCCTACTTCCGTTACTGCATTATATCATTTTCTGGTGCTATTCACATTTTATTTGATCAAAACTTGTTTCCATTTCGTTTCACTGACACTTGAGATGTCTAAACTGAGCTTATACATTTCCCTTTTCTAACTTCTCTACCTCAGTCAGACTTTTGATAATTCACATACAAAGAATTACACTTAAAAACATTAAATAGTAATCTTTGACGAATAGCATGCACCTGTCAACTTCATAAACCAACACATCAACAAACTCGGCCAATGCAATTTACTTCTTTCTCATTCATTTATAATTTTTAATTCTTTATATTATATTTTCTGTTTCCACTTTGAATATCAGTCAACTGCATCTTAAAGGCACCAAGCTATCGGATGATTGGATGTTAGTCCTTATCTAATGTGTTATTCCTTTCATCTCTATTTACTGGTTCTCATCTATTGGGTTATTCCTTTCGTCTCTATTAACTTACTGCACTAAACGTCCTCAAAAATCTGTTTCGAATGTTCCGACCTTTATGTTTGCTCTAGATTGCACCTTCCAGTGGCAGTTTGTCTATCCTTTGATGCCTTGACAGATGCCTCACCAACTCGTTATCGTATCAGTTTTCAATTCACTTTTTTTTCCCTATCCAAAGTCTTTGCTTTATGCGCTCATTTGGTCCTAATATCATGCTGCAGTAACACTTTTCAAATGCTTTCGTTTTCCTATTCTCTGGTTATCAAAATGCACACTTTTCCCCGCCACATAATGCTAATCTCTAAAATAAAATAATTTCCTGATTTCCATGCCTATGTTAGTTAAGAATCTCTTGCTGAAGATTTATTAGGCTGCGTCAACGTACTTTTGACATGTGTTTTGATTTAGTAGTCTTATGCAGTAGGTATTAAAATCCATGGAGAAGAAATAGAAACTTTGAGGTTCGCCGATGACATTGTAATTCTGTCAGAGACAGCAAAGGACTTGGAAGAGCAGTTGAACGGAATGGACAGTGTCTTGAAAGGAGGATATAAGATGAACATCAACAAAAGTAAAACGAGGATAATGGAATGTTGTCGAATTAAGTCGGGTGATGCTGAGGAAGTTAGATTAGGAAATGAGACACTTAAGTAGTAAAGGTGTTTTGCTTTTGTGGAGCAAAATAACTGATGATGGTCGAAGTAGAGAGGATATAAAATGTAGACTGGCAATGGCAAGGAAAGCGTTTCTGAAGAAGAGAAATTTGTTAACATTGAGTATAGGTTTAAGTGTCAGGAAGTCGTTTCTGAACGTATTTGTATGGAGTGTAGCCATGTATGGAAGTGAAACATGGACGATAAATAGTTTGGACAAGAGGAGAATGGAAGCTTTAGAAATGTGGTGCTACAGAAGAATGCTGAAGATTAGATGGGTAGATCTCATAACTAATGAGGAGGTATTGAATAGAATTGGGGAAAAGAGGAGTTTGTGGCACAACTTGACTAGAAGAAGGGATCGGTTGGTACGACGTGTTCTGAGGCATCAAGGGATCACCAATTTAGTATTGGAGGGCAGCGTGGAGGGTAAAAATCGTAGAGGGAGACCTAGAGATGAATACACTAAGCAGATTCAGAAGGATGTAGGCTGCAGTAGGTACTGGGAGATGAAGAAGCTTGGACAGGACAGAGTAGCGTGGCGAGCTGCATCAAACCAGTCTCAGGACTGAAGACCACAGCAATAACCCTAACAATGCAGTCCTGCTTCCTACGCACTAGTTTACCATATTTTTATATTTATAGAGTTGCCATTAATTTATTTTTACTTTTTTTATCTTTGGGATAAATTATGTGCTGGGTAAACTGTTCGCTCCATTCTAAAGTTCTTGCTTTTCCTTATTCTTGGTCGATAGCCTCTAGTACTTTAGATATGGTTGAATTATGGTGTTCTGTTACAATCAGTTTATTAGACGGCGCCAAAAACTAACTATGACACTCGTACACGGGCATCTGATACTTTTTTGATATTGTATCGATGCAGCATAATGTGATTACCAGACTGGCAGAGATCCCGGTTACTTAACACTGCAATCTCTGCACGCATGTACGATACGATGAGCACAATACGACGAGGAATTTGGCCTAAGACGGCATAACTCAACACAAACTAGATGAAGCCGGGCTTATGCTTATCAGTGCAAATAAGTGCTTGGCTTTGCAGCTTTGCTCTGCTTGCCCACAGCTGAATCATTGCACGTCTGGCACATGCACAGGTGATGTGACCCACTGTCGGTATTTGGCAGCGGACGACAACAAGTGTACTCTACAGCTATAGTATGTAGAAGAAGTAGTGTTTGCTCATTTATGGCGCTCATAATTCTTCGATATCGTCAGTAAATATGTCACTAAACTGCATTAGTTCCAAACGAAGACTGAGTACAATGAACACTCCTAGCCAAGACAACAAGTTCCATCGAACAGAATTCCAGTCAAGGCTGGTACGCAGTGCCTCACATCGATTAACAACTCCTGTTTTGTTCACAATTAATTTTATCATATTTGAAAGAGGGTTCAAGAGGTTTTGAAGGTCTTTGATATCAATTTCAGTCATTCTCGTATCTATGTATCCAAAGAATGCTGTCACAGCATAAATGTCCCTTACTTATGTCACTTATTTACAATAATTTTCTAGACCATCAGCTGAACTTCCTGACTGTTGTGTAATGTTCATCCAGGCGACCACATATGATGCATAATATCGACAGTACTTTATCAGATTGACAGTAATACAGATTGAGTAATACAACAATCGAATATTAATGTTTAGTGTTCTGACGAAAATCTGAACTTCCTGTTATTGGGGTTTTGCTACTGGGGAGCAGTGGAGATGGCGTCAGTTATATTGACCGTCTAATGTACTCATTAAGTGGCTTGGGTGCATTAATCAGTGATGGTATGCTGCGGCTGTTGTGAATGGCAGGTACTTCCGTGCTATGTACTTCGTAAACACATAACAGAGCGCAGGAAATTCAAAAGCCGACTTCCTCCCTTACTTACTTATTTATTCTACACTACTAGCAATTAAAATTGCTACACCACGAAGATGACGTGCTACAGACGCGAAATATAACCGACAGGAAGAAGATGCTGTGGTATTCTAATGATTAGCTTTTCAGAGCATTCGCACAAGGTTGGCGCCTGTGGCGACACCTACAACGTGCTGACATGAGGAATGTTTCCAACCGATGTCTCATACACAAACAGCAGTTGACCGGCGTTGCCAGGTGAAAAGTTGTTGTGATGCCTCGTGTAAGGAGGAGAAATGCGTACCATCACGTTTCCGACTTTGATAAAGGTCGGATTGTAGCCTATCGCGATTGCGGTTTATCGTATCGCGACATTGCTGCTCGCGTTGGTCGAGATCCAATGACGGTTAGCAGAATATGGAATCGGTGGGTTCAGGAGGGTAATACGGAACGCCGTGCTGGATCCCAACGGCCTCGAATCACTAGCAGTCGAGATGACAGGCATCTTATCGGCATGGCTGTAACGGATCGTGCAGCCGCGTCTCGATCCCTGAATCAACAGATGGGGACATTTGCAAGACAACAACCATCTGCACGAACAGTTCGACGACGTTTGCAGCAGCATGGACTACCAGCTCGGAGACCATGGATGCGGTTACCCTTGACGCTGCATTACAGACAGGAGCGCCAGCGATGGTGTACTTAACGACGAACCTAGGTGCACGAATGACGTCATTTTGTCGGATGAATCCAGGTTCTGTTTACAGCATCATGATGGTCGCATCTGTGTTTGGCGACATCGCAGTGAACGCACATTGGAAGTGTGTATTCGTCCTCCCCATACTGGCGTATCACCCGGCGTGATGGTATGGGGTGCCATTGGTTACACGTCTCGGTCACCTCTTGTTCGCACTGACGGCACTTCGAACAGTGGACATTACATTTGAGATGTGGCTCTACCCTTCATTCGATCCCTTCGAAACCCTACATTTCAGCAGGATAATGCACGACCGCATGTTGCAGGTCCTGTACAGGCCTTTCTGGATACAGAAAATGTTCGACTGCTGCCCTGGCCAGCACATTCTCCAGATCTGTCACCTATTGGAAACGTCTGGTCAATGGTGGCCGAGCAACTGGCTCGTCACAATACGCCAGTCACTTCTCCTGATGAACTGTGGTATCGTGCTGAAGCTGCAAGGGCAGCAGTACCTGTACACACCATCCAGTCTCTGTTTGACTCAATGCCCAGGCGTATCAAGGCCGTTAATACGGCCAGAGGTGGTTGTTCTGGGTACTGATTTCTCAGGATCTGTGCACCCAAATTGCATGAAAATGTAATCACATGTCGGTTCTCGTATAATATATTTGTCCGATGAATACCCGTTTATCATCTGCATTTCTTCTTGGTGTAGCAATTTTAATGGCCTGTAGTGTATTTCCGGAGGTGTGTGGCATCAGGTCACGCATTTTCTATAAACTACGGACTTTTGGTTTTGTGATTTGTCGGCGTGGCGCTGGCTCCCGCTAGTTTCCCAGAATTGTCCCATGCGGTTCAGATTAGGCCAACCAACCTGGTGGTCAACATATCAATGTGAATTCATTATCGCGTCCTAAAACGACTGTAGCACTATCTGGGTTGTTAGACGCGCATTTATCCTGCTGGTAAATACCATCGGCATCGGGGAAGACATCAAGCATGATTGGGTGAGTGGTTCGCATTAATGTAAACGTACTTCACATCTCTCATGGTGCCTTCAGGTACTACCACAGGTCCCATGGAAGCACTGGTCAGTGCCCTCCATAGCAAACTACTACCACCTTTGGCCTGCGGCCGATGTATGGTGCTTGTTTAGACAAGCCTCGATAACGGCGTATCCGGACATGATCATCAACCTGGTGTAACAAGAAACGGGACTCATCGAAACAGGTGACAGGTTTCCATTGATTCTCGTTCAAATCTAGGTAATCTCGTAGCCAATGCAATAATCGGCGATGTAGTTCGGTCAAGAAGGAAATATCTAGAGGTTGTCTGCTGCGGAGTCCAATGTTGAACAATGTGCGCTAAACAGTATGCTAAAAATCGCTTGTACCTGCACCAACATTGTACTCTGTTGTTCAGTCGGAGCGTGGTGTGTTAGAAATTTGAATGTGGTAGTTCTAGAGGAACTGCTCAACAGAACACATGTTTCGCAAAGTATTGTAGGTTACGTTACTATACAGGTTCTGAGGCATCAAGGGATCACTAATTTGGTATTAGAGGGCAATGTGGAGGGTAAAAATCGTAGAGGGAGACTAAGAGATGAATACACTAAGCAGATTCAGAAGGATGTAGGTTGCAGTAGGTACTGGGAGATGAAGAAGCTTGCACCGGATAGACTAGCATGGAAAGCTGAATCAAACCAGTCTCTGGACTGAAGACCACAACAACAACAACAACAGGTTAAAGTAATGACCCTTTACTAATATACCATTTATTGTACATTAATTGTTTCCTATACTCGTTGCTTTTATGAAACGTTAAATATATTTGTATCTTTTTGGAAATTATTTCAATCATATTGATACAATACACATTTCTTTGGATATAAATAGCGATATAATTAAATATATGTGACATGCGAGCTATGGTATCTTTGTTGTTGATTTTTGTGTTTCAGTACAGTCTGAGTCTAGTCTAGTCGTGAATCGGTTGTAGTTGTGTGATGGTGTAGTCGTTTGGACTCTGGAATCTAGTGTTGTACAGTTGTGATGGATTGACGTACAAACAGTCATGATGAGCTATATTTTTTGCAAATGTTTTCTTCGAATTGTGCAAAGTGCTTTGACCGATGTCACGAAATGAAAGAATCGACATTCATTAAAAAACTGAAGTGAAATCTCGGTCTGTGCTTCATTATTACGCTTCACTGCACATATATCAAAGTAACAACCCATCCTTCTTCTAGGGAGCGAGATCATCGAATGAGACAACCTGCCAAAGAAGAATACTACGCCAACGAAACCAGAGTTAAGTAAGTTTTATTGTATTTAACAGCCGCTTGCTCATGTGATATTATCACGCAACTAGTTGCATTGTTATTAAATGCTCATATTTGCGATGTTCGTTGATTTTGCTATTATTGACGCCAACAGAGCGAGGTTAAGCAAGGAAGGTAGAAAATCTGAAAAGGCAAATGTAAAGGCTCAATCTCCATATAGTCGGCATAAGAAAAAGATTTCTGGTCAAGTAAATACCGATTAATGCCAAAGGTAGCAGTAAATTATGTAACGAGAATAAGATTCGTTATGAATAGGACATAGAGCAGAGAGCGAGGTGATATGAAGAGCACGGTGATAGGGTTGTTCTGATCAGAAAAGGCAAAAACCAATGCCAGCAAAAACACTTCCGGTATACGTGCTACAGTCACAAGCAAAACATGAAGAGGTAGAGAGGGTATATGAGATATTGGAAGAAAGGTAATTCGCTATGTAAAGCGAGACGATAATCTAATAATTAGGGGGTTAGAACGCGTTAGTAGAGAAAAGAGTAGAAGAAAGAGTTACGGAGGAATGTGGGGTTGATTGTGGAAATCAGAGAGGAGAAAGGCTAACTGAGTCCTGCGATAAATTTCAGGCGGTATTAGCGAATACTCTGTTCGAGAATCGAAAGAGGAGGAGGTATACTTGGAAACAGTCCATACACACGGAATGATTACAGCTGGATTACATCATGGTGAGGCATAGATTACGAAATCAGATAGTGGATTTTAAGGATATCCAGGAGCAGATGCAGGCTCGTATCACAATTTAGTAATGATGAAGAGTAGACTGAATTTTAAGAGAATTTTTCAGAACAATCGATGTGGAAAGAAGTGGGATACTGGAGTACTGAGGAATAATGAGAGGAGATAAGGAATACCACAGTAAAAAGTTCACTTGAAGTGGAATGGCCACTGAAAAAAAAAACCAATCTTAGAAGTTCATCAGACAAATATAGGTACAAGAAAAGCAACTGTGAAGAAACATTGGGGGAACAGAAGAAATTCTTCAATTGATGTTCGAACTAAGAATGCGTAGAAACGTTAAAAAGACAGTTTGTAATGAAATAGATTGGAAGTGCAGAGAAGCCAAGGCAAAATGGCTGCAGGAAAAATGTAAAGAAATCGATAAAGAAATGATCGTCGAAAGAACTGCTTCGACTTATAGAAAAGTGAAAACAACCTTCCGTGAAATTAAAATGAAGGGCGGCTATGTTAAGAGTGCACTAGGAATTTCACTTTTAACGCAGAGGAGAGAGTGAATAGATGGAAAGAATACATTGAAAGCCTGTATACTTTGACAGCCGCTTGATAACAGAACTAAACTTAAGAAAAATCGAGACAAGTTCATTGGATTTGGAGGCGTGTACGTACCTGAAGTTATAGGTAAAGGAATGGAAGTCGGTATGTAAGATACAAGGGATTCGGTATTAGAGTCAAAATGTAATAAAGCTTTGGAGGACTTGAGATCAAATAAGGAAGAAGGGATAAATATTCATTCCGAATTTCAAAAATCTTTGAGGAAAGACGTAAGCAATCGTCTGCATGTACAATCCACAAGACTGGAGACATATCATTGGCCTTCCGTAAGAATATCTTTCATGCATCCAAGCAATTGACAGTAAAAATATAGAGAAGAATGGATAATAGAACTGAGGATCTGTTGTGGGCAGTTCTGACGCTGGGCTCGTTAACAGAACTAACGAGTTCGATAATGTAAAAGTATGCAAGAAGTTCGGAATTCTGAGTAAAACACGGGTGCTATAGAGAAAGACGTGTAATATGCAATGTGTAAAAGGACCAAGAGAAATAGTAAGACTGGAAGACCAAGTATTAAATAAAGTGTAAGACAGCGATGCAGTATTTCGCCTCTCCTGTTCAATGTGTACATCGCAGAGATGGAAATAAAAAGATGATTCAGGAATGATATTAAAATACCGAGTGAAAGGATATCAGTGATAAAATTCGCAGATGAAATTGCTATCCTCAGAGAAAATGAAGAAGAATTACAGTCCTGTTATGGAATGACAGTCTAAGGGAAAAGAATACGGGCTGAGAATAGACATAAATGAGGAGTAGCAGAAATGAGAATAGTGAGAAACTTAAGATCAGTATTGGTGATCACGGGTAGACGATGTTAAGGAATTCTGCTACCTGGGCAACGAAATAATGGTAGTGAATCATGGCCCATGGGAAAAGCGGAAAAGAGTAGAATCGAAGTGTTTGTGATGTGGTGCTGTAGTAGGAGGTTGAAAATTAGGTGGACTGATATGATAAAGGATGGGGTTCTCAGCGGAATCGGCGAAGGAAGGAACAGAGGGAAAGCACTGACAATAAGAAGGGACAGAATGATAGGACGTTTCCAGAGGGAGCAGCAGAGGGTTGTAGTGGAAGAAGGAGAGTGGAACAAATCGAACGAATAACCGAAGATGTAGGCAGCAAGTTCTACTCTGTTATGAAGAGGTCGGCACAAGGACACGTGGCGAGCCGCATGGAACTAAAAAAAGTTCATCGAACAGAATGATGTCCCATTCGCCTCTGGTCCGTTTACATACTTACCTTACTGTGTCACATGCCCGCAACGGCACCAGACGGTATTCATTTGTCTAATATTTTGACTCCTCAGTGTCAGCCGGTTATGGGCTGTGGTGCAGTTCTGTGATAATCGTATCTTGTTAATTTACTTTATTCAGTCATTATATTCGTCTGTTTGTGTTCATAGAATTTGAGATGTAGAAAAAGCTTTGGAAAGTGTCGAATGGAGTAAACGTTTTGATATTCTGGAAACTGAATGTAGTTGTAATAGTCGAAGGATATGAAAGGGAGGCAGTAGTTAAGAAAGAATCGAGACAGGACTGCAGTTTGTCCGCCATGCTATTCAGTAAAAAGCAGTGGATACTAAGAAGAAATCTGGAAAAGCAATTAAAAATCAGGGAGATGAAATAAAAGGCTGAAAGTTTGCTAATTCAGCCAGATACTGAAAAGGACTTGAAAGATCAGTTGAACGGAATAGATAAGATCTTGAAAACAAGAATTTAAGATCAATATGAAAAATGTAAAATAAGTGCGCTCGAATTTTGCCAGAAAATACTGGAGGAATTAGAAAACAAAATGAGGCACTGAAAGAAGTAGAAGAGTTTTGTTATTTCGGAAGTGACGACCATACACTCAAAAAGGATATGAAATGGAAGGTGGAATAGCGGGAAAAGTTATTCTACAAAATTACATGTATTAAAATCTGACGTAAATGGATATGTGAGAAAGTTGTTTGCAAAATATTTACTTTAAATGAGCTCTTGTGTGGAAGTGGACGTAGATAATGAACAGTGCAGACAAGAAGAAAATTGGAAATTTTCAAGCATGGTGTTAAATAACAATGTTGTACACTCCTGGAAATGGAAAAAAGAACACATTGACACCGGTGTGTCAGACCCACCATACTTGCTCCGGACACTGCGAGAGGGCTGTACAAGCAATGATCACACGCACGGCACAGCGGACACACCAGGAACCGCGGTGTTGGCCGTCGAATGGCGCTAGCTGCGCAGCATTTGTGCACCGCCGCCGTCAGTGTCAGCCAGTTTGCCGTGGCATACGGAGCTCCATCGCAGTCTTTAACACTGGTAGCATGCCGCGACAGCGTGGACGTGAACCGTATGTGCAGTTGACGGACTTTGAGCGAGGGCGTATAGTGGGCATGCGGGAGGCCGGGTGGACGTACCGCCGAATTGCTCAACACGTGGGGCGTGAGGTCTCCACAGTACATCGATGTTGTCGCCAGTGGTCGGCGGAAGGTGCACGTGCCCGTCGACCTGGGACCGGACCGCAGCGACGCACGGATGCACGCCAAGACCGTAGGATCCTACGCAGTGCCGTAGGGGACCGCACCGCCACTTCCCAGCAAATTAGGGACACTGTTGCTCCTGGGGTATCGGCGAGGACCATTCGCAACCGTCTCCATGAAGCTGGGCTACGGTCCCGCACACCGTTAGGCCGTCTTCCGCTCACGCCCCAACATCGTGCAGCCCGCCTCCAGTGGTGTCGCGACAAGCGTGAATGGAGGGACGAATGGAGACGTGTCGTCTTCAGCGATGAGAGTCGCTTCTGCCTTGGTGCCAATGATGGTCGTATGCGTGTTTGGCGCCGTGCAGGTGAGCGCCACAATCAGGACTGCATACGACCGAGGCACACAGGGCCAACACCCGGCATCATGGTGTGGGGAGCGATCTCCTACACTGGCCGTACACCACTGGTGATCGTCGAGGGGACACTGAATAGTGCACGGTACATCCAAACCGTCATCGAACCCATCGTTCTACCATTCCTAGACCGGCAAGGGAACTTGCTGTTCCAACAGGACAATGCACGTCCGCATGTATCCCGTGCCACCCAACGTGCTCTAGAAGGTGTAAGTCAACTACCCTGGCCAGCAAGATCTCCGGATCTGTCCCCCATTGAGCATGTTTGGGACTGGATGAAGCGTCGTCTCACGCGGTCTGCACGTCCAGCACGAACGCTGGTCCAACTGAGGCGCCAGGTGGAAATGGCATGGCAAGCCGTTCCACAGGACTACATCCAGCATCTCTACGATCGTCTCCATGGGAGAATAGCAGCCTGTATTGCTGCGAAAGGTGGATATACACTGTACTAGTGCCGACATTGTGCATGCTCTGTTGCCTGTGTCTATGTGCCTGTGGTTCTGTCAGTGTGATCATGTGATGTATCTGACCCCAGGAATGTGTCAATAAAGTTTCCCCTTCCTGGGACAATGAATTCACGGTGTTCTTATTTCAATTTCCAGGAGTGTAGATTAGGTGGGTAGATCGGATAACTAGTGAAAGATACTGAATGGAATAGGGGAGAAATGTGTGGTTAATGGTACAACTTGACTAAAAAAAAAAGGAATTTGATAGGGCAGCCCCTTAGACATAAAGGAATAACTAATTTGGTAATGGCGGGACATGTTGGAGGTAAAAATTATGGTGAGAGACCAAGGTTTGAACACAGTAAGTAGATTTAAATGGGTGTAGATTGCAGAAGTTATACAAAAGAGAAGAGAGTCGCAAGTGGTAAACTAGCGTGGACATTTCCATCAAACCAGTCTTCGGGCTTAAGACTACAGCACCATCAAGAACGACGTATTTAGTATCCTACATCTGCATCCTTCATTTCGTAACACTTACGATAAATGGGTCTCCATCCAAGATTCATAAAAGCAGACCTTTACGTGAGGATCTGGTTTTATGAATCTTGGTTCATAGTCTGCTTTTATCTGCTTTAATGAATCTTGGATCTGCTTCGTACTGTCTGCTAAATGGTTGATCTCGAGTGTACCTCCATTTCATTACAAGAAGGCCACATATAATTCCATATTAATCATATGACAAAATAGCTTTAATTTGTGACGCTAGACAAAAGTAGTATAAGTACATGAGTTGCTTGGGTATCTCTAATACAAACTGGAACTCGTTGATCGTACGCCACCATACTAAAACAACAGTACTTGCATGCTTGTGTAATGTGCTTTTATAAACAAAGGATTTTTTTACGCATCTGACGCTTCTATATAGCACAAAATCGAGACTGTTTGGAAACTGACAACTCTGAAAGCAATTTAAGGAAGGAGGAATAGCGTTTAATGTCCCGTCGACATCGAGGTCATTATAGACGTAGCCCGAGCTTGTATGGTTTCAAGGATGGGAATGAAATCTGCCGTGGCCTTTCAAAGGATCATCCCAGCATACGCCTGGAGCGATTCAAAGGAATTACGGAAAACCTAAAACGATATGGCCGGACGCGAATTTGAACCGTCATCCTTCCGAAACGCGAGTCCAGTGTTCTAACGAATGCCCCACCTCGCTCGGTAGATTCGTGTTGTTCCAGAACGAATATGACAAGATGCAGTCGTAGGATTGTTCGGTTAGCTCTGACGAACAGACGGATGGCGACAGCTGCGTTTAGAGGCAGAGAGGTGCCGTGAAGCATCAGGAAGATAATAGATTAGTGGAGACCGGGTTGTGACGTCGAAATGCAGTGCCGTCACCGTACTACAGACAAGAGCCGCGCGGGGTAGCCGCGTGGTCTAGAGCACTTCTCATGGTTTGCGCGGCTCCCCCCGTCGGAGGTTCGAGTCCTCCCTTGGGCATGGGTGTACGTGTTGTACTTATCGTAAGTTAATTTAAGTTAGGTTAAGTAGTGTGTAAGCCTAGGGACCGATGACCTCAGCAGTTTGGTCCCATAGGAACTTATCACCACTAGAGACAAGAGAGACTTGTTTGGTGTAGAACAAGAGTCATGTGGGACACTGAGTTTAGTTACATTGTTGGTGTAGGATGTTTCCTCCAAGCAGAGTAGAAAACATCTGAAGGTCGGTTATTATGTGAGAAGTCATTCGGGATCACAGCCATTGCGCAGCACTGCACTGTTTCTGTTGAGTAATATCGCTCTGTTGTGTAACACGGACGTCCAGTCGATCTCACGGTGCGCGCTCTGCCTCACGTAGATTATGCGGCCCCGATCGTGCAGGCACGATTAATATGAGGAAAACACGCGGATGTGAGAAACAGAGCCATGTGTGCCCTCGTCGCGTGCTGCTAACTTGTTGGCCTTCATGTGGATTCAAGTGCGCTTCTGCCTCGAGAATGTCAACAGTAAGAGAAGGCACGAAAGCTGTGAAAAACTGCAGATGCTTCTAATAGGATGGTTCTGTGAGCAGAGGTTCTATGTTAATGCAAACGCTCCAAGAAAATATAAAATGCCGAATGCAGTGATGGCGAAAGACTGACACTGCAGACATTCCTTACTAAAGCACTTTCGCTGTCCTGTAAGCCACTAACAACCAAGGACCCTCCTTAGCCATGTATCACCACAAAAGCGAGGAGAAGAATGGAAAGAGGGAGTAGGTGTAGCGTGTAACATATTATCGATACTGATGTCTTCAGAAACAGTGCGCTATCTGTTTTGGAGAATATAAGAAAGGTCTGACGAGATTTGGTTGGAAGAACTAACTATACCAACACTAGGTGAGTGTGCCAGCTCGGAGTCAACTCTGGCCCAATGCCAGTATGCAGGATATCAAGGACCAGTTACAAAACTTGTGGGCCAAATTGCCTTAGGAGAGAATGCAACAACTTTATCACACCCTTCCCAAACTTCCCATCCAGATCAGTTGGGGTGTAACATCATACTGGTAAATGGACTCATACTGCCAAGGTAGTTCTTTGTAGATGTGACTCAACATCGTATTACTGGAACATGATCAAATATCCCCTCAATTCATGAAGTTTCATTTCTACTCCTCCTTCTCCTCTTGGTGCTTCATGTTTCTTTATCATGCAGTATTTGTCAATAAACTGTTAAAACGGTGGCCAGTCTCAGCTGCAGGTTGCCTATCTAACAACCTTCCAGAGACAACAAAATTTTCATCTGCAGTATTTCATACAATTATTGACCGAATTAAAATTTTCAAAATGATATTATAATCTACTCATTAAGAGGCACATCTACTCATTAAGAGGCACACGAACTTACGTTAAAGGTTTAACTCAATGAGTCATGTATTATAGTCAGAAATCATAAATATGTCTTGAGGGGTGTAAGTCGCAGCATGTGCACCCTTGGGATTTAATGCACAATGAAGCTTCTCCCTCTAAAACATACTTCGGATAGCAACATTACGCCTTGCAGAGTTCCTGCCGTTACGTCAGTGTAATAAATAATACAGATTAAGCCGAAAAATGGTCATACACAAGCATCTGCACAATTGAAACGTTCCACTGAGCACAATCGTCACAGTACTCTCCTTGTGCAATGCTGTCCAAGAGCACACAGTACAGCTAATATCTGTTTAGGTCTCGTCAGAACGGACTTCCTTGGAGCCAAGACCCAAGGCACCGTCCGCTCACCTTGAACAAGAGCTGATACCCAATGTTGATAATAAGTCGCTGCTAGATCAGGCCAAGACACCATCAAGCTGCCCCAACTTCTAGCAATGCGAACTTGCTCCACCTTATTGTCCAGCTGACTCTCGTATTAGTTGCTCCTTGTTGTTTTGCTTCCTCGCTGGCTCTCTTGCATACTGTCCACGCCTTCACTTCCAGTCCCCATACACTCAGGGCCTCTATCACCAGCTACCAGCAGAACTGCGCCAGTCAGTTCCCTGAACTTGCTACTCCAGGACGTAAACAAGACCGTCTCGTGCGTCATCCCTGGCACGGCACACAAAGTCTCATTCTGCCCACAGCTCCCGGTGCTGGGTCCGAGTTGTTGCTGTTTTCTTATCCTGCATCAGGCTGCTCTCCGCTATCACTCACGTCCATTTATCGCCTTGCCATGGTGCTGCAGTCGGCGATTTTGTAGTTTTGCATGCAATACATTACAGTAAAAGTACATCGACAGCAGTGGTGCCAACTGCCAAGTGGGCCAGGACTTCAATTGTGCTGTGGATCATTGACTCACGATACAGCTCTTGGTTATGACTTGTCAAGGTTTCTACTCCAGGAACAAGATAACTTAGTACCATTTATTATTCATCGTTTGCCTCTATACTTTCATCCTTAGTAAGCTATGCTGCTAATTTTGTAGTCGATATTAAACTAAAACAGAATGCAATCCTATGTTTGTGCAGGTTGCGGCTCATTTATTTTTACATATGTGGTGTGTGTTCTTGCAGACGTGTCCAAACTAACACATATCATTTTTGATCCTGCAGCCACTATGAATCAAGAAACAAAGGGACTGAAGACGTCAGCTGTCAGTGGGATTTGATTTATATCAGGGAGACAAGTTGAAAATTTTGCCAGACTGTTATTAGAACCTGAGTCTCGTGCTCATTAGGCAGAAGTGCTGACCACTACACCACCCGGACACAGTGGTCACCACAACAGCACGGACTACTCTAGCACGCCTCCCTTCTGAGCCAAATTCTCAACTTATACCACACACTACTGATGTAGTGCCCTTATCCTTAGCCTCATTACTCGTGGCTACTTTCCGATTCCCGCCCGAAAGAACAAACACCACATCTATAGGTTAGGGCAAATAAAAGTGGCCCGGAGAACAGAGTTCCAGGGTACGAAGAAACATAGCAGAGGAAAGGGAATACAGTACTAACTGACTATAGTAGATGTTGAAAGTGACCAACATTTATCTCTTGGCACTTTTGGGCACTGATCAGCAAGTTGCCGAAGGTGGAATTGCTGCAATCTCATCCGAAATGTTCAGCGGGAGTTCTTGAAGCCTATGAGGGTTGTTGTGACACACTCTAGATTTGAGGGCTCCCCACGTAAAGTAATCGCACACCGACAGATCAGATGCCCCGCTAGGGCTGCGACCAGACAGACCTCTGCTAACAACTCTGTCAGGTGTTAACGCTGTGTAAATGTGCTCCAAGATTCAGCCGGCAGTACGGGCAGTTGCCCTATCCTGTTAGAAGTAACTGTAGGTCCTTTCCTCCTCGGTTAATGTTGCCACTGGTATCCATTAGGCCGAGCCTCTTTTATTTGCCCAACCTGTATAATTAAAGCGATGACAGCTAATGAGCACTTTACTGCAGATGCACACCAAGCTCCAACTCTTACGGGAATCAGTGAGTGCTGCGAGTAGTGTGGCTAAGGAACAAGCACACTACATCAGTACTGTGCAGTATAAGCTGAGAATTTGGGTCTGACGGGAGGCATGCTAGGTTAGTCCGTGTGGCTGTGGTGACCATTGTGTCTCGATAGTGTAGTGGTTAGCGCCTCTGTCTAGTAAGCAGGAGACCTGGATTCAATTCCAAGTCCAGCACAAATTTTCAGCCTGCCCCATTGATACAAATAAGCGTCCACTGGCAGCTAATATCTTTAATTTTTTTGTCTCCATTTATTCTTGATGACAAGCAGCCGTTAAATAGCAGTGAGGCATAATAAACATGATATATCAGAAATAACAAACAATAAGAATGGTTGAATAGAGGGCTGTTTGACCGAAAATGGGAGAGCACTGTCAGAGATAAAACAAAGATCTGGGGGTACCTGAGGTAACTGCGATAAGACCGTTAGTCTGTGGGTGTATGTCTGAGGCCCGAGGACGACGGAGGTATGCAGATCCTACAGGGAGGTCGGTGTATTAGGGAACTGTTCTGAAATGCAGGAAGACATGAATGTGATAACATCTTGATGCAGTTGCCCTCTAACCTAAGCATATCGTAACGGTTCCCTATGTTTTGTAGGCGCCCCGGTGGTCCCGGTCGCCTACGGTGGACTGGATGGCCGACCGGTGACCTCTCCAGTTGTCAGGATGCTAGGATATGACTGTGGACGCTCAGAAACGCCAAAGAAACATTATTAATTCATAAAACCTTTATTCCTGCCGAGTACAATGTGGCTTGGTGATATCAACGACCTTCCCAAGTCCTCGCTGACTCGTAGCGATGACACCAGCTCCAAGCCGCACAGTCTTGGTAGCGCAGCGCCGAGTGCTGTGACGTAGCGAAGGAATGCCCTCACTTCGGCCGCGCGTTGCTGGCAGCGCTCGGCTGGCCGGCCGGCTCGGCGGCGGACAGCAGGCTCCGGGTTGGAGTCCGGCCGCTGTCAGCACGAGAGGCGTTCTCGTAGTACTCTATCCCACCCAGTCTTCTTCCCCGCTCCTCCTGGTGGCTCGTCCGCGGTGGACGGGCGGAACGGGCTGCAGTCCCCCAGCATCGTCGGCTCACCCAGTTGTGACGGCGGATGCACTAGGCCTAGGCCCTGCACGATCTCGACGACGACTCACTGATGTGGTCAGCATTGGCGGCGAGTGAGTCTGCCGCGATGTCTGCTAATCCTGGGTTGATGATTGACAGCGGCAGCAGAGAGGACCAGAGCTGGTACTGTCCCCTCACGTCTGCTGCTGGATGGGCCGCCCTTACTGCAACATCTCCTTAATAAAGATTAACATGTCGATCACTGAGCTGAGCGCTATGCAGCGACCCAGTACACATCTAACTGCAAGTCTAACTGCGAGTGCCTTATTGCTATTAAAGCTGGCGTATTTAAAGGAAGCACGAGCGACGTCCTGACGTCATGCTCGTTTGTAATGAACGCATTCGTTCCACTTATACTGCTGATTCATCTGTCATACTCCCCCCTTAGGTGTTCTTGCGACAGAGTTACGTGTTGTTACGGCAGACTTACGCGAAGTTGTGAAATGCAGTACAGCTGACGCTATACCTCTGTCTTGCACTCTACGAAAGTGTCCGTCTAACACAAACCCATGTGCTAAGCAATTCTCTCTCGCCTGTTGTGTGTAACCCAGCCACTGCCCCTGCGTGGCGACACATTCCGATATATGTGCAATCCTCCTACCTCTTGGCTAACCTACTGCCTCTGGCTCTCGGCATAGGCAACGAAACTTTGACAATATTCCACGTTTCCAACTCTTTACTAGTCCGCGACACTACAATTTTAACAGAACACTTTTTTTCTCTAGGAAGTTGTCAAGTATAGTGCAATACTGTTGACAGTTACAAGGATGGACAGTTTCGAGTCTTTTACGCAGCAGGCAAAGAGATAGTGTAGTAAGAGTATATAAGATCCGACAAGAGAGCTGTCTCTGGCAGAAAATCTGAGAGGAAAATTCAGACAGAGACCTTTTCTTATATTTATCCATGAAATTTGCTAACAGTCGTGTAATTGAGATGTTATTTTAATTTAGTTTGACTACAAGTTTCGGCAATACACTATGACATCTTCAGGCCCCTGCATTCCAAAAGAGTATAATTGTAGTGTATGTCAGGATGTACTACGCAAGCTGTACAGAAAGTGACGGGTAGTCATAAAAGCACTTAAAGCTACAAGATGAGAGTAGTGGCGTTAAAAGAAATCTCTGTGTACATCCAGCACAGTAGAATAAAACATATGTACAGCCACATATGGTGGAAAAATTCACCATTTACATATGATCTAAATTATTAACATAGCAAAGTAGGATGAACGACAACTAACGAAAGTATTTCTTTGTGAGGGCGATCAAAGTGATGGAAGAGAAATAAGAGTGGTGTTTAATGACAGAAGCAGTGGTAAGGTTGCCAGAGCTCGAAGCTCGCCACTGTAAGTGGGCAAGATACTCTATGTATCAAAAGTATCCGGACACCACCAAAAACATACGTTTTTCATATTAGATACATTGTGCTGCCACCTACTGCTAGGTACTCCATATCAGCGACTTCAGTAGTCATTAGACATCGTGAGAGAGCAGAATGGGGCGCTCTGCGAAACTCACGGACTTCGAACGTGGTTAGTTGATTGAGTGTCACTTGTGTCATACGCGAGATTTCCACACTCCTAAACATTCCTAGGTCCACTGTTTCCGATGTGATAATGAAGTGGAAACGTGAAGGGACACAAACAGCACAAATGCGTACAGCCGATTTCGTCTGTTGACTGACAGAGACCGCCGATAGTTGAAGAGGGTCGTAATGTGTAATACACAGACATCTATCAAGACCATCACACAGGAATTCCAAACTGCATCAGGATCCACTGCAAGTACTACGACAGATGGGCAGGAGGTGAAAAAACTTGGATTTCATGGCCGAGCAGCTGCTCGTAAGTCACAAATCACGCCGGTAAATGCCAAATGACGCCTCGCTTGGTGAAACATTGGACGACTGAATAGTGGGAAAACGTTGTGCGGAGTGACGAATCACGGTACACAGTGTGGCGATCCGATGGTAGGGTGTATGTATGGTGACTGCCCCGTGAACATCATCTGCCAGCGTGTGTAGTGCCAACAGTAAAATTCGGAGGCGGTGGCGTTATGGTGTAGTAGTGTTTTTCATGGGGGGGGGGGGGGGGGGGAGGGGGGGTTGCACCCCTTGCTTTTCGTGGCACTATTACAGAACAGGCCGACAAGGATGTTTTACGTACCTTCTTGCTTCCCACTGTTGAAAAGCAATTGGGGGATGGCGATTGCATCTTTCAACACGATTGAGCACCTGTTCATAATGCACGGCCTGTGGCGGAGTGGTTACACGACAATAACATCCCTTTAATGGACTGGCCTGCACAGAGTCCTGATCTGAATCCTATGGAACACCTTAGGCATGTTTTGGAACGCCAACTTCATGGCAGGTCTCACCGAACGACAGCGATACCTCTCCTCAGTGCAGCACTCCTTGAAGAATGGGCTGCCATTCCCCAAGAAACCTTCCAGCACCTGACTGAACGTATTTCTGCGAGAGTGGAAGCTGTCATCAAGTCTAAGGGTGGCCCAAGGCCATATTGAATTCCAGCATTACCGATGGAGGACGTCACGAACTTGTAAGTCATTTTCAGCAAGGTGTCCTGATACTTTTGATCATCTAGTGTAGCTGTCCTCGCAGCTCGCAGTAGTAGCCAGCAGCAAGTTTTTGCCGTGATCTTGTGAAGAAGGCGTTTCATTTGGTTTCATCTGGCGCTACCATCGCCGACGAACATCCTTTGTAGTTTTGAGGTTGCATCCAAAAATACGGACTAAATCAGCTTGAACTCTTAATCTGGAAGGATTAGATGCGTACTAGTCTCGATAGTAAAGGTGGCTGCCATTTACAGCACCACGCAACGGAAGGGACAGAATCCATCTTGTAGCTTCAAAAACGTGCTGGTAGGACTTTTATTAACTGACCTTAACGCTATAGCGATGGCTCAGAGTTTCATTTATATAAGCTTCCTTGTCTGCTGAAGATACATTATTCGGAACAGATATTCGATCTTGGGAGTCTTTATCACTTGAAGTCATTGCAAATTACTGACTCTGCCACCACTGCAGACTTTCTTCCGAAAAATTTAACGGGTAATAGCACGGGAGCAAGTAGGGAGCTGCCTGGCATAACAACAGAGCAAGGAGGAAGCTGCCTGGCATAACATCAGAGCAAGTAGGGAGCTGCCTGTTATCATCTCGCCGAAGTGAGTGGCACTGATATGCTGTTGTAAGTAAGAGAGTTTGTCGACTACATAGAACTGTGAACAGATAATTTCAAATAATAAACACCACTGCCTTAGTTACCTTTTGTTAATTAAAGCTGAAACAATTGTAACTAGTTTTTGGAACACAGGTACTTATTCACTAATTTTTTCTCATTATTACCTCAGTAGTAAAATTAGTAAGACACTTTATTTTTCACTCTTTATTCTTCATAATATTCATATATATGTTGGCTTCGGCTCCTTCCACGAAGCTGAGAGTCGCCTTTCAGCGTTACCGACCTTCACCGCTCAGCTTATATGGAGGAGCGGTGTGAAAGTAGCAAGTTTTGCTTTACGACGACTCAGTTTTATCTGATATGGGCAAATGTAAGGAAGGGTGCGAGGGGCCTTGGAGATTGAGGATGATGTTGATTGTGGCCCCGACTACTGCCAGGAGCAGAGAGTTCTCTAAATGGGCCTTTTATGACCACAAGTGTTTCAGGAACAAGGAGCGTCAGCTGACTACGTAGATGTTTAGTTCCATCGTTAATGTTTTTTTTTTATTTTATTTTCGCCGCGCAGATGTTACATTAATGAATCTGAGTCAATACCGGAACCAAAAGTAGAGTCCGATAACCGAAAAATTGTTGCGGCCTTAATAAAAAGACAGTTTTTGTAACAACTAGCGCTTGATGCAGTACGGGGGTACATTTTAAATATCTTAACCTCTTTTTATCGAACGTTAATAAAAGTAATATGTGCATAAACATATGAAAATATGCTGTTGTGTCCGCCCTGGTTTCGTGGACGAGAAATGTTTAAAGTGCAAATTTTTCTTAAATGGAGAGTGAATGGTGTGAAAAAAATCTCTTCTCAAGTACTGAAATAACAGCAGTATTTATGGGAAGGCCAAACGCCCATAACGAAACAGTCACTTCCTGTGGAAGAATAAATAAACACTAATATGGTCTAAGGGCGAAGGCCTTTAGGAAGAAAACAAACACTGTGGAAATGTCACTCACTAATAAACGAAAATGCACAATCCTAGCCAAAGTACAAGTCCCGACCGACCGTCCAAATTTGGAGTTTTGTACACTTAGACTCAAAACGAGTTAAGGTCCCAGAAGGAGAGTCCAGTTTCAAAGTTTCAGAATGTGAAAACACTGTCAAGTCCAGTGTAGAAACAAAGACAAGAAATCTTACAAGTCCAGTAACTGATCACTGACACAAAATAGGGCGTCGTCGTTGTGGCGGTTCTAAAGTGATTTCCTGATTGAAGGAATGGAACTGTACTCAGCATCTGGTCCAGGAGGCCCATCCTGAGTGCTCAACTCATCGTGGGTCGAGCGCCGGTTTAAATACAGCCTGGGCGACAGAACACTGTAGGCACTACTTTGTCACGTGACCCGCGAAGGGGATAGCGACCTGTATCGGCACCTGGGATGCCATCTGGTGGCCGGGCGGATCGTGGCCAAGTTGCTTCTGTTTGCGGGAAGGCTGGCTCCTGTAAGTTATGTGACCACTTCCCTCGGATGTAATGTTGGTTGCTGGCTAGGTAGGCACACGGCTTACCTACAGCTCTCCCTACGTTGTCTGAATGCACAGTCACCTGTCAGTCTTTCAGTTTGGTCAAAACTGCCAAATAGTAAGTAGCATCCTTCTGAAATAATTGGTATGCAATGACCACGAAAATTACTGTTGCCTGAAAAGCAGTAGTCAAAAAGGATTCACTGATAGAGTCCCAAGGAAGTGCAGTTAAGTGTAGTAACTATTGTTTGGGCATCAAACCTAGGGCTGGTTTCATGCAGTTCCTGTTACTTGCCAGCTATACCCTTTATTCGGTACCACACCAGTCGTGTACACTTAGTGTTAATGTTGTTAACACTTTCCGTCGGTGGATCATCATCAAACAACATGCGAGGCAGCTGTGTGAACAGCTACATGAGGTAGGGGCTACTGTGGGTGTGGAAAATCCTTGCTTTGGTGAGAACTTCGTCATGCAGTCACCGAAGCCAGAATGCCAGAGGCAGGAATTGTGTGACATATTAATCAGCCTACGTCGAGTGCGTCTTGTTGGTATGTGGCTGTTTTCTAATACATGTAGAGGGTCTTCACAGGTGCATGTAAAGGAAAAAGCATATACTGGTAATCTTCATAGACTATCACTGGGAATAATGCTTATATGCATAGTTTGAACCTGTCTTCTTGGTTGTATATCTCAAATAAACGGCTTCACAACAGCACTAACTATCCGTAAAGGAGGTTGTATGTCTAAAATTTTAAAAAATAAGGTCGTAAGGAATGAATGGCTGGGAGATCCTGAAGCGCAGGTTCAGCATTCTAATGGGAATGGTTTTCCCTTTGCTTCGCCCTCTCAGGCACTTTCCCTTCACGAAATATGAGAGTTGTGTGTGTAAGTGTATGTGACTGTAACGGTGTGTGTTGTGTAGCGTCATTTTCGTGTGGGAGATGACGAGAAAAGGAAGAGGGTGCCGGCACATAGCCCACTCCTCTCGAAGAGCACCAAGGGGACGGCCCAGCTTAACGTCCCCATTTGGCTGACGTATCACCATCAACAGACCCGCATGCACTCATTTCACGAGGAGAGGTTTGGAATTTAATCCAGTACTTTGACGCAGAGATTCGTTGTCAGGGACTTTATGCTACCAATTCCCGTGTTTCCTCCGCCACAGAGGCAAAGGGTGGCGTATCTGGATGCTCGTCCATCCAAGTATTGGCCACGGCCGACGGTGCTTAACTTCGTTGACCTGGTGGGAACCGGTGTATCCACCTCAGCACGGCCACTGACCATGTCTAATATTTGCGAAGAAGCAAGATGTGTCAACCTCATACTTACGCACAGATGTGGCTCCTTAACGTATAAAATATTCCTATAGCTTAGTAATGAAACTGTTCGACGGTCTGTAATCAATTACCAGAGCAAACGCTGAGTGCATCATCGGAACCAGCTGGCTCAGTAGTTAAAGCACTAGACGTTAATACAGAGGACAGTGCCTTAAACCCCTACCTGGCTATCCAAATGTAAGTTTACCATAGTTTCCTTGAACCGAATATTGAAAATTTTGGAACGTTTCCTATGTAAAAGAAATGGCCGATTTACACTCCGAAATTTACAAAATTTACTTTTCTGTGCATCTCTAATAACCTCCACGCTGAACTGATCTTAAACATATGAATGATCTTCGATGTACATCGCTTTGCCATGAGCCTTGATTGCACTTATTTGTATGTTATTATGTAGGTGGCTTTCTCAGACTCTAGTACAACAATGTTTTGAATGTGTTATGTACACTTAATTTGGCCTGTTAAAACCCTATACTTGATCGTACACCCTTATCAGCAATCATGCACTTGAAAATGATAATGATGTCCAGATTGGCTAATCGTGCAAACTACAAATTGTTATTATAAAATACGACCTTGCAGGAAAAGGACTCCGTTTAATAAAAGGGGAAGAATTCATTATGAGTATTCCATGCATCATTAACCTGAATTAAGGTAATCGGCCTGTGGGAGGAGAACGTTAATATCGGCGCACTGAGACTATTTTTTACAGTCAATTCATAGCAATCACTACAGTTCCGCAGACATTATGTCTAAAATCAACAATATTTCCCCATAAATTGTAATGTGTTATCTATGTAGATAAAGAATGCAAGCAGCTGTAGTCTCTTCCTGAAGTCTCATCAGCGCTTAACGTGTCAAAAACAGTCATTTCAAGTCACTGACTAGCATTTCAGAGAGTAGAAATTGTTTGTAACAGGGCAATACGAGTCCAACCGCGATAACTGCGCAATGGGGCCGATATATAGTCTTAACTGCGCAAATAAATCCCTGCCTGCAGAACTTGCAGCTCTCTGAGAAGCTTCAGTTACACAACAAATGTATGTGAGACTCTCAGCAACTGGCCTGTGTGCTGTAAGATAGCGCCCACTGCCGAAGTGTCAGAGCGCGTGTTTGGAAAGAGGAGAAGGATCATGACAGGGGCAGAGCTGTCACAGGCCGGCAAGTATGACAGGTAGGTGCACCCACGCCGTCGTCTCGGTCCTTCCAGGGGACTGTGGAAGGTGGAAAGATGGCTGGGGTACCGCCAAGGGTTGACAGTGGCTATGGTCAGTAAGTCCGAGATTAAGTAATAAATCGCAAGAACGTCCTACCAGAAATCTAAATTAACCAGGATGATCACAACAATGCAGTGGATGGGTTACCGCTTGAACGATAATTATACTCGAAAGTTATGGAAGTTGTATCGCCACAGTTATCTGAAACATTATTAGATAAGCCTTTAAAAGTCAGTAACCAGTAAATGCATTGAGCGATAACTACAGTCAAGACGACAGACTGTGCCTGAGGCAGTCAGCTGTGGTCACTGATGGTCACGCATCACTAACTCACATACATTCACAGTTTTATCGTATTTTAATTACAGATCATTATGTAAATGTGTCAGAACGGTGATTCCTCCAGAGAAATACTCATAATGGTTAGACCAGGCTGTAACCATGTCTATTTTTCGATATGTCTTCTGTAAAGTTTTTAGCTTCATTTATTGCTTAAATAGTCATTTGCCCATTAACAAAGCTGCATGTCATTTCACACTAATGCAATTTACATATATTGTGTGACGATCATTAAAAATAGCACAGTATGACTCTACCATACTTCTAAAAAGGCCACGTTAATCCCTGTCTGTATAAACAATAAATTTCTTTGTCGTAAGTATTAAGCACATTTGCACATAAGTTGTTTGTTAATATTGTTTGTTAATGAACCTTTAGTCTTAGTTTATCTTGCTTGGATGACCTAAGCTTCATGGTTCATTCATATGACGTGTGTCAACCTCTCCCCTCTGTGAACCATGCACCTTGTCGTGGGGGGTGGCTCATGTGACTCAATCACACAGACAGAGAATGTAGGCACCACCCTGTACTCATCTGACCAAAACTCTTAATTCTCCTGCCACCAAACATCACAAATTACCACTATATCTGACTTCAGCCTACCCATTTTTAAGGGTATCTTTTGAGAGGCAAGACAAAAGTGAGATTCCTGAAGAGGGCCAGAAGCCGTTTCAGTAGTTGCAGCGGGAACAGTCCGTATGATTGACTGATCTGGCCTTGTAACATCAACTAAAATGACCTTACTATCCTGGTATTACGATCGTCTGAAAGCAAGGGGCATGCAGCTGTACTGTACTTTGAAATGATGATGGCAACCTCATTGGTAAAATATTCCAGAAGTAAAATAGTCCCGCACTGGGATCTTCAGGCGAGGACAACACAGGAAGATGTCATCAGAAAAAAAAAAACTGGCCTTGTACGGATCGGAGCGTGGAATGTTAGATTCATTAATTTGGCACGTAGGTTAGAAAATTTAAAAAGGGAAATGGGAAGGTTGAAGTGAGACACGCTGATCAGCCAGAATACTATGACCACCAACCTAGTAGCGGTATAAACCCATCCAGACGACAGCAACATCACCTGGCGAGGAATTACTTCTAGTCAGACACACGCCTGGTGCATGTAGTATCAGTGAGCATGCTGTCCGTGTGTAGAATGGGGAAGGCATGTGATCTATCTGAGTTTGGCCGAGGGCGGATTTTGGTGCCCTGGGCGCTCGGCATGAGCATTCGGAAACTGACCGACTTGTCTGGTGTTCGAGGAGTGCTGTGGTGAGTGTCTTCAGCACGTGCGAAACCAAGGTGAAACCACTTCCAGACTTCGTGGGGTTGGACAGGCCATGCCTCATTACAGACGTCGGACGTCGTAGGCTGGACAGACTGGTAAAAAAGGTCGGGTGGCGAACTGTGGCGGAACTAACATCAGACGTTAACTCTGGGCAGAGATAACAAGTGTGTCTGAACGCACAGTGTACCGAACACTCCTAACGATGGGCCCCCACAGCCGACGATCCTTACATGTGCCAATGTTAGATCAAGACACAGGCAAATACGACAGAAATGGGCACGTGACCAGCAGTACTGGACATTGTCGCAGAGGCACAGCGTTGTGTGGTCTGATGAATCACCACACCTTCTTCATCGCGCCAGTGGGAGGACGCGAATCAATCGTTTTCCAGGCGTAGGACGCAGATAAGTTGGCGGCGGCTCCATTATGCTCTGGGGAACATTCACGTGGTCATCCATGAGTCCAGTGGAGCTCGTGCAAGCCACCATGACGGCCAGGAAGTATAGTACACTGGTTGCAGACCATGTACACCCCTTCGTGACGATCATGTTTCCCGGCAGTGGCATTTTTCAACGAGATAATGCGCCATGTCACAAGGCCAGGAGTATGATGGAGTGGTTCGATAAACGCAGTGCTGAGTGCCAAGTGATGTGCTGGCCCCTCAGCTCGCCATATCTGAACCCGGTCGAGCACATCTGGGATGTGACTGAGTGTGGGATTCCCTCCCTGGAATTTATGGGAATTAGGTGACTTGTGTGTGCAGATGTGGTGCCAGCTCCATCCAGCGACCTACCAAGGCTTCCATGCTACGACGCGTGTCAAAGGTGGACATACTGGTTATTACTTAGGTGGTCATAACGTTCTGGCTAATCAGTGTATAGTAGGAATTAATGAAGTTCGGTAGCACGATGAACAGGGCAATGTGAATACAGGATTACAAATGAAACAGGGCTACAGCAGGATTTGGTCTGATAATGAATAAAAAAACAGGAATGCAAGTACCTTACAACGAACAGAATAGCGAACACATCATTTTAGCCAAAGCAGACACAAAGACAACACCCGACACAGTAGTGGAAATTTATATGCCAACTAGGTCGGCACATGATGGAGAGACTTAAAGAATGTAAGGTTAAATAAAATAAATTATTCAAATAGTTAAGGGAGAGCAAAATTTATAATGACGACCGACTGGAATTCGATAGTAGGTAAAAGAAGAGAATGAAAAATAGTAGGTGAATATGGACTAGTGGAAAGCAATGAAAGATGAAGCCGTGTGGTAGAATTTTGCACAGAAGATAATTAAATCATAGCTAACACTTCAGCGAAGAATCATAAAAGAAGGGTGTATGCGTGGAAGAGACATGGAGACACTGTAATTTTTCAGATTCATTATACAATGGTAAATCAGAGATTTCGAAACCAGATTTTAATTTTTAAGACATTTCCAAGGGCAGATGTTGACTCTGACCACAATTCACTGGTTGCGAACTGCAGATTAAAACCATAGAAATTGCGAAGAGGAAGGGAGTTTGTGAGATGTGACCTAGATACAGAAAAATTTAAGAGGGCTTTGGAGGTCAGACGGAAAACCAGTATTAAGCAAGGAAAAGAGACGTACAACGTACAAGTAGCGTATTGAGGGGCTATACAAGGTAAATGAACTTAAAGGTGCTATTATAGAAACGGAAGAGGACATAGATGAAGATTATATGGGAGATATGATACTGCGAGAACAGTGTCACAGAGTACTGAAAGACCTAAGCCGAAACAATGAACCGGGAGTAGACGACATTCCGTCAGAACTACTGACCGCCTTCGGAGAGCCAGCCATGACGAAACTTTCCCATCTTCACGGAAGGTGTCGAGACAGGCGAATTACCCTCATGCTTGAAGAAGACTTGAATATAAGAACGAAGTCTTTCGCGATGGCACTGTTGTATGATACATTCTCGGACTTTTTGCCCCGTCAATTCAGGGTAAAACCTCGAGCTTTCGACGATTTCCACCAACGTCATCGTCAGGAGCAACTTACTATCAGACTCGTTGCTGTGGTGGTCCTATGTAACCCAAAGGCGGCTTCCGATTGGTCGGCGGATGGTGTCAACGTCTGATCTAGTTGCGCCACCACTCCCGCCGTAGCGTAAACATAGCGACGAATTACTATGGCTCTTTTCTGCATTAAGAGCTCACTTCCATGCACCGCTAAGATTATATCCGCCTTCACAGTTGAAGGTTTTCTCACACATTCTTATCCCTACAGCCTCTTTAATTACAGGGTCCCCCCATGTGGAAACCTGGGACAAAACTTTTGTTTCGTCAAACAGTATTTTATGTTTGTTTGTGAGGTTGTGCTCTGTAACTGCTGACTACTTCAACTCACGATTTTCAATATGCCGTGCAGAACATCAACGGCATATTAAAAATCGTGCTGGAAATAGCCAGGATTGTATCTGTTATCTTGTCACCTGCATTTACTAAAATATGACGAATTTCGTTTTTAAATTTTTCTTGTATCTTTTCATCTTGCTCCACAGCAAACTGCTAAACAGTATCTCCTGTTGTTCCCTGTGCAGTTTTGATTTTCACGACGTGCCAATACAAAGTATGCACTGTCGCAGGCAAATCTTTCTAAGCTTTCTTTAGTTCGGTAAATTCCGTCCTAATATCCTGAAAGTCAAGTGCTACGTGGTTATAATTCTGATCCAAATCTGATCATAGCTGTGCGGTCACCTTGATCTGTAATGCAGATGCCACACATTCAAAGTTAGCTTCCAGTTACTTCGTTTGTTTTAGAGCAACACCCTCTAAATTCGATCTTAACATCTCTTCAAAAAATTTGCAAAAATCAGGAAACGATCCGGGTAGCGTGTCAGCGGTGTACCGTGTGATCAGTGTGCAACAAGAATCATTCGGTCAAATGACATCCCTTCTCTTGCTCCAAAGTCCGTATTTTATCCTTCGGTACCATATTTTCCCATTACGAGCATTTGCTCCCCCTGCAGTTTCCTGATTCTGGAGATCCTTTCGTGTTGTTTTGGTGCGATATCCAGTTCTGCAGTGACTTTTGCAGCTGTCGTCCTATTTTTCGTTAGAATCCTCTTCAATGACCGCCTGTCACGATAACTTAACATCCTCTTTCGTCTCCGTTGTGATTTAGTGAATTAAGTTTTTCTGCTTTCTCTGTATGCGGCGTAAATTTTCGATAGGATGCCTCTTGAAACTGCAAACACTTCGGATATCTTGGTTACTGAAGCATCCTCCATAAGGGCACCGAGAATGTGGCCACGTTCAAAGCCACTTAGCTCCAACACAATGCACCCACAATTACCCAGAACTCTGTGCAGGTAAGCAATGACTTTATTGCTCATATGACGTGTTTCGAAATTTATCCATTATCAGATACCCAGGACCGATTACTGCACGTAGATACACCGTTTCACATACAATGTGAATGTGCTCCTAGCTGCTTGGTAATGGATAAATTCCAGAATATGTCATATGAGTAATGAAGTCATTCCTTGTCTGACGTTTAACTTTTACGATAGCGATCCAGTCAGCCTGAATACAGAATTGCTCATTGTTGTAAGTTCAAGTTTGACGTCGGATAACAAATGACAAAAGAAATATTTTTTCATTTGATATAATTATAAATTAATGGTTTTTCGCCAAATTCCATGATTTCAGGCCAACGGGATGTACCTTACACGTTTTCCTGAGCGAGTTTGCGAGAATTAAAATATGTGATATAAATGGCGGTATCTTTTGATTGCACTGACTTAAAAGTTTCAATTTTCTGCACCGCCAAGAGACTATAGACCTCAGTATGTGACAAAAATTTCAACTTGATACGTCTACTCGTTTTTGAGAAAAAGGGTTTTTAATAACCGGACAGACAGACGGACGACAATGCCATCCTTTAAAGGTTCCGTTTTTACCGACTGACGCACTAAACCCTAAAAAAGGAACTGAGTACTATTAAACGAAAAGTTAATTGTGTTATCACACTGGAAAAATGTACAGAACCCTCAACTCGCTCATTTTAAATTTATTTCTTGCAAGCATTCGTGAGGATACGGAAATCAACTGCAACTGCTTCTAAACAACGCAGTCCATTTCCCATATGAGAACTCTGCGACAGAGTGGCATTTGTAATACTGATTGAAATTGCTTGGCAAATCGCTCGTATGTGGGGTGTCGAGGCGAGCGACGGATTACAGGTGATACCGCATGCTACGTACCGCTGAGATCCGTCGCTCGTGTGAGGGGCTCTTTAGACAGCAGACAGCCTGACGCCAGATACAGCGCTTTTTCTCGAAATGACAATCGGTCGCCGGCAGAATTACAACTTCCCTCAGAATTCAGATGAAACTGCAGGGCAAAATTCGCTAAAATATGAAACTGGAACAATAGATTCTTCTACAAATGGACGAATTTTGCTATCTCAAAACTAGAATATCTAAAGTAGGAAAATGCAAAAATAAAAAAAATCATGAAGCAGGACGGTTAGCTACAAAAAGAAACCACTCGTAACATCGAAAAAAATGAGCCATACTGCAAGAAAGGAAGACTCATGAAAAGCTGTGTTTGTAGTATAGCTCTGAATAGTTCTGAAACATGGACAATGTGGACGAGAGAAATGAAACGGTTGGAAGCCTTCGAAATATGATATTTCAGGGGACTGTAGATAACACTGATTTATCGAGTGAGGAATGAAAAAGTCTTTTGATAAGTCAACGAAACAAAATGCCTAATAACGAAGACAATCAAAAGGAGAGGTGGAGTGGTTGGTCACGTATCACAACATCCATTTCTGTCGTTTCTGAAAACTTTAGTTGAAAGGGCGCTGGAAAAAAGGGCAGACTTCGGTATGTGTACTGTGTACATAAGGCAGATCGTTGATGATGTAGACGCACCAGTTTTACTGTAATGAGAAGAACAGCTAGCAAGTGGCAGAATCGAAAACTGCATCAAACCAAGCTTAGGTTTGGCGACGGAAACAACGAAATTTATGTCTTTATTATAACTTCAACTTTATTATCAAATCTTGCAATAATGTGCGAAAGCAGTGAGATGTTACACTATTTAACTGCATAAATCGAAATTGTAAGTTAGTAATTTCGCTTATCCTTTAGCTTGCTTGACATGGAAATAATGATGCCAGAGATCGAAGTAGAAATGTTTCCAATAGCTGATATTAGTTTTACCGAGAACGCATGTTTTCCGAGCTGCAGAACAGTAGCTCAGAGGCGGATGTTTTTGTCGACAGAACGCGCGTTTTCCTAGTGTTTATCTCAGCTGTAGTTAAGACAGCGCCGATATTCTTGGGTGACGTAACTGATTAGCTACGGCTGTAGCAGGTGTTTTGGAATTCCTTTCGCAACTTCTGGAGTTGTTAATTACCGTAGTTTGCAATGCACAAGGAACTAGCTAATGGAATGTGATACTCAGCGCTATGCTTATGTTTACTGCAACTACTACACGCAAGTCTTAGCTAAGAAGGTATAATTACAAACTGCATATATACAACCTGACTAACCAATGACTTGTATTGGATATATTTTTCCTCTAGAATGATCTCCTGCAGGTCGGTGCTGTCGTTTCGTGATAGAGACGCGTTTTATGGTTGTTACAGTTTTCCAGCCGAATAAACGCCCAGAGACTTACCTTCTTTCTGTAAATGAATTACGTAACTTATGGCCATTAAAACCAGAAAGTATATAAAGTGGCGAAATATTGCTTAATGTGCTCATACAGTGTAGCAGGAACCAACATAGCTGATTTGTAGGCATACACTGTGCAATATTTAGTACACAGAGCTGCCACCTCAGGGCAACATTGGCTGTGACCCGGCTGGAAATAGAGCCAACTGATGTTTGGATCACAGACACGAGTAAGTCGTTCCATACCTTTTGAACTGTACGCTAGAATTCATCAATACCCGTCCCGATACCCGGGCGTGTTAAAGCGCTGCTTCCGGAACGGTGAGAGGCGCCGACCCTGGATCGAGTGCACCTGGCGGATTAACGACGAGGATCAGTGTGCTTGCCAGCCTGGATGTGGCTTTTAGGCGGTTTTCCACACAAACCGAGGTGAATTCTGGGCTGATACCCATGTTCCGCCTCCGTTATACATTTTGCAGACATTTAGAAAACTTTCGGTCACTTTGAAATGAATAACGCTACATGGAGACACCTGGGGTATACATACTGCGTCCCGTGAGGTGCCGGGGTGGCAATAGGAACGGCATTTGTCTACTCCTTGAAATTAACCACACCAAATTCGTTAGACTATACCGTCCCTGCGCTTATGGGGGCCAAAGGCACAAGAAAAAGAAGAGGATGTTACAGTTCAGTCCGCGAGCAAATGTTTTCATTGGGTGAGAGATCTGGAAAACGTCTTGGTCAGGATAGCACTGAGGTTGACTAGGCCAGCACGGGCAACTCACGGTCTTGTTATATCTTGTTGAATGGTAACATCATAGAGATCTCAAAGATAGGGCGTATCCCCAGGCTATATCACGTACTGTCCAAATTACCATCCACACGAACCAGAGGTGACTGTGTTGTCTACCTCATGACAAGGGGAATCACTGTAGTGGTCATCGTGCTGACACCCTGCAGTTGTCCGAACACTCCATGTGCATAAATGTCTTGCTGCAAAAACCCAACTTCGTGTCTCAAGCTTCGTGACATGACAGTTTGAGCGTGTATGGCCGGGAGAACAGTACAAAAGTCATGGGACAGCAATATGCACATATGCAGATTGCAGCAGTGTCACGTGGAGCAGGTATAAAAGGGCATTGCATTGGGGGAGCCGTCAATTGTATACGAGTGATTCATGTGAAAGGGTTTCCAACGTGATTATGGCCGCACGACAGGAATTAAGAGACTTTGAACGCATAATGATGGTTGGAGCTAGACGTATTGGACATTCCATTTCGGAAATCGTTAGAGAATTCAATGTTACGAGATTCACAATGTCAAGAGTATACTGAGAATACCGAATTATAGACATTACCTCTCACCACGGACGACGCAGTGGCTGACGGCCGTCTGCTAACGACCGAGAGCAGCGGCATTTGCGTAATGCTGTCAGTGCTAGCAGACAAGAAATAGCAGCAGAAATTGATGTGGGCGTACGACGACCGTATCCCTTAGGACAGAGCTGCGATATTTGAAGTTAATGGGCCACAGCAGCAGACGAGAGATGCGGATGTCTTTGCTGACGGCACGTCATCGCATGCAGCGCCTCTCCTGGGCTCGTGACACTGGAGAACTGGAAAACCTGCCCTGGTCTGATGAGCCCCGATTTCAGTTGGTAAGAGCTGATGGTGCATTTCGAGTACGAAGACCCCACGAAGCCGTGGACCCAAGTTATCAACAAGGCCCTGTTGCAAGCTGGTGGTGGCTCAGTAATTGTGTGGCCTGTTCTCTGGTCCAACTGTAACGATCATTGAGTGGACGTGATTATGCTCAGCTACTTGGAGACTATTTTCAGCCAATCATGGGCTTGGTGTTCCCAGACAACGATGTAATTTCTATGATTGACAGTGCACCACGTCACGGGGCTACAACGCTGTGAACTACTCGAGCGAATGGTTTGGCCACCCATATCACCCGACATGTCCATCGAACGTTTATGAGACATAATGGAGACGTCAGTTCGTGCGCAAAATCCTGCACTGACAACACTTCCGCTTCTATGGACGGCTATAGAGGCAGCATGGCTCAATATTTCTGCAGGAGCCTTCCAACGACCTGTTGAGTCCATGCTGCGTTATCGTTAGATAATGTTACTGCATTACTTCATGTTACATTCTGAAATCAGAACAGTATTTCTAATTAATAATTAACATTTTTTTCCTCGTTTTCTGTAACAGCTTTCGAAAACGTTCTTCTTATTACTTATTACTTGTGAGGACACATTACTTGTGTCTTTGTGACACATTACTTGTGGCTTTGAAATTGGTGAATTTTAGGTATGGGAGAGGTTGTGCATTATATGTAGTTTATTTTTAACTCCTTTTTGTGGTATCCACGCAGCCATGCCCCCAGGAAAGAGTACTCGAAAATAGGCACTACATCATTGTTTACTAAACCTATAACTGTTCCAATAAACGTAGCTCCTTCCTGTGGGTAGTGCACATCTGACCTAGGAAGAAAGGTCCTAGAGTTATCCATCTGATAATGGGCGTCTAGGAATTATCACCCAAGATCTCAGAATTGTTGAAGCCTTCCACTCGGCTCCAGACAAGACAGCCACTATCAGTTCTGGGAACGTAGTTGCAGAACGCTAACTGTGCTTCTACACCAAAAGTGTCTTCGATGACGAAGTCAGTAGGCTGTAAGAATCGAGGATGACCTCTGAACCGAGGCAGCAGGCGTCGTTCGTGACGACAAGAGTGACGATTTCCATACGGGTGCGCCTACTGTACTCAGTTGCATGGATCCTGCCCTCCCTTTCCGGCAAGTCAACCTTTTTCACTAAGGGATTCTATCACCCACTTAAAACTGGAGATACCATTGGCCAGCAAATCCATCCTTTGCTCTTGCCCGAACTTTTCAGGAAGATCGACCTCACTGACAACAGACGAGGTGCTCTGTGCTGGCTCAGATGTGCCTTTAACAATGGACAGTATAATCTGTCGATAAACAGAAGAGACAACAGAAGAATCCCCACTCTCTTCTACGCACAAGCTGTTTCACAATGGTATATCGACCCTCCTTCAGAATGCCATTTAAATGAGTGACTGCACATTTTCCAGACACACCAGAGTATGTTCCTTTTCCACTACATGTTTTAACAATATATGGAACACTAATATAACTAACACAAGAAACTCAGAAAAATAGAAAATCTATGTATACCACCGCAGGCTACGTTGCAAGATGACAAACTGACTCTTAGTTACCCTGTACGGTATGTAGTGTGTTGTTCCTCAACAGACCACAATAATGTATACAGAATGATTCCCTGACATTGTTAACAGCCTTTCAGGGACGATGAAGAAGGGAAACTATATCAATCTGAGGTAGGGGTTCCTGGTCTCATAATGATCAAGTCGAAAGTTGTAAGCGAAAATCGTTTTTCTACCTCTGACAGTGGAATCATTTGCTTAGGGTTATCTACATGCATAGAAAATGGTGGCACCCACGCCACCTTTTAGCCATCACGTGGCAAGCCTGTCCTCCTTATCTGTCATGTGACATCCACCCTTCCTTCGCCCCTGCCCTCTCCATTCAATCACAGCTTAGTATTAAAATGAGCCAGTGAAGCAGGATGTAGTTTCAATAAACAAATTAATTAAATAAAATTACAAAAATCCAACGAGCCCAGTTGTGCTTTATATCCATTCCCAGTCTTCCTCTGCAGCCAGTCTCAGTCATGTATTAAAATGATGTGTAAGAATGTAGTCAAGTTGAAATTAGGTAGCCTTCACTTTAAAATCGAAGATATGTGTTATTTCGGTAAAAGTCAAAGAAATTTGTGTACACATACATATCTCTGTATTTCATCGGCATCATATTAAAATGAGCCGTAAAAAATTATGCCAACTTTTATTATTTCCTTGGAAGTCAAAGCTCGTATTAGTGTACATGTGTATACCTCTCTATTCAGCCTGCGTAATTTTCAAATGATGCATAATAATGGTGGTAAATTGCTTTACTTCCGTGAATGTCAATGAAAGTTGTCTCTGAATTGCGTGAGGGCGCGCGCGCACCCGTACCCACACGCACGCACACACACACACACACACACACACACACACACACACACACACACACACACGTACCTCTCTATTTCATGTGTATAAAGCTTTATTTCCTTTCTTTTTCTTCATAAAAGCAGACACGCACGCACGCACGCTCACGCACACTCTCACACACACACACACACATTGCGTAACGTTCGACCTCTGTATTTCATGTCTCTCTTGTTTTCATCCTTAATGTTTATGTCAGCGGCTCCACGCTAGGGTATTAACTTTATTTTGCAGTGCAAAAAGTTTGCTATGCTCTATTGATAATGGTAAACATGCTGTGACACAGTAGAAACCACTGTCTTCGAACTGGACCGGCCGATGTGGCCGAGCGGTTCTAGGCGCTTCAGTTGGAACCGCGCGACCGCTACGATCGCAGGTTCGAAACCTGTCTGGGGCATGGATGTGTGTGCTGTCCTTAGGTTAGTTACGTTTAAGTAGTTCTAAGTTCTAGGGTACTGATGACCTCAGATGATAAGTCCCATAGTGCTCAGAGCCATTTGAACCATTTGAATTTGAACTGGACATTTTACCGAAATTGTGTGCGTCAGAGTCGTTCTGAGAATGTGTACGATTTACTAGCATTTGCTAAGAGGTGTCAGCTGCTGCTGGGAGTGTCATCTATTGGAGGTGTTAGCTATTGGGTCTTAATACATAAACGGTGAACGGTTAAACGGCTCAGTACTTTGTTAGGTTATATGCTGATATACTATCGACAGGAGCGACATAGTGTTTGTGGTGTCACCGCCAGACACCACACTTGCTAGGTGGTAGCATTTAAATCGACCACGGTCCGTTAGTATACGTCGGACCCGCGTGTCGCCACTATCAGTGATTGCAGACCGAGCGCCGCCACACGGTAGGTCTAGTCTAGAGAGACTCCCTTGCACTCGCTCCAGTTGTACAGCCGACTTTGCTAGCGATGGTTCACTGTCTACATACGCCCTCATTTACAGAGACGACAGTTTAGCATAGCCTTCAGCTACGTCATTTGCTACGACCTAGCAAGGCGCCACATTCAGTTACTATAATTACTATCTTCAAGAATGTATTCTGAACAGATAATATTGTGAATCGTGTACCGTCAAGAGCGACGTTCATTATTAATGGATTAAAGTTAACTATCAAACTAATTACGTCCGCTTTCTGAATTCTCATTCCCCGTCATGTTCCAGACCTCACGTCAGTATAGTTCTTCCCTTCTCACGCCAGCCTGCGTGAGCTAAAACGCGTGCATTTCGGCCTCCACTCGTAACACGGTGTTGGCTCTTCAGCTAACACAAAAGTGTTTTTAAGCCATAAATGAAGAAGTAACGAAATCATGCGGCTGTGGTAGTGTTCACTAGGAATATCTATCGAACGAGATCAGTGTAATGTGCATGACGGCAACACTGAAATAGGATTTTTGCGTGAGCTTTTTATAACGTCGTTTGTTGCGCTAAGAGATAAGCTGTAAAATTACGTTGGTAACGGATAGTGATGAAAATCGAAATACGAGGCAAGTTCATAAAATAAGTGTAGTAGACTTCTTTACGATTTTAGACAAAGAGTTTTTGTAAAAATACTACACGATATTTTCGACACACTTGTTGAGCATTTCTATACATAACCGACATCCCATTCAGAGCATGTGGTGAGCCGTGGCACAAGCTACTCTGTGTCTCCTCGAAGAACTCTCACGAAAGCTCATTCCCCACCTCAGAACCTCTTTTTCCATCCGCTCATCGGCTGAAAACTTAATTCCACTTATCTGTGTCTTCGTGGAGGTGAAAAGATGATAATTTGAAGGCTACAAATCAGGGAAATACGGGGAGGGGTACAAATATCCCAAGCAAGTGGGTCGAAGAGCGCCATGGTGGCTAAGGCTGCGTGAGGTCGGGCGTTGTCGTACGGCAAGCACACTCTTCTCTTCAGCAGACCCCTCCGCTTGTTTTGAATGCTCCTTTTGAGTTTATTTTTACCATCCCACAATATCGTTGTGCGTTGATGGTCTCCCCATGAGGCAGAAATTCGACCAAAATGATGCCTTTTCGGTTCCAAACAATGATCCTATGACTTTTTTTCTTTTTTGCCGAAGTTGTGCTTTTCAAATTTTTGACTAAGGGGAATTGGTATGATTCCACTATGACGACTGTCTTTTTGTCTCTGGCTTTTACTGAAACACCCACGTTTCATACCCAGCCACAACAGAACTCAGAAAATCGTCACCTTCCAATTCAAGTCGCTCAAGAAATTCGCGGGAGTCACTGACCCGATTTTTCTTGTGCTGCTCTGTGAGTTACGTTGGACCCAGCTCGCGTACAGTTTCCGGTATCCCAGCGTTTCTGTGAAGGTTTCGCATAAGAGTTCTGGACAGATATAGAAGGATCACAGAAATTTCACCCACTATCAATCGATGGTGTTCACGAGCAGTTTTATCGATCTTTGCACCAACTCACCACTCAAAATGGAAGGTTTCCTACCCCCCTGTTCGTCTTGAATATTTGTTCTGCCTGCACTAAACTCCCCACATTAATTAAAGACACTCGTTCTGTTCATAACACTTTCGTCGTAAACCGTTTTGATTCGCGAAAAATCTTCTGTAGGCGTTATTCCATGAGCGAGTAGGAAGCGGATCATAGCGTGTGGCCCACACTTGGCGGGATTTCTTACTGACATCTTTCATGCAACTGGACACTACAACATGGGTGTACGTATTACCGTGTTGCTGCGACGCTCGCTCTGGTCAGGGGATCCCCTCTACCACTCAGTGTTGCCAACCCTCAGAAAATAATGCCCACAGCGTGTTATGGTCACAGTACACTTACGTTCTGAAAAAGCCTCATATGTCAAAGATAATTTCCATACATAAGTACCACAAAGATATAATTATTGTTATCAAAGTAATAAGAGGAGCTTTATGTGTTAGCGAATATTTAGATAAAGGATACTCTAAGATTTCACGAAATTCCACTATAGATCTACATAAACGGATCCTAAGGTGTTTTGATGAGCTCTGAACAGCTACGTGAAGCTTAAAACGATAAATACCAAGCACATCGGTCAAGAAACATCTTTAGAGTAACTGCCTACTTGTAGAATATCATCACAACCCTCGTACACTGCTTTTGCCTCTCATTTCAAAAATTATCAAGTCAACAACCTATGAGTACCTCTCTCTATTTCTCTCGTCCCCACAGAGTCCAGTATTTTGTGGTACTCTACTGAAAATTATTCTGAAGTTACTCTATGACAAAAATATTCTCAAAATAATCAACATTTGTGTAAAAACAGTTAAGCAACATTCAACTTTCATAATCTGCTGACTGCAGTAGGTACTGGGAGATGAAGAAGCTTGCACAAGATTGAGTAGCTTGGAGAGCTGCATCTCTGGACTGAAGACCACAACAACAACAACAACAATTTGCTGACGGCCAGTATAAAAGCTGTCGTTCAAAGTAGCTCATAGATCACCCTTTTATAAAAAAAATGTGTGTGAAATGTTATGGGACTTAACTGCTTAGATCATCAGTTCCTAAGCTTACACACTACTTAACCTAAATTACGCTAAGGACAAACACACACATCCATGCCCGAAGGAGGACTTGAACCTCTGCCGAGACCAGCCTCACCCTTTTATATTTTATCATGTGTCACTTAGATAGCGAATGTGAAAATTAATAATATACTCCATCCTGACACAAAATCCGGACATTTTAAGTCGTTACACGAATGGAGAAAAAGGCAGTATAAGAAAAAATTACCGAAAGAATCTGCATATGTATGAATAGTCTTCAGAAAATTATCACGAGGAAAAATAATTCACTGTTTGAGGTGCTGAAAACAGATACATTGTGGGCATGGTGCTGTGGTTTTTACAAAAGGTGTTACGCAGTTTTCCGAGCAAAATGCGGGACCTGTATTTTTACGTATCTGAAGGGGCCTTGTATCTCTCTAAAGCTGGTGGTTCACAATGCGTTGTATTTTTCCGTCTTTAAGGCTGTCGTTTGTAGTTTTCTTAAGGGATAATGAGCAGAATTTTCTCTGGAAGCATCCTGTTTGAATTTCGAATCCATGTTTCTTGCAGGTAATGATATATGTACTATAAGGCGCAAATGCAGAAGGTATTGTTTGAATTTCGAAACGATACAACAAGGACTCTCGAGAAAAAATTTACAGCACTTACATTATTCGTTGAATACTACACAAGGTGGGTGTGCAACATCTTTTAAATGACACAACTGACAAAGGCATAACTCAAGTTGTGCATAATTGCACACTGTGAGATTTGATGGCCGCCACCACCTCGCCGCCGCACACGAACCATGTTGAAAAGTATTTGTATTTAACATCATAATCAAATGTTCTCTGAACAAATTCTTGGATTTTTTTAAAAGCAATCAAGTATTTATCACACTATGGATGTAGGTTAATGATACATTACTTGATGAAATAAAGCTTGATGTTTCTGTTAACCATTTCATTTTGTTATGTGGCTTACAATTCTGTCAATGCATTTTACTCTCAGCTTGGCGTATCAAGACACACCTGCTGATTGGGTAGCAGCAAGACTGAACTCTCTGACTGAACATTCAACAAGTTCCATAGCCAATCATAGTAATATGGCACACGTGTCAATTGGTAACCGGCGAGCCTAAATTACTGACTTTGCATTTTGCAAGCCTCAACTTGTTTCGACTCGGTGAAACACGAAATTTATAAACTGAAAAGTCTGAACTCTTTGACTGTGCATTTTGCAAGCTCCAACTTGTCTAGAGTTGGCGAAATATCAAATTGCTGCAGTGGCAAGCCTGAACTTGCTGACTATGCATTTTGGAAATCTCAGTTTGTCTGGACTTTTCGACTGAATGACGTATGCAACTGCATTAACGCACATTCATAGATATCAGAAATCGCAGAACGCAGCTGGAAGCGACTATAATCACGAGAGAAATCACTCAAGGAGGATATTGATGTGTTATCAGAATATCCGTTAACATCGCTTTCCGTCTACGTGAGTAGGTCTCCAGAAAAAATGTAAATCTAACACGTATATAATACTGTCAACAATATGACATCTTTTTACCACTGACTACTTGCTGTATCTAAGGCATGCTTTTTCTGTTCCGTGTTACAGAATATGCACTGCCATTTGTCTATAATGCTCGATCGGAACAGCGACCAAAGAACAGTAGCAGCTGTCGTAAAAATACCCGAAAATTGGATGCTTTTGGCAACGTTATAGAAGCAAATGTAAATCTTATGTGGTGTCACCGCCAGACACCACACTTGCTAGGTGGTGGCCTTCAAATCGGCCGCGGTCCGTTAGTATACGTCGGACCCGCGTGTCGCCACTATCAATGATTGCAGACCGAGCGCCGCCACACGGCAGGTCTAGAGAGGCTTTCTAGCACTCGCCCCAGTTGTACAGCCGACTTTGCTAGCAATGGTTCACTGCCTACTTACGTTCTCATTTGCCGAGACGATAGTTTAGCATAGCCTTCAGCTATTTCATTTGCTACGACCTAGCAAGGCGCCATTATCAGTTACTATTGATATTGTGAATCATGTACTGTCAAGACCAACGTTCATCATTAATGGATTAAAGTTAAGTATTCCACCAGCTATGTCCGTTTTTCTAAATTCTAATTTCCTTGTCATGTTCCAGACCTCACGCCAGCCTGCGTGAGCTAAAACGCGTGCATTTCGGCCTCCTTTAGTAAAATGGTGTTGGCTTTCTTGCCAACCACAACATTGGCGACGAGGATGGAATCGCGTTCTTCTCTAAACTGCCAAAATTTACTTGTGTAATGGCTTCGCCACAATCTCCAGATGTACTGTCCGAATTTTATCGCTTACAGAATCAGCAGACGCAGGCATTAATGGATGCCCTTGGACAGCTCGTCCAGGGTCTACGTGCAATGCAAAACGATGCGGCCGCCGCCGCTCCACCGCTAACGCTGCCACAACACGCTGTTGCACCAACTTTTCGACCTTTTGATGCTGCACTGGAAAGCTGGATGGAGTGGTCACGCCAATTTGGATTCCATCTCGCCACCTACAGAATTCAGCCTTATTTCTTATCATCGGTCGGCATACAAACGTACCGTGTGATAGTCAAATTATTTCCCCGACGCGACGTAGCAACTGTGTCCTACGAAGACATTTTGTCTGCATTAGATGCATATTTCAAAGCATCAGTCAATGTAGTTGCGAAAAGGTATACCTTCTTTCGTACAGAACATACGGCAGGTCAGGCTAATCGGGAATGGGTTGCAACCTTCCAAGGCCTTGCTAGGGATTGTGCTTTTGAGTGTCAATGTGGACTCCCTTATTCAGATACTATGGTACGTGATGCAATTGCACAGAACGTTTTTGATGTTCGTATAAGGGAACAGATTTTGAAACTAGTCAATCCCTCCCTTCAACAAGTGATGGACATATTGGATCGGCAGGACACACTTGACTTTGCTCAGGAATCATTTGAAACTTCACCAGTCGTGTGTCAGGTTAACCGGCCCGCCGGGCGAGCTGCACGGAGCAGTAAACAACTCTCACGCCCTGCCGCGCCGCTGCCGCCAGGCTCTCAGCCATGTGTGCCGCACCGGCAAGCAAATGCAGTGCTCAAATCCTGCCCGCGGTGCGCTACTAGACATTCGCGTGAGAATTGCCCGTCACGCCAAGCTATTTGCTTTTATTGTACTAAAAAAGGACATGTTCAGAGTGTTTGCCAGAAAAAGCTCAGATCGGAAGCTCAAAACCATTCCAGGCCCTTTGCTTCGCGCCGGAATCAGAACCGAACCAAGGATACTCAGGCTCGCGAAACTTCGCCCATGGAAATTCATGTAGTTCATTCCACTCCGTCCAGTGCCACTCTCTCTAACAGTGACTGTGTTCGTCCCACACATAGTGTGCGTCGACATCGCCAGAAATCCCGTCAAGTTGCAAGTGATTATGTGCCAGTGTCAGTTCACGTTGCACGAGACAGTCGCTCTTGTCGTCAGCAGGACAATAAACTTTTTGTAGACTTGGACATTAACGGCAAAGTGATACCATTCCAGCTCGATACCAGAGCTGCACTTTCACTGATCAATCAAGACACGTACAAACAGCTGGGCACACCTCCGTTGTGTGCCGCAAATGTTAAGTTAACTAGTTATTCAGGTCAAGATATCCCTGTGTCCTTGCAACAGACAAAGGACAAACAAAACTTGTGTCATTTTACGTCCTTCGTTCTTCTTCTGCAGTGAACTTGTTTGGTTTCGATTTATTTCAGTTGTTTAACTTGTCTATAGTAAATCAGGTCCTATCAGTGAACCAGACTGTGCCTTCCGACAGTGTTTCTCGTCTATGTGAAAAATTTGCAGACATTTTTGCACCGGGCCTTGGTTGCGCTAAGAACTATAAAGCACATTTGAAACTGAAAGTAAACGCGCAACCGAAATTTTTCAGAGCGCGCAGTGTTCCCCACGCATTGCGTGATGAGGTCGCAAAAACATTACACGATTTGGAATCACAAGGTGTAATTGAACATGTGCAGGCTTCCCTCTGGGCATCACCCTTAGTAATTTTGCCAAAACCTTCGGGAAAATTGAGACTTTGTGTGGACTTCAAGGCAACAGTGAATCCACAACTAGTGATTGCAACTTTTCCTTTACCCCGCCTGGAAGATCTTTTTGACAAACTGTGCCCGGGTAAATATTTTTCGAAGTTGGACCTCACAGATGCGTACTTGCAAATACCGGCGGACGAAGAATCCCAGCGCGTTTTGGTGGTTAACACGCATCTTGGGTTGTATCAATTCAAACGACTGCCATTCAGATGTGCATCCGCCCCTGCATTGTTTCAGCAATATCTACAAACTGTTTGTGCGTCGGTCCCTACTGCAGCAAATTATCTGGACGATATTGTGATCTCCGGAAAGACGGAAGAAGAACATTTGGCCAATCTCAGAACATTATTTCAGGTCTTGCGACAAAATGGTCTTCGCTTGCGGAAGGACAAATGTGTGTTTTTTGCTCGTGATTTGCCATACCTGGGACATGTACTCAATGCCCAAGACATACATTCCAGTCCCACGCACCTTCGTGCCATACAAGACTTGCCTTCGCCGCAGAATTTGAATCAGCTACAGAGTGTGCTGGGAAAATAAATTACTATAACAGATATGTGCCACATGCCTCTTCCATTTCAGCTCCGCTTCATCGCTTACGCCGTAAAGGTGTTCCGTTCGTCTGGAAGACGGAATGCGAACGTGCCTTTCGCCAGTTGAAATCGGCGTTGCTTTCCAATACTTGCCTTACGCCATTCGATGCCCCGAAGCCCCTTTTGTTGATGGTGGATGCATCGGATTTCGGGATCGGTGCTGTGCTTGCGCACAAAGATGGATCGCACAATCACCCTATTGCCTTTGCGTCCAAATTGCTCTCGTTTGCGCAAAGAAATTATTCACAGATCGAGAAAGAAGCATTGGCTCTCGTATTTGGTTTTACAGAGTTTCATGATTTCTTGTATGGTCGTCACTTTACCATAATCACAGACCACAAACCTTTAACATCGCTTTTTCATCCGACCCAGCCTGTACCTCCACGTACAGCTCAGAAATTAATTCGCTGGTCTATTTTCCTCTCGCAGTACCGCTATGATATCTTGTATCGGTCCACTGCTAAGCACGGAAACGCCGATGCGTTGTCCCGCTTGCCTGTTGCTGAGGATAGGGCATTCGATTCCTCCGAACTTGCTTGCATGTTCATTGATGCGGAAACCGATGACGTGGTCGAATCGTTTCCGATTGCTTTTCGTTGTGTAGCTACAGCCACAGCTGCCGACCCTGTCCTTGCTACCGTTCTGCGTTTTGTTGCTACGTAATGGCCCTTGTCAAAGTCACGGATCGGGGACCCGCTGGTTCGCCGATTTTTTGCTCACAAGGAGAGACTTTTTGTTGGACGTGGTGTTTTGCTGTTGCGTTCTGACAATGATCAGTCCAGGGTCGTGGTCCCACGTTCGTTACAGTCCTCTGTCTTACAGCTTCTCCACCAAGGACATTGGGGTATAGTGAGAACGAAACAACTTGCTCGTCAGCACTGTACTTGGTTCGGAATCGATGCCGCGATTACGAATATGTGCTCTTCTTGCATGGTGTGTGCCGAACAACAATCAGCACCACCGCGTAAATTTTTTGCATGGCCAAAAGCCACTTCCCCTTGGCAACGCTTACACATCGATTTTGCTGGTCCATTCTGGAATGCTCGATGGTTGGTTGTGGTAGATTCATTCAGTAATTTTCCTTTTGTTGTCCGGATGTCTTCTACGACGTCATCTGTCACCATCCAAGCGTTGTCTGCTATCTTTTGCGTTGAAAGTCTTCCACAGACTATTGTTTCCGACAATGGCCCACAATTCATGTCCACAGAATTTCAGTCATTCTGCAAGGCCAATGGTATTCAACATCTGACGTCCGCGCCGTTTTCGCCACAGTCAAACGGTGCCGCTGAACGATTGGTCAGGACTTTCAAGTCACAGATGTTGAAGTTAAAAGAGTCGCATTCTCGGGAGGACGCGTTATTGCTCTTTTTGTCCTCATATCGCTCTCAGCCCCGAGATGGTCGCTCGCCGGCTGAGTTGCTCCATGGTCGCCCTCATCGAACCTTGATGTCTTTGCTACATCCGCCGCATCAGGTTCCTGTGCAGCGGCAGACACCTGCTTTTGCTCCAGGCGACGTTGTCTACTATCGTCACTACCGAGGTTCACGGCGTTGGCTCGGAGGGCGCATTCTTCGCTGCCTCGGACGCGCTACGTATCTGGTTTTGGGGGCCTCTGGTGAGGTGCGCCGGCATCTCAACCAGCTGCGCCTCTGTCGTCGCACGGGATCTGCTGCTCGCCATCTGCTTTCAGCGACGGTGCCGTCCGGTCAGCGCCCTGTGGACCCATCTACTGGCTCGCCTCAGCCTCAGGTGTTACCGACGCTGCCTTCCATTTTGCCCAATGGCGACGCGCCGCCGCCACCGCCGCCGCCCCCTGTTCTCCCGCCGGCGACGCTCGCAGTGGACGCGTCGCTGCAACCGCCGGGCGCCTCCCTGGGTCACGCGCCGCCGATCGCTTCCTGTGACCGGTTGTCCTCCGACATTGGAACTCTTGCCCGCTCCGGACCATGTCTCGTCTTCGCCCGTCGGGTGCCCCGACCCGATGGAGGTCGACCCTTCGGCCCCTCGTGTCTCTCTGCGGGCGCATACACCGCATGTTGGCGTGCACCCTGGAACAGGTTTTCAGGCGTTTCCTAGCTCCCCGCGGCTCTCAAATAGCTCTGAGCACTATGCGACTTAACTTCTGAGGTCATCAGTCGCCTAGAACTTAGAACTAATTAAACCTGACTAACCTAAGGACATCACACACATCCATGCCCGATGCAGGATTCGAACCTGCGACCGTAGCGGTCGCTCGGCTCCAGACACAGCGCCTAGAACCGCACGGCCACTCCGGCCGGCCAGCTCCCCGCGGTCCGAATGGCAGGGTGCGGGTGGCACAGCCTCGCCTGTTGTTAGGCTCCCCACCTCGTCGCATACGTCAACAAGGGGTCCTCCCCACGGCGGGAGGAAGCCTTATGCCACAACCGTACGCCGATTTGCGGGGGAGGAATGTGGTGTCACCGCCAGACATCACACTTGCTAGGTGGTAGCCTTTAAATCGGACGCGGTCCGTTAGTATACGTCGGACCCGCGTGTCGCCACTATCAATGATTGCAGACCGAGCGCCGCCACACGGCAGGTCTAGAGAGACTTCCTAGCACTTGCCCCAGTTGTACAGCCGACTGCTAGCGATGGTTCACTGCCTACTTACGTTCTCATTTGCCGAGACGATAGTTTAGCATAGCCTTCAGCTATTTCATTTGCTACGACCTAGCAAGGCGCCATTATCAGTTACTATTGATATTGTGAATGGATTAAAGTTAAGTATTCCACCAGCTACGTCCGTTTTTCTAAATTCTAATTTCCTTGTCATGTTCCAGACCTCACGCCAGCCTGCGTGAGCTAAAACGCGTGCATTTCGGCCTCCTTTAGTAAAACGGTGTTGGCTCTCTTGCCAACCACAACATCTTACATTTCTAACTACTGACTCTTCTTCTTCTTGAAACGTTTCTGCTTAAACAGTTTGTTCAAAAAGCCTCTTCCAGTCTTCTCTTTACTCCTGCAGGCATGTTTCAGACGTTGCCATATCTATGAATGCAACTACATTGTCTTTCCTAAAGCCTACTTTTTATTTCGTTCAATGTTGTAGAATCTGCAAGCAAAAATACAGCAGCTCGATCATTGAGCAGAGCAGAACGTGCAGCGCCTAGTGCTCGACTGGTGTAGAAGAAGAACGTTGCCGACGGAGAAGTCTCTCTGCAGACTGAATAACAGCGTTGCCAACTTTGAGACTTTATTGTACTAGCAATAATGTGCGAAACAGCACCAAAATCATTAAATCAGGTCATCTTGAATAGGCTGTTGTTGAATCTGCATTTAGAAGGTGAATATCTACAGATGTGATTGGTAATAGGTTTGGGTTTAAGGAGCCTCGACATTTCTTGGATTCACTTCACATTTTATAGAACAGAGTTCGTCTAATTAACCAAGCACTTAAATCAATTGTTCGCTTTTTTGGAAGTTTCTCTTGCCCAAGTCACGCAAAGGAAGACAAATGTATCTCAAGACAAACAATGTGTGTTTAATATCATCTGAACTTATTGATGATTGGTACTAAATTAATGTCATAGATAAGTTGCTAAAGAAAGTTTATACTTTTCAAAAGATAGATCCCCTCTGGGTATTGAAGGAAATAGTTATTTTGTGTACTGATTGCATAGCTGTTTGTAATTAACGCTCCACGCACCTGTCTCTGCATGATTAAACGTTATTTATAAATGTAATATTTTTGACAGAGTGTTTTATGTGTATATGTAAGTATTGCTGCTAACAAATATCTGTAAGTATTGCTCGTATTTCTTACCATTATTTTCAAACAACCCTTCCACCTGAAAATTTCTGTATCCATGACGTGCATACATTAGGTGCTGAATAACGGTCTTTGACCGAAACCGGCCGCGCAAAAGGTGTTGCTTAAGGTGTTGCATAACGCCGTTTCTACAGTTTATAAAAGCTGTGGTACAGAATCTACATAACGTATTTCCATGCGTAATGTTCACAGTATCTCGCAGCGATATGCCTTTAATGTAAGAGTTTTCAAAATTTTCTTCATTATTTGTCAGCATGGGATAGACTGCTAAACAATTTTTACCACGCATAAATTGCTCCTTTCCATACCAGAGAAAAGCCAAGCTTTAAATATTGGAGTCATTTTTATTGTTAGTGTTGTATTTATAACTGTTTTCGTTATTTCTAAGCTGGTACCAGCTACTATAGACAAACTTCTCAAGGAAGTAAATGTCTTGCGAGGATGTTGTGAGAACACCTAGTTGTTCAAATAGTTGTTATAAAATTTAGATGATTAGCACAACGTATTGCATTTACTTGTGTAGTTCTTTCATATGACATTAATCACCCAAAAGAAACGTGAATCTTGCCACAGTATGGTGGCTTGTGTGTCTCAACGATACAGATAGCCGAACAGTGAGTACAAACCATAACGGAAGGGGAACCGGTGGAGAGGTAAGACAAACCTCGTATACACGGTCCAGTCTCATTAATGTGACGACCACCTATGTTTGACGTCAGAGTGGAATAACTACTCATAGGTGTCACATGGTAGCACTAGCAGTGGAGGGTAAAAGCGTGACGAGAGAGGGGGAAGGGGACGCGGAAACAGTCCAGTCGTTGTAGTAACGCAGAAACGGAGAAATTTATCTGGCATGCAAAAGAGCATGACCATTGGCTACGGTCCAGTAGTGGAAGCTTTCCCGAAGTGTCTAAATGTGTACACTGTTCTACCCATCGTGGTTAAAGTATACCGTGAATGGCAAAATGGTGCTATCCAAAACAGACACCTAGGTAACTGTGGTGCACCACAGACCATAGATGACAAGGGTGTACGACGGTTACAGAGATGTGTATGGGAAATAGACGTGCAACTCTTGAGTAACTGACCACACAGAAGAACCAAGCGTCTACCAACAGTGACTCCTCAACGACCGTTCAGCGAATGTTGTTGCGTACGGGCCTCCACAGAAAGCGCCTTTCTCGTGCACCGTTGCTGATTGCTGTCCATTGGCAACGAAACCTCGAATTTGCACGCCAGTACCGCAACAGGTGGCCTTTCCAGATGAATCACCTTGTTTGCTACCTCGGACATTAAACTGTTGGCGTGTGTGGCGTGAAACGGCTGAAAGCAAATCCCTGCAGCAATCGTCGGAAGGGTAGGAGGCGGGGCAGGGAGCTTTATTGTTTGCGGAATGTTTTCGTGGCATTCCTCAGTGATGTTCTCATTCTGGAAGGCACAATGGATCAGTGTGTGCATCTATCCTTGACGACCTTATGCAGACTTTTGACAGATGGTCACGTTAATGTGACTGGACAGTGTATTTCCGGAGCTTAGAACGTTTGATCCTTAATAGGGTAGGTAGGTTAGAAAATCTGAAAGAGAAAGGGGTAGGATGAAGTTAGATGTAGTGGGAATTTGTAGCGTAACGTCGTAGGAAGAACAGGACTTCTGTTCAGGTGAGCAAAGGGTTATTAATATAACATCAAATAGTCCAATGCTGGACTAGGTCTAATAATGAATAAGAAAATGGGAATACAAGTACACTTCTTTGAACTGTGGAGTGACTGCTCCGTCGTAGCCAAAATAGACACGAATCCAAAACCTAATACAATAGTGCAAGTTTATATGCCAATTAGCTCCACAGATGATGAAGAGATTGAAAGTATGTACGATGATACCAAAGAAATTATTTAGGTACTTAGGAGATGTGAAAATTTAACTGTGATGGGGACTGGAATTCGAAACTAAGAAGAGGAAGAGAAGCAACAATAAAAAGAAACATGAACTGGGGGAAAGGGATGCATAGAGCACAGTTTAGTCACTGTTGACTAGTAAAAGAAGGTTACACACGCGAATGAGACATGGAGGAACTGGAAGGGTTCAAAAAGACTATATAATGGTAACACAGAGATTTAGAAACCAGATATTAAACTGCAAAATGTTTCCGTGCTCTGGTGTGAATTCTCGACATAATTTATGTACCATATGGTATCGCAGCAATATTTATGACATAGGCCTATATTTATTCATCGTGTCTGGGTAAAAGCGAGTTGAAGTGCAGTACAAGTTCAAGCCTTTCTGTATGTCACATTCTTCCGCAATGGTAAATGCCGCATCTTAAAACAGATCACGTCTCTCAGTACGATGGAACACCTCCTCCAACCTCCCCGTATACAGACACACATGCATTGCGGTATGGAGTTTCCCATGTTTTTAAATCAACATCTACCAACTCGTGTGATAGGTCGTACTGGAAGAGATGACACCACATTTTTGTCTTGGCATCCTATAGATGAACTACACTTTCCTAAAATAGATGCTTGTTCCATTTCGTGTCGCTTCGCAACGTTGCGCCCAGATATTTAATCGACGTGACTCTGTAAAGCAGTATATTATAGACATCCGGACCTATCACTAATTCATTTATGAATGAAAACACACGCGACACTGTTTTAATATTCCAAAACGGATTTATATGGATATGGTTATGTGAAACACCTAGTGTATCAGAGCAATTTCAAAACACCAACTGTTCATTTATAATGTGTTAGCGTCGGAGGCTCCACATATGCCTCAGTATATATGACGTGAAATGGGTCACTTAATCTGAGATCATTCTTATTGATCCCAGAAATCCTGTTGTTTGTTATTAGCCATGGATATGGGACAAGTCACAATTACAATTTGAACAAATGTTATAATTAACTCATAACATGAAAAAAAAAACAATGGGTGTGGAGCAAGCTAGAGTATTACGGTATTCGTTCATAGTAAGAAAAAATAACAAAAAATCAGCTAAAATCTAAGAGTTTTTAAGGAAACCATTAACTTCGCTATTTTCAACACACTGCCAGAAAAATATCGACATCTGTAGAAGTAATCAGCCACAAATTTGTGGTACAGAAGAAAACATTCACCTTGGCCATTTTAGACTGGCAATCATCCTTCTTTGCTATCCATCCAAAATTACCCGTGTGCACGAGTTGCTTCCTGTTGACCTGTCAGCAGGAGAGACCTTTGCTTTAGAATTTCTTCCTCACATGGAAGTGGACAGACGAAGCCCACTTCCATCTGACAGGATATGTCAATAGACAGAATTGTTGAATATCGGCAATGAAAAATCCATATGCAAATCAACCAGTACCACTTTATCCTGAAAATATCACTATGTGGTGCAGATTTATGGTATCATTTATCAAGGGGCTCTATTTTTTCTAAGAGACAGGTGCTTCCAGTCTGTTACCTGTACTATCACAGATAAGCACAATGAGTGTCTTTTGTGGAACCACGTCATTCCAGCTCTCCAGCAGCATGGATGTGTGGATGGGATCATTTTTATGTAAGATGGTGCACCTGCGCACATTGAAAATCTGGTTAAACAACTGCTGAAGTGCCATTATGGAAATGCTAGAATTATCAGCCACCATTTTCCTACAGCCTGGCCGTCCTGATGACCTGATCTTAATCTGAGTGACTTCTGGCTGTGGGTCTTCTTGAAAGATGTTGTGTTCAGTGTTCCGATTGCAAACTTATCTGCACTGAAGGCATGCATTGTGCAACACATTCTGAACATGACCGCAGAAACACTTTGATCAGTTGTGGAACATGCTGTTTCTCAATTTGAACTTGTTGCAGAAAATGGTGGATAGCATACTGAACATGTTTTGTGCCAGTCACATGGAAATTAATAATCCAATTTGATTTTGATTGATTCTTTTTATGTGGTTTTTGGACTCAGTTGAAAACCAATATGATTGATGCTTTTTTTGCGGTTTTTGGCCTCAGGACAATTAAAAACTGATTTTTCTCATCTAATGTTATATGACCTTGCCGTGTAAGTGATTAAGTAACTAACAGTATCGCACCCAAACACCCATGCACATGGAGAATTACAGTTTGTTTAACGTCAAATGTACACCATAGGCATTGTTTTATGATTAATAAGTCATTTGTAGTTGACCACTATTAAATTATGATGCTTACAGCACCATCTATTGCTACATTTTGTAACTATTTTTTTTTCTGCCATGTTTTCTCACTTCTCTGATAATATTCCATTGCAATTTGACATCATATAGTAAGGGAAACTAATAAGCAGAAGAGGGGATGATCATGCACAAAATGTACCTGAAGAAAGCAATATTTCTTTCGTACATTATAATGTAGATTTATTAGGTAATAAGATTGATGTTTTCAGCGACTATCTTACAGATATTACACCCCACATACTAGTTGTCAGTGAACACAAAAAATGTGCAGATAACATACACTTGTTTAAAATCCAAAATTATTCATAAACTGATTTTTACTGTCATTCTAACCATAAAGGGATAGGAGTGGCTATCTACCTGAGAACAAATAACTAAGTAGAATCTTACGAAGGTATTGCTTGGGTAAAAGAGTATTTCTCTGATTTGCACTGTGAAATTGTAGCATTTAAGTTAAAATTCTTGTCTGTTGTATACTTTATCTTAGGACTGTATAGATCACCAAATGGAAATTTTGAATTATTTCTTAATTCCATTGATACAGTATTATGTAAATTAATGTCCAAGCTAGAACATATGGGTGTTATATTATTAGGGGATATTAATGTCAACATGTTACAAGAGTCCCAAGAAAGCAAACACTTCAAAGACTGTATCCATTCTTATGGGGCAAAAGATCTGGTGGGAGACATACCCACTAGAATCATTCCAACTACACTCCTGGAAATGGAAAAAAGAACACATTGACACCGGTGTGTCAGACCCACCATACTTGCTCCGGACACTGCGAGAGGGCTGTACAGGCAATGATCACACGCACGGCACAGCGGACACACCAGGAACTGCGGTGTTGGCCGTCAAATGGCGCTAGCTGCGCAGCATTTGTGCACCGCCGCCGTCAGTGTCAGCCAGTTTGCCGTGGCATACGGAGCTCCATCGCAGTCTTTAACACTGGTAGCATGCCGCGACAGCGTGGACGTGAACCGTATGTGCAGTTGACGGACTTTGAGCGAGGGCGTATAGTGGGCATGCGGGAGGCCGGGTGGACACACCGCCGAATTGCTCAACACGTGGGGCGTGAGGTCTCCACAGTACATTGATGTTGTCGCCAGTGGTCGGCGGAAGGTGCACGTGCCCGTCGACCTGGGACCGGACCGCAGCGACGCACGGATGCACGCCAAGACCGTAGGATCCTACGCAGTGCCGTAAGGGACCGCACCGCCACTTCCCAGCAAATTAGGGACACTGTTGCTTCTGGGGTATCGGCGAGGACCATTCGCAACCATCTCCATGAAGCTGGGCTACGGTCCCGCACACCGTTAGGCCGTCTTCTGCTCACGCCCCAACATCGTGAAGCTCGCCTCCAGTGGTGTCGCGACAGGCGTGAATGGAGGGACGAATGGAGACGTGTCGTCTTCAGCGATGAGAGTCGCTTCTGCCTTGGTGCCAATGATGGTCGTATGCGTGTTTGGCACCGTGCAGGTGAGCGCCACAATCAGGACTGCATACGACCGAGGCACACAGGGCCAACATCCGGCATCATGGTGTGGGGAGCGATCTCCTACACTGGCCGTACACCACTGGTGATCGTTGAGGGGACACTGAATAGTGCACGGTACATCCAAACCATCATCGAACCCATCGTTCTACCATTCCTAGACCGGCAAGGGAACTTGCTGTTCCAACAGGACAATGCACGTCCGCATGTATCCCATGCCACCCAACGTGCTCTAGAAGGTGTAAGTCAACTACCCTGGCCAGCAAGATCTCCAGATCTGTCCCCCATTGAGCATGTTTGGGACTGGATGAAGCGTCGTCTCACGCAGTCTGCACATCCAGCACGAACGCTGGTCCAACTGAGGTGCCAGGTGGAAATGGCATGGCAAGCCGTTCCACAGGACTACATCCAGCATCTCTACGATCGTCTCCATGGGAGAATAGCAGCCTGCATTGCTGCGAAAGGTGGATATACACTGTACTAGTGCCGACATTGTGCATGCTCTGTTGCCTGTGTCTATGTGCCTGTGGTTCTGTCAGTGTGATCATGTGATGTATCTGACCCCAGGAATGTGTCAATAAAGTTTCCCCTTCCTGGGACAATGAATTCACGGTGTTCTTATTTCAATTTCCAGGAGTGTAGTATAAGATCTATAGATCATGTTATTACTAATTGTGAAAATATTGCCACAGCTGCTGTTGTAAATGGTCTCATCTCTGATCATCTAGGTCAACTATTAGTGCTAAAGGGAGATCCTTCTATAAAACCAAAGATAATTTATGAATACAAAAGAAATCTCTCTATCAACATTGCCAGACTGAATGAGAGCCTTGGTCATGAATCTTGCATATAGTATTTCAAGCTGAAGGAGTGAAAAATAAATGGGATGCTTCCTAGATACATTACATTTTCATATAAATAATACTATTCCCATCAGGAAAGATAAATATTAATAAGAATAAGGCAAGACAGTCAAGGCCCATTGAATTAGATAATTCTACCAAAGAACTGAAAGAAAAAATGGAAGAAATGAATTTGATACAAAAAGAGATCAAAAACAATGAGCACAGGGATAAATAGAAACAATATAAGTACCAGTTTCGCAAACACGTCAAAAGATTGAAGGCTGAAAAGATTAACTCTACAAAAGTCAGGTTGTATCTTGAAGACCTGTTGGTCAATAGTAAATGAAATAAGAGACAATAAAACAAAACTGAAAGGTAACATCAACATACAGATACCTATTAACAATTTCACCAATCCTCAGGAGATCAGTAACATTTTTAATGACTATTTCATAGATATCATAGAATCTGACTTTTCTACCACAGATAAAGTACCTGTTGGAAGTCTTGCTGAGGACAGTTCTGAACCTAATCAACTCCATGAACTTGAAATAAAGGATATTTTGTATCTCATCAGAGAATATAAAAACAAAAAAAATCCGCTGGCTGGGATGAAATTTCTCCATTTTTACTTAAACAGTGTGAAAATAATCTAGCATATTCTTTGGTGCAGCTAGTAAATAGTGTCTTAAAAGGAGTGTTCCCTGACATACTAAACTAACCATTGTTAAACCTCTTTACAAGAAAAGCCACAAACAACTAGTACAGAATTACAGACCACTCGCTTTAACTTCCATTTTTAGCAAGTTAATTGTAAAAGTAATTCTGAAATATATGTTATAGCATTAAAATAGGCACAACATCTTGGGAGATTTTCAGCATGGCTTCAGAAGTGGTCATAGCACCATGACTGTAACACTTCAGTTTATACTGAAAGCTCTTGACAAAATTCATGAAAGCATGCAAGTAGCTGGAGTTTTACTAGACTTATCAAAGGCTTTTGATAGGATTGATCATAAGGTACTTCTGTCAAAACTGACCAAAGATGGCATAAGTGGAAAACTATTGCACCTGATCACATCACATTTAAAAAATAGAGACAGTATACCTCAATCTGACACAATAATGGAATACATTAAAAAGTTATACATCAAGGGTCAGGAATATTAAATTTGGTGTGCCTCAGGGATTGATAATTGGTCTCTTCCTTTTTATATGTTACGTTAATGACTTCCCAAAGATAGAAAAATATTATACCTTCATTACAATGTATGCAGATGACACTTCAGGCCTTTGTTGGGGAAATGATATTCTTAATCTTGATACAGAGGTAAAAAGATTTATAGGTATTGGAAAGGAAAAGTTCGAAAATGACAATCTAAAAGTCAACTTACAAAAAATAATCCCCTTCAATGTTGGTGATTTGCAAACTTGTATTGATTCTCAAGATAGTAATATTTTAGGGGAAATCTGCAGTGAGTGAGTGTAAATTCCTAGGTATATGCATAGATAGCAAACTACTATGGACACAACAAATGGACAATGTATGTGCAAGGCTATCATCTAGCCTATATGTTTTAAGAAGAATAACTCCATACATCAATACCCAAACAATGAGGATGATGTATTTTGGTTTAATATATCCCTTTCCAGCATATGGTCTTTCATTGTGGGGCGGGGCTTCCAAAACTCATGTAGATTGAGTATTTAAACTCCAGAAAAGAGCCTTGAGAATATTAGGCAAAAAAGGTGCTAGAACTTAAAGTAAGGGATTGTTTACAGATTTTAAAATTCTGACTATTCTATATCTATGTTTGAAACAGTAGTATTAACTGTAGAAGATAAGAAATATACATGTTGTAATGCAGAAATTCATGATCACAATACTAGAAAAGTACAAAATTTCCATATGATAAACAGAAGACTAAAAAAACAGCAAACAGTCCATAAATAATGGAGCAAAATACTTCAATGCACTGCCAAATGAATTGAAGGTAATAACTGGAGAGACATCCAAAAAACATCTAAAACTGTAGCTCATTGAGCAGTGCTTCTATAGCCTTCTGTAGAAACTAAAATCTAAAGTATTATTGTGTCAAATAATTTCGACTACTTTCTTAAGTTCCTATTATAAAGTAAATTTAAATTGTATACTGTTGTATTGTACTATCAATTGCTATGCATGTAATAGCATGTTTCACACAAATCAATTACAAAAAATTACTAGTGGTGTTAATTGCACAACAGTTTCAAAGTTTAACTTTTATTATAATCACCCTGTACATAACTCTTGTAATCATTACAAGTGTACAGAGCATATTAATTCTCTTTCACTCCTGAAGCGGCAATCTTCCTTTTCTCCAGTCCAAGATAAGCCACCTTCTTAAAATGAGAAACATTTTACAGAGAGTTGTTTTTAACACTGCAAGAATAATCAATTTGAAATACATTATACACTGTTAGTTGAGAGACAAGCAACTGAAATAATCAACAATGCAGTGTAGTGAAATCATTACATTATTTATCCAAAACTTTATAGCCCATTCATTATCATAAATTTGAATACCAGTTAATAATAGGACTACATTTCCTGGAGAAAGGGAAAAAATATTCATTTTATGTTTTCTGTAGTAACCCTGGCTACATTATACTTTTATTAATCAGGCTTTCCTGGCAAGGCATTGTCATGTTGAATAATTGGGTTTCTGCTAGTTATTCATGTCTTTCCTACACAATATTTCAACTGCATGACTCGCAGTCTTCTTCTTGTTTTATAGACAAATCAAAGGAACAAAATCATATCATAAAACCTGTTATAAATGGACTATCGGATCATGACATGCAGCTCCCTGTTTTAGATGTAAATTCTAAGCAGATTATCAAGACTGCTAAATCTGAGTACAGGAGAGTAGTCAATCAACCAAAAATTAAGTGTTTTAGAAAACTGCTCAAAGATATGAACTGGAAAGATGTTTATAGTGCTCATGACACGAATGAAAAATATAACACATTCATGAACAATGTCAGTACCATGTTTGAAAACTGTTTTCCTCTAATAGTTACTCAAATTAAACAGAAGTCTATAATAAAACCATGGATTACACAAGGAATAAAGATTTCCTGTAAGACAAAAAGGAAAATGTATCTGTCGACCAAGAATAGCTCCAATGCTGATTATTTAGCTAAATACAAGGAATACTGTAAAACATTAAAAAAGTAATTCAGATGTCTAAACAAATGCACTACGAGAAGAAGATAACAATGTCAGGTAACAAAATAAAAACAATATGGGATATAGTGAAAGAGCAGACTGGTAGAACCAGAAAGGATCAGGAGCAAATAGCAGTAAGGGTAGAAGACACATTAGTAACTGATGGGCATAGTGTGGCAAATCTATTTAACAAGTACTTTACATCCGTTACTGATAGAATGGGACTTTCAGGATCAGTAAATAATGCCCTTGATTATCTGAAACTAGCCTTCACAAATAGCTTCAAGTACATGAATATATCACTCACTTCACCAAAAGAAATAACGTCCATAATAAAATCTTTAAAAACAAAGCATTCTAGTGGGTACAATGAAATATCAACAAAGTTAATTAAGGCATGTTCTTGTGAGTTTAGCACAATTCTAAGTTACTTGTGTAACCAGTCAATTATAACTGGGACATTTCCTGACTGGCTAAAATATGCAGATGTTAAACCTCTCTTCAAGAAAGGGGATAAAGAGATACCATCAAACTACAGACCGATTTCACTTTTGCCAGCATTCTCAAAAATTTTAGAAAAAGTAATGTACAGGCAGCTGCTCAACCATCTCACCACAAATAACATATTATCAAGAACACAGTTTGGATTTCTGAAGGGTTCTGATATCAAGAAGGCTATTTACACCTACAGTGAAAATGTACTTAATTCATTAAATAACAAATTACAAGCAGCAGGTATTTTCTGTGATTTGTCAAAGGCATTTGATTGTGTGAACCACAACATCCTTTTAAGTAAATTAGAATTCTATGGTGTCACGGGCAGTGCTGCAAAGTGGTTCAAGTCATACCTCACTAACAGAAAACAAAGGGTGTCAGTGCAAGGGACTAGTGAATTAAGTCATCAGTCATCATCAGAATGGGAAGAAATTAGATGTGGTGTCCCACAGGGATCCATCTTAGGGCCATTGCTTTTTCTTGTGTACATTAATGATCCCTCATCAGTTACACTGCCAGAAGCAGAGTTCGTTTTGTTTGTAGATGACACAAGTATTGCAATAAATAGTATGTCAAGTCTAGTTCTAGAAAGATCTGCTAATGATATTTTCATGGATATTAATAAATGGTTTAAAGCCAACTCACTGACATTAAACTTCGAAAAGACTCACTACATGCAATTCAGAACCTGTAAGAGGTTTCCACCCAGCATATGCATAAAATACGAAGAAGAGCAGATAGAAGAGGTTGACAGTCTTAAATTCCTGGGATTACAACTTGATAATAAATTCAGTTGGGAAGAGCACACCACAGAACTACAGAAACGCCTTAACAAATCTGTTTTTGCAATTTGAGTGTTAGCAGACATAGGCGACATAAAAATGAAAAAGCTTGCATATTTTGCCTACTTTCATTCCATAATGTCATACGGTATAATACACTCCTGGAAATGGAAAAAAGAACACATTGATACCGGTGTGTCAGACCCACCATACTTGCTCCGGACACTGCGAGAGGGCTGCACAAGCAATGATCACACGCACGGCACAGCGGACACACCAGGAACCGCGGTGTTGGCCGTCGAATGGCGCTAGCTGCGCAGCATTTGTGCACCGCCGCCGTCAGTGTCAGCCAGTTTGCCGTGGCATACGGAGCTCCATCACAGTCTTTAACACTGGTAGCATGCCGCGACAGCGTGGACGTGAACCGTATGTGCAGTTGACGGACTTTGAGCGAGGGCGTATAGTGGGCATGCGGGAGGCCGGGTGGACGTACCGCCGAATTGCTCAACACGTGGGGCGTGAGGTCTCCACAGTACATCGATGTTGTCACCAGTGGTCGGCGGAAGGTGCACGTGCCCGTCGACCTGGGACCGGACCGCAGCGACGCACGGATGCACGCCAAGACCGTAGGATCCTACGCAGTGCCGTAGGGGACCGTACCGCCACTTCCCAGCAAATTAGGGACACTGTTGCTCCTGGGGTATCGGCGAGGACCATTCGCAACCGTCTCCATGAAGCTGGGCTACGGTCCCGCACACCGTTAGGCCGTCTTCCGCTCACGCCCCAACATCGTGCAGCCCGCCTCCAGTGGTGTCGCGACAGGCGTGAATGGAGGGACGAATGGAGACGTGTCGTCTTCAGCGATGAGAGTCGCTTCTGCCTTGGTGCCAATGATGGTCGTATGCGTGTTTGGCGCCGTGCAGGTGAGCGCCACAATCAGGACTGCATACGACCGAGGCACACAGGGCCAACACCCGGCATCATGGTGTGGGGAGCGATCTCCTACACTGGCCGTACACCACTGTTGATCGTCGAGGGGACACTGAATAGTGCACGGTACATCCAAACCGTCATCGAACCCATCGTTCTACCATTCCTAGACCGACAAGGGAACTTGCTGTTCCAACAGGACAATGCACGTCCGCATGTATCCCGTGCCACCCAACGTGCTCTAGAAGGTGTAAGTCAACTACCCTGGCCAGCAAGATCTCCGCATCTGTCCCCCATTGAGCATGTTTGGGACTGGATGAAGCGTCGTCTCACGCGGTCTGCACGTCCAGCACGAACGCTGGTCCAACTGAGGCGCCAGGTGGAAATGGCATGGCAAGCCGTTCCACAGGACTACATCCAGCATCTCTACAATCGTCTCCATGGGAGAATAGCAGCCTGCATTGCTGCGAAAGGTGGATATACACTGTACTAGTGCCGACATTGTGCATGCTCTGTTGCCCGTGTCTATGTGCCTGTGGTTCTGTCAGTGTGATCATGTGATGTATCTGACCCCAGGAATGTGTCAATAAAGTTTCCCCTTCCTGGGACAATGAATTCACGGTGTTCTTATTTCAATTTCCAGGAGTGTATTTTGTGGTAACTCTTCAAGTCAAACAAAAGTTTTCAGAGTCCAAAAGCGTGTAATACGAATTATTTGTGGAGTAAATTCACGGATGTCCTGTAGAAGCCTCTTCAAAGAACTGGGTATACTAATTACTGCCTCTCAGTATATTTACTCATTAATGAAATTTGTTCTAAATAATGTATCTCTTTTTCCAACAAACAGCTCAGTTCATACATACAATACCAGGAACAAAAATGATCTGCACAAGGACTTAAAAGCACTTACTTTAGTTCAAAAAGAGGTCCACTACTCAGGAACACTCATCTTCAATAAATTACCAGTAAACATAAAAAATTTAGTTACAAATAAAGATCAGGTTGAAAGGGGCCTGAAAGACTTACTAGTGGCCAACTCCTTCTACTCCATTGACGAATTTTTTAATAGAAACAAATGATGTATTGTATGTATTCATACTATTAGTATTGTTATTTCAGCTTAAAAAAAAATTGACATGTTCCACATCCACGAGGATCTCCTCAGCACAGATCTATGGAACGAAAATTAATCTAATCTAATCTTCAGGTGCCATCTGCTATTGCTGTGAGTAGCAGACAGAACCTGAAGAAGACTGCAAGCCATAAAGTTGAAATGTCATGCCAGAAAGACACAATAACTGGCAGAGACCCAAATATTCAACATGATACTATACTGTTGATATAATAAGTCACCAGTTCAAGCTAGTTACAATGGAACCTGGAGAGCACATGCAGTTTTAGCCATAAGTTTTGAGAAACATCTAGCATTTGCTTGTATCATTGAGACTTTTGCTCCATATACTTGGAGTATTACATCACTGTTTCAATAATACTGAACCAGTCCCAAATTAGCATGAAGTTAGCATAAGGAGTCATAAAAATCTTCAGTGTTGTTTTGACAAATCAGGTCAAAGCCAATATGTCACAGCTTTCTTTTTCAGAAAATAAGGTGCATAATAAATTTGATTTATCTACTGATTTAGTTACTATTGCAATTAGAGACAGTTTTTGCACTTCAGCTTTTCAGAAGAAAGTAAATTTATTGAAAATTTATTGATTGGTTTTCAGCTTTGTACATACTACCACGTAATAACATATTTTGTCCTTGCTTCAGCTGTGTTGAAAACCAGTTGTCATGTATTGTACTATCAGTAATATAAATATGTCTTCAGTTACAGCACACATTTTGTCAGTCTCTTTTCTCAAAGCATTATACTGATTCATATTTATTCATTTGCACTTGAGGAACCACCATTTTCAAGTTCATGAGGATTCTCATAAGCTTCTTCATGGTAGTCATCCAGTTACAAAACTGAGATCAGAAATACCATTTTGTGCAGCCATGTACTTTTTGTGAGCTGTAAAACAAAACTTAAATTAATTTGCATATTTGAGATTTTTCATACTTGCTGACACAGGAAATATTTCAAACCTCCAATAAATCAATTATAACAATTAAAAACACACAACATGAAAATATTTTTTTAGACCAAAAAAGAACTGGCTCCTGAGCAATAAGTACATTAGCCCAGTTTAGGGAACTGTTGCACCAATCTCCCAGTGGGAAACCTTTGAAAGTCAACCTTCCAAGTACTGGAAGGAAAACCACAGGTGAAGTACAGCAAACTAGAGTAAACATATGCATGTGCTTTACATCCTGTTCAGATGCATGTGTGAAATGTTGTTAATCAGAGGCAGTCACAGAACTAAAAACATTACAAATAGTAATGGAAGTAGATCTTACCTGTGATAAGACTCTCATCACAATAAACAACAAATTCTGTTTGATGTAGTCCTTAGAACATCTTCACTATGCTTGGCTTTAATTTACAGAAGAAAGGTGGCTGTTGTCTTTCACTGAAGTCATGTGTAAGGAATCGCCTGTAAGTAATTAATAACTAAATTTTCTTTCCTCCTGAGATTAAATCATCATATTAGGCTACAAAAACATATGAGGTCTGTTCAAAAAATTCCCAAACTTTGTCCACAAAATTTTTCTATGCTTACCTTTTACTTATTGTGCATGGCCTCCCTTGAAAAATTCCCCTCCACGAATGATGCACTGCTCCCAACATTGTTCCTACTTCCAAAAGTAGTCTTGGTATGTCTCTTGGTGATCAACTGAGGCACCATTGGTGAAGTTTATTTCAATCTCATCTGACATTGCAAATCTTCATCCTTTCAATTGGGTTTTCAAATTTGGAACTGAAAAACCATCTTCAGGGGTAAGGTCTGGAGTGTATGGAGGATGAGACAGCACGGTGATTTCGTTTTTTGTCCAATAACCATACACCAACAGGGATGAATGTGCAGGTGCATTATCGTGATGTAAGAGCCATAAACTTTTTAACCACATTTCAGGTCATTTACTTCTCACATTTTTCACAGGCATTACAACATATCCTGATAGCACAACCGATTAACAGTTCATCCCTGTGCCATGAATTCATGATGAACTAATACTTCAAAGTCAAAGAAAACTATTAGCATGGCTTTGACATTTGACCTCACCTGACTTGCTTTGTTTGGTCTCAGAGAACCTTTACTGACCCATTGTGGAGATTGAACCTTGGTCTTGACATCATAACTGTAGACACATGTTGCATCATCAGTTATGATACTCTTAAGGAACATCTTGTTCCCTTTCACACCATCCAAAAGCTCTTCACAGCCTGCAAGGAGAACGTCTTTCTGGTCTTGACTCATGTGCCATGGGACAACCTTGGTGGCAACATGGACACACTCCAAGATGCTGTGCAAGGATTTCACAGCATGAAACAACTATAATGTTACATTCTTCTGTATTCCCTAGGACAGACAGAGTTCAATTGGCAGGCACGAGTTCGTTGACATTCATGACATGAGTGTCGGAGGTAGTCGTCAAAGGGTGTTCTGAACAAAGGTCATCTTTAACTTCTGTGCAGCTATTTTTAAACCATTGAACTATTCATAACACTGAGTATGGCTTAAGCACTCATAACTATAGACTTCCTGCATCCTTTACTGTGTCCCTGTAAAGGTTTTCTTGAGTTTCATGCAAAATTTAATGGAGATGATTGCTCCTCTAACTCTGTGACCTCAAAATTTGCAAACTGTGCAACACAGTGCTCTATTCAATACAGCACAGAATAATAACTAACAGACATACAACACTGAAACTTTTGGCAGTTACACATTAAACAAAAGGCATGTGCAGGGTTGCCAGCCATATTTTGCTCCAGCACATCATTGGTGCAAATTTATAAACGTTCCGGAACTTTTTGAACAGATCTTGTAGTTATTGCAATCAGCAAAGCAGGTAGCATATAGCACACAATTTCTTAAAAACAAAGTCCTAACAAAATATAACAGTGGAAAATCCAAGATGGAATGAAACAATATCATGAAAAGGAAAGTTGCTACTCACCATATAGCAGAGATGCTGAGTCACAGATAGGCACAACAAAGAGACTGTCACAAATGACGCTTTCAGCCAGTAAGGCCTCCACCCAAAACCAATGACAGACACCCACACATACACATGAAAATGCAACTCACACACACATGACTGCAGTTTCAGGCAACTGATGCCACACTGCAAACAGCAGCAGCAGTGCATGATGGGAGTTGTGACTGGGTTGGGGTAAGGAGGGGGCTGGGGTGGGTAGGGGAAGGGATATTAGGGTAGGGATGGCGGACAGTGCAGTGCTGCGGGGGAGCGCACAGGGTTGAGGTGGAGAGAGGGTGTAGGGCAGTTATGGGCAGACAGGAGGTTAGACAGAGAGCAGGTAGAGGTGGGCATGGGTGGGGGGAGGGAAGGAGGGTGGGGGGATGGGGAAGGATAGCAGAAATGGAGAGATGTAAAAAGACTGGGTGCAGTGGTGGAATGAGGGCTGTGAAGTGCTGGAATGGGAACAGGGAAGGGGCTGGATGGGTGACAACAATGGCTAATGATGCCACATTGACCCCATTTCAGAAATCCAGCAGGATCTCCACTCACTCCTCAAATCATTAGGCCCATCGCAGAACCTCTCCCAAGACTCCGTCTCTCTGTTCACCCCTACCACTCCCCTCACTCCTACCTTCTACATGTCTCCTAACCACCCAGAATGCCCAATTGTGGCCAATTACTGTGCTCTTGTAGACGAACACCTTGAACCTATTACCCAGAATCTTTCCTCTTGGGGAAAAATAAAAAAGGATACTAACCATTTCCTTCATTGACTCTCCACAGTTTCTCTTTACCACATAGTGCCCTGCTCCACACTGTTGATGCCACCTCCCTTTACACTAACATCCCTAATGCCCATGGCCTTACCACTATTGAACACTTCCTTTCCCAATGTCTGATAATTTCCAAACCAACAACCTCCTTCCTAGTCACCATGACCAACTATTTACTCACTATTACTTCTCCTTTGAAGGCATTACCTACAAACAAATCCAGGGTACAGCAATGAGCACCCACATGGCACCATCCTATGCCAATCTATTCATGGGCCATCTAGAGGAATCCTTCCTAAACACCCAGAATCCTAACCCCTCATCTGGTTCAGATTCATTGATGACATCTTTGCAATTTGGATTGAGGGTGAGGACACCCTATCCACATTCCTCCAGAACCTCAACAACTTCTCCCCCATTTGCTTCATCTGGTCCTAGTCAACCCAACAAGCCACCTTCCTAGATGTTGACCTCTATCTCAAAGATGGCTACATCAGTACTTCTGTCCATATCAAACCTACTAACTGCCAGCAACACCTCCACTTAAACAGCTGCCACCCATTCCATACCAAGAAGTCCCTTCCTTACAGCTGTGGTCATAGCATCTGCAGTGACAAGTGGCTCATCTCAAAATATACCAACTGTCGCACTGAAGCCTTTACAGACCATAGTTATCCTCACAACCTTGTACTAAAACAAATCTCTTGTGCCTTATCTTTCAGACGTCCACCACCTCCCAAAGTCCCAACATCCGGCCACAGAGGAGCTTTCCTCTCGTAACTCAGTGCCACCCAGGACTGGCGTAACTGAATTAAATTCTCCACCAGGGTCTCAACTACCCCTTGTCATGCTGTGAAATGAGAAATGCCCTTCCTAAAATCCTTCCCAACCCTCCCACAGTGGTATTCTGCTGTTCACTGAACATAGACAATATACTCATCCATCCCTGCACCACCCCTGCTCCCAACCCCTTACCTCATGCCTCATCCCCTGTAATAGACCTAGATGCAAGACCTGTCCTATACATCTTCCAACCACCACCTACTCCAGTCCAGCCACAAACATCACCTGTCCCATCAAATCTACAAATCTACAAATCTACAATCTAAGCTGCAACCACTGAGCTGCATTCTTTGTGGGCACGACAACCAACAAGCTGTCTGTCTGCATGAATTGCCACTGACAAACTGTGGCCAAGAAACAAGTGGGCCACCCTGTTGCTGAGCATGCTACCAAACATGACATCCTTCATTTGAATGACTGCTTCACAGCCTGTGCCATATGGATCCTTCCCACCAACACCAGCTTTTCCGGTTTGCGCAGGTGGGGACTTTCCCTGCAATACATCCTACATTCCTGTAACCCTCCTGGCCTCAACCTTTGTTAGTCATTGTCCTCGCCCATTCAGCCTCTTCCTTGTTTCCCATTCCAGCACTACACAGCCCTCATTCCACCATCACACCAAGTCCTTTTACTTATCTCATTTTCTGCTACCCCCTCCCCACCCCTGCGTCCTCCTTACCCCCACCCAGTCACCACTCCCATCATGCACTGGTGCTACTGCTCAAAGTGTGGCATCAGTTGCTTGAGACTGCAGTCATGTGTGTGAGAGTTGCATTTGTGTGTGTGTGTGTGTGTGTGTGTGTGTGTGTGTGTGTGTGTGTGTGTATGTATCTGTTGTCTATTTTTGATGAAGGCTTTACTGGCCAAAAGCTTTATTTGTGACAATCTTTTTGTTGTGCCTATCTGTGACTCAGCACCTCTACTATATGGTGAGTAGCAACTTTCCTTTTCATAATATTGTAACAAAATATAAATATTTTACCCTTGGTTTCTATTTTACATGACGCATTGTAGGTGAACTGGGGGGACATATAGACATTTGCAATAAAGTGGCACTTCCTGACAGCTTTCTGAAAAATATATACTACTACTACAATCACTGATGAAAAAGTAAACGTAAGAAATTAATATAATGAGGGAAACATATGTGAGCACAGGTGTGAGCACACACTTGTGTATGTGCATGTGCATGGGGCACATGCACGTGCCTGCAAGTACACGTTGTGCAACTTGAGACTTGACAGATTATCTGTAACAAAAAATAAAAGAAAAAGTGTGATTATATACATTGTTTCTCCATGTTCACATAGTAAGGAGAGCCTCATTGATGTGGAACATGTCAGAATGCAGATCTTTCTAGATAACTTATCTCCTTTTTATTGTGTGGGCTTTACTCAGTCACATAATTCAACATTATTTTTAGAAACTGATAATTAGAAGTCTGGTTTTTGTGACAACCTTTTTGAGTGCACAACCACTTTGTATCAAATTCACCAACGTTTATGTCACTTTTCTAAATGGACTTCATTACAGTGGATCAGTACCAAATTCAGATCCGAAATTAAATGAAATGTTGTGAGGCTAGGGTCTCCCGTTGGGTAGACGGTCACCTGGCGCAAGTCTTTTGAGTTGACGCCATTAGGCGACTTGCGCATCAATGGGGATGATATGATGATGATGAGGACAACACAACACCCAGACCCTGAGTGGAGAAAATCTCTGACCCAGCCGGGAATTGAAACTGGACCCCTTTGCATGGCATTTTATTGTGCTGATCACTCAGCTACCAGGGCAGACTTATATGTTGATATTTCATTCGTTTAATAATACATGAACCAAGCCTTGCAGTTAGTAGAATTATAGACAACTTCCAGCAAGAATGCTTGACAAGGTACTGATAAAAACTTATTGTAACATTTTTATAAACTGTTAATTGTTGCAGTTATGACAACAACAGATTGATAGTACAGTATCTGTGTTTACTGTTTCATTAACTTCATAACATGCAGTTCATTGCTGCCCTTACTTCTGCAAAATTATGCAGATTGCTCTTATAGGTTACCTAAAATTCTAAAACCAGTATTCATTCATCATTTCCAGCACAATGGGTTGATGTTGGTTTGTGAGATGTTTCAGCATCTTGTAATTGGCTTTCCAAACCAGTCACATTGGAATTCTGACAGCATGTGCATTTTCAACAAAACAGTTGGGAGAAGCATCTAGCATCTGCTTGTACCATTGAAACTTTTGCTCCATGTACTTTGAGTGTTACACCACTGTTTCACTAGTAATGAACCAGTCCCAAATTAACATAAGGAGTCATACAAATCTTTAGTGTTGATTTGGCAAATCAATTCAAAGAAAATACTTTGCATCTTTCTTTTTTGGAAAACTAGGTTCATAACACGTTTGGTTTATCTACTGATTTTGTCACTGTTGTAATTACAGACCATTTTGTACTTAGGCATTACAGAAGAAAGTAAATTTATTGATTGGTTTTCAGCTTCATACATGCTGCCACCTAATAACATCTTTTGCCCTTGCTTCTGTTGTGTTGAAAACCAGTTGTTATATATTGTACTGGCACTAATATCAATATGTCTTCAGTTACAGTGCACATTTTGCTAATTTCAGTTCCCAAAGCATTATACTGATTTATCTTTAATCATTTTCACTTGTACTGGCACTAATATCAATATGTCTTTAGTTACAGTGCACATTTTGCTAATTTCAGTTCCCAAAGCATTATACTGATTTATCTTTAATCATTTTCACTTGAGGAACCACCATTTTCAAGTTCATGATGATTCTAGTAAGCTTCTTCATGGTAGTCATCCAGTACTAACAAAACTGATTTCAGAAATACCATTTCATGAAGCCGTGTACTTTTTGTGAACTGTGAAACAAGGCATAAACTAATTCTCAGATTTGAAGCTTTCTCATAGTTGCTGACACTAAAAATATTTCAGACCTCCAATAAATCAAATACAACAGTTAAAAACACACAACATGAAAATATTAAAAAAAGAAAACTGGCCCCTCAGCAATAAGGACTTGTGTAGGGAATTGTTGTTCCCCTCACCCTGTGGGAAACCACTGCATGTCAGCCTCCCAAGTACTGGAATGGAAACCATGTTTAAAGTATAGCAACTAGAGTAAACAATTTTTGTGTGCTTAACATCCTGTTCAAATACATGTGTGGAATGCTGTTAATCAGAGATAGTTACTGAACTGAAAATGTTACAAACAGTAATGGAAGTAGATCTTACCTCTGATAAGACTCTCCAGTTCATTCTCATCTTGATAATCAACAAATTCTGTTGGATGTAGTCCTTGGAACATTTTCACTATGCTTGGCTTTAGTTTATAGAAGAAAAGTGGCTGTTGTCTTTTACTGAAGTCATGTGTAAGGCGGTCAACCACCTGTAAGTAATTAATATTAATAATAATTTTTTTTCTCTTCCTGAGGTTAGGTCACTGGTATACTATGTTATCACACTAGGCTACAACAATGTGTTTATAGAGCATGATTACATACAAAAAACATGATTAAATACACTGTTTTTCCATGTTCACATAGTAAGGAGATCCTCATCAATATGGAACACATCAGAATAGATAACTTGTCTCTCTTTTCTTGTGTGGAACAGGTGTTACCACTGCAGCAAGGCCATTGGCCATGCCTGTGGCTTTTGTTAGGTTGGTGTGTTTACTATTGATCCACTGCCACATCCAGATCTGATATTTCATTGTGTTCATAGTATCAATTGCTAAAAAATGTTAGCAAGCCTAATTTTCCATTGGAAGGTAGGAATGAAAAGTCAGGGTTGATCATTATTACTAGCATTCATGAGGTTGCTTCACTGGGGATGGCAGTAAACATTGTGTAGCCTCAGTCACCAACAAGTACTTCGGTACTAATACAGTACTTTGTCTCTGTACTCACAAACTCCATGGCCATCAATACTAGTCCATGACTCTCAGTAAAGCGGAGTTGACCGCACCTCTCACTCCTCCAGTAGAATCAAAAATAGAGTTCATTAACAACCAACACTAGATTTAGCATGAAATGTTAGTAAATGAGATATTTATATTGTACTGGCCAAATACATCATCATGATGAATGGCACTTGCAACAACAACCAAAACAGTGGTGTGTATAACAACACAGCTAGAGAGTCACACACTCAAACAAGTTTTATTAAAAACTAGCTTATGTATTGTGTATTGTGTATTGTGTATTGAATTGGGCACCTAGAAACAATGGAGAGTCTTCATCCTGCTGTAGCCCTCAGTGGTTCACAACCCCACAACAGGTCACAGCAGTCAACCCAGCCCACCGCTGCCCCACGCCGAATCCACAGTTATTGTGCAGTTCAGCCCCCAGTGGATCCTCCTGGGATCATCTCTTACCAGACAAGTGTAACCCCAAATGTTTGCGTGGTAGTGTAATTATGGTGTATGCTTACGTGGAGACAGTGTATGTGCAGCAGTTGCCAATATAGTGCAAATGAGACGGAATAAGGGGAACCAGCCAGAATTCACCGAGGCAGATGGAAAACTGCCTTAACAACTATCCACATCCTGGCCGGCACACCAGACCTTGACACGAATCCGCTGGGCAGATTTATGTCAGGGACCGGCACACCTTCCTGCTTGAGAAGCAGCACATTAGACAGCACGGCTAGCCATGTGGGTAACGATTAGCTTAGTACCCGGCATTACCTGGGTACGTATTTATTCCTGTCTTCTATTAATCCACCTCCTTCTTCCACCTCTGTCTGTCCACCTCCTCCACCACCCACTCTCTGTTAATCTCCTCCTACCCCTCTCTCTATCCATCTCCTCCTGCCTCCTCTCTCTGTCAATCTGCTCCCCCCCTCTCCTCCCTGCCCCTTCTGTCCATCTGCTTCTTCACTCTCTATCCACATCCATCTTTCTCGTCTTATTCCATCTTCTCTTACTCTCTTTGTCAATCTCTTCCTCCCATCTCTTTGTCAATGTCCTCCTCCCCCTCTCCTTGTTAATCTCCCCCCTTTACATTCCTGTGACCATCTCCTCCTCTCCCCTCTCTCTGTCCATCTCCTACTCTTCCCTTTCTCTGTTCATTTCCTCCTCCCCTGCGCATGTTCATCTCCTCCTCCCCCATCTCTCTGCCTGTCTCTTCCTCCCTCCGTGTCTGTCCACCCCCTCCTGTTCTCTTTCTCTGTGCATCTCCCTTCCCCTCTCACTGTCCATTTCTCCCTGTCATATCTCTGTCCATCTCCTTGTCCTCCTATCTGTGCTTATCTCCTCCTCCCCCCTCACTGTGTGTCTGTCTGCTTGTCCTCCACTCTCTGTCCACGTTATCAAACTCACCTGAATAGGAGACTAGTGGTTCTTACCCCTACAGTAGTTATTCCCAGACTGTAATTAATATGTATACCACATTTGATTGAAATCATTCCAGAGGTTTATGAGGAGGTTGAGAAGAGGCACCTGAAACCTGAAATTACTGGATTGTGCCCTGGGGAAGGAACTAACAATTGTGAAAGCTAGGCATTTTTTTGAATTTTAAATGTGCCTGTCGGCAGTACCTGAAATTTTCTGGAATTTTGCCAGCCAATTACTTCTTCCAAGTATTTCACCAGTGCTATGATTCAAATGAGCCACTTCCAAGTTGAGTGCTACTGCACATATGTGCCTCAGCAACTACGGCTGTGGAGCTAGGTAAAAAAAAAAAAAAAAAAAAGGTCCCCAGTGATTGATGTGGTGGTGAAACTGTAGTAACTCAAGTAATATGGATATGGTTCACGATAGTGAAGTTCATATTTGATCAAATAGCTGTGCACAAGTTATTTTCTTGAATGAATCTCTGTGAGACATTACATAAAAATTAGCAGTATTTGGGAAACTAAGATAAATAGTTGACATTATGGCAAAAGTAAAGCAAACTGTAATTTTGTTTGGATTAACAAATCGCTCTAAAAGTAGATTTCCTTTGAGTGTATGGAAAATAGAATGGCTGGGCATCACTAACCTTCAGGAGGAAAAATTTCAGTATTTCTGATAGACACAGTTGTATGGAGAAAAACTGTTACTTAGGTTTTGGATCTGTTTTTTACTGTCTCAGGGAGGAAGGAGGAATAGGTTTTGAAGGTGAGGAAGGTTGGCAGGTTACTCTGATCCCAGCTGGAGAGGAACCCACCTGCTGAGAAGATGGGATGAGACACTGATAAAGGGTGAGGCATCTGAGAGAATAGGAGGTTAATGATGTTCCATGGTAAACACTGTACCAGCCAACTGAAATTCAGATCTGATAGGGCAGAATGAGAATCAGGATGAGAAGTGGATACATAGTGTGATTAAGATCTAAAAGTAAAACGGTTGAAGAAAAAACAAAAAGAGGGATGCTAAACAAGTTATAGAATAAATAAGGAGCTACAACAATAAAAAATAATATTACCAATGGAAATCAAGTTTTCAAAATTGTAATTACTGGGAGAGGGAGGACTGTCAGTAGAGCTACAGCCAAAATGCTTGTGGTATGTGAGACTGTGGTGGGTGCAATTCAACAGTAGAGCTGAGTGGGAGAATTTAAATGGCCTGTGGTTCCTTGGGGCACTTAGATTCGTTAAGTTGCGGCAGTGAGCGTGTTCAGCAACTGAACTGTGAGTACCCCAGGTTGGACAATTCTTCTGTGTCAAAGGCAAAATTTCAGGTGTTACCACCTAGTTCTCACAACTGTTAGCGCGTTTCTTATGCAAAAACCTAGGAACCTAAAGTTCCAGGCTCATTCTTCTCAATCTGGGACTTGAGTTGCCTACCAATTTATTCCAACCCTTTCCAACTTGTCCCTCTTTCCTCTGTGATAAAGGAACTAACATTTTTTAAAGTTAAGAACAATTTATTCCATTTTTACATGACAATCACACTAAGAATTTTTCCTCCTGCAGAGATTGAGGTGGTTCCCTAATTTGCAACCTCCACATGTATTGTTTTTATGCAAGTATAATACTCTTCAGCAATGTGGATAATTTGTTGTACACAGACTGGTGATAAACAGTACCTAATAATTTATCAGTATCTGGTATGAAGCTAAGTGTGTCACCCACAATTTCTGTCCAAAAATTGATACCAAAGCAAATATAATGCCTCATTTCCATGATTATTTGAGGATTTATGTACATTTGCCCTCAGCTGGTTACTGCCTTAATTTATTATCCCACTCTGTGTAGATTGCACATCATGCATAATTAAAATGCAAGCCATGAACTCTGTCTCTTTGTTCGCAGAAATTTACTAATGAAAGTATAAAATAATTTATTACCTTGGCTGCAGTGTAGTCTGACACAAATATATGTGAACAATTAATTACAACAGGCATATCATTCCTCATGCTGTGCTTCACCACCAAGTTGCGTACATATTCAACAGAAGGAAAAATAAGACACCTATCTGGAGTAAGCTCTAGGTAGTCAGTACCCTCTGCAGTCTGAAATGAATGAGAAGCTTATCATTAATGAGAATCTAGTTAACCTGTTAATATACTACAAGTAATTATTCATGGAAAAAAGCTACTGTCTTTATAGAAAGTACAAGAGTTATTACTTTTTGTGTATGATATATTATTGTGTTAATTATCAGATAGACAAAAGTTTAGGTGTAAATGCAAATGTAAGATCATGTTAGACTCACCAGAAATAAAATGATGCTGATAGATTTGAATTGGAACTTTGGAGAACAAATGTTATCTACAATAAAATCTTGCTTTGCATCACATACCAGAGCTACATTTACACCATACTTTCTTTCTTTTTCTGTCCTTCCCTTTCATTATAACATCCCAGAGCCTGAACATCCATCCATGTTATTGTTCCATTAATTTTCCGCTGCCTAAAAGACCTGTGTGCTTGTGTTCGTTTTTTGGTGTTTTCTTCTTCCATATCATTCCTCTTCTGCCTCTGTTGTTTCATTTCCTATGACTTCTGGGTGTGTTAAATGTTATTACAACTTTTGTTCTTATCATTACATTATGTTCTTTGTTTATACTTGTATTTTCATTCCTAGTTAAAATCTCTAAAGATTTCCTTTTTTCCCTATTTAAAAAAAAAAAAAAAAAACCACTTAACTCCGCCAACACCGGCCATAAAGGCTCAATGGTACGACTGTCCACCTGACCACCTTGCCATCCTCAGCCCACAGGGATCACCTGATGCAGATATGGAGGGGTATATGGTCTGCTCTCCTGGCCATATGTCAGTTTCTGAGACCGGAGTCACTACTTCTCAATCAAGTAGCTCCTCAGTTTCCCTCACATGGGATGAGTCCACCCCACTTGCCAACAGACCGGATGGTCACCCGTCCAAGTGCTAGGCCAGCCTGACAGCACTTAGCTTCGGTGATCTGATGGGAATCGGCGTTACCACTGCGGTAAGGCCGTTGTCCTATATCCTCATGTAATGGGATGGACATGTTGATCAGCTATGTTGGAAATCTTTCAGTGGGTGCATATTAGTCTGTGCAGTAGTTCACCTGGGTATCCTGTTTTGCAAATTTTATTCATAAATGAATCAGGTCTTGATAATTTTTTTCAGAATTTCACTCCTGAGTCATACACTCAATGTTCCGACTGTAACGAGACAGAGATTAGCTTTCTCCATATTCTTTTTGAATCCCTCCATTTCAGTTTATTAGCATGTACTTCATTCCAAATTGTACTTGAATACATGTTTTTGACCATTTATTTAGAATAACCTAGAATCTCACTTATCATCTTACATGTCTTTTCCTTTGTGAAATTTTTCCCTGTCAATGTCAAGGGTGTTGTAATGTATGATATTAATTCTGGAAACTCAAAATTTAATTTTAAGTTTTATGTTAGTCTGAATACGTTTGCTAGGTCAGTTTTATCAAGTGAAATGATGATAAGTCAAATTTCGAACTATAAATACTTACTTTCTTTGTCTCAATCGTTATTTTTGGTCGTGCAACATTGTAAAGAATGAACACTACATTCAAACCAATTCCCACAAGGATTCCCAGTTCCAGTTGCAGTATCAGACAGGCAAAAAGTGTTGCAAATCCAGGGATCAGATCATTTTCTGGAAAGAAGGAACATTTTCATTTTGCAGATTATGATCAGGCAATGAAAGCAATACAATATAGCATAATTACTTCACAGAGTCTGTTATGTAACGTAGAAACAATCATGTAGCATTATCATCTGGCTAGCCCCATGGGATGGACAAGCTGCATATTAAGCAATGTTTTCTTTCAGGGGAAGCATACTGTATATATTTCTTCACACTGTATATTACATCTTAAGGATAACCAAATATCTGCTTACATTACTATTTGTATTTGTGTTGCTGATTTCTTGAAAGAAGGGAAATAGTAAACACTCCTCCTCTTAAGTAACACAAAGGTGAAAATCTAGCTCAATGTCCCTTCCAACAGACAGACATAGCAGCAAACATGAAAAGAAAAATTCTTATTTTATATAATTTATAATGTCAGGAAAATTCTATTTCAGTCTTGGCAGTAGAAATTATGGTTGGTGACAATTATGTATGGTCACAGAGCATCAAGCAAGGTACCAAAATGCTGTACAAAATTGAACAAATATGTCAAAAATGGTCTACTATAAAGTAGAGCATTTTGATTAAATTAACATATTATTGTTTTAAATTAGATTTTCACTTTTGTGTTATTATTTAATGATTAAATAATTCCAAACTTTGGAAAAACAGAGGCAAACATCAGTGGAAAGACTTTGATTTAAGGGTGGTTTCAGAACAAAAGTCACCTATTTTCCATCCAGATGCTACCAGTTCTATTAAATAAATGTTGTGTGGCTAGGGCCTCATGTTGGGTAGACCATTCACCGGATGCAAGTCTTTCGATTTGACGCCACTTCGGTGACTTCCACATCAATGGGGATGAAATGGTGATGATTAGGACAACACAACACCCAGTCCCTGAGCAGAGAAAATCTCCGACCCAGCCGGAAACTGAACCTGGGTCTTGAACATTGACATTCTGTCGCACTGACCACTCAGCTACTGGGGGCGGACACCAGTTCTATTAGAAAGCAGATATCATTGTCTGCTTTATTGATCATAAAAATGTGTTTGACAGTTTTAAACATCACATACTTGTTTACCAGCTTAAACTCAATCAACATAATTGTACTACATCTACGTGACTTATCTGCAGTTCAGACTTAAATGCCTGGCACAGAGTTCTTCAAACCACCTTCGGACTATGTTCCTACTGTTCCACTCTATAACAGTGTGTGGGAAAAATGAATACTTAAATCTTCCCAAATGATCTCTGATTTCTTGCGTTTTATTATGATGGTCATTTCTCCCTTCACACTTTGGCAAACAATAAAAATTTTCACATCCAGCAGAGAAAGTTGGTGATTAAAATTTTTTATGTAAAGATCTCATGGCAATCAAAAAAACACCTTTGTTTATTGACTTCCACCCCAACTCACTTATCATATCTATTACACTTTCTCCCCTCTTCCTTGATAATACAAAACCAGTTGCCCTTCTTAGGACTTCTTGAATGTCCCCCATCAATCCTGTTCGGCAAGGATCCTATACCGCACAACAGTACTATAGCAGAGGATGGAAAAGTGCAGAATCAAACAGCACAGATCAAAGAGAGAGATAAAGTTTCATATGACATCAGTATACTGAAAGGTTCCAGGAAAAACATATATCTTCTATGCTCTTAAAATTATGTTCTGAAACTATTTTTTTCAAAAAGCATTAGACAGTTTTGACAACATAACCAAAATCAGCAGTGTAGCTCATGCAAAACAGTGTCAACAGAGCAGAAGCACATTTATGTTCTGAGCACTGGGCAAATCCATCCTTATGTTCCAAAAGAGGGGCCACATTAGTTGACTGTACCTGCCAGTCTGCACACTTCAAGAGTTCTTGTTGCTATCTCTTTACTAAATCACAGGTCACCACAGTCTTCAGACACCATAGGTACAGTAAAAGTTCTTCATCGTCAGACATGTGTGACTGTATGATTACATGCAATGCGATTAAATTGCGGTAAGAAGAGGCACATCAGGTAGCAAAAATATCATAAAAAAGTGTGCTGGAAATGGTTGCAGCTCCTGCTAGCTACTCCAGTCAAGAGAATAAAGAGAATAAGAGGTGAGGAGAAACATAGTTAGAAGTACTTCTTCAGTTCAGAACAGATGCAAAAGGAGCTGAGGAAAATTTTATATTTTGGTAAATATATCCAAAAACAAAGATGATGTGACTTACCAAATGAAAGTGCTGGCAGGTTGACAGACACACAAACAAACACAAACATACACACAAAATTCAAGCTTTTGCAACAAACTGTTGCCTCATCAGGAAAGAGTGAAGGAGAGGGAAAGACGAAAGGATGTGGGTTTTAAGGGAGAGGGTAAGGAGTCATTCCAATCCCGGGAGCGGAAAGACTTACCTTAGGGGGGAAAATAGGACAGGTATACACTCGCGCACACACACACATATCCATCCACACATATACAGACACAAGCAGACATATTTAAAGACAAAGAGTTTGGGCAGAGATGTCAGTCGAGGCGGAAGTGCAGAGGCAAAGATGTTGTTGCATGACAGGTATGAGTGGCGGCAACTTGAAATTAGTGGAGATTGAGGCCTGGTGGGTAACGGGAAGAGAGGATATATTGAAGAGCAAGTTCCCATCTCCGGAGTTTGGATAGGTTGGTGTTGGTGGGAAGTATCCAGATAACCCGGACGGTGTAACACTGTGCCAAGATGTGCTGGCCGTGCACCAAGGCATGTTTAGCCACAGGGTGATCCTCATTACCAACAAACACTGTCTGCCTGTGTCCATTCATGCGAATGGACAGTTTGTTGCTGGTCATTCCCACATAGAATGCATCACAGTGTAGGCAGGTCAGTTGGTAAATCACATGGGTGCTTTCACACGTGGCTCTGCCTTTGATCGTGTACACCTTCCGGGTTACAGGACTGGAGTAGGTGGTAGTGGGAGGGTGCGTGGGACAGGTTTTACACCGGGGGCGGTTACAAGGATAGGAGCCAGAGGGTAGGGAAGGTGGTTCATAGGGATGAACTAACAGGTTACGAAGGTTAGGTGGACAGCGGAAAGACACTCTTGGTGGAGTGGGGAGGATTTCATGAAGGATGGATCTCATTTCAGGGCAGGATTTGAGGAAGTCATATCCCTGCTGGAGAGCCACATTCAGAGCCTGGTCCAGTCCCGGAAAGTATCCTGTCACAAGTGGGGCACTTTTGTGGTTCTTCTGTGGGAGGTTCTGGGCTTGAGGGGATGAGGAAGTGGCTCTGGTTATTTGCTTCCGTACCATATCGGGAGGGTAGTTACAGGATGCGAAAGCTGTTGTCAGGTTGTTGGTGTAATGGTTCAGGGATTCCGGACTGGAGCAGATTCGTTTGCCACGAAGATCTAGGCTGTAGGGAAGGGACCGTTTGATGTGGAATGGGTGGCAGCTGTCATAATGGAGGTACTGTTGCTTGTTGGTGGGTTTGATGTGGACGGACGTGTGAAGCTGGCTATTGGACAGATGGAGGTCAACGTCAAGGAAAGTGGCGTGGGATTTGGAGTAGGACCAGGTGAATCTGATGGAACCAAAGGAGTTGAGGTTGGAGAGGAAATTCTGGAGTTCTTCTTCACTGTGAGTCCAGATCATGAAGATGTCATCAATAAATCTGTACCAAACTTTGGGTTGGCAGGCCTGGGTAACCAAGAAGGCTTCCTCTAGGCGACCCAGGAATAGGTTGGTGTACGAGGGGGCCATCCTGGTACCCATGGCTGTTCCCTTTAATTGTTGGTATGTCTGGCCTTCAAAAGTGAAGAAGTTGTGGGTCAGGATGAAGCTGGCTAAGGTAGTGAGGAAAGAGGTTTTAGGTAGGGCGGCAGGTGATCGGCGTGAAAGGAAGTGCTCCATCGCAGCGAGGCCCTGGACGTGCGGAATATTTGTGTATAAGGAAGTGGCATCAATGGTTACTAGGATGGTTTCTGGGGGTAACAGATTGGGTAAGGATTCCAGGCGTTCGAGAAAGTGGTTGGTGTCTTTGATGAAGGATGGGAGACTGCATGTAATGGGTTGAAGGTGTTGATCTACGTAGGCAGAGATACGCTCTGTGGGCGCTTGGTAACCAGCTACAATGGGGCAGCCGGGATGGTTGGGTTTATGAATTTTGGGAAGAAGGTAGAAGGTAGGGGTGCGGGGTGTTGGTGGGGTCAGGAGGTTGATGGAGTCAGGTGAAAGGTTTTGTAGGGGGCCTAAGGTTCTGAGGATTCCTTGAAGCTCCTCCTGGACATCAGGAATGGGATTACCTTGGTAAACTTTGTATGTGGTGTTGTCTGAAAGCTGACGCAGTCCCTCAGCCACATACTCCTGATGATCAAGTACCATGGTCGTGGAACCCTTGTCCGCCGGAAGAATGACGATGGATCGGTCAGCCTTCAGATCACGGATAGCTTGGGCTTCAGCAGTGGTGATGTTGGGAGTAGGATTAAGGTATTTCAAGAAGGATTGAGAGGCAAGGCTGGAAGTCAGAAATTGCTGGAAGGTTTGGAGAGGGTGATTTTGAGGAAGAGGAGGTGGGTCCCGCTGTGACGGAGGACAGAACTGTTCCAGGCAGGGTTCAATTTGGATAGTGTCTTGGGGAGTTGGATCATTAGGAGTAGGGTTAGGATACTTTCCGGGACTGGACCAGACTCTGAATGTGGCTCTCCAGCAGGGATACAACTTCCTCAAATCCTGCCCTGAAATGAGATCCATCCGTCATGAAATCCTCCCCACTCCACCAAGAGTGTCTTTCCGCCGTCCACCTAACCTTCGTAACCTGTTAGTTCATCCCTATGAAATCCCCAAACCACCTTCCCTACCCTCTGGCTCCTATCCTTGTAACCACCCCCGGTGTAAAACCTGTCCCATGCACCCTCCCACCACCACCTACTCCAGTCCTGTAACCCGGAAGGTGTACACGATCAAAGGCAGAGCCACGTGTGAAAGCACCCATGTGATTTACCAACTGACCTGCCTACATTGTGATGCATTCTATGTGGGAATGACCAGCAACAAACTGTCCATTCGCATGAATGGACTCAGGCAGACAGTGTTTGTTGGTAATGAGGATCACCCTGTGGCTAAACATGCCTTGGTGCACGGCCAGCACATCTTGGCACAGTGTTACACCGTCCGGGTTATCTGGATACTTCCCACCAACACCAACCTATTCGAACTCCGGAGATGGGAACTTGCTCTTCAATATATCCTCTCTTCCCGTTACCCACCAGCCTCAATCTCCGCTAATTTCAAGTTGCCGCCACTCATACCTGTCATACAACAACATCTTTGCCTTTGCACTTCTGCCTCGACTGACATCTCTGCCCAAACTCTTTGTCTTTAAATATGTCTGCTTGTGTCTGTATATGTGAGGATGGATATGTGTGTGTGTGCGAGTGTATACCCGTCCTTTTTTCTCCCTAAGGTAAGTCTTTCCGCTCCCGGGATTGGAATGATTCCTTACCCTCTCCCTTAAAACCCACATCCTTTCATCTTTCCCTCTCCTTCCCTCTTTCCTGATGAGGCAACAGTTTGTTGTGAAAGCTTGAATTTTGTGTGTATGTTTGTGTTTGTTTGTGTGTCTGTCGACCTGCCAGCACTTTCATTTGGTAAGTCACATCATCTTTGTTTTTGGATATATTTTTCCTACGTGGAATGTTTCCCTCTATTATATTTTGGTAATATTGACAAACAGATTGTCAGGAGACTGACATAATTACCACATGATACATGCTTCCCATCCAACCCAAATTCTCAACCTGTCACACACAAGTAGCACCCCCATGTATTAGCCCCACTGCTCATAGGGTTTGCTAAGTTCTGCAGGAGTTCAAAAGATATGGTGCATCCAGACATGTCCAACAGAACAGACACCGAATATCAAGAAATCAATATATTTACTCTTTGCTTATCATTTATAAGGAACTAAACAATAGTCACAATAACTTACTGAGATACATTGCAGAAACTAATATGTGGCATAGTGAACCACTTATTATTCAGCATTATTTCACAATTATGCATTAGATATAAACCTAGTTTATTAAATGTTGTGGAAAAGACATATACCCGTCAGTAGACATCACAAATTTTTAGCTGTTTAATTGCTTAGCTTCATGTTCCTTGGGTCATTTGCATCATAAATCATAATGATTGGGAATAAGTCATGTTACATTCACACTACAGACTAAATTTGTAGTTATGACTATGAGCTGACCAGGGAAACATTCCACGTGGGAAAAATATATATAAAAACAAAGATGCTGTAACTTACCAAACAAAAGCGTTGGTATGTTGATAGAGACAATAACAAAGATTCCCCCTAAGGTAAGTAAAACCCACATCCTTTCGTCTTTCCCTCTCCTTCCCTCTTTCCTGATGAAGCAACCTTGGGTTGCGAAAGCTTGAAATTTGTGTGTGTGTTTGTGTGTTTTTTTACTGTGTCTATCAACATACCATTGCTTTCTCGTTTGGTAAGTTACAGCATCTTTGTTTTTGGATATATTTTTCCTACGTGGAATGTTTCCCTCTATTATATTTTGGTAATATTGACAAACAGATTGTGTGTGTGTGTGTATGTGTGTGTGTGTGTGTGTGTGTGTGTGTGTGTGTGTGAGAGAGAGAGAGAGAGAGAGAGAGAGAGTTAGTAATTCCTACCCGACACCTTTTACAGAATACAATAATAGAAACTCATCTACAGAATAAAAAGGAGAAACTTTTTCAGTTTTCAAATTTTACTTTGCTTCCCGTCAGGCATTTTATATCATTGCTAAATTATCAAAAGTTTTAGTTGCAGCATTGTGTATCCCCTTTTGTGCTAAAGACTGCCTTAAAATGGAGTAATGGGTGTCATTTTTCTTTCTGGTATTTCAGTTATGTAATTCATTGCTCCTTTTGACAGAAGCAGATTATTTACAGTAAACTTCATGAAACAGTACATGTACTGTGAAGCAGTAGTTAGATTGCTCAACACCTTAAACAAATGTCTACAAAATGAACATGAGTGAGCATCATATATAATTCTTACAACACGATTTTGAGCAATGAAGATGTTCTTTCTTAATAATGAGTTAACCCAGAATACTATTCTATACAACATTTTGATGAAGATATGTCTACTTACTGTCTTTGCTTTGATTCTAAGTGAGAATGTGACTGCACTAAGTTGTTTTAAGAGTTCCAAAATGTGTTTTTTCTAGTTTAAATTCTTGTCAATGTAGACACCTATGTTTCCACACCATTTATTACTTCCTCACCATGTGTTAAACTTATTATTGGTGTATTACCCCTAGATGTGCAGATTTTAATATGCTGTATCTTTTTTACTAACACATGATAATTCTGACTATTATCAGAGCTCCAATGAAAGAAAAATACCTTACTGCAATGTACACTAATTTGAAACACAATTCTGTGAACCTGTAAAACCCTAGGATATTATCAGCATTATCTGTATTTGGCATATTGAAGAATAAGGATTCAGTGGATGTACAATGGTCCTATTATGAGGATATTAATTTTTGGAGCCAATAATACAGTCTCACAGTAGGATTTGCTTTTCTTTATAAAAGCTTTCAGCCTTGTCTCACAGTGCTTGTTACCTTCTTCTCTGATTTCATAGATAGTCAATATATAAAATCAAACATTTTAAACTAAAAAATTTGTTTTTTAATAGATTTCATATTGAGTTTAAGGTCATACTAAAGCTTGATATGAGGCATACATATTAATGTCAAATACTGCTTCTCTAGCTTGACTAAACACAGGGAAGTTACTGTGTCAACCAAAAGCTGACTCCCTGATCTTGTCAAGAAGAATGAAAATTAATGAACATTTAGTCAAAGTGCATATTTTGTTCTCAGTAAATTGATCTTCCAGTCATTACTTCTGTTTCATTGCACATCATCTTTCTAGTTTTGTACTGATAAATTTACACCACTTCATTCATATAGACAGATGGATTTAAGCTCTGGGTTTCATTTTTAATCAGATAAGTAATTCATGTATTGATGATTATAATTGTAATTGTATGTCTTCCTCTGTGCATTGATAGATAAATTAACCATATGTTATCTTGTGAATACTTACTCTTTGTATTCCAGATTGGGACAACAACTTTGACTTCAACCATAAATATCACAGCAGCTATGATTATGGCAGCAAGACATGATTTTGGTATAAAGCAGAAACAATCAGCAAAGAAAAGAAGAGATAAAATCACCAAAAGTCCTGTGAAGAAGAGAGAAAAAATTGCAGAAGACTGTCATCTCCATTTCACATTTATAAGTTAGTACTGGAGTACACAAGAAACCCACACGTCTTATATAGTTACAAAACACTATTTTTTAGTATTAAGTTATGACAATGATAAATAGAAGATTGTTAGGAACATCTTTTAATTTCCTATAGCAGTTTTCTATTTGTCTAAAATTTTCCATTCTTACACTTGTAAAAATAGTGCAGAACAATATCAGAACAATATCACATAAGTGAAAATGTCTAATTTTTCAATCCAAAACAAAATAAGCAGCCTACAGAAATGGAAAACTAAGATATTATTCAGTTTCAGTTTTGATTTTTGTACATTGTACCTTGAATGATATAAGCAAAAATACTCATTGTTTTACTTAGTGGAAATTTTGTCATCATCAGCTATGCAGCAACGACTGCCAGATGATGGTTTCATCCAAATATCTCCATGCATTATGGTATTTAACAATTAGCATCCATGTTGCTCCTCTGTTTTAGTTAACATCACCTACCCACCTTTAGATCATCTTCTCATTTTTTTTCTTATTTCTTGAATCCACTGAAGAGATTCCAAGTACCATCTACCACTTATGTTCTTGGCTACACATCTTGATGTCCCCCCATTATCATCATTATGAAGTCCTCCACTTCAGTTTGTTCTCCCATCCATCGGCTTACTTTCTTTACTCACCTACTTAGTTATTGTCTTCAGTTGTACTAAATGCTAAAATTCATCAACTGACTCTACAAATCTGTGGCAGCTTAATATCTCTGAGCAGAGAATATGTTCTGTAAGCCTGTAACAATTACACAAGTTATTTATATTGTGCTCAGTGTGGTGACTGTGTCTGTGTGGTGTGTCACTATTCCGCTATCCCACCTCCAGCGCCGGCCGAAGTGGCCGTGCGGTTAAAGGCGCTGCAGTCTGGAACCGCAAGACCGCTACGGTCGCAGGTTCGAATCCTGCCTCGGGCATGGATGTTTGTGATGTCCTTAGGTTAGTTAGGTTTAACTAGTTCTAAGTTCTAGGGGACTAATGACCTCAGCAGTTGAGTCCCATAGTGCTCAGAGCCATTTGAACCATTTGAACCCACCTCCAGTACCCCATTCCTCCCTGTGGTGACCCTGAATTTCCACACTGTGCTGCAATTTTGCTTTTAATCTGAAAATCTGCCACATTGATTAGACCATCGAGAATTCTGCCATCACAAACAGTACAACCTCACTGCTTTTTGGCAATGTTGATATCTCTCAACAAGTGCCTGCGAACTCCATAAACATTCTGTGTGCAAAATTGCTAAATGTTTGCAAAGACTTGGATGATACAACAGTGCTGAAAGACATAGCACCAATGCCTTCATTTTTGCATCAGCTCTCATCATCACTGATGTGAAGCGGCAAACTGTGCCATGACGAGTGCCAAACTTACTGAGTGACTTCATAATAAACATTCCACATTTTACATCGAGTGAATCTATTCCTGGTACTTCTGATAAAAGTGCTGCAGAGAATCACAATAAACAATAGCCGTCTGCCTCGGTCACGAATGTTAATCTAAGTGCCTTCGATCTTTGCACAGGAAAAGTCATCACGTGTTCCAACAGTAGTGATTATGAGTGTTACGACACTTGCTTCTACAACCTGAACTGTAAGAACACATCCCACAATGCCATTACAGTTGAACAACAATGCCCCACATCATGTCACTCCATCATTCTGTTTCATCACCCATCAACCAGCAGACCATGGGATCAAGGTTTACATGATCTTTCAGTATCTGTGCATTCCAGTTTTCCAATTCCAGTTGTAGTGGTTCATGTCATGTGAGAGTAAAAGATACGTGGCTGAACAAATATTATTTGAAGTGCACTTGTGTGCAACTAACTGCAAGGAAACAGCATTATTGCTGACACACTTTCTATTCCTTGAACTAAGAGAGCTTTGGTTTGATGTTAACCATTGTGAAAAGATGTAGTCTAGCTTGTAATCTTAATGAGTGTGGATGAACATATTACAGCTTAAGAGAGAAGAGATTGTTGTGAGTCCACCATCTTTAATTCAAAGGCATTTACTGTTCTTAAACCAACTACTCGGCAGCATAAACAAGGTTTATTCTCCATCTTATGGTTTTACATTTTCGGATATTTAAGCATGCCTACGAGACATTTCTTTGGACTATTTAAGCTTGAACCTGTAAACTCTATGTGGTCATTAATTGAAAGACTTTTAAACAAATCTGCTTCAATGGACAGGCTTCCACAGAAAGGAGAATTGGGCCGTAGTTAATGTAGACTAAGATTCTTACAGATTTAGCTCACAGTTCGATGGCCAGCAAAGACATTGAGAACAGTTTACAGTCAGCATGTGGCAGCAGATCTCTAGTGTACCTTGCACAATCCACTGAACATAAACATCATCTCATGAGATCTGTTTGGTTATTTATTCATTTCAAAGATCTACACTCTTTTCTTAGAGAGACTGATTACTAAAGAACAAATTCCTTGAATCCATAATAATAATAATAATAATAATAATAATAATAATACTTAAATCAAAGCAGTAATTAAATGAATAATAGTAATAGTAATAATAATAATAATAATAATAATAATATCAATGCAATACAGCTACATCCAAACATGTATATATACAACTACAGAAATCTGTAATTATATCTAAAAACAAAGGTGATGTGACTTACAAAATGAAAGCACTGGCAGGTCGATAGACACACAAACATACACACAAAATTCAAGCTTTCGCAACAAACTGTTGCCTCATCAGGAAAGAGTGAAGGAGAGGGAAAGACGAAAGGATGTGGGTTTTAAGGGAGAGGGTAAGGAGTCATTCCAATCCCGGGAGCGGAAAGACTTACCTTATGGGGAAAAAAGGATGGGTATACACTCGCACACACACACACACACACACACACACACACACACACACACACACACACACACACACATATACAGACACAAGCAGACATATTTAAAGACAAAGAGTTTGGGCAGAGATGTCAGTCGAGGCGGAAGTGCAGAGGCAAAGATGTTGTTGAATGACAGGTGAGGTATGAGTGGTGGCAACTTGAAATTAGCGGAGATTGAGGCCTGGTGAGTAACGGGAAGAGAGGATATATTGAAGAGCAAGTTCCCATCTCCGGAGTTTGGATAGGTTGGTGTTGGTGGGAAGTATCCAGATAACCCGGACGGTGTAACACTGTGCCAAGATGTGCTGGCCGTGCACCAAGGCATGTTTAGCCACAGGGTGATCCTCATTACCAACAAACACTGTCTGCCTGTGTCCATTCATGCGAATGGACAGTTTGTTGCTGGTCATTCCCACATAGAATGCATCACAGTGTAGGCAGGTCAGTTGGTAAATCACATGGGTGCTTTCACACGTGGCTCTGCCTTTGATCGTGTACACCTTCCGGGTTACAGGACTGGAGTAGGTGGTAGTGGGAGGGTGCGTGGGACAGGTTTTACACCAGGGGCGGTTACAAGGATAGGAGTCAGAGGGTAGGGAAGGTGGTTCATAGGGATGAACTAACAGGTTACGAAGGTAAGGTGGACAGCGGAAAGACACTCTTGGTGGAGTGGGGAGGATTTCATGAAGGATGGATCTCATTTCAGGGCAGGATTTGAGGAAGTCGTATCCCTGCTGGAGAGCCACATTCAGAGCCTGGTCCAGTCCCGGAAAGTATCCTGTCACAAGTGGGGCACTTTTGTGGTTCTTCTGTGGGAGGTTCTGGGCTTGAGGGGATGAGGAAGTGGCTCTGGTTATTTGCTTCCGTACCAGATCGGGAGGGTAGTTACAGGATGCGAAAGCTGTTGTCAGGTTGTTGGTGTAATGGTTCAGGGATTCCGGACTGGAGCAGATTTGTTTGCCACGAAGATCTAGGCTGTAGGGAAGGGACCGTTTGATGTGGAATGGGTGGCAGTTGTCTTAATGGAGGTACTGTTGCTTGTTGGTGGGTTTGATGTGGACGGACGTGTGAAGCTGGCTATTGGACAGATGGAGGTCAACGTCAAGGAAAGTGGCGTGGGATTTGGAGTAGGACCAGGTGAATCTGATGGAACCAAAGGAGTTGAGGTTGGAGAGGAAATTCTGGAGTTCTTCTTCACTGTGAGTCCAGATCATGAAGATGTCATCAATAAATCTGTACCAAACTTTGGGTTGGCAGGCCTGGGTAACCAAGAAGGCTTCCTCTAGGTGACCCAGGAATAGGTTGGTGTACGAGGGGGCCATCCTGGTACCCATGGCTGTTCCCTTTAATTGTTGGTATGTCTGGCCTTCAAAAGTGAAGAAGTTGTGGGTCAGGATGAAGCTGGCTAAGGTAATGAGGAAAGAGGTTTTAGGTAGGGTGGCAGGTTTTGAAGGGAGTGGAGCTGGAAGTGGGAGATTGAGTAGATGGGAGAGACTGGGTTTGTGTGCAATTTACTCAATCTCACACTTCCAGCTCCACTCCCTCCAAAACCTCAAAATTCCAATCAACACAATCTGGAACCACAACACCCTAATTCAGTAGTTAACCTTTCCTCCAAACCTCTCTCCCAATCCGAAACCTCTGCCCTATCCAAAGGCCTCACGTTCAGCCCCACTCCCAGACTCAACCAAACAGCCCTCATCAAAGATTTACTGTCCTACTCTCGTAATCTCTGCTGGAAATATCACTTTGCCACGAAGAAAAATGATCCTAATCCTACTCCTAAAGATCCAACAACCCAGGACACTATCCAAATTGAACCCTGCCTGGAACAGTTCCCTCCTCCGTCGCAGCGGGACCCACCTCCTCTTCCTCAAAATCACCATCTCCAAACCTTCCAGGAATTTCTGACTTCCAGCCTTGCATCTCAATCCTTCTTAAAAAACCTTAATCCTACTCCCAACATCACCACTGCTGAAGCCCAAGCTATCCGTGATCTGAAGGCTGACCGATCCATTGTCATTCTTCCGGCGGACAAGGGTTCCACGACCATGGTACTTGATCATCAGGAGTATGTGGCTGAGGGACTGCGTCAGCTTTCAGACAACACCACATACAAAGTTTACCAAGGTAATCCCATTCCCAGGCGGAGCTTCAAGGAATCCTCATAACCTTAGGCCCCCTGCAAAAACTTTCACCTGACTCCATCAACCTCCTGACCCCACCGAAGCCCCGCACCCCTACCTTCTACCTTCTTCCTAAAATTCACAAACGCAATCATCCCGGCTGCCCCATTGTAGCTGGTTACCAAGCCCCCACAGAATGTATCTCTGCCTACGTAGATCAACACCTTCAACCCATTACATGCAGTCTCCCATCCTTCATCAAAGACACCAACCACTTTCTCGAACGCCTGGAATCCTTACCCAATCTGTTACCCCCATAAACCATCCTTGTAACCATTGATGCCACTTCCTTATACACAAATATTCCGCACGTCCAGGGCCTCGCTGCGATGGAGTATTTCCTTTCACGCCGATCACCTGCCACCCTACCTAAAACCTCTTTCCTCATTACCTTAGCCAGCTTCATCCTGACCCACAACTTCTTCACTTTTGAAGGCCAGACGTACCAACAATTAAAGGGAACAGCCATGGGTACCAGGATGGCCCCCTCGTACACCAATCTATTCCTGTTCCTCTCCAACCTCAACTCCTTTGGTTCCATCAGATTCACCTGGTCCTACTCCAAATCCCACGCCACTTTCCTTGACGTTGACCTCCATCTGTCCAATAGCCAGCTTCACACGTCCGTCCACATCAAACCCACCAACAAGCAACAGTACCTCCATTATGACAGCTGCCACCCGTTCCACATCAAACGGTCCCTTCCCTACAGCCTAGATCTTCGTGGCAAACAAATCTGCTCCAGTCCGGAATCCCTGAACCATTACACCAACAACCTGACAACAGCTTTCGCATCCTGTAACTACCCTCCCGATATGGTACAGAAGCAAATAACCAGAGCCACTTCCTCATTCCCTCAAGCCCAGAACCTCCCACAGAAGAACCACAAAAGTGCCCCACTTGTGACAGGATACTTTCTGGGACTGGACCAGATTCAGAATGTGGCTCTCCAGCAGGGATACGACTTCCTCAAATCCTGCCCTGAAATGAGATCCATCCTTCATGAAATCCTCCCCACTCCACCAAGAGTGTCTTTCCGCCGTCCACCTAACCTTCGTAACCTGTTAGTTCATCCCTATGAAATCCCCAAACCACCTTCCCTACCCTCTGGCTCCTATCCTTGTAACCGCCCCCGGTGTAAAACCTGTCCCACGCACCCTCCCACTACCACCTACTCCAGTCCTGTAACCCGGAAGGTGTACACGATCAAAGGCAGAGCCACGTGTGAAAGCACCCATGTGATTTACCAACTGACCTGCCAACACTGTGATGCATTCTATGTGGGAATGACCAGCAACAAACTGTCCATTCGCATGAATGGACACAGGCAGACAGTGTTTGTTGGTAATGAGGATCACCCTGTGGCTAAACATACCTTGGTGCACGGCCAGCACATCTTGGCACAGTGTTACACCGTCCGGGTTATCTGGATACTTCCCACCAACACCAACCTATCCAAACTCCGGAGATGGGAACTTGCTCTTCAATATATCCTCTCTTCCCGTTACCCACCAGGCCTCAATCTCCACTAATTTCATGTTGCTGCCACTTATACCTGTCATACAACAACATCTTTGCCTCTGCACTTCCGCCTCGACTGACATCTCTGCCCAAACTCTTTGTCTTTAAATATGTCTGCTTGTGTCTGTATATGTGTGGATGGATATGTGTGTGTGTGTGTGTGTGTGTGCGCGAGTGTATACCCATCCTTTTTTCCCCCTAAGGTAAGTCTTTCCGCTCCCGGGATTGGAATGACTTCTTACCCTCTCCCTTAAAACCCACATCCTTTCGTCTTTCCCTCTCCTTCCCTCTTTCCTGATGAGGCAACAGTTGTGCGAAAGCTTGAATTTTGTGTGTATGTTTGTGTTTGTTTGTGTGTCTATCAACCTGCCAGCGCTTTCATTTGGTAAGTCACATCATCTTTGTTTTTAGATATATTTTTCCCACGTGGAATGTTTCCCTATATTATATTAATATCATTAATAGAAATCTGTAATTATTGATACATGTTCAGTTACCTGAAAGTTCCTCAAGGCAATGTAACACATACTGTACAATTAAAAGGAAGTCATGCTTGATCAAGGTCCACATCACTTTTCATTTTTAACCAGACATAACGTCTGGGAAAGGAAGGAAATAATAATGAAAGCACTTCAGTTTTGTCTCTGAAAGGAACTTTTCAACACAGATCTCCATACAACAACTGGGTTCAGGGTGAAATAACACCTCCTCTCATAAATCATTACATCTCAATAAAATTAAAACAATTTACCTTTTGTGTGAGAGGGAGTTACATAGTTCCGACCATTGTGACTAAACGCGAGTTCTATGAGACAGACTATGGTGTTATTCACGTACCAGCCGTGCCACTCGTGCTGGGCATCACAACCAACTCGGTTCCAGTCCATCACTGTGCTTTGCATGTACATCACCCACATACAGCTCCAAAACCAAGTATGGACTCCAAGTATGCATTTTTCACGACCTCACATCAGCAAGGTCAGATACCACTACATCCCAGTTCAAGTGATGTCGCACCTGCATCAGCCACGTCGTGTATGACTACATGTCTGCACAACCTCCATGAGACACTGCTTGTGCTGCTGGATAATAAATTGACCATGCCTTACTTCTTTATGGTGCCACAACCTCACGCTCGCTCTCACATACATTTTCCACCATCTCAGACATCTGACATTGGGAGAGTCATACCTACCACGCTGGCCTGGGAACTTCTCTCACATGCAGAGCCATTCTATGATCTGCCATCTGAGCTGTACGCATATCACTGTGTGACACTGGTGTCACCTGCACCATAATGTGAACTGCTGCTTCATGTACTTCCCTATGTCAAGCTGCATTTCTGTCCATCTTGCGTATCGATGCTCCTGCAGCTCCCACATTTCCTACACCATTTCATGCCTACCTCATGATGGTGCCTCATGACCAAACCGCTGATTGCCATCACACTGTCCACCACCATCTGAAACCACCATTGTTCCATGTGGATTCTCACATGATGTGGTTTGCTCTCAGCGAGAGTTTGATGTCAGCCAGTAACCTCACTGGGGACAACGAGAAGTTTGCCACTATTCTTAACCATCTGAGAGGCACTGTGGATCTTATTAGCAACTTGCTTCTGAGTGTTCCAGCTTCTCATATGAAACTGCCAAGACACTACTGCTACAGTGACTAACACGCACACCTGAACAATAGCTACATCTAATTGTCAATGAGACTACTTTGGGAAGCAGCATGCTGTCCCACTTCAGCTCCACCTGCAAGTTCTAATTGATCTAACGCTACTGCCTGATCGTGTGTTATTGATACTTTGGTTCCTAAAACTGCCAGAGAACATCCAGACAGCAAGGCAGGCACATAAGGAGGCACCTCTGGAGCCGCAACATGACATTCTAATCAAGAATCAACAGCCCAACACTGCAGTCGATGCCCAGTACAACTGCACCAAAACTGATTTTACACAATCTTAGCATAGCTGCCCTGACATTCTGCACAACTGCATGACTGATGACGGCCAGACTGACCTGAACTAGGCTCTGCCCCCCGCCTCTACCAACCCAAGTCCCTTTTACTCCTCGGGCCCAAAACAGTTGCTAGCTCGACAGCCGAGGTTGTTGATAACCCAGCTGTCCACTGCTCTGACTCTGTGTATACATAAAATCTTTGCTAACCAAGTGCATTGCCTGCTTCCATGCCCAACACATAGCAGCGCTACTGCTGGTTTCACACCAGATTTGGGAAGGATGCACAGCACTGCAGATAACCCTGCACCTGCCCAAACTAGAGCAGTGACCTGGGTAGGTGCACCAGGCTGTCTTCATTAACAAAATGCCAATGCATACAATGACAAAAGGGCACCGACACAGTGTTTCAATGGGCAGATGGTTGCCAATTATTCATCCTTTATAGGCACCTGCTAACCTATTTCCTCATTGACACCAGGCTTGACAAGAGCACTCTTACCACCTGATCTAGGGCCTGATACACTGTCGCTGTCGCCACTGCAACTGAGTGTGGCCAATGACACTGTAATCACATTTGGTGAACTGTGCACATCATGCTCGACCTCAGAACAAATATACAAATGTTTTGGACGCTCCTAATGGCAGAGACAGTTGAACCAGTCCTGGGAACTGATTTCCTCTGGCACTACCAACTACTGCCAGATTTAAATCGCACCCTCTTATTAGGACAGGGCAACCAGGAGCCAACGTGTGGTATGGTCAGTAAGACAACAACCTGCTGGCACAGCAATGCCCTTGGTCACACTGCTGCAGCTCGGTACATCACTTGACCTGAAGCAACAGAGTGAAGCACTTTACAACCAGTTATGCTTAAAGGCAGCTGAATACTTACCATTAAAACATGACAACAAAGTCACACACCTTAACAACAAACAACTACAGAGACAAATTTTGGACACCACCGTATATATGCAGCTTAACAGCACCTTCATGACCTTCATCACATTGACATGATCAATAATGTGGTGCTGCTACTAAAGACACTTCTCAGCTTAGTGAAGCAACACAATCCTCACTTGAGTACACTCCCAAGACAATGCCGTGTGATGTTAACTGTGACAATGAGTCACATCATGCTCCACCTCCTGGACTCACTCTATACTCCCCCATTAGACCACATACACTCTGTGCCATGCAGGTTTGTACAGTCTACCACTTTACAACCGCACCAGGTCTCCCTGTCTGTTGTCACCCCCATCATCTAGCTCCCTATAAACTTAAAGTGGCTAAAGCTGCAGAGGACGTACCTCTGTGAGCTGCCAGAGTCAGACCATTAGACAGTGCTTGGGCCTCCTCAATTAAAATATTTCCTAAAATGAATGGTACTTGGTGTGTATGTGGCGACTAATGCTATGCCAATGCCCGTACAGTCATTGACAGCAACCCCATTCTGATCTTGCATGATTTTTCCCACATCTTGACTGGGACAAAAAATTTTCAGTGTCATCGATTGCGAAACAGCATATGTGCAAATTCCAATGGCAGCCAAGGATGTACCGAAAACTGTGATAATCATACCATTCAGTCTCTCTGAGTTGTTCCACATCCCATAAGGAGTAAAAAATGTGGCACAGACATGGAAAAGATTTGTTGACATTGTACTCTTCAGTTTGCTTTTTAAACACCTATATAGATGATGTCATAATCTTTTTTGCAAATACAAGCAAGATCGCAATGACAACCTGCAAATCATCCTTAATAAGCTGACCTCTCACAGGAATGTGTAAAATACGACCAGAGCCAACTTTGGCAACCCCATGTGACCTTTGTCAGACATCACGTTGATGCATTCAGTATGCATCCTACTCCTGAGAAAACTGGACAGATATGCCTCCTCCCACCTCCCTACAACTATCAAGTTTTTGGGGTCATAACTTTTTACAGGAACCAACTACTACACACTGCTGAGATCTTACTACCACTCACACAAGCATTGAGCGGCCAAAATACATTTGGTAAATGATGCCTCGATTAGACACTACAAAATGCAGATGACCTATGACAAAATAAAAGAACCCCTGTTGCACCAATGATGCTTGCCCACCCATTGCCTGACGTGATGTACAACTAATTATTGCATCCAGTGATAGCTATCAAGTGATCAGGACTGCCTTACTGCAAGAGATTAGTGGGATCTCTCAGCCATTCAAATTTTTCTCGCGCAAACTTACTGACTCTCAGAAAAGATAGTCCACATTTGATTGCAAACTACTAGCCATATATGAAGTAGTGTATCACTTTCGGGGTGATATTGGGGGGAGACCCATTATCATAATACTGTCCATCGCGCATTAACAGACAAATTTCAGAACCCGTCGGGGGATTCCGCACTCATGACATTCCACCACTTACATTTTGTAGCACAGTTCACTACCGCTTTGTGTTACATCAAAGGTACTGATAATATTGTGGTGGACTACCTTTCCCATATTGCAGCTACCTCCGCCCAGATGGACTTTGATAGGATCACAGATGCCCAAGTAATAAATGCCGATCGTCACAGCTTGTTTAGCAAACCAAACACTGTGCTGCAATTGCAACAACACATGCTACCTGGTGCTATGAAACAAGTTTTGTGTGATGTTTGAGATGGATGGATCTGATCAGTTATCCCAGAATTGTATCGCAGACAATTTTTGACCTTCTCCACAACCTTGGATACACGAGCATGTGTCCTACCATATGCCTCATCACACAATGCTTTGTCTGGCCTGACATTAGAAAGGATTGTGCCATGTGGGCCAGGACTTGCATTCCATGCTGGCAAGCAAACCCTGGCCATCACATACAGCCCCCTTTTGGTAAATTCCTGATTCCAAAGGGGTGGTTCCAGCATGTCCATATTGACATCTTAGGGTCACTTCCATTATTTGCATGCTTATCATCATATTCTGCCAATGATATATCGCGTGACACTCTAGGTGGAGGCCACGACCATTTCCTAAATATCAGCAGGGACAGTAGCAAAAACTTTTGTCAACATTTGGATTCCAAGTTTCAGCTACCCAGCATCCTTAACTTTGGACCCAGGTTGGCAGATCGAATACCAACTGTTTTACACCAACTATGCAGATGGTACCAGTTCCATACAACTGCCTACCACCCCAATCCAATGGCCTCATGAAACTGTGGCATCAAACAACGAAAGTTACTATCCTGCACCACTCAGAATCATGAGAGGAGGTGCTTCCATGGGTTCTCTGGGGCATTTACACAGCACATAAAGATGACACTGACATTTCACATGCCAGAATACTATACCTTGAGCCCTTCACCCTACCTGCTGAATTTGTAGTGCATGGAACAATTCTCTCAGACCAGGACTTACCAGACTTGAATCGGCAGTTGAAGGGCTTGAAGTGACCGCTATAGCAAGCAGAAATCTAAAGATACCAGTATTTGAATATTGGCCCTTATTTTGACCAGAACTGAGATGGAATCTTCCTACACCTCAGTCAGGGGCCTGAAAATGGTGTAGTAAATGACCGAAACTGGTAGCCAGATAAAATAAGTTTGGAAATTTGATGGCTGAAAGTTAACATCCTTACCAGACTGTTGCACGTGTGTACACACATACATAAAACATCTGTCTGCCGCCCCCCTCCTATCACATGACACTATGAATTTTTATTCATTAAGACCTGGTGACATGTTCTCATGTGATGCTATATACAGATTTAGTGGAACCCAACCTACTACTGCAATTTACAGGGCCAACACAAGTGTTGATATGAAATACAAACACTTTTGATATCAAAATTAATGGAAAAAAATAACAGTATCAATGAACCAGCTTAAACTGGTGTGGACTTCAGTGGACTTGTCACAACAGACACTCCACTCCCCACCATCTGCTATGTAATTGTCATTCCATTTTACAGTGCATATGAATCTCCATGATTTTCTGCCTAAAGACATATCCATCACGTTACACAATACCTACCTCATGATTACCATGACCTACATGGACAGGCTCTTGGGTGCAAGTACCATCACATGCAATATCATGCACGTCGCTTCTGTCCCACAAGAAGATGGCATGGCAGGATTCACCACCCATTATTCAGCAGATGGTACACTCACCAGCACTGCTGCAGCTTACACTGCCACAGGCCCTGCAACACCTCCTGTGGACACTTCAATGCAAGGAAATGCTGCCAACATGCCTACCTCTTTAAATACCACTATCGAGCCAGTAACAATTAAAACAGCCACCCAGATTATGTCCTAATCTGCTAACACTGCCAGCAGAAACCCATAGAATGCACTGATGATGTCACACTTGGGGCATGCCCTGCGTCGCCCCCTACCCTCCCGCCTCCCCCTCACCACATGGCACACCTTCCTTGCTGACTACAATGTGTCTTCCATCACATTCACCATTTCACAGCCATCTACATCACTTCTGACAGATCACACCCCGCTACAGCCACTCTCTCCTCATATGTACTCCACATTATGGGGGGGGGGGGGGGGGGGTTAGATGGGGAGTGAAAAAGAGGGGTGCTCTGTGGTGGCGTACAATCTCTGTTACCCCAATTTCTTCAAATCCATTGTTAAATTGAAATATATTCTTTTTTAATGTGTTGATAGTACACTACTTTAGTCATATTATTGCTTCAGTTCTCCCATTTGTTGATGAAGATTATCTACACTAGAGACAAACAACACAGTGTCATCAGAAAACTGAAGTTAGGCAAGACATGCTGCATTTAATCCACAGACATTCTTTATTTTCACAGCTTAGAAATATGAAAACTTCCTCTACAGCTCTTGACAATAGAGTGACTTCAGAATGTTTCAGAATCTGCCTCTGTTACATGATAATCTAATCCCAAAACACAATATTCTCTAGTAAAACTGTGTGGGTTTAAAAGTGTCAGGACATGATTCGCTTCATCTGTTGACCTCCCATTTGAAGTCTTCTGACTTATCAATAATGGCATAGTGAGATGATCTGTCACAGTTCTACCCAATTAATGAGTGAGTTACTGTATGTTATGAATAAAATTTTGATAATTAGATCAAAGTAGTCATCAGCATAATTGTTGCTCATTTGTCAAGGTATGTAGATTAATGGAACAAGCAGTGTTGGAGCTCTGAAAATCCTCATCAGTTACAGCAATGGCCTCTGCATGATGTGAAAACAGGAGCATGGTGTGAAGTTAGTTCAAGATGAATTATTTTTCTTTTTCCATAGAACAGTAACTTCTGATAGGTATATGAACAATAGACTGCACCCATTTTTTAGAGTACTAACACCTAATGAAGAGATGAATGGTTATTTCATGCAAGGCAATGCTAGACCACACACTGCCAGTGCTCTATTACATTAATACAAAGTGTTTTGGTGATAAAACAGTTAGGGTTGCAAAACTTTTTACTGGGAAAATAAGAAATTGAGAAGGAATCCTGCAAAACAATCATTTCAAATAAGATTCTTCTTACAAAAAACAGTAGGAATACATTTATAATGTGCATGAATGTTTTATTTTACAATGTTGCTTGTATTTATTAACAGTCTTTGCTTCTTTTTGCAAAGATTAATTCCATTTCAGATATGTAAAGCATTATATACAGCTCAAATTAAAATTCTCTGCTACTTACAGTTCTGATTTTATAAGCTAGGGGGTTCATTTGTTGCGCAGTTCAGTCTATATATGGTTCATCAGGGAAAGAATATTTTTTGCCTTAGCATTTGAACTAGGAGTAATTCTTAATAAAAACCCAACTAATTTTAGCAAATTTGGAACCTGAACATTTTTGGCTCGCAAGGTACAGAAAACATAAAGCCAGCTTCTGTTTCCATTCCCTCCCATGAACAAACTTCGATTCAAAATGTATTCTGCATTACAATGTTCATCATACAAACAATCTACAATTACATTATCTAACCAAAATGAGTCTATTACTTCTTGGAAATTCTTAAATTTTAGCTTGGACCGTAGACAAAGAGGCATCCAAGATTGTGCTGCCATTGGTAAATGATCACCAAATTGTAAATTCTTGACTGAATATGTTTTCAGTTAGACTTAAAAGTCCAGAAAATTATCTTCAAGGCATTTTCTGAAACAATAAACTTATTGAAATCTTTATTTCCTCCTCTACCAAAATATTTCATTCTTTGCTCAGTTTTACTAATGAGAGTCTTGGCTGCATCAAAAGTTTCCTCTATACTAACATCAGAGTGTTCTAAAAAGCTAGAACATTCTGAAACAACTGCACCAATGTGGGAAAAATGTTGAATAAATGTCTGTGGCTAACCATCTTTCAACGTCATCAAAATCATATAAAAATAACTTCACAGCTTTGGGACAACAATCACTACTTCTAATGTGACTTTTAATGGGTTCCCAATTTGTAACAACTCTGACAACTGCATGTGTTAAAGAAAGCCATCTAGTTGGTAAATGTAGGAGAACATCACTTCATTCTGCACCTAAAAATTCAAAAAAGGGCTTTAAACCTTCCGTTCACTTGCAGAAATGGATAAGTGACCACACAGCTTTAGGAACGGTTTACTTGTTCACCACAGAGGTAGAGATAGTAGGGAAAGCCATGATGTGTCAGGCAAAATAAATTGTTTTAACGACCACTGCAGAAAGTTAGAAACATATGGGATGAATTCAAAATGTTACAGGACATGGGAAATGACCAAAAAAATAGTCAAAATATGGGATTTCCCTGGAAATACGGGACACTTGGAACCCTAAGGACAGTTGACTGGCCTCATCATTCTCTAGATCTAATTCTATATAGCTTTTATTTTTGGGGTATGTTAAGTGATAAGGTACATGCAAACAATCCCTATACACTCAAAGACAGGGTTTGGCTATTCATTTTCCAAATTTCTACAGCTGACATTGACATTCAATGAGAGTTTGGAAATGTGTTCAGAAGGCATCAATCTGCTCTTTCCATAGAGGTACATCATTTTGAGCAACTGCTATAAATAAATATCAGCTTAATTTAATCAGATTGCATCACAATTTACATCCAGGTCAGGGGAAATGCAAGCAGCCATCTTGCGGTAGGTGGAGGAAGCCAACAGCTGGTAAATCTGCCGTGTGAGCCGTGGGATTCCCCCAGGCATCATGTGTGAAACACCCATTATATAAAATATGACTGAGACACAAAAAATATATAAATGAAATAAAAATTTAAACAGAATAAATATGGTAAGTAAGTAAGTTATTGAAATGAAAGATAATAAAATGTAAGAAATTAAATAGCTGTAAAAACTTCACTATGATATCTATGGGTCATTTAGTTGATAAGTGAAGCCACTGGCCCACTAAAATAAAATTCAATCAAATATTCTCTCTGTAACTGAGAAACAAAACTGAGAATTATTGAATACTCTGGAAGAAATATGGTATAACATTTGCAATTTTTCTTTTGTAATTACTACTACTTTCTTTTGTGCTTATACTTCTGCTGAACAGGTTTTAGTGACAATGTATCACTGAATTTAAAGCACAATCACCTGTGTAAAGCCCTCCAAATGTTGTCCTGACTCCACTTGAATTGTTAACGGCACTGCGAGCTAGGGCTCCAGTTCCTGGGAAGCCCTGGACAAAAGAGTTACCAATATTGGAAATGCCAATGGCAAGTAGTTCTTGCGTGGCATCTGTAGGTTTACCATTAGCTGAAAAATAAAACAGACTGGTCTAACAATGCTGTTATTTAAATTCTTTTAATAGTTTATGTTAACACATGTGAACAGTAAGTATTATCTTAGACTAGATGTTTAAAATTTCTTGTTTCAAAAATATTTGAGAATTAATAATGACTGAGGATAAAGAAATTTAAAGAAAAGTGTATTGCTAAATGCTTTCAATAATTTTCACCGAATCACATCAGAAAACAAGTAACAACTGCTTCCTCAAATTTCTGAATATGAAACAAATGCAGGTAGTAATATTCATTGTTGTATAAAGAAAATGTGAGTTGGCACAGTGATTAGAGCCAGAATTTTCATTTGGGAGGAGTGGGGTTCTAGTTCCCAACTGGACATCCAGATTTAAGTCTTTTGCAACTTCCTGAATCAAGGCAGAACAAATATGTAGTCATAAGCAGGAATGAACTAACTGCATTAAGTCTGAACTGAAAAACAAACACGATGAACAAGTACATAATTGTAATGAAGAACCAGAAAACTACAGTGCATTTGAATTGAACTTAAAGCTCAGTAGGCTAAAGGAAAGAGATATTCTTGAAACTACACAAAGATTAGTTATACAATTAACACATGAAAAGGGTTATTCTATTTGCTTCCCTACAACTGATTAGATGGATTGTATAATCATTTGTATAGAAAACTTGTGCACTGATACGAATGAGGTTGCTAATTTCCTGATATGGGCCTGTGGGTGGCATTCAGGGGATACCAACATTAAGAAAATGTACAAAGACCTTGTTAGGGCTCATGGGAGAGTGTACTTTGACCTAGAAAAAACAAATGTGAAGTGCTACATGTATACAATGCAGCCATGAAGTTCTTGCAGCTCAATGCTATGGGGAGTAGAACTGTAAATGTGGAACTCCCCAGGCTGACCCAAGACTTTAATGTTGATGTCATGTGTGTTCAAGAACCATACAGCAGATTTGGAAAATTAGTATGTTTCCCACCTCCCCAAACAACTCAGATAACAGGAGATAGATAGGCTATGGTGGCTGTATTGATAATGAACACCAGGTGCCAGACTACAAATATCACACAGTTGTGCAACAAGAATGTTGTAACAGTAGGGGCTACCAAGGGCACAGACACATGGGTACTGGCATCATTATATACCCAGTACTCTTATATAATTCAATCATATACAGTCATGGTTCAACAGATAACAGTTTACTCAAGAGGGAAGATGATCGTTGCAGCTGACTTCAGTGCCAGATCCACCTTGTGGCATTGCATTTGGACTGATGACCGAGGTCAGATCATCAAGGACATACTAAGAGCGAATAACCAGTACATGGTGTGTGTATCTGAATTGGCATGAAGACTATATCTCATCATACACCATCATCAAACAACAGCAGGGCAAATTGAGAGGGGATTCAAAACTATGTAAGAGATAAACTAATGGGAAACATAAATGAAAGTGTATACCTAAGGGCATATAACGTCAGCAATTACACTCCTGGAAATTGAAATAAGAACACCGTGAATTCATTGTCCCAGGAAGGGGAAACTTTATTGACACATTCCTGGGGTCAGATACATCACATGATCACACTGACAGAACCACAGGCACATAGACACAGGTAACAGAGCATGCACAATGTCGGCACTAGTACAGTGTATATCCACCTTTCGCAGCAATGCAGGCTGCTATTCTCCCATGGAGACGATCGTAGAGATGCTGGATGTAGTCCTGTGGAACGGCTTGCCATGCCATTTCCACCTGGCGCCTCAGTTGGACTAGCGTTCGTGCTGGACGTGCAGACCGCGTGAGACGACGCTTCATCCAGTCCCAAACATGCTCAATGGGGGACAGATCCGGAGATCTTGCTGGCCAGGGTAGTTGACTTACACCTTCTAGAGCACATTGGGTGGCATGGGATACATGCGGACGTGCATTGTCCTGTTGGAACAGCAAGTTCCCTTGCCGGTCTAGGAATGGTAGAACGATGGGTTCGATGACGGTTTGGATGTACCGTGCACTATTCAGTGTCCCCTCGACGATCACCAGTGGTGTACGGCCAGTGTAGGAGATCGCTCCCCACACCATGATGCCGGTTGTTGGCCCTGTGTGCCTCGGTCGTATGCAGTCCTGATTGTGGCGCTCACCTGCACGGCGCCAAACACGCATATGACCATCATTGGCACCAAGGCAGAAGCGACTCTCATTGCTGAAGACGACACGTCTCCATTCGTCCCTCCATTCACGCCTGTCGCGACACCACTGGAGGCGGGCTGCACGATGTTGGGACGTGAGCGGAAGACGGCCTAACGGTGTGTGGGACCGTAGCCCAGCTTCATGGAGACGGTTGCGAATGGTCCTCGCCGATACCCCAGGAGCAACAGTGTCCCTAATTTACTGGGAAGTGGCGGTGCGGTCCCCTACGGCACTGCGTAGGATCCTACGGTCTTGGTGTGCATCTGTGTGTCGCTGCGGTCCGGTCCCAGGTCGACGGGCACGTGCACCTTCCGCCGACCACTGGCGACAACATCGATGTACTGTGGAGACCTCACGCCCCACGTGTTGAGCAATTCGGCGGTATGTCCACCTGGCCTCCCGCATGCCCACTATACGCCCTCGCTCAAAGTCCGTCAACTGCACATACAGTTCACGTCCACGCTGTCGCGGCATGCTACCAGTGTTAAAGACTGCGATGGAGCTCCGTATGCCATGGCAAACTGGCTGACACTGACGGTGGTGGTGCACATATGCTGCGCAGCTAGTGCCATTCGATGGCCAACACCGTGGTTCCTGGTTTGTCCGCTGTGCCGTGCGTGTGATCATTGCTTGTACAGCCCTCTCGCAGTGTCCGGAGCAAGTATGGTGGGTCTGACACACCGGTGTCAATGTGTTCTTTTTTCCATTTCCAGGAGTGTATTACAAACTGTCCAACAAAAATACATACCAACTTTCAATAACCAGTGTAAGACAGATGTTCCCTGGAGCCCCAAGATATCTAGACTAAGACAGGATATGAGATGCAAGAAAAGACTCTACCAGAAGGCAGTTACCACTTAGGATAGATAGATTTGGCTACAAGAATACAGGACACAAAAACAACATTCAAAACTGATCATGACTAGAGAAGAATACTGGAAATGCTATGTCACAACACATCTACCACAGAACACATGGGGAATACTATACAAACTTATAACTGAGAAAATTAAGTCCAATCTGGTCCTGGCTACCCTAAGACAGGATAACAGAACTATGAAATGGGGTTGGAGACAAACAGCACAATATCTGCTCTATAAACTCCTCCCCGATGACGATCCTTGAACAGATACACAAGCACACACATGCCTTCAGGAGGCAGAGTTTGGGTATTACACTAAAGAAACTGTGACCTGCCTGTTTGTGCAAGTAGAGGTCTTGCTAGCAATTACTGGCTTGAAAAACAAGAAAGCACTAGAACAACTTGGAAAAATTGTGCCAGGTCTCACGACAGATAACTCAATATTTAACAAATCTAATAAATGATGCTCTGAGGCTTGGACAGGTGCCTCTAGTCTGGAAAAGAACCAACACAGTAATTATTAAAAAAATTGTGGATAAGGATCCATTGGGACAAAAATCGTATTGATCAATTTCCTTGTTAAATACACTGGCTAAAGTCCATGAGAGGCTTCTATGTAGCTGCCTTCAAGCTCACAGGAAATTCCATGGCCTCAGTCATCACAAATTTGAGTTTGGACCAGGAAAATATATTGACAATCTGATTAATCAGACTTTCAAAATCGTAGAACACAAATTACAGGAGTATGCAGTTGTGATTCTTATTGATATTGCTGGTTTGGTGGCCAGAAATATTTGCTCTAGAATGAGATTTTCACTCTGCAGCGGAGTGTGCGCTGATATGAAACTTCCCGGCAGATTAAAACTGTGTGCCGGGCCGAGACTCGAACTCGGGACCTTTGCCTTTCACGGGCAAGTGCTCTACCAACTGAGCTACCCAAGCACGACTCACGCCCTGTCATCACAGCTTTACTTTGCCAGTACCTCGTCTCCTAACTCCCAAACTTTACAGAAGCTCTCCTGCGAACGTTGCAGAACTAGCACTCCTGAAAGAAAGGATATTGCGGAGACATGGTTTAGCCACAGCCTGGGGGATGTTTCCAGAATGAGATTTTCACTCTGCAGCGGAGTGTGTGCTGATATGAAACTTCCTGGCAGATTAAAACTGTGTGCTGGGCCGAGATCGAACTCGAGACCTTTGCCTTTCGCGAGCAAGTGCTCTACCATCTGAGCTACCCAAGCACGACTCATGCCCCATCCTCACAGCTTTACTTCTGCCAGTAACCTTCTGTAAAGTTTGGAAGGTAGGAGATGAGGTACTGGCAGAAGTAAAGCTGTGAGGACGGGGCGTGAGTCGTGCTTGGGTAGCTCAGTTGGTAGAGCACTTGCCCGCGAAAGGCAAAGGTCCCAAGTTTGAGTCTCAACCCAGCACACAGTTTTAATCTGCCAGGAAGTTTAAATATTTGCTCTATTTTGAGAACTGCAAGTACCTGGGTCCCTGTACAACAATCTTTGAGACTATTGTATGAACAGAGGAGTTGAGTGGCAAGAAGGCAACCACAAGGTTGTAAAAAGGATTACCAAATAATGTCCAACCATTGACCCATCTTCTGGGTTTACACAATTGAACAGCTCTTGAATTTAATTGAGGGAGATGGGATCATTCTGTATGCTGATGACCTGTTAGTTGTGATATCAGTCAAAACAAGAGCAGTGTTGGAAAACAAGGCCAGTGGTGTAACCAAAACAAATTATCCATAGCGGCACAAAAACAGTGTTCATAATGCTTAAAGGCTCACTACAAAGACACCCGGCAATTAAAATAAACAACACAAACATAAAATGTGAAGTAGTAACTAAATATCTTGTGGTACTTATTGAAAAATGACATTGCTTCAACAAACACAAATGACTAATCACAAACAAAGCCAAAAGTCTACTTTACAAATTAGCGACATTAAATTTGACAATATACAGGCTGCCACTCACACACATAAGTATGTACCACTGTGCATTTTTTTGTCAGTAACGAGCTTTGCAGCTAGTACATGGGCACATAGACTCCTTCTCATCATGAACAAGATCACTGTTAGGAGGTGGCAGAGGAGTGTGCTACTTAGACTATATGAGGCGTTCAGCACCACATCAGTTGATTTACTGTATGTGGTGCTCGGAATATACCTGATTGACATAACCATCAGATATCAGACTGTAACATACTGCCTAAAGATCAGTAGACTTGACAGAGTGTTGCAGATCGCTGGGCAGCACACAGAAGATAGGCGCCAACTAAAACATTGGCATGTGAACTCTTGGCAAAAAGGGTGCAACAAGACTGATAAGGGCCATCAAGTCTATTCATTTTTCCCCAATATCAGGGAGTGGTTATGGTTGTGCCATGTTAACCCCAGCCATGACATGGTTATTTTGTGACTGGATATTGCCCTTACTCTACACACTTGTAGTGTATGTTGCTTTCATAAAGTGATCATTGCACTTGCAGGAAAATTGGTTCCACAGAACATTTCCTTTTGAAATGCATTAGATATAGGTGCTTATGTAACAACATAGAAGACATAATGGAAACAACTCTATATACACAATTCACTGTGGAACCCTGATACATGGACACATCTGAATGCAATCACCAACAACATCTCGAAAGCAGAACATGACATATACAAACAGACTTATCAATACAGAAGGTGCAGAAGACAAAGACAGGCTGACACAGAGAGCTCAAGTGGCTCCAGTACTGACAATGATATGAGTGACAGCAGCAATGCTGACATAACATACACACAAAATATAGGTAACATAAAACACGTAAAACATGCACAACTATTCACATGAACATTAATCAAAAATTGCAATCTATATCTTATTATGAATTAATGTAATTAAAAGTAGGAGTAATTAGAATAGTTCACACATACATGTTGTTCTAGAATCAATGTTAAAACCTGTACCCAACATAAATGAACACATCATTGTAAATGTAATAATATGAATGGAATATAAATTTTATATAAAGTAAGCAAGCAAAAGCAAACACTGTAAATACACAATGGAAACAGATCATGCATATTACACAAGTCTACAAAATTAATGGGTCCACTACTTAAAAAAGTTATAGTTTTATTCTACAAAAATGTTTTTACAAGATTAATAATAGGTCAGTGGTGGCTTGTTATTTCTCCTAAAGCTATTTAGGAACAGTATGTGACTTAATTAGATTACGTTGAGGCAGGTTATCATTCCAAAGCCGTGTGGAGTTCGTTTACTAACTTACCTAGCTGTAGAAGCTGTTACGTAACCTAACAAACATCAACTCCCACAGCACTCTAACAAACAACATCATCATAGATTAGATCTGCATGGACTGAACAATTCAAGTTTTCCCAAAGAGGGACTTTCATGTGGAGAATTACTAAAATGGGTAGCTCCACATATGGACACTGGACTTGAACTTCAATAACAAATAGCTTTCCCCAGATGGTGTTGGTGAAGCTACATCTATATCTACTCTTTCCTGCCTTCTGCTATTCTCTTCTTAAGTTATACCATAAATTTATAATTTCCTACTTCCAAATTCCTGTACTTTAATTTTAAAAATAAGTGTAATTGCTGTAAGTAAGTAAAAGATAACAGCAAAGTGAAGACCTGAAAATTCCACGCAGCGCCACCTCCAAGTGGTGCTGATTGGGCAACAGTGCCCATGGCCTCAACTGCATAGCACAATTATTTTAACTGAATCAACTCTGAGTTCTTGGTGAAACATTATAAAGTGTTTTTTTTTTTTTTTTTTTTTTTTTGCCACATTTCACAAATTTTACTACAAAATCTAGGTTTTGGGTTATCAGCCCATTATCATCTTTGGAATCAGTAATTTACGTGAAAATGGGCTTGTAACTCAAAACCTTGGTTGTGTAGTAACCATAATAAAATTTGTGAAACAAGGCAATAAGCAGTGTTTGTGTAGTTAATGCATAGCACAATTTTGCTGCATGCTGGTGTCCATGGTTACTGTCTAAGAGATCTGTATGGAACACTATGGCCTGCATATAGCAATAAAATGGCAGGCCCCAGTAGTCATAATGCAGCTTGAAAAAAAAAAAAATCCTGAATCTATAAGGAAAATGCAGGATGGTTGCTTTTAAATGGTCATGGCCAATTTTCTTTGTTCTATAGGACTGTATGCTTCATATCTAATGATAAAAGCACAGAATTTTCACAGTTTAAGCCTGTGCCTGGACACTGAGATTAAGGTTTTCAATAGTTTCCATGAATCAATTGAGGCAAGTGCCAGGATGGTTCCTTTGAAAAGGATGTGGGCGGTCTCCTTCACCATCCTCACCCTACTGGATCATATGTGCAATATTTAATAAAGTCATTTCGGAATTACAGTAATAGCTCACACAACAAACCCTGTTAATGTAAAGATACTTAAATGTCAAACACATAACAGTAGTTATTCCTACAACTCAAGTATATTAAAGTGTTAATTTTTTAATAGAGCTAGAGGAGAGGAGAAAATGTTTTTCTTGGGATGCTTTACCTTCTTTGGTGGGCATTGCAAGCATCAAAGAGCTATTTAACTCACATAACTGAATACCAGTAATCAAGTATATGAACTCATGAATGATGATTGTAAAAGACAAATGAGATTACACTCCAAAGTTGTTGGTTGCCTTTCCAAATAAGAATGTAGGATGAATAAATGGGAATTAATGAGAAAAAATTATCTTATGGCATAATAGGCAGATATACTTTTGTGATTAATGGAGTGTGATTGATTTACTGGAAAAACACTTTAATAATTTTTTTCAATCTTCAGGTTTTGCTTTATCTTTTTTCTTTTGCATCTTTTCATCTTCTATAAGCTTTTTCTTCAGTTGGTCTCCGTTGCTGTCCGTCTTCAGTCCTACTTACAGCCTTAACTCTCCATTTTTTAACTTACTGCTCACCTTGTCTCTAACTTCTAACTTATTATATACATATGAATATAATAGAGGGAAACATTCCATGCGGGAAAAATATATCTAAAAACAAAGATGATGTGACTTACCAAAGAAAGTGCTGGCAGATCGATAGACACACAAACAAACACAAACATACACACAAAATTCAAGCTTTCGCAACCAACGGTTGCTTCATCAGGAAAGAGGGAAGGGGAGGGAAAGTCTAAAGGATGTGGGTTTTAAGGGAGAGGGTAAGGAGTCATTCCAATCCCAGGAGCAGAAAAACTTAGGGGGAAAAAAGGACAGGTATACACTCACACACACACACACACACACACACACACACACACACACATATATATCCATCCGCACATACACAGACACAAGCAGACATTTATATACATATTTATATACATATTATATACATATTTACTATTTGGTCAAAATCTTCAGAAACCAGTCCTGTCATTTGAAAGATACCAATCATGTAACAAACAGCACACACAAACTTGTTTTTATATTATAGTGTTGATTTCTGCTATGACTTTTCCTCAAGTTCTGATTCTTTGGAGATGATGAGGGGTATTACCATGTTTTGGACAAATAGATATAACACACAGATGACTATTTTATCTTAAATACAACAATAAAAGAATAGATTGCTACTCACCACACAGAGGAGGCACTGAGTAGCACACAAGCACAACAAAATGATTGCTCTATTTTAAGTTTTTGGCCAAAAGGCCTTCTTCTAAAGTAGAAAATACAAACACATTCATGCATAAAGAACACGCACACACGCACACACACACATGACCACTGCCTCTGGCCACTGATGCCAGACTGCTATAGCAGGTCAGCCTCAGTGGCCAGAGATAGTTGTTGTGTGTGTGTGAGTTGTGTTTGTGTGAATCTGTGTGCATTTTACACTTTAGAAAAATGCCTTTTGGCCAAAAACTTAAATGTATAGCAGTCTTTTTGTTGTACCAGACTTCAACTCAGTACATCCTCTATATAGTAAGCAGCAATGTATCCTTCTCATAATACTGTCATTATTGCATCTTGGATTTTCCATTGTTTGATTTTTATTGTATCCTGAAGGCATTACATGATTTTTGGGTTCAGGTTGGGGTTTGAAATGGGCTATCCAACAAGACAGCCTAATTTTTCTCAACCCCTCAAGCAGATGGTTCTTGCATTGTAGTGTGTAACATTATTGCATTGATACAGAAAACTGGTACTGAACAAAAATAATGGTCCATTCCCAAACAAAGAAGAAGAGTCTCAGACAATAAAACAACAGCCACCAAATTTCGGTGTTACCACAACACAATGCAGTAAATGTCTTCCACAATATATCTCACTGATAAACACAGAAATGTCTGACAGCCACTGAAGTCTATGATTTATGTTTGAGCTTAGTGCTTCCCTAACATTTACACCTTACAGTATCATGAACAAGGCATTGGATTCATGTACATTATATACAGTCTCCCTGACAGAACTCTGTATTGATTCATTCTGACAGAAAAAGAAAATACAGTGTTGATGCATAGTGTGTGAACTTGGATGCAGAGCCTGTTGTTTGAGAGTAAGCTCAATGGACTGGCTAGAGCTTTCTAACCACATTATACGTTACCCATTGGTGACATGTCATTGTGGATGATCCTCTTACTCTGACATGCTGCATCTCTCCTGAGAAAGAATACTACCTGAGACTCTTCCTTCTTTTGTTAGATGAAGGAACCTAATGTGCTGCATGTTAGTGATACAGTTGCTTCTGTGTATGTCTGTTGTCACAACTTAAACAAAAGCTTTTTCTGTCTTGATGTAACTAGAAAGCCTTTCAGTAAAGCCAAAGAAAAGGGTGAAATGAAATAATATTGTGTAAAAAACCTGAACTTACAGAATGCCTTGCAGACAGCAATATTTTCCAATAGTGCTACAAGAGGTACAATAAAAATTCCAGATCCAAGGTGTGAACACATGTCACCAAATGAATATGTAACTGTGGAATTTCCTGTTTCTAATGTCACAGTAAATGGCGGTAACTGGAAAGCTGGAAGTCCAGGAGGAATGGGACCTAAAGAAAAAGGATATTCACATATTAGTCAACATCACATACAGGTATTACTAATGCACTAGGATTCAATACTAACTTTTTTATTTCACAAAGTTTCTAAATGATAAATGAATTTAAAAACAAACCTATTAAGTTAAGAGGTGAATCCCCTGAGAGTGATAGCTGATGTCCTATGATGCCACATATAACAACTAGGATAGCATTGCGAGAAGTCCCAGTAAGCCAGATAGCTTTGTTTAGAATCCTGTGGGTGGTCGTCTTCTCTTCATCATCTTTTGGTCCTATTTTAAAATTTGCCAATACCTGTAACAGTCAAATTTGTCTATGAATGATGATTGCTGTAAAACACTAAAAATAAGACTTTAAGATTTCAATTTTTTCATAAACATCATGCCATCTGCTTTGTTCAGGTGCCTTCTATAGCTGTGTTGACACAAAAGAAACTTAAATAATAGTGTCTGTATACAAAATGGTTCAAATGGCTCTGAGCACTATGGGACTCAACTGCTGAGGTCATTAGTCCCCTAGAACTTAGAACTAGTTAAACCTAACTAACCTAAGGACATCACACACATCCATGCCCGAGGCAGGATTCGAACCTGCGACCGTAGCGGTCTCGCGGTTCAAGACTGCAGCGCCAGAACCGCGCGGCCACTTCGGCCGGCGTCTGTATACAAATCATACAGATAATTAGGTACATAAACAAACACAAATCATACAGATACAGATAAAAATCATACAGATAACCAAATACATAAACCAAATGAATTCTAAGTTAACATTATATCCAGTAACACATGGCTACGTTTAATTTAAGTTACTGATGTCCTCAAATTCATAAAATTCATGTACTCATCAACACTGTAAAAACTTTTTCCCTTGAGCTCATTTTTTAAAATGTGCAGCTTTGACATTTTAGCAGTGGCGTAGTGTGAGGGGAGACTTTGAGACTTAGTCTCCCCTGTATTCGTGCTTAAAAAAGATGCAATATTAATTCATAACAAAAATATAAACAGATTTCTACCAAGAGCACTAAATGTGTGAAAACATCAGTTTTGTAGGCCGTGCCACCGCACCCTGAGAATTGGTGTATCTGCCTGCTTGAGACTCGATTGCTCTCAGTCTCTGCCTCCCTGTGTGTGCCTGAGCGTTAGTGGCATTCTTGGCTCCCCCCCCACTTCCCCTTCCATGAAGGCCAGTGCGCTGCACTTGCTAGCAGATATCGAGACTAGTCCCTGCCGCTTTTATGCTGGCTTTTAACACAGAAGTGAACGGTTCCTCGGTTTGTGTTCATAGTCATTCTTGTGTGATTTTAGTGCATATTTTCATTGTGTCGCCAACATGAGTGAGCCAGCAACTGCACATTTTATACAATTTTTATTAAAAACGCCTTTTTCTACATTAACATATGAAAAAAAGTGCGAATTGAAGGACAAATGACCTACTCCATGTAGTTTTAAGTGAAGCCAAACAAAAACACACTTTTCAGACTGCCTGGTACGAAAAGTCTTCTTGGCTGACTGCGAATGCAGTTAATAATAGATTATATTGTTATATATGCCTTCTGATTGGTGGTGAAAAGGAATGATGCAATAAAGAACTTTGACAGGGAAGCACAAAAGCATAAGATATCAAAGCGTCACCTGCAGAACATAGACTCATTTCAGTTACTGGGCAAAAGTAGAATTGAGCACGCCCTTCCTGGAGCCGCTCGTCTGACAGCAATAAAATACAACAAAAATCATTCAAATGGTTCTGAGCACTATGGGACTCAACATTTGAGGTCATCAGTCCCCTAGAACTTAGAACTACTTAAACTTAACTAACCTAAGGACATCACACACATCCATGCCCGAGGCAGGATTCGAACCTGCGACCGTAGCAGTCGTGCGGCTCCAGACTGTAGCGTCTAGAACCACTCGGTCACTCCGGCCAGCAAAATACAACAAACAAGTTGCATCCAGCAGGAGAGTATTGGCTCATCTTATTCAGGCAATTGTATTACTTTGTAAACAAGAACTAGACTTTTGCGGCCATCGAGATGATGAAACCTCCAGCAACAAATGTAACTATCTCAAATTGTTGGATTTACTAGCTCAAGGAGAGCAGTTAATCCGAGACCATCTGTCATCATCTTCAACCTTCAAAGGAACTTCTCCAGATATACAGAATGATGTAATAGAAATGATAACTTTGGCAGCTAATGAGAAAATAAAATCTGAAATTCAGAACTGCAATTTCATTTCGATTCAAGCTGATGAAACATTAGACGTGTCATGCAAGAGTCTAATGAGTATAATATTCAGGAACGGTATTGCAGACAGAATTGAGGAAAGAATAGCTGGATTTTACAATGTTTCTGGAGATAAAACTGCTAAAGGTTTGTCAAACATTATTCATGCAGTATTGAAAGAATAGAATGTGGAAGGAAAAGTGGTCAGTCAAACATATGATGGCACTTCAGTAATGGCGGGCAGAGAAAGAGGACTACAACAATTGGTGAAGCAGTTCTGCCCCTATGCGCTGTTTATTCATTGTTATGCACACCAGCTGAATTGGGTACTGTTACATGCCTCCAAAACCATTCGACAAGTACGCATGTTTGTAAGTGATCTTACTGCATTCCATTTGTTTTTCAGCAAATCATCAAAACGAACTGTATTGCTAACTGAGAAGGGATTTAAACTGCCACCTGCAAACAACACTTGCCGGAACTTTCGTTCCAGGGCAGTTTCAAGAACATCTAATCATTTCTTAGGTGTATATAGTGTTTTTAATTGTATATTTGATGATACAGACTCTCAGTGGGACCCAGAATCTTTGAGCTGTGGTGTGGGAATGAAACGACAGATGGATGATCCTATGTTTGCCTACTTGCTTTGCTACTACCGAGGGTGCTTGGTTTATGTTGAACATCTCTTTAATGTGCTTCAGTCAAAATCTGTCAGTATAACAGCTTGCCATGATGAAATAAGAACTGTTTTGAGAAACTTACGAAAGTTAAGAACAGAAACATTCGTTGATGAATGCATTAAATGCAGCTTGTGTTTGAATGGCAACTTATCATTCTGTGACAGTCAAAAGACATCTCTCAGGGCACTAACTTAACGAGATACTGGATTTGCAAATTGTTCAGATGGAAAGGTAGTTTCCCCAAATTCAGTTTGTTGAACTTCTGAACAAAAAGTGTTTTCCCAACTGTCAACAAGAATTCCCAAAGTTGAAACTGCTTCAATTATTAGAACAATATTCTTTTTTCAAACAACAACAACTTGAAAGTGAACTGTGTAACATAAATGCTGATAAGAAAAATCACTTATCTCAAGGAATCCTCTTAAAGTTAATTGTCAACAGTGATTTAGACTTCGTTTATGAAGAAACTTCGAAGTTCCTTGCATTTGGTTTTGACCCTACCAGCAACTACAGCAAGCAGTGAACGAAGCATGAGTGCTCTTAAACGAGTGAAGAATTATTCATTATGTCGCAACAAGTTGAAAATGCACATCGAGTGAAGAATTATTTAAGGAATTCAATGTCCAACATCCAGCTGTCGTTTTTGAGCAAGTTAGCCATAGAAAAGACACTACCTGGAGAGCTATCCAGTGATCAGATCTTTGTAGACCAAGTTATAGGCTTATTCGTGGAAAGAAAAGACAGGCACATTGCACTTGTGTACAAGAAAATATAAGTGCTTCTTCTCCTGCTGCTGGGGTTCTAAAAATCTGTCATCGTTTCTTGAACAAGTTAGTTATTATTATTATTATTATTATTATCATTATTAGTGGTGGTGGTAGTGGTAGTGGTAGTAGTATTAGCTGTTGTTGTTTTATTTGATGCATTTTGTTTAATTTGTTTAAATTATTGTTTATTGTACTATTTTGTCTCCCTATAATAACTGCAGGGTCTCCCCAACCTTGACAATCATGCTACGTCACTGCATCTTAGTAACTCTACAAAGAATTTTGGGATGATATATCACACTTTTTTATTACTGGGCTTTCTGATGTATGTCTCTATGGAAGTCAATTCTGTGTCTAGTTTCATAGTCATGGTAATCATTGCTCATAGCAAAGAAATGGGGATGGGATTTCAAAAGGCACATATTTTCATAGATATATACTTATGGAAGAGTCATAACTTTCATTTCTTTGAATATTTTCCTACTGGACTCCCTAGGTGCAACCTCTTTCATAATTCTTATTGCTCATTTTTTAATAATAAAGAAGTGTTTTGCTAGACTTGAAAACCCCAAAATAAGACATTACACAGCAGCAGACTATTTCATCGAGAACCAAAACTGGACCAATTAAAATGATAAACATCTGGACTTTGCCAATTGCAGAATCACACTACAGTTCTTGTTGTTAAATCACAAGGTAACAACTCACCCTCATCAATAGCAGCACCACAATGCAGACAACACCCAAAACACTGTCATAGAGTTTTGTGTTATGCATGTTCTTGAACAGACTTCCCCATACTTCAATGAAAGTACTGCCCTCTGCTGTGATTCCCAACAAATCCTTCATCTGTGATGTTACAATCATGAGAGCAGCTGCTGATGTGAAACCTGATGACACTGGTCCAGATATGAAGTCAATAATGAAACCTGCAAAAACAAGATGAAAGAATGTTTTAATCCACTGCTGATCAAGAATTCTGTTTTTGTATCTGGGATGCGTGAATATTATATATTTACTATAATATTATTTATATTATATTTTGTAGTAAAATATCTTTGTAAACAGTGCATCTCATCTGCCTATGAGTGAATAAAAATGTAATTCTGCATGGCATTGTTCACTGGGATATCCCTTTGGGGTTCAGTCACCTAATTCTGAAAAGCTTTCTTTTCAAGCTAGCTGGAAACTTTTCTCAGCAAAATGTATAATGAGTTCAAGCTCTTTCCAGTTGGTAGGAATCAATTTGTTATTGAAGTCTACCCAGTCATCTTGGTCTATGATTGAGGACAGGCACAGAGGAGTATGTTACTGGTAGCATGATCTCCATGTTTTCTAAACTTGTGTTGTGACTGCATGCCAGTTTCAAATCCCCATCTGTTCAGACTAGATCAAACAACAGCAAGGACATGTTCGTATCTGGCATTAAGTCCCAATAATGAAATTCTATCTGAAATATTTATTTTATTTTTATGTTAACGTTCTTACTGTTACTAGATGATGAGAAAGGAACATACATTGTAGCCTGGGAGACATACAGAATATTTTTTGGTAGCTCATGTGATTCATGCATGTTTCACACGCACATTTCCAAGCACATGTATAACACAAGAAATAATCTAAAACATGAAGTTGCATTACATCAAAAAACTGAGGCTTCAATAAAATGAAAATAAATGAATGAAAACTTAAAAAGTGCTCTACATCACACAAAACCGATCGATGTTACACAAATTCTGTGTAGTCGTGTAGTGAGGTTGTTCAGAGAAAATGGTTACTTCATTAGAATGACAACTGGTGAAGGTATAATAGACAGGCAAACACAAACTGGGTCACTTTTGAATAAAGTTTCAAACTATAGGGGTCTTTTACAGGTTATCAATGCAGATGTTCATGTTCAGTGTAAAATTTTTTGTCTGGCATGCCAAGAGAACCCATTTACAGAATGTGGTGTGCTGCAGAGGTTAAATCTGCCACAGTTCAATGTCAAATGTCTCACCTTTAATCAGTCTCTGCTGAACACAATGGTTGATTTAGAAGTTCCTCCTATGAGACTTCACTAAACACAGGATATTTTAAATATTAATAATAGTTCTTGTGTGTGGCCATTTGCAAGGCATTTGCTACCTCAAGTGAGGCCTACAATTTTCTCACTCATTGTGATGCTCTTTGTAAGACATGCACGTAGTTTTATCTCTGTTGCCAAGGAAGCTTTTTCTAGGACTGGTGGCTGTTACAGTCTCAAATTTGAAGAAGAGGGGACATCACTGGTACATGCAGTTGACAAACACTAATAAACTGAATGTTACATACTTCTAGGCATTAAATTAAAATTCAATTATCTCTAAGACATCACTCATTTATACAGAGACAAAAAATCAGATATGGTCTTACATACAACCTGTCACATCCTTCCTATATTATAAATAGAACATAAAGCAGGAAACATTGCAGGAACACCTGTCACAAATTTTGAATCCAATGTAATGAAACACTGCACTTTTGGACAGTTTAAAATGAAGTTTGCAGCATTACTACTTGTGCATTTTCAGCTACCTACTGAGAGACCGCAGGGAGAAATTTGATGAAATTCCCATGTCACTGTTGTAGTACAGTTTGTTACAGAAGAATACATGTAATACAACACCTTTAAGATGAAGATCACTGACTAATGTAACAGAGGTTAGGAGTAATTTTAACCTGAAAAGTATTGTTAAATAGTTGAATTTTGATACCATTAGGGATTTGTAAATTGTTTAGACTTCAATTTTGAATGTGAGTGTTACACTTTTGGAGAGAATGGGGTATGAGACAATTAAAACATTTACAAACTGAGCTTTTTTCATGTAGTTTTTCCCTTAGTGCATCATATATAGATCAAGAGCAGTTTCTTTATTGCAAATGGTATCACCCATTACAAAGAATGTGTGTGCAAGCCATGGTTCATATTTTCAAAACATTATCTGCTAAACAAACAGATCTGTTTGCAGGGTTGGCACATTAGGAAGCTTTATTCCAAGTGTCTTTCCTGCTCACTATTAAGGTTGTGTTTTTTTACAGAAAATATATATGGTTAGCTATTTTTCCCAAAGACGTGCAGGATTCCTTTCCAAGTTGCAAGGTGTTAAATGAGGCAGTGGAGCTTATCTGTTCTACACTTTGTTCATCAGTATGAAAGACATAGCATGTTCAGCTGTAAAATGTAACATAACAATAAGATTAATAACAGAAAACTTAAGGTTCAACAACTACAAATTTTGAGCTTTGTAATGTTGGCCACAACTACACAATGTGCAGCTGCAAACAGTACATGGTCAGAACACATCCTGAGGTGCAGTTTCACAAAGAATACTAGCCCTGAATTTACAGCAAAATACTTGGAACTTATATGTGATGTAATCCATCAGCTACACCATGTGCGTGATAAATAATTACTCAAGTTATTTCAAGCATGATTGGTCTCACAGTTCTTGTCTCATTTATTTATTTATTTAGCATCCGTGTCATCATACAAGTTATATTGGTCTTGTCATACATAGATATTAACAATATAGAATATACAAAATGAAATTGTCTGCAATTGGATCTGTCATACACAGAAATTAAAATATAGAATGTACAAAATGAAATTGTCTATAATAAATGACAGCGAACTTACAGCTTCTTCCCACATAAATGGTTCATAGTAATTTGCATCTCAGTAACAATATATAACTTGTACTATAAATGGTAATGTATAATAAAAGCTGAAACAAACAAAGATAGAAAATTTTGGAGGTTAGTTTGTAATGTCATTTGCTTGGTCTTCAAGTTATTCGTTTATTGAGTAGCAACATATATCAATTAAAAATTTTCTAAGTTCCAGTTTAAAAGTTGTATTGTCCTTTAAATCTCTCTAGGGTTTATTACACATCTCCTGTTTGAATGGTTTCACCAGCAACACTTCATTTCACTACTCTCATTGAGCTCGTCACAGTGCAAGTTATCATACTTTAATGTAAATGGGGGGGGATATATCATTTGGATGAATCATAAAAATGTTGTTTACTTTTAAATATTTCATTCCCCTTTACATTTTTCGTAGTTTGCTTACAATACATGGACATAATATGCATCAAAATAACTGTTGGAGACTTCTGTCCATTACCTAATATATGTTTTCTGAATTTATCTTGCACTTTTAGTTCTTACGATGAAATATGCCTTAAATTTATTTATTTATTTATTTATTTAGTCCTTCAAATCCTATATGTATAGAATATATACAAGGATATTGGACATGGTTAGGTATTTACAAGATAAAATACAGTTTGTATTGCAATCCTAAGGACTAGATATTGAAGTAATTTAGCACAGATTCATAAATACAACAAACATTACAGGCAACATACAAAGTAGAATATTAATAATGCATCTTTATTTTTGTTGTTTGGCTTTTATATATTCTGTCAGACTGTAAAAGCAATGATCAATTAAATATGCCTTTACTTCAGCCTTAAAACTACAGAGTTTACCTATTGATTTAATATGTTTAGGTAGATTATTGAAAATCTTTATCCCAGTGTGTAGTGTGCCTTTTTGGCACAATGATGTTCTCACCTGTTTCATGAAGGTCAGATTTTTGCCTTGTACTGTGTGCATGTATATCTTCATTTTTTAACAAGATATTTGGGTGTCTATCGATATGTTGTTTGATGAAAACTGATGTTTCATAGATAAAAATGCAAGGAAGAGGAAGAACTGACAGTTTTTTGAATATGGGTCTGCACGATTTCGTATTGTTTACCCCTTCAATAATTCTTAGTATTCTCTTTTGCATCCTGAAAAGTTTAATATTTGTTGTTGTATTGCCCCAGAAGATTATGCCATATTTAATTACAGAATGCACATAGGAGTAGTATACATTTAATAGGCTGGCTTTGCTGCAACAAATTTTTAAGATCCGTATCATGTAACAGGTTTTGCTTAGTTTTCTTTGCAAATATTCAATATGTACCACCCATTTTGTGTTGTTCTGGAGCCAGAGTCCCAGAAATTTAGTGCTGTCAACACTTTCAAGAACTCTGTCCCTAAGTTCTATTTCTATGTTTGGGTGGTGTCTTCCTTTTACATTATAGAAATTCAGTGCTACTGTCTTTTCTTTGTTTATAATTAGCTTGTTGTAGCTGAACCACTGTTCTACACTGTTCATTGTTTGGATAGCGGAGTCTTTAAGTTTTTCTTCTGTTTTACCACTAATAAGGAAGCTTGTATCGTCTGCAAATTGGAGGGTAGTTTGGCAATACTTGTTGTACATAAGATCATTGACATAGAGGAGAAACAGAATGGGTCCTAATACTGATCCTTGAGGGACACCATATTTCACATTTTCATATCCTGAATAGTAGTAGCTGATTTTGTTATGGTCAGTATATTGCACTTCAACCACCTGTTTGCGACCACATAGGTATGTCTTGAGCCACTCATTGGATGTACCTCTAATTTCTAACTGGTCAAGCTTCTGCAGTAGGGCACTATGGTCAATGACGTCAAAAGCTTTAGATAAATCAAGACATATGCCTGTCACAAACTCACCTGCATCCAGTTTAGTGTAGATTTCATTAAGAAATTCAAATATTGCACTTTCAGTTGAATAGCCTTTCCTGAAGCCATGTTGTGAAGGAGAGAGAATCTTATTTTTATTTAGGAAATCAGACAATCTCTTATAAAAAACTTTTTCTAAAATTTTAGAAAATACAGGCAGTAGGGCTATTGGTCTATAATTTGAAACACATTCTGGATTTCCTTTTTTGAACAGTGGTTTCAGCTTTGCTGTTTTTAAGCATGAAGGGAAGGTTCCTGATGCCAGTGAGCTGTTGCACAAATGTGTCAAGGGTTCAGCTAAGGCAAGACAGCATTTTTTAATAATTGCATCTGGTATTCCATCAATTCCACATGAGTAGCCTGTTTTCAAGGTTTTTATAACTGATAAAATTTCTTCAGAATTTGTGGGTGAAAGGAACAAAGATGTAGACACATTTCTCACACTATTGCATGTTGGAGGTGATATTTTGTTGTGTTCTTCCAGTCCACTCACCCACTGTTCACTTACGTTTGCAAAATATTTGTTGAAGGTCCCTGCAATTTCTGTTGGGCAAGAAATCATTTGTCCTTCATAACATAAGTTCACATTTTTATATTGTTTAGTTTCCCTTGTTGTTTGATTTTTTATAACTTTCCATATAGCTTTAGATTTGTTTTTTGAGTTTTCAATGTATTTGTCATTTGCCATTGTTTTAGCTTTCCTTACAACATTTTTGAGGATCCTCTTGTAATTCTTCAGGTACAAATGAAATTCATGGGGCATGTTCTGTGTCTTTGCTATATCGTGTAATCTTCTTTTCTCTGCACAAGATATTGTAATACCTATTGTAATCCATTTGTTCTTTTTGAAGTTAGGTTGACATTTTTGCTTTTTTAATGGAAATGCAGCTTCAAAGTATGATATGAAGATTTCCATGAATTTTTCAAACTTTTTGTTAGTATTTTCACAGGTATACACTTCATACCAAGTTTCTTCACTTAGTCTCTGTACAAAAAGGTTTATTTGTTTGTTAGTGAATTTCCTTGCTTCTTTTACAAGTTCCTCTTTCTCAGTTGTTTCACTTGGGGTGTGCAAAGCAATAAACTGTGCATAGTGATCACTGAAGCCAGTATTAAGATTTCCAGCACAGAACTTGTGATTTACATTTTTGTTTATTAATATCTGATCAATTGTTGAGCTAGTTGTTGGTGTAACTCTTGTAGGAGAGTCTATGGTGGCTTTTATGTTATATGTTTCCAGTAGGGTCATCAAGCTTTGCTGGTCTTTTGAGATTTCTTGAAAATCAATATTAAAATCTCCACATATGATCACTGTTTTGATGAAGTTTTTTATAGTATTTAAAGCTGCTTCTAGTTGGTGACAGAAATCATTTAAGTTCCCATCAGGGCTCTTATATACACAGATGATTATTAATTTTAATGCAGAGAGTTCAACTGCGGATACTTCAAAAATTTTCTCTTCAGCTAACAGTTCAATGCATTTTATGTTACAATAATCAATGCCACTTTTAACAAATATACATCACCCTCCATGACTGGATGTAATTCTAGAAAATGATGAAGAAAGATTGAAGTCTGAAAGTTTTGTGACTGACATTGCATCTTTAGGCAGCCAGTGTTCAGTTATACACACTACAGAAACGTTTTTTAGCTCATCAGTACATAAAATTTCAACTTCATTTAATTTGTTTAGCAATGATTGGACATTTTGATGAATCAGCATTAAATTAAAGGGTTTGTTAGGCTTTGGCATATTGTTAGGCTTTGGCATATTTAATTGATCACTTACCTTTACCTTGTCAATAAAAAATCATTCAAGTGTGCTGGAAGTGCTGCTTTTCTTTTCCCGACAGCACCTATTCTTCTATTATCATCTGCAGCAGAATTTTCTTCTGTGTCTGGCTCTCCTGGTAGTTTTTCAGCTACTGCACCTGCTGTTGATAATATTGCTGCTGGTGTTAGAGCTGGGTCTGCAATTGGTAGAGCTGTTACTGCATTCATTGTGCCTGAATATTGGAGGCACCCAGTTCCTTCTTTTGTTGTTGGTGTTGGTGAGTGAGGTCTTGCTGGCGTTGTTTCCTTCGAATATTTGGGGGGCCAATCCAGGATAATTTTACTTTTGAGTGTTTGATGCCTCTTGGTGATAATTTCTTCAATTTTTGCGACGAGCAGTTTTTTCCCCATGTTGTTAACGTGCAATCCATGTAATGTGTGGAATCTGCGCCCAATATTATTAACATTTACGAGTTCTACATTTCTGAAATGTTTGCAAAGTAATGAAATTTGTTGGTTGGCATTGATTATTTCTTTATTTATGCATGACCAAGACGGTAAGTCATGCCGATGTGAAATGTTCAGCACTAAAACATTTGTGTGTGTCAACTGTCCTAAGCACCTTTTTAGTTCTTGTTTTGCTTTGTGGGTTTCGTTTTTATATACGTCATTTGACCCACCAATTAGCACAACAAAGTCTTCAGAGGATAAGTCAGCAACGTCTGTGGATTGTACATGATTGCAAACTTCCGACATAGAAGCACCAGGCTTTATGTAAGTGATTGTTTGTAAACTGGACTGATCATTCAGAAGGCGAGCAAATCCACGACCATGACTGTCTGCCATCAAAACTACTTTTCTTCGTTTAGGTTTCTCTGCCTGTTTAGAAGGTCCACTGTCGTTATGGCCAAACAATTTAGTATCAGTGCTGGACATATACTTGATATTTGGGTCACGCAAGTGTTCAGGTCTTTCAGTTTCATTTCCTTTCATAACAGTAGTTGAGTTGTTAGGCATTCTTTTGGATGTATCACTCAGCATATTTGTAGTTTCATATTCAGATCGGAAGTTAGTTTTATCACATGCACAATGTTTCTTACTTTGCACGGTTGATTGTACACTGAACCTGCTTGTAAACGCGGTATTAGGGTCATACAATAATCTTTGTTGAGAATGAGGCACTTTGTTTTTCACTTTGCCTGAAATTTCGTGGTTACTGTGAGGCAAGTTTGATGTAGGTTCACACTTTCTGGTTGTAAGTTTTTTTAGTTCGCTCATCAGAGTATTAATGGTTAATTGCAGACTACTTAAACGATCATTAGTGTTTTTAAATGTGACACAAACATAAACATTAGGCAATGTTACAAGTCAGTCTGTTGCTACAATCTTTATTTGGCATTCACATTCATTGGTTTTGGCTACTCTCAACCAAATTATCACCTTTCAATGTAACTTAGACCTCTAGTGATACTACAAACCAGTCTGTCATTGCAGCCAATTTCAGGGATAAAATATCTCATTTTACCGTTCACAGGTACAATATTAAAAAATAGACAATGTAACTTTTATGATGTATTCTACTAAAGAATGTACTTTTTACTTTTCAATCCAGTCTCATGTCAGTGTACATTAATTTTAGTTTGCTAGGCAACACACTAGCCTTTTGTTGATCAATCAGAAATCATCACATTCAAAAGAATTAGAGAATTCCATATCTTCTCAGTAACATATGGGTCTGATGCTTCCAGTGACAGGAAGCAGAGATATATAAATCTCAGCTCAGTAATTTATGCTAAACCAAATAAATAAATTTACAGTATGACTTAAAACATCGAATAGAACAAAATAAATAGCATCAGCATGGGTTTCCAGGGGGTAAAACAATATAGAAAACAGTCATATATAAATGTTTGAATGTTCATACTTATTAATATTTTGAACATTAACCTTCGTGACACATAACTGTGAATTCTGTCTTAATCTAATCATTGATGAATTTACATTGAAATGAAACATCAAAAGAAAAAATGAAGCAGATTTGCTTACCGAGACCCAGGATCCCCATAATGACCTGGATGACTCCGGTGAGGAAGCAAAGAAGCACGGCATGTTCAGGACCCATGCCACGCACTGACTGAAATGTCAGCAGAGAGATGACAGCAGAAGGGCCCATGGGTACATCCTTGCAACTGCCAAAAAGCATGTACAGGATGCAGCCCATGAAAGAGCCATACAACCCATACTGGAACACACAAAAAGATGGTGGCTTCTGTGCAAGTGCATGTTATTGTGGAGTATAGTGTCCTGATTGATTTCCGATAAGGATTCAAAAAGAAATAACTGTCAAATGGGAATAATTTGCTACAAGGGGGATGCATGTGGCTTCAGCTTTAACCAAAAAATATACAATAGCCTCTTGTATACATCATGGTGGGCTCACAACAGATAAAATATACCTTGGTCTTGCCATATTGCATAGAGAAAATAAGTGATTCAGTTTAAAGTGATACTTTTAGTCTACTGTAACTTGAAATTTATAGACATAAAATGAAATCTGCTGGTGGCGTTCTCACCAAAGAGGTGTAGTAATTCCACTGTAATATCTTCCTCAAAACTGAAAATGTGCAAAATTTCAGTTCGTTTCAGCTGAAAATTGCTCCTAGGGAACAGGAAGCTTATTGTAGAGAACAAGTCACAACTTTTTGTGAAATAATGACTACATTATTTTCATATATAACAAAGTGAACCAATGTGTTCCCTTTGTGGTGTCAACAGTTCAATTAAATTCACCTAGATGTCAATAATTAGCTTTTTTTGAACAGAATTTATATTGTACAGTTAGTATTGTATACTATGAGTTAATTTTATAAGGAAATGAAGGCTACAGTTGTAAAATTTTGTTATGTTGCCTTTCTACAAATATAATACAATTTTTTAAAATAGTGTTGTAACATGAACTGTCTATACTGTGTCTTGTTCTCTACACCCAGGAGGGTGCTTTAACAACATGACTGAATTTTCTCATATTGAGAACTGTGAAGGAGTTGTCTATGTCTTACTTTCAGTAGCGAGGATTGCAGAAATTAGTCTGTATTGTTGACAAATGGTTTCAACAGGTGTAACTGTAATTTTATGGTCTTTAAAAAAATTTTTTTTCACTTGTGTTCCATTAGAGAACTTGTACCTCATGCCATGTTGTCATTATGGTGGATAAAATACAGTACATTATACAGGATGTCCATAAAGTCCCTTTACAACTTCAAAATTTTATTACAATGGCAGTTGTTGAAATATTTTAACAAAATTTCTGTTATTGTAATCACTGTTTTCTAAAGTTTTTATGTATACTAAAATTTTGTGTTTAAGATACTCTGTTGATGGCAGGAACTGAATCTCTACAAAATGGCAACTCCTCAAGAGAAGGCACAATGTGTGCCCTGGTTTATTGAGACAAAATCGGATGTTCAGACTCAGTGAAATTTCAGAACGAAGTTATGAAGAGATCCACCATCATGCCCTTCAATCCATGCATGGCACAAAAAATTTATGGAGACAGAGACTTTGTTGGATAAAGGGAGGAGCAGGTGACCAAGAACATCCAAGGAAAACATCGATTGTGTTTTAAACGTCTTCTCTCATTCACCTACGAAGTCCATCTGCACTACTGCCAGAAAGTTGCAACTACCACATTCAGCTGTGCATAAGGTCCTCCACAAGAACTTATGGTTGTACACTTACAGAGTGCAACTGTTACAGACACTTGAGCCAAACGACAAGCCAAAATGGACAGAGTTTGCACTCAACATGCTGGAACACTTTTAGAGGATGAAGCATTTGTCAGGTAGGTTTGTTTCAGTGACGAGGCAACTTTTCATGTTTCTGGGACATTAAACAGACACACTGTGAGACTCTGGGTATCTGAACACCCCCATGTGACTAGGGAGCTTCACTGGGATAGTCCAAAAGTGCATGTGTGGTGTGGAATCATGTGCAACCGAATAATTGATCGATTTTTCTTCAGTGAGTCAACAATTACTGCAGATGTTTACCTCAACCTTCTGACCAAATATAGAGCACCGCAACTGATTGGCTTACAGTCAATTATCATTTTCCAGCAAGATGGTGCACCAACACATTGGGGACTGCATGTTCATTGGTTCTTCAGTGAAACATTTCCAGGCAGATGGATTAGGAGGGATGGGCCAATTCATAGCCACCACATTCACCAGATATCACTCCCTTTGACTCTTTTCTATGGGGATATGTAAAAGATATCGTGTATGAGACACAGATATGGGACATTCCTGACATGAAGCAAAGGATTCATAATGCCATTGCCACCATTGATGAAGCTATGCTACAGCAAACATGGCAAGAGATTGAGTACCATCTTGAAGTGCTTCATGCAACTAAATGTGCCCATATAGAGGTCTATTAAACACTGTCAAAATTTTTTTATAAATACTAATTACAATAAAAGATATGTTGTTAAAATATTTCAATAACTGCTGTTGTAATAAAATTTTGAAGTTGTAAAGGGACTTTATGGACACCCTGTACATAGGTTTGTCAAAAATAAAACCATTCTACTTCTGACTTTATGATTTGGGTAAGTTGGATCGATGAAATATGTAACATGTCGTACACAAACCTTTGTGAGTGCTACATATGTGAACATTCCCATGTGCACAAGGTAGTTTTTAACTGTAAATGGTTTTATTTTTGACAAACCTACATATAACATACTGTATTTTATCCTCCATAATGATGACATGACACAAAGTATGAACTCACAATGGAACACATTTTCTAACAAAAATTTGTTGAAGCCAGAAGATGACAGTTACAACTGTCAGAACCAGTTGTTAACAATAAAGACTTATTTTGATGACTTGTTCATCATTGTATTTAGATTGAACAAACCATATGTTTTACTTCTTTAAAACACCTTGGATTATAATTATAGATGAGCAGCACTTTCTTTTATCATTCATAAACAATTTTAACTTAAATATTTGGCAACAACAGAAGTCACATTTCAAACATAAATTTAAAAAAAAATGTATACTCTAATTTGGATCATTGTACAATTTCATTGTAAACATGTATTCATATTTGTGCGTAGGCTTTATATGGAACTCTGCATTTCAATTTGTTACTACTGTGATCCTATCTGGTGGCTGACTATAATATCTATGATGTTTGGTTGGTTGGTTCCTTTGAGAGAGAGAACCAAACAGTGAGGTCACGGGCCCCATCAGATTATGGAAGGAAATTGGCCATACCTTTTCAAAGGAACCATCCTGGCATGTGCCTAAAGTGATTTAGGAAAGTCATGGAGAACTAAAATGAGGATGGCCAGACACAGGTCTGAACCATCACCCACCCAAATGTGAGTCCAGTGTGTTGACCACTGCACCACCTCACTCGGTCTCTGCTATGTTTACTACCCAGTGTCAGTGTGTATGTGGCTTTTAAGTGAGCATGAGCATGTACATTCAGTGCACAGTACATGGTATTTTATATAATGATTGTTTTACCTTTGACATACTAATATACTATGCCATGCATGTTCTTGGATTGTTTATTTATTATGTGTTACAAATCATTGTACACATGGATGAGCTGCTTTGAAGTGTAGTGAATATGGTACGTTATGAATCCATATTATGTTAAAAATGTTATGTAGGTATCTCACACCCAGTTTTTGTGTTTACTGAGTCTATGCTTTACAGATCTGAAGATGATAAAAAAGTTTTGCCAAAACCAGTAATCTGAATATATGCTCTACTAAAGTGATCATGGGATTTTGAAATGGATACTTCTATTTTCATAAGGGTCTGTGGAAAATATCTTCCAGCTGCTGTACCAGCAATTCAGACAGTATATGAAATGGCAGATAGCACATACCAGTATGACTCATGGTTTGAAATCATTCCCTCATCCAGGGAAATTAAGTTTACATCACAAATCCAATGCAGTCATGGTGCATGGAACAACTTCTGTTTACATGTGTAAGGATCGTTTATAAGAAAGACTTGAAAAACTTGACTGCAAGTCTAACTACATGGACAGGCAGGTAGGAATGTACATAATTAAATCGATGTACCTGACAGTTTTTCAATTTTTAGGCTCAAAATAGCTAACAGGAAACTTCTGGAAATAGATGTTTCTTTGATGTTCCTTGCAACTCTCCACAACTATTTTAATAGTCTGACTTGCATAAGACATGTGGTACACATCCACATTAAGAGAACTGGATTGTCTTTTACATTACAAAGAAAACTTCCTATTTTTGTTGATGGGAGCGAAAAACTCTAGCTACCTTGTTTCCATAGGAGACTACCGAACGTTTTAGAGATTGGGTATATAAACAATTCTTAGCACCTCTTGTTGTTTATCATTCAAAACATCTTCCTCAGGTTTCATTTATTTTGCCTGCTACACTCATTCAGTTTGTTGATTTGAGCACCCAGAACACTATTTGTAGGTGTTATAATCCTTTATCAAGGCTGTAGTTATCTGAAAGCATTTGAGCTCTATGGGCCAGATACTTTCACTTTGAACTTCTTTGCAATACATGGCCCAAGGCATGGGTACATGTTTTCTATGTATGTATTGAGATGCAGGGAATTCTCTTATTGGAACTTTGTCTGAATCTCAGCTTGTCCACTTTATAGGTATATACTGACTCGAAGATAAAACACATGCTGACATTATCATGTCTTGTGTAAATTAAAGTACTAATTCTTAAAATACTTTCTTTGTAGTAATTATTTAATTTATTAACTAACTTCTAAAGTAAATATCATTTTCATCAATAATACTGGTTCTAGCTGCAACATATTACTGTAGTAATATTTAGGAGATTAAATTCGCATTCAATTTGTCTCTTTGTAGCTCAAATAACAAATACCCATTGCTAATGCTAACCAAATCCTCCTTTTCATGCTAACAGTGCCCTGCTGCTCATTTTTGTCTCGCAGCCCCTTGAGAAATGAAAATCCCACCTCTTCCCCCCCCCCCCCCCCTCCACACACACACATACCTCCCCCATACCATCCCTCTTCTCCATTCCTCACCACATGGGATGCTAGAGCTGAGGTTGAGTTGAGATCTACTGTGTCAAACTGTCACACTTTGATCAGACAGAATTTACATAGTTTGTGCACAAGTGTGGCAACAGTAGGATGAAAGGGGTCGATGGAGGGGAGACAGGCTGGTTTGTATGGAGGGGTGGGGGAGGATATAGTAATGTATACATAGAGGAGAGCAGCTAGGAAAATGTGTAGATGAAACAGCTCTGATGGCAGTAGCACCTGAGCTGGAAGACCAACGATGCTGGCGTAGGCGAGTGACTGGGGAATGACAGTGAGTCCAACTGTGATGCCGGCCACCAAATCCCCCACAGCATCCTCTGTAGAGTAGTGTGGCAGCCATGACAGCACGGGCAGCCTCTTGAGCAGTGTCTTCTGTGAGATTGCCCTCTTCAGCCAAATGTGCATCCTCTGGTGCAGGGACTTTTCTGAACAGAGTGAAGCCACTGTACAGTCAAAATGATTACCGTGGTAACTGCTGCCATTAAGTGACAAGTGGCAACAGTCTTTATGGAACTGTTTATAGGCACATAATGTCCAAGATATACCATGTACATAAAATATATAGAGGAAGCATCGTAACAAGTCACTGATCATTATAAGTACCCATTCTACTGAATAAAGCATTATAATTTTTCAGAATGCAGTTCACATAAAAATACAGGGTTCCTAAGTATTGTACATGATTAAAGTAATCATGCTCCCAAATTAAACTCCAGCTAATTTCATAGCACCAAGTCCTTTATGGACAGGACAACATTCTTACAGATAACAAATTATTACAGTTAGTGGTGAGTCACCTGTGAAATGTTTTCTATACAAATGCACACATCAATACATCTAAATGTACACACTATATGTAAATATTGTTTTTATTGAGACCAATCTTAGATTTTACAAAATATTTCTCTTTGATCTAAGGAAAATGACAGAAATGCTAATCTTAATATTCCAAATGCATAAGCCCCTTGTCCTACTTGTAGTTGGTATTTGATTAAAAAGAAATTTATAAGGCACATACTGAAACTGTAAACCCTCTTTGAAATATCACCCTTTAGACACTTCTTTGCAGCTTTCTGGGATTGTCTTGGAAAGTACTGAGACTAAGTACAACACATGTGTCCCCATACAGAAGTAGGCAGGGAATATATTGTGCACAAAAACTGCCAACTTGGTGAGTCATCTTCAATTCAGTTATTCTCATTTGATTCACAAAGCGTCACCATAACACTCACATACTGATCGATCTATGGTAATAAATTCATCAACCTCCAAGCCTTCATTCAGTCCAATCTGGTGGGGATCGCAAACACTGAGGCAATACTCCAGAAAGGGTCAGACTCAAGTTCTATATGCAGTCTCCTTTATCCAGGGTGGTCCATTGTTCGTGACTGGGTCAAATATCTCACAAAATAAGCATCAAATGAAAAAACTACAAAGAAAGAAACTTGTCTAGCTTGAAGGGGAAATCAAATGGCACTAAGGTTGGCCTGCTAGATGGCGCTGCCATAGGCCAAACAGATATCAACTGCGTTTTTTTAAAAAATAGGAACCCCTTTTTTTTATTACATATTCGTGTAGTACGTAAAGAAATATGAATGTTTTAGTTGGGCCACTTTTTTCGCTTCATGATAGATGGCACTGAAATAGTCACAAACATATAGCTCACAATTTTAGAGGAACAGTTGGTAACAGGTAGGTTTTTAAAATTAAAATACAGAATGTAGGTACGTTTGAACATTTTATTTCGGTTGTTCCAATGTGATACATGTACCTCTGTGAACTTATCATTTCTGAGAATGCATGCTGTTACAGTGTGATTACCTGTAAATACCACATTAATGCAATAAATGCTCAAAATGATGTCCGTCAACCTCAATGCATTTGGCAATATGTGTAGCGACATTCTTCTCAACAGGGAGTAGTTCGCCTTCTGTAATGTTCGCACACACATTGACAATGTGATGGCACATGTTGTCAGGCATTGTCAGTGGATCAAGATAGCAAATATCCTTTCTTTATGTACTACACAAATATGTAATAAAACATGAGGGTTCCTATTTAAAAAAAGGCAATTGATATCCATTTGACCTATGGCAGCACCATCTAGCGGGCCAACCATAGCACCATCTGGTTTCCCCCTTCAAGCTAGACGAGTTTCGTTCTTTGCAGTTTTTTCATTTGCTGCTTATTTCATGAGATATTTGGCCCAGTCATTATCAATGGACCACCCTGTAGATGAACTACAGTTTCCTAAAATTCTCCCAATAAACTGAAGTCGACCATTTGCCTTCGCTACATGCTTGTCCCACTTCATATCACTTAGCCACATTACATCCAGATTTCCGCCCCTGGTAGCTGAGTGGTCAGCGCAACAGAATGTCAATCCTAAGGGCCTGGGTTTGATTCCCGGCTGGGTCAGAGATTTTCTCCACTCAGGGCTGAGTGTTTGTGTCATCCTCATCATTTCATCATCATCCGTGAATGTGGTGAGACTGGACTGTGTAAAGATTGGGACTTTGTATAGGTGCTGATAACTGTGTAGTGGAGTGCCCCACAAACCAAACATTAATCATCACGCCAACTAGAAGTTTTGCATAAGTCATCTTGTTATACGCCTACAGTCACTCAGTGATGACACCATTCTGTACACCATAGCCTCATCAGCAAACAGCTGCACACTGCTGCTCACCCCATCCGACACATCATTTATGCATATAAAGAATAGCTCTTGATGATACCCCTGTCTCTGTTGAACACATGGCATCGAAGACAATGTACTGTGTTCCATTACATAAAAAGTCTTTGAGCCACTCACATATCTGTACACCTATTCCATATGCACCTACATTCATTAACAGGTTGCTGCAGGGCATTGTATCAAACACTTCTCAGAAATTTAGGTAGCAAGCTGAGTTTCACATGTACATCACTTTCTAAATCTGTACTAATTTGTAGACAGAAGTATTTGTGGCTAAAGAAAATTTATTATATTCAGACTTACCGCTGATAATGTAGGTGTATTTTTTCCAGTAGTTACCAGCTACCATTATTGAATGCTCGAGGGTATTTCTGCGCTATCAGACTTAGGCTACTTTTCAATAATTCTATGACTGGTGTGTCAGATTCTGGTGGTCAGTGGAAATACATGGTTCTTAATATAACTCCACTGACCATGTTATTCTTATCCTCAGTGGTTCACAACTGGATTCATTTTGGTGCATACTAGACCTAATGCTTCTGCTTGCCTAATAAAAACCCCTACTTGTGGATGTCTAACCTATTTTTCGAATATATATTTGACATGTCAAAAAAATCTCAGATTCCTTCTTCGGGTTTCAACCCATTCTCAGTTTGTAGTAAGATGTTAGGGTAACAGTTTTCTATGAGAGATGTGAGTTCTGGTGTCTTGCTGGAATTCCCCAGCAGAACATCAAATTTGGATTTCTATCCAGTCTGCTGAAATAATTGGTTTATTTGGTGCTAGTTTTCTGCTGAGAGTCTTGCTTAATGTATTCCCGATAATATTAAGGACAGCACTAAAAATTGTTGTTCATTCCTTCCTTTCAAAGAATCATGCCGCCTGTATTCCTTCTTGTGTTGAGGGCTTGTAATAGACATATTCCAAACTTAAAAAATGCCTTCTCCTGATTGCACAGTTATGCTCATGCATGTCTTTGTAGAGAAATAACAAAAGGGAAATGCCTTTTCTTTGTTCTAAGAAGGGTCACTTCAGTTTATTTATTGAGAGATTATGGGATTTGTAGTGAGACTGACAAGTTCTTAAAATGACAGTCATGGAGATTTGATTCCTGTCATGCACATAAGATTTCTTAGATAAGATGATCTTCATAAGCTTACCAGATTACTAGTGGACTGGGTTACAACATTTCCTGTACAACTTCAGGCTAAGTGCAAGGCTTAACATGTCAGCTGTTATTTGAGGCGCTACCAGTTTAAAAATAGGCAGTCACAGTGCAGTATTATGACTCACATGTCAGCACATTGGTTGCTAGATATGAGAGTTCACTTACTTTGAATCCTTCAGCAATACATTACTTCCACTGTTGTACAGTTTGGTGTTGTGTTAGATGTCATCCCTCCAGATCCTATAATAAATTTTATGATACTTCACTCAAATACATTGAATTCCTTTGAGAAAATAGGTGAAATTTAATCTGTTGTTCAGTTGTGTTTTGTAGAAAATTGTATTCATACAATGTGAAGTATTTCAAGAAAAGTTTTATGCTGTTTGTCAAGTAGTTAAATGGAAGCAAGTGTTACATCACTAGATTTTTCTCTCAGAACCATGCCAAAGATCCTCATAATGTTCCAATCAAGGAACTGGGCTGTTTAGGTGAGGTGTTAGAGTCTGCTGGCATATTCAATGAACCACACTTCTTCAAAGACCGGCATTTATCAGGGAACAAAATCTGTACTCTGGGACTTATTTGATAACTTACACTGTACTTTCTTCTGAAGAAGCTAGATGCCATGACACATATTCTGGTCCCTAACTAACTATCTGGATTTATGTTCATCACAGATGATTCCATCAGGAAAGCCACAGCAGCTTTGTTCACTCATTCTTGTCCAGTGTTAGACTGTATTCTTTGTCTAGTGGTTTCAGTGCCTTTTTTGGTCAATTCAGGTTTGGTGTACCACATTCAAATTAGCCACCAGCATAAGAAACAGTGTCCTAAACAACTAAGACTTGAGATAAGTGTCTTGCCCTGCCAATGACAATTGGTTTCAAATATGATATGAATTGCTGCTGTCACTTAATGCAGGTCTATCTCAAGCAGATTCTGAACAAACATTATGAAGGGAAAGGCATGTAACTGATATTTGACCTTGCACAATGCCATTGCACATAAAGCTCCACGTCTTTGATGGTCAAACAACAGAGATATTGCACAGCACTCGATTGGAGCCTTGTGGTGAAGATCAAGGAACCACGATCAGAAATCGGTAGCTAAGGTAGAATTTTCAAAATTTCTAGGTGTGTGCATTGATAGGGGGCTGAACTGGAAAAATCACACTGAGGATCTGCTGAAACATTTGAGTTCAGGTACTTGTGCTATTAGGGTTATTGCAAATCTTGGCGATATACATCTGAGTAAATTAGCTTACCATGCCTATTTTCAGTCTCTGTTTTCATATGGCATCATTTTCTGTGGTAACTCATCATTGAGTAAATGAGTGATCATTGCACAAAAGCGTGTAATCAGAATGATTGCTGGAGCTCATCCAAGATCATCCTGCAGACACTTATTTAAAGAGCTAGAAATCTTCACTGTAGCCTCACAATATGTATATTCACTTATGAAATTTATTATTAACAATCCGAACAAATTCAAAAGTAATAACAGTGTACATGGCTACAACACTATGAGAAAGGATGATCTTCACTACTCAATGTTAAATCTAACTTTGGCTCAGAAGGGGGTAAATTATGCTGCCACAAAAGTCTTTGGTCACTTACCTAATAGCATCAAAAGTCTGACAGATAGCCATATAGCATTTAAAAGGAAATTAAAAGAATTTCTTAATGGCAACTCCTTCTACTCATTAGATGAATTTTTGGATATAGTAAGTGGGTAATTTCCCAATCTCCACGGAAAGAGAAAAAAAAAAAAAAAAAAAAAAAAAAAAAAAAAAAAAAAAAAAAAGTGTCATGTAATATTTTGTCTATTGTAATATCTTGTATAGGCACCTTTTATTAATCTGACACGTTCCACATCATTACGAAGTGTCGTATTCATGATCTATGGAACAAGTACTAATCTAATCTAATCCAAACGACTGCCGCTCTTTTCAAATGATGCAAGCCGTCACACAATAAGGCATTTAATCAGTATTGTATGAAGGGTGTAATTCAGACCAAAGACAGTTTTGTGATGTTTTAATGGCGTTTCTCTGCCATGACTTTGGCCTACTTTTTGGGTTGCTGTGGACATGAGACTGGACTTTTATTTCTCGGTTACAAAATGTAGCTGTTTCTTCAGAATTTCATGATTAGTGTGCTGTGGACACTCCCATCATCCAAGATGATAACAGCCATATTCACATGTCTGTCCATATGTGTTCAGTGCTTATTGTAGTTCAACTGACTGGATAGTTCACAAGACCCTAATCTTACCGAAAATGTTTGCAACTACTTGAAGTCTAGCGATCAACGTCTCTGCAATAGCAGTAGATCTGTGGGATGTAATCATCACAGAATCGTACAGTGCTAAGCATTTGTCATAGATGTACAAGCATCATTTAATAAGTAATGCAATACATTTTCTTTCTGAAAGGAGGCTGGTTTTATTCAGAGTTCCAATATACCATATTAGTACCCATTCTTACTGGTACAAAACATGAGGTTTCGATACAATTGCCATTCAATGCAGTGGCATAATGCCACCTTCTGGTAGAGCCTGTATCTCACATGATACTATTCTACTGGTCAAAGTCTCAGCCAATGACTTGCATGTTCAATATCCTCCCCATCATCCATGTAATGCTTCCCACAGAGTTTATCTTCCATTGGGCCAAACAGCTGGAAGTTAGAATAATCAAATTCTGAGCCATAGGGTGGATGAGAAGAACAGTTCAATAAAGCTTTGTAACCTCCTCTCGGGTGTGCTGACTTACATGAGGTGTGGTGTTGTCATGGAGAAGGAGAACTTTATTTACATTTTTGTGGCGATGAGCAAGTCGAAGGTGTTTCTTCAGATACTGAGGGTAGCACAGTGCACTTCAGAGTTAATTGTAGCACCTAGAGGGAGTAAATCAAACAGAATAACCGCTTCAGAGTCTCACAAGACCGCCACCATGACTTTACTGGCTGAGGGTGTAGCTTTGGACTTTTTCTTCGGAGAAAAGGTGGTGTTGCACCACTCCATGGACTGCCATTTCATTTCTGATTCGAAGTGATTAAACTATGCTTCATCTGCTGTCTTGACACTCAACAAAAAGCTGTTATAAACACTCTACTATTGTGCAAGCATTTTGGCACAGATGGCCATTTGTTGCTGTTTATGGTCTTCTGTTTGGTGGTGAGGAACTTAGTGGGCACACACCTTTGAGTACCCCAGCTGGGAGCCAATTGTGTCAGCACCACCAACAAAGACGTCCAGTTGTGCAGTGAGGTGTTTGATTGTGATCTATCAATCACCTCGAATGACAGTGCCCGTAATTTCCAACATTGTGGGAGTCACAGCAGTATGCGGTCAGCTGGCACATGGTAGGCTAGACAGATTCGCTTGATCTTGCGACGATGACAAATGCCTCGCCCAATGACTCATCATACTTTTGTTCAGTGCTAGGTCTCCGTAGACATTCTGCAAACGCCTATGAATATTTGAGGTGCCCTGGTTTTCTGCCAGAAGAAACTCAATGACAGCTATTGGCTTGCAATGCACCTCCATTACAGATGCCATTTTGGAGGCTATGTGTAGTGCTGCCACCTATTGGAACATCATGAAACCATTCAGGTTGAAATATTCCATGATGTCCCTCAACAAATTCTGTATTTTTTCCACCGAGATTAGCCGAGAAAGGAAATGAGTTCCATTACATATAGAATACCCCTCATACAGTGACTGGATTGGGCTGGATTTGGCGGTACTGAAGATATTGTTGACTCTCTCCCTCATCGATTTGAGGCCATTAACAAGACTAGAGATAGTGTTGCAGGGTGACTGATTTTTGTCCATTGTGCTTAGCTATGCCATTAGGGGCTGGAAACTGATCTCCAGTCCATTGCACAGCAAGAATCTCAGTGTGGAAAGAAGATGGTCACCCAATTCTTAACGAAAACTGAGTATCTGATCTCAGTTCTTTATATCCCCAAGGAATAGTTACTTCTAGCAACTGTATGTTACGCCGTTAGTGACAAATTCGTAAATGTTGGACTTCGAAATTTTCTTATTCAAAGGTAAGCGACCTTATTTTGCCTCGCAAAGTTGGCTACCTGCAACAAGAACATATGCACCTTCTGCCAGGTATAGTGCTCCATAAGTCCTAAGACTGAAGAGAAGAATCAAGGCTAGCATTGCTCCTTCGAAGATGAGGCTGGAGAACTCTAAGTTAACTGAATTTCTCAACAGGGGTGAACTGATTCTTTTTGCTGGTGGTTTCAAAGAATGAAAAAGTGCATGTTTATGGGAACAGTTGCTAACTGTCGAATATATTCATTCCAGTTGACACAGCTAAAGCTTTTCTGCATGTGCTTCATGCCTGCTATGATTTTTTAAAAATGTATTGTGCATTTTTATTTCCAAATAATTATTTTCTTTAAATTTACAACACACAACTACGCTCCAATTTACTGCCGAGATCTTTAGACTTTAGGGTGACCCAAAAGTCCGTTAACAATTGAAAACGCAGTAATTCACGAAATTATGTAGGTACAGAGGTAAAAATTGTCACACTTTACTGAAACGAATAACGAGAGCAAAAACTCTCCAGCAGATGGCGCTGGACTGCAACACATCAGTGACGCTTTCATGCGGGATGGCCCACCGCAGCGTATTTGCTACACGTATGAAGGATCTCTTGCTGATATCGTTTGGTGAGGACCACGTGCTGAGCTGCAACTTCCGTTATTCTTTGCCTCCCAGGTTCCCGGACCACAGCCCGTGTGATTATTCGTTGTTGGGTTACTTGAAGTCGCACATCTACCGCGATCGTCCGACCTCATCAGGGATGCTAAAAGACAATATCCGCTGGCAATTTATCGCCATATCTAAGTACAGTACTAAATTCAGTTAGAATGTGATATCTGCTAAAAGAGTATTGAAGTCATGTTTACGCATTGCTGATGGTAATAACACGTATTTTCAAATGTTTTAAGTGCTTAACGATTAAATATGACGTTACAAAAAGTTTCTGACTCCGACCAGTAACATCTCCATTAAGTTTTCAAAAATGCTTTGAATTTTTGTGAGACAGTTGCTCACGAAGGCCAAAAGTAGTATTTGTGTGAGAGTTCTGGGACAGAGAGTACTTTTTTTTTAAATTCCCTGATATAAAACAGTGATTTCAATTTTACTATATCCCCTATTTAAGAAATTTGTCTATATCCATGAAAGATATTTTCATTTATTTAAAAAAATTAAAAATTTAGTAATATTTTTCTTTATAAATAAGTTCTACCAATTCGTGTTTATCTATACCCATGAACGACATTTTCATTTGTTTAAAAAAATAAAATTATAATTAATTTTCTCTTTGTAAATAAGTTGTATTAGATCGCCTTTATCTATACCAATGAAAGAAATTTTCATTTAAATACTCAAAGGTACATTTCAACCATAAACGTTTTATTTTTTAAAAATTAATTTTTTATATAAATAAAAAGTAAAAAAGATATTTCAAAGCTGAATTATTTCAAGACTTAGAAAAGTATTGTAAAGAAAAATATGAAATGAGTTATACTCATTGAAAAAGTTATTGTGAATAAAAAGGTTATTTAAAAATTACCAGACCAGATCCCTTAGAATTCATTGATTATTTTAACATAAAGAAATGAGGAAGAGAGAACTAACATATAAAATCACAAAAGAACTTTGAACAGTTTGTGAAACGAGAGTTTTCAAAAAATTATCCTAAACTTAATAAAGAAAAATTATTCCATCTTATTCTAAATTCTGAGGCCAATACTAATAGTAACAAAAATGAATAGAATAAATTTTTTTATAAAAACTTCATAAAATGTGTAAAATGGGAAGTTGGAAAACTTAGTCTGAACTTAATAAATGGCAATTAATCGATCTTACCAAATGATCTGGAGGTAATATTAATAAGAACAATAATGAATTGAATAAAAAATCTTTAAAATGTATTCGTAAAACCTGTAAAACAAAGAATTTAAAAATTATTCTAAACTTAATAAACAACAATTAATCGATCGTACTCAGAATACCAAGGTTAACATTAACTATAACAATAATGAAACGATTGAAAATTTAGATTAAGATCAAGAAATGAAACAAGAACCGCATCAGGAAAAGTTTTAAGTTTATACCTTCCTAGATTATGACTTTTTTAAAACAACTTATGAATTTAATAATACTGAAAATATTGTTACGCGACAAGAACTTTTTAATCAAAATAAAGAAGTAGCAATCAGGAAATTTAAGAAAACTTTAATACAAAGACAACCATTTAAAATTAGTATGAAGTATTATTGTAATTTTAAAAGACAAGGTGAAATACAAGAAATTAATTTTAAGACAAGTAATGAATTTTTGTTAGCAATTGATTAAGAAGAGTATTATCAAAAATCAGTGAATAAAGTATTAACTGATGGAAGAAATGGAAAGGAAAAATCTGATTGGTCTTTACTTTTTATAAATAATTTAGAATTAAGTGTTAATAGATGCAAGCCAATTTCCGATTCTTCTTATATCGATTTACCAAAAGAAATTAATACAAAGAAGCTGTAATTAATATTAAAAATACCAAAAAAACTCTTTGCTTTATTCAATAAAATTTGTTTTGTATTCAGCAGCTCATGTTTGGGAAAGAGCTAGGAAATATAAAAATACTGGGTTAGAAATAGATGATATTTTTGCCAAATAAAAAACTAATTTTCTTTTCCAGTTAAAAGGTATTCCAAAATTTGGGTCTAAACCAAATATTTCCATGATCTCTATACTTACGATAAAATTTTTTATTGAATATCTTCTTTACTACAAAAAAAACAAGAAAACATGTTAATCTTCTTTTAATTAAAAAAATTCACATTATTGTTGGATAAAAAATTTATACAAATTAATTAATTCGCAAATAATTGAATACACTGGAAAATTTGACTCTGTGATAGATTTTAAGATATTTTCATTCACAGAAAGAAAATGACAATTACAAAAATGATTGTAAAGAACATTAAGCAGTAAAAATAAATATGCCTAAAACGGGTGAAAAATTAAATTTAAAAGATATAATGATCCTTCAAGGGTACATTTTGTAATTTATTCCTTATTCGAATGTTTTAAAAGATGTTAACCTTTGTCAACTAAATGTGGGCAAAGTTTGTATAAATATACATCCAAACCACATACCATTTTCATTAAATTATTGTGTGAAATACTCCAACAGCACTTATAAACTTTGGCGTATACTGGAAAGAGTCTACAGAAAAATTCTCTGAAATGTTAAAACATGCATCTAGAAAAATTTTTAAAAAATATATACGAAAGAAATGTACCAATGGTAATGACAAAATAGATAAAATAAATTTTTAAAACTCAATAACATGTTTTATTAGTGAAGAAGAATTTACAGAAGTAGGAAAAAAGTAAGAGGTCATTGTCATTTAAGAGGAAAACAATGAGGAATGCTCATGAATATTGGTAATCTTAATTACAAAACCCTTTCTTTTATTCCAGTTTATATTCATAATTTAACAAATTACAATCTTCATTTGCTTGTCAAAGATTTGGCAATAGATACTCAAAATATATTTACTTAAGATGGATTAACTTTAAGATTTTTAATACTTTTAAATTTATGGCCTCAAAGTTTGATAAACTCTCTTCGAATGTTACAAAAGAACAGTTAAAATAAACAACAAAAGATTTCGAAGATGAACAGTTACAGTTAATAAATAAAAAAGGCATTGAGCCTTATGAAAATATGAATTCTGAATATAACTTAAAAGAAGCAACTCTAACTGAAAAAGTAAGTTTTTATTCAAGACTTAATAAATCTAATATTTCCAATAAAGGTTATAATCATGCAAAATTAATTTGGAACAAAATTTAATATTAAAAATTTTGGATGAATGTACAAGATTTTATAATAACACTGACATTTATATATTTTTCAAAATTCTACAGATACTAACATTAAATCTTATAAATTCGATACAGTTAGTATTTTACAGCACTGATTTATCTTGGGATCTATGTTAAAATGACACAAATTGAATTAGATTTATTAAGTGATTGTGAGATAATTGTTTTTATTCATAAAGGTAGTCAAGGAGGAAATTCACAAAATATCAAAATATATGGTATGGTAAATAAAAATGTAAATACATGAAATTTTTCACCCAGAAAAACAATCAGATTACATTGCATATTTGAATGCAAATAATTTATATGATTGGGCAGTGACTCAAATTTTACCATTTAAAAATTTCAAATGATAAGATCCAGAAAATTGGAAAACTGCAAAATTACTCGAAACAACAGACGATAATAAATATGGTTATATTTTTGTAGTCAATTTCGAATACGCAATTGAATTACATGATTTGCGCAAGGATTCACCACTTGCATCCAAAGAAGGAAGTAAACTATTAACAACATTAAATAATAACGAAAAAATTGTTTTACATTACAAAAATTTTAAACACTGGTTCAAACTTGGGTTAAAATTAACGAAAAAACCATAAAATCCTTGTCATTTCAACAATCAGATTGGTTGAAAAAAGGCACCGATTTTAATACTAAGAAAAAATGCTGCTAACGAATTTGAAAAAGATTCATTTTAAACTAATGAATAACTCTGTTATTGGTAAAACTGATGGAAAATATCTGAAACAGACTGAATATTAAAATAAGAAGACATTGAAAATGTTGCACATATTTTATTTCAAAGCCAAAACATGAACACACTACCACATTTTCAGAAAATCTAGTATAATTTCATATGAAAAAACTATACTAAAATTCAATAAATCAGTTTACATTGGAATGAGTATTTTAGTTATTTCCAAAATTAAAATGTACAATTTTCATTACAATGTAATAAAACTTTAATATGGTGAAAATCCCCCCATGAACCATGGACCTTGCCGTTGGTGGGGAGGCTTGCGTGCCTCAGTGATACAGATGGCCGTACCGTAGGTGCAACCACAACGGAGGGGTATCTGTTGAGAGGCCAGACAAACATGTGGTTCCTGAAGAGGGGCAGCAGCCTTTTCAGTAGTTGCAGGGGCAACAGTCTGGATGACTGACTGATCTGGCCTTGTAACATTAACCAAAACGGCCTTGCTGAGCTGGTACTGCGAACGGTTGAAAGCAAGGGGAAACTACAGCCGTAATTTTTCCCGAGGACATGCAGCTCTACTGTATGATTAAATGATGATGGCGTCCTCTTGGGTAAAATATTCCGGAGGTAAAATAGTCCCCCATTCGGATCTCCGGGCGGGGACTACTCAGGAGGACGTCGTTATCAGAAGAAAGAAAACTGGCGTTCTACGGATCGGAGCGTGGAATGTCAGATCCCTTAATCGGGCAGGTAAGTTAGAAAATTTAAAAAGGGAAATAGATAGGTTAAAATTAGATATAGTGGGAATTAGTGAAGTTCGGTGGCAGAAGGAACAAGACTTTTGGTCAGGTGATTACAGGGTTATAAATACAAAATCAAATAGGGGTAATGCAGGAGTAGGTTTAATAATGAATAAAAAAATAGGAGTGCGGGTTAGCTACTACAAACAGCATAGTGAACGCATTATTGTGGCCAAGATAGACACAAAGCCCATGCCTACTACAGTAGTTCAAGTTTATATGCCAACTAGCTCTGCAGGTGATGAAGAAATTGATGAAATGTATGACGAGATAAAAGAAATTATTCAGGTAGTGAAGGGAGACGAAAATTTAATAGTCATGGGTGACTGGAATTCGTCAGTAGGAAAAGGGAGAGAAGGAAACATAGTAGGTGAATATGGATTGGGGGGAAGGAATGAAAGAGGAAGCCGCCTTGTAGAATTTTGCACAGAGCACAACTTAATCATAGCTAACACTTGGTTCAACAATCATAAAAGAAGGTTGTATACCTGGAAGAATCCTGGAGATACTAAAAGGTATCAGATAGATTATATAATGGTAAGACAGAGATTTAGGAACCAGGTTTTAAATTGTAAGACATTTCCTGGGGCAGATGTGGATTCTGACCACAATCTATTGGTTATGAACTGCAGATTGAAACTGAAGAAACTGCAAAAAGGTGGGAATTTAAGGAGATGGGACCTGGATAAACTGAAAGAACCAGAGGTTGTAGAGAGTTTGAGGGAGAGCATAAGGGAACAATTGACAGGAATGGGGGAAAGAAATACAGTAGAAGAAGAATGGGTAGCTCTGAGGGATGAAGTAGTGAAGGCAGCACAGGATCAAGTAGGTAAAAAGACGAGGGCTAATAGAAATCCTTGGGTAACAGAAGAAATCTTGAATTTAATTGATGAAAGGAGAAAATATAAAAATGCAGTAAATGAAGCAGACAAAAAGGAATACAAGCGTCTCAAAAATGAGATCGACAGGAAGTGCAAAATGGCTAAGCAGGGATGGCTAGAGGACAAATGTAAGGATGTAGAGACTTGTATCACTAGGGGTAAGATAGATACTGCCTACAGGAAAATTAAAGAGACCTTTGGAGAGAAGAGAACCACTTGTATGAATATCAAGAGCTCAGATGGCAACCCAGTTCTAAGCAAAGAAGGGAAGGCAGAAAGGTGGAAGGAGTATATAGAGGGTTTATACAAGGGCGATGTACTTGAGGACAATATTATGGAAATGGAAGAGGATGTAGATGAAGACGAAATGGGAGATAAGATACTGCGTGAAGAGTTTGACAGAGCACTGAAAGACCTGAGTCGAGACAAGGCCCCGGGAGTAGACAACATTCCATTAGAACTACTGATGGCCTCGGGAGAGCCAGTCATGACAAAACTCTACCATCTGGTGAGCACGATGTATGAGACAGGCGAAATACCCTCAGACTTCAAGAAGAATATAATAATTCCAATCCCAAAGAAAGCAGGTGTTGACAGATGTGAAAATTACCGGACTATCAGTTTAATAAGTCACAGCTGCAAAATACTAACGCGAATTCTTTACAGACGAATGGAAAAACTGGTAGAAGCCGACCTCGGGGAAGATCAGTTTGGATTCCGTAGAAATGTTGGAACACGTGAGGCAATACTGACCTTACGACTTATCTTAGAAGCTAGATTAAGAAAAGGCAAACCTACGTTTCTAGCATTTGTAGACTTAGAGAAAGCTTTTGACAATGTTAACTGGAATACTCTCTTTCAAATTCTGAAGGTGGCAGGGGTAAAATACAAGGAGCGAAAGGCTATTTACAATTTGTAGAGAAACCAGATGGCAGTTATAAGAGTCGAGGGGCATGAAAGGGAAGCAGTGGTTGGGAAAGGAGTGAGACAGGGTTGTAGCCTGTCCCCGATGTTATTCAATCTGTATATTGAGCAAGCAGTAAAGGAAACAAAAGAAAAATTCGGAGTAGGTATTAAAATCCATGGAGAAGAAGTAAAAACTTTGAGGTTCGCCGATGACATTGTAATTCTGTCAGAGACAGCAAAGGACTTGGAAGAGCAGTTGAACGGAATGGACAGTGTCTTGAAAGGAGGATATAAGATGAACATCAACAAAAGCAAAACGAGGATAATGGAATGTAGTCAAATTAAGACGGGTGATGCTGAGGGAATTAGGTTAGGAAATGAGACACTTAAAGTAGTAAAGGAGTTTTGCTATTTAGGGAGTAAAATAACCGATGATGGTCGAAGTAGAGAGGATATAAAATGTAGACTGGCAATGGCAAGGAAAGCGTTTCTCAAGAAGAGAAATTTGTTAACATCAAGTATAGATTTAAGTGTCAGGAAGTCGTTTCTGAAAGTATTTGTATGGAGTGTAGCCATGTATGGAAGTGAAACATGGACGATAACTAGTTTGGACAAGAAGAGAATAGAAGCTTTCGAAATGTGGTGTTACAGAAGAATGCTGAAGGTTAGATGGGTAGATCACGTAACTAATGAGGAGGTACTGAATAGGATTGGGGAGAAGAGAAGTTTGTGGCACAACTTGACTAGAAGAAGGGATCGGTTGGTAGGACATGTTTTGAGGCATCAAGGGATCACAAATTTAGCATTGGAGGGCAGCGTGGAGGGTAAAAATCGTAGAGGGAGACCAAGAGATCAATACACTAAGCAGATTCAGAAGGATGTAGGTTGCAGTAGGTACTGGGAGATGAAGAAGCTTGCACAGGATAGAGTAGCATGGAGAGCTGCATCAAACCAGTCTCAGGACTGAAGACCTCAACAACAACATGGTGAAAATATTGATTTATGTCACTTGAAAACAGATTCGTTTATTTTCGCAATAAAAACTGAAGGTTTTTCAACGACATGAAACCTATGATAAACAAATTTGGTAGAAGCGATTATTCAAATGATAATATTTATGCAATTCAACATTTAAACAAGAGAGTTTTGGGAAAAATGAAACACAAAAACGGTTGGAAAATTATGTCAGAACACGTTAGATTACGATCGAAAATATATACTTATATGGCAGAAGATCAAGAATATAAAAAACCTACAGCCGTTAAAAAAATCTGTTGTAAAACATGAAATTACCTTTAACAGTTATCAAAATGGTTTAAATGACAAAATAATATAATACAGTAAAATGAATTTAATTATGTCTTTTAAACATGAATTATATAGATAGAATGAAATAAAATTGTTTTCAGTACCAACAATGAGAGATGGAGTTTATTACAAGATGGAATAAATACTTTACCATATGGCCATTGTTGAACTAATGAATTACCATCCAAATAATTAATGTTACTAATAACTTTTAAATACTTTTTCGTGACATTGTATTTTTTGTGTGTTTTCAAATATATTTAACAAACAAATTTGCCACAAAAACATTTGAACTTTTGGTGATACTTATATTTATGCTTTTGATAACCAAAAGATTTTCTCTCTTCTTTTGGTTGATTATAGTCACGATTTTGAATATATTTATAAAATTTTTAACTTATTTTTTACAAACTCCACCAGAATTTTTTTATTCCTGTTACTGATTAGTTGTTTTTCATCATGATTTATTTTCCCTATATTCATTTTGTTACTTTTTATAAAAACAATACAACCCGTTTTTGAAGGCGTATTCTGTTCTGTTACTTTTACATCTTAATTAATTTTTTTTCATCTTTACACAATGGGCAAATCACTTTACTTATACTTTCCATTTATAAAGAAAAAATTGATGTAAAATTTTTAAGTAACTTAATAAATTTTATTATATATTTATGGATTCATTTTTAGATTATAAATATAAGAAACTTATGTATAATGATAAACAAACGTCAATAATTATTGATTAAAATAATAATCCATGGTTTATTTATTGGAAAGGATTATATTCACCTTACATTACATTCACATTACTTGTCTTTGCTATAAGCTACAATGGATTACTGTGTATTCTTGCATTTGATAATATGGTATCAGTCACAGAATTCCTAGCACAACGCAGACACACCCTCATCATTTGGTTTGTGAAATAATTTATTGCAACAGTCCTTGTGGGGAAAATAGGTTGCCTGTCTCATCGTCATGTTTCACATTTCATGGTTAGCTTCCATCCAGATCCTGTCGTGCATAGTGGGCGTTGCATAGAAGTTCTCCAGTATGTTGTTTTTCTTCTCATTCAGATCTTGCAGAAGCTGTTTGAAGTCAGCCCTAGCTGAGAGTATGAGCTCGCATCTTAGACCCTCTATCAGGAATGTCTTCCTGGTAAGTTCATATACTAGCATCGATCTTGAGTCCTGCAGGATTCCTAAAATACTTTTCAGGTACCTAGACTTAACTCGCTCCAATTCTTCCAGCTGTTTGTATGTGAGGTATTCTTCTACTGATTCCAGGCCATATGTCAGGACAGGTAGTATCTTCAGCCTAAACAGGTCCATAGCTGTCAGTGCTGATCAATAGTTTTGTGATGTTGCTGATTTCATTCATAACTTTAGTGGCTGCCACTGCTCTAGATCCTATATGAAGTCTGACATTTTTCCCATTGTTTGGACTGTGATGCCTAGATATTTTAAATAGTTAACTCAGTTGAGTGGTTTTCCATTGTATTTGACATTCTATGCTGCAGTGAGTCTTCCTTCTTTCCTGAACACTACCAACTCTATCTTCTCTGCGTTTATCTTGATGTCCTTTCGCTCCGCCCATTCGTTTAGTGTGTTTAGCGCTACTTGTAGTTTGTCAATATCTGCCACTGCGATGACCATGTCATCAGCATATATGTACATGCTTGTTCCTGCCATTCCTTTGCTGAGATCGTGTGTGAGGACGTTAAACAGGATAGGGCTGAGTGGATCGCCTTGTAGGACACCGTTCGTCTGTAGCAGCTTATTTACATAATGATCTACATACGGGTACAGATATACGAGGGGAATTCAAAAAGTAGAAGCACATTTGTGAAAAGTTGTGCTTATTCTGATGATAGAAAACTGAAACATATTAATAGTATTAATAGTATTATTAAAAACTTTCAGTGTTCGGTTCCACAAATTTAAATTATGTGTAAAGTTTTACTCCAATGCGTGGGAAATAAACATCCCAGGTTGTGATGCATAAACTAAAACCAGAGGAGGGGATGGTCTGATGCAGAGGGGGGAAATCTCCCCCCCCCCCAATCCCCCCCTGCAAATCGCAGACTGGTACAGTGTCAAAAGCTTTCTGGCAATCTAGAAACACGGAATCAATTTGAAATCCCTTGTCAGTACCACTCAACACTTCGTATGAGTAAAGGGGTAGTTGTGTTTCACAAGAACGATGTTTTCTAAACCTGTGTTGACTATGTGTCAATAGACCGTTCTCTTCGAGGTAATTCATAATGTTGGAACACAATATATGTTCCAAAACCCTGCTGTATATTGATGTTAATGATATGAGCCCATAATTTAGTGAATTACTCCTAATACCTTTCTTGAATTTTGGTTTGACCTATAGAACTTTCCAGTCTTTGGGTACAGATGTTTTGTCTAGCAAGCTTTTGTGTATGATTGTTAAGTATGGAGCTATTGCATCAGCATACTCTGAAAGGAACATGATTGATACATAAACTGGACTGGAGGACTTGCTTTTATGTGATTTAAGTTGCTTCACTACTCCAAGGATATTTACTTCTAAGTCAGTCATGTTGGCTGCTTTTCTTGATTCGAATTCTAGAATATTTTTTACTTCGTTTTCTTTGGTGTAGGAGTTAAGTGCTGTTGGGTTTGGCTAGCACTTGGATGGGTGACCATCCTTGTCTGCCGACCCTTGTTGGCAAGGAGGGTGCATTCAGCTGCTGTGAGGCCAAGTGAGGGGATACTTGATTGAGAAGTAGCAGCTCTGGTCACGAAAGTTGACAACAGTCAGTACTTTTAAAGATATGACAAGGGATGGCTTTTCTGATAGTGCATACGAGTCAATAGTGAGTTTCGGCATTAACATTTATTTATAAATAGCTGTTTAACCATGCGTAACGCCACGGTCCAAGCTAGTAACATATATAATTCTACTAGCCCCCTAAGACATCCCCCCCCCCCCCCCCCACTGGTAAAAGCACAAATCGCACCCTGCACTGTACCACACAAGCTGCTTGTAGTGAAATTGCGTGCTTATGAAATATCGTCTCAGTTATGTGGCTGGATTCGTCATTTACTGTCAGAGCTCGCTGTTAGCAGCAATTGATGGAGTCATCAAGTAAAACAGAAGTGGTTTCTGGCGTTCCACAAGGTAGTGTAAGAAGCCCTCTGATGTTCCTTATCTATATAAACGTTTTAAAGGACAATTTGAGCAGCAGTCTTAGATTGTTAGCAGATGATGTTGTGTTTATCGTCTAGTAAAGTCATTAGAAGATCAAAAAAATTGCAAAATGGTTTAGAAAAGATATCTGTATGGTGCAAAAATTGGCAATTGACTCTAAATAATGAACTGTGTGAGGTCATCCGCATCAGTGCTGAAAGGAATCCGTTAAACTTCGCTTACACCATAAATCAGTCAAATGTAAATGGCATAAATTCAGCTAAATACCTAGCAATTACAATTACGAACAACTTAAAACGGAAAAAAACACATACAAAATTTTGTGGGGAAGGCAAACCGAAGCTGCGTCTTATTGGCAGAACACTTTCAAAATGCAAGAGATCTACTAAAGAGACTGTCTGCACTACGCTTGTACGCCCTCTTTTGGAGTAGTGCTGCGCCGTCTGGACTGCTTACCAGATAGGATTACCGGAGTACATCTAGAAAGTTCAAAAAAGAGCAGCAGGTTTTGCAATAGTGGAGAGTGTGTCACGAGCATGATACAGGATTTGGGGTGGACATCATTAAAACAAAGGCATTTCTCGTTGCAGTGGAATGTCCTCATGAAATTTCAATCACCAACTTTGTCCTCCGAATACGAAAACGTTTTTTTGACGCCGACCTACATATGGGGAAAGAATCAGCACAATAAAATAAGGGAAATGCGAGCATACGCTGAAAGATACAAGTGATCATTCTTTTCCGCGTGCTGTTCGAGATTGGAATAATAAAGAATTACTGTGAAGCGGGTTCGATGAAACCTCTGTCAGGCACTCAGTGTGATTTGCATAGTATCCATGTAGATGTAGATGGTGATCTGACGGGAACCAGTGTTACCACCGCTGGAAAGTCGTTGGCTTTGTTAACTGTGGGGTGTGCAAAATAAAGCTGGTCCAGAAAATGTTTCATACACCTTACGACAGGCAACCCAACTGACATCTTAAGGTACATAAAATATTTTATGGGGCAGTTTTATTTTGACCACCCTGTACATGCCATTCCATGTCGCTGTCCAATGACCCTGATGGAATGGAATGACACGGCTATCAGTAGCCAGCAGATGGTACAAGGTGTCTCAATCAAAATAACTGTTGTCTAAGAACGGAACAGAAGTATACACATGGGCAGTTGAATTAAAGATAGCTACTGTGTTGGACGAGACAGCACTGCAGGAACAGAATATTTCCGTTTTGAGTGACTGAGATGTGACCATTGGCATGACAGTCGAGCATAGGACGAGTGAAGCGGTTGATACGATTGCATTTGGTTGCTGCCAGATCATATGTACCCAAGCAATAATGTGTTCATGATGGGGGTGGCCAGTGTTAAACGCGGACTGTAAAAGCAAATAGACATTGTGATATAATTTTGTTGAGTTATCCGCTCTTTTCATAAATAAAAAATCAGTGGACAGCACTCGAATTACACTCGATCGATAGTTTCAGAAGAAGCCCTTTGTTCGTCGTAAACTAAATTTGCGCGTAATAAAAATTGTTTGATAAGCTTCACAGATGTTGCAGGACTAATAAATAACGTCTTCAGACGATCTCTTGTTCATGAGCACACGAGACTCAAACCATACAATACGCCGGCCAAACTAACCCTCTTGTGTGGCAGCGAAGCTTGGACACTCTGCAGAGATGACGAACCCAGACTAATGAGCACCGAGAGGCGGTTGGTGAGCATAGCTGGCTATGGGAGAGCAAAAGGTCTGATGACATCCTTAAGGATCTCAAAGCAAAACCAACTCTCAACACAATACAGAACGTCTTGGAAAGACCGTGCACTACAGATGACTAGCCAGAACCCCCGCCCCCACCACCACCCCCAGAGAGGAAGGAAGTACAGCAGGGACGTGGAATGAAACCGTAACAGGCCAGCAGGCCTAAACCGGATAGAAAGAAGAATAGGATAAAATTGTTTGAAATTTTCTCTCTCTTTTCAAAACAGTATATTTGCTTACATGTACTTTATAAGGCTTCTTCTCGCAATTCAGAGGTCTCTCTCCGACATTACTAAGATTTATTGGTAGTCAGAACAATAAGTTATGTGCAGCATAACTCCGGACCAGTTCTGCAAATCCTCAGGTGAGAACACTGCTCAACTTACTTTTCGACAATATCTTTAAGAAGATTCTGAAAGAAGTGAGAACTCACATTTGATGTACGAAGTCAAAATACCTCAGTACAGGAAGTTTATTTCAACTGAAAAGCGACGCAGTTAATATTAGTTACTTAAAACGTAGTTATAAATGCCACAGTAACTTACGAAATATTTTGTCCTGGCAAAATGCGAGTCAAGATTCGTAACCTATGAATGAATTACAATCCTTTGATGCGTATAATCCAACCATATTCCGTTCAGTTTTTCTTATCTTCTTATAGTGATTTTCGTTTCCATATATTTTTAGCTCTTCCACCCCGTTTCTCAGTCTAGCCTAATCAATATACTATTAAATACAAACAGAAACGGTTATCTTTGGGAGGTTCTGTTTTGATCCACTGGATAATATTAAAAATATGCCTTCAATGTCTTTTGAAACAGTACAAATGATAAATAGATTCATACAACTCTTGTAATTTTGTCTTGGTTGACATGCCACGACAACCATAATGGAAGAAGCTGCCTCACGTGAAAGTGGACAGTTGAGGGCCGTCCTGGCAGAGTTTTTCAGTGAGTCACAATAGTTGGTGGCGATAGTTTCAGATGACACTGTACATAGAAGATTCTGATAAGCAGTATTGTCGCAACTCTAGTGAAAACCATACTTATTTTGCGCTGAATGATGATAAGCAAACATTTCGCCACGTTTTTGTTTGTTTTGCAGCCTTAAATATCATCTCAAACGTCAAATGAAGAAATGGACATGCAGCCAGGACGAATCAACAACCACGAGATACGCTGTCCAATAACATCAATGTGACTACCTTTCAAAAGCCTGAATAACCAACTCTTGTACTGTGGACCACTGTAAGATGTGTGGAAAGAGAGTCAGTGAGTTTCTGGAAGGGTCAACATGAATGTGGAGTCATGACGACTCCAGTGATGTGGCTGGATGTGCTAGGTTTCTTGGCTGTGGATCCAGGGCGCGAACAGGCTGATCAAGGTGTTCCCACTGGAGTAATGACACAAAGAGAGTTATGGTGCCAGTTTGATATAAAACTGATATCAAATCAATTATGCAAATTAAATAATAGATCAATTAATTATCCCTCTTCCTGGTGACATCATGGATTTATCTCATCTGGCACATGTCCCTTACCACTCACCCCCTGAAAATGGCGAGAAATTCGAATTTTGGTGAGAAACTCAAATTGGCATGAATATAAAATTTTGTGCGTGTTCATCTTGAGGTCAGAGACCAATGGGTTTAGTCCGCAATGCCACCACCTGAGGATACTGCTGGCCCTCCCCCACTCCCATCTCCCCTCCTGTCACGTGGTGTAAACCAAGATGATAGTCCAAAAAAGAAAGGGCATGAACAAATAGGAACACTGAATCCAGTCATATGACAGGCTTTGGTCAATAAGATCCAAGCATCTGGTGATGTAATAGGACTAGATTTAAGAAGAGCTCGGTTCTGCTGGAACAGAACCAGCTGCAGAAGAAGAGCCATGAAGCATCATCATCAGCAGCAGTCTAGGTCTGGCACAGCTCTGCAGAGAGGAAGAAATGGAAAAATAAGTACCACATATTACATCTTTTTCTGTAATTAGCATTATTATTGGTTGTTTTGTGTCTTGATCTGAATGTGATGCTTCCTCCTCCTTGTTCAGCTGTATCCTTTGACCTGCCAATACCTGCAAGGGTCACCACCAACATGTCGATCGCTGCCACATCTGGGCTCACAGCAACCTTAGCCACCATCTTGTTGAGACTTGCACCTACCTCTGCGCCTGCAGCAGCAGCAACCGCCAACATGTGCGAACCTGAGCGATCATGTGGGATTCTGTAGTGCAAATGCCACACTTGCTGGAGCAGAACAAGGAGCTGTTATTGCGTACACCACTCATCGATTTGTATGATGAGGATGCACTGTCTGTTACCAATGCCTCGAGTGCTGCTGGTGGTCCTAAACAACAAGATGGAGGACAGTACTGGTCACCAACATATAACTTGCAGTTCTTGTGGATAAGAAGGCACCAAGTGTGATCATGCTTTTAAGTTCTGCATACAATTCAACTCCTAGTGGAACTAAATGTGTAAATGGGAGTATTGAAGCAAATCATGGCTGGGGCTTGCACATAAGGATAGAAATAGAAAATGCGTTGAGGGTGTTAGAATACCTATTTCTAATTTCGACTAGGATGAAGTATGTCTTGTGGAGCACCACATCGATCAGCAGATGACCACACAGTATTATCCAACTCATAATCAACAGGACATTTGCCTTACTGATATGCCATATTTACTACAACAGTGTGTTATGACTCCCGCTACGGTCGCAGGTTCGAATCCTGCCTCGGGCGTGGATGTTTGTGATGTCCTTAGGTTAGTTAGGTTTAACTAGTTCTAAGTTCTAGGGGACTAATAACCTCAGCAGTTGAGTCCCATAGTGCTCAGAGCCATTTGAACCATTTTTGTTATGACTCTGCACTATGTGTGAATCAAGTGATGTGTGTCATGCCACAGTTATGAGTTGATACACTGTAGATAGTGTACTTTGCCTTGCACTGGACAGACTGAGTAAATGGTTGCCAAGCATAGAATCCGCATGCAATGATGTTGTAAACTTTCTATGTTTGCATAGTGTACATACTGATGATTTGGAACAGTACCTTAATTTCTGCATTAATGCAGAGCCAAAAGAGAGGCAGGTTAAAGATACATGGAAAAGCCAGAGTACTGTGAGGTGCCCTTTGGTGTGAGGAATTTATTACATATCAAAAAGCTTTTTTTAGGAAATACTGAACAGGTGCAAGGAAGACAAAGAAAGAGTCTGATGATTTCTTTTTAAATACCGCATCCAATGCATGATTTTTAAATTAAGAATGGGTATATATATCCTCAAACCGTGTTTGTATTTTATTTCATACCTCTCTCATTATAGTCCAGTTATTACATTTTTAATATCATTATTTTCAATGTTGCACCTATAATCATGAAGCAACAGACAATTGCCTGAAACACCTCCTCATCAGTCATTGTCAAACTGAATGATGAAGTTACTTTTCACACACACACACACAGATATATATATATATATATATATATATATATATATATATATACAGGGAGAGTCACCTAACATTACCGCTGGATATATTTCGTAAACCACATCAAATACTGACGAATCGATTCCACAGACCGAACGTGAGGAGAGGGGCTAGTGTAATAGGTTAATACAAACCATAAAAAAATGCACGGAAGTGTTTTTTTTTTAACACAAACCTACGTTTTTTTAAATGGAACCCCATTAGTTTTGTTAGCACATCTGAACATATAAACAAATACGTAATCAGTGCCGTTTGTTGCATTGTAAAATGTTAATTACATCCGGAGATATTGTAATCTAAAGTTGACGCTTGAGTACCACTCCTCCGCTGTTCGATCGTGTGTATCGGAGAGCACCGAATTACGTAGGGATCCAAAGGGAACGGTGATGGTTCTTAGGTACAGAAGAGACTGGAACAGCACATTACGTCCACATGCTAACACCTTTTTATTGGCCTTTTTCACTGACGCACATGTACATTACCATGAGGGGTGAGGTACACGTACACACGTGGTTTCCGTTTTCAATTACGGAGTGGAATAGAGTGTGTCCCGACATGTCAGGTCAATAGATGTTCAATGTGGTGGCCATCATTTGCTGCACACAATTGCAATCTCTGGTGTAATGAATGTCGTACACGCCGCAGTACATCTGATGTAATGTCACCGCAGGCTGCCACAACACGTTGTTTCATATCCTCTGGGGTTGGAGGCACATCACGGTACACATTCTCCTTTAACGTGCCCCACAGAAAGAAGTCCAGAGGTGTAAGATCAGGAGAACGGGCTGGCCAATTTATGCGTCCTCAAAGTCCTACGAAACGCCCGTCGAACATCCTGTCAAGGGTCAGCCTAGTGATAATTGAGGAACGTGCAGGTGCACCATCATGCTGATACCACATACGTCGACGCGTTTCCAGTGGTACATTTTCGAGCAACGTTGGCAGATCATTATGTAGAAACGCGATGTATGTTGCATCTGTTTGGGCCCCTGCAATGAAGTGAGGACCAATGAGGTGGTCGCCAATGATTCCGCACCATACATTTACAGTCCACGGTCGCTGTCGCTCTACCTGTCTGAGCCAGCGAGGATTGTCCACGGACCAGTAATGCATGTTCCGTAGATTCACTGCCCCGTGGTTTGTGAAACCCGCTTCATCGGTAAACAGGTAGAACTGCAACGCATTCTCTGTTAATGCCCATTGACAGAATTGCACTCGATGATTAAAGTCATCACCATGTAATTGCTGATGTAGCGACACATGAAACGGGTGAAAGCGGTGACGATGCAGTATGCGCATGACACTACTTTGACTCAGCCCACCGGCTCTCGCAATGTCCCGTGTACTCATGTGTGGGTTCATGGCAACAGCAGCTAACACACCAACTGCACCCGCTTCTCCTGTGACGGGCCTGTTATGGACCCGTTTGCGTGCTACGACCATACCTGTTGCATACAGTTGGCGGTAGATGTTTTGCAATGTGCGGCACATTGGATGCTCTCTGTCCGGGTACCGTTCTGCATACACCCTGCAGGCTTCAGCTGCATTTCGTCGACACTCGCCATAGATGAGTATCATCTCCGCCTTTTCAGAGTTCGAATACACCATGGTCACAGTTCCTACAACACTGCACTATCACAGACGTCTGGTAACAAGGTGTACTACAGTTGGTCTGCGTGCGGAGACGAATGCAGAATAACAATAGCAGCAAGCGCTACATGCGGACACTGCGACAGCTAGACCAAACCGCAACAGTGCACTACAGCCACACTCGGAAACACGGTCGTCATCGTAAAACATGTCCTTGTAGATGCTGCTCGCCGACCGTGGCCTGTGTTTGTTACAACACGCAACTGAACGTCGGAGGTTTCAAGCGTCAACTTTAGGTTACAATATCTCCGGATGTAATTAATATTTTACAATGCAACAAACGGCACTGATTACGTAATTGTTTATAAGTTCAGATGTGCTAACAAAACTAACGTGGTTCCATTTTAAAAAACGTAGGTTTGTGTTAAAAAACATACTTCCGTGCATTTTTGTATGGTTTGTATTAAACAATTACACTAGCCCCTATCCTCACGTTCGGTCTGTGGAATCGGTTCGTCAGTATTTGATGTGGTTTACGAAATATATTCAGCGGTAATATATATATATATATATATATATATATATATATATATATATATATATATGTGTGTGTGTGTGCTATATTGGCTACACATATTATTACCATCCTTACAGGTATGTATGTGTCTTCCTACATGTGCCCACTACTTGTCAGTACCTGACATAGTTGGTATCATGGCCTCCTCAAGGACTGTGTTGTGAGTGACTAGTCCTGTGAAGATGTAGAAGGAGACGGAGAATGGAATACTCCTTCCTTGTAATATACGAGCAATTATTGTAGGTCCACTCAATTGTGGCAAGACTAATGTTCTCATGACGCTGCTAACACCCCTAGATGGAGTCCAATTGAACATGTCTGTGTATTTTCAGAAACACTGTTTCAACAAAAGTATCAGTTATTACAGGAGATACTGTGTGCTGCAAAAGGCATTGCATAGATGACATTCAGTGAAAGCAGTGATATCCCCCCCCCTGCCCAAAAAAAAAACAAGTAAAGCTAAACAATGTGTTCATATTTGTGGTGCTGCTATGGAAAAACCAAGACCAAATTCGAAAACATTTCTGATTGGGTCGTCATAATGGTGCTGATGTATTTTATCTAAGTCAAACATGTTCCAGAATACCAAAACAGTTGGTTAGGCATAATGCAAACACCATTATAGCCTTCAGACAAGACAGTCTGAATTTAAAGCACATTTACCAATCATATTTTGGAACTGACATGTTGTTCAATGATTTTGTAAAGATACATGCTGATTGCTGGTTTCATTCACACTATGGGTTTCTCGTTATTGATAAAACACGGAAACTGAATGATGGTAGGTATAGGCATAACTTCTAAGAATTTCTGTATGTGTATAGCCCGATAAGAGAGGTGAATACATCAGTATGTGCTGAACGATGGACAAATTTGCACGCATGTCTGGCTCTCTACCTGAGTATGGGTGTAAGTGAAAATTCAGACTATCGTGCACAAAATTCGAGGTATGCACAGGGAGCTAGAGACATATGACCAGACTTTTCTGAGAATGATCAACGCATTGAGACAGTTAACGAAATCGATAAGAAAGCAACTGATATAACTGAAAAGGTTGAGGCTACTGAGGGGAAAACAGATGTAGAGGCCCTTGTTATTTGAGAAGGGGGAGCAGCCACGTATTAAGAGGAAGAAGGGTGGATATGTAAAGAATCATGCTGCAGAAAAGTCTGATTAGTATACACAGAGATATCAACCAAGCAGACAGTCATTCAGGTGAAGAAAGCTGTTTGAGAGAAATTGCGGTTGCTAAGGTTAGGGTATATGGATCGACAGCAAACACTAAGAGAGACCTTCAAGCCGGTTACTGTATCTCTCAGGCAGCACTCAGAAAAAATAAAACCACATAATAACGATGGTATTGTCATTGGTGAATTCATTATCCGTCACGCCGCTGGCCAGATGGATAGAACATTCAGAATAAGCAGTGGATGACCGTACGTAATGGACATGCAACCTATAAATGTAACTGATGGTACAATACAGATGGGTGATAGGCAGTTTGAGAGAACGCCTGGCTTAATGAACCTTATTTTCCTAAGAGCTACAAAAAACCGCATAAATTATTCAGCTAGTGGTAGGGAAATGTACCATGCAGTACTGTATTTGATTGATGTACATACAATCGTAGAAAGGCAGAACAACAAGAAGTGTTTACTCATTACAAAACCAATACTTAGCGGTGAAAACAACAGCAACAGTAACGGTGATGGTATTGACATTGAGCATAAAGCAGTGAACAATCGAATCACACAGTATGTATATTATGACACCCCCAACGAGCTAACAGATCGACTACCTCTGCACATGGCATCAGCTGCTGCAGGTTATACAGTTCATTCGAATAAGGTTGTTTCAATAATGTCTGAGCTTAGAGAGAGGTATCATCGAATAAGTGTGGAGATAGTAGATCGAGAACTGCACAAACCATCAGGCAAAACATACACTCATAGGCTTGGATGGTTTATAGCAGGCTGATCTTGTAGATATGAGGAAACATTCTAACGAGAATAATGGACTTAAATATATTTAAATGGTTATTGATACATACTGTAGATTTACCTGCACATTACCTGTTAAAACAAAAATGGGAAGAAATGTAGCAGATGTGTGAGTGTTTGCTACAGGCAGGTTTTGAAGCAGGATCCTAGCAAATTTTACAAGTCACATCAGACTGTGGACATATTGCCTATCAGCACAATCCGAGATGAGTGTAACATTGCAACGAACTGTTATCTCAACGACAGTCTGATTCACTCTATTTAAAGGTTCTTCCCCTCAGTTGCAACGGAGTATCAGATTGTTGAGACTCCTGCCAATCCAATATATCTTCCCGTGACAGTTCAGACATTGGACTGTTTGGAATTTCGTATTGTGGACCAGAGTAATCAACTTGTTGACTTTCGTGGTGGGGAAATCATCTAAGGCAGTTTAATATTTTTTTTTGTGTGTGATCTAAAATTTAAAAATCTCTTTCACACCGGCCTGATTTAGCTTCACTGATCAGGATAGTAAAAACATGCGTATATTAAGGGAATTTTCATTGACAAAGCAGGCTTATCTCATTCACACAGTTCAATACTGTTCTATCCTGATTAAATTGAGCTTAACTTAAATTTCATAAGGCAGTGAAGCAATTTTGAAGTCTCGGTGCGACGAAAATTGTCAGTCGATCTCCTGGAAACATTTGTAATAATTATTAACTTTCGGTGATCACGTGGGGAAGACCGGAGATCTGCTGGTAAGACCGTGTTAGCCTGTTTATTTCAAGTAACTGGATATCTTGAGCATACAGAACGGCAGGTTCGTCCAGTGTAAATCAGACGTTCCCCACTGATCCCGTGCAACACAGCGTAGTAAGCAGACACTGTCAATAATAAACAGTTAAATAATACGCGAACACACTTACTTTAGTTTAGTTCATGTATTAAATTCCTTCTCATACACAATCTCATCAAGATGGCGACTAGCCCAACAATACATACATATACATCCTCCTTCCACGACTAATCGGCAAGAAGTCCTCCTATTCCTTTCATAAGAGAAAACATAGCAGAGCAGCTATTCCATGGAGTAATTGGACGCTCCAAGGAATAATTTGGCTTGAAACTACTTTGCATTGATAATCGGTAAGATAAGAAGAGATATTTCGAGATATGTACTGAGTTATATAATTTATAAAATTTCTGAAAATATCGCGGAGAGACCGCTGCAAGAGACATTACAGCAGGATGGGCGTATGTTATAAGACCAGTGCACGCAATTCACAGCATGTCACTTCGCCGCCAAACCGCAAAGTGATAACACGTGCGAACAGTTGGCTTGAAACTTTGCAATGACGTCCTCAATATAACCAGTCCAGTAGAGTATGATGAGCGAACTATACATTAAGAATACTTCACGCATAAAGAACGATGAAATTAGGATTGCCATCCAGCACCAAGACGCGCTGGTGCTTCCATGCAAGAATTTTATATACACTCCTGGAAATGGAAAACAGAACACATTGACACTGGTGTGTCAGACCCACCATACTTGCTCCGGACACTGCGAGAGGGCTGTACAAGCAATGATCACACGCACGGCACAGCGGACACACCAGGAACCGCGGTGTTGGCCGTCGAATGGCGCTAGCTGCGCAGCATTTGTGCACCGCCGCCGTCAGTGTCAGCCAGTTTGCCGTGGCATACGGAGCTCCATCGCAGTCTTTAACACTGGTAGCATGCCGCGACAGCGTGGACGTGAACCGTATGTGCAGTTGACGGACTTTGAGCGAGGGCGTATAGTGAGCATGCGGGAGGCCGGGTGGACGTACCGCCGAATTGCTCAACACGTGGGGCGTGAGGTCTCCACAGTACATCGATGTTGTCGCCAGTGGTCGGCGGAAGGTGCACGTGCCCGTCGACCTGGGACCGGACCGCAGCGACGCACGGATGCACGCCAAGACCGTAGGATCCTACGCAGTGCCGTAGGGGACCGCACCGCCACTTCCCAGCAAATTAGGGACACTGTTGCTCCTGGGGTATCGGCGAGGACCATTCGCAACCGTCTCCATGAAGCTGGGCTACGGTCCCGCACACCGTTAGGCCGTCTTCCGCTCACGCCCCAACATCGTGCAGCCCGCCTCCAGTGGTGTCGCGACAGGCGTGAATGGAGGGACGAATGGAGACGTGTCGTCTTCAGCGATGAGAGTCGCTTCTGCCTTGGTGCCAATGATGGTCGTATGCGTGTTTGGCGCCGTGCAGGTGAGCGCCACAATCAGGACTGCATACGACCGAGGCACACAGGGCCAACACCCGGCATCATGGTGTGGGGAGCGATCTCCTACACTGGCCGTACACCACTGGTGATCGTCGAGGGGACACTGAATAGTGCACGGTACATCCAAACCGTCATCGAACCCATCGTTCTACCATTCCTAGACCGGCAAGGGAACTTGCTGTTCCAACAGGACAATGCACGTCCGCATGTATCCCGTGCCACCCAACGTGCTCTAGAAGGTGTAAGTCAACTACCCTGGCCAGCAAGGTCTCCGGATCTGTCCCCCATTGAGCATGTTTGGGACTGGATGAAGCGTCGTCTCACGCGGTCTGCACGTCCAGCACGAACGCTGGTCCAACTGAGGCGCCAGGTGGAAATGGCATGGCAAGCCGTTCCACAGGACTACATCCAGCATCTCTACGATCGTCTCCATGGGAGAATAGCAGCCTGCATTGCTGCGAAAGGTGGATATACACTGTACTAGTGCCGACATTGTGCATGCTCTGTTGCCTGTGTCTATGTGCCTGTGGTTCTGTCAGTGTGATCATGTGATGTATCTGACCCCAGGAATGTGTCAATAAAGTTTCCCCTTCCTGGGACAATGAATTCACGGTGTTCTTATTTCAATTTCCAGGAGTGTATTTAGAGGGATCATTCAAGGAAACGGACGGTAGCGCTATAGTGGGATCCTACCTTACAAGTAACGCCTTAGCGTTCCTGTTTCAAGAGATACGCTAAGAACTAAATGGGTCTGAGATAGACCATACACACAGTGTCTGCATAATATCAACCCTTAAAACATACATCTCTGCACCGCCCACGGATCTGAATGGTTTAGAAAATACGGTATGGTCACAAATGATCCGATCGGTAGAACAGTTGCAAAGTACAAGCGATTAACTGCTGGGATACATCTAAAAATGCTTATGGGCTTCTTTGAGGGCATGAAGTAGATTATTATGAATGCTAAACAGGAACTCATTCTGGTACGGAATGCGATGGATAATAACTCATACACTCAAGGTGCTCAAGAGGAGAATATGATCACAAGGAGGAAGAAAATATGAAAAATGCCTCACATCAGTGTGTCAGACGAGGAGTGTTTCAAGCTTTTTAAAGTTTTGAATTCTGGTACATATCTACCACAAACATTCCGCTTTTGGGAGGTTTTCGAGTACCCTGTGTTACCCACTGCAAGTAGACAAACATGGGCTATTAAAACCTCCTCTCTGCTGTGGACGCCAAGATTCATCTTACTTGCATTCCAGACTGATAGAAAAGGGAATACAGCAAATGATTCCACTGCATTCGACAGTTTCATGTTAATTAATGCCAGAACCTAGCTGAATTCCGAATTCTACCCATATGACAATTTACTTCTGCAATAGGATGCAAATGTATACAGCCTAGCATAAGACACGTATGCGAGGTTCTGTTCTTCTTACTATGAAAGTGCTGAAGAAGAAGGAGGAGAATGTTTACTCAATCCATGGAAATTCAAGGATTCATCGCAATAGACTGCTCAAAACAGAACAAGATAATTAAATCTGGACGTACAGATGTAAACTTGAATTTGAATCTTTGGAAAATTTCCCAGAACACACTGCAGCGTGTGCTCTGCTTCTGCATGACCATATGATTAACTATCTACTGTCCACTCACCAGTTTTGTGTAGAGAGCTGTATAAATGAACAAGTGCTGCGGCATACCCAGCGCATTCCATTATGGTATCAAAAGGCGTGAACATAATTGCAGACGCTCAGGGTTTCTGTGATGATGAGCGTAGACAGTTCATATTTAAAAATATTGCATTCACAGCATACACAGAAGACGCTGGAATAATTGAGACATTCTCAGCAAACACTGTATCACTGAGATCTTTGAAGGATGTGAAGTGTGCTAAAACATGGAAGAGTGCAATGTGGTTAACACATTTGTACCATGGAATTCACTGGGATTATCATGGAATATCCCATAAAGACATTTTGACGTCGCTTCAATTATTCGACCACACGGGTACCGTCATCTACTTGAAGGACAATGAGAAGATATGGATGCATCAAATCTCCATCGACTCAAGAAGATGTGTGAAAATAGTGTTTCTGTGTCTGCTTATGAAAATGTAAAATTACTTTCAAGTTGGATGAAAAATAAACGAATTTTTTCCTCATAGCAAGTGTGTATATTCTTTACTAATTTCACTCTGATCCATGTAGATTAGCCTAGATACCGTGCCTGTGATTTGCCTCAAGCACTGGCAACGTAATTTTAGACATGTTTGCTACATGTCTCTGGAAGCAGACACAATCAAGTGCTACCTGCTTCCATAACCCAATATGGGCAACATGATAGGCAAAGTCCCATGTCACCATTTGGTTTTTCTCTACCTTAAACGTTATCTCTCTCTCATGCTTCGGATTAAAATCTCGTGTGTCTTGAACAGCTTTCATATACAGTTGTGAGGGTAGGGATTTGTGAAATAAAAACAAATACCTATCATAGCGAATGACAATTTTTTTATTCGGACATAAATATTGGCATTAGTAATGCTGCTGTATATTCACAAATCTTCTTGTTTTTACAATACACGAATTAATACTGCTTTTAAATTCACACTTCTTGTTACTGTTTGATATTTTTTACACACATATTCACAGTTCTTGGTTATACAAATAATAACACTGATTGAAAATTTTTTTTCTTTACAATGCACTACTGGATGAATATTCGTACATCATTAACAGTACCGGGTGAAAATTTCTACGTTACATCGCAGTACTGATTACAGATATTCCAGAATTACAGTTTCTCTCACACTGAACTATTACTGTTGCTAGTGAAATTCCACCCCAACAGTAGCCCTAATTTATACGCTGAAGCAGGTAGCTCTATACTTTTTCCACCTCAAGCAGCTGAAACAGTTCGTTAATATAGTGAAGTGGGTGGCTCTTAAATGTGAACTAAAATGAACTGCGTGGAATTCACACTTAAAAGTTTTATAACTTGGACAGGTAGCACTCACACACACGCACACACACACTCACACACACACACACACACGCACACGCACACGCACGCACGCACACACTCACACACACATACACACACACACACAGACAAGCGCATGAGGTGCAAAAGTAGATGAATCGCCATGACATAATCTCTAACTGAGTGCACACACTATTTCTCTTCAGTGGTGTATTAAAATTCATTAAATACATCAGTACATAAGAGCGTCCACTTCCCCCTAGAGGCAGATAATTAGTTGGCATCAAAAATATCCTTTCAGATTGTTGAATGCATTTTCATTCTGCAGTGCACTGATTTGAAACATCCTGACATATTAAAACTGTGTATGGTATCTGGACTCAAACCTGGAACCTTTGTTCTTTCACCAACAAATGATCTACCGAATGCGCTATTAAGCACGACCCACGACCCCCTCCCTTCCCCGCAACGCCATCTTCTCCATCACAACTTTCCTTCCATTAGTACCTCTTTGGAAAATGGGAAATATGTACTGCAGAAACTAAAGCTGTGAGGGAATAGTGGTGAGGGTGAGGGGGGGGGGGGCGTGGTTCATGCCTGAATAGTGCAGTCGGTAGAACATTTGTAGGCGAAAAGCAAAGGTACCTTGTTTTAGTCTCAGTACCACACATAATTTTAATTTGGGCAGGAAGTTTCGTGCTTGGATGTTGTTAATGAAACATTAATTTGATACATCTACGAAACGTATACGAATATCTGCAATATTCCGATGTGTCGTGAGTGGGCGATGTCTACATGATTGCTTCAGTGTGGCAGAATTCGTGTCTGTAAATACTTTAATTGAGATGAAATAATTTTACTCTCTAGCGGAGTACATAATGTGTTGAATATTTGTGACAAAAGAATTAGATGTTATCAATAAATAGCTTTAGAATCTAATTTTCAGACTTTCGTAATTACCGCCTGAAGAGTGTCCGAATGACCTGGATATCAAGAATTAGCTGGTTCATGATGTTTACGAAGTGGGATTTTTGTTTACGAAGTGGGATAGGTTCTGTAGTCATCATCTCTAATTAGATGAACTATAGAGACGTAATGCCGTATTTAACACTTACTGAATTTGACCATAAAAAGAAAATAGTATCATATGTAACTCTCAGTGAGTTCCTCAATGTACGGAGAAACGTAAGACTGATAACTCGGAATCTCTTAAAGCTGCATAAGTCTACCAAATGCAGACTAGCGGTACCTGTACATAGCACTATCTAAAATCTTTCATTTGTAACAATTATCATCATTCGTTCAGTATATGCACAAGTATGCTATCAAAGCACCAGAACTGTACCTGTTTTTCAAGAAATGAGCAATATTTACGTTGGCATTCATTCCTTTCTATTTTCTCATTTTAATTTCCTCTAGAATCCGTATACTGATTTTGGTCTGGTTTTATTATATTGATTTACTAAATCAACTTTTCATTTCTGAAAAAAATATTTGGCAGTGCGGACTTGCAAGTAGTTTTTGTACACTGCATGAGTCATCAAAACGTTGTTTTCCCTGTTCTCTCTTTAATCATTAGCACTGATGCTTTGTCTATTGTGTTTTACAAAGAAGTTTCGTACAAAACGGGGCTGCCAGATGTTCCTCTGTCGGAAAGATTTAAAAGACCATAAATTGGCGGAACATTGACAAGGCGCTGTGGGAGAATGGGCGGTCAGTAACTCTTCTAGTAAGCCACCTCAGTCTACGTCAGCTTGTACTTACTTTCCCTCGTTACGCCAGTGGAACAGATTGGCTCCGCACCATCTGCTGAGAAGCGCACGGGGAACGCAGTTGCATCATCAGTAAACACATTCTTCATATTTCAAAGCTGCGTTAATCTTCTGTAAACAAGTAGCTGACTAAAAACGAAAGCCACCTACATTACCACACAAGTTTTGCGCATTCAGATAAGCTACTTTGTGGCAAGTTGTCTAAAAGAGGTTAACTGTTCCTTAATCCATCATTGTGAAAGTAAATATTTTAACTGTAGTTACCTCCAGTAATTAGCTTATAAGCTGTTGTTATTAAGCCGGCCGAAGTGGCCATGCGGTTCTAGGCACTGCAGTCTGGAACCGCGAGACCGCTACTGTCGCAGGTTCGAATCCTGCATCGGGCATGGATGTGTGTGATGTCCTTAGGTTAGTTAGGTTTAACTAGTTCTAAGTTCTAGGGGACTAATGACCTCAGCAGTTGAGTCCCATAGTACTCAGAGCCATTTGAACCATTTTGTTGTTATTAATATATCTAAAGCTTTCAACAATCTTTGATGCACCTCTTTACTTGCGTGGCTGAAATACTGTAACTGGACATGCAAACTTTACAGAAGGTTTCTAAACTACTGTGCGCATAGAGAGGTAAATTTTCCAAGTCCTTACAAAGAAATCAATCATCAAACACTATCTTCAGGTATCAGTTCTTGTTCTGGGACATTAGCCTCAAACCTCTTTTGAACACCCTGAGAAAAACTGCCTGTGCTGGTGACTTCCTGCAATTAGCCAAAGGTAACAGCAGTCTCCAATGAGAAACGAAAGACAAAGATCTACTGGACGTGATTCAGGAATGTTGCAGGTTAAATAAATTTTGTGTCACTGTTCAGAAGTCTGCGTATACAGTGTTAAAAGGCAGATTGAACAACAGCCAGAATCCCATAATTCGAATTAATGATGCACAGAGAGGCAGTTTTCTCAGCTGTATGAACACTGTAAAAAAATAAAATAAAATAAAATAAAAATAAAAAGACGCACCACAAAGAAATTATCCGAATGGGATGGAAATCGGTAGTGGTGATGTACATGCACAGGCAAACCAATGATTACAGTCTGAGAAAAATTAGATGGTTTATTCAAGAAAAGAGTTTTGCCAACTGAGCAAGTCAATAACGTGTTGGTCAACCTCCGGCCGATATGCTCAGTTATTCGGCATTAAATTGACTGGTGAAGTCTGATGTTCTCCTGATGGATACCGCGCCAAATTCTGTCCAATTGGCGCGTTAGATTGTCAAAATACATAAACGGATTGCCGGGCGCTGCCCATAATGCTCTAAACATTCTCGATTGGGGAGAGATCCAACTGACTTATGGCCAAGGTAGTTTTTGAGAAACACGAAGAAAAGCAGTAGAAACTGTGGCCGTTGCGGGCGGGTATTGTGTTGAAATATAAGCCCAGGATGTCTTGCCATGAAGGGCAACAAAACAGCGCGTAGAATGTCGTCGACGTACCGTTCTGCAGCAAGGGTGACGCGGACGACAGCCGAAGGGGACCTGCTAGGAAATAAAGTGACACCCCAGGCCATCAGTCCAGGCTGTCGGGCCGTATGGTGGGCGACAGTCAGATGGCTACCCCTCTGCTGTCCAGGACGTCTCCAGGCAGGCCTTAGCCGGTCATCGGGGCTCAGTTCGAAGCCGGACCGTCACTGAAGACAATTCTACTCCAGTCTATGAGATTCCAGGTGGAATATAATGGAATATAATGGGTACGTTAAGAAATAATAATAACTTGTTTGAATCCTGTACAGTTCGTTTCAAAAATTTTATGTAGAACCATATTCTCCAATCAGTTACCTAGTTAATACTGATAAAGATGCAGAAATAGTGACAGAAAAGATATAACAAAACTGTTACTACGTATCATGAGATCTACAGAAAACTCAGTAATTACTGAAATAAACGAAACAGTTGTTTGGTGGCGTAGATAGAGACTGTTGAGTAGCTTCAAAAATTTCGCATGGATTCCTTAGCATCGCTTTGTAAGCGTTCATTCACAGTAACAGTGACCGACTTCACAAAACGATATTTTAAATTTCCTCAGATCACATATTCACCCAGCTCAAAAGAGAACATAGTAACAAGGGGGAAGGTGAAACGATTACACCCGTAACATATACACCACCTTTGATTTTTCTGCAAGGTTCATATTCTAAAACAATGCTTGATTAAATTTTCTGGCTCTTAAAGTTTTGGCAATATGCATTTTTGATTGTGCAAATAGTAGCGTTTCTCATTGCCGGTAAAGGTCTAAATCCATTGATATTACAGTTCGTAGTGCTGTAGCCTCTCTCTCTCTCTCTCTCTCTCTCTCTCAAACACACACACACACACACACACACACACACACACACACACACACACAAAACACACACACACACACAAAACACACACAAGCGCGCGTGCGCGCGAGCGCTTCAAAAATTTCCAGAGGTGTTATTTAGAAATCGAGACGAATACTAACTCAGTTACCGGCCGTGGTGGCCGAGCGGTTCTAGGCGCTTCAGTCCGCGCGACTGCTACGATCGCAGATTCGAATCCTGCCTCGGGCATGGATGTGTGTGATGTCCTTAGGTTAGTTCGGTTTAAGTAGTTCTAAGTTCTAGGGGACTGATGACCTCAGAAGTTAAGTCCCATAGTGCTCAGAGCCATTTGGATTAACTCAGTTACATTTTTTGTTTGAAGTGACCTGGACGGGCATGGCACTACTTTGCAACCAGAACCAACTGGAAAGACTGTCAAGCTGAAATACAAATGTCGAAAATTAGCTGTATTTTCACTCACAATAGATGGAAATCTTCCTTGTCGGTAAATTCAGTCCAGAACTATATACCGTTCTCTTTAATTCGACAAACGACAAAAGTAATAGAAGTATAACTGGGGGAAATGGAGAAACAAGCAGTATTTGTCCCCTGATTGAAGTTTATTCCTTTACTATGAAAATCTTTATTTGCCATTTCGTGAGCAAGTATTTCGTAATAATCATTTTATATAAACATCCTTTCCTACGTCACGACCTTATGGCTATGAGTAAAGAGACCTTTCGTGATTTGGTGGCATCGTCCTTCTAAACATCGTCATAATTAACTAGATTTGCGTATACCAAAGGTGAAGCCAGACTGGAAAGAGTCGTCCAATAAAAACAAGAAACAGTATATACGAATGTGACATCGGATTGCACTGGAAACAAATAACACTAGTATTACACTACTTATGCCTCTCCTTAGTACGAAATCATTCCAGAATCAGCAATATTACGCAGTTAGCTGTAGATGTTTCTTTCGATTCTCTATCAAGTCCTGAGAACGCTGGCAGTACCCAGCACATGCCTTGAGATAATTTTGCGAATGCTGCCCAAAGACTGAACGCTGTCGTGGAAGAAAACCAGGAAAAGATACGATTCTAAAGTTCTGAATGCATATTTAATTTACCGCAGAAATGGTATTGACAGGTGTGAAAATTTGCAATCTGTTTTTAAAAATGCTACCCTTCAGCAGAACCATTTACTTTTATGTCAAACGAACGGTTTTCGCAAGAGCTGAACAACAATGAACGCTATAAAGTATCATCATGTACAATAACTTGGGGAGTATTCCCTTTTACAGATGGCTTGTAGGATGAGAAGAAATCCAGAGCAATCTTATGCTTCAAATTATTTAAAATTATGTCTGACAAATAACCTATGTGACTGAAGCTGAATGAAAGTTTTCTATACAATCACTTAGTTTTCATAGTGACAGTGAATGGGAGGAGACCACTGATAGTGCCAGAATACTGAATTCAGTCTTTTCAGAATGTTTCACTGCAAAATATCTCCATACAAATTATAAAATGACAAGTAACAGATTGTGGTACATAAAATCAACTAAAGTAACTCAACAGCGAAAAGGCAACAGGACCGCCGTGATCCTATTCAAATTGTATGAATCATTTCGCTCCCCTACCAACAGCAATGACACTAAGAAGCTTTCTAAGTAGATGTGGGCAAAATGCTCATATTATTTCAATTTTCTAGAGTTCTAGCACAGAGGCATAACTACAGGTTTATATTCCTTACGTCAGTCCGTTGTAAAATTATGGAATACGTTACATGTTCGCGTATTATGGACTTCTTTCAAGATCGAAACCACAGTAAACAGCGATCTAGTGAAGTCTAGCTTCCTCTGTTCGCAAATGTGATCCAAAAGGCAGTAAATAGCAGCGTCTAGGTTAACGTCGTTTTTCTTCCTTCCGGAAGCTATTCGATACAGTTCCGCACTGTCACCTGGTGAACAGAATACGAGTTTGCAGAATTTTAGGACAGCTTTGTGACTGTACTGGGACTATATCGAAGACAAAACTCAGCCCCTGGTTCTTAATGAAGAGGAGTCATCGTAAGTGAAAGTAAACCGTTATTGTTGACGTATACTGGGTGTAGCAAAACAAAGCTGCAGGGGACAGCGCCTGCCGCTAGGCTACCCACTCGGCAGCAACCTTCAGTGTGTACGCTGGGGCCACAGCCCTTTGCGTAATATACAGTGTTTGGCGGGTGCGGACGTATCCGACACCATCTAACGACCTAAATTTTGTCCTGCCCATTTCGAGAAGTTTCTCTAGCGGTCTGTCTGCGTAAAAACTCACGTCTGCTGCCGAAGGATTGGCCTATTAGCAGTCTTTGGTCCCTATAATTCCGACGTTCCTTAACGCTGTTGGATGTTTCCAGACACGGTTACCTATTCTTATTTTTTTATCAAAACATCGTCTATAATGCCTATAAGTAGGTCTGCATCGTTTTTGTTACATCCTGCACAAACGATATAGCGGGTAAGGTCGGCACCTTTGTGAGACTTTCCTTATACTAGAAAATTGTAGTGAAAAGTTGGAAGGCCTGCAGAGGGTCGATGATTGCTACGGTATTACCAGCCGACAATCAATGCTATATGTTGCACACAAAGAGGTGAGAAAACCTGTTAATGTTCGAATACAAGAATAGCACTCAGTCACTGGAAACAAAACCGGCCATAAAACATGTTGAAGAATGGTCTGAAGAGGCTTGAAGCGTAATGCGCATGTGAAAGTTGTAGGAACAGGTGATACAAGACCGAAATTCGTTGGAAGATTCGAAGGAATCATAATTAGAAGTTTACAAAACTATAGTTCAGCAGATTCGCGAATGCTGCTCGTCAGTCTGAAATCTTCAGCAGGTGGAATTAATAGACGTTCATCAAACTACAGTAGCAGACGCTACAAAAGAGACATTGTGCATCACGGGGAAATTCCTTGAACATGTGTACCAAGCAGAATCATTCAGCGTCTTACTTCGTCCCACATACATCTCACGTATCGACTATGATACGTAAATCACAGATATTCGATCTCGTACTGCCTGTTACCGACAGTGGTTCTACCGCGCTCCAGTTTATAATGGAAGGGGAAAGAAGAAACGCAGTGGTGCCTGACGTACTCTCCGCTACATTCAGTAAGATGAGGATAAATGTAGATGATTGTCTGTCCGTTAGCGCTTGGGAAAAGCGGCAAGTGCTCTTCAGTTGCCGCTAACACTGTATAGAATGTTGTGATCCATATTCTCAGAAACAGTATTGTATCATCGTTAGCTCAGTGTTAGTAAAGTGTAAAGTAATAATACAGGCGCGTGATACCCGTACAAAAACCATTGCCGTATTGTAAGATTATTTTCGTCGTCTCTGAATTTCTTAGAGTTAACTAGAAGAATTTTTCAGCTGTTTTGCTCCGTTTGTAGGAAATCTAGATGTTTCAATTTCCCTACGTTATATTATTCTCAGTCTACACTATAAACAGAACAGCCATCTCTGATCAGATTTTGTACGACTATCTACAGTGACATTCCCGCTACCTTTATTTGCAATTAAGTACTTATTACAACGAGTACCCGATTTTCTGAAGTATGTTACAATGACTGACTTTGTGAGGGAATACAAAGGAATGACGCGCAATACCAGAGCCGGCCGGAGTGGCCGAGCGGTTCTAGGCACTACAGTCTCGAACCGCGCGACCGCTACGGTCGCAGGTTCGAATCCTGCCTCGGGCATGGATGTGTGTGATGTCCTTAGGTTAGTTAGGTTTAAGTAGTTCTAAGTTCTAGGGGACTGATGACCTCAGCAGTTAAGTCCCATAGTTCTCAGAGCCATTTGAACCATTTTTTGCAATACCACAACTATTTTCGACGTTATAGACTGCTGGTCCTTCTTTTTCTAATTCATTTTAGCGTAATGATGCTTCCTTTCTTTGAGTATTGGTTACCATATTTGTTCCCCTCTACAAATGAGATCGCAAGATACATGGCTCTCGCGTCTGTGTGTCCCACAGTATTTCCTCGAGTCAGCTGCAGTACATCGTCACGTGCTGCGTGCTTGTTACTGTTGGAAAGTAGAAGATGGTACGATGTCGAACAGTTAACCCAGTTGTAGGAAACATTGAAATACACAACGTGGACTAGCGATAGACTCGAGAGTCATGCAATGAACATACCCGCGGGGAAACCTAAATAGTCACATCAAATCGCAAGATGTTTGAAAGTTTAGCTATGGTAATTATAAATCTCGAAGCAAGCAGTGTTTTTGACACTAAGAGAAATTAGTGGTGAGTTACAAAGAGGCAAGGAGCGAGCTTTAAAGGCATTGACGGACGTCAGACTATTGCACCAAACGTTTTTGTAGCGCCTGAAGTGAACTTGGAAGACAGGGAAGAGACACTGAGCTGCATGGCTGAAGAAATTCCGACTGTCATTTCATGTGGACGTTTTCATCGCCTAGTGTAAGCTACTTTATATATATTAGTTGTGTCTGACGGAGGACGATTAATATTTAATGTTACGTCAACGATATCATTACGGACGGAACACAAGCTTGGAGAAGAACAAGGAAGGAAATCTGCAGTGCCATTTTAAAGGGATTTTCATCAAACGGTTTATTAATACTATCTGTTAATGTATTCGACTAATTTCGTTTTGCGGATTACTCTCTAATAATTTTTGACACCATTTTTGATTTCTTTCAAAAGTGTCTTTCTTTGCTCGTGGAGTACAACGAAAAAAACAATTCTTTACGTTCAGTTGTGTCTCAAAACCGAAATACCAAATATGGACCAAATTACGCGGTTCTAATTCATACTGACGGTGAAGAATAGTGAATAATATAACAGCAGTTAGCCATGGAGGAAACAACAACGCGTTTATACGAAGGCCAACGTTAGCTATGCTAAAACCTTACTGAAACTAACGGGGCATTACGCTGTCACAAGGTAACGTAACTGAGAAAAGTAATCCAAAGAAGAGGGTCATCTTAAAAGCACACTCAAAAATCAATAAATAAAATAAATAAACAAAATAAAAACAGTATTAAAATGTTTGGGAGAGAAAAACAAAAATAGTTTTTCTTCAAGGCACAAGAAACAGATACAATTCCGTCGTTACTGACCTCGACCGTGTCGTCAGATGTGCACTGTGCTACGCTAGGTGCGCGCTGACGCTTTTCCGCGCTGCTGCGAGGGTTGGCCGGCTGTGGCCGGGTTGGGGTCCCTGTCCCGTATGACGCGCAACAGCCCCGGTGCCGCCACTTTATAATGCGAGCCGCCTACGGCTGACGTCGCAGCGGCGCTCCCAGGCATTACCTCCAGTCCTGGTCATCGGTTGCAAAGTCCACCGCCACGACGCTGTGGTAAGTAGCCTCAAAGCTCCGTGTTTAATCAGGAGAGCTCTTTGTCGTACATTATCTCTACTTGCTGGATTCTCGTTCTACCGCAATTTTCCTTATTATTCTGATTTCCCAAACGATAGTTGCATAACATTGTGGTTTTATTCTCAAATCTGGATTTTCTTCTGATACTGTATGAACGACAATCGGAAAGTTTCCTACCAGATTTCTTCTTCCCTTCCCATGTCTTCCAACTCCTCCTTGTTGTCCTTCTTCTTCTTGTTTACTTTTTTCTTCTTCTTTAGTTAAGCTGTATATCTTCCAGTTCCAATCCTGTGCCTACTGGATACATTTCGTTTTGAGTGCCGATAGTTTTCTTCTTCTTGGATAGCCATCTTAGACAAACTTTTATTGAACACCTTTTCTATGCAGTTCTCCTTGCAACATACATTCACCTGAAACTGCTCAATCCTTGATCTGTCTCTACAATTCATGCTTGCAATGGGGAAGGTTTAAAAATAGGGGTATGAGCACCGCATGCACTGAGGCAAACTCACAGAAATCAGCGGGTGGCCATATGTTCATCTTTGCTTGCTCGTCATGAGCTGGCTCGTGAACATCACTGGCCATTCCTATCCTATATCACTACTGGTGATGACAAATGGTGCCTTTATGCTAACATAATGAGAAGGAAGGAAAGGTTGAGCCCGAACAAAGCAGCAACTACCCGCACAAAGACCTGAGTGCATCCACAAAAGATAATGCTATGCATCTGGTGGAACAGTGACGGTGTGGTGTACTACGAACTGCTTCCCCAAGGTGTAACCATCACTGCTGACATTTATTGTCAACAAGTTAGACGTCTTACAGGGGCAGCCCGAGAACAACGACCAGGAAGACCGTGTGAAATAATGCTACTCCACAATAATGTCCTTCCACATTCTGCTAGGCAGACAAAAAACACAATACAGGAGTTGGGTTGGAAAGTAATACCACAGCCACCTTATTCACCTGATCTTGCGCCCTCAGAAATTCGCGTTTTCCGCCCTCTGACGAACAATCATCAAGGAACTTCCTTTCCGGATGAAAATACAGTCCTAACATGGCTCCACGAGTTCTTCGTCTCGAAACCACGTGATTTCTACTGTCGCGGAATCGAAAAGTTACCCCAGCGTTGGCAGACTATTTTTAATAATGAACGAGAACATGTTATGTGTGACTAAAATCTCTGTTACGTGTATTTGTTATGTTTAGTAAACTTATGGAAAAACCTAATACATTCCGCTAAAATGATCTTCTAAGTTCTTTTCAGTATCTGACACTGGTATTCTGTCATCGGCAAAGCTGAAAGCTTTTACTTTTTATCACTGAACTTAAATTCCCATTCCAAATTTCACCTTGTTCCCTTTACTACTTGCTCAATGTAGAGACTGAATAACATCGAATAGAAGCTAAAATTTTCTTCTCAGTTACTGCCTCCCTCCCACGTCCTTCGACTCTTATCAGTACATTTTGATTCCCATACAAGACGTGGAGAACGTTTCGCTCCATCCATTTTGACCCTCCTACCTTCAGAATATTTAAAAGTGTAAGAGTGTTCAAATTAACATTATCAATAGCTTTCACTAAATTTACAACTGCTGAAAATATAGGTTTTACTTTATTCAGTCTGTCTCCTAACACTAGTAACAGAGTCAAAATTGCTTCGTGCGGTCCTTAATTTCTCCGCCGGCCGCCGTGGTCTAGCGGTTCTAGGCGCTCAGTCAGGAACCGCGCAACTGCTACAGTCGCAGGTTCGAATCCTGCCTCGGGCATGGATGTGTGTGATGTCCTTAGGTTAGTTAGGTTTAAGTAGTTCTAAGTTCTAGGGGACTTATGACCACAGCTGTTGAGTCCCATAGTGCTCAGAGCCATTTGAACCATTTGAACCTTAATTTCTCCGGAATCCAAACTGATCTTCCTCTAGCTCGACTTCTTCCATTTCTTCCATTCTTCTGTAATCGAGTTACTATTTTGAACCCATGACTTATCAAAAAGACAATTCGGCCATATTCACAGGTGGCGGCTATTTGCTTCTTTGGAATTGGAATTTTTACATTCTTCTTGAAATCTGAGGATATTTCGCTTTTCTCATACGTGTTCGAAACCACCTAGAATAGTTTCGCCTTGATATATTCTCCTAGGGTCTCATTAACTATGAGGAAATGTCGCCTACTCTAGACACTTTGTTTAGACTTGGGTTTTTTAGAGCTTCGTCAAAATCTGCTCGTAGGATCATATCTCCTATCATTCCTTTGTCTACCCCTACTACATATCGTTCCACATTGCAGCCTTCCCTGTCTGCTTACTACTGGCTTACTATCTGAGCTCTTAATATCCGTACAGGTGTTTCTGTTCCCTCCAAAAGTCTTCTTTTATTTTTACTATGCGTGACATCGGTCTTTTCCATAGTCATGCATCCTACTACGACGTTGATTTTCTCCTCTAATCATTCCTGCTTTGCCATTTTGCAGTTTCTGTCAACCTCTTTTTTAGACTTCTATATTCCCATTTGCCTGAGTTTTTGCTCCATTTGCATATTTTCTTCTTTCTCCAATTGAAGTCAAACTCTCATGTAGGAATTCTACTAAGCCTTGTCTTTTCACTTTTTTTTTTATCAACTGCTGCATCGACTGTTTCATCTCTCAAAGCTACCCATGTATCTTTTGTGGTATTCCTTTTTGTTGCTTTAGTCAGTTGTTGCCTCAAGCTTCTTTTGAAACTCTCTACAATTCTTCTTTTAACTTATCCAGATACCATCTTAAATTCCTGCGTTTGTACAATTTGTTCAGCTTTAATCCATAGTTCATAACCAATAAACAGTGATCAGAATTCACATCTACCCTGGAAATAGTTTCCCGTCAAAATGCGATTTCGAAACCTCTCTCTTTTATCATCTAATCTCTATAAAATCTTCCGCTGTCACCAGATCTCTTCCACGTATACGGATACAACCTTCAGCATGATAAAATCAAATGCGACGTGTATAATGTCTTCTCTCCACCAGCTAATTACAGCACAGTGGTAACAATATGTCTCTGGTCAGACACGGTTAGCAATGACTCTACTGTAACGAATACATACGCTTTAAAATTTAGTTGTTAGTTTTACGAGTCCGGTTCGTGGTACTTGGGAATTGGGTTCCTTAAAAGACCGTTAGGTAAGCTTAGAGGGGAAAAGTTTTATGTTTCAAGGCTTAAATAGATGTTGCTGCCAATGACAATGAATGAAACTGTGTCGCTTCTGAAATATGACCACGATGCATTATCGCCGTAGAGCGATGCTAAACGCAAGCACCCGGAAAAAGACTAAATTTCATGCTGTGCCTGCGGTTTATGGACGTGGATGGGCAGAGAATAACCTTGGGCAGAACGGTTCAAAACTCATGCAAACTGTAGTGCATTCGTATCATGCGGTGGAAGGAAGAGATATATACTGTCGTCCATTGTTTGATCTAACAAGTAAGCCTCCCAGTTGCAGATTAAATCACGTATCTCTTTTAATAGTAGATTTTTTTTCCAAACAATTTCCTAGCGGCTATGACTGAAACCGGCATCCAATAAAATTACAAAACAAGCGATCTGGACTATTAATAAAATCTAAACGATGTGGTGCAGTGGTTAAGGCAGTGGGTTCACATTCGATGAGAGTGGATTTCTGACGCTATCCGCAATCGATAATCTGTACCTTTGTAAAGTGGTCATGTCTTTTGCTTTTTGTATGTCATCGATGTGCACGTCAGAGAGAAAGAGAGCAAGTTACGTTACTGTTAAACAATCTTTGGTCTTGGGTTGACACAGTCTTTGCCTCTGCGCAATCTGATACATTCTTAGTTGAAGTGTGTTAGATGATGGACGTATTTAATAGTGTTGTATGGATTTGATTGTATCTGTTGGATTGAGTGCAGAAAGGTCAGCTAGGATGAATATCATGCACTCATTGAAAGGTGAAAGGAATAGATATTTTGAATAATGTCATTTTTTAAGAGCAGTAGTTTCAGGTAAGACAGCAGCACTGCGCAGCAAGGAATGATTATTGTCAATTAGTTAACTTGCTCAGAGTTGGCAGAGAGACCACCCCACTTCGCTGAGTTATGGATTTGCATATTAATTGATAAAGCCATTTCATTTTTTAAAAAAATATTCTTTATGAATTTTGTACCATTTTTTAATCATTGTTCACTTTGTTAAGCATAGTATTGTTCAGACCAATGTTATGTATAAAGATCACGGGAAGTATTACTCAGTTTTATATATATATATATATATATATATATATATATATATATATATATATATATATATATATATATATTCCAAAATCACTGTCTTGGAATATCATATCATAAAAACAGTTACTCTCCTCACCCCACAGTTTATCATTAGGCATTACCACATGCAACAGTTTGAATATGCATTTAAAAACAGGATTCTAGCTTAGCAGCTGCCTGCTTGCTGTCTGCTCTTGTGCTTTCAAGAAATCTGCAACAGTGAGACCTGGTCGGTGAGACCTGGTGCGAAGTTGGCGTTCCAAACATCCCAAAGGAGTCTGTAGGATTCACGTCAGGACTCTGTGCAGGATAGTCCATTAAAGGGACGTTATTGTCGTGTAACCACTCTGCCAAAGGCCGTGCTTTATGAACAGGTGCTCGATCGTGTTGAAAGATGCAATCGCCATCCCCGAATTGCTCTTCAACAGTGGGAAGCAAGAAGGTGCTTAAAACATCAATGTAGGCCTCTGCTGTGATAGTGCCACACAAAACAACAAAGAGTGCAAGCCCTCTCCATGAAAATCACCACACCATAACACCACCGCCTTTAAATTTTACATTTGGCGCTGCACACGCTGGTAGATGACGCTCACACCCACACCCTGCCATCGGATCGCCACATTGTGTACCGTGATTCGTCACTCCACACAACGTTTTTCCACTGTTCAATCGTCCAATGTTTAGGCTCCTTAGACCAAGTGAGGTGTCGTTTGGCATTTGCCGGCGTGATGTGTGGCGTATGAGCACCAGCTTGACCATGAATTCCAAGTTTTCTCACCACCTGCCTAACTGTTATAGTACTTGCAGTGGATCCTGATGCAGTTAGGAATTCCTGTGTGACGGTCTGGATAGATGTCTGCCTATTACACATTACGACCCTCTTCAACTGTCGGCGGTCTCTGTCAGTCGACAGATGGCTCAAATGGTTCTGAGCACTATGGGACTCAACTGCTGAGGTCATTAGTCCCCTAGAACTTAGAACTAGTTAAACCTAACTAACCTAAGGACATCACACATATCCATGCCCGAGGCAGGATTCGAACCTGCGACCGTAGCAGTCGCGCGGTTCCGGAGTGAGCGCCTTAACCGCGAGACCACCGCGGCCGGCAGTCGACAGATGAGGTCGGCCTGTATGCTTATGTGCTATATGTGTCCCTTCACGTTTCCACTTCACTATCACATAGGAAAAAGTGGACCTAGGGATCTTTAGCAGTGTGGAAATCTCACGTACAGAAGTATGGCACAAGTGACACCCAATCACCTGACCACGTTTTTAGTCCTTAAGTTCCGCGGAGCGCTCCATTCTGCTCTCTCATGATGTCCAATGACTACTGAGGTCGCTGATATGAAGTATCTGGCAGTGGATGGCAGCACAATGCACCTAGTATGAAAAACATATGTTTTTCGGGGTGCCCGGATACCTTTCTTCAGGTAGTGTATGATAGCGAAACTGCACCATACGCTAGGGCAACTCACGGAATTTATATTCCCGCGTCAGACGTGTCAACTGTTGTCGCCAGAATGGAACATGATCGCATGACGTAAAAATGGCGAATCCACAGCAGCTTCCGCAGCAGTAGTGAGGTTTTCAGAAATAAAGCTGCCGATTACTGTGAAAAGAAATTATTTTAGGTTGTCTGGATGTGGTTCACCTGGTGTGGAACAATTAAGAAATGGTACCGTAAGTTTCTGGCAACTGGAAGTGCTCTAAAACATTCTGGTAGTGGATGTCGTAGTGTTTCGGAAGAGACAGTGGAGTACATCAGAAGCCACGTACGTCAGTTCGGCAGGCATCCAGGTATGTTAACGCACCTCGAGTAACACTGCATCGCGTAGTACGGAAATGCTGCAGCGTATTGACATGAACGACAGTTTCCTGGAAAGATGTTAAATTTCAAATCATGCAACGCTCCATGTGTCAGGAACGGTTGACCGGCCTACTGTTCGGATTTGGAGCCCGCATGCTACTATCGAACACGTTCGTGGTAGATCTAAGGTGATCTTCCGGTGTGGGCTAATGCACAGGAGGATTGTTGGACCTATCTTCTTTGCAGAAAACACCGTGGATCTATCAGTGTATCTGGACATGTTAGAGGAGTTATTATACCTGCAGATAGTAGACTTAAAACCCAACGTCATCTTTCATCGAGATGGGACCCAGCCACATAGGTCAGCGGTTGTTCGCAAGTTCCTGGATGGTATGCGAAGGAGCCATTGCCTAGGGAACCATTGCTAACCACCATGTTTTCCGACATCATACCGCTGGATTTCTTCTTTTAGAGGTTCGTTAAGGACTTTGTGTATGCGACCAAAGTGATATTCCTATGTTAGGATGTCGTATCACTGATACGATTGCAACAGTGACGGAGGACATGTTACGAAGAACTTGGCTAGAAATTGAATACATACTCGAATTCTTCGTGCTGCAAATGGTTCACATGCATAAGTGTACTAATGGTTATTAAATAAATTATTTGAAATGCTCTACCGTAAGGTGCAATTTCATTGTCATATCTACTGATTTTTTTTCTGGTCCTTTAAAATGCGAGATGTTTCAGAGGGTTACCCTGTATTGTAATCTCTATTTTCCCCCATCATTTCTATATTGCCTTCTATCGAAGAAGGATAGTGTTAAGATAATGGACTCGCATTAGAAGGACTGGTGTTCACATCCCCCTCGGACCGGCCAGAGTGGCCGAGCGGTTCTAGGCGCTACAGTCTGGAACCGCGTGACCGCTACGGTCGCAGGTTCGAATCCTGCCTCGGGTATGGATGTGTGTGATGTCCTTAGGTTAGTTAGGTTTAAGTAGTTCTAAGTTCTAGGGGACTGATGGCCTCAGAAGTTAAGTCCCATAGTGCTCAGAGCCATTTGAACCATTTTTGAACATCCGCCTCCAGTCATCTAGATTTAGGTTTCCTGTGGTTTCACCTAAATCGCTTAAGGTAAATTTTGGAATGGTTTTATGGAAATGGACACTGTGTGTTTGCTTCCCCATTTTTTCTTCAGTTCAGCCTGTTGCTCCATCTCTAATGACCACGCTGTCGGTGAAACGTTAATCCCTGGCCTTCCTCACTTACTTTTGTTATGACCAGTAGTGATAGGAGTGGAGGTGCTGTCTTTAAGTTCCTGATCACCTTGCTATGAGCTGCTGTCATATGTTAGATACTAAACCCCTCTGCTGTCCCTCAGAGAGAAAAGTCATTTGACACTAACAGTGCTAATCGAATCATCATATGGGGATATTAAATTCAACTGCTCCCTTATTACTGTTAAACTTTCCCACAATCACCCATAACTGCAAAAGCGGTGCTTCCCCGCTCAAATCATCAAGTCCTTATGCATATGAGACAATCAAACATGACCCGTTGAGTTGCCTCAGTTCAGTGTCCTCTATACGCAATAAATTAGACCTCAAGCTACGTGTCCAAACTAATGAATAAAAAATGGTTCAAATGGCTCTGAGCACTATGGGACTTAACTTCTAAGGTCATCAGTCCCCTAGAACTTAGAACTACTTAAACCTAACTAACCTAAGGACATCACACATATCCATGCCCGAGGCAGGATTCGAACCTGCGACAGTAGTGGCCGCGCGGTTCCAGGCTGTAGCGTCTTGAACCGCTTGGCCACCACGGCCGGCAACTAATGAATAAACGTAGACTCATATTTGAAGGTACTAATGAATGTTCTGATATACTGAAGGATTCTTCCATTTCTGGTTACTGGAACTATTTCACATTCATGAATGAGACAGACGACTTGTTAACGTTTTAAATATTTATTTCCATCTTTCCTCCTCATCAAACTGTTATGGTGTTATAGCTTCTATGCAACATTCAAAGTTTCTGTTTCTCAATCACAAATTACTCATCTGTGTTTGAAATGTACCATATCTTCACAGTGGCTTCAATGTTACAAAAGACATTTTCGATGCTTTGAAAAAGAGTCCTGCCTGTAAAGTCTTTCCCAGTTATATAAAACAAAATAACTAAAAAAGTAATTGCTTATAGTATATGTCACATGCTAAATACGACATCATGATGGAACCCAATATGATGACTGAAATTAAATACAGGTTGTCCCAAAAAGTGCTACGCAAATTCAGTGTCATATAACTCGACTTTTACGTAACTTAAAGAAAAAAAATAAAGTTTGTCTGATGCACCAAATCAAAAAATTTTCTTTTGGTTCTTTGACCAACTTCTGCATGATCTCCCCTTCTGGCATTAGAGTATCTCGTAGAATTCCCAACTCGGTCTAAATCTGTTCTAATACGTCAGCATCAACCATCTCAATAGCTGCATAGTATTGGGGCAACCTGCTATCTGGTGCATTCTGCATTGTGGCCAGATGTATCCAAGATGGCGCCCCCTTGCCACGCTCCCCCCCCCCCCCCCCCCACCTGCAACGCCATCCCTGGTTGGAAGTTCAAAGTCCATCAAGACAATGAAACCTCTAATAACCTAAGAAAATGACGGGAAAAAAAGGTCACTTGCGTTACCTCCTCTAATCTAAGTCATATGAACGCCACCACATCCTAGGAACTGGCGCCAAGTTTTAATTTTAGCAGAAAGATGGGTCAAGTAGGCTGTCTCTACTAACCTAAGAAAGGTCACTTGGGCTACCTCCAATAATCTAAGTCACCCAACAGCCACCTTGTCCTACGAAATAGCGGGCAGTTTAAATAAGATAGGGCAATTGAGCTACCTCCATAACCTAAGAAAATAGCCAGAAAGAAAGGACAGTTCCACTAACCTAAATCATCCAACCGCCACCACATCCTAGTAAATGGAAGGGAGAGGACTCGACCTGTGCTTGACATAAGTCTTTATTTTGCATGCACTATTTATTTAAACCCTTCCCCATGAACCATGGACCTTGCCATTGGTGGGGATGCTTGCGTGCCTCAGCGATACAATGGCCGTACCGAAGGTGCAACCACAACGTAGGGGTATCTGTTGAGAGGCCAGACAAACGTATGGTTCCTGAAGAGGGGCAGCAGCCTTCTCAGTAGTTGCAGGGGCAACAGTCTGGATGATTGACTGACCTGGCCTTGCAACATTAACCAAAACAGCCTTGCTGTGCTGGTACTGCGAACGGCTGAAAGCAAGGGGAAACTACGGCCGTAATTTTTCCCGAGGGCATGCAGCTTTAGTGTATGGATAAATGATGATTGCGTCCTCTTGGGTAAAATATTCCGGAGGTAAAATAGTCCCCCTTTCGGATCTCCGGGCGGGGACTACTCAAGAGGACGTCGTTATCAGGAAAAAGAAAACTGGTGTTCTACAGTTCAGAGCGTGGAATGTCAGATCCCTTAACCGGGCAGGTAGATTAGAAAATTTAAAAATGGAAATGGATAGGTTAAAGTTAGATATAGTGGGAATTAGTGAAGTTTGGTAGCAGGAGGAACAAAACTTTTGGTCAGGTGAATACAGGGTTATAAACACACAATCAAATAGGGGTAATGCGAGAGTAGGTTCAATAATGAATAAAAAAAATAGGAGTGCGGGTAAACTACTACAAGCAGCATAGTGAACGTATTATTGTGGCCAAGATAGACACGAAGCCCATGCCTACTACAGTCGTACAAGGTCATATGCCAACTAGCTCTGCAGATGATGAAGAAATTGATGAAATGTATAACGAGATAAAAGAAATTATTCAGGTAGTGAAGGGAGACGAAAATCTAATAGTCATGGGTGACTGAAATTCGACAGTAGGAAAAGGGAGAGAAGGAAACATAGTAGGTGAATATGGATTGGGGCTAAGAAATGAAAGAGGAAGCCGCCTGGTAGAGTTTTGCACAGAGCATAACTCAATCATAGCTAACACTTGGTTCAAGAATCATGAAAGAAGTATGTATACATGGAAGAATCCTGGAGATACTAATAGGTATCAGATAGATTATATAATGGTAAGATAGAGATTTAGGAACCAGGTTTTAAATTGTAAGACATTTCCAGGGGCAGATGTGGACTCTCACCACAATCTACTGGTTATGAACTGTAGATTAAAACTGAAGAAACTGCATAAAGGTGGAAATTTAAGGAGATGTGACCTGGATAAACTGAAAGAACCAGAGGTTGTACAGAGTTTCAGGGAGAGCATAAGGGAACAATTGACAGGAATGGGGGAAAGAAATACAGTAGAAGAAGAATGGGTAGCTCTGAGGGATGAAATAGTGAAGGCAGCAGAGGATCAAGTAGGTAAAAAGACGAGGGCTAGTAGAAATCCTTTGGAAACAGAATAAATATTGAACTTCATTGACGACAGGAGAAAATATAAAAATGCAGTAAATGAAGCAGGCAAAAAGGAATACAGACGTATCAAAAAATGAGATTGACAGGAAGTGCAAAATGGCTAAGCAGGGATGGCTAGAGGAAAAATGTAAGGATGTAGAGGCTTGTCTCACTAGGGGTAAGATAGATACTTCCCACAGGAAAATTAAAGAGACCTTTGGAGAAAAGAGAACCACTTGTATGAATATCAAGAGCTCAGATGGAAACCCAGTTCTAAGCAAAGAAGGGAAAGCAGAAAGGTGGAAGGAGTATATAGAGGGCCTATACAAGGCCAATGTACTTGAGGACAATATTATGGAAATGGAAGAGGATGTAGATGAAGATGAAATGGGAGATACGATACTGCGTGAAGAGTTTGACAGAGCACTGAAAGACCTGAGTCGAAACAAGGCCCCGGTAGTAGACAACATTCCATTAGAACTACTGATGGCCTTGAAAAAGCCAGTCCTAACAAAACTCTACCATCTGGTGAGCAAGATGTATGAGACAGGCGAAATACCCTCAGACTTCAAGAAGAATATAATAATTCCAATCCCAAAGAAAGCAGGTGTTGACGGATGTGAAAATTACCGAACTATTAGTTTAATAAGTCACAGCTGCAAAATACTAACGCGAATCCTTTATAGACGAATGGAAAAATTGGTAGAAGACGACCTCGGGGAAGATCAGTTTGGATTCCGTAGAAATATTGGAACACGTGAGGCAATACTGACCTTACGACTTACCTTAGAAGAAAGATTAAGGAAAGGAAAACCTACGTTTCTAGCATTTGTAGACTTAGAGAAAGCTTTTGAAAATGTTGACTGGAATACTCTCTTTCAAATCCTAAAGGTGGCAGGGATAAAATACAGGGAGCGAAAGGCTATTTACAATTTGTACAGAAACCAGATAGCAGTTATAAGAGTCGAGGGGCATGAAAGGGAAGCAGTGGTTTGGAAGGGAGTGAGACAGGGTTGTAGCCTCTCCCCAATATTATTCAATCTGTATATTGAGCAAGCAGTAAAGAAAACAAAAGACAAATTCGGAGTTGGTATTAAAATCCATGGAGAAAAAATAAAATCTCTGAGGTTCGCCGATGACATTGTAATTCTATCAGAGACAGCAAAGGACTTGGAAGAGCAATTGAACGGAATGGACAGTGTCTTGAAAGGAGGATATAAGATGAACATCAACAAAAGCAAAACGAGGATAATGGAATGTAGTCGAATTAAGTTGGGTGACGCTGAGGGAATTAGATTAGGAAATGAGACACTTAAAGTAGTAAAGGAGTTTTGCTATTTGGGGAGCAAAACAACTGATGAGGGTCGAAGTAGAGAGTATATAAAATGTAGACTGTCAATGGCAAGGAAAGCGTTTCTGAGGAAGAGAAATTTGTTAACATCGAGTATAGATTTAAGTGTCAGGAAGTCATTTCTGAAAGTATTTGTATGGAGTGTGGCCATGTATGGAAGTGAAACGTGAACAATAAATAGTTTGGACAAGAAGAGAATAGAAGCTTTCGAAATGTGGTACTACAGAAGAATGCTGAAGGTTAGATGGGTAGATCACATAACTAATGATGAAGTATTGAATAGAATTGGGGAGAAGAGGAGTATGTGGCACAACTTGACAAAAAGAAGGGACCAGTTAGTAGGACATGTTCTGAGGCATCAAGGGATCACAAATTTAGCATTGGAGGGCAGCGTGGAGGGTAAAAATCGCAGAGGGAGACCAAGAGATGAATACACTAAGCAGATTCAGAAAGATGTGGGTTGCAGTAAGTACTGGGAGATGAAGAAGCTTGCACAGGATAGGGTTTCATGGAGAGCTGCTACAAACCAGTCTCAGGACTGAGGACCACAACAACAACAACAATTTATTTAAACAGCTAGAGGCAGTACCACCATCAAGTGTTTATACCACCAAGGTTTGGCTCTAGTACACACTACCACCACCAGAGGGCACTGTCATCCCCTCTGCGACGAGAGCCAAGATAGCGTTCTGATGGTGGAGAAGAAGGGCCTCATAATGGGAAATAAAGGTGTATAATGTTTATTTATTAAAAAAATCAGTTCACCAGGGTTGGATTTCTCCTACTCATCATTTTCTGCTGTCTGGAAACATGTAGGTCTTGAAAGAAGTAATTACATGTAGCAAACATGATGCATAACTTAATGTTTGGCACTGTACTCTGGGTGTCTTAACCTAATGTTGAGCCCTTTGTCGGTGCTTAACCTATTGTTCTGTTAAGTGGTTTTCCATATCGCTCACATTTCCTTAAACTATTCCACAGATATTGATAGCAAATAAAGTAATGTGGCACTCCATCTAGAAGGTTCTCAATGTTAGTCTGATGTTATATGACTTTGTAAAATAAGAGCCAAGTGGACCTCTCACAAATTGTATATTGTCCCAGACATAGTTAACGCTCACTTTCTTGATGTCTCAGCTTGTATGTGCTGGAATTATTGACCTAACAGAACCTGTTTACGAAAATAGCGCAGAATAACACCGAATGCATTCCTCATGATGACCTTATGTTGCACCCCATCCAACACGTGTTACCCTTCATGCTTTAATCATACACAAATGTTCTCACCGCAGTGTAGATGTTCCTATATCCCAGCACAAAGGTTATCTTGTGAATGAATGGGGGATTATGATTGGCTCTTATCAGATGTATCCCCCGAACTACTGGCGCCGTCTTTGTTGAAGCACCATCTACCTTCTTTTGTTCTTTCTGCAGACAAGACTTTCAGTGGCAAAAAACTATTTTATGCACATAGCCATTTTGCACTGACAATTAAACGCTGTAAAGTGCCCCTATATATCGTCAAATATGGAACACTCTTACTCAATTACACTGCTCTCCCACCAAGGACAGGAGCTTGAATATCAGAGCGGAAAACCGATCTCTGACCCATCAATATAACCACATACTGTATCCATCTAGCAAACATGCAATTCGTATTCTGCGCCATACAAAAATCGCTCCTTTTACACCAGTCATACATATACCGTGAAGACAGACGGCACACCATGTATACTCGTGGCAAAAGATATTTCCCTGTGAGGTTGGCAGGCATCCACTCCCAGTGGATGACAAGAGAGCTCTCATCAGGCCAAAGTCACTCTCAGAACTGTTCTACAAATTTGGCCTCATTTCCCCCTCTACACAAAGACTTTACTGTTTCTGGTCCAGACCTGCATTCCTGCATGTTTTTTCTACACTCATCTCCAGACTCTGGGATTACAAGAACAAATATATTTTCGCATGGTCTGCATACAGCAGTATCCTACCGATCACCCACTCAACATAATTCCAAAGATGCAGACTGGGAATTATTTCTCAACAAACTGGGAATTATTTCTCAACAAACCCCAACTTTACAGCGTTTAATTGTCAGCGCAACATGGCTATGTGCATAAAATAGTTTTTTGCCACTGAAAGTCTTGTCCCTAGGTGGAGTGTTGTCTAGACCATTGAGTAACTAGACACCTATTCTGTCTACGAAGACCTTTATGAGAGAACTCGAAACCAATAGAGGAAATAGATATTTCCACTGTGCGAATACCGATGTCGGTAATGTAGCAGATCCCAAACCATCCCTATAATTTACAAAGTCAACTGAGGTGTTTCTTATCTCTAGAGAACCGGCAAATGTGTCTTCCATCTGCTAGACGTGCACACCACATTCGATCTTCTCTCAACTAAATAAAGACAGGAAATGTGAAGAAACAATAAACTGAACAATTTACATGGGAGGGAATAATGGCCCTGTGCAAACACATGTCCATTTTGATTCTCACCAAATTTCCACACTATCGGAAAAGTTATCCAACACATACTAAGTATTAGTTCGCTATTCGGTTGTCTCGAGGACAACACGGATAATTCACCTACATTCCTGCACTCCAATAGGTCTCTCCATTTGGAGGGTTTCTACCGTTAACGGGATACGTGAATCATGCCCGCACAGGGCACCAGCACTGCACATCAAGCATGCACAGGTAGAATCATCACCCTAGGAAACCGGTCACATATGTATTTTATCCCTGTACTTGCAACTACATGTTGCGATTGAGCTCTCAGTTGAATCATCATTGAGAATGAGTGAAGTATCAGAAATGCACCCTGTTGACGGCTGTGGCTCTGGAAATAGAAATATCTGTACCATGCTTTGGACTCGACATACTCTTCCCTTTGCTATCACAGTACTCAATGTCGAGTCGATACCTTCCTTATGACTGGACATAGTCATTTCCTTTTGCACATGTTGGAACACAAACACATACATTATAAACCTGATGCTCAAGGCGAACCTATCATGCATCCCCTACTACTACTAAGTATAATATTTCATCCATTACTGGTCGCTGGCGATACAAAATAATACTGACCGAAAATCAATGATGGGTGGACATGTTTCACAAGTTTTCCTTGCGAGTGTTACCACTATGTCTTAGAAAGAGATACTTAATCGGCCAGATGTTAAAAAACCCGATCGAAACAACTACTGTATATTACTGTCACAAGCGATCTTGGTTCTAAAGGTGCACACAAGTATCCATGTTAAAAGCTATAATGGCTAATCGAGGAATGGCATTACCTCTGAATGAGGTGGTTTTTTCCAGACAAATACCGAAAGGTGATTGTAGGAGTCTAGAATATCAGACCAACACGTCACCGATGGTGCAAACTCGTGATAAAATTACTGCAGTTTGAAGGCGATTTGGCTAAGGTCTGTGATATGAAACTGGTATTTGCATCTCCCCCAGGCCACCACTGCTAGATATTTATCCAGTATTTGTAACGCATTCTGTTTTGATGCAATGTCAGAGGTTCAGAGTGATGTATCCACTGGGCTATAGGCAATATTTGATTGTGAAGGGTCACAAACAGTAGTGGGTGACTGAGGTCTTAGAAATGTACACAAGCTTTTCAGATCTCTAATGCCGCCCTATCTGCTAGATAAAGTGTCTGGAACTTGGAATCAAGTCTTTCCATTCAAGTACATACCTGTGTGGGACCCTATGGAGAAGTCCGTTAACGATTACAGCTACTAGTAAATCGTATAGGGGTCAGAGGAAGCTATATCTACCACCTCCTGCAATCTGTGCAGAAGTATGCCTAGCTAAGTTACTGTGACACAACTGTGTTTTGACTATTTGACAGAAACAAAGCCTACTCCTTCATCACGAAGTTGTATGAAAGACACTATGGGAAATGGGAGAAGGACATGGATTTTGTTACTGCATTGTGATGCTTCTCCAAACTACATACAAATATTACAGATCCATGTCCATTCACATCTATCTCCCCAGCAAGCTATCTTCGTTACTCTGTACCATCCATCAGAGAAAAATTACGACCTATAGAAGCTCAACTAACTTCATCCGATGGATAACTAGATAAGATTTTCACTGCATCTCCCTCCTCCCATATATCGAAAAAAATACCGCATGTGTGCAGGCATTGAGCACATGTGGCCATCCTATTAAATATACATGTATTGATCAACTGCACAGACCAGTTTAAAGTTCCATCATCTGTACTGTAGGAGGATGACCGTACCCCACAGGCCATACTGTTTGTTTTCGATGTACGGGAGGAGGGAGATGCGGTAAAAATCATATCTAGTTATCTATCGGATGAAGTTAGTTGAGTTCTATAGGTCGTAATTTTTCTTTGATGTATGGTACACAATAACGAAGGTAGCATGTTGGGGAGATAGATGTAAATGGACATGGATCTGTAGAATTTGTATGTAGTTTGGAGAAACACCACAATGCAGCAGCAAAATCCATGTCCTTCGCCCAGTTCCCATACTGTCTTTTATACTACTTCGTGTTGAAGGAGCAGGCTTCAATTCTGTCGAATGGTCAAAACACAGTTCTGTCCCAGTAACTAAGATTCGCCTGTTTATGCACAGATTCGAGGAGGTGGTAGATATAGTTTCCTCTGACCCCTACTCAGTTCCGACTTACACTGGAACGATCACGTGCACAAAGATGCAGGGATGATAGTGTAGAGTCTGAGGAGGTATTTGCAGGATGCACAGGGGCTACCTAAAAGGAGGTGGTAATTTTACTGTAGCAGATAGATTCGAGAAAGGTGACTCATTTCGAGATATGAGAGCGCCAGAAATACGATTCACTAGTGGCTGTAATCATTAATGGACTTCTCCATAGGATCTAACGCAGGTATGTACTTGAATGGAAAGACTTGATTCCGAATCCCAGACAGCATTTCTAGCGGAAAGCATGGCATTAGAGATCTGAAAAGTTTGTGTACATTTCTTATGACCTCAATCTTCACACCGTCTACTACTGTTCGTGATCCTTCTCAATCAACCATTGCCTATAGCCCAGTGGATATATCACTGCTCCTCAGACATGGCATCGAAACAGCATGCAACTAGTTGTTGCGATCGGATTTTTTAACATCTGGAAGATTACGTCTCTCTTTCTAAGACACAGTGGTAGCACTGTCAAGAAAAACTTATGAGACATGTCCACCCATCGTTGATTTTCGGTCAGTATTATTTTTTATCGCTAGCGGTCAATTATTGACGAAGTATTACACTTCGTAGTAGTAGGGGATGCATGATAGGTACGCCTTGAGCATCAGGTTTATAATGTATCTGTTTTTGTTCCATGTGCAAGAGGATATGACTATGTCTAGTCATAAGGAATGTATAGATTCGATGTAAAGTACTGTGATAGCAAAGGGAAGAGTATGTCAAGTCACAAGAATCTACATCTACATTTATACTCCGCAAGCCACCCAAAGGTGTGTGGCGGAGGTACAGATATTTCTATTTCCAGGGCCACAGCCATCAACAGGGTGTATTTCTGATACTTGGCTCATTCTCAAATGTCGTTCAAATGAGACCTCTATCGTAACATTTAGTGGTGGGCACAGGGATAAAATACATATGTGGCCGGTTTCCTAGGGTGATGATTCTATCTGTGCGTGCTTGATGTGCAGTGCTGGTGACCTCTGTGGGCATGATTCACATTTCCCGTTAACGGTAGAAGCCCTCCAAATGGAGAGACCTATTGGAGTGCAGGAATGTAGATGAATTATCCGTGTTGTTCTCTAGACAACCGAATAGCGAATTAATACTTAGTATGTGTTGGATAGCTTTGGTGATCACGTGGAAATCTGATGAGATTCAAAATGGACATGTGTTTGCACTGAGCCACTATCCCTTCCCATTTAAATGGTTCAGTTTACTGTTTCTTCACATTTCCTGTCTTTACTTAGTTGAGAAAAGATCGAATGTGGCATGCACATATAGCAGGTGGAAGACATGTTTGCCGGTTCTCTATACATGAGAAAAACCTCAGTTGACTTTTTAAACTATAGGGATGATTTGTAATCTGCTACATCACCGACATCGGTAGTCTCCAGTGGAAATATCTATTTCCTCTATTTGTTTCGAGTTCTCTCATAAAGGTCTTCGCAGACAGGATAGGTGCCTAGTTACTCAATGGTCTAGAGTACGCTCCAGCTAGCTAAAGTTTGGGGTTTGTTGAGAAATAATTCCCAGTCTGTATCTTTGCAATTATGTTGAGTGGGCGATCGGTAGGATACTGCTGTGTGCAAAACTATGCGAAAATATTTTTGTTCTTGTAATCCAAGAGTCTGGAGATGGGTGTAGAAGAAAGCAAGCAGGTATGCAGGTCTGGACGAGAAACAGTAACGTGTTTGTGTAGAGGGGGAAATGAGGCCAAATTTGTAGAACAGTTCTGAGAGTGACTTTGGCCTGCTGAGGGCTCCCTTGTCACCCACCGGGAGTGGATGCCTGCCAACCTCACAGGGAAATATCTTGTGCCGCGAGTATACATGCTGTGCTGTCTGTCTTCACGGTATATGTATGACTGGTGTAAAAGGAGCGATTTTTGTTTGGCGCAGGATACGAATTGCATGTTTGCTAGATTGATACAGTATGTGGTGATATATTGATGGGTCAGAGATCGGTTTCACGTTCTAATATTCAAGCTCCTGTCCTTGGAGGAAGAGCAGTGCAATTGAGTAAGAGTGTTTCCATATTTGACGATATATAGGGGCACTTTACAGCGTTTAATTGTCAGTGCAAAATGGCTATGTGCATAAAATAGTTTTTTGCCACTGAATGTCTTGTCTGCAGAAAGAACAAGAGAAGGTAGACGATGCTTCGACAAAGACGGCGCCAGTAATTCGGAGGGTAAATCTGATAAGAGCCAATCATAATGCCCCATTCATTCACAAGATGTCCTTTGTGCTGGGATATAGGAACTTCTACACTGCAGTGAGAACGTTTGTGTATATTGAAAGCATGAAGGGTAACACGTGATGGATGGGGTGCCACATTAGGGTCTCGGCGTTATTCCACACTATTTTCGTAAACAAGTTCTGTTAGAGCAATAATTTCAGTTCGTACTAGCTGAGACATCAAGAAAGTGAGCATTAACTATTTCTGGGACTAAATAAAATTTCCGAGAGGTCCACTTGGCTCTTATTTCACAAAGCTGTGTGACATCAGAATAACATTGAGAACCTTCTAGATGGAGAGTCGCCATGCAGATGTTTCACAGCAGTATGTCAGTCATGCTGGGGCAGGTACGCATGGCAGGATGCAGCTTGTATGTTCCGTTAGGATCGCTAGGGGGAAAGCAGCCTGTGATATTCTGGAACAGGTTTCTATAGCGCTGTCTGTGACATCAGTATCCATAGCTATAGTGGAGGAAACAGTAAACACACGTGTCGCCTGAAATCGTATCGCATATGGGGTCGCTGCGAGCATGAATTGGAGTTCTGTGGCAAGGTGGACAGAGGTGTTTGCTGTACCTCACGTGATTGGCTAGGACGTGACAGCAGAGGAGGAGATGCTGCAGAATCAGACTGTTGCGAGCAGCCTGGTTGCGAGCAGCCTGAACCCGCTAGGCTGGGGGAGGGCGACCCATGGACACCATCACGATGCTGTAGCGACTGTGGCCAGGGTGGGGTCAGGGATGGTGGTAGCCGCGGGGGCAGCTGCGACGGCAGCCAGGGCGGCTGCAGTGTCAGACGTCGAGTCGCGGGTTGTGTTTTTTATTAACGATCTTTTGTTTTAAACTGTATTCCACCAATTTCATGGACCAATAGGATGCTGTAAATTAAAAAAACTACCCCATACAGTGAAAAATATCGATTTAATTAAACTGCTTAAATTTTTATGTCAACATGGTGTTAGCACTACAATAGTTAAGGGGAGGTTGTGCATGAGTGGGTGACATGCAGCAGAACACCAGTTTAAGTGAAGAACACTAGTTAATTTGCATAATTGTTATATAAAACACAGTACAAAAGTTTAAGGGGGTGGGTGGCAAAGAATAATGCATCATAAATGGCGTTCAAGAGCAAGTGAAATTTGGAAAGTGTACCAGAAAATGGTGGGAGGACATAACTAATTACTTAATTTGATATCAATGGATGTAGAATAGTTTAAGGAAATGGGGGTGACATGGAAAACCACTTAACAGAACAATAGGTTTAATGCCATCAAAGTGCTCAACTTTAGGTTAAGACACCCAGAGTACAGTGCCGGACATTATGTTATACATCATGTTTGCTCCATGTAATTACTTCTTACAAGACCTACATGTTTCCAGACAGCAGAAAATGATGAGCAGGAGAAATCCAACCCCGACAAACTGATTTTTTTTTATAAATAAACAGTATACCCCTGTATTTCCTGTTATGAGGCCCTTATTCTCCACCATCAGACCGCCATCTTAGATTACGTCATGGAGGGGATGACAGTGGCCCTTGGTGGTGGTATTGTGCACTAGAGCCAGACCTTGTGGTGAACACACTTGATGGTGGTACTGCCTCTAACTGTTTAAATAAATAGTGGATGCAAAATAATGTCTTATGTCTAGCATAGGTCGAGTCCTCTCCCCACCATTTCCTAGGATGAGAAGGCGGTTGGATGACTTAGGTTAGTGGAACTGCCCTATCTTCCCAGCCATTTTCTTAGGTTACTGGAGGTAGCTCAAGTGACCTTTCTTATTCAAATATCCCACCATTTCCTAGGACGAGGTGGCTGTCGGGTGACTTAGGTTAGTGGAGATAGCCCAAGTGCCCTTTCTTTTCCACCATTTTCTTAGGTTAGTAGGGATAGCCCAAGTGACCTATCTTTCTGCCAAAATTCATACTTGGCGACAGTTCCTAATATGAGGTGGCGGTTGGATGACTTAGGTTAGAGGTGGTAACCCTAGTGACCTTTCTTTCCCGCCATTTTCTTAGGTTAGTAGAGGTTGCATTGTCCTGATGGAATTTTCAGATTCCCACCAAGTGGGGGGGGGGGGGCGTGGCAGGGGGGCGTGGCAAGGGGGAGTGGCAATTTCCCACCATCTTTGATAACAGTACTTGTGTCATCAGCTGATGTCACAGCCTCCATCTTGGATAACGTAATCAGCTGTTGCCAAGTGTACACGCCGCCATCTTGGATGAAGTCATTGCCGCCATCTTTGATACATCTGGCAACACTGGCCTTCAGATAAACAGGTTGTGGCTTAGCATTTGGTTTGATTTTCTGTAACAATTGCAGTCTGTACAGAAGCAGATAAAGACCATTTGGGAGTACTCAGTGCAGTGTCGTATGATGCCTTAAGAACAGACTTCTGTGGTGATCTCTGGAAAGCTTGTCAAATTCTCTTCTTATTTTCGTCACTCCTTCTTGGCTTGCTTGCGTGGTGCTTCAAATCCACACCCTCTCTTTCCACAACGATCTTGCTCTTTTTCTTTTTATGAGTAGCCGAGAGGGTGGTGGTTTCCGATATCTCGTTCTCAAAGTTCTCTGAACTTGGCTGTCTGACTTCTGAATAAACCAAGCCACATACCGTGCCTTTTCCTTGCTCCTACCACCGAGCAACAATAAACAAAAAGCTTTTTTCAGTTATGTTGCTCTTTTCACCTGGAAAAGCAAACATTTATTCATTCCCTTACATAAAAAATTTTTGAGTTGCTCCATTAGACAAACTATACCCTTTTTCTCTAAGTTAATTACAAATCGATTTATACGTCACTGAAGTTGTATTGTGCCTTTTTGTACACGCTGCACTACTTTTGTAAAACGAATTGTATCGCATGGAAAGCTTCGTCTGACACTCACCAAAATATGTAGACAGCTTTCTTTCTACGCATTATTCTGTTATTATTAGCTTCCTGAGTGAGCAACACAGAAAAATCTGCCCATTATTTGCTCGTACTCATGATCATGAGACTCATCAAAATGCATTGTCCTTACTAGATATATGCAGACTGGCTACTGGTACCTCACGCCTATAGCCACGGCACCACAGATTTTGTTGTAAAAGTTTCACTACCCTATATTACGAGTACAGATAACAGTTTGACATTTGCAGGAGAAATATGTCTTCTATAATATCTGATTTCCTCTGTAATATTTTTATTTATTTACTTACTTATTTGAGAACGTACTACGCGGTTGTTGGTGACGAAAGTCCAACAGCAAATGTGCTAGTGAAAGCATGAGAGGGTCAACGATGTTGTCAGTGACCATCGATTTGTCAGACAGAGTCGACAGCCGAGAGTGAGGAGGAAATGTATCATTGACTTTTTTTAAGATATGGTACTTAACCTTTAAGCGCGAATCAAAGTACCGAGACACTCAACTCCACAGAATTGAGCTAAAAGCCGTGGTACAGAAGTTCTACCCTCATCTGAAATTTGTCTCTATATCTCGTTGATATTGAAAAGGACAGATGCCCTTTACTCCCCAAAAAGTACTCAGCAATTAGTGAACCTACAAAACTGTAAGACTGAAACGTAGCGTCAGGAACTCACACAAATTGCTGAATAATTCAATGTGTAAAATTGCGACCATTATCTTATCGCAGGATGGTTTTAGATAAACTGAGTTTAGACGATCAATAACGGAACTAAGGTACCTACTAGAATAAAACATTGTATTTTTCATTTATATATAAACGGCAAATAAATGGAATAAAGAGCGTAAACAATCTCCTTCAAAATCTGAACGCCTGTAGTCAGGAACAACCGCACCTCACGTATCAGTACATGAATTTTGTTTTGCTCTGCACCGACAGATTCGAATCTGATGATACGCATTAACAGGGGAGATGCAATAGGCACCATTCTTGCGTCATCTTGTGTGATTTATTTTTGTTTGACAGACTCTGGAATGATAAGTGCATAGAACATCGAGAGGATCATCCGTGATAATGCAGGTACCATTTATTTTCTAATTAAATCAGGATGACAGTAGCTTCCAATCGCCAAATGTCTTATCTCCTAGATTAGATTAGATTAGTTTTTCGTTCCATAGATCCGTGCTGAGGAAATCCTCGTGGATGTGGAACATGTCAAATTTTTTTAAACTGAAATAACAATACTAATAGTATGAAATATACAATACATCATTTGTTTCTATTAAAAAATTCGTCAGTGGAATAGAAGGAGTTGACCACTAGTAAGTCTTTCAGGCTCCTTTTAAACTGATCTCTATATGTAACTAAATTTTTTATGTTTGCTGGCAAATTATTGAAGATGAGTGTTCCTGAGTAGTGGACCCCTTTTTGAACTAAAGTAAGTGCTTTTAAGTCCTTGTGCAGATCATTTTTGTTCCTGGTATTTTATGTATGAACTGAGCTGTTTGTTGGAAAAAGAGATATATTATTTAAGACAAATTTCATTAAGGAGTAAATATACCGATAGGCAGTGGTTAGTATACCCAGCTCTTTGAAGAGGTTTCTACATGACGTCCGTGAATTTACTCCACAAATAATACGTATTACACGCTTTTGGACTCTGAAAACTTTTGTTTGACTTGAAGAGTTACCACAAAATATTATACTATATGACATTATGGAATGAAAGTAGGCAAAGTACGCAAGCTTTTTCATTTTTATGTCGCCTATTTCTCCTAACACTCGAATTGCAAATACAGATTTGTTAAGGCGTTTCTGCAGTTCTGTGATGTGCTCCTCCAAACTGAATTTATTATCAAGTTGTAATCCCAGGAATTTAAGACTGTCAACCTCTTCTATCTGCTCTTCTTCATACTTTATGCATATACTGGGTGGAAACCTCTTACAGGTTCTGAATTGCATGTTGTGAGTCTTTTCAAAGTTTAATGTCAATGAGTTGGCTTTAAACCATTTATTAATATCCATGAAAATATCATTAGCAGATCTTTCTAGAACCACACTCGACATACTATTTATTGCCATACTTGTGTCATCTGCAAACAAAACGAACACTGCTTCTGGCAGTGTAACTGATGAGAGATCATTGATGTACACAAGAAAAAGCAATGGCCCTAAGATGGATCCTTGTGCGACACCACATGTAATTTCTTCCCATTCTGATGATGACTGATGACTTAATTCACTAGTCCCTTGCACTGACACCCTTTGTTTCCTGATAGCGAGGTATGACTTGAACCATTTTGCAGCACTGCCCGTGACACCATAGAATTCTAATTTATTTAAAAGGATGTCGTGGTTCACACAGTCAAATGCCTTTGACAAATAACAGAAAATACTTGCTGCTTGTAATTTGTTATTTAATGAATTAAGTACATTTTCACTGTAGGTGTAAATAGCCTTCTCGATATCAGAAACCTTCAGAAATCCAAACTGTGTTCTTGATAATATGTTATTTGTGGTCAGATGGTTGAGAAGCTGCCTGTACATTACTTTTTCTAAAATTTTTGAGAATGCTGGCAAAAGTGAAAGCGGTCTGCAGTTTGATGGTACCAGCGCTCTCACCTGATGATGGCGGCCAGTTGGACCGCAGAAATATTGTGTCTTGAAGACGTCATGATCCGGCTGCATACCCGAGAAGAATTTTATATATCTCTTTATCCCCTTTCTTGAATAGAGGCTTAACATCTGCATATTTTAGCCAGTCAGGTAATGTCCCAGTTATAATTGACTGGTTACACAAGTAACTTAGAACTGTACTAAACTCACAAGAACATGCCTTAATTAACTCTTATAAAAGACATGTTAAGTTATGTTTGTAATACGTGTGTGCTCCGGAGCCATTCTGGTTTTGTTGGGGCAGCGTGACAAGTGACCTACCCCCGCAAAGTGACCTAGATAACGCTCGGGCTTCCAGCGATTGCTACGTTTCGTGTGAGAAGATCAAAACACCAAATGAAGCCAGCGTATACCAAATAATGTTCTGATGAAGCTTTCTAAGATGTAGTTTTGGCAATGTGGCCTCTGTTTTGGGAACGCGCAGCAAGTATTTCGGCTGGAAACGTGGGTTATTTGCATTTCATCGTTGATCTGTAGGAATGGATACAAGGAGATAGAAATCGACATGTTCAAAATGGGCACCATGTATGACAATCCAGCAGTTATTTGTGAAACACGAAAAAAAAACAACAGAAAAACGAAATAAAATGAGTGAGTTTGCATGGTGTTTCAGCTAACTGAATTCGAATTTGGGTGATTGATGGTGTCCGTGTGGTGGGTACTTCTGCAATCAAATTAATCAGAGTATTTTATGTTTCAATAGGCACAGTATCTAAGATCTATACAGCACACAAGGAAAGCGGAAAAACATCATCCGCTAAATCAACGCGGACGAAAGTGTGTCTCGAGTGTTAGTGATAGACGGGCATTCAAGAGGACTGTGACGAAAAATAAGAGGACGGCAGCTGCAAAAGTCGCTGCTACTCTGAATGTTGCATTCGTGAAACCAACCAGCACCAAAACAACACCAAGTTAGCTCCATAAGCTCCATAATTGTAGGGCAAGCTGAAATATCAAAACCACACATCAGCGTTACAAATGCCGGAGCCATAAAACATGAACTATGGAGCATTTGGTCGGATGAGTCTTGTTTCGCAAAATACATTAATTAATATTTCACCATGTGGAGACCCATACCCAATTTCTCTAAAGCGAAGTCAGCAGTTTCCACGCACACAACAAAGCTACAGATAATAAACTATCGCTCTATATGACACAGTGCTTCCCTACTAGAGTCACCCAAATTATCATTGAATGACTCTTGATAGAATGATGTCTTTCAGGAAGCATCTAGAAAAACAAATTCTTGGCGATTAAGCACACAAAACAACCTTATCCAGAAACTGCAATGTTAGCTGAGGAGCACCAGCAGATACACATCGAACTTCAGCGCTCAGTTTAGTGTTTCTTCGGCTGAAAATTGTTCTCCAGAGTGGTTGAGTACCCCTCGCGTAAATAAAATAGATACTCAGCTCAATATAACCATGAAAATCATTTCTGGTTGCATAAGAACTACTCTATGATGCTGGCTTCCAACACTCAGCAGCATAACTCCTCTGTCAAGAAAAATATTCCAAAATAATGAATAACGTTCAAGTTCCAATCGATGGAGACATTCCCGGGTTAAGATCAAACCAACTTCGTTCCGACAACCCACCCCTGCGACTGGCCCAGCAGACTGCTGATAGCAACTTCATCACTGACAGCAAGTGGCATGAAATCTGGAAAAATCCTCCACCTCATGTTCAATATCTTATTGATCCACTACAGGGACCCAAGGGCTTTGAACTCCCGCACCTTAAGTGGAAGAATGATGAATATAAATCGCACCCGAGCAGGACACAGAGGGTGTGCATACAGCCTGGACAAATGGAACAAGCAACCCAGCCCAAGCCATGACTGTGGAGCACCGAACCCGACCATCTGGTACGGCGTCAACGAGTGTGCACTGAGCTAACCAGTGTAATCCAAACGACTTTTTCATGGCCGCAACATCAAACCTTGACTGGATAAGAAGACTGGACATTAGAACACAACACACACACACACTCACTCACTGGTCATACCGGACTCGAGAGTCCATTACCGCAGCTACGTATTTTCGCCATCTGTCCCTGTCTTGGGCTATTTCCTTCCATTCACATTCAATACCTAGGCTCCTCAAATCAGCCTTCACATTGTCCTCCCATCTACGCCTCGGTCTCCCCACAGGACGTTTTCCCTACCAGTACTCTGCGCGCTGCCCTGCCCTCATCCATTCGAGATACGTGACCCGCCCATCGCAGACTACGTGATTTAATAATACTGATTATGTCAGGGCTTGAATAGAGTTCGTAAACCTTTCGCCACTCTCCGCTAACGTCATCCCTTTTTGCTGAGAAAATTTTCCTCAAAATTTTGTTTTCAAATACTCGAAACGGCTTTTCATTTTGCACAGTGAGAGACCAAGTCTCACACCCATACAGCATAACTGGAAGAATAATAGTTTTGTATATTCTAATCTTTAAATTCCTAGACAATATCGGTGATGAAAGTAATCTATTCAGTGAGAAGTAGCACGCAATTCTCGCCCGTAATCTCTTCTTCAGTTCGGATTCAATCTTATTTCTCGAAGTGATGTCCACGCCTAGATACTTAAATGTGTTCACTTTTTCAAACTGCATGTCTCCAACATTTCCTGATCTACTGCTGTTGGCATTCTAGTAGTAACCTGGTATTTAGTTTTGTCTTCACTTATCCTTAGACCTACATCTTCAATAGCCTTGATTAACGCATTCGCATTTGCTGTTACAGATTCTTTCCTATAGCTAATGATGTTTAGATCATCTGCACACCCTAGTATCTTAATATTTCCATTTAACTCCACACCCTCTGAATCATCTGCTGCCATTCGTACAATATATTCTAGGACTAAGTTAAAAAGTAGCGGAGACAGGGCATCTCCCTGCTGAAGTCCGTTCTTTATTACAAATTCTTCTGACTCCAATATCCCCACGCGTACTCTACCTTTTGTGTTTTTCAAACTCGCTTCTATAAGTCCAACATACTTCTTTGGTATTACAAGTTCCAAAAGAATTCTGTACAATTTTGATTGCAATACTGAATCATATGCTTTTGTAAAATCTATGAAAAGATTTTATTGTATTCCCATTTCTTTTCCAAAATTTGACGAGAGTGAATATTTGGTGTATAGTTGATCTGTTCCTCCGAAAGCCAGCTTGGTAATCTCCCACAATTTCATCTGCATATGGTGTAACACTGCTTAGCATAATGTTGTTGTGGTCTTCAGTCCTGAGACTGGTTTGATGCAGCACTCCATGCTACTCTATCCTGTGCAAGCTTCTTCATCTCCCAGTACATACTGCAACCTACATCCTTCTGAATCTGCTTAGTGTATTGATCTTTTGGTCTCCCTCTACGATTTTTACCCTCCACGCTGCCCTCCAATGCTAAATTGGTGATCCCTTGATGCCTCAAAACATGTCCTACCAACCGATCCCTTCTTCTAGTCAAGTTGTGCCACAAACTTCTCTTCTCCCCAATCCTATTCAATACCTCCTCATTAGTTACGTGATCTACCCACCTTATCTTCAGCATTCTTCTGTAGCACCACATTTCGAAAGCTTCTATTCTCTTCTTGTCCAAACTGGTTATCGTCCATGTTTCACTTCCATACATGGCTACACTCCATACAAATACTTTCAGAAACGACTTCCTGACACTTAAATCTATACTAGATGTTAACAAATTTCTCTTCTTCAGAAACGATTTCCTTGCCATTGCCAGTCTACATTTTATATCCTCTCTACTTCGACCATCATCAGTTATTTTACTCCCTAAATAGCAAAACTCCTTTACTACTTTAAGTGTCTCATTTCCTAATCTAATCCCCTCAGCATCACCCGATTTAATTTGACTACATTCCATTATCCTCGTTTTGCTTTTGTTGATGTTCATCTTATATCCTCCTTTCAAGACACTGTCCATTCCGTTCAACTGCTCTTCCAAGTCCTTTGCTGTCTCTGACAGAATTACAATGTCATCGGCGAACCTCAAAGTTTTTACTTCTTCTCCATGAATTTTAATACCTACTCCGAATTTTTCTTTTGTTTCCTTTACTGCTTGCTCAATATACAGATTGAATAACATCGGGGAGAGGCTACAACCCTGTCTCACTCCTTTCCCAACCACTGCTACCCTTTCATGCCCCTCGACTCTTATAACTGACATCTGGTTTCTGTACAAATTTTAAATAGCCTTTCGCTCCCTGTATTTTACCCCTGCCACCTTCAGAATTTGAAAGAGAGTATTCCAGTTAACGTTGTCAAAAGCTTTCTCTAAGTCTACAAATCCTGGAAACGTAGGTTTGCCTTTTCTTAATCTTTCTTCTAAGATAAGTCGTAAGGTTAGTATTGCCTCACGTGTTCCAACATTTCTACGGAATCCAAACTGATTTTCCCCGAGGTCCGCTTCTACCAGTTTTTCCATTCGTCTGTAAAGAATTCGCGTTAGTATTTTGCAGCTGTGACTTATTAAACTGATAGTTCGGTAATTTTCACATCCGTCAACACCTGCTTTCTTTGGTATTGGAATTATTATATTCTTCTTGAAGTCTGTGGGTATTTCGCCTGTCTCATAGATCTTGCTCACCAGATGGTAGAGTTTTGTCATGACTGGCTCTCCCAAGGCCATCAGTAGTTCTAATGGAATGTTGTCTACTCCCGGGGCCTTGTTTCGACTCAGGTCTTTCAGTGCTCTGTCAAACTCTTGACGCAGTATCTTATCTCCCATTTCATCTTCATCTACATCCTCTTCCATTTCCATAATACTGTCCTCAAGTACATCGCCCTTGTATAAACCCTCTATATACTCCTTCCACCTTTCTGCCTTCCCTTCTTTGCTTAGAACTGGGTTGCCATCTGAGCTCTTGATATTCATACAAGTGGTTCTCTTCTCTCCAAAGGTCTCTTTAATTTTCCTGTAGGCAGTATCTATCTTACCCCTAGTGAGACAAGCCTCTACATCCTTACATTTGTCCTCTAGCCATCCCTGCTTAGCCATTTTGCACTTTCTGTCGATCTCATTTTTGAGACGTTTGTATTCCCTTTTGCCTGCTTCATTTACTGCATTTTTATATTTTCTCCTTTCATCAATTAAATTCAATATTTCTTCTGTTACCCAAGGATTTCTATTAGCCCTCGTCTTTTTACCTACTTGATCCACTGCTGCCTTCACTACTTCATCCCTCAGAGCTACCCATTCTTCTTCTACTGTATTTCTTTCCCCCATTCCCGTCAATTGTTCCCTTATGCTCTCCCTGAAACTCTCTACAACCTCTGGTTCTTCCAGTTTATCCAGGTCCCATTTCCTTAAATTCCCACCTTTTTGCAGTTTCTTCAGTTTCAATCTGCAGTTCATAACCAATAGATTGTGGTCAGAATCCACATCTGCCCCTGGAAATGTCTTACAATTTAAAACCTGGTTCCTAAATCTCTGTCTTACCATTATATAATCTATCTGATACCTATTAGTATCTCCAGGATTCTTCCAGGTATACAACCTTCTTTTATGATTCTTGAACCAAGTGTTAGCTATGATTAAGTTATGCTCTGTGCAAAATTCTACAAGGCGGCTTCCTCTTTCATTTCTTCCCCCCAATCCATATTCACCTACTATGTTTCCTTCTCTCCCTTTTCCTACTGACGAATTCCAGTCACCCATGACTATTAAATTTTCGTCTCCCTTCACTACCTGAATAATTTATTTTATCTCGTTATACATTTCATCAATTTCTTCATCATCTGCAGAGCTAGTTGGCATATAAACTTGTACTACTGTAGTAGGCGTGGGCTTTGTGTCTATCTTGGCCACAATAATGCGTTCACTATGCTGTTTGTAGTAGTTAACCCGCTCTCCTATTTTCCTATTCATTATTAAACCTACTCCTGCATTACCCCTATCTGACTTTGTGTTTATAACCCTGTAGTCACCTGACCAGAAGTCTTGTTCCTCCTGCCACCGAACTTCACTAATTCCCACTATATCTAACTTTAACCTATCCATTTCCCTTTTTAAGTTTTCTAACCTACCTGCCCGATTAAGGGATCTGACATTCCACGCTCCGATCCGTAGAATACCAGTTTTCTTTCTCCTGATAACGACGTCCTCTTGAGTAGTCCCCGCCCGGAGATCCGAATGGGGGACTATTTTACCTCCGGAATATTTTACCCAAGAGGACGCCATCATCATTTAATCATACAGTAAAGCTGCATGTCTTCGAGAAAATTTTGGAACATACTGGTAATAGCGAAATTCCTTTATAATTACTGCAATCCATTTTGTCGCCCGTCTTAAAAATTGGGATCAGAATCGACTCGTGCCACTCTTCAGGTATCATCTCTGAGTTCCATACTTTAGTTATCACTTTGTGAACTACTTCCACCAATTTTGGTACCCCATTTTTAACTAATTCTGCAGTTATACAATCTGATCCTGGTGCTTTATGGTCTTTCAATTTGTTAATTGCATCTCTTACTTCCTTTAACGTTGGCTCAGGTATCTGGGGTTCTACTGTATGTAATTGGTACGCCTGCTCATTTGCTGCTTCCTGGTGTACATTTAATAGATGCTCAAAATACGCCTTCCATTTACTTAATATAGCACTGGGGTCTGGCAGTATTCCCCCGGCATCCCCTCGAAGTGCATTTGTCCTAGCCTTGAACCCCTTCCTATACCCATTTATGTCTAGGTAAAGTTCCCTACCAATTTCTTGCATTCCTCCTGTTCTTCTTAATTGTACCTATTGTGACCTTCGCTGCCTCCTTGATATTATTCCTCACAGTGATCCACTGTTTATTTACATCCTCGTCTTGATCTTCGTGTGTCCTGAGAGCATCAAACCTATTTGAAATTTCTATCAAGTACCTTCTTCTGAAGTTTTCATCATTTAGCTTGTCAGTGTCGAACCTAACAAGTTCTGCATTGTGACACCTTGATGTTGCTGTAGATAGCCGTTGGTGAACTTTGGTAACTACAAGAAAATGATCAGAATCGAAGTCTGCTCTCCTGAAAGTCCTAACATTTTCTATACTAGGGTGCCATCTCCGATCTACAAGAACATGATCAATTTGGTTTCGGGTGCGTCCATCCGGAGAGACCAAAGTTATTTTATGAATGTCCTTCCTTTTGAAATATGTTCTCTCAACAATCATGTCTTTTGAAACAGCAAAATTAACCACACTTGTGCCATTATCATTCGAAATGTTATGCAAACTTTCTTTCCCAATTGTAGGCCGGAATGCTTCCTCCTTCCCTATCTTCGCATTATGATTAATTTTGTATCGTACAACGAGAATTCATCCCACAGTTGATCTAGTTCTTCATAAAAGCCGTCTTTAACAAACTCTTCAGTGTCCTCAATTGGTGCGTGTACATTAATTACCTCCAGTCTGTTCCACCTGCCGGACAACACTATAACTGATGGTCGGTCACTAATGAATCTTATATCCCTGACTGCGTGAAGCACTTTTCTCTGTACTGCGAAACCTGTTCCGAAACTGTGAGCTTCCGCACCTCCATAGAAAAACGTATAGTTACCTCTCTTTATACTACCCTCCCCATGCCACCGAGTTTCTTGAGTAGCTGTAGTGTCTACATCGTATCTATCTAATTCGTCTGATAATGTCTGGAACGTTCCTGGCCTTAAACTTTTAACGTTCCATGTTACCAACCTGAAAGTTCCTTTCGGCCTGAATCTCTTCGAAGTAGGTTCCGCCCGGAAATCCGAATGGGAACCTAGTTTACCTCCGGAATATTTTACTTCAAAGAGACCCATGCCCGTTAACGTTGCTGATTCTTGATGAATAGATTTGATAGTAAGAGAAGAAGAAACAGGGATTGTTCATCGCGCCATCGCTTGCTCCCCACCGGATGTCCGCGCCTGCTTATTTTTTGTATTCGCAGCTACCCTTCATATCTGAAGGCGGTATCCCCTATACGCAACCTGGGGACGCGCTGTGCCGTGGTGGCAGGGGCCCACGAGATAGACATTAGAACACAACACCAGTTTTTAAAGTATTACCTGTATTTATGTCTGTTTATGTACTTTTTATATATTCTTGACCGTGTTTCACGTGTAGGGCTATAGGCTAAATAAAATAAATAGGAAAATAATACAGCAACCTAAATAACTGAGTAATTGTTAAGCTATCACTGCCAGAGCATGATTTAAAACAATATCCCCTGTGCTTTAATCGAGAATGTGCCTACTCCCACCTCATCACTAACAACTCGCCCTTCCTTGCTGCCAGAATTTATCAGCATTAAGAGGCGAAAAGTTGGACTGATACTTCAGTAACTGCAGAACTGCAGAAGGCTTCGACAGTGCAAGTGCTGCCCAGAGCGAGCACTGAAGTTGAATCTCTTTCCACGATCACCGTTCAGCCGAAGAGTGTTGCTAACGCTCGGTCCACACCAAGAGAACCATTGTGCTTCACTTCCTATATAAGGAAAGTTTCCTACTTTGCATCGCAATCAGGAGTATCTCAGTAATGACGCCCCTCTGAGTACTCTACACAAAGACCACCAGAAATTACTGGTAGTCCAATCAGTCAGAATGATAGAAACACTGCCAACGAGAGGCCGTGTGGCAAACATTTCCCTCTCTTCCGAAAAGTTTGTTTCTTCCAAAAAGTTCGTTATTTCTTGATACAATCTCTTAATTTTTCACTTTAAACAAATTCACAACAACTCTGTGAGACCTCCATCAGGAAGAACGATGGAATCCCTAACCAGTACGACAGAACCTATGCTTCTGCCCCAATGAAAGGCGACACCAGCTCTGCCAGTTTCGCCAATTTTTAAGGCGCCGCCCAGTCATCGAGTGCACTGTTTCCCAACTAAAAAGCTCGGGTCGATAACCTCCAAATATTGGCGCCAGGGTGTCGGTGGTGAAATTCAGGAACGGACCTATTGTGATACATAGCGCTCCACGCCCTTCTCAAGATATTACCTGCAGTCCAAACTATTGGCCAAATTTTCCAGAGGGTTTCTCTTTTCACTGGATAGGCACAGTCCGCGATATGGTGAAATTCGTAAGTAAGCACAATGAGTTAGCGACTGCCCTTCTACGGCCCCCGCCAGATATTATCTGCACCCAGCATAACCGCCCAAAATCTCTGGACATGTACTGTGTACTCGCCACTGTCCAGATTCTCTGGACACGACCTCTGCTCTTGGCAAGGAGGCACCATTCACTATTCCGAGACCGCTCACGACCACGGCACGCTTGTCAGAAGTCTCCAGGTAAACGCCGGTCCCTGTGCCCTTCCATACACAGGGAAAACTTGCTGCCGAGAACTATACCTCGACTGAGACAAAAGTAGCCAGATACCAGCAAACTATAACCACTCGCCGACGGCAGGTGGGTGCAGTAGCAGTGCAGGACTGGGGGACATACAGGGCGGTCCATCTGAAGTTACGGATGAGATTATCTCGAAAACTATACATCGGGTGACAATAGTGGGTAAGACAAGCTCAAAGGGGGACATCAAGTGATACTACACGTGACCGCCAGCCCCTGCCCCCTTGGATGGGGCGGGGGGCAACTTTTAAATCTTAAATGGAAACCCCCATTTTTTATTGCAGATTCGGATTCTCCATAAACAGTAATCAAGTTTTGTATGTAACATTTTTTTAAACCATTGACAGATGGCGCTGAAATCGAGAAAAATTAAAATTGGGGAAGAACTCCGATTTATTTAGAATGATACGAGAAGGACGCATCTAATCGATACAAAATGTACACCAATTCTTTCATTACGCCAAATTAAGCTCTTTTTTTTTTTTTTACAAAATGTATCCTACCCGCCACGTTTTTGATGGAGAGAGGCGGAATGGTATTAAAATCTCGTTAGGGAACTCTTCACTATTGCATTACTCATCCGACTGTGGCGCTAACGTGGCGGAACTGAGAAGTAGGGGTCATTATAAAGGTCGGTGCAATGCGATCAGACGTCACTTCACTTTCAGATTGTGAACCGTAAACATCAACTGACGAAAGTAAATTATTCTTTAGCGAGCCGGCCGAAGTGGCCGTGTGGTTAAAGGCGCTGCAGTCTGGAACCGCAAGACCGCTACAGTCGCAGGTTCGAATCCTGCCTCGGGCATGGATGTTTGTGATGTCCTTAGGTTAGTTAGGTTTAACTAGTTCTAAGTTCTAGGGGACTAATGACCTCAGCAGTTGAGTCCCATAGTGCTCAGAGCCATTTGAACCATTTTTTTCTTTAGCGAAACATGGCTCACTATCCTCCTACAGAGATTGTTGATATGATGTTAATTTTAGGTGAATGCCAAAACAAATAAGCAGCAGCTGCGCAATTCTATGCGTATCGTTTCCCAAACAGACGACATACAAGAGAAAAAAATATTCCAAATTTCACTCAACGAGCTCGAAATGGATACATGCACTGTCCACCTCGTCATCGCGAATACAATAAAAATGACGCTCCTACCCTTACCGTTCTTGCCTGTGCTCAACTGGATCCCGAAATGAGTAGTCACGCGATTCAGAGACAAACTGGAATATCAAAATCAACTGTTTTGAGGATTCTGAAGGCACATAAATATCACGCATATCATATCACACTGACACAAGCATTAACGCCGAAAGATATGCAAATACGCTTGCATTTCTGCCAATGGGCCTTGTAAATGATACGAGGTGACAATGATTTTTTTTGGATACGTTATGTTCACCGATGAATCCACATTCAAAAACAATGGCGAACTAAATCGTCATTATTGTCATTACTGGTACCCTGTCAATCCACACTGGCACAGACCCGTTGACAATCAACACAAATCATCGTTAATGGTCTGGTGTGAAATTTTAAACGGATACTTAATAGGACCGCATTTTTTTGACCGAAAAGTTACTGGGGAATCTTATTTACAACTTCTCCGCGATGATTTGTTGGAGCTAATGGAAGATGTTGATTTAGAAACTAGACAACGAATGTGGTTCCAACACGACGGAGCAGCTCCCCACTATGCTAAAAATGTGCGGAAATTTAAGTTCACGGTACCCTGGTCGATGGATAGGGCGCTGCGGACCAATTCAGTGTCCTCCACGTTCGCCAGACCTAACATCTCCTGATTTTTTCTTGTGGGGTTGTTTAAAAAATATTGTTTATGAAAGACAGCCCACAACCCGAAACGATATGGAGCAACGTATTCGAAAAGCGTGTGCAGCCATACCACGGGGTGTGCTGCTCAAAAGCCGGCCGGGGTGGCCGAGCGGTTCTAGGCGCTACAGTCTGGAACGGCACGACCGCTACAACCGCAGATTCGAATCCTGCTTCGGGCATGGATGTGTGTGATGTCCTTAGGTTAGTTAGGTTTAAGTAGTTCTAAGTTCTAGGGGACTGATGACCACAGCAGTTAAGTCCCATAGTGCTCAGAGCCATTTGAACCATTTTGCTGCTCAAAACTGTGGATAAATTTCGCAGACGATTGACTTTGCGCATTGAAGCAAATGGGGATAATTTTGAACAATTTCTTCGTGGCTAATTTCATTAATTAAACACCTCAAATTGTGAGAGGCAAGGGGACTCAAACTAATGAAGCACCCCATGGGAACATCATTTTACTATGTTCATGTCGTTGTTCCTGGGTAACGCTAAAAGTAGGATACAGTACATTTTGTAAAAAAAATAGCTTAATTTGGCGTAACGAAAAGAATGGTGCACATTTTTTATATATTTGATGCGTCTTTCTCGGATAATTCTAAATAAAAAGAGTTCTTCCCCAATTTTACTTTTTTCTCGATTTCACCGCCATCTGTCAATGGTTTGAAAAATGTTTCAGACAAAACTAGAACACTTCTTATGGAGAATCCGAATCTGTAATAAAAATGGGGGTTTCCATTTAAGATTTAAAAGTTGCCCCCCACCCCACCCAAGGGGGCGGGGAAGGGACGTCACGTGTAGTATCATTTGATGTCCCCCTTTGAGCTTACGAACTTGCCTTACCAACTATTTTTACCCGATGTGTAGTTTTCGAGATAATCTCATCCGAAAGTTCAGATGGACCACCCTGTACAAAGTTTGTCGGCGCTATCCAAATCCGACATGGAGGCAGCAGCGGTGCACCACAAGCCATAGACGACGGGAGTCAACGACCGCCGTGGAGATGTTTTATGGGCGAATAGGCCTTGCAGCTGTTGAGCAACTAACTGCCCAGATGAACCAAGCGGCTACCAACAGTGTCTCCTCATCGTCTATTCACCGAAAGTTGCTGCGTACGGGTGCTCGCAGTAGGCGCCTGGTTCATGCACCCATGCTGAATGCTATTTTCGGCGAAGAAGGCTGTAATGTGCTCGCCAGTACCGCAGCTATACCTTCACTGAGAGGAGCCAGGTCACCCATGCTGAATGCTATTTTCGGCGAAGAAGGCTGTAATGTGCTCGCCAGTACCGCAGCTATACCTTCACTGAGAGGAGCCAGGTGGCCCTTTCAGATGAATCACGTTTGATGCTCCATCGGACTGATGGCCGTTAGTGTGTATGGCTGGAAACGTCTGAAAGCGAACACCCTGCAACAATCGTCAGAAGGGTCCCGGCCAGAGGAAGGAGTGTTATCTACATCCACATCTGCATGGATACTCTGCAAATCACATTTAAGTGCCTGGCAGAGGGTTCATCGAACCATCTTCACAATTCTCTGTTATTCCAATCTCGTATAGCGCGCGGAAAAAATGGACACCTATATCTTTCCGTACGAGCTCTGATTTCCCTTATTTTATCATGATGATCGTTCCTCCCTATGTAGGTCGGTGTCAACAAAATATTTTCGCATTCAGAGGAGAAAGTTGGTGATTGGAATTTCGTGAGAAGGTTCCGTCGCAACGAAAAACGCCTTTCTTTTAATGATGTCCAGCCCAAATCCAGTATCATTTCTGTCACACTCTCTCCCATATTTTGCGATAATACAAAACGTGCTACCTTTCGTTGAACTTTTTCGATGTACTCCTTCAGTCCTTTCTGGTAAGCATCCCAAACCGCGCAGCAATATTTTAAAAGAGGACGGACAAGCGTAGTGTAGGCAGTCTCCTTAGTAGGTCTGTCACATTTTCTAAGTGTCCTGCCAATAAAACGCAGTCTTTGGTTAGCCTTCCGCACAACATTTTCTACGTGTTCCTTCCAATTGAAGTTTTTCGTAATTGTAATACCTAGGTATTTAGTTGAATTTACGGCTTTTATATTAGACTGATTTATCGGGTAACCGAAGTTTAAGGAGTTCCTTTCAGCACTCATGTGGATGACCACAAACTTTTCGTTATTTAGGGTCAACTGCCAATATTCTCACCGATCAGATATCTTTTCTAAATCGTTTTGCTGTTTGTTTTGATCTTCTGGTGACTTTATTAGTCGATAAACAACAGTGTCATCTGCAAACAACCGGGCTGCTCACATTGTCTCCCAAATCGCTTATACAGATAAGGAACAGCAAAGGGCCTATAACACTACATTGGGGAACGCCAGAAATCACTTCTGTTTTGCTCGATGACTTTCCGTCAATTACTACTAAATGTGACGTCTCTGACATGAACTCACAAATCCAGTCACATAACTGAGACGATATTCCATAAGCACGCAATTTTACTACGAGCTGCTTGTGTGGTACACTGTCAAAAGCCTTCCGGAAAATCCAGAAATACGGAATCGAGCTGAAATCCCTTGTCGATAGCACTCAACAATTCATGTGAATAAAGAGCTAGTTGTGTTTCACAGGAACGATGTTTTCTAAACCCATGTTGACTGTGGTCTGGGGAACGTTTTCGTGGCATTCCCTGAGTGATCTCTTCGTTCTGGAAGGCAAGTGGTTCAACACAAGTATACACCTATCCTTGGGAGCGATCTCTCTCCCGAAACGTTTGGTATTACCTGAGCCAATCTATTAATTTTTCAGTTTAAATAAATTTACAACAATTCTGTGTGAGACCCTCACCGGGGAAAACGCTGGAAGTCCTAAACAATGCAAGAAAATCTCTGTTTCTGCCCATACCAATTCGATTCTACACAGAGTACGCGAAAGAACTTGCCCCCCTTCTAACAGCCGTGTACCGCAAGTCTCTAGAGGAACAGAAGGTTCCAAATGATTTGAAAAGAGCACAGGTAGTCGCAGGCTTCAGGAAAGGTCGTCGAGCAGATGCGCAAAACTATAGACCTATATCTCTGACGTCGATCTGTTGTAGAATTTTAGAACATGTTTTTTTCTCGCGTATCATGTCGTTTCTGGGAACCCAGAATCTACTCTGTAGGAATCAACATGGATTCCGGAAACAGCGATCGTGTGAGACACAACTCGCTTTATTTATTCATGAGACCCAGAAAATATTAGATACAGGGTCCCAGGTAGATGCTATTTTCCTTGACTTCCGGAAGGCATTCGATACAGTTCCGCACTGTCGCCTGATAAACAAAGTAAGAGCCTACGGAATATCAGACCAGCTGTATGGCTGGATTGAAGAGCTTTTAGCAAACAGAACGCAGCATGTTGTTCTCAATGGAGAGACGTCTACAGACGTTAAAGTAACCTCTGTTGTGCCACAAAAATGGTTCAAATGGCTCTGAGCACTATGCGACTTAACATCTATGGTCATCAGTCCCCTAGAACTTAGAACTACTTAAACCTAACTAACCTAAGGACATCACACAACAACCAGTCATCACGAGGCAGAGAAAATCCCTGACCCCGCCGGGAATCGAACCCGGAGCCCGTGCGTGGGAAGCGAGAACGCTACCGCACGACCACGAGCTGCGGACTCTCGTGCCACACGGGAGTGTTATGGGACCATTGCTTTTCACAATATACAGGGTGAGTCACCTAACGTTACCGCTGGATATATTTCGTAAACCACATCAAATTGCTGCTATTGTTATTCTACATTCGTCTCCGCACGCAGACCAACTGTAGTACACTTTGTTACCAGACGTCTGTGATAGTGCAGTGTTGTAGGAACTGTGACCATGGTGTATTCGAACTCTGAAAAGGCGGAGATGATAGTCATCTATGGCGAGTGTCGACGAAATGCAGCTGAAGCCTGCAGGGTGTATGCAGAACGGTACCCGGACAGAGAGCATCCAACGTGCCGCACATTGCAAAACATCTACCGTCAACTGTATGCAACAGGTATGGTCGTAGCACGCAAACGGGTCCGTAACAGGCCCGTCACAGGAGAAGCGGGTGCAGTTGGTGTGTTAGCTGCTGTTGCCATGAACCCACACATGAGTACACGGGACATTGCGAGAGCCGGTGGACTGAGTCAAAGTAGTGTCATGCGCATACTGCATCGTCACCGCTTTCACCCGTTTCATGTGTCGCTACATCAGCAATTACATGGTGATGACTTTAATCATCGAGAGCAATTCTGTCAATGGGCATTAACAGAGAATGCGTTGCAGTTCTACCTGTTGACACGCGTACGTTTCATATGTATTCATTACCAGCGATTGCGAGGCATGACAGAATCTCTGACCAGAGAGTTATTTATCGTTGCTAGTCTGCGCTTGACCGCGCGAGAGTTCAGTTGCGAGTTGTACTCTGTCTGTAGTAGTAGTCGGTCGGCAGTAGTTGTAGCGAGTGGACGGTTGTACTGAGCGGCCGTCGGCAAGCGTCGGCGGCGTGCTCTCCTTGCATCTCTGGTCACGGTTCGGGACGAGGTATATTGTTATCGAAGGTAATGAAGCAGCATTGCGCTCAGCTAATAACATATGTTAATTGTAATTAATCTGTTCAAGAAATGCCCCAATAATAATTTTTTTATAAAGTAAATCTTTTAAAGAAAAGTAATCATTTCAACTTAAAGAATTTTTCCACTTTTAAAGAAAAAGATTCATTTCAATTTAAAGAATATTTCCTATGCATTCCCTCCAAAAATCAAAATTAAATGTAGGCCAGCATTGCACAGAGCTGTGCCGAAAAATAAGAGCAAATATAGACGCAGTTCTACTGAGGTAAGAATTCATCAGGTTTAATTATTTCACAGGGCCGAAGGTCAGCGTTTCTGCCCTTATAAAATTTGTCAGGTTTAATTATTTGTGTTGAGAAGTTACATACAGTTCATGGTTCATTATTTAATTAACATTATTGTGGGTTTAATGAGCAATTATCATTCCTTAATTTTTGTGTGCAGTTTACATTTGGGCCATTATTATTCTTTAATTTTTGCAAGGAAGTTGCGCTTGGCTCATTTTTTATTATTCAGTTTTGTGCGAAGACAACATCTGGCAAATTTTTATAATCTTTGACATTCTAAATTTATTGCGGGGAGGTTACACTTGGCGACATCCGAACCAGGATCGTATTTCTTTGTGAATCTTCTGATAAGTAGTCAGATATCTGCTCTTATTTACTTAATATAATTAGCATTTGGTGCAACGCTTTGACTAATTTTGTCACTTCCTTCCACAGATCATCGGCAATTCGTTGCTCTCTATTGTATTTGTGTTTGTTGGATTTTGTATTGTCTTTGTTTCATTATTGAATAATTGTGATTTGTGTAAAAATGCCGCGAAAAACTGTTAATAGTACATCGCGAGGTATAGTGAATGAAATAGCCGATCCTAATAATTTGAACGATAGTACTTGTGACACACAGTGTAATGATGACAATCCTCCGTTTACTGACAATCAGTACATACCGACCACTAATAATGATTTTGATCTTTGTAATGAACAGACGAACTCAATTGTGTCCTCTGTTAATTTGACGACAATTGATGACGCGGGGTGTTCTGTTGCAATGAGCGTTACCCAGCTTAACACACCCGGTTTGCAAAATTTACGTAACGAACAGACAAATTTTTTTAACGGAAATGAACAGTGTAATCAGAGTACGACAGATTTATTTAATTCCGGTGTAGTGACTAATAGTACACATCCGATTGGGAAACCTTTTCAAGAATCACAGAAAAACCAACTGGTTGCACAAAACGTGACAATTGCAGGTACGCCATCAAACAGCACTGAGAATAGAGCCGATAATTTTGGCTGGGATCACATTATGGCAATATTACTATTAATGAATGATACACAGAAAAACCGTCTCAAACAACATGATCTAATTAATGAAAGTTATAAACAGTCGAATGAAGAACAAGACATAATTAATAAAAAAAATCAAACAACTTAGTGAACGGAATAAACAGCTTGATGAACAGATTACAGCCATTGCCGCGCAATATTATGATACTAAAAGACAATTATGTGAGGATATTAAGGCTTGTGCTAGTAACAGTAATGAAGAAGTTGGAACTGTTGCACAAGAATTAGATAATAAACATGCAGCCACAACAGAATCACATAGCGATGAAATTAATGCGGTCACTGAACAATGTTCAGAAAATGTAACACAGATACGCGACGAGTTTAATTTAAAGTCACCAGAAACTTATTCATGATTATCGTATTTTTTCTTGGCAAGTGCCTGGCAAGGTAAGGTTAGCAGGTCGCTCTTCTTGTCGTTACACATTTTTTCAGATGAACTTACACATTTTATGACCACTTATGCAATTATATTTATGTGACTACTTACTGATGATTGTCGTATTTTTTCTTGGCAAGTACCCGGCAAGGTAAGGTTAGCAGGTCGCTCTTCTTGTCGTTACACATTTTTTCAGATGAACTTACACATCTTATGACCACTTATGCAATTATATTTATGTGACTACTTACTGATGATTGTCGTATTTTTTCTTGGCAAGTGCCCGGCAAGGTAAGGTTAGCAGGTCGCTCTTCTTGTCGTTACACATCTGACCGTGCATATTTTCCATTTTTTATGTATGTATGATTGTTTTCCTGTTTTGTTTGTATATACTATGAAATATTTAAGATATAACAAAACACCAGTTGACTTTAACATTTTGCCTTATGATAGCTAAACATCGTGACTACTTTACTTTTTTGCTGCTACATTGTGATATTCTGTGTACATTTTTGCATCTGAACACTGTCCATATTTTTTGTTGTTGACATATTACGTTTTTTTGTCATGCTATGCTGTATGCTCAATTATGTTACTATAAACCAGTTTCTATCTAATGGGTATATGATTTAAATGCAAGACATTAATCTTTGTTCATCATTTTCAGAAAGAAATAACGTATAAAGGAAATAAATTAAACAGAAATGGAATTTCACCTATGGAATAAACGAAAGAAGATGCAAAAACCTTATGAGGAAGAGTAAATGGATCAGAATTAACAAGCATTAACAAGAATATACTATACACATCGTAGAATAGCAGTCTTAACTAATTTTTTCTTTCAGAATACGAGGCGATTGATGCAGGCTGTCAGACAGAACTTCACATCTTAGTTTTAGTGAGGAAATATGCTAGAAATAAGGAATAGTTGTGTAATGAATAATGAAGTGATTTTTTTTGCAGATGATAATGAATGATGATGAATAATGATGAAGAATATGCTACTATGAATAATGAAGTTTTTTCTTTACAGGTGATGATAATAATGGAGTTATGGTATTATGGATAACGAAGATTTTCTTTGCAGATGAAAATGATAATGAAGTTTATATATTTGCAGTTAGTTAAGAGATGCTATGTAGTTATTTAAGTATTTGTTGCAGTCCGTTTTGACAGTATGTTTTATATCGTATGGTATGATGACTGAAGGTTTTGGAAAGGACAGCTAGAGCATACATATTTTTATACACATTTCACTACTTGTTAATTCGAAGTTCACTACTTTTCAGCATAGTATGCGTTTCTTCTTTCAGCTCAATAATCCATTTTGTATTTTTTCCAGGAGAAGCTTTTCATGATACTTACTAAACCTGTTACTTATTAAACCTGTACTAGTACTTGCATTTTTTTTACCTATTTGTGTCTATCATTTATAAATGTGATCACATATACTGCCTTGTTTCATAACCTTGCTACAGCTGACTCATGACGAATGACGTTACACATCTTCATTTGCAGCAATAACTCAAAAGCAAACAAAGTAATTACCAGTCCCAAATAATGCTACTAGTTTAAGAGAACTTTGAATAATACTGATCAGCTCTGAACAGTATGTCACTTCAGTAATGACTTCTTAATAATACAAAAAGAAAAATGCTTTGTAACTGGCCAATGAATGCCACTGTTTATTGTAATAAGATTACTTATGATGCCCATGATTATTAATTATGTATAAATGCTATGCCAGTAATTAACTCATTTTCAATAATGACTCCTTAATAATACAAAAAATGATGCTTTGTAACTGGCCAATGAATGCCACTGTTTATTGTAATAAGATTACCCATGATGCCAATAATTACTATAATTAAGTGAATTATGTTAATACTATGCCATTCATTAGCTTATGTTTTGAATGGTGACTTCTGATGGTCTGTAACTGGGCAATGAATGCCAATAATTACTATATTCAGTTAATTTTATGAACATTATTCTGTAATACTACGTACATGGTACAGAAATGTTCAGTAACTGGGCGATGAGTGCTACCCATTACTATCTCAATGAACACTACTATGTGACTTAATGTCCTTCACCTTCTGACCTAATTACCAGAAATTACTGCATTATCCATTTGTCCTGTCTATCCTCATGATCATGGAGCACTATATTTGGTTTTTGCACTAATTCTACGTTGGTCTACTTTACAAGAATGTGGTGTTGACACGACATGCTGTCCACCACCTTGAGCGATGGAGATGTTATTATGGTCCCACTGTTTGGTGTACCTAATGTACTAGCAAAATGATAACATGGAATATTATTACGACGTTTCAGTGTCTTGGCTACACTGATTAAAACTTCAAGGAAAAGAGCTTCAGATTGTCTCACTTGGTGTTGTGCTTCTGTAAAAAGATATGGACTTTCAGTGCAGCTGCGTGCAACCTAAAGTGCTACAACCATGACGCAATCCTTCCTATTCCTTTCCTAATTCTTGTAAAATGAAAAAGTCATATACAGTGCGTGTGCACTTCCTTTCATTTGTTAATAAGATCAGTTGTCCTGAAATTACTAAAGACTTCTATAGTGCATGTGCACTTTATTACACTCCTTGATATGTTTATTTGTTGTAGAAAAATACTAGAGAGTATTACAGTGCGTGTGCACTTTATGCCATTTGTTAATATGATTTGTACTCATTTTGTGATTTGCTGATATGTTCTGAACTACAGTGCGTGTGCACTTTTGCCAGTTGTTAATATGTTTTGTACTGAACTTCAGTGCGTGTGCACTTTTGTCATTTCTCAATATGATTTGTACTCGTTGCCTATACATTTGTGATTTCCTGATATGTTCACTACTTCAGTGCGTGTGCACTTTTGTCATTTGTCAATGTGATTTGTACTCATTAGGTTTATTTGTTGTAAAAATATTAGAGAGTTTTACAGTGCGTGTGCACTTTTGTCATTTCTCAATATGATTTGTACTCGTTGCCTATACATTTGTGATTTCCTGATATGTTCACTACTTCAATGCGTGTGCACTTTTGTCATTTGTCAATGTGATTTGTACTCATTAGGTTTATTTGTTGTAAAAATACTAGAGAGTTTTACAGTGCGTGTGCACTTTATGCCATTTGTACTCATTACGTATACATTTTGTGGTTTTCTGATCTGTTCTGTACTACAGTGCGTGTGCACTTTTGTCATTTATCAATATGATTTGTATTTATGGCCTATACATTTTTGTGATTTGCAAATATGTTCTGAACTACAGTGCATGTGCACTTTTGTCATTTGTAAACATGATTTCTACTCATTGCATATAAATTTTTGTGATTTGCTCTCAACTACAGTGCATGTGCACTTTTGCCATTTGTGAATATGTTCTGTACTCATTGTATATATATTTTTTCATGTGCGTGTGCACTATATTTACTTCATGTTCTACACCTATATATCTGTGTATTCTGTGATTGTAAAGTTAGTTAGTTAAGAAAAAATTTGTTGCTCATGGCAAGTCCAAATGACTCACCATCGCTGCCAAGTCGGCGGCGTGCTCTCCTTGCATCTCTGGTCACGGTTCGGGACGAGGTATATTGTTATCGAAGGTAATGAAGCAGCATTGCGCTCAGCTAATAACATATGTTAATTGTAATTAATCTGTTCAAGAAATGCCCCAATAATAATTTTTTTATAAAGTAAATCTTTTAAAGAAAAGTAATCATTTCAACTTAAAGAATTTTTCCACTTTTAAAGAAAAAGATTCATTTCAATTTAAAGAATATTTCCTATGCATTCCCTCCAAAAATCAAAATTAAATGTAGGCCAGCATTGCACAGAGCTGTGCCGAAAAATAAGAGCAAATATAGACGCAGTTCTACTGAGGTAAGAATTCATCAGGTTTAATTATTTCACAGGGCCGAAGGTCAGCGTTTCTGCCCTTATAAAATTTGTCAGGTTTAATTATTTGTGTTGAGAAGTTACATACAGTTCATGGTTCATTATTTAATTAACATTATTGTGGGTTTAATGAGCAATTATCATTCCTTAATTTTTGTGTGCAGTTTACATTTGGGCCATTATTATTCTTTAATTTTTGCAAGGAAGTTGCGCTTGGCTCATTTTTTATTATTCAGTTTTGTGCGAAGACAACATCTGGCAAATTTTTATAATCTTTGACATTCTAAATTTATTGCGAGGAGGTTGCACTGTTTACCGATGAAGCGGGTTTCACAAACCACGAGGCAGTGAATCTACGGAACATGCATTACTGGTCCGTGGACAATCCTCGCTGGCTCAGACAGGTAGAGCGGCATCGACCGTGGACTGTAAATGTATGGTGCGGAATCACTGGCGACCACCTCATTGGTCCTCACTTCATTGCAGGGGCCCAAACAGCTGCAACATACATCGCGTTTCTACAGAATGATCTGCCAACGTTGCTCGAAAATGTCTCACTGGAAACGCGTCGACGTATGTGGTATCAGCATGATGGTGCACCTGCACATTCCGCAATTAACACTAGGCTGACCCTTTGACAGGATGTTCGACGGGCGTTTCATAGGACGTGGAGGACGCATAAATTGGCCAGCCCGTTCTCCTGATCTTACACCTCTGGACTTCTTTCTGTGGGGCGCGTTAAAGGAGAATGTGTACCGTGATGTGCCTACAACCCCAGAGGATATGAAACAACGTATTGTGGCAGCCTGCGGCGACATTACACCAGATGTACTGCGGCGTGTACGACATTCATTATGCCAGAGATTGCAATTGTGTGCAGCAAATGATGGCCACCACATTGAACATCTATTGGCCTGACATGTCGGGACACACTCTATTCCACTCCGTAATTGAAAACGGAAACCACGTGTGTACGTGTACCTCACCCCTCATGGTAATGTACATGTACGTCAGTGAAAAAGACCAATAAAAAGGTGTTAGCATGTGGACGTAATGTGCTGTTCCAGTCTCTTCTGTACCTAAGGACCATCACCGTTCCCTTTGGATCACTACGTAATTCGGTGCTCTCCGATACACACGATCGAACAGCGGAGGAGTGGTACTCAAGCGTCAACTTTAGGTTACAATATCTCCGGATGTAATTAACATCTTACAGTGCAACAAACGGCACTGATTACGTATTTGTTTATATGTTCAGATGTGCTAACAAAACTAACGGGGTTCCATTTAAAAAAACGTAGGTTTGTGTTAAAAAACATACTTCCGTGCATGTTTTTATGGTTTGTATTAACCAATTACACTAGTCCATCTCCTCACGTTCGGTCTGAGGAATCGATTCGTCAGTATTTGATGTGGTTTACGAAATATATCCAGCGGTAATGTTAGGTGACTCACCCTGTATATAAATGTGCTAGTAGATAGTGTCGGAAGTTCAAATGGTTCAAATGGCTCTGAGCACTATGGGACTCACTGCTGTGGTCATTAGTCCCCTAGAACTTAGAACTAATTAAACCTAACTAACCTAAGGACATCACACACATCCATGCCCGAGGCAGGATTCGAACCTGCGACCGTAGCAGTCGCACGGTTGCGGACTGCGCGCCTAGAACCGCAAGACCACCTCGGCCGGCTGTCGGAAGTTCCATGCGGCTTTTCGCGGATGATGCTGTAGTATACAGAGAAGTTGCAGCATTAGAAAATGGTAGCGAAATGCAGGAAGATCTGCAGCGGATGGGCACTTGGTGCAGGGAGTGGCAACTGACCCTTAACATAGACAAATGTAATGTATTGCGAATACATAGAAAGAAGGATCCTTTATTGTATGATTATATGATAGCGGAACAAACACTGGTAGCAATTACTTCTGTAAAATATCTTCGAGTATGCGTGCGGAACGATTTGAAGTGGAATGATCACATAAAATCAATTGTTGGTAAGGCGAGTACCAGGTTGAGATTCATTGGGAGAGTCCTTAGAAAATGTAGTCCATGAACAAAGGAGGTGGCTTACAAAACACTCGTTCGACCTATACTTGAGTATTGCTCATCAATGTGGGATCCGTACCAGATCGGGTTGACAGAGGAGATAGAGAAAATCCAAAGAAGACTGGCGCGTTTCGTCGCAGGGTTATCTGGTAAGCGTGATAGCGTTACGGAGATGTTTAGCAAACTTGAGTGACAGACTCTGCAAGAGAGGCGCTCTGCATCGCGGAGTAGCTTGCTGTCCAGGTTTCGAGAGGGCGCGTTTCTGGATGAGGTATCGAATATATTACTTCTGCTTACTTACACCTCCTGAGGAGATCACGAATGTAAAATTAGAGAGATTCGAGCGCGCACGGAGGCTTTCCGGCAGTCGTTCTTTCCGCGAACCATAAGCGACTGGGAACAGGAAAGGGAGGTAATGACAGTGGCACGTAAAGTGCCCTCCGCCACACACCGTCGGGTGGCTTGCGGAGTACAAATGTAGATGTAGATGTAGACCATCTCCAACGTGTCACACGGCTGGCAGTGCATGTGCGTGGTTCGAAGAGCATCAGGACGAGTTGATCAGTTTACCATACTCCCGTGGGCAACAACTTCCCCTGATTTAAACCCAATCGAGAATCTGTGGGACCATCTCAATCGGTCGGTTTGCGCCACGGATCCTAAACAGAGAAACATAGCGCAGCTGGTGTGACACTCGAGTCGGCAGGGCTCCGCATCCCTGTCGGTTCTTTCCAGAACTTCACTAACTCTCTTCCTGCCTGTCTCGCAGCGGCGTAAGCTACAAAAGATGGTTATTCACGTTTTTGTCAGGTGCTAATATTAATATCAATGGATAGTATATGTTCAAAAATGGTTCAAATGGCTCTGAGCACTATGGGACTCGACTGCTGTGGTCATTAGTCCCCTAGAACTTAGAACTACTTAAACCTAACTAACCTAAGGACATCACACACATCCATGCCCGGGGCAGGATTCGAACCTGCGACCGTAGCAGTCGCACGGTTCCTGACTGCGCGCCTGGAACCGCGAGACCACTGCGGCCGGCTGAGAGTACACTCCTGGAAATTGAAATAAGAACACCGTGAATTCATTGTCCCAGGAAGGGGAAACTTTATTGACACATTCCTGGGGTCAGATACATCACATGATCACACTGACAGAACCACAGGCACATAGACACAGGCAACAGAGCATGCACAATGTCGGCACTAGTACAGTGTATATCCACCTTTCGCAGCAATGCAGGCTGCTATTCTCCCATGGAGACGATCGTAGAGATGCTGGATGTAGTCCTGTGGAACGGCTTGCCATGCCATTTCCACCTGGCGCCTCAGTTTGACCAGCGTTCGTGCTGGACGTGCAGACCGCTTGAGACGACGCTTCATCCAGTCCCAAACATGCTCAATGGGGGACAGATCCGGAGATCTTGCAGGCCAGGGTAGTTGACTTACACCTTCTAGAGCACGTTGGGTGGCACGGGATACATGCGGACGTGCATTGTCCTGTTGGAACAGCAAGTTCCCTTGCCGGTCTAGGAATGGTAGAACGATGGGTTCGATGACGGTTTGGATGTACCGTGCACTATTCAGTGTCCCCTCGGCGATCACCAGTGGTGTACGGCCAGTGTAGGAGATCGCTCCCCACACCATGATGCCGGGTGTTGGCCCTGTGTGCCTCGGTCGTATGCAGTCCTGATTGTGGCGCTCACCTGCATGGCGCCAAACACGCATACGACCATCATTGGCACCAAGGCAGAAGCGACTCTCATCGCTGAAGACGACACGTCTCCATTCGTCCCTCCATTCACGCCTGTCGCGACACCACTGGAGGCGGGCTGCACGATGTTGGGGCGTGGGACGGAAGACGGCCTAACGGTGTGCGGGACCGTAGCCCAGCTTCATGGAGACGGTTGCGAATGGTCCTCGCCGATACCCCAGGAGCAACAGTGTCCCTAATTTGCTGGGAAGTGGCGGTGCGGTCCCCTACGGCACTGCGTAGGATCCTACGGTCTTGGCGTGCATCCGTGCGTCACTGCGGTCCGGTCTCAGGTCGACGGGCACGTGCACCTTCCGCCGACCACTGGCGACAACATCGATGTACTGTGGAGACCTCACGCCCCACGTGTTGAGCAATTCGGCGGTACGTCCACCCGGCCTGCCGCATGCCCACTATACGCCCTCGCTCAAAGTCCGTCAACTGCACATACGGTTCACGTCCACGCTGTCGCGGCATGCTACCAGCGTTAAAGACTGCGATGGAGCTCCGTATGCCACGGCAAACTGGCTGACACTGACGGCGGCGGTGCACAAATGCTGCGCAGCTAGCGCCATTCGACGGCCAACACCGCGGTTCCTGGTGTGTCCGCTGTGCCGTGCGTGTGATCATTGCTTGTACAGCCCTCTCGCAGTGTCCGGAGCAAGTATGGTGGGTCTGACACACCGGTGTCAATGTGTTCTTTTTCCCATTTCCAGGAGTGTATATGTAGTTAGAGGAATATTGTAATCTCTGCAATCATCATGTAATATTTATTTCCGTATTAAACCCGCATTGTGCTAACACAAAAAGGGAAAAAAATCTCTTTAAGTGTTGACTGAGCAGCTAGTAACATTAATAAAAATGAAACTGATGGGCTGGCTTTATCCTCACGCGTTTCTAATTGTCTTGTAATGATAACATCGCAATGAAGAAAAGACCTTTTGTTTTAATGACTGCCATCCCAACTCGCTTATATACCCCTAACATTCTCTCCCCTATTTCATCATAACACGAATCGAACCACCCTTCTTGTACTTTTATTAAGTCTTCTGTAAGTCCTTTCTGTTAAGTACCCATTTTCACGGCAATACTCTGACAGTAGGACGAACTAGCATAGTGTAAGCAGTTTCTTTAATGGATTGTTGTGACTTCTGCCAATAAAAGGCAGTCTGTGTCTCCTTCCCTAAATCATTTTACATTTATCGATTAAACTGAATCAACTGCGTCTAAGCCGGCCTCGGTGGCCGAGGGGTTCTAGGCGCTACAGTCTGGAACCACGCCACCGCTACGGTCGCAGGTTCGAATCCTGCCTCGGGCATGGATGTGTATTATGTCCTTAGGTTAGTTAGGTTTAAGTAGTTCTAAGTTCTAGGGGACTGATGACCTCAGTAGTTAAGTCCCATAGTGCTCAGAGCCATTTGGACCACTTTTTTTTTTTTTTTTTTTTTTAACTGCGTCTAAATTTGTGTCATCCCCTATGGAGCAGGAACTATGGAATTCTCTTAACATCAGTCGGGAGGACAATGGTTAAAATCCGCGCCCGGCCATCCAGATTCAGGTTTACCATTATTTCCATGATTTCCCTACATCGCGCCAGGCAAATTCCATGAAATGGGAATAGCACATCCGTCTTCCTTCCCCATCCTTGACGCAATCCGAGCTTGTGACCTCGTTGTCAGTGGGCCGTTTTCCTGATCATTCTTCGTCCGCAGCTCGTGGTCGTGCGGTTGCGTTCTCGCTTCCCCCGCCCGGGTTCCCTGGTTCGATTCCCGGCGGGGTCAGGGACTTTCTCTGCCTCGTGATGACTGGGTGTTGTGTGATGTCCTTAGGTTAGTTAGGTTTTTAGTAGTTCTAGTTTCTAGGGGACTGATGACCATAGATGTTAAGTGCCATAGTGTTCAGAGCCATTTAACCTGATCATTCTTCCTTGTCTTAGTACGCATGTGAAGGATCTCACCGTCTTTATTGCTCAGATTCAGTTCCCGCTTTTCCCAGAATTCAGATGTCTTGGCTAAATATTTTTAATTCGTTTTCTGCTCCTGATAAACGACAGCATAATCTCAGAGCGTATCCTAAATCATTTATAGATCCAGAAAGCAATGGGACTATCACACTTCCCTGGGGAAAACCAGATTAATCTTCGGTTCCACTGTAAGCGTTCTCGTCAGTTACTAAGTTCTGCGACGTTTATGAGAGAAAATCGCGAATCCATTTCAGTAAGCAAGCTACCTTGCAATTTTCCTAAATCGCGATAATTCTTAATGTGAGACTACATTTAGTTCCTTTCCCAGCACTTTTTCGATATGAGCAGGTGATCCATCATTGTAAGCCTACCTGTCAGATACGGAATGTGTGAGCAGGTGGGAGGGGGCGATGAACTATGGACGACGGAAACATTTTCATTAATTATTAGCTTTCTATTTGCGAATTGCGCTTGGTCACACAAAGACAATGTCTGTAGTAAAATGAGTGGTAACAGAAGATAATTTGTGGTGGCTAATTTAATGTAATAAATGCGGGAGTGTATGATGAGCATTCTATTTATTGCCTAGAATAAGTAGACAAGCCTGGCAAGCTACAAGCCGAAATTATTCGATTCAGTAGTTTATGTAGACACAAAACCATTTTGATGACTGGTGCGAAGGAAAATCTAAGAAAGTCAACAATCTTTCTGCTTAAGAGGCGCAAAAAGAAATTAAGTGCAAGTTATTGTAGAGTAAATACCAAGTACTCAACCTCAGGAAGCCGAATGTGGGTAATCTATAGTAGTATATAATAAGTTGTGAGCTGATAAAGTTGTGCCAGGAAGATAATGAGGGGCCGAAGATACCCACCTCGGTTCAGTGACAATTTTAGAAAGTTGTAACGAAAGCGTAACAGATTCAGGCTTTCCCCACACTAATTCGCTCAAGTGAGGCACGAAATTGTCTGCAGCGGCACCAGAGAGATGAAGCTGCGGATCCATCCGATGGCCCACGCCACAACGACATTTGCCACGGTGGCACCGTAGCTAGAGGATATTGGTCCATCATAGCGAAATACCACTTGCTCAGGGGTAATCATGATGTTTTTCACAAAGGACAGAGTCTTTGTTATACAGGGCGACTCCGCTATGATGTTACAAACTTTCAAGAGTGGTGGAAACAGTAAATGTATCAATTTGACGTAAGGAACCCTAGACGGAAGCGACCGACTCGAAAGCGAAAATCTACTCAAGTTCCCTGCAACATTCACTCTAAGGCTCTATCTTTCGAATCGTAATGATGTACAGAATTCGCGTTGAATGCTTCCCAAAACCCTCAGATAATTTACCCTGTCGATAGACTGGCAACGACGCTCGTAGCTTAATGTCAGGGAGACAGAAAATCCTAAGTGTACAGTGCCCTAATAATGAATTCCGCTTACCTGGACAGGTTGCATAAGCTACTACATGTCCAACAGTTCTTCAAAACTGCGCCCACCAGCGTCAACGCAGGCATGTCATCATCGGGTATGGCTTGGTTCAAATGGCTCTGAGCACTATGGGACTTAACTTCTAAGGTCATCAGTCCCCTAGAACTTAGAACTACTTAAACCTAACTAACCTAAGGACATCACACACATCCATGCCCGGGGCAGGATTCGAACCTGCGACCGTAGCGGTAGCGCGGCTCCAGACTGTAACGCCTAGACCCGCTCGGCCACCCCGGCCGGCTCATCATCGAGTATAATGACTTTTCTGGAGACTACAAATCTACTCTGTAGGAATCAGCATGGGTTTCGAAAACGACGGTCGTGTGAAACCCAGCTTTTGCTATTCGTCCACGAGACTCAGATGGCCATAGACACGGGTTCCCAGGTAGATGCCATGTTTCTTGACTTCCGAAAGGCGTTTTACACAGTTCCCCACAGTCGTTTAATGAACAAAGTAAGAGCATATGGACTATGAGACCAATTGTGTGATTGGATTGAAGAGTTCCTAGATAACGGAACGCAGCATGTCATTCTCAATGGAGAGAAGTCTTCCGAAGTAAGAGTGATTTCAGGTGTGCCGAATACTGACGAATCGACCCCACAGACCGAATGTGAGGGGAGGGGCTAGTGTAATTGGTTAATACAAACCATAAAAAAATGCACGGAAGTATGTTTTTTAACACAAACCTACGTTTTTTTAAATGGAACCCCGTTAGTTTTGTTAGCACGTCTGAACATATAGACAAATACGTAATCAGTGCCGTTTGTTGCATTGTAAAATGTTAATTACATCCGGAGATATTGTAACCTAAAGTTGACGCTTGAGTACCACTCCTCCGCTGTTCGATCGTGTGTATCGGAGAGCACCGAATTACGTAGTGATCCAAAGGGAACGGTGATGGACCTTAGGTACAGAAGAGACTGGGACAGCACATTACGTCCACATGCTAACACCTTTTTATTGGTCTTTTTCACTGACGCACATGTACATTACCATGAGGGGTGAGGTACACGTACACACGTGGTTTCCGTTTTCAATTACGGAGTGGAATAGAGTGTGTCCCGACATGTCAGGCCAATAGATGTTCAATGTGGTGGCCATCATTTGCTGCACACAATTGCAATCTCTGGCATAATGAATGTCGTACACGCCGCAGTACATCTGGTGTAATGTCGCCGCAGGCTGTCACAATACGTTGTTTCATATCCTCTGGGGTTGTAGGCACATCACGGTACACATTCTCCTTTAACGTACCCCACAGAAAGAAGTCCAGAGGTTTAAGATAAGGAGAACGGGCTGGCCAATTTATGCGTCCTCCACGTCCTATGAAACGCCCGTCGAAAGGTTTCATTAAAAAAAAAAAAAAACGTAGGTTTGTGTTAAAAAACATACTTCCGTGCATTTTTTATGGTTTGTATTAACCAATTACACTAGCCCCTCCCCTCATGTTCGGTCTGTGGAATCGATTCGTCAGTATTTGATGTGGTTTACGAAATATATCCAGCGGTAATGTTAGGTGACTCACCCTGTATATAAATGACCTTGTGCATAGCATCAGAAATTCACTGAGGCTTTTTGCTGATGATGCTGTAGTATATCGAGAGGTTGTAACAATGGAAAATTATACAGAAATGCAAGAGCATCTGTAACGAATTGACGCATGTTGCAGGGAATGGCAATTGTATCTCAATGTAGACAAGTGTAATGTGCTGCGAATACGTAGAAATAAAGATCCTGTATCATTTAGCTACAATATAGCAGGTCAGCAACTGGAAGCATTTAATTCCATAAATTATCTGGGAGTAGGCATTAGGAGTGATTTAAAATTGAGTGGCCATATAAAATTAATCGTCGGTGAAGCAGATGCCAGACAGATTCATTGGAAGAATCCTAAGGAAATGCAGTCCAAAAACTAAGGAAGGAGGCTACAATACACTTGTTCGCCCACTGCTTGAATACTGCTCACCGGTGTGGGATCCGTACCAGATAGGGTTGATAGAAGAGATAGAGGAGATCGAACGGAGAGCACGGGTTTTGTTGAATTTTCGAGAACATACCTTCACTGAGGAGTCAAGCAGTATATTGATCGCTCCTACATATATCTCACGAAGAGACCATGAGGACAAAATCAGAGAGATTAGAGCCCACACAGAGGCATACCGACAATCGTTCCTTCCACGAACAATACGAGACTGGAATAGAGGGGAGAACCGATAGAGGTACTCAAGGTACCCTCCGCCACACACCGTCACGTGGCTTGCGGAGTATGGATGTAGATGTAAATGTAGATCGCACAAAGTTCTGTCGTACTCATTATAATAACTCGGGTGTTGTCTGGATAGTGTAGCAGGCAGCAAAAATATTTCCTAGGAGATCATCTTCAGTCTCGATAGGCGTCTCGTACACAAGATTTTTTTGCGTGGCCCCACACGAAGAAATCAAGTGGGGTGAAATTATGTGAATATGCTGGCCCTGAAACAGAACCCCTGCCTACTCAGTTTTCAGGGAATGTCTAACCGACGTGTTCACGAATCCTCAGTCCGAAGTGAAGTGGGTCTCTGTACGTTGAAACCACATCGGCTGACGAATAAAAAGAGGGATATGTTCCAGTAACCTCTGTAGTATGTCTGATAAAGACTGTGCATACTGGTCCACTGTCAGAGGTGCCAGAACAAGTTTCGCTTATAACTTTCGACTCAGTTGTTTCCGGAACAGGGCCTATTACCTCAAATTGATACATTTACTCTCCTCCACCATCCTGAAAGCCTGCAACATCATCACGTAACCCCCCTGTAGATCATGCCTGGAAGAGCCTGAGGGTTCGTCCTCTTGGCTGCAATAGACGCCAGAGGCAGTTGTTGTTGTCTGGACGACAGTGGACTGTGTCCTGCCTGCAGATGTCTGCCGGTCTTCCTCATTCATCTGAATGTGTTGGAGTTGGGAGCTTTCTGCGTTGGCTAGTGACTTTCCCGTGATACAGGCGTTTTTCAGCACCTCTTGGAAATAAGCTTTTGGATAGACCTGGCGGCAAGCAGTAGCTTCCAGAGCAGTTCTACTAGCGGGAACGGGAATTCACCAATGAAAGGTCAAAATTTCTGTTCCTGAGGTTGATATATTAGAAAAATCTAAATGTTAAAATTGGTGAGATAGTTTCGAGCTCGCAAAATGGAGGAGTCAGCTGCGTGAAGCAGAAGATTCATAGGTCCTGTGGGCGACAGCAGTGTTTTAAGTGTGTTGCGAATATCAATTTGGAAGTGAATGATCCTTAGTGATGCATAAAATTATTCTGATGTTATAGGAGAGTAATGTCTTGCTACGTGCTCACGAGATTGGGCACAACAGATTTCGTACTAAGTGAATGACATTGTAGCTAGCAGGAGGTGGTGTTGATTAAGAAGAGTCGGACTTCGCGAAATTAAGTTGTAGCCAACAAAGTACAATTGTTCCCATGGTAACTTCAAGAGTCGTGTTTTTGTGTGTTGTTTGACCTATTGACTTTCAACTGATATACTACTTTCTGTGGGTGGAGAATGCAGGTATGCGGCAGGTGGAGGAGGTGTATCGACCGCAAACAGTGTGGGTTGTTCACTCCGGTGGTCAGGTCTCGGAATCTTGCTGTATGCAGTTACAGTGTGTCAATATCTGCTCGCTATTAAACATCTTTTAACGCTTATGTTTACATTTTTTTATGCTGCTGTCGGATTGTCGTACTCAAGCATGAGAGCTTTGCATAGAGAACCAGCTTCGTTACCAAATCAAACCTGACCATGTGCCTAATAAACACATGTCTCTTATACTTCTCGAATATGTTTCTCCACGACAATTATTGATTCACAAATACAGCACTGTTTCAAGCACAAATCTCATACCTAACCCCCCACTCCTTTCCTCGAATTAACTGAATTCCTGAGCCCTTTTCTTCTATGATGCGACTTTCGACTGTTAGCTATTTTCCTACCGAGTCCTTCTTGCTGTTTATCCCCGACGTCGCTGCGCGCTACCGCTGAGTGCGGGAGCTCAACTACGACGACTACTTCACACTAGAGATGTTGGCTACCACTGAAACAACCTGTTTTCGGTTGAATCGTGTTTTCTTCCACGCCAGTTTAACCCGATTGTTAAAACTGCTCAAAATAAGCTATTTCTGAAATAACCGATTTTCTGTTTTTTTATTCCTATTGCTTCTTGAAAAAATGTGGAGCTCAAAAAAAGACTGAAAAAAATTGACTCTCTAAGTTTCAAAATACAAAGCATCAAATTATCAAATTAATAGTCAAAAAAAAGAAAACTTTGGTCGTCCACCATTCGCTGCCTTTCTGGAAAACTAATAAGTCAATCGCCAGTATTCTCCTAATCGACTACAATTTTTTGAAACTCTGTTCAAAAATCATGATGCAATCGGGTATTACACGACTGGCACTATTTCATTATTACGAATAGTTAATGCTTGAGGCTAAAACTGGGGTTGAATAATTCCGTTTTTTGTGTTAATTTGTCCGTTTTCAAGGGCTACAGGCAGATAAAGGCGTATTATGTAGACTCTGACAGCAGGTCAGTTACTTTCTATTTTTGATGCAAGCTATGAATGAACTGTTAATTTTTAATTTCTTAGACTTTCGCGACGATTTTGTGACATCTCGTTGAATCGGGTGTACTACCGGTGGTCGTTTTTTTTAACACAATATTTCGACGTCGTACCTCGGAGTCTTCATTAGGTGCTTCCTGTGACCCCGATTCAACGAGATGTTAATTTTTAATTTATTAGTTACCATCATTTCCTTCACATTTTACTATTTCATAGAAATGTCCGACAAAGTTTGAATCATGACACACGGCAACACGGACACTATTTTTTCAGCTACGCTGTACCAATTCTTATGCCATGTGTTTGTTGCTCGTTTCTGTCGGCATTGTTATTAAAATACTACTGATTCCTTTTCCCATTCTCTGTGGTAATCCAAGACTGCAAACCAATGCAGATTTTACGAACAAAAATTGCTCCATTTCTTTGGTGCATCCACTTGTAACCTGGCGAAGTATTTAACCTCTGTTCGCAGTCCACATGTTGGCAAGTGTGAACACCACATCTCTAATTTGGTGGATTTTATTCGACGACTGAAATCTTTGAGGCTGGGTCCTTCAGATTTATTAGTGAGTTTTGATGGAGTATCTCTGTTTACACGAGTCCCTCTGGAAGAGTCGCTGAGTTTGATTAGTGGAAAACTGGATGAATAGTTGGTGAAGCTTTGTCGTCATGTGCTGACGTCCACATATTTTTCATTTAACGGCAACGTTTTTGAGCAGAATGACGGAGTGGTTGTGGATTTGTGGATATTCTTTTATCACTCATAGTCGCCAATTTATTTAAGGAGAACTTCGACGAAATGGCACTGAGGGCTCCAGCTTTGCAACCCACGTGCTTCTGAAGGTATGTAGATGATATGTTTTTCGTCTGGTCACATGGATATGATGCCCTCAACAGGTTTTTGGACCATTTCAATTTTCTTAATCCCGATATCAAATTTATCATGAAGGTCGAAAGTGGTGGGATACTTCCATTCTTGGACGTGATAGTTTACAAAAAACCAGACGGTACTCTAGGACATAGTGTTCACGAAAAGCCGAACACTGATCGGTATCTGCATGCTAAGAGTTGTGATCCACTATACCAACGCAGTGGCGCCCTTAGGACCCTGGTACGCAGAGCATTTGCCATTTCCGACGCGGACAGTTTAATACAAGAACCTGCACATTTGATGGCTGTTTTTAAGGAAAATGCATACACTGACAAGCAGATTCGTCCGGCTATGGAGTTTGGACCATCCCCCGAGGTACATGAAGAGGATCATAGATCGGTGGCCTTTATTCCTTTTGCTGGGGGCAATTCGTTTAAGATTGGAAGAATTTTAAGGAGATTTTACATTAAGAATGAGTTCCGTCCACCTTCCAAGATTAGGCCACAACTCGGCTCTGTGAAAGATGATTTGGGGCTCAGGAAGCAAAGCATACATAAAATTCCGTGTGTATGTGGGAACATCCGCCGTTCGATTCGCACAGTTCAGGACAGGTGCGTAGAACATCGTCGTCATACGAGGCTACAGCACCCGGGAAAATTGGCGGTAGCAGAACATTGCAGAACACAGGATGAAATTTGACGAAACTGTGTTAGTTTCCCGCACTTCCGGTTTTTAGAACAGTATTTATAAAGAGGCAATTGAAATTAGGTTGGCTGATAATTTAATAGAGACAATGGGTTGGCTCTTAGCAGGACGTGATAACCTGGACTACCCTGCATCAAAACAGAACGTTCTTCGGTGCGGCCAGTCCGAGAGTTCGAAAATGGTTTCTGACTGCTGCATATCGTTGCCGCCGGTATTCTACTAAGGGCAGCGTCACCTGACCTGTCTTGCGGGGCAGCAACTGTTGTGTACGGTACGGATGCCTATATGCGACGTCGATTTGCAGCCTTGGCATCACATCTCGAGGGTTTGATCCCCTCACTTCGAAATAGGAAGATTTCACCTCCTGGGCTACTCTCAGGGTGCAATCAACGTTTTTGAAGGGCCCCTCCCCGCCGTCTGCCGTCTGCCGCAACCGTCCGTCCGTCTGTCCATTCACCGGCCGCAGCTCAGTGCTCGCCGCCGCCGCTCGGTGCTAGCCGCCGTCGCCCACGCCCTGTGGCCACCGCCGCTGCCGCCGCCGTCCAGTGCTCCCGGCCGGCCAGTGCTCGCCGCCGCCGCCGCCGCCGCCGTCCGTCCACCTGTCCACCAGCCGCCGCCGTCCGGTGTTCGCCGCTGCCGCCGCCCGCTGCTCACCGCCACCCGGTGCTCGCGCTGATGCCGCCGCTGCCAGCCGGTAATCGTCGCTGCTGCCCCCCGTATTAGTTCTTTTCCCACTTCGGCGACTCCTGTCGCCAGTGGGCACCACATTCCATCATGGATAACCCCCACTATCACCATAATTTACACCTCCCCTTCACTTGCACCCACCGTTACCTCGTGGAGTGCCTCCCCTCAGCTAAACCCGCTTCTCCACCTCCCATCCTCACAGTCCCATCCCCTTCTATTTCCTCCCCATTCCTCTATCCCCACCTGTATGTTGCTCCTGCTCCTGCCCCTGCCCCCCATCCAACCACCGCTGCTGTCACCCACCACGAAGACTCTCCCCCTTCCCCACTCGCCTCGCTACAACCGCTCCTGCTTCCCCCACCAGAGTAACCACCAGTTGTACCACAGTCACCACCACAGAGTGTCGCACCTCTGTTTACAGAGCCTCCACCTCACAAGAGGGGCCTGCCTCCCTCTGCCTACCAATCTATCTGGTCCCTCACCCCTCCTCCCAGGCCACACCTGCAAAAAACTCTCCCAAGTGCCGAAGCGGCGACCTCACTTCCACCCCCTCCCCCAAAAAACCACCACCCACCCCTCTTCCTTCTGAATCCTGCATGGACACCACCCCTCCTCCTGCCTTCTCTGCCCTCGCCCTGTATACCTTCATCCTTGCCAACCCGGTCCTAAATTCCTAGATGCCCGCACCCCCACCCTCACCCTCATCCTCGTTGCGTCTCGCCCTCTCTCCATCTCCACACCTTCCACCTCCTTTCCTGACGCAACCTCCAGCACCTACCTATCCCAGATGGTAAGCTTCGGCCTGACATCTACCCCCCCTACCAACTCTAACACCACCTTTCTCCCCCTCCTCCTCCCCAGGGCTGCCTCTCCCCTCCTCTTCCCTTTCCCTGAGAGGTTTTGCTCCCTCCTACGCCCTCCCCCTTTTCTGTTCCCCCCTTCTGTGTCTCCGCTCCCTAAGGCCCTGCCTACCCTCTTCATATCGCATGCGCTGCCTGTCTCTTGCCTCTTGGTGCATCCCTCTCCCGCCCCCTTTTTTTCCTTTTTTCTGCACCACCTTCAGCACCCCCCGGCCCCCCCCCCCCGTCACTGCACCTTCCACTCCCCTCCTTTTCTGTCCTCTCAGGCCTACCATCCCTCGGCAGGTGCCGACCATAGGTTTTTATTCTTCAAGTGTTCTCCATTGCTTATAGTATTTTTTTAAGTGTGTCTCACTCTGTGTGCTTTTATGTTGTGGCCGACTTTTAACTTGTGTGTGTGCCCCACACATCACCGACAGTGTTATTTTAATTGTACGTCACCTTTTTAACTATCCGCCAATGAATGTCCACATGTTAGTGTACATTTTAACTTCCATTGTCTCCGTTTACTGTGTTTTTATATCCCCCTTTTTCCTCCCTTTTTTATGTATCAATTTGCTCCTTTATTATTTGTATGCCACTTGGCTGAAGAGCGGATTACAATTTAAAAAAGCCTTGGCTCAGTTCTCAGCTGGACTCAGCAGCAGAAGCAGCGTTCTCCCGAATATGGCGAAAGTTGAATCACCGAAATATTGAATCGAGTTGGTTTTAGGATCCGGCAGCAAACCCGAAAAGACTTTCAAGCACTGATCACTTTTCCCATTTTCTATGTGGAAAATTTCAAACCAATGCAAATTTTACGAATAAAAATTACTTGCATTTTAAAAAAATGTTTTGAGATGGGGTTGTAGAAATGAAGTAACAATTTATTTAGCATAATTACTTTTTATTGAGAGCACAATCACATGAAACTGTTGAAGTAGTTGGTACAACACATTTTTCGGAAATTTCATCTTTTCCAGCACGTCTTTTTTCCCTCTTATGTATATCTAAAACTCTTTGCAAGTCAGCTTGTAGTTAAACTAGCACTGTAAGACTGATTCCATAGTCCCTGGAAGCAGTCTGTTTCTTTCATCAGTCCACTTTATCAACTAAAATACTCTTTCCACAGTGGCGTTGTATGCGGGAATAGGAAACAGATACTCGCATTATTTTAGCATTTGGCATTTGTGTTCAGGATTTTCGGCCAACGGCCTTGCCGCAGTGGTAACACCGGTTCCGTTAGGTTACCGAAGTTAAGCGCTATCGGGCTAGGCTAGCATTTGGATGGGTGACCGATCGGTTTGCCGAACGCTGTTGGCAAGCAGGGTGCACTCAGCCCTTGTGAGGCAAACTGAGGAGCTACTTGATTGAGAAATAGCGGCTCCGGTCTCGTAAACTGACATATGGCCGGGAGAGCGGTGTGCTGACCACATGCCCATCTAAATCTGCATCCAGGGACGCCTGTGGGCTGAGGATGGCACGGCGGTCGGTCGGTACCATTGGGTCTTCCAATGCCTGATCAAACAGAGAAGCAGTAGTTCAGGATTTTAGATTTCCTTAAGAAAGTAAATTCATCTTCCTTCCACAGACTGTTTGGACTCCCACACTTCTGTGTCACGCTTAGTTTTTAAAAAGCTCTTCAGATCCTTACATTCCTGAAAAAAAATTGTCTTCACACCATTTTTAGTCAGGTACATAATAGTGTTTTCAATATTACCCAATATGGGGTTTTAGATAGGCAACGGCCTTGCCGCAGTGGCTACACCGGTTCCCGTGAGATCACCGAAGTTAAGCGCTGTCGGGCGTGGCCGGCGCTTGGATGGGTCACCATCCTGCCGCCATGTGCTGTTGCCATTTTTCGGGGTGCACTCAGCCTCGTGATGCCAATTGAGGAGCTACTCGACCGATTAGTAGCGGCTTCGGTCAAAGAATACCGTCCTAACGGTCGGGAGTGCGGTGTGCTGACCACACGCCCCTCCATATCCGCATCCTCCTCGGAAGATGACACGGCGGCCGGACGGTCCCGGAAGGGCCACTTGTGGCCTAAAGACGGAGCTTTAAAAAAAAAAATGGGGTTTTAGATAGTGTAATCCAATCAAGTATTTGATTTTTATTAAAGAAATAGCCCATTTCTCTAAGTAATCAAATGCTATGGAATAGATAGCCAATGTCTAAGCTCAGATTTCCAAATCAGATTAATTATTTCTTGGTTAGGGTTCTCATTCCTTTAGTTGTTCAAATTCATTTTGGTTTGTATGTCAATAAAACTGGCAGACTTCCTTTCATTCAGATATCTCTGAGTGCCAACTAACATATTTCTTATTATTATTATCGACACTTTATTCTTCTCCGTGCCTTTTATATTTTTTTCAAATAGAGCCAAGTTTTACTGCAAAAACATGAAGTACATTTCACTGATCGGACTACTGAAAAAAATCTGGAATTATTTTAAGTGGCCTGTTTTAGGCGTCAAAAAATTGTTTTAATGGAATCCAAAGCTTAAGAATTCTCTCAACTACGAGCATTAACGACAGCCATCTCATTTTGAGAGAGATAGAAGAGTCTAATGATCGAAATCAACGTATAAGCAGAACTCTTTCAGCTACTCTGTGCTTACCATGCATACTGAAATATAATTAAATATATTCATGACGATTATTTCGATGTCAACATTTAAGACTACAGCAGCGCTTGATTTAATATTGTGTAGAATATGGGCAGGGCATCCAATTCCTTCCACATTTTTTCCTGGTTCTACTTTAATTCGGTGAAACACATTCCACTGGCCGCGTCGATTAAGCCCTCTGAAGTTGATATTGGTACTGTCTCCACAAGAAACGATTAATTTATGCCGGCCGAAGTGGCCGTGCGGTTAAAGGCGCTGCAGTCTGGAACCGCAAGACCGCTACGGTCGCAGGTTCGAATCCTGCCTCGGGCATGGTTGTTTGTGATGTCCTTAGGTTAGTTAGGTTTAACTAGTTCTAAGTTCTAGGGGACTAATGACCTCAGCAGTTGAGTCCCATAGTGCTCAGAGCCATTTGAACCATTTGATTAATTTATCTAATGGAATCTGCAGTTATCTTAAAGGGTCTAGACAGAACTTTGCAATTGTCTCAGATGTTACGTTATTTAGCGAATCAAACTACAACAGCTTCTGTTCGTCTCCGTCAGTTTCAGTAAAGTACTGAACAACTAACGGAAATATCTTTTCAGCCTTATGGTTCGATGCGTCAGTGCCTAGGCCGTAAAATGAAAGTTGTTGCAGTTGTTTTATGCATTTGGACCCGGAATGTGGTGTGAGAATATTTTTCACAATCGCTGTAGTTTTGGCCCTAGCTGTAGATTGTTCTGCGACGACTTTGGTGTTATGGTACATTGTGGCACTTAGTTTTATGATACAGTCAAGAGAACTGAAGGATTCATAATACCTGCAACTTTATAAGCTGTTTTTATTTCTGCAGCAGCGAACAGTTCTTCCTGGGTATCTACTTCAGCCATGAATGTAGAAATAGGCTTTGATGTCGATGCTATCGTTAATCTGTTTGTATGATTCTTCGCAGAAATGTGACGTCTCACATTTGCTTTACCTCTGTGAGTTACTGATATGAACCAGCTACAAATCTCACACAACGCTTCCTGATCCGTACGTCCTTGACAAAAGACCACTCTCTTTTATAATCATCCGAAAAGTGACACATTCTTTTTCCATCCTTAGGTATTTTCGTAATTTATGATAAGGTAAGTTTATTAGACGGTAAACAGTCGACAATAACACTTTAGTCATCGAAGTACACGTCACTATACACTTCACGCCCTGTATACTAACTTGCACTCGTTTTTCTTATTATGTTTTGAAAGAATCGTCTTTCAGATTGGTATTCAAATCGGGACTGCCAGATTATTCCGCATGACGCTGCTTAAATAGTTACAGCCCCGTACTACTGGAGAAACCTGACATTTTCTCGAATTACAGCGCCAGGCCTAGAATGTGCTCGGATCGTCTATACAGGATACGCAACACGCAACGTCATCTGTGAGACGACCTTGTCAACATAGACTTGTTCACGTTTTTTTTATGCTGTGTAGTGTGCGCTGAAGAGATCATCCTTGATGACTTATTCTTCTAGGATGTGATGTAAGGATAAAAGGAAAACACTTTATTTATTACACATTCAATTAGGCTTGGGCACTCAATGGGACCTTTAGCCTGCTGTCTTTGGTGATGTCTATCTCCTGTGGAGGGTGAGACGTGTCTAGGCTGTTATGTGTGACTGCTTCCTCGTGTTATGACAGACCGCCTACGGGGGGTGCAACGTTATTGACTTCAGTACTCGATACTTGTGCCATCTTACAGGGTTTACCGTCCCTACCGATTCTAATTGTCGAACTTCGTCCCTAAGAGCATCGATTTTGTCAAAAACTCGCAGAGCCTGGTCATGGACCTTCTCCTGTATAGTGGTCTCGTGGTGTGCGGTGCGGATGTCGACGTTTCTTGTCCACCATGGAGCTCCTGTGATCCATCGGTAGCAAATGTTTTGCAGTGCTTGGAGTTTGTTGTAGTTGGAGACGCACGTAGTTCCCCACGAGGTGGAGCCATATAACATTGTGGGTTCCACGGTTGCCTTGTACAATTGGAGTTTAGTCTTATGATTGAGATCCTTACTGTTCTGGAACGGAATCAATTACCTGGCCATCTTCTGGGCTGCCGTCTTCTTGTCGTTGATATGCTGCGTGAAGAGCAATTTTTTGTCAAGGTAAACACCGAGGTACTTCACTTCCGGCGACCATGGGATAAATTGATCTACTATTTGGAGTCTGTCGTTCAGAACTGGTTTCCTCCGTGTGAACATAATGGCTGCCGTCTTCGTCGGGTTGATCGTTATCTTATTTTGCAGCACCCAGCGATCCATTACATCAAGTTGCCGTTGCATCCTAGCGATTAGGTGGTTTAAGTGTCGTCCAGTCGTCAGAAAGGCCGTATCGTTCGCATAAAAACTCTCCGTAACAAGAGGGACTGTTGGGATGTCATTTATATATAATTTGAAAAGCAGAAGCGAAATGACAGAGCCCTGCGGAATTCCTGCGGAGATCAGTTTCATTTCGCAATTTTTATCTTCGACTCGGATATACAGTTTCCTGTCCTGCAGAAAGTTGTCTATGAGTCCAATGTAAAAATCCGCAATAGGGGCAGTGCGATGCAATTTGACGATAAGGTTGGGCCGCCACACCTTATTGTATGCTTTTTCGATGTCAAGGAACACACCAGTTGTGAAGATCTGCTTGTTATAACCTCCTTGTATCCGTTCGGTGATCCGTAGAAGCTGAAGTTCGGCAGATATCGAAACCGAATTGTTCGGGTCGTATAACATCATGCGCTGTAAGCGTGTCATGGAGCCTCTTCAACAGCACCCTCTGGAGCACCTTGCCAAGGGTCGGCAAGAAGCTAATTGGCCGGTAACTGCTGGGTTCGGCTGGGTCTTTACCTGGCTTTAGTTGGAACTATTCGAGCCGTCTTCCATGCAGTAGAAAATATCCCTGCAGGAGACAGCTGCTGAAAATTCGTGTAAGGAGCGCAGTTGGCTTCCTGGGCAACTGTTTCAAATCGGTGTTGCTTATGAAGTCGTTGCCTGGCGCTTTATTCCGAATCTTCCCGATAATTTTACGGATCTCAGCTGGTGTGGTGAGTTGTGGGCGGCTCTGCACAGGCGTAGTACGAAAATCAGTCTATTCTGCTGCAACGACAGCTTTCTGTTCTTGCAGGCGACGTCGTTCACGGTGGTCGTTGGTGTAGACATCTGTTGTTGGTAAGTTGTAGCATACAGCTCCGCCTGGGCGAGTTCGTCACAGAGGAGGCCATCTGGTCCTCTGATGGCTCTTTTATGTGGCCGCTGGTGTCGTAAGTTCTTGACTACCTGCCATTCGTTCTTGGTTCGAAGTAAGAATTCATCCATCTTATCTTCCCAGACCTCCTCTCGCCACTCGGCCACTCTCCTGTGCAGTTCTCGTGTTAAGACGCGAGTTTCTCGTCGACCGATCGGGTTTCTATAGCGAAGCCAACGTCGCCTGCTCCTGTTTCTCTGTGTCTTCAGTTCTTAAAGTAGAGCCGGGAACTCGTCGAAAGCTACTACAGGGTAGACCGTGTGAGTATTTGCCCTTCCGTTTGGCTACCTTTATCTTCTCCGTCAAAGTTTGTACGGCGATGTCGAAAGCTTCCGGTGTTGAAATGTCCTGCGTAGGGCGGATATTGTTGTTAAGATATGTCCGAAATTGACCCCAGTTCAGAGTTTGTGAGCTGGGGGGCGGAAGGTTAGCCGTTGCGTTTTCCACTATGCTGAGAACAGGTCGGTGATCCGACGAGAGACCGTCGACGGTGCGGAGCTGGAGGTTCGTCTCAATGTTTTTGATGAGAGCAATATCTAGGACGTCTGTTTCTTGCCGATCGAAGTAATGAATCAGTGTGGACTCTCTTGGACCACGGACTGTGATGCCCAGTTCTTCTTCCATGTCAATTAAAAGTTCGTCCACGAGGGTTCGTACGCCGGGAATTCCATACGACGTGCTTGCTATTAAGGTCACTTCCTAGGAAGATTTTGTCAAAATTGGTGGATACTCCGTAGGTCTTCTGGCACCAGTTGATTACCGGGGCTGTTGTACGCTGCGATGAAAGTGATGTTGCCTGCCGCCGATCGAACTTTTACTGCTGTTGCCTCCAGATGTTAGAGGTGTGGTAAAGTTTTATGATGGTACTGGAGTTCCCTTTTAAGCAGAACTGCTGTCCTCCACCTCGTTGGCCTTGTCTGTCCGTTCTCTAGACGTACTTGTTACGAAATCTGAGCTCAGTTGTTGGACGAAGGTGCGTCTCCGATACAATCTTGTAGTTTTCCTTTTGGGCTGGCAACGTGACACAGTTAGCAGCTTGAGGTCGTAATTCCTTGGTGTTGTCATCTCGATTTTTAAACTGGTGGAGGTTGATGACCGGGAAACCCTTCCGTCAGTGCATCTTTCAGTTCTTCCTCCGTAACTTCGGCAGGTAGACGTTTTACAACCACTTTGTGGTCCTTGTCTTCTGCGGCCTGATGTGTAAAAAAGTGGATGTCATTCGACACAAAGAAATTGATGGCCCGTCGTTGATCTTTATAGGAGTCAAAATGATATTTGATTCTGTCTCGTTGGTAGATGGCTTTAAGGCTGCCGTCAGTATTTGCCATCAGTGCCTTGTTGAATTCCATGTAGTTCTTGGTATGGTAAATAGTAACGGGCGGGACTGCGTAGTGAGTTCCAGTCAGAGCCATCCGCCCCTCTTTAGCTGCTTCTAGATTGACGTCAGTCGCCTGGTCCATACGTTCTGGAGCATCCGCAGTATCTTCTGTCGCAATAGCCGCATAACGGTTGGAAGTTTTCAGTTCTTCTCGTCGGTGTCGCTTCCGAGAGTTGTTTTGCTTAGGAGACGCGTTGAGTCGTTTTCTTCGGCGAACTAGTGTAAAATCGCCCTGTTCGTCGGTGGGCTGCATGGTCCAAACTTCTTCAGAGGAGACTCCCTCCATTTCATCGTCGTCTTCTGGTGGAGAAAATTGTTCCAGGTCGTCGTCTTGTTCTTCAGGCTGTGAAGTACACTGTGGGGGGCGGCCAGCGGGGCAGGCCTAACCGACCGGCCAGCGGCCGGCCCCGGCGCGATCGAGTCGGCTGGCTCGGACGCGCGCGTTCAGTTGTCCGCACTCATCGGCATCGCGCGCTCACCTGCTTGTTGTTCACGTTAAATAATACTAACTGCTGCATTTCCATGCTGCGCTAACAGATGGCGTTACTGCAGTGCTTCAGCCAAGCTCGTAACCGTATTTTGCAACATCGGGATAAAATTGGGTCGTTTCGGGGCAAGAAGGTCCATAACGGTGACGGTCCCGATATATCGGGAAAGATGGCAACCTTGCGCTTGACCACAAGCGTTGGGGCATTGTTATCATTATGCAGCAAGATAAGACTCCCTTAGAGATAAGGCGCGCTCGGCTTCGAAAGTTCCAGAAGCCAACAATAAGAAAGGAGTGCAATATCAATACGTTACAGCATGAAAGAGAGCAGTGTTCCTTACAAGAGTTGAGAGCATTTCTTAGGCTGCGTTCATAGCGGTACCGAGAACAGTCGTCAAACGCCGTCGCCTGACGTTTCCCGATGACATCGATCGACAGCATGATCGCGGTGCGTCCGACCTCCTTCAGTTTTTGGCGTGGTCAAGGTGGTTGGATTAGGTTACAATTTATTCCATGTATGACGTAAGTTAACTTTTAATCTCCAAGGGTGGGGTGGACACGACGGCGCCTCTGTGCTTGGAGACGAGTGCTGCAATGCGGCGTTTACAATTAAAAAGATGCCGAATGAAAGTAAATGAACCACGTCTGTCTCGAAAGGAACGTGGCGAATACTGTACACTCTGACCTTAGTTTTTGGAATAAACAGACAGATCTACGAATATGTGATATGAAGGGGAAAACACCATGCTACAAAAATTAAAACCGCTTTAACTTTGTGACGCCACCTTCCTCCTCCTACCACCAATTAGCGCCAGAAGAGAGCTCCACCTTCGAAGCTAACATACCATATTGGATGTTTTTCAAATATATACAAATGTATTACGAAAATATGTAGCTTCAATGACTCACCGCATTAAGGATCTCTCCCAAACACGTTGTTCCGAATACGGTTTATTATGCTACAGTGGTGTAAAGAATTTGTCAATGAGGTTATGAACACATAATGTTCACTTTACGTGGCGAAAGTAGGTGATGTTCCCATCGTATGATCCATGTGGGTAACCAAGTACTATGTTGGTGCATTAAGTTCGTTGAGTTATTGTTTTGCATGTTGGTATACCGGTTGCTACAGGTTCATTTATCGAGTGTCAGTTTTTTATTTGTAGTTCACTGTTGCTATTTGAGTTTGCGTATTGTCATCTTGTCATTTGGAGATAGCGAGTGGAGCAGTGGATGTTAGAAAATGGAGTGCCAAGTGGAGAAATCGGAACATTTCCGACACATTCTTCTGACTGAGTTGAATAGAGGGGTGACAGTAGCGGAGGTAACCAGAGACATTTGAGCCTTGGAAAGAGCACGGCGAGAAATTGGTTTTCTCGTTTTAAGAAGGATCGTTTTGAAATTAGTGACTATTTTGTGGAAGGCCTTCAGGATTTGATGAAGATCTTTTAAACTCATTAATCCACAATGATCCACGTCAGTGTACTCGAGAACTTGCAAGTGTGATAAACTGTCATCATTCCACCATCATGTGACATTTGCTTGTTATGGGAAAGGTCCAAATATCGTATGTATGTATATCGTATGCTCTAAGCTAAAATCACAAAAATCAGCAGATGGCCATACGTGCATCTCTGCTTACTCGTCATCCATTGGCTTGTGAACAGCACAGAGATCAGCGTCGGTGCGATGCACTACGAATTCCTTCCCCTAGGTGTTAACATCACGGTTGAAATTTAATATCAACAACTGAGAAGTCTTGTAGACGCAGTCGAAGAACAACAACGAGAAAAGACTGCGTGAAGTGATGCCACCCCACGATAAAGCGCGCCCACTTTCTGCCAGACCGACAAAAAACACTATACATGCACTGGGTTTGAAAGTGACTCTGCACCCACCTTATTCAACTGATCTTGTTCCCTCAGATTTTCACCTTTTTCACCCTCTAATGAATAAACTAAAGGAACTTCCCTTCCGGATCAAACTGTACTCTGTTCATGGCTCGACGAGTTCTTCGTCTCAAAACAAACTTGATTTCTACAGTCGCAGAATCGAAAAGTGAACCCAGCGTTGGCAGACTGTTGTAAATAGTGAAGGAGAGTATATTATTGATGAATCAAGCCTCTGTTATGTGCAGCTGTCGTGTTCATTGAACTTGCGGAAAAATCCTACGAAATTACACACCAACCTAATATTATTTAATTAATGAAAGGTAGCTTTGTGGTTTCACAGCATCTCACTTTATTCTAAAAATCCTGAAAAATAGTGCAATACTGGCAGTATATTCAGATAATCGGATTCTAGTACTGGAAACTTCAACGCTCTTTAAACACTTGTCCAGTGGGTTTGAGAAAGGAAGTAACAAGGTTTCTGGTGCAACTATTACTTCTGATTGAGTGTAACTTTTAATAAGCGAAATCAACTCTATTACAGTGTCTCTTAGTGCATTTGCACGAAACATAACTCCAAAATTCGGTGTAGACGGTATTTAACATTTCGTAGTATCTGGGGTCCAAAACAGCAAGAGTGAAAATATTATCTTTTAAGTTAATCTTTAGGGCAGCAGTGATATCCACATATACAGGCTGATGTAATATCGCTTTTTCCCCTTTTTTCTCGCGACTCATCAGTCTTCCGACTGGTTTGATGCGGTCCGCCAGGAATTCCTCTCCCGTACCAACCTCTTCATCTCAGGGTAGCACTTGCTAACCTACATCCTCAGTTATTTACTGGATGTATTCCAATCTCGGATTTCCTCTGAAGTTTATCTCTCTACAGCTCCTGGTATTACCATGGAAGTTATTATGTAATCTCTTAACAAATGTCCTTCCATCCTGTCCCTTCTTCCTGTCAGTGTTTAACCTATTTTCCTTTCCTCTCCGATTCTCTAAAGAACCTACTCTTGCCTTACCTTACCAGTTCACCTAATTTTCAACATTCTTCGGTAGCACCACACCTTAAATGCTTCGGTTCTCTTCTTCTCCATTTTTCTCACATTCCGTGTTTCGCTATCATAAAATGCTATGATCCAAACGCACATTCTCGGAAATTTCTTCTTCACATTAAGATCAATGTTTAATACTAGTAGACTTCTCTCGGCCGGGAATGATCTTTTTGCCAATTCTAGTCTGCTTTTTATGTCCTTCTTGCTCCATCTGTGATGGGTTATTTTGATATCTTGGTAGCAAAATTCCTTAACTTCATCTACTTCGTGATCGTCAGTCCTTATGTGACTTTTCTCGTTGTTTTTATTTCTGCTACTTCTCATTACTTTAGTATCATTACTTTAGTCTTGCTTCGGTCTACTCTCAATCCATACTCTATACTCACTGGGCTGTTCATTCCATTCTCCAGATCCTGTAATTCTTCTTCACTTTCACTGAAAATAACAATGTCATGAGCGAATCTTATCATTGATATCGTTTCCCACTGAATTTTAATTCCACTCTTGAACCTTTCTTTTATTTCCGTCATTGCCTCTTCGCTGCATAGATTGAACAGCAGGAGCGAAAGAATACATCCCTGTCTTACACTTTTTTTAATCCGAGCTCTACGTTCTTGATCTTCCACTCTTATTGTTCTCTCTCGGCTATAATACGTATTGTGTACTACCCGTCTTTCCCTATACCTTACCCCTATTTTTCTCATAATTTTGAACATCTTGCATCCATTTGTGATTGACAAACGCTTTTTCAAGGACGCCAAATCCTATGTATGTGTCTCGAATTTCTTCATTCTTACTTCCATTTTCAACCATAATGTCGTAATTGCCTCTCTGGAGCATTTACATTGTCTAAAGCCAAACTGATCGTCATCCAACACGTGCTCAATTTTCCTTTCCATTCTTCTGTGTATTATTCGTGTCAGCAATTTGGATGCATTAGCTGTTAATCTGATTGTACGATAATTCTGACACTTGTCGGCTCTTGTAATATTGGAAATGGTGTGGATGATGTTTTTTCCGAAAGTCCGATGGTATATCGCGAGTGTCATATATTCTACACACCAACGTAATTAATCATTTTGTTGCTACTTCCCCCATTGATTTTAGTATCGCGTACACAAGCTATAAAACGGTAGTAAATTGGCGGAGCTGACTTTTGTACTCAGGTGATTCATGTGAAAAGGTTACCGACGTGATTACGGCCCCCGACGAGTAGTTAACAGACCTTGAAGACGGAATGGTTGTTCGAGCTAGACACATGGGACATTCCAGGAAAGACAAACCAGACTCCAGTTGATGGCGACATTGCGCTCGTGCCGACTGAACAGAAGGCAGATTCTGATACAGAAAATGTCAGACTCTGGAGTAGAAAATGTAAATGCCTTATCTGAGGGAGTGGATGTACAATCGCAAATTAGCGTACCGGTCTTGCCGCCAGCACACTCAGCTTCCCATTAGACGATCTGATTGCGATAATTATTGCGAGTTTTACGCAAATTGTCAAAGAACATAGCTTAGATATAGCCAAAAAAAAAAAAAAAAAAAATCTGAATATTTTCGGCAACAAAGTTAAGTTATTGCGAAAGAGCAATCGGATAGAATCGAAAATAAACTTAAACGGCAATCTGATGACTGATAATAAATTCAGAGAACAATGTGAAAATTTAAAACAGCGAAATATCGCAATTGCGAAATACCAGTGCAAAATAATGGATACGAATTTCGATGCCGTAGTGGAAGATATAAATACACGGATCACTACGACACTGGACGAAGTCAAACAGAAATTTCAAATTTACTAAGACGTACAGCGTGGTAGCCAGTGTCGTAAATAAATTATCAGATGATGTCACATAAAACACAAGCAATCTGAAATAGAGACTAGTCTCGAACCTCACTAGCGAGTCAAATAAGTTTTCTCTTGAGCAGGGTCAGAAGGTGACAAGATATAACTGGTCAGAGGGAAAAATGGGTTTCCAAAAAGAGATACGGAAACAACGAACAACGCCAACAAGAAATACGTGCTGCGGTGCAAGCCGTAAGCGCGGAAGTTGTCTCCGAGCCAGGAACTGCAAGCGAAACTATTTGCACAGAACTTGGCGAAATGAGAAAAATTTTGGCAGCTAATGGCGAGACGATGTTATAGCTCAAGTAACCGATCTCAAGGAACAGGCCGAAAGAGTTGTTAACACGCCGCGTGGCACAATAGACGTCCATGGACATGCCGCTAACGTACGGGAATGTACCAATGTACAGCTCGCAAGTACAGAATGAAATAGGATATCATGGGGCATGTGCAGGATGCATTTAGCGATTCTACGGGCGCTTTTGGAAGAAAGCCTTCTTAAGCATAGGCACTGGCAGGTGTTTATTCCAGGAAAAATGTTTCCACATCAGGTGATATTTGTACGCAAGGGCATGTTAACAAAGACGTGCAACCAACGACAGAAAATTCAGTTTACCACCTCGTACATGCAGAGTGAATCCGCATTATGGACCGTGGCAACGGCAAAATTCTGTTCGACGCGTGAACAATTCGAACAGACATTCTTAAACAAATACTGGTCAACAAATTCAAGCACGTCTAAGACGTGAAGTATTCAACCTGAAGACTTGCAGTGCCAAGCAAGAAAGTCTTCGGAAATATTTTGAGAAGTACATTGGAAAGAAACGGTATTATGATAGTCTCATACCAGACAAAGATCTGATGGGAATTGTAAAAGGCAAATTGCCAATCAGTATTCTGGAAAAGCTAACACGCGCCAGAAGACACCTTGGAAAACTTTTTGTCTCTCGAGCATTCGCTTCATTTAATTTAAGAAGCGTGGAAAGTCTGAATGATAACCGCAGTGACAGCTCAACATAACGCGAACCACAACCAACAATGGTAGCAATCACGGTGGAAACGGCAACTGTGCCACGCCCTCTGGCGAGCGCAGGAATGACAGTGAGCACGCGGAAAACCACAATGGATCTCAACTTGGCCGTTGAAATAATAAAAATAACCACAGATATCACCCCGGGTGTAAGAATAACAGGCACTCGCAAAATAAGGGATACTGGGAGTAAAACCAAAACCAAACTGGGGGTCAATGGCAGCCTAATTTTCAGGCGCCACTGCTGGTAAATTTTTCACCGCCGCCTCTCGCGTGGCAAGAACAGCAGCATCGAGTCAGATATACCAACCAACCTATACAAACAGTTGATGTTACGGATCAGCAGTCAGGCGTCAAACTAAAATTGGCGATATATTGCTCCTGGATATCGGTCACGCAATGGAATGGTGGCGAAATGAATAACGTTATAACGAACAAGTTTCGTTATAACGCAGGAACTGACATAAGGGATGACTTACATAACGATCCAATTTCGAATACACAATGTTATCAAGAGCAAGCTCAGGCAGCAGTAGATGAAATACCAACCACCGTCATTATAGATACGGGGGCGAAAAGATATGTACTTGCTTCAAATTTTTTTAATAAGACATGTGAGTTCAGACAGGTCCCGACTTTACCTGTGCAGAATTGTGTTGTCTCTGGAGCAATTGGTGCACGGACACAAAGGATTGAAAAGCAGGCACAGATTGAAGTATTATTTGAAAGCGGAGCCATAAAATGCTCGGTTTACATCGTTATGATCTTGGCAGTGTTCTGCCTGTTGGGTATGGCTCAAATGGTTCAAATGGCTCTGAGCACTATGGGACTTAACTACTGTGGTCATCAGTCCCCTAGAACTTAGAACTACTTAAACCTAACTAACCTAAGGACATCACACACATCCATGCCCGAGGCAGGATTCGAACCTGCGACCGTAGCAGTCGCGCGGTTCCAGACTGCGCGCCTAGAACCGCTAGACCACCGCGGCCGGCTGTTGGGTATGGAATTTATACGAAGGGGGCATGCGCAGAACGACCTCCGGAGTGGAGCCTGCCAAATAGAAGTTGGAGGTAAAGCGTTTACTTTGAACATGTTGCGCACTAAGGCATGTTAAGCTAAATTTTGACAGAACGTTATACTGAAGACTATAGGCAGCAAAGTGTTGTGGAGAGACAATCATCTTGTTTACTACGAACATAGCAAGGCCATATCTAATCAAGTAAATTACGATATACCTGATTCTAACAAGATCTTCGCTAAGGCACGAGAATCAGAATACCTTAGTCAACAGCAGAAAGTTGAGCTTTCTGATTTGTTATTATCTTTCGTAAAAAAAGTTCTCTTGTAGACCTGGGGTCATATGAGGATACGTTTACAAGATGCATGTTGTCCCACATGAAACATTTTCACGTCAAACTTATTCTATTCCGCGGTCGAAAAGGGAGGCAGTTAAACGTGAAATGAAAAAACGCTGGCCTAGAATATTATAGAAACATCCATGTCACCTTACAGCACGCCAGTAAATAAAGGAGGTGGAGGCGTGCATCCTGTACTTGACGCTCGAAACATAAACAAAATTATTGAAACCGTAATAACGAGGGCTGAAATTTTGGAAGAACAACTACAGAAGTTTCAGGGAGTAAAATATCTATCCACGATTGATATACCAGGATCAAATGATTGTACCACCGCCGCGATCTGTAAAGATTTAGCCAGTAAAGATATATGTCTAAGCATTTTGAAAATCTTGTGAATAGCCTGTTCTTGTATAATTATTGTTACATGTACGTATCTGTATGTTTTACTGTTTTTTATAAAAGATTGCATGGCTATGCCATGTTGACGAAGTGTATCTCATCAGCAGAAAGCTGAAAATCTTTAGTATGAAGTGTCATAATGAAGGAAAATATTCATGTCACAAACATTAACCAAGATGTAAGTCTTTTATTCTTATCAGACGAAAGAATTTTGATAAACCTGCACTAATGAGAGGAACCTAGAACGTGTCTAATACTGACACTTCTTTCAATGTACAAAAACAAGGTGCTAGGCACGAAACAAAACGAAAGACTTCTGTGAAATGCTGATTCCAAATAATAGTATGTTTATATGACAGTGCACAGTATGCACAGAATGTATGGTTAGCTTTAGAAGCTAGGAAGCAGGTGGTATATTTACGATAGAAAATGTATTACTTGCTTCTCATTTTTATGATTTGTATTAAAAATAAGATGTTACAGTATTTTTCTTTGTATATTTATTGCATTTTTGTAAGATGTATATGTATGTCATGTTATCTACGTAGGGATGGGCCACGCCTTATTTAAGTGAAGGATGAAATCGATTAGGATTTGGTTCTTTGCCATGAACGTTTGTGTCATTCGCGTTTTTCTGACACTTTGTTTCTTAATTGTCCGTCTTGTAGTGGTAGGAGCCTTGTGTCGCCTATTAGACGGTGTTAAATAAATCTGTGTCCTAACCTTTTTTTTCGAATTAGCTCAATATGTAAGATAGTGGAGCAAGAAAAGCTATCTGACCGTAGGATCATACACAGGAGAACACGAATATGTCAAAACCAGAGCAAAAAAATTGTAAATTTTTATATCCAAGTTTCACGACACGAAGTAATGCAAGGACAAAACTAAGTTCTCTGCGAACAATTATGTAAGTGAAATTGCACAGACTAAATAGCCGTGAGAAACTCAGTTTCGGAATGCAGAACAGACTGTCAAAGAAACTTAAATGTGACGATCTACTACCCGAAGTGAAACAATCCAAGCTGTGACGCGAAGAGATAGTGATGAAAAAGTAAACACAGTATCATGGTATCGACGGTACGATAAAAACACACACACATTCATAAAACACTAGTACGTATGCAAACATAGTGCTTCCATAAACGTTCTCCGGCCAATTTTGCCGCCTACAACACTGTCTGGTGCTACAGAGACTATACTCCTTTCTTCATAAGAATAAACCTGATGTAAACAAACATAAACGCGATGGTTATATAAAGATGGTATCTGTTCTTTTTTTCAGATCATGTATCATACTGATTTATTTTATACATTTGTTGAGATCCATAGGACGCCTTCCAGGCGAAAAACAATCATGTGTAATTACCATCAATAACAAACAAAATGAATAGGGAATTATAGAAATTAAAGAAAACGCCCTCCTGGCAGAACAGACAAAATGGCATCCGCGTCCCGCCAACTTGTGGCTAGGCGCACACTGAATCCCAAGCCAGTCAGGCATGTTCCAGGCACGTCTTGACGAAGAATATTGCATTTGCCGGTACATTGGACCGAGTCCTGGTATTACACAATCTCATTGAAATCACCTTCTCATACCTGGAACACCTCAGCTGCAGGGGGGGGGGGGGGGGGAGAGAGATCGAAGAAGGCACAACCCAAAAACTTGGCATAGTACTGACGGTTTCGCGGATGGTGCACGAGAAAAGTAAAGCTATCTTGCAGGAACGTCCAAAAATCAAGAACACTGTTATCACCTTCATGGAACAAATAAGCGATGGAGAGGCCTTTTATCCAGATCACAGCATTGGTCTTCGTACGTGGGAAGTATGTCTCGTCTGGGAACAGAAGAGTTTTCGGTGTAATGGCATGGAGAGCCGTACGTTGAAAAAAGGCAAGCATCTTCTGAATCAGCTGCCACACCTTTGCAGAAGATCCACACATCAGTCGATGTTCGTCCGTATCAAGCGTGTGTGCTTTCGGACATGACCGAACATGTCTTGTTGTACATCAACGGGAACAGTTGTAAATGTGTGCCCTGACCGGGACTCGAACCCGGGATCTCCTGCTTACATGGCCCACGCTCTATCCAGCTGAGCCACCGAGGGCGCAGAGGATAGTGCGACTGCAGGCATTTATCCCTTGCACGCTCCCCGCGAGACCCACATTCCCAACTTAATGTCCACACACTACATTCGTTGTGCCCCTGCCCATTACACTCATTACTCGCGGCAGACAATCTTACCGAGTCCAATAAGAGTTCGGGCAATGCGTGTGCATCCAGCACAGAAGAAGGAGGCCAATGGCCGGTTAGCCTTAACTATGCGAACGCCTGCTGACAGCTTAAGATCTTGATTTAATAATCATTTCAACGCCATGATTTGTCAGAAGCAGTAGCACACGTACACTGGTGCTGTTACGCTCTTGGATGGAGGTCCTACTTCTGTACTGGATATATTATTACTAAGTTACGTTCAATAAAACTTTAAGATATTCTACTGTATTAACATTCATCAACGTTTTTCTAAATAACGCTGTAGTTATGTAGCTTTTATTTCAAAAATCGTACATAGTCATAGCTCCTACTCTGTTGTGCTCCGATTGTCGCGCTGTTAATACGCAGTATGAAAATGGCTGAGGCTGCTTCATGTACCGTAGTGGAAAACGCGTGTGGAACACGGCTGAAAAATGCCGAGAGATAGGTTGTTCTAATGTTTGTCATTAAATTTACAGAGATAATCGGCTTTGAAGTTTTCAGAGATACTGTGCTACATACAGTTGAGAAAGAATTACATATTCGTGTGTAGCGGAGTGGATAGTGTAGTAGTTTCATGACTCAAGTATATGGTTCACTAGTTCATCTATCGCCCAAGTCAATTTTTTTTCTCCTTCAATTTGAAATACCTACATTTCCCATATGTAAAATTCATCATTTTTTATGAATAAACTACGTCTTCGTGTTTTTAATCACATATCGCACTCGAAATTCCTGTTTTCATTTCAAATATCGATATTTTATGAAAGACGGTTAATAAAGGTTGCTTAAATTAAGAAAACATTTTAGGCAAAAATGAAGAGCTAAATACTTGTTTTATACCATAGATGTAGATACGTGTCGTAAAAACATGAAAGACAATCATTTTTACAGCATCGAGCACACCTTACAAATCCTGCATTTTAACACTTGCCACTATACTATTACAATATGAAAGCAACAGAACTGATCTGGAGCCAAGATATGGGACATGGCCCGAAAAATAACAAGACTGTTAAGCTGCCAGACGTACTGGAACTAACGCACGCAGGTTTATCACGAGTCATTGCTGAAAGTTGGCGCGATATAGAATGACACGTCATAAAAGAAGAGAATAAAATGCGGCGAGTGGGTGGCTACGTGGATTCTGTTGCTGATCGACTCGTTATCAATGTAGCAGATGACAGTTCCAGTACTGAAATGTATTAATCGAATTCGGATAAGGAAGGAGCTAAGAGGTTACCAGACGACTGACTATAATTAATACCTTCAGTGGCTTCAATATTCAATGGTACCGTGCAATACCTGCAGTATCCTTTTGCATCACACACAGCTCGCTCAGAAACATTAACATGTGTTTAAGTTAGGAATGTTTATCACTCTTGTTTGTAATAAGAATACTATGTCCGATGAGAACGAGTGCATTTGATGCTTTCCGTCTGGTCACCCAAGAAGCGAGCGGTAGTGCTGGAGATTTGCCGAATATCATTTCATTCTCTTTAAAGATTAAATGACTTCGAAGCTATATTGTTTCTTTGCCCGTATCTTTTTACGTCTGAACTGCAACTTCTCGCATTTGCAGGTTAGTTGGACAACTGGTTGACCAGTGCTGTCCAAATTTAATGCCCCAGTAAAGCTGTTGTCCCGCGCATTATCGCTCAGTCCATAAAACCTATCCTTATATCGTACTTGACTGTACTGGTCACAACTAAGGTTCCGCACCACGTAAAACGAAATCCAATAAGATTCAAGCAAAACCGGAAAAATACATAGCGTAATGTTTACATCAGCTTTATTCTTATGATGAACAGAGTATAATTGTTAGCGTGCGGTTTTGAGTGTGCATTTTAAATTTAAAACTGTTATCGCGCGAGTGACTAAATGAACACATAATAAGACACTCTTGTGCGCACTGTAAATAATAGGTTAGTGCAACGTATGAACTGCATAAAAACGAGCTCCTACGGCAGTGAACAAACAAACTTTGGTACGTGCTATCTGGTCTCACTAGCCACAGACATAAGCCTTACCGACTTCAGAAAAATGAACAACGCAAGCTTGCGTAATGATCTAAATAGTGATCCATAAAATAACTTCCATGCAAATTCAAATGTAAACATTCCATCAGAAAGGGGCGGCGGCTTCCCGCGCCGTAACGACTTGCCCACGTCCGGGGTCGCGAAGCGGCAAAACACAACAGATCTTTATAAATCCATCTACCAATAGAATAACGAATCTACATAGCATTATATAAATTCATATAATCTAAATTCTAGTGTTATACACCGACAACCGCCGAATACAGAGACATATATAAGCCTTTTTAATTACATATACCAGCAGAACAACGAGCCTACGTAGCACTGTATAAATTCATATCGTCAACATTCTCCGGCTCCAAACCGCCAACCATTGATCTTCAAGACCACAAAGCTTTGTAAATCAATCCCATGAGGACAAATAGTCTACATAACACTGTATAAAATTGAAACCATCGACATCTACACAATAAAAGAAAGAGACAATTACCAAACAACAAAAATCTATTAAACATACCAGTTTATGTAAAATCTTTATCATTCTACTGTATATCCTATGTACACTGATATATTGCATTCTGATTTGTAAAACTAAGGATACATATATACTTTAATTGTGGCAACTACACTGCTGGCCACCGTAAATGCAACACCAAGAAAGACAAGACGTAGCACAACACAATTTATTTTGTAGATAACATGTTGACCAAGTATCAAATAATTACTTTTACAGACGTCTGTGACATGTGGTTCCTGCCAGAATCAGTAGCCAGAGTAGCCGCCATTGTTGGAGATCACCGCTGCCACACGTCTCGGCATTGAGTCAAAGAGACGTTGGATGTGTTCCTGGGGTACAGCAGCCCAAGCAGCTTCCACACGTTGCCAAAGATCATCTGGTGTGGCAGCTGGGGATGTAATCTGGGTCACTCGTTGAGCAACCATGGACCACATGTTTTCTATCGGCGAAAGATCCGGAGAGCGAGCCGGCCAGGGAAGCAATTCAATCTGGTTATTTACGAAGAACCTTTGGACAATGCGTGCCACGTGTGGTCGCGCATTATCCTGTTGAAATATGGCTGTGGCCGAGCCCTGAAGGTAAGGAAGGACAACTGGCTCCAGCACCTCGGATATGTAGCGCCGGCTATTTAAAGTACCGGCAATGCGTACTAGAGGCGTGCGAGAGTAATATCCAATACCGCCCCATACCATAATACCCGGTGCAAGACCAGTGTGGCGGTGCATAATGCAGCTGTCCAGCATCCTCTCTCCACGGTGTCTCCACACTCGAATCCGACCATCGTGGTGCTGCAGACAGAAGCGTGCCTCGTCAGTAAAGACAACGTCATTCCATTCTGCCGTCCACATCCGTCTGTCATCACACCATTGGCGACGGAGACGTCTGTGGTTCTGCGTCAATGGCAGACGAAGTAATGGACGTCTTGCGGACAGACCACTCTGCTGTAAACGGCGTCGAATGGTACGCGCAGACACTGGATGATGCGTTACAGACGCAATGTGCTGTGCTATGGTTCGGGATGTCACTGAGCGATCCGTCACTGTCATGCGCACAATTTGCCTATCAGCACGTGCAGTGGTGCACCGAGGTGAATGCGATCGACCACGTCGGTCCGTCGTACCCTCCTGCATCCAACGGTCACATATCCGCATTACAGTTGTTTGGTTTCGTCCAACACGACTAGCGATTTCTCTGTATGATAATCCACAATCTCGGTAAGCCACTATCCTTCCTCTGTCGAACTCGGATACTTGATCAAAAGATGTTCGCTGTTGTCTACGAGGCATAACTGATCGTCTTGTGAAACAACCACAAGGTAAACACACGTGCCGAATGTACACTCGTCGAAATCGCCAAGCCTTAAATGGCGCTATGAGGTGGCGCCACAGGCGCGCGTGATGTGCGTCTGCGCTGAAATTCTAATCAGTTGCATATCTCATCGCTGCAAACTCATGGTGTAAATTTCACTTGATTCGGATGCTTCCTTCAGTGTGTTGCATTTACGGTGGCCAGCAGTGTATTTATTTAGAGCTCGTACAAAATAGATACAGGTTTCAAAGTTTTAGTGACCTTCAAAGTAGTCACCAGCATTGTGTATAACCCGTTGCCAGCGATGTAGAAGTCGTAGGACCCTCTTAGCAGTACCAGTTGTGTTGACAGTTTGAGCAGCGCGGTCTATTGCCTGACGGATCTGTAGCAGCTCTGAAGAGAATGCCAAATGGTTTTGCAATTTGTTTTGATCGTCTGATGACTTTACTAGTCGATAAACGACAGTGTCATCTGCGAACTACCTAAGACGGCTGCTCAGATTGTCTTATAAATCGTTTATGTAGATAAGGAACAGCAAAGGGCTTGTAACACTACCTTGGGGAACGCCAGAAATCACTTCTGTTTTATTCAATGACTTTCCGTCAATTACTACGAACTGTGAACTCTCTCACAGGAAATCACAAATTCAGTCATATAACTGAAACGATATTCCATAAGAACGCAATTTCACTCCAAGCCGCTTGTGTGTTACAGTGCCCCGAAGTACGGAATTATTTTGAAATCCCTTGTCAATAGCACTGAACACTTCGTGCGAGTACAGAGCTAGTTGTGTCTCACAACAACGATGTTTTCTAAATCCGTGTTGACTTTGTGTCAATAGACCGTTTTCTTCTAGGTAATTCATAATGTTCAAACGCAATATATGTTCCAGAATCCTGCTGAATATCGACGTTAATGATATGGGCATGTAATTTAGTGGATTACTCCTACTACCTTACTTAAATATTGGTGTTGCCTGTGCAACTTTCCAGTCTCCGGGTACGGATCTTCCGTAGAGCGAACGGTTGTATATGATTGTTAAGTATGAAGCTATTGTATCAGCATACTCTGAAAGGAACCTAACTGGCGTACAATCTGGCCCAGTGGACTTGCTTTTCTTAAGTGATTTAAGTTGGTTCACTAATCCGAGGATATCTACTTCTGTGATACTCATGTTGGCAGCTGTTCTTGATTCGAATTCTAGAATATTTGCTTCGTCTTCTTTGGTGAAGGAATTTCGGAAGGCTTTGTTTAGTAACTCTGATATGGCAGCAATGTCTTCGATAGTATCTATCGCGCAGAGAACGCAATTTGTGTCTTGCCGGTAGCATACTTCACATACGACCAGAATCTCTTTGCATTTTCTTCTAGATTTCGAGACAATGTTTCGTTGTTGAAACTGCTATAAACATCTCTCACTGAAGTCGAAGCTAAATTTCGAACTTCTGTAAAAAATAATCAAATGGCTCTGAGCACTATGGGACTTAACATCTGAGGTCATCGGTCCCCTAGAACTTAGAACTACCTAACTAACCTAAAGACATCACACACATCCATGCCCGAGGCAGGATTCGAACCTGCGACCGTAGCAGTAGCGTGGTTCCGGACTGAAGCGCCTAGAACTGCTCGACCGCCGCGGCCGACTTCTGTAAAAGAACGAAACATTATCGATATGGTCTCTCGGAGCTGAAGACCCACTCGTGTACCCTTGATCAATGCACGACACAAAGCATTACGCCTCGCCTGGCGGCCGAAGTGGCCGTGCGGTTAAAGGCGCTGCAGCCTGGAACCGCAAGACCGCTACGGTCGCAGGTTCGAATCCTGCCTCGGGCATGGATGTTTGTGATGTTCTTAGGTTAGTTAGGTTTAATTAGTTCTAAGTTCTAGGGGACTAATGACCTCAGCAGTTGAGTCCCATAGTGCTCAGAGCCAGCCTCGCCTGGGCGCGTCGACACCGACATTGGACTGTTGATGACTGGAAATATGTTACCTGGTCGGACGAGTCTCGTCTCAAATTGTATTGAGTGGATGGAGGGATCCGGGTATGGAGGCAAGCTCTTGAGCCCATGGACCCTGCATGTCAGCAGGGGACTGTTCAAGTTGGTGGAGGCTCTGTAATGATCTGGGGCGTGTGCAGTTGGAATGATATGGGACCCCTGATATGTCTAGATACGACTTTAACAGGTGACACGTACGTAAGCATCCTGTCTGATCACCTGCATCCATTCATGTCCATTGTGCATTCCGACGGACTTGGGCAATTCTAGCAGGACAACGCGACACCCCATACGTCCAGAATTGCTACAGAGTGGCTCAAGGAACATTCTTATGAGTTTAAACACTTCCGCTGGCCACCAAACTCCCCAGACATGAACGTTATTGAGCATACCTGGGATGCCTTGCAAAGTGCTGTTCAGAAGAGCTCACCACTTCCTCGCATTTTTACTGATTTATGAACAGCCCTGCAGGATTCTTGATGTGAATTCCCTCCAGCACTGCTTCAGACATTAATCGAGTCCTTGCCACGTTGTGTTGTGGCACTTCTGCGTGCCCGCCGGGCCCTACACGGTATTAGGCAGGTGTACCAGTTTCTTTGGCTCTTTAGTGTAAATGACAATTTTGTGACAGATAATTCACAGGTTGAAAGTACTTCTAAACAATATTTTTTTAAATGGTAGCAGCAAAAGCAGGAGTAAATGGTTCAGTTGAAGTAGCAGAAGAATAAATTAAAAATGTCATTCCACAAAAATTTAAGCTGCTAGTAGTAGCGCCATCATCCTTCACTGAAATTAATAGAATTGTAAAAATTCTAGAATACAAAGGCTCATGTGGTGCTGATGGTCTTTAAAACAGTGTTCTGAAAAGCTGTTCTTACGTAATAAGTAATGTCTTTAGTAACACTGTAATGTATGAATAGCACAGCATATTTTTCCAGACAGGTTGAAATATGCAGTCGGTAATCCTCTTTATAAGAAAGGAGATAAACAAAATATTAAATAATTGTCATGGAATTTGCTAACTTTTTTGTAAAATATTCTAAAACGTAATGAACTCAAGTGTAGTTTCACATTTAAGTAGAAGCGGTTTACTTAGCACATTACAGTTAGGATTCTGGAAGTGTTAATCGGCTAATAACGCAACTTACACATTCACCCACCAAAGCCTTAAATAATGAAATATCGCCATTTAGTACTTTTTTATCTTTCCAAGGGCTTTGGTTGCGAATATCATGTTTCACTCTTAGAAAAACGTAGGTTTTATTGAACTGATGGCTGTACACAAAACTGGTCTAGATTGTACTTAACGAACAGATTGCAAAAAGAAGTGGTGAATAATTCAGTCAATTTTGGAAAGACACAAAATTTTAGTGACTGGGAGAAATCATAAAGAGAGTCCCATTAGATTGAATTTTGAGGCTACTCCTTTTTATGTATATGTGAATGACCTTTCATATAACATTCAACAAGCAAAATTGGCACTTTTGGCACATGGTACTATCATTATCCCATCACAGAGAACGCAATAGAAAAGATTGTTAATCTATGTTTTACAAATAATTAAAAAGTGGTTCTCTGAAATAGACTACCCCTAAATTTTGAGAAAACACGCTATATTCTTATATACTTGTTTTGTAAATAGAACCGCCTTTTTCTGCTGCCACTTTCCCATACGCGTTTCGTCTTTCTCTTGTTCTAAGGCATCATCAATGGGATCTGTAACGATACACTTTATTTTTATTTTAGATTATCAAACAATTCACGCAGCGATTTTTTGTGTAAGAAAGTAATTACTTACGATTTTTTGTAATCTTAGTATCCTCTCATCTGGTCTGGATGTCGCACTTCCACTTTATTACCGACATACAAGCACAATTTGTTCCCCTGATGGTAAACGTGCAGTTCTTGAAAGCTATCAGTACTGCCAGTCAGTATTATGTGTCACAGGAGGCTTCTCAAGCGCCTGTACTTTATATAATAAGAATGCTTCCCATATCATTCCTTAATAACGCGAACGTTTTATCTTATATAGCTAAATGGTAACACATTGTTCCAAAGGTGTGTTACACATCTCTAAGGACTGTTTGATCGTGGTAATGTTTAGATCTGGCTTATTTATCTTTGGGGCTTTGTTGGAAGATAGATTTCACTCCAGATCTCCTTGATGTTATCCTGATCTCCCTGGATACACCTGAGACACAGGAGACACTACATTGATCTCAAGTGGTAATGTCGTCAAATTTCTGTTTCCGTTTTACGTACAGAGTAGATTTCGTAAGACCTATACCCATTTCTTCTGTAGAGCTTGTCCAAATATTTTAATTTGTCCTGAAGATTTTGCTTCTCTTATATCCTGTGCACTACAACGTTCGAAACAATGTTCTTCTACGGTGGAAGATGGAAACAATTAAATATAGTGCTGGTTAAGACGATGTTCGTCCTGTAGATTTTGCTGTTGCGAGATATCCCGTTCTTGTGCACCAAAGAATCCAAAACAGGGCTCAAAGACTAAATACCGTGGCGCGTACGGTGGTTTCCTCTATAGTTTTGAAATAGGTATAGTAGGTTAGGAAACACGTAGTGTTTTAAAAATAGCTGTTTTTGTGGAATATTTTGACAGGTTTTGGAGGAATATAGATATATTAAAAACCTGATGACGCAGTGGTATTGTTCCACAGTATTATTGCCCGCCCCCGGTAGCTGAATGGTCAGCGTGACAGACTGTCAATCTTAAGGGCCCGGGTATGATTCCCGGCTGGGTAGGAGATTTTCTCCTCTCAGGGGCTGGGTGTTGTGTTGTCCTAATCATCATCATTTCATCCCCATCGACGCGCAGGTCGCCGAAGTGGCGTCAAATCGAAAGACCTGCACCAGGCGAACGGTCTGCCCGACGGGAGGCCCTGGCCACACGACACGACAGTATTATTTATTTAATAGTTCGTTATGAACCGACTTTCGAGGTCATAGGCCATCGTCATGTAACTGAATACTAAACAGATGGTCTACACAACTTCAGCGACAGTTCGTACCTGTACAAAGCTTTCTGTACAATGGTATGTGACGTTTTATGACTACATCGATTCAAAACACAAGCATAATACCCTAAGAGATTATGAACAAATAAATCTTATATTACAGTACATTCAAATATTAAAGCAGCACGAATTTATAAGCCAAATATGGTGTACAATTGAGTAATGTCACAGGCCGCTATGTTACATTGACAAACTGGTGAATATGATGAACAGACCAAAAAAAGAGGGAGGGGTGGGGGGATGGGGGGGGGGGGGGAGAAGTCTGTGGAATCTAGTGGTGAAAGAAATAATAACTGGCTGCTGCTACTTTAGTAAGATGAATAATGGAACTGTGTTCATTCGTTAAGGACGAGCGTAGAATTCTCTGACTGACATTTACTAAGGGCCAAAATTTGGAGAATTTTTTTTCTTAATTTCTTAAGTACCATTACCAGATGTACTAACTACATTAACTTCGGTATGACTCCTCGACGACCGCTCTACAAACGATGATTGTGTACTGATCTTAATCTTCTCAACTAATGTCACGAAAAGCAGTTGCAATTCGATGCAATTAATGCATTTGTGGTAATTATGTTTTTATTCTGTAAAATATTTACATGTTTTAGATTGCTAAGCAGGCACTAGCTTGTTGGTGATACTTGAAACATCATAAATTAGATGCGATCGGTATGTATTATACATTTCTTCCAGCTCCACTCTAATGAATTGTCTAGTTTGATCTCCTCAGTTCTTTAAGATCTCTGTGTTACTACAGCATTTTCAGAGGCGATGACATTACGATCAAAGCACTGTGCTGTATGTAGGAGTCGTCCCAAAGCTTGAGATATTGCTTCCCAATGCACCTTAACTTGTTACTATGCAAATAATTTCCTTGGTTAACCGCTGAAGACACCTAAAATAATTAAGTGATACAGGTTTGAGTCCAAATAAAAATCAAGTTTACTTCTAAAAGAGACGAATAACGGTTGTTTTTATCTAACAGTTCATCACCATTATTAAACTAACAACGGAGGAAACATTTCTGCGAATATTAACGACAGGAATGTTGCCATACAGATATTTAAAGTGACAGCCCTATTCCTTGTCCTACATTTATGAAATATATTGCCGCCAAGTGAGTCCTCTTAACGATGAACAGAAGATCACCAGCCACCCTTAAAAAGGTTCTGCACTTGACAGTTCTGTTTCAAACAGTAAATTAAAATTTGTCAACCACTGTGTAAGCAGCAACACTTCCTGCAATATTCAACAGTTATGAGAGCAAGGCGAAAGTTTCCTGATCTACCACTGAAAAAATTATAGTTTTAGGTGAAGAACGTTTCAGCATTTCGTACTTCAAAACCTTCTACGATTCTGTTGCCAAAGAGATGCGAAAAGAACTGAAGTGACAGACTCTTGATTATAGACATAAACTACCCCAAGGAAGCCTACTTACAAAGTTTCGAGAACTATCTTTAAATGATGACTCAAGGAATGTACTGCAACCCCATACTTATCGCTCTCGTACAGATCGTGAGATCAGGATTAGATTTATTACATTACGCACAGAGGCATTCAAACATTCATTCTTCCCGCACTCCGTAGGTGAATAAAACGAATAAAAAAGCACTAACAACTGGTTGGATGGAACGTACCCTCTGCCACGCACGTAACAGCGGTTCACAGAGTTGGTTGTAGTGTAGACGTAAATTATGGGATGTTTTGTCGGTCATGTCCATTGTAGACTGTTAACGCCAGCCTCGTAGCAATGAACCTTTGTCTACCACTTGCCTTATCTATGATTGAGCCTATATAATCACTCCAAGAGGAGGAAAAGCCAGAAGTCCCTATGTCTACACGTACAAGCGTACCTGAAGCTACAGAACACGCAAGAGGAACATTATTGTCTCAGCAGTATTGTACCAGTTCTTACGGCATGTGTTTGTAGCTCGCTTCCGTTGGCACTGCTATTAAAAATCGCTTCTCCCATTTTCTATAATGGCGCAATATTTCAAACTAATGGAAATTTTACGAATAAAAATTACTTCTTCCTTTATAAAAAGGTTTAAAAAAATTAGCACTGCTGCTGTAGTAATTGACACTGTCTTTCGGTTTTTTTACTCGTTTATTGGTAAAATCTAAGAAACAACTGCTATAATCGAGACCAAACAAAATCCGAAAAACACCGGTTATTCAGAACTGAAGTAGCGGCATCGGTTTTAAATGGTCGTTTTTTCCTCATCCTTAGCCTGAAATCTCTACGAAGTCATCATTATCAACTTCCTGCGTCCTCCCTGACAATAAATCCTCTAAGCGTTTTACAGATTTAGTTAACGCCCCATACGCTCACGTTTTCGTTAATAAACGTTGGTGCAGTACTGAGTCAAAACTTTTCGTGGATCGTGAAATACAGCACTTTCCTGACGGCCTTGATCCATGGGTTTCAAAACACCAAATTATGCAAGAAAAGCACGATCTGAATTTCGCAAGACCGATATTTTCGAATGTCAGGCTGGTTGGCATGGAGGAGCACATCGTTTGAAATACCCATTGGGTTGGGGCTGAGAAAATCTTCCTAGATTCTATAGCAAATGAATGTCGAAAAATATTGGATGATAGCTCTGTATAAATGTTGGAACACGTGAGGCAATACTAACCTTACGACTTATCTTAGAAGAAAGATTAAGAAAAGGCAAACCTACGTTTCTAGCATTTGTAGACTTAGAGAAAGCTTTTGACAACGTTAACTGGAATACTCTCTTTCAAATTCTGAAGGTGGCAGGGGTAAAATACAGGGAGCGAAAGGCTATTTACAATTTGTACAGAAACCAGATGGCAGTTATAAGAGTCGAGGGGCATGAAAGGGAAGCAGTGGTTGGGAAAGGAGTGAGACAGGGTTGTAGCCTCTCCCCGATGTTATTCAATCTGTATATTGAGCAAGCAGTAAAGGAAACAAAAGAAAAATTCGGAGTAGGTATTAAAATTCATGGAAAAGAAGTAAAAACTTTGAGGTTCGCCGATGACATTGTAATTCTGTCAGAGACAGCAAAGGACTTGGAAGAGCAGTTGAACGGAATGGACAGTGTCTTGAAAGGAGGATATAAGATGAACATCAACAAAAGCAAAACGAGGATAATGGAATGTAGTCAGATTAAATCGGGTGATGCTGAGGGGATTAGATTAGGAAATGAGACACTTAAAGTAGTAAAGGGGTTTTGCTATTTAGGGAGTAAAATAACTGATGATGGTCGAAGTAGAGAGGATATAAAATGTAGACTGGCAATGGCAAGGAAATCGTTTCTGAAGAAGAGAAATTTGTTAACATCGAGTATAGATTTAAGTGTCAGGAAGTCGTTTCTGAAAGTATTTGTATGGAGTGTAGCCATGTATGGAAGTGAAACATGGACGATAACCAGTTTGGACAAGAAGAGAATAGAAGCTTTCGAAATGTGGTGCTACAGAAGAATGCTGAAGATAAGGTGGGTAGATCACGTAACTAATGAGGAGGTGTTGAATAGGATTGGGGAGAAGAGAAGTTTGTGGCACAACTTGACTAGAAGAAGGGATCGGTTGGTAGGACATGTTTTGAGGCATCAAGGGTCACAAATTTAGCATTGGAGGGCAGCGTGGAGGGTAAAAATCGTAGAGGGAGACCAAGAGATCAATACACTAAGCAGATTCAGAAGGATGTAGGTTGCAGTAGGTACTGGGAGATGAAGAAGCTTGCACAGGATAGAGTAGCATGGAGAGCTGCATCAAACCAGTCTCAGGACTGAAGACCACAACAACAACAACAACAACAGCTCTGTATATTGCTTCTGCTACCATTCTTTGTTGATAGATCTGACATTGTGACCTGCGCTTTCTTCCAGCTACTGGGCAACAGTTTGTGTTCATGGGGTTTACGGTGTATTATGGTTAAGGGATGGACTAACTCAGCCGCAAGTTATTTATAGTACCTGACAGGGATTCCATCGGGTATTTCGGCTGTGTTCATTTTTAACGATTTCCGCTGTTTCTCAATGCTACTAATATCTACAGTCCTTATCATTCATCTTTATAGTGTGCGATATTTACACTAGAGCACTACTCCTACACTTTCCTCTGTAAAGGAACATTTGAAAGCAGTTCAGCATTTCTGATTTAGCTTTGGTACCACTAATTTCAATTCCTGCGTCATTCTTGAGCATGTTGACACCGTCTTTGGTGCCTCTGTGTTTTGTGAATATGGTAATGCTATGGTAATCATTGAAATCTACTTTGCCCTGTACACAGCCAAATGCTTTGATCAACCATCTGTCTACATATAGCCCTCAACTCTGGTGTATGCCTAGTGCGCAGTAGTCGCTGTTTCTTTATAAGTTTCTGTACAGAGTGTGCATGCCACAGATGGCTCCTCCATAACTATCTGTTCTAAGATAGGTACGTATCTTTCCAGTGCTTTCTAAACTTAAGCCACAGTTCTCCGAGATTCTCCCGTCCAGAGTTTATTGTTTCAAGTTTCTGTTTGAGATATTACACTACTGCCTATATATATAGTCTACTCAACATGTAAAGTAGTCTATTTGTTTTCGTTGTCTCTGCTTTGCTAATCGTTGTTGTATAATCACCACTTACGATTTTTTGGTGATAGAAGTTTCAATGCGGACATCTTCAAGGAGGTCTGGCCTGTTTTTGTTCCATAAGATCTAACATGTTTTCATCATGAATGGGGTTCCGAACTATTTGTTCTAGATAGTTACTGCTTTAGGCTATGCAAGTAAACCAGTAAAAGATTAGTAGGTGTCACAGAAAGTACTGGCAGTTTATTTTTTAAAACTTAAAAACTATTGATCAGTATTATAGATCTCTCCTTAGGCAGTCTGACAATTATTCGATTTACCATAATCATGTAACTGTACATTTTACACCACTGAAAAAAAATGGAATGGGCTAGCCTTCATCCAAGCAAGTTCCACTTGGACTGACTTCAACGGTCAATGGACCTCATTTTCTATTTTCAAGGAAACGTGTTCCCTCTGTGACAGTGTGAGACTGTTGGATTTGAATGACTTACGGCAGCAGCGCTGAAATTGCAAGAACGCGTATGCGCTGTAGTTTACTCAAGGAGATTATACAGCACACAATGGTGCCTAAATCTCCTGCAGATCTCAGTAACAGTACCGTGCGTCCGCATCTGGCATGTTATATCCAGTGAACACCAGAATTCTGTCCTTGGACTGAACTGGACCACGGACTTCGTCTCTTGCAGAATACTTTATTGAGTCAGAGGATCATGTTCACGAAGGGCAGTCTCCGATTATACTTTCTTGTGTTGGTGGGAACGTCGACATTGTCGCAACAGAGGCCATGTTTCTTCATCCCCCTATGACAATAACCTCGGTGTTTACAACGATTTCGCTGTAAGTACTTTGTGTAGTGAAGGATTTGCATTCCAGCTAATGATGTAATTGTAAGATACAGAGTAATCCACTCTGACGATTTTCCTATCGTCTTGAGACGGTGAGTCGCTTTAACATAATAAATAATAATAAATATAATCACTACGATGATGGTGGTTGTGAAGAGAAGATTCTATCTCTAACCTCTGTCTCAGGCTGTAAAGGGGGTCACACAAGTGACAAGAAAGAAGAAGAACGAACGAGCATTTTAAATCCTTAATAATAGTTGCGCAAGATGACACTCTGAATACACCCGAAAAGATAATCTCAAAAACGACTAGGGTGATATAGTTAAATTTTAGGCTATTTACTCTGCAGATTCAAAACACTTAATATTAGCCTGCCCATTTTTGATGAATAAGTGGTTTCCTAAAAGAACTCTGTCAGGTGTTTTCATAGTTTTATAAACTCTACAATACAACCGCACACAAGAGCCCGTAAGAAAGGTTAGATACAAAACTACTACGGGATGATGGCTCTATAACAGATACCTAGTGTGACACTGTTGAACTCCAAATAAATAAACAAAAAGCTAGTTCTCTCTGCAGATGTTTCTGTTCATTGTGGTAGGAATGTCAATAATATAATAATCAAGAACAAAGTACAGCAGAACTACGAGGATACTGAAATCAGCCGTAAGTCTTGTAAGACGTGTATATTTCTATTGTCAAACCACAATTTATGAAAGATGTTTATATTTCGCTAATAGGATTAAGTAGGAATAATTAATATTTGTTATGTTGGAAATAATTGTGGTAGCAGAGAATGTCTGCACCAAAGTATTGTTGGCAGGAAAGACCACACATTGATATAATTTTAAAAAAGGTCGGGAGAGACCGCGTATGGATACATTTTAAGAAAATAGCGGGAAAGACTGCGCATTGATGTATTTTGTAATGGTAGCAGGGATTGTCTGCACCAGAAAGCATTGTTGACAACAGTGACAGCACTTAAGCGATCGTAGGAAGTCAGTAGTAAGCGAGATGTGAAGCGAGTCGGTAGCAGGTCTGAAGCGAGAGGTTGAGAGGAGCGGTGTGTCTGCCAGCCACCAGCTATGATTTACAAGAGATTATAAACGGATGTACAGAGACATCAGCTAACTATTATCATAAGAGGAACTAATATTATTGAATTATTTTTTTGAGAAACTCAAGACTACTGAAGGTATGTTTGCGCAATGCTAGTTGTAAGATTATTGTAAAATGTAAGTCCCATTTGCCAGCAGTATTGAATTACTGATTATAATCTATCCCAAGAACCATCAATGTAGAACTTTGCAAAATTTTTTTGTTGTCAAGAAAAAGTTTAAGTATGAATTACGTAACTTCAGTCAAATTAATTAAAGTATAACGTCAGCTTTGCTATTAAAGAATAACGTCAGCTATGGTAATAAATACAGCCACTTATCATGACAGCCCACCAGCAGCTAATAGACTATAGTAAAACAGAGTAAGTATATTCATGTCGCAGTTCAATGTAGCAGTCACATGGCGATCCAGTAACAATAAAAAAGGTAAGGAACAGTTTTGGGCTATTGCAGTTAACAACTGAGGGCCACGACGACGACACATTCTATGTTTCGTCGAAATAATCAGAAAATCACTGTTAATAAGCAGCAATTAAATTTGTATGCGAAGATTGAGAAAGAGAATAAATTTCAAAGGGAAGATTTCATTTGTTATTATTAAGCAAGAGATAGAAATCCTAAAGGAAGGTTTCATAGCTTACTGTAGAAGGGAAGGTTGCGTAACAAAGGAGATATAGAGGAGACGGGAAGGTTTCAGTCTATATGCAGCAAAATGATGACAATCCGGATTTATATTGTTACATTGGAATCTGCATTCGATAGCCTAAAGGAATCTTTCTCAGGACGTGGCAAAATCAGTAAATCATGATTTGCTGTTAACGAAATCTTATAAGGTTAACAGTCAAGTGACAGGGTCCTATTGAAGCAATGTTTTAGCAGGTTTGTTACTCGTGTTCTTCAAACAAAATAGCAAGAAAGGTTCTGTATAAAATCTTTTACTGATCGCTGACCTACCTACGGATCGTGGCACTATGCCCGAAAATAAGCAGGAAATGTGTTCAGACGTTGTTGACATGTGGCTGATAAGTAACAACAATAATGCAAGTCACCCTTATAAGTCCAAATCTACTCATGTTGCCATTGGCCGTTCTTTGATGGGGAACAGTTCTCAGCTGCATCGCTGACAGCCGTCGATACGCAACGTTCGTCAGTCCAACATAACTTTTCATCGAACCACGTAAAGTGAAAGTTCAGAAAGGACCACTGAATCGTGGCGCCACGTTTTTAACTAAATGGTTGCAGATTGTCGCATTAATAACCTGAGGAAGTGAACGCAACGAAACAAAGTCTTCATAGCTGTTAGGTACACTCTTATTCTTTTTATATACAAATCACCTGCCATCATATTCGCTGATGTGCGAAAACATTATGACCACATACTTAATATTTAGTTTGTCTGTCTTTGCAAAGAAATACATCAATAATTCTGCATATTACGGATTCGACAGTTTGTTGGTAGATTTGTGGAGGTATGTGACTCTAAACGCCTACGCACAGGTCACGTAATTCGCGTAAATAACGGGCCGCTGATTTGCGTATGCGGTGATGGCGCCCGATAGCGACCCAGACGGGTTCCATAGAATTTACATCAGGCGAATTTGGAAGGCGAGACATCAACGTGAATTCACTATAATGCGCCTCAAACCACTGTAGCACGGTTAAAACCTCTTCCCGTAGATACTCAAGACAGCAGTAGGTGAACACTCGACCACTTTCGCCGTATTCGAGATACTCGTTCGCAGGCTTTGCGTAACAATAGTTTGTCCTTTGGCAAACTCGCTTATCTCAGAGGATTACCCCATTTACGGTCCATATCTTCGCTAGGGTGATCCCACACCCGTCTCTGCTGCGCTTACATACCTTTCATAGCGCGTCACGTGCCTGAAATGTCACAAGACGGCATCCAATCTCGCGGTGGGCAGTGGTCATAACTTTTGGCTTATCAGTGTATCCAAGAATGTGAAATAACTTTCTTTGCTGACGATACAAGTATTGTAATCAATAGTAACTGAAAAATTTCAGCACATGAAAATGTAAAAATTTTCTTGAAAATTAATAACTACGTAACTCTTCAGGCTTTCCCGGCGATCTAATGACATCTTGGGTTGTCGGGTGTTCTGCCGGATATCAGCGTCGTACTTGCACGATATTTCGGTCACGTAGCTCGTAACCTTCATCAGGTGCGACCTGAGACTGCTCCTCGAGTGGACCTGGTCCAGTATTTATGCCTATGGCCTTCCCCCTCCACCAACGGCTGCAGGCGCTTCCTCTGTGGTCCGCGCCCATTCCCTGCGACCTGCTGGAGCGCGGCTGCTCCGTTTTCGGTCCGCTGCGGTTCTACGTGTTCCCTCTGCGGTCCGCGCCCACCAACCCCGCTCCTGGGGGTTTCATCTACGGTCTGGGGTACCAAGCGTTCCCCCTGCGGTACGCGCCCGCTCACCACGACCTGTTGGAGCGTTGCCGCTCCGTTTTTCGTCCGCTGCGGCTCTAGATGTCCCCTCTGCGGTCTGCGCCCACCAGTCCCACTTCTGGGCGTTCCATTTTCGGTCTGGTGCGCCTGGCAGTCCGTCAGGGAAGATGCTGAGTTCTCTCAATTTTTTGCTGAGGTGTCGAGATGGAGATGTGGTACCAGTATTTGCCAGAATTAGACATCACATCAACTCCAGAGCGGCGAACAAGATAAAACGCAGAGCCAGCATGGCACTGGTGAGAGAGAGGATTCGAGATTTGCGCCACAGGTTAGATGTTATGGCCAGGGAGCTGTTACACATTCATCTGTACATGGCAGCCTCCTTAGCAAGAGAAGATTGGGATTGGGTAGACCGTGCCTCCTGGTCTTTAGCTGAGTGTGCTAGAAGGAATGCCTCATCTTGCCAATCTGCAAAGTTTGACCGCATGAGTAAGAAAGCACAGCAGATGGAAGAGACACGCACTGTGACGAATCTGAGTGGCATACAGTTTGATGATATAACCTTAAAGGTACTCAGCAAGGGTCTCAACTTTGCTACGACCCCTAGAAACGTACCCATTTCAGGTTTCGTCAGTGCAGTAGAGCAAGTTGCAGCCACACTTCCACCTAATGTGGCAGAGGAAGTCCGCCGAGAGACCTGCAGGGCCCTCACCAAGGCCAGGCCGCCGAAATCGAACGTCACAACCGAGGAGAGGCTTGCACTCAAGAAACTCCGGGAAGACAACAGCATTGTGGTACTGCCAGCAGACAAAGGGAACTCCACTGTCATCTTGCAGCAGGTGGATTATGATGAGAAAGTACGCCAACTTCTGGAGGACCCTGCATACAGAATTCTGGAGTGTGACCCCACAGACAAGTTGGCCAAGAAGACTAGTGCTCTCTTGAAGGAAACAGGGATGCCCGATAAGATCATCAGACAACTACGGGAAAAAGCGCCAGTGCCACCTAGACTGTATGGTCTGCCTAAAATACACAAGGAGGGCGTGCCCCTACGTCCAATTGTCAGTAATATTGGGGCACCTACGTACACAACAGCCAAGTACTTGAAAGGTCTCCTGTCTCCATATGTGGGGAAATGTATTCACCACATTCGCAACTCAGAAGATTTCCTGCAACGCCTCAAGCAACTGCACATCACAGATTCGGACATCATGGTTAGTTTTGATGTGGTATCGCTGTTCACCAGGGTCCCACTGAAGGACTCACTAGAACTGATTGCAGAGAAATTTGACGGTGCTCTGTTGGACCTGTTCAGTCATACACTGACATCCACGTATTTCCTGTACAGAAACCAATATTACGAGCAAACTGAAGGTGTAGCCATGGGCAGCCCACTGTCCCCTGTGGTTGCCAACATGTTTATGGAGAGTTTTGAGGAGAGGGCATTGGAGACAGCCACATTTAAACCCACATGCTTCTTTAGGTATGTGGATGACTGGAGAAGAATGGCCAGCTGCCATTTCTGGATGTACTAGTCCAGAGGAAAGCAGATGGATCAATTGGCCACAGTGTGTACCGAAAACCAACACACACTGATTTATATCTGCAGGCCAGCAGCTGTCACCACCCTGCACAGAAGAATGGGGTTCTGAAGACTTTGATCCACAGAGCACGGGCCCTGTCAGACCAAGAGAATCTACCTATAGAGATAGAACATCTCAAAACAGTTTTCTCCAAGAATGGATACACGGACAGACAAATTGAGAGGGCACTCCAACCAGCCACTACACCACAGGTTCCTGAAGAAGACCAAGACGAAGCAAAGAAGGTGGCATATCTGCCCTATTCTGGCTCTATTTCTGCCAGAATCAGTAGGATCCTCCGTAAACACAATATCAAGTGTGTTTTCTGTCCATCCAACAAGATCGGGGGACTGCTGGGGAGTGTCAAAGACGACCTGGGATTACGAAAACCAGGGATTTACAATATACCTTGTCAATGTGGCATGTCCTACATTGGCCAGACGACCAGAACTGTGGAGATCAGGTGCAAAGAACATCAGAGGCACACTAGATTAAGACAGGTGACTAAGTCAGCCATTGCTGAACACTGTCTAGAACTAGATCATGCCATGAAGTATGAGGATACCAAGATTCTAGCACAAACACCCAGATTTTGGGACAGTATTATAAGAGAATCGATAGAAATTAAAATGGCTGACGATCTTATGAACCGTGACACAGGGTACCAACTAAGCAGAGCATGGGATCCGGCTCTGGAATTGTTAAAGGAGCAACGGGGCCAGCTGCAACACTACACAAACAGAAGAACCAGAGACATGGAGATGGAAAACGAGCCCCTGACGGACTGCCAGGCGCACCAGACCGAAAATGGAACGCCCAGAAGTGGGACTGGTGGGCGCGGACCGCAGAGGGGACATCTAGAGCCGCAGCGGACGAAAAACGGAGCGGCAACGCTCCAACAGGTCGTGGTGAGCGGGCGCGGACCGCAGGGGGAACGCTTGGTACCCCAGACCGTAGATGAAACCCCCAGGAGCGGGTTTGGTGGGCGCGGACCGCAGAGGGAACACGTAGAACCGCAGCGGACCGAAAACGGAGCAGCCGCGCTCCAGCAGGTCGCAGGGAATGGGCGCGGACCACAGAGGAAGCGCCTGCAGCCGTTGGTGGAGGGGGAAGGCCATAGGCATAAATACTGGACCAGGTCCACTCGTGTCGTGTTCCGCGCCTCGCAGCATGGGAAAGAAGCGTGCGCAGAGGAAACCTGCCGCTACGAAGGGTCCTTCGGTTGTGCAACTCACCGAGTCTGCCGACCGTGCAAGGAACTCTCGAGAAGACGAGTCGCGGCCTGTCCCCCCTTTGTACGTCAAGTGCAAAGGCGGGTGGACAGCGCTATTCGACACCATAACGAATTGCGCTCGGAAAGAGGTGGTCTACGAGTCTGTCGATACAGACTCGCTGATCTGCGTTCGAGCCGCAAACGTGGCCGACCACAGGGCGATCAAGGTCGCAGTGGCCGACCACATCGTCGACGCGCCGCCGGCGCGTGAGAAGGCACCTTCCGTAGGAAGGATGAAGACGACTAAGGCACTCCTCAGGGGGTTGCCTTGGTGCTGTGATGAGGCAGCGGTCCGGGAAGGGCTGCTGCGAGCCGGGTTTGGTAGTGCAGCCGCAAGGTTGCACAACCGAACCAACAAGAAGAGGGCGCCGCTCTATGCCGTGACCGTGCAAACGGTCGACGGCGGGAGCGACATCTTCGACTTGCGGAAGTTGCTGGGCTTCCCGGTTACGACGGAGGCTCTCCCGACCGCCATGGATCCTCAGCCCCAGTGCTTCAGGTGCCAGGGCGAGGGCCATGTTGCGAAGTATTGCCGCAACGCGGCGCGGTGCGTCAAGTGCTCAGGCGAGCACGACAGCCGCGCCTGCGACCGCGGCAGCAACGCTCTGCCGACTTGTGTCCGGTGTGGCGGCCCGCACGTCGCCAGTTGGCGCGGCTGTGCGGCTTTCTCAAGCCGCAGCCGTGCCGGGGGCGGCGAGGCGGCCGCGGCCGCACCGACGCAGCAGCAGAAGAGAAGACGACGTCGGAAACGGCGTAGGGCGCAGAACAGCCCGGCGCAGCTGAGGGACGGCGCAGCAGCAGATCCACCTGCCAGGGGCGGGGACGGCCGCTCGGAAACGGGCAGCCAGGACGCAGCTCGCCTTCCTGCGAAGAGATGTGACCTCGAACTCGGCACCGCCGTGAAGGAGGCCACAGCAGCCCTCAAAGCCGTCATGGCGGCGGAGAGGGCTGCCTTCGCAGCCGCCGTGGCTGCAGAGAAGGAAGAGGCCTTGAGGCAACTGCGAGCAGTTTTCGCCCAAGGCCTCAGCGCAGTCGTACCTGCGAACACTCCTGCGACCTCGCAGAAGGACGTTCGCGCGCCTATCCCAGCTCTTGTTCCAGCAGCAGCGCGGGTGAGAGGCGCAAAGAAGAAGACAATCGCCGCCGCAGAGGAGCCGCTGGCGACGCCGACTGCTACGGGACCGGGCTCCGCAAGGGGTCGAGGAGCCAATAGGCCAGTCTTCATCGCAGAAGCGTCGCCGCCCTGCCGCGCCGAATTTTTATGTTACAGGGAGTAAGCCACTGCGGCCGGCCCAGGAGACTACAAGCGAGCCCAGCCGCAGCACCGGACTGCCCCAGCTAACAACCACGCAGTACATAGGTAACGTTGCACGATACCTTACGCCAACCCCCCTCACCTTGCATGCTCTGTCGCAGCTAGCAAGCCGCTACTGCCCTTACCACCCGTCCTACTGTCGCAGAGGTTTTTTTCCCTTGGCGCTGGCCTTGGCACTTTTTTTCCTCTGCTCTTAAAACCGCTACCCTTCGATCGTTTTCGACCACTACTATCTCCTGATGGACCATGTTAATGAGTAGTCTTACCCAGACGCATGGATAACATCACAGCCTGCATCCTGTGACGCCTGATTCAAAACTAACATGCTTACGGAGGTGACAGTAAAACTTTTGTGTTGGTCACCACGTTGGTGCGGGCGTGGAGGGGCCCCATCCTATATAAAAAAAAACTCGAGGAGCAGTCTCAGGTCGCACCTGATGAAGGTTACGAGCTACGTGACGGAAATATCGTGCAAGTACGACGCTGATATCCGGCAGAACACCCGACAACCCAAGATGTAATTAATAACTAGTTCATTGAACTTCGATTAAACACAGCACACCTAATTACATGCTGCAGAAAGCCTGACCACACCAGTATGAATAATACCTGAGAGTGTATCAATAAGTGAACAAAATACTTTTAAGTCTTAGGTGTTTATATTGATAAGAAACTGAACTGGAAATCACATGTTACAGATCTTCTTAAACGTCGAAGCTGTGCGGCTTCTGAGTTGCAGATAATATCCAATATTGGAGATGATAATGTCAAAAAGGTGACTTAAATTTCCTAATTTACTTCGCTAATGTCTAATGACATCGTATTCTGGGCTAATTCATCATTGAGGTCGATAGTGTTAGTTGCACACAAGCGTTTAATAATGATAATATGTAGCGCTCACTCTATAACGGTAGTAGACAGCTCTTTAAACAGTTGAACATGCTAACAAGAGCCCAAAATGAAATCTGTAGTCAACAAACACCCTCATTTCAAAAACAAAAGTAACATTCATAGATATAACATTGATCTAGTGTAAGATGGCAAGAACTATGCCCCTTACATGAAGTCATTAAAGATCACCGAACTCACGTTGAGTGAACAGTAGGGCTGAACAAAAATGACTGACAAGGCACAATGCACCTTGTAGAGGCTATAGTATGGACGTATTGGAATAATTAATGTCAGGTGATGGTTTTAAAGTAATTCACACGACATGAAAACTTTCTGGAAACGCGTCAATTTACTGAAGGCTAGTTTATCCCAGGGAAGTATTCAGAGTTGAACGTGGCCAGCTGGGGAGCGGCGAAGGGAAGCGACAATAGGCAGCTTAGGGCGGCTCAAGCTCTGAGAAAGCAGTAATGGGGCGCGGCCTCCAGCTGCCTTGAGATGAGTGACAGTGAGTGGCTGGTTGACCCCATGCTGGTGTACCAGGAAGCAGACGGAGAACTTGTATGCCGGTTGATAAATGTCCGTCGTCCCGTTTTCAGTGAAACATGCGAGAAAGCCGCGCAAAGCTATGGTGGAGTGGTCAACAGAGTCCAAAATATGCGTGTTCGTGACTATCGCAACTTCAGGTCCGCAGAGTCTGAAGTAAATCAGGTGAAGAGCGACAGAATGAAATACACTGGCCTCCAATGGGAACGTAGGACCAAGGACTTTGAAGTACACTCCTGGGAGTCAGAATTCCGGAAAAATTGGTGTTTTGTGCAGACGCTAACCTTGATGGGCGGCCTGGGAGGAGCTAAACAGCAGAAGTTGAGAGGAAGGGAAATTTTGTGGGAATTTATTTACTTCCCAGAGCAGGCATTGGTCAGCACTGGGAAACGACGCATAATTAACACGACTTGTGCTTCAATTGGCGTAAGTGATTTTGCTGGAGAGGAAACCGAGGCGAAGAGTGGACTGGCAGAAGTTGCATGAGGGCTTTATTAAATATAAATATGAAATACTTTTAATTTTTAGATTTAGTAGTTAACTGTCCGGTTATGAAGTCTGGTAAACGGTTGGCCCTGACTAGTTTTAGTACGCAATCTGACTGCATAGAATAACAACAAAGAATGAAAGAAAATTTCCGTTAACACAATTAATTAATTAAGTCCCCAGCAACTATAAAACGTACGAAACCAAAGCACAAGTGTAACTGTTCTGTGTGTGGAAGTGTGATTCAACGTACACATCTGGCACGGTTCTTCTTCAATAAGACAAGAAATTTTAAATACCATTTACACTGAAGCAATTAAAAAAAAATAGAAATTCTATAATTGCGCAAGAAAACCAGAATTACACTCTAATACAAGAACATGAGCCAGATGCTTTGTTGACTGAACCTGTGACGAGGCATTGTTTAAGACATAATGAAAAAAAAGGAATTTTTTTTACCTTCATTATATATTGACGAAAAGCACTCTGATCATTACAATATCTCCATTCGAACAACATCTGCTGTCTAGCCCATCAAACAACTGCATACAACATGGCCACAAATAGCACAGCTATCAATATCCTCTCAGCAAGATCTGCACAAGCACTCACTACGACGACATCTCAACAACGACTTGACTCCTATCACTTCTCAACAAGCACTCACTACTGCCACATCTCGACAGGCACTGCCAGTGGAGGCGGCGGAATAAAACTCTTTGGCGCAATCTCTGGCGCTGTGGCTCAGTGTAGCCACCTTTCAAAGTCTTCGTAGAGGTCTTCCGTTCCCAGCTTGCCTAGAGTGAGGACGTGGCGTTCTTTACTCAGCTTGCCTCAGAAAGAGCGAGCATCTCTGCAGTTTAGGACTTAGCAAATGGAACGATTGAGCTTGGAGATAGAAAGTTTTGGTTCAGCTATGTACTGAGCAAGATAGCTAGGAGTGAATAGACGAGCTTAGTTTTGCAGCACCACGAGGCCGGCCGATGTCCCCACAACGACGACGTCCTGCCACGCTGAATTCGGTGTTATTGCACCCGCTCCAGCTGATTAATTTGTTGGATCACGTCGGCAAAGTTTCCACGATGGTTTCATGGGCCGTGTATTGGGGAATTCTTCTCGCACTTCGCAATACGACTGGGTCAGTCGATAGGAATTAATTTTGTTTTATTGCGCCTTACTCCACGTAAACGCAATTTATTACCACTGCCTAATTGGAGAGCATTGTAATGTGTTGATTGAAGATCGGGAGTTAAAATAAATTTGTGCTAATCGACTGCATCTGTTTTCAATCAAGTAGTTGAAATCCCAAGTCACTTTCTTAATTAATTTTATGTTCAACATTTACATACATCAATACGATCATAGTTCCGGAACCCGACAGACCCGAGTGGCTCGATGAGTTACTGCAGAAATTCCATGGAGTTTTGGTGTTTTCCTCTCTGGATTTGAAATCCAGCTTCTGGCAAATCGAGTTGGATCCAGAATGTACATTTTTTGGGTCATGTCATCTCAGGGGAAGGAATTATGCCAGACCACGAGCAGATGAGGGTAATGGCAGAATTTGCAACGCCTACCACAAGGAAACAGCTGAGAGGCTTTCTCCGTATCGTGAATTTTTACAAATAATTCATATATATATATATATAGAGGCACTGGCGACACCACGACTGTGTCAATTAACCGGAAAGAATGCGGCGTGGGTATGGGACAATGATGCAGAAAGCGAATTCAGTATGCTAAAATCAGCTCTGGTAAAGGCTCCGATTCTGTCACATCCTGATCTGGCGCATGACTTCTGTATGGCCACGGATAGCGCGAAAACCGGGCTAGGCGTAATGGTCTTCCAAGAATATGAAGAAGATGGAGTAAAGATACACAAAACGATCGCGTTTGGGAGTCGGGTGCTGAGTAAAAGCGAAAGGAACTACTCAGTAACCGAACTGGAGGCCCTCGCGATAGTATGGGGGTTCCAGAAGTTCAAGTACTTTTTATTCGGACGTAAGACACATGTCTATACCGACCATCGAGCTCTTGAGTTCTTACTTACGGCTAAATTAACGCATGGCAGGCTTGCGAGATGGGTTGCTGTCCTCCAGGAATTCAATTTCACAATAGTCTTCGTACCGGGAACCACAAATGTAATAGTGGATGCACTATCCCGTTCCCTTCTGGGGATAAGCGATTTTGAGGCTGAAGAACTGGAACAAGAACATTTCTCCTTGTTCTATCTACGAAAAGTGGCATTTGAAAATTATATCACAGTGACAATGCGTGATATTGGGCGAGAACAACACAAAGATCCTGTGTTGAGAGGAATAAAAGAAAAGTGGAAAGATAGAACGCAAGCCAGGCTTAGTCAGCATTATCTGTTAAGAAATGGGGTACTGTTTTACAGAAGAAATCCGGGTGAGACGTTGTGGGTCGTGTGTGTGCCAGAGGAATTAATAAACAAGCTCATCTGGTATACACATCTCAGTTATGCCCACTTCGGACCCAGGAAGTGCTTCTTGAAACTAATAAGCGTCTGTCACTTCATAAACACGGAGAGACGAATACGCAAGGTTCTCGCTGTATGTAAGAAGTGTCAGAAGGCGAAAACCAGTACTGCAGCCATTCAGAAGCCTCTGTACCCCATTATTCCGGAGAAATTAAGACAAACAGCGGCGACGGACATGATGGGTCCGTTACCAACCACATAAAGGGGTTATAGATACATCATGGTGGTCTTAGAATTAACGTCTAAGTACGTCACCCTGACACCATTGAAAAGAGCAACCGGGACAACGGTGAGCAGGGCGCTGCGTAGAGATTTCTTGGCACAGGTAGGGCCAGTACAGTATATTTTGTCGGACAATGGGCCACAGTACGGGTCGGAGGTATGGAAGAGAATACTTGAAAGTCATGGAATTAAACCAGTTTTCATATCCCGCTTCCACCCCAGTTCTAATCCCTCTGAAAGAACAATGGAGGATTTCCGAAACCTTTGCAGATTGTGCTGCAGTAAGAAGCACGACACATGGGACATCTTCATCAAAGATTTCCAGGAGGTAAATAATGAGATACCCCACAGCACCACACTGTTAGCTCCAATTATGGTACTAAAGAACCGGGACCCGCCGGACAGACTCCGTCAGTTAGTGGAGTTTCCTCCAAGAACACGGCAGCGACATGGGACCGTCGGGGAGGAAGCCCTACAAAATATCCGACGTGCGGGCGAGAAGCGCAAAGCACGAGCGGATAAAGGGGCGTGAGTACGACAATTTGTGGTTGGGGAAAAGGTACTCATTAAGACACACCGACTGTCAAACAATCTAAGGAAGTTGTGCCACAAATTCTTCGCCGCGAATAGCGGGCCTGTGCTCGTGCGGAGAATAGCGCATGCCAAAGCAGTGGAAGTAGAATCCATAAAAACAGGAAAATCGCTGAGAGTGCATCCGATAGCACATGTAAAGGCATTTGTGGAATGATGAACTGCAGACTTTGTACATGGAATTGTAGTAAATATAGGCTTAGAATAAGGATTTTTGTTAAAGTGTCTTGTTTGTTTGTGTATATACTGATCTTAGTGGTAGAATTTCTCGTTTATATGTGCCGATATTTTGTGTTTTTATTATTAATAATGATATCTCGCCTCTCGATGTCGTGAAAGCGAAGTGCACTAGATTATTTTGTAAAAACACATGATTAAATAATGGAAAACAAGTATTTCTGTGCGTACCCCTAGAAAAAGATAGATTAGGAACTCTGTAAATTACAGAAAAGTTCCCCGTAATTGTATCTCCGTCATTGGAGAACATATTTAAGGTGGTCAGTCCCGTAGGTCGTTACGAGGACGCACCGACGCATCTCGTATGCCCCTGAATACGTAAAAGGTGGACTGCTATGCGCAGTTGCGTGAATTAGCACACCAAGTGCATGTTAAATTGAACCAGATGTAATCATCTACAGAGCGAACAGCAGCATTGATACGCCAGAAATACTTGTTGATACCAAGATAGTGTAACAAATGCGAGTGTGAGCAGCGAGCTATATTTGTGTTGTGCCATTGTAACATTGCTAATCCGAAATATTTTCACAGGTCTTATAAAACAATTCGTGACAAAAGGAGAAAACGGGAAGAAAATAGAGGAGAGAAGAAGTGTCGCAATAGAACGCGATAAAGGACGCTATCCAAACTTCCAACCAAAATCTTGGTAAGACTGACACATGTTTGTTGTGTTTTATACATATTCGCAGGCACAATAAGAGGGACGTCTGCCACATAGGCAATTCAGAAGAAAAAACAAGATTAGAGATAAAAAAGTAGTAAATATTAGATATGTAGTCGGGTTGGCTAGCACCATGTTAGTCGTAGGAATTGGTAGTTAGAAATGGTGATGGGATCCTGTCCAGATAATCTTGATACCCTATCCCTTGATTGTGTGTGTGTGTGAATGACTGTGAAGCAAGTTGTCTTGTACATTTTTATGTTTATGTATAAAAAAGTTCTCTTACATTTCTGTTTTAATTGATCGTGAAGTTGATTTACAAACAAGTAAAATTATTTCTTTTGTAATGAAACAAGTTCATTGTCTTCAATCAAATGTAAAAAAGAACGTATGGTACTGATGGTTAAACATGAGCACTTTCCATGTACTAAAATTAGTTGTCTTAGTGTGTTAAGGAGGCGTAACTGAGCAAGAGGGAGTTGAAGCAACGACACCTGGCACACCACACACGAGCTGACAAGGAACGAGGACGACAGCAATGACGGGAGCACACAGCTGACCATGGTGATGGCATGAAGACCACGCCCCGAATCGACGGGGACGGTGGTCAACTCAGCAGCCAAGGAGAGGTGACATCCAGCACCTCTGTGTACGACAAAGAGGTCGGTCCTGGTCTCTGTACACGGTCCAAAAAGGTTTCTATATTTGTTGCTCGCCGCGTCAGGTGAAGCGACAACCCAGCTGACCTTTTGTGCCTAATGACACCAACTGTGAGGGCCTGAGCAAAAAATAGGCTCTTGTCTGATCACGGTCCCTCCCTTGCCCTAAAACGTCTATAGAAGGAGCAATGACAAGTGGCTGAGCCGCGAGAGGTCACCGATCGTAGGATGCACCAATGGGGTCTTGTGCCTGTCGGACAGGATGTCAACAATGAGCTCTTAGGTGAGAGCCATCCTGACTCAAGAAGATGCGGGTGCCTGTGGCGCCATCTCGGTAATCGACGTTGCTCTCTTCTCAGCCATTAGCCATCCCTCAACTTGCTAGTCAGAACTAATGTCACTTCCATTTCTGCAAGAAACTTGTGCCGTGTGTGTGAGTGTGTCAGTGTGGATTCAAATGAATAACATGCGCCTCAACGAACGTAAAGTACTCATTTGTTCTGTTTCTGAATTATGTTATAAGAAGGTTATGATTTTATAAATGTTCCATTTGTTGAAACGTCATATATTTGTCATGCCACGTCTCTTTGTGTTAGAATAAGATTTCATACTTATACCTTGTTACAAATACACAACAGTGGTTGCTCAATACGCAATGATTCTTGCCAGTTTGGTTGTGTTTTATATATATAAAAAGGTACATGTGTGTACACAATCCAGACACTGGACTGGGCCAGACCTTGTTGAATTGTGTAAAGATGACACTTACACCATGCACAATATAAACGTCCAGAGACAGTGAGACACACAAAACAAAACCTTTATTTTCAAATGGGCGTTCACATATAATTGAATGAGATCAACCACTATCAACTTCACAAAATGTTACACGAATATTGTTCATGTATGTTTTTCCTAATTTAAGTCGAATAGGGATGGATAAGTGAGAGTGAATGGACCTTAAGTTATAATTGCGGGTCTTGCCATTCAAATGACAAGCACTGAGGTGCTTAAACATGTGTATTTGCCCTTTGCAACGTGTGTCCTTGTAATATAATTGTAGTTTTCTTTTGAGTACTCTGACCAATAATTGTCTCAGGAATCGGCAGAGATTAAAGTAAATTTAAGACTAAATAATGATCACGTCTTTAACAGTAAATCCAGCCACTGAAGGCAGATACCCTAGGAATGAGTGAGACTGTGCATGAGAGAGGAGGCAGTGGTAATCAATCGCCCGTAACTAATCACGCGAACGGGTTAAGATACTAGTTATGGAGATATTAATTTTGTACCACAGGTGGTAACACCATAGGAGTCATAACCTGTACTACATAATTGATTTGAAGAGAGGGGCTATGTAAGATGGCAAGAACTATGCCCCTTACATGAAGTCATTAAAGATCACCGAACTCACGGTAAGTGAACAGTAGGACTGAACAAAAATGACTGACAAGGCACAATGCATCTTGTAGAGGTTATAGTATTGACGTATTGGAATAATTAATGTCAGGTGATGGTTTTAAAGTAATTCACGCGACATGAAAACTTTCTGGAAATGCATCGATCTACTGGAGGCAAGTTTATCCCAGGGAAGTATTCAGAGTTGAACGTGGCCAGCTGGAGAGTGGCGAAGGGAGGCGACAATAGGCAGCTTAGGGCGGATCAAGCTCTGAGAAAGCGGTAACAGGGTGCGGCCTCCAGCTGCCTTAAGATGAGTGACAGTGAGTGGGTGGTTGACCCCATACTGGTGTACTGGGAAGCAGACGGAGAACTTGTATGCCGGTTGATAAATGTCCGTCGTCCCGTTTTCAGTGAAACATGCGAGAAAGCCGCACAAAGCTATGGTGGAGCGGTCAACAGAGGCCAAAATATGTGTGTTCGTGACTCTCGCAACTTCATGCTGAATTCACAATCCACAGAGTCTGAAGTAAATCAGGTGAAGAGCGACAGAATGAAATACGCCGGCCTCCAATGGGAACGTAGGACCAAGGAATTTGAAGTACTCTCCTGGGAGTCAGAATTCCGGAAAAATTGGTGTTTTTTGCAGACGCTAACCTTGATGGGCGGCCTGGGAGGAGCTAAACAGCAGAAGTTGAGAGGAAAGGAAATTTTGTGGGAATTTGTTCACTTCCCAGAGCAGGCATTGGTCAGCGTTGGGAAGCGAGGCTTAATTAACGCGACTTGTGCTGCAATTGGCGTAAGTGATTTGCTGGAGAGGAAACCGAGGCGAAGAGTGGACTGGCAGAAGTCTCCGTAGAGGTCTTCCATTCCCAGCTTGCCTAGAGTGAGGACATGGCGTTCTTTACTCAGCTTGCCTCAGAAAGACCGAGCATCTCTGCAGTTTAGGACTTACCAAATGGAACGATTGAGCTCGGAGATAGAAAGTTTTGGTTCAGCTATGTACTGAGCAAGATAGCTAGGAGTGAATAGACGAGCGTAGTCTTGCAGCACCGCGAGGCCGGCCGACGTCCTCACAACAATGACGCCCCGCCACGCTGAATTCGGTGACATTGCACCCGCTCCGGCTGATTAATTTGTTGGATCACGTCGGCAAAGTTTCCACGATGGTTTCATGGGCCGTGTATTGGGGAATTCTTCTCGCATTTCGCATTATGCCTGGGTCAGTCGATAGGAATTAATTTTGATTTATCGCGCTTTACTCCACGTAAACGCAACTTATTACCACTGCCTAATAGGAGAGTCTTGTAATGTGATGATTGAAGGTCAGGAGTTAAAATAAATTTGTGCTAATCGACTGCTTCTGTTTTCAATCAAGTAGTTGAAATCCCAAGTCACTTTCTTAATTAATTTTACGTTCAACATTTACATCTGGTGTCCAATAGCTGAATATAACATCAATGTGCACCCCTTTTTAATTAAAAGTGATCAATTCTGAATCAATTAATGTCAACACTGCCACCGCAGTTCAATCAGGGGTCACAGTGCCTTACTACTTTCTTTGCGATATCCGATATTGCGGCAGTTCTGCACTCTCTGTTGATGTGTTAGTCAATTAGCTGGGGTGAACACACGCCAAAACCAGATAAGTGAGGGGTGGGGTGTTACACTAGAAATGATTTGTGCTATCTCTTAGTCAGCCTTAGTGCGTCACAGTAATGAACGAGTTATTAAGCAATAAAAATCTCTGACCGTCTACCCAGTGACGTAAAGAATTTAATAGATGGTAAAATTAACTTATAACCCAAAATGAAACAAAAGCTTCATAACAACCACTTATAATCTATTATAATCTATTTTGTAGAATAATTTGTGAGTATGAAGCAATGTGGTGTGTGTTTTTTAGAGGGAGAGAGAGAAAAAAAGAGACTGAAGAAAAATACTGAACGAAGTTAAGTATAACTCGCTATACCGGTAAGCAAAAAATACAAAAAGTCGCTAAGGACAGTCGTGCAAATGGTTACCTTGTCGCCATAGTTTTTACTAAAAAGTTGTGCTAAAAGTGTAGAAGTGTCTCGTTCGACATTACGGCGAGAGATCGCAGTCATGCGTTTTGGACATACCAGTAACTAAACTAATTAACATCTGTAATTTGAATCACATTTCGTATTCATCTTTGAAACTATTTGTTTTTATGTCATTTGCATTCTTCCCCTGTGTGGCGATATTCATATGCCGTCTGACATCACTTGAGTCGCTGCAATCAGCACTCCTGGACTTCGCTTAGTAGCGTTTCATTCTGAGTCACAGTGAGATACTTAACTGAAAATTTCTCATAGGTCAACGTCAGAATGTGATATATGAATTTTACGTAAGTTAATTGTCTCAATCAGAAGGCGACCCACATTAATGATCGATTTCTTTTTAAGAGCACAGTGCGGCGCGGTAAAAATCCGGGTTTCATTAAATTTTCCTCTTTCCTTGTTTCCACCCGTCATCCAAATCCTATTTAATATTTCCCGACGTATCAAGCCAGTAAGTAGGTTGGTTGACGTCATTGTCCGACGGCTGGTGACCGATTAATCCCGTACAATACTTACAAAAACATATTGCGCAAGTTAATGAAAATGATCGGTGTAAATATCATCGGTGTAAATATCTCTCGGAGGTTCTATCTTACGCTAAAGAAGCAGTTAACGAAAGAACACAAGAAGTTCTCGGCAGCTCACCGCCGACTAATCCCCCTGCGACCTCTCGTATTTTGTCGCTGAAAAATACATCCAAAACTCATTTGCATGACAAGGAGATAGGGTAGCGATCGCGTTTAAAATAATTAACATGGCTAAATAAGGCTGCTAAGATAATTATCGAGCCCACAGTGAAGGGCGCCCATACGACAGTTTGTAGAGGTTAGGGTGGGGGGGGTGGGGGGGAGGCAATACCTTGGAGTATGGAGTATACTTAATACGTCGGAAGACGAATGGCGACTTTTAAGTAGCCATAAAAAGGTTCTAGTATGTAACCTGTTAAAAACCTGCATAATACCGACTTTTAAACCATTTTCCTGAAAAAAGTTGAATACACCATATTTCTTCCTTTCGCTGAGAGCTAGGAACGGAGCGTCTCACATCCACCCCACGCACCCCCCTCCTTGTCCTTGTTAAGCGCGCCCTTGCTAACAGTTATAGACAGGGTACGGTTACATGTTGACAGTACAAGCTCAGACTGAAGACAAAGAAAGGAGGCGGGAAGAAGACTCGCAGAGACATCTATCATTTGTTATCAGAGTTACGAATTTAGTAATTTACTCAAACAAATGTGCAGGCCGGCCGCTGTGACCGAGCAGTTCTAGGCGCTTCCGTGCGAAACCGCGCTGCTGCTACGGTCTCAGGTTCGTATCCTGCCTCGGGCATTGCTGTGCGTGATGTCCTTAGATTTGTTAGGTTTAAGTTGTTCCAAGTCCAGGGGACAGATGACCTCAGATGTTAAGTCCAGTAGTGCTTAGAGTCATTTGAACCATTTTTGAACAGATGTCCACCATGGTCATTAAAGTGTTCGCTGGATTGTTAACAAGTAACACTCTAGTAAAATGTTTTATCAAACAGATTGAAGAAAAAATTGTCTTTATGCAGAACCGGCCAACGACCTAGCCGCATTGGTAACAACGGTTCCCGTCAGATCACCGAAGTTAAGCGCTGTTGGGCTGGGGCACTTGGATGGGTGAGCATCCGGTCTGCCGAGCGCAGTTGGCAAGGGGGATGCACTCAGCCCTTGTGAGGCAAACTGAGGAGCTACGTGAATGAGAAGTAGCGGCTCTGGTCTCTTAAACTGACATACGGCCGGCAGAGCGGTGCGTTGACCACATGCCCCTCTACATCCGCATCCAGTCAGACCTATGGACTGAGTATGACACGGCGGCCCGTCTGTACCGCAGGACTTTCTGTCCTGTCCGGGTAAAGTTTTTTTATGTGAGTCATTCTGAAAATCAGTTATACAAAAAATAAAAGGTAACGCTTTAGCTTTACTCCAAAGAAATACCATCAATTGTCACAGAACTGAAAAATAAAGATCAATACAGTTGGCAAATTTGTATTTCTTTTTTCGAAGACAGGGCTTTTTCCCCGTCTCGTCGATAGCGATGCGACAGGACCTAGCATAGTTCTGTAGGACAATAAAGGGGACGATATAACCGAAATCAGTATGACCACAAAGGGAAGTGGTTTACGGTATCCTTTACTCAGCCTTACTGCGTCACAGAAATGAGCGATGTGTTAAGACGTAACAATCTTTGACCAATTACCCACTGATGTAAAGAATTTAATAAATAGTGAAATTAACTTACAACCCAAACTGAAATAATAGGTGCTTGACAATCACGTAGAAGCTGCACCCACTTCACGAATTGGACCTGCGCGCCTCTTCAAAAATGGTTCAAAGGGTTCTGAGCACTATGGGACTTAACATCTGTGGTCATCAGTCCCCTAGAACTTAGAACTACTTAAACCTAACTAACCTAAGGACATCACACACATCCATGCCCGAGGCAGGATTCGAACCTGCGACCGTAGCAGTCGCGCGGTTCCGGACTGCGCGCCTAGAACCGCTAGACCACCGCGGCCGGGCGCGCCTCTTCCAGAGCAACTTTCTTGGTCTTACCAACTACCTTTTATCTATCGGCTTGCCCATAAAATTTCAACGCACCTATGTCAGTGTTAAAAAGATGACCTGCAACTTTCTTCCTTTGCCTTTACTGCGGATGTGATCGAGTCAGCTGTTTCTGTGGCTTGAATACGGCTTGTAACGCCCACTCTACCGTCGTTGTGGTGACTAGATGAACCGTTCAGTACAGAATGCACTCCTTCCGTCACTGGATTTCCAAAAGTCTCCATTCACCAAATTTTCCTCTGTCAGTTGCTCTCCATTCGAGTAAACTGCGGTTTGCAGTATTTTATGAACCCTGCTCCTCACATTGGTTTAAGCCCATTGACAGTGGAGTTGAGCTTACTAAAGCTGCAAAATTACAGTGAATTTGGTATCGTCCATATCTTCGATACGTAGCCCATATTTTTATGGCACAGACTATTACTACGTAGCCTTCGGAAAGACGCTTTCGGTGTTAATACCTGACGGTTTGAGCGCCTCTGCGCGGCTGGTACCACCTCAAGTGCCAGACGGTAGGTGTGCAAGATGTAAATGAACTGCCTCATTGAAAGATACAGTCACTATTTTCGAATCGCAGTCACTATGCAACTGAACAGTAAAACTGTAAACGAAATGCACTTTCCTCTACGTGGACCAAAAATCGAAGTTCTTTGTACACGACGTTTCTAAAGTTCCTCTTCCAACACCAAGGACGTGTAAGGTGCTCTGGACAGATAGTGGCTCGAGTAGGAGCCCATGACCGGAAAGGTATTTTTGTATTCTACGGGAGAAACCATGCAAAGCGATGTGGTCCAGTTTACTGCATCTTCTGTGTGAAAAAGGAATAATAATTTTCAGTGTCTCTGCCGTTTACTATTATTATTACCACGAACAAAATAGTGCAATAGCAGCTGGAGATCCTAACTACTGCTACAACAGTACAATGTGATGTGGCTAGTTACCCCCTAACACCCCGGAAGAGTGTCTCATCACTGGTCATCGTTACCACATTGGGTGGAAGCTTATCAATAATTACCGGACTTACAGAAACTACCGAGACCAATAAACACATTTTTCCATATGGTTTGAACCTATGAAACAGATTTTTTTGCACATGACAAGTTTTGGAGACCACTCTTTTTTCTTTCTCTTTGCAGGTTTTTACTGTTTCATGTGCAGCTGTATTCACAAAATACAAGTAGCAGTATTATATTTCACGTCTGAGAGCGAAGCATGTCTGCTTTCATGTTTTGTGTTTCACTAAATAAACGGGACGCAGCGCCAGCTCTATTTGACGGCTATTTACAAAACCAAGATGTGGCCTCAGAGCTCGGTTTGAGATGCTGAGAAAGAAAGACGAAAGGAAGATTACGGTTTAACTTCCCATCGATGTTGAGGTCATCAGAGATAGAGCACGCGCTCAGAAAGTTTCAAGGATGGGGAAGAAAATGGGCGGTATTCTTTCAAAGGAAGAAGCCCGGCAATTTCCTGAAGCGATTTGGGAAAATCACGGAAAACTTAAAAGAGCCGTATGCGGATCTGAACCGTCGTCCTCCCGAGTGCGAATCTACACTCCTGGAAATGGAAAAAAGAACACATTGACACCGGTGTGTCAGACCCACCATACTTGCTCCGGACACTGCGAGAGGGCTGTACAAGCAATGATCACACGCACGGCACAGCGGACACACCAGGAACCGCGGTGTTGGCCGTCGAATGGCGCTAGCTGCGCAGCATTTGTGCACCGCCGCCGTCAGTGTCAGCCAGTTTGCCGTGGCATACGGAGCTCCATCGCAGTCTTTAACACTGGTAGCATGCCGCGACAGCGTGGACGTGAACCGTATGTGCAGTTGACGGACTTTGAGCGAGGGCGTATAGTGGGCATGCGGGAGGCCGGGTGGACGTACCGCCGAATTGCTCAACACGTGGGGCATGAGGTCTCCACAGTACATCGATGTTGTCGCCAGTGGTCGGCGGAAGGTGCACGTGCCCGTCGACCTGGGACCGGACCGCAGCGACGCACGGATGCACGCCAAGACCGTAGGATCCTACGCAGTGCCGTAGGGGACCGCACCGCCACTTCCCAGCGAATTAGGGACACTGTTGCTCCTGGGGTATCGGCGAGGACCATTCGCAACCGTCTCCATGAAGCTGGGCTACGGTCCCGCACACCGTTAGGCCGTCTTCCGCTCACGCCCCAACATCGTGCAGCCCGCCTCCAGTGGTGTCGCGACAGGCGTGAATGGAGGGACGAATGGAGACGTGTCGTCTTCAGCGATGAGAGTCGCTTCTGCCTTGGTGCCAATGATGGTCGTATGCGTGTTTGGCGCCGTGCAGGTGAGCGCCACAATCAGGACTGCATACGACCGAGGCACACAGGGCCAACACCCGGCATCATGGTGTGGGGAGCGATCTCCTACACTGGCCGTACACCACTGGTGATCGTCGAGGCGACACTGAATAGTGCACGGTACATCCAAACCGTCATCGAACCCATCGTTCTACCATTCCTAGACCGGCAAGGGAACTTGCTGTTCCAACAGGACAATGCACGTCCGCATGTATCCCGTGCCACCCAACGTGCTCTAGAAGGTGTAAGTCAACTACCCTGGCCAGCAAGATCTCCGGATCTGTCCCCCATTGAGCATGTTTGGGACTGGATGAAGCGTCGTCTCACGCGGTCTGCACGTCCAGCACGAACGCTGGTCCAACTGAGGCGCCAGGTGGAAATGGCATGGCAAGCCGTTCCACAGGACTACATCCAGCATCTCTACGATCGTCTCCATGGGAGAATAGCAGCCTGCATTGCTGCGAAAGGTGGATATACACTGTACTAGTGCCGACATTGTGCATGCTCTGTTGCCTGTGTCTATGTGCCTGTGGTTCTGTCAGTGTGATCATGTGATGTATCTGACCCCAGGAATGTGTCAATAAAGTTTCCCCTTCCTGGGACAATGAATTCACGGTGTTCTTATTTCAATTTCCAGGAGTGTAGTATGCTAGCTTCTGCACCACCTCACAGTTATCTGAGACTGCAGACGTGTGTGCAAGTTGCGTTTACTTGTGTGTGTGTGTGTGCGTGTGTGTGTATTTGTGTGTCTATTGCAGACAAAGACCTTAATGGCGGAAAGCTATAATTGTGTGACTCTTTTTGTTGTGCCTACCGCGATTCAGCATCTCCGCTATACGGTGAGTAGCAACTTTCCTTCTTTAATATTACTAATTGTAGAGTAATTTACAATATAGCAACAAAAAATATTGGGATTTTACCTCACTCTGTGCTTTACCCTCACGTACCCTATATAACTTCGTCATTTGAAAGTCAAAATTTGAGTTCTGCAAACAAAAACAGTAAGCTGTTACAATTTGATGCCTAAATATGTGTCAGTCTTGGCCTGTTTATGAACCAGCTAAGTTCTAGTTTTCGTAATGCTGCTTGGCAGATTACAAATTACAGCATGCAATGTGTACTAGGGATTTAGTTAGGTCGAGACGTTAGCTGCGACATTAGATTGAGTCACTAACATTAAATAACCATTAAAATTGAAGAGCAGAAGTTTATGTGAATTACAAAGGACAAAACGGTAGAACAATATGTGCACGAAACAAACAACATTATAACACCGACAAAAGCAATCCATCAATATTTGCAATGCAGTTAAGAGATGAATTGAAAAGAGTGTAGTAGATAAAATGAATATAGCTTCATTATTCTACATAAAGCAGAGAAAGATGGATGTATGGATCTCGTGGCAGAGATAGAACTTTTTGCATATTGTGCTGAAAAACAAAATTCCATTTTGAATGAAGAACTCGAACTGAAAAACAACAAAAATATATTGAAAATTTCCGTGATATCTTGCAACAAAGATAATGCTAGTCAAGAGGGCTAAATGGTTAGGACTAGATCTATGCCATTTACAGATTAGCTATGTTTTACTTAATGGTTGCTAATGCTTCTTTACCGTTTTATTTTGTGCATTCATTGCATAGTTGCCTATAATTAATCTTCCATGCACCTGTGTCTGCATGATTAAATATTATTTATAAATATAATATTTTTGACTGTGTTCTTTATGTATATGTGTAACTAATGCTGCTAACAAAAATCTGTACGTATTGTTCGTATTTTTTACTATAATTTTCCACGGCGTGCATACAGCAGGTGTTGGATAATGGTCTCGACCGAAACTGCTCGCACAATGAAGAGTACATTGAACAGCACGTGAAGGTGTTGCGTGATATCGTTTCTGTAATTTATAAAAGCTGTGGTACACAAGTGACGAAAAGAAACATAATTCCCTATTTAATGTTCGCAGTATCTCGCAGCGATGTGCCTCTAATGTAAGAGGTTTCTGTTTGTATCTAAATCAATCCTATTAATAAATTTTCAATAAAAATAAAACTCTTTTCATTAGCTCTTGTACGAAAAAAGATAATGAAGAAAAAAGAATAAATTATGTCTAAAATTTTCTTCATTGTTTGTCAGCATCGGGTAGATGGTAAAATAATTTCCAGTACGCATAATGTGCTCCTTTGAATACCAGAGAAAGGTCAAGCTTTAAGTAGTGGAGTCATTTTTATTGCTAGCGTTGTACTTATAACTGTTTCTGTTATTTCGAAGCTGATACCAGCTACCACCGACAGACGTCTCTAGCTAGTAAAAGTCGTGTGAGAATGCTATGAGAACACCTAGTTGTTTAAATAGTAGTTATAAAATTTAGATGATCAGAACAATTTACTGCATTTACTTGTGTAATTATTTGATATGGCATTAATCATCAATCATCCCGAAAAACCACGAATCTTGCCAGATTTTGGTGGCTTGCGTGTCCCGACGGTGCAGATATCCGTACAGTTAGTGCAAACCATAACGGAAGGGGAACCCGTGGAGGGGCAGAACACGGTCCACCCACAATCCTCCTCCACTAATCGCCCCTCGTTCACAGTGTCTTCATCTTCACTTGTGTGAAGGACATAATCATCATCTTCATCAGTGAAGTCAATTTCCGATTCAGCTTTGGAATTACCTAAGAGATATAACACTTCTTCATCAGAAAGTCCATGCTGACGATACATGTCCAAAAACGTGTTTCACAGACAAAGACTGCCTGAGTGACACAACATAATCTGTGGCGGACTGGAATATACACGTGCCAAATTGCAGCAACGAGGAGCAAGTGCTCTGCGTTACTGCTCACTGTTGCCACTGTATTGTTGGATAGTTTACTTATATTCAGAAGAGAAATTACAGTGGGGTCAAATTGACCCCTTCCGCTGTTCTAGGTATACGAAATGAAATGGCGAAGAAAATTAAAATATTTTGTAAATACTACAATACCTGTAGTGCCACGTGAGCATCCGGCGCGCGGTCTTCTTGCGACCGTACATTCTCGAGACCATCGCTGCCAGCGATCATGAACAATGGCTACTTTCCTGCCAAGTCTTTCTGCAATATCGCAGAGGGAAGAGCTAGCTCCTCGTAGCCCTATTACACGACCTCTTTCGAACTCAGTGAGCTGATGATAATGGTGTCTCGTCGCCTTAAAGGCATTCTTGACTAACTTCAGCTCACCATGTCCACTTTCAAAGATAACTAACGCTCACGACTATTACAAGGCGTATTTAAAGCAAACTCGATCTGCATCCTCATAGTGGTGCTACTAGCGCCACTCTCATGCGACTGACGCCAAATCTGAACAGACGTCATCTTTCAGATGTAGAAACACGCCTACCAACTTTCGTTTATGTCGCTCAACTTCTTCTTGGTGTTGCGATTTTTCTTCCACTGAGCGTATATCGCTTCCGCCTAGTACTCGCACAGATGGAGATTCTTCTGCCAACGCCGACCAAAGACGATACTCCACCGACGCTCTTTGAGTTCCTGCAGTTCACCTCTTCTGACAGTGCCGGCATCTCCTGCAGTTACTCTGTGGGACACAGTTCCGGGAGTTACATTGAGAAGAATGCAGTTCCATCTTAGCAGTCGCTGTTTGTGGAGAAATAGAAGCAGCCAACTACGGGTGTCTGCTTAGCCGCAGTGACTATACCATAGACTGCCAAGAGACCGCAAAGTTATTTACAGTTTCACTGTATTGGTTATAGGATCTCAAATGCCAGGAATCAAACTGCTACCAAAGTTCAGTTAAAACTGTTTATTTTCACTTTTTATAAATTTTGTTGATAATTACCTTATTTTCGTTCTAGTGCAGCCCTGTAAAGCAAGTATTAAATAGATTTTAACGAGAGTGCGTACTGCTACCTTTTTAGTGAACTATAGTAGAAATAAGTTTTCTACTACATTGGAGGTTTGGGCTGAATTGATAATAACATTCAGGTACACATCCCAGTGATCTGACTTTTTCTAAATGATGAGTAAGGATTTCGGCCTTGCCCTTTCAAAGGAACTATTCAGTCATTTGTCTGGAGCAATTTAGGTAAATCACGGAAAACCTAAATCTCGATGGTCGGACACTGATTTGAAACGCTGTCCTCCCAAATGTGAGTCCAGTGTGCTAACCACTGCCCCACCTCGCTCAGTCGTTTTGGCCCTATACCTTTAGATAAAACGACAGGTACTGAGTTTAATTGAGGGAAGGAAAACATGTAAAAATGTTGCTGGAAAAAGGGAATACTGATGTCTGTAAGTTGTGTTTGACAGTGGGTGCAAATAGCTAAGCAGGAATGACGAAAAGAGAAAAGAAAAGCTATAGAGACATTCAAGAGTATGGGAAAGATAGTTGCCGCATAAAGGAAAATTAAATAAACTTTTGATGAGAAGAGGCTCAGCTCTGTGAATAGTAAGAAGGATGGCAAGTCAAATGTCAGTAAAGAAGAAAGCGCTGAAAGGTGGAAAGTATGTGTAGAAGTTGCTGGCCAGCCCTGATGTGTGTGTGTGTGTGTGTGTGTGTGTGTGTGTGTGTGTGCGTTACACGATTCGCAAATGTTTAGAAAACGTTCGCAGACTTTCGCATGGGATAAACATTTATTGCTGGAATTCAGTACCCTGCCGCTGCCTTATATTTACAGTCACGAAACAGTGTCTTTTATTCACGGAAATTTACGTATGTTTACAAAAAATAATAACATGCACCATCACCAGACCCGTCAATACAGTGAAGTATCTGTAATTAGTCAACAGCAATGTAAGGCGCATGGGAGGTCTCCCATACGACAAGCTATCAGAAAGCTTCAGTCGAATAGAGAAGGATTCAGAGCAAAAGTGAAAACGTTACTTCAGAAGTGCTGTTTGCATTTAGTTAAAGAATTTATGAATGCCGGTCTAAAATACCAAGATGAAAATTTTCTTCTGTACCATACATTTATGGCCGGTTAGTGCTTCAGATATATTTCCTACTGTGAGTCGAAAATAGCCAAGTTAAATGTTTTCTTAAATACCATTAGTTTTTAGTTGTTTTTTTGTTTTCTTATCATGAATAATTATACCGTAGTACTGTAACTTGCCCCACATCCACATCTATTGTCTTTCTCGTATTATGAGTTAATTATAACATTTGTACAAACTGTAATTGTGACTTGTCCCATATCCATAGGTAACAGCACACAACAGGATTTCTGGAATCAACAAGAATCAACTCAAATCAGTTGACCCATTTCACATCATACATACTGACATATGTGGAGCCGCCGACGCGAAAGCATTATACGAGTAAATGAACGTGTGGATTTTTGAAATTGCTCTCATACAGTAGGTGTTTCACATGATCACATTCAAATAAATCCATTATAGAATATTACAGCATACTCGTGTCTTCTTCCATAAATACATTAGTACATTTATTGCTGGAATTCAGTACCCTGCCACTGCCTTATATTTACAGTCACGAAACAGTGTCTTTTATTCACGGAAATTTACGTATGTTTACAAAAAATAATAACATGCACCATCACCAGACCCGTCAATACAGTGAAGTATCTGTAATTAGTCAACAGCAATGTAAGGCGCATGGGAGGTCTCCCATACGACAAGCTATCAGAAAGCTTCAGTCGAATAGAGAAGGATTCAGAGCCTTCTGCTTTACAGTCACGTTGATTAAATGTATGGGCGTAAGTTGCAAAGCGATATGAAATAGAAGAAGCGTTTAAGAATGGACCTAGTATGGAAGGAGAATGGTCGACTTAAGTTCTTTTTGGGAGAATTATGGGAAAGTGTAGATCATGTATAGGAGTCTAAGACAATGTGGCGTCATCTTTTCCAATACGACCGATCGCGCGATTTGGTAGATGCTGATTTAAAAACATACGAAACTCCTTACCTCAATATGTGTCTGTGTATGGCGAGGGGAGGTTGGAGGTGTTCCATCGTACTGAGAGACGTAATGTGTTTGAAGATGTAGCATCACCCATCGCAGAAGAGTGGGACATAAGAAAGGCTTGAACTTGCATTGTACCTGAGATCGCTTTTACACAGACATGATGAATAAATATAGGCCTATATCATAACTACTGCTGAAATACTTTTTATCAAATCCGTTCCTATATCTTCGTCACTATAAAATATCCACATATGCAAAATCCTGTGGGATCCCACTATTAATGCCATAGTAATGTAACTTGTAAATTTTGGTTAATGAACGAAAATGACATAGCGAGTATAATGACATTATTACAGATAGGTTCAGCTGTAATCATATTCACTTTGATCGATTTACATTTGAGCAGCTCACAGTTATTAAGAGTAAATTTTTTCCTTCCATGATAGTAGTCGAAAGACTTGGTCGCTAGTGTTTTCCTTTCTCCTCTACTTCCCATAACGCGGTTAAAAAATACAAGAGTGTGAAATGCATGTTGCAAAAGTAATTTTAGAAACATGTGTAATTATGTTGATGTGCGGAATAATTACATTTAACACAGTTGGGAAAGGCGAAAATGCCATGTAATAAATAGTTGCAAGAGACAGTACAGGTACTCCGTAGTTTCAACGAGAAATAGAGTGCATTGTTCATGGCTGGAAATTCTACGTACTGTAGATCGTTGCTTTAAGAATGTTAAACACAAAACTACTGCTCAGGGGATGCTTTGTATTACATTTAAGGTTCAGAACAGGTAACTGAAACGCACAATGTACAAATAAGAGTAGCAGCAACAACAGCTGATGGATATTTAAAATGTGATGTCGGTGCTACGACAATCACAATAAACTGCAGAGGGTAAGGTAAGTAAGTTGGATTGTTACCATTCTTAAGTTTGGCTGTTGCTGATTTAGCAGTGCCAAGTATGCCGTCATTTTTGATGACACGATTAGAATGTTCGGGCGAGATCAACAGCAATAGCGCACATTAAACTGATGGTAGGATATGAAGTGCACTGTATATAAATTCACCGGTAATTCCTTTATTTTTTTAAAAATACATAACCTTGCACTGAGCTACTCTGTATTTTGTGTGGATGGTTAAGAAAGACCGACCATAAAGTCAAAAACTCTACAACTGACGTCAGGTATTACTAGATAGCCCCTATACAGGGTCGCCAGAAACAGTCTGTAAAGCTTGCAAGACTGTTGCAGGGGAGATTGTGCTGAGAAATATTTGTTAAGAAAAATATTCGATACATTGCACCATATCTGAGTTATTTAGCGTTAAATTTAGCCAATCATGTCCATGCGCGCGAAAATTCACGCACTAAAGTGCGGTAATGGACAAACATCTGTGGGACCATGAGTTACCACTTGTTACAACGCCCATTATCAGTGTAAAAACGTGTATTTTTTAGAAGTGACGCATTTGAGCTAGGTGAGCAAAAGCTACGTTTGTCGGTCTCAGAAAATCAAACGAAGATAAAGTTTGACGAACCTGTCTATGGAAGTGCGGCGGGGAGGGGGGCTAGGGTGACGCCAAATGATCATATTTTCGCTTCCACTGGAAAATGTTCTCGAACCAGCCAGTCAAGTCGCATACAAGAAGTGACAATGATCACGAAAGTGTACAGGCATAATCAGTGGCTGTTTTAGTCTAACGCAGGTGACTCTCTTTCCATTGCTTTAAATACGTAAAAGTGCACTCACTGGTGGCTTTTCCGTTGTGTGCTGCCGTTGGTAACAGTGGATCGTACATGAAGGATAATTTAAGATTTTGTACGAACGTACGATCCACACTTCGGATCTCAAGTCTATTGTACGGTATTTTGAAATGCTTATTATTGTTAAGACTTGATCATTCTTATTATTTTAATTTCATGGTTTATTTAATTTTTGACATTGCCAGTCCGTCCATCCGTGGGATTCCCCAAGTTCATTACGCTCCAGGTGCACAAGTCAACTTGGGTTATTTCCCAAGATGAAACCGCAGGGGAATTCACCATATTGACTGCTTTGCACCCTGAACGGTGTTCATACATAAGTTAAAAATATTACAGCTAACTCTTTGGCTCAGGTGAGGACAGTGAGCGATTCATAAGATGTTAAGTAGTGCAAAATTGAGTCAGTGGGAACAGAGGAAATTAAAGTGACCCTACTACTCCCAAGAAATCTACAGCAGGAGCATTTCAATCTAAGAAGCGAAAACAAAAGTATAGAAAAGTCTGGGAAACTAATCCTTAATTTAAAGGTTGGTTGTGCGCCAGTGAATTGAACTCTGAAAGGGATAGACGTAGAATTTGTAACGTAACTTTCGTGTCTGAATTGGAATGTGTTAAAAAAACATTCTAAAAGTGAAAATCATGTCAAACCGGTGAAGGTGGTAGCATATAAGAGCCAGACAATTTTGAGTACATTTATGAAATCAACTACAAGTGATGTGCCTTAAAATAGTTCCAGTTTAAAATTTGTATTGTCCTTTAAACCTTTAATGTATTGAGACAGTGCATTATAGAGCTTAATGCCCATGTGGCTTACATGCTTCTGAGTTCGTGTTCTTCTTACTTGTTCGATGTGGAGATCATTCTTGTTCCTCGTGTTATAGCTGTGACAGTCTGCATTTGTGTGGAGACTGCTTAGAATAGCTTTGGTTAAGAGTACACATTTAAGTATATAGACTGATGGCAGAGTAAGTATTCCCAACTTTTTGAAAAGAGGTCTGCAGTGAGCTTGTGTCAGACTGTGGGTAATTATTCGAACAGCCCGTTTTTGTAAAATAAAAATGTCTTTCAAATTAGATTTTGAGCTGGCCCAGAACACTATTCTAAATGAGGCAACAGAATGAAAGTATCCAAAGTATGCCATTCTGATGCCTTCAAGAGTGCAAACATTGCAATAACTCTCAGTGCAAAGCAGGCTGAGTTAAGTCTGTGTGTAAGAAATTTTACATGGTGTTTCCAATTCATAGCTTCATCTATATGCATTCCTAACACTTTTGCAAAATGCACTCTCTCTATTAGTCTGTCATCCAGTTCTAGATTAATGTCTTTATGCTGAATCATTTTACCAAACTGTAAGTAATTTGTTTTCTTTGCATTGAGTGTAAGTTTATTTGCACTGAACCAAGTCTCAATACTTTTTAGGATTTTATCAGTAGTTGACTGTAACAAGTTTTTAAAGTCGCTCATTATCAGACTTGTGTCATCTACATATAGTACAATTTTGGCTGTATCATATTGTAACTGTAAATCATTGACATATATGAGAAAGAGTAGTGGCCCTAAGCTGCTGCCCTGGGGTACTCCTAAAGGAACTTCTTTTGCTTATGAAACTGACCTCATTACTTGATTTGAATTTACAGTGGTGAGCTCTACAGTCTGAGATCTGTTTTAGAGACATGACTCAAACCACGTTTTAACTCTTCCTTTAATACCTATTGCTTCCAGCTTGTCAAGGAGGATTTCATGGCAGACTGTATTGAAAGCTTTAGATGGATCTAAATTGATTCTTACTACACTTTTGTTTTTCTCCAAATTTTTAATTATTTCTTGGGTGTAACCTATGACTGCAGTTTCTGTGCTTCGTTTTGCATGAAAACCGTGTTGATTATTATTCCAAAGTTTATTATTGTCTAGGTAACTAGTGACTCTCAATTTCATCAGTTTCTCTAATATTTTGGAGGAGGCAGGAAGAAGTAATATGGGATGGTAGTTTTCTATTTTATGTCTGTTTCCACTTTTAATGAAATGAATAAAATGAAAATGAAATGTTTTCCAATCTGCACTGCAGTCCTTATTATGATTGAAACTGTACTTCATCAACACCTACTGACATTTTCGGTTTTAAGCTTCTAATAGCTCTAATTACTTCCTGTTCATTTGTTGAAGGAATATTCATGCTGCAGGCAACCCTTGGAGCATGTATTATTTTTTGTTTTATGAAGTTGAAGTGTAGTGAATGTGGTACATTTTAAAAATAGTTATTAATATAGTTTGCCATTTCCTTCTTTTCGATATTGCAATTTTCACTGCTTTTGAGTATTATTTCTTCCTCTTCTCCCAAGGTACTAGTTTCATTCCTCACAATTTCCCATATAGTTTGTGGTTTGTTGTCTGAGTTACTGATTAAACTATCATTATATAGCAACTTTGCCTTTGCTATTGCCTTTCAGTATATTTTTCTGTATGTTTTTACATATCCTACAAACTGTGGATTGAGCAAGTTTTAATTTCTTGGTTCAGTCTTTTCATGGTTACACTGGAAATCCTAATGCCTGTAGTTATCAAAGGTTTGTGTGCTTTTTGTTCTGAAGACTTGGACCTCACTAACTTCTTAGGGAAACACATTTCAAATTGTGACATGAATATAGAAGAAAAGGTATTATATGCATTATTTGCACTTAATTCTGATCTCACATCTGTCCAGCTTTCATTGGTTAGACAGTTAACAAAATGTGTGCAGTTTTCTTTAGAAAAAAATTCTTTTATGAGTGTGGCAAGAGGTTTTTTTTTTTTTTTTTCACATGCATTGGGGGAATGGTAAGCACAAGAGCATTGTGATCAGATAAACCAAGATCAGTGCTATTTACCTCCACTTCATTGGAATCTATGTTTGGGAATAAATTATCTATGAGGCTCTGTGATGTGTGTGTTATTCCTGTAGGACCTAGTACATGGAGTAACATGTTAAAACTCTGTAAAATATTCAGAAATTTATCTTTAACCATATTACTGCACATAAGATTTATGTTAAAATCAAAGCACAAAGAAGCACAGTATCTTTTTCATTGTACCCAATGTTTAACATAATTTTTAGTTTTGAAAAAAATTTATCTACATCTCCACATGGTGACCCGTACACAATTATTACCGTCATTTTCCTTTGCTTACCATACAACTCAGTAGCAGCTGCTTCAAAATACTTTTCTACATTTAACTTTTCAATATCACATCTCCTTTTGAATTTTATCCCTGTTTTTGTATAAATACAGACACAACCACTTCTGGCATTTTTGCCTACAGTAAGAGCTGAGCTTTCTGTGTGTCCGGGTCTCATCTCTTTCATTTCCCTCCTTTTTGCAATTTCTTTAGTTTTAGCCTACAGTTAAAAAGCAATAAATTGTGGTAAGAGTCCACATCTGCCCCTGGATATGTCTTGCAATTTAAAATCTGGTTCTGATATCTCTGTTTTACATTATATAATCAAGGTCTCTTCCATGTGTACAACCACAAAATAAATTCAGTATCAGAGGCAAAAAATGTAGAAATAGAAGTACCACAAGGCAGCATCCTAGGGCGCATATTGTTTCTTGTCTATATAAATGATTTTCACACCTCAGATGATGCAGCCAAAGCAATAATATTTGCAGATGATACTAGTGTGATAATAAGTGCACCAAAGCAATTGCTACCAACAACTGCTGATAAAGTACTAAATTACATCCACTCTTGGTTCAATGCAAACAGGTTGACATTGAATGTAAATAAAACAAATTATATGCAGTTTGGGAAAAGATGTCAAAATGTAAATCTCGATCTGGTGTTGGGTGACAAAGCCTTAGACAGAGTGACATCCACAAAATTTCTGGGGATTCATGTGGATGAAAACTTAAATTTTAATGACCACATAATAAAACTTGCACAGAAACTTAATTCATCCTGTATTGCCCTCAGAATTATTGCAAATGTTTGTACCTCAGAGGGTGCCAGAACGTCATATTTCAGCTATTTTCAATCTCTTGCACATACGGAATAATATTTTGGGGTTCCACAACAGGGCACCTAAAAGAAATTTTTTTGTTGCAGAAGAGGGCCATCCGAATAATTACTCACAATCATCCACAGACACACTGAAAACCCATATTCAAAAAGCTTAGAATACTTACTATACCATCATTATACATATACAAATGTGTATTGTATGTCAGGACCCACATTGCAGACTTTCAGACAAATGCCGACTTTCATAACTACAATACCTGTAATAGCGCAGCACTCCATACTCAGTGAACAAAAAGAACCAATACACAAAGGCATGTGAGCCATATTGGTGCAAAACTGTACAACGCACTGCCAGTCAACATCAGGCAGTTAGAAGATGATAACAAATTTAAAACAGAATTTAAAAAATTTCTAGTAGAACAATGTTTTTATTCTATAAATGACTACGTAGGTCAATAAATTTTTTCTGATGATTTTTATAAAGGCAAAATGGAAAATACTCTATCTGTACCTAATCATTCATTACCTAATCATCCATTACATTTACATACTTAAAGGACAGCTGTTGTGTGATGTAAATATATACTTAAGCAGTGTTGTATATATAAGGACTTGCTGTTTAGGGAGGACAAAACTAAAGCCTTATGAAAAACAGACTATGCATTTAAAATAACAAGCAGGGATGTATATAGGCTATATTAATTTCATTGTATTATTATTAACTTCATTGTATTATTTTGCTTTATACTTTTTTATGTATATATTGTTTGTGTCCCATTTCTTTGAAATGGCTTACATGTACCCTTGACAACATCCATACAATATTTATTGTCAACAGATGGATAAATAAAATAAATAAATAAATAAAATAAATAAAACCTTCTTTCATGATTTCTAAACCAAGTGTTAGTGCAGATTAAATCATGCTCTGTGAAAAATTTTACAAGGTGGCTTTCTATTTCATTCCTCATTCATCTATCATTTTTCCTTCTCTTCCTTTTCCTACTGTCAAATTCCAGTCCCCCATCACAATTAAGTCTTCATCTCCCTTAACTATCTGAATAATTTATATTTTCTCATCATACATCTCTTCATTCTCTTCATCATCTGCAGTGCTAGCTGGCTTATAAACTTGTACCATTGTGGTTGGTGTGGGCTTTGTGTTTATCTTGGCCACAATAATACATTCACTATGCCGTTTGTAGTAGCTTACCTGCATTCTTGTTTTATTATTAATTAATAAACCTACTCCTGCATATCCCTATTTGAATTTGTACTTATAACCCTGTATTCATCTGATCAGAAGTCCTGTTACCAGTGACAACAATCTTCACTAATTCCCACTATATCTAACATTAACCTATCCATTTCCCTTTTTAAATTTTTTAACTTACGTACCCAACTAAGGGATCTAATGTTCCATGTTCCTATCTGTAGAATGGCAGTTTTGTTTCTCCCTATTATATGCTTCTGAGTAGCCCCATCTTGAGATCCAAATGGGGGCCTTTTCTACCTTCAGAATATTTTACCCTAGAGGATGCCATCATCATTTAACCACACAGTAGAGTTTCCCCTTGCTTTCAGCCATGTGCAGTATCAGCACAGCAAGGACATTTTGATTGTGGTACTAGGCCAAATCAGACAGTCATCCAGAGTGTTGCACCTGAAACTATTGAAAAGGCTGCTGCTCCTCTTAAGGGACCACATATTTGTGTGGGCTCTAAACAGACACTCTTTCATTGCAGTTGCACCTACAATACTACTATGAGTATTGCTGAGGCATGCAAGCCAACTCACCAACGGTGAGATCCATGGGTCAGCAGGCATCAAGTGAAATTTGTGACTAGTATTAGCACTTTTTGGTAGTGAGGATGCAGCAAGTTATCTTGGATGGAGAGTCACTATGAGATGTGGAAGTAACTTCAGATGTGCACCAGGGAAGTGTGTTTGGACACCTACTGTTGCTGTTGTTTATTAATAACCTTGCAGACAGTATTAACAGTAACCTCAGACATTTTGCAGATGATGCAGTTATCTATAATAAAGTACTTTCTGAAAGAAGCTGCATAAATTTTCACTCAAGTCTTGATAAGATTTCAAAGTGGTGCAAAGATTGGCAACTTGCTTCAAATGTGAAAAAATGTAACATTATGCACTTCAGAAAGCAAAAAGATGTACTATCCTATGACTATTATATCAATGAATCACTGTTGCAATCAGCCAACTCATACAAATGTCTGAGTGTAACATTTTGCTGGGATATAAAATGAAATGATCATATAGGCTCAATCATGGCAAAGCAGGTGTAGACTTCAGTTTATTGGTAGATTACTGTGGAAGTGCAAACGGTCTAAAGGAGATTGCTTACAAATCACTCTTGTGACTCACACTAAAATATTGCTCAAGTTTATGGGACCCATACTAGATAGGACTAACAGAGGACATTGAACATATGCAGAGAAGGGCAGCATGAATGGTCATGGGTTTGTTTAATCCATTGAAGAGTGTCACAGAAATACTGAAGGAACTGAAATGAAATGGCAGATTCTTGAAGACAGAGATAAACTATCCTGAAAAAGTCTATTAACAAAGTTTCAAGAACCAGATTTAAATGATTACTCTAAGGATTTACTACAACCCCCTACATATCGTACAGCATGCACAGAGGGATTCAAACAATCATTCTCCCCGCTTTCCATAGATGAATGGAACAGGAAGAAACCCTAATAAACTGTGCAATGGGTGTACCCTTGCCATGCACTTCACAGTGTTTTAAGGAGTACAGATGTAGATGTAGAAGCAAGTAATTCCAGTTTAACAAATGTTACCTGCCATGCCATGTTGAGAATGGTCCTTACACTTTGTCTTCACTCAATTTTAAATAAAATGATACTGCATTAATGCCATATTTCAAAAGGGAAGTTGCCTGTGGTAGGAGGAGAGAAATATATCCATAAATATGTTATATTTAAAATGCTTAGTCAGTTTATTATAAATCTATTAGCTGAAACACAATCACAAACTTTAGCATCCAGAAGGGATGACAAATTTATATTTACAAAATTTGGTCACTTTTGGAGTGCTGTATGTCAGAAACACTGTACTTGTTTCACTGTTTCACCCGTTTATGGTAACAGTTTTTAAATTCTTCCAAAGCTATGCTACTTAATGTCTCCAGTAATTTTTGTTTCACTGAGCAAATACCTCTTGATTAGGTTTTTCTTCAGTGTAGAGAACAGGAGACATTTGGAGATCTAGATGCAGTAAGTATAATGGACACAAAACTGCTGTCATTTTGTTTGTGCCAGACACTGCGTGACACTCAATAATCAGTGACCAAAAGCATTGCCATGATCAAGGGGCAAATCCTTTGATCATCATAATACTAGTTATTTTTTCCACATGCCTCTTACAGTCATTGTAGCTTTTGAAGGTAGTGACACTGGTCACCTGAAATACCTTGGTTAACCATACTATAGGGTGGGGGTAGCACCTTCAAGATGGGGATAAAAAACAATATTTCTATGTTGGTTCTCACCAGGTTTCTTTTGTCACAGTTATGAATCTTCCATTGGCTCAATTGTTGCTCTGTTTCTAGGACATAACAATACACTTTTTGGTGCTGAGTCTCGTAACGGGAAACATAACTTCATTTTAGTGTGTTGTTCTGTCATGACTACCACTGCAAAATTGTGAAACATATGAAATACTATTAATCATATGCAACTGATAGTCCTGAAACACATTGAGTCTCACCTTTATCTACAATAATGATGTAGGCTGAAACAATGAATTAACGCCAGGATTTGGACGTGGGTCTCCTGCTTACTATGCCTGAGTGTGGCGTAACAGGTACCACATCTGGCTAGTAAGCAGAAGAACCAGGTTAGAATCCTGGCACTGGCACAAATTTTAACTCATTGCTTCATCCTACATCTTTGTTGGGTATCAAATACTGTTTATAAAAACTACAATTCTATCCTGATTCTTTTGTATGCATAATTCTTGCACAACAAATTCAAAATAGGGTGTGGTAGAAGCACCTAGCTGTAGAACCCATTACCACTAACCCCTTGCCTGTAACTTTTGTCTCTCTCGTACATAATTACAATTGTCATTCCACATATTCTTCATAAAACTGTTTGTTTTGAAATCATTAACAATTCTGTTTTAATTATTAACTACTGCCTTTGAGTTTTCACTTTCTGTATTTTGGCTAACTGACCATCATAATCTATTACTTTTACATCTCTTTCATACATAATTACGATTGGCATTCCACATATTCTTCATAAAACTATTTGTTTTTGAAATCATTAACAATTCCATTTAATGTATTAACAACTGCCTTTGAGTCTCCACATTCCCTGTTTTGGCTAATTGGGCATCATATTCTGACAACACATTGTGACTGTTTCATTTATTCACCATTTCATTGTAAATAAAATCTCACCAGGTTTCTTTTGTCACAGTTATGAATCTTCCATTGGCTCAATTGCTGCTCTGTTTCTAGGACATAACAATACATCTATTATTTTATAAGATTGTGGTTGAGAACATTACAGCTGATAAAAATTACAAGCATGCATCAGCAACCAGAGGCAGTAGTCGCATGTGTGTGTGTGTTTACATTTGCATGAATGTGTGTGTACATGTACATCGTCCAATTTGGGAGAAGGCCTTTTGGCTGAAGGCTTACTTGTTAATGGTATTTTTGCGGTGCCTATCTGTGACTCAACATCTTGACTGTATGATGAGCAGCAATCTATCCTTTTCATAATATTGTTGTTAAGTATTGAATAATGTTAATGGATCATGTTTTTGAGTGACTCTTTAAAAAAATAGTTCTGAAATAGCAACTTAGTGTTATTTGCTCCCTCTTTTCCTACAGTTACATAATAATGTTCAGATATAGAAATGTTTTGGAACTTGTTTTTAAGAATTTGTAAACTGTAATTATTTGAAGAGTATTGATATCATTTCACATGCTCATTCTTGTATGTGTTGTTCTTTGTAAAAACTGGTCATACCTGTAGTACTGAATTTAAGATTATTTATCACATAATAGATGCTCCCTTAATCTAGCTTCTACAGTACCAAGTTTTTACATCTACATAATTTAATATTTATTTTTGTGTTTTAAATTATATTCAGCAGGTTTAGTACATGAATGTGTTTTTTAATTATCTAATTTAGTTAATCCTACAAGAGATCAACTACTTTTTTTGCAGTCCTTTACATTTTTAGCTCACTATACTAAATACCACATCTAAGTCATACTCCACAAGCTACCTAATGGTGTGTGGTAGAGGGTATTTCTGGTAGCACTAACTGAACACCTCTCCCCCCTCCTACCCTGATCCACTAGCGAATGGTGCATGGAAAGAATGATTGTTGGTAAGCCTCTGTATTAGCTCTAATTTCTCAGATTTTCTTGTTGTGGTAATATCACGAGATGTATGTGGGAGAAAGTGGTATGTTTTCCAACTATTCCTGGAAATTTCTGTCTCAAAATTTCAATAGTAAACCTCTGTGATGCGCAATGTCTCTCTTGTAACATCTGCCAATGGAGTTTGTTGAGCACCTCTGTAATGCTCTCGCACTGACCAAATGATCCCATGACAAAACACGCCACTTTTTACGTATCTTCTATATCTCTTCTGTGTCCTGCCTGGTAAGGATATCACATAGATGAACAGAACTCAAGAATTGGTCAAACAAACAGCTTGTATGCCACTCCCTATGTGAATGAGTCACAATTGCGTAAGGTTATTCCTATGAATCTCAGTCTGGTAACAGCTTTTCCTAGTATTTACTTTATGTGGTCATTCCACTTAAGGTTGCTCAGATATTTTATGGTAGACGCTGTTTCCAGCAATTTGTTATCAATAGTGTAGCTGTGCAGTACTGAATTTCTTTTCCTATGTGCAATATCATACATTTATTTACATGCAGGGTCAACTTCCAGAGCCTGCACCATTCATCAATCATCTGCAGGTCTTTCTACAAATCAATAATGTCTTCAGGTGTCACTACTTTCTTATAGACAATTGCATCATCTGCAAACTTAAATAACTTCTGATGCTTTCTACTACGTTGTTTATATACATTGTAAACAGTAACGACCCTCTCATACTTTCTTTGGATGCTCTGGAAATTGTATTTACATCTGTTGATTTTGTTCTGTTAAGAGTAATGTGTTGACTTTTTTTCTGCAAATAAGTCTTGAATCCAGTCACACAGATCTGGTCCAGTACTCAGTAAGCTTGTATTTTTTCACTAAATGGCAGTGTGGGACAATGTCAAATACATCCCTGGAGTCAAGGTACACAGTGTCAGCCTGACAGCTACAGATTTCATGGAAGAACAGAAGAACTTAGTTTCACTAGATCTCTGCTTGTGGAATCCATGTTGATTTTTATACAGAAGATTTTTATTCTCTGAAAGCATCAGAATTCTTGAGCATAAAACATGTTCCACTATTCTATTACAGATTGATGTCAACAATATAGGCCTGTAATTATGTGCTTCTGTCCTACAATCCTTCTTGAAAATGAGAACAACCGGCACTTTTTGCCAGTTGCTAGGTATCTTGTGTTGCTCCAGTGATTTACAATAAACTGCTGCTTGAAGGGGAGCAAGTTCTTTTATATAACCTTTGTAGAATCTTAAGGATATCTCATCAGGTCCTGATGCCGTTCCACAACTAAACAATTGTACCTGCTTTAATATTCCGTGATCAATTATCACAATATCTACCATTTTGGTGTTTGTATAAAGACTGAAAGGAGGGACCAAGTTATGGTCTTCCACAGTGAAACAATTTTGGAAGACCAAATTCAGTATTTCAGCATCATCCCTGGTTTCTTCCACTTTTGTGCTAGTATTATCAGATTGTCTAAATAGAGGATTTCAAATCACTTACTGATTTTATGTAGGACTAAAACCTGTTAGTGTTTTTACTCAGTTCAGTTGACAAAATTTTACTTTCAAATTTATTAAATGGCTCTATTATTGGATTCTTTACTCTCATTTTCAGTTCATTCAACTTTTTTCAGCTAGGTTTTGATTTCTCTTGTATCTGTGTTGAAGCTCTCTTTGTTTGCGTAGCATTTTTCTGACATGGCTATCAAACCATGGTGGGTCTTTCCCATCCCTTAGGAACTTTCTCAGAACATACTTATCTAACGCATAGTGAACAACACATTTGGATTTTTTCCATTTGTGCTCCACATCTTTGTTTGCAGCACTGAATATTTGACACTCACTACTCAGATATTCTGCAATTTGTATCCTACTATTCTTGTTAAACAAAAATATTTTCCTGCTTTTCTTAACAGTCCAAGTAAATCCCATAGTCGTAGTTGCTATCACAGTCTTTTGATCAATGGTACCTTCCTCTGTGCTAAGTGATTTGATAATTTGAGGCCTGTTCATTGCTAGTAGGTCTAACATGTTACCTTCACAAGTTGGTTCTCTAGTTATCCGCTTGGAGTAATTTTTGGACAACACATTCAGAATAATGTTACATGAATCCCTACTCCTGGTATCAGTTTCGATGCATGGCTCTCCCAACCTATACCTGTCAAGTTTAAGTCACCCCCTACTACAATTACGTGATCAATAAACATATAAATGACATTCTACAAGTTGTCTCTGATACACTCCTGGCCTAGGTGGACTATAAAAGCATTCAGTTACTATTTTTGACTGATCTTTGATGCTTAACTTTACCCAAAATAATTCATATTCAGAATCCATGATAACCTCATTACATATTATCAAAGTCAATACTGCAATAAATGTACCACCACCATTGCTGACTAACCTATCCTTATGATACACATTCCAATCTGAACTTAGGATTTTGTTGCTGTTCACTTCCAGTTTCAACCAACTTTCTGTTCCTAATACACACATCAAAAAAGCTTTTCATCACCTCAGTTCTGACAGTTCCAGAACCTGTATAGAAAATTGGAATAGAGATGAACATAAACATCATTTCCATCTTTTTTACTGCTCATTAAAACCACACTTTGCGTGTTGTATCACCATACTGTGAAACCTTCAGAGGTGGTGGTCCAGATTGCTGCACACACCCAGTAGCATGTCCTCTTGCATTGATGCATGCCTGTATTCATCGTGGCCACTATCCATAAGTTCATCAAGGCACTGTTGGTACAGATTGTCCCACTCCTCAATGGCGATTCAACGTAGATACAACAGAGTGGTTGGTGGGTGATGTTGTCCATAAACAGCCCTTTTTAATCCATTCCAGGCTTGTTCGATAGGGTTCATGCCTGGTTGAGTGATGTCGTTATCCTGAAGGAAGTCATTCACAAGATGTGCACTATGGGAGCACGAGTTGTTGTCCATGAAGACGAATGCCTCGCCAATATGCTGCCAATGTGGTTGAACTATGGGTTGGAGGACGGCATTCATGTATCATACAGCCATTACAGCACCTTCCATGACCGCCAGCAGCATATGTTGGCCCAACATAATGCCACACCAAAACAGCAGGGAAACTCCACTGTACTTCACTTGCTGGACAGTGTGTATAAGGCATTCAGCATGACCGGGTTGCCTCCAAACATGTCTCCAACAATTGTCTGGTTGAAGACATATGTGATGCTCATTGGTGAAGAGAACGTGATGCCAATCCTGAGTGGTCCATTCAGCATGTTGTTAGGCTCATCTGTACCATGCTGCATGCATTGTGGTTGCAAAGATGGACCTTGCCATGAATGTCAGGAGTTAATTTGCGCTTCATGCAGCCTATTGTGCACAATGTGGGTCATAACATGGCATTCTATGGCTGCACGAAAAGCATTATTCAACATGTTGATGTTGCTGTCATGGTTCCTCTGAGCCATAATCCATAGGTAGCAGTCATCCACTGTAGTAGTAGCCCCAGGGTGGCCTTAGCAAGGCATGTCATTGACAGTTCCTGTCTCTCTCTATCTCCTCCACGTCCAAACAACATTGCTTTGGTTCACTGCTAGATGCCTGGATACTTCAAAGCGGATGTGATCAAACTGCAGGCATGGCTGAACTACAGACAACATGAGCCATGTACCTCCTTCCTTGTGTAATGACTGGAACTGATTGGCTGTCGGACCCCCTCCCCCCCCATCCCCACACACATCTAATAAGTGGTGCTTATGCATGGTTGTTTACATCTTTGGGTGGGTTTGGTGCCATCTCTGAACAGTCAAAGGGACCATGTCTGTGATACAATATCCACAGTCAACATCTATCTTCAGTAGTTCTGGGAAGTGGGGTGATGTAACACTTTGTTTGATGTGTGTACTATCTGGGCATTATAATGTTTACCAAGTGATACCGATTCCTTGACCTTTTGTTGGATGCTCCATAGTTTATTAATATCATGTTAGTCTTTTCTATATCTGATCTGCAAGGACAAACATTGTGGCTGATGTAACTTCAGTATTGGCAGGCAATTCATCTCTGATTTCAAGAGGAGTTTCTCTCTCTAAAAAAAAAAAAAAAAACTTGTAGCCACTTCCTGCATGTAGTGCACACGTGACCAATTAAGGGAAACCTTGCAATTCAGCACCTGGTAGTGTAGTGTGTAGTGGAGATCATGAAATTTTCACCCACTACCACCACAGAGCCATCTGAGCCTCTAGTTGAGAGGTTCCATTGTGCTCAAAATCAGAGGATCACAATCAGCCCAGGGTATGATTCTACAAATTGTAAGCTTAGCCTGCACCCCACATGTGATGTTAGTTGTCTTCACCAAATCAGCCATCCACTGCAACAAACTGAGGATGACCTCAGAACTCAAGCAGGAGGCATTTTTCATGCCGACATGCACCATTACTTGCAGCTAGTTGCAGCCAGTCTACTGGCAGGACCTCTTTCAGATCACAAACAACTGCACACTGGCATTCTTTCCTGCCCTGCATGCTATTTCCCTGAGAGGCTCCTTTACCTGCCTGATGTTCAAGCTCCCAATGACTGGCAAACTCGCCCTCTGCACTTGCCTATTTGGACAGGATGTCAGCCACTAGCCCAACAGGAGAAGCACCTTGTGCTTACTCAGAAGTATTAACACTGTGTTGCACCTTGTACCTCTTGCTAAGGTGTAAGGAGCCAACCATGCAGCCCATTCCATCTTTCACCTTCTGCCCAGGGACACACAAACCTACCACTGCCTGCTGCTCAATAGTTTGTATTTCTTGAATGTGTCTAGATTTCAGGCATTCTTTTCCATCACATCCTATTATCGGTGAGGTTAACAGAAAACAGAAACCATAAGAATTTCATAATCTTAATATTGCTCACATTATCTCTTCAGCTAATTAATCTTATAATCCACCTCTTTATAAACTGTAGGCTGCACTTAATGTACCTCCACTGCTTAGCTGCAAATTGCATGCTACTGACTGATTTGCCTAGCAGTATGAGATTTATGAAGAACAGGAAAAATTTACACTAAAGTAACATGTTTATGCCCTGAAAACAATGTGAGAAGAAGAAACGATGACCTAATGCTCACATCTGGACACATATGGAAGCTCTACAGCAAGAAGTGCCTATAGCAGCTCATGTAGAACTCTTAAAAACTTATTTGTGCATGTTGGATTCTGTCTCACAATGATCAAGAGCATTTGAAAATGGAAGTCTTTCATCACAAATGGAAAGTCGCAAACCAAATTCAGTGGTCTAAGAATTATTTCACTGCATTGCAAATAATGATATTAATTTATCCATGATAAATGCAGTTTAGCTCCAAGGCTGTAGATTAAACTACTTGAAGAAAAAATGTTGCAGCCAGCCACCTATATTAATAACTTTATTTATGGCAATACATGTTTTGAGTTCTCACCCATCTTGAGCTCCTGTAATATACTTTTATACACTGAAGAAACTAAACATTATCTCACACTGAATAATGCCTAGCATTGTTGCAGGAATGTGATAAGGCAAGGAAAGTATGTATATGTTATAGAGATGAATGGGGAATCATTCTAGCAATGATAGGGCTGCAGATTGAAAAATTCACAGATATAAGCAACTTCGACGAAGGGCAGTTTTTTGTGGCACAAAGATCTCAGAATTGGTAAAGTCAGTTGGCTCTTCTTATGCTACTGTAATGAGCATCTATGGAAAATGGTTGGATGGTGATATCTGAAGTAGGACACAAGGTATCAATTGCTCACACCTCATCACAGAATGTGGAGTTAAAGAGCTGGGTCATTCTGTAAAGCAGGGCAAGCAGTGATGTGTGGCAGATCTGGTGATAGTACAATCCTGGTGCAGGCACAATTGTTTTGGACCATAACATTCATGTCAATTGCTGTGCCTGGAATGCCATCTGAGCGAATGGCAGTTTGAAGCGTGCACTGCATCACTGGTGCAGATCAGTGGGGACATTATTATGTCATTGCAAAACATTAATTTTGACTTACATGAGACCTGTGGTAGTAATTGAAGACACCATGACAGCTATGGGCTATGAGAACATTATTGTAGATCACCTGCATTTCTTCGTGTTTAATGTCTTCCCTGATGACAGTGACATTGTCCAGTCAAATAACTGTCCATGTCACAAGGCAGAATTATGCTGCTGTGGTTTTAAGCAACCATATTTGCCCAATATAAACCTGATGGAAATCATCTGGGACACTACTGGGCATCAGCTTCACACCCACAAACAAGCGGCCCATAATTTACAGGAATTGCATGGTCTGTGTGTAGACTTCTGGTGCCACATACCTCTGGAAACCTACCAAGGACCTGTGAAATGCATGCCATGTAGAATCACTGCTGTATTGTGTTCCAAAGACTGACCAACATGCTATTAAGCTGGTGATCATAATGTTTTGCATCATCAGTATATATTCGTGATGGTGAATATATAACTGTACTGCACTACTACAAGATGGGTTAAAACTTAAAAATTGTCTTTATAGACATAATTTGATGTTGGACAATGTTTGACATGCACCATTTAAAACAATACAATGATGTTTTGCAGAGGATATTTAAATGGATACAAGATATTTAAAAACAAAGAATATTTTTAAAATGAGTAAACAAGGTAAACACTTATTGTTTTAAATAATTTATTTATCTGCCAGCATAAAAATTAAATATCAAAACTAATGTGGGAAAAGAGGTAGCAGAGGTGTGATAGCAGAATAGTGGAGATACAATTTCCACACTGTTTATTACTGAGCACAATATACATAGTTCGAGTAATCATTACAAGTATACAGAGCATTCCAAATCTCTTTGCCTTCTGGAGCAGCAATCTTCCTTTTCTCCAGTCAGAGATGGTACACCACCTGCTGTGTTGGGGCATCATCTGTCGGAAGTGATGTAGACAGCTGTGTGATGGTGGATGTGATGGAAGACACATTGTAGTCAGCAAAGTGCAAAACCTGCAGCATCGGTGGTGCAGCAAACAGGCTGTTGCCGGCACTGTTAGCACATAAGGATGTAGTCTCAGCAGTGTCTTTAATTGTTGCTTGCTCAATGGTGGTATCTGAAGAGGGAGGCATGTTGGCGGTTTGCCTGGCATTTATACATCCACAGGAGATGTTGCAGGGCCTTTGTCAGTGTAAGTGTACCTCTGCTGAAAAATAGGAGGTGAGTCCTGACGTTTCAACTTCTGGAAGGACAGGAGTGCTGTGCACAAAACTGTGTGTGATGGTGCTTCCACCTGACCACCTGTCCATGTAGGTAGCAGTAGTCATAAGGTTAGTATTGCATAACGTGACAAATATGTTGTCGGGCAGAAAATCATGGAGATTCATAGGTACTTGTAAATTGATTAATGGGTGCATAGGAGATGGTGGGGAGGGTAGTGTCTGTTGTGACAGGTCTACTAACATCCATGCCAGTTTAAGCTGGTTCACCAACTCTGTTTCTTGTCTCTGAGCAATTTTGTTATAAAAAGTGTATGTATCTCATTTTGACACATGTATTAGTGCTATAAATAGTGGATCTAATGCGGTCTTAATGAATAAAAATTCGCTTTGTCATGTGATGGGAGGTGAGTGGAGCATGGATGCTTTGTATAGGCATGTGCAAGTACTTGATTAAGTCTGATAAGTCCTGGTCTGTGGGGACTGTTTCATGCACCACGAACTCAGCAGGTAGGTTGATGGGTTCACCATTTAGTATTTCGGAGAGTGACATCAAGGTCATCTTTATGTACTGTGCAAATGCCCAGAAGAACCCATGGAAGATCCTCCACCCATAATTCTGAGGGGCACAGAAGAGTAACTTCTGTCTTCCAATGACACTGTTCCATGAGGCCATTGATTTTGGGGTGGTAGGCAGTTGTGTAGAACTAGTGGCATTGGTACAGGTGGCATAAGTCATTGAATAGTTGGGACTTAAACTCCCAACCCTTGTTTGATGTTAAGGAGGCCAGGAAGCTGAATCTGGCACTCCAGCATTTGAAGAAAATTTTTGTTACTGTCTCTGCTGATATGCTGGAAATGGGTGTGGCCTCCACCCATCTTGTCATGCAAACTATCATTGACAATATGTATTATTAACCATTTGGGGGGTGACCCTATGATGTCAATGCGTACATGCTGGAAACACTCCTTAGGAATTGGGAATTTACCAAAGGGGGGCTGTGTGTGGCAGCAGTTTTTGCCTGCTGGCATGGAATGCAAGTCCTGGCCCCTTGTGGCACAATCCCTTTTAATGTTAGACCAGACAAAACAATTCATGATGAGGCATATGATAGAGCACATGCATGGATGAGCTAGATTGTGGTGAAGGTAAAAATTGTCCTGCATCATGGATCTGCAATGACTGGTTGGACCCATCCATACAAAACATCACAGCAAACTTGTTTGGTAGCTTCAGGTAGCATGCATTGTTGCAATTGGAACCTAGTGTCTGGTTTGTTAAAAAGGTGCAGAGATTGCACTTCTGCCCATGCAATCCTATCAAAGTCCATTGGGGCAGAGGTAGCTGCAATACGGGAAAGATAGTTCACCACAATATTACTGGCACCTTTGATGTATTGCTTGTCAGTAGTGAACTGTGCTACAAAATTTTGGTGGTGGAATCTCATGGGTGCAGAATCTGCTGACAGGTTGCAGAATGTGTCTGCCAATGAACGATGGTCTGTATGTATGGTATGGGGTCTTCCCTCAACATCTTGAATATGATGAACTGCTTCATATATGGCTTGAGCATGATCAATTTGAACAATTTTTTCTGGGTGTCAGTAAGGTTTTATGAGAAAAACATCAGCGATTCCACTGATCTCTTGCTGTAAAGGAGCCCCAATCACATGATCGCTAGTATCAGACGTGTACCTCAAATGATGGGTAGGTGAGTGTTATGGCATGTAACAGGTGTCCTTTTATTTTGTCAAAAGCCATCTGCTTTTGATCTGTGCAATCAATGCATTGTTTACCAAATGTATTCCTGCAGTGCAGTGTTTGTGTGAGTGGTAGTAATGTCCAGTGGTGTGTGGCAATTGGTTCCTGTAGAAATTTATGACCCCCAAAAACCTATGGAGCTCTTGGTAGTTGTTAAGAAATGGGAGGAGGCGTATTTCTTAAGTTTTCTCAGCAGTAGGACACACCCCAGATGCATCAATGTGGTGTCTGACAAAGGTCATGTGGGGTTGCCGAAGTTGGCACTTGTCATCCCTGTGACAGGCCAGCTTATCAAGGATGATACACAGGGGGTCATCTTGGTCTTGCTCGTTTTGCAGAAAGATTATGATTTCATCTAGACAGGCATAACAAAAGGGCAAATTGAGCAGGACATCATTAATAAATCTTTGCCATGTTTGTGGCACATTTTTTAGTCCACACAGCTTATAGAGGCGCTCAGAGAGACGAAATGGTGTGATTATCACAGTTTTTGGTATGGCTTCTGCTGCCATCAGAATTTGCATTCAACGACACTGAAAATTTTTTCCCCAGTCAGGATGTGAGAAAAATCATGCAACTTCAGCATTCAATGAGTGTATGGGCGTTGAGGCAGCAGTAATCACCACATAGGTGCCAAGTACTGCTCTTCTTATGAACTGGTTTAATGGCAGAGGCGGCCTGAATATGACAGCTCACAAAAGTTCATAGACTGCAGCTTTAGCCACTTTAATTTTGTGAGGTGCTAGACTAGAGGGAGACCTGGTGTGGCTGTAATTGGTGGGGTGTACCACCCCACATGCGCAGATTGTTTGTGGTCTAATGTGATTCTCTGCAGCACTTTTGTCTGAAGTGCCTGGATTGGATTCACTCAGTGTCAAATCTGGAATGTTTATCATGAAGTCACTTGGTAAATTCGACACTCATCATGGCACAGTTCATTGCTTGACATCGGCGATGATTCAAGGTTAGTCTGAAGATGTGGCGAACAGTGAAGGCATTATCACTATATTGTTTGGCACTGTCGTATTGTCCAAGCCTTAGTAGATATTTAGCAATTTTGCAGACTCATCATTCATGGAATTCATGAGAATTTGTTGAGAGATATTGTCGACACTGCCAAAGAAACAGTGAGATTGTCCCATTTATAGTAGCAGCATTCTCGATGGTGTAACCAATGCAATAGATTTTCAACTTAAAAGCAAAATCGTGGCTCCACACGGAAGTTTGGGCTCACTCCTGTGGGAAATGGGGTAACAGATGTGTGATAGCAGAATAGTGACACACTATGGAGATTCATTTTCCACACTATTTATTACTGAGTACATAATACATAACTCATGTAATCATTACAAGCTTACACAGCATACTAACTCTCTTTGCCTTCTGAAGCAGTGATCTTCCTTTTCTCCAGTGGTAGACGATACACCACCACTCTATCTTTTCAAAATCAGAAACATTTTACAGGAGATTTGTTAATATGACAGTGCAAGAACAATCAATTTGAAATACATCCTACACTGTTACTTAAGAGAGAGGCAACTGAAATAATCAGTAATGCAGCAAAATGAAATCATTATATTACTTATCGAAAACTATAGTCCCAAGTTAACTATTGTAAATTTGAAAGCTAGTTAATAATAGGGCTACATATCTCAGAGAAAGGAAAAGAAATGTTAATTTTATGTTTTCTGCAGTAACCCTGGATACACAGATAAAAACGTTACACTGTTGATAAAATGAATCACCAACGGCCTTAAAGAGGAAGTTGTGTATAATCACCAGAATATACTAAACAGAAAAGGAGATAATTCTGCATCTCAACTGCTTTGTATAGAGTAAGAACATGCTAAGTCTTGGACTCACTTTCCCTCACAGAAGGCCACTGTTGTTCAGCACACAATGTCTGATCACATGAATCTGTTTATAATACTCACAATCCAAGCCTTTTAGTTAGTAGAACAATAGGCAACTTCCAGCAAGAATGCATGACAAGATACTGATAAAATCTCATGCAATGTCCCTATAGACTGTTCATTGTTGTAGTTATGACAATATCAGGTTAATGGTACAGTATCTGAGTATACTGTTTCATTAAATCCATAACAAGCAGTTCATTACTGCATTTACTTCTGCAGAACATGCAGATTTCTGTTGTAGGTATATCTAAAATTCTAAACCAGTATTTGTTCATAATTTTGAGGTTAATGTGCTGATTTTGGCTTGTGAGGGGTTTCACCATCTTGTAACTGGCTTTCCAAGCCAGTCACAATAATACTTTGAGAGCAGGCTCAGTTTGAACCCAAATGTTAGGAGAAGCATCTAGATCTGCTTGTACCATTGAGATTTTTGCTCCATGTACTTTGAGTATTACATCACTGTTTCATTAATAATGAACCAGTCCCAAATTAAAATAAGGGGTCATAAAAATCTGCAGTGTTGATTTGACAAATTAATTCAAATCAAATACTCTGCAGCTTTATATTTGGGGAAACTAAGTGTATACCACATTTAGTTTATCTACTGATTTTTCCACTGTGGTAATTGTAAATAGTTTTTTCCTTAGGCTTTTCAGAAGAAAGTAAATGTATTGATTGGTTTTCAGCTTCATACATACTACCACCAAATAACATCTTTCGTCCTTGCTTCAGTTGTGTTGAAAATCAGTTCCTATGTATTGCACTAGCACTAATATAAATATGTCTTCAGTTATGGCACACATTTTGCTAATGTCATTTGCTGAAGTATTATACTGATTCATATTTAATCATTTGCACTTGAGGAAGCACCATTTTCAAGTTCGTGATGATTGTTGTAGGCTTCTTTGTAGCAATCATCCACTGCTAACAAAACTGGGTTCAGAAATACCATTTTGTGTAGCCATGTCCTTTTTGTGTGCTGTGAAACAGAACATAAATTAATTCACTGATCTGAGGTTTTTCATATTTGCAGACACAGAAAATATTTCAGATCTCCAATAAATCAATTGTAACAGTTAAAAACACACAACATGAAATATTACAAAAAGAGGAAGAACTGGCCCCTGAGCAGTAAGTACATTAGTCCTGGTGTAGGGAACTCTTGCACCCATCACTCAGTGAGAAATCACTGCAGTCAGCCTCCCAAATACTGGAATAAAAACTATGTTTAAAGCATAGCAAACTAGAGTAAACGATTTATATGTGCTTAATATCCTGTTCCTATACATATGTGGAAGGCTATTAACCAGAGACAAACAGTTAAAGAAATGAAAAAATTACAAATAGTAATGGAAGCAGATCTTACCTCCGATAAGGATCTCTGGTTCATTCTCCTCATGATAAACAACAAATTCTGTTTGGAGCATTTTCACTATGCTGATCTTTGGTTTACAGAAGGAAAGTGGTTGTTGTCATTTACTGAAGTCATATGTAAGGAATCACCTGTAAGTAATTAATAACTAAATTCTCTTTCCTCCTGAGACGAGGTCACTCATGTATTATGTTATCACATTAGGCTACAACAACATATGAGGTCTATTCAGAAAATCCTGGATCTTTATCCACAGTATTTATATTTGCTTACCTTTGATTTGTCGTGCATAGCCTCCTTCAAAATACTCTCCACCACAATTGATACAATATTTCCAATGCTGTTTCCACTTCTGGAAGCAGTCTTGGTATTTCTCTTGCTGGACTGCACGAAGTGCCGTTTGCGAATTTTCTTTTATCTCATCTATCATTGCAAGTCTTTATCCTTTCAACAGGGTTTTCAACTTTGGAAATAAAAAAAAGGTTGGAAGGGGCTAGGTCTACAGTGTACAGAGGATGAGACAACACAGTGATTTTGTTTTTTTGTGCAATAGTCATGCACCATCAATAATGAATGTGTGGGTGAATTTTCATGATACAAGAGCCGCAAATCATCTCACCACATTTCAGGCTGTTTCTTCTCACATTTTCTTGTAGGCATTGCAACAGATCCCGATAATACCACCAATTAGCAGTTTTCCCTGTAGTATGAATTCATGATAAACTAATATTTCAAAGTGAAAGAAAACTATCAGCCTTGCTTTGACATTTGACTTGACCTGATGAGTTTTCTATGGTCTCGGAGAATGTTTCCCATCCAACTGTGAAGACTGAACATTGGTCTCCACATCATAATGATAGGCCCACATCTCATTACCAGTTTTGATTCTCTTAAGGAATCCCATTCTCATTTGTGCAATCCAAAAGGTCTTCACAGATTGTGTGGCAAAGGTCTTTCCTGTCTTGATTAATGAGCCATGGGATGAACTAGGCAGCAACATGATGCAATCGAAGAAGCTGTGTCAGGATTTCATGACATGATCTGACTGAAATGTTGCATTCTTCTGCAATCTCTCAGAAAGTCAGTCTTTGATTGGACTGCACAATTTCATTGATGTTCCTGACATGAGGATCATCGGTAGACGCCAAAGGGTGTCTTGTACGAGGGTCATCTTTAAGTTCCATCCATTTTTTAAACCATGTGAACCATACCTAACACCAAGTTCAGCATAAGCACTCATTGCTGTAGCCTTTCTGCATCATTTGTTGTGTCTCTGTAAAAGTTTTCTTGAGTTTCATGCAAAATTTTATGCAGCCACAATGCTTCTCAAACTCTGCCATCTCAAAATTCACATACTATTTGACACATACAACAATGAAAATTCCAGCAGCTAACATTAAACACAGGTGTGTGCAGGAGTGCCAACCTCATATGGCTCCAACACACCGCTGGTGCAAAATTATGAATGTTCCAGGATTTTTTGAATAGACCTCATATTTATTGTGATGAACATATTAAGCAGCACATAGCACAAAAATTTCTTATCATTTCAAGTGGAAAAACCAAGACCTAATTGACCATAAATATTTTACTGTGAATTTCTATTTGATGTGACACATGATAGTTGAATTGGGGATACATGTACATATTTGCATCAAAGTGGCACTTCATAACAGGTTGCTGAAAAATATACTACTACAGTCCTGACTACTTGCTGATAAATATATAAATATACTGCTACAATCCTCGATGAAAATGTACACATAAGGAATTAACATGATGAGGGAAACTCCTTCATAGAATACAAAAAATAATACTGCAACAAAAGAACAGAGAGAGAGAGAGAGAGAGAGAGAGAGAGAGAGAGAGAGAGAGAGACAGACAGAGTGTTTGTTGGGGGCAGGGGGGGGGGCGCAGATGCACATGCGCTTTTGTGTCTGCATGCCCGTGGCGCATACACACATGCCTGCAAATACACCTTGAGTAACTGGAGACTTGATAGATTATCAAGTGAGGTGGTGCAGTGGTTAGCACACTGGACTCGCATTCGGGAGAATGACGGTTCAATCCCATGTCCGGCCATCCTGATTTAGGTTTTATGTGATTTCCCTTAATCGCTTCAGTCAAATGCCATAATGGTTCCTTTGAAAGGGCATGACTGATTTTCTTCCTAATCCTACCCTAATCTAATGAGGCCAATGACCTTGCTGTTTGGTCTCCTCCCCCAATTCAACCCCCAATCCAAATTGACAAATTATCTATAAGAAAACATAAAACAAAAAGTATGATTAGACCCACTGTTTTTCCATGGTCACATACTGAGGAGATCCTCATTGATGTGGAACATTTCAGAATACAGATCTTTCTAGATAACTTCTCTCCATTTTCTTGTGTGGACTTTAATCAGTCGCATGATGCCATATTACTTTTAGGTACTGACAATTAGAATCATGGTTTTCATGACAACTTCTCTGGGTGTACAATCACATTGTACCACTGTCATAATCACCAACATCAATGTCATTGTTCTAAATGGTCTTTATGGGTTAGATGAGTAACAAACTCAGATCTTATATATTGAGATTTCATTCATTTCATAATACACATAAGCCAAGCCTTGTAGTTAGTAGAATGATAGGCAATTTCCAGAAAGAATGCATGACAAGATACTGATAAAATCTCACTGTAACATCCTTATAAACTGTTCATTACTGCAATTATGACAATAACAGATTAATGGTACAGTAGCTGAGTATACTGTTTCATTATACTGATAACATGTAATTTGTTGCTGGCCTTACTTCTGCAAAATTATGCAGATTGCTCTTATAAGTATATTTAAAAGTCTAAAAGTCTAAAACCAGTATTTGTTCATCATTTTCAACACAATGGGCTGGTGTTAGTTTGTGAGAGGTATCAGCATCTTGTAACAGGTTTTCCAAGCCAGTCACAATGGAAGTTTGAGACCAGGTGCAGAATGTTAGGAGAAGCATCTAGCATCTGCTTGTACCAAGTACTCTGAGCATTACATCACTGCTTCATTAATAATGAACAAGTCCCAATTTAACATAAGGGGTCATAAAAACCTACAGTGTTGAGTTGACAAATCAATTCAGAGAAAATACTATGCAGCTTTCTTTTTGAGGAACTAAGAGCATTGGTTTATCTATTGAATTTGTCACTGTTGGAGTTATAGATAGTTGTGTACTTCGGCTTTACAGAAGAAAGTAAGTTTCAGCACACATTTTGCTAATCTCATTTGTCAAAGTATTATACTGATTCATATTCAAACATTTGCACTTGAGCAAGTACTGTTTTCAAGTTCATGAGGATTCCTGTAATACAGTACTTAAAAGGAGATTTAAATCTAATTGTCATGGGGGACTGGAATGCAGTTGTAGGGGAAGGAGTATAAGATAAGGTTACTGAAGAATATGGGCTTGAGACAAAGAATGAGTGAGGAGAAAGATTAATTGAGCTCTATTATAAATTTTAGCTAGTAATGGTGAATACTGTGTTCAAGTATCACAAGAGGAGGGGATATACTAGGAAAAGACCAGGTGATGCAGGAAGATTTGAGTTAGATTACATTATGGGCCAACAGAGATTCTAAAATCAGATACTGGATTGTAAGGAATATCCAGGAGCAGATATTAACTCTGATCACAATTTAGTAGTGATGAAGATTAGACTGAAGTTTAAGAGATTAGTAAGGAAGCATCAATACGCAAAGAAGTGGGATATGGAAGTACTAAGAAATGATGAGATAAGCTCAAATTTCTCTGAGGCTATTGATACAGCAATAGGAAACAGTTCAGTAGGTAGTACAGTTGAAGAGGAATGGACATCTCTAAAAAGGTCAGTCACAGAAGTTCGAAAGAAAAACATAGGTACAAAGTAGGTAACTGCTAAGGAACCTTGGATAACGAAAGAAATACTTCAGTTGATTGATGAAAGAAGAAAATACAAAAATATTCAGGGTATTCCAGGAATACAGAAATTACAACTCACTGAGCAATGAAATAAATAGAAACTGGAAGGAAACTAAGATGAAGTGGCTACATGAAATATGTGAAGAGATCAAAATAGAAATGATTGTCAGTAGAACTGACTCAGCATATAGGAACGTCAAAACAGCCTTTGTTGTAATTAAAAACAGGGGTGGCAACATTAAGAGTGCAACAGAAACTCCACTGTTAAATACAGAGGAGAGAGCAGATAGGCAGAAAGAGTACATTGAAGGCCTCTATGAGTGGGAGGATTTGTCTCATGTGATAGGAGATAGGGGATCCAGGATTAGAATCAGAATTTAAGAGAGCTTTGGAGAACTTAAGATCAAATAAGGCAGAAGGCATGGACAACATTCCATCAGAATTTATAAAATCATTGGGGGAAGTGGCAACAAAATACCTGTTCACTGTGGTGTGTATAATACATGAGTCTGATGACATACCACGTGACTTTGGAAAAATATCATCCACACAATTCCGAAGACTGCAAGAGCTGAAAAGTGTGAGAATTATCGCACAGTTAGCTTACTACCTCATGCAACCAAGTTGCTAACAGGAGTAATACACAGAAGCATGGAAAAGAAAGTTGAGGATGTTTTAGATGACTATCAGTTTGGCTTTATGAAAGGTAAAGGCACCAGAAAGGGAATTCTGACATTGTGGTTGACAATGGAAGCAAGATTAAAGAAAAATCAAAACATGTTCTTAGGATATGTTGACCTGGAAAAAAGTTCAACAATGTAAAATGGTGCAAGATGTTCAGAATTCTGAGAAAAATAGAGTTAAGCTATAAAGAGAGACAGATAATACACAATATGTGAAAGAGCCAAGATGGAATAATAAGAGAGGACAACCAAGAATGAAGTGCTGGGATAAAAATGGGTGTAAGACAGGGATGTAGTCTTTTGCCCCTACAGTTCAATCTGTACATCAAAGAAACAATGTTGGAAATAAGAGTAAGGTTCAGGAGTGGAATTAAAATTTAAGGTAAAAGGATATCAGTGATACAATTTGCTGATGATATTGCTACCATGAGTGAAATTGAAAAAGAATAACATGATCTTTTGAATGGAATGAATAGTTTAAATAGTACAGAATGTGGACTGAGAGTAAACTGAAGAAAGATGAAAGTAATAAGAGGTAGCAGAAATGATAACCCCAAGAAAGTTAACATCAGGATTGCTGGTCATGAAGCATATGAAGTTACGGAATTCTACTACCTAGGCAGCAAAATAACCAATGACAGATGGAGCAAGGAGGACACCAAAAGCAGACTAGCAATGGAAAAAAGGGCATTCCTGACCAAGAGAAGTCTACTAGTATCAAACACAGGCCTTAATTTGAAGAAGAAATTTCTAAGACTGTACGTTTGGAGCACAGCATTGTATGGTAGTGAAACATGGACTGTGGGAAAACCAGGACAGAAGAGAATCAAAGCATTTGAGATGTGGTGGTACAGGTGAATGTTGAAAATTAGGTGGACTGATAAGGTAAGGAATGATGAGGTTCTGTGCAGAATTTGAGAGGAAAGGAATGTATGGAAAGCACTGACAAGAAGGGACAGGATGATAGAACATCTGTTAAGACATCAGGGAATGATTTCCATGGTAGTAGGGGGAGCTGTAGAGGGCAAAAACTGTAGAGTAAGACAGAGATTGGAATAAATCCAGCAAATAATTGAGGACTAGGTAAGTGCTAGTCTGAGATTGAGAAGAAATTGGCAAAGGAGAGGTTTCTTGTAAGCTTGTTTGTGGTAGTCATCCACTACTGCCAAAACTGTGTTCAGAAATACCATTTCATGCATCCAGGTACTTATTGTGGGCTTGGGAAACAAAAAATAATTTAATTCGCAGATTTGAGCCTTTTTCGTGCTTGCAGACATAGAAAATTATAACAGTTAGAAACACAAAACATGAAAATATTACAAAAAGCAATTAGTTCATTAGTTCTGGTGTAGGGAACTCTTATACCAATCACCCAGTTGGAAACCATTGTAGTCAACCTCCCAAGTATTGGAAGGAAAACTATGTTTAAAGTGCAGAAAATTAAAGTAAACAATTTACATGTGCTTAACATCCTGTTCAAACACATGTGTGGAATACTGTTAACCAGAGAACTGGAAACATTACAAATAGTAACAGAAGTAGATCTTACCTCTGATAAGACTCTCCAGTTCCTTCTCATCATGATAATCAACAAATTCTGTTGGATGTAGTCCTTGGAACATCTTAACTATGCTTGGCTTTAGTTTATAGAAGAAAAGTGGCTGTTGTCTCTTACTAAAGTCAAGTGTAAGGCAGTCAACCACCTGTAAGTAATTATGAACCAAATTTTCCTTTCCCCTGAGATGAGGTAACTGCTATATTATGTTATCACCTTAGGCTACAAAAACATATTTATTGTGATGAACATAGCAGGCTAACAAAACATATATATTTTACTCTGAGTTTCTATTCAATGTGACTGGTATAACTGAATTGGGGTTGCATATACAAATTTTCAATAAAGTGGCACTTTCTGACAGCCTGCTGAGAAATATATTCTACTGCTACAGTCCCTGAAGAAAAATTAAACATAATAAATTGATGTAATGAGGGAAATTGCTTGATGGAATACAAACAATACAGCAACAAAAGAACAGAGTGTGTGTGTGTGTGTGTGTGTGTGTGTGTGTGTGTGTGTGCGCGTGCTTCCTTGTGTGCATGCATAGTTGTGGGGCACATATAAATGCCTATAAATATGCCTTGTGCAACTTGAGACTTGACACATTTTCTACAAGAAAAAATAAAGTATAAAGCATTGTTAGATACATTGTTTTTCCGTGGCCACACAGAAAGGAGACCCTCATTGATGTGGAACATTTCAGAATACAGATCTTTGTAGATAACTTCTATTCTTTTTCTTGTGAGGACTTTACTCAATCACATAATGCTGCCTTACTTTTGGGTACTGATAATTAGAATTGGGATTTTTTGTGACAACTTTCTGGGTGCACAACCATATTGTATCACTATCACATTCACCATAATAAATAAAGGAAACAAGAGAAAAGTTCAGAGTAGGTATTAAAATCCACGGAGAAGAAATAAAAACTTTGAGGTTTGCCGATGACATTGTAATTCTGTCAGACACAGCAAAGGACTTGGAAAAGCAGTTGAACAGAATGGACAGTGTCTTGAAAGGAGGGTATAATATGAACATCAACAAAATCAAAGTGAGGATATTGGAATTTAGTATAATTAAGTCAGGTGATGCTGAGGGAATTAGACTAGGAAATGAGACACTTAAAGTAGTAAAGGAGTTTTTCTATTTGGGGAGCAAAATAACTGATGATGGTCGAAGTAGAGAGGATATAAAATGTAGACTGGCAATGGCAAGGAAAGCGTTTCTGAAGAAGAGAAATTTGTTAACATCAAGTATTGATTTAAGTGTCAGGAAGTCGTTTCTGAAAGTATTTGTATGGAGTGTAGCCATGTATGGAAGTGAAACGTGGACGATAAACAGTTTAGACAAGAAGAGAATAGAATCTTTCAAAATGTGGTGCTACAGAAGAATGCTGAAGATTAGATGGGATTTCACATAACTAATGAGGAGGTATTGAATAGCATTGGGGAGAAGAGGAGCTTGTGGCATGACTAGAAGAAGGGATCGGTTGGTAGGACATGTTCTGAGTCATCAAGGGATCTCCAATTTAGTATTGGAGGGCAGTGTGGACGGTAAAAATCTTAGAGGGAGACCAAGAGATGAATACACTAAGCAGATTCAGAAGGAGTAGGCTGCAGTAGGTACTGGGAGATGAAGAAGGTTGCACAGGATAGAGTAGCATGGAGAGCTGCATCAAACCAGTCCCAGGACTGAAGACCACAACAACAACAACATCATATTCACTAACGTTTTTGTCACTGTTTTAAAAGGTCTTCACTAGAGTGGACAGATTCCAAATTCATATATTATATATTGAGATTTCCTTCTGCTCCAAATGGCAGTTATCGACCAACTTACTGAGCTCAGTTTTTGATTGATTAGTTGGATGGATGACAATGGTAGGAAGGAGGCAATTCCATTTATTGACAGTAGTTTTTACATCTATTTCTGTTGTTTCACACTGATGAATGAGGAGGACTCTATTATTGCCATACTAAAAGGGGTTGTCTTTTAACCACTATCAGTCTGTAATTTGACTATTTATGACAGCTAAAAGACAATGGAAGGCCACATCCATAATTTCACATCAGGCATCCCTTGTACCTTTCTCTTAAGTGTAAAAGGCTGCAGAGATAACTTGCAAGATTGTGAAAACAGTACAGTTTTGTTACACACAATATGATGTTCTACCAAAAAGACTTAGTGTGTTGTTCAGTCTGAATGCTTGCCTCATCCTTTATGAAGCATGTGCTGATGGCTTAAATATAAGTCAAGACATGTGTGGTCATTGTTGTCATCAATAAAGCTTTCCTGGGTAATGGTCACGTCATCAGAGTTCTATGCATACTAATATTTCAGTTATTGGTGCATGTGGCTTTTTTCAGGTTGGCGTGTTTACTATTGATCCATTGGCACATTAGGATCTGATATTTCACTATGTTGGTAGTATCAAGTGCTAAAAATGTTATTGAATCCGATTTTGATTCTATGGTAGAAGTGGGACTCCAGGCGTCGAGTGTTATTGCTAGCATTCATGAGGCAGCCCCACTGGGGACAGCAGTAAACATGCTGTCTCCATCACCAACAAGCACTTTGGTAGTAGTACAGTGCTTTGTCACTGTGCTCATCTGCTTCTCATCCATCAATCAATAACTCTCAGTAAAGGGGAACTGACTCCACCTCCTACTCCTCCTACAGAATTGAAAATGGACTTCATTAACAACCAACCCTAGTGGCAGGATGGAATGTTTGTAAATGAGATCTTTATATTGTACTGACCAAATACATCACCCTAATGAATGACACTTGCAACAGCAGCCAAAACAGTGGTGTGTATAAGAACACAACTAGAGAGTCACACACTCAAACTAGTTTTATTTAAGGCTATCTGAGTACCCAGTGATGCCAAGGTATCCTCCTCTTCCATCAGCCACTCTCTGTCAATCTCCTTGTGCCCCTCTCTCTATCCTTCTCCTGCTGCCTCCTCTCTCTGTCAATCTGCCTCTCCTCCCTCTGTCCATCTGCTCCTTCACCCTCGCTCCATATGCATCTCCTCCATCTTAGTCCATCTCCTCCTCCCCCTCTATTTGTCAAGCTCCTCCTACCCCTCTCTTTCTTGATCTCCTCTTCCCCTCTCTCTGTCCATCTCCTCCTCTTCCCTTTCTCTGTCCATTTCCTCCTCCCCCTACGTCTGTTCATCCCCTCCTGCCTCATCTCTCTGCTTGTCTCTTCCTCCCCCTGTGTCTGCCCATCTTCTCTTCTTTCCTTTCTCTGTCCATCTCCCTTCCCCTCTAACCATCCATTTCCCCCTCCCCTATCTCTGTCCATCTGCTCATCCTCCTGTCTGTGCTTATCTTCTCCTACCCCCCCCCCCCTCCCCCCAACCACTGTGTTTCCAACCGCTAGTCCTCCCCTCTCTCTCCACATCATCACACTCACCTGAATGGGAGACTGGTGGTCCTTACCCCTACAGTATTTATTTCCAGACTGTAATAAATATATGTACCACATTTGATTGAAATCATTCCATGGGTTTAGGATGTGGCTGAGAAGAGGCACCTGGAACCTTGGGTTCCTGGATTCTACACTGGGGAAGGAACTAACAGTTGTGAACACTAGGTATTTTTTCCAATATTAAATGTGCCTGTTGGTAGTACCTGGAATTTTTTGGAATTTTGCCAGCCAAGTACTTCTTCCAAGTATTTTTTCAATGCTATGACTTAAACCAGCAACTTCAAATTTGAGTACTACTGCATATGTGTGTCTTAGCAATTACAATTGTGGAGGTGGCTGAGAAAAATGATGCCCAGTGAATGATATGGAAGTGAAACTGTAGTAACTCAAGTAATATGGATATGGTTCAGAATAGCAAAGTTTGTATTTGATCAGATAGCTGGGTACAAGTTTATTGTTCTTGAGTGAATCTCTGCGAGACATTACATAAAAATTGGCAGTTTTTGGGAAACAAAGATAAATAGTTATATTATGTAAAAGATATTAGGGAAAAGATTAGCGAATCACTGTAAAAGTAGAATTCTATTGAGTATACTGTAAATAGAATGGCTGTCCAGAACTAATCTACATAAGGCAAAACTTAAGTATTTCTGATATACAGTATGTACAAAAACTATTGATTAGATTTTGGAACAGTTAATTCCTGTCATAGGGAGGAAGAAGGGGCATATATTGAAGATGAGGAAGGTGGGCAGGTTACCCTAATCCCAGCTGGAGAGCAGCCCACCTGTTAGGAAGAGGAGATGAGACACTGATAAAGGGTGAGGCATCTGAGAGAGTAGGAGGTAAAAAATGTTCCATGATAAGCACTGCATCAGCAAACTGAAGTTTTGACCTGACAGAAGGACAGGATGAGAAAGAGAATAAGAAGTGGTTACATAGTGTGATTAAGATCTAAAAGGAAAGCAGATGGAGAAAAAACAAAAAGGGGTAGGCTAAACAAGTTATGGAATAAATAAGAAACTACAACAATAAAAAATAATACTACTAGCAGAAACCAAGTTTTGCAAATTGTACAACGTGTGTGTTTTAAGTAAGGTTCATTTTGTTGTAGACACCAGTAGTTCATGCCCATACCACAACAAGCGCATGATTTCAGCTCTGTAGCTAATCTGTATGGTTCTGTTTTCTGCTTTCAAAATGTTTAAGACTACCAACTCACCCACAGTGTGTGAGGTTTGTTCAGTAATACGGTTTTTGTCAGCAAGGAACCTGTCTGCTGCAGAAATTCATCAACAGATTTGCGAAGTATGAGAATGACATGATGATGACCACTCCAGTCACCCTTCTTTGATTACAAATGATTTGGTGGCTTCAATTGAAGCGAGGATTCGCGAGAACAGGCACTTCACAATAACATGTCTGTGAAATGAATTTCTTGACATGTTGAGGTCAGTGCTTTAGAACATTGTTTCTGAACACCTAAAGTTTAGGAAACTGTGCTCCTGTTGGGTCCTGAAACTCCTAACAAAGGATCACAAAAACCAAAGATTTGAGTGTGAGATGAAGTTCTTGTCTCATTATTATGAAGAAGGTGATGGCTTCTTGAGTCAGAATATAACTGGAGATGAAACATGGGTTTTGCATATCATACCTGAATTGAAGCAACAGAGCATGGAATGGAGACACACACACTCACCTGTAAAGGTGAACACCAAACAGACTCTGTCCCAGTGCAAAATCATGGTGTCAGTGTTTTGGTATAGGCATGGTGTTTTGTTGGTCAACTTCATGCAACGAGGAGCAACTATCAATGCAGAAGCATACTGACAAACCCTGAGACAGCTATGCAGAGCGATTCAAAACAAAAGATGCAGAATGCTGACAAAGGGAATTGTCCTTCTCCATGAAAATGCAAAACCCCACACTGCAGGTCAGACCTGCGATTTATTTGAAAGTTTTGGCTGGGAAGTTTTAGACCACCCGCCCTACAGTCCTGATCTTGCACTGAGTGATTACGATCTGTTCCTCCACCTCAAACAACACCTCAGTGGCAATGTATACAATGATGACGACAATGTGAAAAGGCAGTGAACTCTTGGTTATCAGAGCAGGTGGCAAGTTTTTATGAAGAGGGTATTTTAAAATTGGTTGAGAGGTATGATACATGTTTGAACAAACTTGGCAACTACGTTGAAAAATAGAGTGAAGAATGTACTTTCTGAAAATAAATTTACTTTTTTGAAATAACCTTTCATTGTTTACTTATGTTCAAATGGACCTTAATTAAAAAAACACACCTCGCAATTACTGGAAGAGGGAGGACTGTTAGTAGAGGCTTAGCCAGGTAGCTTGTCATATGTGAGAATGTAGTGGGTGCAATTTCCCATCTCAACTTTACAACTTTACAGGGAAAGTACAGCTGAGTGGGAGGATTCAGGTGGCCTCTGGTTCCTTTAGGCACATAGATTCATTAAGTCCTGATGATGATCATGTTCAGCAACTGAACTGTGAGTTCCCACATGGTGGGTAATTTTTCTGTGTCAAAGGCAAAATTTCAGGTGTTGCCAAAAGACAGATTTAAAAATTACCAAAAACAATGACTAGCTCTCATAATTGTTAGCGCCTTTCTCATGCTGGAACCTAGGAACATGATGTTTCAGGTACATTCTACTCAATCTGGGATTTGAGGTACCTGCCCCTCCATTACAACCTATCACTGTTTTTCCCTCTTTCCTCCCTAAAATACAAACTAACAGGTTTAAAAGTTATGTACAGTTTGTACCACTTTTACATGGCAGTTACACTAAGAATTTTGCCCCCTGGAGGTAATACATGGCCACCCAGTCTGTCTCCTGGTAAATTTACAATTATCCCAAGTGCATTTTATTTTCAGCACAGGAGATGCTCATTGGGGTTACCATTTATTATTATACATCTTTCATTGCTCCTTGTAATGGAACTGACAAATAGACGTCATTTTATTTTATGATACACTAATAGACGTCACTTTATTTTATTATACACTAAAGTCGTGTTATAAAAGCTTTTGCTTAAGATAATACTAAGTTAGGTGTTGCGGTCAATAATCGATATTGGAATTGTATGTTCTTTGTAGCTTATGACCGTGATCTTTGGTCTCCTACAGGTTTTCGGCCACTTGTGTGTTGGCCGCGGTTGAGTGTAGTTGTGCATATAGTTCTTGCAATAAATGTGTTTGATACGAAGAAACCGTGGAATACTGCATCATTTTTCGATAGTCCAGTAATAATTAAAAAACCCGCACGTTTTCTTGGACCCAAAGCAGCCAAGGAATCATTGCCTAGACAACAAGAAGCCACATGGACAACGCAGACACAGCAGCATCAACAAAGGAGACATCATGGCCAGCTCTACTAAAGTACTTTACAGCCATTAGCCACACCGTAACGGTGTCCTTATGGAGTTAACTTTTCCTGAGAAGTAGAGCCGGTTCGTGACATCCTTTTCAGTTAAACATTTGTGTTAGGTACTGTCATGTGGGGTACAGCAACTGTGGTGATTCCCCAATTGGCAACCTGCACATGTATTGTTTTTATGCAAGGATAATATTCTCCAGTAGTGTGTTTAAGTTGTTGTACACAAATTGGAGATAAACACCACCTAATACATTACCAGTATCTGGTATGGTGCTAAATGTGTCACCCACAATTTCTGCTCACACATTGATACCAAAGCGAATGTTATTCCTCACTTCCAAGATTGCTTGAGGATTTATGTACATTTGCCCTCATGTGGTTACTGCTTTAATTTATTATCCCACTCTCTTTGGATTGTAGCTCATGCACAAATAAACTGCAGTCCTTGAACTGTGTCTCTTTGTTCACAGAAATGTACTAATGAAAGTATAAAATAATTTATTACCTTGGCTGCAGTGTAGTCTGATACAAATACATGTGAACAGTTAATTACAACAGGCATATCATTCCTCATGCTTTGCTTCACCACCAGGTTGCGTACATATTCAACAGAAGGAAAAATAAGACACCTATCCGGAGTAAGCTCTAGGTAGTCAGTGCCCTCTACAGTCTGAAATGAATGAGAAATTTATCATTAATGAGAATCTTGTTAACCTGTTAAAATGCTACAAGTAATTATTCATGGAAAAAAGCTACTTACTTTATGTGCACAATATATTCTCATGTTAATTTTCAAATAGATGAAAGTTTGGATGTTCATGGAAATGGAAGAAAATGTTAGACTCACCAGAAATAAATTGAAGTTGGTAAATATGAATTGGAACTTTGGAGAACAAATGTTATCTACAATAAAATCTTGCTTTGTCACATACCAGAGTTTCATTTACACCATATTTTTTCTTTTTCCATTCCTTCCTTTCTTTCTAATATCCCAAATCCTGAGCATCCACCTATTTTATGGTCCCATTAACCTTCAGTTGCCTAAAAGACATGTGTGTTTGTGTTCCTTTTAAAGTGGTTTCATCTTCCGTATCATTACAGTGAGTTCCTCTTCTATCTCTTTTGCTTTATTGCCTGTGACTTTTAGCTGTGTTAAGAGTTATTACAGCTCTTGCTGTTATAATTACATTATATTCATTGTTTATGCTTATATTTTCATTCCCAGTTAAAGTGTCTAAAAATCCCCACTTTCTCCTATATCTTCATTTAATGGGGTGGACATGTTGATAATCTATGATGAAAATCTTTTCAGCAGATGTGTAGTAATCTGCACAGCAGTTCATCTGGGTATTCTGTTTTGCAGATTTTTATTGATACATTAGTCAGTTCTTGAATAATTCCTTCATAACTTAATTCCTGAGTCATACACCTACTGTTCCTATCTGTGTTAGTTATCAACAAACTGTGATGAGACAGAAATTACCTTGCTCTATATCCTTTTGAATATTTCCATTACATTTATTAACATGTGCGTCATTTCAAAATTGTACTCAAATAAATGTTTTTTGATAATATTTAGAATAACCTAGAATTTCAGTTGTCATCTTTCATATCTTGTCTTTTGTGAAATTTTCCCCTGTCAATATTAAAGGTGTAGTAATGTATGAGATTAGTTCTGGAAGCTCAGAATTCAGTTTTAAGTTTTGTATTGGTCTGAATATGTTTGTTAGGTTACTTTTACTAAGTGAAATGAGGATAAGGCAATATATTTCAAACTGTAAATGCTTACTTTTGTAAATGCTTACTTTCTTTGTCTCAATTGTTATTTTTGGGCGTGCAACATTATAAAGAATGAATAGTACATTCAAGCCAATTCCCACGAGGATGCCCAGTTCCAGTTGCAGTATCAGGCAGGCAAAAAGTGTTGCAAATCCAGGAATAAGATCATTTTCTGGAAAGAAATAATATTTTAATTTTGCAGATTATAATCAAGTAATGAAACCAATACACTGTAGCATAATTACTTCACAGAGGTATTTATGTAACCTAGAAACAGTCATGTAGCATTACATTATCATCTCGCTGGCCCCAAAGAGTGGACAAGCTGCTCATTAAGCAAAGTTTTCTTTAAGGAGATGCATACCGTATATATCCATTGCAAAATATGTGTTTAAAATACACAATAGTTAGGATTACAAATGTAGATTTTGGCACATATTTGCATTTAACGATACAAGAAATGCTAAACACTGTAGTTCAGGAACTCTTCTATTGTATAAAGTGATCCTTCTAATAGGAGCTGCCTTAAAGTTTTTTTAAACAAGAGCTCATCTTCTACCAAACACTTAATTCTTGAAGGGAGGGCGTTAAAAATCCTACAGCCAGTGGAAATGGACTCCTTTCTGTACCATACTTAGATTTGCCTATTCCTAGTGGATATCATGTTTTGTTCTCATCTTGTGACTATGATTCTCACTATTCAGTTTAAAAATGGAGTTTTCTTCCCTTATGAAGCACATCAAAGAGAATATATATATATAACACAGTGGATGTAAGGATTCCAAGTTTCTTAAAATGATTCCAAAGATGGACTCCACACTTGATTCTTATGGCTCATTTTTGTGCACACATTACTTTTTTAGCCAGTGACTGATTACCCCAAAATATAAATCCATATTCCATAATGGCATAAAAATAACTATAATAGGCTGACTTCATGGTTTCCATATTTCTATAAGAAGAAACAACGCGAAATGCGTAAGTTGCTGATCCATGATGTGGCTTGACCTGTTCAGTTTGCTGTCAATACGCAAGCCTAAGTATTTTGAGGTATCCACCCTGGTTATCATCTGCTCACCTATTTTCACTACTATTTCTTCATCTTTGAATGGTGTGTGAAACTGAACATAGTTTGTTTTGGTGTAATTTAAAGAAAGACCATTAATATTAAGCCAGTTCACTGTTTCTCTTAAAACCTTATTTGCTGTTTCCTCAAGTTTATGTACTGAATTATCAATAAGTAGTGTAGCGTCATCAGCAAAAATGGTGAATCTACAATATTCTTTACAGAGGGGCACATCATTTATAAAGATAATAAAAAGTAGGGGGGCCAGAACTGAGCCTAGGGTCACTCCACATGTCACAGTACCCCATTCTGAAGATAATGAGACTGCATTTTGACTATCCACTACAACTTTCTGTTTCCTGTTTGACAGGTATGAGTCAAGCCATTTCTCTGATGAGCCACTTATACTGAGATGTGCAGCTTTTTGTAAAAGACTGACACAGTCAAATGCTTTTCTTAGGTCACAAAAAATCCCAACCATCTTTAGTTTTTTGTTGATAGATTCCAATACTTTGCCAGAAAATGCAAATATTGCATCTTCTCTTGACAAGCCTTTCTGAAATCCAAACTGACTTTCGCTGAGGATATATTGATCCCTGAGATGATTAACTGCCCTGGCACGCATTAATTTCTCTAAAACCTTTGAAAACTTGTCAGTAGTGATACTAGCCAATAGTTAGCAGCACCTGTCTTATCTCCCTTCTTATACAATGGTTTTACAACTGCATACTCAAGCCTCTCAGGAACTATTCCTTGCTTAAGTAATGTATCAAAAATGTGACAAAGGACTTTACTTACATGGCTGCAGCAGTATTTTAATAATTTTTTAGAGATATTTTCAATCTTGGTAGAGTTTTTACTTTTCAGAGATTTAATAACTCTTTCAATTTCTTGAACAATGACTGTTGTTACCTTCATGTGTTGTACTGAGCTAGGTACTCTGGCTTTCGAAGGATTGATGGCTTGGTTGATGGAGCTTTATAAACCTATTTTTTCCGTTAACGTTAAAAAATGTTTGTTTAATGTGTCTGCAACTATTTTTGGATTGCTAACAAGATGGCCTTCATATTTTATTTGGATATTTCCACTAGAAACTGTTTCTTTCTTTACAAAGTTCCAAAAAGTTTTTCCTTTATTGCTTGGGTAATCAATTTCTGTCTTCAAGCTCATGTTCTTTGCTGCTTGTATGGTCTTATTCATAACTTTATTGTAGAGTTTATAGTGCATATTCCTACTGGGATCAATTGATCTCTTGGCTGCTGCATGTAGTTCTCTTCTTGTTTTACAAGAAATTTTGATGCCTTTAGTAATCCATGGCTTGTTTCCAGATTTTAACAGGTTTTCTCTCACTGAATTTTGTGGAAAGGTTTCTTCAAAGAGACTTGTAACTTCATTGATAAATATATTAAATTTTGAGTTAACATCAATTGCAGAATACACAGAACTTAATATGTTGTATCTTTTTTTACTAACAATGATAATTCTCACTAGTATCATAGCTCCAATGAAAGAAAAATATATTACTGAAATTTAGGCTAATTTGAAACACAATTATGTGAACCTTTGAAACCCTAGGATATTGTCAGCATTAACTATATCTGACATATTGAAGAATAGGTATATGATGTTTGTACAATGGTCCTATTGTGAGGATCTTAACATTTGGAACCAATAATACAGTCTCACAGTAGAATTTACTTTTCTTTATAAAAGCTTTTATGCTTATCCTACAGTGCTTGTTACTGTCTCCTCTGATTTACTAGACAATCAGTATATAAAATCAAATGTTTTCAACTAACACATTTTCTTTGTTAACAGATTTCATATTGAGTTTAAGATCATACTATAGCTTGATAAGAGGCACACATATTAATATCAAATGTTGCTTCTCCAGCTTGACTAAATACAGGGAAGTCACTGTGTCAACCACAATCTGACTCCCTGATCTAATCAAGAACAAGGCAAATTTATGAGCCTTTAGTCAAAGTGCATATTTTGTTCCCAGCAACTTGATTTTCGAGTCATTACTTTTGTTTTCATGACACAGCTCTTTATAGTTTCCTGTTGGTAAATTTTTAAAACACTTCAGACATATAGGCAGATGGACTTAAGCTCTGGATTTCATTTTTAATTAAACAATTAATTCATTTATACATGATTAAAACTCTTATTGTATGTCTTCCTTTGCACATTGATAGATAAATTAACATATTTTAGCATGTGAATACTTACTCTTTGTCTTCCAGATTGGGACCACAACTTTGACTTCTACCATAAATATCACAGCAGCTATGATTATGGCAGCAAGACTTGATTTTGGTATAAAGTAGAAATAATCAGCAAAAAAAAGAAGAGATAAAATCACCAGAAGTCCTGTGAAGAAAAGAGAACAAATGTGGAAGATTGCCATCTTCATTTCAGATTTATAGGGTAGTAATGCAGTATATAACAAACTGAAACATCTCATTTATTTACAAAACACTATTTTTTAGTATTGAGTTACAGTAATGATAAATAGAAGATTGTTAGCAACATCTTTTAACTTCCCACAGCAATTTTTCTATTTGTCTAAAATACACCTGTAAAAGTAGTGCAGAACAATACCACATAAGAGTAAGTGGCGGGTTTGTCAATTGAAAACAAAATAAGTAGGCCTACAGAAATGGAAAACTAAGATGTTATTCAGTTAAAAAATTGGATTCATTTACTTTGTAACTTGAATGGGATAAGCCAAAATATGCATTGTTTTACTTTGTGGAAATTTTGTCATCATCAGCTATTCGGCAACCACTTCCAAATGACAGTTTCATCCAAATATCTCTATGCATTATGGTATTTCACTAGTAGGATTGATGTTGCTCCGCTGTTTTAGTTGACATCACCTACCCACTTTTAGATCATCTTCTCATTCTTTTCTTATTTCTTGAATTCAATGAAGAGATTCCGTGTACCATCTACAACTTACATTCTTTACTACATGTTTTGATCATCGCTATTATGACTATAATAATATCCTTCACTTCAGTTTGTTCTCCCATCCATGTGCTTATTTTCTTTGCTTGCCTATCTGATTATTATCCTAAACTGCATTAAATGCAAAAACTCATCAACTGGCTCTATAAATACATGGCAGCGTAACATCTCTGACTGGAGAAAAGGAAGATCATTATTCCTGAAGTATGGAGAGTTAGTACACACTCTGTGCTTGAAACGATTACACAAGTTATGTATATTGTGCTCTGAAGTAAACAGTGTGGAAATTATACCTCTATTATGTGTGAATATTCTGCTATCACACCGATAGTACCCCATTCCTCCCAGCAGTTACCACGATTTTCTGCGTCACACTGTGATGTTATAGTTAAATCGAAAATCCGAAGCGTCAGTTACACCTGAACAATACTGAAGTTACAAATAGTACAACATCACTTTTGTTTGGCAATGTTGACAACATCTCTCAACAAGTGCTCGTTAATTCCACAAACATTCTGTGTGCAAAATTACTTAATATCCACCAAAGCTAGGAGAGTACTACAGTGCTGAACAACATAGTGACAATGCCTTAATTTTTCGGCACATTTTAGGACCAACCTTGCATTGCTGCTGATGTCAAGTGCCAAATTTACTGAGTGACTTATTGATAAACATTCCAGATTTGACCCTAAGTGAATCTATTCCTGGTACTTCAGAGAAAAGTGCAGCAGAGAACAACAATAAACAATGGCTGCCCACTTCCGGAGCAAATGTTAACCTAAGTGCCTCTGACCATTGCATCCCACAGTGCCATTACAGTTGAACAACAATGCCTACACCATACAATTCCATTACTCTGTTTCATCATCCATCTGCTAGCAGACCATGGGTTCAAGGTTTACGTCATCTTTCAGTACCAGTGCATTCCTATTTTCCAAATTCAGTTTCGACCATTGCCATTAAATGTGAGTCCTGAGAGACAGACTAAGACACCCTGCTGTGCAAGCCATGCCTTGCATCACAACTGACTCCTTCCAGTCCAGCACTGTGCTTTGCATGTGCATCACTCGCACCCAGCACCAAAAACAACTATGGACTTCGTGAATGTGTTTTTCACTGTCTCTCCTTGGCAAGGTCAGATACTGCTGACTCCCAGTTTGAGTGACATCACATCTGTGTCATCTGCATTGTGAATGACTCTGCATGAACTCCATGACATACTGCCTGTGCCGGTTGATAATAAATGGATCACGCCTTCCTTCTTTGTGGTGCCAGAGCCTCATGCGCAGTCTCATATACATTTTACACTGTCTCAGACATCTAACATTGGGAGAGTCATACCTATCGCATTGGCCCATGAACTTCACTCACATGCACAGCCATTCTACAAACAGCAACCCAACTTCTACATACATCATCATGTGATGACAATGTCAACTGTGCCACAACATGAACTGCCTCTTCATGCACTTCCTTATGTGAAGCCACATTTCCTGCCCATCTCACTCTCAAACACTCTTGCACCTCCCATGTGTCCTACGCCATGCCACACGCACCTCCTGATGGTGCCTTACAATCAGACCACTGACAGCCATCATAGCATCCACCACTGTCTGAATCTACCATTGTTCTGTGCAGATTCTCTCAAGATGTGGTTTGTCCTCAGTGAGTGTTTGATGTCAGCCAGTGGCATCATTGGGGATGATGAGAAGTTATCCACTCTTCTTAACCATCTCAGAGACAGTATGGACCTAATTAGTGACTTGCTTTATGATATTCCAGTTTCTCACAAATACTAAACTGCTCAGACACAACTTTTACATTAACTAACACACACACCTGAATAGTAGCTAGACCTTGTCATCAATGAGACTACTTTGGGCAATAGCATGCTGCCTTTGGTCTGGTGCCACCTGCAAGCTCTAATTGATCCAACACTACTGCCTAATCATTTGCTATGGACACTTTTGCTCCTAAAACTGCCAGAGAACATGCAGACAGCAAGATTAGCGCATGAGGAGGCACCTCTAGAGTTTAATCTTCAACTCACTGACAGAATGCAGGTACCATTACAACACCACATTCTAATCAACGATCAACAGCCCTATGCTGCAGTCAATGCCCAGTGCACCTGCACCAAAACCAATTTTGCACAATCATGGCTGAGCTACCCTGACATTCTGCACAGCCGAGGACTGCCTAACAACTGCTGTACTGACCCGAACTGGTCAGTGCCTCCCGCTTCTACCACCCCGGGTTCCTTTTACAGCTTGGGTATACAACCAGTCAAGTCACCTACCATGACAGCTGAGGTTGTTGCCCCCCCCCCCCCCCCCCCCACACTGGTTGGCTGCTGCCCCAACTCTGTGTATATACAGGAGCCAAGTGCATTGCCTGCTTCCACAACCAACACACAGCAATGCTACTGCTGATTGCACAACCAAATTTGAGCAGTACACACAGCACTGCAGACAACCCTGGACCTACCCAAACTAGAACAGTGACCTGACATAAGTGCACCAGTCCACTCTTAATTAACAAGACACTTCTGCACACCACGACAAAACGGCACCAATACAGTGTTCCAATGGGCAGATGGTTGCCAAGTATCTGTCCATGACAGGTGCCTGCAGAAATATTTCATTGTTGATACTGGGGATGATGTGAGCACTCTACAACCTGTTCTTGCAGCTGCTACACTATCACTGTTGCTGCTGCAAATGTGCATGGCCAATGACACCAATCAGCCTTGGAACAGATACGCAAGTACCTTGGACACTCTTAGTGGCAGAGACATTTGGACCAATCCTGGCAGCCAATTTCCTCCAACTCTACCAAATACTGTGAGATTTAAATCATACCCATCTATTATGACAGGATGGCCAGCAGTCAATGTGTTGTGTGGTCAGCAACACTCTACCTGCTGGCACAGCAACAACCTTGGTCACAGTGCTTCTGCTTGACACGCCACTCGACCTGAAGCTACAGAGTGAAGCACTTTTCAACCATTTACACTTAAAGGCAGCTGAGTGTTCATCATTACGCCAAGAAAACCAGGTCACATGCCTCAATAATAAACAACTACAGAAACTAATTGTGGATTTTTCTACATCTCTACATGTAGCTTAACAGCACCTTGATGACCTTCACCACATCAACACTGATCACTACCACAGTGCTGCTGCTATGGACACTTTTCAGCTTACTGAAGGATCACAATCTCCACTTCAGTGCACTCCTGAAACAATGCTGTGTTATGTTATCAGCGATGGCAAGTCACATTGCATCCTGCCTTCTGGACTCACTCCATACTCCTGCATGAGACCACATATAATCTGTGCCATGCGGGGTACTACAGCCCACCACATTACAACCATTCCAGGTCCCCCTTTCTGTTGTCGCCACCTTTGTCTAGATCCCCACAACCTTAAAGCAGCTAAAGCTGCAGTGAACAGTCTTTCATGAGCTCGTATAGTCAGGCTATGAGACAGTGCTTGGACCTCCCTAATTAAACTATTTCCTAAAAGGAATGGTACTTGGCACCTATGTGGTGACTGCTGCTATCACAATCCCTCTACAGTCATTGACAGCTATTCTGTTCTGGAGCTGCACGATTTTTCCTATGTCTTGTCTGGGGCAAAAATTTTCAATTTCATCGATTACAAAACAGCATACCTACAAATTCTGATGGCAGCCGAAAACATATCAAAAACTGCAATAATTGATACATTTGGCCCTTCTGAGTTCCTCTACATGCCCTAACGATTGGAAAAAAAAAAAAAAAAAAACAGCACAGACAAGGCAAAGATTTATTGACCGTGTACTGTTCAATTTGCCTTATTGTTACATTTATCTAGATGACATCTTGCAAAATGAGAAAGACCACAATGACCACCTGTGTTATGTCCTTGATAACCTGTTCTCTCAGGCAGATGTGCTAAATGATGACAAGTGCCAACTTCAGCAACCCCATGTGACCTCTGTTGTACAACACATGATGCATCCAGTGTGTGTCCTACTCCTGAGAAAACTGAACAGATATGCCTCCTCCCACCCAAAAACAACTACCAAGAGCTGTGTAGCTTTTGGGAGATTATAATTTTCTACAGGATACAACTGCCACACACCACCGAGACTTTAGTACCACTCATACAAGCATTGCATGGCAAGAATACATCTAATGATGCTCTGACTGGACACTGCAAATGCAGATGATCTGTGACAAAATAAAAGAACACCTGTTGCACCTATGACCCTCGTCCACTCATTGCCCAATGCACATCTAATTACTGCATTCGATGCTAGCAATCAAGCTACTGGGCCTGCTTTACAGCAAGAAATCAGTGGAATCACACAGCTATTCAGGTTTTTCTCAGGCAAAATTACTGATACCAAGAAAAAATGGTCCATAGTTGATCGCAAACTACTAGCTATATATGAAGCAGTTCATCACTTTCAAGATGATGCTGAGGAGAGACCCCTTACTGTAAATACAGCCCATCGCCCATTGGCAAACATATTCCACAACCCATTGGCAGATTCTGCACAGGACATTCTGTCACCTAGTTTTTGCAGCACAGTTCACTACCTTTGTGCAATACATTAGAGGTGCTGATAATATTTTGGTGGATTATCTTTCCCATATCACTGCTACCTCTGAATAGAATCACAAATGCACAAGCAACAGATGGCGATCTCCACAGGTTGTTTAACATACCAGACACCAGACTCCAATTGCAACAATGCACACTACCCCACATTACCAAAGAAGTTTGGTGTGATGTTTCAGATGGACAGGTTCGACTAGTCATCCCAGAGCTGTATGACAGAACAATTTTTGACCTTCTCCACAACCTTGCATACCTGGGCCGGTACCCTACCATATGCCTCATCATGGAATGATCTGTAACGTTAAAAAGGAGTGTGCCATGGGACCAGACTTGCACTCAATGGCAGCAAGCAAAAACTGGCCACCACACCACATTGACATCATAGGGCCACTCTTCAAATCATATGGTTACTGTTACATTCTGTCAGTGATATCGTGTGACTTGATAGGTGGTGGTCATGCCCATTTCCGATGTATCAGTAGAGACATTAGCAAAAACATTTCTCAAGAGTTGGATTGTCAGATTCACCTGCCCAACCTCGTTAACATTGAACCAGGGTTGGCAGTTCAGATACTAACTGTTCAATGACTTTTGTCACCTATGTAGATGCCACCAGTTCCACACAGCTGCCTACCCCCCCCCCCCCCCCCCCCCCATTTCAATGACCTCATGGAATGGCGACAATGGATGATGAAAGCGGCTCCCCTGTGCCGCTGAGAGTTGTGGGTGGAGGCCCTTCCATGGGTTCTACTGGGTATTTGCATCGCACATAAAGATGGCCTTGATGTGTTGCTGGCTGAAGTACTATACGGTGAGCCCCTCACCCAATTCCCTGAATTCGTAGCACATGAAACAGTCCCCACAAATCAGGACCTACCAGTCTTATATGTGCTCATGTGCACACATATACAAAACATCCATATGCTACCGTCTCCCATCACATCACACAACAAATTGTTATTCATGAAGACCTGGCTACATGTTCTCATGTGACGCTACGTACAGACACTGTGAAATATGCCCTACAACTGCCGTTTAAAGGACCATATCGAGTTCTGATATGAGGTACAAACACTGTTGATTGAAAATTGCTGGAAAACAAACTTACTTCCACACCACCTCCTATGAATCTGTTAGTTAATTTCCAAGTGCATATGAATCTCCATGATGTTCTGCCTGATGACATGTCCGTCACATTACACAATACCAGCACCATCACACACAGCTTTTTCACACTACTCCTAGCCCACCAGAAGCTGACATGGCAGGACTCACCTCCCATTTTTCAGTAAATGGTACACTCACCATTTCCACCCCAGCTTACACTGCCACAGACCCTGAAACACCTCCCGTGGACACAACAATGCAAGGAAATGCTGCCGACATGCCTCCCTCTTCAAATACTGCTGCCAGACCAGTACAAATTAAAGATGCCACTAAGACTACTTCCTTATCTGGTAATGCTGTTGATAGGAACCCGTTAGATGCACCACCTGTGTTGGGCTTTGGGCATGCCTTGCTCCCTTCAGCACACCTTTCTTGCTGATTACGACATGTCTTCCACTGCATCCACCATCACACAATTGTCTACATCACTTCTGACAGACCACATCTCACGGCAGCCTCTTTCTCCTCATGTGTGTTCTGCACTACAGGGGGTGGAGGGGGGCTGAGAAGGTGTGTGTTTCTCTGTTGTGGTGTATCATCTGTCACTGGAGAAAAGGGATTTTGCTGCTATAGGAGGCAAGGAGAATTAGTACACTCCATATGATGATAACAATTACACAAGTGATGTACATTTTGGTCAGTAATAAATAGTGTGGAAATTGTATCTCTGTGGTATGTCTCTATTCTTCTGTCACACCTTCACTACCACATTTCCCACAAATCTATTGTTAAATTCTACAATATTACTTTCAATGTGTTGATAATATATTACTTTAGTCATATTATAGCTTCAGTTCTCCAATTTGTTGATGAAAATTATCCACACTAGAGACAAACAAGTTGGTCAAGGTATGATGCATTTAATCCACAAACATTGTTAATTTTCACAGCTTATAAATATGAAGACTTCCTCTATAGTTCCTTACTGTAGAATGACTGTTCAGAATGTTTCAGAATCTGCCTCCATTACATGATAATCTAATGCAAAAACACAATACTCTTTAATACCTATAGTAAAAATGTGTGGATTTAAGTGCCAAGTCATAATTGTAGAGCTTCTCATGGCCTGACTGCTTTTATGATTCTGAATTTCCTTTTATTGTGATGACATCCAATGTCAGCTGCCAGTATACCAATGCACATTAAATCAGTAATTGTGTTTTCAATGGCTATGAGTCCCAGATATGTCGAAATTGAATAGAAAGCTTTTCAAGAGGCAATGAATCACAGCAAAGTGATGATACATATTCATTTACTATAATTTCATTCACAATTTGAAAAAATAAGCTCACCAGTCATGCCACTGGCCAGCCTTTACAGTTTCAATTATACCAAGTATCCACATTGAAATCACAGCGATGCTGACAGTTTTGATCTTTAAGAATATTTCAGAATCTGCCTCAGGTACATCCCAAAACACAATATACCGTAATAATTAAAGCACAAAAAGTGGGTTTAAAAGTGTCAAGTCATGACTGTAAAGCTTCTTCTACTCATCTCTTCACCTAGCAGTTGAAGTCTTCTTCTGACCTATCAATAACTGCATACTGAGATGATCACTCATAATGCTACCCAATTAATGAATGACTTATTGTATGTTATGATCATTAGTTCAAAGTAGTCATCACCATAATTGGTGCTCATGTAAGCACTAGTGGTAGCTAGATAAATATGGGAGTTGGTCTGCATGAAAAATTATCTCTGCTTATCTCAACTGTGAATCATCATAAACTGAATGCTAGAAGGTATTACCACATATTCTTTACTTTACTGTAGTGTAGGTAAGAATTTGATAACAAGACAACCATCAGTAAAATAAGAGCAAATTCCCTGGCTATGATAATAATTTGCACTGAATAATAGTAGAATATATCCTGGAATGTGCAGTCTTTCACCACTTAAATGAGGCAGTGATTCTCTGAAGAAATGATGTAGCTGCCATTATATTATTCATACTAATTCTTTCGCCCATATATATCTCTAATACTGATATCTCAGATTCAGGTTTTTATTTTTGTGAAGTTCGTCAGCTTTGTCTCAAACATAATGCAATTATTTTTTGCATTTTGAATCCTTCAATTAAGTAAGGAGCCAAAATATCAAGACCAATAGTGTTAGGTAACTGTGACAATACAATTTCTCATGTGGAATGCCTGGGAAAACTGGCTGCTCACACAGTAGATTTACCAGCTGTTGTCCCCTGTATCTGCTGCAAGATGGTTGCAAGTGCTTTCCCTGAGTGTTTCATGTATGATGCCTGTGCTCAGTCTGGGACTTTCCTGTCCATATGATTGATTGCATCAGTGTTTTCCTTTGAGTTTTTTGTCAAGTTTTCATTTTCTATGGTATACACAAAGGATCAACGAGTGTTTCTTGTGTTGAACTATGTAAAAACAGAATCTTTTGTGGAATGTCAGCTTGCATTCATACGAAAATTTCCTAGCATGTGCATTCCCAGTGGTTTAATGAGTGCAGATTAGTGAAGAAATTTAGAGACTGGATCCATATTAGACAAGCAGAGGTCTAGAGAACTCAGTGTTTTAATTGAAAATTAATTAGATGAGGTATGAGAGGTCCCAGAAAGAAGTCTGAGAAAATCATTGCACCAGTTAGCACTTCAGACCGGTGTGTCAGTAGCATCTCCTCACCACACTGTACACAAACTCAGCACTGAAACCATACAAAGTAACAGTAGTGCATCAGCTGGCTAACTCAGATGCAGTTGCTTGACATCATTATTGCAACTAGCTGTTACTGTTTGTGCAGGATGGGGAGGTTGATTCTGAAATGCTCTTTTTTCTGATGAGACATGGCAGTACTTGTCAGGGTATGTAAAGTCATAGAACAATCAGTGTTGGAGCTCTGAAAGTCCTCATCAGTTTTAGCAATCGCCTCTGAATTGTGCAGTTAGTTCAAGATGAATTATGGGACCTATCTTTTTCCATGAAATAGTAACTTCTGATAGGTGTATGAATAACAGACTGAATACTTTGTTTAGAGACCTAGCACCTAATGAAGAGATTTATGATTACTTTATACAAAGCAATGCAAGACCACATACTGACAGTGCTCTATTATGTTAATATGAAGTGCTTTTGGTGATAGGATAGTTGGTTGGCCTTCTCATTCTTTAGACGTAATTCTATGCAATTTTTATCTTTGGGGAATGTTAAATGATAAGGTATATGCAAACAATCTCCATATAGTCAAAGACAGGATTTGGCTAGTCATTTTCCAAATTTCAAAAGCCAAAATTCAGAGAGTGTTTCATAATGTGTTGAGAAGGTGTTCTTTCCACAGAGGAACATCATTTTGAGCAACTGACTTAAATAAATGTAAGCTTAATTCAATCAGATTGTATCATAATTTTCACCCAGTTCAGGGGAAGTGCAAGCAGCCATCTTATGACAGGTGCCAGTAGCCAACAGCCAGTAAATTTGCTATGTGATCTGTGGATCTCCCTCAGTGAAACACCCATTATATAAAATCTGACTAAGACATAAAAAATAAACAAATAAAATAAAAATGTTACCAGAATAAATAAATAAATAAGGAAATTACCGAAATGAAAGATAACAAAGTGGAAGAAAGTAAACAGCTGTAAAATCTTCGCTGTGACTGCTATGGAGCATTTTATACATCTGCTGAACAGGTTTTGGTAACAATGTATCATTTGAATTTAAAGCACAATCACCTGTGTAAAGCCCTCCAAGTGTTGTCCTAACTCCACTGGAATTGTTAACAGCACTACGAGCTAGAGCTCCAGTTCCTGGGAAACCTTGGACAAATGAGTTACCAATATTGGAAATACCAATGGCAAGTAGTTCTTGTGTGGCATCTGTAGGGTTACCATTAGCTGAAAAATAAAACAGACTAACCTAACAGTTTTTTTTTATTTAAATTCATTTAGTTATTTATGTTAACACATGTGAACAGTAAGTACTACAGACTAGATTTTTAAAATTTATTCTTTTAAAAATGTTTGAGGAATAATAATGACTGAGGATACAGAAACTGAAAGAAAAAGTGTATTGCCAAATGCTTTCAATAATTTTCACCATATATCAGGAAACATGTAACAAGTGCTTCCTTAAATTTCTGAATATGTAACAAATGCAAGTAGCAATATCCATTGCTGTAAAAAAGAAAATGTTAGTTGGCACGGTGATTAGAGCCCACAACTTTCATTTTGGAGGAGTGGGATTTAAATTCCCAACTGAACATCCAGATTTAGGTTTTCCATAGCTTCCTGAATCAATCAAGCCAAATGCCAGGATGGTTCCTTTGAAAAGGACATGGCCAACTTCCTTCCCCATATTTGTTCTATAGGATCATGTGATTCATATCTAATGATAAAAGCACAGAGCTTTCACCCTTCGTGTCTGTGCCTGACCGTTGAAATTTAGACTTTCAATGGTTTCCATGAATCAGTCAAGACATGTGCTACAATGTCTCCTTTGAAAAGGATGTGGCCATTTTCCTTCCCCATTCTTGCCCTATTACATCATAAGTTCTGTATGTAATAATACATTTTTTAAAGTAATAGGTCACACAATGAAGTTTGTTAATGTAAAGATTTTACTATCTGATATTAAAATGTTGACCACAGAATAGTAATTATTCCTACAGCTCAAGTATATTAAAGTGTTAATTTCTGAATAAATCCAGAAGAGGAAAAAAATGTTTCTTTTGGAATGCTACACCTGCTTTCATGGACACTGCAAGCATGAAATAACTGTTTAACTCATATAACTGAATACTGGTAATCATGTGTATAGACTCATGAATGATGATAATTAAAGACAAATGAGAATACCCTCTGAAGTTGTCAGTTGCCTTTCCAAAGAAGAGTGGAGGGTGAACTAATTAGAACTAATGAGAGAAAATGGGCAATAGATAATCACAGGGTAAACATACTTTTGTGACTGTTGGATTGTGATTGATTTAGTGGAAACATGATTTAATAATTGTCTTTCAATCTTCAGCTTTTTGCTTAGTCTTTTCTTTCTTTTGCATCTTTTCATCTTCTATAAGCTTTTTCTTCAGTTGGTCTTTGTTGCTGTCCATCTTCATTCCTACTTACAGTCTTTCCTCTTCATTTTTTAACTTACTGATCACCTTGTCTCTCACTTGTAAGTTATTATGTACATATTTACTATGTCATCAAAGCTTCAGAAACTGATCCTGTCATTTGAGAGACACCAACCATGTAACAAACAGCATACAAAAACTTGTTTGTCAATATTATAGTGTTGAGTATCTGGGATGTCTTTTTCTCTATGTTTTGACATACTGGAAGTGGATTTTTTTCTTTTTTACATTTTTCCATAATTCAGGTGATGAGAGGTATTGCCATATTCTGGACAAATATATATAGCACACAAATGACTGTTTCATCTTAGAGACAATATTATGAAAAGGATAGATTGCTACACATCATATAGAGGAAACACTGGGTAGCAGACAGGCACAACAAAAAGATCATTATATGTTTAAGTTCTTGGCCAAAGGCCTTCTTCTAAACTACAAAACAGAAACACATTCATGGAAGCACAACTCAGGCGCACTTAAGCATTGCCTCTGGCCACCAAGGCCAAACTGCAATTGCAGTCCAGCCTCAGTAGCCAGAGACAGTGGTCATGTGTGTGCGTGTTTTGTTTGTGTGAATGTGGTGAATGTGAGTGTATTTTCTACTTTAGAAAGGTGGCTTTTGGCCAAAAGCTTAAATGCATAACAGTCTTTTTGCTGTACATGTCTTGGACTCTACATCTCCTCTGTATAATGAGTAGCAATCTATCCTTTTCATTACACTGTTGTTATTGCATCCTGAATGTTCCATAGTTTAATTTTTATTTTATCCTTAAGATGTTACATGATTTTCAGGTTGAGGTTTGGGACTTGAAATGTGTCACCCAACAAGATGGCCTAATTTTCTTCAACCCATCAAGCAGATGGTTCTTGCATTGTGGCAAGTAACATTATTCCATTGATACAGAAAATTGGTATTGAAAAATAGTAGTGGTCCATACCCAAACCAAGAAGAAGAATTTCAGACAGTCAAACACCATTCACCAAATTTCAGTGTTACCACAACATATTGCAGTAAATGCCTTCCACAATATATTTTACAATCATGAACAAGGCATTAGACTCATGTATGTTAATACAAACTTGCTGTGTGAAATTGGACACTTTTGGCTGCAGATCCTGCTGACATTGAGAATAGGCTAAGTGGGTTGACTAGAGACCTCTAACCATGATATGCATTACCTATTGGTGGTGTTTCTTTGTTGTCTGTCTCTTCACTCTAACATTCCATGTCTTTTCTGAGAAAGAATACTACTTAATACTACAATAGTTCTGTCTCTTCCAACCTCTTCCTTCTTTTGTTAGATGAAGCAACCTAATATTCTGCATGTTAGTGATATTATTGCTTCTGTTCATGTATATCTGTTGTCACAACTTAAGCAAAAGTTGTTTCTGTCATAATGTAACTCAAAGGCCTTTCAGTACGGCTGAAGAAAAGGGTAAAATAAAATAATATTGTGCAACAAAACCTGAACTTACAGAATGCCTTGCAGACAGCAATATTTTCCAGTAGTGCTACAAGAGGTACAACAAAAATTCCAGACCCAAGGTTTGAACACATCTCAACAAATGAATATGTGACTGTGGAATTTGCTGTCTCTAAAGTCACAGTAAATGGTGGTAACTGAAAAAGTGGAAGTCCAGGAGGTATGGGACCTAAATAAAAAGGAAATTCACATATTAGTCAAAGTCACAAACAGTTATTATTAGTGCTCTAGAATTGAAAATTACCATTTCTGAATTTAAAAACAAACCTATTAGGTTAAGAGGTGAGTCTCCTGAGAGTGATAGCTGATGTCCTATGATGCCACATATAACCATGAGGATAGCATTACGAGACGTCCCAATAAGCCAGATAGCTTTATTTAGAATCCTGTGGGTGGTTGTCTTGTTTTCATCTTCTTTTGGTCCTATTTTAAAATTCGCCAGTACCTGTAACAATCAAATTTGTCCATAAGTGATGATTAATGTAAAGCACTAAAAATAAGAATCTAAGAGTTCAATTTGTTAATACACATCCTGCCATTTGCTTTGTTCAGGAGCACAGTAAAAAGGTCATTGCAATGGCAAGGGCAGTGTACCATGGGTGGTGTACCATGTAGCATTCCAGCCAGTAGTGTCATTCTGCCGCATCTGTCTGCAACTTGTACTTCAGGATAGTTGAAGATCATTTAGCAGTGATTTTGTCATTAATTTAGAGTAAATGTGGCAAATATAATGTGAAGAACTGACAGCAATAGTTTTCCTAGCAGCAAACTCTGCTGCATTGATGTTAGATGGGGAGAAAGATGTTTTCTTAAGATACTGAATTACATATGCAACTATACGATACTATTGTTAATCAGATTACATTTCTTTTTTATGTACAAAATGAAAGTATTGTCACATTCTGCTATTTGAGAAACCCATTTTTAAAGAATACTATCTCCCAAACATGTTCCAACATGTTCGTGCCATCATCAGTAGGTTAATATTTATTTTTTTATAGTGCTTGCATGAATACTGATTACATAACATTATACAAATGACATTCAGAAGTTTTGCACAAAAAATGTCATTCTCCTAAAAAAAAAAAAAAGTTTGAGACAACTTTGCAAAGCTTTTTGAATACCCTTTGTATATAGAATGAAGTGACAGTCTGTCATGGTTTTGGCTGTGATACCAAATTATCTAGCAAAACAAGAAATAAATATGCTTCTCACTTATTTTTATATACAAATTATATGAAAATTTCCTGCACACTATATGGAAAATTCAGCATTTTTCCAGTGGTGTTATGGAGATGACAAGACAAATTTGGGCTGTTGTAAAAGTGTTTGTATTTACTAAGCAAAATGGTTTTTTGCCTTGTTTCAGAAAACTTAATTATTTTTTTACCATAGAAGTGGCAGGTTATAAGCTCATTTTCCAGTACATAACTGACTCAGGAAAATGACCTACAACCCATAACCAAGGTCTTACAAAAGTAATAAGGTTTTGTGAAACAAGACAAAAAATTGATTTGCTTGACTGACACAAAATGCAACATTTCACAGAGAAGTAACATTGAATCAATTAAAATAATAAATGTCCGGGCTTTGCTAATAGTGGAATCACACTACAGTTCCTATTATTTGATCACAAGGTAACAACTCACCCTCATCAATAGCAGCACCACAATGCAAACAGTACCCAAAACACTGTCATAGAGTTTTGTGTTATGCATGTTGTGGAAAAGACTTCTCCATACTTCAATGAAAGTACTGCCTTCTGCTGTGATTCCCAACAGATCCTTCATCTGTGATGTTACAATCATGAGAGCAGCTGCTGATGTGAAACCTGATGACACTGGTCCAGATATGAAGTCAATAACGAAACCTACAAAAACAAAATGAAACAATATTTTAATCCTCTGCTAATCCATGATCCAGAATTCTATTTTTATATTGGACATGGGTGAATATTATATTATTTATATTATATTTTTATTGCACATTATCTGTGTAAACCTTGCATCTCAGCTGCCTGTGAGTGGATAAAATGTAATTCTGTGTAGCATTGTTCAAAGGGTTCAGCCACCTAATTCTGAAAAGCTTTCTTTATTCACACTTACTGGACTCTTTCATTTGCAAGTGTAGATGTATCATGAGTCCAAACTCTTTCCAGCTGGCAGGAATCATTTTGTTGTTGAAGTCTACTTAGTCAACTTGGTCTATGATAGGGTACAGGCATAGAGGAGTGTGTTAGTGGTAGCACTGCCTCCATGTTTCCTAAACTTGCATGAATTCCGTGACTGTGTGCCAATTTTAGATTCCCAACTGTGCGGTCTCGATGAAACAACTGCAAGGACATTTTTCTGTCTGACTTTAAGTCCCAATAATGAAATTTTATCTGAGATATTTGTTTTATGTTTTAATATAATTTCTATTACTAGATGAATGAGGTGTAACATACAGAGTAATTTTTGGTAGCTCATGTGTTTCTTGCATGTTTCACATACATATTTACAGACATATACATACATGAGAATAAATCTAAATCATGAAGTTTCATTACTTCAGAAAACTGAAGCTAAAATAAAATGAAAATATTTGAATGAAAACTAAAAAAGTAGTCTACATCACATAAAATGGATGGATGTTACACAAATTCTTTGTAGTCATGAAGTGAAGTAGTTCTGAGAAAATTGTTCCTGTTTTGGAATGACCACTAGTGAAGATATAATAGACAGGCAAACACAAATTGGATCTCTTCTGAAAAAAATCCCCAAAAAATGGTTCAAATGGCTCTGAGCACTATTGGACTTAACATCCATGGTCATCAGTCCCCTAGAACTTAGAACTACTTAAACCTAACTAACCTAAGGACAGCACACAACACCCAGTCATCACAAAAAAAAAAATCACAAATTATAGGGGTGTAAAAATTTTTGTCTGCCTTGGCAATACAACCCATTTACAAAATGTAATGTCTTTCACAGGTTAAATCTGTCACAGTTCAGTTAAAAATGTACAACCTTTAAATCATTCCCTGACAATGGTTGATTCATAAGTTCCTTCTATGAGACATCACTAAACACAGGATATTTAAAATTTTACTTATAGCTCTTGTGTGTGTCAGTTTGGAAGGCACTTGCTACCTCAAATAAGCCCACAATTTTCTCACATTTACATTGTGATGCTCTTTGTAAGAGATGCACTTTTATCTTTGCTGCCAAGGAAGCTTTCCTCTAGGACTGGTGACTGTTATGGTGTCTCATCTGAAGAAGAGGGGACATCATTGGTACATGCACTCGACAAAAACTATACACTGAATGTTACATGCTTCTAGGGATCCATTTAAATTTCAGTTTATCTTTTAGACATCCCTCATTTGTACAGAGACAAACAATCAGATGTGATCTTGATAAATTTTCAGTCTCTCACCCTTAAATAACATTTACATGACTCACACTTAAATAACACTCAAATGATAAGTTTTCAGTTTCTCAACCTTAAATAACAGTCACAACATATATTATTAGTTGGTTTTATTAAATTGAAAAATAACTGAAGGCAACTGAGCACAGAATAACAATGGTAGCAAAGCTTTTTTATCTATGAAGATATTTTATGTAAATCACAGATATAAGCATTGAAATTTCACTCTCAACATCCCTTCATCTGTTCAATGATTTTATATTTAACATTAACAAAAATTAAGCCAAACCCAACAAGCTTCTCAAAGAAATGAATCTAGGTGCTGGTAAGCCTTTGGTAAAGATATCTGCAATCTGGTCCTCCAAATGCACGTGCTCAACAGTGATTAATTTGTGGTGGTGAAGCTGACACACGAAGCAATATTTAACATTGACGTGCCTCAACTGGTGATGTTCCCATTTCTTCAGTAAGCATATACAGGACTGATTATCCTTGAATACACAAACTGGTAGCTGGAGTACAATTTGAATGCTGTTCAGCAAGTATTTCAGTCAGAGCAACTCAGCAGCAGCTGTTCCCAGAGCTACATACTCTGCCTCTGCAGAAGCCCAACAGACAGTATTTCCAAACAGTTGTAACAGACAATCAGATTCACTTCTCCATAATTTAGTTGCATATAGATGGTTCCTTTGATTTATCTCAAAAGACTTTTCAGGCATTCCCAGTGTTCTTCCAATGGATTGTTTTGGTACCAGCTGAAGAAGTTGACCTTAGCACATGTTTCAGGCCTTGTTGTTGTCATTGCACACATCTAGCATCCAATCAGCTCTCTTCATGGTTTGAAGATCCTTTTTACTTCCTTGATTTCCAGTTTGACTTCCATAGGAGTCTTGACCAGGCTAAAATCTTGCATGCTGAATTGTTGTAGCAAACTCTTCAAATACGGCATTTAGCTCAGATAGATTTCTGTTTTGTTCCTTGAAATCTCAATTCCCAATTATGATTGTGGTTTTCCTAATTCCTTTATTTTAAACTTCTTCTCTAACTTAAATTTCACTCTGTCAAATTTCTTTGTATTATTTTGTGCCATCAGAATGTCATCAACAGAGAGCAAATAACAACTATCTGTAAAATCATATAGTAAAGACATTTATGTGCTTCTGACTGAGTGAATCTTAAAGAGATAAGAATCGTATGAATAGAGTGATTCAATGCTAGTTGTGCTTGCTTTGAGCCGCATAAAGCCTTCTGTAACCTCAAAAGCAAATCAGTTGTGTCTTTTAGTTATCCAGGAATAGCTCTTCAAGAATAATCATGTATATTTCCTCCTTGAGTAATCCACGAAGAAAAGCATTGGCAACACCAAACTGTTCCAGAACCAGTTCTTGTTGGATTGCAATAACTAGCATTATTCTAACAGTTGAAAGGCAAGCCACTGGTGAATATGTTTCCTTGTAACCAAATCCTTTTTTCTGTGAACATCCTTCAGCCACAAATGTAGCTCAGTGTCGTATGATATTTCCATCCTTGTCCTTCAATTTGAATATCTATTTACTGCCAGTGGTCTTCCTTCCAGGGATAATTTAACAAAAATCCAAGTCTTATTTTCCTTTATAGAGTCAGTTTCATCCACTATAGCTTTATATCAGTATTCTTTATCTTCATGAGTTGCAATTTCCTTGTAGCTTTTAGTACATCATCGACAAATGATTCAGCATTCAGTGAAGAACAGCACAGTTATCTAAATATTTGGGGGGGTTCTTCTTCCTGATAGAACATTGAAAAGCTTCATTTTAAGTTTCCTGTTCATCATTGGCCACTTCTGGTATGGGAATTCTTTCACGACCTCCATCACTTGATTTAACATAATCTTCGATGAGTTCACACCTCCATTATCATCTTTGTGTTCCTTCTCTGATGATTTCTGAACAGATTCTGGAATACAGTCCTTATTTGGTATATGTTCAAAGTCAAATGTTCCTTTGTAGAAAACAAGGTTCCTTCCTGTCACTGTTTTTCCTTCCTCTGGACACCAAAGTCTGTAGCCATTAGGATAGTAGTCAGTTAAGTAGCACTTCAAAGATTTGCTGTCAAACTTCGCTGTTCTCAATTCCAAGTAGATAAACAATACATCCAAACACTCTCTGCTTACTCAAGTTAGGTTTCTCATTGTACTACAAAGCTGTAGTAACCTTTCCTTCCAAAGCCAAAGTAGGATTCCTGTTTTGTAGCTACACAGTATTACAAACAGCTTTCATTCAGAATGCCTTACTTAATTTGCATTGATGTATCAAACAGGGAGCTTTTCCAATAAGGGTTCTGTTCATTCATTCTGAGACACCATTTTGCTGAGGAATATATCTGATTGTAAACTCAAACTGTAGTCCATGTTCTTCAAAAAATTGCTTCAACTCATTTGACATGTACAAGGTGCGTTCCATAAGTAATGCGACCATATTCATAAAAAATCATTTACTGAATATATTCATACAAATAATCAAAAATTTTCAAAATAGCACCCACTTGCATTGGTACACTTCTGAAGGCGGTGTTTCCATGCCTGGAAGGCATCCTGGAATGCCTTTTCCGGAATGTCCTTTAGAACTGATGTAACACGCACCTGGATGCTTCGAATCGTGCCCCAGGGCTTTCCTTTCATGACTCCTTTTAACCGAGGAAACAAAAAAAAAAAAAAAAAAAGGCAGTGGGAGCAGGGTCAGGACCATAGTAAGCTTGGAAACCTATTGCATCTTGATCCTGGCCAGAAAGTCTTTGACAATGAAGGCACTGTGACTCATCGCGTTGTCATGATGAACATTCCACATGTCCTTGATGTTGCTTCGGCAGTGCGAGACCCACCTTTTCAGTCTTTTGAGCACTTCCAAATAGAAAGCTGAGTTCACTCTAGGTACAAATTCATGGTGGACAATACATCTGACATCAAAGAAGACAATGAGCATGGTTTTGATCCTAGACTTGCTCATGCTTGCCTTCTTCGGATGGGGCGATGCTGGGGTGTGCCACTCTGAACTCTGCCTTTTTGTCTCAGAGTCATACTAAAAAATCCAAGACTCATCACCAGTGATAACTGAGTTTAAAAAATGAAGATCATTTTCACACATTTCCAACACTTCTCGGCACCGAAACACTCGCATGTGCTTGTGTTAGTCAGTCAACACTTTTAGGACGAGTTTGGCACACACCTTTCTCATGTTCAAATATTTGATCACAATGTAGAAAACGGTTGTTTTTGACATGTTTAGAGTTCATGCTATCAATTGAAGGCTCAGCCATCTGTCAGAGTTGAAACAATCAAGAACATGCATCAAATTTTCGTCGACTCACGCGGTTGATTGCTGTCCACTGCGAGGTTTATCGGTGATCTCCTCTCGGCCCTCCATGAATGACTTGTGTCATCAGAAATCTTTTACTTTGGATAAGCAATCATTCCCAAAGGCATGCTGAAGTAATGGAAGCGTTTCGGTTGCAGACTTCCCAAGTTTAATGCAAAACTTGATAGCATACTGTTGCTCTACAGAATGATCCATTGTGCTGTGTTACATAAACTCAAAATGGGGTTGATGGAAATGCATGTCCTGAATCTCCTGCAGCTTGCAGCTGAATGAGACAAAGAGCTTTTTGAAGCTAACACCCCCCTCCACTTAGCCCAGTGAGTTACAACATGCTGTGGTGTACCGTTGCATCAGAAAAAAATTGGTCACGTTACTTATGGAACACCCTCTGTATTCTCGTTCATTGTCACACCACCATCAGGTGATCTTCAAGTTGAAATGAGCTGTAGCCATGGTGTGAAACATCTTTAGATAGCGAGTTACCCCTGACTATGATTCCAGTGTGTAGGCCACCATGAAATATGTAAATTCATTGACAAACATGAGCGCATACTCCTTACAGTCAAACGATTCTGGTGAGAATGGCACACACAGGTCACTATGAATGAATTCAAGAGATCTGGTGACACATTTCCTAGTGTGATTGCAAGGCAGCTGTGATTGTTTTCCTTTGACACAATCTGAGCATTCTTCAATGGGGATTGTTGAAGCGTCCAGTTCCATACCATCAACTTATGACTGAAGGTGTTTAGTGCTTCCATAACTCAAATGGCCTAACCTGTGGTGCCACAGTTCCACACTAGTTTCAGTGGAAGTGGCTGACAAGGCTTAATGTTGCAAAAAATTTAAAAAAATGTAGCTGAGATTCATTCCTATTTGCAATAATTTCTCTTCCTTTTTAATTAAACCTTGAGCTTTTTAAAATGTGACACTAAAACCATTCATTTCCAATTCTCTAACTGACAGTAGATTACAATTAAGATCAAGCAATGATAAAACATCTTTGACCATTATCTGAATTCCGTTCTTTTACAACGCTAGTGCCTAATTTCTCCTTTTATTGTAGCCTCAAGAAAAAAGTCTTTAACTTTAATTGGTTGTTCCAGGTTCTTTAAATTAGTGAGAGGTATCTTTCTGTTGGTCAAGTGTTCCATTGTTCCATAGGGTAGGAACCGATTTATGCTGTTCGGTGACTGATCTTCACTTGATGTTTTAAAACAAAAACTGTCTCCCTCTTTGACATTAGCCACAACCATTGAATTGCTGGTTCCTCAGTTCTTGATTGATAACTTAACACTGCAATTAGCCCTTCAGATTTTCCACAACAATGACAAGTAAAGTTGGATGGGTTCCCCGAAGTTCCTTGCTGATTTCGAGTTTTACTGTGTCTGATGAACCTTTTTTCTGATACCGTTGAGTCTAAAATGCTGCAGGAGGCAGAGTATCTTCATTTTTGTTTTTCCTGATGGCTCCCTTCCCCTTCAATTCTTCATCCAGTAGCCTCTTTTTCATAAAGCTCAACAGAAAGTCTTTTACTGACAGTATTTCGTTGCAGTAACCTCTATGTTGTATTCTGCAGGCTTCATTAAAAGGAGGTGGCATGCAAAGTTGGTTTCTTTGAGAGTCAAATGTAATTCTCGAATCAGTACATCAAACTTAACTAGCAAATCACTTGTTGCATTAAATTTCATTGTTAACAACTGTCTTCTCAACAGAAGTTGACTAGCAATTCCTTTTCTCTCAAACATATTCTACAGATATCCTAATAAATCAAAAGAGATTATCTTATCTTTTGCATATTCCATGTGACTGTTGGTGAAGCATTGAATAAGATGAGAATTACATTTCTAATCTTGTTTACCCAATTCAGCCAGTTGTGTTTCCTTTGTGACACACTGTGTGTCAGTCTCTCCATCCACAAAGTCCACCTTTTTTAGATAATTCACTTGCACGAACAGTAAAATTTCAAGTTCTTTGAGAAGCGTTCCCATCCTGAATATTCAATTATTTAAATTTGTTCCATCAAATAAAGAAATATGTCATTTTCCCACTTCGGTTGCCATCTTGAAAAAAAATTATATGAGCATACACTCGTGGCCATGTATTTTGTTATAAATTCCATTTTAAACCAAACCCAGGCCCATAACCTGATAAATTTTCAGTTTCTTGGCCTTACATAAAACTCTAAAAATGTATTATTAGTTGGTTTTATTAAATTGAAAAATAACTGTAGACAACTGAGCACAGAATAATGACAATGACAAAGCTTTTTTATGTACGAAGATATTTTATGAAAATCACAATATATAAATATTGAAATTGCATTCTTAACAGTTCTAATGTCACATACTGCCACATCCTTCCTATATTTTTAGCAGAACATGAAACAAGAAACATGGCAGGAACACCTGTCACAAATTTTGATTCAAATCTAATGAAAGATTGCACTTTTGGATGGTTTAAAATGAAGTTTGCAGCATTGCTGCCTGTCCATTTTTAGTTATCTACTAAAAGACTACAAGGAGAAATTTGATGAAATCCCTGTCATTGTTCCAGTACAGTTTGTCACAGAAGAACATGTATAATGCAACACTTTTAAGATGAAGGTCATTGACTAACATAACACAGATTGTGAATAATTTTAACTTGAGAAACATTGTTAAGTAGTCAAATTTTGATATCATTAATGATTTGGAAGCTCTTTAGACTTTATCTTTCTTTGTGGGTGTTACAATTTAGGAAAGAATGGGGAAGGACACAATTGAAATGCTTATGAACTGAGCTTTTTTTCAAGTAAGTTTTTCCTTGGTGTGTCATGTACAGATGAAGAGCAGTTGCTTTATTGCAAATGGTATTAACCGTTACAAAGAATGTGTTTGGTGTTTTTCCCGAAGATGTGCAGCATTTCCTTCCAAACTGCAAGGTGTTAAATGGGGTAGTGGAAATTGTCTTTCTACACTTTGTTCATCAGTATGAAAGATATAGCATGCACACCTGTAAAATGTAAAGAAATTATCAGATTAATAACAAAGAACTCAAGCTTTGATAACTGCAAATTTTTAGCTTTGTAATGTTGGTCACTACTACAGAACATGAAGCTGCAAACAGTACCATGCCAGCAAATGTCCTGAGCCATAACAGATGCAGTTTCATAAGGAATACTAGTCCACAATGTACAGCAAAATAATTGGGGCTTATCAGTGATGTAATCCACCAGCTACAGCTTGTGTATGATACATAATTACTCAAGTTGTTTGAAGCATGATTGGTCTTGCAGTTCTTCTGTCATCCTCTCTCTCGGATTTATTATACATCTCATGTTTGAATTATTTCACCAGTAAAAGTTCACTACACATGTCTCATTGTGCTTGCCACAGCACAAGTTACTGTACTTTAATATAAATGGGGGATATATCATTAGGAGGAATCATACAAATGTTGTTTGCTTTTATCTATGCCATTCAGTGGGAAAAGTTACGTAATGGGCCATCACCCCTTCATATTTTTCATAGTTTATTTACAATACATGTACATAATATGCAACAAAATACCTGTTCAAGACTCATCTATTATATAACATATGTTTTCTAAATTTATGTTCCAGTTTTGGTTTCTATGTTGAAATATGCATAAACTTTAGGAAAGTGCATTTAAATACGGGGCAAATGTAAACGTTAGGCTATGTTACAACTCAGTCTGTTACTACATTCTTTATTTGGCATTCACATTCATTGGTTTTGCCTACTCCCAACCAAATTTTCACCTTTCAGCATAACCTAGACCTCTGGTGACACTACAAATCAGTCTGTCATTGTGGCCAATTTCAGGGAGAAAGAGGGAGTCCAGTATCACCTTTTACTGTGCATAGCTACAATATTAAAAAATGGGCACTGTAACTTTTAAGATGTATTCTAGTAAAGAATGTAATTGCTACTTTTCAGTCCAATCTTGTGTCAGTGTGCACTAATTTTGCTGTGTCACCCAGTGAGCTCTTGTGGAGCATCAGGAATAATCACACTCAAAAGAATTAGAGAATTCTGCATCTTCTCAATAACATATGGATCTGATGCCTCCAATGACAGGAAACAGAAACCTTGGCATAGTAATTTGTGCTAAACCAAATACTTAAATTCACAATATGACCTAAACTTTCCAAAAGAAAAAAATTGGGTGCTTCAGAACAGGTTTTCAGGCAGTAAGCACAATACATAAAACTATCAGATATAGTTGTTTGAATGTTTATACTTCTTATAACTCTGAATGTTAACCTTTGTGACACATAACTGTGAATTCTGTCTTAATCCATTCATCACCACATTTACATTGCAAAAATGAAGCAGATCTGCTTACCAAGTCCCAGGATCCCCATGACGACTTGGACGGCTCCGGTGAGGAAGCAAAGAAGTACGGCATGCTCGGGACCCATGCTGTGCACTGACTGAAATGTCAGCAGAGAGATGACTGCAGAAGGGCCCATGGGCACATCCTTGCAACTGCCAAACAATATGTACAGGAAGCAGCCCATGAATGAGCCATACAACCCATACTGGAACACACAAAAAGATGGTGTCTGCTCTGCAAGTTCATGTTGTTGTGGAGTATAGTGTCCTGATCGATTGCCAATAAGGATGCAAAATGAAATAACCCGCAAATGAGTAAGCTGCTATGAGGGGGGAAGTACATGGCTTCAAGTTCAACTAAAACATCTACAGTAGTCCCTCATATCCAACATTGAAGTTTCACAACAGATAAAATATACCTTGGTCTTGCCATATTGCACAAAGGAAGTAAGTGATTTATTTTGCACTTTCAGCTTTTAGTCTACCGTAACTTGAAATTTACAAACATAAAATGAAACCTGCTGATGGCATTCTCAGCAAAGAGGGTACACCAGTCACAAATATTGTAGATATTTCACTGTGATATATTTGTCAAAACTAAAACGTGCAAAATTTCATTGCTTAACCAACAAATTCCACCTAGATAACCTGAATGCTTATTCTAGAGAACAAATCCCCATTTTTTATAAACTAATGACTATGTTATTTTCATATATGATGAAGAGGACCATTACGTGTCCTTTGTGGCGTCTACAGTTCAAATAAATTCTCCTAGATATCAAGAATTAGGTTTTATTGCACAGAATTTATATTGCACAGTTAGTATTGTATAGTATATGACACATGTATAAGGAAATGAAGATTACATCTGTAAAATTTTGTTATGTTGCCTTTCTATAAACATAATACATTTTTCTTCAAAAATGTTATATCATAAACTATCTATACTGTGTCCTATTCTCTATAACTGGGATGGTGCTTTGACTACTTGAATGAATTTTCTCATGTTGGGAACTATGAAGGAGCTGTTTATATTTTACTTGGGAAAAAACTAACAATAGCCAAGACTGCATAACTTAGTTTGTGTTTTTTACAAACAGTTTCAACAGTTGTAACTGTTATTTTCTGGTCTTCAAAATTTTTGTTAAGAAATGCGTTCCATTTGTGAACTCATATATCATGCCATGTTGTCATTATGGTGGATAAAATACAGCATGTTATACAAAGGTTTCTCAAAAATAAAACCATTCCACTGCTGTCCACATGCTTTAGATAAGGTGGATCCCTGAAATATTTAACATGTAACACAAACATTAACAGATGTACAAATGTGAATTTTACTGTATATAATACATTTTACACAAGCATCTGTGAGTGTGACATATCTGAACATTCTAATGTGCACAAGATGTTTTTTAAATGTAAATGGTCATACTTTTGAGAAACCTATATACACTACTAGCCATTAAAATTACTACACCAAGAAGAAATGCAGATGATAAACGGGTATTCATTGGACAAACATATTATACTAGAACTGACATGTGATTACATTTTCACACAATTTGGGTGCATAGATCCTGAGAAATCAGTACCCAGAACAACCACCTCTGGCCTTAATAACGGCCTTGATATGCCTGGACATTGAGTCAAACAGTGCTTGGATGGCATGTACAGGTGCAACTGCCCATGCAGCTTCAACACGATACCACAGTTCATCAAGAGTAGTGACTGGCATATTGTGACGAGCCAGTTGCTTGGCCACCATTGACCAGACATTTTCAATTGGTGAGAGATCTGGAGAATGTGCTAGCCAGGGCAGCAGTCGAACATTTTCTGTACCCAGAAAGGCCTGTACAGGACCTGCAACATGCGATTGTGCATTATCCTACTGAAATGTAGGGTTTTGAAGGGATTGAATGAAGGGAAGAGCCACGGGTCGTAACACATCTGAAATGTAACATCCACTGTTCAAAGTGCCATCAATGCGAACAAGAGGTGACCGAGACATGTAACAAATGGCATCCCATACATCACACCGGGTGATATGCCAGTATGGTGAAGATACTTCCAACATGGATTCACTGCTATGTTGCCAAACATGCATGCAAACATCATAATGCTGGATTCATCCTAAAAAATGACGTTTTGCCATTCATGCACCCAGGTTCGTCGTTGAGTACACCAGCGCAGGTGCTACTGTATGTGATGCAGCATCAAGGGTAACTGCAGCCATGGTCTCTGAGCTGATAGTCCATGCTGCCGCAAACTTCGTCGAACTGTTCATGCAGGTAGTAGTTGTCTTGCAAACGTCCCCATCTGTTGACTGAGGTATAAAGACGTGGCTGCGTGATCAGTTACAGCCATGTGGATAAGATGCCTGTCATCTCGACTGCCAGTGATACGAGGCCGCTGGGATTCAGCACAGCATTCTCTATTACCCTCCTGAACCCACCGATTCCATATTCTGCTAACAGTCATTGGACCTCGACCAATGAGAACAGCAATTTCCCGATATGATAAACTGCAATTATGATAGGTTACAATCTGACCTTTATCAAAGTCGGAAACGTGATGGTACGCATTTCTCCTCCTTACACGAGGCATCACAACAACGTTTCACCAGGCAACGCCAGTCAACTGCTGTTTGTGTATGTGAAATTGGTTGGAAACTTTCCTCATGTCAGCACATTGTAGGTGTCGCCATCGGCGCCAACCTTGTGTGAATGCTCTGAAAAGCTAATCATTTGCATATCACAGCATCTTCTTCCTGTTGGTTAAATTTTGCATCTGTAGCACGTCATGTTCGTGGTGTAGCAATTTTAATGGCCAGTAGTTTGTAATGTGCTTTATTTTATCTACCATAATGACAACATGGATGAAGTATGAACTCGCAATGTAATACATGTCATAGCAAAAAATATTTTGAAGGCAGAGGGTGACAGGTACAACTGTGAAAACCAGTTGTCAACAATAAAGACTTACTTTAACATTTTGTTCATCAATGTATTTAGTTTGAACACACCATATGTCTTGCTTCTTTAAAACACATTGAATTATAATTACTGATGGGTAGCACTTTCTTTTATGGTTAATAAAGAATTATAAACTTAAATACTGTGAAACAAAAAAAATTTAAGAAATTGATTTTTAAATATAAACAATTATAAAAAAATCTATACTCTGATTTGCATCATTACCTGTATAATTTCATTGTAAACATGTATACATATTCATATTTGTGCCTAGGCTTTATAAGAAACTGTGTATTTCAGTTTGTTACTACTGTGGTGCCACCTGGCTGATTATAGTATCTACCATGTTTACCAACCAGTCTCAGTGTGTATGCAGCTTTCAAGGAAGCATGAGAGTATATATTTGGTGCAGTGTGTATGATTTTTTACATACCGATTGTTTTACCTTTGACATGTGGATATACTGTGCCATGCATGTTCTTGGACTGTCTATTAATTATGTGACACAAATCATTTCAGACTTGGATGAGATACTTTGAAGTGTAGCAAATAAGGCACATTATGGATCTATATTATGTTAATATTTCACACCTAGTTTTTGTGGTTACTCAGTCTATGCTCTACAGATCTGAAGATGGCAACAAAGTTTTGCCAAAACCGTTAACCTGAATAAATGTTCTACTTAAGCAAGCATGGAATTTTGAAATTTTTTACTTTACTAGATTGCCCCCAGAGTGGAATAATGTCAAGCGTATATTGTGAAAAATATCTTACAGCTGCTGTACTGACAATTTAGACATTGTATGAAACAGCACTTTCCAGTATGACTCATGGTTTAAAGTCATTCCCTCTTCCAGGGAAATCCAGTTTACATCCCACATGCTAAGCAGTCATGGTGCATGGAACAAGTTCTGATTCAGTATGTAGTTCTTTTCATGGGGTGTGTTATGAATGTATGAGGAAGACTTATACAATTTGTCTGAAAGTCAAACTATGTGGATGGGCAGGGAGAAAAACACATAATTATATCAATATACATGACTGTTTTTCTATTTTTGTAGCTCAAAGTGCTACACAGAGCAAATTGGAAATTTTAAGGAATGGATGTTTCTTTGATATTCCTTGCAACTCTCCTCGTCTATTTTTAATAGTCTGACTTGCATGAGACATGAGACATTCTTATGGAATGTGGTACACACCTGCTTTCAGAGAACTGGATTGTCTTTCACATTACAAAGAAATCTTGATGTTTTTGTTGATGGGAGCAAAAAACCCTCACTGCCATGTTTCCGTAGGAGACTAGCAATCATTTTGGAGATTGGGCATATAAACAATTCTTGGCATGTCTAGTTGTTTATTGCTCTAAACATCTTCCTCAGCTTTTGTTTACCTTGACTGCCACACTCACTCAATTTGTCAATCTGAGCACCCAGAACACTGTTCGTAGGTCTTATAATTCTTTGGCAAGGCTGTCATTATTAGATGGCATTTGAGCTCTGTGGACCAGAATGTTTCACTCGGAAGTTCTTTGTGACACATGGCTCAAGGCATGGGTGTGGGGGTTTTCTATGTACACTGAGACACAGGGAATTCCCTTGTTGGAGCTTTCCCTGAATCTGAGCTTGTCCACTTTATGAGTACATACTGACGCAAAGGTAAAACACCTGCCAACATTATTATGCTTTGTGGAAACTAAAGTACAAAGTCTTACAATACTTTCTTTAAAGCAACTATTTTAGTTATTTGCATCTTTTTTAAAGTTATTTTTGTATAATTTTTAAACTAACTTCTACCATAAATATCATCTTCATCAATGATACTGGATCTTGCTGTAACATATTACCGTAGCAATATTTAGGAAATTAAATTCACATACACTTTGTCTCTTTGTTCCTCAAATAACAAACACTCATTGCTGCTGCCACCCATAGCATCCTTTCCATGCCAACTGTGCCCTGCTGCGCACTTTTGTCTCACAGCTCCTCAAGAAACGAAAATGCTTTCCTCCCCCCCTCCCCCTCCACACACACACAAACATACACCCCACCCCTCCCACACTCCCTATCTCCTCTGCCCTCCCCTGACCACCCATGAGATGCTAAATCTGATGTAGAGAACCACCGTGTTAAGGTGTCACACTTTGATTAGAGAGCATTTACATGTATGTGCTCAGGTGCAGGAAGGGATAGGGGGAGTTCAAGGGAGGGAGGACTGGCTGGTTGGTATGGGGAGAGATGTAGAGATGTATACATAGAGAAGAGCAACCAGAAAAATGTTCAGATGAAATAGTGTTGCTCTGATGGCAGCAGTACCTGTGGTGGAAGACCAGCGATGCTGGCATAGGCGAGTGACTGTGGGATGACAGTGAGTCCAACGGTGATGCCAGCGACCAGGTCACCCACAGCATCCTCTGTGGAGTAGCGAGGCAGCCATGACAGCACAGGCAACCGCTTAAGCAATGTTTTCTGTGAGAATGCCCTCTTCAGCCATATGTGCATCTTCTGGCGCAGGATGTTTACCGGTCAGAGTAAAGTCACTGTACAGTCAAAATGATTATGATGGTAACTGCTGCCATTAAGTGACAAATCACAACAGTCTTTATGGAACTATTTATAGCCAAAAAATGTCCAGTATATGCCATGTATATAAAATATATGGAGGAAGCATTACAAGATATAGTGACTACACTATATACTGAAAATGAGACAGATTATTATAAGTACCCATTCTAGTGAATAAAGCATTATGATTTTGAAACTATCAAGAAATTTTTTAGAATGAGGTTCACACAAAAATACAGTTTTCCAAAGTATTTTACACAATTAAAGGAATCACACCCCCAAATTAAACTCCAGCAAATTATGTAGCACAAAATCCTTCAAGGACAGGATTACATTCTTGCAGGTAACAAATTATTCCACTCAACACCAAGACACTTGTCAAATATTTTCTTTATAAATGCACACACCAATTCATGTAAGTGTGCACACGGTGTTTACATATTTTTTTATTGTGACCAGTCTCCAGTTCTAAGATTTTACAGAATGTTTTGCTTTGATCTAAGGCAAATGACAGAAATGCTAATCTCCTCTCAAACATCCTCAGTAATATCCTTGTCCTAGTTGCAATTTCCTGTTGATATTTGACTAAAAAGAAACTTATTCTGCATCTACTGAAACTGCAAACCCTCTTTGTAATATCACCCTTTAGGCACTTCCTTACAGCTTCCTGAGATTGGCTTGGAAAGTACCAAGACTTCTACAATTTGTGTGCCCCCATAGACAAGTAAGCAGGGAATCAACTGTTCAGAAAAATGGCCACCTTGATGAGAATATGAAATGCACAAAAGAAGGTAAGTGTGTGTGTGTGTGTGTGTGTGTGTGTGTGTGTGAGTGAGTGTGTGTGTGTATGTGTGTGTGTGTGTGTCTTAAAATTGTACATTTACCAGATTTGAACTAAATGTTCTCCATTCATCCTATAAGTGAACTGGTGGTGACTATCTATCTGTTAGAGCAAACACAAATCCCCCCCCCCCCCCCCTCTATTTTTCTTGATGACCTCTTTGAATTTTATGACAATATTTCTCATAATACTGTACCATTATGGTCGGCAATCCTCTCTCATAGTTGAGACTCTCAAAATGATGTGATCTGCCTGTAACCAGGAAGTCGAAATGTTCAACTGAGGATGCAGTGTATGCACTTACAAATGAAGTACTTGAATGTCTAAATCAAAAAATGATAGGAATTGGTGTTTTCTGCGACTTATCAAAGGCATTTGATTGTGTAGATCACCAAATTCTCAGGCAGAAATCCAAACTACTTGGAATAAGGGGTGTCGCAGGTAACTGGCTGCAATCTTATCTTCAGGAAAGAAAACAGAAAGTAATTTTAAACAGCTCAGATGAGTCAAGGGATACCTCCACTCAGTCTGAATGGACTTCTATTGGTTGTGGTGTGCCTCAAGGCTCAATTCTGGGGCCACTATTGTTTTTGATGTTTATAAATGATTTACCATTGTGTGCAAGCCTGCCTTGCAAATTTACTCTTTTTGCTGACGATACCACCATCTTCATGAGTGGAAAATCAGATGTTAATTTCGAGGAGTCAGTTAACAACATACTCTCTGAAGTGATTAACTGGTTCAGTGTTAATGGTCTCTCTGTAAACTCAAGTAAGACAAATTTTATCCAGTTCCATACAAAAACAAAAAAAGTGAGAGAAATAAATGTAACATGTGGAAATCAACCAATAGAAAGAATGGATGTGTCTAAATTTGTTGGAGTACATATTGATAGCAAAATGAACTGGTCCTTCCATATACAACAGACCCTAAAAAAATTAAGCTCGGCTATGTATGCTATCAGAATGATGTCTTCCATTGGAGATTTAACCACTATGAAGTCTGCATACTATGGGTATTTTCACTCCGTTATGTGTTACGGAATTATGTACTGGGGAAATTTAGCGTTGGCAAAGAAAATTTTTGTGGCCCAGAAAACGGCTATTAGAATTATGTGCAGAGTACACCCCAGGACATCATGCCGTAACCTTTTCAAAAAGCTGCAAATAATGACCTCTGTATCCCAGTACATATATTCGCTGATGTGTTTTGTAATTAAGAACCCTGCACAATTTCCATCAAATAAGAACTATCACAAATATAATGTTGTTGTTGTTGTAGTCTTCAGTCCTGAGACTGGTTTGATGTAGCTCTCCATTCTACTCTATCCTGTGCAAGCTTCTTCATCTGCCAGTACCTACTGCAACCTACATCCTTCTGAATCTGCTTGGTGTATTCATCTCTTGGTCTCCCTCTACGATTTTTACCCTCCATGCTGCCCTCCAATACTAAATTGGTGATCCCTTGATGCCTCAGAACATGTCCTCTTCAACACCTCCTCATTAGTTATGTGAACTACCCATCTAATCTTCAGCATTATTCTGTAGCATCACATTTCGATAGCTTCTATTCTCTTCTTGTCTAAACTATCGTCCATGTTTCACTTCCATACATGGCTACACTCCATACAAATACTTTCATAAACGACTTCCTGACACTTAAATCTATACTTGATGTTAACAAATTTCTCTTCTTCAGAAACGCTTTCCTTGCCATTGCCAGTCTACATTTTATATCTTCTCTACTTCGACCATCGTCAGTTATGCTCCCCAAATAGCAAAACTCCTTTACTACTTTAAGTGTCTCATTTCCTAATCTAATTCCCTCAGCATCACCTGACTTAATTCGACTACATTCCATTATCCTTGTTTTGCTTTTGTTGATGTTCATCTTATATCCTCCTTTCAAGACACTATCCATTCCATTCAACTGCTTTTCCTAGTCCTTTGCTGTCTCTGACAGAATTAATTTGTCATCGGCGAACCTCAAAGTTTTATTTCTTCTCCATGGATTTTAATACCTACTCCGAATTTTTCTTTTGTTTCCTTCACTAATTGCTCAATATACAGATTGAATAACATCAGGGAGAGGCTACAACCCTGTCTCACTCCCTTCCCTACCACTGCTTCCCTTTCATGCCCCTCAACTCTTATAACTGCCATTTGGTTTCTATACAAATTGTAAATAGCCTTTCGCTCCCTATATTTTACCCCTGCCACCTTCAGAATTTGAAAGAGAGTATTCCAGTCAACATTGTCAAAAGCTTTCTCTAAGTCTACAAATGCTAGAAATGTAGGTTTGCCTTTCCTGAATCTAGCTTCTAAGATAATTCGTAAGGTCAGTATTGCCTCATGTGTTCCAATATTTCTACTGAAACCAAACTAATCTTCCCCTACGTCGGCTTCTACCAGTTTTTCCATTCGTCTGTAAAGAATTCGCGTTAGTATTTTGCAGCCGTGACTTATTAAACTGATAGTTCGGTAATTTTCACATCTGTCAACACCTGCTTTCTTTGGGATTGGAATTATTATATTCTTCATGAAGTCTGAGGGTATTTTGCCTGTCTCATACATCTTGTTCACCAGATGGTAGAGTTTTGTCAGGATTGGCTCTCCCAAGGCTGTCAGTAGTTCTAATGGAATGTTGTCTACTCCCGGGGCCTTGTTTCGACTCAGGTCTTTCATTGCTCTGCCAAACTCTTCACGCAGTATCATATCTCCCATTTCATCTTCATCTACATCCTCTTCCATTTCCATAATATTGTCCTCAAGTACATCGCCCTTGTTAGACTCTCTATATACTCCTTCCACCTTTCTGCTTTCCCTTCTTTGCTTAGAACTGGGTTTCCATCCGAGCTCTTAATATTCATACAAGTGGTTCTATTTTCTCCAAAGGTCTCTTTAATTTTCCTGTAGGCAGTATCTATCTTACCCCTAGTGAGATAAGCCTCTACATCCTTAGATTTATCGTCTAGCTATCCCTGCTTAGCCATTTTGCACTTCCTATTGATCTCATTTTTGAGACGTTTGTATTACCCAAGGATTTCTATTATCCCTCGTCTTTTTACCTACTTGATGCTCTGCTGCCTTCACTACTTCATCCCTCAAAGCTACCCATTCTTCTTCTACTGTATATCTTTCCCCCATTCCTGCCATTTGTTCCCTTACGCTCTCCCTGAAACTCTGAACAACCTCAGGGTTAAGTCAGTTTATCCAAATCCCATCTCCTTAAATTCCCACCTTTTTGCAGTTTCTTCGGTTTTAATCTACAGTTCATAACCAATAGATTGTGGTTAGAATCCACATCTGCCCCTGGAAATGCCTTGCAATTTAAAACCTGGTTCCTAAAACTCTGTCTTACCATTATATAATCTATCTGAAACCTGTCAGTATCTCCAGGCTTCTTCCATGTATACAACCTTCTTTTATGATTCTTGAACCAAGTGTTAGCTATGATTAAGTTGTGCTCTGTGCAAAATTCTACCAGGTGGCTTCCTCTTTCATTTCTTACCCCCAATCCATATACACCTACTACGTTTCCTGAAATATTATATAAGAGGGAAAGAAAATCCTCATTGTGAACTTAAGAACCTGACAGTCGTTCAGAGAGGTGTCAAATGGCCAGGAACAAAAATTTTTAACAATCTCCCTGACCAGATAAAATGTTTAAGAGGAAATGAATCTCTTTTTAAAGCAAACTAAAGGAATATTTGTTAAATTTGTCTGTTTATACATTAGAAGAGTTTTATGATGCAAAAAGGGAAATAGCAGTTAGATAGAATTATCCATATTGTTAACAAAGAAATGTGCTTGCAATTTTTCTCCAAATCAAAACAAGAAATTTTGTATTAACACTCAAAGAAATCTGCTGTTATATGTACAATATCTGTTTTTCCTCTAAACTTTGTATTAACTATATGCAGTTATGTAGAACATTTTTTATATATTTAATGAAGACTGTTTTGTATCTTTTTGTATGTTTGTTGTTTTGTATGTTTGACTCGTTCAACATCTCATGTGACATGCTCACAATACGAGATCTACGGAACATGAAATAAATATTGGTTGTCGAGCTACTTCTTCAAGGCAGTTGCCACACAAAATGTCCTTACCTACATCTGTCTAAAGCTACATACATACTCTGCAAGCCACTATATGGTGCATGGTGGAGGGTGCCTTGCACCACTAGTAGTCATTACCCTTCCGTTCCACTCACATGATAAGTAAGGTAAACATGGTTTTCTAAATGTCTCTGTACAGAGCCTAATTTCTCTTATCTTTATGGTCCTTACATGAAATATATATTAGTGGTAGTAAAATCGTTCTGCAGATGGCCATAAATGCCACGTCTCTAAGCTTTGTAAATGGTGTTTTGCAAAAAAGAACGTCATCTTCACTTCAGATTTGAGTTTGCAAAGCATCTCCATAATATGTATTGACTGATTCAGCAGTTTGCTTCTGAATTGCCTCCAAGTCTTCATTGAATCTGACCTGGTGGAGATCCCAAACACTGAAGCAGTACTCCAGAAAGTGTCAGACTCGTGTTCTATATGCAGTCTCCTTTATAGATGAACTACACTTTCCCAAAATTCTCCCAAAAAACTGAAGTCAACCATTCACCTTCCCTACACCTCATCCCATTTCATATTGCTTTACAACATTACATCTGTATACAGTATACAATTGATGTGACTGTGTCAAGCAGTACACTACTAATTCTGTATTCATCTGCATTAACTTACATTTTTCTACTTTTAGGGTAGGCTGTTATTCATCACACCAACTAGAGGTTCTGTGCAAGTTATCTTGTGTACTCCTACAGTCACTCAATCACAACACCTTCCTGTACACCACAGCCTCTTCAGCAAACAGCCGCATACTGCTGTTCAACCTGAGCATCAGCTCATTTATGCATATAGAGAATAGTAGCAGTCCTTTCACATTTCTCTGGGGCACTCCTGATGACAGCCCTGTCTTTGGTGAACACTTGGCGTCGAGGACAACATACTCGGTTACTCGGAACCACTCACATATCTGTACATCTATTCCACATGCACATATCTTCATTAACAGCCTGCTGTGGTGCATCGTATCAAATGCCTTAATGGAAACTGCCTGTTGCCTTTCATCCGCGATTCACAGGATATTATGTGAGGTAATGGCAAGCTGAGTTTCGTACGAGCAATGCTTTCTAATCCTGTACTAATTTATGGATAGAAGTATTTAGCTCTCATGGAAAAGTTATTATTTTCGAACTTACTGCCGATAACATACGCTTAGCTTTCCCAGCAGATACTGGGCAGGTTTGTTATCACACACTACTGACAAATGCTCAGGGTATTTCTGTGCTATCAGATTTAGGTTATGTTTCAATAACTCTACGACTGGTGTGTGCGATTCTGGTGAGCAGTAGGGTTATTAATTTAAGTCCACCGAACTGGTTATTCTCATCCTTAGTAGTTCGGAATCAGATTCATTTTGGAGGTTGCTAACCTAATATTTTTACATACTCTGCTAAATAGCGTTACTCCTGGAGAGTCTAATCTGTCTTTCTGATATATGTTCCACGTGCTATCGAAAAATTCCCAGCTCCCTTCTTCAGGTTTCAACCGACTCTTAGTTCGTGGTATAATGTTGGAGCAACTGTTTTTTACGAGAGAGGCGTATTCTGGGGCCTTGCTGGAATTCTCCAGCAGATCAACTAATTTGACTTTGTATCCAGTCTGTTGAAGTAACTGGGTTATATGTTGCTGGTTTATCTGCTAGTAGTCTCGCAGTTCCACCTAATCATTTTTTAAATGTATTCCACATAGTATCGAGAGGGGAGATAAAGTTTGTTGTTCATTCATTCCTCTCAAAGAATCGTCCCACTTGTGCTCCTTCTTGTGCTGAGGGCTTGTGACAGACATAATCAAAGTTAAAAAATGCCTACTCCTGATTGCACAGCTATGCTCATGCATGTCTATATGGAGAAATAACAAAAGGAAAATGCCTCTTCTTTGTTCTAAAAAGGGCCGCATTGATTAATTATTGGGAAAGTGTGGGATTTACAGTGAGAATGACAAGTTCTTAAAATGGAGATTTGAGTCCTGTCATGCGCATAAGATTTCTTGCGTAAGATGATATTAATAAGCCTGCACAGATTACTAGTGGACTGAGTTATAATAATCCCTGTAAAACTTCAGAGTAAATGCAAGGCTTAACATGTCAACCGTTAATCGCGGTGCTACCAATGGAGTTTCGACATTTCATGTAGGCTGTATCAGTAAAAATAGATGTTCATAGTGCAGCATTGCGACTCACGTGTCAGAACGTTGCAAGCTAGGAGTGTGAGAGTTCACTTAATGTGGATCCGTCAGCAATACAATACTTCCACTGTTATACACTTTGCTGTTACGTTAGACGTCGCTCCTCCAGATCCTACAATTAATTTCATAATACATATATTCACGCAAATAAACCAAACTCCTTAGAGAAAAGCGGTGACATTTAATCTGTCGTAAAGGTGCGGTTTGTAGCGAAATATATTGATACAACATGTGAAGTATTTCGAGAAGAATTTTACGGTGGTTGTCAAGTTGTTACGTTAAATGGAAGCAAGGTTTACAGCGCTAGGTTTTTCTCTAGAAACCATGCCAAAGATCCTCATAATGTTCCAGTCAGGGAACTGGACTGTTTAGATGAGGTATTGGAATCCACGCGCATATTCGACGAACCCCGTTCAACTGAGGTAGCTGTGTGAATGTGGGCACCGTCATTCTGCAAAGACGGCCTTTATCAGGGAATAAAGTCTATATCATGGGACATATTAAACCACTTAAGTTGAACTTTCTTCTGAAGACGCTAGATGCGGTAGCACATATTTTGGAGGAGGGGGTTTTCTAATCCCTTACTAACTATCTTGATTTATGTTTCTCGCAGATGATTCCTTCAAGAAAACCACAGCAGTTTTGTTGACTCATTTCTGCCCAGCGTGAGACCGAATCCTTTGTCTATTGGCTGTTCTGGTTAATTCAGGTTTGTTGTACCACATTTAAGTTAGACGCAAGCATAAGAAACAGTGTCTTAAAGCAACCGAGACTTGAGATAAGTGTCTTGCCTTGCCAATGACAATTGGTTTCAAACACGATAAGAATTATTGCTTTCACTTAATGCAGGTATATCTCAAGTAGATTCTGAACGAACACTATGAAAAGAAAGGCATGTAATTGATATCTGACCTTGCACAATGCCATTGTGCACATAGAGCTCCACGTCTTCGTAGGTCAAACAACAGAGATATTGCACAGCAGCTGATTGGAGACTTGTAGTGCGGATCGAGGAATCACGATTGTCGCTCTTTTCAAGTGATGCAACCCGTTACACAATAAGGCGTTTACTCAGAAGTGTATGAAGGGTGTAATTTAGACCGAAGACGGTTTTGTGATGTTTTGGCGGTGTTTTAAGTGCCATGACTTTGGCCCACTTTTTGGGGTTGCTGTGGACATGAGACACGATTTTTATTTCTCGGTAACAAAATGTTGCTGTTTCTTCAGAATGTAATGATTAGTGTGCTGTAGACACTCCCGTCATCCAAGATGACAACAGATGTATTCACAAGTCGGTCCAAATGCGTTCAGCCACCTTATCACAAGCCGACTAACTGGAAAGTTTACCTGACGCTAATGTCGTAGAAAATGTGTGGAATAATTTGAAGGGTAGCGATCAACATATCAGCAGTAGTTGTAGATCTGCGGGATGTGATCATCAGAAAATTGTACAGTGGCGCGCTGAGTATTTACGAGCGTCGTTTAAATAAGTAATGCAGCACATTTTTTTCTGAAAGCAGGTTGGTTTTACTCAGATTTCCAATGCATCATATTACTACCCATTCTTTTGTGTACAAAACATGGTTCTTCAACGTAATCGCCATTCAATGCAACCGCGCAACTCCACCTTCAAATAGGACCTGTATGCCCGCATGTTACCACTACTGGTTGACTATGGAGCCACTGCCTTGGTGCATCAATAGCCCTCCCGTCACCCACGTACTGCTTTCCACGTAGTGCATCCTTTGTTAGGTCAAACAGATGACGTCCATAGGTGCGAAATAAGAGCTATAGTGTGGACGAGGGAGAACTTCGTTTGCATTTTTGTGGCAACAAACACGCGGAAGTAGTTTCTTCAGTTAGTGAGGGCAGCAAAGTACACTTCAGAATTGATTGTTGCATCATGAAGGAGGAAATCAAACAGAATAACCGCTTCAGAGTCCTTGAAGGCCGTCGCCATGACTTTACAGGTTGAGGGTGGTGCTTTGGACTCTTTCTTCAAAGGAGAGGTGGTGTGGCGCCACTCCATGGACTGCCATTTTGTTTTCTGTTCGAAGTGACGAACCTATGTTTCATCTCCTGTCTTGACGTTCGACAAAAAGCTGTCATAAACACTCTGGTATTGTGCAAGCATTTTGCTACAGATGGCTCTTTGTTGCTGTTTATGGTCATCTGATAGGCGGCGAGGAAGCTAGCGGGCACACACATTTGAATACACCAACTGGTGGCTGAGTGTGCTAGCATTATCAACAGATAGTCCAGTTGTGCAGCGAGGTGTCTGATTGTGATTCGTCGAATGAGTGACACGCTCGTAATTTCCAACACTGCAGGAGTCACAGCAGTGTGCGATCGGCTGGCGCATGGCAGGTCAGAGAGGTTCGCTTGACCTTGTTGCGACGGTGACAGATGCCTCGCCCAACGACTCATCCTACTTTTGTTCACTGCTAGGTCTCCGTAGACATTCTGCAAGCTCCCATGAATAACTCAGGCAATCTGGTTTTCCGCCAAAAGAAACTCAACGACAGCTCTCTGCTTGGAATGCACCTCCGTTACAGATGCCATATTGAAGGCTACGTACAGCGAAGCCACCTATCGGAACTTCATGAAACCATAGAGGCTCAGGCGAGAATATTCAACGATGTTCGTCAACAAATTCCGTATTTTTGAACCGAAACTGGCCAAGAAAAAATTGAGTAGCATTATTTATTGAAAGCCCGTCGCACAATTAGTTGGTTGAGCCGAATATGGTCTTGCTGAGGATATTGTTGACTCACTCTCTCGTCGATCTAAGACCATTAGAAAAACTAGGCGTTACAGGATGACTAATTTTTGTCCAGTATGCTTAGGCTCTGAGCACTATGGGCCTGAGGTCATCAGTCCCCTAGAACTTAGAACTACTTAAACCTAACTAAGCTAAGGACATCACACACAACCATGCCCGAGGCAGTATTCGAACGTGCGACCGTAGCGGTCGCGCGGTCCAGACTGTAGCGCCTAGAACCGCTCGGACACACCGGCCGGCTAGTATGCGTAGGTATACAGTTAAGGGCACCAAACTGATCTCTAGTCTACTGCACAGTAAGAATCTCAGTGTGGGGAGAAGATGGTCACCCAATTCTTAACGAAAAGTGAGCATTTGATTTCAGTTCTTCTAGATCCCTAAGGAAGAGTTACTTCTAATCAGTGTATGATATGCTACTAGTGTCAAATACGTAAATGGTGGATCTTGAAATTTTCGTATTCAGAGGTAAGTGACTTTATTTTGCGTCACACAGTTGACTACCTGCAACAAGAACATATGGAAGTTCTGCCAGGCATAGCGCTCTGCGAGTCCTTAGACCGATCAAAACATCCAAGGCTAGCAATGTTCCATGGAAGATGAGGCTGGAGCACCCTAAGTTAACTGAATTTGTCAACAGGAGTTTACTGACACTTTCTGCTGGTGGTCTCAAAGAAAGTAAAAGTGGGAACAGTTGTAAATTCATTCCAACTGACACAGCTGCTCACAAACCCAGAAACGTTTTATTGAATATGACAATGGCGGCGGAAGCCTACGTTTATATACAAACTAATTTGTTTCAGCGAATTATCCTCCTGGTTTTCAAGAGCGTGAACTGCACCACTATAGTCAATCTTCAGACAGGGTTTCGCCACTGTTGTCACGAAACTGTTAACTACCGTCTATCGTATTAGCATGGTATTGTATTAAAGGCGGGTTGTAAGACTTTCTGTCCAGCTTTGTAGCCCGCCACTCAACTTCTCAGGCTACCATGTGAAGGATACTGGGTCGATTTGAGGTACTGTACTGCAGAGGGATTTTTCTTGGTGGGAGGACTAGAATGGAGTGCACAGATATTTGAGGAAAACTGAGGATCTATTTGGAATGTACGTAGTGGTTCTATTTTGGATACCCTGACATTAATGGTACCAAGAGTGCTTTAATAACTATAAAGTATCTGCCCGAAAAGGCCTCTTAAGGCCCAATAGTATCGACCGACCACCGTGTCTTCCTCTAGCGATAGACGTCACTGGATGCGGATATGGACTGGCATGAGGTCTGCACACCGTTCTCCTGGACGTTATCAGTTTTCATGACCAGAGCCACTACTCAGTCTAGTAGCTCCTCAACTGGCCTCACAGGGGCTGAATGCAGCCCGCTTGCCAACACGGCTCGGCGGACCAGACAGTAATCCATCCAGTTTCTAGCCAAAACCAACACTGATCAACTTCGGTGATTTGACGGGAACCGGTGTTACCACAGAGGCAAGATCGTTGGCTCTGCTAACTATAGGGTTTGCAAAATAAAACTGACCTGGAAAATGTTTCATTCACCTTAACATAGGCAACCGTAAATTTCATGGGGCAGTTTTATTTTGGCCACCCCGTACATGCCAATCTATGTTGCTGTCCAGTGACCCCCATGGAATGGAATGACACAGCTATCAGTAACCAGCAGGTGGTTCAAGGTGTCTAATCGCAATAGCTGTTGTGTAAGAGTGGAGCAGAATTATACACACGGGTAGCTGAATTAGATATAGCTGATGTGTTGGACGGTATATCGCTGCAGGAATAGAATATTTCAGAGTTTTACATGACTGAGATGTGGCCATCGGTGTGACAGTTGAGCATAGGATGAGTGAAGCATGTAATATAAGCACATTTGGTCGCGGCCGTGTCATGTGTGCCCGAGGCATCTCCGAGATGATACTTACTCTGGTCTTTTCATGGTCACCTTGTAGTGAGTACCGTAAGTATTTTGATTTAGGAAAACCAACTGTCTTCAGAGTCAAATGCGGTGAGCAATAATGTGTTCATGATGGGGTCGCCAGTGTCAAACGCGGATGCGAAAACAAATAGACAGTTTGATATAATTCTATTGAGTTCAAATGGTTCTCAGCACTATGGGACCTAACATCTGAGGTCATCAGTCCCCTAAACTTAGAACTACTTAAACCTGCTTAAGCTAAGGATATCACACACATCCATGCCCGAGGCAGGATTCGAACCTGCGGCCGTAGCAGCAGCGCGATTCCGGACTGAAGCGCCTAGAACCGCTCGGCCACAGGGGCCGACCTCTATTGAGTATTCCGCTTTTTTCGTAAATAAAAAATCAGTTGAAAGCACGCGCACTACGCCTGATAGAAAGTTTAAGAAGGAAGGCCTTTTGATCTCGTAAATTAAATTTGCGCGTAATACAGATTTTTTCATAAACTTCACAGAAGTTGCAGGACAGAAGGTGCAAGACTAATAAATAATATCTTCAGACTATCTTTTGTTCAATGGCATACGAGACCCAAACTACACAATACGCGGGCAAAACCTATCCTCTTTTATGGCAGTGAAGCTTGGACAATCTTCAGAGATGACGAATCGAGACTAATGAGAGCCGAGATTCGGCTCGTGAGAAGAACAGCTGGCTATTGAAGAGCGAAAGGTCTGATGACATCCTTAAGGATCCCAATGCAGAACCAATGCTCAACACAGTACAGAATTAAAGAACATCACGGAAAGACCATGCGCTATGGTTGGAGAATGGCCGGAACCCTCCCACCCCCCTCCCCCCTTCTCACCAAGGTAGAAGATAGGTGGGAAGTCCAACAAGGAGGTGGACTGAGGCAGTAATAGGCCAGCTGCCCTAAACTTCATAGGAAGAAGAAAGAAGATGGTCCAGATATAAGACACTTCCCTCTATAGCATAACAATGTTTGAATTGATCTGTTTCTTTTCACATCAGTTTTTTTACGCACATTTACTTTATGAGGTTTTGTCGTGCAGTTCAAAGTTCTCGTGTTTTGTTTCCTTTTCAGAAATTATCTCCGGCATTACTAACATTTATTGGTAGTCAGAACCATCTCCAAATCACAGTGACGTAATAGGTTATGTGCAGCATAGCTCCCATGACCTAATCCTGCAAAGCCTGTGGTGAGAACACTGCTCAACTTTCTTTTCGACACTCTCTTTAAGAAGCATTCTGAAAGAACTGAGGAATCACAGTTGACGTACTTTTCAACTGAAAACCGATGCAGCTAGCATTTGCCAGTTAAAACACAGATAGAAATATATCGCTAACTTAGGAAGTATGTTGTCTTTTCGAAATGCGAGCCGTAATTGTTAATTTTAATTTCCTGTATAATCTGTATACTGATTTTTGTGTGGCTTCGTTATATTGATTTACTAAATCAACTTTTTTTTTTTTTTAATAGCATGGCGTACGTGGCTGTGGATTTTGTTTTCCTCGATCAATAAGTTTCGTACAAAAAGGGACTACCAGATATTTACAGTGAGAATCTAGATTACGTAATTCTCCTCTGAAGGAAAGGTTTAAGACACCGTTAATTTGCGGAACATTGATAGGGCACTGTGGGAGAATGGACAGTCAGCATCTTTTCCAGTAAGCCATCTCAATCTATATCAGCTCTCGTTACGCCAGTGGAACATATTGTCTCCCCACCATCTCTAGAGAAGTGCACGGGGAACGCAGTTGCATCATCACCAAACACAATCTTAATAGTTGAAAGCTGCGTTAATCGTTTGTAAACAAGTAGCTGACGAAAAACGAAAGCCGCCTGCATCAGCACTCAGGTTTTGCGCATTCAGATAAGCTACTTTGTGTCTAGTCGCTTAAAAGAGGTTAACTGTTCTTTAATCCATGATTGTGAAAGTAAGTACTTTTACTGTAGTTACCTCCAGTAATTATCTAACGAGCTCTTATCATGAATATATCTAATGTGTTTAATCATCTTTCATGCACCTTTTTACTCGTGTGGCTGAAACACTGTAACGGTCAACGCAAACTTTACAGAAGCCTTCTGAACTACTGTGCGCATTGAGGGTAAATTTGTCAAGCCCCAACAAGGAAATGAAAAAAATCAATCATCAAACGCTGTCTTCTTTCTAGGACATTAACTTCAAACCTCTTTTGAATACCCTACAATAAAACCCTGAAGCATTGGGAGAAACTGCGTATGTTGATGATTTCCTAATATGAGCCGAAGGACTACAACGAGAAACGAAGGAGACATGGTTCAGAGATGTTGCAGACTGAATAAAATTTCTATCACTGTTCAGAAATCTGGGTATGAAATGCTAAAAGGCAGATTAAGCTACAGCCGAAATCCTATAACCAGAATTAATGATGTACCCAGAGGCAGCCGTCTTAGCTATATCTAAACCGTAAAGAAAAAAAAATGCACCACGAAGGATGTGTCCTAATAGGACGGAAATCAGTAGATGTGATGTACACACACAGACTAACGAAAGATTACAATTTGAGGAAAATTAGATGATTTATTCAAGAGAAAGAGCTTCACCAATTGAGCAAGTCAGTAACACGTTTGTCCACCTCAGGCCCTTATGCAAAAAGTTATTCGGCTTGATATTGATTGGTAGAGTTGTTGGACGTCCTGCTGATGGATATCTTGCCAAATTCTGTCCAATTGATGCTTTAGATCATCGAAATACCCAGACGGTATGGAGGGCCCTGCCCGTAATGCTCTAATCGTTCTCGACTGGGGACAGATTCAGCGATCTTGCTGGCCAAAGTAGGTTTTGGAAACCACGAAGAAAAACAGTAGGAACTCTCGCCGAGCGGGCATTATGTTGTTGAAATGTAAGCTCAGGGCGGCCTGCCATGAAGGGCTACAAAACGGGGCGTAGAATATCGTCGACGTACTGCTGTGCTGTAAGGATGTCGCGGATGACAACGAAAGGAGACCTACTATGAAATGAAATGGCACCTCAAGCTGTTACTCCAGGTGTCGGGCCGTCGGGTCGGTATCCCACTGCTGTCCACGGCTTTTCCAGACACGTCTTCTGCGGTCATCGGGGCTCAGTTCGAAGCGTGACCACCACTGAAGACAATTCTATTGCAGTGAATGAGATTCCAGGCGAAATATAATGGGCACGTTAAGAAATAATAACAACATCTCTGAATTCTGTACAATTTGTTTCAAAAATGTTATATAAAACCATATGCTCCAATTAATTACCTAGTTGATATTGATAAGGATGCAGAAATAGATACAGAAATGATATAACAGAATTGTTGCTATGGATCATGAAATCTACAGAACACTTTGTAATTACCGAAGTAAAGCAAACAGTTGTTTGGTGGCGTAAATAGAGACTGTTATGCAGTTCATGGGTTTCGCATGGGTTTCACAGCATCGCTTTGTAAGCGTTTATTGACAGTAACGGTGACTGAGCTCATAAAACGATATTTTATTTTTCCTCAGATCAGATATTCACCCAACTGAAATGAGAATCTTGTGACAAGGGAGATTGTGAAACGATTACACCCGCAACATGTACACTACCTTTGAACTTTCTTCATGGCTGATATCTAAAACGACACGTCATTAAATTTTCTGGCTCTTGATATTTTGGCAATATATGTTTTTTCTTGTGTTCATAGTAGTGTTTCTCATTGGCAATAAAGGTCTAAATCCATTGATATTACAGTTCTTAGCCCTGTAGCGTGTTTCTCTCTACCTCTCTCTCTCTCGCTGTCTCTCTTTCACTCAGTCACTCTCTCTCACACACACACACACACACACACACACACGTATATATATATATATATATATATATATATATATATATATATACACGTACACTAGGTATAAAACTGAATACTGCACTGAGCGTGTTGGCATCGATAAATACACTGGAGCCGTGTCGGAGCGAGACTGCTTGAAACCCTGCTTCCCCGAGTTGCCTCATGCAAACGTGATTTAATGTGATTTCTTCTGTGTGTTCTCCCCCGTGTGGAACTGCGACCGCCCCCACCTCCCCCCCCCCCGCCCTCCCGCACCCTACCTTACACACACACATCAAAAATGTCTAGAGGTTTTATTTAGAAACAGACGAATAATAACTCAGTTCCATTTTTTATTTGAAATGAACTGGACAGGTATGGAATTACTTGGCGACCAGAACCAAGAGGAAAGACTCCGATAAACTGTCAGGCTGAAATACAAATGGTGTAAATACGCTGTATTTCCACTCACAACAGATAGTAGTCTTCTTTATTTCAGATTCTTCGGAGAAAAGCATTCTTGTAGGAGAACAATGTACCGTACACTTTAATACGACATACAACAAAAGTAATGAAGTATAACAGTATGGAAAAAGGAGAAACGAGCAATATTTGTCCGCTGACTGAAATTTATTCCTTAACCACGATAATTTTTAATTGACATTTCATGAGCAAGTATTTCGTAATAATCAATTTAGATGAAAATCCTTTCCTTCGTCACGACCTTATGGGCATGAGCAAAGAGACCTTTCGTGATGTGTGGCATCGTTCTTCTAAAAATCATCATAATTAACTAGATTTGCGTATATCAAACGTGAAGCCAGATTGAAAAATGTCGTCGAAGAAAAATAGGAAACAGTAGATGTATACACGAACGTGACAACCGATTCTACTGGAAACAAATAACACTAGTATTACATTACTTATGCCTCTCCTTAGTACGAATTCATTCCAGAATCAGCAATGTTACGCAGTTAGCTGTAGATGTTTCTTTCGTTTTCTTTCAAGTCCTGAGAACGCTGGCAGTACCCAGAACTCGCCATGAGATAAAGACTGAAAATATAGTATACTGTCGTGGAATGAAACCAGGATACGGTACGATTCTAAAACTACGGTATGAATACACATTTAATTCACCGCAGAAATGAGTATTGAAAATTGTGAAAATTAACAATCTGTTTTTAAATACATAGCCCCTCAGTTGAACCCTGTGTTTTTATTTTAAAAAAATGATTTTCGCAAGAGCTGAACAGCAGTGAAGGTTATAAAGTATCATCATCTACAATAACTTCGGTAGGATTCTCTTTTACAGTTGGCTTTTAGGATGAGGAGAAACCCAGAGTAATCTTATGCTTCAAATTATTTATAGTACATAAAATCACCTAAAATCCCTCAACAAGGAAAAAGCAACAGGACCTGAAGAATTGCCTCTGTGATCCTATTTAGATTGCGTGAGTCAGTTTGTTCATGAGCCGCAGTTTATAGTAGACCAGTCGAAGAAAGAAGCATTCTAAGCTGATGAGGAACAATTGCGCACGTAATTCCCATTTTCAAAAGTTATCGGACAGAGGCACAACTACAGGCTAATATTCCTTACGTCAGTCCCTTGTAAAATTGTGGAATACTTTTTATGTTCGCGTGTTATGAACTCCTTTCAAGATCGAAACCAATATGTATAAATCAACGTGTAAACAGCGATCTAGTGAAGTCTAGCTTGTTCCTCTCGCACATGCGATCCAAAAGACAATCAACAGCAGCTCCTAGGTTAACGTCCTTTTCCTTCCTTATGAAAGTCATTCCATACAGTTCCGTATTGTCGCCTGGTGAACAGAGACAGCTTTGTGATTGTAATGTGGCTGTATCGAAGACAAAACTCAACATGGTTCTTAATGGAGAGGAGTCGTCGTCGTCGTTGTCGTTGTAAGTGAAAGTAACCCGTTACTATTGACGACGTGTACGGGGTACAGCAAAACGAAGCAGCAGGGGACAGCGCCTACCGCTAGGCTACCCACTCGGCAGCAACCTATTAGTGTGTACGCCGACGCCACCGCCCTTTGCGTGATATACAGTTTACGGCAGATGCGAACGTATTCGGCGCCATCTGACGACCTAAATTATGTCAGGCCCATTTAGATAAGTTTCTCTAGCGGTCTGTCTGCCAAAGTATTGGCCTATTAGCAGTCTTTGGTCCCAATAGTCCCGAAGTTCCTAAGCTTTGTTGGATGATGTTTCCAGACATGGATTCCTACCCTAATTTTTTCTTTCTTTATCAAAAATTCGTCTACAATGCCTCGAAATTGGTCTGCACAAACGATGTGGCGGGCAAGGTCGGCACCTATGTGAGACTTGCGGGATACTAGAAAATTGTCGCAAGAACTGGAAAGGACTGCAGAGGATCGACAATTGGTACGGTATTACCAGCCGACAATGAACGTAAACAAATGCTATGTAATGCACACAAAGAGGCGAGAAAACTCATTAATGTTCGAATACAAGACTAGCACTCAGTCAGTGGAAACAAAACCAGCCATACAATATGTTGAAGAATGGTTTGAAGTGGTTTGAACTGGAATGCGCACGTGAAACATGCAGGAAAATCTGATACCAGGCAGAAATTCGTTGGAAGATTCGAAGGAATCGTAAATAGGAGTTTACAAAACCAACGTTTAACAGATTCGCGAGTGCTGCTCGTCAGTCTGGAATCTTCAGCAGGTAGGATTAATAGCGTCATGGAGATGTTCATCAAACTACAACAGCAGACGCGAAAAAGAGGCGTTGTGCTTCAAGGGGAGGTTCCTGGAACATGTGTTCCAAGGAGAGTCATTCAGCGACTTAATTCGTCGCACATACACCTCACGTAAAGACCATGACACGTAAGGCACAGATATTCGAGCTCATGCGGTCGCTTACCGACAGTCGTTCTACCACGCTCCTGTCAATAATGGAACATGAAAGAAGAAACACAACAGTAACTGGAGTACCTGCCGCTATATTCAGTAAGTTTCGAATAAATGTAGGTGAGTATACTATGATTGTCTATCTGTCAAAGCTTGGAAAACGTGGTATGTGCTCTTGACTTGCAGGTACTATTGTATAGAATATTATGATCCATATTCTCAGAAACAATCTTTGTACGAGTATCATCGTTTGTTCCGTGTCAGTAAAGTGTAAACAAATAATACTTGCATGAAAACCGTACAAAAACCATTGCCGGATTGTAAGATTATTTTCATCTGTCTCTGAATTGCCTTAGAGTTACATAGAAGAACTGTTTAGCTGTTCGGTTCCCTTTACGGGGAATCTAAAGATTTAGATTTCCCTACTTTACATTATTCTCATTACACACTATAATCAGAACATCCATCTCTGTTGAGATTTTGTAGGATTATCTACAGTGACATTTCCGCTACCTGTGTTTGCAATCAAGTATTTGTTACAGCGAGTACTTGATTTTCTGAAGTATGTTACAATGTCCTACTTTATGAGGGAATAAAAAGGAATGACGTGCTATGCCACAGTCATTTTCGACGTTATGGATCGGTTTTCCTTCTTTTTTTAAAATACATTTTAGTGAAATGATGCTTCCTTTCTGTGAGTATTGGTTACCGTATTTTTTCCATACTACAAATGAAATCGCAAGATACATGGCTCTCGCGTGTGTCTCTGGAGCATGCTTTGTGTGTCCCACAGTATTTCCTCGACTCAGCTGCAGTACATCGTCATGTGTTGCGTGCTTGTTGGAAAGTAGAAGGAGCTACGATGTCCAAAAACTTGCCCATTTGCAGGAAAGACAGGGATACACAAAACGTGATCCAGTGGCATACTGGAGAGCCATACGTTGAACATACCCGCCGGGGAAAGCTAAACAGTCACATCAAATCGCAAGATGTTTGAAAGTTGGGCTATTGTAAATATAAATCTCAGGGCAAGTAGTAAGTGTGACACTAAGAGAAATTAGTGCTGAGTTAAAAGAGGCAAGGGGCAACCTCAAAAGCCATTGACGAAAGTCAGACTATTGCACCAAATGTTTTGTAGTGCCTACTTGGAAGACAGGGAAGAGACACTGAGCTGCATTGCTGAAGAAACTCCGACTGAAATTTCATGTGGACGTTTTAATCACCTAGTGTAAGGTACTTTTTGTTGGTTGTGTCTGACGGAGGACGATTAATATTTAACGTTCCGTCCATGATGTCATTACTGACGGAACACAGGCTTGGAGTAGGACGAGGAAGGAAATCTGCGGTGCAATTTGAGAGGAATTTTCATCAAACGGTTTATTAATACTATCCGTTAATGTATTAGACTAATTTCCTGCCGGCCGGTGTGACGAGCGGTTCTAGACGCTTCAGTCTGGAACCGCGCGACCACTACGGTCGCAGGTTCGAATCCTGCCTCGGGCAAGGATGTGCGTGGTGTCCTTAGGTTCGTTAGGTTTAAGTAGTTCTAAGTTGTAGAGGACAGATGACCTCAGACGAAAATTCCCATAGTGCTCAGAGCCATTTGAACTAATTTCCTTTTGCGCATTATTCTCTAATAATTTTTGAGGCCATTTTTGATTTCTCCCAAGTGTTTTACTTTTCCTTTCGTCGAGGAGGACATTGAGAAAAGATTAATTACGTTCAAATGTGACTCAAAACTGCAATACACATATACTGACCAACTTTCATGGTTCAGATTCATACCGACGGTGAAAAATAGCGGACAGTGTAGCAGCAGTTAAACATTCAGGCAACAACAATACGTTTATACGAAGGCCAACGATAGCTCTGCTACAAACTTACAGAAACCAATGGTGCATTACGCTGTCACAAAGTAACGTAACTGAGAAAAGAAATCTATAGAAGGGCGCAGTATTACAAGCTCACTCAAAAATCAATAAACAAAATAAAAACAGGATTTTAAAAATGCGTGGAGAGTAAAACAGAAATAGTTTACAGAAACTTTTGTTCAAAAAACAAGAAACAGCCGCAGTGCCGTCATTACTCACCACGACTGTGTAGTTAGATGCGCACTGTGCTATGAGAGGAGCGCGCTGCCGCTTTTCCGCGCTGCTGCGAGGGCTGGCCGGCTGTGGCCGGATTGGGGTCCCTGTCCCGTGTGAGGCGATAGTAGCCGCGGTGTCACCACTTTATAACGCGAGCCGCCTACGGCTGACGTCGCAGCGGCGCTCCCAGGCATTACCTCCAGTCCTGGTCATCGGTTGCAAAGTCCACCGCCACGACGCTGTGGTAAGTAGCCTCAAAGCTCCGTGTTTAATCAGGAGAGCTCTTTGTCGTACATTATCTCTACTTGCTGGATTCTCGTTCCAGTAGCAGATGATGACAGCACTTTAGCCGGCTGACGCCGTAATTTTTCCTTATTATTCTGATTTCACAGATGACCGTTGCACAACATTTTGGTTTTGGTCTCTTTCTCTGGATTTTTATTCAGATACTGTATGAACGACAATCGGAAAGTGTCCTACCAGATTTCTTCCCTTCTCCGTGACTTTCAACTTGACCTTGTTTTCCATCTTTTTCTTGTTTATCTTTTCCCTCGTTTTTCGTCAAGCTGCATATCTTCCAGTTTCAATTGTGTTCCTATTGGAGGCTTTTTATTTTGTCTGCCGATATTGCCGGCCGGAGTGGCCGAACGGTTCTAGGCGCTACAGTCTGGAACTGCGCGACCGCTACGGTCGCAGGTTCGAAGCCTGCCTCGGGCATGGATGTGTGTGATGTCCTTAGGTTAGTTAGGTTTAAGTAGTTCTAAGTTCTAGGGGACTGATGACCACAGCAGTTAAGTCCCATACTGCTCAGAGCCATTTGAACCATTTCTACCGATATTTTTCTTCTTCTTGGACAATCAAGCAGCAACATCCGGCCGAAACAGACGCAGCAACAGAGAAGTAACAAATTTTGTGACTTTTACGAGTTACCAACCAGGAGCGAATTATATAATATCATCTGGGTGGCTTAATAGTTTAGTTTCTTCAGTTCCTGCATGTTAATTTAATATCTATAGCCAGACTTCTCGCGTTTTCGATGCGTCGGAAAGTAAACCGACGTTGTGACATATTACAAGTTCCTAATTAAGGGGGAATTATTTAGTTTCACCTGAGTGCTTCGGCAGTTAGGTTTTTGAACCTCTGCATATTAATCTAATCTATTAGATACAGTTCCTGAGTTTTCGTCAGCATCTACAGTAGATGCCGAGAATCCTTTTATCTGGGTAGTTTAATTTTCCACTGTCTTCAGTATGGATAGAAAATGTGATTGTTGTATGTGGAAGTGAGCCGAGTTGGTGACACTTCGCTCTCAGTTTCAGGCTGTGATAGCTTCGGTTACACAGCTCGAATGGCTCTGAGCACTATGCGACTTAACTTCTGAGGTCATTAGTCGCCTAGAACTTAGAACTAATTAAACCTAACTAACCTAAGGACATCACACACATCCATGCCCGAGGCAGGATTCGAACCTGCGACCGTAGCGGTCACGCGGTTCCAGACTGAAGCGCCTTTAACCGCACGGCCACAACGGCCGGCTTACACAGCTCGAAGCTGCAGTGGATGGGCACCACTGTTGTGGTCAGCCATGGGGATCCAACGGACGTCCAGCACGTCAGAGTCCTCCAGTCGGTCCTCACCAGTGGTGAGCTCAGTTACTGCTCTCACTGAAGTTGACCCCTCACCTTTGGTCGACTGGGGGTCTCCCCAGGACGTAGCAGGCGACAAAAGACTTCCCAGGGGGCCGCACATAAGGCCTCCCCGGTCCATCTGACAAACAGGTTCCGGGTGCTGTCTGTGGCTGTAACTGTCGCTGAGCCAGATGCTGTCGCCTGTCCTGTTTCAGGGCAAACCTCTCAGCCTGCAAGATCCGGGCAATCACAGATGGTGGGATTACTGACACTTGGGAGCTCCAACATGAAGCGCGTTATGGGGCCCCTTAGGGACATGGCTGCCAAGAAGGGAAAGAAAACCAATGTGCACTCCATGTACATATCGGGTCGGGTCATTCCAGATATGGAACAGGTCCTCCCAGATGCCATGAAGAGCAAGGGTGCAGCCAACTGCAGATGATAGCTCACGTCTGTACCAATCATGTGTGTCACTTTGGATTGGAAGAGATTCTCTCTGATTTCGAGAGGCTAATAATGGCTGCCAGTCTTGCTTGCAAGATGAAAGCAGAGCTGATCATTTGCAGCATAGTCGACAGGTTCGATTGAGGACCTCTTGTACAGAGCCAAGTGGAGGGTCTGAATCAGAGGCTCAGACGGTTCTGCGACCGTGTAGGCTGCCGATTCCTCGACTTTCGCCAAAGCGTGGTCGGGTTTCGGGTTCCACTGAATGAGTCAGGTGTCCACTATACGCAGGAGGCGGCTACACGGGTAGCGGGGGCTGTGTGGCGTGGTGTGGGCGTTTTTTTACCTTAGAGTGTCTCAGGAAAACACAAGAAGGGCTTCAGTCATAAAGAGTGCAGGCCAAACACAGGAAGAACGTAGATACAGGAACATCGGTATAACAGTTGTAAATTGTCGTAGCGGTGTTGGGAACATATCTTAGTTCCAAGTGCTAGTAGAAAGCACTGATGCTCAAATCGTTATAGGCACTGAAAGATGGCTAAAGCTGGAGATAAGCTCAGCCGAAATTTTTGCGAAGAACCTAACGGTGTTCCGAAAGGATAGGCTACACATGGTTGGCGGTTGCGTGTTTGTTGCTGTTAGCAGTAGTTTATCTTGTCGCGAGATTGAATTAGATCGTTGCTGTGAGAAAGTACGGGCAGAGGTCATTGTTGGCAACTGGAACATAATAATAATGGGATCCTTTCACCGACCTCCCAATTCAGGTGATACGGTTGCTGAAAGGTTCGAAGAAAACTTGAGTTTGATTTCAAACGCGTACCCGACTTAAACGATTATAGTTGGTGATGACTTTAATTTACCCTCGATATGTTGGTGAAAATACATGTTTAATTCCGGAGGTACCCATAAAACATCATCCGAAATTATGCTAAACGCAATCTCTGAAAATTATTTCGAGCAGTTAATTCATGAGCCCACGCGAATAGTAAAATGTTGTGAAAACACACTTGACCTCTTAGCGACAAATAATCCTGAGTAAATAACGAGCATCAAAACGGATACAGGGATTAGTGAACACAGGGTTGTCGTAGCGAGGCTGAGTATTGTAACCCCAAGTCCTCCAAAAATAAACGAAAAATATATCTATTCAAAAAAGCAGATACAAACGTACTTCACGCGTTCCTGAGAGACAGTCTCACTCATTCCAAATTAACAATGTAAGTGTAGATCAGATGTGGTTTGAATTTATAGATATAGTAGCGGCAGCAATTGAGAGATTTATACCAAATAAATTAACAAACGACGGAGCTGACACCCCTTGGTGCACAGTACACTGTTGCAAAAACAACTTCAAAAACATGCCAAATTTAAACAGACGCAAAATCCCCAAGATTGGCGATCTTTTACAGAAGATCGAAACTTAGCGGGTACTTCAATGCCAGATGATTATAATAGTTACCAGAATGAAACTTTGTCTCGAAACCTGGCAGAAAATCCAAAGAGATTCTGGTCGTATGTGAAGAATCCTAGCGGAAAGACACAATCAATGCCTTCTCTGCGCGACAGCAATGGAGATACTATCGGCGACAGTGCTGTCAAAGCAGAGTTACCAAATACAGCCTTCTCAAATGACTTCACAAAAGAAGACAAAGTAAATATTCAAGAATTCGAATCAAGAACAGCTTCCAACGTGAGTAAGGTAGAAGTAAATATCCTCGGAGTAGAGAAGAAACTTTAAATCACTTATTAAAAGCAAGTCTTCTGACCAACACTGTATACCAATTACGTTCCTTTCAGAGTATGCTGATGCAATACCTCCATACTTAACAATCATATACAACCGTTTTCTCGACGAAAGATTCGTACACAAAGACTGGAAAGTTGCACAGGTCACATCAATATTCGAGGTAGGAGGAGTAACCCACTAAATTACAGCCCCATATCGTTAACGTCGATATGCAGCAGGATTTTGGAACATATATTGCGTTCGAACATTATGAATTACCTCGAAGAAAACGGTCTTTTGACACACAGTCAACATGGATTTAGAAAACATCGTTCTTGTGTTACACAACTAGCTCTTTACTCGCATGAGGTGTTGAGTGCTGTTGACAAGGGATCTCAAATTGATTCCGTATTTCTGGATTTCCGGAAGGCTTTGGACACTGTATCACGCAAGCGGCTTGTTGTGAAATTGCGCGCTTATGGAATATCATCTCAGTTATGTGACTGGGTTCGTGATTTCCTCTCAGAGAGGTCACAGTTCGTAGTAACTGACGGAAAGTCATCGAGAAAAACAGAAGTGATTTCTGTTGCTCCCAAAGGTGGTGTTATAGGCCCTTTGCTGTTCCTTATCTATATAAACGATTTGGGAGGCAATCTGAACAGCCGTCTCAGGTTGTTTGCAGATGAAGCTGTCGTTTATAGATTAGTGAAGGCATCAGAAGATCAAAACAAACTGCAAAACGATTTAGAAAAGATATCTGTATGGTGTGAAAATTGGCAATTGACCCTAAACAACGAAAAGTGTGAGATCATCCACATGAATGCTAAAAGGAATCCGTTAAACTTCGGTTACACGATAAATCAGTCAAATCTAAAGGCCGTAAATTCAACTAAATACCTAGGAATTACAATTTAAATCAGAAGGAACACATAGAAAATGTTGTGAGGAAGGCTAACCAAAGACAGCGTTTTATTGGCAGGACACTTAGAAAATGTAACAGATCTATTGAGGAGACTGCCTACACAACGCTTGTCTGCCCTCTTTTAGAATACTGCTGGGCGGTGTGGAATCCTTACCAGATAGGATTGGCGGAGTACATTGATAAAGTTCAAAGAAGGGCAGCATGTTTTGTATTATCGTGAAATATGGGAGAGAGTGTCACTGAAATGGTACAGGATTTGGGATGGACATCATTAAAACGAAGGCGTTTTTTGCTGTGGAGGAATCTTCTCAAGAAATTACAATCACCAACTTTCTCCCCCGAATGCGAAAATATTTTGTTGACGCCGACCAACAAAGAGCGAAAGGATCAAAATAATAAAATTAGGAAAATCAGACCTCGTACGAAAAGATATTTGTGTTCGTTCTTTCAGTGCGCTATACGTGACTGGTATAACAGAGAACTGTGAAGGTAGTGCGATGTACTCTCTGGCAGGCATTTAAATGTGATTTGCAGAGTATCCATGTAGATGTAGATGTCAGTTTAGATGAACTTTTATTGAACACCGGCCTTTGCAGTTCCCGCTGCAACACACATCCACTTGGAACTGCTTAATCCTTGGTCTCTCTTTACAATTGATGCTTGCATTGGACAAAGTTCAAAATTAGGGGTGTGTATACCGCATGCACTGAACCAAACTCACAAAAATAAACTGGTGGCCATATGTTCATCTCTGCTTGCTCGTCATGAGTTGGCTCGTGAACAACGCTGTCCATTTCTATCCTGTATCACTACTAGTGACGAGAAATGTATTTTTATGCTAATATAATGAGAATAAAGGGAAGGTTGAGCCCAAACAAATCAGCAACTACCCTCACAAAGACATACGCTCATCCACGAAAGATAATGCTATGCATCTGGTGGTACAGTGACGGTGTGGTGTACTATGAATTGCTTCCCCAAGGTGTAACCATCACTGCTGACATTTATTGTCAACAATTTAGACGTCTTGCAGACGCAGCCCAAGAACTACGACCAAAAGAGTGCGTGAAATGATGCTACTGCACAATAATGGCCTTCCGCTTTCTGCTAGACAGACAAAAACACAATACAGGGGTTGGGTTGGGAAGTAATTCCACAGCGATCTCATTCACCTGACCTTGCGCCCTCAGATATTCATCCTTTTCCGCTCTCTATCGAACAACCTTCAGGAAACTTCCTTTCCGGATGAAAATGAACTGATAACATGGCTCGATGAGTTCTTCGCCTCAAAACTACGTGATTTCTACAGCCGCAGAGTCGAGAAGTTACCCCAGCTTTGGCAGACTATTGTAAATAATGAAGGAGAATATATTATGCGTGTCTAAAATCTCTGTTATGTGTATCTGTTGTGTTCATTAAACTTATGGAAAAACTAATAAATTCCATTAGAATGATCTTCAAAGTCCTTTCCGATATTTGACATAATTCTGTCATCGACAAAGCTCAAAGCTTTTACTTTTCATGCTTGAACTTCAGTTCTCATTCCAAATTTCTTTTTGCTTTCCTTTACTGCTTGCTCAATGTAGAGACTGAATAACATCGAATAAAGGCTAAAACTCTCTTATCAGTTAGTGATTCCCTCCCATGTTCTTCGACTTAAATCAGTGCATTCTGGTTCCCGTACAAGACCCTCTACCTTCAGAATATTTAAAAGTGTAGGAGTGTCCAAATTAATATTTTCAATAGTTTTCCCTAAATCTAGAACTGCTATAAATATAGGTTTTTATTTATTGAGTGTACCTTCTAACATAGGTAACAGAATCAAAATTGCTTTGTGTGGTTCTTCGTTTCTCCGGAATCCAAACTGAGCTTCCCCTACTTCTCCAATTCTTCTGTAATAGAGTTACTGTTTTGTATCCATTACTTATTAAACAGATGATTCAGCCACATTTACACTTTTTGTCTCTTGGCTTCTTTGTAATTGGAATTTTTACATTCTTCTTAAGGTCTGAGGTTATTTCATGTCTCATTTGTACTGCATACTAGCTAGAGAATTTTTGTTTTGGTATATTCTTACAAGGATCTGTCTTTTAGTTCCTGATCACTTGCCTGTTAGATACTAAACCTCTCAGCGGGCCCTCAGGCTCTGAGCACTATGGCTCTGAGCACTATGGGACTTGGAACTTCTGAGGTCATCAGTCGCCTAGAACTTAGAACTAATTAAACCTAACTAACCTAAGGACATCACACACATCCATGCCCGAGGCAGGATTCGAACCTGCGACCGTAGCGGTCACGCAGTTCCAGACTGAAGCGCCTTTAACCGCACGGCCACACCGGCCGGCCCGGGCCCTCAGGGAGAAAAGTAATGTGACACTAAAAGTGCCCATACAATCATTATAAGGGGATATTAAAATCAACTGCTACCTCACTGCTGTTAGAAAAGAACAGACTGTACGAGCACAGCGTTTCATCCTGCTGTTCCATCTTTACTTTCCCTAATCACCCATAACAAGCAAAAACAGTGCTTCCCTGCTCAGATCATCAACACCCTTATGTACACACGACAAAAACACGTAACCCGTTGAGTTGCCTTAGTTCAATGTCCTCTATACTCAATAAATTAGACCTCAATCTACATGTCCAAACTAAATGAATAAACAAATACAGACTCGTATATGAAGGTACTAGTGAGAGTTTTGATATGCTGACAGCTTCTCCCACTCCTTGTTACTGGAACGATTTCACATTCGTGAATGAGACACACGACTTGTTAATGTTTCAAACAATTTATTTCCATCTTTCCTCATCAACATATTGTTTTCTGCTGCAAACTAAAAATAATGTTATAACTTCTATGCAACATTCACATTTTATGTTTCTCAATCACAAAAATTTCTTTTGGATGTTTGAAATGTACCATACCTTCACAGTGGCTTCAATGTTAGAAAAGACATTTTAGATGCTTTGGAAGAGCGTCTTGCTTATAAAAGTCTCCCTCGGTTATAAGAAACAAAATAAATTGAAAAGTAAGTAAATAGTATGTGTTACATGCTAGATACGACATCGTGATGAAACCCACTTTGATGACTGAAATTAAATACAGATTGTCCCAAAAAGTGCTTCGCAACTTCAGTGTCATTAACTCGACATTTATTTAACTTAAAGATAAAAAATAAAATTTGTCAGTTGCACCTATTCAACAAATTTTAGTTTGGTTCTTTAACCAACTTCTGCACGCGATCCTCTTGTGGCAGTAGAGTATCTTGTAGACGTCCCAACTCACTCTCTGTTCTAATACGTCAGCGTCGACTGTCTCAATAGCTGCCGTTATCCTTGCCTTCAGATCAACACGTTGTGGCTTATCATTTGGTTTGATTTCCTGTAACAATTGCAGTATGTACGGAAGCAGATGAAGACCATTTGGGAGTACCCAGTGCAGTGTCGTACGGCGGACTGGCAGTTCTTTTGATGACTTACGAACAGACTTCTGTGATGATAGCTGGAAAACCTGTCAAATTCTCTCCTTAGTTTCGTCGCTCTTTCTTGGGTTGCCTACATGGTGCTTCAAATCCACAGTCTCTCTTTCCACGACTCTCCTGCTCTATTTTTTTATGAGTGCCCGAGAGGGTGGTGGTTTCCAGTATTTCGTTCTGAAAGTTCACTGAACTTGGCTTTCTGACTTCGTTTCAATAAACCAAGCCACACACTGTTACGGCTTAAAGTCAAGCACCGGCACACCAGTCGGCAACGATAGAGAAGAGATGGCTGTGAGAAGACATCAGCCAATCGCACGCTGACCTACCTCTCTCCATAACGATGTGAAGAGGACTTGAGTGCCGCGATCGATTGGTGACGGCCCATTTGAATAGCAGCTTCAAAAATAGGCACTTACATAGTAGCGTCAACTCTATTCATTTGGCTTCTACTCTCTATGTAGCACAGACTTGAAATTGTTTATACTGAAAAAGATTTATTATTTTGTATGTCGCCCTTTACTTGCGACACATCTGTGTAGTCGCAAAAGTTAAGTATTGTATCTTTACTTATTGTAATAAAACTCATTAATACAATTTGTCTGAGTGTTTGTCTGGCGAATCTTGTAAGCAGGCTTTGTAGACGCCATGTATTTGGCGATGAGAAGGTTAATGAATCCCATAGCAACAACCCAGAGCCTGGCTGCCACAAATTTTGTTTTGTCGTGGGTTTTTGTGTTTTGCTGGCGCGTTAATTCTACATTGTCTTTTCTTTTTAGGAGTGTGTTTACATGTTTTAACAGTGTCTCTTATAGTGTTTTTCCTATTCAGAACTTTTCTTTGCTTGCATGCTTATTTTTATTTCTTGCATTGTCTGTTTATTGCATTTGCCTAATCCAAAATGAGCTACCCACCTCTCCTACCCTTGCTCAGGCGTTTCAGCTGCAAGCGCTAGATGCAGCGCAGCTAACACAGATGTTTCAGTTTCAGGCGCAGTAAATCTCAACTCTGTTAAACACGGTGCAGCACTTACCCCTCAGGTAGCCAACGCAGTGCAAAATGTAACAACGGTAGCTCCAACTGCCATACCACCTTTTCGCCAGTTTAACGAAAAAGAAGGGGAAACAGTATGAAACCCATATCATGGCTCACAAAGTGCCAGGTACTCTGAAACTGCATTACCCTTCGTCAGCAGTAGGAAGTGCCATCTTTCGTTTTATTCAGGAATTGTTCTGTAACGCCACTCCGAGTGAACTTTCCAATGATCAGGTTGTAAATTCCGTAACTAACTATTAAGACAAACGAGTGAATGTGGTGGCAGCTAGGTAATAATTCTTTTGTTACAAGAAAAGGTCAGAACAAGCTCATCGCGAGTGGGTAGCAGATTTGCAGGGTATGACGAGGAAATGCAAATTCAAATGTGCTTGAAGTGCAAATTCTCGATCAATATGATTCAGGTGCCATAGCGGCCGATAAATCTGAGTCACAACCAATTTCTCTTGTTGAGTCGTCGCTTGCTCACGGTCGGCCCAGTATGTAGCAACAGCCCGTGCGCGCCAAGCCGCGTAAATAGTTCTCTAAACAGGTGAACAGCATTAAGTCATGCACTCGGTGCTATTCACGGCACAAACGCAAAGACTGCCTGTCCAGACAAACACGGTGTCATGCTTGTGGCAAGAAATGTACCATACAATCCGTATGTTTGCAACGGAAGAAACATGAGAATTCTGCCTGCTCACAAATATCTAGTCACAAGGCCCATGTAATCAATGCAGTGTATTCGAAGCCTGCTACAGGCATTAACGAATCTAGCAAACAAACCGTTTCTTCAGTGCTACGCCAGTCCAAAAAACTTTTTTTTTCATTTGCATCTTACTGGGAAACGTAAGGAATTTCAGTTGGACACTGGTGGCTATGTTACATTGTTGAATCGTAACACATATAAGCTGTCAGGCCCACGCCTGTCTAAAACTAGCACGAACCTGACGGCTTATAATGGTAGAGACATTTTCGTTCTCGGAAAATGTACTTTGTCTGCCATGTATCGAACGCATATGCGAACTGTAACTTTCACTGTGCTGTAGTCACGCGATTGTGAGAACATATTTGTCCGTGATTCATTTGGTTTGTTTGGCTTTCAAACTCGGGACAATGTGTTGTCAGTGACTGCATTCAACGCTAAAGACAGTGTAGCTTGCTTGTTGAAAGCCTTCCCTGAACTTTTTTCTGAAGGTTTAGGCAAGGCTAACAATTTTGTTGCACACATTACTGTGAAAGAAAATGCTCAGCCGAAATTTTCGCGGGCTAGAACTGTTACTGTTGCATTACGGGACAAAGTAGCTGCTGAACTTAAAAAATTGCAAGACAGTGGAGCTAGTCAATGGGCAAATCCACTGGTTTTGCTTCCTAAAGCTTCAGGTCACATTCGCCTCTGCGTTACTTTAAGTCTACAGTCAACCCACAATCTATGATTGATACTTATCCATTGCCACGCCCAGAGGATCTCATAGACAGGTTAGGAGCTGGTCGCTTCTTTTCAAAAATTGATTTGCCCGACGCATATATTCAAATACCACTACATGAAAAATCTCAAACTGTGTGTGTTGTGAACATTCGCTTGCGCTTGTTTAAATGTTTGCGTTGCCTTTTGTCAGTGGTTCCACACCCGTCTTTTTCCAACGGTATTTGTAACAGCTTACTGCTCAAGTACCAATCTGTTCAAACTATTTGGACGATAGTGTCGTAGAAGGTCGAACACCAGAAGAACACATTGCAAATTTGCGTGTTTTGTTTTGTGTTGTCTGATGCAAGACTGAAGTGTAGACTGGACAAGTGTGATTTTTTAAAACCTGAGTTGCTGTATTTTGGTCATGTCATAAACAGTCGAGATGTACATCCTCTTCTGTCACATTTGTTCGACATTCGTGACTTGCCAGTCCTCGCAGTGTCACAGAATTGTAGTCAGTCTTAGGGAAAATGAACCATTATATTCGGTTCATACCAAATGCTGCAAAAATCGGAGCTCCGTTGCATAGTTTGCATCGCCAGAACGTCCCCTTTGGACAGATGAGTTCCAGATTAGCTTTTCAAAAACTTAAAGATGCATTGCTCAATTATCGACGCTTGGTTCATTTTGATCCTGACAAACCAGTTGTGTTGCAAGATGACCCTTTTTCTAACGGAATATGAGCAGTGCTTTCGCACAGATTTGATGACAAAGACAGCATATTGCTTTCACATCAAAAGAGTTGTCCAAAGCTGAGAGTAACTATTCACAAATACAGGAAGATGCATTGGCTATTGTGTATGATGTCAACAAATTCCACCACTATTCGTTTGGCAGAAAATTCTACATCTACATCTACATGACTACTCTGCAAGTCACATTTAAGTGCTTGGCAGAGGGTTCATCGAACCACAATCATATTATCTCTACCATTCCACTCCCGAACAGCGCGCGGGAAAAACGAACACCTAAACCTTTCTGTTCGAGCTCTGATTTCTCTTATTTTATTTTGATGATCATTCCTGCCTATGTAGGTTGGGCTCAACAAAATACTTTCGCATTCGGAAGAGAAAGCTGGTGACTGAAATTTCGTAAATAGATCTCGCCGCGACGAAAAACGTCTTTGCTTTAATGACTTCCATCCCAACTCGCGTATCATATCTGCCACACTCTCTCCCCTATTACGTGATAATACAAAACGAGCTGCCCTTTTTTGCACCCTTTCGATGTCCTCCGTCAATCCTACCTGGTAAGGATTCCACACCGTGCAGCAATATTCTAACAGAGGACGAACGAGTGTAGTGTAAGCTGTCTCTTTAGTGGACTTGTTGCATCTTCTAAGTGTCCTGCCAATGAAACGCAACCTTTGGCTCGCCTTCCCCACAATATTATCTATGTGGTCTTTCCAACTGAAGTTGTTCGTGATTTTGACACCCAGGTACTTAGTTGAATTGACAGCCTTGAGAATTGTACTATTTATCGAGTTATCGAATTCCAACGGATTTCTTTTGGAACTCATGTGGATCACCTCACACTTTTCGTTATTTAGCGTCAACTGCCACCTGCCACACCATACAGCAATCTTTTCTAAATCGCTTTGCAACTGATACTGGTTTTCGGATGACCTTACTAGACGGTAAATTACAGCATCATCTGCGAACAACCTAAGAGAACTGCTCAGATTGTCACCCAGGTCATTTATATAGATCAGGAACAGCAGAGGTCCCAGGACGCTTCCCTGGGGCACACCTGATATCACTTCAGTTTTACTCGATGATTTGCCGTCTATTACTACGAACTGCGACCTTCATGACAGGAAATCACGAATCCAGTCGCACAACTGAGACGATACCCCATAGGAACGCAGCTTGATTAGAAGTCGCTTGTGAGGAACGGTGTCAAAAGCTTTCAGGAAATCAAGAAATACGGAATCAACCTGAGATCCCCTGTCGTTAGCGGCCATTACTTCGTGCGAATAAAGAGCTGCTTCTACCTAGTAACGGATCACATGGAAGTGAAACATGGACGATAAATAGTTTGGACAAGACGAGAATAGAAGGTTTCGAAATGTGGTGCTACAGAAGAATGCTGAAGATTAGATGGATAGATCACATAACTAATGAGGAGGTATTGAATGGAATTGGGGAGAAGAGAAATTTGTGGCACAACGTGACTAGAAGAAGGGATCGGTTGGTAGGACATGTTCTGAGGCCTCAAGGTATCACCAATTTAGTATTGGAGGGCAACCTGGAGGGTGAAAATGAATACACTAAGCATATTCAGAAGGATGTAGGTTACAGTAGGTACTGGGAGATGAAGAGGCTTGCACAGGATAGAGTAGCATGGAGAGCTGCATCAAATCAGTCTCTGGACTGAAGACCACAACAACAACGGATCACAAGCCATTGCAGTCCTTGTTTCATCCGATGAAACCGATTCTTGTACGAAATGCACAAAAATTGCAAAGATGGGCTGTATTGTTGTCTCAGAATCAATACAAGATTGTGTATCGTCCTTCTGCTCAACATGGTAATGCGGACGCACTTTTACGTCTTCCGATTGGTCCTGATACAGTGTGTAAACTTTTAGATGACAGACCTCTCCCTAGTCCTGAATCGGTAGAAGTCGGTAAACGTCGGGAGGCTTCGATAGGCACGCAGTTTCGACTGCTGCCAACATTACGTAGCTGACTGTGTTGTACAAGGTAGCCATTGTCGTCTGTTTCGTTATTGTTTTGCGCTGTACTGTTCTGCGTGTTTTTATTGTGCAGTTGTGCTAAACATTATCAAAATGAGTGAAGAGGCAGTTGCTGCTGGCCCATCTCAGGAGTCGCCATCAACCTCTACCGGTAGGCCTACGGTTAGAAGGAAACCAGTATTACGTAGCGATGCTCGCAAAATTATATTGCGTGTGATTGAATGCTGCGAAAGGGAAAGGGAGCAGAAAAAATTGCTTCACCCCATTTACAAATCTTCAGTGACAGCTGCTACATACACAGGACAAAGCATGCAAAGCATTGGAAGATTCAAACAGTTTTCCAAGAATCATCGTGGCGTATCACCACAAACGCCTGGCAATATGAATGAAATAAAATGAAAAAAAAAAATTTCGAGCAGTGGGAATCGAACCCAGGTCCACTGCATGACAAGCCTTTGTCTAATCAATTGCACTACACATGCTAGAATGACGTGCATGTTGAATCATTGTCTATTACTGTTTTCGGGCGTTCAGAGAACAACTCACCAAAGTTTCATTGCAATCAGATGAATGGTTTGTGAGCGCTTTTTACGAACAACACTTACAGCGAGTTTTACTTCCAAGCCTTTCGTCTGCTTTCGTGTAAGCATGACGCGCAATTTGTAGTGCCAGCACTGCAACTGGTAGGCGTGCCTTGTCCCCCCCCCCTACCCCCCACCCACAACGGCTCCTCTCCCCTCGCCAGCTAATGCTTGCATCCTCCTCTCCCCGCACTCCCCTCAAAACTCTGCCGTCTTACAGTTAACACACTGTACAGACTTTGACGTCTCTGCTGCATCTTGTTGTCACATCGATCCTCACGATTCTGAATTGCTTCCATCTTTCCTCTGCACTATAGAAAAATTTCACAGACTACGGAAGCTGATACAGATTTGAACGTTTTGCTAAAATACATTCGCGCATCTTGGCCTCGCTCATTGCACTCGGTAGTGCGCCGATACTTTGCACGTCGGCATAGCTTCGCTATACTTCAAGGTATGATTCTTTTTCAAAATGACAGTGTACAGTCACATGTCTTGATCCTCAAAGCTTTGCAAAAACAAGCGTTGCAGTTACTTCACCGAGGACTCTGTGGGATTGTTCGTACGAAACAATTGGCGCGTCGACACTGTACTTGGCAGGGTATGGACACCCAAACAGAACAGATGACGTCACAGTGTCACGCATGTGTGGAAAATTAGTCCGCTCTGCTACGAAAATTCTCTGTTTGGCCTAAGTCGCAATCACTGAAACTAGCTAGACACCAAAAGCAATCTAGAACGCAGTTAAATACACGGTCCGGTCGCATCTATGTTCGACGTCAGCTTGCAATAACCACTCGCAGAATCAGATGGGAGCACTAGCAGTGGAGAATTGGCGGATATATGAAGTGCGTCGGATGGGGTCGGAAAACCGTGCACTTGTTGTCATAATGCGGAAATGGAGTGATTTATCGGACGCCTAAATGGGCGCGATAATTGGCTTTCAGGACAAGGCTGGAAGCACTTCCAAAAATTACTGATTCTGTAAACCGTTCGAGTGTCGCTGTGATTAAAGTATACCGTTCATGACAAAATGCCACTATCCGAAACCGACACCGAGGCAACAGCGGTGCACCACCGGCCATAGATGACAGGAGTCAACGACCGCCGTGGAGATGTTTATGGGCGAACAGGTGTGCAACTGTTGAGAAGCTAACTGCCCAGAAGAACCAAGAGCCTACCAACAGTGTCTTCTCATTGACCATTCAGAGCAGACGCCTGATTCATGCACCCATGGTGAATGCTGTTTATCGGCGACGAATACTGTAATTTGCATACCAGTAACGCAACTGGACTTCCACCGAGAGGCACCATGTGGTCTTTTCAGATGAATCACGTTTGACGCTCCATCGGACTGATGGCCGTTAGCGTATACGGCTTGAAACTTCTGAACCCAAACACCTTGTAATAAGCGTCAGAAGGATCCAGGCCGGAGGAGGGAGCGTTATGGTCTGGGGAATGCTTTAGTGGCATTCCCTGGTAGGTAGGGACAGAGCATCGAGTGACATTATACTGAGTGCACTATCCGAAAATTACCTCGAGCAATTAAACAGAGAACGACTCGTGGAGATAACATCTTGGACCTACTGATAACAAACAGACCCGAACTTTTCGACTCTGTAAGTGCAGAACAGGGAATCAGTGATCATAAGGCCGTTGCAGCATCCCTGAATATGGAAGTTAATAGGAATATAAAAAATAGGGAGGAAGGTTTATCTGTTTAGCAAGAGTAATAGAAAGCAGATTTCAGACTACCTAACAGATCAAAACGAAAATTTCTGTTCCGACACTGACAATGTTGAGCGTTTATGGAAAAAGTTCAAGGCAATCGTAAAATGCGTTTTAGACAGGTACGTGCCGAGTAAAACTGTGAGGGACGGGAATAACCCACCGTGGTTCAACAACAAAGTTAGGAAACTACTGCGAAAGCAAAGAGAGCTTCACTCCAAGTGTAAGCGCAGCCAGAACCTCTCAGACAAACAGAAGCTAAACGATGTCAAAGTTAGCGTAAGGAGGGCTATGCGTGAAGCGTTCAGTGAATTCGAAAGTAAAATTCTATGCACAGACTTGACAGAAAATCCTAGGAAGTTCTGGTCTTACGTTAAATCAGTAAGTGGCTCGAAACAGCATATCCAGACACTCCGGGATGATGATGGCATTGAAACAGAGGATGACACGCGTAAAGCTGAAATACTAAACACCTTTTTCCAAAGCTGTTTCACAGAGGAAGACCGCACTGCAGTTCCTTCTCTAAATCCTCGCAAAAACGAAAAAATGGCTGACATCGAAATAAGTGTCCAAGGAATATAAAAGCAACTGGAATTACTCAACAGAGGAAAGTCCATTGGACCTGACGGGATACCAATTCGATTCTACACAGAGTACGCGAAAGAGCTTGACCCCTTTCCAACAGCCGTGTACCTTAAGTCTCTAGAGGAACGGAAGGTTCCAAATGATTAGAAAAGAGCACAGGTAGTCCCAGTCTTCAAGAAGGGTCGTCGAGCAGATGCGCAAAACTATAGACCTATATCTCTGACGTCGATCTGTTGTAGAATTTTAGAACATGCTTTTTGCTCGCGTATCATGTCGTTTTTGGAAACCCAGAATCTACTCTGTAGGAATCAACATGGATTCCGGAAACAGCGATCGTGTGAGACCCAACTCGCTTTATCTGTTCATGAGACCCAGAAAATATTAGATACAGGCTCCCAGGTAGATGCTATTTTCCTTGACTTCCGGAAGGCGTTGGATTATACAGTTCCGCACTGTCGCCTGATAAACAAAGTAAGAGCCTACGGAATATCAGACTAGCTGTGTGGCTGGATTGAAGAGTTTTTAGCAAACAGAACACAGCATGTTGTTATCAATGGAGAGACGTCTACAGACGTTAAGGTAACCTCTGGCGTGCCACAGGGGAGTGTTATGGGACCATTGCTTTTCACAATATATATAAATAACCTAGTAGATAGTGTCGGAAGTTCCATGCGGCTTTTCGCGGATGATGCTGTAGTATACAGAAAAGTTGCAGCATTAGAAAATTGTAGCGAAATGCAGGAAGATCTGCAGCGGATAGCCACTTGGTGCAGGGAGTGGCAACTGACCCTTAACATAGACAAATGTAATGTATTGCGAATACATAGAAAGAAGGATCATTTATTGTATGATTATATGATAGCGGAACAAACACTGGTAGCAGTTACTTCTGTAAAATATCTGGGAGTATGCATGCGGAACGATCTGAAGTGGAATGATCATATAAAATTAATTGTTGGTAAGGCGGGTACCAGGTTGAGATTCATTGGGAGAGTCCTTAGAAAATGTAGTCCATCAACAAAGGAGGTGGCTTACAAAACACTCGTTCGACCTATACTTGAATATTGCTCATCAGTGTGGGATCCGTACCAGATCGGGTTGACGGAGGAGATAGAGAAGATTCAAAGATGAGCGGCGCGTTTCGTCACAGGGTTATTTGGTAACCGTGATAGCGTTACGGAGATGTTTAGTAAACTCAAGTGGCAGACTCTGCAAGAGAGGCGCTCTGCATCGCGGTGTAGCTTGCTCGCCAGGTTTCGAGAGGGTGCGTTTCTGGATGAGGTATCAAATATATTGCTTCCCCCTACTTATACCTTCCGAGGAGATTACGAATGTAAAATTAGGGAGATTCGAGCGCGCACGGAGACTTTCAGACAGTCGTTCCTCCCGCGTACCATACGCGACTGGAACAGAAAAGGGAGGTAATGACAGTGGCACGTAAAGTGCCCTCCGCCACACACCGTTGGGTGGCTTGCGGAGTATAAATGTAGATGCAGATTCCCTGAGTGATCTTGTCGTTCTGGAAGGCACAGTGGATTAACACAAATATAAATCTATTCTTGAGACCATCTCTTTTCCAAATTTTGGTATTACCTTAGTCAGTCTCTTAATTTTTCAGTGTAAACACATTCACAACAATTCTGTGTGTACCTCCCACTTGGGAAAACAGTGGAAGCTATGACCACTGCGAGGAACCTATGATTCTGCCCATATCCTCGGGGACCATCTCCAACGTGTCACACGACTCGCAGTGTATGTGCGTCTTTCGAAGAGCGCCAGGATGAGTTAACCGTACTCCTCTGGCCACCAAACGCCCCTGATTTAAACCAAATCGATAATCAGTGGTACCACCTGGATCGGCGTGTTTGAGCCTTGGATTCTAAACCGAGAAAGCAAGAGCAGCTTGGGAGGCACTGGAGTCGGTATGGCTCCACATCTCAGTCGGTACCTCCCAGAACTTCATTGACTCTCTTCCTGCACGTCTCGCAGCGACCTGGGCTGCAAAAGGCGGTTATTCAGATTTGTGACAGGGGGGAACATTAACGTCAGTGGATAGTATATATAGTTGGAGGAAAATTGTAACCTCTCGAATCACCATGTAATATTTATTTCCCTATAGTAACGCGCGATACAAAAAAGGAAAAAAAATCTCTGTGTCTTGACTGAGTAACTAGTACCATTTATAAAAATGAAACCGATGGGCCGACTTTACCCTGACGCATTTCCAATTTTCTTACAAAGATAACATCACAATGAAAAAAGGCCTTTTGTTTTAATGACAGCCATCCCAACTCTCTTATATACTCGTAAGACTCTCTCCTCTATTTCATCCTAACACGAAACGAGCCGCCCTTCTTGTACATTTATTATGTATTCTGTCAGTCCTCTCTGGTAAGTACCCATTCCACACAGCAGTACTCTGACAGTAGGACGGACTAGCTAGTGTAAGTAGTTTTTTTAAAGGATTTTTTGCGACTTCTGACCATTCTGCCAATAAAAGGCAGGCGTGATTCGCCTTCCCTAAATCATTTTATACATGACCGTTCCAATTTAAGTTGTTTATAATTGTAGTCCCTATGGATTAAACTGAATCTACTGCATCTAAATTTGTGTCACTTCACATAGAACAGAAACTATGAAACTATCTTAGTATCATTCAGGAGGACAACGCGTCCGACCGTTCAGATTCAGGTTTACCATTACTTCCCTACATCGCTCGTGTGAGATTCCACGACGGTTCATTTAAGAGGGCACAGACGTTTTTCTTTCCCATCCTTGACACAATCCGAGCTTGTCAGCCCGTTGTCAGTGGGCCGTTATCCTGATCTTTCTTCCTTGTCTTAGTACTCATGTGAAGCGTCTCGCAGATTTTATTGTTCAGATTCAATTGCCACTTTTCGCACGATTCAGATATCGTGTCGTTTTCATCTCGTGATAAACAACGGCTTTATCTCAGCGTGTCTCCTAAATCATTTGTACAGATCCAAAATGAAAAGGGGCTATCACACTTCTCTTGGGAACACCAGATTTATCTTCGGCGTTCTCGTCAATTACTAGGTATTCTGACATTTGTGACAGAAAATCGCGAATCCATTTCAGTAAGCAAGCTACTTTGCGATTTTCCTAAATCGCGATAATTCTTAATGTAAGACTACATTTACTTCCTTTCCCAGTGCTCGTTCGATATGAGCAGGTGATCCATCATTATCAGCCTACCTGTCAGCCATGAAAAAACATCCACTTATTATTAGCTTGCTATTTGTGAATTGCGTTACTTCACACGGAGATAACGTCTGCAGTCAAATGAATGGTAACAGAAGACAATTTGTGCTGGCTAATTAATGTAATAAATGCGGGAGTGCGTGATGCACATTCTACTGCCCACAATAAGTAGAAAAGCCTGGCAAGCAGCAAGCCTAAATTATCGATTCAGTGGTTTATATAGACACAAAACCATTTTGATGACTGGTGCGAAGGAAAATCTAGTAAAGTCTGAGATGTTTCTGCTTAAACGTCGCAAAAAGAAATTAAATGCAGCAAATAGCAAGAATGGGCGGAATCTATAGTAATACTTTACTAATATTGTAAGTCGCAAGCTGGATAAAGTTGTGCCAGGAAGTTAATGAAGGATGGAAAAGACACACCGGGGTTCAGTTACAATTATAGAATGTCGCTGTGATGTCAGTCATACGACTACAACGCCGCCTGAGAGATTGATCCGCCGGATACGATTCTCTCGATAAACGGAAGAAAGGCTGTGCTAGCCAAAGAGTACTCAGCCAGTCGCAGTACTTACGCTCGCCGCGAGGCGCCGCTAGGCCACTTCATGTGTAGCAGGAGTGTAGTGCAGTTGTACCAGTCTACCGTTCCTAGCCGTGCTCAGTGCTATACCAAAACAAGTACCCTCACAGACACCAACCACATCAAACAACGTTTCAAGCCCTTTTTGGGCGTTTGTGTGATCATGGATCCTCTCAGACAGACCAACGTGCAGGGAGGCGGCGGACTGTGCGTACGCGAAATTTGGAGGACTGGGATCTACAGGATATTGGTCAGCCAGCGCCGATGTTAGTCATCGTTTGCAGCTCAGTCATTGCTGCTATCAAGTCTTTGTAGCTCAGTTCCAAGTTAGCCTTCAAATTCACCGGATTCGACATTCAAGATTATGAGAGATTAATTCGTCACTGCAAGATTTGTGACTTGTAAATTATGTCATTCTACAGACCTTTAACCTAGTCGCGTCTCCTATAATTGTCAACCAACAGATCTTGGACTACCACAAAGTTAAGTAGTAAATACTTTCTTATTCTGTACTTCTGCCGGCCGGAGTGGCCGTGCGGTTCTGGGCGCTACAGTCTGGAGCCGAGCGATCGCTACGGTCGCAGGTTCGAATCCTGCCTCGGGCATGGATGTGTGTGATGTCCTTAGGTTAGTTAGGTTTAATTAGTTCTAAGTTCTAGGCGACTGATGACCATAGCAGTTAAGTCGCATAGTGCTCAGAGCCATTTGAACCATTTTTGTACTTCTGCTAATTAATTGTGTTTACCTGTTGTACCGGGTGATCAAAAACTCAGTATAAATTTGAAAACTTAAAAAACCACGGAATAATGTAGATAGAGAGGTAAAAATTGACACACATGCTTGGAATGACATGGGGTTTTATTAGAACCAAAGAAATACAAAAGTTCAAAAAATGTCCGACAGATGCGCTTTATCTGATCAGAATAGCAATAATTAGCATAACAAAGTAAGACAAAGCAAAGTTGATGTTCTTCACAGGAAATGCTCAATATGTCCACCATCATTCCTCAACAATAGCTGTAGTCGAGGAATAATGTTGTGAACAGCACTGTAAAGCATATCCGGAGTTATGGTGAGGCATTGGCGTCGGATGTTGTCTTTCAGCTTCCCTAGAGATGTAGGTGGATCATGATACACTTGCGACTTCAGGTAAGCTCAAAGCCAATATTCGCACGGACTGAGGTCTGGGGGCCGGTCGGAGTGGCCGAGCGGTTCTAGGCGCTACAGTCTACGGTCGCAGGTTCGAATCCTGCCTCGGGCATGGATGTGTGTGATGTCCTTAGGTTAGTTAGGTTTAAGTAGTTCTAAGTTCTAGGGGACTGATGACCTCAGAAGTTAAGTCCCATAGTGCTCAGAGCCATTTTTTTTTTTTTTTTTTTTTTGAGGTCTGGGGACCTGGGAGGCCAAACATGACGAAAGTGGCGGCTGAGCACACGATCATCACCAAACGACGCGCGCAAGACATCTTTCACGCGTCTAGCAATATGGGGTGGTGCGCCATCGTGCACAAACATCGTAAATTCCAGCAGGTGTTTATCAGCCAGGCTAGGGATGATGCGATTCTGTCACATATCGGAGTACCTCTCACCCGTCACAGTAGCCGTTACAAAACCACAATCACGCTTTTCCTCGAAGAAAAACGGCCCGATAACGGTAGATGTGGTAAATCCAAACCATACCGTGACTTTCTCGTCGTGCAATGGAGTTTCCACGACAGTTCTAGGATTTTCGGTAGCCCAAATTCTGCAGTTGTGGGCGTTGACAGACCCTCGGAGCGTGAAATGAGCTTCGTCGGTCCACAACACGTTACTCAACCAATCGTCATCTTCCGCCATCTTTTGAAACACCCACACCGAAAATGCCCTCCGCTTCACTAAATCGCCAGGTAACAGTTCAAGATGCCGATGGATTTTGTACGGATAGCATCGGAGGGTACGCCTCAGTGTCAACCAAACAGCAGTGTATGGAATGCCGGTGCGACGTGCGACTGCATGAGCGCTGACTTCCCTGTGCTTAGACGAACCCGCTACAGTCTCCATTTCTTTTTGAACTGTCTCAGCAGCATTACGCCTTGTGCTCGGTCGGCCACTACGGGGTCTATCGTCTAAACAACCCATGGCTTCGAACTTCTAAATCATTCTCGCCAGAGCTGCATTTGCCAACGGACCTTTACCCGTTCGAATGTCCTTCCTATGGCGATAGGATCTTAACGCTGAACTAGCACATTCCCCATTCTGATAATACAGCTTCACTAAAAGCGTCTTTTCAGGTAACGTCAACATGCTGCGACTGCTGGCGCATCTGATTCTCTCTCTCATTACAGCTCCTTTTGTACACGATTGTCATGCGCAGTCACTGACGTTTTGCTGTCCAGCGCCATCCGTCGGACATTTTGAGAACTTTTTCTTTGTTCTAAGAAAACCCCATGTCATTTCAAGCATGTGTGTCAAGTTTTACCTCTCTATCTACATTATTCCGTGGTTTATTAAGTTTTCAAATTTATACTGACTTTTGATCACCCGGTAGCTACCAAGCAGTCTTGGCATAGTAGAACTCACGTTTCCACCTCCTTGGCTACCTCATATTTGCTACCTCATATTGATGGACTCGGTTATTGTGGAAGATCGAGAGCCATCAGTTGCAACGAAAGCGTAACAGATTCAGGCTTTCCTCACACTGACGCGGTCCAGAAAGGCACGAAATTGTCTGCTGCGGCAGGAGAGCGATGAAGCTGCGGATGCATCAGATGGCCCACGCCAGAACATTTGCACCGTGGCACCGTAGCTAGACGATTTTGGACCATCATAGCGAAATATCGCTGCTCAGTGCGGCGTGCTGGCCACATGTCCCTCCATATTCGCATCCAGGGACGCCTGTGGACTAAGGATGAGACGGCGGCCGGTTCGTACCTTTAGGTCTTCATGACCTTTTCTGGCAAAGTTTAGTTTAGTTTAGTGGTTATCATGACGATTTTCACAAAGGACAGCCCCTTTGTTATACAGAGCGATTCCGTTACGATGTTACAAACTTTCAAGGATGATGGAGATGGGTAAATATATCAATTTGAAGTAAGGGACCCTAGACCGGAAACGACCGATTCGAAGGACATAGCGAAAATCTACTCAACTTCCCTGCAACATTCAATCCAAGGTCCCATCTTATGATCTATGATGAAGTAATGAATCCCACTGAACGCTCTCTAATGCCCTCATATAACTTTCTCTGTCGATGGACTACTAACGGCGCTCGTAGTTTGATGTCAGAGAGACCGAAAATCCCAAGACTACAGTACAGTAATAACGAATTCCGTTTACCTGGGCAAGTTTAAGAAGCTACTACATATGCAACCGTTGCTCAAAATGGTGTCACCAGCGTCAATCCAGGCATAGCATCATCGCACAAAGTTCTGTCGTACCCATTCTAATATATCGGGTGTCGTCTGAAGAGCGTCGCAGAGAACAAGAACACTTGCCAGGAGATCCTCTTTAGTTTCAGAAGACTTCTTGTATACAAGATATTTTACATGACCCCACAAGAAGAAATGAAATGGGGTGAGATCAGGTGAATGTGCTAGCCTCGAAACATAACCTCCTCTGCCTACCAGTTTTCAGGGAATATCTGACTGAGGTGTTCACGGATCCTCATCTAAAGTGAGCTGTGGCTCCATACGTAGGGACCACATCCGTTGAAGAATAATAAGCGGGATATGTTCCAGCAACCTGGGTAGTATCTCTGACAAAACTCCGTGTGAACTGGTCCACTGTGAGTGGAACCAGAACAGTTTTAGCTTATAACTTTCGACTCTGTTGTTCCCGGACCAGGGTCAACTACCTCTAATTGATACATTTGCCCTTCTCCATCATCTTAAAGCTTGCAAAAACCTCACGGAATCATCTTGTATATCATTCGTGACAGCACCTGAGGGCTCGTCCTCTTTGCCCTAATGGACGCCAGAGGCAGTTTTCGGTGTCTGGATGACAGTGTGTAACCTCCCCCTCACTTATCGACCTTAATGACAGTGAAAAATTAAACCGCGTGTACCTAATGGAAATTTGGGAAAAGCAATCGTCACCGAAGTTAATCTGTCGGTAAAGAGGGAGGAAAGGGTTACATCTAAATGAAAGGAAAAATGCAAATGAAACTGGTGGAAATTAATTTTGAAAAGGGGTAAAGTTAATAAAGAAAGTAAATGTGCGGCCGTTACGTCAACAATTAACTAGCGGTAATTAGATATTTGAGATTTGGGGGAAATTACAGTCGCCAGTCCTAAGGACAATTACTATAGTAACTGAAAAAGAAAGGTTATTACACATATAATTAGCACTAGAAGCGTGGCAACTGAAGGTTGACACGTGTAGTGTGAAAACTGAAAGTTTGTCGGAAATAATAAATTTCGCTACACTCTGACTTAATTTAGCAAAATAATTAATAAAACCGGAAAATCGAAAGTTAATTTAGTGACTGAAGTTAATAGTGAGCTTTCTTTCTGAAGCACATCGAAATTCAGTAAAATACGGTTAGTCTTGGACTACCTCAACAATCATTTCAAAAGCTACTTGAATCTACGCAATTTAGAAATAAGAGATTTAACTTTGAACTTGAATTAAATGATTCTGAACAATTAACAATAGTAAAATTTAGTACGTACCAAGCTGAGCTGTAGTCACAGGTAAGCTAAAATATGGTAACAAAACTCGCACTCATAATTTGTGCTTGTGTAATCTAAATATTGTAGCCAGCTATGAATACTTTAACTGAACTTTGAAATTAAAGCAGTGAAATAGAATAATATTGCTTTAATGCTGGCGTTTGAATTTCAACGACACTCGGGTTCATTCCGGAAAAGGAAGGGACCCTGCTTGGTAATGCAATTGGGACAATGAGCAACAAAGGTTCATGCTACGTTGCTGTAATTTTGTGACTGGAACAGTTTTAAAAGCTGAGGTCTGCCATACAGTTCTAAAACTTTACGTGCTTCCAGTCTTCCTTGTTGGTTGATTGAAGGTTTGAAGCCGTCGATCGAGGAGGTGGCGACAGTCACTCATTGTCGGCCGTCGCTGTTGTAGAAGCTGGATGTTGGCTCGCCTCCTTCTCGACATGGTCACCAGGCGAAACGGGCTCTTGATGGGCGCCAGCTAATGCTTCCCGTCCGCGACACCGTGTCAGAAACTATCATAGCAAGTCGAGCGCAATTACATGCTGCCAAACCCCGAAAGCGCGGCAGCTCGCGGGAGCGTCACACAACACACCTGCTCCACTCGCTACTCCAGGCAGACTCTTTCTGCTCTGCCCGCGCTCCACGCGGCCGAGTTAACACTACCAAAGATCCTAAACACTTTCGTTCTCCACACGACCTATCGATGTATTCGTTCGATAGCATAGTTTTCCCTAGGCAGACCCAGCGTATAAATACAAATACTATTCACAAAACAAACCAATTATACATCGACATAAATGCATATATATACAAATAGTAAAACAATTACAATATACAAAGACACAGAAATGTTATATCTTCAGGTAACAAAATAAGGAAAAAATTTGCAGTGCAATAGATGGAAATAGGAGGATATGCATTTCCGGCGTTACAAGTGGACTTTGTCCAGCCTGCAGGTGATTTGTCGGTCTTCCTAATCCGTCTACATGTGTTGGAGTCGGGGGCTTTCTGCGTTGGCTAGTGACTTTGGCATGACACAGGTATTTTACAGCACCTCTTGGAAATAGCTTTTGGACAGACCTGGCAACAAGCAGCAGCTTCCAGAGTAGGTCTAATAGCGGGAGCAGGAATTCACCAATAAAAGATCAAAATTCCTGTTCCTGAATCAGATATAGTATAAAAATTTAAGTGTTAAAATTCATGGGATGGTTTCGAGCTCGCAAAATGGAGGAGTTAGCTGCGTGAAGCAGATGATTCGTAGGTTCTGTGGGAGAAAGCAGTGTTTTAAGTGTGTTGCGAATAGTAAGCCGGAAGTGAGTGATACTTGGCGATCGATAAAATTATTCTGTTGGTTCCACAAGCGTGATGAATTTCTAAATACACTATCGTCCGTGACTGTGAAATGCCGATACGCCATATGTTATAGGGGAATCTTAACACATGTCTTAATACATGCGCGCGAGATTGGCCAGAACAGATTTCGCACTAAGCCACTGAACTTGTAGCTAGCTGGAGGTGGCGTTAAATAAATGAATCGGACTTGTGAGATTAAACTGTAGCCAACAAAGTACAGTCGTTTCTATGGTAACTTTCAGAGTCGTGTTTTTTTGTGTTGTTTGACGTATTGACTTTAAACTGTTACGCTCTTTCTTGTGAGTGGAGGCTGTCCCATGCGCCAGGCAGAGGAGGTGTATCGACGGCTAACAGTGTAGGTAGTTTTTCCCAGTGCTGTGGCTTTGGTAATTTTTGCTCTGTGCAGTTGCAGCGAGTAAATCTCTGCTCGTTGTTAAACGTATATTTCTGCTTATTTTTAGATTACTTTTGCGGCTATCGGATTGTCGTACTGCAGTATGGGAGCTTTACATAGAGAACACGCTTCGTTACGAAATTAAACCTGACCATGTGCCTAATACGAACACATACATGTCTCTTATACGTCTCGAATATGTTTCTCCACCACAATTACTGATTCACAAATACGGCAGTGTTTCAGGCACAAGTCTCATAACTAACCCCGTGCTCCTTTCCTCGAATTAACTGAATCACTGAACCCTTTTCTTCTACGATGCGACATAAGACTTTCGACTGTCAACTGTTTTTCTACCAAATCCTTCATGCTGTTTGTCCTCAACGCCGCTGCTTGTGACCGCTCGATGCGGGAGCTCAACAACGACGACTCCCTCACAGTAGGCACGGCGGTTGTCGCTGAAACGACCGGTTTCCTGTTGTATCGTTTTCTTTCCACCCCAGTTTAACCCGATTGTTGAAACTGTTCAAAATAACCGATTTCTGGAATAACCGATTTTCTGTATTTTATTCCTATTAGTTCCTGTAAAAAAATGTACAACTCGAAAAAAAAAGATTGAAAAAATTTGACTGTCTCCGTTTAAAGATATAAAGCATCACAATATCGAAGTAAATAGGCAAATAAAAGAAAGCTTAGCCAATGCACCATTTGCTGCTTTTCTGGAAAACCAATAACTGGTCGAATTCTACAAAAAATCGCCAGTATTCTGCAAATCGATTCTAATTTTTTGAAACTCTGCTGGGAAATCATGTTACAATTGAGGATTATACCACTAGCACTATTTGAGCATTACGAATAGTCAGTTCTAATGTGTGAAAACTGAGGTTGAAGAATTCTGTTTTCGTATTAATTTATTTATTACCAAGGGCTAGAAGCAGTTAAAGGCATATTATGCAGACTCAGCCAAAAGATCAGTTACTTTCTATTTTTATTGTATGCTAAGACTAAACTCTTGTTAAATTTTTAAATTATTACTGTTACCATAATTTCCTTCCTCTTTTATAACTTCATAGATATGTAAGACAAATTTTGAATCTTTTGAACTAAGTAAAGTAGTGTATTTCATTGCTATATCACTTCATAAAATATTTCTAAACTAGCATTGGTCCCACTCTGTCTGGCGATGACAGCGAAAAAGTACCGTATAGACCAGGCAGGAGCAAGTCTTGTACATGCGTATCTTAAGCCACGACACACGTCACCAGGACCATGTAATGCAAATGTAAACGTGGCCGGAGCCGGGCAGTGCTGGTGCAGAGGCGAAAGCGGGCGGTCGGTCTTTAGGCAGCTATGAAATGAAACGACTTCGAAAATTTCATTCACTCTTTCTGGTATCGCGGGACTTGGTGTCTGACCGGTGAGCAGACGCGCGCCTGGTGTGAACTCTAACTTTCCGCGTAAATAACGAGGTGGAGTATTGGACTTGTATTTCGCGATGAGATTGTGAACGATCGAACTGTGTCAAATGGATATGCGCTCGAGTGTAACAGTAACTCTAAGTACGACAATTTTTGCTAGTAGTTTGCTTTCTGAACAAACATTATTCTAACCAAATCGCAACTGTGTGGCCTACATCATTTATGGGTCGTTAATTTAGCTTCCGATATTATTATTACTGTTATTATATGGTATGTTATGTTAACTTTGTGTGTTTCATCCAATTTCGCAAACTTACCATAAGCCAGACAGTTTAACCAAAGCGTCAAAGTGTTTAATTCAGGGCGTGTAATGCAACGTCACTGTACTCGAGAACTGACAAGTGTGATGAACTGTCACCGTTCCACCATTGTGTGATATTTGCATGCTACGGGGAAGGTCCAAATATCGTGTGCATGGCTACCGCATGCTCCAAGCCAAAATCACAGAAATGAGCAGTTGCTCATTGTGCATCTCTTCTTGCTCGTCATCCACTGGCTCGTGAACAACACCGACCATTCCTGTCCTGTATCACTTCTGGTGACGAGAAAGGGTGGCTTTACGCTAACATGAGTAAAAGAAAGGAATGGTTGATCCCCAAAAAAATAGCAACTCCCAGTGAAAACACTTGCGCACAAAATGGTTCAAATGGCTCTGAGCACTATGCGACTTAACTTCTGAGGTCATCAGTCGCCTAGAACTTAGAAGTAATTAAACCTAACTAACCTAAGGACATCACACACATCCATGCCCGAGGCAGGATTCGAACCTGCGACCGGAGCGGTCGCTCGGCTCGAAGCTGTAGCGCCTAGAACCGCACGGCCACTCCGGCCGGCCATCTGCGCACATCCACAAAAGATAATGTTATGCATGTGGTGGATCAGCGACGGTGTGGCGTACTTTTAATTCCTTCCCCTAGGAGTAAAAATCAATGTTGACGTTTAACGTCAACATCTGAGACGTCTTGCAGGCGCAGTCCAGTAACAACGACGAGGAAGACCAGCGTGAAGTGATGCCACTTCTCGAGAAAGCCCTGCCGCATTCTTCTAGAATGACAAGAACTCTGTACAGGAATTGGGATGGGTAGTGATTCCGCACCCACCTTATTCGCCTGATCTTGGACCCTCAGATTTTCACCTTTCTCACTCTCAAACGAACAAACTTAAGACACTTCCTTCCCGGATGAAAATGTGCTTCGAACATGGCTCGACGAGTTCTTCGCCTCAAAACCTCTTGATTTCTATCGTCGCAGAGTCGAAAAGATGCCCTAGTGTTGGTAGACTGTTGCAAATAGTGAAGGAGAGTATATTATTGGTAACTAATGTCTCTGTTATGTTTATCTGATGTGTTTATTGAACTTACGGAAATTATGCTTCAAACTAATATTATTTAATTAATGCAAGGTAGATTTGTTATTTCACAGCAGTTAACTTTACAATAAAAATCGTGAAAATTAGTGCAATACTGGCAGTGTATTCAGATAACCGTATTCTAGTACTGGAAACTTCAATGCTTTTTAAACACTATCCCAGTTGATTTGAGAAAGGAGGTAACAATATTTCTAGTGACAGTATTACTTCAGATTGAGAGTGTAGCTTTCAACAAAGGAAATCAACTGTATTACAGTGTCCTTTCGTGCACTTGCATGAAGCACAGCTTCAGAATTCGTTGTAGAATATATTTAATATTTCGTAGCATCTGGGATCCAAAACAGCAAGAGTGAAAATATTATGTTTTAAATTAATCTTTGTCGGCCGCGGTGGTCTCGCGGTTAAGGCGCTCAGTCCGGAACCGCGCGACTGCTACGGTCGCAGATTCGAATCCTGCCTCGGGCATGGATGTGTGTGATGTCCTTAGGTTAGTTAGGTTGAAGTAGTTCTAAGTTCTAGGGGACTGATGACCACAGATGTTAAGTCCCATAGTGCTCAGAGCCATTTGAACCATTTTGAAATTAATCTTTAAGGCACCGTAAATAGCATCTAGCATATCAAACAAAAACTTTGAAACGGGTATAGCGATATGCACATAAAAGATGGCAGTAATATCGCAATTTTTTTCCCATGTCATCAGTCTTCTGCCTGTTCTGATGCAATCCGCTACGAATCCCCCCCCCCCTCACACTCCCCACCCCCAAACCCCCCTTGCCAACCTCTTCACGTCAGAGTAGCACTTTCAGCTTACATCCTCAGTTATTTGATGGAAGTCTTCTAATCTCTATTTTCTTCTAGAGTTTTTACCCTCTACAGTTAATTCTGTTACCATGGAGGTCATTCCGTAATGTCTTAATATACACTCCTGGAAATTGAAATAAGAACACCGTGAATTCATTGTCCCAGGAAGGGGAAACTTTATTGACACATTCCTGGGGTCAGATACATCACATGATCACACTGACAGAACCACAGGCACATAGACACAGGCAACAGAGCATGCACAATGTCGGCACTAGTACAGTGTATATCCACCTTTCGCAGCAATGCAGGCTGCTATTCTCCCATGGAGACGATCGTAGAGATGCGGGATGTAGTCCTGTGGAACGGCTTGCCATGCCATTTCCACCTGGCGCCTCAGTTGGACCAGCGTTCGTGCTGGACGTGCAGACCGCGTGAGACGACGCTTCATCCAGTCCCAAACATGCTCAATGGGGGACAGATCCGGAGATCTTGCTGGCCAGGGTAGTTGACTTACACTTTCTAGAGCACGTTGGGTGGCACGGGATACATGCGGACGTGCATTGTCCAGTTGGAACAGCAAGTTCCCTTGCCGGTCTAGGAATGGTAGAACGATGGGTTCGATGACGGTTTGGATGTACTGTGCACTATTCAGTGTCCCCTCGACGATCACCAGTGGTGTACGGCCAGTGTAGGAGATCGCTCCCCACACCATGATGCCGGGTGTTGGCCCTGTGTGCCTCGGTCGTATGCAGTCCTGATTGTGGCGCTCACCTGCACGGCGCCAAACACGCATACGACCATCATTGGCACAAAGGCAGAAGCGACTCTCATCGCTGAAGACGACACATCTCCATTCGTCCCTCCATTCACGCCTGTCGCGACACCACTGGAGGCGGGCTGCACGATGTTGGGGCGTGAGCGGAAGACGGCCTAACGGTGTGCGGGACCGTAGCCCAGCTTCATGGAGACAGTTGCGAATGGTCCTCGCCGATACCCCAGGAGCAACAGTGTCCCTAATTTGCTGGGAAGTGGCGGTGCAGTCCCCTACGGCACTGCGTAGGATCCTACGGTCTTGGCGTGCATCCGTGCGTCGCTGCGGTCCGGTCCCAGGTCGACGGGCACGTGCACCTTCCGCCGACCACTGGCGACAACATCGATGTACTTTGGAGACCTCACGCCCCACGTGTTGAGCAATTCGGCGGTACGTCCACCCGGCCTCCCGCATGCCCACTATACGCCCTCGCTCAAAGTCCGTCAACTGCACATACGGTTCACGTCCACGCTGTCGCGGCATGCTACCAGTGTTAAAGACTGCGATGGAGCTCCGTATGCCACGGCAAACTGGCTGACACTGACGGCGGCGGTGCACAAATGCTGCGCAGCTAGCGCCATTCGACGGCCAACACCGCGGTTCCTGGTGTGTCCGCTGTGCCGTGCGTGTGATCATTGCTTGTACAGCCCTCTCGCAGTGTCCGGAGCAAGTATGGTGGGTCTGACACACCGGTGTCAATGTGTTCTTTTTTCCATTTCCAGGAGTGTATGTCCTACTATCCTGTCCTTTCTTCTTGTCAGCGTTTTCAATATCTTCCTTTCCTCGTCGATTCTCCGGAGAACCTCCTTATTCAACTTATTTTCAACATTCTCCTGTAGCACGACATCTGAAAAGCGTCACTTCTCTTCATTTACATTTTCCCCACAGTCCATGTTTCAGTACCATACAGTTCTGTGCTCTAAACGTACATTCCCGGAAATTTCTTCATCAAATTAAAGCCTACGTTTGTTACTAGTAGATTTCTCTTGGCCAGAAATGACTTTTTTCCAGTGCTAGTCTGCTTTTCATTTCCTTCTTGCTTCATCTGTGATGGACTATTTTGCTACCCTGAAAGCAAAATTCCTTAACTTCATTCACTTCGTGAGCACCAATACTTATATTAATTTTCTCGCTGTTCTTATCTCTGCTACCTCTCGTTACTTTCGACTTGCTTCGGTTTACTCTCAGTCCATATTCTGTAGTACTTAGACTGTTCATTCTATTCAGCAGATCCTGTAATTCTCCTGCACTTCCACTGAGGATAACAATGTCAGCAGCAAATCGTATCAGTGATATATTTTCACGCTGAATTTTAATTCCGCTCTTGAATCATCCTATTGTTTCCTTCACTGCTTCTTCGCCGCATAGACTGAACAGTAGGAGCGAAAGACTACATCCCTGTCTCACACCCTTTTAATCCGAGTACTACGTTCTTCGCCTTCCACTCTCGGAGCTTGTACGTATTGTATAGTACCCGTATTTCAATACAGTCTACCCTTATTTTTCTCAGAATTTTGAACATCTTGCACCGTTTTCTAATTGTCGAACGCTTTTTCAGGGTCGACAGATCCTATGAATGTGTTTCGAATTTTCTTCATTCTTGCTTCCATAGTCATCCATAATGTCAGAACAGCCTCACTGGAACCTTTGCCTTTTCTGAGGCAAAACTGATCGTCATCTAAGAGATCCTCAATTTTCTTTTCCATTCTTCTGTATACCTTCGTGTTAGTTACTTGGATGCCTGAGCTGTTAAGCTGATTGTGCGATAATTCTCGCAGTTGTTGGCTCTGGCAATCTTGGGAATCGTGTGGTAACGTTTCTCCGAACGTCCGATGGTACATCGCCTGTCTCACACCTACGTGGTTAATTGTTTTGTTGCCACCTCCCCCAGTGATTTTAGTATCACGTACACAAGGTATAACAGGGTAGTAAATGGCGGAGCTGTCATTGAGAGGTGATTCGTTTGAAAAAGTTACCTCTACATCTACATTGATACTCTGCAAATCACGTTTAAGTGCCTGGCAGAGGTTCATCGAACCACCTTTACAGTTCTCTGTTATTCCAATCTCTATAGCGCGCGGAAAGAACAAACACCTATATCTTTCCGTATGAGCTCTGATTTCCCTTATTTATCGTGGTGATCGTTTCTCCCTGTGTAGGTCGGTGTCAACAAAATATTTTCGTAATCGGAGGAGAAAGTTGGTGATTGGATTTTCCTGAGAAGATTCCGTCGCAACGAAAAACACGTTTCCTCTAATGATGTCCAGCCCAAATCCTGTATCATTTCTGTGACGCTCTCTCTAATATTTCGCGATAATACAAAAAGTGCTGCCCTTCTTTGAACTTTTTCGATGTTCTCTGTCAGTCCTATCTGGTAAGGATCCCACACCGCGCAGCAGTATTGTAAAAGAGGACGGACAAGCGAAGTGTAGGCAGTCTCCTTAGTAGATCTGTTACATTTTCTAAGTGTCCTACCAATAAAACGCAGTCTTTCGTTAGCCTTCCACACAACATTTTCTGTGTGTTCCTTGGAGTTTACGTTGTTCATAATTGTAATACCTAGGTATTTAGTTGAATTTACGGCTTTTAGATTAGACTTATTTATCGTGTAACCAAATTTAACGAATTCCTTTTAGCACTCATGTGGATGACCTCACACTTTTCGTTATTTAGGGTCAATTGCCAATTTTTGCACTATTCGGATATCTTTTCTAAATCGTTTTGCAATTTGTTTTGATCTTCTGATGACTTTATTAGTCGATAAACGACAGCGTCGTCTGCAAAAAGCCGAAGACGGTTGCTCAGATTGTCTCCCAAATTGTTTATATAGATAAGGAACAACAAAGGGCCTATAACACTACCTGGGCGAATACCAGAAATCACATCTGTTTTACTCGATGACTTTCCGTCAATTACTAGGAACTGTGAGCTCTCTGACAGAAAATCACCGACGTGATTGTGGTTGCATAACAGGAGTTAACAGACTTTGAACGCGGAATGATTGCTGTAGGTAGACGCATGGGACATTCCATTACGCAAATCGTTGAGGAATTCAATATTCCGAGATTCACAGCGTCAATAGTGCACCGAGAATACCAAATTTCGGGCAATACCTCCTCCACGGACAACGCAGTGGCCGACAGCCTGCACTTAACGACTGAGACTGGGGCGTTTGAATTGAGTTATCAGTGCTAAAAGACAAGCAATACTTGGTGAAATAACGGCAGATATCAATGTGGGACGTACGACGAATGTATCGTTAGGACAGTGTGGTGAGACTGGCGTTAATGGATTGTGGCAGCAGACGACCAACGCGAGTGCCTTTGCCAACAGTACGACATCGCCTGCAACTCCCCTCCTGAACTCGTGATTATATCAGTGGGACCTGAGGACTGGAAGACTATGGCCTGTTCAGATGAGTTCCAGTTTCAGTTGGTAAGAGCTGATGGTAGGGATCGAGTGTGGCGCAAACCCCACGAAGCCATGGACCCAAGTTATCAAAAAGCTACTGTGCAAGCTGATGGTGGCTCCATAATGGTGTGGTCTGTGTTCACGTGGAATGGACCGGGTCCTCTGGTCCAATTTAACCGATCATTGACTGGAAATGGTTATGTTTGACTACTTGGAGACCATTTACAGCCAGTCATGAACTTCATGTTCCCAAATAACGGGGAAATTTTATGAATGGCAATGCGCCATGTCACTGGGTTACAATTGTTCGCGATTGGTTTGGAGAACATTCTATACACCTCGATATAATGGTATGGTTACAAAGATCGCTCGACTTGAATCCCATCGAACATTTCTGGGACATAATCGAGGATTCAGTTCGTGCAAAAAATCTTGCACCGGCATCAATTTAGCAAGTAGAGGCAGCATGGCTCAATATTTCTGCAGGGGATTCCAACGACTCGAGTCCATGCCACCTCGAGTTGCTGGACTACGCCGGGCAAAAGAAGGTCCGATACGATATTAGTAGGTATCTCATGACTTTTGTCATCTCAGTGCATTGGAAGGATGTAATCGCCGTATATCAAATATCGAAGTATCACTTCTAGTTTTACTTGAGTTTTAACTGAACCTATAATGTGAGTACTGGATTCTTGAATATCGCTCGAGTGACACGCCTACATGTATTCGAAATTAGTTTTCGTTATCCGAAAGTATTTCACGTATGGGTGTTAGACTTCCTGTACATGGAATGGTTTGTGGTGAACCTGAAAAGCAAGATTACAAACACCCTTTTTTATGAATTTGTTTGAAGTTGGGCAGACCTACATCAATTAACCTTCAATGAGCGTCATTCAGCTGAAGTGAGAAAGACAAATATAAAGCTTAGAACAAGACACTCTGAACACCTACAGCACTGGAGAGTGGAGACACGTACATCGCAGTAACAGAATCATCATCATACTAAAAACAGTTTATAGACAGCTAATGCCTACTCATCACATCCCAAAACAGATTCATTGCAGCAACTTTATACATAATATGTGCTACCCTTCGCGCTAGAACAAACAAGTTTTAGAGATTATCGTTTACACCTATAACTTCCGATAACGATTTTGCCTACTTGTGGTTTCCAGTACACCAGCAACTTCAGTCCATAGGCCCCAAGCTACTTCCCAATTATTATAGTTTTCATCCTCAGGATTCCACAGACTCCTCCTCTGACTAAACTTATCAAATTCTCAGAGTCCACGTTTCCTCACGTGTCAGCCAGTATCACAGAACAAAGCAAACTGATTTGAATTTCACCGATTGCCGTCCAAAATGTGCACGTTCAGGCGGTGAGGTAAGCTATATCATGACGGCGCACGTAGTGGTGGACTCATTTTGAAAAGATCTGCTTTCTTCGGCCGACGTCGGTCGTGGGCGGAATCCATCAATATCGATACCACTGTTGAGAATTTCACAAAAAAATCGTTATTTAACTTAACTATCCATTATATAGACTGGAACTGTTGTCTTATCAATAGGATTCTATTCACCAGAAAATTCTCTCATGAATCTGAGACAGCAAAAAATATTAAAAAGGAAATATTACAGGAAAGTTAGAAAAATAGGGCTAACATCTGAAATGTAGATAGCTGTAACATTTGTGACCGACGATGTTGCCAAGATCGTAAAAGCATTGTCCCTTGCGAAAGTAGAGCGACTGGTATTTTTCTACTTATTCCCTTAATGTTGTTCTGAAGCCACATTTACTCTGAAACCGGCATATCTAAACCTTTATGGTGTAACTGGGCAGAAGATTGTAGTTTTGGATCGCCTTGCTGTTTCTTTTGCAAGATATTCCGACAGTTGCTTAGAAGACTCATCGACAGAAGTTGTAACACAAACGACAAGAGTACTGAAGCCTTCAGTAGCTGAACTGTAGAGTGTGAATCGTAATTTTGAACAAGTAAGTCACAGTGTCGTAGTAATATATCCTCATGTATTTTTTCGACAATATTATGAAAGTGTACTGCATATTTCGGAGATACGGTAAGTATTAAGATAGCGTGAACAGAAGAAAGTGGTGGAAGAGCTTCGCGAGCACGTCAATGAAGAATTAATAAATTTCATGCAACCAACTGAAAGTGCGGCAAGAGCGTGTGGAAACGCTCTGGAATGCTTTGATTTGAACTGGTGTCTGCACACTGAAGATAAAATTCAAGAATCTTCATTTTTGAAAGTAGTAAATGCACATGTCAGAGAAGAGATGGCAGGTTTAGATTGTTTGCAGCATAACCACAAGTGTAAACAGTTCGTTAAATTTTTCAAACATCTTGGAGTGGGGGACCGACTTGAAATTATCTTAACATAACTAATTTCTTATGTTTTTGCAGATAAGTCGTATTTTGGAGACTCGCTCCAAGCACAATTTAATTCTGTCTTCGTGGGAGCGACAAGTTGACCTTTAATTAGTGTGCTTTTGATTGTTTTCAAGGAAGAAACAGACAGAATGGAAGCTGAAAGAGCACCGACAGCTCAGTACATTTTGCTGTCATTCTCTAGGCTTGTGAAACATTGCGAACCCAAGGACAGCGAAAGTGCGGCAATGAGAAATCTCAAACGTGAATCGCGAGCTCTGTTGCGTGAGAAGTATGTACCACATACATTGCAAAAAATAGCAGTGTTGCGGTCACGTGATGACGGCTATGAGAATGGCGTGACAGCGACGAAGAAGAGGATGTAATTGAAGCCTACCTCATGGACAGTCCAGGAGATGACCAAGATCTGCTTAAATGCTGGCAGTCTAAGGTAATTTTTTAACTTCTGCTAGAATCAGGAAATTTTTTCATCAAAATAGGTCCATTTTCGGCAGTGATTTATTTTTACAAGTACATCGTTACCCTAAACTGGTGAATGGGGCCCAAAGATCTTGGGAATGCCAGTTACCAGTGATTCATCTGAACGAGTGTTCAACACAAGTGGACAATTACTTTCGGCAAAGAGCTCAAGTATGTCTTCAACAAATGTCGACAACATCCTGTTTCTGATCAGTTACCTGAAAAATTTCCAACAGAGGAGGAATTAGACACAACTTATTTTAGCTGTAGGAGGCTACCATGTAGCCATATTGAAGTTTTTTGGTCATTATAAATAAATTCTGTCCAAAATTTACAGTTTCACAGCTAAATCAATGCTCGTCAATAACATTCATATTCGATTATCACTTTAATTTTCATTGTACGTAATTGTACTCAGTTGTTGTGGTATTACAGGGATAATCTCAGGGATACTGCCTACATTTTCTCCGTACAAAACATTGATACCCCACAGTTAAATGTACTTTCTTATCTTCGTTAAAAGTGACATATCTCCCTAGGCAGACGAACTGTTGAACTCGTTGAAAAATATCATTTTTACTCACAATTCTGTTCTGTACCAGGTATTTCCAAGGGATGCCATTGCTTTAGTTTTGTATAGTCCTATTTTAAAATTATAATCCTTTCCAATAAAGTTAGAAAGATTTATCGATTTCTCTAGGTCCTCTTCAGAATGTGCCATTAATGCAATGTCATGAGCATATAATAGTATGCTAATATATTTATTTTTGTTTATATGGACTCCTTCTGGCGCTCTTTCTTTCCATTTTCTGGAGGTGTCTACACGAATAATAAAAGGATAGGCGATAAGTACATCCTTGTCTCACACCTTCGAAGCATACAGTTACTCAAAATAACACAACTTTTACATAATTTATAGAAAAGAAGTGAATCCACTTTATTCTCCTCCTATTCAAACGGCTTTAAGTTAAAATCCATGCACGTTTCATGTCGTTGGGACTATGCTGAGAGACTAGGGAAGACTGAAATGAATTGAGCTACCACGTTGTGAGGCTTAAAAAAATAAAAAAGAGCTGTCGAACAGGTGTGGCACATGGCACCACCGGACCGGCGTGACGTAGCCACCCGCGGAGTCTCGCAATCATATTGCTGCCAGCTGAATGTGGCGTGCTGCTGTTTGGCATGCCTCACGTGTGCGCTGTATAATGCCAATTTATTTACGAGACTTTCTCCATTTTTTGTGCGATCGTCTCTGTACACAGAAGAGTAATAAATGAGCCTGAGTTCAATATTCATTCTTTTGGTCTAGTGCAATATTTATTTACGACCAGCCAGAGAAGACATGATGCCCCATTACTAACTACTAGCGTTGAGTCACAAGTGACGCGCCGCGAGTCACATCGCTCGCTTGTACCACACGTCTATTAGCCGCTTGTCAGTCCACTGCACCGTATTCCCCGCACTCGGTGAGTGAGCGCCGCGTGTTGGCACATGAGGAAACAGCCAGGCGCGTGCTTCTGCGTGCGCGTGCTTAGCGAGTGATGGATACCGAGTGCTGCTCACGCGGTTTCGCCACGCGGCTGCAGGGTGTGGTAATGAAAGTCTTAATCCTGTCTCGCACATGAAAGCGAGACTGAGGACCTTATTTATTCTAACTTCATAAGTACTCCAGAGCAGAGAATCGCCCGGGAATAAGCACTTTCAAGTAAATCTGCGATTTTAATTTCTATCACGCGCCAGACATCGCTAAATGGGCGATTACAATGCGGCGACTGTGGCCATTCAAGGCGCGCGACGATAGCCAAGCACCGGACCAATACATCTCCTTTAAGCCATCCTCTCACGGAATATGAAAACACACGCGGACAAGGATCTGGTGACGTTATAGCGTGGAATTCCAAATTCCACTATACTGTAGAGCGTAAGATAAAGGATCTGGGTAGCTAGAGTTCTGCCTCGTGGAGAGGAATGTGACCAAGTAGATGTTGCATCCTTTTACGTCATAAGCAGAACATAGGAGCCATATTGTATGGCGCTAGACATCTTACTTTGTGTGTTTTCTTTCTCACAGAATACGTGGTACGCGTAAAGCTGTTTCCACGTATCAGAAAATTGAAGATATCTCGAGAACGCATCGTTTTAGATACGATTTGTTATAATAAAATGACAGGAAAGAGCATGTCGGGATGTTGCAGTTTCCTGTAGTTTGTACTGTTATAACTTGTGTGCTACGAAGGTATGCCGTTTCAGTGCTACAGCGCAATGACGATGTTTCAAAAGTACGTCTTTATTGGTACAATTTGCATATTAAATACCAAGTAATACTAGTTGTATAAAAAGTCTTTAGACGCTCCGTAGTAGAGAATGCTTGATTGACGTTTTAGCATAGACAATAGTGTCATTGCCTTCTGGGATTAAAAGTTGGTCTTCCAAAAACATTTTTTACCTTTTGTTTTCTAAAGGATTATGGGCCTTTCATACTCCTTTAATATATATATATATATATATATATATATATATATATATATATATATATATATATATATATATTTCTTTTTTTTTTAATGGAGTGGCAATAGAGTGGGTCATTTTTATCTTGTGGTAAGTATATTTCTGAGTGATGGTGAGCAGCTTCGAAAAGATTTGCTCATCCATTCGCATGAAATTACGAAATGAATCTCGATCTTGAAGTGTGTGTGATGAAGTACCTTATTTCAGTGTTGGAAGTCAATACAACATCGAGAATACAGATGTTATGGACGTGCAAACTAACGTTATACATTATACCTTAACTATATTCAATTCAAAATCGAAAATGGAATGAAAATCCAACTGAGTTAACGAACAAATTCTAATAGTACACTACTGGCCATTAAAATTGCTACACCAAGAAGAAATGCAGATGATAAACGGGAATTCATTGGACCAATACATTATACCAGAACTGACATGTGATTACATTTTCAAGCAATTTGGGTGCATAGTTCCTGAGAAATCAGTACCCAGAACAAACACCTATGGCCATAATAACGGCCTTGATACGCCTGGGTATTGAGTCCAAACAGAGCTTGGATGTCTTGTACAGGTACAGCTGCCCATGCATCTTCAACACGATACCACAGTTCATCTGGAGTAGTGACTGGCGTATTGTGACGAGCCAGTTGCTCGGGCACCATTGACCAGACGTTTTCAATTGGTGAGAGATCTCGAGAATGTGCTGGCCAGGGCAGCAGTCGAAGATTTTCTGTATCCAGAAAAGCCCGTACAGAATCTGCAGCATGCGGTCGTGCATTATCCTGCTGAAATGTAGGGTTTCGCAGGGATCGAATGAAGGGTAGAGCCACGGGTCGTAACACATCTGAAATGTAACGTCCACTGTTCAAAGTGCTGGCAATGCGAACAAGAGGTGACCGAGACGTGTAACCAATGGCACCCCATACCATCACGCCTGGTGATACGCCAGTACGGCGATGACGAATACACGCTTCCAATGTGCGTTCAGCCGGCCGCGGTGGTCTAGCGGTTCTAGGCGCGCAGTGCGGAACCGCGCGACTGCTACGGTCGCAGGTTCGAATCCTGCCTCGGGCATGGATGTGTGTGATGTCCTTAGGTTAGTTAGGTTTAAGTAGTTCTAAGTTCTAGGGGACTGATGACCACAGATGTTAAGTCCCACAGTGCTCAGAGCCATTTGAACCAATGTGCGTTCACCGCGACGTCGCCAAACACGGATGCGACCATCATGATGCTGTAAACAGAACCTGGATTCATCCGAAAAAATGACTTTTTGCCATTCGAGCACCCAGGTTCGTAGTTGAGTACAACATCGCAGGCGCTCCTGTCTGTGATGCATCGTCAAAGGTAACCGCAACCATGATCTTCGAGCTGATAGTACATGCTGCTGCAAACGTCGTCGAACTGTTCGTGCAGATGGTTGTTGTCTTGCAAACGCCCCCATCTGTTGACTCAGGGATCGAGACGTGGCTGCACGATCCGTTTCAGCCATGTGGATGACATGCCTGTCATCTGGACTGCTAGTGATACGAGGCCATTGGGATCCAGCACGGCGTTCCGTATTACCCTCCTGAACCCACCGATTCCATATTCTGCTAACAGTCATTGGATCTCGACCAACGCGAGCAGCAATGTCGCGATACGATAAACCTCAATCGCGATAGGCTACAATCCGACTTTTACCAAAGACGGAAACGTGAAGGTACACATTTCTTCTCCTTACACGAGGCATGACAACAACGTTTCACCAGGCAACGCCGGTCAACTGCTGTTTGTGTATGAGAAATCGGTTGGAAACTTTCCTCATGTCAGCACGTTGTAGGTGTCGGCACCGGCGCCAACCTTGTGTGAATGCTCTGAAAAGTTAATCATTTGCATATCACAGCATCTTCTTCCTGTCGGTTAAATTTCGCATCTGTAGCACGTCATCTTTGTGGTGTAGCAATTTTAATGGCCAGTAGTGTGTATACAGCATTATGTGATGTTCCTCTGCCAACAATTCGCCGTTCAAACAATTGCCGAATTTTCTCCGTGACTTTCTCTGCTATTGTTCGCCAATCGCTATCAGTTCACACGGCTGTTTTATGCGCGTCCACTTTCGTTAAGCGACTGTCTCGTTTGCGATCCAAATAAAGTCGACGACGGCCGTTGGAGAGGGCTGAGAGCGCAAATCAAATTGAAAGAGCTCTGCGCTTGTGCTGACGGCGGCCCCTCTAGAGGTCGGATGTTCCGCCTGCGTCCGCATGGAAGTTAGCTGCCACGGTCCGTGGGAGGACGCTTTTAATATAACGGAATAAGCGTGAGTAGTCGCGGGAGTGCAGATACAATCAAACTGAGCGCAACCTGACTGCTCGGCCGTTTGCGGTTTGTACAATCAGTCAGTCACATAATATATCGGGGTCAGAACACAAATGCTACACTATGAGCTAGCATTATGTTAAGCTTTTTGCACAGATGAACAAATCTGTATCTCCTTGATAAATCCAACACATTCCTTGTGCACAAATACACAACAAATTCCACAACAAGTAGCACAGTGGCAGCTCTATGTCTTTTTTGACGCAATGTTTGTGAAAGAAGTCATCTTTTTAGCTTGGTTCACCATACTCAACTTTTTTTACCATATGGGATCTGTCAGTTGATAAAGGTCTTTGTTCATTATCACAAACATACAGTTAATGGAACCTTCCAGAATCAAAGTAGTATTCCTTTTCTTTTTGATGTAAGCCGAAGTTCTCTGAAAAATGTTTAATTGGATGAATTCTCTTCTGGTTAGGAGGTATCTCAATCATCAGAATTATCTGACTAATTTGAAATCCAAAATATTTTTCTCAAAAAGCAATTGCTGTTGCCAACTGTGGCTATTATGACCAGGTGTGACTATATTATCAGTGCAGTTTGATTTCTCAGCATGTCTTAAAGATAAATGAATTTACTAAAATATATTAAATTTAAACATTCTAATTTTACATTAAAAAATTGGTGTTTCGAATAATAAATAACAAGCGAGTTTCACAAACGAGACAAGCGCCACAAAATGGCTACTGGTTGCCGCTTTCTGCGCTTGTTTGGTACAGTAGAGCAATCTTGAGATACGTCTACAGAGGGGCTTCCCAAACTGTCTTTCAAATGGCTCTGAGTACTATGGGACTTAACTGCTGTGGTCATCAGTCCCCTAGAACTTAGAACTACTTAAACCTAACTAACCTAAGGACATCACACACATCCATGCCCGAGGCAGGTTTCGAACCTGCGACCGTAGCGGTCACGCGGCTCCAGACTGTAGCGCCTAGAACCGCACGGCCACTCCGACCGGTCCCAAACTGTGTCCCGCGAACGCTTGTGTTACGCGGAGTAAGTGCTCGCCAAAAAAATATTAATACGAGCGCTATTGGGATAATTGAGTTCCGATCGCTAGCGAAATGGAAAACACTGTGAAAATTAAAAATGTTTTATTTGCAGTAGTTAGCTACACCTTCGAACTACTCTACATAGTGACCGCTTCGACTTAGACATATGCCATAGCGTTGTACCAACTTTCCAATATCCTCGTGAAAGAAGGCAGCCACCTATGCTTTCCGCCAGTTCTCTACTCTCGTCTACAGCTCGTTGTCTGTGCCAAAACGTTATCTTGGTAGCCAGCGTTCATGTGAGCAGATGTTAAACTCAGGGGAAGCCAATCACAGGCTCTGTTGTGGGTGATCAAACACTTCCGTTCGAAAATGCTGCAGGAGCGTCTTCATTGTCCCTGCAGAGAGCAGCCTAGTACTGTCGTGAACAGGGGAATGCATGACAGTTTTGTTATGTGTGCTGCATCACATCAGGTGAAATCTCTCACCAGGCCCTTATACGAGGGTTGGAACTTAGATAGTGGCAACTATTTATTCACAACCGATACAAACGAGTTACATGTTTGCACCTGTTCAAAAATGGTTCAAATGGCTCTGAGCACTATGGGACTTAACTTCTAAGGTCATCAGTCCCCTAGAACTTAGAACTACTTAAACCTAACTAACCTAAGGACATCACACACATCCATGCCCGAGGCAGGATTCGAACCTGCGACCGTAGCGGTCGCGCGGTTCCAGACTGTAGCGCCTTTAACCGCTTGGCCACCCCGGCCGGCTTGCACCTGTTACTGTCCTTCAAAGTAGTCACCATCGTTGTGTAGAACCCGTTGCCAGCGATGTGGAACGCGTAGTATACCGTTAGCAGAGCCTGTTCTGTTGAGGTGCGAATGGAGCGGTCTACTGCCTGTCGAATCTTTGGAACAGTTTTGAAGCGAATGCCACCGTTAATGCACAGTATTACTGTTCGATTTTGGAGCATCGCCTGCGACCAGCTTGGCGAAAGAAGCGGCAACACTTTCCACACAACCCACCCATCATTTTGCATGACAATGTGCGGGCGCCTACAGCGCAAGTAGTGGCTGCTCTGTTCGGTCGATGGAAATGGGAATTACTGTACCATCCACCATACTCCCCGGACGTAAGTCCTTGTGACTTTGATTTGATTCCGAAGATAAAGGAACCACTTCGTGGCATTAACTTCAGAACTGTTCCATAGATTCGACAGGCAGTAGACCGCTCCATTCCTACCATCATCGGAACAGGCTCTGCTAACGCTATACTACGCCTTCGTAACATGGGGTTCCTTTTGCGACATTTTCATGATACTAATAATTTTTAAAATTTGATTATGATTCCTACTAGTTGTGGCTTAAAATTGAATTGATCACTGAATAAATTATTTTTTTCTCTTTTTTAAAATTTTATTAAACTTAAAAATAAACAAGATGTTCTATCAAAGTACCAGGATTCTCAAACTTCTGAGTCAGAAGAAAAGTTTCGGAATGCCTGCTGTAGACACAAGTACAACGCGCACACCAATGGGATCTATTGTTAAGCAGTTGACCTGTGTTCCACACAGTCACTTGGTCATTTTGTTTTCAGGTACCTAAGTTCACTGTCAGGTAGCGATGTGAGATTATAAGATGTGAGATTATCGATTTTCTTCAACAACGAAGGAGAAATAATTAGTACGAGTACACGCATTACGCAGCGGTACAGGTCTGCGATGAAAAACGCGGTGTGCAGTGAACAGGCGGTATGGCCACAGGAGGTGCTGCACCTCCGCATCCGCGTCTGGCGAAATCCTCATCAGAGTCAGACACGCCATTCGGCGACATACATCAGATAAAACAAGTTAGATTTTATCTGCCATTATTGTAACAGCGCCATTTCTGCAACGTCAGGGTGAGGAACGCATCAAACAGCGCCGAAACCATACTAACGACTAAAAGCGGAAGAAATTCAAAAGAAGCAAACAGTACTGCGAAAAGCTTTAAGTGAATTCGAAATTAGCTATCAAGTTGCAAAAATACCTGCAAATTTTGTTCTATGAAAAATTAATCGTCTTTCATATAGATATTTTTTTATAATGGCACATACATAACATAATCTGAAATACTATAGTCTGGCTTCATAAATTCATTCATTGAAGTCTTAAGATAAAAGTATTGCCGGCCGCTATGGCCTAGCGGTTCTAGGCGCTTCAGTCCGAAACCCCACTGCTTCTACGGTCACAGGTTCGCATCCTGCCTCTGGCATGGATGAGTCTGATGTCCTTAGGTTAGTTAGGTTCAAGTAGTTCTAAGTCTAGGGGACTGATGACCTCAGATGTTAAGTCCCATAGGGCTTAGAGCCATTTGAGCCATTTTTTTAAAAGTATTACTTAAAATGAATTAAATTTCAATATCCCTATTATACGTTAAAAATTAGTACGTACGGATGAAAAATAAGAAGCGAGTTCACAAAAGAGACAAGCGCCACAAAATGGGTACTGGTAGCCATTTTCTGCGCTTGTATAGTACAGTAGAGTAATCTTGAGATACAACTACAGTAGGTTTTCCCAAACTGTATTCGCGAACACAGTCCCGCTGCGAAATAAGTGAGTGTGGATTTGAATAACAATTGAATACTTTCGATGGGGAAAGGTACAGCGGGTGGAAGAAATATGGAAACATCACAAACAGAACACATTACCTTGCGTAATACGACGTCGGATAACTTTTGTAATTTAAAACAGCTCCCAGTCGTCTCGGATTGGATAAATAAAGGCCCTCAACGTTTTTAAAGGGAATCTTTTACCATTATACATCGAAATTAAGCACTGTCGGGTGTGGCCGGCACTTGGATGGGTGACCATCCGGGCCGTCATGCGCTGTTGCCATTTTTCGGGGTGCACTCTGCCTTGTGATGGCAATTGAGGAGCTACTCGAGTGAATAATAGCGGTTCCAGTCAAAGAAAACCATCATAACGACTGGGAGAGCAGTCTGGTGTCCATGGGCCACTCCTATCCGCATCCTCAGCTGAGGACGACACGGCGGTCGGATGTTCCCGATGGGCCAGTTGTGGCCTACAGACGGAGTGTTCTAATCCATTATAAGTTCAGATAACGATAATGGATGTGGATTGTGAACACGTCCCCCTCTATACAAAGTACATCACAAAGGCTCAATAATATGAAGATATGGAGGCTGGTGGCCTGGGGAAATGCGACAATTTATCCTAGTGCTCACAAAACCAGTCCTGGACGATACGAGCTCTGTGAACAGTTGCCGTGGCGTCTTGGAACACAGCATCATTACTGGAGAATGAATATTGTGCCATTGGATGGACCTGATGAGCCAAAATGGTCACGTAATCCTTGGCAGTAACGTGGCCTTTCAGAGTAACCACGAGGCCCACAGAAGACTACTAAACGGCGGATGAAATCATAACCGAAACCCCTTCCAGTTTCATTCTTGAGAAGTAAATTCGGCCAGAAGTTGGAAGCAGTATGCAACAACACTCAACCGTCAAAATGACATTCTTCCATTGCTCCACAGTCCAGGTTTTATGGCCTCGGCGTCACGTTTTCCTATTGGGGGCATCTGGATCACCGACGAGATGCTTTGGAATTCCGTTCAGCCTGCAATTCCCTGCTTCTGGAGCTTCCTTTGTGTTGTGCAACATTCAGTTCTGCGGTGACTTTTGCAGTTGTCGTCCTCTGGTTATTCTGCACAATCCTCTTTGACATACGTCTGTCACAACCGCACGACACACACTTCCGTCCGCGTTGTAAATTAGCGGATGATGTATTTCCGTTTTCCCTATACGCGGTATAAATCTTGGATACGGTGCCTCCTGAAACACCAGAAACTTCGGCTAACTTGGTTACGGGAACACCCACCCTACAAGGGCCAACAATATGCCCACATTCGAATTTATTCAGCTCAAATGTAATGGACTCACAACTACATAGAATATTGTACCGGACACGACTGACACTTGTAACGTATTGAGGACATTGCGCAGGTCCCGTGGGTAGTCAGATACAACAGCACCTGCAGGCTGCATTTACTTCTATGTTCAAGCACGCATTTATGGCGATATTTTCATATTTTTGTCCTTAACCCGTAACTGTACCTCATGGAGTAGCGAATTCCGCGTCGAAAATTCGGAGAAAATGACCCCTCTTCTAGAAAGAAACTACCATAGGTAGTTATATATTACTCTTGTGAAAGATGTGTGTGTAAAATTCGATCGTTTGATGACGTCAGTCCTTCCTATACTCAATGAGGGTGGACGCGACCGGATAGGTGACGGGATTTTCACAAACTTTGTTTACATCATCGACTACTTAACCAGTTGTGTCTTCAGTATTTTTTCTCGCATATCAAATACCTATCATCACTTCACAACATCAATACAAGATGTTGGGACACAGCGTGCTTTTTAATAACTGCTCCCACTCGCCTTCGTATGCGTTACAAACTCACTTTGGTGCGAATGACAACAGATTAAGTTATCGCGTAACAAAATACCGTATTAAATTTAGATGTGGCCTTTATGAAAGTTTGTGAAAATTTATGAAGCCTCTGTGAACATTTATGGAAATGAATGTGAAGTTAAATAAATTATTGAGCTTCTTTCTGCCATACAGCTGCCTTCATTCTGTCCAACAGAGAATCAGCGAACAGCGTTGACACATCTGCCACCAACTCAACGTTGTTCACTGACTTCGTTCTCATATCTCGACAGAAATTAGTCCAGATTGTATGTCAGTCAGGTTCCTTTCAGAGCACGCTGATACAATAGCTCCATACTTAGCAACCATATACAACCGTTCCCGTCAGTTAGACCGTCAGCGAGAGCGCATCGCTAGCTCCTGCTACTACTAAGGCGAGTACACCGTTTGCTTCTTACATATTTTACAAACAGCAGCGACTTATTTTCAGTTATCTGTGTAATTACTAGTTTATTTTTGTAATTTCTTGCGTGTTCGAGTGCTTACTAGGTAGAACCTTTTATTTCAATAACAGTTTGTTCTTATTTGCTGCGCTTAGCTTTTAAATAGTTTTTCTGGGAAAACCTAGCGTAGTTTTCGCGTCTCGTATTTCAGTGAGTGTTTCTTGATTATCAGAGTAGCTCATCAGAAGATTATCTTGGGAATTTGTCACCGTATAGAGTAGGGTAAACATAGTCATGTGTAGGGACTGTGGTTGTTGTGAGCGGACGCAAGGAGAATTGGCCACTCTTCGGGGACAGGTGGAGGCTTTGTCTGTTAGGCTCATCGAGCTCGAGGCGCAGGCGTCGGCTCGTAGTGGCGTTGGGGCAACTGTGGTGAGACCTATGCCTACTTCGGTGGCCTTGGAATCACATGGAACCCCTGATGTCGCTGCGTCTTCCGGCAGTGAGCATCTTACCGGTCAGCCATCACTCCAGGGTGAATGGCGGACAGTGGTGGGCTCGCGCGTGCCTGGCCGAAAGGCGAAGGTGGGATCTGGCCGCGTGGCGGCTGCCTTACCCCTTTCCAACAGGTACGGGGTGCTTCCTAGTGGTGATGACATCGTTTCCGAGCCACCACAGGATGCCTCGCCTGTTGGGCCAGTGGCCGATTCTCCGGCAAGGTCCCGACAGTCACAGAGGGCGGGCCTATTAGTTATAGGGAGCTCCAACGTTAGGCGGGTTATGGAGCCCCTCAGGAAAATAGCGGGTAGGTCGGGGAAGAATGCCAGTGTGCACTCGGTGTGCTTGCCGGGGGGTCTCGTCCGTAATGTGGAGGAGGCCCTTCCGGCAGCTATTGAACGCACTGGGTGTGACCGGCTGCAGATAGTAGCACATGTCGGAACGAATGACGCCTGCCGCTTGGGTTCTGAGGCCATCCTTGGTTCCTTCCGGCGGCTGGCTGATTTGGTGAAGACAACCAGCATCGCACGCGGAGTGCAAGCTGAGCTTAATATCTGCAGCATAGTGCCCAGAGTCGATCGCGGTCCTCTGGTTTGGAGCCGTGTGGAGGGTCTAAACCAGAGGCTCAGACGACTCTGCGACTATAATGGTTGCAAATTCATCGACCTCCGTTATTGGGTGGAGAACTGTAGGGCCCCCCTAGACAGGTCAGGCGTGCACTACACACCGGAAGCAGCTACTAGGGTAGCAGAGTACGTGTGGCGTGCACACGGGGGTTTTTTAGGTTAGAGGGACCCCCCCCTTGGGCGAAACGATAAAATACCTGACGGCTTACCAGAGAGAACATTATCATCGTTGATAAAGAACGTCCGTCCTCAGAGACCAAAAACAGGAAAAGTTAACGTAATATTGGTAAACTGCAGGAGTATCCAGGGCAAGGTTCCTGAATTAGTATCTCTTATTGAAGGAAATAGTGCGCATATAGTATTAGGAACGGAAAGTTGGTTAAAACCGGAAGTGAACAGTAACGAAATCCTAGACACAGAATGGAATATATACCGCAAGGATAGGATAAACGCCAATGGTGGAGGAGTATTTATAGCAGTAAAGAATTCAATAATATCCAGTGAAGTTATTAGCGAATGCGAATGTGAAATAATCTGGGTTAAGTTAAGTATCAAAGGTGGGTCAGATATGATAGTCGGATGCTTCTATAGGCCACCTGCATCAGCAACCGTAGTAGTTGAGCGCCTCAGAGAGAACCTGCAGAACGTCGTGAAGAAGTTTCGTGACCATACTATTGTAATAGGGGGAGACTTCAATCTACCAGGTATAGAATGGGATAGTCACACAATCAGAACTGGAGCCAGGGACAGAGACTCTTGTGACATTATCCTGACTGCCTTGTCCGAGAATTACTTCGAGCAGATAGTTAGAGAACCAACTCGTGAAGCTAACGTTTTAGACCTCATAGCAACAAATAGACCGGAACTTTTCGACTCCGTGAATGTAGAAGAGGGTATCAGTGATCATAAGTCAGTGGTTGCATCAATGACTACAAGTGTAATAAGAAATGCCAAGAAAGGAAGGAAAATCTATTTGCTTAACAAGAGTGATAGGGCACAAATCGCAGAATATCTGAGTGACCACCATCAAACGTTCATTTCTGAGGAAGAGGATGTGGAACAAAAATGGAAAAAATTCAGAAACATCGTCCAGTACGCCTTAGATAAGTTCGTACCGACTAAGGTCCAAAGCGAGGGGAAAGATCCACCGTGGTATAACAATCATGTACGAAAGGTACTACGGAAACAAAGAAAGCTTCACCATAGGTTTAAGAGTAGTCGAATCATAGCTGATAAGGAAAAGCTGAACGAAGCGAAAAAGAGCGTAAAGAGAGCAATGAGAGAAGCATTCAACGAATTCGAACATAAAACATTGGCAAACAATCTAAACAAGAACCCTAAAAAGTTTTGGTCATATGTAAAATCGGTAAGCGGATCTAAATCCCCTATTCAGTCACTCGTTGACCACGATGGCACCGAAACAGAGGACGACCGAAGAAAGGCAGAAATACTGAATTCAGTGTTCCGAAACTGTTTCACTGCGGAAAATCGTAACACGGTCCCTGACTTCAGCCGTCGCACGGACGCCAAAATGGAAAATATTGAAATAAACGATATCGGAATTGAAAAACAACTGCTATCACTTAGTAGCGGAAAAGCATCCGGACCAGACGAGATACCCTTAAGATTCTACAGTGATTATGCTAAAGAACTTGCCCCCTTTCTATCAGCAATTTATCGTAGATCTCTGGAAGAACGTAAAGTACCTAGCGACTGGAAGAAAGCACAGGTCGTTCCCATTTTCAAGAAGGGTCATAAATCAGATGCGAATAATTATAGGCCTATTTCACTTACGTCAATCTGTTGTAGAATAATGGAACATGTTTTGTGTTCTCGTATTATGACGTTCTTAGATAATACAAATCTCCTTCATCATAACCAACATGGATTCCGCAAACAGAGATCATGTGAAACCCAGCTCGCCCTATTTGCCCAAGAAATTCACAGTGCCGTAGACACTGGCGAGCAGATTGATGCCGTATTCCTGGACTTCAGGAAGGCATTTGATACGGTTCCGCACTTACGTTTAGTGAAAAAAATACGTGCTTACGGAATATCGGACCAGGTTTGTGATTGGATTCAGGATTTCCTAGAAGAAAGAACACAACATGTCATTCTTAACGGTTCAAAATCTGCAGATGTAGAGGTAATTTCGGGAGTACCGCAAGGAAGCGTGATAGGACCTTTATTGTTTACAATATACATAAATGACTTAGTTGACAACATCGGTAGCTCCGTGAGGCTATTTGCAGATGACACGGTTGTCTACAAGAAAGTAGCAACATCAGAAGACTCGTACGTACTCCAGGAAGACCTGCAGAGGATTAATGAATGGTGCGACAGCTGGCAGCTTTCCCTAAACGTAGATAAATGTAATATAATGCGCATACATAGGGGCAGAAATCCATTCCAGTACGATTATGCCATAGGTGGTAAATCATTGGAAGCGGTAACGACCGTAAAATACTTAGGAGTTACTATCCGGAGCGATCTGAAGTGGAATGATCACATAAAACAAATAGTGGGAAAAGCAGGCGCCAGGTTGAGATTCATAGGAAGAATTCTAAGAAAATGTGACTCATCGACGAAAGAAGTAGCTTACAAAACGCTTGTTCGTCCGATTCTTGAGTATTGCTCATCAGTATGGGACCCTTACCAGGTTGGATTAATAGAAGAGATAGACATGATCCAGCGAAAAGCAGCGCGATTCGTCATGGGGACATTTAGTCAGCGCGAGAGCGTTACGGAGATGCTGAACAAGCTCCAGTGGCGGACACTTCAAGAAAGGCGTTACGCAATACGGAGAGGTTTATTATCGAAATTACGAGAGAGCACATTCCGGGAAGAGATGGGCAACATATTACTACCGCCCACATATATCTCGCGTAATGATCACAACGAAAAGATCCGAGAAATTAGAGCAAATACGGAGACTTACAAGCAGTCGTTCTTCCCACGCACAATTCGTGAATGGAACAGGGAAGGGGGGTTCAGATAGTGGTACAATAAGTACCCTCCGCCACACACCGTAAGGTGGCTCGCGGAGTATAGATGTAGATGTAGATGTAGATCCGTACCTATGAACACTGGAAAATTGCACAAGTCACTCCAATACCCAAGAAAGGAAACAGGAGTAATCTGCTGAAATACAGACTCATATCACTAACATCGATTTGCAGTAGCATTTTGGAACATATACTGTGTTGGAACATTATGAATTACCTCGAAGGAAACAATTTCCTGACAACCAACCAACACGGATTGAGAAACTACCACTCTTGTGAAACTCAACAAGCTCTTTAGTCTCATGAAGTCATGAGTGTTATTGACAGGCGATGTCCAGTTAATTCCATATTTTTCGATTTGCAGAAGGCTTTTGACACCGTTCCTCACAAGCGACTTCTAATCAAATCGTGCGCCTATGGAATATCCCATCAGTTGTGCGACTGGATTCGTGATTTCCTGTCAGAAAGGTCACAGTTCGTTAGTATTTCACGGAAAGTCATCGCGTAAAACAGTAGTAATATCTGGCGTTCCCGAAGGAAGTGTTATAGACCCTGTGCTGTTTCTGATATCCATAAACGACATAGGAGACGATCTAACCAGGCCTCTTAAATTGTTTGCAGATGATACTGTCACAGGCAGTCTTGTACAGTCATCACATGATCAAAAACAATTGCAAAGTGGTTTAGACAAGATGTCTGTATGGTGCGAAAAGTGGCATTTGACTCTAAACAATGAAAAGTGTGAACTCATTACATGAGTGCTAAAAGAAATCCGCTAAATTTCTGTTACACGATAAATCACATAAATCTAAAGGCTGTAAACTCAACTAAATGCTAAGGGACTAAAATTACGAATAACTAAAATTGGAACGAAGACGTAGATAGTGTTGGGGAGAAAGCAAACCAAAGGCAGGGATTTGTCGGCAGAACACTTTTAAAGATGCAACAGGTCTAGATCTACTAAAGGGTATGCTTACACTGCGCTTGTCCGCCCACTTGTGGAGTGATGGCGTGCGGTGTGGGATCCACTTTAGATGGGACTGTCGGAGGATAGGGAAAACGTCCAATGAAGAACAGCTAGTTATCGGGAAATGAGGAGGAGTGCTACGGATATGATATACGAATTGGAGTGGCAGTCATTAAAACAGGGCGTTTCTCGTTGTGGTAGGATATTCTCGTGAAATTTCAGTCACTAACTTTGTCCTCCGATTGCGAGAATACTTAGTTCAAAATAAAATGTATTTATCTTGTCATATGTAAAAACGGCGTCCACATATTCAATGAAATTCTCTTGCTTATTCAATCAGCACGTTCACATCAACCAAAGGTGATACTACGTTCCCCCGTAATCAACAGTACTGCGCAATACAGTGACATAAATGCACATTACAAAAATTATGTCTGTCATTTCTCACATCCAAACAACTTCTCTGGTACTAAACATGACGGACTCACTGTTAGTTCACTACATTATTTACATTTTAACATCCTTACGCAGGTAACAAATGAAAGACAAAATTTATAATATATACTAAACGGATGTTGGTGACTTATATATAACGCTTCTACTTCTAGGTAATGATCATTATTTGCAGAAATTCCGTTTACATTGCCTGTATATAACAGTACAATGAATATGAACCCAGTAGTTGTTTTGAAACTGATGACGACAAATTTACATTTTAAAGTTTACTTTTCTCTGAAAGTGACTTTCTACATTACTTTAATATTGTAAAAATTCAAATATAATTCTAGCATCAACTTTTCTGAACATCAAGTGTGGTTTGGGCTTTAGATTTACGACGCAGTTTGAATATTTCATGTTTAGATAGTGGCCAAATAGAACAAGTTTGACAATATTTACGGTGCACTGTGAATACTGCGTTTTCTAAGTATTTTGTTGAGCTATAAGTTCTCAAAAATTAATTACTTTTCGTAAATATGCTGATCTTGAAGCTAAGTATTTCTTTAACTTGCTTTAAGGTGTTTTGTAAAAGTAGTGGTCATTATCAAAGTTGGATGACAACATTCATATTTAAATTGCTTCGAAATCTATCAGTTTTTGATATTTTCTTGTTGGAGATTTGCTTTTAATTATGATTCCGTAAAATACCTTTCTCTTCTTCACTAGTCATAAGAATATAAGCTGAATATTAAAAATTTCTACAAGTACAGTCATCGAAGATAATATTCCTACCTTACTTATTCAATTTACGCGTCTTATACACTGAAATGTAAGCATGCAAACTATTGGCAACGAACCCGATCGCCGGCAGCAGGTCTAGTATACTTGACCTACGACCTGATTCAGTCTTGAACTACCCAATAGTCACTCGTAGATTCCTCGTCCCTATCTATTTATTTTGTTTTCCTCCATATCATATGTGAACCTGACGCTGTTATTCCTCGCTCTTCTCTAGACTTCAGTTTTATTTCTTCTGCACTGCTCCCGTACATTTCTTTTTGATGATATTACACATTTTTCATTAGATTCACATTTCTGAAATATCATGTATTTATTGCTGTATTCATTATTATTGTTATTGATCATTTACTACAGATGTTATAATGATTGCCATAAGAAGGAAGGAAGATCAGTGTTTAACGTCCAGTATACATTGAGGTCATTATAGACGAAGCACAAGCTCGGATTGTTTCGAGGATGGGGAAGGAAATCGGCCATGCCCTTTCAAAGTAACCGTTCAGGTATTTGCCTGGAGTCGTTTAGGGAATTCTGTAAGATTAACTTAATTAAGATGGCTGATTACGTGTACGAGAGGGCCTGAGGGGTCTAATCTTTCCAGGTACAATAAATGCATCCGTACATATGATAAAAATTTATGTATGTATGTATAAACGTATGCTATGTTCCGTATCTGCTCCTAAACCACTGAACCGATTTCAACCAAACCTGGCTCACATATCACTTACTATCTGGAAAGAATGGGTGGGGGGCTAAGAACGACCTACCTATCAAAGGGGTTGGGGGGTGGATGGTTGTGAGAAAGAAGGGTAGCTCACGACGCGCGGATTTCCAGAATTTATTCATGCTGTATTTAGGAATGAGAGCACTTAGTGACTTGCAACAGACTCTACACATAATTTCAGAACTTTACGAAAGTTTTTATCACTGACAACCCCCACAAAATGATGAAAGGAAGAAGGTTTATCATTTAGTGCATTCTCGCTGTTCATGCAGTAAAACTGCCACGTAGAGCATGAAGTTTTAATTTATTACTTCTTTACTACTAACTGTATTCGTAACACATTTTGCAGACAGTATCCACATACATCACTGAATGTACCATTCCGCACTGTATGACTCTTAGTTCAGGAGGTATGACGTCATAAACACTGATACGAGTGAGAAACTGCCGCATGATGTATAAAATTAATACTTCTCTGTTAGTAACTATGTTCGCAGCAAATTTCGCAGATCATATTCTCATATGCCCCTGAATGTACATACAAAAATCACTGGAAGACACACAGTTCATGCTGCATCATACTTGATGTTTTAATTTCTTTCATCTTTGCTTCTATCTATGTTCGCAACACATTTTGCAAGCAGTATCCAAATATACCAGTGAATGTAACTGAAAACCTACTGTGCGACACACTATCCAGGTGATATGACGTCATAAGGATTGAGTAGCACGAAAAATAAACTGTTGGGCGAAATTTGCGGCAGATAAAGTTGAAATATGTGTAAAAATATGTATGAAAGATGTTAAATGTATATGAAATACACACATCAGAATAGTCTTGCATCACCCCGGTTCCCAGAAGTACTGAAGATAGACGTTGACTGTGGATATTGTATCACAGACAAAGTCCCTCTGACTGTTCATATATGTCACTAAACCCGCCCAAAGATGTAACAACAATGCATGAGCAGCGCGTATTAGGCGGAGGGGTTCTGACAGCCGATGAGTTCCAGTCATAACACCAGGAAGGAGGTATAAGGCTCGTGTTGTCTGTAGTTCAACCATGCCTAGACAGTCAATACCGCTGTTCGATCGCGTCCGAATTATTACTTTATGCCAGGAAGGGCTCTCAAAAAAAAAAAAAAAAAATAACTTATGAGGTCATCAGTGTCCTAGAATGTAGAACTACTTAAACATAACTAACCTAAGGACATCACACACGTCCACGCCCGAGGCAGGATTCGAACCTGTGACCGTAGCAGTGGCACGGTTCCGGACTGAAGCGCCTAGAACCGCTCGGCCACTACGGCAGACGGCTCTCAACTAGGGAAGTGTCCAGGCATCTCGGAGTGAACCAAAGCGATGTTGTCCGGACATGGAGGAGATACGGACAGACAGGAATTGTCGATGACGTGCCTCACTCAGGCTACTACTGCAGTGGATGACCACTACCTATGGATTATGCCTCGGAGGAACCCTGACAGCAACGCCACCATGTTGAATAATGCTTTTCGTGCAGCCACAGAACATCGTGTTACGGCTCAAGCTGTGCGCAATAGAATGCATGATGCGCAACTTCACTCCCGACGTCCATGTCGAGGTCCATCCTTGCAACCACGACACCATGCAGCGCGGTACTGATGGGCCCAACAACACGCCGAATGACCGCTCTGGATTGGCATCACGTTCTCTTCACCGATGAGTGTCGCATATCCCTTCAACCGGATAATCGTTGGAGACGTGTTTGGAGGTAACCCGGTCAGGCTGAACGCCTTGGACACAACACAGTCCAACAAGTGCAGCAACGTGGAGGTTCCCTGCTGTTTCAGGGTGGCCTTATGTGGTGCTGCCGACGTAAGCCACGTGGTGATGGAAGACTCCGTAACGGCTGTTCATACGTGAATGCCATCCTCCGATCGATAGTGCAACCATATCGGCAGCAATTGGCGAGGCATTCGTCTTCATGGACGACAATTCGCACCCCCATCGTGCACATCCTGAGAATGTCTTCCTTCAGGATAACGACATCGTTCGACTAGAGTGTCCAGTATGTTCTACACACATGAACCCTATCAAACATGCCTGAGATAGATTGAAAAAGAGTTGTTTATGGACGATGTGACCCACTAACAACTCTGACGGATCTACGCCGAATCGCCGTTGAGAAGCGGGACAATCTGGCCCAACAGTGCCTTGATGAACTTGTGGGTAGTATGCCACGACGAATACAGGCATACATCAATGCAAAAGGACGTGCTACTGAGTATTAGAGGTACCGGTGTGTACAGAAATCTGCACCACCATCTTTGAAGATCTCGCTGTATGATGGGACAACATGCAATGTGATGTTTTCATGACCAATAAAAAGGGCGAAAATGATGTTTATGTTGATCTCTATTCCAATTTTCTGTACTGGTTCCGGAACTCTCGGAACCGAACTTTTTTTGATGTGTGTATGCGTGACTTGTGTGTATTCCACGAAAGCCATTGAAAAGGGCTCCACCTAAATTCCTGGATGGATTTCAACAAAACTTGGTCCACATTTTACTTACCATCTGGAAAGAAATACTGTAAGACTAAGAACCACCAGCCGCTACTGGGATGGGGGTGATGATTTGGTGATGTTGAGAGAAGCTGGAAAGGTGGAAATGAACAGAGAGGGGAAGGAAGAGATGGACACATACAAGGGGAAAGGAAATCTACAGTAGAGTACGAGGAGGAAATGGACAGAGAAAGGGAAACGGATGTAATGGGCAGAGAGGGGGAAAGGAGGACAGGGACACAGAGAGAGAGAGAGAGAGAGAGAGAGAGAGAGAGAGAGATGGAGGAGGAGATGGGAGGAGATGGACAAGGAGAGGGGCAGTGAGGAGACCCTCAGAGAGAGGGAGGAGACTGACTAACCGGAGATTGGAGTAAGTCTGCTACATGTCCGTCATACGCCGGGTACTCAGCTAGTAAATAAATAGGTAAATACTGAACGCAGCCCGCCGGATTGCGACACAACACGTTTGCAGCCATCACTGTAGAACAGACTGAAGTGGAACTCGTTCACTAACAATACATTTTGTCGTTCAGTGAGGCTACGACGGTGTCCACGTATTCATAGCTGCCTGAAGCGTTTGCAGTTTCTGGACACTGAAAGCCGACGCTAAGGTGTGTGTGCTGTCACTGCAGCCCGGAGCAAACGGCGCCGAACCGTTGACGCAGACAGGTGCACGGTAGCTGCATGCTCGCAGCGTCGGGCCGACTACATGCCTGCATGCTCCGTTATAATAAACATGTGCACAATGCAGCTGAGATGGTGTACTGTGCTACAATGAGTATTTCATTTGTCCGCTATTGCCACACACAGATAACTGCTACGTGAATCCTAATGTCACACTACTGCAACACACATTTTCTGGAGTTCGATTATACTGCTACGTTCGAACTCACTGTACGATTTGACCTCAGCAGTGCACACTAGTACTTGTTTTCATGTAACCTTTTAGTTTGAAGGAGCATGAATGATTCAAATTCGTACAACAATAACGTCTCCAACCGTACAAGAGAAGTTGCTTCTTGGCTTACGGCTAACTACAGCTGTCTGCAGACTAAGTAGTATGCTTCGTGTATTTTTTTTCTGTACTTTCTTCAAGTTTTGTTCCAGTCAGGTTGTTATTTCTGGGTGTTGCTACTTCCACATATGTTGCTGTTGTACAGTCCAGTCTTCAGATGGAAGACTGATTTAATGCAGCTCTTCACACAATCTATCACTTGCAAGTCCTTGTGTCCCAGCGTAACTACTACAATCGTTTGAATCTGCTTACTGTAGTCGAACTTTTATTCCGTTCCGAATTTTCTCCTTGGTTTCCCATAAGGCTTGCTCAGTGTACAGAGTGAGTAACATCGGGGATAGGCTACAGTCCTGTCTACTCCCTTCACAACTACTGCGTCTCTGTCATGTCCTCGGACTCTTTATAACTGCAGTCTGGTCTCTATTCCAGTTGTACATAATATATCGCGACCTGTATTCTATCCCTGCTGCTTCAGAATTTCAAAGAATATTTTCCAGTCAACACAGTCAAAAGTGCTGCATCCTTAGTGAATATTATAGACTAGAACAAGCTACTTATTATATAGTCAATACGATGATTTCTGAAGCCTTTCCCATGAGGTAGCAGACTGGAAAATGCTGATTTCCAGTCGTCACGTACCATCGTCACATGTCAGCTATCTTCAAGGATGTTCGTTAAAATCTCAACAGCAGTCTCATCAGCATTCTTCCATATTTCCCTCCCAAATGGAGCTTCAGTGTCAGCACGTTTTATTTATTAAAATGAGCTATTAGTAAGCTTCGTTTGTGCGACGTCTGTGATTGCGCATCGTATGGAGTACAGCTTCCAACTTCATTACGTCGACATCCCTTACATCGCTATTTCTTTTTGTTGTTGTGGTCTTCAGTCCGAGGACTGGTTTAATGCAGCTCTCCATGCTACTATATCCTGTGCAACTCCGAAGAACCACTGCAACTTACATCCTTTTTATCCTGCTTACTGTATTCATCCTTTGCCCTCCTCTCTGATTTTTATGCCCCCCCCCCCCCCCCCTCTGCACCCACACGCGCGCACACTTCCCTCCATCACTAAATTAACAAGTCCTTGATGTCTCAGAAGGTTCCCTATCAACCGATCCCTTCTTGTAGTTACGTTAAGCCACAAACTTCTTTTCTCCCCTTTCTATGTAGTACCGCCTCATTAGTTATGTGATCTATCACCTAATCTATAGCCTTCTTCTGAAGTAGCACATTACAGAAGTTTCTGTTCTCTTCTCGTCTGAACTGCATAACGCCAACGTTCCACTTCCGTAAAAGGCAACACTCCAGACAAATGGTTTAACAAAATAGTTCCTAACACTTAAGTCTATATTCGATGTTAACAGATTTCTCTTCTTCAGAAAAGCTCTTCTTGCTGTTGCCGGTCTACATTTTATATCCTCTCTACTTCATCCTTCATCAGCTATTTTTCTGCCCAAATAGAAAAACTCATCTGCTGCTTTCAGTGTCTCGTTTCCTAATCTAACTCTCACAGAATCTCATGATTTAATTCTACTGCATTCCATTATCCCCATTTGGCTTTTGTTTATGCTTTTGCTTTTATTGGCACTTTAAGTTTGAAAACCGACTACGACGTTGATTCAGTTACCTAGTTGCAAGAAAAAGCTATGTTCTGTGTGTACCTAGGGATTTGTTAAAAATATACATCTCTGTAAGAAGAATACAAGCACGAATCTACACAGATATACCTAGGGGAAGGATATGTGTGCTTATGCAGAGGGGTGGAAAGACGTAGGGGGGGGGGGACACGCACAGATAAAGCGTGGTGCAGAGTTGTTTCAGTTTACTAGGTGAGGCGAGGCAAACAAATAAACACCACATAGTAGAAGGAAACAAAAGAAAAATTCGGAGTAGGTATTAAAATCCATGGAGAAGGAATAAAAACTTTGAGGTTTGCCGATGACATTGTAATTCTGTCAGAGACGGCAAAGGACCTGGAAGAGCAGCTGAACGGAATGGATAGTGTCTTGAAAGGAGGATATAAGATGAACATCAACAAAAGCAAAACGAGGGTAATGGAATGTAGTCGAATTAAATAGGGTGATGCTGAGAGTATTAGATTAGGAAATGAGACACTTAAAGTAGTAAAGGAGTTTTGCTATTTGGGGAGCAAAATAACTGATGATGGTCGAAATAGAGAGGATATAAAATGTAGATTGGCAATGGCAACGAAAGCGTTTCTGAAGAAGAGAAATTTGTTAACATCGAGTATAGATTTAAGTATCAGGAAGTCATTTCTGAAAGTATTTGTATGGAGTGTAGCCATGAATGGAAGTGAAACATGGACGATAAATAGTTTGGACAAGAAGAGAATAGAAGCTCTCGAAATGTGGTGCTACAGAAGAATGCTGAACGTTAGATGGGTAGATCACGTAACTAATGAGGAGGTGTTGAAGAGGATTGGGGAGAAGAGAAGTTTGTGGTACAACTTGACTAGAAGAAGGGATCGCTTGGTAGGACATGTTCTGAGGCATCAAGGGATCACCAATTTAGTATTGGAGGGCAGTGTGGAGGGTAAAAATCGTAGAGGGAGACCAAGAGATGAATACACCAAGCAGATTCAGAAGGATGTAGGTTGCAGTAGGTACTGGGAGATGAAGAGGCTTGCACAGGATAGAGCAGCATGGAGAGCTGCATCAAACCAGTCTCAGGACTGAAGACCACAACAACAACAACAGTATTTATCTTCGACTGTAGCTGGACAGTGAGATCGCATATGCACTGTGACGTAATTCGGTGACGTTTCTCTTGTCTGATATGAGATACGTGCAAGATAGCGGCTGAGTATCTTGTGTCACATATAATCCCATCAGCAGTCAGATTACCGCTGTGATACATTTCCGCCTGCCAAAAACCAACAGTGCTCATTCAGTGTGTAAGAACCACTGAGTGACAGAGAGCTATGACGTTGCTGTGGGGAGTGTAGCTGGACAGTACTCTCGCTGTTAAAAGGAGACAGAGCAAAGGTTCATTTCTCATAGAGTGATTTTGACAACTCGCGGTCATGAAACTGAATTCGTATGTCTTCAATTTTATCTCAGTTACTAAATTTTAATGTTGACATTTGTCTACGATGTTAAGGTGAATTTTAGTTATCGAAAGAACTGTGTTTACCATGCATGCGTTTTTTGGTGTTCACGAGCAGAAATGTGCTTCATGACTTGAGTCATTAACGCTGGTCTCTGAAAAAAAAGGTCATCTATTTCAGTTACAGCTGGTTGTTCAATATGAAATTCGTAAACAAATATTTCTTGAAATGATAATCAGACTACATTGTCACCCGTTTACGAATATAAATAGGTAACTAATATTATTAGCTCTCTTAAAAACAAATGTTCCAATGGTTATGAAGAAATCAGCACTACCGTAATTAAATGTTGCTCCTCAGAACTCTGTGATATACCCATTTCCCTTCTGTCACCATTCTCAAAAATAATGGAAGCAATTACGAAAGACAGATTTATCAGTTATCTGAAGAAATACAATCTTATAAGCGAATCACGGTTTGGTTTCCGAAGTGGCAAAAATACGGAGTCAGCCATACTAGCATTCACAAAACATTCTAGATAAAGGTGAGTGTGCCACAGGCACATTTTTGGATCTTTCTAAGGCATCTGATACAGTCGAATACAAGATTCTATTAGATAAATTAGAAGCATTAGGAATAAGAAGGATAGCAAATGACTGCTTTCGATCATACCTCACAGATAGGGTACAAAGAGTACAGATAACACATACTTAAAATAGATCTAAACATTTAGTAAAACACTTATCAGAGCCAATATACATTAATATAGGGGTTCCGCAAGGTTGCATATTGGAACCAATACTGTTCCTGATATACATCAATGACTTTCCCAGTAGTGTTACTCATGGTGAAAAAATTCTCTTCACTGATGGCAGCAATATTATAGTCACTCAGGAAACAAGACAACTCCTTACCTAGGAGGCAAATAAAACTCTCAAGGAAGTTTATGATTGGTCAATAAGCAACAGTGACACTGAATATAAAGTAAATATGAATTTCAGTTTGAAGAGGAGAAGTGACAATTTTAAATCAAATGTAGATGGCTCCTCTATAGACTCAGTAAGAAATGCAAAATTTCTACAAATGAATATTGATTCTCAGTTGAAGTGATGTGAACACACAAAGGTACTTGCAAACAGAATGTCATCAGCATGTTATGCACTTAGAATCCCGTCATCAGTGTGTAACATGCAGTGTATTTTAGTTACATACATTCATATGTGCACTCAATTCATAGCTATGGAATTTTTTTGGGGAACAAATGCATAAAATATGAACACAATTTTCAAACTTCAGAAAAGAACCATAAGAATAATAACCAAAAATAGCAGTCGAGCTCATTTTAAAGATCTGTTCAAAACACTGGGGATTTTAACTGCTCCACGTGAATACATTTACCAGTCAGTTGTACACATCGAAAATAACATTGTTAATTACTGCACAAACAGCTCCATCCATGACCATGGAACAACAGCTAGACTCAATTACCAAGAAAAAATGAACATAAAACTCAAAACAGCATTTTCTTCCAAGGAATAAAACTATACAATAAATTACCAACAGAGATTAAAGAAATTACACAAATACACTTATTTAAAAAGGCAGCTAAAAAGTACCTTTTATGCAATACATTTTATACATTGAAGGATTACTTAGATAAAACAGAGTAGGGGTTTGGTAAAAAATGTTATAAAAGTAAATAATAATAATGATTATAAAACATCCCACATTCCCTATAACACCTTTGCACTGTGTTTCTTTTTCCTTTTCTAGAAACACTCAACCCCCCAAGCCATGCATAGCACGATACTAACACCTCTTCCTCTTTCTCAGCTCAACATCTCACTCGTTATGGAGGGATGCTAACTCAGTTTCTCAGGATAGTGAATGGAAAGTTGCAGTTCAGAAAATGGCCCAGAGATCACGTGTGTGTGTGTGTGTGTGTGTGTGTGTGTGTGTAGTGAGTGAGTGAAGTGTTATGAAACAATGTGTGTATAGTGTGAAGAGGAAAAGTGACAATGTTAAATCAAATGTAGATGGCACCTCTATAGACTGTGTAACAAACGCAAAATTGCTAGGAATGAATATTGATTCTCAGTTGAAGTGGTGTGAACAAACAAAGGTACTTGCAAACAGAATGTCATCAGCATGTTATGCACTTAGAATCCCGTCATCAGTGTGTAACATGCAGTGTATTTTAGTTACATACATTCATATGTGCACTCAATACATAGCTATGGAACTTTTTTGGGGAACAAATGCATAAAATATGAACACAATTTTCAAACTTCAGAAAAGAACCATAAGAATAATAACCAAAAATAGCAGTCGAGCTCGTTTTAAAGATCTGTTCAAAACACTGGGGATTTTAACTGCTCCACGTTACATTTACCAGTCAGTTGTACACATCGAAAATAACATTGTTAATTACTGCACAAACAGCTCTGTCCAAGACCATGGAACAACAGCTAGACTCAACTTACATTTACGAAGAAAAAAATAAAGATAAAACTCAAAACAGCATTTTCTACCAAGGAATAAAACTATAGAATAAACTACCAACAGAGATTAAAGAAATTTCAAAAATACACTTATTTAAAAAGGCAGCTAAAAGGTACCTGTTATGCAATAGATTTTATACATTGAAGGACTACTTAGCTAAAACAGAGTAGGGATTTGATAAAAAAATGTTATACAAATAAATAAAAATAATAATGATTATAACATATGCAACATTCTGCATTACACCTTCACTTTATGTTTTCTTCCTGTCTTTTTTCCTTTCTGGAAATACTTACTCCCAAGCTAAGCATAGCACAATACTAACACCTCTTCCTCTTTCTGAGCTCAGCATCTCACTCATTATGGTGGGATGCTGACTCAGTTTTTCAGGGCAGCAAATTGGAAGTTATGGTGCAGAAAATGGCCCAGAGATCACCAGTGTGTGTATGTGTGTGTGTGTGTGTGTGTGTGTGTGTGTGTGTGTGTGTGTGTGTTTTGTGAGTGAAGTGTTATGAAAAATGTGTGTATATTGTGTGCAGTGATACTGAGATATGAGTGAACAGTGTGGCATTACATTATTTAATAAGTTATTTGTAAAAAAAGGTATTGTACAGCAGGAGTAAATCTAATGATTGTCTCTAACTAGAGTTCTGTAAATATATGTGTATACAAACTAGCTTATTTTAAATTGATCTAAATTTGTAAATACTTTGACATGTCCTATGTCCTTATAAAAAGAGATGTAGGGATGAATAAAGCTGCTACTACTACTACTACTACTACTACTACTACTGAGTTACTTATGTAATGCATCCCTCCACAGTCGTACTTTTCCAGGTGGGCTTAAATATGCAATTGTCAAAAGATTACACAGAAAAGGAGACAAATAATTAGTGGAAAACTTCTGTCCCATTTCATTATTGGTAATATTTTCAAAAGTGTTTGAAAGGGTTATGTACAGTAGACATAGTACAGAAAATATTTTCATTCGCAATCAGTTTAGATTTCAGAAAGGATTGTCAACTGATCATGCTATATTCACTTTTACAGATGATATATTAGAATCAATAAATCAAAAGTTACTACCACTTGGAATATTCTATGAACTGGCTAAAGCTTTAGAGTGTGTTAAGCATCCTTATACAAAAGTTAAAATATTATGAGATAACACGAGTAGCAGGCTCATGGTTCTCATCCTGTCTTTTTAATAGAAAACAGTGTGTGTATCAGGCTTACCACATAATAATAGTCATTCAAAATATGAAACCATCACACAAGGAGTGCAGTAGAGCTCTATTTTAGGTCCCTTGTTGTTCATATTATATATTAATGACCTTCCATATGCAGTGTCACAAAATGCAAATTTTGTCTTATTTGCAGATGATACAAGTATTGGTATAAAAAACAGTACCCATGATCTCACTGAGCAATCAACTAACGAAATATTTGTAAGTATCAATCGGTGGTTCACAGCAAATGGCCTGTAACTGAATTTTGACAAGACCCAGTACATATAGTTTAGTACCACACAAAGAATACCTGACCCTATAATTACAACGTTTCCAAACAATGAAATTAAAGTTGTAGACAGTGTCAAATTTTTAGGGCTGCAAATTGACCACAACCTAAATTGGAAAACTTACACTCTAGACTTAATGAAACGCCTTAGTTCAGCGACATTTGCAGTACGCATGATAGCAGAAATAGGTGACTTAAAAATGAAGAAGTTAGTTTCTTCAGCCTACTTCCATTCACTAATGAGTTATAGAATCATCTTTTGGGGAGATTCCTCTCACAAAGAGAACATTTTAAAAATTCGGAAAAGAGTCATTAGAACTATATCTGGTGTCAGTCCTAGATCATCATTCAGAGATGTCTTTAAGAAACTCGGTATTCTAACTACTACTTCTCAGTGCGTATACTCATTGATGTCCTTTGTCATTTCCAACATGTCTCTTTTTACACAAAATAGTGCAAAACAGGATTGTAATACCAGAATCAAAAACAATCTGTATAAGGACTAAAAAAGCTTAACATTAGTACAAAAAGGAGTCAAATACGTAGATACTCACATATTCAATAATTTACCAGAGAATATCAAAGGTCTTGTAAGTGATAAAGATCGGTTTCAGAGTGAATTAAAGAACTTTCTGTTGGCCAACTCCTACTCCATTGACGAATATCTTCACAAGGATTATAGCTCATAATTCTGTCTGCATTAGAATTGTATAATATCCGTGTATCTGAGGATACTCCTCTCCAAGGGATCCATGGAATATGATAAATGTAATGTAATGTAACGCGAACAATCAAGCAACGAAAAGCTCAATTTTCGCTATTTTTTTACTTAGAAAGGGATCATACTAACCGATTTTATTAGGCGTTGGCCACTGGTCTAGTACACTTTGAGGCTCGTAATATGACTGTTTATTGGCATAAATGAAATGATTCTTCGTTGTACGTTCCCAGAACAGTATTTACATAACTGAATCATGCTTCATTTAAAGTTTTCTTATTATCGTACATAGTATTATTATTATTATTATTATTGTTATTGTTATTATTATTTTGAAGCTTTATCAGTTCAAGATTTTATTACGCTGATAGTTTTTGTTCAATTTGTTTTGAATATGTTACAACTTTTTCCTTAATCGTGAGTGTTCGATACAGAGGTTCACTTGAACAGGAAGTAAACAGATCAATAAATAGAATAAAGAGCCGAGTGCAGTATAAGGAAAGAGGCGAGTGCAGTATAAGGATGGATATATGAAGTGGGAGTCTCAAAGCTGACTGTCGCAATGGTTGGATGTGGGATCATATTAGGACGACGAGAATTTTATTGTTAAGAGGACATTACTGTTCTGGCTCCTTATTTGGGTCAGTGAAGGACATTTTTTTGCGGACAGTTTAAACAAAGATATGTAGGCCACTGAATAGGAAATAGTCTCTATCGATAGAAAAAAGTGCCTTCGATATTTAGCTGAAATATGGAGCTTACAGTTAATGTGATTTTGTAGAGGTTGTGAGGTCGTGATAAGGTATGTTTTCAAGAACAGCAGTCACAAAACGAGTAATAACCGCTACACTGGAAGTAGGAAGCAAACATTTGCTGAGGCGTGCGGGTGCATAACCTACATCAGTCGATAGAGTCAGTACACAGTTGGCTTGCACTTAACGGAATATGTAGGATGTGACTGGTTACAATTACGGGAGATGTGTGAAACTGAAAGTTGGGACAGTGATTAAACAAGCAGTTGGACTTACAATGAAGTCAAGTGGGTGTGAGTTTACTGTTTTAAATTATACAATCGTTGTATCTGAGTACTTCGAACAGGATTCCTTGTAAAAGGGGATCTGGATTCCTATTCTGCATGAAGGTAACCGTATTTCCGTGGAAATTAATTGAAGTCTTACCTCTTGTCTCGTTATACTAGTCGTTTTCTTCTAGGTAGAATACAAACAGCCAGGTTCAGCTCTTTGCTGGTGATAAATCTTTAGGATTAAAGAATTTCATTTAGGTCGTGAACAACCATGTTTGTAATTATAAGTAAAGCTTTTATACAATTATCTTGTTTATTTGAACAAGGATAAGAACTTCTCCACAGTAATAATATGTCGGCTAGCGCTAGAGCGCAAACATGCGTCCATCTACCACAACAACCAGAATGTCAGAGTTCGATATACTGGTCTGTAAGGATCCTCAGTTGTTTACAACAAAATCTAAGGAGAAATCGTATGGAAGTATAATAAACGGAATTGTCATGACGTCGAAGATCTGTTGTCGTTGTCCACCATGTCAGTTGCCCGATACATTACCTTCTGGTGTATCGTGTTCTATTGTATTCTCGATTCTCTTCATCATTTTTGTACATAGATACAAACTGATATGGGACAAGTCAGTATTATGAGAAGATGAAATGGTTCAACTTGAATTAATGTAATTATTGTAAACTGTATATCTATTACAGGACTTTGCATCCAAAAATCTGTAAGCAATCGTGTGATCATAGTTTACAATATCATCTTTTTTGCTCAAAGGATATAAATGTAAAAGACATAAATGTACACTACGTCTTAATACAGTGCTTGTGAATTTACAACAATTAATCTACTTAAATATTTACAGATCTTGCTGTTTCTTTGTGACCATAGTTTACAATTGCCGCTTTTTGTATTAACAACACAATTTTGAAAATCGAAAGATTTTCGCAATTGATGTGACATTATGGTTAAAATGTGTGATATTTTATTGGTAATTACAACCAGTTATGTACAGAAGCACTACTACATTGATTACGTATAAAATAGTTTCTGTAGTATAGCTTACAGCTTCAGAATCAAATGTACAGTGCAATTTATCAAAGGCGGATATTAAACAGCCAAAATTTTGAAGGGTGCAAAAGGTATTTTATCTGCATTTTCAGTGTTATAAGGCGATAAAACCCATTTTCAGAGACTTAGCAGCACTTAAACTGTTGAAAAAGTGTGTTCATGGAGAAACTCAAAACCCTATTGAATGTAAATAGTGTTACATGGCCAAGAAATCTTTTTCTTCTTCTTCTTCTCCTTTTTTTTTAATGGAAGCACTTCACTTTGGCGTATATGATGCTGTTGCTACTTTCAATGACGGCGGCGTTGTAAAATGCAAAGTATTTCGAAATATGGGAGTGAAGATAGGTTACAACATGGTACAAACGATGCTTGCTTTAGACAAGGAACATCTTCGGGCTACTCACAGTGCTTTAAATAACCTAAGCCACATTAAGCAGGAGGACGACAGAGAGAAAGCTGGAGCAGCATTATGCAGAAAATGAATATAATCCATCCTATGGACCTGGAATGCACTAAAGAGGTAATCCAAACTTTGTCACTCGATTCCCAAAAGTTTTATTTTTTCATAAAAGTTTCATGTTTTCTCAGTGTCTACCAAACCAATTTGCTTCAAATTTTCAGGTAATGCTACACAGTTCCTTCTGCACCACTTAACTGTATAATCTGTATATTGTTGAATCTGTATATTGTTGAATCTATAAACAAAAATTGGCAATAAAGCAGTGAATTTCCATTACAACAGAAAAAATTAATCTCTAACAATTGATTTCTAATTTTTAAAAATCTCTGTGATGAGTTGCAGCCAATAGTCCAATAAACAACCTGTAAAAACTAACGTCTTTGGACATACACTTATTTTACTTCCCTTCAGGAAAAAGCTCATGGAATGTGGGGTACATGTAACACCGAAAATGTAAATAAAATACCTTCTGTACCATACAAAATTTTCGCCGTTTAATATCCGTTGGTCTCTTGCACTGTACTTTTCATTCTCAAGCTGTAAGCTGTGTAGCAGATACTGTATTTAATACGAAATCGATGTACTAGTGTATTTAATTTTGACTGTATAAAACTGAATGTAATTATACTGAAAATGCTGTAAATTGCACGGTAATAGCATAGGGAACTTTATTGAAATGTATCGATAGTACCCAGAAAATGGTAATAGCTTTGTCGTTGTTTATCATTGCGAGTGGAGAGTCTCTGTCGCGTTGCGAACAGAGAGGAGGCAGAGCAGCTTGAGTTATGAACGAATGCGGAAGGTTTTGTTGGGCGCTCGCGCCAGTGCAGACGCGCCTGATTCGTTGACCAGCGAGTATTGAGAGCACGGTAGGAGTGGACAGGCGGAGGAAGCTGCGATTCCAACTACTGCCTGTCCCATAATTATCCGTAGCTCTAAAGACGACTCAGGGTTCTTTTCATCGAGCAGAAGCAGCAACAACAACAACGGCAGCTCAGCATTGTCATCAGCCACATTCTTCGTCGTCCGCACAGTTACAACGTCGTAAGACTGTTAACTGACGAACGTAGTTACTCAGAGGCTTTGCCAAGCAACATTCCTTTCATAAAGTACGAGTACCTTGAAAAATAACTTGCAATAGTTAAAACTTGTAGGGCACCTGTGTTGTCATTGTCCTTAGACATTATTACCAAGCAGGGTCACTTTTCTTTCCATGCAATCACCTAGTGTCGGAAGAATATAAAAAATTCAGTATTTACAGTCTAAATTTTCTACCACAGTAACTGTTCATACTTGTATTGCATAACAGAGGCTGCTTAAAGCAAAGTAAAATTTCACTGGCAAAATTAATAACTAAAGATACAGCCCCAATTAAGAGTGCGCAATTTCACTTATTCTGTGTTTCGTTTAGCGAGTGATTTCCGCTGCCTTGGTATGTGTTTTACTGCTCTTATTTTTAAAGTACAATCACTTGCTCATTTGCTTAAAGTAAATTCAGTTCAGTCGTTCAATAATCAAAAGTAAATTGCTTGCCTTTTACTAAATTACATTACACTGAGGTCACTGAAAATAATTTATTTTACGTAACGAAGTTCAAGTTAAGCCAGTCATTTATTTAACCTGTAATTTCATTTAACATTACTTTCAAAATTTAGTATTTCAGAATGAGTAGCACCAAATTCGGTGCTTTCTGATTCATCTATTTTCTCGTGAACTGTTGTGCTGTGGAAACGCATAACCACCTTCTATATCCACACCAGTGACTATTTGCTGAAATTTCTTTGCCATCACCTTTCTAAAGATTCTGGAGATTCATTCCCAAATGGGCTGGCGACCGTTTAATTATCCCTTTTTTTAGCTCATAAGTGTTTATTTATGTTAGCAGTGATACTTTTTGTAAATATTATGAGGTACTCTTTTCCCCCCGCCCTTTGCGGTTTGTGAGCTATTGCACTATATTCCATCTATTTCAATATTATCGTCTAAATTCAGTTTCAATTTTAAATCTTCCTTCAGAAGAGTCTGTTGTACACTTTCCTCCAACAAACCGGTCGTATTTTCCCTCGGTAACGAAAGCCTTAGTCACTAAAATTTCATTGGGCATATGCGATCACGATCAATTACATCGCAATCCAGTAGGCCGATTAGGAAAGGGGAGGTTGCAACCTTCATTACCGCATCAGGCAGACTACGTTTGTAAGTGTGCACTTCACCAGTTAGCAATCCCGTGTTGTACTTACACCAACTCTTTTAGTCTTTGTGAGACAAGTAATAACGGGGACTTTTATCGGTTGAAAAAGTATGAAAAAAGGAGCCCAAGCGGCCTTCGTCATTTCATCGAAAGTGTGTGTGTTCTGCCTAATAGCCATTCCATGATAGTTCTATATTTTGTCAATTGCACTTTTAGTTTACCATCCCTTCCCATAAAAACCTTTACCATCACTGAGTTTTTTTTTTACGAAGCTTTCAGTCACCGAAGTCTTGATCCCATTGGTTTCTGTACTCAAATTTCTGCGCTACAACATCATCACCATAGGACTTCAGTTCTTTAATATGTTGGAAACTTTTAGAATCACCATCACCAAGGTAATTCACATATCACACTTTATCTCACGCAACAGAACGTTGAAATATACTAGCAACACCAGTAGCTTCCATTCTTCCACTACTGCCGCTACAGTTAGCTGTGCAATTATTTTCATGTGTACCTTTGCGTTTTTTATTGACACCTACAATATTTAGATATTACTGTTACCTCTAAAGCTTTCTCTGTATACGTACCGGTGGCAGATACTACACCATGAAGAGATGTGTGCCCCCATTTATGCGAGGTACCGTCGAATGCTGCATTCAAGTCTCTATTACCATCGTTTTTTATACTGTTTCTTCCAGAGCTTTCTTCATACTTTCTATACAGACATCTACTTTAGACCCTATAAATCTATTTTAGATCGTAAACTTGGTTGGGGTATTTGAAAGATTCATCATGCCATAGAAAACTACACGTGCAGTAGCATCCTTATCAAGACATAAACAAATCTAATGTGGTGTTCATAGCTTTTGCTACCATTTTCTTCATTTAGTGCTGATGCAACACTGTTCCAAAAGGTGGTCATGTATGAACACTTACCACACTTCAATTCCATTTCGCTGGCAAGTCCTATGCGATTTTTTATAGACAGTTCCAGACCGACTTTTCTGTGCTGAATACATCTTACACAGTTTACAAAGATTCTTTTGAGAACTGATGTATCAAATATTTCATATGCATCCAGGTCGCCCATAAAACGTTCATACTTTTAACTAACTCAACCATGCTTCCTCTGAGAAGTACTTTCCTTCTCACTTTCATTGCAATGAGCAGGTGTACCAGGAAGGTTAAGTTCACTCACTAGGTTGTTACCTATATTGTTTACGGTAATAACACCTACCTTAGGCTTTCCAACATTTCTCCTTTTCTTAAAGGCCTTCAGAGGATTTCTAGTCACTTTACGTTTACCCATGATTATCCTTCAATAAAACAGAGAGTTCAATGAACAGAATTCAATGAACAGAAATGGGCCAACGATATACATCGAACTAACACAGGTTAGCCACAACACTTATTTTGTAACACTTATTTTCTCTCACATCACTAAAATGTACGTGATTAACTTGTAGATCCACGAATACAATATCTGACAGCAGTTTAACAGCGCCATAGTGGGTCACGCCCATGCAGAACATATTTCAAAAATTGTTGTAGTCATACTCTTCTGAACTGAATAAATTATATATCAATTGAAAGGGGAAAGTCTGTAGATTTTTAAAATGCAAAAAAGTAAAAAATGAACCTTTCATGATTTTGAACCTTTCTGGAGCCCTTTAAAGTAAATTTTAGACTTTTTTTCCGTGCGAGTTATGCAAGAATTCCGAAAGCTCGATAGGCTAACTATCTGTCAGCTGCTGCCCATGGACAGAAGTTGTGTAGTCTTTGCGTGGTAGGTATTTAGTCGAAGTTTCGTCAACACTGCTTTTAGAATGAGATTTTCACTCTGCAGCGGAGTGTGTGCTGATATGAAACTTCCTCGCAGATTAAAACCGTGTGCCGGACCGAGACTCGAACCCGGGACCTTCGCCTTCTGCGGGCGAGTGCTCTACCAACTGAGCCACCCACCAGTATCCCGTCTCCTACCTTCCAAACTTTACAGAAGCTCTCCTGCGAAACTTGCAGAACTAGCACTCCTGAAAGAAAGGATATTGCTTAGCCACAGCCTGGGGGATGTTTCCACAACGAGATTTTCACTCTGCAGTGGAGTGTGCGCTGATATGAAACTTCCTGACGGATTAAAACTGTGTGCCTTTCTTTCAGGAGTGCTAGTTCTGTAAGGTTCGCAGGAGAGCTTCTGTAAAGTTTGGAAGGTAGGAGACGAGATACTGGCAGAAGTAAAGCTGTGAGGACGGGGCGTGAGCCGTGCTTGGGTACCTCAGTTAGTAGAGCACTTGCCCGCGGAAGGCAAAGGTCCCGAGTTCGAGTCTAAGTCCGGCACACAGTTTTAATCTGCCAGGAAGTTTCAACACTGCTTTTGTCTGCTAAACCAGTATCTGCAATCACCTATCCAGGTAGGTGGACTGATTGTTTAAAGACGAGGGAGACCAACCCGCTTCGCTGCATTTGGTGCACTTAGCGGCCCAGAAAAGTTAAGTTCAGTGTCGAACGAAGTTTAAAAGCGTCGGTGTAAAACTCATGTTACATAGATCCACGCGTGTGCAGTTAAACTTTTGAACTGAAGTGACAGAAGGACTTACACCCAGTGAAGATATTGTGCACAATATTAGCGGAGGGACAGTACACAGAAGGCAGAGAGGTCAGTGAACTACAGGAACGCCGACAGAAGCAGCATGGAACATGAGCAGTAGCAGATCGGCAACAAGGGCAGTTGGCCGTTGACGTTTGTGTAGAGTCCCAAAAACTGGACCAGAGCAGGCAGCCTTTGGTGGACGGACTCGTGGTAGCATCTCACCATGCTGACAATATGGAGGAAAAGCTAAGTAGTGTTTGGTGTGTGAGTGGGGGCCATGGAGAAATAATAACAGAAAGAAGGAGGGCATAGATTTTGATGATTCAGTACTTGCAGATGAGAGTATGAGAGGAAATTTTAGTTTTGATGTTTCTCAGATTAATGCCAGTGATTATCGAAATTCAATATCTGATACTTAAAAGTCAATTGATGAGAAAAGCACGGTGGAAGCTGATCTTGAGTTGGCACCAGGCCTTGTGAAGGAAATAAAAAGGGAGCCAGGTTGTGAAGTTGACGAGAAAAATATATGTACTCCTACTCAAGAAATAAGTGGGGAACAAACACTTGCCCTAATGTTAAATTAGTGCTATTTACTGTCTCTGAAGCGAAAATAGAGGCAGCATTGGAGGTTGGTGAGCAGAATGTTAGCATTGCAACCACGTTCCAAAACATCATGAAACAGATGCGGGGATTAACAGTATTATGAATGGAATGAATAGTAAAATAAGTGAACTGGTTACGGATATAAGTAATATGAATCCAAAAATAAATGAACTTGGTCTGATGTGGATAGTAAAAAAAAGTGGATTACTTTCTGAAATTAATCATGGGTTTATAAAACAGTCAGAACAATTTGATAATAAACTGAAAAACTTTAAAGGGGAAATTTGAGGCTTAAGTGATTCTGTACAAAATGAAATATCACAGCTTAACGAAAGTGTGAAACAAGAACGTAAGAATGATACTGTAACAGGAAAAGCTGAGCTAACTACCCATATATAGCAAGTTGCTGAAGATAGTAAACAGCTAAGTGAACAGTAACTGCTCACATGAATGAAGTACAGGCTCAAGTAGATATTGTTGAAAAAAAAAAAAAAAAAAAAAAAAAAAAAAAAAAAAAACGTAACGAGGATCATAAAATTCTGGTTGATAAATTAGGGAGGAAAGTGGCAAATGTCAACTGTTTGCAGGCATATGTGTGCAAGAAATAGACAGATTTTAGTACAGTAAGTGCTGACTGTTTGCAGGCATGTGTGTGCAAGAAATACTGATTTCTTGTCAGATTTTAGTACAGCAGTAAGTGGTAACCTACAAGAGTATGACATTAGGCTAAGGAATGTGGAACAGAGAATTATTAACAGTAGTGGTAATGTAATAATAAACAGCATTGCAGGATCATGTGAAATGGTCTATGTTAATCACAGACAGTTTTTGAGATCTGATCCCAATAAGAGTGTGCATCCCAAAGAGTTCTGGAGTATTTCGAAGATGTGTTGCCTAGATCATGGAATAACAAACAGAAAATAGTCTTTGTGGTATCTAATCTTATGGGAGAAGCTCATGTTTAGGAAAAGCTACCTGTAGAAAAGTATGACAGCATGAAACATTTTAAATAGGCTTTCTTTGAGAAACACTGGGAAAAAGAAAACAGATGGAAATATTAAATAACTTTTGGCCAGGTGAAAAATTTAACCCAAAGTAAGACACTATTTTGGGCAGAAGTAGGCGACTACTTTGTCCTACGTGACTATCAAGTTAGAAACAGAACAAATTATAGTGGGCCTAGAAAACAAGTTGCCTTTGTACTGGCGATGTCGCAAATTCAGTAAATCATGACTTACTGTTAACGAAATCTTATAAGGTTATCAGTCGAGTGAGAGTGTCCTATTGAAGTAAAGTTTTGGCAGGTTTGTTACTCGTTTTCTTAAAATAAAATGGGAACAAACGTTCTGTATAAAATCTTTTACTGATTGTTGATGTACCAAAGGGATAGTTGCACTGTGTCTGAAAAGTAGCAGTAAATATGTCGAAACGTTGTGATGTGGCTGATAAATAAGAACAATAATACTAGTCACCCTAAGTCTGAAACTACTCATGGTGCCATTGTTCGTTACTTGTAGATGAATAGCTCCCACCTTCATCACTGAGAGCCAGTGTTCATCAGTTCCACGTAACTCTCAATGAAACCACGTAAAATGGTCATTCAAGAAAGGACTCTTAGCCGTGGCGCCAGGTTTTTAACTAAAGGGTTGCAGATTGTCGGATTAAGAACTTCAGGGAGTGAACAAAACGAAACACTATCTTCATAGTAGGGAATAATCAAAACAAATGTGCCATAGCCGATGTTAGGTCCACTCATTCTTTTCATATAGAAATCGTTTACTATCATATATATTGATGAGCCAAAATTTAATGACCACCTGCTTAATGGCTAGTTTGGCCGCCTTTCGGACGAAATGACGAAATACATCACTGATTTGCGTATCAAGGATCCGACAGCTTGTTGGTAGGTTTGTGGAGGTATGTAACATTGTATGCCCACGCACAGGTTGCGGCGGGGCAGGGCAGGTCGTCTGTACTCTCTCTTTCACTTATCGAAAGTCCAGCTACCTCGATGTGCTTCTTTCCGACGTCCCTTCACTCTGTAGTAGCAGATACGTGCTAGGAAATGTAAAGCAGCATTGATGAAACCACTAATTAATACCTATCACACTGAGGGCACCTAAATCGAGTTGAAAGTCAGTTCCTGAAAGTTCATACTTAAAAAATCGGGCGTTCGGAGGATGCATTCTACTTGCAGAAAGCATTTAAAATTAGACTGAATCTGCTTTTTATTCATATGGAAACACATGAAATGGCTATCAAGTCCGTATTTAATATGGTAATGCTCTATCATTCACAGTTCACTGTCTGTACAACATACACTCCTGGAAATGGAAAAAAGAACACATTGACACCGGTGTGTCAGACCCACCATACTTGCTCCGGACACTGCGAGAGGGCTGTACAAGCAATGATCACACGCACGGCACAGCGGACACACCAGGAACCGCGGTGTTGGCCGTCGAATGGCGCTAGCTGCGCAGCATTTGTGCACCGCCGCCGTCAGTGTCAGCCAGTTTGCCGTGGCATACGGAGCTCCATCGCAGTCTTTAACACTGGTAGCATGCCGCGACAGCGCGGACGTGAACCGTATGTGCAGTTGACGGACTTTGAGCGAGGGCGTATAGTGGGCATGCGGGAGGCCGGGTGGACGTACCGCCGAATTGCTCAACACGTGGGGCGTGAGGTCTCCACAGTACATCGATGTTGTCGCCAGTGGTCGGCGGAAGGTGCACGTGCCCGTCGACCTGGGACCGGACCGCAGCGACGCACGGATGCACGCCAAGACCGTGGGATCCTACGCAGTGCCGTAGGGGACCGCACCGCCACTTCCCAGCAAATTAGGGACACTGTTGCTCCTGGGGTATCGGCGAGGACCATTCGCAACCGTCTCCATGAAGCTGGGCTACGGTCCCGCACACCGTTAGGCCGTCTTCCGCTCACGCCCCAACATCGTGCAGCCCGCCTCCAGTGGTGTCGCGACAGGCGTGAATGGAGGGACGAATGGAGACGTGTAGTCTTCAGCGATGAGAGTCGCTTCTGCCTTGGTGCCAATGATGGTCGTATGCGTGTTTGGCGCCGTGCAGGTGAGCGCCACAATCAGGACTGCATACGACCGAGGCACACAGGGCCAACACCCGGCATCATGGTGTGGGGAGAGATCTCCTACACTGGCCGTACACCACTGGTGATCGTCGAGGGGACACTGAATAGTGCACGGTACATCCAAACCGTCATCGAACCCATCGTTCTACCATTCCTAGACCGGCAAGGGAACTTGCTGTTCCAACAGGACAATGCACGTCCGCATGTATCCCGTGCCACCCAACGTGCTCTAGAAGGTGTAAGTCAACTACCCTGGCCAGCAAGATCTCCGGATCTGTCCCCCATTGAGCATGTTTGGGACTGGATGAAGCGTCGTCTCACGCGGTCTGCACGTCCAGCACGAACGCTGGTCCAACTGAGGCGCCAGGTGGAAATGGAATGGCAAGCCGTTCCACAGGACTACATCCATGGGAGAATAGCAGCCTGCATTGCTGCGAAAGGTGGATATACACTGTACTAGTGCCGACATTGTGCATGCTCTGTTGCCTGTGTCTATGTGCCTGTGGTTCTGTCAGTGTGATCATGTGATGTATCTGACCCCAGGAATGTGTCAATAAAGTTTCCCCTTCCTGGGACAATGAATTCACGGTGTTCTTATTTCAATTTCCAGGAGTGTAGTTTCACTCGAAAAGCAGCCAGAATTTTTGCAAGTCCGGCCCGACTAATTTTCACGTTCTAACAGTCACAGACCCACAAATATTCGCGAATTAAACATTCGGTCACTTCAGTGGTCTTTTTCGAAAGAAGTGCTCGCCAAAGTATTACGTACAGAGCACGGAACATGCCACGCGGAATTGTTACTACGACTAGAAAGTTCACATGCTCGTAACTCTCAAACCATTTAATTTAGAGTCCGCCTCAGTAGCGTAGCGGTAACGTTACCGCATACCACCCAGGTGGCCCGGGTTCGATTCCCGGCAGGGGACTGAGTGTTGCGTGTCCATCATCATTGACTCGCAAGTGACCGAAGTGGCGTCTACTAAAGAGGACTTGCAATACGGCGGCCGAACTCCCCCGAATGGGGCCTCTCGGCCAACAATGTCATACGATCATATCATTTCATTTTGAAACACCAAACTTTCATTAAAACGTTCGTAACTTCAGTCACGAGGTATTCGGACCGCAATTAACTCACTATTTCTCCATTTTCCAGAGTATTTTTACGAAGCTATCAAACATGGTGTTATCCATGAGACGGTTAGCAAGCAACTTTCTCGAATTGTCCTACTGACTGCCCTCTCCACTATTTCCGGGTGGGAACAGCTTAATTCTGATTGGCCGCTGATCTAAATGACCAATCAGAATGTTCCTCCTAGATCATTCTCTTGGCAAAACTACCCTTATCCTCAATAATCCGATAGTAACTAACGTCATTAAAACTTCAATATCTAGTATATTATTTAATCAAAATAAGCGAAGTACGAATTATTCTCCAAATTGATAAATAAATTTATTCCGTATCTAACTTTCATTCTGGCTGCTTTTATACAAAAGCAAGCTCACACTGCCATACGTCATCTGAATCATGGTTGCACCATAGCTTTCCTACGGTCTGTTTGAACAACGTTTTGTGAAAAATGATATATTAAGTTTTAACTTATGTCCCACATACACTGTCTCAATCATTCTCACGCACTCACGAAACGAAATATAATTAAATAATAATTTTGACCGATTTTTGTATTACGTAATGCACAGTGACTGAAGTGCTAAAAAAGAAAATTCTAATCAATTGATTTTTATGCACTGGTAACTTTGTGATGGCTTCAAATGATAATGAAAGTCAAGGGTCATGTAATTCCAGTAAATAACGGGGGGCTGATTTGCGTACTCGATGATGGCGCCCGATAGTTAGTAAGATTAATTCGGTAGGATATACACCAGGCGTTTTTTGAAGGCGAAAAATCAACGTGAGTTTACTACAACGTTCCGCAAACCACTGTGGCAAGGTAGAAACCTCTTTCTGTAGATGCTCACGACAGCAGTAAGTGGAGAGTCGGACAGTTTCGCCATTTTCGAGATAATCGTTCGCAGGCTTTGCTTAATAATAACCTCTTCTTTCACAAAGTCGCTTATCTCTACGGATTTCCCCATTTTCAGTTCATATCTTCGCTAGGGTGATACCCCATCCGTCTGTGCTGCGCTTACATACATTTCAAAGCGCGTCACGTGCCTGCAGTGTCACGAGGCGGCATCCAACTTAGCCGTGGGCAGTGGTCATTATTTTTGTGTTACCAGTGTATCTAAGAATCTGCATTAGCTTTCTTTGCTGACGATGCAAGTATTATAATTAAGCGTAACTGAAAAATTTCTGCCCATGAAAATGTAAAAATCTTCTTGAAAATTGATAACTAGTTCACTGAACTTCGGTAAAACACAATACATGTAATTCTGTGTTGCACGAAGCCTGAAAACATCATTACGAATAATACCTGAGTGTGTATCAATAAGTGAACAAAATACTTTTAATTCTAAGGTGTTTATATTGATAAGAAACTGTGCTGGAAATCACATGTTAAAGATCCTCTTAAACGTCGAAGCTGTACAACTTTTGCGTTCAGGTAATATCAGACATTGGAAATGAAAAATGTCGAAAAGTTGACTTAAATTTCCTATTTTATTTTACTAATTTCTAATGACATCACGTTCTGGGCTAATTCATGATTGAGAACGAAAGTGTTCGTTGCTCACAAGCGTGTAATAAGGGTAATATGTGCTGTCCGCTCTATAACCTCAACTAGAAAGCTCTTTAAACAGTTGGACATACTGACAAAAGCTCAGAATGAACACATTTCGTATTCATCCCTGAAACTCTTTGTTTTCATATCATTTGCATTCTTCCATGTGTGGAGATGTTCATACGGAGGTTGCCGTCTGACATCACTTGAGTCGCAGGAATCTGCACTCCTGTACATCGTTTTGCAGCGTTACATTCTGAGTAACAGTGAGATACTTAACTGAAAATTTCTCAGAGGTCAACGTCAGAATGTGATATATGATTTTTACGTAAGTTACATTGTCGCGATCAGAAGGCGAGCCGCATTAATGATGGATTTCTTTTTAAGAGCACAGTGCAGCGCGGTAAAAATCCGGGTTGAATTAAATTTTTCTCTTTTCTTGGTTTCATCCGTCATCCAAATCCAGTTTAATATTTGGGGGCGCATGAGGCCATTAAGTAAGTTGTTGGCGTTTTGTTCGACGGCTGATGACCGATTAATCCCGTACAATTCTTAAAAAAAAAAATTGCGCAAGGTAATGAGAATAATCGGTTTAAATATCTCATGGAGGTTCTAGAGTCTGTTCAAGAAGCAGTTAACGAAAGAACACGCAGTTTCCGGTCGTTCTCTGTCGAACACCCTCCTGTGTCGTCTCGTATTTTTTCGCTGAAAAATACATACAAAACACAATAGAAGTTATTTGTATGACAAGAAGATCAAGTTTAAAATAATTAGCACGGATAAATACAGTAACTATGATAATTATCGAGCCAACAGTTTAGGCCACCCATAGAATAGTTTGTTGGGCGGGACGGCGGTGCGGTGGGGGGGTGGGGGGGGCACGCAAGACCTTGGGAGTATGGAGTATATTTAATATTTGGGAAACGAATGGCGACTTGTAAGTAGCCATTAAAGGTTCTAGCAGCGGGATCATTCCGAAAATTAGTTAAACAAAAATGAAAGGTAACGCTTTAGCTTTACTCAAAAGAAATGACACAACAATTACAGAACTGAAAAATAAAAAACACGCAGGGCATATTTTTATTTCTTTTTTAGAAGACTGGGCTCTTTCCCAGTCTCGTCGATAACGATGCGACTGAAGACTGAGCATAGCAGTGTAGCGAAAATCAAGGGAGGACATAACCGAAATCAGTATGGTCACACAGAGAGATGGTTTACGCTATCTTTTACTAAGCCTTAGTGGGCACAGAAATGAGTGAGGTACTAAAACATAAAAACCTTTGACCCGCTACCCACTATTGTAAAGAATTTAATAAATAGTGAAATTAATTTACAAGCAAAACTGAAGTAATAGCTGCTTGAGAACCACTTATAATCGGCATCTACTTCACAAATTAGACCTATCGGCTTGTTACTGTAATTTCTCATTGCCCATAAAATTTCAGCGTACCTATGTCTGTACTCTTGCATTTCGCTATTATCAAGACGACTTATAACTTTCTTCTTATGCCTTCACTGCGGATGTGATGGACTCTGCTGTTTCTGTGGCTTGAATTCGGCTTGTAACGGCTCAGTTCTCCGCTCTTCAGCGCAGAATGCATTCCTTCAGTTACTGGATATCCGAAGTGTCTCCATTCACAATTTTTTTCTCTGTTGGTTGGTGTCGTGTAAACTGCCTTTTGCAATATTTTATATACCCTCCTCTTCAAGTCGGTTTCAGCCCGGTGACAGTGGCGTGGATCTTACCAAAACTGTAGAATTACAATGAATCTGGTATCATCCATATCTTAAATACGTAGTCTATATTTTTATGACGCAGGATATTACTACATCGCCTTAAGAATGATGCTTTCGGTGTTATCACCTGACGCTTTGAGCGCCTCTTCGTGGCTGGTACCGCCTAAGGTGCCAAAAGGCTGTCCAATGGTTTTGAGATCAGTGAATACGAGGATAAGTGTGAAAAAGGTAAATGAACTGCCTCTTTGAAGGAGACAATCACTATGCAATTGAACGATAAAACTGTAAATGAATTGCGCTTTCGTCTACGTGGACCAGACCTCGAAGTTCTTTACATACCCCGTTTCTAAAGTTCCTGTTCCACCTCCACGGATTCGTAAGGTGCTCTTGACAGGTAGTGGCTCGAATAGGAGACCATGACTGGAGAGGTATTCTTTGTGTGCTACGGAAGAAACCAAAGCTATGTTTTTCAGTTCCCAGCATCTCCTGTGTGAAACAGGGATAATAATTTACAGTGTCTCTGCTAGTTATGATTATTATTACCAACAAAATAATGCAAAAGCAAAGGCAGATCCTAACTGCTGTTATAACAGTGGAATGAGATGTGGCTAGTTAGGGGAAGAAGAGACACTGAGTATGAAGCCTGGCACACAATCACTACATGTTTCAAGTGTGTCTCATCACTGATCATCATTACTACATTGGATAGAAGCTTACTGATAATTACCGGAGACCAAAAAAAAACATATTTCCATATGGTTTCAACCTCTGTGACAGATATTTTTGAACATTATAAGTTTTGAGAACGATCTTTTTTTCTTTCTCTTTGCAGATTTTTACTGTTTTCAGAAATTACTGCAACCAGTCGCCTTTTATGTAGATGTATTTTATTTAACCATGACCGGTTTCGAGCTGCCTAGCAACTCATCATCAGATGGTGTATACATTTAGTGCTTTTTTGTACCCATTGTGTGGGTGGTTGAGTATCTGTGGCTAGACAGAAACGAGAACAAATAATCGCTACATGTGGTACAGTAACACGAAATATTTACAGCATAATTTATGTTTAACGTATAAGAGCAAATAATCACTACATGTGGTACAGTTACATGAAATATTTACAGTTTAATTTACGTTTTGAGGTGTTACTTACAAATAAATCTTTTTGCAGGTATATATATCTCTTTTAGGACGTATTTTTGAAACCATTGTGTCTTGTTTTTCACAATTTCACAAGTTAAAACTTTCACTAGATGTATATTACTTTTATGAGGCACTGTTGGAAACATATATCTCGTTTTTCGTAAACATCGCTGAACACACTTAGCCACAGATACGAATACAGGATTTACACATTATAAACAAGCCAAAGATTCAATATAACTACAGTATCAAAGATTTCAAGTTGACCAGAGGCATTATTAGTCATCACACACACTGACAAGAGATTTGTCTTTATTACATAGAAAATAAATGTAAATTAGCTTAAACTAGTAAAATGTTTATTTATAAATTAGCTGTGCAATTTAACAGGTATATAAAACTAGATTTTATACATTATATTTCAGTTACATTTAAGATTATTGGTATGACAGCTAATTTCTTGCTCCTTCCATTGGCTGATCTTGGCATATGATGTCTGGGATGAGAGGTTGATGGTTAACTTGAAATAATAAATAATGCTGGAACTTGTAAGGGTGTGGAAAAGGAGTTGGCGGTGGGGGGGGGGGAGGTGGTTGTATAGGAAAAAGGAGAGGGGGGGGGCAGAAGTGGTACAAGCTTTTATGTGTGTGTGTGGGGGGGGGGGCATTTTGTTACTGAATGACTGTTTAGTTTTTTAAGTTCAAAGAATCCTTAAAATTCTGAAAGAAGGAGTTATTCGCCAGTTCTGTCTGCTCATTTAAAATGGTATGTGGGGAATTATGTTTGTGGGTAAAAATCTCTAATTGTTCGAGAAGATCCATCTTGAATCCCTTGTCTACAGTGTGTAGGATTTGAAGGTTAGTTTTAATGTCTGTTATGGAATGTTTATTATCTGCTAGATGGGTAGCAAAAGTGGATCTATTTAAGTTGTTTAGGCGAAGTGCATCAGTGTGCTCTTTGTATCGGATCTCAAAATTTCTACCTGTTTGCCCTATGTAGTAGCAGGAGCAGCTGTCACATCTTAATTTATATATACCAGATTTTTGGTAGGGTGTGCTGGCTCTTTTGGTGTTGTGGACTATTTTGTTCTGTATTTTGTTGTTAGTGTGAAAACTTATTTTGACATTATGTGGTTTGAATAACTTAGCAAGTTTGTATGAGATATTGCCGAGAAACGGCATACAAACGAATTTGGTTTCTTCTGCTACTGAAGTCTGGCTTGCTAGTTTTGCTTTGTTAGATATAATGTTTTTATCTAATTTTTCAATTATGCTTGGGTCATAAGCATTGTTTGATGCTATTGTTTTTAATATATTGATTTCATTAATTTTTGCAGTAGGATCAGCTTGAATCTTGTTGATACGGTTAAGTGCTGATTTGAAAAAAGCTAGTTTATGCTGATTTGGGTGGCATGATGTATTGTTTATTATAACATCTGAAGTGGTGGGTTTCCTATATATCTGAAATTTATGTTTGTTGTTGTGATGTGTTATGTTTAGGTCAAGAAAATAGATACCTTTTTGGGTTTGGTGTTCTACTGTGAACTGTATTTTGGGGTGAACATTATTAAGTTTACCAGCTAAGGCCTCAATTTCAGTGGCTGTCCCATCATATAACAACAGGGTGTCATCAACATATCGTTTATAATAAATGATCTTGTCTGTTTCTATTGGGTTTGCTTTAAAGAATTTAATTTCAAGATCATTAATGTAGATGTCAGCAAGAAGGCCAGCTAGACTACTGCCCATTGCTAGACCATCATGTTGAATATATATTTTGTTGTTGAAGGTGAAGTAATTGTGGGACAGCACTAATTCAAGTAAATCCATCAGCTCACAGATTTCCATGTCACTTAACTTTTTATGTTGTAATAAGTTATTTTTTATTATTCGAAGTGTGTCTATTATAGGTATGTTTGTGTACAGGTTGACAATATCAAGGGATGCAAAGTTAGCTGCATTGGGAATGGAAATTTCTCTGATACTGTCAATCAAATCATAGGTGTTTTTTATGGAATAATTGGTTGGGAATGTATAATATTTCTTGAGTATTTCATGCAGTTTTTTAGTCACTTTGTACCCTGGGCTATTTATGGAATTCACAATCGGGCGTATCGGGTGTCCATCTTTATGAATTTTAGGTTGTGATCTAAGCTTTGGTGCTGTAGGGTTCATTATAACACATTGTTTGGCTTCAATGGATGTCAGCAGAAAGTTACAATTTTTTAACATGTCTTTTATTTTAGCTTGGTATTTGGGAGTGGGGTCAGATTTCAACTCAGTTATGTTGTTATTCTTGAAAAATTCTAGGGTTGTCTTAATGTAATCAGACTCGTACATTATCACGGCTGTGCTGCCTTTGTCAGATTTAACAACAAGGGCACTACTGTTTGTTAGCTTTTTGTTAATTTGTTTCAGTGTTGCAGATTCATCATGTTTATTACTATGGAGCCTTTGTGCATCTATGGTTTTCTTTATTATTTTGTTTGCATCATGGGCTAGAGCATTTTGATCATTCTGATCTAGTTTTGATGTTATACATGCTATTTTGGTGTTAGTTATTAGGTCTTTAACACTGTTGTAATCAAGTTTTGTGGCAATATTATGTTTAAGTCCCTTATTTAACAAATTTAATTCTGTGCTATTGAAATTAATGCTTGTTGTGTTAACTACTCTCTCAAAGAATTTATGTTGCACGGGAGGGCATTCATTTGGTGGAATGGGGGATTTTTTGGCAATCAGGAGTGAGAGCTTTTCTCCTGATTGCCAAAAAATCCCCCATTCCACCAAATGAATGCCCTCCCGTGCAACATAAATTCTTTGAGAGAGTAGTTAACACAACAAGCATTAATTTCAATAGCACAGAATTAAATTTGTTAAATAAGGGACTTAAACATAATATTGCCACAAAACTTGATTACAACAGTGTTAAAGACCTAATAACTAACACCAAAATAGCATGTATAACATCAAAACTAGATCAGAATGATCAAAATGCTCTAGCCCATGATGCAAACAAAATAATAAAGAAAACCATAGATGCACAAAGGCTCCATAGTAATAAACATGATGAATCTGCAACACTGAAACAAATTAACAAAAAGCTAACAAACAGTAGTGCCCTTGTTGTTAAATCTGACAAAGGCAGCACAGCCGTGATAATGTACGAGTCTGATTACATTAAGACAACCCTAGAATTTTTCAAGAATAACAACATAACTGAGTTGAAATCTGACCCCACTCCCAAATACCAAGCTAAAATAAAAGACATGTTAAAAAATTGTAACTTTCTGCTGACATCCATTGAAGCCAAACAATGTGTTATAATGAACCCTACAGCACCAAAGCTTAGATCACAACCTAAAATTCATAAAGATGGACACCCGATACGCCCGATTGTGAATTCCATAAATAGCCCAGGGTACAAAGTGACTAAAAAACTGCATGAAATACTCAAGAAATATTATACATTACCAACCAATTATTCCATAAAAAACACCTATGATTTGATTGACAGTATCAGAGAAATTTCCATTCCCAATGCAGCTAACTTTGCATCCCTTGATATTGTCAACCTGTACACAAACATACCTATAATAGACACACTTCGAATAATAAAAAATAACTTATTACAACATAAAAAGTTAAGTGACATGGAAATCTGTGAGCTGATGGATTTACTTGAATTAGTGCTGTCCCACAATTACTTCACCTTCAACAACAAAATATATATTCAACATGATGGTCTAGCAATGGGCAGTAGTCTAGCTGGCCTTCTTGCTGACATCTACATTAATGATCTTGAAATTAAATTCTTTAAAGCAAACCCAATAGAAACAGACAAGATCATTTATTATAAACGATATGTTGATGACACCCTGTTGTTATATGATGGGACAGCCACTGAAATTGAGGCCTTAGCTGGTAAACTTAATAATGTTCACCCCAAAATACAGTTCACAGTAGAACACCAAACCCAAAAAGGTATCTATTTTCTTGACCTAAACATAACACATCACAACAACAAACATAAATTTCAGATATATAGGAAACCCACCACTTCAGATGTTATAATAAACAATACATCATGCCACCCAAATCAGCATAAACTAGCTTTTTTCAAATCAGCACTTAACCGTATCAACAAGATTCAAGCTGATCCTACTGCAAAAATTAATGAAATCAATATATTAAAAACAATAGCATCAAACAATGCTTATGACCCAAGCATAATTGAAAAATTAGATAAAAACATTATATCTAACAAAGCAAAACTAGCAAGCCAGACTTCAGTAGCAGAAGAAACCAAATTCGTTTGTATGCCGTTTCTCGGCAATATCTCATACAAACTTGCTAAGTTATTCAAACCACATAATGTCAAAATAAGTTTTCACACTAACAACAAAATACAGAACAAAATAGTCCACAACACCAAAAGAGCCAGCACACCCTACCAAAAATCTGGTATATATAAATTAAGATGTGACAGCTGCTCCTGCTACTACATAGGGCAAACAGGTAGAAATTTTGAGATCCGATACAAAGAGCACACTGATGCACTTCGCCTAAACAACTTAAATAGATCCACTTTTGCTACCCATCTAGCAGATAATAAACATTCCATAACAGACATTAAAACTAACCTTCAAATCCTACACACTGTAGACAAGGGATTCAAGATGGATCTTCTCGAACAATTAGAGATTTTTACCCACAAACATAATTCCCCACATACCATTTTAAATGAGCAGACAGAACTGGCGAATAACTCCTTCTTTCAGAATTTTAAGGATTCTTTGAACTTAAAAAACTAAACAGTCATTCAGTAACAAAATGCCCCCCCCCCACACACACACATAAAAGCTTGTACCACTTCTGCCCCCCCCTCTCCTTTTTCCTATACAACCACCTCCCCCCCCCCCACCGCCAACTCCTTTTCCACACCCTTACAAGTTCCAGCATTATTTATTATTTCAAGTTAACCATCAACCTCTCATCCCAGACATCATATGCCAAGATCAGCCAATGGAAGGAGCAAGAAATTAGCTGTCATACCAATAATCTTAAATGTAACTGAAATATAATGTATAAAATCTAGTTTTATATACCTGTTAAATTGCACAGCTAATTTATAAATAAACATTTTACTAGTTTAAGCTAATTTACATTTATTTTCTATGTAATAAAGACAAATCTCTTGTCAGTGTGTGTGATGACTAATAATGCCTCTGGTCAACTTGAAATCTTTGATACTGTAGTTATATTGAATCTTTGGCTTGTTTATAATGTGTAAATCCTGTATTCGTATCTGTGGCTAAGTGTGTTCAGCGATGTTTACGAAAAACGAGATATATGTTTCCAACAGTGCCTCATAAAAGTAATATACATCTAGTGAAAGTTTTAACTTGTGAAATTGTGAAAAACAAGACACAATGGTTTCAAAAATACGTCCTAAAAGAGATATATATACCTGCAAAAAGATTTATTTGTAAGTAACACCTCAAAACGTAAATTAAACTGTAAATATTTCATGTAACTGTACCACATGTAGTGATTATTTGCTCTTATACGTTAAACATAAATTATGCTGTAAATATTTCGTGTTACTGTACCACATGTAGCGATTATTTGTTCTCGTTTCTGTCTAGCCACAGATACTCAACCACCCACACAATGGGTACAAAAAAGCACTAAATGTATACACCATCTGATGATGAGTTGCTAGGCAGCTCGAAACCGGTCATGGTTAAATAAAATACATCTACATAAAAGGCGACTGGTTGCAGTAATTTCTGAAAACCTGTTCACACCACAGTCGCAGTGCTCCACATCCACAATGGATAAAAGTCTGATTTTTACTGTCTTAGGTGCATCTGCATCCACGAAACATGAGTAGCAGTATTACATTTCATGTCTGACAGCGAAGCCTGTCTAATTTCATGTTTTGCGTTTCAGTAAATACACGAGACGTAGTGCCACTTCTATTTGACGGCTATGTACATAACCAAGAGGTGACGTCAGAGAGCGGTTTGAGATGCTGAGAAAGAAAGACGGAAGGAAGATTACGGTTTAACGTCCCATCGACGTTGAGCTCATCAGAGATAGAGCACACGCTGGGAATGTTTCAAGGATGGGGAAGAAAATCGGGGGTATTCTTTCGGAGCAACTAGTCCGGCATTTTCCTGAAGCGATCTGGGAAAATCATGGAAATCGTAAAACAGCCGCACGCAGATCTGAACTGTCGTCCTCCCGAGTGCGAATCTAATATGTTAGCTACTGCACCACCTCACTCTAACTTGACAATGTGAAAGAGAAGCGTCTTCCCAGACACTTGTACTGGTCATGATTTGCTAATTGGGCAAAGTTCATGAAACGAATTGCCTGCGCCAGCAATAGTGCAGTCACAGATTGCCGCTAATTTCGGGCATACACATAGTTGTATGATCTGTCGGACTGCCATCTATGGGCCCAACCTGTAACTACTAGCTTCACGGCAGATAACCTGATATTACAGCTAACGTAATATAATGACTGCACTAGAATATTCTCTCCCATCCAGTTTTTCATTTAAAAAAAAAACGAACAAAGCATCTGAAGCACGTACTCGTATTCTAGACTGTCAAGCCAGCTATTACTAAAAGATCTCAGGTAAAGTTATTTTGCAACTAACAAGGGAACCTCCCCATCGCACCCCCCTCAGATTTAGTTATATGTTGGCACAGTGGATAGGCCTTGAAAAACTAAACACAGATCAATCGAGAAAACAGGAAGAAGTTATGTGGAACTATGAAAAAAATAAGCAAAATATACAAACTGAGTAGTCAATGTGCAAGATAAGCAACATCGAGGACCGTGTGAGCACAGGAGCTCCGTGGTCCGGTGGTTAGAGTGAGCAGCTGTGGAACGAGGGGTCCTTTGTTCAAGCCTTCCCTCAAGTGAAAATTTTTATTTTCGCGAAGTTTTGATCTGTCTGTTCGTTCATTGACGTCTCTGTTCACTGTAATAATTTTAGTGTCTGTGTTTTGCGACCGCACCACATAAGCGTGCGATTAGTAGACGAAAGGACGTGCCTCTCCAATGGAAACCGAAAACATTTGATCGCAAGGTCATAGGTCAACCGATTCCTCCATAGGTAAACACATCTGATATATTCCATACGACACTGGTGACGGCATGTGCGTCACATGACAGAAATATGTTGTCGACCCACTTAACTTTTACACTTGGCGAATGGGTAAAAAGATTCTTCTACTTTGCCTGATTTAGGTTTTCTTGTGTATGTGATAATCACTCCCAAAAAGTGATGAAAACATAAGAGCTTGTCAGATAATAATTGTCTCAAAATAAAAAATGAAACTTTTCACTCGAAGGAAGCCTTGAACCAAGGACCTCTCGCTCCGCAGCTGCTCACGTTAACCACGGGACGACGGCGCTCCTGAGCTCATAATGTCGTTGAAGTTGCCTATCTTGCCATGGACTACTCAGTATGTATATTTTGCTTATTTTTTTCATAGTTCCACACAACTTCTTCCTGTTTTCTCGATTGATCTGTGTTCAGGTTTTCAAGGCATATCCACTGTGCCAACTTATAACTAAATCTGAGGGGGGTGCGATGGGGAGGTTCCCTTGTAAGTAACTGATGTTATCTGACAACAGTTTTCTGTATAATATTCACAAATAATTTATTTTAGTTTTTACTGTCTTACTGACTGCTACAGCACTAACAACATACTTTTCTTCAGTTATTTTATTTCATTCGTTCACGCACAATGTTCCATAAACCCTGTCGTGAAGGAGAGCTTTCATGGTTGTAGAAGAAGTCAGGTTACATATTAACACGTAGAAGCAGTCAGTGCTGGCTGTTTCCGTAAAGCTGCTCTAACACGACTCACATCGATATTTTGGGGATTGCTGCTATGTTAATTATTGTTTGATAAAAGATGTTGCTATTATTCTCGTGTCAATCAGCAGCTGTTTTTATTTACTAGGGTACTACATGCTAAGCATTAATGTAACGTATACTGATTCAGAGAACACTATCGACTGTCTACAGTAAATACCAGAAAAAATTAAGAGTATTAAGTTGGTGCGTAGTTTCTTAGAGGTTTTATTTTGCATATTGGTACTGCGGCTGCTATGGGTTTATTTATCGATTGTCATTTTTTTATTTGTAGTTCTTTATTGCTATTCTAACCACCCCCGCTCGGACCTTGCCTAGTACGGCGGTGCGGGTCTCTCGCAACGTCCACTGCGCTCCTCGGACTATGGGACCTGATCATCATCGTTGCTATTGTAGTTTACATATCGTCATTTTGTCATTTGGAGGTAGTGAGTGGAGCTGGGGACGCTAGAAAATGGGGTGTTAAGTGGGGAAACTGGAACGTTTTCTACATATTCTTCTGTATGAGTTCTATAGAGTGGTAACAACAGCGGAGACAGCGAGGAACATTTGCACCGTGTGTGGGGATAATGCCATTGGGCATAACACGCCAAGAAATTAGTTTTCTCTTTTCAAGGAGGATCTCCGCGTTTAGGAAAACCTTTGTAATCTCCCCACTGGAAAATTACCCTCTATCACGCAATAATTAATAATGGTCAATCAAATCATCCACATTTATTTACGTTTGAAAAGTATCCGATCAGATTTCCTAGTAATATATGCGCCGACAGCTCGTCGACGCCAAGGTATTTTTCTAGTACGTTTATTCCTTGGAACAACAGAGGTACGAAAATGTATGCTCCATGGTTATTATAGTTATAGAGAGAGAGAGGAACAGTTTCGGAAGTATTCGTTTGAAGATTATCAGATTGCTAAAAGAGTTTTATTTATCCTTCTTCGCGCTAAAGCGAGCTAGTAAAGAGTATCGTTTGTGCCGCTAGCGCGATAGTAAAGAGAAAGATAAACCTGTACACAAACTAGTTGAAAGAGACTTGGAACCAACACCAAACAGGACATGTATGGAAATGAACCAATATAATTTTGCCTCAGAAATAAGGTTTGTGAACATTTTATTCTAGAGTGAATGACGAATGAGTTCTCTGTCTGAATCATTGATGATTGTCTGGGCCCTGTAATTAATTGGGAAGTTTCAGCTGTGACGAAGAGAACCTGCAATCTCTGAGTTTATAAATCGTCCAAAAAGGCTTCGTCCACATCTGAAATTTTAGATCTGTCGTAAACTGAACGAATGGTTCAAACGATCGATTTTCCCAACTGAATGCAGCGCTTAATAATAATAACAAATACGAAGATCTTTTCTAGCAAGCCAGCCGCTGAATATTAAGACGAAGGGCTCCACCAGAGATTCTACTAGGCTGATTTCAAGTAATTAATATAGTTTAAACTGTATACAGATAAAGAACATTTCTGTGTGAGAGTGAAAGAGCGATAAAGGCGACAGATACACTTCTGTACAGACAAAACATTACACCAAGTTAGCGGCAAGCTGCATTCACCACATATAGACTTTCATCATTTACAAAAAAGTAATCAAAGAATTCAATTATAATGGCGACCGTGACAGGACACGTTTTTGGACGTTGTTAAAATAATTTTGTTCTCTGTTTCATGTGAACTACGACGAGACAACTTAACTTGGAAAAGAGAAGAGATACTCGCAGGCGAATTAGTTGGATCTTCAAAGAAAAGCAGCACGCTGGGCGCAGAAAAATGCCCTATCTATAATTTTGTATTAACGCTTGCTAGTAATGAGGAAGTAGACGTAGATTTGAACATTTACGAATTGTGTGCATGCTACATGTAGATTGGTTGAACTGCCCTAGTTGCATTTACCTGAATAAGTACTATAAGAAAGTAGCCACACAGAAGTATTGCCGGCCGAAGTGGCCGTGCGGTTAAAGGCGCTGCAGTCTGGAACCACAAGACCGCTACGGTCGCAGGTTCGAATCCTGCCTCGGGCATGGATGTTTGTGATGTCCTTAGGTTAGTTAGGTTTAACTAGTTCTAAGTTCTAGGGGACTAATGAACTCAGCAGTTGAGTCCCATAGTGCTCAGAGCCATTTTTTAAACAGAAGTATTATTGTGTGAAAGGAGATATATACATATTGACTGTAGAATATTTATATGGTTTTAACTAGGGCAATGTTTAAGATGAGTCAAGCAGAGCAGAGCAACACGCAACAGCCTTCAGCTGTGAGCACGGATGATAGTGATGTAGTAAGAAGTGTGGTAGAACCGATCGCTACAGATAGCGTAATAGAACGCCCTGTAGACACGGCTGGGGATGTAACAGCAGGTATGCAACATGGATTAGATCCATTAGTAATTATCATGAGACAGATGCAGATGATAACCGAGAGCATGAATAATATGAAAATCGACATAAACGCGAAATTAGCCTCAGTTACTGAAGGCCAAGAAAATATGAAAATTGACATTAATGCGAAGTTAGCCTCAGTTACCGAGGGGCAAAATGATTTGAATTCGAAGTTAGCCTCAGTTACCGAGGGCCAAAATGATTTGAATACGAAATTAGCCTCAGTTACTGAAGGGCAAGAAAATCTGAAAAGCGACATTAACGCGAAGTTCGCCTCAGTTAATGAGGGGCAGGAAAATCTGAAAGCTGAGATTAAGCAGCAGTTACACGACCGTTTTTCCGAATTAGAGCAGCGGATAGAGGCGAAGACAAAGGAACTTAAAGATCAGGCCGAAGAGACGGAACGAAAATTAACTGCACAAATAGAATTGGTTAAGGCTCAATGTGAGGAATCTACTCACCGCGTACGTGTAGAAATGAAGGAGTATGTGGCTATTAAGATAGACACCGTACGGGAACAGGTGGAAATGGTTCCGCAATTAGTACAGAAGCAAGATGCCATGTCATGTGCAATTGCGCAACTTCCTGAATTGGCACGTACGCAGACGAACTTAAAGGAAAGTGTGGAACATCTGACAGAACGTCAGGAGGTTATAGACCACCAAATTAATGTATTAACGGGTAAACTATCCGAAATCACATTAGAAAACAAAAGGCTAATGTGTGAAAACGTTGAGCAAAATGTTAAAGCAGCATTCCAGAGTCTATGCGGCAAACAGGAAGAGAATTTGTTTGCGAAAGGACTTGAGGAAGTGCGACAGCAGTTAGGTGCAGATTTTGAGCAATGGAAACAAACGATAGCAGAGTCGATACGCGTTTCACAACAAGGCTCAGAACAAATGAATACCGGCCAGCAGCAGAAGTTGCCAGCGACTATAGAGCCCGTTACTGCACATTCGCACACGATACCGACTTGTGTGAGTAACTCGAATATTAAATTGCCACGAGCTAGTTGTTCGCGCGAAGTTTTATCGGACGGAGATTACGAAAGCCTGTGCCATGCCGAAGAAAAAATGATAAAGCATCGGCAATTTCAGATTTTTAACACTGACAAAAGGGGGGTCCATCCGATTGTTTTTATCAGGAGTTTTAGAGGAGTGCTACCCAGAAATTGGTCGGAGTGGCAGAAGATCAGTTTCGTTACTGGGTATATACAAGGTTCGGGGGCGATCTGGGCCTCGGACATGACGTCTGTTTGCTCAACCTATGACGATTTTGAGAAAGCGTTTTTAGCAAAATTCTGGTCAGAAGGGGTACAGGAACGCCTAAGGCAGGAGGTGCTCTACCCAGAGCCTTTCTCTTTTTCGAAAGGAAGCCTTAGGAAATATTTTGAGAAATATATAAATAAAACTAGATATTGGGACAGACCTATGCCTTTGCCAGATATAATAAACATACTTAAGGCAAGACTACCAACTAGTATACGGAATCAATTAATTTACGGCAATGATAAAGACTTGGAGTCGTTCCTCACGACGTTAGATCATATAGACATTATAGAAGAGAACAACCAGAAAGCCCGCAACAATAGATTCCAATATAGGGAGATAGAACCTCCGCCAAATGGTAGGCAAGGGAACGCACAGAGATCGATAAATAGTGGAGAAACCCCTCAAAATATCAACAATAATACCGGCAATAGTCTTGCGAGGGGCTATCCAAGGAACAACAGGAATGGGAAACGATACAATCCCGTATGGGGGAACGAAAGGAATTTCAGACCGCAAGCATGGAACAATAACGGTAATAGAAAGTGGAACCAACCGGGGGGAATAAACTCAAATAGCCAAAATCAGTGGGGACGGACATCTACGAATCAACCGGTGATTACCGAAGTGACGGATGATGTCAACCACCAGGCGAATCAAAATCCAACAAACTAGTAAGGACCCACTCGTGCCCCGGAGGAGCGGTCAACAATAGGTTGAGGGGCAACAGGATATGTGTACCAATGCTAACGTACAATGATGGACGATTACTGGCAGATGAATTGACCGAGGACTTAGAACCCAAAGATGAGGATAAGGAACAGGTGGCAGTAGCCGAAGTGCAAGTCATTTTGGAGACTGTACCTATAACTGCGATTTTAGACACAGCTGCAACCACGAATGTTATTTCGGAGGCTCTATTCAACAAGATCAGAAATATAAGACGAGTACCAATTTTTCCAGTTCAAAATTGTAGAATAATAGGTGCCGTTGGGGCCAGATCGGCTAATGTAAAAGTGCAGTCACTACTTAGTGTAGAAGTAGGAAATGTAGCAATATTAAGCACATTCCTTGTGGTGAAGAATTTGGTGGTAGACTGCATTATCGGAGTCGACAGCCTACGTCAATACGGATGCAGAATAGATTTTAAAACAGGAAAAATTTGGTTAAATGTAAATAAACAAGAAATTGAGTTGGACTTGTTGAAAAAGGAAAGCCTTACCAGAAATTATGATAGTGGGATCAGCGTGCAAGTAATCAGGACTGCACAGAATTCTAAACAGCACGTAAATAATGAGGTCCAAGTCAAAGGGGATTTCGGTCAATTAGTGTATGAGAAATTAAATGAATCCGACTGCATTATTGAAGATCAGAAGCAGAAGCTCAAAGAATTATTATTAGCGTATGAAAACGTGTTTGAAGAGAGGCCAGGAGTTATTAAGGGATACATATGCCATCTCTACGTTAAGCCGCATGAAACATATTGTAGAACTTTCTATCCTGTTCCCTGGAGGCTAAAGGCTCAAGTCAAAAAAGAAATAGATCGCATGTTGAAATGGGGTTTGATCGAACCCTCCACAAGCCTCATACTGCTCCCCATTGTTGGTCGTGACATAGCATACCCGGGATCGAACAAAATAAAAGGGTTATTTTCTCATAACGACTTAAAAAAGTATAATGAAGATTAGAAGATAGTGAGTAATGGTGTTCCGAGTGACAGAAATGAACGCTCGTAAAAAACATAACCATAAACTCTGTGTGTAGTGATAGAAACCTTTAAATTGAAATAGTTAATCAGTAACATAGAGTATAGAAATAGTGACTAACTATTATTATCGAGTGTGGTAAAGAAGATAGTGGAGATAGGCTTCACCTGTGTTGGGGTGAATATAAGACTTTAGCATTGCTAATGTCATCAAGAATGATTAAGGATCTGACTAAACTTCAAGAAAATGAAATGTTTCACGCAAATGACGCTGAATAAGCTAAAGAGGTTCCGAGTGAATATTCATATATAATCTCATGTGAACGCTTAGATGTGTAAACGTGTGAAGGAATGTGTTGTGGTAGTGAATTGTGAGTGACGGTTAACGCCGCAAAGATAATTTCCCGCGCAAAACAGCTGACGTCGGCGCGAGAATTAAAATCGATATAGACGATACAGAGATGCTTTGTAAGAGACTCGCACCAAACGCGTGAATAAACTGATTCATGTTGCACTTTAAAAGGAATAGGTGTTATAATTAGAAGTTAGGAGTTTTTAATTTATTAATGAATGATTAAAGAAAGTTAATATTCATAGATTCAGTAGTAATTTAATGGTTCGTGTTCGTTTGAGAATTTTTTTTGAAAAATCCATTTCCATACATGAGCATGGATGAACAACGCATGAATCAGAGAGTAAATGAAAGAGGTGAATCCGCATTTCTCAATGATAATAACTTTTACATTTCAGCGCTCAAACGTAAAAATATATGTATTTAAAATAAAAGGTTTTGAGTATAGCTAAAGTATATGACTTATCAAGGAAATATGGATGATGTCTTGGTATAAAATGAACTACACTTTCCATTATTCGATGATTTGAATCCAAAATCTATAGTAAGTTACATGAATCCTTTAAATTACGAAGAGCAAATCAGTGATAGAAAATCTGTGAAAACTTTTGGACTTATAAGCACAAGTGGGGAGGCAAAGTAAAAAGGAGTATTCAAACGAGAAAATCGGATGATGCTTTTTGGCAACATCATTAAGTAATCGTTTAATTCCGTGAAGTATGTCGTAACAAAAAGGATCCATGAAGCCATAAGGATTTGGCTTTCAAAAGGGAGAATCTTGGACGGTGCAACCTAATCAGTTCTCTTACAGGAAGAGTTTCCCTTTTGGTCATTGCTAATTCTTTTGGAATGAATGTTGCATGTGAATTCGAGTGACCCCGTTCCTCCTAATCTTCCCATTGTGGGCCGCGTAGAGGATCAACTACAGAGTGGGCCGCGTAGAAGACCGACTACAAATGTGGACGTCGGGGACATGCAAGACCCGGGGGAGTTGAGCACCGCAAGATATTGTACTAGAAGCAAGATTGTAAAACGCGAATTCACGTTATTTATTGTAAAACGTTTTTTTTTGCTAGAGGCACAAACCACTCTTCTCCAAATTGCGATACAAATTGATCCCTGTCTTTCCTTTAGAGATGAATTTCAAAATTATTTTTGTTCTTCTATAGGCTTTCCTATCTTCTATGTACCGTAGGCTGGGGGTCTAAGCTTGAGAGGTTTTCCAAGGTTTCCCTGCTTAAGAAAGTTCCCGAATGGGTAGACCCTCACATCCGTTCATGAAAGATCATCTTCCTTGGTTGTGCACAGCAAACATAACACCTAGATGCACGTAAAAGCAATACAGCCGCGGTACCTGTCTCTTCATTTCTCCTGTCTTCAACATTTCTTTTCTTGGTCTGTCTCAAACATAATATTCCCTTTCAGTCGAATGACTGACAATCATCACTTCCGGGTTATCCACGCTAATAGATAGCTCGCGAAGTGTGTTCGGTGAATCAAAATTGAGCTCACAAACTTCGCTCGCTGCGAGGGGCATTGTAATCTCCCCACTGGAAAATTACCCTCTATCACGCAATAATTAATAATGGTCAATCAAATCATCCACATTTATTTACGTTTGAAAAGTATCCGATCAGATTTCCTAGTAATATATGCGCCGACAGCTCGTCGACGCCAAGGTATTTTTCTAGTACGTTTATTCCTTGGAACAACAGAGGTACGAAAATGTATGCTCCATGGTTATTATAGTTAGAGAGAGAGAGAGGAACAGTTTCGGAAGTATTCGTTTGAAGATTATCAGATTGCTAAAAGAGTTTTATTTATCCTTCTTCGCGCTAAAGCGAGCTAGTAAAGAGTATCGTTTGTGCCGCTAGCGCGATAGTAAAGAGAAAGATAAACCTGTACACAAACTAGTTGAAAGAGACTTGGAACCAACACCAAACAGGACATGTATGGAAATGAACCAATATAATTTTGCCTCAGAAATAAGGTTTGTGAACATTTTATTCTAGAGTGAATGACGAATGAGTTCTCTGTCTGAATCATTGATGATTGTCTGGGCCCTGTAATTAATTGGGAAGTTTCAGCTGTGACGAAGAGAACCTGCAATCTCTGAGTTTATAAATCGTCCAAAAAGGCTTCGTCCACATCTGAAATTTTAGATCTGTCGTAAACTGAACGAATGGTTCAAACGATCGATTTTCCCAACTGAATGCAGCGCTTAATAATAATAACAAATACAAAGATCTTTTCTAGCAAGCCAGCCGCTGAATATTAAGACGAAGGGCTCCACCAGAGATTCTACTAGGCTGATTTCAAGTAATTAATATAGTTTAAACTGTATACAGATAAAGAACATTTCTGTGTGAGAGTGAAAGAGCGATAAAGGCGACAGATACACTTCTGTACAGACAAAACATTACACCAAGTTAGCGGCAAGCTGCATTCACCACATATAGACTTTCATCATTTACAAAAAAGTAATCAAAGAATTCAATTATACCTTCTAGGTTTGATGAAGGTCGTTGAAACGCATTAAAGCACAATGATCCACATCAGTGTATTCGAGAATTGGCAAATGTGATGAACTGTAATCATTCCACCATTGTGTGACATTTGCATGCAATGGGGAAGGCCAAAGATCGGACGTATGTGCACCGCATGCTCCAAGCCAAAGTCATACAAATCTGCAGGTGGCCTTATGTGCATCTCTGTTTGCTCGTTAATAACTGAATCGTGAACAACACCAACCATTCCTACCCTGTAACGTTACTGGGCATGATAAACTGTATCCTTACGCAAACGTAAGGAAAAGGAAGGATTGGTTGAGCCCAAACAAAACATAAATTCCGTATACAAAGACGTACGCGAATCCACAAAGGATGATGTTATGCATCTGGTGGAACGGCGACGTCGTGGTGTACAAGTTGCTTCGCTGAGGTGTAACATTCAACGCTGACGTTTACTGTCAACAACTGAGACGTCTTACAGACGCAATCCAAGAATGACAACCAGGAAGACTGTGTGAAATGATGCTATACCACGATATCATCCGCCCGCAGTCTGCTAGACTGACAAAAAACACTATATAGGAGTTGGGTTAAGAAGTCATTCCGCGCCAGCCTTATTCACCTGATCTGCCTCCCATAGATTTTCACCTTTTACGCTATCTATCGAATAACCTTCAATGAACTTCATATCCGAATGAAAATGCACTCCGAAAATATCTCGAATAATTCTTCGCTTGAAAACCATGCGATTTCTACATTTTCAGGATCGAAAAAATTATCTCAACGTTGGCAGATTGTTGTAAATAGTGAAGAAGAATATATCATTAATGGCTGAAGTCTCTGTTATGTTTATCAGTTGTGTTTGAACTTATGTAAGAGCGCTACGAACTTACGCCCCAACCTAGTATATAAATTATGGACATTATTGTTAGCCAGAATTAACACCTCCAGTTCAAAACATTATGGTAAATTGTAGGAGCGGGTAATAAATAGCTTTTTTGCCTTTTTAATATCAAAAAATGGTTCAAATGGCTCTGAGCACTATGAGACTTAACTTCTGAGGTCATCAGTCGCCTAGAACTTAGAACTACTTAAATCTTACTAACCTAAGAACATCACACACATCCATGCCCAAGGCAGGATTCGAACCTGCGACCGTAGCGGTCGCGCTGTTCCAGACTGTATTTTAATATTAAGGTATGTCTAAATTCCCGACTGATATCTACTGGCAACCTGTTGAATTTTATAATGTAGCCTTTTCCCTCTGTCGCAATATTTTTGTTTTTCACCGTCCATAAATATGAGTGGCTTCTGGAAAAAGAAAATCCAGCAACACTACAATTGGCTTACAGTTCATTTCGCACACCTACTTTGTCACATCTGCAATGACTTCTACTCCAATCGCACGGACTTTTCTACTCGGATCTCATCTGTACCCACAGATTTGACTAATTTTGCTTATACGTGTGACTCGATTTTCCAACCTTGCGCAGATCTGATATCTGTGTAGCTGCCCAGTCCACGACTTGCACAGGAATGATGTGCACAGACATTTGTGCAGAAAACAGTAGCCTGTGGACCGGCCTTGATATCGAAGAGACATTATATATAGGGAGGCTGTGGCAATTAACTTAGCACTGCCAGTGGTGACATGCTGTACAATTAGTAGCCAAATTTTCTGATGGCATTCCACGGTTGATCTGTAAATGAGAGAACATATGTGCGAACATTTAAGGTAAGCAGTTGCCTGATTTCTCTTCGAAACCATGTCTACCGTTTGCGCAGTGTATAACTGCCCACCATAGAGGCAATAAAATGACGAATATTTCTTATTTAAAGTTAGTTCTGTTTAAAAATATTATCTGTTAGTGTTTTTTTTTTTTACATTTGTCTTGTACACCAGCACAGAAAGAACTTTCATGTGTTTAACTTTATGCGAGTATTTTACCTTACATTTCCATTGAGGAACAGGCTACTGACAAAGACAAAGATAAGAGTTATTGAGATGAAAAGATAAAATTAGTATCTCACCAGAACACTCACATTTGTTCTTTATATTTTGAAGCCAAATTTATCTATGAAGTGAACGACTAAAGGCGATCATATAGCAATTCTGTGCCTAGTATTTTGTTTTTCAAATTGTGTGCAAAACAGTAATGTACAGACACAGCATCTACGGAAAGAGTGTCAAATGAAAGACGTTTGCCGGAAACTCGTACCTTTATCAATACATCCAAACTATTGTCAACAGCAAGTATAGCTAATAAGTAAATATTTTTGTATTCATAAGTGTTTGCGGCGGCTATCCACAGCGGTTCGATTTTCGATCTCGCTGTCTCGAGCGATCTCTACGAGGCTGACAGCCTTTGAACAGTTCTTTCTTGACTAGCTCAGTATGCACATGCTGTTTACTCTGTTCTGTAACCTCGTTAATAAAACGTGTTTATTCGAAGTTGCGACGTTTCTGTTATACATCAGTCGTTTGTTGTTGCAGAATACCCGCATTGATGACACTGAGTTGTTCATTTCACGCGATTTATTCCGATTTTGCATCTGTGACGGTTCGTGTTACCAGACAATGGGTTACCAGCAGTGGAGTGCTTCAGTGCATGTGTTTCCCAGTTCCAGTCCCAGGATATGACTGCGAAGTCACAGTGTCATCACACGCTCACCCGACAGACACAGATTAGGATGTACTTTTTACTCCACATGGACTTACTGTAGCGTGTGTAATTTCTGCGACCCACCATGGTAGGCAACATGCAGGCCACCCTCGTTGCAAACACATGCTCACACAGACCAGCAGTTCAGATCCGTGGTGCCAGCCTTCAGTTTACTTACCCCAACACCAGCAATAACACATGTGATGCAAAATCGACATGTGGCGACCATAAAGTGAACAATATCCAGTGCACATTTGAGACTGGCGCTTTGCCTTTCGAACATGTTCCGTGTCGCAGTTCACATGACACTGGTTTTTAGCCTGCATTGGTAAACATTGGGCACAGTGCATTATATGTGACCATAACCAAAATATCCAGGCCTTGGGCAACAACGTGCACAGCACTCCTGCTCAACGTGTCCTCTTTGATGAAGATCTCAAGTCTACAGCCAAAGTGCCTTCCCAACAACACAGATCCACCACACCGTGCAAGTCATCAAGACATTCAGCAGGTACAGGCAGCCAGATTCCCCAAGCTTCCACAATTACAAAAGGATAGCCCCAGGATCTGGTTTATTTCTGTCGTCAACCTTCTCAGTTTACATGGTATTTATTTGCCTCATCAGTCAGCTGCACGACTGTACAGACCTAATCACCAATCTGTTACTATCGCCACCAATGCATCACAAATACGAAAGGGCAAAATCACCCATCATAGAGCAACTGTCGTGCCCTCTGGCTGAAGCCATCACCAAAGGCCGGCTCCTGTGGCTGAGCGGTTCTAGGAGCTTCAGTCTGGAACCGCGCGACCGCTACGGACATGGGTGTGTGTGATGTCCTTACATTAGTTAGGTTTAAGTAGTTCTAAGTCGAGGGGACTGATGACCTCAGATGTAAAGTTCCATAGTGCTTAGAGCCATTTGAACCATTTTTGTTTCACACCTGATAAAGTGTTTCAGTGGACATTCCATGCAGATGACATCGAAGAACCAGTCATAGGCATAAAATTCATTAAAAACTTTTGTCTCTTGCCACATATACAAACCGCAACCCTACTACACACACAATACCAGTTCCTGTACAGTGGGCTCCTTTGGCCACCCTTTGAGTACTGTTCCTTCACCTTCTGACACACTCCTGTCCATACTTTCCTCGTGCTCCTCTTTGCGTCATCACTTGGCTTCCCTAGTTGTCGAGCTTGTAACGCGTCTTGTTTTTGGACACCTTACATGTCAGGCGCCTCAGTCTTACGTGTCATTATAGTGTTGCAAGAAACTGGTTTTGCAACATGGGATGGGTTTTTGTGTACATATTTCATTTGTTCGAGATTTAATACAAGTGGCATCGAGAGTGACGAGAACTTCCTTACGTAAATTTGCGTATTTAAGTTAGGTAGAAACAGTGTGGAAACATCACTGCAGGCAATGCCAGTTTTAGTTAGCCACGCTGTGACACAGTGGCCTGCAGTGCCTCAGCCTAGTCAAGGTCAATCGCAGGTGACAGGCACGGCAGACAACTGGGAGAAGAACGGTGTATCACGTGAGCGGCGCCCGAGGACGTAATTTACCGCTCTTGTGGATGATGGACTGTTAATAAGGGGGGTAACAGATCTGGCTGTTTCCTTGAAATCCAGCTAATTATACGACACTGTAGTTATTAAGCGATTTGCTGATTCGGTAGCCATGGCTACTAGAAATGAAAGGGCGACTGCCATTGGCTGTTCCATCCAATGTCCAACCCCACTGTAGACGGGCAGGGAAGCTAGTCGGAAGAGAAGCGCAACTGCCCACTGCGATAGGTGTTTTCCCTTGAGATGTCGAGTGTGGTGGGAGGGCATCCCTCACTCACGTGACGGCAGGGAAACAAGATATATTGGTGTGAAAGCTGTCCACCCAGCTCCAAAATACAGTCAAGAGCTGGCTGGATTCTTTTCGTAAATCTCCTGAGTGGAGAACGAAGAGAGCCAATATAGTTACGTTCTTGCGAGAACAATGAGGGCAGAGTAACACACGGCACACCAGCCTTGTTCATGTGTTTAGCCATTAAAAGCAGACCAGGGTGAAGTTAACGTTTTTCGCTTCATGAAAACCAATGGCAAGTTCGTTGATACACAATCAGCCAGGTTCAGTATAGGATTCTGATAGATTTAGAGATCCGACGACACACAGCAGCAATCATGCCGACGACGCTGTGCAACACCGAGCGAGGTGGCGCAGTGGTTAGCACACTGGACTCGCATTCGGGAGGACGACGGTTCAATCCCGTCTCCAGCCATCCTGATTTAGGTTTTCCGTGATTTCCCTAAATCGTTTCAGGCAAATGCCGGGATGGTTCCTTTGAAAAGGGCACGGCCGATTTCCTTCCCCATCCTTCCCTCACCCGAGCTTGCGCTCCGTCTCTAATGACCTCGTTGTCGGCGGGACGTTAAAAAAAAAACACTAACCACTAACCACTAACGCTGTGCAACACAAAGTAAAAAATGCAGTACACCATTGAAGGTAAATGTCGTGTCACAGGCCAGTTTTTACTCCAGTGATACGAAGCTCGAAATAGGAAGACCTGTCATCCTTGTAATCTTTCCCAAAATTAACGTAATTCCTTCCTGCGCTCAATGGCCACATTTGGTTAACATTTGTGGGGAAAGAATAAAATTTGTTATTCGGTAGAATTGTTCGCCTCGACGTTAGGATAGTCTTCCACCAGCGAGTCTTTCTCTTAGTTAAAATGATTAACTGTCCTTAAATTTGTGATATGATTGAACTTTTATATTTTATGTTATTTGAGAAATTTAATATCTACACAGTCAATACATGAGATTGCTCTTGTGCGCTGTAATGACTTAATATGTGGAAAAGTGATTCCAATAAATACAATTACAGGGAAAAGTTGCTGCCTATTCTAAGATAGAGGTCCCCTTTATACCTCATTCGAATATTTTAGGAGCGTCGATGGCAGCTATTCTTCTGAAGTCTAAACCCTTGGTGAGAAATGACACATTTCCTTACAGGTCGAGTTCAAACTGCGTTATGGGCGCTAAGTGGAATCTAGTACAAAATGCAAGCATAGCATTCACTTATTACCAACCAGAGGTGTGTTTAGAAGCTCTCTGGCAAGTGATTCGACATCGATATCTTGTAAGCTGAGAATGATGAGCTCATGCAGATGATCAACACTGCAACAGAAAACCTGGCACTGGTGTACCGCACTCTGTTTAACTTGCCTGACTGCCTCTCAATGCCCGGCACCGCAACACCTACACCAATGCGCAGCAAGTGGAGCCTCAGCCACCAGACATGAAGTTAATGGCATTTCGTCTCCTACTGCCTTGTCCAATTGATCAGTGGGCCTTAGTGAAGATATTTGCAACTGTCCCATGCGTGTAATAGACATCAGATAGGAGCAGTCACTAACTATCCGTACAAGCCTCATAGAAGCAGCACTTTTACTTAAGGCAAGTGCTTCGTAACGTCTGGCTAACTGGCTAATCTCAACTGTGTCTTCATTTCGTTACACAAAGATCACATAAAGATTACATAAGAATCATACGGCAAAGAATTTCAATTTGTAACGCTAGATAAAAGTAATTTTATTACGTGAGTTGCATACGTGTCTCTAGTACAAAATGGAACATCTTGACCGAACGGCACGAAATTAAAAAAAAAGTACTTGCATGCATGTGTTATATGTTTTTATAAACAAAGTTAGGACACTTCTAAATTGCACAAAATCCAGATTGTTTAGAAGCTGACAACTCAAAAATATTTTAACGCTAGAAAGGAAGGAAGATTAGGTTTCAACGTTCAAATGTTCAAATGTGTGTGAATTCCTAAGGGACCAAACTGCTGAGGTCATCGGTCCCTAGACTTAAATACTACTTAAACTAACTAACGCTATGGGCAACACACACACTCATGTGTGAGGGAGGACTTGAACCGCGGCGAGAGGGACCGCGCGATTCTTGACATGGCGCCTCTAACCGCACGGCCACTCCGCGCGGCGGTTTCAACATCCCGTCGCCATCGAGGTCATTAGAGACAGAGCACAAACTGGCATTGTTTCAAGGACAGGGAACGAAATCGGCCATGTCCTATCAAAGAATCATCCCAATATTTCCCTGGAGCGCTTGAGGAAAACCTAAATCTGCAGACTGTCACAGATTTGAACTGTCGTCCTCCCGAATGCTAGTCTAGTGTGCTAACAACTTCCCCACCTCGCTCGATAGACTCGGGTTGTTCCAGAACGACTACGCCAAGATGCAACCGTAAAACTGTTCGACTAGCTCTGATGAATAGGGTGAAAACAGCTGCGTTTACAGGCATAGAGCTACCGCAAACCATCGGGAAGAGCATAGATTAGTGGAGACCGGGTTGTGACGTCGAAATGCAATGCTGCCACCGTACTACAGACAAGCGAGACTTGTTCAGTGTAGAACAAGAGTCAACTGGAACACTGAATTTACGAATGTGTGATGTCTGTTCTTTCGGACTGACACCACGCAGAATCCGCGGCTGTTATGCATTTTAGTTACAGTGTTGGCGTAACATGTTTCCTCCAATTTAAGTAGAAAATGTGTGAAGGTCAGGTATTATGTGGGAAGTCGTTGGGGTTCACAGCCATTACTCAGCACTGCACTGTTTCTGTTGAGAAATATTGCTCCGTTGTGTAATACGGACGTCCAATCGATCTCACTAGGCGCGCTCTGGCTTACGTAGATTATGCGGCCCCGCCGTACAGGCACGATTAGTGTAAGAAAAACACACGAATGTGAGAAACAGAGCTACGTGTGCCTTAGTCTTCTACTGTTAACTTGTCGGCTTTCATCTACATCTACATATACATCCATACTCCGCAAGCTACCTGACGGTGTGTGGCGGAGGGTACCTTGAGTACCTCTATCGGTTCCCCCTTCTATTCCAGTCTGGTGTTGTTCGTGGAAAGAAGGATTGTCGGTATGCCTCTGTGTGGGCTCTAATCTCTCTGATTTTATCCTCATGGTCTCTTCGCGAGATATACGTAGGAGGGAGCAATATACTGCTTGACTCCTCGGTGAAGGTATGTTCTCGAAACTTCAACAAAAGCCCGTACCGAGCTACTGAGCGCCACTCCTGCAGAGTCTTCCACTGGAGTTTATCTATCATCTCCGTAAAGCTTTCGCGATTACTAAATGATCCTGTAACGAAGCGCGCTGCTCTCCGTTGGATCTTCTCTATCTCTTCTATCAACCCTATCTGGTACGGATCCCACACTGATGAGCAGTATTCAAGCAGTGGGCGAACAAGCGTACTGTAACCTACTTCCTTTGTTTTCGAATTGCATTTCCTCTGGATTCTTCCAATGAATCTCAGTCTGGCTTCTGCTTTACCGACGATCAACTTTATACGTATGATCATTCCATTTTAAATCACTCCTAATGCGTACTCGCAGATAATTTATGGAATTAACTGCTTCCAGTTGCTGACCTGCTATATTGTAGCTAAATGATAAGGGATCTTTCTTTCTATGTATTCGCAGCACATTACACTTGTCTACATTGAGATTCAATTGCCATTCCCTGCACCATGCGTCAATTCGCTGCAGATCCTCCTGCATTTCAGTACAAATTTCCATTGTTACAACCTCTCGATATACCACAGCATCATCCGCAAAAAGCCTCAGTGAACTTCCGATGTCATCCACAAGATCATTTATGTATATTGTGAATGGCAACGGTCCTACGATACTCCCCTGCGGCAGAGCCGGCCGTGGTGGCCAAGCGGTTAAAGGCGCTACAGTCTGGAACCGCGCGACCGCTATGGTCGCAGGTTCGAATCCTGCCTCGGGCATGGATGTGTGTGATGTCCTTAGGTTAGTTAGGTTTAAGTAGTTCTAAGTTCTAGGGGACTGATGACCTTAGAAGTTAAGTCCCATAGTACTCAGAGCCATTTTCCCCTGCGGCAGAAATCACTCTTACTTCGGAAGACTTCTCTCCATTGAGAATGACATGCTGCGTTCTGTTATGTAGGAACTCTTCAATCCAATCACACAATTGGTCTGATAGTCCATATGTTTTTACTTTGTTCATTAAACGACGATGGGGAACTGTATCGAACGCCTTGCGGAAGTCAAGAAAGACGGCATCTACCTGGGGACCCGTGTCTATGGCCCTCTGAGTCTCGTGGACAAATAGCGCGAGCTGGGTGTCACACGGTCGTCTTTTTCGAAACCCATGCTGATTCCTACAGAGTAGATTTCTAGTCTCCATAAAAATCATTTTACTCGAATATAATACGTGTTCCAAAATTCTACAACTGATCGACGTTAGAGATACAGGTCTATAGTTCTGCACATCTGTTCGACGTCCCTGACCTGTGCCCTTATCCAATCCTTTGGAACGCTACGCTCTTCTAGAGACCTACTGTACACCGCTGCAAGAAGGGCGGCAACTTCATCGCGTACTCTGTGTAAAATGGAACTGGTATCCCATCAGGTGCAGCGGCATTTCCTCTTTTGAGCGATTTTTGTTGTTTCTCTATCCCTCTGTCGTCTATTTCGATATCTACCATTCTGTCAACTGTTCGACAATCTAGAGAAGGAACTACAGTGCAGTCTTCCTCTGTGAAACAGCTTTGGAAAAATACATTTAGCATTTCGGCCTTTAGTCTGTCATCCTCTGTTTCAGTACCATTTTGGTCACAGAGCGTCTGCACATTTTGTTTTGATCCACCTACCGCTTTGACATGAGACCAAAATTTCTTACGATTTTCTGCCAAGTCAGTACACAGAACTTTACTTTCGAATTCATTGAACGCCTCTCGCGTAGCCCTCCTCACACTACATTTCGCTTCGCGTAATTTTTGTTTGTCTGCAAGGCTTTGGCTATGTTTATGTTTGCTGTGAAGTTCCCTTTGCTTCCGCAGCAGTTTTCTAACTCGGTTGTTGCACCACGGTGGCCCTTTTCCATCTCTTACGATATTGCTTGGCACATACTCATCTAACGCATATTGTACAATGGTTTTGAACTTTGTCCACTGATTCTCAACACTATCTGCACTTCAGACAAAACTTTTGTGTTGAGCCGTCAGGTACACTGAAATCTGCTTTTTGTCCCATTTGCTAAACAGAAAAATCTTCCTACCTTTTTTAATATTTCTATTTACGGCTGAAATCATCGATGCAGTAACCGCTTTATGATCGCTGATTCCCTGTTCACCTGGGATGACATCTGGTGCCCAGGTGGATCGTTGCCAAGTTACTTCTGTCTGCGGGGAGTTTGGCCCCAGTAAGTTTTGTGACCACTTCCCTCCGGTGTAATGTGGCTTGCTGGATGGGTAGGCGGACGGCCTACCTGCAGCACTTCTAACATTGTTTCAGTGCAGTTACCTATCAGTCTTTCAGTTTGGTCAAAACTGCCAAGTAGTGTGTAGTACCCTTCTGTAATAATTTATATGCAATGGCCACGAAAAATCTTGTTGTCTGGAAGGTAGGAGTCTGAGGCGCCTTTAATCTCAAGGCAATGGAATCTCACGCAATGCCATGTGTGCGAACAGTCCATCAGAAAACAGAAGGTGTCGAACCGTCTAAAAATGTTTCGACGTCCATTGGAGTTTTGCAGCATCAGGGAAATGCTAAAGATAATAATTTATAGGCTGCTAGGTTCAGTTAAAGAGGATGGCTGCCGTCTTGACCTGTTGTCACAAGGTGTTGTCCTGCTCTCACTCTTCGCTGCGTACCCTATTCCATCTGCTGCTTACACACACTCATCACTGTAGATGCAGCAGGACCACTATTAGCTGAAATGTTACGGTACACAAATCCATTTCCTGGAGACCTGTCACCCTGTCCTGTTCCAACTTACTGTGCCGTATTACATCGACCAGGAACTCTGGTACTTACCATCTTATTTTCTATTTCGTTCGTCGACTGTTTACTAGCTGAGCTTGAAGTAAAACTGTGCACTGTGGCCATGAAAGAGAGAATATTGATGGATCTATGAGTACGTTATGTCTCTGTTCTTAACATTTATTTATTTAGAATCACTTATATCGTAATCAAGTTATTGCCTTTCAGGAAGTAGCACAGTATTCCTTCCTACTCGCGTTCCCTACCCTCTAGCAGAATCAGGTGCGCCGTTTTACCAATATATTGATTCATCATTTTTGTGAATTCTCCTTTATAATGTTTGTTCCATTTCCACTTATAGACTCTGAAGAAGTGTTCCTTGAATATTTTTTTTAAAAAATGGAGCCATTTCCTTTAACCTGCAGACAAATAAGAGACACTCGTGATATAACCTCAGTAGTCTTCTCAGGAGAGGTTGTGAAGTCTTTCTGTAATTCCAGGAGCACACTATTCTGTATGTTTCTCCACAAACTTTTTCTTTTTTCAATTTATTGGCCTTCAAGGCTTGCTCATTGAGCCATCTCAACAGTGGAATGCCACTTAGGACGATAGGAATGCAAAGATAGCACAACACACAGTCCCCGAACAGAGAAAGTCTCCAACCCAGCTGGGAATCGAACCCTGGCCCCTTCGCTTAGCAATCGGCCGCGCTACCTCGCGCTACCAAGGAGGACGCCGCACAGGATTTTGGGTGCCTTGCTTACATGCCAACATATAAATCTATGTTAGTCGACAGTCTCTGTAGTAAAGTAACGACACTGGGATCCTCCTTCTTTCGTGCAGAGACTCTGGCATCACCCACTGGATACCAGCGCACAGTATCGCACTTTGTAATTTATTGCAATTTAAGAGTTGCGCCTTTAGTCATGTACCAGTAAGCCCCACTCACCATTGTTTAAAGAAACGACGTCCCATACAAAAAACAGCTTCAGACGTTTGACTACTTTACAAATGAGTTAATATGTTAAATATTTGACGTCAAGCATGCAAAACTTTATGCTTGAAGATGTAAAACCATAATTATGTTGGTTTCATTAGTTCCGAACCATTCATGCATAGACAATGAAAAGGTCAAAAGCAAAACTGGTAAACAAAAAGGTGATAAATCATTGACTTGTTCCTGTAACTCATTTTTAGCAAACTATTAGCTGAACTATTTAATTTAGACTTCATCACAGGAAAATTAAGTTGTACAAGCAGAGTCATTACACAGCAGACCAGTTTTTCACACAAATTAATGTTTATGACTACGTGTCTCCCGAATAATGTGCCATACAGTGACGCAATTTTGCAGATACAAGGTCTGTCTGCAAACCGCTTTGCGCATAGTTTCAGTAGGAAAGAAGTAATAAATTAAAACATGGTGCTTGATGCCGCATGTGCAGTAAACTTTTTTCCTTTCATTGTTTTGTGGAATGTGTCAGAAAGAAGAACCTTCCAAAATGTATAAAATTACCTGCAAAATTTCTTGGAAGTCGCTAGGTACTTTCCTTCTCAAGCACTGGATGAATATACTGGGAACGATACACATGCTGTGAATTGTACTTCCTCAAGACATTCACAATTTGTACCTATAATACTTGAATTATTGTGTTAAAACTTTAACGTAAGGTTACACCTTTTTAAATTATGAAATCGTTTTAAATTTTTGAATTCGATAAATAATTATTTGAAATACTGAAGATCACACTTTTGTTACCCCTGGAAACCCTTAAACAGTCAACCTGAGATTGTGCACCGCGTCAGTCATTTAGTGGTATACACTGGCTGATAAAAAAAAAGTGAAACACCTATAAGGAGGCAGGAAACAAAACTTCACGGATTGGGAGGGTACGTGATATTATTTCAGTAAATGCAATATCGAGTCAAACTGCAAAGAACTTAAAAGTGTGAACCCATTTATCAGTATGATGTTACACCCCGTCTGATCTGGATGGGAAGGGTGTCATAAAATAGCTAGATTCTCTCTCCTAAGCCAAGTTGGTCCACAAATTTTGTAACTGGTCCTTGATAGCCTAGATACTGGCATTGCACCAGAGTTGACTCCGACCTGGCACACTCACCTACTGTTGGTATAGTTAAGTTCTTCCAAGCAAACGTCGTCAGACCTTTCTTATATTGTCCAAAACAACTAGCGCAATGTTTTTGAAGTCATTAACCTCGATGGTATGTTACACACTACACCTCCTCCCTCTTCCCATTCTTTTCCTCGCCTTTATGGTGATACATGGCTAAGGAGAGTCCTTAGTTGTTAGCCAGCATACTGGACAGCAAAAGTGCATTAGTTAGGAATGTCTACCGTGTCAGTCTTTCGGCTTCATTGCATACGGCATTTTATATTTTCTTGGAGCGTTTGCATTAACATGGAACCATCCAATTAGAACAATTATTCACAGCTTTCGTGCCTTCTCTTACTGTTTACATTCTCGAGGCAGAAGCGCACTTGAATCCTGAGATCTATTCTCCTTCACTGGCCACGTGATTAAAAGTAGTTGCTACAATGTTCTGGCGCGAAGGGTGTATTTGGATCAGCATTTTGCCCACGATGAGTAGCCGCGCGGGGTAGCCGCGCGGTCTGAGGGGTCTTGTCACGATCCGCAGGGCTGCCCCCGTCGGAGATTCGAGTCCTCCCTCGAGCATGGGTGTGTGTCTGTTGTCCATAGCGTAAGTTAGTTTAAGTTAGATTGAGTAGTGTGTAAACTTAGGGACCGATGGCCTCAGCAGTTTGGTCCCTTAAGAACTTGCCACAAATTTGCAATTTCCACGATGAGTAGTTCACTCAGAATGGTTACCTGGCCCAGGTGTTCAATGCAGTCACATTCTATCAATCAGGAACTCACTTTGGAACCGCCTCAACGACGAGGCCGTAATTTGTGTCAGTGATCAGTTAGTTCTTGTCTTTGCTTCTACACTAGACTTGACTGTGTTTTCTCATATACAAACTTTGAAACTGGGCTGTCCTCCTGGGACTTCAACTCGTGTTAAATCTGAGTGCACAACACTGAAAATTTGGGCAGTCCGTCGGGACTTGAACATTGCCTAACATAGTGCATTGTTGTTTATCAGTCAGTGACTTTTCCGCGCTGTTTGTTTTCTTCCTGAAGGCCTTCGGCCTTAGACCATATTTATGTTTCTTCATTCTTCCACAGAATATGACCGTTTCGTTCGGGCTTTTTGCCTTCGCGTAAATTTTACTGTTATTTCAGTATTTGAGAAGAGGTTCTTTTCAATACCTTCCAATCTCCATTTAAGAAAAAATTGCCTTTCAAAAGTAATTAATTTTTAGGTTGTTGTTTTGAACATTTCTTGTCCGTGAAATCAGGCGGACGCCACAACATATTTTCATCCATTTATCCACGTAGTATTTTATTAACGTGACACAACACCATGCCTTCCTGTGCTGGTACTGCGGTCGGCAAATAGCAAGGGGAAACTACAGCTCTCAGTTTTTTCTCGAGAGCAAGCAGACGAGCTATTTTGTTTCATAATGATGGCATCCTCTTGGATACAATATTCCGCAGGTAAAATAGTCCCTCAATCGGATCTCCGGGAGATGACTACTCGGGAGGATGTCGCAATCAGAAAAAATGAAAATGGTATCCATAGGTCAGAGCGGGGAATGATACATCCCATAATTGGGTGGGTAGATCACAACATTTAAAAATGGAAGTGGACAGGGTGAAGTTAGGTATACTGATAATTATTGGATTGCCGTTGAGGAAGAACAGGACTTCTGGTCAGATCAGTACAGGTTTATCAACATAAAATCAGGTAGGGGTCATGCAGGCATAGGCCTAATAATGGATAACAAAACAGGAATACTGGCAAGATACTACGAACAGCATAGGGAAGGCATTTCTGTAGCCAAGATACACATGAAGCATTTGCACTCCACAGAAAATAAGTCTGTTTGACCACTATCTCCGGAGATGATTGAGACTGAATGAATGTAAGATGAATAAAGTAAATGATTCAGATACTTAAGAGAGACAAAAATTTGTGGTAGGTGACTGGAATTCGGTAGTAGAAATAGGAAGAGAAGTAAAAGTAGTAGTAGAAGATGGACTGGAGGAAAATAATGAAAGGAAAAGCCGGCTGTTAGAATTTTGCACAGAGCATAATTTAATAATCACTGACAATTGGTTTAAGAATCACGAATGTTGGTTGTGTACGTGGCAGAAACCTGGAGACATTGAAAGGTTTCAGATCGATTACATAGAGATTTCGAAACCAACTTTTATATTGCAAGGCATTTCCAGGGGCAGATGTGGACTCTGGTCACAATTTATTGATCACGAACTGCAGGCTAAAATGGAAGAAATTTCAAAAAAGAAAAAAATTTAGGGTGAAGAGACTTGGATAAATTGAAAGAACCATAGGTTGTTGAGAGTTTCAGAGGGAGAGTTAGGACTGAAACGGGGGAAGGGAATGCAACAGAAGAGGAGTGGAACAGAAAAGGCACCAGAGGATCACTTAGGTAGAAAGACAAGACATATAAGAAATCCATGGGTAACTCAGGAGACGTGAATTTAATTGAAGAAAGGAGAAAACATAAAACTGCAGCAGATGGAGCAGACGAAAGGGAATACAGACGTCGAAAAACAAGATTCGCTTGAAGTCCAAAATGGTTAAGTAGGAATAGCTTGAGGACAAGTGCAAGACTGTAGAAGAAACCAGAGGTAACGTAGATGCTGCCTACAGGAGAATCATAGACAGTCGTGGAGAAAAAAGAAAGAGTTTTATGAATATCATGAGCTCAGACGGTTAGCCAGCGCTAAGCAAAGAAGGTAAAGCTGAAAGACAGATGAAATGTACAGAACTTCAGCGGATCTAGATATGGGAAACAATTTGAGGACAGTATTATGCAAAGAAACGAGGAAGTATGGGAGTTAGGAAACATGGTCCTGCTTGGAGAATTTGACAGAGCAACGAACCCTCTGGATTAGACAACATTCTCTCAAGTTTTGAGGTCCTTGAGACAAAATAGAATTATTCCTCCCGGTTCGCGGGGCACACGAGACAGGCGAAATACTCCTCGTATTTTAAGATGAACGTAACTGCCGTAACTGCCGTCCGCTTCACATCTGCTGTGCAGTGAGCTACGTTAATTAAAATATTAACTGTATTTTTCTTACTTGTCACTTCTTCTTCGTGTGTTTTTGCTTTTAGGAAGCTTTAATTTTCGAGTACTAGTAATAGTGTTCCATACATTTCGTGTTTGTTTTGAATACAGTCAGAGAGAGTCCCCTTAGTCAGCTGTAGTGCCAGTAGTGCTAGTGTTTGTTTTGAATACAGTCCAGAGGCAGGTAGTGCTTATTTTCATTGTTTTCAACAAGAAGTGTCTAGTAACGACAGTTTAGTCAGCTATCAGCCGCCTTTAGCGACTTAGCAGTCTAGTTAAAAGTTGATTAACTATCTACAGTAAATTGTTGATTTCTCAGGATAGATAGGATGTGTAACTGCTGTGTACGGACGCAGGAGGAGCTGGCCACCGTTCGCGAACTGCTGAACGTGTTGATGGCCGCGGTCAGCCGTCTTCAGGCTGCTGCCTCGGAGTGTAGCGGCAGTGGGGAGTCTGGTGCGTCGCATGGTGCACCCCAGGTGTTTCATGCTTCACCCATGGTCCCTGCTGTCGAGACATCTTCGCGGGTATCGGGCACGGTTGGGTCACCCTCTCCCCAAGAGGAGTGGCGGGTTCAGTGGCGTTCGCGGCGCACGAGGCGGATGGTCAATGTGAAGGCTGGCCGTGTGGCATCGCCCGCTCTGCCTGTGAGTGGACATGTGGCTGCTCCTTCACCAAGGTCCGAGCAGGCACACGGGGGGAGGGGTTTATTAGTGATGGGAGCTCCAACGTTAGGCGGGTGATGGAGCCCCTTAGGGAAATAGCGGAAAGGTCGGGGAAGAAGGCCAGTGTTCACTCTGTCTGCTTGCCGATGGGTCTCATCCGAGATATGAAGCAGGCCGTGCCGGCGCCGATAGAGAGCACTGGGTGCACCCGACTGCCAATTGTTGCTCATGTCGGCACCAATGACTCCTGCCATCTGGGTTCAGAGGTCATCCTCAGTTCCTACAGGCGGTTGGCGGAGTTGGTGAAGGCGGAAAGCCTCGCCCGCGGGGTGGAATCTGAGCTTACTATTTGTGGTATCGTTCCCAGAACCGATCGCGGTCCTCTGGTTTGGAGCCGAGTGGAAGACTTAAACCAGAGGCTCAGGCGATTCTGCAGAGATCTGGGTTGCAAATTTCTCGACCTCCGCTATCGGGTGAAGAAATGAAGGGTCCCCCTGAACAGGTCAGGCGTGCACTACACGCAGAAAGCGGCTACAAGGGTAGCGGAGTACGTGTGGAGTGCACATGTGGGTTTTTTAGGTTAGAGAATTCCCTCCCTAGGCCTGACAAGACGCCTCCTGAGACACAACAAGGTAGTAGTAGGCAAAACGCAACAGGGAATAACAATATTAATGGGGTAATAGCAAAGCTAACATTAACCTAACCTAACCTGAACCTAACCCTAATCTAACCGAACCTGACCTAACCTAACCTAAACTATCACAATCCAGAAGAACCTAACACAACCGAACCCAACCTAACAGAACCCAGCTCAACCCCACCCAAACCGACCAAACCCAACTCAACCCATCCCAACCTAACCCAAACCAATACTAAGCCAATGCAACCAAACTGAATCCTACCCAACACTACCTAACACCTCCTAACCATACCCAACCCAAACTAACCCAACCCAATCCTCCCTGAACCAAACCTGAACCGATTCGAACTGAAACCTCCCGACCTGATCCAACCTGTCCTGACTGAACACAACCTGCCCCTACCTAAACTTACCAGACCCAAACCGACCCAACCTGAACTAACCTTACCTGACCTGACATGACCTTTCTTTTCCCAACCTGATGCGACCTCACCTGAGGTGATGCAACCTTGCCTGACCTAACCTAACCTAACCCAGCCCAACCTAACCTAACATAACGTTACCTAATGTAACCTAACCTAACCTAAACCAATCCTCCGAATACAATGCTACTGTACCAAACCTACCCTCAGCGAATTCAACACAATATGACCCAAGACAACCTAACCAAGTCCTATCTAATTTAAACTATGCTAAAAATAATGATAATTAATCGAAACTATCAGCTCCCAACAGGTGTTGTTTATATATCTCGATGGGGACTGTTGAAAATGTGTACCCCAACAAGGACTCTAACCTGGGATCTCCTGCTTACATGACAGATGCTGTATCCGTATGAGCCACCAACGGCACAGAGGATAGCGCGACTGCAGGGACTTATCCCTTGCACACTTCTTGTGAGACACACTTTCGCAACTGTCCACAACTTAAATTTGTAAGGTGACAATTCCTGTAAGAGTTTGGGCAAAGTGTGCGCATTCACATAGAAGAAGGTCAATGGCTGGGTAGCCTTTAATTATACAAAGATAGTTAAGTGTTCCAAAAGAACCAATCCTAATGTAACCTAACATAATCTAACCTGATCTAATGTGACCTAACATTTTGTAATGTGACCTAATTTTACCTAGCCTGACCTATCCTTTCCTAACTGATGTAACCTGATGCAGCCTGAGCTCACCCTGCCTCACCTGATCTCTCTTGACCTCATCTGATCTCACTTTATCTCACCTGTCCTGACTGGTGCAGAATGGACTGCAACAGATTGGGTCAAACCAGTTCAGTCTGGACTGGACAGGACTGGATCAGATTGGACCAGACCAGACCGGAGTAGACTGGACCTGATCAGACCAGTCCAGACTGGGTAGGACTGTGACAGAGTTGATCTGACAGGACCAGACTGGTCCACACCTGTCCAGAGCTGACCCAAAGTGATCTGATGTGACCTTAGCTGACCCAGCTCTGTCTGTGATTAATTTCTTTAGAGTGGTCGTTTCCAATGTGCGCAGGTGCGTTGCCTTACAAAAAAAATGATCCTATCCACACGCCCACGCTGTTGAAGAGTTGGAATGACGTTGGTGCGCAAAAGAGTCTCATACCGCTTACCAGTGACGATATAGGTTATAGGACCCACAGGATTCATCTGCTCGAAAAAAATATGGCCCCACGATGAACGTTACCGTAAACCCGCACCACACGGTTATCTTTGCACAGTAAACTGGTACCGGTTGATGTATGTGCAGGGTTTCCATTGCCCATTTTCTGCGACTCTGCGTATTGACAAGGAAATCGGCTTCGCCTGGACACAAAATTTTCCGTGTCCGTTGACTGTTCACTTCCATGCGAACAAGGAAATTGAGATCGAACGCTTGTGTTGCTGGTAGGTCAGCAGGAAGCAACTCTGAACATGGGTGATTTCGTACGTATGGCAATTCAAGATGTTACGTAAGATTTTGCGCACCGTACTCCTAGGCACGTCCAAACATTCGGGCAATTTCCCGTGCACTGTATGTTTGCACATCATAGTCGGAAACCTCCTCGAGTGCTGTGGTCACATATACATATTCGACAGACGTCGTATCAACTGCTTCCCCCCCCCCCTCCCCCCCTTGCCAATTTGCGCTTCAAAAGAACCCGTCGCTCCGAATTTTGCAATCATTTACCCCAGACCCTTACGAGACTTCACCAACGCTTTTTTTTCATAACTGTGAGTGTCCGGAACTTCTGGAGGGCTATAAGCCAGTCGTTCTTGTAAAAGAGCCTTACCACCAGCACACGGTCTGTCATGGAGACACTCATGTTGGGCGTCCATGATCTTTCCTCCAGCGCAAATAATATGGTGTTCAAATTTGACACCATTCTGAGCTGTGGTTCTCTTTCTACAGCGTTTTGAAACCTGAACTTCAGTTTTGAACACCCTGCATATTGGTTCAAAATATTAAGGATTTCTACACTTTAGGTGCACACCGTGTAACATATCATTTCATGGGCAATGATATGTGCTAGCTTGTTCGTCTTTCTAGTCCACCCCAACAAGTTTTGTGTTGCGTGGGGAAGGGGGTTTTCCCTCTCCCTCCTAAATGAGTCGGTTGGAACCTGCTTTGTGACTCTAAGGGAGAGAAATTTCTTGATGACGGTCGATATAGGTAAGTTTCTGAAGGTCGTACCAGGTGGTAGCACCTTACAGGAGTTGCGCTAAAGAACAGAAGGGGGTGGCTCCCTGTCGGCTCCTGGTTGTGCCTCCTGGGAGGACTGTCAGTGTGTGTCGGACAGTGTCGTGGAGGACCTGGGAGCTCGATAAATCGCCAAGTCGGCCTTGAGCCCCCTTATGGGTGACGTGGCAAGCTGTGGCCCTCTAGGGCGGACTTTGTATTTTGACGTGGCCATCATTTCCGAGTTCTGGAGTGAGAGATCGTGCGATATCTGCAGAGGTACGTTTCCGGTGAAGAAAGCCGACAAAGTATTCGAAAGTAAATTCCTGTGCGCGGGAGTCGATTACCATTTGGGCATTTCCCTGTTGTTCTCTGAGTGTGTTATGGAATAATGAGTGTCGACTTTTTCTGTCAGTTAACAACTCAGAGGAAACTTGACGTTAGCTAGCTGGAAGTGACGGTTATGTAAAAAGTGACGGAATTGGCTAGGGTTATTTCACACCAATGAACTTAATTTGTTTCGATGCAAATCTGTGATTAATTTTTTTAGAGTGGTCGTTTCCATATTGACTTTGAACTGTGTACTGCGTACACGCAGTTGAAGGTGATTTGTTAAGCTTAGCGGTGAATCTTCCCAGTCCTATGATCATAGCTCGGAGTCTTCCCTGAAAGTAACTAGGTAGTAACAGGACAATTTATTACACAATTATGAGTGCTGAAGTTTAACCTTGTCTTCCAAGTCAAAGTAATGCTGGCGACCCTTAACGTTACACTGATTTTACATGTGTAGCAGAGTAGGAAATTTGTTCTGGTTCTCAAGTGAACGTTAACATTTAAGTCCACGGAACACTACGCGATGTAATGTGTTTTGCGTGCCGCACGCTGCCTGGAGTTTCGCTTCAACCCCAGTGTGAGTCCGCACGACGTTACATAAGCTCCGAAGAACGGGCGGGTAAGTATGTTCCAGTGTGCCACAGTTTGGTTCGCCTCTGCTGTCAGTGTCTTTTTGTGGTTAAAGGTGTATGGAAGAAAGCTGTACCTGGCACTTACCTTATGTGCAGTTTCTGGTTCCATTGTATCCAACAACTCGTACTCCTTGAATATCACGACATTCACTGTCAAGTTTATTGGTACTTGTTGGAGTGATGACTGCTGTAACTTGACAGTTTCTGAAAATCAGATCTATCTAGTACAGTTTATGTCAGGGTGTTGAGTTGGAATGGATATTAAATTCACACAGTCGCTGACTCAGTTTTTATTTGAAGAAATGGGTGAAAGTTTATTGATAACATATAACACTTAGTTGCATCTATAATGCCGTTATAGATTAATTTGTGGCAAGACGTGTGCCCTTTAGTTCAGCTTCTGGCGCATGTGTTTCCTACCCCAATACTATTTGTATAAATGTCTTTTTAAATAGCCTTCTTACTTGCTTAAGACTAACACACTACATGCGCAATACTTTTTAACGTCTTCTACAGTACCTCGCTGTATCTCCCACTCATCAAGTCAACATCTTGCTAACAATCGCCATTACTCAAAACTTTTCGTTAACTTCAGACTACATTTCACACATTTAATTATTAGAGTCGTTTACTATTTCTAGACGGACGTACCTTGTACAAATAAACACGCGATTGTAAATAAAGGGTAAATTATAAAACTGTGGCACTGGCTCACGGTATTCATCACAGTTAATTTTATTTCACCAGCTGGACTGTGTCTTTATATTTGATCACAGGCTTTAGTGGAGTCTACAATTAAGACACTTCTTAGAGAAGAATACACACGGGGTTAAAACGAGGATTCTGCCGGCAGAGACCGTTCCTTCCTCATCCTCGCCAGATTTCTCTCCGCTGCTGAACACAGCTCCCGCCCTGGACCGACCGCGTCTGGGTTCCACCACCCCAGCACTCTGTCCCTGAGCAGAGGCAGTGTTGTTCCGTTGCAAATGAAAAAAACGAACAGCACCGGTCCCTGCATCATCGTAGCTATGTGCACGTAGTACACGAACTGTGCAATACCTTGTGCCTGGTGGAACCCAATTCTAATAATCACACCTATACCACTTAGGATAACAGTCTTCACTGACATAAACACAACATCTTTCTTTGAGCCAAATTTATTTTTACTGTAAATTTTGAGTTGGCGCATGGAGTTCCGAGTACGTAGGTACATGTACCCCACTAGTCCGAGGCAAACCAAATTAAAAGCTATCGAAAGTGAAATTCCCACGAGCAATATTATTCGACTGTGGAACAAATAATATTTACTCGTTTTTTCCAAGGCAACACATGCTGCACATACTACACTCCAGGATATTAGAGCATACAGCGCCTGACGACAGAATACTTTTCTTGCTTCAGCAGGTAGTAGGTCGTTAGGAAGCCTCAGGTGACGAATGCACGCGTACATTTGGTAGCAGAATGAGTTTAGACAGATGCAGCCGAGAAGTGTAAGGGCGCTATCGATTAGCACCGCCGTAGATAAATCAGGCACACCTGCCATACGATACACGACCTCAGAACACAGGATCTGGATTATACCAGTGATCTGAAAGCACAAGAATATTTTTCCGGGTAAATTACGTAACTGGGGAAGGTACGTGTATACTCCGGCAGCCAAAAATCGGAAAAGAATATTTACTGCTATAAATGAAATTTCTAAAAGTTGTAAGTTGTCGATTTTAAAGTCCTTGTATTTCAACGTGGCATTGCTCAAACTGTCTTTGTAGCTCAGTGTTATTTCTGTTGGCTTTCCGTCACCTTCGAAATCACCTTCTCTCCACATTTGATTGAACATCTTTACGTACGATCCATCCGCATGAAGTCCGACGAGACATTTCTCGGCAGGTTTAAGGGAGAAAAAGTCGCGACACTTCATGAACAGAATAGCTCTGGAAACAGAGCAGATGGCATCCGTAGCGTTCGATCTCAGACATGACCGGTGATCAGGACTATCGAAGTAGCAGCGAGCATCGTGTACAGACCGTAACATACTAAAGGGTACGTCCTGACAAATGCTGAACGAGTTGACAGCCATCCAGGCCAGTAGACAGAGGTTGACGTTCGCCCTCTGCGTGTAGGCCAGGTAGCTGGTGACGGGTAAGTAGGGCGACCTCTGCACCATGTCGCTCCACAGCTGCACGCGGCACCGCTCACGCTGCTCGATGGCCTCTGGAGACAGATCTTCCAGTGGACACGTGGGATGGTCCAGGGCGTTGGCCAGCAGCTGCATGCAGCCAGTATCCACGTAGAGCGTAGCGTTGCTCCTATCCTCCAGCTGCCACTCCTCATCTGCAAAAGAATCACTGAAAATAGGTGGTGCTCATACACTAAAGGTAGCGGAACTTAAACTCTCCTCGATAACACTGGCGGTTGCTCGCCTAAATCATCTGTGATCAATGTTTAGAATACGTTACAACCAACAAACATACAGGGATTACCGAAAATGTAAGGCGGAAGGTCAACATACACTACTGCGCATTAAAATTGCTACACTACGAAGATGACGTGCTACAGACGCGAATTTTAACCGATAGGAAAAAGATGCTGTGATATGCAAATGATTAGCTTTGCAGAGCATTCACACAAGATTGGCGCCGGTGGCGACACCTACAACGTGCTGACATGAGGAAAGTTTCCAACCGATTTCTCATACACAAACAGCAGTTGACCGGCGTTGCCTGGTGAAACGTTGTTGTGATGCCTCGTGTAAGGAGGAGAAATGCGTACCATCACGTTTCCGACTTTGATTAAGCTCGGATTGTAGCCTAGCGCAATTGCAGTTTATAGTATCGCGACATTGCTGCTCGCGTTGGTCGAGATCCAATGACTGTTAGCAGAAATGGAATCGGTGGGTTCAGGAGGGTAATACGGAACGCCGTGCTGGATCCCAACAGCCTTTTATCACTAGCAGTCGAGATGACAGGCATCTTATCCGCATGGTTGTAACCGATCGTGCAGCCACGTCTCGATCCCTGAGTCAACAGATGGGGACGTTTGCAAGACAACAACCATCTGCACGAACAGTTAGACGACGTTTGCAGCATCATGAACTATCAGCTCGGAGACTATGGCTGCAGTTACCCTTGACGCTGCATCGCAGACTGGAGCGCCTGCGATGGTGTACTCAACGACGATCCTAGTTGGACGAATGGCAAAACGTCATTTTTTCGGATGAATCCAGGTTCTGTTTACAGCATCATGATGGTCGCATCCGTGTTTGGGGACATGGCGGTGAACGCACATTGGAAGCGCGTATTCGCCATCGCAATACTGGCGCATCACCCGGCGTGATGCAATGGGGCACCATTGGTTACACGTCTCGGTCACCTCTTGTTCGCATTGACGGCACTTTGAACAGTGGACGTTATATCCGTGGCTCTACCCTTCATTCGATCCCTGCGAAACCCTAAATTTCAGCAGGATAATGCACGATCTCATGTTGCAGGTCCTGTACGGGCCTTTCTGGATACAGAAAATGTTCGACTGCTGCCCTGGCCAGAACATTCTTCAGATCTCTCACAAACTGAAAATGTCTGGTCATTGGTGGACGAGTAACTGGCTCGTCACAACACACCAGGCACTACTCTTGATGAACTGTGGTATCGTGTTGAAGCTGCATGGGCAGCTGTACCTGTACACGCAATCCAAGCTCTGATTGACGCAATACCCAGGTATCAAGGCCGTTATTACGGCCAGAGGTGGTTGCTCTGGGTACTGATTTCTCAGGATCTATGCACCCAAATTGCGTGAAAATCTAATCACATGTCAGTTCTAGTATAATATATTTGTCCAATGAATACCCGTTTATCATCTGTATTTCTTCTTGGTGTAGCAATTTCAATGGCCAATAGCGTACATTTCAGTAGTCAGAAAGAGAGATATCTGAGATTCAGTGAATGAATACTATGACAGTCTATTTCATATACAGGGTATCAGAAAAGTCGGTATATCCTTCTTGACTTACTACAACTGAGGAAATAAACAGGTATTGTTGACATTTCTGCTACGAAGCTGACAAAAAGCATTGTTGTCAGTACTGTGTTGTTTTGTTTCAGTATTGCAAATTTTGATCTGTGACTCCATATCGACACAGAAACGTTGTAAGAGAGCGATTAATGGCTGTATATGGCAAACTATGACACAGATAAAGAGACCGTTTGCCGTGGTCTACGTCGTAGAGCTGCCCTGCCTGAGTGATATGTGCTTTTTTCGGTCTCTGTCTTAGGGAGGCCGCATATTAGACTAATAAACTGCGTGAGAAGGCGTGAACCACCGTCCATCAGTCACCTGAGCAGTCTTCAATGAAATCCATATGCGAATGTGCAGCTAAATTTCAGTTACCACTGTCAAAACGCGTGACCTTATAATACGACTTGAACATTAAAGAGTTTAGCACGATGGCTGTGAGTGAACAATCTAACGACGACATGCAGCGCCGAACTGCTCACTGCCGCGCTTCGTTGCCAAAATGACTACTGCGTCTGGCTCAGGAGTCTCATCCATATATATCACAACTTAAACCGCGTCCTCCTGTCTGTATGTGAAGGCTAATCTTAGGAGATACTGTAGGGATTTTGATACTGTTTTCACTGATAGAATTATTCACGAGGACAGTTTGTGTTTACAGTTTACAAGTCATTCGGCTATGAGAAGCTGGGGCGATTCACTAGTCTTTTAATAAATGTACGATGTATCTCAGTTCACATAGGGGGGATGTTTTCTCGTCGAAGGAAAATCTCCGTTATATGCAAGATACTTGTCATGACATATTGGCCAGGATATCAGCACAACAACCGTTTCGACGACATTTTTTGAAGGGTAGATGAATGGAAACTTTTATTTGACCATGTAATTAACGTGATCAATATCTCAACGGACACTTGGATTGTGTGTGCTTGCAGCAGGACGGAGCTGGAACATATTGTTCTATTAAGCTGGGTGAGCTCCATAATGAACAATGTCATGCGGGACTGGATGTGGTTCTGCAACATTTACAGCCCCATTCGAATGGATCCCACGAATACAGGACCTTATCAAGCCGATAGCTCATTATCAGGAATAAGTAAATGCCATGATGCTTAACGTTACAAGACTAATGAAAAATTGCGCAAATCTTTTGAGGAAGCCTTTTGAAGCGAGCTTCGCTAGATACCAAGTGGGACATGAGCACACACAGATCTATGTAACACACAATGGTGCATAGAAAGATTCGCTGAATACATATTTTTTCTACCTAAATACTCCATTGCACAATATATTCCTTTGCCCAGGAGTATGTGGACTTTCAGACACACGGTACGAAGGAGGATGCATTCCGAATTCTCGTGTTTACTTCAGTTTTGTTCCTTAGGGTAGTGAACTCATCAAACTGAATTAAAAGAATTCATGGAGCAGATTCTACACTCGTTTTTTTCGTTAGCGCGAGAGTGTCAAAGCCGGCCGTGGTGACCGAGCGGTTCTAGGCGCTTCAGTCCGAAACCACGTGACTGCTACGGTCGCAGGTTCGAATCCTGCCTCGGGCATGGATGTGTGTGATGTCCTTAGGTTAGTTAGGTTTAAGTAGTTCTAAGTTCTAGGGGACTGATGCCCTCAGATGTTAAGTCCCACAGTGCTCAGATTCATTGGAACCATTTTTAAGAGCGTCAAGGGAAGGCTTATCTAACTCCAGTAATGGAAGCTTCAAGGCAAATGTCACACTGAGCTGTTTATTCGTAATATTCTGTCAGTATAATTTAGAAAACAATTGTAGAAATGTATAGGTATTGCTCCCTCCCACATATATCTCACGCAATGAAGATAATTGACAGTAAGAGGAATTAGGAGGTATATACCTCTGCTGCTGCGTGGTCGTGAGTTAACGAGCATTTCGATCTCATTTAAGTATATGGCCGGAAGAGTCAGCCCTCAGGAATTGTGAAACGAACCCTGTCGTTCAGGACTGTGTGCCACCAAGAGTGTAGATACGCCACGAGATGAGGAAATTCACAGGTGTCTATTGTGCTGTAGTGTGCGAGTGAGACAGACGAGAACCTACGTCTTAAGGAAACCCTGTAGAAGCCGTTTGTGGCCAGAGAGACGCATCAATCTTAAATATGGAGGACCTAAGATCGGCCATAAAGGGAAACATGTATGAAAACTGTTTAATTCTGTGGTAATGCAGGGAATGATGCCACAGTAATTTTAATCTACTATCCTACATAAAATTTCAAGGCGATCCCAATAAAATTTGAATACTGAGCATATCTTTAATAGTTTAGGATTTACTGTCAAAGTGAAATTAACAAGTTTTGTAACAAAGACCTGAATGCTAAAATCTGAACGTTTTGGTCGATCTTAATGATCGACATTTCATATAGAAGCGCATCACTAAAATGACAGATATTGTAAATATCAACTCTGTAACTTCATTTGTTTAAAAGATATAGTAAATTTAAATTATCAGTATTTTCAGTTAAGCAGCAGATCATCATTTCCTCCACACAAAACACATTGAACGATGACAGCATGACATCTTATTGAATCAATAGGTAACGGAATATTTATTGTAAAGTTTAGTGCATAATAATTACTTTTGTTCTTTATTTATTTATCAGAAAGGACATCGGTGCAAGGCTACTGGCCGTGGCATTCAAAGCTAAGAAGAAAATTGTATAGGTTTTATGTAAAAGAATTTAACGTTTATTATGTAATGGATATTATTGTTACTTTATTTAGAACGTGAAAGTGGTCAAGCTTTGATTATCTGAATGTGTTAAAATGCAAAATAATGTAGAATAAGCTGTAGCCAAACAGATGGACGGCTTCAGCAAAGGGAACTGCACTAGTCGGTTGGGCGAGTATGTTCAGTGCTCGGGAAACGCGGCCGGGGACGGGCAGAGGACAGTTCGGATTGAGGCGAGAAAGGGGACAGTCGGTCTTCAGGCAGCTAGGAAGTGAAACAGAAAATTTCACGTTGTGCAGTATCGAGGGACGTAGTCTCTGAGCGGTGAGTAGACGCGCGCATGGTGTGAACTCCAACATTTCGCGTAGTTAATGAGGTGGAGTTGTAATTCGCGATGAGGTTGTGAATGATCAAACTGTGTCGACTGGATATGCGCTAGAGCGTAATAGTAATTCTAAATACGATCGCGTTCGCTTGATAGGTTCCCGGGAATTACGCCGGATAATGTTGTAGAAAGCGCACAATATTTCAGCGAGACAACTGCCCGCCATCTTCAGGTGCTACTGATGCGTCACTGATTTTTTTTTTTTTTTTTTCCTTTATTGTATTTCAATTCCCCATCGGGGCGGGCTGGCAGCAGCATAGGCGCTGCTCTTCAGCCGAAAGACATAGAACAAAACAACAGAAGACAGTTAAAAACAGCAAAGGAGAGAATAAGGTGAACATAGATATAAACAAGGGGAACATCATGGAAGGCAATAGACAAAAAACGGGGTGACTGTAAAATGGAGATAAAAAACTGTTTAAAAGTAGCACACACAAAAAGCCACACACTGCGACGGTTAAAAGAACACGAGGCACAGTATGACTGGAGCATAAAGGTAGCGACGTAAGGCATAGCACATAATGTAACACTGACGGCGAACCTCAAGGCAGGACACAATTAAAATCACACCTCTTGACGCACACGAGAAACAGCACTAAACAACACTGATGTGGCACACTGATGAAGAGCAACACAGAGGATCTGCCAGGCGCTAGGAGATGAGGGAGACCTGAAGAAGGGAGGGAGGGGAAGAGATGGGGGAGGTGACCGGGGGGCGCGTGGAAAAGAGGGCCATGGAGGAAGGGATGTGGGAAGGAGAGAGGCAAGTATGGGGTGCAGGGTCTCAGGGGAGGGGTGGACAGAGGAAAATCCGCTCTGGGAGAAGGAGGAAAGAGGGAAAGGGGCCCTGGGGAGGGGGGGGGGGACAAGGCCAGGTTATAGTTGGAAGGAAGGGTAGATGTCACGGCGAAGTTCGTCATCCGGGAGGGGGAGGCGTTGGAAATTGCCCTGATGAAGGAGATGGAGGGTATGGAGGTGGAGAGAGGGAGGGATACAGCGATAGAGGCGCGGCAACGGGCGGGGGGTGGAGAGGAAGGAGGAAACCAGAGGGTGGGGGGGATCAAGCCTGCGAACAATGTAAAGGATGCGGAGATGTTGGAGGAACAGGAGGAGGTGGGGGAAGGGGATCAGTTCATACAGGAGCCGCGTGGGGGAAGGAAGGCGGATACGGAAGGCAAGGCGGAGCGCATGGCGTTCAAGGATTTGGAGGGCCTTGTAAAAGCGGGTGGGGGCGGAGATCCAGGCAACGCTGGCATAACAGAGGATAGGACGGATGAGGGATTTGTAGGTGTGGAGGATGGTAGAAGGATGCAAGCCCCATGTCCGGCCAGACAGGAGTTTCAGAAGGCGGAGGCGGGAATGGGCTTTCTGCTGGATGGTCAGGAGATGAGGGGTCCAGGTGAGGTGGCGGTCAAGGGTGAGGCCAAGGTATTTCAGGGTAGGGGTGAGTTGGATAGGACGACCATAAAGGGTGAGGTAGAAATCATGGAGGCGGAAGGAGCGAGTGGTGCGGCCTATGATGATTGCCTGGGTTTTGGAGGGGTTGAGACGGAGGAACCACTGGTTACACCAAGTGGTGAACTGGTTAAGGTGGGTTTGGAGGGTACGTTGAGACCGTTGAAGGGTAGGATAGAGAGCCAGGAAGGCGGTGTCATCAGCATACTGGAGAAGGTGGACTGGTGGGGGTGGCTTGGGCATATCAGCTGTATACAAGAGATAAAGGAGAGGGGAGAGGACAGAACCCTGGGGGACGCCAGCCGTGGGATAAAAGATACGGGAGTTGGTGTTGTGGAGGGTGACATAGGAAGGACGGTGCGAGAGGAAGGAAGCGACCAGACGGACAAAATTGATAGGCAGGGCGTAGGTTTGGAGTTTAAAGAGGAGACCGGGATGCCATACACGGTCATAGGCATTTTGGAGGTCAAGGGAAACAAAAATGGCGGAGCGACGGGAGTTGAGCTGGAGGGACAGAAGGTGAACAAGGTTGAGGAGTTGGTCGTCAGCAGAGAAGGAGGGTCGGAAGCCACACTGGGTAAGGGGGAGGAGGTGGTGTTGAGCAAGGTGCTGATGGATACGGCGGGAGAGGATGGATTCAAAGACCTTACTGAAGACGGAGGTGAGGCAGATGGGACGATAGGAAGAGGCGGCAGAAGGGGGTTTGTTGGGTTTGAGGAATAAGAGGACGCGGGAGGTCTTCCACAGGTCAGGGTAAAAGCCAGTAGAGAGGACGACATTATAGAGATGGGCGAGGACAGTCAGGAAGGAATAGGGGCTTTCGCGAAGGTGACGGTAGGTGACACAGTCGTGACCAGGGGCCGTGTTACGTTTGGACCGGAGGATAAGTTTAATGTCTTGTGCTGTGATGGGAGTGTTTATGTCGGAGGGGGGCAACTGCCCCAAGTACTGGAGACTAGGAGCAAGAGGAGCGACCGAGGTATCAGCACGTTCCATGACCGTGGGGAAAAGAGAATAATCAAAGTGGGGATCATCGGGGATGGAGAAGACCTCGGAAAGGTGGGAAGCGAAGTGGTTGGCCTTACTGAGGTTGTCAGGAAGGGGGCGATCGTTATGGAGAAGGGGGTAGTGGGGAGCGGAAAGGGAACCAGTAAGACGATGGAAGGCGGACCAGTACTTGGAGGAGTTGATAGGGAGGGTGGCGTTGAGTCGTGTGCAGGTCTGGCGCCAGTCTCGGCGTTTCGTTGCTGTAATAAGGTTCCGTACGTGTCGCTGTATTTGCCGGAGGCGTTGGAGTGTATCCCTGTCACGAGTGCGCAGGAAGGAGCGATAGAGGCGGCGGGATTCACGGAGGAGGAGGACAGCCCGCGGAGGGAGAGTGGGACGGTGTGGGTGGATGGTTTTAGTAGGAACATGGGCCTCCACGGCGTCAGTAATTACCTGCTGAAGGAAGGACGAGGCGTGGTTGATGTCGTCAGGATGGTGATAGGTAAGAGGGTGGCTTTCGACCTGGGCGGAGATGGAGTCCCGGTAGGCATCCCAGTTGGCACGGCGATAGTCATGGACGACCTTGGGAGGGGGTGCAGGGTGCGGAGCCGGAGGGGGGCGGTTTGCAGATGCGATGGTGAGAAGGACAGGGAGGTGATCGCTACCTGTGGGGGCAAGGACGGCGACAGTGATACGCCCAAGGAGGTTGGCGGAGGCAATGACAACATCGGGGGTGGTGTTACTTTCAGGTCGGGTGTGCTGAGGAAGAGGAACTAGGTCACCTTGAAGTGTGGAGAGGAACTGATGCCACCGCCGAAGGGCAGCAGGAGTGCGGCTATGGATGTTGAGGTCGGCGGCAATCACATAGGTGGAGAAGGTGTGGTCAATGTGTGAGATGAAGTCATAAGGAAGAGGAGCAGTGGGGCGGACATAGATGGTGGCACAGGTAATGGTGAGGGAGGGGAAGAAGACGCTAAGGATAAGGTGTTCAGTGGGGTCATTGAGGAGAGGTTGTGGCCGGACAGGGATATGCTTAAGGTGACCAATCGCGACTCCACCCTGCGCACGAGGACCAGGAGCGTCAGTGCGGTGGAGGATATAGGGGGAGGTGCGGATAGAATGGTGGGGCTGGAGAAAGGTTTCGTTCAAGAGGAAGGTGTCGACCTGGTGGTGGGAGAGGGTGTGCATGAGGAGGTATTTGTTGGAGCGGAAGGAGCGAATGTTCTGGAAGAGGATGCGAGACTCGTGCCGCGCCATGACGGGAAGGAGGGGGGGAAGAGAGGGAAGGGAAGAGACTTAAACTAGGGTGTCGAGGCGGGTGAAGGTGAAGTGGGCTTGGTTGTGGGAGTAAGTGGCGAAGGCGTTCAGGTGGAAAACAGAGCGAGCAGCAAGGGATATTTGTTGGAAGGTGTGGGGGCGCTGAAAAGGGTGAATGTTTTGGAGGACAACAGTAATGAACCGGATGATGTCCTCGGCCGTGGGGGGTGGACGGAGGGAATTGTTGGGATGGACAGGGGGATCGACGGGACGAACTGGGACCGTAAGTTCAGGGGTGGCTGGAGGGGGTTTAGCTTTACATTTGTGGGAGTATGTGGGATGGGGGCCATTGCAGGTATTACAGGAAGGAGGAGCAGCGAGGTTGGGGCAGTTTTTAAGAAAGTGGGAGGCCTTGCAATGGGGACAGGTGGGGGGGTTTTTGCAGTTGGGAGTCAGGTGGTCATTGTACATCAGGCACCGCTGGCAACGGTAGGATTGGGGAGGGGATTTGGAGGATTCAACAGGGTGGCGACGGTGGTATATCAGGGCACCCTGGGTGAGGAGATGGTCTATGGAAGGGGCGGATTCAGAGAATACCCGCATGAGGTAGGTGGGACCAGAGGCATTGTGGATACGGCGGGCAGAGCGGATTTCCAAGTCCGGGTGGGAATTCAGTTCTACCAACACTTCATCCTCTGTGATCACCGGGCTGAGCTTGGTGATCACAGCGGTGTAGGTGGGGGGGCGTCGGGGAGGCTGGGGCTGACGAGGAGTGGAAGCGGAAAGGAAGGGTGTCAGAGAGGCGTGGGGGCCAAACATAACTCGTGGGAGTTTTCGCAGGAGGTCTGTGTGAAAGGATGGGGACGGGGACTTGATAAGGACTGAGTCCCTGCGGGGAATGAGTTGGGAAATGGGAGCACCAGGTAAGTACTTTCGTATTTCCTTGGTGAGGGTACGAGCGTCGAGGAACTTAGGATCGGGAGTTGACAGGACGAAGGTGTGGAGGGTGGGGGCCAAGGTATGGGTGGCAGGAGGAGGGGTGGTGTCCATGGTGACGGCAGGGGGAGGGGGAGGGGGAGGTGGTGTTGATTTTTTGTGGGAAGTCTCGGGAGCAGAGTCGGTAAGGACGCGCTTTTGGGGTTTTTTGGAGACTGGAGGCTGGGAGGAGGGGAGAGGGACGGGGAGGAGAGGGAGGTGGCGGGTGGCAGATCCCTGTGGCGTAGCGGAGGCACCGGGAGAAGCAGCTGGTTCAGTGGCGGCGATGGTGGCTCGGCGCGACGTGATGCGTGCGGGAGATGCAGAAGACGAAGCGACGGGGTCGGGGAGAGAGGGGAAGCCAACGACCTGAGGGGCGGCAGCAGAGGCGGCAACAGAGGCGTACGTGAGGGCGGGGGTAGGAGTGGGAGCTGGTGAGGGTGTGGAAGCTGGAGGAAGGGTGTAGAGGTGTGGGTATACAGCAGGGGAGGAGATAGGGGGATGTGTGAGCGGGGGAAGGGAAGGGGAGGCGGAAGGAGGGAGGCCAGGGGCGGCACTCCAGGAAGTGACTGTGGGAGAAGGGGAGGGGGAGGTGTAGATGACGGTGGAGGTGGGAGTACTCATTGCAGACGAACGGCGACGGACAGACGGACGTGCAGCAGGCTGCGGCGGCGTCAGCGTCGGCGTCGGCGATGGTCGGCGGCGAACAGCAGGCGGCGGCGGCGGCGGCGGCGGCGGCGGCAGCGGTTACGACGACGGCGATGGACAGCGAGCAGGCAGGCAGTTACGCCGACGGCGATGGACAGCGAGCAGGCAGGCAGGCAGGCGGACGGACGGACGAACGAACGAACAGCGACAGCAACAAGCGGCGGGCACACAGACAAAACACACAATCTTCGAAGACGGAGATTCCACCCTGAGAGTAGCCCAGGCTTTGCAATCTGACGCTTTCGAAGGAGGGGATCCAACCCTCTAGATGCCGCGTCACTGAGAAGCTCGCCAATTTATATGCTGGCTTTCTAGAACAGCACAGGCGCCAGCGGGGCATAACGTCATCGAAGACCAATCGTAGACAGCGTCGAATACCAGAGCCCTCTGCTGGAGAAACGGGTCGCGGTCTGCGGAAGCGCGCCGCGGCGCGGGAAATGCGGCCGGGAGCGACGGACCCCGTTCGCGCGCGCGAGGTGTTGGCGCGCGATTTAAGCATCTGCGCTAAGGCTTCCCATCTGCGTTGACTCGGTGTGGTTGCTAAGCTGTGGCTGACGATTCCTTAGTGCCGCCAAGGCTGGCTCCCAGGCTATGCTCAGGTGAAACCCTGTGTCTCTATTTATTAGGTCACTGCTGATACGTATTTCGACCGCCTCTTTGATAATGGAGTCCCAGTATGTGGAAGCATGCGAGAGGATCTTGGTTACTTCATAATTCATGCCGCGTCCTGTATCAAGGCAGTGTTCAGCAACCGCAGATTTCTCTGGCTGACCCAACCTCGTGTAATGTTTATGTTCGTCGCATCTGTCTTTGACCGTACGACACGTCTGGCCAATGTAAGATTTCCCACATTGGCACGGGATTTTTTATATTCCTGGTCTCCTCAAGCCGAGGTTGTCTTTAACAGAGCCCAGCATTGATTGCACTTTTGCTGGAGGCCGGAAAACACATTTAATCCGGTATTTCTTGAAAATTCTGCCCATCTTTAAAGACACGCCACCCACATACGGTAGAATAACCAACCCCGTGGTGTTCTCTGCTTCTTCAGGCTGTTCTTGAGGTTTGGAGCGTGCTGGTCGAAATGCGTTCCGGATCTGCGTCTCGGAGTACCCGTTCTGGGCAAACACAGAGCGGAGATGGCTAAGCTCTGCCGATAAGCTGTCCTGATCTGAGATGGCTCTAGCCCTATGCACTAGCTACCGTAATACACCGCTGCGCTGTGAGGGATGATAACAGCTGATAGCTTATAAATACAAATTTGTGTGCGTAGGCTTCCGGAACACACTGTGACCCAAGGAGCCGTCTCCTTTTCTACGAATCAAAACATCCAGAAACGGGAGCTCACCATGTTTTTCTACCTCCATGGTAAAACAGATGCTTGGATGGAGGGAGTTCAGATGTTCCAGGAAAGGAGGAAGCGTTGCTGTCCCATGCGGCCATACCACAAACGTATCATCTACACATCTCCAAAAACATTTGGGTTTCAGAACCGCCGTCTGAAGTGCTTTGTCCTCGAAATCTTCCATAAGATGCTTCCACATACTGGGACTCCATCATCAAAGAGGCGGTCGAAATACGTATCAGCAGTGACCTAATAAATAGAGACACAGGGTTTCACCTGAGCATAGCCTGGGAGCCAGTCTTGGCGGCACTAAGGAATAGTCAGTCACAGATTAGCAACCACACCGAGTCAACGCAGATGGGAAACCTTAGCGCAGATGCTTAAATCGCGCGCCAACACCTCGCGCGCGCGAACGGGGTCCGTCGCTCCCGGCCGCATTTCCCGCGCCGCGGCGCGCTTCCGCAGACCGCGACCCGTTTCTCCAGCAGAGGGCTCTTGTATTCGACGCTGTCTACGATTGGTCTTCGATGACGTTATGCCCCGCTGGCGCCTGCGCTGTTCTAGAAAGCCAGCATATAAATTGGCGAGCTTCTCAGCGACGCGACAGTAGCACCTGAAGATGGCGGGCAGTTGTCTCGCTGAAATATTGAGCGGTTTCTACATTATTATCCGGCGTAATTCCCGGGAACCTATCAAGCAGATGCAGCGCCAGGAAAGCCTTAAACAGCACACGATCACGTTCGCTATTAGTTTTCCTTCTGAATAAACATTATTCTAACCAAATGGCAACTATATGGCCTACATCATTTATGGGTCGTTAATTTAGTTCCCGATATTATTGTTCTGTTATTATATGATACATTAACTTTGTTTCATACAATTTTGCAAACTTGCCATCAGCGAGACAATTTAAGCAAAGAGTCACAAGTGTCTAATTTATGGCACGTAATACGACATGTGTGGTTGAACTCCTACACGAGTTTGATCCAAGACATTTCGATGAAGGGGAAACGCATGTGAGCCCGAACATCTTTGGGATGTTAGCTCGCATGGTTGAATGTGGGTTTACAACTCCAGAGATATTGGATTCGGCGGTAGTTATTACGCTTTTTCGCCTCTACAGTAATTTGTCTGCAGCATAGTTTGGAGACCCCATCAGACTATACGTCCCCCAATAATTAAATGTGCAAGATAGTTCAAAAGTTGCAAGATGGCAAGGGCCCACTATATACAGCAGAGAAATGCCTAGTGAAGCACTGCTACGTCCAAACCAACCCTCACCTCAAGGACAGTTTTACCTATTACATTCTGAGAAGTACTGATAGCCTTCCTTTCGAGCGCTACCCAGGTCCAAAATACAAAGCGAAGGAAAATCATGCTGATACGCTATTCATCATACACTGCACATAGTACATTGATTTGTTGAGAGCAAATGCAGGCAGCAGCAAGACGAATCTATTCCAAAAGGTTTTCATACAAAGGTAGTTTCTGGAAAACGCTGAAAACACGAATCTGACTGTGACAGTTCTTTTTTTAATTATTTATTTCATTCCCACGATATGACGCGGCGGTAGCAATAGTAGTAGTAGTAGTAGTAGTAGTAGTAGTAGTAGTGTCGGTGGTATTACCTCTAACTAAACAGGGTATGGCGCTGTGTTGGGAAGTGCGACTGATGAGTTGGGGCCTGAAGAGAGAGGAGCGAGGGATGGTTTATGATGGCCGAGAGGCCAGGAGAACAGGACAATCCACACTTCAGGAATAGCTCTGGAATGAACAAACTCAAGAAGAAAACCAGTAGATTGTCCATGAAAAAAATGAAGAAACCAGGTGAAGGATGATGAGAACTGAAGAAGATTATAGTGGGAGGAAATGCTGAACGATGGACTGTAGGAGAATCGAGAAGATTGGAAGACACTGCGAACGGCCTGCATAAGCGGAAATGTTTCAAGAAGATGGAGGCGGAGGAGGCTGATAGAGGTATTGCAACCTTCGTATAAGTAGGGGAGGATTATAGCTGGTAGTGTTGAAAGGGTACAGTACCGCCCGACATTGAAAATAGGTACAAAATACTTCATTATTCTTGTCAGAACAACACATTTTTTGTGTAAAAATAACTCAGTTTCAATTAATGCAGCGAGGCCGGATACCAGTGTGGGAAAGAATGACAATTTATTTATTTAATTGATCGCATGTGCACTCCCACAAAGTAAATCCCTACATCCAGTTTGGTGAGATCTGTGAAATGAATGAATGTATGGTCGTCTGCTAACCACAGATAGTGAATGTGAATATATGATCATCTTTGAGTCGATCCTTTGGCCACCTTTGGTGGGACCAAAGACATGAAATTTACCAGAGCTCTGAGCGCCTGAAATGTGGCTGACCAATAAGGTAGCAAGGTGCTTCTCCCACTTCGACAGAGGTGCGAGAGAACCTGAATACGGCCATGTTTCAGGACTCTGCCGCTGGATCTTGTGCTGTTAAGACCTGTTTTAGTTGTGCTCCGTAATGACGAAAGAGTGGAGACATGGTATGCATGTGGAACATTTAAGAGTAGTTTGAACTAATAATTTCTCTATCTCAGGAACTTTTGTGGGGAGAATTAAATGTCAGGCAGGTAACATTAATGGGATTGTAGTAATCTTCGGAAGTGACCAACGGTCACAATGAAACCACGTGTAGCAATAAGTTGAAATACTTCCGTGTGCTTAAGTTAAGCCGAATTACTAGCGTGTGTACAATAAGTTGAAATATTTAAGAAATAGCGTGTGTACCATAAGCTGAAATATTTAAGAAACGGCGGGTGCAGGACTTGAAATTAGAGACGAGTACTTCCACGTGGTAAGTACTGTGTGAGTCTCAATCTGTGTATGAGACAAAGGATAAAGAGAAGTACTCGTCCATGATATCAGTTGAGGACTCGCGTGTGTGATGAATATGTTCGTAATGTTATTCCGTGTGACGCTAGATTTAAACTCTGAGAGAGAATCAAGGTGAGTTGGCCGTCTATCCAGCAACGCCACTTGGCTTGCATTGCACAGGAAGACGTGCATATATCTCCAGAGTTCACAGTAGGAAGGTAGAATTACAAAGTGGGGCAGTGTCGTGTGAAACTGTGATAAATATTAATTGAAGTGGGAAAGCTGAAAGTGATAATGTTGTAACCATTCTTTGTGTAGTATTTCATATTGTTGTGTGGTGTATGTCATGTAATTTGGGTATGTGTGGTTTGCATGGAGGAGTAGCAAGGTAGTTTCAAAAGATTAATGGGTTATGCTTGTTCCTTCTATACCGCTCGGTCTGGAGGAAAGTTTTGTGATGATGATTCTGAGAGTCGAAGTGTGAGGTATAATAAAAGATCCTCCATTCTATCCAGAAAGTGCACTGTAGCGGTAAATAAATTACGAGACCATAATATAGAGATTCACTAATGTAAAGCCATGCCCACTCGGTGGAATTTCTCATATGTTATTGTTGTAGGTTGTAGAATTTGTGTGTTTAGGTTAGAGAATTTATCGGAATAAATAAGATAGTGAAAAGAAAAAGATTGGTGGCCTTTTCCATTGAATTGTATGTAATGTCCCGAATTTATAATGTGTGCGCCATTCATATTCAGTGGGATGGCCACGTGTTAATAAAAGCCGTTAAATAAAAGACAAAAGGAAAATGTGGTATTGCCAGTGGGTAGTGTACAGTCAGAGTTCTGTAAATCACTGATAGTCAGATATGCGTTTCCGTTGCGTAGTAATCATATAGGAGGATAACTTGTAACTAAGTGTGAGTACTAGAGTTCATGTTACTCGTCAAATAAGAAAGAATCCACTCGCTTGGCAGACCACTCATCTTGCAGGCCTGACTGCTTGATGCCACAGTATGAGCAAGGCATGTGGGTGCCTCTCATAATTTCGACCCTGCCAGGATAATTTTTTGCCAGGATAATTTTTTTTTTGCCTGGATAATTTGGCCAGGATAAATTTTGCCAGGATATTTTGCAACGATATTTTGCTGTTAGGGTTTGCTGCTAAGATTTTTTTTTATTTTGATGGAATATATTGTGATAGCGCTAAGAAGTAAAATTTTTTCTGTTTGCAATTTCTTTTTGGATTGGTGAGGATCTTTTACTTTTTTTATGTACTTAATTGCTATATCGTCCAAGGCTGGAAGATCGTGATATAATTTTTTTTTGCGTAATGTCCGTAGTAACTAGGTCGCAGTCGAAAAGTGTAGTCAGCTTGGAGAATAGCGATTCTGGAGTGAACGTAGCAGTACAGCAGGAAGTAGCTGTTGACGATGGGTCAATGAGCGTGGACGGCAAACTCTCCGAAGGGGCTGAATTGTTCAGCGGACCACGGCTAGGTGATCCTTTATGCGGCGGGCTTTGTTCACAATCGGGGGCTTTTCCCGACGACGCGGGCGAGCCGGGACTAGGTCAGGTATGCAGTGAAAGTGCAGCTACCCTTACCGAAGCTACGGTTTCTCAGACGAACGAGGTGAGCGCACCGAAAGTAGCAAATGACAGTGTGCTACTGCAGTTTTTACAGAGGATGGATAGAGAGAATAAGGAAAGATTGGAAGCGATGAATAGGGAGACTAAGAAAGGATTGGAAGCGATGAATAGGGAGACTAAGAAAGGATTGGAAGCAAATAAGGAAAGATTGGAAGCGATGGATAGAGATAATAAGGAGAGAGATAGGGAGACTAAGGAAAGATTGGAAGCAAATAAGGAAAGATTGGAGGCAATGGATAAGGGAAATAAAGAGGCAATGAGGAAGCTACACACAGTTATCGATGAGCGTCTGTCCGCAGTTAATAATCGGTTAGATGAGGGGGAGAAGAATCTGGGTGCGGTGAAGCAAGTATGTGATGCCGTGAAAGAAAAAGCCAATAATTTGGAGGTACGAATAAGTGCAATAGAGAGCGATATTACAGAACATAGGGGCGTGTGGCCGGATGAGCGAATCAAAGAGAATAGTGGAGGACTTACTTGCAGATAAACAAGGGGCATTAGACAGCGTGGAAGCTCAAGTCACACGGCAGGAAATGGCACTAAATAAACACAGGGATGAAGTTGCGGAGGTAGTGGCCAGAATGAATACGATTAGCGCAGATGTATAAAAGATCAGTATAAGAGGCGAAACAGGCTCTGACAGTACGCAGCGAGAGGTTTATGCCGACCAGGAGGAGATACAATCACTATTACAGTTTAAAGAGGCACAATTAGAAACAAATAGGAAACATAGGGAAGAACTAGCACAGTTGCAATTAGCGTGCAGAAGCGAAGGTGAAACACCACCAGGTAGACTGCAGAGGGAGAGTGAGATAAATTCAAAAAACGAAAATAGGCAGAAAGAGGAAGACGAACTCAGAGAGTTAGAAGAACGGTTGTGTCGGATAAAACAGGTGGCAAACCCAACTGGGTATAGCCCAAGGTCGGAAAACATAAATGCGGAAGAAGAATGTAGGAGGCACTTCGTGTCGGTACAAACGTACACTTGTTTTCCGGATCCTGATAATTACCAACATCCATGCCTGTGGCTGTCTCAATTTCAAGATTCATTACCTTCATCGTGGGGACCGCTCCTCAAAATGAAGTTTGTGTGTAACCATTTGAGGGACGAGGCTAGAGCGAAAATGCAGGAAGTTATTAAAGACTGTAGTAGCTACAAGATGTTTTGTGACAAGTTTTTAAATGAATTCTGGTCGAAAAGTAAGCAGGACCAGGTTAAGCAAAGCATATTGATGATGCCAAATTGTAACGAAGGGGGTATAAGAGATCCAGTGTTGTGCTATCAGGAAATGCTGAGACGAAACAGGTATTTGGATGTGCCATACGAAACTGGGGTGCTCATTAGGATCTGTATAACGAAGTTGCCAGTGAGATTGTGCAGAGATATAGTGATAGCAGGCAGAGGCTTGAACGATTCTGCGTCATTTCAGCACTTCTTACAGGAACTGGGTAATGAGAGCAACATTGTGAACGGCGACATGACTCATAGGTCAGACAGAGTTGAGGATAGGAACGGTAGAAACTATCAGAATGACAGGAGAGCATGGAATCAGAGGAATGACGGAAATGGAAGATGGCGAGGAAACAGGGGGCAGAATTCATGGGGATATCGACCAGCAAACCGGGAAAATAGAAGATGGGACAGAGATGGAAGAAGAAGGGAAAATGAAAATGATGGGCGAAGAGAGGATAGGCAGTTATTGGGTACACGACAGGACAATCATGGTCACAATGACGGAGGGACAAGAAGGTGACTACTTGATAGACGGGTACAAACCAGGACTATTAATGATGTAAATATTAGGTATATCGATTACGGAAAACTAAGGGAGAATCTGTTAGAGGAGGTAGGAGATGTGGGGAGTGAAGTCCACCCAATAATTAGCGTAGAAATAAATAATATAATCGTACCTTGTGTCATCGACACAGGCAGTGTAATGAGTGTTTTGAGGGAAGATGTGTTTAAGTGTTGTAGTCTTACAAAACCATGGCCAACGTTGCCGTTGCAAAGGACAACAGTGAGAGGGGCAATTACAGGAAAGGGAATTGAGGTGAAGTTACAAGCGCAGGTAGACTTTGTGTGCCAGGCGAAGAGGTTTAGTACAGTGTTCATGATTGTGTCATCTCTAACTGTTGAAGGGATATTAGGCGTTAATTTTTTGAACCAATATAAAGCAGTCGTGAACATGAGAAATGGTTCGATGGAGTTGAAACGAGATTCGGAGGAAATTACATTAAGATTCGACGATTGCTTACATGGTAAAGATAACGCACACTTAGCATTATGTCTGGCGGTAAAGTACGGTAGACAGGCACAGAATACGGGGTTCGAACAAGAGAAGAAGGAAATTCATAAATGTTTGGAGGAGGAGATCAGGGAGAAAATCTGGCATTTACGAGGGACCACGGTCTACGGGGAATTGCAGAAAATTTTATACGAGAACAGAAAGGTATTTAAACATGCTGCGGGTATAATAAGAAATTTTGTGTATAGATTCAAGGTCAAGCCACATAAACAGTTTAGGGCCCAAGTGTACCCGATACCTGTTGTGTACAAAGAAAGAGTGGAAGCTGAGATCGAAAGCATGCTACAACAAGGGATTATCGAACCAGCATCCAGTCCGTACAACAGCCCTTTAGTTTGTGTTGAAAAAAAGGATGGGTGAATTAGGTTAGTTTTGGACGCAAGAAGGATTAATAAGATAATAGAGCCAGAGACAGATCGGCCGCTGACACTTGACGAATTGCTACAAAAGTTCCACGGGATCAGAGTTCTCAGCTCAGTTGATTTGAGAATGAGTTTCTGGCAGGTGGAGTTAGATAGGGGGTGTAGAAAATACACTGCTTTCTTGTGCTACGGGAAATCGTATCAATTCCGGAACTACCATTTGGGTTAAATGTATCATCCGCGGCATTTATCAGAGCGCTAAATACTGTCATTCCTAATGAAATAAAAGACAAGGTAACACAGTACGTGGATGATCTCCTGATAGCCGAAAGAAACTGGGAAGACCACAATAGAACGTTAGGCATATTGCTCGGTGCACTGGAGAGACATGGGGTGACCGTGAATTTGGGAAAGTCAGAATTTGGACGAAAAGAAATCGAGTTTATAGGTCACATTGTGACACCAGAGGGAATAAGACCAAATCCAGACAAACTCGAAGCAATCAGAGATTTTCCGGTGCCAAGAACAAAACGTCAGCTACGGGGTTATTTAGGATTAATCAATTTTTACAGGAGGTTCATTAAGATTGGGGGTGCAGCGACATCCAGACTATGTCAGCTGACTGGAAAGAAAACGGTATGGAATTGGGACCCTGTTGCACAGGAAGAGTATGAGGCATTAAAGAAGGCACTGCTATCGGCACCTGTTCTCGGGCATCCAGACCTAGGGAAAGAGTTTTGTATGGCCACGGACAGTTCCCGTAGTGGACTTGGGGTAACATTGTTCCAAGAGCAAGAGCAAGGAGGAGAAGTAATACAACAACCTATTGCATTTGCGAGCCGAGTGCTTAGCAAAGCTGACAGAAATTACACGGTAACTGAGCTTGAAGCTTTGGCAATAGTATGGGGTTTTAGTAAGTTTAGATACTATTTGTATGGGAGGCATACTAAAATCTATACTGACCACAAGTCACTACAGTTTCTGATGTCGGCCAAACTTAACCATAGACGACTCGCCAGGTGGGCACTCTATTTACAGGAGTTACAGTTTTCGGTCATGTATATTCCTGGGCCACAGAATATAGTGGCAGATACGTTGTCAAGGAACCCAGTAGGTCATGGTCAATGCTTTGATGAGGAGGTAAACGAGAACAGATATGATATATTGTATATGCAGGGAGTGCCGTTCGAGAAATACATAGGGGCGGTACTCACAAATATCGCGAAAGAGCAGGATAAAGACGCGTCATGGAGAATGGTGAAGGACAGAGTTAGAGCGAACTTAGATGCCAATATAGCACGTTTTTATACAATTCAGAATGGGGTCCTTTTCTACCGTAGAAATCCGAACGCACAGGACTGGGTGTTGTGTATACCCAATGAAATAGTCAACAAGCTGATCTGGTACACTCACCTAAGTTACGGGCATTACGGAGCAAGGAAATGCTGTAAGAAGTTAAGGGAATCAGTTTATTTCATTAGTATGGAGAGGAGGATCAAGAACGTGCTTGGTAGTTGCAAATTGTGCCAGAAGGTAAAATCGTTAACTATCTCATGCAAAGCACCGCTTTTTCCGATAGTGCCAGGTAGATTGAGGGAATTCGGAGCAACAGATTTGTTTGGCCCGCTACCTAAGTCAGTGCAGGGATATAGATATGTTTTAGTAGCAGTGGAATTGGTGTCGAAGTATGTGACTTTTACCGCATTGAAACGTGCGACGGGAAGGACAGTGGCAGCAGCGATCGTTAAAAACTTTTTGCGAGAAGTAGGAACAGTAGAAAAGTTCATAGCTGACAATGGACCGCAATATAGATCCCGACAATGGCTAACCACACTGAAGAGAAGAAGGATAAAACCGGTGTTCATATCCCGATACCATGCTGCAAGTAACCCCAGTGAAAGAGTGGTAAAAGAACTGGGAAAATTGTGTAAGATCTATTGCCACAGGCAACACAGAAGTTGGAGTATTTTTCTCAAAGATTTTCAGGACATCCTCAATGAGCTACCACATGGAGCAACTGGTTTATCACCAATTACGGTACTAAAGAATGAACCACCACCAGATCGAGTCAGGGAGCTGGTAGATTTTCCGCGATCAGGGAAGCAGAGGCACACAGAAATTGTCAGGGTTGCGATAGAGCGTATTAAGAAAGCAGCTAAGGATAGACAGGAGAAGCAGAAAGGAAAGATCCGTAAGATCGAATTGGCAATAGGAGACAAGGTTCTAATAAAAACTCATCGATTATCAAAGAAGCACAGATTTCTAACTAGCAAATTCTTTACGGTGTACAGTGGACCATTCAGAGTGAGGCGGATTGTCCATGAAAATGCTGTACTGATTGAGACGATCAAGGGAAAACAATCGCGTGGGCTTCATCACATTTCTAACATCAAATTATGGAAAAGTTAAGGATAGATCGAAAGTAGGCAATTTATGGTAGATAGTCAGTGTATTTATTTGTGGTGTGTAACGTTGTGCAGGGTCAAATCGAACATAAGAATTTTCAGGCGGGATGTCAGGAAGTATGACGGAATAGACTGGTTGAATGAGTCATGAACAGGAGTCGACAGAGTGGTGTATGTACGTATTTTTTGTCATATGAATAAGGATCAAGCAGAAACGACGTGATGATTAGTGAGTGGATAAAGATAGTAGATAGAGAAGCGACGTGATAAATAGTAGTGGATAAAGGTGATATATAAGGAGAGAAGCGACGTGGAGCAGTGTGATTAATAAAGAGAGATTCGACGTGATGAAACAGTGGTAAATAAAGGTGAGTAGAATTGAATAATGTGGAGATGTCTTTGATGTATGTTACAGAGAGGCCTGTGTATGCTGCAATAGAGATTGATGCCAATGGCGAAGGAAGACCAGGAAATGATGGAGTAATGGACGGACGGAGAGCCGAAATACGAATGAAGAGATGAGGACAACTGCACAATGTGAAAGGACATAAAGGGAGTATGAGATCCAGATGGTGAACGTTGTGGAATACTGACGTAAAATGTAATATAAGTGTAGATCTAATTCTTAGCATAACAATTGCGATTTGGGAAAAATAATATTTTTTGTTGTTGTTGAAGCCTGGTACCAGTATAACTAATCAAAACGGTACCAATAATGTGTACTGTTATTTTGCAGGTTGAATAATTTGTGTATTTTTGTTCTTAGATGAAATGTCGCAATTCTAAGTTGATATTTAGCATAAAGTGAATGCAGAGGTAAGCCGATGGAGAGAGGTGCCAGAGTGAAAGGACGAATTCGGAGACTGGAAAGCTATCACCGAAACAACTTCATGTGTTATGTGGTTGAGTATAAGGGAGGAAAGGTATGGTATGTTGTCGTGAGTGTGGTGGTGTTATGAGTGTAAGGGAGCAAAGGTATGGTATGTTGTCTTGAGTGTGGTGGTGTTAAGGTTAGCTGACTTCTAGACCTATTCTGTTAGTATATTAATGGGTTGAATGAGAAGGAAAATGTGATGTCTGGTGAGTGAGAGTCGTAGAGTAGTGTGATCAATGCGCACACTCCTGTAAAGGGGATGCTACCGATCCATAACTAAAACATTATTGTGTTTTATTGTTTGTTGGGATGAACCTCGATGTCAGGTCAGGATCTGACATCATGTGGATGGTTCATACATGTCGTAGAAAGGTTATTATATATAATAAAATGTAAAATGTGTAAAGAGATACTAATTTCAGTCTGTCACGAGCACAAAGGTGCATTGTATGTTGTAGATTTTGAGTCACCAGTTTCTAAAATGTTTATTGTGTTAGGATGTTAAAGTAGTTTACTATTTAATAACATGTGGTAGGTAATTGTGAGCTGTGTAGATTATTTCTTATTTTTTGTTAGAACACTTTCAAGGGGTATTAATTTCAGTCTGTCACAAACACAAAGGTTCATTGTATATTGTAGCTTTAGAATCAACAGTTTCTAATATTTTCACTGTGATAGGATGTTAGAGTAGCCTACTATTTGATATTGTAATTATTAGCAGTATAGATTGCTTATTATTCCTTTTGTTTTTTTTTACACTTTCATGTTTTGTATGAGGGACGACAGGTACAATGAATAGCACGAGTGTGGGCTGTCTATAGAAAAGGGATAAGTGTTGATGTTGTATAGGTAGAAAACTAGGGTGTATGATTTTATGTTTTTAGAACTAAGATTCTTTTATTACCAATATATCTAATAGATCATACATGTAATCAATGAGTATTTAAATACTGTAATACTGTAATACTGTAATGTTGCGAGATGCACGGAAGGGTCTGACTGATTGGGTGTCGTAACGCCCATACCGCGAGCTGACGTCGCCATGGCGACGGGCGACAGAACCGCGGCACTCCCCACTCCACTGCCGGTCGAGGTACACTCCACGCGGCTGCTACAGCAGGTCAACGGCCTGGGGCGACACGCATGTACCACTGGCCATTCATAAGTTCCGCCACCCTTACGACTGGGGAAAGTATCCCGCGGAGGCAACAGCGGGTGGTTTCTTCTGCTCAACAGGGCGCGCAGCGGCGCCACGGCAGAATGGACGACGCGCGACAGAGCCCGGCGGGCATTTTTTACCAGCAGCTATTAACTAGTGCTGGACTGTGGAGCCGTGAAACAAGATGGCTGCTCGTATGTCTCCATAAGGTGGAAAGTGAAGGACTGGTGTTTCCACGTTGTGAGTGGTGGAAAAGATTTTGTCTTTAGCAGACAGGACGATCGTTTTGTTTTGTCTTGACTACTGAACGGTGGGATCCATAAACTTTTGGCAGTGACTTGTTAAGTGTGCTTTGTGAATTGCATGTGGGACGCTTGGTATTCTTGAAGAGGACAGTTGTCGTTTGGTGACTAATTATTGTATGAGCGCAAGAAACTAGAGTGGGACATTGACATTTGCGTCTGTAGTAGGAGACATTTCTTGAATTGGTGCAGGAATAAGTGCTGTTTGTTGGAACTTACGACTTTTAATTACACCATGAACTGAAAGGACAGAACCGTGGGTAATAGTAGTTGTGGGGCCATTTCTGGACGACCAGATTCGTGTGAATGGTACGCTGAGAGTGACTATGACATTTGTGTTTAATGTGAGATACAGTTTACTGTTCAGTGCGTGTTCAAAATGCCGATTTGAGTGACTTAAAGACTTTCGTCCGGGTAACCATGGGAGAGCTTTGACACCGAGACAGTGTTTCTAGGAAAACTATCAGCAACTTTTTGACCCCAAGAAAATCACAGAATGAAATGTTTCCGTGTGACTCGCAAGATAGGGAATAATGTATTTGTGATTGTGTAAATGTTTTTTTTATTTCATTAACATTTGTATTTAGAATAGTTAGTGTTTTTTTTTTTTGGTTTGTTCTGGGTTATCAAGTTCACGTAGCATATTTATTAGAATATTTGGTACAATGATGCTTTAATTATCAGCCAGTGGCGTAATACTAACGTAGTCGCTCTTGTAGCATTGATCGGTAAGGTTGTCACGGGGGACAAGAGTTTGCATTGCACAACAAATATCGGAATAAATTGATGCATTTTGATGTCGTGGACAGTAATGATCTTTTTGGTGTGTTGACTGAAGCCACTTATTTTCATTATCACAGTGGTGATATTTCACATTAAAGTGTAACGAAGGCTAGTCGAAATGCAAGTTCTTGTTGTCTAAATGTGTGACAACAGAGAAATGAGCAGTAGAGTAAGATACGAGAGCTACTGGTGGATTCAAGCAGTTATTGCAAAACTATTTACTGCGTGTATTGATCAAAGTTGATCGACTGACTGGCTCAGCAGCAGGTATTTGTACTGGTGGATAAGGATAAGGTTAAACTCATTGTCGAGTAGTTGTGGCAATTGCTTAGGTCATGACAGTTAATGACGTATGACATGATGTCTTAGACGAACTATATTACGTAACCAGTATGTAACTTGTGGTATATTTCATTGTTTTTCTTCTCAGTTTTATTTCTCTGTAGGTTTGATGTATATTTTAGTGTATTGATATGGAGCCTGACTTCTACGTGTAACTAGTGTACGCAATTTTTTTCTTTTGTTGATTTTGTTTTGTATTTAGACATTGCCGTGTAAAGATTATTACAACGCAATTTATGAATGTCAGATTACTTGTTCTGTGTTTGGACGGTGAGCTATTTAAAATTTCATGAGTACAATTAGTATTTTTTTTATTTGTCATAGAATTAGTGTAGTCTGGATTACTCATAAAAATAACGAAGATCCCAGTAACTAAGCAAATTTTTATCTCACCATTATTTTTTTTTATTTCTATGATGTGATGTTTTATTTGTCATGTGGATTGTTGTAAATTTGTATGTGTACGTTACTCCAGATTGTGGAGAGTACAATAATGCAACAACTGTGTCAATAATTTGGTAAAGTAACAGCATTTGGTCGTCTATTTGAGGTCACCAGGGGCTAAGGTCTCCTCCTGGGTATTTTGATGACTTGCTACGTTTGTTCTAATACAGTTTTCTTAAAAAAATGTTCGGAACTACCCTCGCATTGCAAGGATAGTACCGTGCCATTTTTTCTGCATGGGTAGCCGGTGGTGAAAGGGTACAGTACCGCACGACATTGAAAATAGGTACAAAATACTTCATTATTCTTGTCAGAACAACACATTTTTTGTGTAAAAATAACTCAGTTTCAATTAATGCAGCGAAGCCGGATACCAGTGTGGGAAAGAATGACACTTTATTTATTTAATTGATCGAATGTGCACTCCCACAAAGTAAATCCCTACATCCAGTTTGGTGAGATCTGTGAAATGAATGAATGTATGGTCGTCTCCTAACCACAGATAGTGAATGTGAATATATGATCATCTTTGAGTCGATCCTTTGGCCACCTTTGGTGGGACCAAAGACATGAAATTTACCAGAGCTTTGAGCGCCTGAAATGTGGCTGACCAATAAGGTAGCAAGGTGCTTCTCCCACTTCGACAGAGGTGCGAGAGAACCTGAATACGGCCATGTTTCAGGACTCTGCCGCTGGATCTTGTGCTGTTAAGACCTGTTTTAGTTGTGCTCCGTAATGACGAAAGAGTGGAGACATGGTATGCATGTGGAACATTTAAGAGTAGTTTGAACTAATAATTTCTCTATCTCAGGAACTTTTGTGGGGAGAATTAAATGTCAGGCAGGTAACATTAATGGGATTGTAGTAATCTTCGGAAGTGACCAACGGTCACAATGAAACCACGTGTAGCAATAAGTTGAAATACTTCCGTGGGCTTAAGTTAAGCCGAATTACTAGCGTGTGTACAATAAGTTGAAATATTTAAGAAATAGCGTGTGCACCATAAGCTGAAATATTTAAGAAACGGCGTGTGCAGGACTTGAAATTAGAGACGAGTACTTCCACGTGGTGAGTACTGTGTGAGTCTCAATCTGTGTATGAGACAAAGGATAAAGAGAAGTACTCGTCCATGATATCAGTTGAGGACTCGCGTGTGTGATGAATATGTTCGTAATGTTATTCCGTGTGACGCTAGATTTAAACTCTGAGAGAGAATCAAGGTGAGTTGGCCGTCTATCCAGCAACGCCACTTGGCTTGCATTGCACAGGAAGACGTGCATATATCTCCAGAGTTCACAGTAGGAAGGTAGAATTACAAAGTGGGGCAGTGTCGTGTGAAACTGGGATAAATATTAATTGAAGTGGGAAAGCTGAAAGTGATAATGTTGTAACCATTCTTTGTGTAGTATTTCATATTGTTGTGTGGTGTATGTCATGTAATTTGGGTATGTGTGGTTTGCATGGAGGAGTAGCAAGGTAGTTTCAAAAGATTAATGGGTTATGCTTGTTCCTTCTATACCGCTCGGTCTTGAGGAAAGTTTCGTGATGATGATTGTGAGAGTCGAAGTGTGAGGTATAATAGAAGATTCACCATTCTATCCAGAAAGTGCACTGTAGCGGTAAATAAATTACGAGACCATGATATAGAGATTCACTAATGTAAAGCCATGCCCACTCGGTGGAATTTCTCATATGTTATTGTTGTAGGTTGTAGAATTTGTGTGTTTAGGTTAGAGAATTTATCGGAATAAATAAGATAGTGAAAAGAAAAAGATTGGTGGCCTTTTCCATTGAATTGTATGTAATGTCCCGAATTTATAATGTGTGCGCCATTCATATTCAGTGGGATGGCCACGTGTTAATAAAAGCCGTTAAATAAAAGACAAAAGGAAAATGTGGTATTGCCAGTGGGTAGTGTACAGTCAGAGTTCTGTAAATCACTGATAGTCAGATATGCGTTTCCGTTGCATAGTAATCATATAGGAGGATAACTTGTAACTAAGTGTGAGTACTAGAGTTCATGTTACTCGTCAAATAAGAAAGAATCCACTCGCTTGGCAGACCACTCATCTTGCAGGCCTGACTGCTTGATGCCACAGTATGAGCAAGGCACGTGGGTGCCTCTCAGTGTGGGTATATATCAGCAGGAGGGAGGATATGACATGTTAATGTTGCCGCAATAGGAGCCCTTGTTTGCAGAGGACTGATGAGAAAAATTTATTTTGGTCCCCAAATTTCCGGGATGTGTAGAATTCGTTAAAATGTTCGAGGAATTTCAGATGAGACGGCTATCTAATCAGCTGTAGAGGTTCCATGTAAGAAGGGGAAGATGGATACAGCAGAAAACACTGAGTGCATGGCTTTATAAGGACTGGTTAAGTCTTAGGAGGACAGAGATCCAAGCTACGTTCGTGGAGATGAGACTGGGACAGATGAGGCTTTTGTTAAAATGAAGTAAGAAAGAAGAGTAGGGTTAGTATTCTGTTGACGAAGAACTTAGGAGAAAGCACAAGCTAGAACTGGGGAAGTGTACGGAAGCAACTCAGCTGTGTCTCTCCAAAGGATTCGTCCTAGCATTCGTCTTAATCTGTTTGGGGAAATCGCGAGAAATCTAAATGTTTACGGCCAAATTCGAGTTGTTAACCATCGTCTTACTACAGCGCCACGTCGCTCACAAGGGAAACTCCGCATCGCACCCTGTAATATTTCTGGCTTAGTCAGCCATCATATTAGGCTCCAAGAAGCCGTTCCCAGAGCAGTGGAGATGCAATAAGTATATAGATGACGAAATGTGGTGTGAGGTACCTGTGACAAATGTTAGATTCGGTACCAAACGGTTCAAATGGCTCTGAGCACTATGGGACTCAACTGCTGAGGTCATTAGTCCCATAGAACTTAGAACTAGTTAAACCTAACTAACCTAAGGACATCACAAACATCCATGCCCGAGGCAGGATTCGAACCTGCGACCGTAGCGGTCTTGCGGTTCCAGACTGCAGCGCCTTTAACCGCACGGCCACTTCGGCCGGCAGATTCGGTACCATTCCCGTGAGAAAGACCGCCTGCATAATGCTACTGCTCTGTGATTGGCTGCTGTGTTCGGAGCAAGGGCGCCAAAACGTTTAAGTATAGTTATTATTATTAGTTAAACTACTCATTGGAATGACTTCAGTTTTTAATATACGTATCTCTCAACAGCTGACTGTCAATCAGTCATTTTAGAATTACTAAAAACAATTTAAATCAAAAACAAAAGACTGACGAAATTGCAGACGAAGCACTTCGGAAGCGTTCGGGTCACGCCTCTTCCTATGTCGGGCGAAGTGTTTCGGGCTGTTCGTCACTCTGGATTAGGCAGTCGAGAAGAATAAACATATTGTCTGTCGTTGGATGTGTTTCCAATTTTTATTTAAGTTCCTGTTCGTCACTTTGGATTAGGCAGTCAAGAAGAACAGACATGTTTGCCAGTATTCAGTATTAAAAGATTCACTCCGGTAGTCATGAGGCACAGACACGTGTCACAAATAATGTAAAGATACATTTTCGTTAACATTGCGTTTGACCATGTACTTTGCTGTATCAGAAGGTGTTGTGTTAATAACATGTAGTTTTCTCGTGTGGCTATATTAAAGTACGCGAGTGGCATCCCAAACAAGTGATACATTATTTCAGAACAGAACCTCGCTAAAAGTGAGTATCAGCTTCAAGCTACAGAACCTACGACCTGCGTGCTTCTTTCTGCGCTGGGGAAATCAACTTGAAGACAGAAGGTTAGTGAACTATAACAGAACCTTCGTATTCCACAGAGTGCAGTGGGGACAACGAGGCGCCTCACGTGTACTGCATGCACAGAACAAATGTGCTCAGTGACACGTCATCTGCAGTAATGAAGCGGAGGTAAAGGAGGATGATCGTTATTAACACCAACAATCAATTCATTCTTCCTTTCTTGCCGTAGCCCCCTCAGATTTAGTGGTAAGAGGGCCCAGTGGGCAACCCGTCAAAGACTGAACTCAGATCAAACATGAAAACAGGAAGAAGGTGTACTGAACTGTGGAAAGAAGCAAGACTGAAACACTGAGCGGTCAAAGGGTGGGAAGTGCAATGTATAACATCCTGAAACAACAGCGGCATTGTGGTTAAGTGGTCAAGGATTTGGAATCCCCAGCGGACGAGCCTTTTCAAACCGGCGTGGTACCCACTTTTTTCCCATTGTTCGATGTATTCAAATTTGTGTCTGTATCGTGGTGTAACATCCGTTTGTAACAACGAAGTGTAAGGAATAATAATAATTGATTCTGCGCAACTACTCTATTAGCAGCCGAAAGGATGTGGTTTTCGAATGGGAACCGTAAACGTTTGATGACAAGGCGACAAGTCAACCGAATCCTCCACCAGAAAACACGTCAAGTGTGTCATACACGGGATTAGTGACTGTACGTACGTCGTATAATAGGAATCTCTTACCGACGCTCCTTATTTGTACGCCTGGCAAGTGACTGAGATATGCCTCCTTGACCGATTTAGGTGTTAATGTGGATGTGATCACTCCCAAGTAAATGATGGAAACGTAATAGTTTGTCACAGAAGCTGCAACAAATCAACGCAACAGTTTCACAATCACACAGTTTCTCTGTGCTCTGTCAAATCATATGTTTTTAACGTTGATGAAGTTGCGTTCCGTTTTGGAAATTTCGACTCTTGAATTCCTCTGTTGTAACATAGTTCACACCGGTTTATTTGTTGTTATAATTTCTGTGAGGCGTCTATGTGGTATCTCGCTTGCTCCCTTATTCGTCACGTCTATTTGCAACGGTAACGTATTCTTACCACATTGCTCATTTCCTATAACCAGTGTACAGCATGACAAATGCAAAGACTACAGAAAGAGCTGAAACATTTCAATGACTGGACGGACAGTTCATAATATTGTGAGAAAAAAATTCACAAGAGAGATTTGGACACGGCTCATCCGAGTTAAAGTCCAACACCGCGACTTGTTAAGCTTGGACAGTTCACTATTTCTATTTTGCTTTTTTTTTACAGTTCAGTACACCTTCTTCCTCTTTCATTCTTGATCTGTGTTCAGTTTTTGACTGGACCAACTACCACTAAATATGAGGGCCATGATGGAGAGTTTCCCTTGTCAGTAGGCTTTTCCAAGCGTAGACAGTGGCTGAAAGATGGAAACGCCATGTACGGTCAGTTTGGAGATTTCTTAATATGAGTCTACTGCTTGCTGGAGGCGCCAGGTTAGTTCAAGATATGAGAAGTGAGGTAAGAGTTATCTGTCAGTGTTGCCTGGGAGACCATGAGGGATAGCTCTAGCCACGTAATCGGAAGCCTATGTTCCTCCAGACACAATGTCTCCTGTGCATACGGTGTGCTAGAATTGTGACTTGAATTTACCTGTCGAGTATAGGTGACTGTAAAGTCAACATGTGACAAACAGGTCACCATCAACGGTGTGACATGCTCTCACGCCTTAAGACTCTGGTGAGAGATCCCATTAGTAGATAAACACTAGTGGAGGGCATTTCTTACACGACCTAGATTCGAACTGGTTACTTGTGAATCGAGTGCCACTGCACAAGCTTGCGTTATGTACCTTGGCCATGGAGGCGGGTGGTACAATACATTTAAGTGTAATAGCAAGGTAGATGACAATTTATGGTGCGGTGGACGTCAGGGAGAGGGAGACGGTAGGTGGTATATCTTGTGATAATTGCCTGGCTTTACAACATAATTGATGTTGAGGTAACTTAAGCTACACCAACAGGCGAATTCTTGAGGTAGTTCTGGAGTAAACATTAGTAGCTTGGAGGGCTGGTTGGGGGCAAGGAAGGCGGTGTTGTTGGCGTAATGTAGCAGGTAAAGAAGATAGCTGGTGTATACGGAGCAAAACTGATTTGTCAACGATCTGCTGTAGATGTATGAAGATATACTTTTGGGTAAGTTTACAGTGACAACAGAAGATGGTGTGTCAGACAAGAAACTATACGGTAGCTATAATTGTTTGGAAGATCATAGATTTGTAGTTCATACATGGGAGAGCTGTGGCATTCTTAGTGAAAGATTTTCCATTCGTGAGGGGAAAGAAAAATCAGCATCTCAGCTTGAGTTCGTTATAGGAAGAGTAGATAGATAAGGTTGAGAAGCTGGTACTCTATGCAGCACTTGCGATGGGAGCCATACTGGATTATGTGAAGGCTAAGATGGTGTTCAAAAGTTTGTGGTTTTTTTGGTTTAGGATCGGTTGACCCGTCTCACTGAAGATGGAAGTCAGGCTAATGGGTCTGTTGGACGATGATTCACAGAGACGTTTATCATTTTCGATAATTTTTCCAATACCTACCAGTTTGGAGGAAAGAGAACCACTCGCATGAATATCAAGAGCTCAGATGGGAATCCAGTTCTAAGCGAAGAAGGAAAAGCAGAAAGGTGAAAGGAGTATATAGAGGGTGTATACAGGAGCGATGTTCTTGAGGACAATGTCATGGAAATGGAAGAGGATGTAGATGAAGATCAAATGGGAGATATGAGATATGATACTGCATGAAGGGTTTGGCAGAGCACTGAAAGACCTAAGCCCCGGGAGTAGACAACATTCCATTAGAACTACTTATACCCTTGGGAGAGCCAGCCCTGACAAAACTCTACCACCTGGTGAGCAAGATGTATGAGACTGGCGAAATAACCTCAGGCTTCAAGAAGAATATAATAATTCCAATTCCAAAGAAAGCAGGTGTTGACAGATGTGAAAATTACCGGACTATCAGTTTAATAAGCGACGGCTGCAAAATACTAACACGAATTCTTTACAGACGAATGGAAAAACTGGTAGAAGCCGACCTCGGGGAAGATCAGTTTGGATTCCGTAGATATGTTGGAACACGTGAGGCAATACTGACCCTACGACTTATCTTAGAAAATAGATTAAGGAAAGGCAAACCTACGTTTCTAGCATTTGTAGGCTTAGAGAAAGCTTTTGACAATGTTGACTGGAATACTCTCTTTGAAATTCTGAAGGTGGCAGTGGTCAAATACAGGGAGCGAAAGGCTATTTACAATTGGTACAGAAACCAGATGGCAGTTATAAGAGTCGCGGGGCATGAAAGGGAAGCAGTGGTTGGGAAGGGAGTGAGACAGGGTTGTAGCCTAGCCCCGATGGTATTCACTCTGTATATTGAGCAAGCAGTAAAGGAAACAAAAGTAAAATTCGGAGTAGGAATTAAAATCCATGGAGAAGAAATAAAAACTTTGAGGTTCGCCGATGACATTGTAATTCTGTCAGAGACAGCAAAGGACTTGGAAGAGCAGTTGAACGGAATGGACAGTGTCTTGAAAGGAGGATATAAGATGAATATCAACAAAAGCAAAACAAAGATAATGGAATGTAGTCGAATTAAGTCGGGTGATGCCGAGGGAATTAGATTAGGAAATGAGACGCGCTTAAAGTAGTAAATGAGTTTTGCTATTTGCGGAAGAAAATAACTGCTGATAGTCGAAGTATAGAGGATATAAAATTAAGACTGGCAATGGCAAGGAAGGCGTTTCTGAAGAAGAGAAATTTGTTAACATCGAGTACAGATTTAAGTGTCAGGGAGTCGTTTCTGAAAGTATTTGTATGGAATGTAGCCATGTGTGGAAGTGAAACGTGGACGATAAATAGTTTAGACAAGAAGAGAATAGAAGCTTTCGAAATGTGGTGCTACAGAAGAATGCTGAAGATTAAATGGGTAGACAACATAACTAATGAGGAGGTATTGAATAGAATTGGGGAGAAGAGAAATTTGTGGCACAACCTAACTAGGAGAAGGGATCGGTTGGTAGAACGTGTTCTGAGGCATCAAGGGATCACCAATTTAAAATTGGAGGGCAGCATAGAGGGTAAAAATCGTAGAGGGAGATCAAGAGATGAATACACTAAACAGATTCAGAAGGATGTAGGTTGCAGTAGGTACTGGGGGATGAAGACGATTGCACAGGATTAAAGCGGCCTTTGGAGGAAAGTTCGAATATAAAGAAGAAAAGCTGAAAGTGGTAGGAGTGCATAGAGGATCTATACAAAGAAGATGTACTTGAAAGCAGTATTATAGGAATGGAAGAAGACGTAGATGAAGGTAGGATGGGAAATGTCATAATGCCAGAAGCATTTGACAAAGCACTGAAAAACATAAGTCGATACAAGGCCCTGGCAGTAGATGACATTCAGTTAGAACTACTGATGGCCTTGGGAGAGCCTGACACGATAAAACTCATCCATCAGGTGAGCAAGATATATGAAACAAGCAAAATACCTTGAGATTTAAAAAAGAATACACTGATTTTAACAACACCAACGCTATACTATTGTACATATAATAATTTTTTCTTCTGATTTTCGATAAATTAGGGTAATCGATGTTCTGATTTCATTTCTTTTTCTTGCCATTATGTTAAAGAAACTGTAAACAAATTTCGATGTGAATATTAATATTTATGTCAAATTTCAAGCAATATTATAACAATATTGAAATGTAAGAAATGTTGAAACTGTTGGAAGATGTTGAAGTTGTAATTGTGCGCCTGGTCCATACGTAGGCAATGTATTAGGATATGTAGAATGCAAAACCTTTGGTGAATACCCTGTCTGTAGGGGAGCGGTAAAAGGTGGATGGTAGGCGAGCGCGGGAAAATGCACACGGGCGCTGCACGGCATAACGGGCTCAGCAGTAGTAGTCGGAGTTGGGCATCGGTCTGAGAAACACGCTCTGGATCGAGGAGGCTCTCCTGGAAAACGTGATTTCATTGAGCCTCGGATGTGCCGTTTCCGACGACTATACAGCATGGCTATATTCCATAGGCACTAAATGGAAATATATTGCGACGCTAAGAAGAAGCAAAGTGCCGATACATCAAGAGCCATAGCTGTGATTGTATGTGTACTAGTATTGTATGAGACTAGTATTATTACGCTATCTGACTGCAAAGAACAACAACAAAGAATGAAATGGAAATTTTCATTAACACAATTAATTAATTAAGTCCCCAGCAACTATAAAACCTACGAAACCAAAGCACAAGTGTAACTGTTCTGTGTGTGGAAGTATGACTCAACGTACGCATCTGGCACGGTTCTTCTTCAACAACACAAGAAATTTTAAATATCATTTATACTGAATTAATTAAAGAAAATAGAAATACCATAATTACTCAAGAAAACCAGAATTACACTCTAATCCCAGAACACAAGCCAGATGCTTTGTTGACTGAACCTGTAATGAAGCATTATTTACGACATTAAAAAATGAAAAATAAATCAAGTTTCGTTACCTTCATATATTGACCAAAATCACTCTAATCATTACAATATATCTCCACACCGACTCGCTATTACCACATCTCAACAAGAACTTTTCAGTATCACATCTCAGCAAGCACTCCCTACTAGCACATCTGAACACGAACTGACTACTACGAGTCCTGGACAAGCACTGCCCACTACGAGTTCTCAATAATCACTGCCAGTGGAGGCAGCGGAACAATGCTCTCTAGCGATCTCTGGCGCTGTGGCTCAGTGTAGCCACCTTTCATATGCCCTTCCTCCACGGCTAGAATTTGATGGTATTTTTGCCAGCATTGGTGGTGAAAATACCACCAAATTCGTCAAAAAAATACAGACAAAAATAAAAGATAATATTAATACGTAAATATCATATAACTAGATAAAATTTTGGCTTTGCACTGACCTTTCAATAACCTATTATATAGAATACAGTAAGCAATACAAATTCTTTCATACATGTGAATTTACATAATAGTTTACACAAGTATTATGTGGTTAAACAATTCAATCAATAGCGTCAGCAATGACGAATATGTGCAGGTAAGATCTCATAACTTTTCACAACCAGTAATACACAAAAAATCAGTTTATACAAATATTCACATAAACGCTTTCCATAGCTCAAGAATAAGCAGTTGACAGTTCCAGCAGTAGCACCCAGCAATGGTCAACAGGTGCAAAAACCAACAAGTAACATTTTTTCAATAGAAACAGTCCATCAGTGGCACCCAGTAATGTTGAATAGGTGCAGACACCAACAAGTAACACCATTTCAGTATAAGCAGTTCCATTAGTGGCACCAGCAATGTTGAGCAGGTGCACACAGCAACAGGTGACATCTTTTCAGTAGAAGCAGTCCATCAGTGGCACCCAGCAATGTTGAGCAGGTGCAGACACCAACAACTAACACCATTTCAGTATAAGCAGTTCCATTAGTGGCACCAGCAATGTTGAGCAGATGCACACAGCAACAGGTGACATCTTTTCAGTAGAAGCAGTCCATCAGTGGCACCCAGCAATATTGAGCAGGTGCAGACACCAACAAGTAACACCATTTCAGTAGAAGCAGTCCTTCAGTGGCACCCAGTAATGTTGACCAGGTGCAGACAGCAAGAAGCAACATCATTTCAGTAGAAGCAGTCCATCAGTGGTACCCAGCAATGTTGAGCAGGTACACACAGCAACAAGTCACATTTCTCAGCAGAAGCAGTTCCATAAAATTCAGTTTCACTGATCACACTGTTCATCAGAGTTTATAAGCAGAAATTAAACATGTCCTAGTGGCACCAATCATGTAGAAAAGGTACAAGTAACAGTCCATAATTTTTACAATCACTGATCACACAGTTCATCAGCAGAAATTAAACATGACTAAATGTCACACATCATGTTGAAAAGTGCGGCACCATCACTAATCAGACAGTTCAGGCACGAACAATAGTTTGAATACACATACAATGCTTTTACACTAAACATACAAATCATAACAAACACACAAATGATATCAGATAATTGTCCTATTAACTATTACAATACACAAATACCAGTAAACCTATAACATTTATGGGTGTCAGTGCAAGCCACTACCAACAAATAAAATAATATTTAGGAGATAGGTGGGTAGGATTAGGAAAGGAAAACACACAAAACACACTCACTCATCTTTCATCCACATTAAGTACTACTGTGTAATTGAATAGTGTTAACTGTGTAAATGTAACTCTGTCCAAGATTTGATGTTCATCATGTGTACCAAGTAGTAGTGGCAGCAATGTATAACAGTCAATAATAGTTAAGTCAACGTCATAGTCATCATGTCAAGACCAATGTTTGCCAAGCCAGATCAAAATGTACGGTTGCTGAACAACTGTCAGTGTACCAAGATATGCAAATACTTCCTCTCTCAAAAAAAAAGTATATACTGCTTTGTGATTTGACAAAGTGTGTGTGTAGACAATCTTCCTTCTACTTCAGTGTTCTAGTCTGCCATCTTCATCCTCCTTGTTCCATATGGACCAACAAAAAAAATATGCTCCTCACTTACTTTACCTCTTATCCACCAAAACTCCAATAATCATCAGCATAATCTCAATACTTCACTAATACCTCTTCAATACGTCGATACATATAAACCTTATCATCAATATCATTTACCTTACCTCTTGTCCACGAAAACTCCAATAATCATCACTTAATCTTAATACTCCAATAATACCTCTTCACTACGTCGATATATATAAACCTCAGCACCAATATCATTTCACTTCCATAACAACTCTTTCCTCTAGTCAGTCTCCTCGAACAAGTACAGACAAAATCCTAGTGCAACTTCAATTCAGCATCCCATACAATCCGAAGACACAGTGTCTACACACAACCTCTGTGTAATCCATCTGACCCAAATTTTCTACTCATTATAAATTATAAGATACATTTTGGTTCCTTGTCCATCATCAAATAAAAGAAATGCATACATGACCTCTAACAGACTTAGTTCGAATAACTCTCAGTAATTAAGTACGATTACGGAGTGTGAATGATCATAATATTTCACAGTGTGTACACCACTTCAAGACTTATGGCAAACAGAAGCAAACATGTGGAGTATTTCTTGTGTTAAATGTCACTTCCTATTTCAATTGCTCACGAAAAACGCAGTGTAATAACTGTCAATGGTCTAAACCTAGTTTTGGTATGTCATGTCGTTAGCTTCCTTCCTATTAGCATACATTTATACAGCTTTCATAAAACCTCCAGCTCATGTGACTTCTATGAAGTTTCTTGTACTAATGTCGTTTATGTCGAATTACTGCAGTTCATTTTCTTATCTTAAAAATATAAGGCACTGAGCATAAGCAAAACATGCAATAGCGAGTAAATATACCAGTAGAGAACTGAATGTCAACAAGTGGATGCAGCACAATTCCTACAACGAGGCTCTGCCAAGCGAACAATCTATAATTAATACCACAGTGTAACCTAAACTCTATGTTCGTACACTGTACATCAGCATTGCTACATTCAAAATTGAAGAGTAGTTATGACAACAAAACAGAAATGTGTAAATATGCAATCCATACAAAAAGCAGCAAACATATATCTTACGTGATAAACAAGTCATTAGCATCATATCAGCATAAGCAAATAAATGTTTATATGTAATCTTAATAAGTAAACATGAAGGCGCAAGTAGATAAATCACAAAGTGTAACCTACATACATAACAGCACAACTAATCAGGTGGCAATTATAATTTAAATAAATAAGCACAGCAGGCACATAATTAAAAAATATGACATCAGTGAAAAAGCAGTGCAGCCAAGCAATGCATAATATATACAAATAACAACCCTGTTCATTAGTCAATCATTGTCAAAATCAGTTAATGTGCGCAAGCACGTCGCTTCACTAGTAAATTCATAGAACATAAAATTTAGCACAAAGTATGAATCACGTAATCGCGAGCAGCAAATTACGTCTAAAGTACGTACCTAAGTGGAAATATGTTACCTGAAAAATAAACTCAATTAATCGTTACCTTTTTTGTTTATTACTTTCTTCTTCGAAATGACATTCTTCCTGAAATTTTCTCAATAGCAAGTCGTCTTAACGTCGGACACGCACAGAATTTACCTGAAGGTCTTAAATATTTTATACAACCATATCCTGAAAAATACTGAACGTTAATAACATAATTCATCAAGTCATTATCGCTTTATACTGAATTTAATCGGAGAAATTAGACTGTGTATTTGTTTACGTCTGTCAGTGCATTCGCACTGAGCGCTCGATCAGCTGTAGGCGCGTGACGTAGGAAGCGATTGTTTGCGGTCAACGACTGCCTTGTGCGGCGCGCCGACTTGACTGTTGCTTTGAGTATGTGCCGCCGCCGGAACACGGCGCGGTATCCTTGTATTCTCTGCATGTTTACATGTAGCTGTTAGTTTCTCTAAAGTATGTCATTCCACAAAAATTTTAACGTTAGATATGTGATGTATTCCCTTAGAGCGTCGAGATTTAAGAGTTTCTACTTCAACAGTGTTATCATGTATAATTTTGCGAATTCTATATGGACCGTTATAAAGCAGGAAAAAATTGCGACACAAGCCTTTTCCTTTGTGAGACAAACGATGAGACTTAATTAATACCTTTTGACCAACTGACAAGATTTTTAAACGACCAGGACGTTTCGCTGATTTCTCTCTTCTAGCAGCCGCAGATCCAATATTTCGTAGAGCCAGGTTGACAACTTCAGAATGCCGCAGTTTCCGTGAAGGCGGAAAAGGAACGATTTCAGAAATGCGATTTGTCGGTGCTTTGTTTTCTAATATCAATAGAGGCGGTAAAGAAGTTGAGTCATTAGGAAGTTCATTCAGAATGTTTTGAAAAATATGAAGATACTGATCCCAAGTTCTGTGATTCTGATGACAATAAAGACGGCACAATTTATTGATTTCCTTCATCCATCTCTCTGAAGCATTAGATTGAGGGTGAAAAAGTGAAATGAAGATTGGTTTAATTTTACGACGCCGTAGAGTACGAAGCCAAATTTTAGAGCGAAACTGTGATCCATTATCTGATATAACCTTATCAACATGACCCACTTGTTTTAGAAAATGTTTGATGAAAGCATTAGATACTGAACGAGCTGTTGCTTTGCGTAACGGTGTAAAACACACATATTTTGATGTCAATTCCACTGCTACAAAAATGTACGCAAAACCATTAGTAGATCGAACCACTGGACCGAACAAATCAACTGCAGCCATCTCCTTTAATTTCGCTGGAATGATAGGAAACTACGGTGCTCTGTGAGAAATTGTTGGCGGCTTAGCCGTTTGACATAATTTGCATTTGGCAAGAACAGATCGAATACGTTTTTCCATATTACTGAAGTAGCAATTTTCTCGTAATTTATGAAAGCATTTTCTGGGACCAAAGTGCGCATAACTAAAATGTGTGTACCAAATCAATTTATTGACCCACTCATCAGGAATACAAACTAACCAAACAGAGTTGTCGACCGATTTTCGTTTGCAAAGAATATCATTGCGAACTAAATAATACTGTCTGATTGCTACGCTTTCCTTTCTCCTCCACTTCTCCTTAATGTCCTTCCAGATTGGATCCTTATTTTGCTCCTTAGCGATGTCCTGGAGCGAAGATGAAATAAAGTTCTCAAACGCAACACCTTGAATGTACATCAAACAATAATGGTTTTCTTTGCAGTCCTCTTCAGCACTTTGTTTCAAACCCATAGGTGCACGTGATAAAGCATCAGCAACAATATTTGAAGATCCCTGTATGTAAACAATACTAAAATCAAATTCCTGTAGATACAGCGCCCATCGTTGCTGGGGACTTAATTAATTAATTGTGTTAATGAAAATTTCCATTTCATTCTTTGTTGTTGTTCTTTGCAGTCAGATAGCGTAATAATACTAGTCAGGGCCAACCGTTACGAGACTTCGTAATCGAACAGTCAGCTACTAAAGCAAAAAATTAAAATTATTTTCATTATATTTTAATTAAGCCCCCATGCACGCTATAAAACCTACGAAACCAAAGCACAAGTGTAACTGTTCTGTGTGTGGAAGTATGACTCAACGTACGCATCTGGCACGGTTCTTCTTCAACAACACAAGAAATTTTAAATATCATTTATACTGAATTAATTAAAGAAAATAGAAATACCATAATTACTCAAGAAAACCAGAATTACACTCTAATCCCAGAACACAAGCCAGATGCTTTGTGGACTGAACCTGTAATGAAGCATTATTTACGACATTAAATAATGAAAAATAAATCAAGTTTCGTTACCTTCATATATTGACCAAAATCACTCTAATCATTACAATATATCTCCACACCGACTCGCTATTACCACATCTCAACAAGAACTTTTCAGTATCACATCTCAGCAAGCACTCCCTACTAGCACATCTGAACACGAACTGACTACTACGAGTCCTGGACAAGCACTGCCCACTACGAGTTCTCAATAATCACTGCCAGTGGAGACGGCGGAACAATGCTCTCTAGCGATCTCTGGCGCTGTGGCTCAGTGTAGCCACCTTTCAATTTTAATTTTTTGCTTTAGTAGCTGACTGTTCGATTACGAAGTCTCGTAACGGTTGGCCCTGACTAGTATTATTACGCTATCTGACTGCAAAGAACAACAACAAAGAATGAAATGGAAATTTTCATTAACACAATTAATTAATTAAGTCCCCAGCAACTATAAAACCTACGAAACCAAAGCACAAGTGTAACTGTTCTGTGTGTGGAAGTATGACTCAACGTACGCATCTGGCACGGTTCTTCTTCAACAACACAAGAAATTTTAAATATCATTTATACTGAATTAATTAAAGAAAATAGAAATACCATAATTACTCAAGAAAACCAGAATTACACTCTAATCCCAGAACACAAGCCAGATGCTTTGTTGACTGAACCTGTAATGAAGCATTATTTACGACATTAAAAAATGAAAAATAAATCAAGTTTCGTTACCTTCATATATTGACCAAAATCACTCTAATCATTACAATATATCTCCACACCGACTCGCTATTACCACATCTCAACAAGAACTTTTCAGTATCACATCTCAGCAAGCACTCCCTACTAGCACATCTGAACACGAACTGACTACTACGAGTCCTGGACAAGCACTGCCCACTACGAGTTCTCAATAATCACTGCCAGTGGAGGCGGCGGAACAATGCTCTCTAGCGATCTCTGGCGCTGTGGCTCAGTGTAGCCACCTTTCAATTTTAATTTTTTGCTTTAGTAGCTGACTGTTCGATTACGAAGTCTCGTAACGGTTGGCCCTGACTAGTATTATTACGCTATCTGACTGCAAAGAACAACAACAAAGAATGAAATGGAAATTTTCATTAACACAATTAATTAATTAAGTCCCCAGCAACTATAAAACCTACGAAACCAAAGCACAAGTGTAACTGTTCTGTGTGTGGAAGTATGACTCAACGTACGCATCTGGCACGGTTCTTCTTCAACAACACAAGAAATTTTAAATATCATTTATACTGAATTAATTAAAGAAAATAGAAATACCATAATTACTCAAGAAAACCAGAATTACACTCTAATCCCAGAACACAAGCCAGATGCTTTGTTGACTGAACCTGTAATGAAGCATTATTTACGACATTAAAAAATGAAAAATAAATCAAGTTTCGTTACCTTCATATATTGACCAAAATCACTCTAATCATTACAATATATCTCCACACCGACTCGCTATTACCACATCTCAACAAGAACTTTTCAGTATCACATCTCAGCAAGCACTCCCTACTAGCACATCTGAACACGAACTGACTACTACGAGTCCTGGACAAGCACTGCCCACTACGAGTTCTCAATAATCACTGCCAGTGGAGGCAGCGGAACAATGCTCTCTAGCGATCTCTGGCGCTGTGGCTCAGTGTAGCCACCTTTCATATGCCCTTCCTCCACGGCTAGAATTTGATGGTATTTTTGCCAGCATTGGTGGTGAAAATACCACCAAATTCGTCAAAAAAATACAGACAAAAATAAAAGATAATATTAATACGTAAATATCATATAACTAGATAAAATTTTGGCTTTGCACTGACCTTTCAATAACCTATTATATAGAATACAGTAAGCAATACAAATTCTTTCATACATGTGAATTTACATAATAGTTTACACAAGTATTATGTGGTTAAACAATTCAATCAATAGCGTCAGCAATGACGAATATGTGCAGGTAAGATCTCATAACTTTTCACAACCAGTAATACACAAAAAATCAGTTTATACAAATATTCACATAAACGCTTTCCATAGCTCAAGAATAAGCAGTTGACAGTTCCAGCAGTAGCACCCAGCAATGGTCAACAGGTGCAAAAACCAACAAGTAACATTTTTTTCAATAGAAACAGTCCATCAGTGGCACCCAGTAATGTTGAATAGGTGCAGACACCAACAAGTAACACCATTTCAGTATAAGCAGTTCCATTAGTGGCACCAGCAATGTTGAGCAGGTGCACACAGCAACAGGTGACATCTTTTCAGTAGAAGCAGTCCATCAGTGGCACCCAGCAATGTTGAGCAGGTGCAGACACCAACAACTAACACCATTTCAGTATAAGCAGTTCCATTAGTGGCACCAGCAATGTTGAGCAGATGCACACAGCAACAGGTGACATCTTTTCAGTAGAAGCAGTCCATCAGTGGCACCCAGCAATATTGAGCAGGTGCAGACACCAACAAGTAACACCATTTCAGTAGAAGCAGTCCTTCAGTGGCACCCAGTAATGTTGACCAGGTGCAGACAGCAAGAAGCAACATCATTTCAGTAGAAGCAGTCCATCAGTGGTACCCAGCAATGTTGAGCAGGTACACACAGCAACAAGTCACATTTCTCAGCAGAAGCAGTTCCATAAAATTCAGTATCACTGATCACACTGTTCATCAGAGTTTATAAGCAGAAATTAAACATGTCCTAGTGGCACCAATCATGTAGAAAAGGTACAAGTAACAGTCCATAATTTTTACAATCACTGATCACACAGTTCATCAGCAGAAATTAAACATGACTAAATGTCACACATCATGTTGAAAAGTGCGGCACCATCACTAATCAGACAGTTCAGGCACGAACAATAGTTTGAATACACATACAATGCTTTTACACTAAACATACAAATCATAACAAACACACAAATGATATCAGATAATTGTCCTATTAACTATTACAATACACAAATACCAGTAAACCTATAACATTTATGGGTGTCAGTGCAAGCCACTACCAACAAATAAAATAATATTTAGGAGATAGGTGGGTAGGATTAGGAAAGGAAAACACACAAAACACACTCACTCATCTTTCATCCACATTAAGTACTACTGTGTAATTGAATAGTGTTAACTGTGTAAATGTAACTCTGTCCAAGATTTGATGTTCATCATGTGTACCAAGTAGTAGTGGCAGCAATGTATAACAGTCAATAATAGTTAAGTCAACGTCATAGTCATCATGTCAAGACCAATGTTTGCCAAGCCAGATCAAAATGTACGGTTGCTGAACAACTGTCAGTGTACCAAGATATGCAAATACTTCCTCTCTCAAAAAAAAAGTATATACTGCTTTGTGATTTGACAAAGTGTGTGTGTAGACAATCTTCCTTCTACTTCAGTGTTCTAGTCTGCCATCTTCATCCTCCTTGTTCCATATGGACCAACAAAAAAAATATGCTCCTCACTTACTTTACCTCTTATCCACCAAAACTCCAATAATCATCAGCATAATCTCAATACTTCACTAATACCTCTTCAATACGTCGATACATATAAACCTTATCATCAATATCATTTACCTTACCTCTTGTCCACGAAAACTCCAATAATCATCACTTAATCTTAATACTCCAATAATACCTCTTCACTACGTCGATATATATAAACCTCAGCACCAATATCATTTCACTTCCATAACAACTCTTTCCTCTAGTCAGTCTCCTCGAACAAGTACAGACAAAATCCTAGTGCAACTTCAATTCAGCATCCCATACAATCCGAAGACACAGTGTCTACACACAACCTCTGTGTAATCCATCTGACCCAAATTTTCTACTCATTATAAATTATAAGATACATTTTGGTTCCTTGTCCATCATCAAATAAAAGAAATGCATACATGACCTCTAACAGACTTAGTTCGAATAACTCTCAGTAATTAAGTACGATTACGGAGTGTGAATGATCATAATATTTCACAGTGTGTACACCACTTCAAGACTTATGGCAAACAGAAGCAAACATGTGGAGTATTTCTTGTGTTAAATGTCACTTCCTATTTCAATTGCTCACGAAAAACGCAGTGTAATAACTGTCAATGGTCTAAACCTAGTTTTGGTATGTCATGTCGTTAGCTTCCTTCCTATTAGCATACATTTATACAGCTTTCATAAAACCTCCAGCTCATGTGACTTCTATGAAGTTTCTTGTACTAATGTCGTTTATGTCGAATTACTGCAGTTCATTTTCTTATCTTAAAAATATAAGGCACTGAGCATAAGCAAAACATGCAATAGCGAGTAAATATACCAGTAGAGAACTGAATGTCAACAAGTGGATGCAGCACAATTCCTACAACGAGGCTCTGCCAAGCGAACAATCTATAATTAATACCACAGTGTAACCTAAACTCTATGTTCGTACACTGTACATCAGCATTGCTACATTCAAAATTGAAGAGTAGTTATGACAACAAAACAGAAATGTGTAAATATGCAATCCATACAAAAAGCAGCAAACATATATCTTACGTGATAAACAAGTCATTAGCATCATATCAGCATAAGCAAATAAATGTTTATATGTAATCTTAATAAGTAAACATGAAGGCGCAAGTAGATAAATCACAAAGTGTAACCTACATACATAACAGCACAACTAATCAGGTGGCAATTATAATTTAAATAAATAAGCACAGCAGGCACATAATTAAAAAATATGACATCAGTGAAAAAGCAGTGCAGCCAAGCAATGCATAATATATACAAATAACAACCCTGTTCATTAGTCAATCATTGTCAAAATCAGTTAATGTGCGCAAGCACGTCGCTTCACTAGTAAATTCATAGAACATAAAATTTAGCACAAAGTATGAATCACGTAATCGCGAGCAGCAAATTACGTCTAAAGTACGTACCTAAGTGGAAATATGTTACCTGAAAAATAAACTCAATTAATCGTTACCTTTTTTGTTTATTACTTTCTTCTTCGAAATGACATTCTTCCTGAAATTTTCTCAATAGCAAGTCGTCTTAACGTCGGACACGCACAGAATTTACCTGAAGGTCTTAAATATTTTATACAACCATATCCTGAAAAATACTGAACGTTAATAACATAATTCATCAAGTCATTATCGCTTTATACTGAATTTAATCGGAGAAATTAGACTGTGTATTTGTTTACGTCTGTCAGTGCATTCGCACTGAGCGCTCGATCAGCTGTAGGCGCGTGACGTAGGAAGCGATTGTTTGCGGTCAACGACTGCCTTGTGCGGCGCGCCGACTTGACTGTTGCTTTGAGTATGTGCCGCCGCCGGAACACGGCGCGGTATCCTTGTATTCTCTGCATGTTTACATGTAGCTGTTAGTTTCTCTAAAGTATGTCATTCCACAAAAATTTTAACGTTAGATATGTGATGTATTCCCTTAGAGCGTCGAGATTTAAGAGTTTCTACTTCAACAGTGTTATCATGTATAATTTTGCGAATTCTATATGGACCGTTATAAAGCAGGAAAAAATTGCGACACAAGCCTTTTCCTTTGTGAGACAAACGATGAGACTTAATTAATACCTTTTGACCAACTGACAAGATTTTTAAACGACCAGGACGTTTCGCTGATTTCTCTCTTCTAGCAGCCGCAGATCCAATATTTCGTAGAGCCAGGTTGACAACTTCAGAATGCCGCAGTTTCCGTGAAGGCGGAAAAGGAACGATTTCAGAAATGCGATTTGTCGGTGCTTTGTTTTTTAATATCAATAGAGGCGGTAAAGAAGTTGAGTCATTAGGAAGTTCATTCAGAATGTTTTGAAAAATATGAAGATACTGATCCCAAGTTCTGTGATTCTGATGACAATAAAGACGGCACAATTTATTGATTTCCTTCATCCATCTCTCTGAAGCATTAGATTGAGGGTGAAAAAGTGAAATGAAGATTGGTTTAATTTTACGACGCCGTAGAGTACGAAGCCAAATTTTAGAGCGAAACTGTGATCCATTATCTGATATAACCTTATCAACATGACCCACTTGTTTTAGAAAATGTTTGATGAAAGCATTAGATACTGAACGAGCTGTTGCTTTGCGTAACGGTGTAAAACACACATATTTTGATGTCAATTCCACTGCTACAAAAATGTACGCAAAACCATTAGTAGATCGAACCACTGGACCGAACAAATCAACTGCAGCCATCTCCTTTAATTTCGCTGGAATGATAGGAAACTACGGTGCTCTGTGAGAAATTGTTGGCGGCTTAGCCGTTTGACATAATTTGCATTTGGCAAGAACAGATCGAATACGTTTTTCCATATTACTGAAGTAGCAATTTTCTCGTAATTTATGAAAGCATTTTCTGGGACCAAAGTGCGCATAACTAAAATGTGTGTACCAAATCAATTTATTGACCCACTCATCAGGAATACAAACTAACCAAACAGAGTTGTCGACCGATTTTCGTTTGCAAAGAATATCATTGCGAACTAAATAATACTGTCTGATTGCTACGCTTTCCTTTCTCCTCCACTTCTCCTTAATGTCCTTCCAGATTGGATCCTTATTTTGCTCCTTAGCGATGTCCTGGAGCGAAGATGAAATAAAGTTCTCAAACGCAACACCTTGAATGTACATCAAACAATAATGGTTTTCTTTGCAGTCCTCTTCAGCACTTTGTTTCAAACCCATAGGTGCACGTGATAAAGCATCAGCAACAATATTTGAAGATCCCTGTATGTAAACAATACTAAAATCAAATTCCTGTAGATACAGCGCCCATCGTTGCTGGGGACTTAATTAATTAATTGTGTTAATGAAAATTTCCATTTCATTCTTTGTTGTTGTTCTTTGCAGTCAGATAGCGTAATAATACTAGTCAGGGCCAACCGTTACGAGACTTCGTAATCGAACAGTCAGCTACTAAAGCAAAAAATTAAAATTATTTTCATTATATTTTAATTAAGCCCCCATGCACGCTATAAAACCTACGAAACCAAAGCACAAGTGTAACTGTTCTGTGTGTGGAAGTATGACTCAACGTACGCATCTGGCACGGTTCTTCTTCAACAACACAAGAAATTTTAAATATCATTTATACTGAATTAATTAAAGAAAATAGAAATACCATAATTACTCAAGAAAACCAGAATTACACTCTAATCCCAGAACACAAGCCAGATGCTTTGTGGACTGAACCTGTAATGAAGCATTATTTACGACATTAAATAATGAAAAATAAATCAAGTTTCGTTACCTTCATATATTGACCAAAATCACTCTAATCATTACAATATATCTCCACACCGACTCGCTATTACCACATCTCAACAAGAACTTTTCAGTATCACATCTCAGCAAGCACTCCCTACTAGCACATCTGAACACGAACTGACTACTACGAGTCCTGGACAAGCACTGCCCACTACGAGTTCTCAATAATCACTGCCAGTGGAGACGGCGGAACAATGCTCTCTAGCGATCTCTGGCGCTGTGGCTCAGTGTAGCCACCTTTCAATTTTAATTTTTTGCTTTAGTAGCTGACTGTTCGATTACGAAGTCTCGTAACGGTTGGCCCTGACTAGTATTATTACGCTATCTGACTGCAAAGAACAACAACAAAGAATGAAATGGAAATTTTCATTAACACAATTAATTAATTAAGTCCCCAGCAACTATAAAACCTACGAAACCAAAGCACAAGTGTAACTGTTCTGTGTGTGGAAGTATGACTCAACGTACGCATCTGGCACGGTTCTTCTTCAACAACACAAGAAATTTTAAATATCATTTATACTGAATTAATTAAAGAAAATAGAAATACCATAATTACTCAAGAAAACCAGAATTACACTCTAATCCCAGAACACAAGCCAGATGCTTTGTTGACTGAACCTGTAATGAAGCATTATTTACGACATTAAAAAATGAAAAATAAATCAAGTTTCGTTACCTTCATATATTGACCAAAATCACTCTAATCATTACAATATATCTCCACACCGACTCGCTATTACCACATCTCAACAAGAACTTTTCAGTATCACATCTCAGCAAGCACTCCCTACTAGCACATCTGAACACGAACTGACTACTACGAGTCCTGGACAAGCACTGCCCACTACGAGTTCTCAATAATCACTGCCAGTGGAGGCGGCGGAACAATGCTCTCTAGCGATCTCTGGCGCTGTGGCTCAGTGTAGCCACCTTTCAATTTTAATTTTTTGCTTTAGTAGCTGACTGTTCGATTACGAAGTCTCGTAACGGTTGGCCCTGACTAGTATTATTACGCTATCTGACTGCAAAGAACAACAACAAAGAATGAAATGGAAATTTTCATTAACACAATTAATTAATTAAGTCCCCAGCAACTATAAAACCTACGAAACCAAAGCACATGTGTAACTGTTCTGTGTGTGGAAGTATGACTCAACGTACGCATCTGGCACGGTTCTTCTTCAACAACACAAGAAATTTTAAATATCATTTATACTGAATTAATTAAAGAAAATAGAAATACCATAATTACTCAAGAAAACCAGAATTACACTCTAATCCCAGAACACAAGCCAGATGCTTTGTTGACTGAACCTGTAATGAAGCATTATTTACGACATTAAAAAATGAAAAATAAATCAAGTTTCGTTACCTTCATATATTGACCAAAATCACTCTAATCATTACAATATATCTCCACACCGACTCGCTATTACCACATCTCAACAAGAGCTTTTCAGTATCACATCTCAGCAAGCACTCCCTACTAGCACATCTGAACACGAACTGACTACTACGAGTCCTGGACAAGCACTGCCCACTACGAGTTCTCAATAATCACTGCCAGTGGAGGCGGCGGAACAATGCTCTCTAGCGATCTCTGGCGCTGTGGCTCAGTGTAGCCACCTTTCAACCTAACTAACCTAAGGACATCACACACATCCTTGCCCGAAGCAGGATTCGAACCAGCGACCGTAGCGGTCACGCGGTTCCAGACTGAAGCGCCTTTAACTGCACGGCCACACCGGCCGTCTAAAACTTCTTAACTGTCTTCTCAAGCCCAGGGTGTTAAACAGACATTCTATATAAATATGGATCTGGTCCTGTAAGGCAGCTAACATTAGGTACAGATCATAAAATATTAATTAGAAATGCTGCTGTCACGGAACTAGAGCCGGCCGGTGTGGCCGTGCTGTTCTAGGCGCTTCAGTCTAGAACCACGTGACCGCTACGGTCACAGGTTCGAATCCTGCCTCGGGCATGGATGTGTGTGATGTCCTTAGGTTAGTTAGGTTTAAGTAGTTCTAAGTTCTAGGGGACTGATGACCTCAGATGTTAAGTCCCATAGTGCTCAGAGCAATTTTGAACGGAACTAGAAGCATGATTTCATAATAGTGAAACTTTGGTATGTATTCTTGAAAGACAAAGCAGCTGTTCCCTTTTTCATTCTACATATAATTTATCAACTGTACTTTCAGGGGTCAAGTCAATTACTTTCAACACTCAATAACAAAATATTTAAGTCTCGAACATATTGAATTGGCAATTATTAAATCATTATCTCTACAAATGAAAATGTTATCACAGGCAAGGATCATCAAAAATCTTCATCTATTAAATTTACTTCTACAATATCGAAGCTGGTCAATGCACTAAGTTGGTGGAGAATACATTTAACTTTTAAACCACTGAAAAACTCTCATGCACTCAATGTGACGGTAGGTTAGTATCCTAGCTTTTGATATTCAATTGTCAAAGCATACACATGTTGGAGGGAACAAAATCTCGACTCAACATTTTCTGTGGCCTAATGCGTGATGGTACTTCACGAATCAGGTTCTGCAATGGCGTTGTCTCCATGCTGGACCTGAAACGCTAATTCTCTACACTGGCCTTGAGTGAATTCACTCAGTCGCAACTTTCCTGCATTCCGTACGACGTTAATGTTTCCCTAGCAGAAATAATGGCTATTGCACACTCGCCAAGGGTTGGACTGAAGTGCACAATTTCATTGCCCGCAAAAATTCCCACAGGAATGATACATGAAGCATATCGTCCACACTTCACAGAGGCAAATTTCTCAATGCCCTCACAGTTTTCCACACACTTGTGCAGTCTACTGCGAGACGAGAGAGATCTAGAAATTTTTAGTTCCCAAAATGCTTTTATATAATGGAGATCTCCCTACCATGTCGCATTTGCGTCGCCCATTATGGCATTAGCCAAACGCCATCTTCTTAGAGGTGAATTTCTATTTTTCTCTCCGGGTCGCCGCTAGCCCTGTTAAAGCCGCGCAGCCTCTTATCCTCGATCCTGGCTGAATTTACATTAAAGGGAATATTGTATTGTTATGGCCTTATCCCTTTCTGCGCTGAAGCTCAGGATTCTCTTGTTAAGTGGGGTTTTCCAATGCCATTAACCACCTGCTCGGTTCGTCTCCAAAATGCATTTCACTTTAACTTATTTATCCATGCCTCTGTCCTTACATTGGTAGATATTGTTTGGCTAGTTTTTGGTACATGAAATTACTGCAATTGCTTTTTGTTGATAATATAGTTTTCTGAAGATCTCATACTGTATCGTACTGTCGTTATGGACCAAGCTCATGTAAGGTCCATAAAATCCAGACGCCTTACAATAGCTACACTCCATACAAATACTTTCAGAAAGACTTTCTGACACCTAACTCTACACTCAATGCTAACAAATTTCTCTTCTTTAGAAACTCTTTCCTTGCCATCGCCAGTCTACGTTTTACATCCTCTCTACTTAGACCCTCATCAGTATTTTACGTCCCAAACAGCAAGACTCATCTACTACTTTAAGCGTATCATTTCCTAATCTAATTCCCTCAGCATCACCTGACTTAATTCGACTACATTCCATTATCCTCACTTTGCTTTTGTTGATGTTCATCTTATATCCTTCTTTCAAGACACTGTCCATACCGTTCAACTGTTCTTCCAAGTCCTTTCCTGTCTCCGACAGAATTACAATGTCAGCGGGAAACCCAAAGGTTTTTATTTCTTCTCCCTGGATTTTAATTCTTACTCATAATTTTTCTTAGGTTTCCTTTACTGCTTGATCAATGTACAGACTGAATAACACCGGGCATAGGCTACCACCCTGTCTCACTCCCTTCTCAACCATTGCTTCCCGTTCGTGCCCCTCGACTCTTACAACTGTTTTTTTGTACAAATTATAGATAGCCTTTTGCTCCCTGTATTTTATCTCTGCTACCTTCAGAATTTGGAAAAGTGTTTTCCAGTCAAAGTTGTGAAAAGCTTCCTCTAAGTTTACAAATGCCAGAAACGTAGGTTTGCCTTTCCTTAACCCATCTCCTAAGATAGGTCGTAGGGTTAGTATTGCCTCGTGTGTTCCTACTTTCCTACGGAATATACACGCAATATTATCGCCCATTAACGTAAATTTAGCAGTATCCTCTCATCCTTTAAAGGAAGTGCACAATAAATCCTCCAGACTTTTCTGTACAACTACATTGTCTCAGTCTGCTTCAGTAAGAGTATCAGTTGCTGTTCACTATTGTATACTCATACTAGACATGTACAACTGGTCTCATAGGGAATCCATCTGTAATTTTCACTTTTCAAGAGCGGCTCAGTAGCCGCCACATAAAACCATCATGTTACCGCTCCGTGCTAGTCTCTGTTGTCAAGAAACGCAACTCACCAACAGTTTGGGCATTACTTTTCCACTCTAAGGCAAGAAAAGCATTGAGTCTCAGAGCGACGTCTCGTATTAGCAGTAGCTGACGGTCGTGAGACTACATACTATTACGATATCCGCTGTATTATCTACGTCTACTTATATATATTCGTACTCTGTAAATCACTGTCAAGTGCATAGCATACGGGATGTTACATTGTACCAGTTGTTAGGGTTTTTTTCCTATCCATTCACGTCTGGAGCACAGCAAGATTTGCTGCTTAAATACCTCTGCGCGAGTTGTAATTAATATAATCTTTTCCTGGCGATTCCTAAGAGAGCGACGGGGGGTTGGGGGGGGGTGCAGTATATTCCTACTGTCACCTTATAAAGCTAGTTCTTGAAACGATATAAGTAGCCCACCTCTTTCTTTAAGAGTGTGCCGTCTCAGTTTCTTTAGCTGTTTGTAAATCATAAAACTGCACTCAGTCACTTTATTGAATAGTTAGTTATTATTCTATAAACTGGTTTTAGAACCTTTTCAGGTTCATCTTGAGATGGTTTTTCGGAAGTCAGATATCTGTTTGTAGCATAATGGTGGGTGCTGTCTTGCAACAGTAAGGGCGGAATTATGCTACAAATAGATATGTAACTTCCGGAAAACCATCTGAAGATGAAACTGAAAAGGTTGGAAAACCGGTTCATGGAGTAAAAAGTAAATATTCAAAAACGTGACTGGTTACAGTTTTATTTACAGTATTTACATTCAATTAACAGTCACAGGTTTCAAAATATCCGTAACGGGTATGCTTAATCGGTTCCTTTAGCATCTCTGTCACACTCTCCCATGAATCAATCGAACGTATGACAATCCATATTGCCCTTCTCTGTATACGTCGAATATCCCCTGTTAGTCCTATTTGGCGTGGGTCCCACACACTTCGGAAATATTGTAGAATGGGTCGCATTAGTGATTCGTAAGCTATCTCCTTTGTAAACTGACTGCATTTTCCACCAACAAAGCGAAGTCTGCCACTTGCTTTACCCACGGCTGAGCCTATGTGATCGTTCATGTCCCTACCAAGTATCCGTATTAGATGACCGATTCTAGCTTGACTTGTTGATGTTATAGTCATACGATTCCATTTTTTTTTCGTTTCTTGTGGTGGACATTTTTCATTTCTGAATATTTAAAGCAAGTTTCCCATCTTTGCACAACTTTGAAATCTTATCACCATCTGATTGAATATCTGTGCAGCTTCTTTCAGACAGTACTTCATTATTGTTAATTGCATCATCGGCGAAGAGTCTGATGTTACTATTAATATCATCCGCAAAAACATTAATATGCAACACCAACAGCAAAGGTCCCAACACATATCCCTGGGGCACACCCGAAGTTACTTCTAGCTCTGTCGATGACTATGCATCAAAGACAGCTTGCTGCGTCCTCCCTGCCAAAATGTCCTCGTTCCAGTGACAAATTTCGATTGATGCCCAGTATGGTCGTTCTTTTGATAGTAAGCGTAGATGTGATACTGACTCAGAAATCTAGAACTACTGCACCTATCTGACTGCCTTGATCTAAAGCTTTCAGTACTTCATGTGAGAAATGTGCGAGTTGGCTTTCACATGATCGATGTTTTCGGAATCCACGCTGGCTGGCATAGAGGAGGTCATTCTGTTCGAGATACCTCATTATGTTTGATCTCAGACTGTGTTCCAAGATTCTACAAGAAATTTATGTCAAGGATATTTGACGGTAGTTTTTTGGATTACTTCTACAACTCTTCTAGTAATTAGGTGTGACCTGTGATTTCTTCCAACTACTGGAAACTACACTCCTGGAAATGGAAAAAAGAACACATTGACACCGGTGTGTCAGACCCACCATACTTGCTCCGGACACTGCGAGAGGGCTGTACAAGCAATGATCACACGCACGGCTCAGCGGACACACCAGGAACCGCGGTGTTGGCCGTCGAATGGCGCTAGCTGCGCAGCATTTGTGCACCGCCGCCGTCAGTGTCAGCCAGTTTGCCGTGGCATACGGAGCTCCATCGCAGTCTTTAACACTGGTAGCATGCCGCGACAGCGTGGACGTGAACCGTATGTGCAGTTGACGGACTTTGAGCGAGGGCGTATAGTGGGCATGCGGGAGGCCGGGTGGACGTACCGCCGAATTGCTCAACACGTGGGGCGTGAGGTCTCCACAGTACATCGATGATGTCGCCAGTGGTCGGCGGAAGGTGCACGTGCCCGTCGACCTGGGACCGGACCGCACGGATGCACGCCAAGACCGTAGGATCCTACGCAGTGCCGTAGGGGACCGCACCGCCACTTCCCAGCAAATTAGGGACACTGTTGCTCCTGGGGTATCGGCGAGGACCATTCGCAACCGTCTCCATGAAGCTGGGCTACGGTCCCGCACACCGTTAGGCCGTCTTCCGCTCACGCCCCAACATCGTGCAGCCCGCCTCCAGTGGTGTCGCGACAGGCGTGAATGGAGGGACGAATGGAGACGTGTCGTCTTCAGCGATGAGAGTCGCTTCTGCCTTGGTGCCAATGATGGTCGTATGCGTGTTTGGCGCCGTGCAGGTGAGCGCCACAATCAGGACTGCATACGACCGAGGCACACAGGGCCAACACCCGGCATCATGGTGTGGGGAGCGATCTCCTACACTGGCCGTACACCACTGGTGATCGTCGAGGGGACACTGAATAGTGCACGGTACATCCAAACCGTCATCGAACCCATCGTTATACCATTCCTAGACCGGCAAGGGAACTTGCTGTTCCAACAGGACAATGCACGTCCGCATGTATCCCGTGCCACCCAACGTGCTCTAGAAGGTGTAAGTCAACTACCCTGGCCAGCAAGATCTCCGGATCTGTCCCCCATTGAGCATGTTTGGGACTGGATGAAGCGTCGTCTCACGCGGTCTGCACGTCCAGCACGAACGCTGGTCCAACTGAGGCGCCAGGTGGAAATGGCATGGCAAGCCGTTCCACAGGACTACATCCAGCATCTCTACGATCGTCTCCATGGGAGAATAGCAGCCTGCATTGCTGCGAAAGGTGGATATACACTGTACTAGTGCCGACATTGTGCATGCTCTGTTGCCTGTGTCTATGTGCCTGTGGTTCTGTCATTGTGATCATGTGATGTATCTGACCCCAGGAATGTGTCAATAAAGTTTCCCCTTCCTGGGACAATGAATTCACGGTGTTCTTATTTCAATTTCCAGGAGTGTATTTGGTCTTCGAGGGATCTGCGCCAGATTATAGTTGAAAGAGGGGCTAACTCAGCACCAAAATCCAATATAGAATCTTATGGGGATTCCAAGTGGTCTTGCAACTCTGCGCGGTAACAATGGAAATACTATCGACAACAGTGTTGCCAAAGCAGAGTTACTAAACACAGCCTTCCGAAATTCGTTCACCAAAGAAGACGAATTAAATATTCCAGAATTCGAATAAAGAACAGCTGCCAACGTGAGAAGTAGATATCCTCGGGGTAGTGAAGCAACTTAAATCACATAACAAAATCAGATCTTCCTTTCCAGACAGTATACCAGTTGGGTTCCTTTCAGTCTACCCCGATACAATAGCTCCGTACTCAACAATCATTTACAACCGTTCGCTGGACGAAAGATCCGTACCCAAAGACTGGAAAGTTGCACATGTGACACGAATATTAAGGAAAGGTGGTAGTAGTAATCCACTAAATTACAGGCCTATATCATACGTCGATATGCAGCATGATTGTGGAACATATATTGGTTCGAAAATAAGAATTACCTCGAAGAAAACCGTCTATCGACGCACAGTCAACACGGATTCAAAAAGCATTGTTCTTGTGAAACACAACTAGCTCCTTACTCACACAAAGTGTTTAGTGCTACTGGCAAGTGATTTCAAATTGATTCCGTATTTCTAGATTTCCAGAAGGCTTTTGACACGGTACCTTCAAAGTTGCTTGTAGTGAAATTGCGTGAGTATGGAGTATCGTGTCAGTTATTTGACTGGATTCGTGATTTTATGTCAGAGAGGTCACAGTTCATAGTAACTGAAGGAAAGTCGTCGCGTAAAACAGCAGTGCTGGTTTGCTAGGTTGGCAGAAGAGCTTCTGTGAAGTTTGGAAGGTAAGAGACGAGGTACTGGCAGAATTGAGGCTGTGAGGACGCGTTGTGAGTCGTGCATGGGTAGCTCAGGTGGTGGAGCTCTTGGCCGCGAAAGGCAAAGGTCTCGAGTTCGAGTCTCGGCCCGGCGCACAGTTTTAATCTGTCAGGATGTTTCAGAACAGATTTCTAGCGTTCACCAATGTAGTGTTATAGGCCCATTTCTGTTCCGTATCTATATATACGATTTGGGAAACAATCTGAGCAGCCTTCGTAGGTTGTTTTCAGGTGACGCTGTCATTTATCGTCCAGTAAAGTCATCAGAAGATTAAAATAAATCGCAAAACGATTTAGAAAAGCTATATGAATGGTGCGAAAATTGGCAACTGACCCTAAATAACCAAAATTGTGGGGCCATCCACATGAGTGCTAAAAGAAATCCGTTAAACTACCGTTACACGATGAATCAGTCAGATCTAAAGGCCATAAATTATACTAAATAACTAGGAATTACAATCACGAACAACTGAAACAGGAAAAAAACTCATAGAAAATGTTGTGGGGAAGGCTAACCAAACATTGCGTTTTATTGGCAGGATACTTAGAAAATGTAACACATCTACTAAAGACATTGCCTACACTACGATTGTAGTTTAAAGAAGGGCAGCACGTTTCGTAACATCCCTATATAGGGGAGAGAGTGTCACTGAAATGATACAGGATTTTGCGTGGTCATCATTAAAATAAAGGCGTTTCTCGTTGCGGCACAATCTTCTCACGAAATTTCAATCACCAGCTTTCTCCTCCAAATGTGAAAATATGTTGTTGACTCCGACCTACATAGGGATACAAGATGACCATAACAAAATAAGGGAAATCGGAGGTCTCACGTAAAGGTGTTCGTTTCTTCCGCGCACTATATGAGATTGGAATGACAGAGAATTGTGAAGGTGGTGGGATGAAACCTCTGCCGGGCACCTACGTGGGACTTGCAGAGTGTCCATGTACATGTAAATGTAGAATGTATCCTGTCCAATTTGCTTAGTTATTCTGAATTTTAACACTGATTTTATGCACAATTTTTGTTTGTGAGGACCACTTGTTCACGGATTGTGAGAATCGTTACATGTCACAGTTACTGATTCTCGGGGTTAAACTTCCAAATTAGTTGCAAAATTTCATCTATGCTGTAGTTATTAACAGTTTACTTTTATCGATGATTTCTCGTTCACTTGCTTAGTGCACTCAATCCAGGGGAACAACCATTTGCTAACCACTGCATAACGGTGTTTTTTCTTTATTCTTTTATTTGTCCAGGATCCCTATGATATGTGTATAAGTGCGAGGAAGTCGCCCTTGAAACATTCCTCTGCCCATCCATAATTAATGTTAATTCCTGCTGGGGTCTCCAAGACGCAGTTGTAAATGTAATTTTATAACTCAACCGAGAGTGCTATGAAAAATAGCTGTCGTTAGCCATTTATTAGTTGTTTAGTTTATTAGTGTGTTCAGTTGTGTCTTGAATAAATTTCATGTTTTTACCAGAGCACATGCTTACCTATTTCATCGAAAACTTCCATCTTTACGTCCTGCAGGTATCCCTTGTGCAACAGATGAGTCTGGCCATGTTATTTATTTAATATTTATTCGACGATCATAAATGTGCAGAACCGACAACTCAGTTTATTTGTTGTTGCTTCTTAATAGCTGTAGCTTCATTTACTTTATTATTAATTAGGGACTGTAGGTCTTCCATCTCATGATCAAATACAGGGTCATTGCTGGTAGTGTCATCTTGTTCACGTACCAGCTGGATCTTGTATCCCAAATAGTGTTTCTTGTGGTTCAGTGTCTGCTTATCCAGACTAATGTCGACATGAATGCCGCTGAGCTTCATAAAACAGTTACCTTGTGAGGAGTCAGTAACACTGTCCTTCTCTCTTAATAAATCTAACCCAATCAGCCAATTTAAGAGTAGAGTTCTGCAACATGGAAAGGCCATTCTGTTGTATCAATTCCTACTTCCACATGTAACGCCGGAAATGCATATCCTCCTATTTCCATCTATTGTACTATAAATTTGTTTTCCTTACTTCTGTTACCTGAATATATAACATTTCTGTGTCTTCGTATATTGTAACTGTTTTACTATATATATATATATATATATATATATATATATATATATATATATATATATATATATATATATATATGCATTTATGTCGATGTATAATTGGTTTGTTTCGTAAATATTATTTGTATTTTTACGCTGGGTCTTGCCTAGGGAAAACTGCTATCGAACGATTACATCGATAGGTCGTGTGAAGAATCAAAGTGTGTAGGATCTTTGGTAGTGTTAACTCTGCCGCGTGGAGCGCGGGCAGGGCAGTTGGGGTCTGGCTGGAGTAGCGAGTGGAGCAGGTGTGTGGTGTGACGCTCCCGCGAGTTGCCGCGCTTTCGGGGTTTAGCAGCATGTAATTGCGCTCGACTTGCGATGATAGTTTCTGACATGGTGTCGCGGACGGGAAGCATTAGCTGGCGCACATCAAGAGCCCGTTTCGTCTGGTGACCGTGTTGAGAAGAACGCGCGCCAACATCCAGCTTCTGCAACAGCGACGGCCGACAATGAGTGACTGTCGCCACCTCCTCGATCGACGGCTTCAAACCTTCAATCAACCAACAAGGAAGACTAAAAGACCGTAAAGTTTCAGAACTGTATGGCAGACCTCAGCTTTTCAAATTGTTCCATTTGCCTCGCAAAATTACAGCAACTCAGCATGAACCTTTGTTGCTCATTGTCCCAATTGCATTACCAAGCAGGGTCCCTTCCTTTTCCGAAATGAAACCGAGTGTCGTTGAAATTCAGACGCCAGCATTAAAGTACTATCATTGCATTTCATTACTTTAGTTTCCAAGTGCAGTTAAAGCATAGCTGGCTACAATAGTTAGATTACACAAGCACAAATTAAGAGTGCGAGTTTTGTTAGCATATTTTAGCTTACCTGTGACTGCAGCTCAGCTTGGTACGTACTAAATTTTATTATTGTTAATTATTCAGAATCATTTAATTCAAGTTCAAAGTTAAATCTCTTGTTTCTAAATTGCGTAGAGTCAAGTTGCTTTTGAAATGATTGTTGAGGTAGTCCAAGACTAACCGTATTCTGCTGGATTTCGATGTGCTTCAGAAAGAAAGCTCACTATTAACTTCAGTCATTAAATTAACTTTCGATTTTCCGGTTTTATTAATTCTTTTGCTAAATTAAGTCAGAGTGTAGCGAAATTTATTACTTCTGACAAACTTTCAGTTTTCACACTACACGTGTCAACTTTCAGTTGCCACGCTTCTAGTGCTAATTATATGTGTAATAACCTTTCTTTTTCAGTTACTATAGTAATTGTCCTTAGGACTGGCGACCGTGATTTCCCCCAAATCTCAAATATCTAATTACCGCTAGTTAATTGTTGACGTAACGGCTGCACATTTACTTTCTTTATTAACTTTACCCCTTTTCAAAATTAATTTCCACCAGTTTCATTTGCATTTTTCCTTTCATTTAGATGTAACCCTTTCCTCCCTCTTTACCGACAGATTAACTTCGGTGACGATTGCTTTCCCAAATTTCCCATTAGGTACACGCGGTTTAATTTTTCACTGTCATTAAGGTCGATAAGTGAGGGGGAGGTTACACGTGGCGACCTGGTGACAGGACAATCTTCAAATTTGAGGTTGTTCTGGACACGAATTTTGCATTGTGCAAATCTCGTAACAAAGTACTGGTTACGAAATGGTCGATACGTCAGCGAGAATATTAGTCTGAGGAATCCTAATTAGGTTTGAGATTTGTTATTTATATTGAAAATTATTAAAATGAGTGAAGGCAACAATTACCAAAATTTGGTAGACTTGGGTACGGAACAATCGGTCGAACAGTGGGAAACACACACCGCGGTACTCATTGTTCAGGGGCAGGCGGCTAGCATGAAAGACGCGACCGCCGAGACGCAACAAAGAGCAGAAATGGAATTCCAAACATTAGAAAATGTTTCGGAATCGGAAGTGAAAATCAAATCGGAATCCCTTGATGACGAATACGGGGGGACAATTAAAGAGGAAGCCGCTACGGAAGTAAAACCGGTAGTTTCCGGGAATTTAACTGATTTATTGAATGTCTTGATTAACGAAATCAAGGCTCAGTCTAGCAAGATAGAAACTCAATCGGCAGAAATTAAAGCTCAGTCTGGAAAAATTGACAGGAAGCTAGACAATCAGAACGAAGCTATTAATGTTGTTAACAACAATGTTGGAGTTGTTAACAGAAAAGTTGATAAAATGAAAGAAGATATTGTTGTGATTAATACCGAAATCGGTAATCTTAAACAGGAAATGATAGGCGTTCAGGCGGAAATTGCGAGCATAAATACGCGTTTTAATTCCGAAATTAGCAGAATCGAGAAAAGTGTAGGAGACGCAGTTGCTCCGATCATCGAGAATAAGGTGACGGAACAAATTCAATTAGTGAGAAAAGACGATCAACAGAAGGTGGAAACTTTAAAGGTTTTAGTATCCGAAGTAGATACCAAAGTGAGGAAGCAGGCTAATACCTGCGAAGAGAAAAAGAGGGAAGTGGAAACGCTTGCGACAACCACTTGCCAAGTGATTACGAGAGTGTCGGAATTAGAAAAGAAACTTGAAGAAAAACAGAGCTATGTGCCAATCTGTGCACATAGTTCGGAATTGTTGACGAAAGAGGAGCGGTTCGACCCCTTGAAAAAAGGCGGTATACACGCGACGGATTTCATTAAAAACTGTGAAAGAGTTTTACCCAGATCATGGACTAATGAGAAAAATTAATGCGGTTATTGATGTGTTGGCTGGTGATGCCAAGCGTTGGGGCTTAAACCTCAACATTACGAACCTGACCTTTGACGAGTTTAAAAATTTGTTTCTGGCTGAATACTGGTCAGAGCAAAAACAGCAAAGTGTCTGGCGCGAATTTGTCGTATCGAGGCCTTTCGATGCGAATTCGCGCGGCTTGATGAAGGAGTTTTGTGAGGGCTGGATCCGCAAGTTGGAATATTTGCGTGATCGCCGCACGGAATCCGAAATAGTCTGGGAACTCTACAAGAAGCTTCCAGATGATACAAAACGCTATGTAGGAAGCAATTACAGGACAATCAATCATTTCCTGGAAAGAGTTGAGGACGAGGACAATTGGCGCAATAATCGCGATACTGGTAGAGGCCGTGGTAACAACAACGGGTACCACAGCAACCACAACAATCATAACTATGGGAATAATGCATACCGCAATCTTGGCAGCAATAACAATAGTGGTTCGGGCCGTAATGACAATCGATACACTGCAAATAATAACAGGAATGACGGAAACCAGTATCATACTAGCGTGATACGGGCTTCGCAGAATAGTAATAACGCCAGAGTGTGTGATCAGCCGCCTCAGCAGCATCCGGGGAGCGTATCTGCTGGGACGAGACAGGGAAACCATTAGCCGCGCCGGTGAGGGGCCGACCGGGCGTGGAGAAATTTTGGCGGCCCAATAACAGTAGAAAACCCAGGTGTCGTCGTTATGAAAATTCCGTGTGGAATAATCAACGGCGGGAGAGTGTGCCAGTGTTAGGAGAAAGGAGTGCGCCCACAAGTAGTAAATCAGCTGTATACACGGCAGTGGGAAGTACATTCACTGTCAGTGAGCACAATTTAAGTAGTGTTCCGGAAATCGATTATAAAGTGGCAGCTGTAATACCCACAGCGGAACTGGAGATTGAGTTTAAGAATGATTCGCAAGTGTTGAGAGAAGATCAGATGTCGGATAAAACGTCCGTCATCGAGCGAGGGGATGCAGAGAGGGATGAGGTCTGGTTAAGGCAGTTCGGTCGCTTATACGACGAACTAAGAGATTATAGGGGTCTGTATGGGAGAAGCGTTTATGGGGAGCGCGGGCAGGATTTGCCGCGTTTCGTCCCACAGGAAGATAGTATTTGTGAAGTGATAGGAAGTTCTGGCCCTAACCGGCAGACTTTACTAGAAATAGTTGATGTTAATGGGGAGCACGACCAAGATTCTTCGTGTTTCGTCCCGCAGGAGTTGGATGTTGAAGCAGTAACGGAAAGTTCTGGCCCTGACCGGCAGACTTTACCGAAAGTTATAGTGTTAGAAGTGACTGACCCATCCGATGCAAAACTCCAGTTTAAACATTGCGAAAGTATTGAGGAGAAAGATTACGAGAATTTTAGTGATAGCCGGACACGATTGGTAGAAAAGCACGTAGATTACAGCGTGTATGAGGTTAGAGCTGACGTTATACGGTCGGACGGTAGCAATGTGGGTTGCGCGGATCCAGAGGGAGTAATTGCAGATACTACTGGGCACATTCCTCCAGGTAGATTGGCGGATGATATCAATCTGGCCAAAGTGGAATCAACGAAGGTGACAATTAGTGAATTGATAGCAAAGCAACACTCACTAGTTGACGAGTTACAGGATAAGGTTTCGGTATTGGAGGCGAAGCTACAGACTAAGCCTCAGGACAAACGTGTTGAAATTAAAACTGTATGTGAACAGAGACAGAAAAAGCCGCCAGATAAACCGGATTTAGGATCAAAGCCGGATGGTTTATTCTGGAATGACCTGGATATAGACGAGGATTTACTGTGGGAAAATAAAGAAACAGTCGAGGACAAGTGTAGACAGATAGTAGTGTCTGTTAATATGCACGACCTACAACTAAACGTGTTGATTGACACCGGTGCAGAATTGAGTGCTGTATCTGGGAAAATATTTGAGTTACTGAAAGACAGACCTGGCATCGTAGTTATGCCAGTAACAGGAGTGAAAATAATCGGTGCTACTGGGAAGGCCAGTAAACCGGTCACAAAACAGATTTTTGTCCACTTCGAGATATGTGGGGCACGATTTGAACAAGAGTTTGTCGTCGTGCCAGACTTAACTACGGAAGTAATTATCGGATTAGATTGGCTATTAAAGTACCGTGCAGTGATTAATTGCGAAAGCAAAACTTTGACATGTATGTCACTAGATAAAACAATGGTAGTTGGTTTTGACGAGGCAGGAGACGGTGTGCATAGGCAATACCAGCCTATACACATTGTTAACTGGCCGGATGACATTGACGCAGGAATGAATTTGAACTGCTGTAACGTGAGGAATCTCAGCATTGACAAAAGTGTAGAAAGTGAATTGGAAGAGACAATCAAAGTCCCTCCACGGATTGACATTAGTATTGGTGTGAAAAAAGATCGTTTGCGAGAAGTAATGAAGCTAAAAGCTGATGCTCGCATACGTCGTCATGACGCTAAAGCGCGTTTTGCTAAGTTTGCAATCGGAGACTTAGTTCTTGTAAAAGCTCACGAGAAATCGAGCGAGATAGACAATGAAATCTCTAAATTTAAGTTTGTGTATAATGGACCATATAAAGTCATTGGTATACCTCACACAAATGCTTATTGCTTAGAGTATCCAAGCTCTGGAAAACGATTAGGTATACGGAATATTGTAGACTTGAAATTGTACCAACCTAGAATTGATTAATACCACAGAATGGGTAATTTGTACAGTATGTAATATAGAGTGTAAGATTTAAGGATGTGCCATGTTGCGATGCTTTTGCCTGACCTAGAGGTCATTAAAGAACTTGTAATTAACAAGTAATTAATTTTTGATTAGACGTTTTAACCAATTGAAAAATCCAAGCTGCTAGTTTAAGTTTTCAGCTGAGTCACAGTAGATTAAGGAATGTAAATATGCTTTTGTAACTAGCTGTCAGATTTCATGAATGTGTGTTTTACTAGTCATTGCCGATGTACTTAGACGCTGTTTTAAGTTTCAGGCTAGTACATGCTTGTGATGATGGACAGTGTTGAGTTATCCACTGTGATAGTATTAAGGGACTCCTTGAGATTACTCGGGAGTGAGTTTTCCTAAAGAATTCAGTGAAACGGACGTTCTGGAAATGCCGCTACACAGGCGAGTGAGATCAATCGTGCCGCACAGGCGGGCGCAACAATACTGGCAAGGTGGAGCCGCTGTCGGCTCTTGGGTCGCTGTCGGCTCTTGTGCCGCTGTCGGCATTCTTTGTACTTGCGAGTACGGAAGGCGGAGTTATTTTTCTTCCCGGACAGCTGATATGAAAGAATTCTGTTGCCAAGATTTATGTTTTTGTCGATCTGCTGTATATTATTTTCTTGTTTAGCGTCAAGTGCACACTCGTGACGAGAATATTAATTATGAAAAGTTTATATAAAATACGTATTCTATGTAATTAATTATTAATTTGCGTATTTTGATATACCTGTTTTCTATGACCATGTAATCTGATTAATTTTGTAAATAGTATCCCATTTCTTGATACTGCTGGGAATTTAGGTTTTTAGAATAGCTAAACCATTTTCTATGTTCTCTATGAATTTTAATATATTGTCAACCTGTTTTATTTTGTGCAAGATGACAGAGTGGAATAAGATTAGGAGTGTCTCCACTCAATTATTATCGTCTAAAAATTGGTTTACGGTTAATTAGACGAATGCTAAATTTTGTTGATGTTTTGAGCATATGCATTTCCGCTGTTTCTTTTTTGGGACATTTTCTGAGTCTGTTTAGGTTACACGAACATCCTCAGACAATGTGGGGCACGTGTAACGCCGGAAATGCATATCCTCCTATTTCCATCTATTGTACTATAAATTTGTTTTCCTTATTTCTGTTACCTGAATATATAACATTTCTGTGTCTTCGTATATTGTAACTGTTTTACTATATATATATATATATATATGCATTTATGTCGATGTATAATTGGTTTGTTTCGTAAATATTATTTGTATTTTTACGCTGGGTCTTGCCTAGGGAAAACTGCTATCGAACGATTACATCGATAGGTCGTGTGAAGAATCAAAGTGTGTAGGATCTTTGGTAGTGTTAACTCTGCCGCGTGGAGCGCGGGCAGGGCAGTTGGGGTCTGGCTGGAGTAGCGAGTGGAGCAGGTGTGTGGTGTGACGCTCCCGCGAGTTGCCGCGCTTTCGGGGTTTAGCAGCATGTAATTGCGCTCGACTTGCGATGATAGTTTCTGACATGGTGTCGCGGACGGGAAGCATTAGCTGGCGCACATCAAGAGCCCGTTTCGTCTGGTGACCGTGTTGAGAAGAACGCGCGCCAACATCCAGCTTCTGCAACAGCGACGGCCGATAATGAGTGACTGTCGCCACCTCCTCGATCGACGGCTTCAAACCTTCAATCAACCAACAAGGAAGACTAAAAGCACGTAAAGTTTCAGAACTGTATGGCAGACCTCAGCTTTTCAAATTGTTCCATTTGCCTCGCAAAATTACAGCAACTCAGCATGAACCTTTGTTGCTCATTGTCCCAATTGCATTACCAAGCAGGGTCCCTTCCTTTTCCGAAATGAAACCGAGTGTCGTTGAAATTCAGACGCCAGCATTAAAGTACTATCATTGCATTTCATTACTTTAGTTTCCAAGTGCAGTTAAAGCATAGCTGGCTACAATAGTTAGATTACACAAGCACAAATTAAGAGTGCGAGTTTTGTTAGCATATTTTAGCTTACCTGTGACTGCAGCTCAGCTTGGTACGTACTAAATTTTATTATTGTTAATTATTCAGAATCATTTAATTCAAGTTCAAAGTTAAATCTCTTGTTTCTAAATTGCGTAGAGTCAAGTTGCTTTTGAAATGATTGTTGAGGTAGTCCAAGACTAACCGTATTCTGCTGGATTTCGATGTGCTTCAGAAAGAAAGCTCACTATTAACTTCAGTCATTAAATTAACTTTCGATTTTCCGGTTTTATTAATTCTTTTGCTAAATTAAGTCAGAGTGTAGCGAAATTTATTACTTCTGACAAACTTTCAGTTTTCACACTACACGTGTCAACTTTCAGTTGCCACGCTTCTAGTGCTAATTATATGTGTAATAACCTTTCTTTTTCAGTTACTATAGTAATTGTCCTTAGGACTGGCGACCGTGATTTCCCCCAAATCTCAAATATCTAATTACCGCTAGTTAATTGTTGACGTAACGGCTGCACATTTACTTTCTTTATTAACTTTACCCCTTTTCAAAATTAATTTCCACCAGTTTCATTTGCATTTTTCCTTTCATTTAGATGTAACCCTTTCCTCCCTCTTTACCGACAGATTAACTTCGGTGACGATTGCTTTCCCAAATTTCCCATTAGGTACACGCGGTTTAATTTTTCACTGTCATTAAGGTCGATAAGTGAGGGGGAGGTTACACACAGTCACAAAATATGCTTACTTATCCTATTTGATTTGTATCCAGCTGCAGTCAAGATTCGACATTTTTGAGCAGGAAATTCAAGTATCGATCCTATTTCAACGATTTGTTTATAAAAATTGTGAGATACTGCACTAATCGCCATTCCAGTATCAGTTACAATACTCTTCGGTACACCGCCAACAATACCTTTAGTTGTTCCTAGTGTGGGCTATATAATAATTATGCGTAATACTTATTTATGGTTGTTTGAAGCAGAGATCCGGCACAAAAATACGTAAAGACTTATTATAGGTTAAGCGAACATTTTGTAGACTTTGACACGTTAAGCCACAAAATTCAGAAGCAGCAGCAGTCGAACAAGGAGGCAGATGGCCGGTGGAGTTTGCGCCGCAGCAGTCAGCACTTCGACAGACCAACAACCGAGCAGATGAGCAATGCTCCCAAGGAGAGCAACGACCAGCGCAGTTCCCACAGCAGTGGTCAATGCTCCAGGAACTCTCATCACACTGAACTTACTTACTTGATGTGTCTGGCGGTGCGTTGGAGGGCGACAGGGCAATGCACAACCGTGCCAGCATAGAGATAAAACAAAGGAAGCCGGTAGGTGTATCGAAATTGTTCACGTTTCTGCCCAATGTGAGAAGCATAGATCAACGACCGAAGAATCAGTCGCCGCCCTAAAAAATTCGCGACATTGGCGGAAACACCGAAAGAATGCCTCCGACAAACGAGCATGAGGTCCTTTGAGGGGAGAAAATATACACAAAGAAATGTCGCTGGGGCGGATGGACCGATGGTTAGTCAGCGGACGTCATACTTCACTGCAACGACGTAGCCACTAGGCTCCTCGACGGAGGAAGATGTCGGTACCGCGCCAGTAAGTCAATGCTGAAGATGCCATCCCAGATGCTACCTGAAAGGAGTTTGTGTGCTACTTACCTAGGTGGCTGGTGAGGATGAAGGTACTGCGGCCTCACCAAATTGGTCACTAGACAACCTAGAGGTTGATGAACTCCGTCAGAATACTCCAAACCTTAGGGTCGCTGATTCGTTTCCGGGAAAGAGCACTCTCGACCACGTCCTAGCTGCCTGTTAATAACGTAAGGAGCGAATTCACAAGGAAAAGACCGCGTCTCCACCGCAATGGGTCATGAGCACGGGTACTGCATGGACGAATACGCTGCCTGGTGCTCTGCTGCAACACGAGCCGTCGCCGCATCAGCAGTCACTGGAATCTGCACGCTACGACCCAGCACTGTACCGCTGTCATGTGGAATTGAGAGAGTTAAACACAATGTATTACTCTGTTCCTTCAAATTGTCTTATGTGTCAATAAATGACATAGTGGAACCACCAATATTTCAATCACACCTGACCGACTGAGCAGAGAGAAGGGAACCAAGAATGTAGCGGGTCGGTGTTCTGTGAAACTCCATATTGAGCGTTAGTGACGGGGGAGGGGGGAGGGAACGGATGGAGAGGGGCGCGAAGTTCATTATTTTGTTAGGGATGAGGGGTGGGAAAGCGATACTTTGTGGGTGGTGGAATGAGTTCTTCCCTTGGCTCAGTGGATGATGTGTGAGTCAAACACTAGTGGTTCCACTATGTCATTTATTGACACAGGAGACACTTTAAACACACAGAGTAATACACTGTGTTTAAACTCGCTCAGTTCCACGCGACAGCGGGACAGCGCGGGGCCGTAGCGTGCAGATTCCAGTGATGCTGATGCGGCGACGGCTCGTGTTGCAGCAGAGCACCAGGCAGCGTATTCTTCCATGCAGTACCCGTGCTCATGACCCATTGCGGTGGAGACGCGGTCTTCTCCTTGTGAATTCGCTCGTTACGTTATTAACAGGCAGCTAGGACGTGGTCGGGAGTGCTCTTTCCCGGAAACGAATCAGCGACCCTAAGGTTTGGAGTATTCTGACGGAGTTCATCAACCTCTAGGTTGTCTAGTGACCCATTTGGTGAGGCTGCAGTACCTTCATCCTCACCAGCCACCTAGGTAAGTACCACACGAACTCCTTTCAGCTAGCATCTGAGATGGCATCTTCAGCATTGACTTATTGGCGCGGTACCGACATCTTCCTCCGTCGAGGAGCCTAGTGGCTAAGTTGTTGCAGTACTTTTCTGCCAATATCAAGGCAGCTTACCTTATAGTCCCATGATCATCATTCCTGGCTTCATCGTTTCTGTCAGATGGGATAGACGTGAAACCCACTTTCTAGAGAAACTTTTAACTGGTTTACGAGCTGGAGTAAGCTTTTTACCACTCCAAAATTCTCTCAAAACATCGTTTTGCTTCTTGTGTGACCACTACTCATAATGAAATACAGTTTAAATTCAGGAAGAGTTTTACCTCTACTCATTATATCAGCTGACCATCGCAAAGCATTTCCTGACAAATGTCTTCTCATGAAAGAAATTTTCTTGCGTTCTGACCGTGCATTTGGCAAAGCATCTTAAAAAATCATTCCAGAGCTCTAACAGATGAATATGTTTCTCTGGATCAAAACATGAAAACTCACGATATCTGATAAAATCTGCATCAACTGAAGCTGCATGCTTTATGCATGTATTACAAGAGCTAGCAGAGGTTGCTCTATTTTCTGTATTAGTAATACTTGTATTTGGTTCTTCTACTTGTAGTTCTGCTGCCTCCACTCTGTCAGAAAAAGTTTAATCAGCATCCTCACATAATTTCACACAGTCAGATTTTCCTTTCTTAATATTCTTCTGAAGAGTATTTATTTACTTTGTTAGTTACGGCCTCAAACCGATTAGAGAAATGTCTGGATTCAATGCCTATTCTTTCTGACAACCTCCCTTTCATGATCATATGCGTCTTTGGAATCTTTAGAAACATCAGTAATTTCGGTTTTGAAAATACTATGCAATTTAGTCAGTTGTTGCCCTATTTTTACTTCCAGATCACGGAGGTTTGAATCAATTTTATAATTTAATCTTTTTAGTTTTGCGTTCATTCCATCCATTATTTCTTCATTACTAGATTCAATATTACTCCTCGTCTATTTACTACTGGATTCCACATATTGTTAAATTCCTTACGAAGCAGTTAAAATTTAATTACAGTAATAACACCCAATTTGGTGCCTCTGCCTTGCCTTTTAGGACTTCAATCTGTTTTAAAGGAGTTTCTAGCACTCCCTGGCTCGGCTTCATTTCAGAAATATTGAACTCAATTTCATTATCTGATAACTCTATTAATTCTACCTTTTCATTTTTGACTTCAACTTCACTTTCATCACCATTATAAATTGGTTGTAACTTCGCAGTAACATTGAAATTTGCCTCAGATCCTTCTTTTGACAAATCACCTTCATATTTCGGACCATGCATGCTAATTTCAATTTCTAAACCTGAAGACGACATGATTGTTATAGTAGATACACCAAACGGCTGTTTATAATAAGTAATCTTTACTTACAACAGTCTGTTTCGGCTTAATCGCCAGTTTCAAGTACGTCTAGATTGATATGACGTCCATATTGCGTCGTTAGTGGACTGTTTCGTAACTGTCACTGCTTTATCAGGACTGTAAATGGTGTCACGATGTTGAAATTGAATGTTAGTTACGACGAGACAACACTTTGACAGCTCCACTCTTGCGACGCTATATGTTTACTAATTATTTAGATTCAACGTCAGAGACTGGTTCCATCTTAACTTGAACATCATTCTTATCCGTATATTCCATTTTTAATTTCCTATTACCAACAGTTAACAAATATTTTAAGTATTCTTGACTTAGTTGCTTGAGTTCGAAGAGCGATACCGGCGTGGTGTTCCAGGAAACCTTATGCCACGAACTGCGACGTAATGCAAGCAGCAGCAGTTACTATATGGCGGTGAGGATGGCGGCGCGTATCGCCTACTACAGTAGCTCCAGAAGGGAGGCTGGGCACAGGTGAGCGTGCGCTGTAGCTCTCAGGTAACGTGCAGGTCCACTCAGCTCCGAGATGATGCACCGCCTTCATCTAACCTAAGCGCCAATGGTAGCCGCGATGTAGTATCGTCTTCTTACCTCTTACGTCACGTTCAAAGTTACTGTGGCTAACATTCACAGTTTAGTTTCCACACTCGTGAGCAAATCTTAACCCTTAACTCAAGAGGTACGCGCAAAATTTTCGAACTCGCTCTCCAAGGCCAGTTGTGGTGGAATGCTTCTATACTCCCCCTACCCTCCTTAAATTGCCAAGCCTAAGACGATTTGCTGTCGGTTGCGTTATCACCTTCCGTATTTACTATAGACACGTGTTACTGATAGGTGTTGGAGCATCCTAGACCGCGCCTCGTGAACTACGTACCTGTTTCCTTCAGTACAGTACCGTATAGGTTAAAATGTGTTGGCACGAATGTATCATTTTTAACTTTCCCGAGTTTGATTGTTAGTCGGCCTATGGAGGAAGGTGTCAGTGATGCAGATCAAGAAATAAACGAAAAAGACGACCATTTTAGAATAGCCAGTGATCACAGTTATGCCATCGAACAAGAGTATCGTTTAAAGGAAGAATTTCAGGAAAGTTGTGATGGAGATATCTCTGTTTCTTCAGTGAAACACTTAAAGTGTCTGTTAAAATCGAATGTGTTCTGAGTGGTGATAAAAATGTTGTTCCCAGCAGTAAATGTCACTTTGATCGACTTTATTTGGACCTAGAGGGTGGACTTTTTATGCGCAAATTTAAAACCTGGAATTTAGGTTTATTTGAAAATTTAGTTGCTAGAGAGATTGTATAATTTTTCAGAACGTAAAATTCAGTGCCATAACAGTCTGTTTATGTATAGTATTGAAAAGAACCACACAAAATTATGTGCTTTTATGTGACAAATAGTAAAATGCTGCAGGCTTTGTTTAGTGCAATAAAATAAACTAGAAGTATTTACACAACATTTAAATAATTGTAAAAATAAATGATATATAGCATAAATTAAAAATTTCAAATGATTTTTGCCTTAAATGTCGGTTTAAACATAGGGGTCCCAGATAACCCACCTCCTGGTGTACGTTACAGAAAAGTTACCTCGCTAGTTAAGGGTTAACACGGTTCTCGCGCTGATTTCGGCGTATTTCTCGTCGGTATCCTGTTGGTGACTACTGAGTTAACTGTCTTGTAGCGATCACCTTCACTGTTTAGTCTCCCGGCCGATGAACCATATGTGGCACCGCGGGTAATAATCAACTGGTCGGATCTCCACTATGTCTGTGCATGCTTTATGCCTGCATTCGTCATCTTCAAGAGACTGAAAACCATTTTTGCGGTCAGCCAGGAAACGATGGAGAACATATCATAATTTTCGGTCTGCAAGACCACATTACTCTTCGTGCTCACTGAAAGAAAATATTCCTACTTGCTATTTACTCAGTGGGATCAGTTAGTTTGACTACAAATATAAGTTTTTAGTTTTAACTAATTGATATATTCCGTAAAAGTTCAGACACACAAAATATATCTTAGTATTGTTACTAATTGCCGTATCGGAAACAGCACTATTAACAGCGCAGAGGGGCCGGCCGCGGTGGTCTACTGGTTCTAGGCGCTCAGTCCGGAACCGCGGGACTGCTACGGTCGCAGGTTCGAATCCTGCCTCGGGCATGGATGTGTGTGATGTCCTTAGGTTAGTTAGGTTTAATTAGTTCTAAGTTCTAGGCGACTGACGACCACAGAAGTTAAGTCCCATAGTGCTCAGAGCCATAAAAAAAAAAAAATAAAAAAATAAAAAAAAAAAAAAAAAAACAGCGCAGAGGTGACCTCCACGGTTAGTCCCAAGTAATATGGGCTGTCTTCCTGACTTCTGATCACTAAAAGTTACTTTCTCGTCCTATAAGTGAAAAATTATATCGGCACTTGCCACGTACTTTTGTCGATATTACGGGCGGCACACAAACAGGTACTACAGTCAAATCTAAGCGAGTCTGGGCGGTGTACGCTCCTTACGAGTTCACTTCATACTTTTACCGAAAATGCATTAAAGTCTGTCCAGCTCTAACGTCTTCTGAGGCACAACGCAAGCGGGCGTCTGACTAATGTGATGTGGACACTTTGATATTTCGGTGCGAATTATCACACTTGGCAGAGGTAGCACTATCAAAATTGCACCTTTCTCATACACATATTAACTAATAGCTCTATCGCTTTACAATTTATGATCTTATTAATTTTTATGTAAATAGAGTTAAATTTGCTTTAGGTACTGAAAAAGGTTTAGCTCGGCTACATTCACACTTTGACGGCTAGAATTTTTAGATACGTTACGGCACAGAGTAATACGGGTTACAAGTTATAAAATTTTCAACGAAGTTCGCCCACATTGACGTGCGATAGGCTGGTTACGCCACGATTAGTGACGGACCAGGAAGCACGGTGATGCAAGACAGACAGACAGCACAGTCTGTAACACACGCGCTCGCTCGCGCGGCGGGGTGCCACAATACGCGACTAGGGTAAACACTCATAGACCAATTTAACTAGCTGTTAATAGAGAATCAAAGCAAGGGCAGCAGAATAACGAGGCCACATACGGTCATCGCTAGTAAACCACACGCCAGAGAACTACGGAGAGCCCCTCAAATATCGGACCCCCAGCTCAAAGCACGAGAGAACGGTTCAGGTTAATGGGAATGATAGAGGCCGTATCAACGACATTCCGTTCGATGACCACGTTGCTTTAGTAACTGTTCTCTCAGATCAACCAGCGCAGTACCAGCCAGCGTGCAGTCCTGCAGAGCTGAACTCCACTGGCGAACTTCATCATGCTGTGTCATACCGACCACTGCTGATGGGAGGCCTGATGAACTACCAGCATCAGTGCAGTACCAGTACAAGGTGCTGCACTCTCTGAGTGTTGAACGGAAGACGACGACCAGGGTCCCTGATGGACCACCGTCCGGTCCACCTAAGCGCGCCTGGGTACGTGGCCTACCAGGCCGGCAGTACTAAGAGTACTGGGTTCAACACCTGTCACCTACACCACACTGCGGATGGGTTGGTCCAGGGAAGAAGAGGCACGGAGTGGGATCGAGTACACTCCCTCAGCCGGTAGCAGCTGTCCATGCTTTACCAGGCTTGGCTGGGCATCCGTATCGACGCAAGAGGAACGAAGTCCCGCTAGGACGCAGGCGTAAGGACTGGCACAGCGTCCGACAACGCGAGTCTGTCCGTGACCAGGGCAGGAGGCAACTACGGCCAACAGTGCACCACCCTTTGTAAAGGTGTCACAATAGACGATTCACTGAATAATCATGTTTTCTTAGCGCCACCAGTGCTTCCACACGATTCCTGACATCGTGCAGAGGCTTTATCCACTCGGCCCCTCTGTAAATTAGTGTCAGATATGTAGACTCTGCTATTTCCATCTGGAGGTTGGGAATCGAAGGTGCTCCGCCTCAACGCTTCCAGTAGATCACTGTAGCGAGAATCCAGTTTTCGCAACAGCACCTGTAACACGGCGAGCATCATAAAAACTCTTTTCCTGTCCTGGTGTCTACGTCACGGGTAGAGTTTGTAGAAGGCATATGTTGTTGTCATTGTTTTAGTAATATGTGGATGTAGAATGGAGGAAATAGTAGTTCTACGTAATAGTATTTGTAAGTTATGTTCATTAGTATGCGTCAAGCTGGTTTAAGCCATATGACTTGTTGTGTCAGTGACTGAGTCACGTGAAAGTGTTAGAGTTAAGGTGTGCAAGGAGTTTGATCTAGGGTGGTTATGGGATGAGGTGGACAGTAATTCATTGGTATATACGCATTATAATATTAAGTTTGTTGTGTGTTCTGTGTGTAGTGTCACACGGATCTATCACGTATTGTGGTTTAGAAGACAGTAGTAAACTGCACAAGAATGGTGGTGATTAGTGTTTAACGTCCCGTCGACAACGAGGTCATTAGAGACGGAGCGCAAGCTCGGGTTAGGGAAGGATTGGGAAGGAAATCGGCCGTGCCCTTTCAAAGGAACCATCCCGGCATTTGCCTGAAACGATTTAGGGAAATCACGGAAAACCTAAATCAGGATGGCCGGAGACGGGATTGAACCGTCGTCCTCCCGAATGCGAGTCCAGTGTGCTAACCACTGCGCCACCTCGCTCGGTGCACAAGAATGCTAGACACAAGGTCGGTTTCTACCAGTGACGCAATAGCCGAATTAACAGATCTAGAAGAGAATGCACTGCAAGGTGTGCGCCATGAGGGATTAACGGTACAGTTAGAGGCTTTGCAAGCTGCACAAAATTCACAGCCAGGTTCGGGCGCTACAAGATCTTCAGTACGGCAGCGTCTCTTTGCAATTTTTTTCTGTAGCCCACTTGATTACACTTTTCCATGAGAAGATTGCTGAGGATGTCACGGTATTTATTAGTGATGTCTTGGCTACAGCCAGAATGAGTAATTGGTCAGATGAGGTTATGTTACGGATGGCTTATTTACGCCTCGTGGGTGAAGCGAAGACGTTCGTCATGTATCTTGAAACAATTGGTAAGGCAACCTCATTTAAGCAGTTAGCTGAAGGTTTTCGGAAGAGGTATTGTAAACAGAATAGTGCTATGTTTTTTAGAGAACAATTGAGTGGGTTAACTCAGCAAGCAACTGAAACAGTAGAAAATTTTTCGGATCGAATACTTCGGGTGAACGCTCAGACATACGAATTAACTGGAAATTCAGACGCCGATTGTGTTATCCTGTGGGAATCTGAGAACAGGGCTTTAGATGTGTTTTTGAGGGGTATTCTTGCGGAATTTCCACGACGAGTTAGGATGGGAGATCCGGATGATATTGCTGCAGCATTGCGTATTGCCACGCATTTGCAGGAAGTCCGATGCGAGGACTCACAGAGGAACCGTTATTCGTTACTGAAAAAACTTTCTATCGTTGTGGAAACAAGGGACATGTCAGAGCACAATGCAACCAGACACAGAGCTACGGGTGTGGGTATGGCGGAAACAAACGGCGGGACACCTTAAACCGCATCGGCAATGTTTCGTACGTCGGAAAGCATTCCCAGTAAATCAAAATACTGCAGAATTTAAGGCAGAGACGGATTGTTGTTTGATGGGCATTATGAATAATAAGAAGTGTAAGATTTTGGTCGAAACAGGGGCATTTTTTTTTTGTGTAATTGTAGACCTCGTGGGTAGGACAAGATTCGCAATTCCAAGGTATAATTTACGTGGAGTAGGGGACAATGATGTAGTGTTATTAGGGACAACACGACTCGTTTTCCATATTGGAAATACGGAATTCTGTGTGCAAATGGAAGTATTGCCGTCTGTGGGACAAGGTTATTCTCTGATTATTGGACTTGACTTCCAGGATAGGCATCAAGCTAAAATTAATATTTTGCAGCGCACAGTCGAACTTGGCGGAAACTTTTTTCCAATGGTACCACAGCTGTAAATGTTACAATGTCGCAAGGTGCACCGTTAGCTTAGATGTTACCAAATAAATTGAATACATATGCATTCAGGATAGTTATGCATGACAAAATACCTGCTGGTACAAGGAAGTTCCGGCCACTGTGGTCGAGCGGTTCTTGGCGCTTCAGTCTCGAATCACGCGGCCACCACGGCCGCAGGTTCGAATCCTGCCCCGGGCATGAATGTGTGTGATGTCTTTAGGTTAGTTAGGATTAAGTAGTTCTAAGTCTAGGGGACTGATGACCTCAGAAGTTAAGTCCCATGGCGCTTAGAGCTATTTGAACAGGGAAGTAGGTATGAGTAGATGCCAGTGTTCCACAGGAAAGATTATGTGTGGTTGAGCCACTGTAGAACAATGAGACATTGGATGAAATGCATTGTTATATATGGAGGAGTCTTGCGCGCAGAGCAGATGTTAATGGGGAACTGATGATTCCGGTTAGGCCGGGCGCTGTGGACGAGTGATTCTAGGCGCTTCAGTCCGGAACCGCGGTGCTGTTGTGGTAGCAGGCTCGGATCCTGCCTCTAGCATGAATGTGTGTGATGTCCTTAGGTTAGTTAGGTTTAAGCATTTCTGAGACTAGGGGTCTGATGACCTCAGGAGTTAAGTCCCATAGTGCTCAGAGCCATTCATTCCGGTAGCGTGGATTATTTGGGGGCATATGAAGTGGATCTCCCGAAGGCTTTACTTGTAGCGAGCTTAGAGGTACTTGACAAAGAGGATATCGGTGGATCACACGGTGATGGTGGCATCAAACAATCCGTTAATGCAGATGTACTACGGAATAAGGTTAGTCAAATGTTCAAAAGTGTGTGAAATCTTATGGGACTTAAGGTCATCAGTCCCTAAGCTTACAGACTATTTAACCTAAATTATCCTAAGGACAAACACACACACCCATGCCCGAGGGAGGACTTGAACCTCCACCGGGACCAGCCGCACAGTCCATGAACCGTTAGTCACTTGAAGGATGGAGAACAGGAAGGCATGCAAGCTTTATTGTTGCAGTATATTGATTTATTTGATTCGAATGGTGCAGTACCAGTAACACCCATCACACAACATCGTATACCAACAGGCGACAATTCGCCAGTGTATAAGACGCCATATAGGACTGCAAAGCATCTATAACCACTAGTAGACGAGTGCATTGACCAGCTGCTGCGTGATGGTATCATAGAACATAGTGTTAGTGATTGGTCCAGCAATATAGTCGTGGTTGCCAAAAATTCAGTTGAAGGTACAGAAAAATATAGATTTTGTTGCGACTATCGGTTTTTGAATGCACGAACTACAATGGATGCATATCCAGTTCCTAACAGTACAGATACGTTAGACAACCTAGAAAACTGTAAGTATTTTTGAACGATAGACATTCGAGGCGGTTGCCACCAAGTAGAAGTGTTTCCGGATGATAGACAAAAGACTGCATTCACAGCCAATTCAGGACATTACCAATACTGGAGAATGCCGTTTGGTTTGAAGAATGCTCTTGCCACTTTTCAAAGGTTACTGGATGGTGTCCTTTGTGGTTTAAAACCTAAAATTTTTTTTGGTCTACCTGGATGATGTAATAGTACATTCAAAAACAATGAAGGAACATATTAAAAGTTTAAATGTAGTGTTTAGTGGGTTACAAACAGCACGTCTCACTAAGTGTAGACAAATGTCATTTTACACAAGCGCAAGTAACGTATCTTGGTCATATTATTACAAGAGATGGAGACAAAACAGATCCTAGTCTTGCATAAGCCGTATGTGATTTTCCAGCGCTAAAGACTACTCAGCAATTGCCCTATTATCAGGATTTATATTATTACTACCGTAGATTTGCAAAGGGATTTGCTGATATCGCACAAACATTAACCAGGTTGCGTAAGAAAGGAGTTGGTTTCCAATCGTTACTACAGTGTCAAGAGGCTTTCGAGAAACTTAAGAAAATTTTAGTGTTAGGTCCTACGTTTGTGTTTCTTGATCCTGAACGTGAATTCATATTGGCCCGTGACATGTCTAATATGGCGCTGGGATGTGTATTATGTCAAAATATAGCTGGAAATGATCATCCAGTGGCGTATGCTTCCAGGCAGTGAAATAAAATAGAAACAAAGTATTCCACAACAGAGGCGCAAATGTTAGCTGTCATACATTGAATTTCATACTTTTGTTGTTATTTGTATGGCCGGAAATTCAAAGTCGTTATGGACCACGCTTTTCTCAGATGGTTATTCAGGGTAAGGATCCATCAAGCCGATTGGCGAGATGGGCACTGAAATTAAGTGAATTAGATTATGAAGTGATTCATAAATGGTGAGCTTCAAATAAAATTGGTGACGAATTAAGCAGAATGGTTGCAGCTTTACAAGTAATAGGTTTTGATCAGACGGACTTGATAAAGGCACAACTAGCTGACAGAGTGTTCGCATTGTTTCGCACACCGCCACAATTTTAAATTCAAGAAGGGTTGCTATGCAGAACTACAAAGTGCGGACCACACTTTGTCGTTCCCGCAGCGCTGAGACAGGAAGTTTTATGTCAGGCTCACGACCATGTTTTGTCAGGTCACAGAGGTAAACACAATCCAGACCGATGAGTAGCTGAAAGATTCTAGTGGAAGACATGTCGCAGCAATGTAGCCCAATATGTAAAATACTGTGTTCCATGCGCGCAACAGTCGGATTTAAGTCATCAAAAGATTGATTGACAATGACTACCTGAAGCAGATAGACCATTTTATTTTTTAGGATTAGACATTGTAAGAGCTTTTAACAAAACACGTGCTGGGAACCAATATCTTTTAACAATTCTGGACCATTGTTCACATTATTTGGTTATGGTAGCTATTCCTGATGAGAAGGATGGTGTAACATTACATCGGTAATCGTCCGTGTAGCCTTCGAAATCTTTAAGATATAATCTTGTGGGGATGCCCATTACAGTCGGATATACCTTGTATCACGTGAGAGTAGGAGAGTCAAAACAGGTAGTAACCCATGATGGCATCTCAAGTCGAGATTTTTTTGGTGTGAAATCTTTGCTGAGTGATTGACACAGTATACATGTAAATCATTTCTAAATTTTATTAGTTATTTACGGAGTAATGAATTTAATTAAGTACAACATGTTTTAGGATCAATAGGTAATGATTCTTTATGAGATGGATATAAATGTGTTTTGACATAACAGAAGGCAATGCTGCGTTATGCGTGATATTTTTTCCCTTTGAGAAGGATGATACTTTATGAGTTGCTCGAGTGCGCGGACAAATCGTAATCGAGTGCGGGTCATTTGTAATTTTTATGAATGGACATAGAACTGATAATTCACAACCCGGAGTTGGTGTAGAAAATATTCTAGAGAACCCCGGCCAAACTTTGTTACAAACAAATCACGCGCAGACTTTGAAATATCGGTGCGAAGTTTGAGATACACGGTAGGATATCCCGCGTTATAGTCGCGTGAAGGATTAAGTGACACTTACCGTGATTTATTGATATTAACTTAATAATAATTAGCAAAGAATTATCGGAATAGATAGTAACTGTTCTTGATGCTTAAATAGGAGAGGAAACAGAAAACAAAAGAGAGAGAAGGAAGAGAGGGGAGGTCACAATGGTGCAGCAGCAAAGGTGAATAATTGGCTACTGAAGTACGGTATACCTTAAACTGTTATTAGAGACCAGGGCAACAAATTAAGAAGTTGCGACCAGTCCATTTCATCATCGAGCAAACAGGCGAACTGGACGAGTTCACCGTACATTAGCTAAGATGTTGAGCCATCACGCTGACACACAGCATTGAAATTGGGATGTCTGTTTGAATCTAGTCGTCTGTGCCTACAATGTTAAAGTTAGTTCTGGACCGGGTCTCTTGCCGCACGAAGTTGTATATGGTAGGAAAATGCCATCACCTTTCTACGAGCTTCAACATAAACTTGGCCCAAAAGGTGAACCAGTGGAACAATTTGCAATACAGTTAAAAGAAGTTTGGAAAATGGTGAAACGCGCCATTATAAAAGTATTAGAAAAACAAGAGCATATTGGGCAAAGAGAAAGAAAACTACCACTATATGAAATAGGAGAATGAGTACTATTAACTAATCCTTATACTCCAATAGGCAAAATTAAGAAATTTTTGACTTGGTATCAAGGACCGTACCAAGTTGTTGAAATGACTTCACTGGTCAATGTAAAATTGCAGCTACCAACAAGGACTTCGATATTGCACATCAGTCGAGTCAAACCGTTTGAGGGCGTAGTCGACTTATTGCCACAAATCTTTTTAACCAATCCCAAAAGATCAGAAGGACGAAAGAAGCAACTACCTAAGAAGGATATACCTTTTTCACTTAGATCTAGGAGTAAGTAAAGTAGGATTCTCCAATGTAATCCAAGCATCATGATTGTTGTTATTACATTAGTATCATTTTATCTTCTATTATACTGTTTTGTCTTTAGTTAGTTCCTTAAAGGAGGGAGGGGAGTGATGATGTTTACCTTTCTCTCATGTTATATGCTGTGATGCTAGCGAGAAAAATTCTTCTGTGTCTGGCACTGCTGTATTGTTAAAAAGCAGATATAATGCAGAATCAACCATTGCACAATGGTATCCTGTTCGTTGAAAAGCAGATGTCCTACTAACAAGCCACACTTGGATAATTTAGTTTGCATATGATGTTTGGGAAGTGAGAAAAGAAGTAAGAAGATTGCAAAAGGGTTTGTATCATACTGAGAGAGGGGGATAGAGGAGGACTGTTGGAAGTTATGAAAAGTGAGTACCAGGAGTTGAAACTCTCGTAAGAAAAAGTGAGGACTCAGTTGCAACAGGTAACCGAAATTGTACCACGAGCATCAGTACAAAGGAAGCGAGGTTGGTTGGATGCAGGAGGAAAGCTATTAAAAATGGTTTTTGGGGCAGCAGATAAGGAGGATATTGAGAACATCCACAGTAAGATTCAGAGAGTAAATTAGAATTTACCTTAATTCCATTTGTTTCCCTTCCCATAGTTGTAGGTTCAGTTTTGCGATTTTTTAACTCCGAATTCCAGATCTTTACAGTTTTCCTGGAACACAATTAAACAGTAAAAGTGCTAAACCATCACCTTGTCTAACACTAGTTTTTATTTGAAATGGCTGAGATACTTTTTCCATAAATTTGACTTTAGATATTGTACGTGTTAGTGTTTCACGAATTATATTTGCTAATTTTGATTTAACACCAAGTTCTATAATGACCTTATCTATTGTTTCTCTGTCTATACAATCAAATGCTCTCTTGAAATCAATAAATGACACTATTATTGATTTGCTGGTTAACATTCTGTGGCGAATTATTGACTTTAAGTTAAAAAACGTTTCCTACACAGGATCTTCTCTTTCGAAAACCACCCTGATATTCTCCCAGTTGTGTGTCTAATGTATCTACCGCACTCTTCAGGAGAATTTTTGATAAATTTTGTATACCACTGGCAGAACTGACAGTGCTCTGTAATTATTGAATTTTGTTTGTCTCCCTTTTTATGTAGCAGGTGGATTAATGCTGTTTTCCATTCAGTTGGAATATTTTCAGTTTGCCAAATGTTCTCAAATAGCAGCTGTGGATCCTTTATGATTTTTGGTTCTGACCACTTCAATAATTCTGCTACGATGGAGTCTTTAGCACTTGCTTTATTGTCTTTGAATGTTTTGATGACTTTATTAATTTATAGCTCTGTTGGTGGGAAATCTTCCTCTAGATTTTGCGGTGTCACAGGAAATTCTAATTTATCTGTTGGAACTGGACAGTTTAACAGCTTTTCAAAACTTTTGCTAAAATTTCACAATTTTCTTTGTTATTTAATTACATTTTGCCATTTTCATCTTTGAAACAAATACTTCGCGCCTGATATCCTTTAAGTATGCGTTTAAAAGAATTGGAGACCACTGGCCTTATTCTATGTTTACGTCAGAAACAGTAATCATTACTTGTTACGAAAATGGAAGACCTACAGCAATTATGCGATTAGAATGACAAGGTAACGGATTGCCGATAAATGGGACTGGATGATTCATAGTAGAGAGACTGTGTCACCTTACAGCTACCATTACATGTACAACAATAATTAATGTGTCCAGACCGATGTTGTGTTGGCCAGAGAAACGCCCACACAATGTATACCACAAAAACCTAAGTTTTATAAACAACTCGTTGGATTCAACTGTATTACAGTTGATAGGCGACTTGAAAAATTCCGAAAACCAACAAATCTCAGTAAACGAAATAGTTCAGCGTGTGAAACATTATCATGAAAAGCATACGCAGAAGACAGTTATGTACAGTTTTTCAATCATGAACGTAATCTTGGTTCTGATATTTATTTGTGCAAGCTACGTCTGTATGAAATGAAAGATGGTACACTCGAGTGAAATAGCAAAGCACCAAATGCCAGTAAAATTGATAGAACCTAGTAATAAGGTGGAAGCAGAAAACACTTCACTGTAATTAGATAAGCATAGCAGAATCGAATAAGATTCAATATTCCATTGTATCTTAGCGCAGGCAGAAATGTAAATTAATGTTTAAGAATGTATAGGCTAACTAAGAACAATTGAAGCTGAAAATTCGGGTCGAATCTTATCAAAGGGGAGGGATGTGTTACGGCACAGAGTAATACGGGTTCCAAGTTATAGCATTTTTAACGGAGTTCATCCAACTTGATGTGAGATAGGCGAGATAGGCCGGTTACGCCACGATTATTAGCGGACTAAGAAGCACGGTGATGCAAGACAGACGGGCAGCACAGTCTGCAACTCTGCAGTAGCTGTGTGACAGAGAGCACAGGCAGCGGGAAAACAGAGTAGGACAACGACTACGCAAAATAACACGCACGCTCGTTCGCGCGGTGGGATGCCTCAAGAAGCAATAGACACAGCTAGGGAAAACACCCATAGACCAATTTAACTACCTGCTAACAGAGAATTAAAGCAAGGGTAGCAGAATAACGAGGCCGCATACGGTCATCGCTAGTTAACAGCACGTCACAGAACTACGGAGAGCTGTAAATTTCGGAGCTCCACCTCCAAGTAGGGGAGAACGGTTCAGGCCAATGGCAACGATGAAGTCCGTGTCGATGACATTCCGTTCCATGTCGATGTTGCTTTAGTAACTCTTCTCTCAGATCAACCAGCGCAATACCAGTCAGCCTTGGAGTGCCACAGAGCTGAACTCCACTGAAGAACTTCATCATCCTGTGTCACACCAACCACTACTGATGGGAGAGCTGATAAACTACAAGCACCAATGCAGTACCAGATGCTGTGCTCTCTGAGTGTCGGTCGGAAGACGACGACTAGGGCTCCTGGCGGACCACCGTCCGGTACACCTAAGCGCCTCTTGGTGCTGGTCGGCAGTGCCGGGTTCAATACCTGCCGCCTACTCCACACTGCAGATTGCGTGGTCCAGGGAAAAAGAGACACGGAGTGGGATCTAATACACTCCCTCAGTCGGTAGCAGACATCCATGATGGGCTAGGCATCCGTATCGACGCAAGAGGAACGAAGTCCCGCTAGGTCGCAGGCGCAAGGACTGGCGCAGCGTCCGACATCGAGAGTCTGTCACTGACCAGAGCAGGAGGCAGCTACGGCCAACAGCGCACCGCCCTTCGTAAAATTGTCAAAATAAACGATTCACTGAATAATCATGTTTTCTTAGCACCAAGAGCGCTTCCAGACGGTTCCTGACTCCGTGCGGAGGCGTCGTCCACTTGGCACCTCTGTAGGACGGAACCGACAATAGAACATGGCCCCCGGCCTGCTTCTTTAAGATTCCTTGTAACCACTGTTAGTTACAATCCAGTCATGAAAACTGGCACATCTATGTAATAGCATGAATGTAATCGAGTACTGTAATTAGGAATTTCTACTACAAATGAAAATGATACTTAATGTACAATGAAAAGCGATGACTTCAATCCAAATTTGGTTTTTAGTAAATAACCTAGAATTTAACAGAGAGAGCTTATTGGTATCACATATTAGTAACTGAGCTAATTACGAATTTTCAGCTTTCCTAGTCTAATATTTAGCGGCTCGACCTTTTCATAAAAACGCAGATTTTTAACCAAATTATTGCTATGATCATGTTGAGACTTGCAACGTTTTAGTTATGAGATACATTTGCCCGTTCTGGGCAATTTTTGGGTTTCTAGTTTTACTATTTCACGTCATTTATTTTATTCTTAAGAGCGTATATTTTTCCTAACATCTTCATCTGATTAATCAGACAGTTAACAGTGTTAATATTAACGTAATTAAAATATACTGACGAAATTTTGAATAGTTATTTTAATATTTAATTTCACTCTTAGATTGTTTTGCAATCCTCTGTATGTTTATCACAGCCGCGTTATGAGGCGTAGCGCCAGTAGTACTGAACGAGAGTAAGTTCCGCATCTGCACGTTTTCAACGATACAGGGCTTGTTTCGCCTCAATTGAAATTGCCACTATCATACTTCGAAGAATCAACGCATTTTATATCGACGACAATAGCTGCTAGGGCAGTGAAAATTATTTCCTTTTGGTATTCTTACTTACTTTATAAAACATTTATATAATAGTATTAATATCCGGACGGTTAAATATCGTTTATGTCTTCTGACACTGATAGAGCATTATGTTACTTAAATACAGTCTAATTTTCGTGTCAGCTACTGAAGCCAGCCTGTTTTAACTATCGCACATCTGCGCTATCAGTTGGTCCATTTCTCGCTAGACCGCACTGTTATGTTCTACGCGTTACGCTCATGTTAGCAGTTCATATTTCAGGCGGTTGCATTTCACGCTCTGACTTTCTCCCATTATTTTCCCCCACAACGTGTGACGTGCCTAGCGTTCAGGGTACTGATGTCGTACACAATTTGTATACGGCGCGAAAATACGTGCAGTCGTCCAAGTCATATCGCCACACATGAAAGAAGCAAAAAATAGTGAATTGTCAGTCGTCTTCGTCAGAAGACGGTCCGTCTATTGTCATCTCTATCAGCTACCTATAAAGAACCTCCCATATAAAACCAATAGAAATCCTACCGTTTTCTACTGTTCCTCTTAAAAATGTAATATCGCAACTATACATATCAGTATACATAGATATCACACGTATGTATCTTGTCATATACAAGCATACTATGTATTATTAATACTTAGAAAAATGACCTAATTATCTGAGTATGACCTTGGAGTGCTATATTCTTGATTTTACGAACAAGGATACAATGTAGTTATTAAATAAGATAAAACAGTAAGAGTTACGGAATACAGAAGAGTGTAAGGGGAGGGAATGGCTTTGGAGAAACGGAAGAAGAAATACCAAATCCATGAACTCGGACTTCCAAGGGACTTTGCTAACTGTGCAAGTTCTCCTGGGGGTATATATTTCTTAACCGCATCAACATTGGATAGTCTCTTTTTCCTGACCTGTATGTGGATCAGCATTAGTATTGGGGGGTAGCTACTAATGCCAGTAACCGTATATTCTCATTGCTAATTGTACTCGGCATATTAGGCCTACTGGTGAGGCGACAGAAATTAGTCTCTCTTTTCTTTACAAAGGCATTCGGAAATCATCTATTGCATTTGTCATCCTTGCTTTGATTAGCATCGTTAACGTTTTCATTACGTTCCTTGTTGAGGGTATCTAATCCATCTACAAAAGTGAGTTAATCATTGACAGGTGACCAGCCTCTATTCCAAATTTGTGTACGTAAGTAATGTGGCAGTCGACGTCTTAACACTTTTGGTAAGTGTGATGCCTCTAATGGGTTACCTAAATATTTTGATCTCGCCATGTACTTCTTATAACTACCCCAAGAACTATTGTAATGCTTTTCGTCAAGTTATTCGAGTATTAACTTTTATTGTCTGATGAGAGACAAATATTTCCTCTGAAAACGTTTATGAAAATCCTCACTGGACTTGAAACCTTCTGAATGGGCATTTCCCCATTCTGCTTCATTACCTGCCATATAACTAAGCATCAAATCTATCTTTCTGTGCTCCTCCCACCTTTTAGATAATGATCTAGAGAACACCCTTAAAACTGTACTGGATGCACTTCCCCATCCGGTTTGAACTTCGGAAACTGTTTAGAAAAATTTATTCCATTTCCCATTCGAATGTCCTCAAAAAACTCACCAGGTATACCAACATAGTTCTAATTTCTCTTTTTGTAGCTTCTAAGGCATCCAAAATTTTATGTATATCCTTTCTATGGTCTACATTATCTCCCAAAGAATTGGTTTTAATTCTCGTAGATTCAACCGTATCCTGTACTTTTTGTTGTACAAACTCCTGCATTCTCTTCTCAGGCAAGTTAATGCTGTTTGGGAACTCAAAGCTTTATTCGAAAATTTTCCCTTGTTTAATATTTCAACCTACTTTAATGAATCTGAGATTGGTTTGTCAAAGGTTTGTACTTTATTATGAACTTATTTCAAATGCTCTTATAATTCGTTCCTCTCACACTGTGCAATAACGTCTGTTTGTACTCCACTAAGCAAATCATTTAATTCTTCGTCTATAACAGTAATTTTACTGCCGTGTACGTTAACCGTAGAAATTCTCTTCGAACTTTTCTGCCTGCGATTTCATCGCTGCCATCTCTGGAGATGCTGACTTTTGGTCGATACTTTGTTCTAGATTCATAAGAGCAGCATCTCCTTGAACCATAATGGTAGCTTCCAGTTCTGCTTTCATATCACCCCACGTTCTGTAAGGGCTTCCTGTGAGTTTCTTAACGAGTGTCCTAATTTCTTGTTAAATGCTTTAATGTTTACCTCATAAATGACCTAAACCATTACGGTGTCACAGCTGCTATTTTTCTGGTCCACACAGGCATACATTACTAATTAAATTCCCAGCCAATTAGTTAAGCTAGGTTTTTACTGAGTTTCTTCACTCGCAAACGCCGGTAACTACTCTCGGTGGTTCCGATACACACAACGATAAAAAACAAAAAAAACAAAAAAAGCGTGCCAAACGGACAAAATCACAACTCACTCGGTGTGTAGAACAGCGTCTGCTATCCCGCCGTTACTGTTCCTCGTCAGTCCCGCCGCAAACTCTGCCTTGCCGTAATCGATAAGTACGTGCGATGCGTTGTAACTCTTGCCTTACTGCTTTCACCAAGAACCTCTGTTAGCCAGACCTCAAGTAGAGCTTCATTTACCCACTGTGCGCGAAATGCCTGTTGATACTGAGGAGACATTTATTACACATGAAAACTTTCTATATATATATATATATATATATATATATATATATATATATATATATATATATATATATACCGAAAAAATAAATACAAATCTCAGCCGTTGTTGTCAACTCTTCGAAGTACGCACACCACAAAAAAACTCACGTTATCCAGTTATTGATTGCTCCGGTCATGCATGCATCGATGTATCTGATTCTCTATACATGGAGTGCATAGGGGCCTAAAGATGGCATTGATGAGAAGCCGAAACTGGTCGTCTAAATAAAATAACAACTTCTGGAAACTTACGAATATCTCATGATTCATATGGATGTCTGGATCAACGGAGGTGTCTATAAGTTGTCTATGCTATGTAGATCTTCGGCTTCCTACTTTGTTATCGGAACATGTCGCTGCACTTTGCGCCGCCTGTCTTGTGTTCACGACTTCTAGTAACTCTAGTGACGTAACTGCTGTAGCACTATAGTAGCGCGACGAACTCGTGTTGTACGTGTCAACTGAAAAATGAATAGCATAACGGGTGTGTTTGATCGTGAACGGGACGCGGACGATCATCGCTTCGTTTGTGGCCCGGCGGTAGACATCCGGCGCTTAGTCCAGCGAGTTCTAGTCCCTTCAAAAGTGCCACTTCTGACCGAATTACATCGCAAACGATGTTGCTCCCGCATAACGTGCACTACCCGTAGACGGAGACCCATTCTGTGAATTGCTGTGTGGCCTTACGGTGCGATAATTTTTTGCCACCGAGTATTTTCAGTTTCTGGACTTGCGCCAACGAACGACATTGCGGAGCGCATTTCCAACTCTGGACTGCTTTCTACAACTTGCAACGTAGCTCGAATGTCCCTGCAATGAGATGTTGATCTGATGCACTGTTTTTGATTTTATGATCCCCTCAAGGCATCAAGGTACTCTCTTTTTATTTCTAGAAGATTTACACAGATTTCGGATTTCTTCGCGGCTACTGGTGGCTTTCATGGACTTCACTCCACAGGGAAAAATCTTTTTCTGTTGTTACATGTATTTGATACCCTCTCCCAAGTTTCCTTTCCTCCTTTCTTGCTCGTAGTTTAGGTAGAACTGCTGAGATAGGCGTTATTAGGGGACAACGCGTGAAGCGGAGTACATACTTTTTAGGGTGAAAGTGGCGTTGGCAAATAGACCCCTTTCTGCAGGTTCCTTTACAGTCAGGAAAGTGAGTGAGGAAAGAAACACCGACTAAGCTGTTAGTTTCACAAGCGCAAGATCTTTGCACCGATTCTCACTGCTGGTAGTAATTTGTATCACAGCTGGTGACTTTCTGCACGCACTTGTGTGTTCCACAAATAACATCCCCACCCCGTTACGTCCCTCCTCGACGTTGGGACAAAACCCTTCTTCCCGCTTTCTCTGCACCTGACACTCCATTCAGGTGAAAGTGTAACTTAGCACCGAAAACTTTTACCAGACTTCTCTCGACATATATGGAGCGAAACTCTAACAACTGAGATCACTAAAATTTGAAATAAAAGGAAAACGGATTAAACAACATAGTAATTACCAAAATTTGAACCATTTCAATGCGTTAGACTTTCGAATCACCCGGAGTTTCATTTTTAGTGACGTAAGAACAGTACATCCATAGGCGCCAGCAGGTGGAGCAAAGACTGGCATTTCCTCCCACTTTGGTTCAGGAGTACAGTTTTTTTCATATATTGAGAGGATAACCATCAATTCTATGTGATATAATAAGTGTTTTGTGTCACATAAGTGTTTCAATTCTTATGACATGACATGCATCGAAACTAACCAACTCATTTATGTATTACATTGGAAATTAAAAGTCATGCATCCTCCCCCCCCCCCCCCCCCACACACACACACACAGGGAGAGATTTCTGTGGATGTCCCTGAGTAAACATAATACACAAGTTGGAAGCATGTCATAACAACACCCGGTGCTGTGTCATAGGGTCACTGACCAATTACCGAGCGTGCATTTGTTTACATGAGGGTTAAACGACGGATAGAATCCGTGGATGTTTTAAAACGTTTTGTCGCACATATGGTAAGATAGAAGTTCCAGTACTTAATGTGACCGAGATTATGTTGTTTCCCCAGTTTATCTGAAATGATATAGCACGTTAAATTATTTTTATTTATATTTTGAAAGAGTGAAGTCTTATTAAATAATTGCGTTAATTTAATCATGATAATATTCCACGAGAATAAATGATAAATACAAAATATTAGCCATTAAGTATAATGTTAGTGCTTACCACTTAAATAAATGATAAATATTCTGCCTATAGTCGCATTTTAAATGCATTTAAAGTACTACTGCAGAACATAGACTATTTGGGGGAGGGGGGGGGGGTGAAATTGTAAGAGAGGAAATGTGACTTCATATGTACCGTAATGAAAGCGTCATAAACGAAGCAATTACAGGGACATAATTACCATGATCAGAGGGCCTGTGTGGTGGAAGGGGTAGGCCACAAATTCATACTATTTTGGCAGATCTAAATATGTAATTTTGCTTTATATTGGTGTTTTATTTAGGTAATAGTTCAAAAGAACTACTAATCGTTTCCCTGATGTGACACCTACAAATTATACCTTAAAACGCAGTTCTGAAAGCATTTTCAAGTTACGTTCAATTGAAAAATGAAACTATTGAATCCGGCAAAATCACGTAAATCAAGATAGCTTTAAAATTGGGGTAATTACAGCTAAAATAGCTATATATATGATTGCTTGACACTTTGTACAGTGAACGCTTTTTTAAAGAAACGGCGTTAAAATTGTTAAAATGAAACTGAATGATATGTCCAATGGTCGGCTGTAGCTGTATTTGTTCAGGTCACTTATAAACTTACACAACCGGTTTCGCAACTTTTGAGTTGTATCTTCTGGTGCTAATATAAATGTTATGTCATAGGTTACAGAATGCCTATATGTCACACTCGGCGTAGCTAGGCAGAAAATACAGCACTCGTCAGCTGATAAAAAAACATTATCAATTGATAAAAAAGACCGTCGTCAATGTTGAAAGTCATGTCTGTGTTAAGTCGCGAGCTGTACGCTTTTCCGATTAAAATATGGTCTTGTCTGACTATTTCAACAACAAAATGCGCTCATTTGACAATTAAATTAATTAAAGCGCAAAAAACATCAAAATATAAGTGTAAGTCATAAAAACATAACTCGTCAAATCCCAGTCGCGCCCTTCTGTTTGCTCAGTGTAGCTAATCAATCAGTGAAATAACAATCTACGGACCGCCATACTAGCAGTAGTGTCTTTACAGTTAATAGGCTAGTACTAACCAGTCTGAGGAACTTTTAAATATTTAATTCTACGTAATTTCTCAGTTTTTCGGATTACACATTAGAAAACGCATATTCTAGAAGATTACCTTACCTAGACTACCTTCATTCTTCTACTTTTAGCCCAAAGACTATAATAGTCCATTGAGCGAAAAAATTTGCGTAGTAGCAAATTTTTGTTCAGTGGAAGGAAGGAGTGTCATCGACAACATACCAAAAATACTGATCGATGTAGTGGTGAGCATGGGGGTGAGGGAGGGGAAGAGGGCTGTAAACGTCACTTTTTAAAGTTTTTATTAAATATCTGGAAAACTGCGACATATAGCGAAAACATTTACCAGTTAAAAATTACACTACATTAAATTTCCTCCAAGGAGAGTCTTATTCATTTTTTCCTCTGGACTAATAGTTTCCGTTTTGCAGGAAATGGAAAAATTATTTAAAATAGTATTTCAACAATATACCTATTACTTGAACTGCCAATGAAAGAGCATCAATAAACAGTAGAATATCAAAAGTACAGCGTATCCAATGTACAAAAAACGATCTCTTCCAATAATCCGTTGTTAAACTGGAAGCAACGTATGCAGGTAAAACATTATTTAAACTAAACACTCAAGCAACAACTGAAAAATAGCAGCACGGAAGTGTTGCATTTTTGGCCACATTTCTTGATTACCGAATACTAGACTCCTGAAACAACTTTTTGACTACTTTCGGAACAGTAAGACAAAAAACAACTGGTCTGAAGACGTACAAATGGACGTAAATGAAATGAACATTAACAAACATCAAATTAACACAGAGAAGAGAAGATTTTGCTGAAGAACAAATAGATACGACCGAAATTCAAAACACCTCAAACGAAGAAGTACGCCATACATGCAGAAAAATGGGTCACCAGATCACTTCGAATGAAGAAGTTTTGCGAAAGTAAGAAATTGTTGACTGCTAAGATCTAAATTTATTCATTGTAGACTCTGTTGTATAACGTTTGATTTTAGTGCTCCAATGCGGGCGTAAAATATGTCAGTAGACGAATACTGATGTTTATTGTCAAATAATCTGTGTTACGCAAAAATGTTACATGTGTGTAGCACATGTAAGTGCAGTAGGACCGTACTGAAGGATAAATTCTGCTGGGTCTGTAACAGGGTAGAAAGATACGGGTGGCGGTTAGAAGCATGCGGGGAGATAGGACACGGGACTGTGGTCTTGCATTTCCCTCCTTCATAGGTCTGCAAAGGTAAGAGCGAGCACTTATTTCCCCATTGCCTCTACCGCACCACGTAAAAAGGTACAAAAAGCTCGATCTTACTTTTGCAGACTTATGAAAGAGGGGAGTGCATGACTGCAATCCGACCTTCTCTCACGTTCCTATCCTCTGTCCTCGGTTCTCCGCCCTTTCATACCGACAGAACACAATTTACCTCCTAATACGGTTCTACTGCATTTAGATGTACAAACATTTAATATTTGTTTTTAAGCCACATTATTTAACAATGTACGTGGTTTTTTCAAAAAATTCCACAACTTTACCCACAAAATTTTTCCACGCTTACCTTTTACTTATTGTGCATGGTCTCCTTCGAAATACCCTCCTCCACAATTGATACACAGTTCCCAACGCCGTTTCCATATCCGGAAGTAGACTTGGTGCGCCTCTTGCTGGACCGCGTGCAGTGCCGTCTGCTTATTATTTTTTTAAATCTCGTCTACCGGTGCAAATCTTCGTCCTATCAAAGGGGTTTTCAACTTTGGAAATAAAAAAAAAAAGTCTGCAGGGACCAGGCCTGGAAAGTACGGACGTTGAGGAAGCACAGTGACTTCGTTTCTTGTTCTATAGTCACGTGCCGACAGGGATGAATGTGCGGGTAGTTTATCGTGATGCAAGAGCGATGAATTGTTTCGCCACATTTCAGACCTTTTCCTTCTCACATTTTTTCCGCAGGCGTTGCAACACGTCCCGATAATACCATCGATTAACAATTTGTCCCATGGCACGAATTCATGATGAATTTGTCCTTTAAAGTGAGAGAAAACCATCAGCACGGCTTTGACATTTAACTTGATCTGACGAGGGTTTTTTTGGTCTTGTAAAACCTTTGCTGAGAAATTACGAAGATTGAACTTGGGTCTTAACATCATAGCCGTAGACCCAGGTTCCATCACCAGTTATCAGTCTCTTAAGGAACATCTCGTTCTCACATGCGCGATACAAAAGATTGCGAGGCGAAGGTTTTTCTGGTCTTGACTCATGAGCCTTGGGACGAACTTGACCGCAACATGATGCATTCCAAGATGCTGTGTCAGGATTTCATGACATGACCCGACTGAAATGTTACATTCTTCTGCAGTGTCTGGACAGTCAGTCTTTGATTGGTAAGGACAATTTCATTGACGGTCCTAACATGAGCGTTGTCGCTACACGTCCGGCCATTTTTAAACCGTGTGAACCATGTGTAACGCTGAGCACGGTTTAACCACTCATTACCGTAGGCTTCCTGCACGATTTGGTGTGTCTCTGTAACTCTGCCATCTCGAAATTCGCAAACTGTGCGACACAATGTTGTAGTCAATACAGGACTGAACGAAGTTAACAGACATACTGTAAAACAATGAAACTTTCCGGAGTTACATCTTGAACACAGGAGTGTGCAGGGATGCCAACCGCATTTCGCTCAAATGCACCATTGGCGCGAAATTATGTTTCTAAATTTTTTGAACAGACCTCGTACATTAAATATATCCCATAAGCACTATTTTTAATTATCTGCGATTCTTCCATCCCCTACAACACGAAAAACAATAGTCCTAGAGAAGAAATGAATAGAAACTTTTTTGTAGGATAAGTAATGTACCTCAATTTTGTACTGGGAAGAACTTTCACTAGATGCCGCTGTTATATGCAAGAAAAACGTAGAAAAGCCATCTTTACACGCCATCTCACCTTCAAGTTCACAGCCCCCTGTCAGGACTCGTTGTTCATGACCCTCCCTCTACCACTGTACAAAAAATGGCCTCCGCACGAGTATTTTCCTTAATTTTCCTTCTTTCCCTTCTTTAATACACACAGTATTAATGATATGTTTACCCATACAATGTCATAACATTCCAACATTGGATATTTGGCATGTTTATTGGCTCTTTCTAGGAACTATCATGGAGACAACCGCTTAAAAAATACCTTTGCAGGCATCAGTTGAGTCATTTCTTCAAAGTAAAGTAGCGAACTGGAATCAGTCTGATGTAGTCAGCTCAGAAGGTAGGTATGACTCTATTACCGTTTCCCCATTTTAAACTCATTCTGTGGAAACTTAAGTTTCTGCTTCCCAAAGAAATAGCTTAAGCCGTTTTAACTGATTTGAAACATCTGAAGTGGACTGTCGCATAATATGCAGTTTATGGATGATAAATACTGGGGAATCACGGAGCGATTTACATCTCCATCAAAAGTGTCAAAGTTTTTCTGCTACAATGTTTCTGCAATGCTTTCATCTCCATTCATTTGTATCAGAAATGTCAGCAGACTTTTGTTCCAAGTCTAAACGTTGAAACAGTTTCATCCACTGGTATTTTGAGATACTGGGCTGTATAAACATGTTGTACTTGAACAGTGTTGGAATTTTGTGACATTGTATGGGTAAAACAATCGTAAATACTTTCTATTAACTAGTCCAGTCAACGAGGGAAAATTGGGAAAATACTCGTGTAGTAGTAAATATTTGTACAGTGGTAGCGGGAGTGTCATGAACAACGAGCCAAGAGTCCTGACAGGTGGGCTGTGAGCGTGGGGATAGGACGGCGTGTGAAGGTGGCTTTTCTACGTTTTACTTGGATATCTCTAAAACGGCGGCATCTGGCGAAAATTTTTCCAAGTATGAAACTGAAGTACATCAAAATACCTACAAAAAAGATTCTATTTATTTTTTCTCTAGGACTAATGTTCCTCGTGTTGTAGAAGATAGAAAAGGAGGAGAAGAAAAAATTATCTACCTGTCAACCAACTAGATGGACTTCATATTACAAAAATAACCAGCAACAAGGAAATAATAATCTTCAAATCCCTTTAGGTGGGAATAATTACTTTTTCTCGTGAGCACGCCAGTAAGATTAAGCAGATCAGCGGGAAAGGAGCTAAACTGGCCACTCTTTGCCTCGCTTCGCCCTTCTCTTCCACCCACGTGACAGCGCGCTCACGACCTGTTGTGGCGCCGCCTTTCCACCTCAGTGCTCGACAACAGCCGTCAAGCGGCGGCGGTGGGAGTAACTGACTGTGGTGCCACGTGGAACGGTCGCGTCTCTTGCACTCGTATCGGAGTCCTTCGACGGTACTGTACGAATCGCCCGTCGTTGCTCTGTGCTTCTACAATCGACGTTCCGCGCTTCTGAACCGAAAACCGAAAATCCTGTACCGGAACGCAGCGGAAATAAGTCATACGCAGACAAACAGTGATAAAAAGCCGAAAGGGGCAGATTTTCCGTAATAATTAATTGTTCAGGGCTTTTTTTCCTCCAACCACGATGACGAACAGCGCTACGCATACCATTATAAAGTGAGTAATCTTCAGTTTCTTGTGATTTCTCTTACTGCATAGCAAAACTAACACCAACGCGCTGTTCGATTTCTACATAACGCTTTCCGTACATTATTTTAGACAACAGCTAAACGTGAAATAATTTCATAAAGTTTTTTCTTTAATTCTGTTTTTATATTGCTATAATAGAGATGGATTCGTAACTTACCAATGATCTTGACAGCTTAGATTTGGAAAATTTTATTTATAATTTTTTTTGTATAGATCAGTGTTTCTTGGCTATACATCAAAATGTTGTGAACTACATATGACAACATGTGAACTAAGCAGGAAATTACAAGCAAAGTAATGTTAAAAGTCGTCACAGGCTGTTTATAGTGACGGCATGTCTCCATTTGACCGGTATGCAAAATCTACATTTGTCCGTATGTGTCAGAAGTGAAGTTCATTTATTCAGAAAATGAAAGATTACTTTTTCACGCAGGCCATACAGCCATCTGTTTTTGTTGTTGTGGTCTTCAGTCCTGAGACTGGTTTGATGCAGCTCTCCATGCTACTCTATCCTGTGCAAGCTTCTTCATCTCCCAGTACCTACTGCAACCTACATCCTTCTGAATCTGCTTAGTGTATTCATCGCTTTGTCTCCCCCTACCATTTTTACCCTCCACGCTGCCCTCCAATACTAAATTGGTGATCCCTTGATGCCTCAGAACATGTCCTACCAACCGATCCCTTCTTCTGGTCAAGTTGTGCCACAAACTCCTCTTCTCCCCAATCCTATTCAGTACGTCCTCATTAGTTATGTGATCTACCCATCTAATCTACAGCATTCTTCTGTAGCACCACATTGCGAAAGCTTCTATTCTCTTCCTGTCCAAACTAGTTACCGTCCATGTTTCATTTCCATACATGGCTACACTCCATACAAATACTTTCAGAAACGACTTCCTGACACTTACATCTATACTCGATGTTAACAAATTTTTCTTCAGAAACGCTTTCCTTGCCATTGCCAGTCTACATTTTATATCGTCTCTACTTCGACCATCATCAGTTATTGTGCTCCCCAAATAGCAAAACTCCTTTACTACTTTAAGTGTCTCATTTCCTAATCTAATACCCTCAACATCACCCGACTTAATTCGAGTACATTCCATTATCCTCGTTTTGCTTTTGTTGATGTTCATCTTATATCCTCCATTCAAGACACGATCCATTCCGTTCAACTGCTCTTCCAAATCCTTTGCTGTCTCTGACAGAATTACAATGTCATCGGCGAACCTCAAAGTTTTTATTTCTTCTCCATGGATTTTAATACCTACTCCGAATTTTTCTTTTGTTTCCTTTACTGCTTGCTCAATATACAGATTGAATAACATCGGGGAGAGGCTACAACCCTGTCTTACTCCCTTCCCAACCACTGCTTCCCTTTCATGTCCCTCGACTCTTATAACTGCCATCTGGTTTCTGTACAAATTGTAAATAGCATTTCGCTCCCTGTATTTTACCCCTGCCACCTTTAGAATTTGAAAGAGAGTATTCCAATTAACATTGTCAAAAGCTTTCTCTAAGTCTACAAATGCTAGAAACGTAGGTTTGCCTTTCCTTAATCTTTCTTCTAAGATAAGTCGTAAGGTCAGTATTGCCTCACGTGTTCCAGTATTTCTACGGAATCCAAAGTGATCTTCCCCGAGGTCGGCTTCTACTAGTTTTTCCATTCGTCTGTAAAGAATTCGCGTTAGTATTTTGCAGCCGTGGCTTATTAAACTGATAGTTCGGTAATTTTCACATCTGTCAACACCTGCTTTCTTTGGTATTGGAATTATTATATTCTTCTTGAAGTCTGAGGGTATTTCGCCTGTTTCATACATCTTGCTCACCAGATGGTAGAGTTTTGTCAGGACTGGCTCTCCCAAGGCCGCCAGTAGTTCCAATGGAATGTTGTTTACTCCGGGGGCCTTGTTTCGATTCAGGTCATTCAGTGCTCTGTTAAACTCTTCACGCAGTATCGTATCTCCCATTTCATATTCATCTACATCCTCTTCCATTTCCATAATATTGTCCTCAAGTACATCGCCCTTGTATAGGCCCTCTATATACTCCTTCCACCTTTCTGCTTTTCCTTCTTTGCTTAGAACTGGGTTTCCATCTGAGCTCTTGATATTCTTGCAAGTGGTTCTCTTTTCTCCAAAGGTATCTTCACTTTTCATGTAGGCAGTATCTATCTTACCCCTAGTAAGATAAGCCTCTACATCCTTAAATTTGTCCTCTAGCCATCCCTGCTTAGCCATTTTGTACTTCCTGTCGATCTCATTTTTGAGACGTTTGTATTCCTTTTTGCCTGCTTCATTTACTGCATTTTTATATTTTCTCCTTTCATCAATTAAATTCAATATTTCTTCTGTTACCCAAGGATTTCTACTAGCCCTCGTCTTTTTACCTATTTGATCCTCTGCTGCCTTCACTACTTCATCCCTCAAAGCTACCCATTCTTCTTCTACTGTATTTCTTTCCCCCATTCCTGTCAATTGTTCCCTTATGCTCTCCCTGAAACTCTGTACAACCTCTGGTTCTTTCAGTTTATCCAGGTCCCATCTCCTTAAATTCCCACCTTTTTGCAGTTTCTTCAGTTTTAATCTACAGGTCATAACCAATAGATTGTGGTCAGAGTCCACATCTGCCCCTGGAAATGTCTTACAATTTAAAACCTGGTTCCTAAATCTCTGTCTTACCATTATATAATCTATCTGATACCTTTTAGTATCTCCAGGGTTCTTCCGTGTATACAACCTTCTTTCATGATTCTTAAACCAAGTGTTAGCTATGATTAAGTTGTGCTCTGTGCAAAATTCTACCAGGCGGCTTCCTCTTTCATTTCTTAGTCCCAATCCATATTCACCTACTACGTTTCCTTCTCTCCCTTTTCCTACAGTCGAATTCCAGTCACCCATGACTATTAAATTTTCGTCTCCCTTCACTATCTGAATAATTTCTTTTATTTCATCATACATTTCTTCAATTTCTTCGTCATCTGCAGAGCTAGTTGGCATATAAACTTGTACTACTGTAGTAGGTGTGGGCTTCGTATCTATCTTGGCCACAATAATGCGTTCACTGTACTGTTTGTAGTAGCTTACCCTCATTCCTATTTTCCTATTCATTATTAAACCTACTCCTGCATTACCCCTATTTGACTTTGTGTTTATAACCCTGTATTCACCTGACCAGAAGTCTTGTTCCTCCTGCCACCGAACTTCACTAATTCCCACTATATCTAACTGTAACTTATCCATTTTCCTTTTCAAATTTTCTAACCTACCTGCCCGATTAAGGGACCTGACATTCCACGCTCCGATCCGTAGATCGCCAGTTTTCTTTCTCCTGATAACGACATCCTCCTGAGTAGTCCCCGCCCGGAGATCCGAATGGGGGACTATTTTACCTCCGGAATATTTTACCCAAGAGGACGCCATCATTTAATCATACAATAAAGCTGCATGCCCTCGGGAAAAATTACGGCCGTAGTGTCCCCTTGCTTTCAGCCGTTCGCAGTACCAGCACAGGCCGTTTTGGTTATTGTTACAAGGCCAGATCAGTCAATCGTCCAGACTGTTGCCCTTGCAACTGCTGAAAAGGCTGCTGCCCCTCTTCAGGAACCACACGTTTGTCTGGCCTCTCAACAGATACCCCTCCGTTGTGGTTGTACCTACGGTACGGCTATCTGTATCGCTGAGGCACGCAAGCCTCCCCACCAACGGCAAGGTCCATGGTTATGAGTTGTAAAAATTCTTAAGAGTTTTCCGGGTTATTCTGTGTGAAATTAAACCATAAAAACGTGAATTTTAACTTTAGTCATTTAGAGTTTTGTAGCTTTTTGTCACTTTATTCTGCCTATAAAAAGATGGTAGAATCCTAAACTAAAGGACTTTAACAATCTCATTTTTGAGTGATTACAATTTAAATTTTCGAAAACGGTCGGATTTTCGTTACATTTTCAAACCCTAAAATAGCAAATTCTCAAAAAGTGCTTGATTTATAGATTAGAAATTTGTATCGTTTTGTTCAGTTTCTTATAAGTTTGAAATAATCTGATACGTCACCATACTCATGCAAATATTAAATGTTCCCAAACCGAATTTTTTAAATTACTTATAATTTCATAACTCAAAAGTTTCCGGTTGAGTAAATTAATATCAGTCTTACACTTTTTGTTTATGTGTGTGCCAAATTTCATGATGGAATTACAATGGGAACATACTGAAATACATTTAGTTTTCCTGCAGTTCGCTTTGGCAGAAGTTCACAAGCTGATTCAAAAAAACGAAGTTAAAAGGAATTCTTCGAGTACTAATTAAGCGCATTTTGGTTCATCACTTTTCACAATGTAGTAAACTATGAAACATAACAAATAACAGAAATAACAGTAACATTAAATAATATTAATCATAAGTAATATTAACATTAATAATAACCATATCAGCAGAGGAGATTATGCCAGATTTTTCACATCTAACACATCAAAAACGAGATGGCCCTGTATAATACGAAACTGCGTTTTTAAAAACTTTGTTATTGTTTTTTAAATAGCTGCGTCATTTGGTAATTACTTCTTAACTATTAAAATTTACGTTCGTAGGTAATTTTTGTTAAAAAAATTTGTATAAAGACTTTCTTCATGTTCGGCGACCAACAAAACTCTTGTACTACTTATGTAACCAATCGTCGATACTTGTATTAATGCCACTTTATTTATATTTATTGAAATTATAGAAATGGCTCGATGAGGACAGAATCAGTCGACATGTGACGACATAAAATGATATTAATTAGCCTCCTAGACGCCAACATAATGGAATTTCTGTGGCAGAGATGGAGTCGAATTATCTGGTTTTCGTGAGATTCCTTTCTCCCAGGGGTGCTAGTCTATTCGCACGTAATCCGCGGCAGAACTCTGCCGGTAGTGTGCGGAAATCATTGATGGGTACATCAGTGCCTGTGAAAGTCCGAGTCATGCTCGGAAGAATGTTCAGATGGCTTGCGACTGCTCAAGATAAGCGCTAAATCCGGGTTCGGGTACCGGCTAGGAACAAATTTCCATTAGTCACCACGTGCTCAGTTCAGATAGTGCTCTGTTGCTTGTTATCACTGATTATTCAGTGCGACTAGCCTGAAATACAAAATTCGAGCCGGCCGTTGTGGCCGAGCCGTTCTAGGCGCTTCAGTCAGGAACCGTGCGGCTGCTACGGTCGCAGGTTCGAATCATGACTCCGGCATGGATGTGTGTGATGTCCTTAGGTTAGTTAGGTTTAAGTAGTTCTAAGTTCTAGGGGACTGATGACCTCAGATGTTAAGTCTCATAGTGCTCAGAGCCAATTGAACCATTTTGAACAAAATGTGGTCAATTGGATTGGTGCCTGCGCTTCGGACAACATTATTAGTCAGTGGGATCATTTCTGTCCCTGAACGGCGTGTGAAAGGTGTGGTGAGGTGTGTCGTACCAGTATCGTGGTGAGCGCGGTATCAAGGGGCTCAGGAAGTGATGAGGTTCTGTACTCGGCAGGTCGGCTCGCGGCGGTTCGTAGAATAGCAATGGAAGGCCGCGGCGGTCTGACGTCAGCTGGCCGCCTCTGGCGCTGCAGAGGCCATCAATTACAGGTCAGGGTGACCCACACCGAGCTCGGGACCTTGGAGTACTCCAGAGTGCCCGAAGAGGACAGCCTATAGAGCAGGCCTTCCTTCTTTACTTTCTTCGGCAGCACCGTCTTGCGACCCGGAACCACCTGTGATTGTGCTCTAGCATCTGACTGGTAGCTATGTTGTGACAGGGCCTGCATGCAGACATTCAGCCCACTGCTGTGGCAAACTGTAGCACACCTGCTATGCCAGCAGTACCTTAGCATCCAGCAACAAGATTTTGTAGGCAGTTCACCTGCATGACTTTCAAAGGCTTTTGATGTCTGATCTGGGGTTGTGGTCGCCACGTTGTACTGCATGTTAACAAATTGCTCTTTTTATAAAATACTTTTCTTACCGTCGTCAGTTAGCATTTCGTATTCTCCCTATTTCGGAAATAGTGAATCTTCTTGCTGCCTAAATATCAAAACGCATCCATAGTTAGTTTCTCATATCGTAATCTAATTATGTCAGCATCATCTGACTAAATTCGACTGCTTTCCATTACTTTTGTTGACGTTCATCTTACGACCTCTTTCCAATACACTAACCGTTCGAGTTAACGTCTCTCCAGAGTCATCTGTTGCACCTGGGAGAATTATGGTGTCATGGGCAAGCCCGAAAATTATTGTTTTATCTTCCTTGATTTTTAATATAATTACAAGTTATTGTAATTGTAACTTCCAATACAGATGTTGTTAGCAGACTGATGAACCAGACCATTAAGTGCGTAAATACTCAGGTCATGGTGTACTAGTTGGAGGCGACTTTAAACTATTACAGCAAAGTACATACCACGAGACTTTTAATTTATTCAAAATGGTGGACGCTCTCCCCACCCTACCCCTCTCCGATACTGCACCAATTTTAATATCAGACTGATACCTAATTAATTAGGTATCCCCTCATCAACTCGTCCCTCCCCCACACTATTCATGGCCGGGTTGGAGATTTTCTCTGCTCGTGGACTGGGTGTTGTGTTGTTCTCATCATCACCAGGACGCAAGTCGTCCACTGTGGCGTCATCTGAAATAAAACTTGCAACCCGGCGGCCGAACTTCCGCGGATTGGACCTCCCGGCCAACAATGTCACACTATTATTTCATTTTTTTACGTCCTATTAACGTCCACTTTTGATCAGATAGTGTAAATTTATTTGGTTGTATATAAGAAGAGTAAAAGGACACATTACAGGCTAATATCCTTAACATCAGTTAGCTGCAGAATTCATGAGCCGGCCGGAGTGGCCTTGCGGTTCTAGGCGCTACAGTCTGGAGCCGAGCGACCGCTCCGGTCGCAGGTTCGAATCCTGCCTCGGGCATGGGTGTGTGTGATGTCCTTAAGTTAGTTAGGTTTAATTAGTTCTAAGTTCTAGGCAACTGATGACCTCAGAAGTTAAGTCGCATAGTGCTCAGAGCCATTTGAACCATTTTTTAGAATTCATGAGCACAAAATTTCGTTCAGAGGGTAAAGCTTCGCCCACAAAACAGCAATTACTTAGAAAGCACCGCTCGTGCGAAACTAAGGTTGCCCTTTTCCTGTACGACGTTCTTTGGACCCAGGACGACGGTTGAAGTTCGACAGGCAGATACCGTACTCCTAGATTTCTTGAGAGCGTTTCACACGGTTCAAATGGTTCAAATGGCTCTGAGCACTATGGGACTCAACTGCTGTGGTCATCAGTCCCCTAGAACTTAGAACTACTTAAACCTAACTAACCTAAGGACATCACACACACCCATGCCCGAGGCAGGATTCGAACCTGCGACCGTAGCAGCAGCGCGGCTCCGGACTGGAGCGCCTAGAACCGCACGGCCACCACGGCCGGCTTTCAAACGGTACCCCACTGCAAACTGTAAAAGAAGTTGCGAGCATACGGAACAGTTTTCCTAGATATGTGAGTGGCTCGAAGACTTCTTCAGTCACAGGATCCAGAAGGTTGTTCTGGAGGGCGAGTGCTCATTGGACAGAAGGCTTTTGTACTGACGGTACCAGGGAAATGTGATACTGTAACGAATAGCCTAAATTTCACCCAAAAGTTTAATAAAAATTTTTCAATTAAGCTTTGACTACCAAAAATCGATACATAAAAATATCGATGCCTACAAACTATGTTAAAGGTATTCGAAAATCTGTAAATAGCGAATAAAGTAGTAGATAGTGTTTATAGAAAATAGAAGTAACAGCAGAAATGTTTTTGTAAACGTGTCGACTGTAGTATTCGTAGATAATTTGAAACCGGAAATCCGAATCGATTACGTGTCTAAGAAATCTGGGGATCGCCTTTGGGTTTTCAACACACTGTTTTTGTACGACATTGAATCTAGTGGCGCGAGTGACAGAACGCAATGAAGCGAAAATAAGGCAGTAAGAGGCGGAATAACAAATTCTGTGAGTGCAAAAACGGTGCTTATGCGAGTCAAAGTTGGAGTGGCAGCGTCATTTGCATCCTAAAGCCGTCTCCAGAAATTGCGGGTTTTAAACAGCAAGAATATCCTATATTTATCTGAGGTGGAAATTGGAGCGCGTGCAACTTCAAAGAAAATGGCTACCGCAAGCAGCGTGGTGGTAGGAAATTAATTCCTTCTAGCGGGAAATGTGAAGAGCCCCCCCCCCCCCAGTTATCATTCTCCAATCGTCATCTGTTATCTGCAGCACGACTACCACTGCAATAATCGAGGAAAGCTTGTTTAGTTGACACACGTAGTCAAAAGTGTAATGGACATTAGTCGCATGCGTCACGTTTAATTAATGAGTGTAATATTTAAAGTGTTTGTGAAAGTCATTCTCCTGAAGTCACAAACTGAGTCCTGAGTTCCTTGTCAATTTCTTTAAATAATTTTGAGTCAATTTGAATGGTCAAATGATCATATAAAATAATTTCAGAATCACGAAAATGGAAGATTGTCGCAAAAAAAAAAAAAATGGTTCAAATGGCTCTGAGCACTATGGGACTTAACATCTGAGGTCATCAGTCCCCTAGAACTTAGAACTACTTAAACCTAACTAACCTAAGGACATCACACACATCCATGCCCGAGGCAGGATTCGAACCTGCGACCGTAGCGGTCGCGCGGTTCCAGACTGTAGCGCCAGAACCGCTCGGCCACCAGCGGCCGGCCTAGATGAGAATTTCACCACTTGCTTCCATATTGATCTTCCATATTTATTCAAAACAGAAAACTGGAAATTAATAGTAATAACGTTAATTCATTTCAGTAGCAATTCAATAGCTTCTGAAAGAATCAAGTTAAATTGAACTTCAGAACTGGCGACCAAAATTTTCATAGTCTTCGTATCTTTTTCAGAGGGATTGTCATACGATAAGGTAACACCAACCTACTGTGGTGCTGATAAAACTACAACGTAGGCGGGTAGGCAGTGCAGTTCGTTAAGTGTAAAATTCATTACTGTGTACCGGAACTACTGCAAATCGAGCCCCGTTATTCACAGAGCACTCGGGAGTGAAGTGCAACAGGAATTTGTTGCGTTAAATTAACAATATTCTGTTAGGTTACGCACGGTCAGTTCAGTAACAAAATATTAAGAAAATCATCAAAAGTAGTAACAGAGATATCGTGTGTATTTAATACCAACGCTTAACTGCCAGTATTCGAGGTGGCCGTCGTAAAAGTGACTGGGATAGTAGCACGTTTTCTGTAGCTCTGAGAGCGTCCAAGTTTTCCCTTTCTAGGTACGCAAAACATTATTGTGTACCATGAAACTAACACAGCTAGTGCGATAGCTGATAACTGTTAGTTCCGTAGTTCAAAACGCTCGATTTCACACGATTCGGACACTTGGAAATTAGCAGAAATAGCTGTCACATGTTGAATCGGCGAGGTTCGGTTAGAATAGAAGCGCAATTCTTCTCTGTATCCTTAACCGTCTCCGTCAAGAATTACTTTTTTCCTGAAAAAAAAATCATGGCTTCGCTGACCAGTTCTTCGAATTAAATTATGTTTCAGATACTGGGTACAGTACAAGTCAAAAAGTCACAGTATTTTATTTTATTCATTTCACCAAAATACATAAATTACACAAACCTTACTTAATGATTTTGTATAGAAGCCATGGTTTTACACTTGTGAAGAATGATAATCAAAGAAACATTTTTTTCCTACTCATACACAAGTGAATGTTAAATTTTACACGATAAAATTTGTTTTTCCCTTTGCAACCCTGTTTCTTGCATCTGTGAAATGATTTTTTGTCATTGACCACTGGAAGATGCCCAACGTTGTCCAAACGAACTTCATCTTCAGGACGAACTTCCGCAATGGCTCGTTTAGAAGTACTTGGACTCTCACTAGTGGGATGCCCCCTTTTCCTGGCAGCTGCCTTATCTATTTTATTTTTGTCAGTACTTTGGACACACTTGTCCTAAAGTGAAGCAAATCAAGGGTCTTATTTTTAGGAAGGCCTCATTCTGGTGCGTTTTTCTTGTATTCAATCCATGAATTTACACATGCAATATCAATTGCATGAGCAAACATGCATCCACTTTCAGGTTGCAAAACCGGCTAAAACCGTCGAAAACGGCGCTCGAAAATCGTGTTCGGTTTCAAAACCAGCTAACTGCATGTTGCCTTCGGATGCAAAGCCCTCTAAATGCCCAATATGCGTGGCTGTCGCCCTGCCATGTCCGGATACAAGTAACGTCAAGAGACATCAGACTCACCAATCTGACCAGTCAGAGCTACCTTTCAGTCCATTACGATTAGAATGGATTTTTTCTTATTCAGCTTTACGTTCACTGCGCTATAACAAATTCATACGCACACAACGTTCTTGTTGCCAATGCATAGTCGTTAGGATGGGACGAGTGTTTCGTGATTATCTCAGAGTCACTTATCATGCAGTTAGCGGGCTTTGCGTCTACGCTGCTCAGCTTACAATATACCGTATGATACAAAGCGTCAAAAATACCTCCATCATTGTCCTCTTGTTCAAAATTATCCCAGGATCATCAGATAGATCGTCAGTTTAGGATGAATTAAGGTGCTCTATAACTTCTTCTTCTGTAAGTGGCCTTCGCCTCTCTTGGACACGGGGTATTGTGAAATCACCGTCAGTGACCAAAACGACAGTGGACTAATGTCTTAAATTTCTAAGCTATTACAACCTTTCAATCATAATGTCCTCATGTGGAGACATGTAGAAAATTGTAAATACAAAACTTGCTGTCTTTCTTTGAAGTTTCTCGATGTACTCCGTCAGTCCTATCTGGTAAGGATCCCACATCGGGCAGCAGTATTCTAAAAGAGGACGTACAAGCGTAATGTAGACAGTCTCCTTAGTAGGTCTGTCGTGCAGTCATCAAGGGTACACGAGTGGGCCTTGGGCTCCGAAAGCCCTTATCGATGACGTTTCGTTGAATGGTTCGCACGCTAACGCTTGTTGATGGCCCAGCATTGAAGACTGCAGCAATTTGCGTAAGGGTTGCACTTCTGTCACGTTGAACGATTCTGTTTAGTTGTCGTTGGTCCCGTTCTTGCATGATCTTTTTGCGACCGATCTGATGTCGGAGATTTGATGTTTTACCGGATTCGTGATATTCATGGCACACTCGTGAAATTGTCGTACGGGATAATCCCCACTTCATCGCTACCTCGGAGATGCTGTCTCCCATCGATCATGCTCCGACTATAACACCACGTTCAAACTTATTTAAATGTTGACGACTGTGCCAGACTTGTTGTCTTATATAGGCATTGCCATCCACAGCGCCGTATTGTGCCTGTGTACATATCTCTGTATTTGAATATTCATGCCTATACCAGTATCTTTGGGGCTTCAGTGTATGTTCATATTCTTCCACATTTAGCGTTTTTGTAAGCTCTGTAAGGGCATTGCACGCTAAGGACGAAAAGCGCCCTTATACTTCACTGTGGCACTGCATTCGATGGTAGGTAACATTCTCCAGGGATTCACCAAACCCAAACCCTTCCCTCGGAATGCCACGGGGTACAGCGTGATTCACCATTCTAAATCACTCTTTCCAGTCATTCACCTTCCAGTGGTGTCACCTCAAGTGGATGGCGTCTGAGAAGCTATCCGGCCATTGTACCCCATTTTTTTTATTTTATTTTTTACTCCCTACGCCCACTGATTGTGCTAGCTCTATTGTTGTTAGCATTTCGAACTCAAAAGTGACTCCTACTGTTGATTTCATGCGACTTTTACAACTACCTTCTGCAATGTTCGCCGGTTCCTGTCCATCAGTACATCTAGATGTACATCATACTCCACAAGCCACGTAATGGTGTGTGGCGGAGGATAATTTCGGTAACACTATCTGATCCCTCCAACCCTCCCCCCCCCCTCCCCCCCCCCCCTGCGGGTCCGGGGTAAGAATAGGCCCGAGGTATTCCTGCCTGTCGTAAGAGGCGACTAAAAGGAGTTTCAACCGTTTCGGCCTTCCATGTGATGGTCCCCCTTGGGGTTTGACCTCCATTTTTCAAAATTCTACAGACGTACGAGCCTTTTGGGGAAGGACGCCTTACGTGGTGTACCACTGGTCCTCAGTGCACTAAGACCTTGGCACTCAGCATTGTACCGGCGTTGTAACCATACCCACTATTCCTCAAATTGGGCCTAAACGCCTGATGGGTTGTACAAGTTACACCCATAGTGCGTCCCCATCTGCACCTACGATCATGATGGACTTTCCATGGCACCAGAAATCCAGCACGTTAGCCAGCCAGTTGTGGTGGGGTCGTCATGTACCCTCTAGGTTGTAGCCCCCTGACAACACAGGGATCGTACCGCCGATACCTGAGCAGCACCCTCCCCACGTCGGCCAAGGAGTAGATGCCCGTCTCCTTGGGGCATCAGGACTCCCGGCAACGGTCATCCTGCCAGGTGGCCCTTGCTGAGGCTGGGTGGCGCCCGTGGGGAGAGCCCCTGGTCGGAGTGGGTGGTATCGGGGCGGACGTTTCGCAGATGAAACGTCAACACGTATCAGGTCGCTCTGCGGCCGAGTCTGGAAATGTACTGTTTCTAGTTCTGGTTCTCCTGCCCTTTCCCCCTTGTCCACTCCCTGGGAGGAGGGACAGGCCCGCCGGCTTGGGGCGAAGTACTTCCCCCGCTATTTGGTCTGTTCTCGAACCGATGGGGGGACGTTCGCCACCTCCAAGCCCATGTTCTTTGTTCAGCACATTGAGGACATCTTCGGGGAAATCAAGGCTCTCAGTAAGATGCGTTCGGGGTCCGTTCTTCTAAAGACCACCTCCGCCATACAGTCGGCGGCGCTCCAGGCGTGCGACCGCCTAGGGGACATCCCAGTGTCCATTGTCCCGCATCTGGCACTAAATAGGACGCAGGGGGTTATTTTTCATCGGGACCTCCTGGTGCAATCTGATAAGGAGCTCAGGGCCAACCTGGAGCGCCGAGGCGTGCATTTCGTCCGGCGAGTCCAGCGCGGCCCCAAAGACCGGGGCCTTTATCCTCGCCTTCGAGGGGGACGTTCTCCCAGAGAAGGTAAAGGTGATGTGCTACCAGTGCGACGTGCGACCTTACGTCCCGCCTCCTATGGGCTGTTTTCGGTGTTTGCGCTTTGGGCACATGTCGTCATGGTGTGAGGCTGAGCCCCTTTGTGGCGATTGTGGACGTCCTCTTCGTGAGGAACATACATGCACCCCACCACCTCGGTGCGTTAATCGTCCTGGCATCCACTCGCCTAGATCCTCAGACTGCCCCGCATATCAGAAGGAGAAGAAGATACAAGAACTCAAAACTTTGGATCGGCTCTCTTATTCTGAGACCAGGAAGAAGTATGACCGCCTCCATCCCGTGCCGTTGACCACTTCGTTCGCCTCAGTTGTATCCACTCCTTCCGCAGTATCCTCACCCCTATCCTGTCCCCCCTCCGCCTCCTCCCCCCATCCGGGGTCTCTGCCTCCGCCTCCCAAATCCCTCTCTTCCAAATCCTCCTCCCCCGTGGCCCACGCCCCCTCTGCCCCAGGGGCCACCCTTCCTCCTCCTCCTCCCTCCCCCCCGCCGCCTGAGAAGCGATCCTCTTCTCAGGCATCCATCGGGGAAACGTTCCGGACCCCAGCTTCCGAGGTCCGGCGTTCCAAAACGGACCCCGCGCGTGAGGACCTTCTTCGGGTCCAGCCCACCATCCCTGTGCCTCCTCGGACTTCCAAGAAGGCCTCCAAGAAGTAGTCTCTATCCCCCTCTCCACCCCGGCGCGTTTCGTCTGACGCTCCATCCGTGAGTCGCTGCTCCCGGCCGTCCTCAGTTTTGCTGGGACGCTCTGCTGCCAGGCGCTCAGCTGGCCTCTCGTCGGCAAATGATGCTGCCCCTCCTACACAACCAGGGACAGCGGCCGCAGCTGGCGACGACTCGATGGAACAGGATCCGCCTCCCGCCGGTTGTAGCGTTGTTCCCTCGAAACCTGGCCCTCCGCGGCCGTCGAGGTGACCAGCTCTTCCCCCGTCTCGTTCCCTCTTTTTTGACTAGCGATGGCCTTGTTACATTGGAACATAAGAGGTATTCGATCTAATCGGGAGGAATTACAACTGCTCCTCCGCCTGCACTGTCCGCTCGTCCTTGATCTCCAGGAAAGCAAGTTGCGCCCGACTGACCGTATTGCCTTTACCCACTATACCTCGGAGCGGTATGACCTCACCCCTGTGGACGGTATCCCAGCTCATGGTGAGGTCATGTTGCTCGTTCGGGACGATGTCTATTACCATCCCATCCCATTGACCACCCCACTCCAAGCAATAGCTGTCCGTATTACTCTTTCTGCTTTTACTTTTCAGTTTGTACCATCTACACTCCATCGTCATCTGCTGTTAGTCGGGCTGACATGATGCACCTGATCGTTCAGCTTCCCCCGCCGTTTTTATTGTTTGGCGACTTCAATGCCCATCATCCCCTTTGGGGCTCTCCTGCATCCTGTCAAAGAGGCTCACTCTTGGCGGATGTCTTCAACCATCTCAATCTTGTCTGCCTCAATACTGGCACCCCGACTTTCCTCTTGGACTCTACTCATACCTACTCCCACTTGGACCTCTCGATCTGTTCTACCACTCTTGCCCGTCGGTTCGAGTGGTATGTCCTTTCTGACACCTATTCGAGCGACCACTTCCCCTGTGTCGTTCGTCTCCTGCACCACACCGCATCCCCACGTCCTTCGAGCTGGAACATACCGAAAGCTGACTGGGGACTTTACTCCTCCCTGGCGACCTTTCCGGACCACGATTTTCTCAGTTGTGACAGTCAGGTCGAATACCTCACGGCTGTTATCATCAATGCTGTCGAACGTTCCATTCCTCGTACTACTTCTTCTTCAAGTCGCGTTTCCGTCCCCTGGTGGAACGAGGCTTGTAGAGACGCTATCCGTGCTCGACAACGTGCTTTACGCACCTTTCACCGCCATCCTACGTTGGCGAATTGTATTGGATACAAACGACTCCGAGCGCAATGCCGTAGAGTCATCAAAGACAGAAAAAAAGCTTGTTGGGCCTCCTTCACCAGCTCCTTTACAGTTTTACTCCCTCTTCTGTCGTCTGGGATGGCCTGCGCCGGCTGTCGGGCATTAAGGCTCACTCCTCGGTACCTGGCTTGACCTCAGGTAATGAGGTCCTCGTTGATCCTGTGGCTGTCTCCAACGCCTTCGGCCGGTTTTTCGCGGAGGTTTCAAGCTCCGCCCATTACCACCCTGCCTTCCTTCCCAGGAAAGAGGCAGAAGAGACTCGGCGACCTTCCTTCCACTCGCTGAATCTGGAAACTTATAATGCCCCCTTTACTATGTGGGAACTCGAACGTGCGCTTGCACTGTTCCGGTCCTCTGCTCCGGGGCCAGATGCCATTCACGTTCAGATGCTGGCACACCTTTCTCCGGCGGGCAAAAGCTTCCTCCTTCGTACCTACAATCGCGTCTGGACCGAAGGTCAGGTCCCCATGCGTTGGCGTGACGACGTCGTTGTTCCTATACCCAAACCCGGGAAGGATAGACACCTTCCTTCTAGTTACCGCCCCATTTCTCTTACAAGCTGTGTCTGTAAGGTGATGGAGCGCATGGTTCATGCTCGGTTAGTTTGGATTCTTGAATCTCGACGGCTACTTACCAATGTCCAATGCGGCTTTCGTCGCCGCCGCTCCGCTGTTGACCACCTTGTGACCTTGTCGACATTCATCATGAACAACTTTTTGCGAAGGCGCCAAACGGTAGCCGTGTTCTTCGATTTGGAGAAGGCTTATGATACCTGTTGGAGAGGAGGTATCCTCCGCACTATGCACAGGTGGGGCCTACGCGGTCGCCTGCCCCTTTTTATTGATTCCTTTTTAACGGATCGAAAGTTTAGGGTACGTGTGGGTTCCGTATTGTCCGACGTCTTCCTCCAGGAGAATGGAGTGCCTCAGGGCTCCGTCTTGAGCGTAGCCCTTTTTGCCATCGCGATCAATCCAATTATGGATTGCATTCCACCTAATGTCTCAGGCTCTCTCTTTGTCGATGACTTCGCGATCTACTGCAGTGCCCAGAGAACATGCCTCCTGGAGCGCTGCCTTCAGCGTTGTCTAGACAGCCTATACTCATGGAGCGTGGCAAATGGCTTCCGGTTCTCTGAAGAGAAGACGGTTTGTATCAACTTTTGGCGATATAAAGGGTTCCTTCCGCCATCCTTACATCTCGGTCCCGTTGTTCTCCCATTCGTGGAAACAACTAAGTTTCTAGGGCTCACACTGGACAGGAAACTTTGTTGGTCTCCGCATGTCTCTTATTTGGCGGCCCGTTGTACACGTTCCCTTAATGTCCTCAGAGTTCTTAGTGGTTCATCTTGGGGAGCGGATCGCACTGTCCTGCTTCGCTTGTATCGGTCCATAGTCCGATCGAAGCTGGATTATGGGAGCTTCGTCTACTCGTCTGCTCGGCCATCCCTCTTACGCCGTCTCAACTCCATCCACCATCGGGGGTTACGTCTTGCGAGCGGAGCCTTCTACACTAGCCCTGTCGAGAGTCTTTATGATGAAGCTGCTGAATTACCATTGACCTACCGGCGCGACGTACTGCTGTGTCGGTACGCCTGCCGGCTGTTGTCTATGCCCGACCACCCCTCTTACCAGTCCTTCTTCGCCGAGTCTCTCGACCGTCAGTACGGGTTGTATGTGTCTGCCCTGCTGCCCCCCGGAGTCCGCTTCCGTCGCCTGCTTCGACAATTGGATTTTGCCCTCCCTACCACCTTCAGAGAGGGTGAGAGCCCGACACCCCCTTGGCTCCAGGCTCGGTTCATATTTATCTCGACATCAGCTCACTCCCAAAGGAGGGTACTCCGGCTGCAGTGTATTGCTCGCGGTTTGTCGAACTTCGTGCTCGACTTGCCGGTCACACCTTTATTTACACCGATGGCTCCAAAACTGACGATGGTGTCGGCTGTGCCTTTGTCGTCGGGGCCGCCACCTTTAAATACCGGCTCCTCGACCAATGTTCGAGCTTTACGGCCGAGCTTTTTGCTCTCCATCAGGCCGTTCAGTATGCCCGCCGCCACCGCCATTCATCGTATGTACTCTGCTCTGACTCACTCAGTGCTCTTCAGAGCCTTGGAGCTCCCTATCCGGTCCATCCCTTGATTCAACGGATACAGCAGTCCCTCCATTCTTTCGCTGATAATGGTTCTCCTGTCAGCTTTCTGTGGGTTCCCGGACATGTAGGAGTGCCTGGGAATGAGGCTGCGGATGCTGCAGCCAAGGCTGCAGTCCTCCTGCCTCGGCCAGCCTCCCATTGTGTCCCGTCATCTGACGTTCGTGCGGATGTTTGTAAGAGGCTTGTGTCGTTGTGGTGGGATGCTTGGTCATCCCTCCAAGGAAACAAGCTCCGGGCAGTAAAACCGCTCCCAACTGTTTGGACAACCTCCTCCCGACCATCTCGGCGAGAGGAGGTCCTTCTGACCAGGTTGCGGATTGGGCATTGCCGGTTTAGCCACCGCTACCTGCTCTCCGGTGACCCAGCCCCGCAGTGCCCTTGTGGTCAGGCATTAACAGTGCGCATTGTTTTATTGTCGTGTCCCCGCTTTAGTCAATCTCGTGTTGTCCTGTCCCTGCCATCTACTTTACCGGATATTTTAGCTGATGACGCTCGAGCAGCTGCTCGTGTTCTGCGTTTTATAACTTTGACTGGCTTGTCCAAAGACATATAACCTTTTTACTTATTTTATCTGCATCTTTGTCAGGTCTTTCTGGTGTCCCCCCCCCCCCTCCTCTTGAGTTTTACTAGATTCCATCTGCTCTAACAACGGTGACTGGGCGCTAATGACCTCAGTAGTTGAGCGCCCTTAAACCCCACAAAAAAAAAAAAAAAAAAAAAACCTGTTCCACTCCCGAATAGTGCGTGGGAAGAATTATTGTCAGTAAGCCTCTGTATTGGCTCTAATTTCTCGAATTGTTTCGTCATGGTCAATATGTGAGATGTATGTGGGAGAAAGTAATATGTTCTCCGGCTCCTCCTGAAAAGTACTGTACCGAAATTTCAATTGTAAATCTCGGCGTGATGCAGAAAGCCTCTCTTGTTACGTCCGCCAGTGCAGTTTGTTTAGCATCTCCATAACGCTGTCTCGCTAGCTAAACGATCCCGTGACGCAACGCGCCATTCCTTGTTGGGTCTTCTCTATCTCGTCTACCTGATACGGAACCCATATAGATGAACAGTACTCTGGAATCGGGCGAACAAGCGCCTTGTAAGCCACTTCTTTCGTGGATGAGTTACACTTCCTTAAGATTCTTCCCCTGAATCTTAGTCTGGTGTCTGCTTTCCCCACTGTCTCTTTTATGTGGTCATTCCACTTAAAGTCGCTCTGGATAGTTGCTCCTAGATATTTTACGCAGACGCTGTCTCCAGCTGTTTGTCATCAGTAGTGTAGATGTGCAGTAGTGGATTTCTTTTCCTATGTACATTTCCTATGCTACATTTATTTACGTTCAGGGTCAATTGCCAGAGCCTGCACAATTCATCATTTCTCTGCAGGTAGTTCTGCACATTCTTACTATCTTCTGGAGGTGCTAGTCTGGTATAGACAACTGCGAATAACCTTTAAGAGCATCCGGCGCTTTGTACTAGATCATTTATATTTATTGTTAACAGCATTGTTACCGGAGTACATTAGGTCTGCCTGATCTTTCCTTAGTTGTGATTGTTGCTTCGCGTTTCCACTTCATAATCACAGCATCAACAGTGGACGTGGGCGGTTTCCGAAAGGTTGATATGTTCCTGACTGATTTGTCAGTTCCCGTTCGAAGGCCCTGAACTCTGCTGACTGACCCAAGTCAGTTGCTAATACTTCTCTGCTGACTGCTTCCTCTGTCTTCTCTGTCGCCCTTTTTTATGCACTTTCAGTCGTCTAAATGTCGTAGTCTCAGTGCGAAGCTCATCGTCTACCAAAGCCCTTGTTTACAATCAGCTTTTCTGGAGGTGGTGGCCACGTGGGGTAGCCGCGTGGTCTCAAGCGTCTTGTCACGGTTCACGCGGCTCCCCCCGTCGGAGGTTTGATTCCTCCCTCGGGCATGGTTTTCTATGTTCTCCTTAGCGTAAGTTGGTTTAAGTTGGTTTAATTAGTGTTTAAACGCAGGGGCCGATGACCTCAGCAGTTTGGTCTCATAGAAGCTTACCACATATTCCCAAAAAAAAATTGGACGTAGTCGGTTGTATTGGCGATAGTGGGCTGTTCTTTGTATTTCTATCAGACGTGCTACGTCCTCGTGGTCGTAAAATGAGATTTTAGAAGACGTGAGGTCACTGGTGTGGACGTCGTTTGAAGCTTGGGCGCAGCTTAGGCGAGAGCCCTGTGTCGTCCGCATTGAGCTTGATCCCCTAGTGACGCAGAAGGTCAGCCGATGGATTTCCGCGCCTACAGCAAAGTGTTTGAGCCAGGGCTGTAAAAGTGAGAAGGTTAGGCTGACTTGGTGTGGACTGGACTCTCCTGCCGAATTTGAGGGATGTGGACAGCGGCAGAGGTGAAGATACAACAACTCTTCATTAGTTCTTTACTAATTCGTACAGTTTGGACACTCATCTGATTGCTCTCCACTCCCTGGCACGGTCTGTAGTTTCTTCGTAATATTATGTAGCTGCAGGCGTCGACATGTGGCAGGCGCCATGCACGCGCTGCCTTGGAGTCTCCGGCATGCGAGGCGACCTGAGACTGCAGGATGCGGCCGCTCTGCGGTCACGTGTGGCTACCAGGTATTCTCTAACGCGGAAGGTCGCGTCGTTCCAATGGCACGGCGATGGCGGTGCCCGGAGTCCGACTGATGGTGTGAAGCATGGGCGAGCGGATGACGCGGTGTTGCCTGCCGAGGCAGGGCAGAAAGGCATAGCTCCTTCTTTCGCGGGCCGGTGGCAGCAGATTTCACAGCGAGGATACCCGACTGACACACGGCAGGCGCTGCGTGTGGCCCTGCTCTTCCAGCTCGTGTCGTTCTCGGCTGAGCCAGCGTTTACACGCCGGTTTCAGGCGCTGAAATCGAGGAAGGGCTGCTGCTGTGCGCCACTGCAAAGCATATGGAACAGGGGAATGGCCGGGGTGCGGCGAATTCGTCGACGGCGCAGAAGTCAGTCAAGCCGGAGTGGCTTACCAGAGACTGGCCCTGGAACGGTGTCACAGAAGTCTTGCTGCAGCTGGCGGGTGCTGATCGAGCATGGGCGACGGCCGGCTGCGGCCGATGTCCGTGGCTTGTGGCCTGATCTCAGTGCTCGTGGCCTGACGCCACAGGAGCTGGTCGCGGAGTTCAGTGACCAACGCCGGGTGACTGGCGGACGCCTCGTTGCAGTTCTGGGATCCGACGCCCACTCCAAGTTCTCCTATACTTTTGTTATGTCACAGGGCACAGATTTTGTCATTGGCTAACCTTGCACAGTAGTCGCAGAGTCATCCTGCCATCTCCGCGTAGCGGTGTCGCAACGGTTCCCCATCTGTCGGTTGACGAAGCATTTGTTTCGGATATCTCCACGGGAGGTGAAGCGCTGCCTGCAGTGCCAGGTTTTAGATCCTCCGTGGGGGTCCGATGTGGGTGTCGGCGGCGTTGCCCCATACAACCAAGAACAGTCACATGAGATGTTTGTACAGGGTGATCTCCCCATGTGATGCCAGCACTGAGGAAAGACGGAGCACTGGGCAGTTGTTCCTCAGCCGCCAAAGCACCTTCCACTCAAATTCTGAGATCGCCACCTGAATCGTTCGTCGGTGGCTCCAAGATAGGAGACGATGGGACAGGCGCTGCCCCCTCCCCCCCCCCCCCCCCCCCCCCGGTGATGTGACGTACTGCAGGTGCTGTTTGCCTCCAGGTGACGTGGTCTGCATCTTAGCTGCAGGGAATGCAGGCCGCCATGTTGCAGCTTAAGCAGCAAGTTCGTCAGTTGCTCTTTGGAGGCAGTTCGGTACCAGTTCCGTCCACGTACAAGGATAGCTACCAGTTTGGGGATTGCACCTGTCCGAAGTGTACAGCATGTAAGGCGGTTTTCCCAACACAGAGACCTGTACGCTCCTACACGTATGGGACGACGTGTAGTGATGTCAGTTCCTGCCATGATACTGAAAGCTGACAACGCAATAGTCACACCTCCTCTTACACTGGTTACTTCCGCATTACGTAGTGGTGATCAGATAGGCTATAGAGTCGCAGGCTGAGCGATGTGCTTTTACACCTGGGTAGACGATAGGAAAAGGAGTGGCTGCAGCATTCAGTACTTCTCCCAGTTAATTCATTAATGGCCCCTCGCTCGATACTCTTGGGCCTGCTCTCAAAAGGCCACGAACCTGTTGCATTAGACTTCCGACACTTAATGGTGGACGTGCCTCCTTCTTACCGGAGGCGATCTTCTCATAAACAAACACCATTCAAATACCATTTTTAATTCAAAAACTCTCAGCACCATCTGTTCTTTTATACAGAATGCAGATGGCAGTACTTCTACCTACTTTACGCGGTACTGCTGAAATGTAAATGATTTACATATAGAAGTGTGTAGCACACTTTACGCCAATTTGACGTTCCGTTGGTGCCAAACACATGCCTTTGCAATTTTAACGACCAACCATGTAATTAGGAAGAGGCGTAAACGTTGCAACAAGTTTGAAATTGCAGGAAAACCTGACGAGATGAGCTGAGAGTGTAATGAGCAAGAAAATGAATTCCAAAAAGAAATAAGAGGGCCACAAGCAATATTTGTCTGCCGGCCACAGCTGCAGTTAGCTCCTGAAGGTGGTTAGTCAGGACACTAGAAAAAGTTACTGCTCTGCAGGGTTTTATTAATTTTCTTACGTATGGAAGCTATTAGTTATTAATGATGCTCCGTGAATTGCAAGATGCAGTCCAAAATTAAATATTGAGAGCTTTTATTGTGGATGGTTTTGCCAATTTTCTTAAATGAGCAATCATTTTCTCAAAAACGAGCATTAATGTCTAAAAGCAGCAAAGAAGTGGGATGTACGTTATTTTTCGACGAGAAGACGAGGATAATTACGAATGATCATGATCTCAAGTCGCTTGGCAGGTGGTTTCGAAGGTCAGCGAGTAGGCGGTCTTCTACAGATCCCACATTGTGAAGCTTTACGGCTGGAATACAACCTTCAACTCTGCAATTTTCCTCACGGGGATTCTGCTCATTTGGTATTCTACTCGCGCGATCTCCAGCAGTTCTGTTCATCGAGTACGGGGAAAATTACAGTGTTACCTGCCGATTTTGCGACGTTGTCCCATATTCAGTTTCACTCCAGCGTTCCAGGAGGCAGTGTCACTGGAGGCGGCTGCACAGACGATAATTGACGTGAACATCGGAGGTCGAAGATAGCTGCTCCCCGCACCTGGCCAAAGATCCTAGTCAATGCACATGTGCCCCCTGTCACGTGGTAGTGCTACGTGTGCACAGCGGGTGCTCTCCGCTGTGGAAGTTGTCATCGTCTGACAGCCGGAACAACACTGGCAGCCCTAGGAGTGAGAAAACCAGACGTAGGTTTAGTGTTTGTTTTCAGTTATTTTTCTACGCAATTAACGAAATAATCGTTATATTTTTGTAATCCATGCATTAGTAAATTATCAAGAGACAAGAATGATTGTGAAATGTAAAAAAACAGTCGAACCCCACTGATTCAATGACGAGGTACAACTTATTTGTGAAAAAATACTTGCGAATACATATATAATTGCCGTTTATTCTGCTGATAACAAGATAATATTTATACACATATTTCGTGCATCAGAAGCATATATTACTGTTGTGGTCTGTTCTCATTATGATCGGCACTTTCCTTGACAGACAATAATTTTCTATGAAGTCATAAGATTCGCGTTTTCTTAAATTTCACTTGACTTCGTCTTACATGAACAATTTCGTAAATGTTATGAGTTTCGTTTCAAAAGCGAAATTGTTGAAGGTACTAGCGGTTTGTGGTTCAGATGTAGCAACAATTGGGGATTTGATTTCTTTTGTACAGGGGTTTGTTTTTACTGTTTTGACTTTTTTACACATCTGTGTGGTTTTCTCCTTCAGCTACACTTGTGGTGGCTTATTTGGTATGTTAAGTAATGTAGGTACTGCATTGCATGCCAGTTTCCTACGTTCCACAGTCACTAATTTGACTGGAATTATAGTGAAGAAAACTTCATGTTGTTGAGTAGCTATAAAAGTCTCAGATGTACGTAGCTGTATTACTCTCTTTCTCTCTGAAGTAAAACCAAGTTTCTAAGCGCTACAGTCTGTAACCGCGTGACCGCTACGGTCGCAGGTCCGAATCCTGCCTCAGGCATGGATGTGTGTAATGTCCTTAGGCTAGTTAGGTTTAAGTAGTTAGTTAGGTTTAAGTAGTTCTAAGTTCTAGGGGACTGATGAACTCAGCAGTTACGTCCCATAGTACTCAGTCATTTAAAACCAGTTGAATCTTCCTGGAAGACACACACACACACACACACACACACACACACACACACACACATTCACGTACGTATATGCTGCAGGTGGCAGCTGTCAGCTGAGGAATCTTCGCTCGGCAGATTTAATGACGCTTCTTCTTTTTCTTTAAATATCTACAATACCAGATACATGAAAACATAAACCCATTAACATATTAGCAGAAAATTAACCATTTAGTGTTGGACTCTACTTGAGACCGTGCTACAACTCGTTTTCGTTACTGTGATCTTTCTATTTTGGTTCTACACGTTGGTAGTCCTTTCACAGAAGCAAATGTTTTCGATTTATCAACTGGAAGCCTGTTTCAGAAAATCCACGGTCCAATTGAGAATAAAGGACTGCATTTCATTAATATGACACAAAATGTCTGTTTTATTGTTTCGTATTAAAGTAGTGAAACCCAGGTAACAGATGCAGGATAGAAAAGGATCAAACATCAACACGTGGAAGAGAGACCCATCAGATAGTTCGTCGTTTTCACCAAATTAACATTTATTTAAGAAAAAACATACTGATCAATTAAATTCCAGATTAATAACAAGACCCAAGGTCTTAAGTTATTACCGCGGGAGCGCTTTGCCGCATAGTCTGTCACATCTAGCAAAAGTGTGCCTGTTTCGCAATCAAGTGTGAACATAAATCGCACGTGAAATAATACCCTCAAACCAGAACAGAATATACGCTAACAAATGATGAGACTCGATTTAGCAAGATAAATACAACTCTTTACCTCAGGTAAAACAAAAACCATATAATCAGATCAGGGGAAATTCACTAAGATTGACGGAGATAATTAAAACGGATTTTGTGGTACACAACTACTACGTACGCCTCTGACTAGGTAAGATGATAAGCGAGTAGCGAGTACGTGCAACTGTCAAAGTGCAGGTGCAAATGGAGCAGTTGCAGTTAAACCCTCTCACGCATGAATAAGTACTGATAAATGCCTTAAGAAACACTAGTTAAGGTTAACTTAAGCAAAGCAGAAAATTTCACTCACAAGGGAACACAGATCAATCGAGAAAACAGGAAGAAGTTGTGTTGAACTACGAAAAAAATAAGCAAAATAAACAAACTGAGCAGTCCGTGCGCATGATAGGCAACATCAAGGATAATGTGAGCTCAGGAGCGCCGTGGTCCCGTGGTTAGCGTGAGCGACTGCGGGACGAGAGGTCCTTGGTTTAAGTCTTCCCTCGAGTCGAAAGTTAACTTTCTTTATTTTCGCAAGTTATGATCTGTCCGTTCGTTCATTGACGTCTCTGTTCACTGTAATAAGTTTAGTGTCTGTGTTTTGCGACCGCACCGCAAAACCGTGCGATTAGTAGATGAAAGGAGGTGCCTCTCTTATGGGAACTTTAACGAAATTGTCGAAATATCGAATTGATTTTAAATTTCGTTAAAGAATGAATAATAAATTTTATCTTTTTGCTTTTAAGTTAATTTTCTTTCGTGCGAACTTTGTTGTAGAACCACTCTCTTATTTTCGTGTGGTAATAAAAAATTTTACTTTCTTAAGAATTACGTACATTTAAAGAAAAATATTACGTGCACTCATATTAACTGGATAATAATATTTAGTTGAGAACTGAGTCCTTTAAATCATTCGGCCTTGGCATGCACTTTCCAGATGCAGTGGGTTTTTTTGTTAAATATTTTTACTGAATTTTATCCCGGCAATAGCCATAGAACACAAGATTATCCCTATCAGCAGAAAATGTTTTAATTATTGCCAAGCCGACATTTATCACTGATCAAACCTACTTCACTACGCATTTGAGTTATTTTAAAGAACCAAACTGTTTAAATTTCAATGTTAACTAACATTAACTATCCGCCTACGAATGCACAAACGTATAATTAATTCAATTCTTATCAGCCACTGGATCACTGAAAAGAAAGAACAATTTCTTAATTCACTATTGATTTTTAAGCATCTGTTCCCGATTTACGGGTTTGATAATTTTTTAAATGTGCCGCCTCTTCAGATCTGCGATTGTTGGTCGCGGCACAGCCCAGCAACTCCGCTAAAAAATGCTGAAAATTTCTTAAAGAAATTTTATAGATGACGTGGGCAAGCTAATTTACATAAACAATTCACACTTTTGATAAATACTGATATATTTAGCTCAAACAACAATTCAACTCACATTAATTCGTAACGCATCGTCTAATGGCGGCTAAGTCCAGACAGAGACAAAAGAAGTCTACACATTCGTTAAAATCTTCTTCACAGCGTCCTACCTCGATCACGTCAGAACAGAGACGACCAAAGAATACATAATGTTTAGTCCTTATATAGCATTTCCCGACTATTAACATTTCTTTGTAAATTGATTTCTGGCAAATTTTTATATCGCTGATACCGCAAATACTGACACATTTTACATTCACATAATAAATACAGAAAAATTCCTATCCTAAATACAGATAAATATTACAATAAAACATAATGAGAATAACAAACGTATTTTATACCACATTCAGTAATATTTTTGTTGAATAATTACGATGTATATACAACTTGCCCAGAGCGGCGTATATGGTACAAATAAACTGTGAAAATGCCAGGGAACGTTACATTGCCCCCTGGCAGCATTTGGCAAAGAGTTTTTACACTTTGACACAATGGTGCCAGTAACGTTCTTTACACTTCTGTATGTTTTACGGAATGGCTCTTTTATTTAGTCCCAGGGTTATATAAGTTCATGGCTCCCCCATTTGGGCGTAGGCAAACAGGAAACCTGGGCAAAACTGTGCCGGAGCCCAGCCATCCCAGTTGGTTTATAGTCAATATTGTCTTTTTAACAGTTATTCATTTGAATTAAATTAGCAGTTTGTCACAAACGGGGTTACACAATTACACAATATCACAGTCACATACAGTTCAATGGAAGGTTTTTTGTGTGTGATACCATTATTCTTGTGATACACTACAAAGTCACTTGTCCTAGGATATATCACTCACGGACATACATAGTAAATGTTCAATGTTTATCGAAATGAAGTCATTAACATGTTATTCAGTTTATGTGAACATTTCAAAAAAGTCAATAATGTTGTATTTGGTGAGCGGTGCGGAGTGATTGTTGGGCGGCGCTCGACGCGGCGCGCTGACTCCGTGTAGGTCACCGCCCCCGGCGTTGACAGCTACGGCGCGGAGGGGCGTGGCTGTCTGGTCTGCTACGGGCTGCTGTGGCCGCTGCATAGCTGATGTAGCCGGATGCGCGTTGGATATCAGCTCGCCCGTACGACGTCTTCTCGCGGTGCTCCAGGAAACATGCAACAAGTTCACAAACAGTGTACTATCCTTATAGGCATTTTTCCTGCTGTGGGAAAGAACGCACACAGTTAGTGGTAGTTATTACTCAGTAGGCCTTCACTAGTCTGGTTTGCACAATGTTTCGTTGTCACAGTAACACTTTTATGGGCACACAATATTCTTCACCATGTCATGACTTGTCATTAGTCACACGCAAGTTTTCACCTTAGGACAAAATCAAAATGTATTTCTGTAGTCAATGCGCTTTCCTAGCGTCCCTTGACACACAAAGAGTTAAAGTTTGACACTAACTTGATCACCTTCCGTTATCGGTTCACTGTTCGTGTCGTGCTAGTTCCTTGTCCACTTGCACACACGGTGATGATACAGTTTTTTATTACTTATACACAACTACTCCGTGACGTATTGCCGCAGGTTTAACAGTCACTGTCTGTCTCTGCCGCACAATACTGCACTTTTGTTAAAGTTCCTTTATTTCTATTTACAATGTCCGCTGCTCAATTTTGTTTGTAACAGCACATTCGTAACTCTTTACCAAGGTGTGAGATTTGCGTACATGGTAACAATTACTCAAAATTCGTATTAGTTTGCCCATAGTCATCTATATTCGTGTTCGATTAGATTTTATTTGTGCATTCCAGCCGGATTCAGGCATATTGTTCAATAACTCCTTTGTACTCATGTCACACTTTACTATCAACGTCCTACGTAACTACAGTGTAGTTTCTGTAGGCAAAAATTTACTTGGACTGTATCTGGCTAGCTCCTTTTAACTGATTGAATATGCACATGCTTCAATTGAAGCTTCTTTGTGCGTAACTTTGCGCTACATAAATTTGCAACAAGTTTGCCTCCCGTGGTGCCCTCGGGTCACTACTGGGTGCATTATTTTCTCTGATAACATTGGTGAGATAATAAAGTTCTCAGGGCATCATATTACTGATATTATTCTGGGTTCGAGTCTGTCAATCTGACAGCTACACATATATACATACATACACATAATAGAAAAGATTGTGCCAAGAAATATTTCAAATTTGACACACATATTAGAAATTATGTAGTACACTAACTAATCCTTACTAAAATGTTCTTCTTGACTGAACTTTGTCACAGCTTAACACTACAAATAATTGCACTAATCAGATTATCTGTGCAAACATTTAGAGCATGGTTTAGATAACACAAATTAAAAGAGTACATAACATAAATATCCATACACATGAGAAAGTCAATCATATTCTTATAACTAAACACTTCTACACTAGTACATACACTATTAATGTTCATTAATTACAAAAGAACGGTGTCCACATAGGACTATTAGTCTTTTACTGTAGGAATGCTTTTACATCCTTACGCGGATACAGTCCCCGTACTCTCCCTGAGTGGGGATCTGCTAAGAGATAGCTACACTCATGTGGCACACTTACTACTCTAAAAGGTCCATTGTACACCAATTGCCACTTGCTATTCTGTTTCAAGGATGCCGAGGACTTAGGATGATTGCGTAAGAGTACCAAGTCCCCAACACTAAATTTTTGGTTATTCGTCACATGTCGGTTATATTTTTCTTTCCTTTTCTGAGCGCACCTGGTAAGGTTGCACCCTGCTTTTCTTATCTTCTCTTCCTTAGGCTCAGGAATGACTGGGACCTTAGGCAAAGGTGCCAGCCACTCGTTCAGAACTCTATTATTATTCATTAATATGTCGTTTGGTGGATACCCCGTAGAAGCATGCGGGGTTGCGTTGTGAATTTCTACAAACTTAGGTATCAGATCTGGCCATCTTGTGTGTTTATATGCAATGTATAACCTGAAAAATTTATTTAACTCTCCAAATGTTCTCTCTACTAAACTTGCTTGTGGGTGAAAGCGGGAAATTAGTATATGCTTTATATTTTGTTCATATAAATAGTTTTTCCAGGTATGGCCTGTAAAATAGGAAGCATTATCCGATATTATCGCTTCTGGCTTACCCACTTGTGTAAAATATTCTTTCCATAACCATTTCACTATTCCACGAGCAGTGGCTGATTTAAGGCAGTATATTTTTAAATATTTTGAGAAAAGGTCATACACCGCTAAAATGTACTTCAATCCACCCCTGGCTCGTGGGTAGGGTCCTGCTATGTCTATAGATACTAACTGAAGTGGTCGATGAGGCACTATAGGATGCAGCTCAAACCTTGTGGACTTATTTTGAAACTTAGCTTTTTGGCACAGAGGACAAGTCCTGATAATGGCGCGAGTCTGCTGGCTTATCCCCTTAGAATTTGGATAAAATCCTTATTGTTTTGCCTATCCCAGGGTGACCCCATGCCAAATGCGTGTGCCACACTACAGCTGGGATAGCCTGTTGTGGTATACACACGACTCCATGGTCATTTGACAGACCTGTTTTATAATATAGGATATTATCTACTAATTTGAAATTCTGAACACTTTTAAGATTGGTTCCTTCTTTAATTTTGTTAATGATATCTCGCCAAGTCGGATCAGTTTCCTGCAATATAGACATATTCTTACACATATGTAAAAAGTCCCTCCTATGTACCTTATCTTGTACTAAGAGTATTCGATATTCCTCCGATTGTTCCAAAATATTTGATATTGAGGATTGCCCTAATGGGAGCCTCGACAAGGCGTCTGCTACAACGTTATCTTGTCCTTTTAGGTACATGATTTTAATTTTATATTCCTGTAATGCTAACCTCCATCTTAGCAAGCGGGTATGGTATAATTTGCAAGTCATAAGATAGCTCAAAGCCTGGTGGTCACTGAATACTTTGACTTCTTTACCATAGATGTAATAATTAAATTTCTTTACCGCCCAAACCACTGCAAGAGCCTCTAATTCGGTAGCGGAATATGCTCTCTCGCAGCTGTTTAGTGTGCGGCTGGCAAATCCGATTACATTGATTGTTGTGGGGTCGTTGCTCCTGTCCCACTGAAATAAACACGCGCCCAGACCGTATGAACACGAATCTGTCGCTATACAAAAATCTTTTGTCATGTCTGGGTGTCGCAATATGCTTGCATTCACCAAGGCATTTTTGATAGCGTCAAATGCGCGCTGACATTCTTCTGTCCACACCCAGTGCGCATTTTTACGCAACAGGCTCAACAAAGATTCGTTATTCATTAATTGGTTTGGAACAAACCGTCTAAAAAAAGATGCTAGACCTATAAATGCTTTGAGCTGTTTCTTAGTTCTCGGACTAGGAAACCCACGAATTGCATTAAGTTTTTTGCTGTCAGGTTTGATGCCTTGTGGTGTTATTATGTGACCTAGAAATTTAATCTGATTACGTCCAAATTTGGATTTATCAAGATTTGCTGTTACCCCCGCTTGCTTAAACCTTTCTAAAACTTTACTCAGTAGTTCTATGTGCTCCTCCCAGGTGGCAGTGGCAATCACTAGATCGTCTACATACACTGTTACCCTTTGCAGCAAATCCAGACCCAAAACCGCGTCAAGGGCTGTTATGAAAACTCCTGCACTTACATTTAGGCCGAAAGGTAGTACCCTAAATTGGTAGCTCCTTCCTCCAAATATAAATGCAGTATATTTCCTCGACTCGGGTGTGAGCAGGATTTGCCAGAAAGAACTTCTCATATCAATAGATGTCAAATATTGCACTCCATGGAATTTTTGAATTTGCTCATCAAGATTTTCCGGATGCGTCCTGACAGGTACAATAATTTCATTTATGTCTCTTGCATCTAGTACTAACCGTACCTGTCCGTCAGCTTTTGCTACCGCCACCAAAGGACTACTATAAGGGGACAAAGACGGTTCTATTATTCCCCACTCGATCAGTTTTCTTATTTCTTTAGCTACTATTTCCTTCTTGGACCAAGGAATGGAGTATGAGGCTCGACAGTAAGTTTTGTGAGGCTTTACCTCGATCTTGTACTGATATCCCTTAACAATTCCTGGTCGTTCTGAAAATACCTCTGCATAATTAAATAATAACTGTACCAAATCCTGCTGTTGCATAGAATTCAAATTTTCGGACTGTGACACTTTGTTCACTAATGCGTCCATATTCGCTTTTGATTGATCACCTTGTACGTCAGGATAACAGAGATTCTGTCCTAGACAATGATTGTCTAAATGTAGTATCGACTGATTCCTACATTTTATATTAATAGCATTACATTTAGGTACAGGTACCTCTCCAGATCTGAGCATGGACAATTCTATTCTCCTACCAGCATTCATCAAACTTAATTTTCCCCGAGAAAGGTCGATTATTGCGTCCCTTTCTCTCAAAAAATCTACCCCCAAAATGCAGGCTACCTTTAAACCCTTTACTACCAGGAATGAGCTCGCTATGGCTTCTTCCCCTATATACATCTCTACCCGCACTTGGAGTTTAATTATTTGTCGCTGTGCACATATGGCTCCAGTGACTCTACAATTATTCACGGGAAAAGTCAGCATACGCCTTTCCTTCCCCAGTACCTTGAATAAGTCCATACTCATAACACTAACAGTAGCACCTGTATCTATGACTGCTTGCACATCAATATTGTTAATTTTAATCTCTATTATCGCTTGTACTTTGTCTTTGTGTTCCTTTATGCACGTGGATGGTTCAGTTATTAATTCATCTCCCATCTGTACCCCGTCATTATACCTAAGGATACAGATTTTATTTGGTGTTTTGTTCTGTGTCGGGCTGCTCTCACTCCAAACCTCAGCCGACGATGGAGAGCGTATCTCGGCTGCATCTAGTTTGTTGAATTATTGCTAGTGGATGGGCGTGGCTGCTCTGTGTCACTGACCTCCACTATGTGCACGTTGTGTTGCGTCGGCCGCCACGGTTGCGCAATTGGCGCATTTTGTGGTGGCGGTCGGTTATTGTCGTATCTTTCACTGTTTTGCCGGTCCGGACTGGGCCTCTGGTTCTGTGGCCAAGTTCGGTTTGCATCATTATAAGTATTAGTGTTGTACGGCCCCCTGGCATTTTTCCAACTATGATTGCTTGGTGGGCCTGTTTCATACCGGTCATCGAACCTCCTCTTTCGGTCATTATTCACCGGCGGACTATTGCCATTCCGGCCTCTACCTCTATTTCCGTTTTGTGCATACTCTTGTCTCCTATTATTACCTCCGCCGTTTCCATTACTTGGTGGAGGCGTGTTATTTCTACCATTTCTATAACCGTTTCCGTTATTTCTAGCCTGTTCAGAGGCTGCCTTAACGTCCTCCTGAATCAGGTCAATTGAGTCCAGAACAGACAAGAAATGTTCCATATCATTTTCAGGCACGTGTATAAGCTTTTCCTTTACATGTATCGGCAAGTGTGATTTCAAAAGCCTGATCAAATCCCGAGATGAAATCTGTTCGTCCCAGTAACGGGTCTTGTTAATGTACTTCTCAAAATATTTTCGCAAATTTCCTAGTCGTGGAGAATACGGCTCTGGATTATATACCTCCTTCCGTAATCTCTCTTGAATACATGTTGACCAATATTTGGCCAAGAATGCCTTTTCGAATTGCTCATATGTATCACAACTGTCAGCTGCTTCGGTTGCCCATAATGCAGCATCTCCTTGTATGTATGACATAACAAACTGTATTTTCTGGGTATGACTCCAAACGCTAGGCAAAATGTTTCTAAATCCCTTGATAAACACTACACGGTGAACAGATTTCTTCTCCGTTGTAAAGATCTGAAACTGTCGGTTCCTAATCAGACTTTCTTCAATCACTACTTTGGAATGACATTTATTTGTTCCGCTTACATTGGTTGCCTGTTCTGTCTCGCAGTCGCAATTTTTTACTGCAGTATTTATATGCCTATCATTGTTGGACCTGGCTGGCGTGACATACGCCTGCGCATCGTCATGCCGCAAGCTTAGCTCCATTTCGGCAAGACGGCGGTCCACACTCCGCTGCCACAGCGGAATGTCCTTTTGCACTATCTTTTTAAGATTTTGCACATCCGCAGTTGAGTCCACCTCTCTGGCCTCAATTGCGGCGTGCACTTTCTCATCTATTTCCTTTGTGAATTTACGTTCTACTTTGTGCACTTGTTCGATCACTTTGTCCTCAATTACTTGTGTTGTGTCAAGTTCTAGTTGTTCGACCCTATTAGTCAGGACACTGATTTCCTCTACGATATTGGCGTTAGCCACCTGAACACTGTCTACTCTTTCGCTTAATTCATGCACTGTTTTGGGTATGGTTTCATATTTTTGTTTCAAACTAACTATGTCACTTTGCATAACTTCTAAAGTTTGCATCAACTGCAAGTCCCTCTCATGCAGGCGTCGGTCACGCTCTGCTTGTTTAGCATCACGTTCTTTATCACGTTCTGCTTGCATACATGCAAATTCAGCTACCAATCTCTGGTCACGCTTTGCTTGTTCAGCATCACGTTCTTTATCACGCTCTGCTTGCACACGTACGAATTCAGCTTGGAAATTGAGCATGCGCTCGAACATAACTCTTAATGATTGCACTTCTGACATCACACCACTCTCTGGTCCGTGTCCAGTGCTTGCAGATTGCACAGAATTTCCGCTATCAACTGAATCACTGGGTGGCAGTGGCAACATTTCTTGCCCTTCTGCCCCCAGATTCTCACATTGTACTTCCTGAACTACGTCACTAACATTACTTTGTGTCCCACTTTCCAACTCGGTATCACTACTTACTGACTGTAGCTCATTATCCATGTTGATATCTTTCTGACTACGCAATCTAACCATAGTAAGCAAAGGAAATAAAATCTGAACTAAATATCCTAACACTCAGGTTTCACTGACATAATCACACAAGAAATGGACATTAACTAATACACACTTACTATATACTACAATGACTAACTACCTAAATGTCCTGTTATTTTAAAACAAAGTACTAACAACAAGCACACCACTAATGATCCGAGAACACTGCACTGAGGCTACTTTACTACCCACAGGACAACTACACTGTAGCTTTACCTTTTGGTGATATATCTTGGGTGCAGCTGCCCCCTGATATTGTGGTAGGTAATTAATTTTTCGAAATAATGAGCTCTCTTCTTCAGCTTGCCTCTGGATACATAGTGTTCTCATGCAAAAAATCATACACAGGTATTACCACACACTATTGGTTATGAAGTACATACAATACATAGAAAAATTATTAAATGTTCTGCAACAAAGTTCGACTATATTAATTCCCTAGTTATCTCACGGGTATTTAGTGGCCACTGCATATTCGAGCCCCACGTTGGGCGCCAATTTAACGAAATTGTCGAAATATCGAATTGATTTTAAATTTCGTTAAAGAATGAATAATAAATTTTATCTTTTTGCTTTTAAGTTAATTTTCTTTCGTGCGAACTTTGTTGTAGAACCACTCTCTTATTTTCGTGTGGTAATAAAAAATTTTACTTTCTTAAGAATTACGTACATTTAAAGAAAAATATTACGTGCACTCATATTAACTGGATAATAATATTTAGTTGAGAACTGAGTCCTTTAAATCATTCGGCCTTGGCATGCACTTTCCAGATGCAGTGGGTTTTTTTGTTAAATATTTTTACTGAATTTTATCCCGGCAATAGCCATAGAACACAAGATTATCCCTATCAGCAGAAAATGTTTTAATTATTGCCAAGCCGACATTTATCACTGATCAAACCTACTTCACTACGCATTTGAGTTATTTTAAAGAACCAAACTGTTTAAATTTCAATGTTAACTAACATTAACTATCCGCCTACGAATGCACAAACGTATAATTAATTCAATTCTTATCAGCCACTGGATCACTGAAAAGAAAGAACAATTTCTTAATTCACTATTGATTTTTAAGCATCTGTTCCCGATTTACGGGTTTGATAATTTTTTAAATGTGCCGCCTCTTCAGATCTGCGATTGTTGGTCGCGGCACAGCCCAGCAACTCCGCTAAAAAATGCTGAAAATTTCTTAAAGAAATTTTATAGATGACGTGGGCAAGCTAATTTACATAAACAATTCACACTTTTGATAAATACTGATATATTTAGCTCAAACAACAATTCAACTCACATTAATTCGTAACGCATCGTCTAATGGCGGCTAAGTCCAGACAGAGACAAAAGAAGTCTACACATTCGTTAAAATCTTCTTCACAGCGTCCTACCTCGATCACGTCAGAACAGAGACGACCAAAGAATACATAATGTTTAGTCCTTATATAGCATTTCCCGACTATTAACATTTCTTTGTAAATTGATTTCTGGCAAATTTTTATATCGCTGATACCGCAAATACTGACACATTTTACATTCACATAATAAATACAGAAAAATTCCTATCCTAAATACAGATAAATATTACAATAAAACATAATGAGAATAACAAACGTATTTTATACCACATTCAGTAATATTTTTGTTGAATAATTACGATGTATATACAACTTGCCCAGAGCGGCGTATATGGTACAAATAAACTGTGAAAATGCCAGGGAACGTTACAGAACCGAAAACATTTGATCGCAAGGTCAAAGGTCAACCGATTCCTCCAAAGGAAAACACGTCTGATATATTCACATGACAGGAATATGTTGTCGACCCACCTAACTTGTACACTTGGCGAATGGGTAAAAAGATTCTTCTACCTTGCCCAATTTAGGTTTTCTTGTGGATGTGATAATCACTCCCAAAAAAGTGATGAAAACATAGGAGTTTGTCACATAAGTTTTCAAATTTTTCCGTGTGTAGACCGTCAAATCCTGTATATGTCCAAGCAAATCTGAACATGTCCTGGAATTTTGGAGAGCGAAGTTGATTATGTGTGAGTGCCTGAACTTTGATAATTGACACACGATCACATAAACAATATTGCTCTGTGTACCTGTGCAGCTTCGCAAAATCATAGAATCTTTTCACAAAGTATTTCACTTTCCGAAAAACAAACACATCTAACGGTTACACAAGAGGTGTACAACCTGGAGGAATGGTAATCACGTCTACTCCCACACTAAAATTGTACAATGCCTGATCCTTCTGCCCTGTATAGCTGTCAAGGAGTAGGGCAAAATCTTTGTCCGCGTAAGGGGCAATCACACTGAAAGTTCACCGTCTAACCTCCTCGCCTAGGGACGCCCGATAAAAGTTGATGTCGTCAAGCCCTGAATCAAAATTGCGCAACGGATAACTGGGGAGGGGAGCTTGAGAGCTCTACCTAGAGAGCGTGCCCTTTCTGTGCGATACTAGGCAAGGGGCTGGAGGGCTCACACGCTAATGTGTGGGTCCCTGCATTCTGTATCTTCTATTTTTAAATGAATTCCTTTAAATGGACTCCTATGTGATTTTTAAGGTATGTTAAAGATTGATGACAATTGATTACGTATTTATTTGAAATATTATCACTCGATTTTACAGCGAGTGCAGCAATTGTTCCAGTTTACAGATATTACAATTTTACAACTTATAGCTCGGGTATATTATATACTAATCTGCACGCACATTTATACGGGCAAGACGGAATTGCGTTGACCAAATGTATAGCACCAAAGTCTCCATATATTTTACGTAGGACATCCACTATGTGAGGAGGATAACGGGCAAACTGGAGACCAGATACATTAACACAGGGGGTTAAATTTCCTAAATTAACGAGATCATTCATTTCCTTATACAATCCGAAGCTGGAAATAAAAGAATTAGTACAAATATGCGTGAACATTGAGACAGACGCACTGAGGTCACGTCTGCTCACTTACACGTCTTCTGTAACACCCCGAATATGGCGGGCACCCGGAGGTCTTCCTGGGGCCCGGTGGAGGGGGTGGTCGAACCACTTGGCCGTGACCAAACTCTCCACCCCAAATCTTGTGACACTGGAAAGTCTTTGACTTTTACCTGCCTGTTCTGACTCTCTGATCCCCTACCCAGGAGTAAGGTTGGCACTACCATACTACAGAACTACTTCCCAACAAAGATTTGGCCACGCTTTACGGAAAGGTGTGGAGAGGATTAGGAAAGTTCATCTGCAGATTCACATTCACGTACAAGAAATGCATAATACACGACACATATAAATACGTATTATGAAGCCTGACACATTTCTTTCCACCTGTCCACATGGGTTCTGTAGCACCCGCGGCCGGCCGCGTCGTGTAATAAAATTGGTTGCGGAGCCGCCTCTGTTTCTATTTCCCGGTGCGAGCGAGCAGCAAAACCTGCTGCTTATAGAGCGGAAACTACTATACCGTTTCAATACGTTCATTAAAGTCTTTCACTAGTCTTTTCTCCATTGTTCCAGACGCACTGCAATTCACAATGACATTCGGCGTTTGCGCAAGTACCCTGTTCACCTGTTGCTGAACTTGCGGTCCAAATACACCATTTTTTTCCTGCAAACGTAAATAAAATGTAGGGAAAAGAAAACCTGTTTTGTTCAGAGCATATTGTATGGTACAACAATGTGAAGTGGCATGCAGCTGGTCTACAGTACATTCCGTGTCGCCTTCTTCAACTAACGATAACGTGCGGGTCGATTTCATTTCATAGTTAAAACCGGACTGATCTGTGTTGCTGATATATGCGTCTTCATACTGTTGAAATCTGACGTTAGTTTCTGTAACAAACGTCGTGGAACCCTCTAAAAGTTCTTCCAGTTTATTCGCGTAGTTCTTGCTTACATATTTCGTAATCTTCCTGCTCGTAATTTTGTATTTTCTTTTGAACGCGTCAAGCCAATGAGATGAAGCCTTGAAGTCCAGGCCGATTTGTTTAGCGTAATGCAATCCCCAAATCTGTAGGTCTGTATCATGCACTGCACTTAATTCATTTCTGGCTTTAATAAATTGTCGGTATACAAGGTTTTCTAGTTCACTGAACTTCTGTCTTCGGGTTCCACCTCGCTCCACGACTTCTTTGCAATATTTAGTTGTGCATTTTTCCTCCATCCCTTTAAATTTTTTAAATTTATTTGTTACTTCACTCCATAATCTATATTTGCGTCTTTTAATTGGTTTGGACAGTAACCTGTATTGGAGCATTTCCTTCATGTAACCCAAAGAAATACCATCAGATTGAAGTCGCAGTATTTCCTCTTCGTGTTCTTCGTACGGATCGTCAACAATCTCATCATCTGGTACATACAGCCCCGCAGCAATCAGCAAGGTACAGTCATCACCACACGTACTGTTTATCAACAAATGTAGGAAATAATCATACAAATGTTCGACAATCGTTCGATCACTTAAGAAACTTTGCGATTCCTTACAGCTCGGAAAATATTCATTGACCTTGTTATTGAAGTCGCGAGCTATATTTGCTGGATTCATATTGCCCACGGAAAACATCTCACGTATTTAATGCACTCTCGTCCAAAGTAGCGAACAGTCAACTGCCAGCCAGGGAGCCTCGTTAGCAGGAATACTCTCTCTTCCGTGCGCTGTAGTCGACTGACGTCGAGTGTTTCGATGTTTTTTTAGGTGTAACGTCCCCATACTACGGCGCAGTTACCTCGCAACGGACGGACAGATAATAATTGTCTGAAAATAAAAAATTCAACTTTTCGATCGAGGGAAGACTTGAACCAAGTACCTCTCGTTCCGCAGCTGCTCATGCTAACGACGGGACGACGGCGCTTCTGAGCTCACACTCTCCTTGATGTTGCCTATCTTGCTCAGGGACAACTCAGTTTGTATACTTCGCTTATTTTTTTCATAGTTCCACACAAAATCTTCCTGTTTTTCAAGACCTATCCACTGTGCCAACTTATAACTTCATCTGAGGGGGGTGCGATGAGGAGGTACCCTTGTCAGTAGTAGCCCTATGTAATTCAATTATGACATGGAAACCATCAGAATTATCGTGACATATAAAGTGAAAAACCACTGAAATTTACCAATACAAGCAAAAGGAAACAGTATTCAATAAACATAAAGTATTTGAGTTTTTGAACAAATTAGAATCAAGTTTGAATCGTTCTGTAAAGGGAAACTACATTTACCATTACAGAGCACATCCGATTTTATGAAGAACAGGTAGCAAAGAATTTGAACACTCACCTTTTATAAACAGTAAGAGGCTCAAAAGTTTGATTATAATTTACAAAACTTTATGAGTTAATCCAGCTAAACTCCGCAGCCTACAACCCTGGCGGCAGTCGCTCAACCCAGGTGTAGCCCCAGCGAACAAGACAACTACTCATCTTTTGCTAGATGTGACAGACGACGCGGCAAACAGCTCTCGCGGCAGTAACTTAGACCTCGGGTGTTGGGCAGGATGCCGCCAAGGTCGCGGCTCAGAAGTCACGGCTGCAAACACCAAGGTACACTTGCCTGTTTCGCAATCAACTGTGAACATAAATCACACGCGAGACAGTATCCTCAAACAATAACAGAATATACACTAATAATTGATGAGACTCTCTTTAGCAAGATAAATACAACTCGTAACCTCAGGTAAAACAAATAGTTAAAGCCAAACTAATATATATATATATATATATATATATATATATATATATATATATATATATATATATATGGGGCTTTTAAGCAGATCAGGGGAAACTCGCTAAGATTGACAGAGATAATTAGAATGGATTTTGTGGTACACAATAAATACGTACGCCTCTGTCTAGGTAAGATGATAAGCGAGTACATGCAACTGACAAGGTGCAGGTACAAACAGAGCAGTTGCAGTTATAGTCCCTCAGGCATGAATAAGTATTGCTAAAATGCCTTAAGAAACACTAGTTAGGGTGAGCTTAAGCAAAGCAGAAAATGTAACTCAGTAGTTGTTGTTGTTGTGGTCTTCAGTCCTGAGACTGGTTTGATGCAGCTCTCCATGCTACTCTATTCTGTGCAAGCTTCACCATCTCCCAGTACCTACTGCAGCCTACATCCTTCTGAATCTGCTTAGTGTATTCATCTCTTGGTCTCCCTCTACGATTTTTACCCTCCACGCTGCCCTCCAATACTAAAGTGGTGATCCCTCGATGTCTCAGAACATGTCCTACCAACCGATCCCTTCTTCTAGTCAAGTTGTGCCACAAACTCCTCTTCTCCCCAATTCTATTCAATACCTCCTCATTAGTTATGTGATCAACCCATCTAATCTTCAGCATTCTTCTGTAGCACCACATTTCAAAAGCTTCTATTCTCTTCTTGTCTAAGCTATTTATCGCCCACGTTTCACTTCCATACATGTCTACACTCCATACAAATACTTTCAGAAACGACTTCCTGACATTTAAATCTATACTCGATGTTAACAAATTTCTCTTCTTCAGAAACGCTTTCCTTGCCATTGTCAGTCTACATTTTATATCATCTCTACTTCGACCATCATCAGTTATTTTGCTCCCCAAATAGCAAAACTCTGTTACTACTTTAAGTGTCTCATTTCCTAATCTAATTCCCTCAGCATCACCCGACTTAATTCGACTACATTACATTATCCTCGTTTTGCTTTTGTTGATGTTGATCTTATACCCTTCTTTCAAGACACTGTCAATTCCGTTCAACTGCTCTTCCAAGTCCTTTGCTGTCTCTGACAGAATTACAATGTCATCGGCGAACCTCAAAGTTTAAAGTTTTTATTTCTTCTCCATGGATTTTAATACCTACTCCGAACTTTTATTTTGTTTCCTTTATTGTTTGCTCAATATACAGATTGAATAACATCGGGGAGAGGCTACAACCCTGTCTCACTCTCTTCCCAACCACTGCTTCCCTTTCATACACCTCGACTCTTATAACTGCCATCTGCTTTCTGTACAAATTGTAAATAGCCTTTCGCTCTCCGTATTTTACCCCTGCCACCTTCAGAATTTGAAAGAGAGTATTCCAATCAACATTGTCAAAAGCTTTCTCTAAGTCTACAAATGCTAGAAATGTAGTTTTGCCTTTCCTTAATCTTTCTTCTAAGATAAGTCGTAGGGTCAGTATTGCCTCACGTGTTCCAACATTTCTACGAAATCCAAACTGATCTTCCCCGAGATCGGCCTCTATCAGTTTTTCCATTCGTCTGTAAAGAATTCGCGTTGCAGCTGTGACTTATTAAACTGATAGTTCGGTAATTTTCACATCTGTCAACACCTGCTTTCTTTGGGATTGGAATTATTATATTCTTCTTGAAGTCTGAGGGTATTTCGCCTGTGTCATATATCTTGCTCACCAGATGGTAGAGTTTTGTCAGGACTGGCTCTCCCAAGGTTGTCAGTAATTCTAAAGGAATGTTGTCTACTCCAGGGGCCTTGTTTCGACTCAGGTCTTTCAGTGCTCTGCCAAACTCTTCACACAATATCATATCTCCTATTTCATCTTCATCTACATCCTCTTCCATTTCCATAATATTGTCCTGAAGTACATCGCCCTTGTATAGACCCTCTATGTACTCCTTCCACCTTTCTGATTTCCCTTCATTCCTTAGAACTGGGTTTCCATCAAAGCTCTTGATATTCATTCAAGTGGTTCTCCTTTCTCCAAAGGTCTCTTTAATTTTCCTGTAGGCAGTATCTATCTTACCCCTAGTGAGATAAGCCTCTACATCCTTACATTTGTCCTCCAGCCATCCCCGCATAGCCATTTTGCACTTCCTGTCGATCTCATTTTGAGAAGTTTGTATTCCTTTTTGCCTGCTTCATTTACGGCATTTTTATATTTTCTCCTTTCATAAATTAAATTCAATATTTCTTCTGTTACCCAAGGGTTTCTACTAGCCTTCGTCTTTTTACCTATTTGATTCTCTGCTGCCTTCACTATTTCATCTCTCAAACCTACCCATTCTTCTTCTACTGTATTTCTTTCCCCCATTCCTGTCAGTTGTTCCCTTATGCTCTCCCTGAAACTCTGTACAACTTCTGGTTCTTTCGGTTTATCCAGGTCCCATCTCCTTAAATTCCCACCTTTTTGCAGTTTCTTCAGTTTTAATCTACACCTCATAACCAATAGATTGTGGTCAGAGTCCTCATCTGCCCCTGGAAACGTCTTACAATTTAAAACCTGGTTCCTAAATCTCTGTCACTCAGTATTAGCCCTATGTAATTAAATTATGACTAAAACACATCAACGTAGGTTACAATAAATACATTTTACTAAATCACAATTAGATTTCTAATTGATGCCCAGAACCTTATAGAGTACCATGACATTCTCATCGGGTACAGTACCACTCACCGGTGTTACTACTTCATTTCTTAACATTGCACCGCAAGCGGGTGCACACAAGCACTTCACCAATTAACAGATTCACATGGCTTCAAAGTAAACACACTAACAACTATTGACCAGTCTCAATTCAAGGTACACTGCAGAACAAACAAACACATGTTATTCATCGAACAAGACACAATAATATTGCGCCAGTTTTTTTTAAACAATAAAACCACAAGGCCAGAATATCAATAGGCAATATGTTACGGTGCACTCTCCCAACCGTCAGTTATCCTTTTAACTCCTTTTCAAATAATAGGAGGAGGCCCTCGTCACCAGAGCTCCAGAGCGCGACCTTCGTCGCCTTCTTTAGCGGCTGCTAACATTCGAGAAGTCGCTCGGCGATCCGGCTGGATACATGCGTTGTCAAACCCAAATCGGCCCAACCAAACCCGGCCGCCAGGCACTGCTGCTTCAGCCCTCCTCTTTGTCACGTGCCGTTCACAACCCACTCCTCCCGCGCCGAGCCTCCACACCTTAGCCAGGAAAACCAAAGACAAGTCACAAGGGAAGTGACTATCGATACTGGTGCCAGAGCTAGTTTGGCCAGCAAACCGAGTCGCCACACATCGTAAAAACATCGTTAGCCTCTTTGGCAGTCATACTTAAAGCAGTATTATGTATTGTCTTAAGTGTGACTGGCAGAAAAACTCACGACGTTTTTCCGATGTCAAACTAATACGTAGCTATGAAATAATTAGATAGACTTTTGTGTCATAATAGTGAAATGCAGACCTTTATTCTCAATTGGATCGTCGGTTTATTTGTTACTCGCTTTATGTGTTCATGAGACCCAGAAAATATTAGATACAGGCTCCCAGATAGATGCCATTTTCCTTGACTTTCGGAAGGCGTTCGATACAGTTTCGCACTGTCGCCTGATAAACAAAGTAAGAGCATACGGAAGAGTTTTTAGCAAACAGAACACAGCATGTTCTCAATGGAGAGACGTTTACAGACGTTAAACTAACCTCCGGCGTACCACAGGAGAGTGTTATGGGACCATTGCTTTTCACAATATATATATAAATGACCTAGTAGATAGTGCCGCAAGTTCCATGCGGCTTTCCGCGGATGATGCTGTAGTATACAGAGAAGTTGCAGCATTAGAAAATTGCAGCGAAATGCAGGAAGATCTGCAGCGGACAGGCGCTTGGTGCAGGGAGTGGCAACTGACCCTCAACATAGACAAATGTAATGTATTGCGAATACATAGAAAGAAGGATCCTTTATTGTATGATTATATGATACCGGAACGAACACTGGTAGCAGTTACTTCTGTAAAATATCTGGGAGTATGCGTGCGGAACGATTTTAAGTGGAACGATCATATAAAATTAATTGTTGGTAAGGCGGGTACCAGGTTGAGATTCATTGGGAGAGTCCTTAGAAAATGTAGTCCATCAACAAAGGAGGTGGCTTACAAAACACTCGTTCGATCTATACTAGAATATTGCTCATCAGTGTGGGATCCGTACCAGATCGGGTTGACGGAGGAGATAGAGAAGATCCAAAGAAGAGCGGCGCGTTTCGTCACAGGGTTATTTGGTAACCGTGATAGCGTTACGGAGATGTTTAGCAAACTCAAGTGGCAGACTCTTCAAGAGAGGCGGTCTCCACGTTTCGAGAGGGTGCGTTTCTGGATGAGGTATCGAATATATTGCTTCCCCCTACTTATATGTCCCGAGGAGATCACGAATGTAAAATTAGAGAGATTCGAGCGCTCACGGGTGCTTTCCGGCAGTCGTTCTTCCCGCGAACCATACGCGACTGGAACAGGAAAGGGAGGTAATGACAGTGGCACGTAAAGTGCCCTCCGCCACACACCGTTGGGTGGCTTGCGGGGTATAAATGTAGACGGAGATGTAGATTTTCTGAAGCCGAGTTCCAGTTCATAAGACAGAAATATGTGCTTCTGTGGGAGGAATACCAACACTCAGTAATCCATGTTTGGGTACTGTTCTCTTACAAAAATTTAACCGTGACTTTCCTCTGACCAGAGCTCTGTGGAAAGGTAGCTAAAATGTCTTCTGCAAACCACAGTCTATCACTGATTTATTCCGACTGGAAAGTACCGTCACATTTGACTCGCCCATCAGGTACTAGTGCCTTCTATCCGATCAGACTCGATATCTCAACTCAAAATATATTTTGAGTTCATGGACAGTGGTTCACATCCCTGCTATTCTGACCTTACAGAAAAAACGCAGCGCAACAATTTTGAAACAACACACGAACAGCTCTTGTAGCCGTTTCAACAGTAGTTCTCTTTTTTACAAATGGCTAGCTTTGTCCAGTCAGGGGCCAGCTTCTCAGCTGCAGCTGATGGCTGCCACCCGACGATTCTCCGTCCGGCGCCATTTACGCCGCGTCTCCTTTCGCTTCACATATCTACATCGTCAAATACATAAAAACATAGACACATTAACATATTAACATAAAATTAACCCTTTACTGTTGGGCTGTACTTGAGATCATGCGAAAGTTCTTTTACGTGACTATGATCTCCCTACTTTGGTCCTTCATACTATGTGGCATACCGAGGAATCTCGGGAGGACGAAGGTTCAAATTAGGGTTCGGCCATCGAGATTTTCCGTGATTTGCCTAACTCTACCCCAGTCAACTGCCGGGACGAATCCATTGCAAATGGCATGGCCGATTTCGTTGCCATTCTCCCGTAATTCAAGATGGTGTTCTGCCTCTAACGCTTACGGCGTAGACAGATGCTAAGCTCTGAACCTTGCTTCCTTCCTTCGGGAAAACTCGAGCTCTGCTTGACATAGTTGCAGAAGTCAGGCACCGGTGAGAACAACACTGATGACGATTTTGTAACATGAGTGAACCAGTCAGAAGAAACTGAAATTCGTGTTACGTAAGTACTGCATTGTTGAAACGGTGAGGAAGTAACGGCTAGTAATACCTGCAATACCTCAGTTAACAGAATAAATTTTTCGGATTAAAATAATTTGCGGAACCATTTCGTCATAATAAGAGAGGTATGTTTCCTTTAGTAATATCGCGTGCAGTTGATTCCAAGAGGTGTTTTCATTGTTTCATTGCGAACATTAATTTTGATTTTCCTTTCGATACATGTGATAGGCTCTTTATAGTGCAGCAAAGAAAGTCTTTGCAACTAGATTACTGCACATCGTACTTACTGACCAATTTCTTAAGAAGAACACGCTACATCTTCTTCTTTTAGTGGCACATTGTGTGGAGTAGACTGTAGAGGGTGCTTTCATTGAACCAGTATGAACATTTTTTTCTTCTTTTATAGGCGGATAAAATCTGCAGCGTGTGAGGTGGACACCAGTGGATGATTTCAATATATTAGTACAAGCTATATTTTCCAGTTTTCCTCTATTTTTACGAGTTTCATTCTGAAAGGCGTGTATATTATGCGTCAAAGATTTTATACAGGACTCTGTAGTGTTTTAGAGTATTTAAGCCATTTCAAACTAGTTGTTTTTGTTAAGTATCTTCATCAAACGCGGAAACTGTGAATCATATAAAAATATTCATTTTGTTCAGTTGGTAGTATCCTCATTTCTTTCTTTCCAACATTTTTTCGATATTTCTTTCTGTTTCTCAGATAAGATTGTTCTGTACTTGACTTCCTCTTAGCTTCGCTATTACTGCTCATAGCCTAATTGCAGTTTAGTGTTTGTTTTCCATTTTTAATACCTTCATGAAATACTTTAATGCTAATTAGAAAATTTTGACTATTGTTTATCCCTTAATCGTATTGGCTTTTCACGTTTTGGAAGATTTATTTAGTAGGAATACTAAAACAAACTTCCGTTTCCGTAGACTGTGACACTTCTGTAATGTTAGTTATTCTTAGAACTTCCAGACATATACCGCCAACGTTACAGTATATAGTGGAGGTTACTTTGCACCGACATCTGTGACTTTATCCTAATCCACTTGCTGTCTCAGAGTTGGTAAAATGATTGTCTGTACGTACCGTAATCTCTCATATCTAATTGCCATGTTCCCTATTCCAATCATATGATGGTGACAACATAAAGGTCACATAGTCTTCTTCAAGTACGGGTCCTGTAAATTTACTCAACACGCTTTAGCACGAAGTACTTCCTCTTTCTTCCAACGATATCCACTTAAGTTGCGTGAACATTTCTGTTACACTTAGGTGTGCACCATAGCGACCTCTTAGTGTCGTAACAGCGCTCCTCTCTCTTCGTTCACCGCCTGCAGCTGCGTCTAGTTGGTGAAGACTCCAAACTCAGGAACACTACACTAGAATTGGGCGCACTTGCGTCTTGCATGGGTTTTTACTTAGAGGTGCTAACAAATTTAAATCTTTTATGAAAGAGGTTCAGTTCTACTTGGTACAGTGAAGCTGTCATCAGACCAAAGGTTGTTTCCAACGCCAAGCAGTGGTCTTTCTACGAGGCATGCTCGTACTAAAAACGGTATGCCACTGTCTTCTTACTGCCTTTCAACTGACTTCCCCAACTTGTTATAGCATGGGGACCTACAGTTCAACACACTGGTGGCACATACAGCCTTCTCCTAATTATGAGTCAACAAATTTGAAGAGCTCGGATGTCGAGCCACTATTGAGCAAGGAAGGGATAGCTGAAAGGTGGAAGGAATGTATAGAAGATGTGTACAAGGGAAACAACTTGAAGTCAATATCATAGAACGGGGAGAAAATGCAGATGAATATGAAATTGGGGATATGATATTGTGAAAAGAATTTCACACAGCAGTGATAAAACGAAATGGAAACAAGGAAGCGGGAGTAGACAATATTCCCTCAGACTTATTGAGATTCTTGGGAGGTCCGCGACGACAGATTTATTCTTTATGGTGTGCTGGATATATGATATAGGGTTATATATGATATAGGGCCCGAAAATGGTTCAAATGGCTCTAAGCACTATGGGACTTGACATCTGAGGTCATCAGTGCCCTAGACTTAGAACTACCTAAACCTAACGACATCACAAACATACATGCCCGAGGCAGGATTCGAACCTGCGACCGTGGCAGCAGCGGGGTTCCGGACTGAAGCGCCTAGCACCGCACGTCCACAGCGGCCGGCTGGGAGATAGGGAAACACACTCATACTTGAAGAGGAATGTAATCATTTAACTTCTAAACAAGGCAGTTGCCGACAAGTGTGAATACTAGCGAACCATAAGCTTAATAAAATATGGCCGCTAAATAATGACACGAATTATTTACAGAAGAAATCGAAAAACTGGTGGAATTCCATGGTCGAGAAGAGCATACCGGATTCCAGAGAATTTACGTTCGTACGAGGCAACACTATTGCTGGAACATACGATACGGGGTAGATAAAAGAAACGTAAGCCTATGGTCGTAGCACTTGTGGATTGCCTTCCGGAGTGGCCGAGCGGTTCTACGCGCTACAGTCTGGAACCGCGCGACCGCTAAGGTCACAGGTTCGAATCCTGCCTCGGGCATGGATGTGTGTGATGTCCTTAGGTTAGTTAGGTTTAAGTAGCTCTAAGTTCTAGGGGACTGATGACCTCAGAAGTTAAGTTCCATAGTTGTCAGAGCCATTTGAACCATTTTTGAACTTGTGGATTTTAAAAAAAATGACAATGTTGACAGAGGCGGTGATGAACGTATAGGGAGCGAAAGTTTATTTACAACTTCTGCGCCGGCCGGAGTAGCCGAGCGGTTCTAGGCGCTTCAGTCTAGAACCGCGCGACCGGTACGGTCGCAGGTTCGAATCCTGCCTCGGGGATGGATGTGTGTGATGTCCTTAGGTTAGGTAGGTTTAAGTAGTTCCAAGTTCTAGGGGGCTGATGACCTCAGAAGTTAAGTCCCATAGTGCTCATGGCCATTTGAACAACTGCAGAATGCGGACAGCAGTTATGAATCGAAGAACACAGAAGACAAGCAGTAGCTGAGAAGAAAGTATGACCCAAACGGATCTTGCCCGAAGTTTCCATTCTTAATAATTCGCGCCATTATCTTGGTTTCGTTAAAATCTGAAAGGCGGTCTGAGGATCGTATGGAGCTTCAAGTCATAGTCCTTTGGCAGGGGCGAAAAAACTCAACTTCTACACGTGTGCGGACGCTGTGTGACGGACCAAAAAGACAGAAACAGAAGTGGGAGTGGAAGGAGGAGGAGGAGGAGGAGGACACACGGCAGCCGCGGCGCGCCTGCGTCCGTAGTCCAAGGCCGGCAGCCGACCTGTGACCTGCGCAGCGGCGCTGAAGACCCCGGCGTCCGCAGTCGCCGGCTCCGCCCCCTCTCCAACCGCTCACCTCTGCGCGAGCCGCAACAGACTCCACCACTACACCGGCCGATCAAAAGTATCTGGACACACACAGAGAGAGCAATTCCGTGATCATATCACGAACTTTCAGGGGTGATGGAGACAGCTAAACGTATCACTTAGAGGTAAGAGATTCTAGTCCGCAAACTACCGAGTCGATACATTGAAACGGATGGATAACTATAAAGGACGTGCAGCAACACGGGTATGCCATTACGTCTCTGACAATAGTCGAATTCTGATTTTAAACGTAACAGGAAAAGGAAACGGAAATTTAATTACTGCTCCCACGAACAATCAAGAAACCAATTCTCAGCTAAACGTATCACTTAGAGATAAGAGATTCTAGTCCGCAAACTACCGAGTCGATACATTGAAATGGATGGATAACTATAAAGGACGTGCAGCAACACGGGTATGCCATTACGTCTCTGACAATAGTCGAATTCTGATTTTAAGGAAAAGGAAACGGAAATTTAATTACTGCTCCCACGAACAATAAAGAAATCAATTCTCAACCATCTGACTGCGAGTTGTAAAATATCAGCTAACGTCTCCTAACGACTGTTCTGCAACGTTCCTGTACGTAGCAGACAACTTACCTCGTCTTGCCGCTGCAGCTGCGTGATCGGCAACATGCTAAAACATTTCAACAAGCAATACTGCAATCCAAGCAGAGTGCAGTGCAGAGACTGCATCTACATCTACGTGATTACTCTGCTATTCACAATAAAGTGCCTGGCAGAGGGTTCAATCAACCACCTTCATGCTATCTCTCTAACGTTCCACTCCCGAATGGCACGCGGGAAAAACGAACACTTAAATTCTTCTGCGCTAACCCTGATTTATTTTATCGTGATGATCATTTCTCCCTCTGTAGGTGGGTGCCAACAGAATGTTTTCGCAATCGGAGGAGAAAACTGAGAAGATCCCGTCGCAACGAAAAACACCTTTGTTTTAATGATTGCCACTCCAATTCACGTATCCTGTCTGCGACACTATCTCCCCTATTTCGCGATAACGCAAAACGAGCTGCTCTTCTTTGTACTTTTTCAGTGTCATCCGTCAGTCCCACTTGATGCGGATCCCACACCGCACAGTAATATTCCAGAATAGTGCGGACATGCGTGGTGTAAGCAGTCTCTTTCGTAGACCTGTTGCACCTTCTAAGTGTTCTGCCAATGAATCGCAGTTTTGGTTTACTCTACCCACAATATTATCTATGTGATCGTTCCAATTTAGGTTATTTGTAATTGTAATCGCTAAGTATTTAGTTGAATTTACAGCCTCCAGATTTGTGTGACATTTCGCGTAATCGAAATTTAGCGGATTTCTTTTAGTACTCGTGTGAATAACTGCACATTTGTCTTTATTCAGGGTCAATTGCCACTTTTCGCACCATACAGATATCTTATATAAATCATTTTGCAATTCGTTTTGGTCATCTGACGACTTTACAAGACGGTAAATGACAGCGTCATCTGAAAACAATCGAACACGGCCACTAAGATTGTATCCTACATCGTTAATATAGATCAGGAACAGTAGAGGGCCTATAACACTTCCTTAGGGTATGCTGGATATTACTTCTGTTTTACTCGATAACTTTCTGTCTATTACTACGAACTGTGATCTTTCTGACAGGAAATCACGAATCCAGTAGCACAACTGAGGCGAGACTCCGTAGGCACGCAGTTTGGTTGGAAGACGCTTATGAGAAACGGTGTCGAAAGCCTTCTGGAAATCTAAAAATATAGAATCAATTTGACATGCTCTGTCGATAGCACCTATTGCTTCATGAGTATAAAGAGCTAGTTGTGTTTCACAAGAACGATATTTTCTGAATCCGTGCTGACTATATGTCATAACGTTCGAATACAGTATATGTTCTAAAACCCTACTGCAAATCGACGTTAGTGATATAGGCCTGTAATTCAGCGGATTAATCCTACTTCCCTTTTTGGGTATTTTGTGTGACTTGAGCAATTTTCCAGTCTTTAGGTACGGATCTTTCTGTGAGCGAGTGGTTGTATATAATTGCTAAAATGGAACTATTTTATGAGCATACTATAAGAGGAACCTGACTAGTATACATTCTGGACCGGAGGCCTTGCCTTTATTAAGTGATTTAAGCTGCTTTGTTACACCGATGATATCTACTTCTGTGTTTCTCATCTTGGCAGTTGTTCTTGATTGGAATTCAGGAATGTTTACTTCGTCTTCTTTGGTGAAGGAGTTTCGGAAAACCGTGTTTAATAACTCTACTTTAGTGGCACTCTTATCAGTGACTTCACCTTTGTTATCTCGCAGTGAAGGTACTGATTGCGTCTTGCCACTGGTGTGCTTTATGTATGACCAGAATCTCTTTGGGATTTCTGCCAGATTTCGAGACAGAATTTCGTTGTGCAAATTATTAAAAGCATCTCGCATTGAAGTACGTGCTATATTTCCAACTTCTGTAAAACTTTGCCAATCTTGGGGATTTTGCGTTCTTTTAAATTTGGCATGCTTTTTTCATTGCTTCTGCAACAACGATATGACCCGTTTTGTGTACCATGGGGGATCAGTACCATCACTTATTAATTTATGTGCTATATGTCTCTCAGTTGCTGTTGATACTATCTCTTTCAGTACATTCCACAACTTTTCTACACTTACATGATCAGAGCGGAAGGAGTGAAGACTGTCTCTTAAAAAAGCTTTAAGAGCATTTTTATCAGCTTTTTCACAGATATACTTTGTGTTTCTTTTTGATGGTTGTAGGTGTTACGGTATTCAGCCTAGCAGCAACTGCCTTGTGGTCGCTAATCCCTGTATTTGTCACAACACTCACTATTTGTCACTAATTGAAACAATTACTGCCACATTTTTATTCATAGAAATAGTGATCACGAGGGGTTTGCTCAACTAACCTTAAATGATGTGAATCAAAATTGAAGAAATCAATCAACTCTTTTAATTTACTATATTCAGAAAATTGATGACTGAAATGCTGACAAATTTTACAAAGACTTTTAATTATTCCACAATGTCTGTACTCAATAAACACGTTTCTGGCCACAGCAAAGATACGAATTTTACTCTGATTGTATCCTTACACAAATGTGACAAAATCCCTCCAGTGCGCAAGTAACCAACAACTGCACGCAGAGAAAAGGCAAGTTACCAAAAATTCTCAGCTAATACGAATGTCTCCTCCTGCACTACTAGCACTATAACGTCAGCCTGCGACCTCTCATGTCGTGCGGCTTCTCTCCAGCGCACGCTGCTTCCGACCACTTCCGACTCCCCTCGACAACTGCTCGCTCGCTACTACTCGTAATAATAACATCTCAAACTCAGAGTTTGCGTGTGCACACAGCATAATCTTACACGTCCAACTTTCACAATCCCCACCATCACTTTTAAGAATTTTTGGGGGGTGACACTTGCCTAACATTCTGGCAAGGAGCAAACGCAAAATTCTTACGTAAAAAAATTGAGAAGAATAGCAGCAGATATTTTAAAAAAGCGGTAGAATACGTAAACATAAGCGTAACATTGTGTAAGTTATGTAAATAATACGAAATTGATAAGCTGTACAATAGAGTCAAGAAAAAAATAATATACAGATATCATTTTGAGTCTGTAAGCACTCACTGATAGCACCTCATTTGACAGGGTAACAAAACTTTATTTATAGTTCTCCAAGAGTGTAAAAAACTCTTTCAGTTGATTACATACAAATATTACATAGAATTGCAAACAGCGCAAAGAGAGAAAATAAATATACAAGTATCATTTTGCTGGTGAGAACTCAAAGCTACCTGACATTGGTAGTTCATTTGACAAGACAACAAAATGTTATATACAGTTCGTCAACTAACTTCATCTGGCAACAGAAAACCATGAAAAGAAACACATGCTTTAGAATATTAATGTTTTCATTTGACGACACTCAGGTTTGAGGTGTAAGCAGACTCAGTGGCTCGTTACACACACATTACGCACACTGACAACAAGACCAAAATGTTTCCGTGTGTCACATAAAGGTGCAGTACAGAGTCTTTAGTAATAGTATGACGCTCTTGTATACCCTGTTGAGTACAAAGGAATCCATGATGTTCATAAAAGCATTGACATCGTATCCCTTTGAGGAAATAGGTTCTCCTAATTGACATAGGACATCAGAAGTCTCTTATATGACACAATAACAGAAATCAATCATATAGAATAAATCCATAATAGTGAGTTTTATGCACTTGAGTGTAAAAGTCAACATTATGTGAATAGGCACATAAGCTCAGTGCTCAGTAAATGACTCAAATGTGCATGACCACAAACAATTACACAAGTGTGACATGTTCGCTGAAGAACTGTTGAAAATATGAAGTTTAGGTCAATCACATAATGACAAACTAGTTCTACACAAGTTCCATCCCTAGAGGTACTGTACACAACTTACCACAGAGTTCATGTCTTAATCCAGAACATAAAAAGTATGTGACTTATAACACCATTGAATGACATACATATCTTAACGAAATGATAGAATTAAACGTAGATTCCAGAGTTTATATATATATATAAGTTACATGTCATTAAATTTACCATACTATAGAAAAGTAGCAATTCTCGAAGACACATTTACATGCACAGTAAAACTATAGGTTAACAATCAAATTATGAAGTTCATATAATCCAATGTCTGTGGGAGATATTTAAGAAAAAATGTATGTGAGTGTACGTGCAGTTCCTTCTGATACAGTACAAGTGACTTGGGCTCCAGTCAAGTTAGTAAAGAATGACATTTCTTACGACTGCATATTCAGTTTCGTTCTCAAAACGTATTATACGTTCAATCATTAAGTAATGAGCCTGTGATTATCACAAGTACTTCCTTATTATTATAAAGCAATTATTTCATTTCCCAAAAGTGTTACCATTGTCTACATGATGATCATCGAACAGAAAATAGCAGGTACCAACACAAGATCAGTATCGTCAAATGTCAGATGTTAACTTGTCTGTGTGTGGAGTCAGAATTGTATGACCATATGTAGTTAGTCACAACAGCAAAATAGATACTAGATTCAAAAGACATATCCTATAAAGCAACCAAATGACCCAACTTGCTCTAAGATGCAACACAAAAATGATTTATCCTCGAAATGTTCAGTAGTAGCTGGAAAAAGTGGTTTATTAACGGAAAATGAAGCAAATAATTTCTATTGAGATTCGATTTTGCTTAATGACGGGAGGAAAAGAGTCATCATCTTAAAATTATTAACTTAGCGTAATAGAATCGGCACTGAATCACTGCTGTAGCAGAACCATAATAGAAAGTCTGAAATAAAATTGTTTAATTAGAAAGACACAAATGTAACTGAAGTAACTTATTTTACGCAATTATTTACAACATGCGTAAACATGTAACTGATAAACTTACATCAAGGTGTAAAAATGGTACACGCTGAAAAGAAAAGGTTGTCAAAATGCATAACATATTTATATACACGTCATGGATATAAAATGATATTATGATCGGCTTTGACGTTACATCCCTCTTCACGAGGGTACCGCTACAGGTCTCCTTGAAACTACTGGAGAATCATTTCGATGAAGACACAGTGGAATTATTCCACCATGCACTCACGACCACGTATTTCCAATGGGGGGCAAGCTGTACCAACAGGTGGATGGACTCGCTATGGGATCCCCATTGGCACCATGTATCGCCAACCTGTACATGGAATACTTACCTGTACAATGGAAATCCGTGCTCACTACCCTTGTCCGCAGAGCTCATGACAAATTCGGCAAGGACAGTTTAACTACTGAGATTCAGCACCTGAAGAAAGCCTTCCAGGAGAACGGCTACACCGGAACGCAGATTAGACGCGCTCTCAAGATGAGCAAGAAGAAGGAGCATCAGGAAGAAGAGAACAGCAAAGGTCTGACGTTTCTCCTGTACGCAGGACCCCCACGGCCAAGACTGCCAGGATACTGGAGAAGAGCAAGATAAAAACAATATTCCAGCCTTCAGCAAAAATCAGGAATATGCTGGGCTCAATGAAGGCCATCTTGGGTCTAAGAACACCAGGTGTCTACAGCGTTCACTGTGAATGTGGACAACAATATATCGGACAGACACAGCGTTGCATCACTCAACCCATCTCTGAACATGTGAGAAGCGTTCACCTCGGACGAAAGGAAAAATCCGCGGTCGCAGAGCACAGCCTCAATGAAGAACACACGTTTCAGTTTGAAGAAACCCAGAGACTTTGTAGAGCGAAAGGTTTCTGGGACTCTATTTTTAGAGCCAGTGGAGATACGGGTCAGTGATAACCTGCACAACGTGGATAGTGGCTTCCAGCTCAACGCCACGTGGAACACAACATTATCAAGAATAAGACGAGAGCTCATCGATGGAGGCAGGTCGGTGGCGATGGATGGAATAAACAGGCCGCACCGAGACGAGACTCCAAGACTCCAAGACCGGCGTCCGCGGCTGCCCCCCACCACTCGTCGCCGCACCGATTCCTCTCCCACCTGGTTGGCCCCACCAGCACTGAAGATGCAGAGAAGCCCATGATCCAGTGGCTATAAAGATCCGGACGAAACGTGTACCCGACACTTCGCCTGAAGATGGCAAGTAAGAAACTTTCTGTAACGTTGCCGGACATCGACGCATTGACTAGGCTGTCAACCTGAGATTTTATCATCAAGATTCGCCGAGAAAACCTGCGTTCTCTTATAAAGTCCCAATTGTTCTTAACCCTTCTGGCGAAGAAAAATATATTTTAAATGTAATCTAAAACATGTAATGCTATTTTCTTTCATTGGTTTATAAAATGAGGTACGGCGTGATTACTCATTGGCGGGGAGGTACGAATAATGAGGAGCGGAGCGCTAGTTTTCGCGCTGCCCCTTTCGCTCTGAAGAATTGCTCTGGTCTCCTCATGAGGGACAGACCCATATCTGACCACTCTGATTAAATGATAACTTTATTTGATCAGTAAGTACTTTAACAGTACAAATGGCTTTCCCGGCACTGCTCAGAGTGTCTGGAACAGCAGTTGAGTAGCGACAGGTTATTATGCAATTTAATACTCTAGTAGAAGCATATGTGAGGATGTGGTTTTGATTGCATGATACGAAGTCTCATTGGAATTGTGTTGAATGATAGCACAACGGTAGAGCCGTGTATCACAACCAAGATGCACTCTCATTGTCATTGGGTCAGTGATTTCTTTCGTGGCTCGGCGCTGGTGTGAATTTCTGATAAGTCTTCAAGGTTTTACTGTATGCAAGATGGCCATAGAACTGAGTGCAGTTAAGCGAATCTAAATTCAATGTGTAATGTGGTAATGTTTATGCAAGCGCTTGTTGTAGTTGCATAATTACAAGTCCCATTTGGCAATGCAAAATTAATTGTTTAACTCTGAGTGAAACCAGTATCTAAATTCTATGTACATAAAGAGAAGACCGATTATTCTACAAGGGGCTAACGTATATTGAAAAGTTCTGAAGGACAGAGTCTGATTCATTGTGAAAATAATCTATGAACATAGATGAGAGATCAGTCATCATAAGGCGCATAAGGGAAGACGTTAGCTGGATACTCCGTCATTTGTTTGCTCTCGGATTCACTACAGGAGTCAAACATTACTACAATAGCAATCTCTTGCAGTTGTAATATGTGCTTTATTGGAGTCTGCACCTGAGAATTGTATTTTATTTATCATGGTAGGTCCGCGTTCTTATTTGCTGCAACACCAGTTTTCACTACAATATTACTTGGCTGATTTGTTGCTTCCCAAAATTGGTTACAGTGAGTAGTATCGAGAGCGCGGGAGCACGACTATCTTCGAGAGCCAAATATCTTCGAGAAATTTAAAGGTCGTGGTTTGTGGTGCTTACGACACGTAACAAACGTTAGGTGGACGTTGGCTCGCTGGACGCCCGATTTAATACAATCTATGTGCCACCAAGGCTCTCAAGTGACTAACCACTGGCACCGATACGTTAATAATAGTATGTGATTCATGTTATATCACATTACAGCATTCAGTTTAGCCATAATAGTAGTCAGGTGGAATAAATCTCAGAGTAATAAACTGCTCCAACTACACTTCTAACTTCCACTTTGGACTGCAGTACCTGCACGTACACTAATGCTCATTAATTAAGGATAATGCTGATACATAGTGAAACAACGCTCTGATGAGCTGTTTGCGGGTTTAAATCACCTCGGGGTATGACCATGCGGTGCATTGTCCTGCGGTCGTCGCACGATGGCGCTGGCAGCAGTCCACATTCACAGTGTGCAGATGTTTCCAGACATTCTAATCGTGACTGTGTGTTGAAAATGGTTCAAAGAACACATATTGATGACGTTATGAGGGGTAAAATACTAAGGCGACTGGAGACTGGTCAAACACAACAGGTCGTAGCAAGGGCCCTCCGAGTGCCACAAAGTATGATCTCCAGATTGTGGCAACGATTCTAGCAGACAGGCAACGTGTCCAGGCGCTACAGTACGGGATTTTCACAGTGTACAACACCACAAGAAGACCGATATCTCACCATCAGTGCCCGCAGACGGCCACGGAGTACTGCAGGTAGCCTTGCTCGGGACCTTACCACAGCCACTGGAACAGTTGTCTCCAGACACACAGTCTACAGATGACTGAAAAGACGTGGTTTATTTGCCCGGAGACCTGCAAAGTACATTCCACTGACCCCTGGTCACAGGAAGGCCCGTAAAGCCTTGTGTCAAGAACACAGTACATGGTCATTGGAACAATGGTCCCAGGTTATGTTCATGGACGAGTCCCGGTATAGTCCGAACAGCGATTCTCGCCGGGTTTTCATCTGGCGTGAACCAGGAACCAGTTACCAGTCCCTTAATGTCCTTGAAATGGACCTGTATGGACGTCGTGTCTTGATGGTGTGGGGTGGGATTATGATTGGTGCACGTACACATGTCCTTGACAGAGGAACTGTAACAGGTCAGGTGTATCAGGACGTCATTTTGCACCACGCCTTTTCAGGGGTGCAGTGGGTTCCATGTTCCTCCTGATGGATGATAACGCACGGCCCCACCGAGCTGCCATCGTGGAGGAGTACCTTGAAACGGAAGATATCAGGCGAATGGAGTGGTCTGCTTGTTCTCCAGACCTAAAGCCCACTGAGCACGTCTATGATGCTCTCGGTCGACGTATCGCTGCACGTCTTCAAAATCCTAGGACACTTCAGGACCTCCAACAGGCACTGGTGCAAGAATGGGACGCTATACTCCAGCAGCTGCTCGACCACCTGATCCATAGTAAGCCAGCCCGTTGTGCGGCCTGTGTATGTATGCATGGTGATCATTTCCCATATTGATGTTGGGGTACATGCGCAGGAAACAGTGGCGTTTTGTAGCACATGTGTTTAGGGACGGTTTTGTCAACTTATCACCAATACCGTGGACTGACAGATTTGTGTCGTGTGTGTTCCCTATGTGCATATGCTATTAGCGCCAGTTTTGTGTAGCGCCATGTTGTATGGCACCACATTAATTTATGAGCATGAGTGTAGTTTTGAAATGTACAGAAATGCAGCAGCAAAAGCCTCGTTCTCCTTACAGTTCCTAAATTTCCCGATAAGAAACACCAGCGTAACTGCTTGTACTGTCTTTTCAACTGCCTCGTGTTGCAGTAGAAAGCTTCGTTTGGTGCTGGTCTTAACAGTTGTTGGAGCAACAATAATGTAGTCCCATTTCCGTCGAGTGGTCAGAATGCTGTCCTGTCACATTAACTCAACTTACCCTATTTCTCCACATGATGCTGAAGATTGTAGACATCGAGCTCTCCGACGTCCGCTCAGTTCCGACTTAAGTTGGGATGATCTCATGAACAAAGCTGCACGGAGGGTGGGGTAGAGGGGTAGAGACTGAGGAATGGTTACAAGATGCAGTGGAACTATCAAAAACCAAGGTGGTATTTTGCTGTATGGGGTGCTTAGCAGGTTAGTTGAAAAATGGTGACTCGCTTTGAGATGAGAGAGTGCCTCGAATATGATCATTAAAAGACATCTCCATAGGATCCAATGCAAGTGTGTGTCTTAATTCGTAGATTTGATTCCAAATCTCTGACACCATTTCTACCACAAAGCATCACACTATATATCCAGAAAGCTAGTGTCTTGGTCATAGGATTTTGTACATTTCTTATGACATCAATCTAGCATTGGATTTTTTAAGTGATTCCTGACATATCACACCAACTACTGAATGTGATCATTCTCAATCAACCATCATCCCCCCCTCATCTATAACCCCATGAATATATCGCAGAACCTCTGTGACACTGTCTACATGGTACTGAGGTAGAATGTGTTACAAATACTGTTTGTTGGCGCGGGAAATATCTAGCAACGGCATGCGAGAGTTGCAGATATCGGCAAAGTATCATGTTCCTTAGCCGAATCACTTCCTAAACCCCATGATAAGGGAAATGTTATTAAGAGCTTACACCGCTGGCGATGTACACCCACACTTCCTGTCTGATAGTACACACCCCATAACCACCGTCTCTATTCAATGTTGTGGCATTTGTGTGGAAGATCACTTCCTTCGAAATCAATACCATTCTTCGATTTATAAAGTAGTATAATATTTAACGTGGATATCATTAGCGATACATGTGTGTGCCTGTAGAACCAAGACTGCTTTTCGAATAGGGTGACAATAACATCGTTATTGCGTTCGTGTTTTTAACAGCTTTCAGAACAGGCGGCAGATGATGTGTGAAGTGATCACTGTTCCAAGTCGGAATCCACAGATACCAGTCTTTAACATCTGGCCCATATTTTGACTGGAAATGAAGCCGCACCGACCCACTTACCTCCTGGAACTCCACTCGCCAGTGTTCATCCCCCTCCCTAAACACCAACATCCCTCATACCCATGGCATTGCCACTATCAAACACTACCTTTCCTAAACCTCTCAGACTCGAAATATAGCATCTCATTCTTTATATAGCACGTGGGTCAGGAGGCCTAAAGGGGCATAACCTAACACTGAAACTGGTAGCTCAATAAAAAAAATTTGCAAATTAGACAGCTGAAAGGCGTTTGATTTGACATTGTGTATTGAACAGCTAAGTCCCGCAACCATCTCTGAAAAGATAGACATATGGAGTAGGAAGTTTTGGGTGGGTGGATTGAGCAGATCCCACACCCTCTTTTTTTCTTCTTTTTTCCTGACGCATCGACATGCACCCTATGGCAAACTGCTGGGAGAGGGAGTGGCTTAGAATGTTAAGTAGGTTGGGTTGACGATGAAATACTACTGTAGGAGTGGTGGAAAGGATCTTGGTCAGGATGTCCCTCAATCATCAACCTTCAAGCACAAACGCACTTCTGTCCACATTAAACCTAATGACCGTGAACAGTACCTGCATTTCGGCAGCTGTCATTTATACCACACCAAAACATCCCTCCCATACTACCCAGCCACCCATGGATAAGTGTCTGCAGTGACGAAAATTCCCTTTCCTAGTATGCTGAAGTCACCATGAACGCCATCACAGACAAGCAATACATCACAAACCTAATCCACAAACAGATTTCCGATGACATATCCTCACACACCCAGTCCTACCACTAGCCCAAAGAATCAGTTAGAAAGGAGTGCCCTCCTGATCACCTGTTACCACCCTGGATTTAAACAACTGAACCATATCCTTCACCAGGGCATTCATTATCTCTTAGCATGCTCTGATATGAGGTAAATCCAACCCAAGATCTTTCCCTTCCTCCAACCTACACAACTTCCTAGTCCATCTTCCCATTCCGAACCACTTGCCACAGCAATCATATCCCTGTAGTAGACAAAGTTGCAAAACATGCTCAATCCAACCACCCTGCAGCTCCTACTCCAGTCCAATCACAGGCTTATCCTATCCAGCTAGTGGCAGGGCCAGCTGTGAAAGAAGTCATATCATATACCATGCAATCGATGCACAGCTTTTTATCTCAGTATGACTGCCACCAATTGTCCAACTGTCCACCAAGATGAATGGCCACTGTCAGAGGGTTACAGAACAATAAAGATAACCACTTGGTGGCCCGAAATAGAGCTGAGCACAACATTCACAATTTCAATGGGTGCTCCACACTCCAGGCCATCTGGATACTTCCTTCCACCACTAGCTTCTGTGAACTACACAGATGGCGGTTATTCTTAACAATACATCCTTCGCTCCCGTAATACTGCTAACCTCAATCCCATTTAACCCACTGTCCCTGCATCCTGCACCCAACATTTTCCCAATCCTTTCTTCTGTCACGCCCTCCCACTTCATGTGCCGACTTCACCTCCAGCGTGCACCGCTCCCCACTGGCTCCTACAACTGTACATCGCATGCCTAGCCCATAAACCTGCCACCTCTCCCTTCTCTTCCCTCGTTGGAAAACTGGCTCCCTCCTTTTGAGTCGACAAGCACCCGCTCTCATTCCTTCTCCCTACCTCCAACCTCAATCTCCCTCTACCCATTTTCCCCAAAATTACCTCCTCTGCAACCAGCCCACGTGCAAATATGCACTGTTAGTCCAGGTGGCTCCATGTAGGGGTATAGGCATGTTCGTGTGTGTGTGTGTGTGTGTGTGTGAACATTTGTGTGTATTTTACTCTAGCTCGTAAAACATTTACTCTGAAAGCTAGCAAGTTTTCTTCCTTTTTGTAAGTGCCTATTGAGACATGGATGCTTTGGTTTTTCAGTGAGTGGTGTCCTTTAATCCAAAAGAATTTACAAAAACAAATAGTTCTTAAACATACAGCACAAAGAGTAGGTGTAAGTGGCAATAAGGAAATCAATGTGAGTGAAATGCAGTATTTACAGCGAAAAAAAACAAGTTTTTTGGCTACTTATGCTTGTTGTATTATCCTTACTTCTTTTACGTCTTGTTAATGCCCTGATCCGTGTTATTCTCTCAGCTTTAGTACAACAACTACCAGATAACTTCAAAAGTCGTCTAGTTAAAACTGACCACATTTTACACAAAAGTGTTGGATTCGAAGTAGTAGAGTATTTAGACTTTTTCGGTAAGTCGAAGGCTAAGCAAAGATATGTAGTGTAGAGACACTGCTTATACTGTAGCTGATATAGAAGGGTTGAAGAAAAATATGGAAACACCGCTAGAAATGCGTGCCTGAACTTAAATGCAGATACTGGTGGTCGCGCTGCTATATTTGACCACGGATAGCACCTGTGCAATGTCATCAATGCATTGCATATGCCATTTCTGATCAGAACACTGTCACAGCTAAGTAAATTCAAATGTAGGTACATTGTTGGTACTTGTATAGTGGGTGCTATTGTAACCATGGTAGCCAAAGTGTATGGTGATTCAAGAGACACCTTATCAATGTGTTACACTGCATTCAATGAAAACACGATCCACTAAGCCAGAACGAGGATGAAACTGTGTGCTGAATGATCGTAACGGACCCTCATTGTAGAGTATCTGCGAAAAATGAGAGGATAGTAGGTGCTAAGGTCACTGCAGAACTGAATATCACACTCACAAAACATGTCAGCATTGAAACCACACATCTCCATTTACATACATGCCTACGAGCATACTCCAAAAGCCACTATACGGTGCCTGGGGGAGGGTACATTGTAACACTACTAGTCATTTCCCTTTCCGTTCCACTTGAAAATAGTGAGGAAAGAACTACTGCCTGTATGCCTCCATAACAGAATTTCTCTTATCTTATGTTCTAGATCCTTACGTGAAATGTACTGCTGCGGAAGTATGATCTTTCGGCAGTCAGCTTGAACTGCTGGTTCTCTAATTTTCTCAAAAGACCTCGAAGAGAACGTCTCCAGGGATTCCCATTTGAGTGCCGAAGGATCTCTGTAATACTTGCATGTTGGTCGAGCTTAACGACAACAAATCTAGCAGCATGTTTTTGATAAGCTTCGATTTTTTCTTTTAATCCGATCCGGTTGGGATTCCAAACACACGAACAGTACTCGACAATGAGTCGGTGTATTGTGGTCTCCTTCAGAGATGAACCAGTTTCTTAAAACTATCCGGATAAAACAAAGTCGGTCATTCGCCTTCCCCACAACATACCTTATATGCTCGTTTTATTCCATATCACTACCATATATAATGATGTGATTCGGCTACGTGTTTGAAATTAAACTCAAGTTACCTTTGAACCTTTCAGCAAGTCTATCAGCAGAGCTGGGAAGTCGGTAAGAGCATCGAATTGGAGCTCTCAACTACCAATAATACCACCCTCTATGACTGCCTGGGTCTGGCAGGCTGAGAGGTTTCCTCTGAAACAAGGTGGGCGATTGCATCTGGCTGAGCGTCAGTGTCAGCCACAGACAACACCTGGAACCTGTTTGTCAGACTAACTAGGGAAGCCTTTCGTGCAGGCCCCTGGGAAGTCTTTCACTTCCTGCCTCGCCCTGAGGTGATCTCCACCTGACCACTGGTGATGGGTCAACCTCAGTTTGAGCAATAACTGAACTGGCCATTGGTGTGGACCGATCGGAGGACTAAGACATGCTGGACGTCCATTGGATCCCCACAGCCAGCCCTCAACAGTGACGCCCATCCACTGCAGCTTGAAGCTGTGTAATCGAAGCCATCACAACCTGCAGCAGAGAACAAAGTGTCGCCAACTCGGCTCGCATCCACACACAGCAATTAAAGTCCATACCCATACCTAAGACCGTGGAAAACTATACTACACAGAGAAACGGACTAGCGACATGTATTGTGGAACTGTACTGTACACACTGGAGAAAACGCAAGAACCGCGTCAAATAAAATAGATTGATAAGCAGAGATTAAAAAAAACTGATCTACCAAAGCACACTGTCGAGACTATATACTTCGCTCCTGGTCAGGAACGTGTAATATGCCACAAAATCAGTTTACTTTCCGATGCAGAGGAAAAGCGCGAGAATTGTGCCTATCAAATATTAAATTAACACGCAGTAACCCAAGAAACTAAACTAACAAAGGACACACACGAAACTATGTAATTCGCTCGTGGTTAGGAACTCGTAAAATGTCACAAAATACTCGTTTTGAGGACGCGGCTGTTCAGTTAAGGGCATTTCACGATATTACCATCTGCAAACGTTACCTCCCTTCTGGTGGTGATGGGTCTCAGAACATAATTTTTGAATTGGTTTCTCAGTGTTCCCAGTCTTTCCTAATCTTGGGTGATTTCAACGACCGTAACCCTTTGTGGTATGGAATGCGATTACTGGCCAAAGTAAAGACCTCAAAAACTTATTGGCACAACTTGACTTCGCCTCTTGAATAATAGTACATCCACACACTTCAGTGTGGCGTACAGAATCTTCCCATTTACAGAGCTTGTCATCTCCCATCCATCCACTGGAGAGTCCACGATAACTGTGTGTGGTAGTGAACACTTTCCAACCTTCCTGTTTGCCTCTCAGCGTCACTCCATGCAAGCCAGCCCCTATGGACTCTCAACTGTGCTGACTGGGGTGCTTTCGGTGCTTTCGCCTCTGCTGTCGCCCTTGGCTCCCTGCCACATGGAGATATTCATGAGACAGTCTAGAACACAAGTACAGACATTCTTTTGGCATCTGATTTAGTGACCCCATGCTCTTCTGGCCCGCCTTGATGGAAAACAGTACCTTGCTGGTCATCAGAAATCGCAAAGGCCATTAAAGATCGTAGGTAGGCTCTCCAACGCAATAAATGGCACCCATCGATCGAGCCTTTAAATTGCTCTATGCCCAGGTCCGCCACTTAATAAAATGATGGAAGCGAGAATTCTACGAATGGTATGTCCACCTCTTTTGCAGGTTTGGGCGAAGATCAGATGTGTCTACAGGTATCAGTTATCTGTAGGTATATCTGGTATTACCTTGAATGGCAATGTCTACACTGTTCCAGACGTTGTCGCAGACCATTTTGGTCTGCATTATTCTTGAGCCTCAGTGTCTGAGAACTATCACCCTGCCCTTCATGTTCTAAAACTGCAGGTGTAGCGAAAGCAATTATCTTTTACCACATGACACCCTGAGTCATAATACTCCATTCAGCAATAGCCGTCATCTTCGACTGGCAAAAGGCTTATGACACAGTTGGCAACACAACATCCTTGATACATTACACAAGTGTGGTCTCTGGGGTCCGCTCCAGATTTTTACCTAGAACTTCCTCTTACACTGTACATTCTGGGTTCGAGTTGGAGCTTTCCATAGTACCCACAATATCCAATAGAAGGGCTCTGTAGTGAGGGTCCCTCTCTTTCTAGCAGCCATAATTGGTCTAGAAGCAGCTGTAGGGCCCTCAGCAACACCCTCGTTGAATGATGACTAATTTTGCCTCTATAGGTGCTCTTCTAGTGTGGGTGTGGCTGAGTATCAAATGCAAGGTTCCATACGAAAGGCGCAGGCATGGGTCCTCACCCAAGGCTTTCGGTTTTCATCCACCAAAACTCACGCCATGCACTTCTGTCAACATCGTACTGTTCACCCACAACCAGAACTTTACCTCGACGAACAACTACTCATTGTGGTGAAAACGTATCTCTTTTTGGGACTTGTCTTCGATTCTCAGTTGACAGGGATTCCCCACCTTCGCCAGCTTAAGCGAAAGTGCTGACTGCACATTAATACATTTCGCTGCCTGATACAAACCCACCTTGATTATGGGAATCTGGTATATTATTTGAGATTGCCATCAGCATTGCAGATACTGGATCCGATGCACCGCTGTGAGATTCTACTTGCGGCCTGAGACTTTCGAACTAACCCTGTGAACAGTCTATTCATGGAGGCTGGGGTCCATTTACTGTGGATCAGGCACTAACAACAGCTTGTCAATTATGCTACACACGTTTTCAGTTCTCCTATGCATCTGAACTACCATCTTCTCTTTCCAAACACAGAAATCTGTGTCCCACAGTGAAAGTCCTAATCAGGGATTATGATCGTAATTCATGTCTGGTCTGTCCTTTCTGTTTTGCAGTTGTTTCCTCTTCCATCTCTCCTCTATGCCCTGTGGTGCATCCCTCAGCCACAGCTTCATGTTCACCTGTTGCAAAGTTCGATAGGCTTGGTCCCTCCCAAGGCCCACTTCCACCGAATTTTCTCCATCCTTGGTGCATCCTGTGGTTCAGAGGTAATCTGTACTGTTGGCTCGATGTTTGCTGGTCATTTGCACTTTGCTTGTATTCATGCAGGACGTACTGAAATGCGTTCCTTGCCAGATAGCTGTAGTGTTGCCACTGCAGAATTGCTAGCCATCTTTAGTCCTCTTCAGCATATCCATTCTTGCACCGGTAGGTCCTTTCTCATGTGCAGCAACTCCTTCAGCGGTTCACAAGCTCTTGACCAGAGTTGTCCTCACCATCGCTTGGTCGTGGCTATCCAGGATTCCCTGTATCTCCTCCAACAAAGTGGATGGTAAGTGACCTTCGTCTGGATCCCAAGCCATGTTGGGATCCTGATAGCCTAATAGCCTGGCCAAACTGCCTGCTAATAAACTAACTCTTGAGATGGGTGTTCCACAGACAGATCTCTGATTGGTATTGTGCGATCAAGTTTTACGAATCAGAAATACGGAATGGATCGCTCTAAAATCACCAACAGGCTTCTACCAAGGGCTCTTCATTGTTTTCCAGCTCCACATCAGCCATACTTGAGTAAGTCACGGTCATCTCCTCCACCACGAGGACCGACCGACCGCACCGTTATTGTTCCTGTCTGATGGTAGTCCAGATTTTGCTGGACTGTCCCACCCTTGCTGCCCTGTGGTGGACTCTTAATCCCCCTGACTCGTTACCCTAGTGTTAGAGGACGATGCCTCAGCGGTTGACTTAGTTCTACATTTTGTTCATTTATTTTACCATTCTTTTTAAAGGAGGGCCACTTAACTGTACTGACCCATTGAGGGTTGGGTAGAAAACTCTGTTGCTTCCTGCCCACACCAGGCTCCAGCTGTCTAGGCTCGGTTGTACAGCCTGGTCCTCATCCTACCTGCTCTTTTACTTTTCTTCCCACCTCTTACATGGTCTGTTAGACTTGTTCATCTTTTGTCTCTCTTTGCTTCTCTTGCTGCACTCACGTTGCTAGGTTTTCCTAGGCCATTTCTGAGTGCCATTACATTAGATTCAGTATTCTTTCTGTAGACCCAAAAAATGAGATGCTTCTCGTGTGTGTGGAACACGTCAGGAAGTATAACATAAAAACATTTTAATACAATACTTACTACCCTGATCACTTATCAGGAGATTGTCGAAATAGGTGAATACAATGCGATAAACTGGAACAGCTAATATTTACAGAATTAACATGCTGTCAATAGGAAACATTGTTATACACTATTAATTTATTAACACACACAACATACCGATTCGTGACTGTTGTGACGAAGTGCTGTCAAAACTGAAATCTAACAATGCGTGTGTGTGTGTGTGTGTGAGTGTGTGTGTGTGTGTGTGTGTGTGTGTGTGTGTGTGTGTGTGTATGTGTTTGTTTGTTGTGTGTGAATTCCTAAGGGACCAAACCGTGGGGGTCATCGGTCCCGAGACTTACACACAACTTAAACTTACTTAAACTACCTTATGCTAAGAACAACACACACACACACACACACACACACACACACACACACACACACACACACAAACACACACATGCCCATGGGAGGACTCGAACCTCTGGCTGGAGGGGCCGCCCAGTCCATGACATGCAGCCTCAAACGGTGCGGCCACTCTGCGTGGCAAGCTGATTTAACAGTCTCTGTTAAGATATTCATCTATAGAATAGAAGGGGTTGCCTGTCAAAAAGTCTTTCAAACTCTGTTAAAACCGTGCTTTATCTGAAACCAAGCTTTTAATGGTTGCTGGCAATTTATTGAAAATGTGTGTTCCTGAATATTGGATCCCTTTTTGGACCAAGGTAAGCGATTTTAGGTCTTTATGTAGATTGTTATTATTCCTAGTACTGGTACTATATACTGAGCTATTGGTTGGAAATAGAGATTTATTACTTGCAACAAATTTCATTAAGCAATAAATATACTGAGAAGCAGTGGTTAGAATACAAAGTTCCTTGAACAAGTTTCTTCATGATCTTGAATTTACACCCCAAATGATTCTTATCACATACTTTTGCTCCCCCCTGAAAACTTTTGATCGGTTTGATGAGTTACCCCAGAATTTGATCCTGTCTGACATAATAGAATGAAAGTAAGCAAAGTAAGCAAGTTTTTTTGTATTTATATCTCCTACAAGTGGCATCATTCTCACTACAAATAGAGACTTCTTTAGGGGCTTAAGCAATTCTGTTATATGCCCTTCTCAACTGAATTTACTATCGAGTTGTAATCCCAGAAATTTAACACTGTCAACCTCTTTGATCTGCAGGTCTTCATATGTTATACACATGCTGGAAGGAAATCTCTTACAGGTTCTGAGCCGCATATAGTGGGTCTTCTCAAAGTTTAATGACAGGGACTAAGCTTTTAAACCATCTATTAATGTCAGTGAAAATTTGATTAGGAGCTATTTCTATATCTGTAATTGATTTGCTACTTATTGCAATGGTTGTAGCATCTGCAAACAAAACAAACTTAGCATCTGCCAATGTAACAGACGAGAGGTCATTAATGTACAGAAGAAAAAGCAATGGACCCAAGATGCAACCTTGAGGAACACTACATGTACTTAATTCCCAATCAGATGAAGACTGACTGCTTACTGCACAGGTATTTTGCAACGGCACTCTTTGCTTCCTGTTAGATAAGACTGAAACCATACCTCTGGTAAGTGGCAGTGGCTGGCGATGTATATCCCATCATTGCATTCTGCTTTCAGGGGTTTCCATCTGCTCCCAGGAGAGGGCACCTTGCCTGCCTTTCTTCCTCTGTCTCCTTTTCTTATTTTGGTCTATTATATCCGCTTCATTGGCCTTTGGTAGACCTCAAGGTTTTCTATCCATGGGTTTTGCAGGGTAGATCATCTCTGATTTGTGGTAATATAGACCTGTCCATTCGAGGAAAAAGGGACTGATGACCTAGTAGTTTTGTTCCTTTAATCATTCAACCAACAAACCTGAAGTTTATTAATCGCCAAGGCTTCAGTCATACCAACTTACTGGTTGCTTAAAGGAAATGGAGGTAATGGGTGACAGTGTATATGTAGAATCGCCTAACAGTGACAGGGAAATGTGATAAAGAAAGAAAGTAAGTGACGAATTGTCCTTTGCCATGCCATACTGGTTAAAATCATTAAGATCGGCTGAAGTCGGGCAATAATCAAAACAACGAAAATACAGTAGGTGCCATCCTTGTGTTCTGGTACAGCAGCTGTACCTGGGCAGTGAAAGCTACTGACATTAGTTGAACAGATGCCTTGGAGATGTCATGTTGGTGGAAGATGTTATTGTATGACAAAGAAACAAAGCTTCCATTACAGAAGAAATTAACATCAGGAAAGTATACCCTCTCGCGCCAGCCAAACATACTTGCACAGTCCTTGGACATATACTGAGAACAGAAGGCAAAATTTTAAATATACCACCACGCATGGCAAATTCGAAGGCAGAAGACCATGAGGAAGAGGAGCACGTTTCAGGATGGATCAAGTGCAAATGATTACTGGCCTATATGCCAACTATTTCTTAAGAATAATTAAAGCGCATTGTAGTCAAATATTTGGTAACTTAAGAAATAAATAACAAAATGTGATCATGACTCAGCAATGACAAACATCTCATGATATTAAGGTTAACATTTTCTGCAAGTTATTTTGATACATTTTGTAACATCCTTTAAAATTGATGTCTGTAGTTGTTGTATTATAGTTTGAAATCAGACTGTATTTTGTCTGATTTAATATCTTTCACTAATTTACTCCAGTGCCACTTCGGTTATTGCACAGCAGGTCTGACGTTGGCAACTATTTTTCTAAATGGTATATAGTTTTTTTAAAAAAAAAATTATAATAAGTTTTAATAATATTTTCTAAGAGTGAAATGTAAATGGTGTATAACATTATAATGAAAACGTTTTACTGTTTTCTACTTTTTTAAATCAGAAACAATATTTTGTTCTAGTATTTGGCACTTAGCTCTTATGACAAAATTTTGTTGTTACTGTCGCAGCCCTAGTCATAATCAAAAGAACAAAGACCGATGCTCCAGTGTCATGTTCCATATCTGTGTCGTGTGGTGACGTGTCTCAGTTGCGACTGACTTTTCCCCCTCCAATCTCTCTCTCTGTCTGCCGCAGGCAGCCTACGTGGTGGCGTCGCCGCACCGCCGCGGAGCGCAAGCTGGTGCTGACACAGACGGTGGCGCTCCTAGCTGCAGTTGCGCTCGCCGTCTCAGTGCTCGTGGTCGTCGCCAGGCGGCAGCACCAGCCCGGTATGGCCGCCAGAACCAAAACTGACTTAAGCAACCCTTTCTTTCTTTCGCTTGTGCCGTTGTCCCGCAATGACGCAGGGTCGGCATGGTTAATCGGATTTGGCAAGGGTAATGGAAGGGGTGGCTGGATGCCTTTCCTGCCGTCACTCCTTCCCCCCCCCCCCCCCCCCAGGCTGGAAATAGTGTACCCTAACTGTCTGTGTCTGGTGTAATTCATGGAATAGTGCGAATGTGGTTAGATGTCTGCGAGCCGTGTAACTGAGGCGGGACATGGGTATCAGACTGGTATTCACTTAGTGGGATGTGGAAAACCGCCTAAAAACCACATCAAGGCTGGTCAGCACACCGGCCTCCGTCGTTAAGCCGCCAGGCAGATTCGATCTGGGCCCGGTGCGCCTAGCGAGTCATTCCCAACTCTGACAGGCAGTGGCGGTTTGTAAGTATACGTTTTAGTGTTCACAAATTTTTAGATTAAAATCAACGTGAATGTGTGAAATACCATCTGCTGTATTACCATTATGATGATGAACAAATGTACAGAACTGCAGCCACTGTCAATAATAATAATAACAATAATAATGTGCTTAACTTGTCTAACCAAAGAAAGACTCGCTTGTGTGAAATTTTATTGTTCTGTACATAATTAAGTACAGTTTAGGGCACGAACGATATTATGTATAAGCTTTCACTTCTCTCCGTCTCGTCAACCAAATATTAATATTAGTAAAGTCTTATCACTCACTAACAAGGAGAGGCCACAACGTTTGGAACTCGAATTTACTGTAAACTTCATACACTCGTAGTACTCCGTGAGGACAACAAAATGTGTAAGCAGTAGCGCGTACTTCTCAAGCGTTATTGAGAAAACCGGAAGAGAATTTCGGTCGTCAAATATATACCTGTGCGTGGCCATTTTTACCATGAAGCTGCGACAGCCGAGTGGTTAGCGTTGAAGCACCGTAATCGCTGGATCGAGTCCCGATCGTCAGTTTTTTTTTTTAATTTTCAACACAGTCACTTTCTTTACTATTTATATTACAATTGATATAATGGGAAAAATACGTGTAATCGGATGAACTTTTATTAAATTTACAATGTTATTTGGCAGTCTACAAATTTTTATTATCAGAAATAATATAATAGTCATAACATTATGTTTTCCATGTTTTGACGAAAAATACCATCCAGCAACTTGCAATGTCGAAACCGACGATTAATTGAACATATTTCGAAAGCCGTGTGTGCCGGTCAAAACTTGCAGGTAACAGGTGGTTTCAGGCTCCGTCTAGGTATAAGGGATTTCTCAAATCACAGACAAGCATACATTTTCAGTATCATTTTATGTGTTTGGTCGTTTACTAGTCGATAATTATGAATATTATAGTGATAGTGTGATAGTAAAAATTTGTAGACAGCCAAATAACATTGTAAATTTAATAAACGTTCATCCGATTACACGTATTTTTCCCATTATATCAATTGTAATGTAAAGAAAATGACTGTTGAAAATAGAAAAAACGAAGATGACGAACGGGACTCGATCCATCGATCCAGAAATTACGTGGCTTGAACGCTAACCACTCGGCTGCCGCGTCTTCCTGGTAAAAATGGCCACTCGCAGGTATATATATTGGATGACCGAAATTATCTTTCGATTTTCTCAATAACGCTTGAGAAGTACGCGCTACTGCTTACACATTCTGTTGTCCTCATGGAGTTCTACGAGTGTGCGAAGTCTGCAGTAAATCGGCGCTCCAAACGTCGTGGCCTCCCCTTGTAAGTTTCAGTTCACGAAGCACGAAAACGGCGTAATCTCTTCCTATGAAATGCCCTATTCTTCCGTATAGTCCACACAAAAGTTAATATTAATACACGTTACGCTGCACTGTAGGTGCACATGAAACAGAGAAAATTATACAGCAACATGTCTGACATTGCCTATTAATAAAGAAAATCCATGTGTCTATTTTTAGAATGTCTCGATCACTCTGTGATTGAAGTCTTTAGTATAACTGACAAACCTTTTTCTCAATTACAGGCATTGCCACTATCGAAAGCCTGTACTCTGTCACTGTGTTTCGAAGAAAGGTCTTTATCCTTTTCATTGTTGAGAAACAACGTTCAGATTCAAGTACGGTACTTCTAGCTCTGTTCTGAGTAGCGCCTTCGATAACCATGGGTACGTTTCAACAGTAATGCCAAGTTCTCCCTCAGGAAAATTTGTCGAAAATAGAGAAACTGAGCTCACATCTAGCAACTTTGATGCCACAAGGTGATTCATGAATGAAAATCTTTCAGTCATATGGCTTATTATGGCATCACAAAATTCCTTCGCATCTGTTACTTTATTTTCTGATTTTCTTTTCTTCTGAATTTGTTCTTCACAAGATGAAGAAATTTATTCAGTGGCATTATTTCTTATTCCTGTAACTACACCTTTAAGCTCAATAAATACTGCTCAGGGCTTAATGTTTAAAGATTCCAATGTTGTAAGTTTCCTGAGGAGCATGCCTGCACGTGGCATGATCCCATAAAAAATTGTAGCCAAAATAAGAACTCAGGCTCTTTCGAACTTTCTCGTCTGTTTTCATCATCTGCACGATCAGAGACGGTAATTTCTTCTACACCACTCAGACTTTCATTGTTTCCCTTTGACTGTCCGAATATTAAACACTCATGTTGCATCTGCCCTACTGTGTCTAGCACATTTGTCTTGTGTGATGATTGGGAAAAAAAGCTGCAAAGCCAGAGTGTTTTAGAAAAATATTGTAGAAGATTTGTTTATAGATGGAGCTTTTTGCAACACCAGATTAAATTGATGTGCATAGCAGTGAATATAATGAGCCCTTGCTTAATCCTTGCCTGACCATCGTTAATGTCTCCCCTCATAACAGCAGCACCATCATAGCATTGTGTGATCACCTTTTCCTTCTTTCTGTCTGCATGCTTTTGCAATTCAGAATCATCGCCTTAAATAACGTCTCAGCATCCTGTGTGTCAGGGCTTAGGAAGCCCCAATATCTCTCCACAACAGAACCATGAAGTTCGTATCAATATACAATCATCAACAGTTGCGTGATAGATACATCTGTTGTTTCGTCCACCATTACAGCCAAATAAGGCGCACTTAAAATTTATTGCGTTATTTTTTCTCCTTCTCTTGTTGTTCCTTCATTGAGCTGTCAATAGCACTTACTAAATTTACAAGCCCACGAAACACTCTTGGGTTTCCTGAATCTTCCCTTTCATTGTGACCATGTAAAGCTAAGTCAAACGCCCCGCAAAATTTTATGCAGTCTGTTGATCTGGAGAGGTTATGTCTATTCCTGTCCACTTGTTCGTTATGTTTCCTCACAAACTCTCCATATACGCTGTCAAGCTGAGTACCGATGCTCCTTCGTGACTAACTTATCTTGGTAACTAAGTTTTCTGCTACCTCTTAAAATCGATTGAACAGAGTTCGTCTTGAAACTGTTTCCTGTCCGTACTGTTTCCCACGCAGTACCCAACCAACTACAACACAAACTGGAAATTATTAAATTCTGGTAGAAACGCCTTAATGTCTACCAACATAGTCACCTGGCTACGGGTAAATGAAACCAAATAAACTGGTGCACTCTCCTGTTAAGAATACAAAAGGATTACTGTATAATAGAATCAAAAACTTAAGATACTATGACTCATTCAGAAGCCCACGAAAATGATTATTCTGTCATTATAACTGTAACATATACAGACGTCCGATTTAATTTTACTGTATGTCGAGTAAATTAGCATATCTGACGAGTGTGCTAATACGTAATGGGATTGACGCCAATTTCCAAGCGAATGTAGTGTGCTACCATCTAGTGGCATTGAAATAGACTTGTAGTTGAGTGGTAAGGCCTAGCTGTGCACGCCACAACCTGTGCACATTGTTTATCTGATCAGCATGTATTTGACCCATAAGGTAATTACGTCATTGCTAGTCGCGCATGCGCAGAAGCTCCTTAAAGTGTGCACAACTGACAGTGTGCTCGTGTCCCTGAATCCAAGTTTCATGGCTTCTAGAGCGCTGTCAATGTGGCATAGCGCTGTAGATTTAAGTGCCGTATATTTCAGATTATTGCATCTGCATTACGTTTAACAGCATTCAAAGAAAAATAACCAATAAATCCACAAGGCATCAAAAGTTTGGTGTTCACGTGCTCATGCAATCTTACACAGCAGCCGCCGCTGTTGACATACCTATGTTTCATCTAGGCCTTCAAACAATCTACATAGTTTCAGATACATATTCACATGTTGTGAGAGATCTGTAACGAAATTTCACTAACACATCGCAAGTTCGGTACATTGGCACTGTGTTGGTCACAAATGTCTCAAAACTTTCAGAAGTTCATTACACACGAAACTTCATAATAGATACGTTGCCATATAAGTAGAGAAAAAAAATTGCACATTACATTATAAAGCCCACAGCGACATGCTGTTTGTGGGTGGAAAGGAGGGGAGGGACTGTATCGTCCTGAAACTTCTTGTTCACTTTTCATTATGGTTTCGTGAACAGCTCGCGATATCGAATCGAAGTTTCCAGTAAATGAGAATACGCAAAGGGGACACATGTGTTGAATGATTAACCTCCTTCACTCTCGTATCAGCCGAGATACTGAAGACAGTGTGCTTTCTTAGATGGAACAACATACTATTTTCACGGCATCCAGTAGCTGTTGGCCAAACTTTATATGACACAGACACAGGGTCAACTTGGATTGTTGTAAATGGAGTTACACTATTTGATCAAAAGCATCACGACATGTATATATAATGCGGAAATGACCTCTAGATGACATGAATCGCGAGAACAGAAGGGAGTGGAGAATATTGTGCTGTCAGGAAAGAAACAGCAACAGCAGCACTGGTCGGTCTATAGAGCCCAGTGACTTCTTACGTGGACTAGTCATTGAATGACACTTGGGTAACATATCTATCAAGGACATTTCAAAACTTCTAAAGCTGCCCAAGTGATCTGTTTGTGATGTTATTATTGTGAAAGGCAATCTGAAGAAACTACTTCTACTGAAAGAAGACCACTCAGACATCGTGTACTGACCGATGAGTACCATCGAGCGTCGCATAAGGCAGTTGTAAAATATCGCAGGAGACCAGCAGCAGGAATCGCTGTAGAGTTCCAGAGTGCTACCGACAGTCCAGCTAGAATAATGACCATGCATAGTGGGGGGAGGGGGGGGAGGAGGAAGGGTGAGGTGGGTGTGGACCCGTCTAGAATTCTGTGTCCGTGGTTTCTGCGAATAGTTTAAGGCAACGCCACGGTACACCATCTGAATGAGCACAGCTGATGTCCTTCCCCATCCTCGCCAATCCATGCTTGTGTTCCTCCCCTAATCTCCTCTAACTTACTCCCACATCTTCATGTCTACTTCCCAGCCACTTTATGATGTGAGGCGGAGGGTTCTCTCTGTACCAATGAGCATTATTTCCGTGCATTCTGTGGTCGCACGTGATACTTGGGAGGTTATATTTTTCGCGCTTTCAAGCTTACTAGATGAATCTGTCACGACATGCACTGCTCCTCTTTGGATGTACTCTCTTAACTCCATCAATCCTAGAAAATAAGAGGGACGGAATCAGCAGCGATGATCAAGTTCCGGTCGAATGAGTGTTGCGTAAGGTACCTCCTTCGCATGTGGAATATAATTCCTAGGATTATTCCAGTCTGCCTGTATTGGTCTCTCATAGAAGTTTGATGGATATGAATGCTTCCAGAGGTAGTTCATCAATCGTGTAAAGCAACGGGTGCTTCGTTGTATTTATGGGTAATATGTTATAGTTACTTGTGTTGTGGATCGAGTGCTAATCTCTGAACCAAACATCGACCCCTTTTATATCTTTCTGAATTTCACTTCAGTTTTCTAGAGGTGCAACTCCTCTGTGTGCAATATCATCAACCGCAAACAGCATTATCCAATAGGTTATCTGCATGTAGAGTGAACAATAATGGTTCTATAACACCCCCTGAGGGTACTTCCGAAGTTTCTTTCACATCTGAAAATTGCTTTCCGTTAAGAATGACATGCTGTGTTGTATTTTCTTGGACCTCCTCAATCGAGTTACAAAACCAGTCTGATGTTCTGTACACTCTTATTCGACGAGACGTCAAGCCCTAATCTCCCTTTCTATTTGTGATCGGTGGCTTTGGGTGATTACGTAACTCTTCAATATTTGTAAGCTCTTGTGACTATTGCCTGCCTCTGAGAACTCACGTCGCGGTCTCGTGGTCTGTCCAGGAATTGGCAGCAATCTGTCTCTCGCTACAGATATTCGCCTTGCACCTTGCGGGCTGCAGGATTGATAATGCTTGCACTTAACTGACTGTTGCCATGCAGACGCGACGATGCTGGTGGCGTTTGAGTCCAGACAGAACGTGTCTACAGGAGCTGCCCAGGTGTCGGCGTCCGGGTCCGTCAACCAGAGCCTGCAGAATGTCTGCCTCACGCCAGGATGTGTCCGTGCAGGTTAGTATTCGTGTTCTTTCCTTACTGCCTGCAGTTGTAAACTTAGTAGTACTGTGTGCCCAGGGATAAGAGTAAACACAACTTACAACCACTGCACCTGGCCACATCAGTGATCTCATGACAGAACTGATGCTGTCAGTAGTGGGGAGGGGGAACATGTGAACAAGTCTCCACTTGTCTGAGAAAGTAAACATGCATTTGTCCATTAGACAAAATATGAAATGCTTGAGGATTGCTTCAGCTACTCTTTTTAATATGCTTGAGCAGATGACAGCAAGTCTAATCACTAGCGCCCTTTCACGCCTCCACCTCCCTCTTCGCAGCACAATGTGTGACGCCAGGGGGAATGTGCTTACGTGTATATGTAGTTAGCAAACTCGCAGCCGAACCGTGGAAGGTGGCGCAGTGGTTAGCACACTGGACTCGCATTCGGGAGGACGACGGTTAAATCCCGCTTCCGGCCATCCTGATTTAGGTTTTCCGTGATTTCCCTAAATCGCTCCAGGCAAATGCCGTTATGGTTTCTTTGAAAGGCCGACTTCTTTCCCCGTCCGTCCCTAATCCGAGGAGACAGATGACCTCGCTGTTTGGTCTCTTCCTTCAAACAACACCAACACGCCCCCCCCTCCCACCCCAGCCGAGTCGAGACTTGTACCAGATTTAGGAGACGTAATGAAGTGATACATGTGTATGTATTCTTAGTCAGAGGATCTCATTCAAAGCAATCCTTGATGACACGGAAAACGGTAAGCGTTTTGTTTTGCAAAATAAAGTTTGTACCACAGTATGAGGCCACTACAATCTTTCTCTGACTCTGAAAAGCAGTTTACAGTGTGTAGTTGAATGTATAGTAACTCTAGTTTCTTATGTATGTGAATATGTATTGAAATCAGCTGTTAAAACTACTGTTACGTGCGCTGTTTCACCCAAATGTCACGCAGCTTCCACTGGATGTTGGCTTAAGTGAGTCGATCATTACTAAGTGTATCTTAACCTATAACATAGATCAGTAGTAGCAATAAGCGACCCACGTGTGCTTTGTACAACTATGGAAGACATCGGTACATATTTTGGTAAAAAATGCGGACAATTTTTGGTTTCTTTAAAGTGTTGTATAAGAATTGAACTATTCCCGTCGACAAGTCTATCTTAAACTTTAAGTGAAATCAGTAGTCAGAGTAAAAGAGTCATGTGTGCTTTGTACTGACACAGGAGAAATCATTTGGTATTTTGATAAATAATACAGACAATTTTAAGTGATTGAGTGGAAAGTTCTCGGTAAGTTTGCCATTTCAGATTCTGATAAAATCGCTCTTTTACTGCTTATGTTAATGTTCATGTTACATCCCCCTTTCAGTATACTGTCCATTCCGTTAAACTGCACTTCGAAGTCCTTTCCTGTTTCTGACAAAACTACAATGACATCGAAAAACTTAAAACTTTTATTTGTTGCTCTTGAACTAAAATTCCTACTCCAATTTGTTTCCTGCTTTCATTTATAGATTGCTCAGGGTACAGGTTGAATATCATGAGGGATAGGCTAGAACTCTGTCTCACTCCTTTCTCTAACCCTGCGTCCGTTTCATGTCTTGAACTGCTATTTGGTTTCTGCACTAGCTGTAAATAACTTTGCGCTCCCTCATGCCTTCGGAAGTTTAAAAAGTGTATTCCACTCAAAATTTTCAAAATATTTCTCCATAGCTGCAAATGTTATAAACGTAGGTTAGTTATTCCTTAAACTACCTTCAATAAATCGTACGGTCAAATTTCCTCGCGTGTTCCAACATTTCTCTTTAACTGATCTTCCCTGATGTAGCCTTCTAGCAATTTTTCAGTTCTTCTCTAAATAATTCGTATTAATATGTTACAACCATTACTTATTAAACTGGCAGTTTGGTAATACTCACTCTTGTCAGCACCTGCTCTCTTTGGAATTGAAATTATTACATTCTTCTCAGAGTGAGAGAGTATTTCACCTGTCTCATATCTTGTGCGCAAGACGGAATACTTTTGTGATGACTGCTCTCCCAAGTATATTAGGTCAGAATCCGCCTGCTCAGCTGAGTGATAAAGTGCATGCATACTATGCAGCGGGCCCGGGTTCGATTCCTTGCCGGGTTGGAGATTTTTCCCTCTCTCGTACTGGGTGTTGTGTTGTCCTCATCATCATTTCATCCTCATCACCGACACGCAGGTCGCCCACTGTGTCGTCGACTGAAATAAGACTGCCACTCGGTGGCCGCACTTCGTCGGATGGGGCCTCCCGACCAACAATGCCACACTCTCATTTCATTAGTAGTTCAGAAGGAATTTTATGTACTCCATGGTTCTTGTTCGGCTTAGATCTTTCAGTGTTCTATCAAATTCTTCTCTCCCCATCTCATCTAGATCCAATTATTTTATCGTTTCAATAAAATCGCCTTCAAGTTCTTTCCCCTTGAATAGTCCCTCTGTATATTCGTTCCACCTTTCAACTTTCCATTCTCTGATTAGTACTTGTTTTACATCTGAGCTCTCGATAAACATAAGGCTACTTCTCTTTCCTCCAAGTCCACATTCATTTCCCTGCAGACGGTATTCATCTTTTCCCTACTTATTAATGCTTCTATAGATTAGCATTTGTCCTCCAGGCAATCCTGTTTAGACATTTTGCTCTTCCTGTTAACCTCATTGTTTAGACACCTGCTTCAATTGCTGCGTTTTTTACGAAACCAATACCTTCTGTGGTATCTAACGATTTCTATAAATTCTTAACTTTTTAACTATTTGATTGAAACCAACCCATTCGTCATTACTGTAAACCTTTCCTCTTTTACAGTCAATGATATCTTTGAAACTCTCAGAAACGTCTGGTTTCTTCGAATTATCCAGATCCCATCTATTTAATTTCCTACCTTTTTGTAAATAAATCAGTTTTAATCTATTGTTCATGTCCCATAAATGTCCGCCCCGGTAGCTGAATGGACAGAGTGACGGACTGCCGTCCTAAGGGGCCCGGGTTCGATTCCCGGCTGGATCGGGAATTTTCTCCGCTGAGGGACTGGGTGTTGTGTTGTCTTCATCATCATTTCATCCCCATCCGGCTCGCAGGTCTCCGAATGTGGCGTCGAATGTAATAAGACCTGCACCAAGGCGGCCGGACCTGCCTCGTCAGGGGCCTCCTGGCCAATGACGCCAAACGCTCATTTCCATTTTTTCCATAGCCAATAAATTATAGTCAGAGACCACATCTTTCCCTGCAAATATCTTGTGAGGCAGCGGCCTATTTCAGGATTTTCTCCTCAAATTTGCGTGCAAGAGACTTTTGCTCTATTTATTTTCCGATTATATTTTTGATTGTCGACTCCTCACTTGTTTTGCACGCAGATTACGTGAGAGTTTTGGGCGTAGCTTGTAGCAAAGTAAGTAACAAATGTTTCTGTACCTACTGTAACGTTAATTCTTGTAGTACGTTTGATGCATCTGGTCTAGATAATGGGAACTTCTCTTTGCTGTGGACAGAAACTTGTGGAACGTTTCGCACGCTCTTGAGTGGCTGCCTGTCACTAAAAGTGCAGGTTTCACGTTAGCTGACCACACTAGCAACCTGAGATGCATGTCATGGATTATCTTGCAGGTGCCTAGAACAATGGCCAGTGGAACGGTCGACTGGCGTCCTATGTGGCAGAAGGGAAACCAGCGGTGGAGAGGGCGAGAAGTCTGCGTACTTGAAAACTGTTGGTGGCGTTCTCAGTTGTCCGCTGGCCGTAATCCCCCAGTGTTCTGGTCTCCAGCGCCGTTTCCTGAAGCAAAATATAAGGTTGCACATGGGTCTATGAAATTTCCCATCTCTTTCCTTTCTGTGGGAACAATCTGTGTAGCTTTAGAAAGTCTCTAGAATTTCGGAAATACAAGTCTGGCCGTGGGAACGGGGCGACACATTGTTCTAGTTTCTATGAACCGCAATATCATTGGCTGATATATCTTTTAGATGGTCGGATCTAATGAACGACTTCCAGAAGGCTCATTGGAGGAGCAATTGGGCACTTCCTGTGACTGGCTAGAAAAGTTGTGTTGGGCGCTTTTCCGAGGACTGAAACAAGGATATCAAAATTGAAGGAGCCATTCTCGTTACGAGTCTCAGTCTGAGTGTGATTCTGATTCTCCCGTCCGTTCTGTTTCTAATTCCACGCTCGTACACGTTTCTCTTGACGTCGGCCTTGTGCCAAGATTTCCAAGTTCTGCTTCGAACTTACTGGCATCCGCGATCGGTAATCGTGCAGATGATGAGATCCACCATTCGCGATCACACAACATCGGCCCAGGCCAGCAACAGATAGCAACCACTGCAGCATTGTGCACGGTGCCTCCCCTGGCGCCATCTCAATCGCAGTCACAGTAAGGCAATATCTACAGTAGACATTTCGACTTAGTGATCGCGATGTAATGAACGGAGAGGAGATTATTCCAGTTTTCCATGTTCAGTTTCCATATACTGACCTTTGCGCCTCATGCTCGAGAATGTATGTTTTCTGCAACCTAAGTCTAGATTCAAAAGCGATCTTTCTCTGCACAGCCACTCACGTTTAGTTTCGGTATTGAGTTAATTCATTGGAGTTCACCCACCTGGTGATGAAGCTTTCTGTTTCGTCCTCTATTTGTTGATCTTTTGTGTGCGCTGTTCATGTTCATACTCTTCCCTTTTGTGTAGTCAAAAAGTTTTACAATCACAGCTGCAAAAGTATTTCGTGTACCGTATGTGTCTATACTGTTGTCCAGCATCAAACTGGTGACGAACCCAATAACCATTCTTTTTTCTGGTCATTGATTTATTTCATTCATGTAGAATTCACCCTCAAGTTGTTTGTAATATCAAATGGTTCAAATGGCTCTGAGCACTATGGGATTTAACATCTGTGGTCATCAGTCCCCTAGAACTTAGAACTACTTAAACCTAACTAACCTAAGGACATCACACACATCCATGCCCGAGGCAGGATTCGAACCTGCGACCGTAGCAGTCGCGCGGTTCCGGACTGAGCGCCTAGAACCGATAGACCACCGCGGCCGGCGTTTGTAATATCGACGTTAATGTGTTGAGAGTAAATTGCATAGTGTTCTTATAGATATTATGTCCATCAGATGAAATGCTATCATTCAGCAACAATTGAAGTAAATAATTGCACTGAAATGCCCAGGTCCTCCAATCAAAAGCAATAGGCGAGGTCCCTGACGAGGTCAGGATCTTATCAGATTACGTGTCCATCGTGCGGAGCGGTTGGTTTTTCAAGTAGCCTATTATCTTCACGGGATTAATTTATCATTTTACTTGATCTGGGGCGTTTTAGTTAGCGTCACTCTCAATTGCACACTCTCGGAGCACATGACTTGCAATTGGTAGTCTTCACAGCACACCTGGCTTCTGGCAGTCATACAGTTTAAAGTTTATTTCCGAATTCTTTGTCTTAACATTATATAATCAGTCTGAAACCTACCAAGCTCACCAGGTCTCTTCAATGTAGACAGCCTTCATTCATTATTCTTAAATCAGTTGTTAGTGATGATTATATTATTCTCTGCAAAAAATACTACCAGGTGGCTTATTCTATCATTCCTTCCCCCTCGTCCATATCCTCCTACTACTTTTCCTTCTGTTCCTCCTCCTACTACCGAATCCCAGTCACCCATCACAATACAGATCACCCGTATATTACTTCAGTTTATTCATTATCTGCAGAGTTGTATAACATATAAAACTGTACGACTCTGCTGGGTGTGTGTATTTTGCTACAATAATGTGTTCACTACCTGTTCTTAGTACCCTACTCAACATATCTAATTACTTGTGTTTGATTTTGTATTTGTAACCCTGCACTCACCTGAGCAGAAGTCCTGTTCATCCTGGCAGTGAACTTCACTACTCCTTACTATGCTTAGCTTCAAACTATTTGTTTCTGTATATAGATTTCCTAACATAACTGGCTGATTAAGAGATACAACATTCCACAATCTCATTCACAAAATGTTAATTTTGTTTTCCCTGATGACGCTATCTTCCTGAGTAGTTCCCACCTGGAGATCCATGTGGGGACTATTTTACGTCCGGAATATTTTGCACAGGGTGATGTCATCATGATTTAACTATACAATACAACGGCATGTCCTTGGGAGAAGTGACAGCTGTCGTTTCCCATGCTTTCAGCCATTCACACTACTAGCACAGAAAGACCATACTGTCTAATGTTAAAAGGCCTGTTGGTCTTTTATAGAACAGTCTAATACAGACAATTTAGATGTGGAAGTACCATTACAGTACTTAATTTGAGAGTCCACATTCACGTTTTATGTGCCTCATAACCCGAAATTTACATCATTGATGTTAATGTCTTTACAGATTTTGATAAGTACGACAGACATTTTAAAAGTGGTTATAAGACTCTGGCTTTTAATTTGAGGGTCTCTTACTCCTTGAACCAAGCGGTGTACTAAGGTTGACCTTAACACGCTCGAAAGTGTGTCTTAAACTGTTAGTTAGATCATTAGCGTCAATAAGTGAGCCACATATATTTTAATAAATAATACCGAAAATTTAAGTGTGTATGAACGTAATTTGAGAGTCCATTGCAGCTTAAATCAAGTGGAATATAAATGCTGAACTCTACTCGTTACTAAGTGAGAAGTTCACAGAACGAGGTGTGATACGCTCTTATTGGCTGTTTCGCTGTAATGGCATGTAAAATATTGGACTGTGGGTGGCTATTTCGTTTTTACTGCTTATATAATACTGGCTTGTGATTAGAGGAGGGTGTGAGATAGATAGAGGAGGGTAGTGAGAGGATAGGGAGAGGGGAAAGGAGTATAGAACAGTAGGGAGGCGAGAAAGGGATTATGATCTTATACATTTAGCATCAGTCCAACAGTTCATCGTCGTTGACTACATAAGGTTTTTCAAGGTCAATGACCACATTCAAGGACAAACTGTATTCCTAATTGCCATTGTATTCCTACTTGTGGGCATATGTGTGTGTGTATAGGGGTGTGTGTGTGTGTGTGTGTGTGTGTGTGTGTGTGTGTGAAAGAGGCAGAAAGCGGAACTGTACTGTTAATTTAGACACAGTGTGACATGCTCCAAAACTGTTTTGATGTGTGCAAAAGAAATGCCCAAAGGTGCAAGCACATGTCGACTGATGATCTTTTCATGAGCAGTACCAATAGTGAATTAAAGTCTTATTATTGAGGCATTACCTGAACTACGAACAGCTGTACAAGTACAGTGCACAACATGCTTAAAATATTTCATTAATTATTGAATTGTTCTAAAATATACATATCATACCTTTCCACTCAGGAAAGTGGCCCTCTCTAAAACTTACTGCTGTCCCACTCAGTAAATCTGTGTAAAGTGATGCAAGGTCAGCAAGTGATTAACAGTGTAATGTCTCCCTGGGTAGCGTCCGAGGTGCTCAGCAAACTGGACCCATCCGTCGAACCCTGTGACGACTTCTACCAGTATGCGTGTGGCAACTACCTGCGCACCACTAACATCCCGGATGACAAGTCAGTAGTGAGCACCTTCTTGGATCTGAGAGAAGAGCTCCAGGAGAAGCTGCGCAACGCCATAGAAGAGGAGGAGACCCAAGCAGTGGTCCCCAGGAGCTTACAGCTGGCACGCAACCTCCACACCGCTTGCACAAACAAGAGTGAGTCTCATTCCAGCAAGAATTAAAGAATTATCCGCTGCCAGAGTCCAAGTGCTGTATTTTGATACCATTTCACTTGCTACTCAGATGCAAGAGTTAGTTTCCATCTTTGAAGTGACTGAGCACTATTTTACTTTCTCACCTCTTACACGCCCTTTTTGATCCGACTACCACCACCCTACATTCCACTGTGTCTCAAATCCTCCACCAACACCCTCACATGCACAATCACACCCTGTCCCGCTACTGAAGCCCTTAAAATAAGACCCGACAGATTTCCCGTTATATTAGCTCTCCACCTACGTATCACTTCCAGTTTCATCCTCATGACCTCATGATCCAATTCTATCCACTTGTCTGCTTGGAGCTGGTCCTGAAGCCTCTGATTTGTGCTTTCCAGCCACCTTACCGAAGGGACATTACCACCATCCAACAGAACATATATGCCATAACTACTAGAGAGAGGCAAAAAGTGAAGACAGTTTTGTAAAGGGAACTGTCTAATTCAAAAAACAACTTTGTAACATCACTTGTCTCCGTAATCTCTCAACTTCTATGCACTTGGTGGATCTCTTGATAGGCTTGCTAATTCCATCTTAAGTAAAGTTTTGGGCTTTGTGCTCATCCACTCTTGAACCACCTCTGCAATCTCATCAACCGTCGAAAACATGAAGATTGACGAAAAAGGTGAAAATCACTTAGAGCTCAGACAGGATCTTACAATGTTCCAGCAGCTCAAAATTTTGAATGGACTGGATTACTTTCCCAACCATATGAGGGCGCGTATTCTCCTCAAGCAAAATCACACGTTTTGAGAACTTCTCTCTCCTCTGCATTTTGATTTTGGGTTTCAGATCGCGCCGTAGCTCATAGTAACTTTCACTGTTCACTGTTTACTTTTAGGAGTGCAGTGAGTCATCAGTGGACCTTTCACATCTCAAAGCACTGTTGTCTTCAAATTTCCTGTAGAAACTAGGTTTCTAAATTGGTCTGCACTCGTCAAAGGGGATGCCTATGCACAGCCGTTTTCTCTGTGTTCCGTAGTGATGGACACTGTCTCACCAACGGTTACTACGCCACTGAACAAGTCTCCCTCTTCAAAACAACATAAAAACGATTTCAACCTTCTTGTTTCTGTTTGTCTGTCAGTTGATATGGTACGCAAAAGATACAGACTTGACGACAGTTTCGCAATTTGACGACTGTTGTAAGAGTTGAATTGCTGTTTCATCGACTGTGGCGCTAGGACTATGAATAATCATGCGCACAGCTACCCCAATGGTACTGTTCATTTGCAAAACTCATCGCCTACCCGAACGCTCTTCATCACAAACATTTAACTGCAAACCCACTGTTATCTACTCATAATTTTTCGTTCGTTAATTGTGGGACAGCTCTCACCATACTGTAGCTGCATACTGAGAGTAGTTTCTTCAACTTCGGTTCCTTTGGAGTACAAGAAAGAACCTACTCCCCTCATTTCTTCCATGGTGCACACGGACAACGGGTCACTTGTAATAGAATGCTGTGAAATGACTGCCATTACTAAATGCAGTATTCACTAGTCAGAATGGCTAAAGCACAAGAGCAAGAGTGAAAATATCGTGCGATTTTTGAGTCTGTGCTCAAGAAGTGTGGAGAGGAAGAGAAAATGCATTTACTTATTGACTTGCCATTGCAGTTTTGTCATCAGATCACCTGTTTTATAGAATACACTCTATTTATTTTTTCTCCTTTCAAAGCTTGGTTTAATTAGTTAAAATTTTAATAAACTGTACAGCCAAGGAGCTTTAATATTCTTCGGCCAGTCTGCTTCCTTTGTGGGAACGAAATAAGAGTAAAAAAAAAAAAAACCGTGCCTCACTTTTCTACCACCAATGATCTCAACAGCTTCTGGTGCTATCGAGAAGATGATGAGAACAGGGGACGTGTATGTAGGATGCTTTTTTTAAAATGTTCCTTTACACTTCTCCCCTACCAAAACAACCAATATTGAGGTTTATGTCTTCGTTACAGCAAAGGCTGCTTTCTTGAGGTGTCAGAAGAGATTCCGTGTGTAATAGGACATAGACGAATTTCGAAAAAGGACTGAGGGAACTCATTTAACGAAAATTAAAATGAAATACAGCAATGCGTAAGGAATCATCAGAAGGTTTCCTTTTGAGGGCGCGACTGCGATTCTGTTATATAAACACCAACTTGTAGGCATGGGATCAGATACCATGCGAGACATTCTTGGGAACCATTTGGAACTCCTCTTCTATATACATTGCAACATGAGTTTCCGAACACTTCCATTAGATACCAGAGCAGCCATCCTTGATGTTGCTTTGAACGCCTCCTTTATGTAGTATAAGAGCTGTCCTTTGGAGACTACTTGGAACACCATCTGTAGGTACTATGACAGCCTTCCTAAAGCTAATGTAGATCACCACCCCTAGACATCAGGAGAGCAAGCGATGGAACCCACTCTCTGGGACGTGGAGCACGAGGGAGAGAGTTCGTTTTGGATGCCTAGTATGGATACCATGGTAGCTTTTCTTGAAGATGACTTGGAACAGCTCCTCTAGGTATGAGGATGGACCACTTTAAGACCCTCTTCATACATCTTTACACACTGTGGTATCTGTCATAGTGGGACCAGTTGGAATACCTCCTCAATACACCTTAGCAGCTGTCAATGAGGGAACAAACTGGGACACCTCCACTAGATATCTTGGCAAATATCTATGGAGAAACCACCTGAACACCTTCATTCCATGGGAATTTACTGTGTATAGAGCCATAGAGTAAGAACAGAATGGCCTCTTGCATGGAAACTGACCATTTCCTAACAAAGACACTGATTTTATTGTGTACTATACATTCTCTATGATCAGTGTGCCACAGTTTGAGTCCAGTATTCCAACGTCTCCTTGTTCACATGAAGTTTTCCAGTAAATGGTCTCTAGTTAATCCTCAGATGTGCGATATGGAGTACGAGATGGTCGCTGGAAAGTACATTACAGGTCCAATTATTTGACGATACCCTGCGGGTGCCATCAGAACGGATCGAGTCCCGCGGCCTGGAGCCACTCCAGAGGGTCCTGAAGGACGAGCTAGGCGGCTGGCCTGCTGTAGAGGGCGACTCTTGGGACGAGACGAGCTTTGATTGGCTGCACAGCATCTACCGCTTCCGCAGAGCCGGCTTCAGCATCGATTACTTCATTAAGTTCCAAGTGAAACCTGATGTGCGCAACTCCACGCAACATTACATGCATGTAAGTACCCCAAACACTGCAGTCCAATGTATTTGCGTCTAGAGATGATAAAGTATCGTCAGAATGTCTGAGAATTGGATTAAACCTGTCTAGTAGATGATAAACTGTATTTCACATAGGGGTCGAACTAAATGTGTACTTCTCAAAGTTCTATTCATGTGAGCCATATGAGCAAGGATTGTCGACTGTGTATGTATGTGTGTGTGTCCCACTGTGTTGCTCTGTCAGCTCAGTCTCACCCTCCCCCCCCCCCCTTACTCTTTGACTCTTTTTCTCTCTTTTCATCTCACTATCCTCCTTTCTCTTAATCTCGCTCTCTTTCCTCAATTTCCTCACTCTGTGTTTGATCCACACTTCGTCACTTTCCTTCTGTCACTCTCTATCTCTCCCGTTCTGTTCTCACCAAGCAAGGTGGCGCAGTGGTTAGCACACTGGATTGCATTCGGGAGGACGATGGTTCAATCCCTGTCCAGCTATACAGGTTTAGGTTTTCCATGATTTTCCCAAATCACTCCAAACCAATGCTGGGATGGTTCCTTTGACGGGGCAGCTGATTTCCTCCCCATGCTTGACGCAATCTGAGATTGTGCTCTGTCTCTAATGATCTCTATGTCGACGGGACGTTTAACCTCATCTTCCTTCCTCCCTTCCTGTTTTTCGTTCTCTATCTCTCTCTCTGTCTCTCTTAATCTGTCTCGCTGTGTCTGTTCCTTCCTTTCACTCTGTTTTTTTTTTTTTTCTATCGCTCTTCCTATGCTACTTCCTTTCAGTATTCATCCCTTCATCCCTGTAGCATTTGTTCTTTCTCTCCCTGTCGATTTATTCTCTTCTCTTACTCTCACTGCCTGTCCTTTTTTTCTCTCTGTCTCTCTCCCCTCTCTCTCCCTTTCTCTCTCTCGGTTTCTTTCACCTGCACCCTCATTCTTCCTATTAATCCCAATCCGTGTGTTTGTCTCTTCCTTGTCATCTCTCTCTCTTTTTCTCTCTCTGTTTCTTTCATCTACCACTTCCTGTCAGTGTGTTCCATTGTCATCTCTCTCTCTCTCTCTCTCTCTCTCTCTCTGTTTTTCTTTCTGTCAGCATCTCTTGTCTCGTCCTTTATATCACTCTCACGTTAATGATATTCCGTCTATAGCCGGCCGAAGTGGCCGTGCGGTTAAAGACGCTGCAGTCTGGAACCGCAAGACCGCTACGGTCGCAGGTTCGAATCCTGCCTCGGGCATGGATGTTTGTGATGTCCTTAGGTTAGTTAGGTTTAACTAGTTCTAAGTTCTAGGGGACTAATGACCTCAGCAGTTCAGTCCCGTAGTGCTCAGAGCCATTTTATTCCATCTATACCCTCACTCTGCCTCACTGTCTCTTACTTCATCCTCCTCTCCCTCCCTCCCTCCCCCCTCTCTCTCTCTCTCTCTCTCTCTCTCTCTCACTCTCTCGCTAGGTCTTCCTTTATTTAATTACCTCTTTCTCCATGCCACCTCCTCTCTCCAGATGTCCGTCTCCCTTCCTCTAACTGTAATACGTGGTAACCCTATCCCTTGTGTCTCTGCAGCTGGACCAGGCATCGCTGGGTCTGAGCCGCGAGTTCCTGCTGAAGGGTCTCTCGGACAAGCGGGTGGACGCCTACTACCAGTACCAGGTCGACCTGGCAGTTCTGCTGGGCGCCGAGAGGACACGCGCTGAGCGCGAGCTCAGGCAGTCTCTCGAGTTTGAGATAGCTCTGGCCAACGTGAGTATATGGCACATTAGGTGGTTAAGGGTACAGTTTGATTCACAGTCATGCCAACCTCAAACAGGTCTGAATAATTCCTAAATCAGAAACAACTTTGAAGAGTTTCCATTAAAATCAAGGTTGCAGTATCGTACGTTAGAAAATCATGACAACATAATAAGTGGAGTCTTTACATTGGAACCATGGACCCACTCGTTTTTCAGGAACACAGACACCGAATATGAACGCTGATGATGTGTCGTCTGACCAATGTCCATGTACTAAATACTGTGTTCCAGAGAGGTATGTGAAACTTTGAGTCCTGTTGCAGGTATTAATTCGAAGAGGGAACTGTAAATATACATTACTTCAAGTCACTCACTGTGATTCTCTGAGGACAACGACGGGCGGTGGAATTAAGAGACACGAGACTGGAGAGCACGCCACACAGCAGCAGGCGGTGCAGGCGGTGACGGCGCTGCCCTCGTGTAAACACAGCCACACGATGGTCACTGTGGTCTGGCGGTAGTGACTTGAGTACTAATCAAAACCGGGTCCTCGGTTTGAGCGCAGTCACTGCTTCAATTATGAGTTATAGTCATCGACAATGCTGGCTGAATATTTATGGCGTAAGGAGTCACCGCAGTTCTGCCAACGGCCTTGTCAGAGAGGAGAGAGGAACAGCGAAAGGTGTGAGGCACACTGTGGCCCTTTATGTGCGAAACTGTACCCAAAAGCGAAAGAATCACCAATTTCCAATAACATAAAGATGCAGAAGGTAACGGCAGCCACTACATCATAAACAAACACTGCGTACTCTTATGGCGTAGGTCTGTAAATGAAAAAGTGTAGTAATGATCTTTCAAATGTCAAAGGTTCTAGATTAGCTACCCATTCGTCTGTCAGAGAGGACTGAAAGGGGGTGTAGCTATTAGAAAAAGATGGAATAACTAGAAAAAGGGCAACATTCTACGATTCGAGGCATGGAATGTGGTAGGCAAGGTAATCTCAAAATTGCAAAGATTCAATCAAGAAACAGTGGGTGCAAGTATAGTAAAATCAAAAGACAAGGATTTCTGATCGAACAGACATATAGAGTGATATTAACAGCAGCAGATGACGGTTTATCGAAAGTAGGATTTCTTTAAAATAGGAAAGAAGAGCAGAGAGTGACTTACTTAGAACGGTTCAATAATAGGATTATCCTAAAACGAAGCGAAAGCAAATAGAAACCAGCAACTGTTGAGAAGGAGTACATATCGACATCAAGAAAAGAAGATATCACAATAGAGCTCTCAACAGATGCCAACATGAGTAACTTAGAGGTAGATATCCTCGGAGTAGTGAAGCACATTAAATCACTTAATAAAAGCAAGATTTCCGATCTAGGTTATGCACCAATTAGGCTCCTTTCAGAGAATGCTAATTCCCCTAGTTTTCCCTTTATATGACACAGAAATCCTCTACCTCACTTTTTCAGCTATGAGGTAGTGTACCAAGTCTTAACTTCCTCCCTGAAACGTGCGTACATTTTCTGTGTCATTTGCCCATCGATTGGATAGCAATATATCGTCAATTTTCTTTGTCTCATTCGTTCCTGGAATTTTCCAGATCATTTTGTGAGTAATTTTTACTTCAGAGCCACGTGATTACTGCTTTAAGACGATTGGAAGCTGCGAACTTGGCAAATCTCAGATCATTAGTGTTCATTTAATCAAGCAAGCTTTCCTTGCCAAAATGGGCGTAGAAAGTTTCTTCTACCCTGATCCATAATTCAACACTTCTTCAGCTACGCAGTTCATTGCTCCTGGCAGCAGGGAGGCATGTACCAAATTTAACAGTCCTTGTCACATCCTTACTCTTTAACTCACTTTGTCTTTGGGAGGACAGTTCGGCTCTTTCTCTTAAGTTATTCCCAGCAATATTACTTCCAAGGCAGGGATGCTGGCACTCGGCTCAACCTCTTGTTGTTCAGATTACAATTTCTCCCGCTCTCCTCTGCCTTGATCCCCCCTCTCACTGGGTTTAGGTACCCAATCTTCCAGAATGTACACAGGTTGTGCAACAGAAGAAATAAGCAAGACTAAAACGTCACCAGCGAAATACAAGAGTTAACCAGGCTGTGCATATTGAAAAGAGGGTACAAAAGGCGAGGGTATGCAGAAGAAAGAAAAGAAAAGCCTTAAAAAGAATGATAGAAGACGTGAAAGACCATTATAATAGTGTAAAGTTTTATGAGAAGTTAAAAGAAGGAACACAACGATAGAGATTAAAACAATAGGGTGCAAGGATGAAGATGGAAACGTGCTGACAGAAAAGGAGAAAGTAATGAACATATGGTGAATATATTTCAAAGAAATGCTGGAGGATGTCTGCAAGAGTTATACCGTACAGTAGAATCGAAAACAGAAGAGCCTACTCTTGCAGATGCACAGATGGTGGTGAATTGTGAAAAAAAATCACAGATCTCCAGGAAATGACGGAATAATTGCCGAACCGCTAAAGGGATGAAGCATTACTTTACGCAAACGATACATAAACTTTTCTCTTTAATCGGGAATCAAGAAAGAATTCCAGAAGACTGGACTACAGGTGTAATCCAGTCCATATATAGGAAACGTGACAAGGTATGTTGCTCTAACAGCATAGGGATCCCTCTGTTGAATGTGACACATAAGGTTTTATCCAAAATCCTATATAACAGACAAGCTGCATATGTAGGAGATACATTGGTTGATTATCAATGTTGCTACAGGACCAGTGGACCAACTGTGGACCAAATATGCGTACAGAGACAAATAGAGGAAAAAATGGGTGATTGAGTGTGTGTGGATATAGGCTGAAAGGCTCGACCCGCTGACCAAATATTCGTACGACGTCAAATACAGGATAAACATTTGAATATAATGTAGTAATCAACAGTATCTACGTGGAATTCAACCAGTTCTTCGGAGTATAAATACGGAAGACATGTTAGAAGATATACACTACTGGCCATTAAAATTGCTACACCATGAAGATGACGTGCTACAGACGCGAAATTTAACCGACAGGAAGAAGATGCTGTGATATACAAATGATTAGCTTTTCAGAGCATTCACACAAGGTTGGCGCCGGTGGCGACACCTACAACGTGCTGACACGTGGAAAGTTTCCAACCGGTTTCTCATACACAAACAGCAGTTGACCGGCGTTGTCTGGTGAAAAGTTGTTGTGATGCTTCGTGTAAGGAGGAGAAATGCTACCATCACGTTTCCGACTTTGGTAAAGGTCGGATTATAGCCTATCGCGATTGCTCTTTATCGTAGCGTTGGTCGAGATCCAATGACTGTTAGCAGAAATGGAATCGGTGGGTTCAGGAGGGTAAAACGGAACGCCGTGCTGGGTCCCAACAGCCTCTTATCACTAGCAGTCGAGATGACAGATCGTGCAGTCACGTCTCGATCCCTGAGTCAACAGATGGGGAGGTTTGCAAGACAACAACCATCTGCACGAACAGTTCGACGACGTTTGCAAAAGCATGGACTATCAGCTCGGAGACCATGGCTGCGGTTACCCTTGACGCTGCATCACAGACAGGAGCGCCTGCGATGGTGTACTCAACGACGAACCTGGGTGCACGAATGGCAAAATGTCATTTTTTTCGGATGAATCCAGATTCTGTTTACAGCATCATGATGGTCGCATGCGCGTTTGGCGACATCGCGGTGACCGCTCATTGGAAGCGTGTATTCGTCATCGCCATACTGGCGTATCACCCGGCGTGATGATATGGGGTGCCATTGCTTACACGTCTCGGTCACCTCTTGTTCGCATTGACGGCACTTTGAACAGTGGACGTTACATGTGTTACGACCTGTGGATCCACCCTTCATTCGATCCCTACGAAACCCTACATTTCAGCAGGATAATTCACGACCGCATTCTCCAGGTCCTGTACAGGCCTTTCTGGATACAGAAAATGTTCGACTGCTGCCCTGGCCAACACATTCTCCAGATCTCTCACCAATTGAAAACGTCTGGTCAATGGTGGCCGAGCAACTGGCTCGTCACAATACGCCAGTAACTACTCTTGATGAACCGTGGTATCGTGTTGAAGCTGCATGGGCAGCTGTACTTGTACACGCCATCCAAGCTCTGTTTGACTCAATGCCCAGGCGTATCAAGGCCGTTATTACGGCCAGAGGTGGTTGTTCTGGGTACTGATTTCTCAGGATCTATGCAACCAAATTGCGTGAACATGTGATCACATGTCAGTTCTAGTATAATATATTTGTTCAATGAATACCAGTTTATCATTTGCATTTTTTCTTGGTGAAGCAATTTTAATGGCCTGTAGTGTAATACTCCTTGGCATACCATCCAAATATATTTCTAATACTAAGACAATCTTGGCAGGTACCAAGGGAATGGTGAGAGCGGATGGGAAATTAACCGACTGTTTCATTATCAATAAAGGAGTTACAGCTTGAACTTCGGAGCAATTATACGAAAATTGCAAATATTTGGACACATAGGAATAAGGATCACACAGCTGGCTGCATATACGCATGATGATGCAGTTGTTAGTAGACGAAGGATGTCATTAGAGAGAGTAGTGGTAGAACTGAAAGAAGGCTCTTAGCATATAGGACCAGAAATTAATGAATCAAGAACTAAATACATGAAAATCTGTAGGACAGGGGTCAATAACTTGGACAATTGGCCAGCAGTATGTTTTAATTTTCAGTATGTCGAGGATTTTGAGTACCTAGTGGCTAATATTAACAAAGTATGTTCCATGTGTACTGACACAAAAACTCGCATTTTAAGGGTAATAGTTATTATCGTACTTTGGAAAGCTAATGACGTCTAGAATGGTAAACTAACAGCTAAAATTGATTATACATAAGATTATGATTAGGGCAGTTGTTACATATGGATGTGAAGCGAGCATACTAATCAACAAAGATGGAAAAGAACTCTGAATTTGAAAGAGGAAAACTACGGAAAATTTATTGAGGGTTCCAAAATAATGATTGTACCTCGACAGCAAGGACCAATTATGAGCTGCATCGTCTCAGACAAGGAGCTGATATTGTAAGGCTAATTAAAAGTAATAGAATGCCTGTCTGGGACATGAGGTGAGGATGGAGAACACAGTAACTATACAGAAGGTCTTCCAGTGGAAACCGACAGGAAGAGAATTAAAAGGTAGACCACGTAAACGATGGCTGGACGACGTGGAAGAAAACATCACACCCCAGAAACCAGAGAATGCCGGCCGCTATGACCGAGCGGTTGTAGGCGCTTCAGTCTGGAACCACGAGATAGCTACGGTCGCAAGTTCGAATCTTGCCTCGGGCATGGATGTGTGTGAGGTTAGTTAGGTTTAGGTAGTTCTAAGTTCTAGGGGACTGATGACCTCAGATGTTAAGTCCCATAGTGCTCAGAGGCATTTGAACCAGAGGATGGAGAGGGAGAGTAAACGAGAGGGCAGAATGGAAGGGAATTGTTAAGAAGGTAAAGAACCACGCACTGTCAGGAAGCCATAAGAAGTGATACAGGGTTCTAAGTGATAGGAAGAGGGAAAGCCTTGTCCCTATTACGGAAATTGTCTGCCAAAGTAATTTCACTTGCCTCCTTATAAACAGTGTCCCAGAATCCACACGTACCGACAAATATCACAGTCTCGTCAAATTTCACCCCGCGTCCTTCGTTTGATTGAAAATAGAGTTTCAGTGCGATACATAGCTGGCGGCAGTGTTGTAGGATAGAAGCCCAATGTAGGACGAGGGTTTCCCTCCTTGGCACTGTTTTCAGTGGGACTCAGCAACAGCAGCAGCAGCAGTAGCAGCGTCACCCCTCAAGATGGCGGACAGATGGCTCGCCGAATTATCAAGTCATTTTGATGTTAGGATGCGGTAGGAAACCCGAAGAGACAACCTAGAATTATTATAATGCATGTAAAGCCTATGGAGTAAGTCAGTAACACCTTGCATGGTTCATTTAGTTACAAGATATGTACAAGTTAATTCTATAAGACAACAGTCATTACAGTCTTGCTTATTTATAATTAGTAATAGTGTAAACACTTAGTGCAGTAAACAACTTCCTAGAGTTTAAATTCACGTCCTGGGGTATCAAAAAATCGTAGATTTTCTTGTTGGTTCCGTGTGAAGCTCACCACACTATTTCTGGATGTGCGGCAGAAAAGTTTCGAACACATCCATCGTGGTTTCCTTTATGTATTTTGGGCATTGTTAACTAAGGAAATATTTAGAAAAATTCTTAGATGTAGAAGGAATGGTAGAACTTGGTCAACGAGAATGCTGAAATAAGCGTCGTGATTCGAATTTCCAATCCCGACTCCACACTCCATAGACTGCGCGTGAAACACCTCTCGGACCGTCGCTTCACACGACGCCTGGCCCCATTTGAAAAAAGAGGCGAAACTGCGACTCAGCGGACCACACTTTACGCCACTGAGCTTACGCAGATTCACGTGGCGCTGTGAGCAGTGACCTATTGCGAAGTAGAGGCTTCAAATGTCAATTTCATGGAGATCCCTTTGCAAGATTTGCTCATGCACTGGTTCAGAGGACCTGTCTTCACTGGCAGCAGCAATTGCTGATGGGATTAAAGTCGACTGTCTTTGACAGGGTGTGACCCTCGTCGCCGGTGCTTGTCAGTTGGATCATTTTGCGGCGACTGTTCTTACGCTGTGTTCTTGATTAGCCATTTTTCTCTATGGCTTAGATTCCTGTTTTATGTGCCGTTTTCACCTTTTGCGTGCTTAGTTTGCTTCATTTTTATATTTTCTCGTTTCGTCAATCAGGTTCAGTATCACATGTGTTAACCGAGTATTTGTACTGAACGTTGCCTTCTTGTGTATTTGATTGTCCACTTCTTTCTCTATTTCATCCTTCAAACCTACCCAATTGTCTTGCATTATTTTCCTCCATTTCAATCAGTTGTTGCTTCATGCTCCCTTTGAAATTATCCACAATTAGTAGTTCTTTAGACTGTTCCAAATTCCATCTCCTTCAATTTTGTGCAATTACTTAAGTTTTAATCTGTAGGTAACACATGTTTTGTTCACCTGTAATTGCTACAATTTTCTTGAAGTCTGACAGGGTGAAGTGGGCACAAGAGTAGTCCTCCTGACACGGTCGCCATTGGCCCACAGATGTCACTGCCAAAGGAGGCTCGACTGAACCAGACGCGACTGTACAACCCGCGCACTGTGGAGCAGCTGCAGCGTGACTACCCGTCGGTGCCGTGGCTGGAGTGCCTGCGGGCGCTGCTGCCGCCGCACGTCACCGTTTCCGGCGACGAGGTGCTCGTCGTGGCCGTGCCCTCCTACCTCAAGAGCCTCGAAGCCCTGCTCAGCCACACTCCCAAAAGGTACGTTTCGCACTGCCCGAGTTCTTCCTGCCACTGGGCACACAATTGTACAGTGCATCACGGAGGGTACAACATATCTGTATTAGCAGGCTTTTCCTATTCCATTTGCGTATTAGGAACTGCCTCATCGTAGCACTGACGATGAGGGCTAGAGAGCTTGTATGTCCCTTGGAAGCTAAGAGCTATGCCTTCGGTAGCATAGCTAGTGACTAGTCTAACATAACTTTACAGGTTTCATCATAGGAGTCAGACAAAGTGTGCTTCACAGCACTTCATTGACTTTATGTTCCACCTCCCTCCAATTCTTTTCCATCTCCTGGTTTCCCTTCCAACATGTACTTCACCAGTTTAGGAGGCGGGAAACGTCGAAACACAGTCAGCTCCTCTATCGGTGAGACAAGACAGTGTCACAGGCAGTCCGAAGCTCATATGAGGAGGAAGGAGAGTACGTGAGTGAATACTAGGTCTTTAGGGATACACTGCTGTCGAATAGGTATATCCTTCCAAACACAAATAAAGCTTTTTTCAGCCGTGTCATTCGTATGTGAAGCCAATGAATCCTGTTCTTTGTCGAACAGGGTGAGGGCCAATGACTGGCTCCTTAAGTCTGATCCTCTCGTCCAGGGTATGGCAAGCCCAACAGAAGAGTTCTCGGATCTGCCAGGTGAAGGTTGGCCATCGGCTTGATAACACTACACTAGAAAAAGTTTATCGGGTTAGAAAGCCAGTAAATCAGTTTCACACATCGCATAGGTTAACTGGAAGACAAACGCAGCTACGTAAAAGGATAAACTGTTTCATCATAGATGCCTGGAACGTTCTCTACTGCCCTGGGGCTGCTGTGACTGTTGCATCCGAAATATAACATTATAAAATGGCTGTAGCGGCAATATAGGAAACTAGATGGATAGGCAAAAGGGTATGCGAAGCAGATGGGATATGGAGGAGGATCGTAGACAATTTGGGATGGGTATTGCAGTCAGTAAGAGCACGGTGAACGAAATAAGAGAGTTCGAAGCATTGAGCAAACGTTTGTCATACATTACAATCAAGGAGAAAAGCTGTGACAACCTTTACCAATGTCCATGCCCCTACTGAAGACAAGACAGATGACGAAAACGAAGATTTTTGTGAATAACCAGATCGTGTTTATAAATAAGTCCCAAAAAGGAACATCCATGTATTCATAGTTTATTGTAACGCAAAAGTAGGAAAAAGAAAGTGACGGGTCTCCGACGATAGGGAAGTAAAGCAAGCAAGAAGAAACCAACGATAACGGCTTCAGGATGGTTGCACGTGCCGCCATAAAAAACATGATTATCTGCTCAACAACATTCCCATATAAGGAAGTTCATCTAGGACAGGGGTGGGCAATTGTTTTGGCTCGGGGGCCACATTATAAACACAGAGGTTAGTGGAGGGCCGTACCTTATAAACCTTTCACTTCTAATGCCGTATATATACTGGCAGTATATATATATATATATATATATATATATATATATATATATATATATATATATGCAGTATTCCCAAAAATTTTATGAAAATGCAAGTTTTGTTTATTTCTAATCACATATCACACACAGAGTTGCAATTTTGGGTGTAGCAGTGAAAGCGTTAAAATGCACTGATTAGTTAGCTTTACACTTCATAAAAGATATCATAAAAATCATTAGATATAAATGAAAGAGTCAGAAGAAAGCGGGTATAAGTATACTTCTTATAATTTTGATAAGACTGAAGTCACTTGTACCTCTTTCCTTCTGACATCCTCAAATAAGATAGTTGTGTTAAATTTCATTTATTTTGCTAATTTAATATCATCTCCAAGTACATTAAATTTTAAAACAAGTTTAATTTGACAAATGCATCCTATCACAATTTTGCAAAATTTTTTTGAAATCAGGAGTCATATTGCTAATTGATATTCTCATCACAGCCTGCAAATTACTGTCTGTTAAACAGCTTCGGTATTTGCTCTTGTTGATTTTTCGAGCAAGAAAAACTTTGTTCACAAATATACATCGATCCAAATATGGAGAACATCTTGCCTGCAAATTTCTTGATACATGGACATTTTTCAGCTGACAAATATTTATAAACGTCAACTAAAGTTACAGCACTAAACATTTCTTTCACTGCGTGATCTGCCTACATGTCAATCAGTTCAAGTTGCAGCTCCTGTGTTGCAGTGTCAATATCAGCAGTGATGGGATACGACAAAACATTAAATTGAGGCTCAATTTTCTTGAAATCCTGAAATCTCGTATTAAACTCAGCCTCTAAACTCTGCAGATAATTCCAAATCTTAGCTGAAACACTTCCAGGTACTTTCTGTTTCCCTAGTAAAGGGAAATGACAAAATTTGCCTTCATTTGCTTGCCTTGCAAACAGACATAGTTTTGTTTTAAATGCTTTGACATGTGTCCACATTTCATGAGCAAACAACACCTTTCCCTGCAATGTCACATTCAGCTCATTCGGTTTTTCAAAAATATCAGCTGCAAACATCATCTCATATCTACACTCTTCACATCCTATTTTTGCAACAAAATCGTGAGATATCTCCTTATTGTCCAGAAATAAAATAACTTCATCCTGTAATGCCCAGACACTTTTTAATACTTTGCCCAAGCTCAACCACCTCACACTGTTGTGGTAGATTACATCTTCATGTTTGCCCCTACCTCGTCAAGAAGAGATTTGAACTGTCTGTGATGGACTGCCCTTGCTCTGATTGTGTACACAACACCAACAACAGGATCTACCACATGCTTTAAGTCTAGTGTAGTCTTGCAGAGGTTTTCCTGATGTAAAATACAATGAAAATCCAAAATGTCACTGTCTGTGTCTTCGGCTTGTAACTTGTTTTTTAAAAGTTTCACCATACTTGTATTTTTCCCACAGAAAGCTCTGGCCCCATCTGTTGTAATGCTTACCGTTTTGTTCCAGGATAAGCTACTTGTTTCCACACAATTAACAACACATTCTAACAAGTCCTGACCAGTGGTTCTATCTTTCATGGATACTATACCAAGTAATTCCTCGGTGATGACGAAATGTTCATTAATTCTACGGATAAAGATGAGTACTTGTGCAGTGTCTTCAATAACTGTGCTTTCGTCCATTGCCAGTGAAAACCAAACAAAATCTTCGGTCACAGTCTTTAGCAGGTCTTAAAGTCCTCTTTGACAACGAAATGCTCTCAAATTTGGTTTTAACCTCAGGACACAATACACATGCACACTCTACTATGCACTGTTTAATAAACTCGCCATCAGAAAAAGGTTCGTTTTGTTTACTAAGGTTATAGGCGACCGTGAAACTTGGTTCTGTAGCACTATTTTGAAGCGGTGTTTGCTTCGTAAATAACGCTTGTTGCTTCTTCAAGCGTTTCACGAACTCCGCTGCTTTTATTTTTCGTTCTTCGTCTGAAAGTTTGCACCCAAAGTCACTGTGTTTTGTTTCGTGATGTTTCATATTGTACTCCTTGAATACGGCAACTGTATCATGGCACAGTAAACATGCGGCTTTATTTCCTGCATCAGTAAAGAAGTATTTGGTCGTCCAGTCTTCATTAAACAGGTCTAGCGGCTCTGGCGCTGCAGTCCGGAACCGCGGGACTGCTACAGTCGCAGGTTCGAATCCTGCCTCGGGCATGGGTGTGTGTGATGTCCTTAGGTTAGTTAGGTTTAAGTAGTTCTAAGTTCTAGGGGACTTATGACCTAAGATGTTGAGTCCCATAGTGCTCAGAGTCATTTGAACCATTTTTTTCTTCATTAAACAGACGGAACTTATCATCGACTTTACGCTTCTTCTTAGGAATCATGACTGCACTGAAGTAAAAAAAAAAAAATATTACGTTGTACTGCTGCACAGACAAAACACAAGTAAACCACCCGAAAAAGAAGAAAATTTCTCTGAGCGTCGTACTATTCACTCGGAGCGGGAGAAATACAGCGCTCCAATCAGCCACCGCGTGGAGCATAAATTTGCGCCAATAGCAGGGTGCACAGTGCTATTTTACGTGCCCGTGGTGGCTGATGGTAGTGCTCCCATAATCCACCGTGCCCACATGCAGCTAGGTTGTTTGCGTGACTGTAGAAACGTCTGTCGGTAGTACGCACTACCAAGTAGCGTAAACACTTGCGGGAAAATTTGTTTTTCCTATGATTTTTGTAAATGTCTTGGCGGGCCACACAAAACCCCTCCGCCGGCCATATAGATCGTGTTATGATAGACATGAAGCACAATCAAACAGTTCAAATGGTTCAAATGGCTCTGAGCACTATGGGACGTAACATCAGTGGTCATCAGTCCCCTAGAACTTAGAACTACTTAAACCTAACTAACCTAAGGACATCACACGCATACATGGCCGAGGAAGGATTCGAACCTGCGACCGTAGTGTACGCGCGGTGCCAGACTGGGGCCCCTAGAACCGTTCGGCCACACTGGCCGGCGGTGGGAGCAAAACTAGTCGCAGAAAAGTTCAGGTTTGAAGAGAAAACAAAGAATGGAAACACAGGATTTCGTGTGATAAAATTAAAAGGTGAGGAAAAACTAAAGAGTTCGAATCAGAAATAAACAACAGTTCGATGTACTACAAAATGCAGATCATAAAGAAGGCGTGGAGAAATGTGGCTCGCTGTGAAGACATCTGTGAGAGACTGCAAGACGTTGCTTGCTTTAATCACAAGTATGTCAGAGTGATACTAAATGTTATTATCTTTTCATGAAGAAAGGTATTATCTTCTCAATAACCTTAAGATCGTGAGGTACACCATTAATTTCTATGGATCAAATTAGTGAATTTACTCATGGCACTTTTGTTGCCCATGTCTCTGGTCACTTTCAGAACTCAAATTAATAATGAAACTAATTAATTTGATAATATTGGACCTATAATTGCTGGTGTATCCATGTACCACCACAATAAAATAAAAACAGTGAATGATCTAGGAGGTATGAATGAGAACAGTGGCGTATTTAATTAATGAGAAGCTCTCTTAATCCTTTTTATAACAACGAGCTGATAAATCGTACACAAAACAATGACGAACACAAATCAGAAAAGGGATTGTGTGTGAAGCTATACAAGCTATACAAGGAGTGGAAGCTATACAAATTCTCCCCTGAATTAAGGCCTTTTACAACGCAATCTGACATTGTTTACATGAATTCACTATGAGACCCAACTCTGTTCAGATGGAACCAACTGCTACCAAGTATACCACAAACTATATTTCACCTGTGAACAGGGAGCTGTGAATATTATTTAACACCCCTGCGCCGGTGCACAATCTGTTTAATGAACTTCACGAGAAAATATCCTTCACCAGTGTACTCGAAAACGAGGGCCGTCAGGTAAACTTATTTGACTTGTAGCTCACAGTAGAAGAAAATAAAATCTCATTCAATGTTTGTCGTAAAGAAACATATATTGCTCAGATCGTACCTGCATCTTCCATGCAACCACAATCTCATAAAAACGCTTTCTTTCAACGTGCTGCTTATAGAGCTACTTCTATTCCACTCTAGAAAGAAAAATTCGACGAAGAAATTAATTTAATCAAAACGATAATAGTTAATAGCGAATGTGAAGCTGGCATAGTGGATGACATCCTTAAAAAGAAAACTGTTAAAAGTGTTACTTCACTCGGCAGCTCTATCATTGAAGCCAAGCTAAAAAATGATTTTTCTGTTCCTTTCTTGGGGCCCATCTCCTATCATGTTCAGCACCTTCTTCGTAATAAATACAACTGTAATGTACCTTTTCAACCAATAATAGTTTTTAAAAAATGTATTCGTAATTTAAAATCGACTCGTTCCCCTTTGGAAGACTCTGGCGTCTATAAGATTTTCTGCACCATCTGCTCTTCTTACTACATAGGACAATCAGGACTTACCTTTACAATCATCTTTTAAGAAAAAATGGCACTAGCGCTAAAGCTGTTCACGACATCAACATTTTGTACACCGAGAAGAAAGAGCGTTGATTAGATATTCTTGAAGAGTTAGAAATTTCTAAACATATTTCTCGAAATGATAGCCTCATTTTTAATGATCAGCTTCAATTACGCCATAAAAACTTCTTCAACGGCATAAAATCGTTACTTGATATTTGACTTAGTGTTACTTCAAGCAGTTACCGAATTGTTTCTTCTACCTAAGTCTACTCATAATTTTTGTCTATCTAATGGCTTATACTGGCTGCGTTTCATGTCATAATGTTACTCTATGTGCTGTCATTGAGCCCCGTTTGTAATTCTATAATGTCATTTTCAACCTTTAAACTGTACTTCTAAGCTCTTATGTAGACAAAATGTTACCTTGTCTGCTATTGTCAAGCAAAATATTACCTTTTACTTCATGTACTAAATAATGTTCATAATAATATTCGTCTGTCCATATTTTGAATGTTAAGTAGCCAGTTTGTATTTGCGGCTACTAGATGGCACTCTTGGTGTAATATTCACCTGCGCGCAGTTGCTAACGCGGGCGCCTCAGTCTGTTGCTACCTGGGGCTTGACATGAGTGAGCAACCCATAGTGGCTTGCCTTCCATATATTCTTTTTAAAAATTTTGCAACGAAAGCTTTATCACTTCAAATTATACATGACATGTAAGTACTCTTTCTTTCTTGTACTGTTAGCCAGCACTTACTCTTACATTAAAAAATTTCCCATAATTTCTGTACTTGTGTTAGAGGCCACTTTGAGTGTTTTACTTCTGATGAAGGCACTCATAGTAGGGTCGAAACCAAGTCAAAAGACTTAATTTCTGCGACCGAGGGCTGATCATGCAGCCTTGTTTAAAACTTTGAAATTTGCAGAAAATGTCATGAGACAATATCAGGCTGGATTTTGTCCCAATTATTCAGCTAATGGCAACGTGCCTGCTCTTAGGCAAATTCCTGCGAAATATTTGGAAGGAGATACAAAAATACAGGCAGTGTTCATAGGTTTTCGTAGCACTTACGACAGTATTCACTGAGATAATCTCTGCGAAACCTTGAAGGAATTGCGATTTCTAAATAAACTGACTGAATTGATTAAAGTATTTCTGAGTCAATCAGGAGCGGTAGTACGAACTGAGGAAAATACTCACAACCTTTCCCAGTAAGAACCGGATTAAAAAAGGAAAATGCACTGCTTGTTTCCCTACAGAAACTTAGTAATTTCTGAGCTGAAGCTAAGCTACATAACCCTGGATATAGGTCTGTAATTCCGTGCACCCTGTCTTCAACCCTTTTTGTAGACAAGAGTGACCTGCGCTCTTTTCCAGTCCCAAGGGGCTGTTATTACGGAATGAAAAACATTTTTCATAAGTAAGAGCTGGCACAGGAGTTAATTACGCAATGTTTCCAATGTGAAATCTAACAGGTGTTTCGTTACGGCCTGGTGTCTTCTTCACTTTAAGTACTTTTAATTGTTTTACAGTACCGGAAGTGCTAATACTAATATCGCTTATTTGTCGGTCTGCGCAACAGTCAGTCTTTTCTATGTTAGTATCGTCATGCATGAACACATTTTTAAATGTGGAATTGGTCATCTTTGTTACCTGTCTCCTCTCCTCAGCTTTCACACCAGAACATTCATTAGAAACTGAATCCATTGTACGCACAGTGAACTGTCTGTCTGGTCACTAGCATCAGCTCGACTGGAGCTCAGAGGCAGATGGCGGTTCTACAGACACACCAGTCACACCACAACACAACTCGAGAATTTAAGGATGCCACATCTTGATCACGGGACCTTCCACCTGGAATGTGGGAGCTCGGCTAGCTGTATTATCCTCAGACATATTTACCAACAATGAAACAAGGTGTAAAGTCTATTTTGCAGTCAGTGGTCACTTCGATCCTCTGTTTGCTGATATCATGAGTCACATATTGTAGAATTGAGTGTGCTGTTGGCAGTCCGCGTCTTCACAATATGATATTTCGACGTTGTAATTCGGCATCTGCATCAAGTGTCTCTGGAGACTGGTATTTAACCCCAGTCTTTATCACAGTTAACTGATATTGGTTTTTTATACTGTGCAGATTGCTAGCTTCAACATTCATCATCAACATAACTAGATCATCCAGAAAATTTGTCACTCACAGCCACATGACGCTAATACTGTGTAACATCGCCTCTAGCCTTCACCACAACCCCAACTCGGTGAGGAAAAGAGCCATATGTTTCTTCTGGTATCCTCCTGAGTACTGAGATGTTTTTTTAAATATTTTAAAAACAACATATATGAAACGTGGGAAAAATAACTGAAACTGAGAAAAGTAGTAAAAAAATCCTACTTTGGTCATTTGGGCATAAATGCAAGTATGATATACTATACTTTGGGTCTCAGGATAATCAAAGCTATTCATAAATTGTAATATGTAGATTCAGGAATATGTAGATTAAGGATGTTGTTAGTTTTCATTTATAACAGTGTAAAATAATGTTTGACACCATCTAGAAGGAATACAGCAGTTTTTATTTCGGTGGTAAATTACAAAGTACAACTTCCACAAATACACATATCAACTGTTGTGAAATGCAGCAAAGAAGTTTCGCTGTGCATTTAAGCATAAAAACACTTTGCAAGTTACACATTTTGCTCAACAAAGCTTTTTACAGTTCTCTCTACGACATTTTTGAAATATTTTTGTCTCAATTATCTCACGCAAGTGCTCTGTTTGCTTTTGGGTTTCTGGAGGTGGCGGTGTCATTGGTTTCCTTCTTTTTGGTGCACTCGTCTCAGGTTCTTCTTGTCTTGCATTGCCATCATGAGTATCTTGTTGCTCTTGATTACCTACTGTTTAGTTTCGATTCAGAAGCTGCTGTACAAGCATTATCTTAAAAGCTCTCAGTAGTAAAATCTTTGCTGGAGTGTTGGATTTCTTCTGTTCCTCTTTGTACTGAAGCCGAGAATTACAAACTACAATATCTGTGAAATGGCATATTGTTCTTAGTGTCCATTTCTTGGTCCTTGCACGCATTGGGCAGTAGGAATTGGTCTATCTGCCATATCCACACCACCCATGTTCTGATTATAGTTTTCAATTACACTGGCTTTCTCAATATGTAAATATTTGACTCTTCCTTGGAACGCCTCTGGCATGTGTCACTAGGTTCAATACCTTGTGCAGTGGAAAGCATTACAACACTTTTGCTGTCCGTCAATTTTGTAACTGCCAACTTTTGATCACTTCTGACCAGCATGAAAATGAGCCTCATCCTTCGTTCTGCAGATTCTTATCTGGCTTTAGCCGGATCTGCTTGGGAATTCGGTTATTCATAATGGCCCCTGTAGACCAAAGGCCTTTCTCAAGCAGCAAATCAGCTCATTTCACAGATGTAAAAAATCTGTCATGGTAAATTATAGGGCCAGGGTGTAATGATCTTGTGGGCAGCAAGATAGAAGCAGTACAAATGCCATGTACAAGCAACTCCTGAGGAAATGATGTTTTGCCTTGGTAACTGACAAAATCACATACTGTTCCGTTGGGATTGGCCTAAACAAACACTTTAATACCAACTGGATTTAGTTTTCCTCTTACATACTGTTTGAAACCACAGTGGCCTTGAAATGCAACCATCATTTCATCAACAGCAATGTGGAGAGATCTGGGTTGTAGAAAACAACCTCCTCTGACCTTTTCCAGGAATGGACGCACTTTCTACAATCAATCCTTCTATCTTTCATTTTCAGGTATGTCATTAAATACCACTTTTAGGGAATTCCTTGACTGAAAATACCTATCCCTAGTCATAGCCTCTGTTATATTAGGTATCTCCCATTGTTTTTGCCAATACATCATTATTATAGGATACTGTAAGCAGGCCATCACCATATTTACTGCAAACCAACTCATGACCTCTTCCGCAGTTGTTCCAAGAGACTTACCATGCAGCAAAGTATATGTCTGACTTGTTTTCTCTGAAATGAGGGTAAACATAGAGATATCTACGTAGTTTCCCCGTTGTTTATAACTTCTGTAGCGTCCTAGAAACAATGTAATAAACGTAATGTTTCCTCTAAGATGCATATTGACAAATATACGTTACTGTTAGTGCAACTAAACACACAACTTTTTGCAATTTCAGTAGTTCTGTTAAAAATGAACAACATTAAGTATAGATATATAAATAAAACATTGTTAAGCATATTTACCTCATGTGACGAAGTATCATTGGAATCTTCATCTTCTTCTATATCACTATTAATATGTATTGTATTACCAGGAGTATATTTGTCATCATCATCCAAATCAGAAAGATCAACGTCAGAGTTGTCTAGTGACAATAAGTATTCCACCACTTCCTCATCTAATTTTGAAATCACGTTATTTACAGATTAATTACAAATTTAAAATGTTAATTTCTTGAATGTATTACTCTATTGCTAAGCATGTTCATCTGTGAGAGAGACAGAGAGAATGTAGTAGTAATAGTTTGAAATGTACGAGAAGGCGTTACTACATTGAAGCCTGAAGTATAGTACAATATACTTCATTGTTATGACGTCCCTGTTGCTCGAATTTTTAAATTGTATACTTATTATTCTTAACTGAGACAATGTTCAAACATTAATAAAGGCGACATAATTCTTTCAGCCTTGTGAAAAGATATTTACTGTGTGCTTACTTCGAAAATCACCATATCGGCGTGTCTGCTTCTGTCTGCACTCGCCATTTTCGCTACAAATACAACGGAAACGTTGAAACGACTTTCTACATAGTTACAGTGATGGCCACAGATGTCAGCACATTTTAAACCCAGTAGCAGCCACCCCGGAACGTGCTGCTATCTAGTGGGAATTTTTGAACTTTCAGGATGCGGAGTATAGTATACTACACTCGGGGACTTCCGAGTTCTCATTTATGTTTCTCCTGCTGTCGCAAACAGCCTCAGACGTTTGCTATGCGCTTACGATCGGTTGACCTAACGGGCCAATAGAGATGAAGCCGTGTGTCTGAGGAACAATTGCATGCGGCTTTAAAAACATCGCTGTTATAACTTTAGCAGATCGGTGTATCCACAGCAGACTCAAGCTGAAATGTAGTACAAAGGGCAACGCTTTGCCACCGACAACGTTGAAATAAACTTAATGTTCACAGTGACCTGACCGGGGTGAGGCAAAGTCACGGTACAGGAAACACCCACAAAGTATCACAGGTCCACCTCGGGCCTGAACTGCTTCCCCACACAGCACAGTTTGAACGTGACGTGCAGCGGTCAGCGCACTCGGCACCTCACGCGATTTCATCTACATCTACATACATACTCCGCAATCCACCATACGGTGCGTGGCGGAGAGTACCTCGTACCACAAGTAGAATCTTCTCTCCCTGTTCCACTCCCAAACAGAACGAGGGAAAAATGACTGCATCTCTCTTATCTTTGTGATCTTTCCGCGAAATATAAGTTGGCGGCAGTAAAATTGTACTGCAGTCAGCCTCAAATGCTGGTTCTCTAAATTTCCTCAGTAGCGATTCACGAAAAGAACGCCTCTTTTCCTCCAGAGACTCCCACCCGAGTTCCTGAAGCATTTCCGTAACGCGTGATGATCAAACCTACCAATAACAAATCTAGCAGCCAGCCTCTGAATTGCTTCTATGTCCTCCCACAATCCGACCTGATAGGGATACCAAACGCTCGAGCAGTACTCAAGAATAGGTCGTATTAGTGTTTTATAAGCGGTCTCCTTTACAGATGAACCACATCTTCCCAAAATTCTGCCAATGAACCGCAAACGACTATCCTCCTTCCCCACAACTGCTCAAGTCAGTTTTCGGATAATGTGTTCAAAAGTAATTCACACGACGGCTTATCTGTACCACCTGTAATGAACCCATAGACATCCCAGTCTATACTGGGTAGGTTGAAGTCGCTTCCGACTAATATAGCATGATTCGGGTACTTCTGCGATACAGAGTGTAGACTCCCTTTTAATGATTCTAGAACTGTCGCGGTGGAACCTGTGGCCGGTAATAACACCCAACAATTAACTTTATTTCTCCTAGCCCTGTTAAACCTGCACGTCTCCAGCGGGCCGAACGATACAGAAACTGGACGGCAGCTAAAGGCAGGTGTCTAGTGTCGTCCGACGAGTCGCCATTTCGCCTCTCCTCAAACGTGTATCGGAAAGACAGATTGGACACTGTAAGAGGTGGTGTCTTCATTGCAGTTGACAAAAATATTGTGTCTACTGAGGTCGAAGTAGAGTGTGATTGTGAAGTTATCTGGACAGGTTTAACAGGGCTACGAGAAATAAAGTTAATTGTTGGGTGTTATTACCGGCCACAGGTTCCACCGCGACAGTTCTAGAATCATTCAAAGGGAGTCTACACTCTGTATCGCAGAAGTACCCGAATCATGCTATATTAGTCGGAAGCGACTTCAACCTACCCAGTATAGACTGGGATGTCTATGGGTTCATTACAGGTGGTACAGATAAGCCGTCGTGTGAATTACTTTTGAACACATTATCCGAAAACTGACTTGAGCAGCTAAATCGACAGCCAATGCGTAATGGAAATATTTTAGATCTGGTAGCCACGAACAGACGAGACCTAATCGACGGGGTCAGTCCCACTTCATATCGCTCTGCAATGTTACGCCCAAATATTTAATCGAAGTGACTGTGTCAAGTGCTACGCTACTAATGGAGTATTCAAACATTATGGGATTCTTTTACCTATTCATCTGCATTAATTTAAATTTATCTATATTTAGAGATAGCTGCCATTCTTTACACCAATCACAAATCCTGCCTAAGTCATCTTGTACCCTCCTACCGTCACTCAACGACGACGCCTTCCCGAACACCACAGCATCATCAGCAAACAGCCACACATTGCTATCCATCTTATCCAAAAGATCATTATGTAGATAGAAAATAACAGCGGACAACCACACTTCCCTGGGGCACTCCGATGAACACTCACCATCGAGGACAACGTACTGGGTTCTATTACTTAAGAAGCCTTCGAGCCACTCAAATATTTGGGAACCAATCCCATATGCTCGTATCTTCGTTAGGAGTCTGCAGGGGGGCACCAAGTCAAACGCTTTCCGGAAGTCAAGGAATATGGCATCCGTCTGATGCCTTTCATCCATGGTTCGCAAGATATCATGTGAAAAAAGGGCGAGTTGCGTTTCGCAAGAGCGATGCTTTCTTAAGCCATGCTGATGCATGGACAGCAACTTCTCTGTCTCAAGGAAGTTCATTATATTCCAACTGAGAATACGTTCGAGAATCCTGCAACAAACCGATGTTAAGGATATTGGTCTGTAATTTTGAGGATCCGTCCTTCTACCCTTCTTATATACAGGCGTCACCTGCGCTTTTTTCCAGTCGCTCGAGGCTTTACGTTGGGCAAGAGATTCGCGATAAATGCAAGCTAAGTAAGGAGCCAATGCAGTAGAGTACTCTCTGTAAAACCGAATTGGAATCGCATCAGGACCTGGCGATTTATTTATTTTCAACCCATTCAGCTGCTTCACAACCCCAGGGATGTCTATCACTATGTTCTCCATACAGGAATACGTACGAGACTCAAACGGCGGTATGTTTGTACGATCTTCCTGCGTGAAAGATTTCTCAAATGCTAAATTTAAAATTTCAGCTTTCGTTTTGCTGTCTTCCGTTTCCAGGCCAGACTGGTCAGTGAGTGACTGGATGGAAGCCTTCGACCCGCTTACCAATTTTACGTAAGACCATAATTTCCTTGGGTTTTCAGCAAGATCTTTTGCTAAGGTATGACGGTGGTAGTGGTTGTATGCTTCGCGCACCGCTCTTTTTACAGCTGCACGAATCTCTAATAACTTTTGCCTGTCCTCATTCTCCCGATCTTTCTTGTACCGCGAGTGCAACTGTCTTTGCTTCATGAGCATTCTCCGAATTGCGCTGTTAAACCACGGTGGGTCTTTTCCGTCCGTAACCCACTTTTTCGGCAGATACTTGACCAATGCGTGATTTACAATGTGTTTAAAATTTGCCCATAATTCTACCACGTCCATCGTACCGGAAGTAAATGAAGTCGATTCATTTACTAAGTGGGATGCTAATAACTGTTTATCTGCTCTTTCTAGTAAGAATACTCTCCTAGCCTTCTTGACCGACTTTTTAATTTTCGTAACCATAGTCGTAATGACAACATCATGATCACTAATCCCTATCTCACCACTGACCCCGTCGATTAGGTCTCGTCTGTTCGTGGCTACCAGATCTAAAATATTTCCATTACGCATTGGCTGGCGATTTAGCTGCTCAAGTCAGTTTTCGGATAATGTGTTTAAAAGTAATTCACACGACGGCTTATCTGTACCACCTGTAATGAACCCATAGACATCCCAGTCTATACTGGGTAGGTTGAAGTCGCTTCCGACTAATATAGCATGATTCGGGTACTTCTGCGATACAGAGTGTAGACTCCCTTTGAATGATTCTAGAACTGTCGCGGTGGAACCTGTGGCCGGTAATAACACCCAACAATTAACTTTATTTCTCGTAGCCCTGTTAAACCTGTCCAGATAACTTCACAATCACACTCTACTTCGACCTCAGTAGACACAATATTTTTGTCAACTGCAATGAAGACACCACCTCTTACAGTGTCCAATCTGTCTTTCCGATACACGTTTGAAGAGAGGCGAAATGGCGACTCGTCGGACGACACTAGACACCTGCCGTTAGCTGCCGTCCAGTTTCTGTATCGTTCGGCCGGCTGGAGACGTGCAGGTTTTCGTACCATTGTGAGAAATGTCGCTTTGCGAAGTACCCGACGCCTAGTGTCCATTTATTGCAGTTACCTTCTCAGTGACCTGTTTTTACTGACAGCAGCGGTTCCTGTCGGCTTTGAAATCGTCTGTCATTGACGAAGCGTGACATTAGGCTGTGGTCCCAGATGGTCACGATCTTGTAACAGCCGCTGTTCTTACGCTGGCTAACTCATGTTCCTACGCTGGCTGCGAGTGAAACGCCATTGATTGTAGATAAAGTAGACATTCTGCGTTGATACGAGAACAAATCGGGGACCTTCACTCACGGTGTGGCCGTGGGGACGTACAGACACGGCAGCGCCTTTCTGGGACCCCGTCACCATCCCACTGTTCTCATTCCGTACGGCCGGCCGCGGTGGCCCAGCGGTTCTAGGCGCTTCAGTCCGGAACCGCGCGACTGCTACGGTCGCAGGTTCGAATCCTGCCTCGGGCATGGATGTGTGTGATGTCCTTAGTTAGGTTTAAGTAGTTCTGAGTTCTAGGGGACTGATGACCTCAGATGTTAAGTCCCATGGTGCTCAGAGCCATTCCGTGCGACCAACTTGCACATACATTCCACGTCACTGTCAGGAGTGACTTCGGTGGTTAATGGTCACGTCACGGCCACCCACCATTTCTGCACCATTTACACCTCTCCAAAGCGATTAGTAAGCTCTTTTAAGGGGCGACTGATCGTTTTCCTTTGAGTTTATAAAGATGAAATTTCGACCGTTAAATCGAAAAGATGGGAAGAATCGTTTGAGACACGTTAACATTGGAGTACTTACTGCTCAGTTTGTTCTCGAGGCATGGCATTTTCTCAAACTGGCGAAAAGACTTACCAGTAACATTGACTGATTTAGAACCTTGTTGCCCAGCCCGCATCTCGTGGTCGTGCGGTAGCGTTCTCGCTTCCCACGCCCGGGTTCCCGGGTTCGATTCCCGGCGGGGTCAGGGATTTTCTCTGCCTCGTGATGGCTGGGTGTTGTGTGCTGTCCTTAGGTTAGTTAGGTTTAAGTAGTTCTAAGTTCTAGGGGACTTATGACCACAGCAGTTGAGTCCCATAGTGCTCAGAGCCATTTGAACCATTTGTTGCCCACACCCTGACACATATCCGCAAACGCATGGCTTCAGGTCCCAATTGCTTTTTGAGATCACAACCTAACCACGAAATCACACCCATCCAATAACACCACCTCCTTCGTTTTCATTGTTGGCGCCATACATGACGGCAGGTGACGTTCTCCAAGCATACGGCAAACGCGAACCCTACCGTCGGATTGCCACAGGATACAGAGCGGTCCTTCGCTCCAAATCCCTCGTCTCAAATCATCCACTGTGCAGCAACATCACTCTTTACAACACCTCAGATGTCGCCTAGCATAGACTACAGATACGTGTGGAGGCGCGCGACTATTGTACCCCTCTCTTTCCAACTCCCCACTTGGAGTCGTTAAGCTTGCTCGACTGCTGGCAACGATTTGTAACTCACAAGTGATCAACCCAGCCAGTTTAATGGGTCTCTTCACAACAATGTCCACACTGCTCAACAGTTCCTGTCAGATTGGCTATATTTGATTTGTCTGTGATTCTTCCTTTGCACTTCCATTTCACGATTACGTCACCAACAGTCGACTTAGATAACTTTACAGGAGCTGAAATGTCCTTGACGGATTTATTACTCAGGTGACACGTTCGAAGGACTTGATCTCTGGTGGCAAAGCTACTCTGCTGCTGCTTCTCTACTGGCAACAAAGTACTCACAGCCTCCTTTTATACTAGCCGGCCCACCTTTCGTTAAATTGAATGATATGTTCCGCATCACGAGGGTTGCCCGGAAAGTAATGCACCATTTTTTTTCTCAACTAAGCATTGCTACGAATGCGAAACGTTACGTGTTATTTGCCGGCGGGGTCAGGGATTTTCTCTGCCTCGTGATGACTGGGTGTTGTGTGATGTCCTTAGGTTAGTTAGGTTTAAGTAGTTCTAAGTTCTAGGGGACTGATGACCATAGATGTTAAGTCCCATAGTGCTCAGAGCCATTTGAACCATTTGTTATTTGAAGCCTCGTGAGTGAGTGTGCCAAGTTTCCGTCACTTCCGACAGATAGCGCAGCAGCAGGACAGTTTCAAAATGACGTCTGTGGGTGATGTACGTTACAAACAAAGACCTTGTAAAAAATAACTAGACTCACTGATGGCGCTGCAGTCGCGGGATAATTTGAACCTTCGGCTGGAGGCCATTATAGTGGTTGTAGTCTGATGTGTTGTGTAGTATTGTTGTTCATGAAGACCCTGATTCAACGTTGTATATTTGTTGGGGCGTACATACAGTATTTGTTACTTGTAATTCTACTGTCTGTACGTTCCAATCAAAAGAAGTACAATGGTGAAGAGTTGTGCAGCGATTAATTGTACAAATAAATTCGAGAAAGGAACGAATATTACATTTCACAGATATGTGAATATTTTAAGTTGTTTTGATGTCAGTGCACTTGCTTAATAAATGATTTCGTATCACGGTATTATCTATTTGCAGGTTTCCTTTCTCAAAACCACAGCTGTTACAAAAATGGTTACACGCTGTCAGAAGGCAAGATTTCCGACCGCCAGAATACCATTTTACATGTTCTGATCATTTTGAAGAAATGTTTTCATGGTCTAGATTAGGTTGAAACTTGATAATTTGGTCGTGAGTTGCCAAAGCACTATGCCATATATAACGCACTTCTCGTCATAAAATCTAAAGCAAGGTAGAGTCAGAAAATATCTATTAATATACTGGGCAAATATTAGAGTATTTTGATGCATTTTGCGTACATCTATCGTAAATGAACTACGAAAAATGCTAGGGGTCCAGTACATAACTTTTAGCTACGGCAGATTCCATGTAGTACGTAAGATAAATTCATAAACAGTGACTAGGTGCTGTTTGTTCATAAATTAAGAAGTATATTGTAGTAACGTATTTAAATGAGGCATTACGTTTGTGACCTAACTCAAGGGAAGGCATTTTATAACCAAAAGCGATGTATAAACATTCGAACTCCGCGCGTCAGTTTACCACTCTAATGGCCGCCGCCCAGCTATTCAATTTGTCCGCTCTTTACAGTCGACCACTCGTGCGGTTGTGGGGGCCTGGTTACAATTGACGTGCCGTCATTGATTTTCTCGCTGCAGAGCAAGAAACTGTGGGGAATATTCACAAACGCTTGTGCAAAGTCGATGGAGCATCTGCTGTCGACAGAAATGCAGTTAGTCACTCGGCACAGAGGGTGAGGTCGTCAGAAGGCGGTTAGGCGGAGCTCCACGATTTGCAGCAGTCGGGAATGCCATCGACGGCTGTCACCTGACATGTCGCAGCGAGCTGATGTTGGCATTTGCGAGGGCAGGCACATTACGACTCGGCAGTTGGCGCTGCACCTGTCAATCATCAAAGGAAGTGCACACAGTGAAGCACTACCTCCGCCACCAGGGCAAGGATTCGTACCGACGGGGCATAAAAAAGTGGTTCAAATGGCTCTGAGCACTATGCGACTTAACAACTGAGATCATCAGTGCCCTAGAACTTAGAACTACTTAAACCTAACTAACCTAAGGACATCACACACATCCATGCCCGAGGCAGGATTCGAACCTGCGACCGTAGCGGTCGCTCGGTTCCAGACTGTAGCGCCTAGAACCACACGGCCACTCTGGCCGGCGACGGGGCATAGACATCCATGTTTCGCCCTGGAGGAAGGCCAGAGAAAAGGGTGGAGATTACGTGGAATAATAGGGTGAGTACATAGAACACCCTTCTTTCGTGTGTGTGTCCTCATGTTCAATAAAGAATTGTTGAAGCAAAAAAAAAAAAAAAAAAATGTGGAGCATTATTTTCTGGGGAACACTCTCACACATATATTGGTACTCTTTTGATCAGATAGTGTATGTTCGTATGTTTAATAACGCGTTTGTGTTTGGCTCGTTTTATAGAACTTGATAATGAGATAATGTACACACGAATCATTATGTTTTGCATAACTCGCTCATTTTGTACAACAGATGCTTAGTAATCTCTACAGTAAGAACAGATTTTGCAGCAATGAGTGTCACTACGGTATGTGTTACGCTATATGAAATCTTGGTTTTCAAGCCGCGTCACTTGGAACAAAACATCTGAGCTTTCGAAAACCGACTTCGCTGTTGACATCAATTTTCAGCTTTAACATGGAAGACAGCAGCGTGTGGAAACTTCCGCGGAAGACCAACATGACGCGTACGCGGAAATGCTTGCTATGAGAAGCTAGTACAGGCCACGTGACGCCGCGTTCCACATCAACGCTCCCGTCTTCCTTCCATTGGAATACCGATCCACTCGCGGCCGACAATATGATACCCTTTACCTAACAACCGTGCTGCAGACAGGGTGTCGGTCACTTCAGAGTTTACTTCAGAGAGGATTGGCTTTAAAACGTAGTAGATTTTATTCTGTAATGTCACTGTGAAAGACTACGAGAACACACGTCAGGCTTAAGCTGTAGGCTACCAGGGTGCGTGCGTGTGACCGGAGAATTGTGTATCGCGCAGGGTGGCGGCCAACTACGTGATGTGTCGGGCGGCCATGTCTGCGGTGCCGTACATGACGCAGGAGCTGCGGGGCCGCCAGTTCGAGTACCAGGCAGCCCTCACTGGCAGGAGGGAGCGCGAGTTCCGCTGGAAGGAGTGCCTCAGCATCGTCACTAGACGGTGAGTGCCTTGCAACTACAACTATGTAAGTTTACTGCCTCTTGTATAAACAAGCATCCACCTGTAGATACCCAAAACCACAACATTCGTGGCTTTACTTATTTTAGTCAACACCCAACCGCGGCAGCCATGTCTTCTCATAGATCCTTAGGAAGCTGGAGACAAACGCCATCTTCGGATTCTCAGTAGACCTACAGTCGGCAAGTCTAGGCATACCTTCATTGCTGGCACGTGCGTCAATCTGTTCGTTTCTAACTTAGTTCACGCCGAACTCTCGAGCCCGTCTCACAACCCACTTGTCTCTGGCTATGTTAATATTTTTTATCCCAACAAATTTTTATTTCCTTTTGTATACGACCGATGTTGTTGCTGACCATCCGAAATTTGCTGAGGCATTTGGGCAATGGCTGGAGAATGAAATTAAAAACTGTGAAGCCAATAGTGATGTCATTATCGACTCTGGTACTAATATAATTGGTACCCATCATGAAAGCTTATTTGAACAGAATGAACTTTCGGGCACAGATTACTTGTGACGCGAAACAATGACAACAATGTCAATACTGCAAATCTAAGAAATCTCAAAACAGAATAACGAATTTTATGGCAAAAATATATGTTGCAGGTGGGTGGAAATGCCGTTTTCCAACAAGCAAACTCGATATAATAGCGTAGCATGATTCCTCATTTACCGGGACTAAAAAGAGCTCGAATCAGGCATGAACTAAAACCTCTCGATGTATGGTCATTACTAATAACCGATGATTTTATTGACAAAAGTCTTCTTCACACTAATGAAAAATTAGGAAAAATGAGGGATCTGTGTAATACCAACCACAGTGACATGAACAATGTTAATATATTGTAATGAGAGCATTTTTGAGCTTTTAGTGTACACAGCTGTCATCAAACAACGAGGATATTCGATTTATGTATTCTGCTGATGGGACGTTACAGAAAATAAGCAGAGCAGTAATGAATTATAACAGATTTCCTACTTTTTGATAGTTCTGAAATTTCACTATGCGATTGCAAGAGAAGAGACAAAAAAATGACGTTTTCTCCCCAGTATCACAGCTATTCGACTCATTCATCTCCAGACGACAAGTGCTCGATGAACCTGGGAGAAAACGTTTGCATTGGTGCAATTCTTTTAGGATTCAAAAATAGGTGCAAATTCTGTGTGTCCAATAAACCTCAAAAGTGTGCTATAAAACTAATATGTGTAATTGACTCTAGGAAAGATTATATCTATAATTTTGACGGCATGACCTGATCAGCCAGAACTTTAAAATTTAATAAGACGACTCAGCCAGTTTAAAGAATAGACTAACTACTGCTCAAAACAAACAAACGTTACAGGTGATGGGCGGTTTTCGACAACACCACTTGTGAAATTTCCTAAAGAAAATGGATTGTTTTATATTCGTGCACTATAATTCAAAACCGAGGAAACTAGAAAGGTAACATCATCAATACATGATTTTTCAAAATCAACGACCCTTCTTTCCAAAGCTCCAAAAATAAAAGAATAGTCACAATATTGGTATCACCCCAAAACTTAGATAAGGAACTAGGAAAAGAGGAAATTACTGCTTATTGCAACAATATAATACCAAGGAAGAATTAGACATCATAGATGAAAACGCACTACATATTTTATAGCGAGACACTCAGAGGTGGTCCATGCCTTATTTTCTCAGTGTACTATACATAAGCCGGTGTGAATTCTCACATTCTCTATGGGCTTTACAAAGAAAGTTAACTGATTTGCAGGAAAATTTCATGTTGGCTACAGCGAAATATTTTGTGAAACATTATATGCAACGAAAGCTCCCTGTACATCAAGTACCGAGGGATTTGAAGTCAGGTAGTATCTGCCAGTAACGATATTTCTTTCATAAAAGTAGCTAATACTTTTATTCTGTATTTTTTAAATTTTCTTTTCAGTCAAACCCTATAAAAGCAAATCAATAACAACAAAACAGGTAGCACTTGCCATCAGTAAAAGGCGACAGTGTGTATTGTGTATTGAACTGGGCACCTAGAAACGACGGAAAGGCTTCGTTCCGCCGTAGCCCTCAGTGGTTCACAACCCCACAGCAGTCCACCAACCCAACCGCCGCCCCACACCGACCCCAGGGTTATTGTGCGATTCGCCCCCCAATGTATCCCCCCCCCCCCCCAGTGGACCGCCCTCCCGCCCCCTCTCGCTCCCCCTCCCCCCCTGGGGAACGTCTCATACCAGACGAGTGTAACCCCAAATGTTTTCGTGATAGAGTAATTATTGTGTACGCATGCGTCGAGACAGTGTTTGCGCAGCAATCGCCGACGTACTGTAACTGAGGCGGAATACGGAGAACCAGCTCGCATTCGCCGAGGTGGATGGAAAACCGCCTTAAAAACCTTCCACAGGCTGGCTATCACACCAGACCATCGACACAAATCCTCTGCGCGGACTCGTGCTCGGGACCGGCACGATTTCCCACTCGGGAAGCAGCACGTTAGACCGCGCAGCTAGCAGCGCGATCGCCAGCCGTCATGTTGGAGTGTTATAGCCTTGTTTGTGGAAATTATCGTCACCCTGACATTTAGGCTTTTATTTACTAATTGGATATTTAATATTTTTAAGTTATTATTATGTATGTTGATGATGTGTTAGAAGGTAAGATAGTCGTGTTTAACAGTTCGGAAGTTGAATCATATTAATATTTCATTTTAATTATGACTTGGGATTTTACAAGGGCGTTTTTAATACTTTCTTACTATTTCCATTAAATGAATTCTTTCCCCATTAAAAACCATTTGTATTTTGTCATAGAACTTCTAGCGTTGCTACTCTTAACAGACATTTTAAAAATGTACTGTTTATACATTCTGTAATTATTGATCCTGAACTGTGGAAACTCATCATTTCTTCTTGTTGTTTTCGTTGCTGTCGAGAGACTTCTTTGCAGAAGCTGTCGGCGCTAGGCCGCTCTGTGGGGCCTGTCGGTGCCTGTACGCTTCTACAACCGACATCCACGCGAAACTGCTTACTTTGTTCGGAGCTTCGTCTCCCTGTAGCGCATTTACCGCCTCGCCACACTTCCCTCCATTACCAAATTGATGATTCCTTGTTGCTTCAGGATGTGCCCTGTCCACCAGACCTTCTTTTAGTCAAGTTTCACCTGAACTGCCTGTCGTCCCTGTTTCACATCTGTATAACGCTACACTCCAGAGAAATACCTCGTCAACAGACTTACATTCGAAGAACACTAATTTCTCTTTTCAGATTCGCTTTTCTTTCTATTACCAGTCTCCATTCTTCGTAGACCATAATCAGATATTTTTCTGCCTAAATGCAACACTCGTTTACAACTTTTAGTGTAGAATTTTCTGTCTAATTCTCTGATCATCGCTTAATTCGACTGCATGCCATTGCTTTTGCTTTACTTACATTCATCTCAAAACCTCTGTCTCCACCATTCAGTTACTCTTTATAATACTTTGGCGCCTCTGACAGAATTATTGCATCAGCTGCTAACCTCAGAAGTTTTTATCACTTACCCCTGACCTTTAATTACCAGATTTCTTCTCATTTTCTGGGCACAAACATATTATCATTGGCACAACTTAAAATTGTTTCTTCTGCCTGAACTTTAATTCCCTTCCCAAAATTTCTGCTTTGTCGCCTATACAGCTTGCTCAGTGTAGACACTGAATGATATTGGGGAGAGGTTACAACTCAGTCTTACTCCCTTCTGAACCACTGCTGCTCTTTAATTTCGAGGGACTTTAAGCAAAACCTTGAAATTTCAGGAACCAAGGAAAACATTCTGCGAGTGAGTATATAGAATGTAACAGGATGGGCTTTAGAATTCGTATTTAAAGGAAATAATGGAATGTGAATTTTGCCATTATTGCAGTTGGTAAGTTTTTCAGTCACTCTGAAAAAAGTAACTGCAAAATCTTGGAATAAGGTCGTTTTTTTGAGGAAGTAATTTATTTTCACAGTGAAGTTACGTTGTTAGCAGTGTTTGAATTTGTTATTTTTTTACTAATACATTTTCACAGTAACGTAATCCAAATCAAAGCACTTTCAAAATTGTTTGAAGATCATGACTACGAACAGCACTGTTACACACATTTCATCAAACCATCAGAGACATACCTGAAATTCATGAGGAATATAATCAAGTAAACGTTATATGTCTTGCAGTTTGTTCCTATTTATAGTCACTGTTCCCATGAAAGACTTTTCAGAATTATAAGCAACATACACTTGGGGAAACAAAATGTTTTTGGCACTTTCACTTCGTTCCAGCTCAATATTTGACGACATTTAACACCTCACAACACTGCTAGGAAATAACACCACTTTAATTACGAAAAGCGAAAGGTGAATCAGGTATGCGTTACAGGGGATAGGCAAAATAATGTGAACACCTGTACTTGCTTAGGAATGGTTAACTATTAAAGGGGTTAGAACCCCCTTTCCCAGTAATACAGCTGCGATTCTTCCTGGAATACTGGTATATAATGATTGTATAGTCTCCAGTGGAACATTATGCCACTCTTCGATCAGAAGCTCTTCTAAATCCTGTAGCGATGATCGAGGCGGAAATCTGCTCCGGAGTCGGCACTCCAATATCGCCCACAAGGGTTCGATAATCTTCAAGCCTGCCTGGCCAGGGAAGACGCTGCAGTTCAGTTGCATGCTCCTCGTACCACGATTATACTGTCCTGGCTGTGTGAACAGGTGCATTATCGTCCTCAAATATGGCATCACTGTTGGAGAACAACATTTGAATCGTGGGGTGCACCTGATCACCTGAAATGTTCACATAATCGTTTGCTGTAACACGGCCTTTGAGAGTAATGATGGGACCAGAAGAATACCATGATATGGCTGCCACACCATCACACTTCCACCTCCAAGCTTAACTATCGGTATCAAACAATCAGGATTGTAGGCTTCTTTTGGCGTTCTCCTGAAGTAAATTCGGTCCAGCGTTGGATACAAGGAAAACGATGACTCGTCGGACAATATGACGTGTTTCCACTGATCAGCCATCCAGGATTTATGCTTCTGACATCATGTTTTACGCTTCTTTGCGTTGGTTGTCGTCACTAATGGTTTCGATATAGCAGCTCGTCCATGATTATTCGCTTTATGGAGCTCTCGGCGGACAGTTTCGATAGGTATGAGGTCTCTAAGATGGCTGTTGAGCTCTGCAGTCACATTAACCGCCATAGTTTTGTGTTGTTTTGACACAATTCGTGTTAGCGTATGTGCCCGCCAGGTTAGCCGAGAGCGCTAATGAGCTGCTTCCTGGTCCCGCGTGGGCGCGCCGGACCCGGATCGAATACGCCCGGCGAATTAACGACAACGGCCAGTGTTCCTGCCAGCCTAGATGTGGTTTTTAGGCGGTTTTCCACATCCAGCTACGTGAATACCGGGCTGGTCCCCACGTCCCACCTCAATTACAGGTATCGCCGACATTTGAAACACGCCCACACTATTTCATGATTTACACTAGACGCAGACAGCTGGGGTACAATGATTCTGTCCCGGGGCGTACGGGTGGTGGCAGGAATGGCATCCTGCCACCTCATCAAACTAACCATGCCAAATCCGATTGTAACCATGCCGACCCTGCGAAAACTGCGGGACAAAGGCACAAGCAAAAGAACTCGTCCTAGTGTATAACGATCTGTATCATGCAGTTTTGATTTGCGCCCACTAGTACGTTTAAATTATGATGTATTTTCAAGTTTTGTGTAGGCTGACATGACTGTCGAAACAGTTGCTTTTGAAACATTCAATAAGTTGGTAGTCTTGGTCACTGAATCGCCAGCTAATCGGGCCCACAGAGTCTGCCCTCTTTGGAACTCTGTTAGGTCTTTCATTGCACGTCGACCTCGGCTTCTGAATGCAAATACGAAGTGTGTACTTCTCGTAAACAATCTGCATTGATGTCTAGTCCGTACTGAACACGCACAGTCCAGCACGATACGTGCCTTATCTGCATTGTTGACCATCATACACAACCATTCCATTAGTACCACTGTTCACATTATTTTGCCTATCCTATGTAAATAGAATGCGAAGACGATCGCCACTGAAAGGGCATTATTCCAGGAGTAAAGCCCTTTGAAAAATGATGTCCATGGTGTCTCTGTAACAAAGTCGGAGAAACACATGTACAGTATGTGAAATAAAGCTCATTTCGTGCAGAAAGATGTATCTACGTATATAGAACTTGGTACCGCTCTTCAATTGTTTCGTCAATATTGGAACAATGCCCTTTCAAAAATGACTGTAGTGGATGTATTATGGGCGTATAGTTGAAATAGAATCCCAATCCCTGTAGATGTTCCACTGCAGTTTCACCGCTCACGCGCACGCGTGGCACTCGGAGTGGCCAGTGTGACACTACGGTAGGTACCTCTGGTTTTTCAGCCTGGGGCTGTCTGTGGGCTCCATATACGTGCGCAGGTACTTCAACCGGGCGGCCAAGGAGGCGGCGCTCGAGATGGTGGACGACATCCGCCGCGAGTTCCTCCGCACCCTGCGCCAGCTGGACTGGATGGACGAGGGCACCAGGTACTGTGCGCCGCGCCTGCCGCCGCCGCTCTGACGCCCGGGTACCTTTACTGACGTTCCACCAGGAAACAGCCGCTCTGACGGAAATGGAAAGCACCACTCTGCGAAGAGCCGTGATGCGCCCAGATAAAGCCCGGTTTACACCGGAGCGAATGGAAGCGGGCACAAGGACGAGGGACCTCAGACAATACGCAGTTTGTCAGTGTTCGCTGGCATTCGCTTGCATCTGTGAAAAAGCGTTTTCACTGGTGCGAGTGAAAGAGAAGAACAGGTAACGTAACTTATGAACGCAACGTTACAACTTTTAGGCGCTCATAAGCGGCACGCAGAATACAGCACTGTATAGTTAGGGAGGCGAGGCACATCTTGGATGTTCGGAGGAGATTATTTTGCATGATCTGCGCATTGTCTTTGATGAAGTGAGAAAGTTCTGTAGGAAAAGAAAAAAATTAGGTTTCTGAATTCATATCCAAGCGTGAAATGCGTAGGGGTGGCGGGCGTGACATGGAGTAGAAGCTCCAGATGTGCCTAGCTTTATTGTTATTTTTGATACTGTCCGCTCCGATAGCTGAGTGGTCAGCGTGACGCACTGCCGTCCTACGGGCCCGGGTTCGATTCCCGACTGAGTCGGAGATTTTTCTCCGCTCAGCGACTGGATGTTGTCTTCATCACCATTTGTTCCCCATCCGGCGCGCAGGTCGCCCAATGTGACGTCAAATGTAATAAGACCTTCACCAAGTCGGCCGGACCTGCCCCGTAAAGGACCTCACGGCCAATGACGCCAAACGCTGATTTCCATTTCCATTATTGATACTTTACGATGACTTCGCAGTACAGCGAAGAAGGAAATTTTAAGAGGAATTTAATTACCGACGACCAACATTAACACTCAGGTAGTTTGAAACTGGAGACATTTACGTTAGTGACTGTTTCGCATTTCAATAGTTGCTGTATTTCAGATAACTTCTCAGGTCTCCAGTGACACACGTGAAGCGCTGAAACGTGAACTATACATACGAGCCGTCACACAGGCTACTTGATCAAATATTCCGTATACTTCTTTAGAGGGCAGATACCGTGATCCCAGAAAAAAGGTCTTGTATTCTTCATCAAAAAATCTCCTTAACAGGGATAAATCGACGACGTAATTACAGCTATCATGAACATATGCAACGAGACTGATTGATACTCATATTTTTAATTGTAATCAGCCTAGTAGGTACAAATTCGTACTTGTTTCCTTTCAAGCAAATACACAAAAAAATGCAACAAGAAGGAATTATCCAAATTAGAAATCCATAGCTCTGATCTGCATGAACAAACAAATGATTACAACTTAGGAAAAATTGGATGACTTATTCAAGAGAAAGAGCTTCACAAACAGAACAAGTCATTTACGGGTTGGTCCACACCGTGACCTTATGTAAGCATTTATTTGGGTTGATTTTTATTGAGATAGTTGTTCGCTGTTCTCTTGAGATACATCGTACCAAATTTTGTCCAATTGGCGCGCTAGATCGTCAAAATCCCGAGTTGGTTTGAGGGCGCTGCCCCTAGTGTTCCAACGTTCTCAACTGGGGAGAGGTCCAGCAAACTTGCTGACCCAGATAGGATATGGCAAGGACGATGACAAGTAGCACAAACTCCCGCCGTGTGTGGGTGGGCATTCTATTGCTGAAATGAAAGACTGGGATGACTTGCCATGAAGGGTAACAAAACGTACAGCTTTGCCGTGAAGGTGCCACGGATCAGAACCAGCGCGGTCCGCTATGAAAAACAATGGTATAACTCCAGCGTAATGGGTATAGTGAGACAGCAACTCATTTTTAAATTGTGACTCGTTAACGAACGTTAGTTGGAACTATAGGCATATGCATACACTTTGTTTACTGCTATTTTGACGAACATTTTATTTGGTAAACAATGGTTGGTTTGCCGGCCAGAGTGGCCGAGCGGTTCTAGGCGCTACAGTCTGGAACCGCGCGACCGCTACGGTCGCAGGTTTGAATCGTGCCTCGGGCATTAATGTGTGTGATGTCCTTAGGTTAGCTAGGTTTAAGTAGTTCTAAGTTCTAGGGGACTGATGACCTTAGAAGTTAAGTCCCGTTGTCCTCAGAGCCATTTGAAGCACTGTTTGGTTTGAGAATAGGCATAGCTCGAAACCAGTCGATGACTAAATCAACATCAACATCCATTTTAGTTCTAACTCTGCCTGTCTCTTCTTGCATAAGGAAAGGAGATGATACTCCATACCATCCCTTCTAGTTGTTGGCCATATAGCGGGCACCACCCACGTTGGTATCCCACTGCCGTGTGGAGCACTTTCAGACACGTCTTCGGCCTCAAATCTCATTGACTGAAATAGAATTATCTTCAGTGTTGAGTCCCACTTCGAAATGAGACCGAATGATCTGCTAAGTCATGTGTAGAGACACCCCAGACAGCAATGGGATTACAACCTGCTGTTACCCGACAGCAAGGAGTGATGGTCTGGATCACCATTTCCTTTCACAGAAGGACTCCTTTGGCTGTCACCCTTGGACCCCTTACAGTACAGTGATACGTTGACGATAGTTTTCACCTCTTTTTGTTGCCCTTAATGGCAAGCCATCCTGGGCTTACACCGCAGCGAGATAATACTCGCCAGCACACGGATAGAGTTTCCACTTTTTGTCCTTGTGCTTGCCAATCCCAGCCTTGGCCACAAAGGTCTCCAGATCTCTCCCCTGTTGAGAACGTTTGGAGGTTAACGGACAGGGCCCTTCAGCCAGCTCTGGAGTTTGATCACCTAAAGCACCAATTGGACAAAATTTGTCGCGATATTCCTCAGGAGGACATCCAACAATTCTGTCAGTCAGTGCCAAACAGAATAACTGCTTGAATGAAGGCCAGAGGTGAGTCAACACGTTATTGACTTGCTCAATTTGTAAATCTTTTTCTCTCAATAAATTTTTCTGATATTGTAATAATTTGTTTGTCTTCTCGTGTACACCACGTCTACCGATTTCCGTCCCGTTCGAATAATTCCTCCGTGGTGCGTTTTTTTATAATTTTTGTTTGCTGCTACTAACGCTTCGTGTGGATCAGGAGGCCACCAGCAAATGAGTGCCCAGTAGGTGCTGAGATCAACCTTATATGGGAAGTATGTATTACAAAAACGAACACCTATATGTTTTCGTAAGAGCTCTGATTTCCCTTATTTTGTTATGACGATCATTTCTCCCTATGTAGGTCGACGCCAACAAAATATTTTCGCTTTCGAAGAAGAAAGTTGGTGATTGAAATTTCGTCAGAAGATTCCGCGCAACGTAAAATGCCTTTCTTTTAATGGTGTTCATCCCAAACCCTGCATCATGTCCGTCACAATCTCTACCCTATTTCGCGATAATACAAAAATTGCTGTTCTGCTTTGAGCTGCCTCTGTTAATACTATCTGGTAAGGATCCCAGACCGCGCAGCAGTACTCCAAAAGAGGACGGACAAGCGTAGCCGACCGATGTGGCGGAGCGGTTCTAGGCGCGTCAGTCTGGAACCGCGCAACCGCTACGGTCGCAGCTTCGAATCCTGCCTGGGGCATGGATGACTCTGATATCCTTAGGTTAGTTAGGTTTAAGTAGTTCTAAGTTCTAGGGGACTGATGTTAAGTCCCATAGTACTCAGAGCCATTTTTGACAAGCGTAGTGTACGCAGTCTCTTCAGTAGACCTGTTGTAACGGCTAAGAGTTCTGCCAATAAAACGCATTCTTTGGTTAGCCTTCCCCACAACATATTCTGTATGTTCCTTCCAATTTAACTTGTTCTTAATTGTAATTCATAGATACTTAGTAGGATTTACGGCCTTTACATTAGACTGATTTATCGTGTAACCTAAGTTTAACGGATTCTTTTAGCAGTCATGTGGATGACCGCACAGTTTTCATTATTTAGGATCAATTGCCAATTTACGTACTGTTCAGATATCTTTTGTAAATCGTTTTCCAATTTGTTTTGATCTTCTGATGAGTTTACGAGACGATAAACGACAGCATTATCTGTAATATACCTAAGACCGCTGCTCAAATTGGCTCCTAAATCGCTTACATAGATAAGGAACAGCAGAGGGCCTATAACACTACCATGGGAACGCCACAAATCACTTCTGTTTTACTCGACGACCTTCCGTCAATTACTACGAACTGTGACATCTCTGACAGAAAATTACCAATCCAGTCATATAACTAACAAGATATCAAGTCGGAAAAAGGATCCAGTTGTTATTTTAATCTGGTTGCCGAGATCACTAACTCAAAGAACTGTCTGCTTCAGTTTCGCGACAAGATAAACTACTTCTAACAGCAACAAACACACCACCGCCAACTGTGTTTGCCTATCCCTTCGGAACACCACTACGTTTTTCGAAAAGATCTCGGCTGAACTTATCTCCGGCTTTAGCCAGTTTTCAGTGCTTATAACGATTTGAACGTGAGTGCTTTCTATTAGCGGTTGGAGCTAAGGTACGTTCCCAACACAACTGCGACAATTTACAACTGTTATACCGATGGTTCCTGTAAGAACATTCTTCCTATGTTGGACCAGCATCCTTCGAGACTGAAGTCCGTTTAGTATTTCACCGAGACGCTCTAACCTAAAAAAGCCGGTTAGTCCATGCCACCCAGCCCCTGCTACCAATGTAGCCATCTCCAGCGTGTAGTGTACTCCTGACCTACTTAGCGGAACCCAAACACTACCACTCCGTGACGAATGGCGAGGAATCTGCAGGCTACACAGTCGCTGAACCACGTGAGCCTCTGATTCGGACCGTCCACTTGGCTCTGTACCAAATGTCCGCATTCGTTCCTGTAGACAATCTTGCAAATTGTGAGCTCTGCTTTCATCTGGATAGGCGAGACTGGCAGCATTTACCACTTTTGTTTGCTGCTTGAAACCAGAGAGAATCTCTTCCAATGCAAAGTAACACACATCATTGGTACCAATGTGAGCCACCACCTGCAATTGGTTGCACCCTGTGCTGTTCATGACATCCGGAAGGACCCTTTCCACGTCCGGTATGCATATGGAGAGCACATTGGATTTCATCCCCTACTAGGCAACCATGTTCCTAAATGGGCCTCATAACATGCCTAACATTGAAGCTCCCAACAACCAATAATCCCACCCTCTTTGATTGCCCAGATCTTGCAAGCTGAGAGGTACCCTCTGGACAAGTGACTGCATATGGCTGAATGACAGTGTTAGCCACAGACAGCACCTGGAACCTGTTTGTCAAACTAACCGGGGGTGCCTTACGTGCGACCCACTGGAAACTCTTTCACCCCCAGCCACGCCCCGAGGCGACCTATCCTTGACTCCTTGACTATGGATGAGTGACCAACCTCAGTGCGAGGAGCCACTGAGCCGCGTACCAGTGCTTACCGATTGGCGGACTCAGACTTGCTGGACGTCATTGGACCTGCACAACCAGCTTACAATAGTGGTGCCCATCCACTGAAGCTTCAAGCTGTGTAAAGGAAGCCATCACAGCCTGGAGCTGACAGTGAAGTGCTACCATCTCGGCTGGCATCCGTATGCAGCCATAATAGTCCCTATCCATACTAAAGACTGTGGAAAACTAAACTACATAGACAAACAAGGATAATCGACACACGCTATGGAACTCTACTGTGGACACCAACTGTGTCCAATAAATTAGATTAACATACAGAGATTCAAAAATTGAACCACCAAAGCACACATGTGACACTAAATAATTCACTCCTGATCTGAAACTTCTAATATGTCACAAAATCGGTCTACTTTCCGACGCAAACAAGAAAGCGAGAACTGCGACTGTTAAATACTAAATTAATACGCAAAACCTCAAGAAAGTAAACTACCAAAGCACACAGATGAAACTATGCTATTTGCTTCTGGTTAGGAGGTCATAAATTGTTACACTAATGGCCATTAATATTGCTAGACAACGAAGATAACATGCTACAGACGCGAAATTTAACCGACAGGAAGAAGATGCTGTGACATACAAATGATTAACTTTTCAGAACATTCACACAAGGTTGGCACATGTGGCGACACCTACAACGTGCTGACATGACGAACGTTTCCAACCGATTTCTCATACACAAACAGCGGTTGACCAGCGTTGCCTGCTGAAACGTTGTTGTGATGCCTCGTGTAAGGAGGAGAAATGCGTACCATCACGTTTCCGACTTTGATAAAGGTCTGATTGTAGCCTATCGCGATTGTGGTTTATCGTATCGCGACATTGCTGCTCGCGTTGGTCGAGATCCAATGACTGTTAGCAGAATATGGAATCGATGGGTTCAGGAGGGTAATACGGAACGCCGTTCTGGATCCCAACGGCCTCGTATCACTAGACGTCGAGATGACGGGCATCTTATCCACATGGCTGTATTGGATCGTGAAGCTACGTCTCGATCCCTGAGTCAACGGATGGGGACGTTTGCAAGACAACAACCACCTGCACGAAATGTTCGACGACGTTTGCAACAGCATGGACTATCAGCTCGGAGACCATGGCTGCGGTTACCCTTGACGCTGCATCACAGACAGGAGTGCCTACGATGGTGTACTCAACGACGAACCTGAGTGCACGAATGGCAAGACGTCATTTTTTCGGATGAATCCAGATTCTGTTTACAGCATCATGATGGTCGAATCCGCGTTTGGCAACATCGCGGTGAACGCACATGGGAAGCGTGTATTCGTCATCGCCATACTGGCGTATCACCCGGCGTGATGATATGGGGTGCCATTGGTTACACGTCTCGGTCACCTCTTGTTCGCATTGACGGCACTTTCAACAGTGGACGTTACATTTCAGATGTGTTATGACCCGTGGCTCTACCCTTAATTCGAGCCCTGCGAAACTTTACATTTCAGCAGGATAATGCATGACCGAATGTTGCAGGTCCTGTACGGGCCTTTCTGGATACACAAAATGTTCGACTGGTGCCCTGGCCAGCACATTCTCCAGATCTCTCACCAATTGAAAACGTCTGGTCAATGGTGACCGAGCAACTGGCTCGTCACAATACACCAGTCACTACTCTTGATGAACTGTGGTATCGTGTTGAAGCTGCATGGGCAGCTATACTTGTACACTCCATCCAAGCTCTGACTCAATTCCCAGGCGTATCAAGGCCGCTATTTGTTCTGGGTACTGATTCTGAGGATCTATGCACCCAAATTGCGTGAAAATGTAATCACACGTCAGTTCTAGTATAATATTTTTGTCAAATGATAACCCGTTTATCATCTGCATTTCTTCTTGGTGTAGCAATTTTAATGGCCAGTAGTTTACAAAATCGGTTACTTTCCTGTCGCTGGCTGTGTCTCGGCCAGCTGCTGCCGAGTGGGCTAGGACTCGGTCTGGGTATATATCTGATGAAAATTGAGTTCTTTGAACCAGTGTATCATAGCAACAATTTATTATTTCTAAAAGCACACACAGAAAATGTACTGGTTCAAGCTGGTGTTACAGTTCTAAATAAAGTTCTTAACCTTTTGCTGTAGGCGACGAGTGTGGCGATCTAGTGTGGCGGCTAGACAAACTATGCATTAGCAGTTAGAGAGACAGTGTGAGGCTTAGGGCCTTACACCGTTCTTCCTGAGATCGGGCATAACAGATTTGAATAGACTTGCAGTATGAGTCACTGGCAGGACAGGATGCCCGAGTGTACGTAGTTCCTATGTGATCTGGTAGATATCACTAGCTGTTTGTGTAATTTTCTAATCGTTTGCTACTTACTATTATAATTGTGCTTAGTTATCAGAGTGAGTGAAGGTGTGACTATGAAATAATCTTTTATGTACATTTTATGCTACACATTGAATTAACTGGTCTCTTGAGGAATGTTCGAGAATGACATGTGTGTCTGTCATTGGTACCGGAGAAACTTATAAACTACAAGGTGTACAACTTTTCTTCCGATGTTTGCCGATAGCTGGCTACAACGCTAAGTTGCGGTCGAAAGAAACAGATCGCTGACGTCAGGCAGTTAGCTTGGACCTCGTTCAACATAACCTCATTCAAACATTAATCGATGTGCCGGCCGGGGTGGCCGAGCGCTTCTAGGCGCTACAGTCTGGTACCGCGTGACGACTGCGGTCGCAGGTTCGAATCCTGCCTCGGGCATGGATGTGTGTGATGTCCTAATATTAGTTAGGTTTAAGTAGTTCTAAGTTCTAGGGGACTGATAACCTCAGAAGTTAAGTCCCATAGTGCTCAGAGCCATTTGAACAATTTTTTTTAATCGATGTGTGTCTGCATCATAAAGTTGTTCTTGATTCAAAATGTCAGTTTACGAGCTTAATTCTCGTCATTTTCGGGAGTAGTTACTGTCTCAGTATGAAGAAAACAGCGGCTGAGTCTCATCGAATGCTCTCAGGTACGTATGGTAAGGACGCTATTAGTGAAAGAACGTGTCGTGAATGGTTTCAACGCTTCTTTAACGTCTTAGACCGGCATAGTGGTGGAAGAGAGAATGTTTCCGAAGATGCAGAATTGGAGACATTGCTGAGTGAACACTCTCGTCAAACTCAAGAAGAATTGGCACGATTAATGGGAGTGACACAGCAAGCCATTTCAAAATGTCTCAAGGCTATGGGCATGAAAGAAGGATATTGGGTCCCGTGTGAGCTGAAACCAAGAGACATTGAACGACGTTTGTGTGTTTGTGAACAGTTGCTTCAGAGGCAAAAACAGAAGGGCTTTCTGCATCACATTGTGATTGGGGACGAAAACTGGGTTCATTACGATAACTCTAAACGCAGAAAGAGGGAGTTAATTTCATATTTGTGGGTTTCAAATTTTATTTGATTTAATTTACTGATTTTCTGATTCAGTGACAAATTTTGAATGGTTCTTTACGCACTATGAGACCAAAAGTATCCAGACACCCCCAAAACCGCACGCTTTTCATATTAGGTGCATTGTGCTGCCACCTACTGCCATATAATCCATATCAGCGACCTCAGTAGTCATTAGACATCGTGAGAGATCAGAATGGGGCGATCCGCGGAAGTCACGGACTTTGAACGTGGTCAGGTGATTGGGTGTCACTTGTCTCGTTTGTCTGTATGCGTGATTTCCACACTGCTAAACATCCCTAGGTCCACTGTTTCCGATGTGATAGTGAAGTGAAAACGTGAAGGGATACGTACAGCAAGAAAGCGTACACGCCGACTTCGTCTGTTGACTGACGGAGACCACCTACAGTTGAAGAGGGGCGTAATGTGTAATAGGCAGACATCTATCCAGACACAGGAATTCCAAACTGCATCAGGATCCACTGCAAGTGGTATGACAGTTAGGCAAGAGGTAAGAAAACTTGTATTTCATGGACGAGCGGCTGCTCATAAGCCACACATCAAGCCGGTAAATGCCAAATGACGCCTCGCTTGGTGTAAAGAGCGTAAAGGTTGGACGATTGAACAGTGGAAAAACACTGTGTTGAGTGACGAATCATGATACACAATGTGGCGATCCGATGGTAGGATGTGGGTATGGCGAATGCCCGGCGAACGTCATGTGCCAGCGCGTGTAGTGCCAACAGTAAAATTCGGAGGCGGTGCTGTTGTGGTGTGGTCGTGTTTTTCATGGAGGGGACTTGCTGTTTTGCGTGTCACTATCACAGAACAAGCTTACATTGATTTTTTAAGCATCTTCTTGCTTTTCACTGTTGAAGAGTAATTCGGGGATGGCGAGTGCACCTTTCAGCACGATCGAGCACCTGTTCATAGTACACGGCTTGTGGCTGAGTGGTTACATGACATTACCATCCCTGTAATGGACTAGCCTGCACAGAGTCCTGACCTGAATCCTGTAGAACACCTTTGGAACGTTTTTCGAACGCCGAGTTCGTGCCAGGCCTCACCGACCGACATCGATACCACTCCTCAGTGCAGCGCTCCGTAAAGAATGCGCTGCCATTCCCCAAGAAACCTTCCAGCATCTGATTGAACGTGTGCCTGCGAGAGTGGAAGCTGTTATCAAGGCTAAGGGTGGGCGAACACCATACTGAATTCCTTCGTTACCGATGGAGGGCGCCACGAACTTGTAAGTCTTTTTCAGCGAGATGTGCGGATACTTTTGATTACATATTGTATATGTAAGGGAGACGAAAATTTAATAGTCATGGGTGACTGGAATTCGTCAGTAGGAAAAGGGAGAGAAGGAAACATAGTAGGTGAATATGGATTGGGGGGAAGAAATGGAAGAGGAAGCCGCCTTGTAGAATTTTGCACAGAGCATAACTTAATCATAGCTAACACTTGGTTCAAGAATCATAAAAGAAGGTTGTATACCTGGAAGAATCCTGGAGATACTAAAAGGTATCAGATAGATTATATAATGGTAAGACAGAGATTTAGGAACCAGGTTTTAAATTGTAAGACATTTCCAGGGGCAGATGTGGATTCTGACCACAATCTATTGGTTATGAACTGCAGATTGAAACTGAAGAAACTGCAAAAAGGTGGGAATTTAAGGAGATGGGACCTGGATAAACTGAAAGAACCAGAGGTTGTAGAGAGTTTCAGGGAGAGCATAAGGGAACAATTGACAGGAATGGGGGAAAGAAATACAGTAGAAGAAGAATGGGTAGCTCTGAGGGATGAAGTAGTGAATGCAGCAGAGGATCAAGTAGGTAAAAAGACGAGGGCTAATAGAAATCCTTGGGTAACAGAAGAAATATTGAATTTAATTGATGAAAGGAGAAAATATAAAAATGCAGTAAATGAAGCAGGCAAAAAGGAATACAAACGTCTCAAAAATGAGATCGACAGGAAGTGCAAAATGGCTAAGCAGGGATGGCTAGAGGACAAATGTAAGGATGTAGAAGCTTGTCTCACTTGGGGTAAGATTAGATACTGCCTACAGGAAAATTAAAGAGACCTTTGGAGAGAAGAGAACCACTTGTATGAATATCAAGAGCTCAGATGGAAACCCAGTTCTAAGCAAAGAAGGGAAGGCAGAAAGGTCGAAGGAGTATATAGAGGATTTATACAAGGGCGATGTACTTAAGGACAATATTATAGAAATGGAAGAGGATGTAGATGAAGATGAAATGGGAGATAAGATACTGCGTGAAGAGTTTGACAGAGTACTGAAAGACCTGAGTCGAAACAAGGCCCCGGGAGTAGACAACATTCCATTAGAACTACTGATGGTCTTGGGAGAGCCAGTCATGACAAAACTCTACCATCTGGTGAGCAAGATGTATGAGACAGGCGAAATACCCACAGACTTCAAGAAGAATATAATAATTCCAATCCCAAAGAAAGCAGGTGTTGATAGATGTGAAAATTACCGAACTATCAGTTTGATAAGTCACAGCTGCAAAATACTAACGCGAATTCTTTACAGACGAATGGAAAAACTGGTAGAAGCGGACCTCGAGGAAGATCAGTTTGGATTCCGTAGAAATGTTGGAACACGTGAGGCAATATTAACCTTACGACTTATCTTAGAAGAAAGATTAAGAAAAGGCAAACCTACGTTTCTAGCATTTGTAGACTTAGAGAAAGCTTTTGACAACGTTAACTGGAATACTCTCTTTCAAATTCTGAAGGTGGCAGGGGTAAAATACAAGGAGCGAAAGGCTATTTACAATTTGTAGAGAAACCAGATGGCAGTTATAAGAGTCGAGGGGCATGAAAGGGAAGCAGTGGTTGGGAAAGGAGTGAGACAGGGATATAGCCTCTCCCCGATGTTATTCAATCTGTATATTGAGCAAGCAGTAAAGGAAACAAAAGAAAAATTCGGAGTAGGTATTAAAATTCATGGAGGAGAAGTAAAAACTTTGAGGTTCGCCGATGACATTGTAATTCTGTCAGAGACAGCAAAGGACTTGGAAGAGCAGTTGAACGGAATGGACAGTGTCTTGAAAGGAGGATATAAGATGAACATCAACAAAAGCAAAACGAGGATAATGGAATGTAGTCAAATTAAATCGTGTGATGCTGAGGGGATTAGATTAGGAAATGAGACACTTAAAGTAGTAAAGGAGTTTTGCTATTTAGGGAGTAAAATAACTGATGATGGTCGAAGTAGAGAGGATATAAAATGTAGACTGTCAATGGCAAGGAAATCGTTTCTGAAGAAGAGAAATTTGTTAACATCTAGTATAGATTTAAGTGTCAGGAAGTCGTTTCTGGAAGTATTTGTATGGAGTGTAGCCATGTATGGAAGTGAAACATGGACGATAACCAGTTTGGACAAGAAGAGAATAGAAGCTTTCGAAATGTGGTGCTACAGAAGAATGCTGAAGATAAGGTGGGTAGATCACGTAACTAATGAGGAGGTATTGAATAGGATTGGGGAGAAGTTTGTGGAACAACTTGACTAGAAGAAGGGATCGGTTGGTAGGACATGTTTTCAGGCATCAAGGGATCACAAATTTAGCATTGGAGGGCAGCGTGGAGGGTAAAAATCGTAGAGGGAGACCAAGAGATCAATACACTAAGCAGATTCAGAAGGATGTAGGTTGCAGTAGGTACTGGGAGATGAAGAAGCTTGCACAGGATAGAGTAGCATGGAGAGCTGCATCAAACCAGTCTCAGGACTGAGGACCACAACAACATTGTATATGCGCAGGATTCGCCGGGTTTGATGCTGCTTTCCGATTGGCTGTGATGTTTTGCTGACCATCAGAAATTAGCATACTCTCTCGTATTTTGTGTAGAGAGATAAGGAGAGTTAGGGCTTGGATGTCGCGATCAGTCCTATTGCTCGGTGCTCCAATGAAAATTATTACTATTGTAATATTTCGGTTCCAAAACGTTTGAGAAGTGCCACAAGGTGTGAAAGACGAGTTCGATTTAATACATTTCTGCTGACATTTTTAATCACGAAATTGTGCGTTGCATGTTGGTTACTAGCGAAAGTGAACATTTTGTTACGTAAGACTGATTATGTTTTTTTTTGTCCGAAATGTACCCGCCTTCGGCGGTCTCTACTTGTTTTTTTATGTTTAGGAAAGGGAAAGTTTTTCACGGCTTTATTTAAAAAAAAAACATTCAGAAGGGACTGGGCTCTCACTTTGGGGTCCATTGTTCTTCTGTAATTTTTTCATATTTTATTTTCTAGGGAAATTTTGGCGCTTGATTTCTTGAAGTTTCTTGTTCTGGTTGATGGTCTTGGTACTGAAGTTAATTGTCTATTTCAGTTATTTTGTTCGTATTTATCCTGGAACTATTGATTTGGGTACTTTGTACGTGTGCCATGGTTGGGGTACTATTGTTGCGACGGTTCTGAGTTTGGGGGGTATATTTTCGGCATGTGTCAAATTTTTGGAAAATTTTTTGTGCGTAATCTTGAATTTTTTCTGCAATTGTCTTCTCTTGTAGCTGTTCGTGCATTCCTGCTACCCTCGTCCAGCGAGGGGCCACCTCAGGCATGTATTTTGAAGTATCTGCAGCTGTTAAATGTTAGTTCTGCATGTAGTGCACCATGCTGCCGCTCCATATAGTATTGCTGGCTGGATCGTGGATTTGTATAATTGGAGTTTTGTTTTAGTGTTTAACTCTTTTCTTTTGAAAAACGGAATTAGCATATTCATCATTTTCTGTGCGGCACTTTTTCTTTCTGTGGTGTTATCTTTGAATGTTAGAGATTTGTCCAAATGTATTACCAAATATTTCGTTTACGAGCTCCACGGTTTGGGTTGATCTGCGACCTGTAATTGCGTTCTTAGTCTCGGTAATATCTTCTTAGTAAAAAATACTGCTGCTGTTGTAGTGGCGTTAAAACTAATCTTGTTCTGATGTGCTCATTCTTTCATGATATCGATTTGTCGTTGTGCTCTTGCTGTGATTAGGTCGATATTTCGTCCGAATGTCAAGAAGGCTGTGTCGTCTGCACAGAGGCTTAGGGTTACGTGTGGTAAAGTAGGTAGATCGTTGATGTAGAGATTGAATAGTATAGGTGATAGGACCGATCCTTGCGGGATTCCGGCTACGGGTATTTTGGTAGTTGATCTCTTCCCTTGTATTGTAACGAAGAATTGTCTATTTTGTAAAAAACCATCAATCATTTTTATGTAACAATCTGGAATCGGCGTTGTTTGGTGTAGTCTAGCTATTGTATTTTCCTTCCATACTTTGTAGTATGTTTTGGAAATGTCGAAGAAGACGTCTGTTGTGGATATGCTGAGGTTGAAATTGTGCTGGATGTATTCTGTGATGCGGATTAGCTGTAGCTCTGATGATAATATTGAAGTAAAACAGAATTGTTGTGGGCGCATTATATTGTGTTCAATGAGGTATAGTTGTAGGCGTTTTAAGATGATTCTTTCAGGTACTTTGCCAAGTGTTGGAAGTAAACTTATCGGTCTGTGATTTATTGCTTCCGCAGGGTTTTAGCCCGGTTTTGGGATCGGTACTATTTTCGCGGTTTTCCAATTGTCTTGAAAGTATTCCAGTAGTAGACAGCTGTTAATTATTTTTGTTAGTAGAACTATTGCTTTACGTGGTAGATGTTTTAGATGAGTATTAGATATTTGATCGGTGCCTGGTGCTGTATTTTTTGTTTCCGATATTAGCTTCTTTATTTCTGCTGGTGTAGTGAGTAGAGGTCTTTCTGTTGACGGTGTATTTCGAAACTGTTGTAAGACGTGTCGGATTCTGTCGGCTTCGTTGTCTCTATTGTGTGGGTTTTCTTGTTCATTATGTGGTAGGGACATTTGTATATTGTACTCGTCGGCAAATAGTTGAGCTTTTGCTAGTGTGTCAAATATTAATCCGCCGGGTCCGTTGATAGCTGTGTGTGTTTGTAGTAGGAAATCTGCCATTTTGTCTTCCCATAATTGTTGCCGCCATTCTATTACTCGTCGGTGTAGTTCTCTTGAAAGTCTTTTCATTTCTTGTTTGTCACGAGGATTATGAAATTGTTGCCAGCGTCTTCTGTATCTGTTCCGTTGTATTTTAAGTTCTTCTAGTAGTGGTGGTATGGTGTCGTGGTATAGTTCCGGATTTGTATTGTGGATGCTCTCTTTGCGACTGTTTTAATTTTCCTGGTGAGAACTTCTATTGCAATGTTGATACTGTTTTTGTTGTCTCAGTTCATTGTCGGAGCGATGTTGTTTGTTAAATATCTGCTGTTTGGTCCCAGTTGATTTCTATTTGTTGTGGAAGTGATATTTGTAGAGCTGCTCGTTGGATGAGGCCAAGGACAGGTTGATGATCGGATGACAGGTCATTGATGGTTCGTAGCTGTGAATTGAGATTTATATTCTTGGTTCGTACAATGTCAAGGGCATCTGAAGTTTGATTTTGAACATTCGGAATTCTTGTAGGCTGGTGTGGAACGTGGACTGTACATTCTAGTTCGGCTTGTGCGTCGTATAACTGTCCTTTTCTGTTCGTCTTGATAAAGTTCCAGGATTCATGTTTTGCGTTAAAGTCTCCTAACTTTAGAATCTTAGGGAAACGGTGAAAAAATGTACTGAGGTGTTCTTTAATTAGTTGTTTATTCGGACTGATGTAAGCTGCGATTATTGCTTTATTTTCTATGGCGTTGTGAACGGTGACGGCGGTTGCTTGTAGTGACTGAAATGGTGGAAGTGTTTCAAGATGATGTGTGATGTTTGTTTTTATGGCAATAGCGGTTCAGCCACCTCCTCTTCTATCTTGTCGGTCTGTTCTATACGTGCGCCTATTGCGGAGTATGAGAATCGTCGTCGGAGTAAAATGCGTCTTTGTTACTGCTATTATAGCTAACAGATATCAAATGCTGTTCTTTTAAATTTTTATTTGTGATATGTTGCAATAGAGCGTCACCGGTTTCTTGCGGTCTAACAGATATCAAATGCTGTTCTTTTAAATTTTTATTTGTGATATGTTGCAATAGAGCGTCACCGGTGATATGTTGCAATAGAGCGTCACCGGTTTCTTGCGGTCTAACAGATATCAAATGCTGTTCTTTTAAATTTTTATTTGTGATATGTTGCAATAGAGCGTCACCGGTTTCTTGCGGTCTAGCAGTGTTGGTCATGATATTCAGTTAGGACTTTCTGTGAAATATAACTAACAATTTCCATAAACTGGCTGCGAGAATAAATTATATGTGCATGTGGACTTTCCAGACTTCGTACAGCTCAGAATAAGGCTTGTTAGTAAGTGGTGTATTCAAACTTACCGTAATATGGAGAAATGTTATGCACATCAGACTTTCATTTAACTATTCTTAATCTTCCACTGGCAAAACAATTTCTAGTGCGACTTGTGGCTGCAAAGTGTGAAGCTGATTTTTCTATAGCTTCTTCCGGATGGAACTGCATTTCACTGAGTTCAAGGAGGTGTGCATGTTAGAAGCGACTCACCACAAACTGAGTGGAACTTTATTCGCAGCAGCACGGCACAGCGCCGCTGCAAGTGGAAGCTGACACTATGGTGGTCGTGGGCCGATGGATCCTTGATCTGATCCAATGACCAGCACATTCCAAACCTGGTTTTTCTTGCTACTGCTGGCAATAATGTCACATATGCCACTATGCTTAATTGCACCTGCTTTCGTTTGCCAGCGGAGAACCCACCGGCACGAGGGCGGTGGAGTCTGGCGGGCGCCGTGCTGTTGCGATGCTCAAGTGAACTGCAACAGGAGCTTTTTCTCTGTTATCGAGCTCTCTAACCTAGGCATGTGCCGTTGCACATCTGCAAAATATCTAGTCCAGTATCACGTCGTAATCGACCGGAAAACTGAAGGACGGGTGTCTCCAGTATTTAAGAAGGGCGAAACAATGGTCATACCTATATTTACATGGTGTAAGTGATTTGAGGGAGTTTCCCACTTCATCTAACTGCGATGAAATTACATTAGGTGTTCCACAGGGTTTTACATGGGTCTGTTCTGTTCTTGATATATGTCAATGACCTCCCTTCTTATCTGAAACAAGAAGCTAAACTGACACTGTTTGCTGATGATACAAGCATCATTATTAAAACAGGAAAAGAAACTCCAATAGAAAATGATTGAAATAACATCTTTGGGGAAGTTACTGATTGGTTTTCTGGGAATGGGCTTGCTCTCAACTTTGAAAATATAGAGTACGTCCAATTTTCTACAGAGTTCCTACAATAAATATAACAAATCAACTTAGTGAGTAGCTAGGGTAGAGCATACCAAGTTTTGGGTCTACATGTAGATGGGAATCTTAACTGGAAAATAGATATTTTGGGTCTTCAGCGACTAGGTTCAGAAACCTTTGCATATAGAATAGTTCCTAATTTTGAGGATACAGAAATTAGCAACCTAACATACTTTGGATACTTTCACTCTCTGATGTCCTACGGAATAATATTTTGGGGTAGCTCAACAATAAGGCAAAAAGTATTCATTGCTCAAAAGAAAGTGGTTGGAATAATGTGTGGGTGTCACAGTCGCCCGTTTTGTAGGCATCTCTTCCAAAGTTTATGAATTCTTACAACTGCCTCACGGTACGTGTACTCGGTAATAAAATTTGTTCCGTACAACATGGACCAGTTTATAAACAACAGTGACATCAAAAATGGCTCTGAGCACTATGGGACTTAACTTCTGAGGTCATGAGTCCCCTAGAACTTAGAACTACTTAAACCTAACTAACCTAAGGACATCACACACATCCATGCCCGAGGCAGGATTCGAACCTGCGACCGTAGCGGTCACGCGGTTCCAGACTGAAGCACCTAGAACCGCTCGGCCACACCGGCCGGCAACAGTGACATCCACGATTATAATACCAGAAGAAAGAAAGTCACTACTCTCTACTTAACCTATCTTTGGCAGATAAAGGGATAAAATATGCTGCTGTAAAACTTTTCGATGAATCACCAGAAGAAATAAGATGTTTGACAGACAGCAGTTATAGTTTTAAAAATAAACTGAAATCATATCTCCTTGACAACTCTTTCTATAGTGAAGATGAATTCTTGAATAGAAATAAATAGATCTATAGGTATAATACATGCATCGTTTTGTGCCATTTAAGGATATGAGGTAGGTAACAAATTTTTAAACTTAAAAAAAATAAATAAAAAAATAAAATAAAATAAAATAAAAAACATTGATTCATTTGTGCATTTCTTATACACTTTACATGCGCTACATCATGACGGTTACCATGATATTGATCAATGGAACGCGTAACAAACATTTGAAAAATCACATAACAAGTTTAACGTTGGTTTGCTGCATAATTCTTGAGCATATTCAAACTCGAATATAACAAATTTTATTGAAGGGGAAAAACGCTTGCATCCGCAAATAAAGAAGTATATACAAGGTATCGATCGTACGAAACACATCGACCTTTTCTCTCATGATATCCTGCAAACCGTGGCTGAAGAGCAGAAGGCAGATTCTGCATTCCAACATTTCCAGAAAGTTTTGGACACACCGCCACATTGCAGGTTGCCAATGGAGGTCCTAGCATATCGAATAAGTTATCAGATATCTAAGTGGCTGAAAGAGCTTTTAAACAGCAAAACCTAGTATATTTTCTTGATTGGCGAATGTTCGTCAGAGACAAAGCTATCGTACGATAGTCCGGTCTTTTTCTCTGTACACAGAAACGACCTGACAGGCAGGGCGAACAGCTGTCTGCGACTGCTGATGCCGCGTTACCGTGCAGCGGTTGTGTCGCTGTAGAGCCACGGCGGGAGGATCCAGGGTGACGTCGACAAAACTCCTATTCTGGTCGATCAGTGGCAGCTTCCCCTAAATGCGGAAAAACTGAAGCTAATGCAGATGCATAGGATAAACAACCCTGTAACCTTCGAATATTGTATTAGTCGTCTGCTGCCTGACAGTATCACTTCTTTTAACGTTGAAAAGCTACGTGAAACAGGCCGAGCGCTTAAGGTCAATTGCTGATAAATCCTCTTCAAAAATCAGTTTTCTGTTTTCCAACTTATATCAACTTTTAGACCTTTTAAGCAATAATTGGATATCGGGACTTTGTTTAGAAGGAGACTTAAACATCTCTCGGTATGCAGCCACAACCATCTTTCCGGTGCTTTGACATGTGAAATTACACTCCCAATTAAGAACGATGTGCTATACAACTGTTTGTCGTGTTGGCAGCCAGCCAGGAAACACGCTATGTGATGCCTGTATATTTTCCCTTGTGGTTTCGAGTGTTGTTTTGCTTGTAAGCTTTTCTGTAATTTCACTTTTCGCTAGTTTGTCATTCTCGAAAGTAATTATACCTGAAAAACGATTTTGGTACTGAAAAATTTATGTTTTACGGCAATCGGTTTATTTGCCAGGAAGTATAGATTGTGGAAAATTATTTATAAAACAACAGCATGTTAGGTGGACTCCATCAGGTGTGGATACGGGAAAGAACTTGAAACTGGTGAAGTTGGTGCTCACCATCACTCCCTGCCATTTCCAGTGATAGAAGCAATTAACCCCAGAAACATGGATCTAAGTAACAGTAAACTATTGTCACGGCGCTTTTTCAAGAGTTTTATATGGCAACGCCTGCCAAAAACAATGTTTGTTGCATTCAAGACTTTGAGATTAGGTTTGTTAGATGCTGGAATTAATTTTACTGGTGGGGTAGTTAGCAGATGTGATTTTCTAGTGTTGCTAGGAATGTCTTCTGGGTTCAACAGGAGACAATCACTGGCAGCAATTGATTCCATGAGAGTGGCCAAAGTTGACAGTTTGGTCCTAGAGGCCAGAATGACAAGGACAAACAAGGAAAGTAAGAGAGAAGGTGATTACGTGTAAACGAACAAGACTATGGGACTGGAATGTATCAGGAACTACAGAGGTGAGTTATAGATCATAAGTATCTTTCAAGTGAATTTCCCGAGGCTTAAATTTTATCAGCCACACGTTTTATACACGAAAAATCTGTCTGAAACTATTGCGATGTTTTAGGAGACTATTTGGAGAAAATTGAGCTACACACACTAACGTGCTACCAACAGGAAGGAAAGTACACAGTGATTAGTTATAGAAACTAACGTTAATTTTGATTTTCATATGAAAATATTTATAGAATAAAAACTTCTGCCTGAAATGACATGATAGTGGTCTGTCTTTTAGATAAACATATTGTAAATTTTTACTTACAGTTTCAAGCGTCTAAGTAAGATGTTCAATGCATAGCTTCGAAGTGTGGGGCGACAAATAAGAAATTAAACTTACTTATTCTCGCAAACAGCACTGCTGTTAAGTCAGTGTAAGAACTAAAGTGATCAACTGTGTATCAAAATATCCACTAAGTAACCGTCGTACTGTTCTACGGTTTGTATCCTACTAACATGTAAGAATTCACAATGAGTTAGCTTTACAAGAGAAATCGAATCAGCAAACAATATTACAATAATTACAAGACGACCGGACCTGCAGCCCGTCCGTTATCGGGTGAAACTCTGGTCTTTTACTACCCCGCTGGACAGGGTTTCTCTTATTGAATGCCCTTCTGCAACACATGAAAACTATATAAGGACCACTGGTGACAAGAGTAATTCAGTTACTCAAAACAGATGACGTAACTTTTAGTTTGAAAGCTGCATGTGGAGAGGTTCAGGGTTAAGACGCGCACCTGTGCTTGAAAGTTAAACAGATTAGGAAACAATATGACGATGATAAGGCTTACTTCAAAGCAACCAACCTCTTAATTTTAGTCGATAACTAAGGTGCGACTGGATCCAACCCCGTCCCTTTTGCCAATCTTATTTTGACTAAAGCCCTGATGACACTTGGCTCTTAATATTTTCAAAGTTAACTGCTTGTCAGTTATTAAGACCGCTCTGAAGGAACGTCTTAAAACTTTACTCGTGAACACTTATTACAAGAGAACTCACTCGGCGGAACCACAAGATCCAGCTAAAAATACACCAATAAACACAGAAGTGTATAGCATAGCACAACAGTTTGTTCGGATTACGGCTATTGCAATTACAATTGCAATTACAATTGAAACGGTTAACATCTAAATTTAACCACAGGGCCGCTGTTTTGTTTAACGGCAACCTGTGACTTAGTACAACTGTTCCGGCTGTATTTACGACCAGGAGCTGATTCATTACAATATTAATGATCGGGTGCAAACCAGAAAGGAAAGGCAATATAATAGCTGGACAAAATTTCAAACGGCAACTAGTGTCTTAGTACAATACTACAGCCTATATTTACCACCAAAGAGCCGACCGAGTAAAACTCTGAGGTTCGGGTACAAACCAGAAAATAGTTAGGAGGATAGGTAGACAATGACACAAATCACCACGTTGATTAGAGAATGTTACTCCCCTTCATCATCAAGCAACTCCATGCATCCACGGTGCGTCGCGGCGGTTACTGAGCGGTGCCGAAAAAAGCCAGGTAGAAGAGGGCAGCCAGACCACGAGAGGTCTTCCGACACGAATGTGGCCAACCAACTGACTGGATGTCGGCCTGCTGTTTGCAGCCGACGCTGACCCTGGTAAAGTACTCCGGTACACCTTCTAAGGACACAGCCCACAGATACCAACTCTTCCTGTAAGATATTGGCTATGGGGCCGCAAAAGGGATAGTCGATACTATCTTTGAGCCAGTGGCGCCAGACAGAACAGTCTACTAACTCAATGGCGTGACGGCTCAAACTTTATAAAAATTGTTAGTATTTTTCCAAAAAATTCACAGGAAAGTTACCTTAAAGTAGTTTGTGGGGAGGACGAATAGTCTATATAGTTTTCCTGGGGGAGTTTCAATGAAATTAGCTCATTTCAGTTGGGGGTGGAACAGGAAAGGGATGGAGGAAAACGTTTGCAAGGAACCCTCCTCCACGCACCGTACGGTGGATTGCTGAATACGTATGTGGATGACGATAGATATAGGTACGCCCAATCTCTTACTCTTTCCAAAAAATTTTATTTTGTCCTTCCTTATGTCAGTCATACCTACAAACACCTTGCATGTACTAACACTCTGTGATGTAATTTGGTGTGATGTGATGTGCAGAAAGAAGGCACTCGAGAAAGCCAAGTCGATGGTCGCCCAAATCGCCTACCCAGACGAGCTGCTGGACGACAGGATGCTGGACCACTTCTACGAGAAGGTAAGCAGCAACGAGTCCGTTTACAATATGCCAGAACGCAAACTGACACGCCGTTGTGCACTACCCTTTGAACTTTTCAACTAATCTCTATACCTCTCACTGTCCTAGAGGTCCAAAACACGAGAGTAAGGCTCTAAAGAAATACAGTTCGCCGGCCAGAGTGGCCGAGCGGTTCTAGGCGCTACAGTCTGGAACCACGAGACCGCGACGGTCGCAGGTTCGAATCCTGCCTCGGGCATGGATGTGTGTGATGTCCTTAGGTTAGTTAGGTTTAAGTAGTTCTAAGTTCTAAGGGACTGACGACCTCCGATGTTAAAACCCATAGTGCTCAGAGCCATTTTGAAATACAGTTCAATTTCAGATTTCAAGGAGATAGGTCTACATTAGGTGTATTCAAACAATAATAAATATTATACACTTATGCCAAACCATTGTCCTATCCCCGCACCATTTCTTGAAGTCGATCTTTCAGACAGCATTTAGCTGTCTCAGCGGCGCTTTGTTAATCTAGTCTAAGTGTTGCGTAACGACAGCCCTTTAAGACTGGTCATGTATGGCAAATATGGAGATTGTGGCATCATTACACCTTGTTTTTTACCAGAACTTCACGAACAAGCAAACTAACTGTGAGAAGGTGACTTTTTGTCGTGCAAAACCCATGAATAGTTTCGACACAAATACCTGTGATTTTTTTGGATTCATTCACGCTTATGTCGTTAAACTTATCGGCAGTACTACATATCGTTAGACACTATGGCATGAACTCGTGTTGTACTTTGACATAAAAATCCAAGAACACAGCGGGCATAACCTTCACATCCGACTGCACTTGTCGAAGCTTTTTCGTTCTTAGTGACACAGAATGCGTCATCTCTGTAAACACGTTTTGTCACCTGTTATGACACGTTGCAGTAGTTCAGACTTGTAGCTGACTACATATAACGACTTCTGAGCAACTAGCATTCGCTGCGGTTTTTGTTCGAAATTCAGTATTTTTGTAATATAATCAGTTCATTCACTTTTTGCACACTTTCATCAGTTGATAATGTGCTGCGGAATCGAAGGCTGTCGTCATCTTTAAAGTTTTGACAGCCTTCTTCGAAACGAGTATATCACTTATAAACTTCTGCTTGCTTCATCGAAGTTTCACGAAAAACAATATTTAATGTGTCTCACAATTTGCAGCATTTATTCGGTTCTTGTAGCAGCAGGAAGGTAATGAGGATTCTGGGAAAAGTATGACCTTTAGCCTTTGCGATGCCAACATTAAGGGGCAGGGATCAGTTCCCTTTGAACTTTGATCTTGACCTTGACTAATGCTGTAGTCATGCTCCTAGTTTCCCCTTCTTTGCCATCTCCCCACCCCTCCTTCGCCCATCCATTACAAACCAATCACTGTGAAGTACACTGCACAGCAGAATTAACAAGTTACTTTTTTTAAACCCGGAAATATTCTTCCACTGTGATGCATGAGTCTCAAATTGTGCTCAAAGGTATGTACAGACTACCTCCTTGATGATGGAAAAGCGTGGCGTCCTGCGACGGACCCTAGAGATCGAAGACGCTTCAAACAACAACGTGGCGACATCTGCGATAAAAGAGCTAGAGCTCAGACGCTCATGTAACGTGTAAAATGGGTTGACGATGTCCCACTGTCACGAAATTTCCCCACATTGCTGACCAACGCCGCCGTGGACGTGTCACACGGTGGAAGGTCGCCACAGCCCCTCTTACGCACATTCACCCATTATTTTGACGACTCTGCGATGGAGTTACAGGACCGTGACGCCCAGCCTTCAAATCACGCAGTTTTCTCATGTGACCCGGGTTCGAATCCCTCCGTTACTTAAGTTTTGTTTAATAATCAGCATTGGTGGCCTAAGACTTCAGGCATAAGAAGTCACCCCATTCTGCCGACGGCATTGACAATGAAGGAGGAGGAGCAGACAGAGGTTCAGGGCACTCTCTTGTCCTAGGGGTGGGAAACTGCCCCTAAAGGCGGAAGAATCAGCATCGATAACGGCATGAGGATGCAGAAGGCAACGGAAACCACTGCATTAAAGACACGTAACGTGTATTCACAGGACATGTGGCCTGTAATCGAAGAACTGTCATGGTGATCTCTTCATTGGCAAAAGATTCCAGAGTAGTCCCCTATTCGGATCTCCGGGAGGGGACTACTATGGGGGAGGTTACCATGAGAAAAATACTGAATAATCAACGAAATGATAACGTTTCACGATTCGTGGCGTGGAATGTCAGAAGCCTGAACGCGCTAAGGAAACTAGAAAATCTGAAAAGGGAAATGCAAAGACTCAATCTAGATACAGAAGCGGTCAGTGAAGTGAATTGGAAAGAAGACGAGGATTTCTGGCCAAATGAGTAGAGGGTATAAAGGGATTAGGATTCGTTATGAATACGAAGGTAGGGGAAGGGAGAGAGTGTGTTACTGTGAACAGTACAGTGACAGGTTGGTTTTTATCATAATCGACAGCAAACCGGCACAGACAACGATAGTTCAGGTATACATGCCGACGTCGCAAGCTGAAGATGAAGAGATAGTGACGTATATGAGGGTACTAAAAGGGTAATACAGTATGTAAATGGGGATGAAAATCTAATAGTCATGGGAGACTGGAATGCTGTTTTATGGGAAGGAGTAGGGAAAAAGTTTACAGGAGAATAGAGGCTTGGGACAAGGAATGAGAGAGGAGGAAAGCTAATTGAGTTGTGCAACACGTTTCAGCTGGTAACAGCGAATAATCTGTTTAAGAATCACAAGAGGAGTAGGTATACTTCAAGAAGACCGGGTGATAAGGCAAGATTTCTGTTAGATTACATCATGGTGAGATAGAGATTTCGAAATCAGATACTAGATTGTAAGGTGTACCCAGGAGCAGATCTAGGCTCAGATCACAATATAGTAGTGATGAGGAGTAGACTGAAGTTTGCGGCATTAGCCAGGAAGAATCAATACGCAAAGAAGTACTAAGGAATGACGAGATACGATTGAAGTTCTCTAAGGTTATAGATACACCAACAAGGAACAGCTCAGTAGGCAGTTGAAGAGGAATGGACATCTCTAAAACGGGCCATCACAGAATTTGGGAAGGAAAACGTAAGTACAAAGAAGGTAACTGCGAAGAAACCATGGGTAAGAAGAAATGCTTCAATTGATCGATGAAAGGAGGAAGTACTAAAATGCTCCGGGAAACTGAGGAATACAGAAATACAAGTTGCTAAGGAGTGAAATAAGCAGGAAGTACAGGGAAGCTAAGACGGAATGGCTGCAGGAAAAATGTGGAGACATTGAAAAAGAAATGACTGTCGGAAGGACAAACTCCGCTTACAGGAAAGTCAAAACAATTTTCGTGACATTGAAAGCAATGGTGATAACATTAAGAGTGAAACGGGAATTCGACTATTAAATGCAGAGGAGAGAGCGGATAGGTGGAAAGAATACACGGAGAGCCTCTATGAGGGGCAAGATTTGTCTGATGTGACAGAAGAAACAGGAGTCGATTTAGAAGAGGTAGTGTATCCAATACTAGAATCAGAATTTAAAAGAGCTTTGGACGACTTAAGATCAAATAAGGCAGAAGGGATAGGTAGCATTCCACCTGACTTTCTAACATCACTGGGGGAAGTTGCAACAAAACGACTATTCACGTTGGTGTGTAGAATGTATGAGTCTGGCGACATACCATCTGACTTTCGGAAAAGAATCATCCACACAATTCTGAAGACAGTAAGAGCTGACAAGTGCGAGAATTGTCGCACAATCATCTTAACAGCTCACACATCCAAGATTCTTACAAAAATAATATACAGAAGGATGGAAAAGAAAATTGAGAACGCGCAAGATGACGATCAGTTTGGCCTTAGGAAAGGTAAAGGAACGAGATTCTGACGTTGCAGTTAATAACGAAAGCAAGACTAAAGAAAAATCGAGACACGTTCATATAACTTGTCGACCTCGAAAAAGCGTTCCACAATTTAAAATGGTGCAAGATGTTCGAAATTCTGAGAGAAGTGGGGAGAAGCTATAGGCAGAGACGGGTCATGTATACTATGTACAGCAGACAAGAGGCAATAAAAAGAGTGGGCAACCAAGAACGAAGTGCTGGTATTAAATAGGGGGTAAGACAAGGATATAGCCTCTCGCCCCTACTGTTCAATCTGTACATCGAGGAAACAATGATGGAAATAAAAGAAAGATTCAGGAGTGGAATTAAAATTGAAGTTGAAACGGTATCAGTGATACATTCACTGATCATTTTGCTATCTTGAGTGCAAGTGATGAAGAATTACATGATCTGCTCAACGGAAAGATCTGCCTAATGAGTGCAGAGTGTGGATTAAGAGTAAATCGAAGAAAGACGAAGCTAATGAGTAGTATTAGAAATGAGTACAGCAAGCCACTTAACATCAGGATTGATGGTCACAAAATAGATGAAGTTAAGGAATTCTGCTACCTAGGCAGTACAATGACGAGTGATGGGCGGAGCAAGGAGGACATCAAAAGCATACAAGTAATGGTAAAAAGGGCATTCCTGGCCAACAGATGTCTATTAATAGCAAATATCGGCCTTTATTTCAGGAAGAAAGTTCTGAGAATGTACGTTCGGAGTACAGCATTGTATGGTAGTGAATCATGGACTGTCGGAAAACCGGAACAGAAGAGAATCGAAGAATTTGAGATGTGGTGCTATAGGCGAATGTTGAAAATTAGGTGGACTGATAAGGTAAGGAATGAGGTTCTGCGCAGAATCGGGGAGGAAAGGAACACTGATAAGGAGTAGGGACAGGATGATAGGACATGTGTTAAGACATGAGTGAATGACTTCCATGGTACTAGAGGGAGCTGTAAAGGGCAAAAACTGTAGAAGAAGTCAGAGATTTTCATGCATCCACCAAATAATTGAGTACGTAGGTTGCAATTGCTAGGCTGAGATGAAGAAGTTCACATGGGAGAGTGTGGCGGGCCGCATCAAACAAAACAGAAGACTGATGACTAAAAAAGAAAAGAGCCGAGGAAAACATTTCAGATACACCGCCGCTCAGAATCGACACGAAAAGATCTCAAGGGGTGGCAAAAATGGCGTCAATGAAACCACCGCTTTTCTTGGGACGTTGATTTGCACACATTTAGCGGTCGAAAACGACCGTTTGAAGTGCAGTGAGCAACAATAAGGCATTCTTCACGTTCGTAGGTGTTACTGACGTCTCTCTGACTGTTCTACCCTTGTCTCCTTCTATGTAGTAATCGTGCGCTAGCAACCACATTGAACATGATTTCACTCCTCTGGAGTGCAGTGCGACAGCTATGTTTGCTCTTGTGTACAAGGTAGAACCACTAAGGACCGTTCAAATCCACCGAACGGAATTTGAAGGTGATCCGAAGCAGCGCAGGATTCTTATGCTTTTTCAGTTCTCCTTTTTCAAGCCGTCGTGTAGTGCGAGCACGAAACTGCTGCGGCTAAGACCCCCATTTCGGCAATGTCCTCGGTGGCAACCCCCCCCCCCGACCACCACATTTATGTTGTTGTTGTTGTGGTCTTCAGTCCTGAGACTGGTTTGATGCAGCTCTCCATGCTACTCTGTCCTGTGCAAGCTTCTTCATCTCCCAGTACCTACTGCAACCTACATCCTTCTGAATCTGCTTAGTGTATGCATCTCTTGGTCTCCCCCTACGATTTTTACCCTCCACGCTGCCCTCCAATACTAAATTGGTGATCCCTTGATGCCTCAGAACATGTCCTACCAACCGATCCCTTCTTCTGGTCAAGTTGTGCCACAAACTCCTCTTCTCCCCAATCCGATTCAGTACCTCCTCATTAGTTATGTGATCTACCCATCTAATCTTCAGCATTCTTCTGTAGCACCACATTTCGAAAGCTTCTATTCTCTTCTTGTCCAAACTATTTATCGTCCATGTTTCACTTCCATACATGGCTACACTCCATACAAATACTTTCAGAAAAGACTTCCTGACACTTAAATCTATACTCGATGTTAACAAATTTCTCTTCTTCAGAAACGCTTTCCTTGACATTGCCAGTCTACATTTTATATCCTCTCTACTTCGACCATCATCGGTTATTTTGCTCCCCAAATAGCAAAACTCCTTTACTACTTTAAGTGTCTCATTTCCTAATCTAATACCCTCAACATCACCCGACTTACTTCGACTACATTCCATTATCCTCGTTTTGCTTTTGTTGATGTTCATCTTATATCCTCCCTTCAAGACACCATCCATTCCGTTCAACTGCTCTTCCAAGTCCTTTGCTGTCTCTGACAGAATTACAATGTCATCGGCGAACCTCAAAGTTTTTATTTCTTCTCCATTGATTTTAATACCTACTCCAAATTTTTCTTTTGTTTCCTTCACATTTATGTATCAAGTTAATACCATACCCTGACTGTCTGGTGAGAAAGGGGACGGGTAGGCTTTTCATAAAACAGGTCCGTAGACTCTTGCAAAAACAACGAAATAACCATGCTAAATTTAAACGAACGCGAAAGCTCCAAGGTTGGTGATATTTTACAAAAGCACCTAATTTAGCTCGGACTTCAATGCATGCTTATAACGTTTTCACAACGAAACGTTGTCTGGAAACACAGCAGAAAATCCAAAGAGATTCTCGTCGTATGCTAGCGGTAAGACATAATGCCCTCTCTCCGCGATAGCAGTGGAAATGCTATCAATGACTGCACTGCTAAAGCAGAGTTACTAAACAGTCTTCCGAAATTCCTTCATCAAAGAAGGCGAAGCAAATAATTCAGAATTCAAATCAAGAACAGCTGTCAACATCATTAACTTAGAAGTAGATATTATCAGAGTCGTGAACCAACTGGAATTACTTAATAAAAGCAAGGCTTCAGGTCCAGATTGTATACCATTTAGGTAGGTTTCAGAGTCTGCTGATGCAATGGCTCTATACGTAACAATCATACACAACCACTCGCTCGACGAAAGATCCGTACCCAGAGACTGGAGAGCTGTACAGGTCACGCCTAAATTCAAGAAAGGCAATAGGAGTAATCCACTAAATTTATTGATGCAATAATTTACCAACAGCCGTATGTATTGTAGAAATTTATTTTATGAACCTGTTATGTGCTACCCGTTTCGCCATTACATTGATGCCATCTTCAGGCCCCTGTACAACGAGTGGAACAAATGTACTATTCTAAAAGTATAGAAATACGTTAACAATTGACAGGTATCATGTTAACTATATAAGTGGCTCAAAAGAACATATTGTATATAATTAAAAGTACATGTGATATTAGGGCAAATATGTTACTGCCACTGTCATGTTAATAGTTTTCACTGTTTTACTCGAATATAGCATAATAGATGAACATATGTATACGCTATTATTCGTAAATCCGTACCACACAATTGTAATAGGCCATGCAACACAACAATCAAATGTACTGCATTCAATCATATGCCCACCGGAAGAATATTTTTTAAATAATTAACTGATATAAATAAATAATAAAATAAAATACAATAAAGTGTGACATAACCATGTCAGGATACATAAGTTACATATGTGTAGCGTAGGTCGTGTTGTGTGGTACGATAAATAGCTGCCGTAATATTAACGATAAGCATAAAAAAGTTTGTCTTAAAACCCAATTGCATTCACGAATTAAACCAATACAATCGTACTATAAAAATCAGACAACTGGTCCCGTGGGCACTACATTAGAACCCCTATGTAAGACCCCCTCGCACTATACTGATTGGATTAATGCAATGACAGTAGCTGCCTCATATAGTCATAGTGACAATGAAGATTCTCGATCTCTGTATATCAAAAAATGTCTACCTCCCTACATATAAGTCCTATACAATTATGTAGCTTTATTCCAAGTGGAATCGAACGAATAAAAAGGAGAAAAAGAAAAATATAGAAGGCCACCTATAAGTCCGAAGATAAACCTCTAAATGAAAGGTATACCATCCCTGATTAAGGATACCGCCTATAACCATGTCAAACCACTCTCAAGGTTGCATTAAGGCCGAGTGTAGGATCTTAAGTACATCATCCAGTGTCATATTCTGTCTAATGACCTTAGTGTGTTGGGAACTGTCTGCATGGGTCTAAATGTCACAGTACCTAAAACCTTTTCAAAATATTTGACTAGCTAAAATCAAACAATAACGAATTTATACCCATCAGCTAAATGTCAAGGAAATGCAATGTTACATCAAGTAAAAATTGGTTAATTGGCAATTCAAGAGTGCAACGACAGATAAACAGTACAATAATCCAAAGGGGTTAGAAAATTATGTTGAACACATTTGCAAGTTATGAAAGTGGACAACCTCCACAGGAGAGGAAAAAATGTATTGACCCAAATGTGACATATTGGCAAATATCAAAATAGCATCCAAGTATAGTACGCAAAATTCCAAAGTACAATATTAGAGACCTTCTGATCATCAGTATTCAAGTATTGTAGGTATCTCATTTGAAGATGCATGGCAACATTGACCTAACAATATCTATGAGAGTATAATTTTGCTGGTATACCACTGATGACCTGGACCAACAAGTTAAAAATATAAGTCACTGCCTTTTTATGCATAATGATATCATTAAATCTTGACAGGGTTACACCTATAGCGCTGTGTTGTAAACTGTATCATCCATCCTAAGTACCAGCTAACCACATACTCACTGTGGTAGACGCCCCCTTATAACTTAAGTGTAGTAAGTTTATACGAACAACTAACAGGAAAATGTTATCAGAAGTAAGTCTAAGACATCTCCGACGTTACCATATAGGTGTAAAGACTCACTGGGCTCAAATGTATCAGAGGCCAATTCTACGGGGACACAGTGGTTAGATTAAGTTCAAATAATAAAAATCTGATGCGAACCAAGCACAAATACTCAACATATACGAGTCAAAACTAAAGATATAAAATATATGAGCTTCCGATAACAACCCCGTAACATAGGTGTCGATGACTACCTACACCTTAGTGTAAACTACTAAGTATTGTCCATCCTATCACTTATATCTACATCAGGCGTTGCCGTGATATTAAAAGTTAATACACACATCTACTGCGATCCATATAGGAAGAGGTTGACAGACGAAATGCAAATATTGCGTCACCTTGCTGCCCAATATGCCAGAGAGGTGTCGGAAGTATTTGGGCACAGTAAACATTATGAAAAACCTTTATGAAGAATCACAATTTTTTTTGTATTGGGTGAGATATTTATACACTAGAATCTAATTCTCACGCTATCTATAACCTTTCAAGCACTTCTCTAATATATTACTACAATATTATGCATAATCGAGAAGGATCATAATTTGGGTGTTATAGAGTAAAATATATCACTCATCATACGTCATAGTAATAAAATCGCTATACACGGAAGGAGCCATACAACTGGACCCGTGAATCAAATCTAAAATACAAATCAGTGGGTTAAATGATGGAATTTCAAGAAGACATCAACACACTACGTTTTATGCCCGATATACCGTTATGCAACAGCTCATGGTGCGCAGGCGACACAGACTGGGGCGGTTTGCAAACATCGACGTGTGGTCAAAGATGAAACCATAGAGTCAAAGGTTATAGGAAGCGTTGCTGGTAAGAATCGATAATAGTACATTCGTTTCTAGTGGAACTCTAGTGAGAACGACCCATTACAAATCAAGCTATGGGGAGGCTAACGTGTCCAGGGACTATTAATGTTCTTGAAATCAGAGTAGTAGGTCGTGAAAAATTTTGTACTACGTTAGTAAAGTAAATGAATTTTTCGGGAAGAATGGCATTTATAAGATGAATCACGACCCCACTAAATATTTTGCCAAAGAGATCAAACGTAATGTACAAGAGTCTTTCGTTTTATTTGATGATAGAACGTCCAAAACCTTTAAAATCATGAACCCCCATGCCCCAACACTAAGAGGACGACCTAAAATAAATAAAGAGAATGTTCCTATTAGACCTATTGTTAGCTATATTGGTACCACTGCCTATAGGTTATGTGCTAAACTAAATGAAATCTTGGTCACTAATTATAGTTTAGAGAAATGCTTCTCTGCGAAGAACACATATTATTTAGTAGACAGAAGCAAAGACATAAAAATTCCCGAAGGTTATAAATGGGTATGCCTGGACGTTACTAATTTGTACACCAATGTACCTATTACAGAAACTGTTAACATTGTCAAGAAGAATTTCCTCAAGTCTAAACGAATGTCAGTAAGAGAAATTGAAGAGTTCATCCAGTAGCTCAAGTTGGTTCTCTCTTACAATTACTTTCAATTCTAGAGTGAGATCTTCCAACAACAAGACGGGTTAGCCATGGGACGTTGCTTATCAGGGACACTATCTAATATCTTTTTGAACCACATTGAAATTTTGGCCTTTACACAACGCCCAGAGCTAAATGACTTAATCCTTTACTACTTTCGATACGTAGACGACACCATCATATCATGCAAAGAAAGGAATAATAGGTTAGCTAAACTGTTAAGTAATTTCAATAACCTCCATTATAAAATAGTGTTCACATATGAGCAACAAAGTAGGACAGAACTGATCGTCTAGATATAACTGTAAAAAATATGAATGGCAGGCATTGTTTCGACATTTTTAGAAAAACTACAACTTCTGATGCTATTATATCAATCGGTTCTATGCATTTCAATAGATACAAAACCTCTTTCTTTGACAGCGTGGTTAGCCGAATGACTAAAATTCCGTTAGAAAATGCTGAAATCGAAAAAGAAAAGAGCATGCTAAAATATATAGCGGTAAAAATGGATACAAACGTGAGATTATTGATAACATTTATAGTAAAATTCTCAAAAAGAAGTCCAATTTAGTGCACGAAATTACTCTTTCCCGGAATTAAAGCAATTAGGTCCTATCTCTTACAGAGTCGCGCAAACGTTCCGTAAAATCAATATAGAATTAGGCTTTAACAGTAAAAACACGTTAGCATACACACTCACACATTCTCTAGAAAACACGACCCCCTTCTGATATCTGGAGCTAACGTAAGTGAGATGGGACCCCTCCACGCCCGCACCAACGTGGTGACCAGACCAAAAGTTCTAATGTCACCTCCGTCAACATGTTAGTTATCTAGTAAGTGGATCACAGGATGCTGGGCTGTGATGTTATCCGTACGTCTGGGTAAGACTACGCACTAACACGGTCCATCAGGTGATAGTGGACGAAACGCCAATGAGGGTAGCATTTTGAAGAGCAGAGGGAAAAAAGTGCCAAGGCTCGTGCCGTGGGAAAAAAACCTGCTGCCACAGTTGAGAAATACGTCTTTTTATGTTGTGGTGGGTGGTTGGAGTCGTACCTTATTACTGAATCTGAGTGTATTGGCTTAAGATAAATTGAAAATTTCAACTTATTTTCTTCTCTTCTTACTGTTAAGTCCAAGATGTTAGTTTTCCTTTCGTACTTCTTCGCTGAAGTGTGTTTAATACTGAGATGCTGCGGAATAAAAGTTATGCGCAGGGGATGCAGATCCTCCTCCTTAACTTTTATTACTATAAAGGTATCTTGTATGTTCTGAAGCACCTCTCTCTCTATATATTATTGAAGAATACGTCCGCTAATAATCCAGAGAGGCAATAGATTGCCAAATCATGCGTCGGCTGGTTCACTTTCTAATCAGATTCAAAGTAATTAAAACTTAGGCTGAATTCCAATAGTTCCATAAATTCTATTATTCACACTAATTCTATTAGTTTTCTATTAATTATTCTATTAATTCTATTAGTTCACACTAATTCTATTACTTCACTCACACCCATGCTGCCATTGCATTTTAAATTTTCTTCTCATTACTTTAAAAGTTACATCTATTGGCACATTAGTCTATCGATTTACTACGACAAATGATGCTAGTAGTACGCCTTCATTGATCATCATAACTTTAGTTTCACTCGCAAAAGATCACTGCTTTATGAGTTATAGTTAATTGGAAATATGAATGACCTCGATAGTTTCTTTTATACAAAATCTATTTAACTGTTACATTTGAGCCACTCTTATATCAATAACAATACGCATACTTTTGCTCTTTTTGTGGAGTTTTATTAGGACACTGACTGGTGGTAGTTGGGGATTCAACCTAATTAGCCTTGGTTTCTTATGTGGAAGTAACAAAAACAGTGCCCTGTCAATTTTTTCTTAAGGGTGGCTTGAAATGATTTGCTTGGGTCTCTATCAATAATTACGTCTTTCGCTACAGCAAAATGTAGTACTTTTGTACTGTCACCGTGTTCAGTAGCTACGACCCAAGTACTACATTTCATCGCTTATTGTTATTCTTATGTTTTAAGTTACAATTATGGGTTGCTACAAGTTTACCATTCCTCCGTATTTAATTACAGTGTCTTTTTTTGGGTGACTAATATCTCTGCTTCTGCAACGCATGTCATTTTCATTTGTCTACACACCGTTTTTTTCTCAGCTATCAAATTAGCTACATTACTTTCTGACCAACCTATTAATTTTATTACTATGTCTCTTATAAAACTTGTCATGCAGTGAAAATATTTTCACTACTTGACGAGTTATACAAGAATATTTTCGCACGGTTTTGTGCTGATTGACACTGCTGGCAAGCACTTTTACTTTGAATAAACATTCTATTTTTTTCAAACCGTCAGTGTCATTTACGAAAGACGCCGGCATTTCGGGAGCTTGTATGTGTGGCTGGCAAAATCTTCTCTGCAGTGTGACGGCCGAAAAACAGGTGTCAAATTCTAAAACATTGAATTCCTTCTGTATGGGTTCCAACATCTTCAATTACGTGATGCCGTTATTCCCTTGTGCATCACCACATCTTCTCCAGTTTCCGATTCATTGTGCTTTCACAACGAACGGAAGTTTGAAATTTCGTGATATTCGCAGGAGAGCAGTGTACTTACAAGGACACATTTGACCTTTGAATATTGGGTGGTCTGCTTAGAGGAGGGGGCGCACGTGAAATTACGTTGAGTTGAAGCAGTCACCGCTTGGTGGCACGGCAGTTCTCCGCCACCACAGCAAGAAAGCCTCTGTTGGGCGGTGGTGCAGCTGGCTGCCATCTTATTCTGCTAGTTTAGTCTCAGGCACCGACATCAAGAAATTTCGATCTCTGAACGGCTTCCATCCTCTCCTCCCTCGCATCTTTGCTGTTGTTTTGGTCTTCAGTCCTGAGACTGGTTTGATGCAGCCCTCCATCCTGTGCAAGCTTCTTCATCTCGCAGTACCTACTGCAACCTACATCCTTCTGAATATGCTTAGTGTATTCCTCTCTTGGTCTCCCTTTACGGTTTTTACCCTCCACGCTGGCCTCCAATACTAAATTGGTGATCCCTTGATGCCTCAAAACATGTCCTACCAACCGATCCCTTCTTCTAGTTGTGCTACCAACTTCTTCTCAATCCTATTCAATACCTCCTCATTAGTTATGTGATCTATCTATCTAATCTTCAGCACTCTTCTGTAGCACCACATTTCGAAAGCTTCAATTCTCTTCTTGTCCAAACTATTTATCGTCCATGTTTCACTTCCATACATGGCTACGCTCCATACAAACACTTTCAGAAACGACTTCCTGACACTATCTATGCTTGACGTTAACAAATTTCTCTTCAGAGACGCTATCGTTGCCATTGCCGGTCTACACTTTATATCCTCGCTACTTCGACCATCATCAGTTATTTTGCTCCCCAAATAGCAAAACTTCGTCAATACTTTAAGTACCATTTCGTAATCTAATTCCCTCAGCATCACCCGACTTAATTCGACTACATTCCATTAGCCTCGTTTTGCTTTTGTTGATGTTCATCTTATATCCTCCTTTCAAGACACTATCCATTTCGTTCAACCGTTCTTCCAAGTCCTTTGCTGTCTCTGACAGAATTACAATCTCATCGGCGAAGCTCAAAGCTTTTATTTCTTCTCCATGGATTTTAATACCTGCTCCGAAATTTTCTTTTGTTTCCTTCGCTGCTTGCTCAATATACAGATTGAATAACATCGGGGAGAGGCTACAGCCCTGTCTCACTCTCTTCCCAGCCACCGCTTCCCTTTCATGCCCCTCGACTCTTATAACTGCCATCCGGTTTCTGTACAAATTGTAAATAGCCTTTCACTTCTTGTATTTCACCCCTGACACCTTCAGAATTTGAAAGAGAGTGTGCGAGTCGACGTTGTCTAAAGCTTTCAGTCTACAAATGCTAGAAACGTAGGTTTGCCTTTCCTTAATCTAGCTTCTAAGATAAGTCGTAGGGTCAGTATTGCCTCACGTGTTCCAATATTTCTACGGAATCCAAACTGATCTTCTCCGAGGTCGGCTTCCACTAGCTTTTCCATTCGCGTTAGTATTTTGTAGCCGTGACTTATTAAACTGTTAGTTCGCCTCGCATCTTATGCCCTCCAAACCTTGGACGCTTCCCCTTCCCCACCCCTTCCCTCCCTTGTTCGCCAATGATAGCCCAGTATTTTACTGGCAATAAAAAAATAAAACTAACCCGTATGTACCCAATACCCACTACCTAGTCAGCAGTTACACAATTTCATCAGCAGAAAACACACACACACACATACACACAGACCACCCAGAAACAACATAATGAAACAGCCAATCATAACCTACGTTTTACCAACTGCCAATAATTATACACTCCAAATGTGACCATACCTTTCTCTGTAACCTTCTTGGGGATAGGTAAAGTTCAGTATGTAAGCCCAATTGGCTATTAGGCACAATGGACCCTGATACTGAATGCCGCAATACTATTACCACATCCTAGTTTGTTTATATTAACGTTCTGTAACAACAAAAACACATGTTGCTAAAGTAATATGCTAAGCAAGCCAGAAGTTCCCCTAAGCACAAATGAGGCAATTTTAGATGCGAAGAAAGGAATCAGTCACGTTATACACTAGGACCTTGTAGGATATGTTACTAACTGGACAGCAGAGCAATCATGGAACCTTGGGTGGCTTATTGGCGTTATTGCAGTAATTTACACATTAATGAACATTTGGAGTCAACAGTAGTACCAATTTCGTATAGACACAGGACAAAACGAATCCTCAAAATATTTATCACAGTGTTCCAGGATGAGAATTTCACTCTGCAGCGGAGTGTGCGCTGATATGAAACTTCCTGGCAGATTAAAACCGTGTGCCCAACCGAGACTCGAACTCGGGACCTTTGCCTTTCGCGGGTAAGTGCTCTACCAACTGAGCTACCGAAGCACGACTCACGCCAGGTACTCACAGCTGTACTTCTGCCAGTACCTGGTCTCCTACCTTCCAAACTTTACAGAAGCTCTCCTGCGAACCTTGCAGAACTAGCACTCCTGAAAGAAAGGATATTGCGGAGACATGGCTTAGCCACAGCCTGAGGGATGTTTCCAGAATGAGAATTTCACTCTGCAGCGGAGTGTGCGCTGATATGAAACTTCCTGGCGGATTAAAACTGTGTGCCCGACCGAGACTCGAACTCGGTACCTATGCCTTTCGCGGGCAAGTGCTCTACCAACTGAGCTACCGAAGCACGACTCATGCCCGGTACTCACAGCTTTACTTCTGCCAGTACCTTCCAAACTTTACAGAAGCTCTCCTGCGAACCTTGCAGAACTAGCACTCCTGAAACAAAGGAGAGCTTCTGTAAAGTTTGGAAGGTAGGAGACCAGGTACTGGCAGAAGTAAAGCTGTGAGTACCGGGCGTGAGTCGTGCTTCGTTAGCTCAGTTGGTAGAGCACTTGCCCGCGAAAGGCAAAGGTCCCGAGTTCGAGTCTCGGTCGGGTACACAGTTTTAATCTGCCAGGAAGTTTCATATCACAGTGTTATTTCCACAGCTAAATTGTAAAAATTATTTATCAAAATACACATGACTTGCTTATTGGCACTGTTGATTTAACTTACACATTAAGCTGCCATTACATCGCCAATATCGATCCTTGTACCCCCACATGCTGTAAGTCACAATGAACCCTCAAATTAAGTATTTCCGCATCTTAGTTGTTGTATTATGGTTCTGTACCAGTACGTACACACATGGCTCCCTTATCAGCACCACTGTTGTAACATAGATGTTAAACTCTCCTTAGTTCACTCTTGGCACAATACTGAATGGACTTTCAATTTAAATATGAAAATGTATTGTCCACATCTAAGCTGCAATTATTACTTTTCTATATCAGTACAAAACAACTGTAGCTTATCTATTAGCACTATTGATGTAACTTACACGCTAAGTTCACCTGAAAAATTAATACAAAAATTTTAATATTATTAAAAATGACTTACAGAGTTCGTCTCATACTTTGACTCACTCCAGTGTTGGAGAAATTGGCACATTTGGAGATTGCATCATCTATTCCTTCAATGTGGCAGTCTCGACTTGTCTGGGAAAGCGCAGATTCATTTGAGTGCACGCAGCGTAATAAGACAGCCTTCGAGGTTTCATCAGCTATTCTTTGCATGCGCAAGTGTAGACTTGTGTGAGAAATAACACTTCATCTGTATCAGCCCAATGGAAAACGACACACTTGGAGATTGGATCAGTGCACATGCACAGATATCAGCATGTCTTTTGTTCACAACCACATTCCTCTTTCCTTGATAGTCTTCTTGCACACAGAAGTCATGGGTTGAAATTACCTAATCATAGATCTCATTTGGTAATAATCCCTGCAAGACCTTACATTGAATATAAGAGTTATCTTCATAAAATTGCTACCGTATACTGGCAGCTCATTATGGACAATTTACCACGTAGATAACTGTTAAAGACATCACACACTTCCCTCCTTAATATTACTGACACACAGTTTTCTAATTAATTTTGGCAGGCCACTAGTACACAGCTGCCTCCTCCACCATCTGCCATCAACTTCAGACATAGGGTGCCCATAATGTGAGTATCCCTATTCATTTTCCAGATATGCTACAACAAAATAAAGAGTAGGTAATACTGTTCAACATGTCTACCTTCATTCGCAACACACTGTTCCCATCGTCTTGTGGTTGCGTGGAATACGCGCTGTAACATTTGAGGGGTTATTAGCAAGCGTGCATCTCGTATTCGCCGTTTCAGTTTATTCAAATGTGGCAACCTGGTAGCATAAACTCAGCTCTTGATGAAACCCACGCAAAAAAGTTCACGGGAGTGAGATCCAGGGAGCGAGGAGCCCACATGCGACCTGCAGCTCTTGCCATCTACCTGTTAGGAAAGGACTCGTTCAGGTAGTGCCAAACAATGTTTGCATAGTGGGGTGGTGCTCCATCTTGTTGATACATGACAGAGGCAAGGATGCCATCCTGTTGCAACTGTGGCTCCAAGAACAACTGCAACATGTCCAAGTAGGTTGCTTCCAGCAAACATAAACGGCCTATAGATCTTATTTTTCATGAGACCAAGCCACACATCCCTTTGCCACTCAGTGAATTCAGGGGGTTGCTCCTCTGCCCAGATCTGGCAACTGTGCCTGTTGACGACGCCGCAGACATGAAATGTTGCCTCGTCGCTGAACATAACATTATTCATCAGGTCCTCCTCAGCTACAGCCTTCAACAGATGATGACACATGGCTACTTGTGCCGCATCGTCTTCATCCTCTAGCTGGTGAAGCACATAGATATGATATGCCTTCTTTTTAAGGGTGCATTTTTCCCACTGTGGATTTCGGCATGGATAGCTCACAACTCAGCCGGCAGGTAGATGCCGTTCGACTTCTTTCGATAGCTTCCCTCACACGCTGTACAGATTGTGGGCTGACCTCTCATCAGCTACAGATCCTATACGCCGGAATTTGTTAACGAGCTTCCGAGTGGCAAGTCTTGTAGGGGCATCCTTTCGATACTTTCTCTCAAACAGCCTCTGGACCTCAGCATTGGTTTCGCCACGTAAACGATGTTCCAGAATTGTGATTATTTCGGCAACTGTTAACATTGTGCTGTCTCTTCAAGGTACCTGGAACAGATATAACCCACATGAACATTTTCCACAAAATGGGTACTTACTTTATGGGCACCCTTTACAAGCTGCTCACTTGTCTTTAATATGAGAAGTAAGACAAGTGCAAGTTTGAAGGTGTCATCGAGTTCTCAGTCTTCTGGCACCTCGCCAGCTAAGCACACAGACTTACGTTAGCATAGTACCACTGATATCACTTGGATGTGGCGAGGAGTGTGAGGCGGGTTGGGCGGTGGAGCAAATGCATGTGATGTCAGGCAGACTATGCTAAGACGTGTAGGTATGCTCATCCAGACAACTGTTGGATGAGTTGAGACCTTTTCTAAATTTAAGAGACATAATGGGAGGTGACCTTGTTACGTAACTGGTGATTTGTGCTGAGATTTGTACATATGTTTGGTCGTCGAAGTGTTCGATAATTCGAGACTTGCTGATGCACTGAACACTACACATGTCTTATTTGTCCTATTAAAAAGGTGTGGGCTGATACAGGGAAGCAGCCTACTCACGCCATATAGAATTCATATGCTTTCCATTGTGTGCCAGCCTATTCCGCTGTAACTAGCTATGACGTCACGAATGTTGCACAATGCCTTAAAAATAACATAAACAATCTGAAAAGTTAATAGCATGTCAGGAATGATGCTAAAATGATAATGTGTTAAGTTTCAGTTTAGTAACTTTTTCGAAATTTGGACGTTTTATCTAAAAATCATCGGCGCAACAGGAAGGAGCTAGAAACTTCAAAATTTATATTTGGATTCCTTTTTCATTGTAATTTAATGGGCACTGCATAATGGATCTCATAAAGTGATAGTTTGGTTGAAATTCATGATTTTATGTTTTTGTGTCCTAAAAGTTCGGAAGCAAGATAGATTAAGTAAGTGATTAGATAAAGCTAGGATGTTTAGATTTAGGTAGAATGGAGATACGCTATAATAACAAAGATTTGAGAAGTTTCCAAAAGGTAGCTATAAAACTATAGCTGTAGCATCTCTCCAAATGGCAAGTTCAGAGCCCATCTATTGCGTGCAGTGCGACTAAAATAATTCTCTCGCCAAAAGTATTTAACCGAGCCACATTACAAATTTATTCTAGATACTTAACTGAGTGCTGATCGCACAATTAAATCGAGAGCTTCATTGGCCTTCAGCGAATTAAGCAATTAATTATTTATTAACTTGAAGTGGTGTTTTGTTAGCCCAGCGGCTAGTCAGGAAGGCAAATTTTGTCGGCTGCGCCTTCAGCGGTCCGCACCGTGGCTATATAAAAAAGAGCATGCGAGTTAAAGGCCCCAGTTCTCTTCTAGATTCATATCAGAACGCACTCCGTGTCGCAAGCCGCGTCGCGTTGGTACAGTTGACAGGAACAGCCTTGGAGGCCCTATTACGTAACTCAGTATGCACTTAACAATGAGTTCGCTTTGGGATAAAGAGTTAATAACGGAACGAATCCAGTGATTTAATCTCTGTTTGCGCATGTCATATTTTCACGTGTCGCTGCAGGGCAAATTTTCTGCCATTACTAGCGTGGCGTTTGATGGGTATTAACATCAAATTTTGCCGAGCATTCACTTTGAACATTTACATCGATAACGATTATTGAACAAGTTCGTTATCTAGGGACAATAGGATCCGTGCAATAGACTCTGAACAGCTCCGATAGTGCAATAGCTGATATGGGTAATCATTTGTCTGAAATTTTACGCTTTATCGTTTTCACAATACAGTGAAAATTATTATAGTAAACTGCATTTTCTATAAATCCCAGACATCATCCTAAATCCTCAGAGTAATGAACTTCAATAATCAACAACTTTTATTCTCCATCAGTGTGGGCACAGTGAACTCTAATCACAGGCATCACGTTTTTGCTAATCACTTTCTGGTTGCCAACATTGTAGTTGAGAGCCTGTGCTGAGATCGGTAACAAATAGAAATAATGCAATTAATTTTCCACCCGGCGCCCCACACTGTACGTGTATCAGGTAGCTGTCAGGGAGGAGGGTGGGAGGCAACTGTGTGCTTGTGGACTGCCAGGAATAGTTAGGAAGGAGGACAGTCTGTAATATTGATGAAGCAAATGTGCAGTGTATTTGACATTTATATTTATTAATTTCCTGTGTAGTAAGTTCCCTAAAATTAACTGCCTGGGATACTGCAGCAAAATTAGGTACACAGTTTTAGTTGCTTTATATGGTTGTAATGCAAGAATTTGCTGGAATTTTTAATAAAAATGAGATATGTGATTACCTAGCATCACATTTAGTCTTCTGTGTCCAACAAGACTACCAAGGAAAAAGCAATGTCTTTGTGAACAATGCAATTGCTGGTGTCTCTGCATGTGCATTGATGCAATCTCCAAGAGTGTCATATTTCACGGAGGCGACATAAATGCATGTGCAACCTCTCTGAAAAGTCGAGACTTGTATTTTCAAGGAATTACATGATGCAGTCTTCAAGCGTGTCAAATTTCGACAAGATCCGGGTAAGTCGAATTGCCAAACCACCTATGCACATTAGTTGCAATTATATCAGAAGTATTTGATATTGTTTATAAAGTGTGTGAGTAGCAGTGCCATATTTAATTTTAGGGTCCTTTGTATCTTTCACCAAGGTGAGTAGGAAGACCGAACTATCGTGGAAATCAAGTGCAGCTTAACTTGTAAGTTAAACCAATAGTGTCAATAAGCGAGTCACGTGAATTATGATGAATAATGCAGAGAGTATAGATGTGAGTATAGCATTATTATATTTCATTTAGTGGTCACTTGAGCCTTCGGTGAGGTGTGGAACAAAGACCGAACAGTTACCGATGCAAAGTGTAAATTAACCCCTATGTTACAACTGTAGTGCCAATAAGTGAGCCAAATGTATCTGAACTGACATAGAACAATAATGAAGAAAGTATATACTAGAGAATATTTAATTTTTGGTTTCCCTGTGCCTATCACCAAAGGGTGAACAAAGATCAAACTGCTGACAACGCCATGTGATTTAACGAGCATGGCGCTCTCATTTAATTATATGGCCGAAAGAGAAAGCCTACAGGAATTGTGAAACGAACCCTGTCGTCCAGGACTGCATGCCACAAAGGGCGCAGATTCACCACGAGACGGGGAAACTCACAGGCGTCTATTGCCTGTTGAGGTATAAGCATTGTAGTGTGCGAGTGAGACAGACGAGAACCTACGTCATAGGCAAATCCAGTAGACGGCGCTTGTGGCCGAGGAGACGTAGAAGCGTTAAATACGGCGGATCTAAGATCGGCCATAAAGTGAAACATTTATGAAAACTATTTAATTCTATAGTAATGCAGGGAATCAAGCTACAGCAACTTTAATCTGACATCCTCCATAAATTTTCGTGGTGATTCCAATAAAACTTAAATATTGATCATTTCTATAATAGTTTAGGATTTACTGTTAAAGTGAAATTAACAGGTTTTGTAACAAAGACCTGAGTGCTAAAATCTGAACGCTTTGGTTGATCTTAATGATCGACATTTCATATAGAAGTGCATCATTAAAATGACAAACGTTGTAAATATCAACTGTATAATTTATTTGTTTAAAAGATATAGCAAATTTAAATTAAAAGTACTTACAGTTAAGCATCAGCTCATCATTTCCTCTACACGAAACACATTGAACGATGAGAGTATGACATCTTATTGAATCATTAGGGAATAGAATATTTGTTGTGAAGTTTAGTGCATAATAGTTACTTTAGTTCTTTATTTATTTATCAGAAAGCACATTAGTCCAAGGCTACTGGCCGTGACATTCAAAGTTAAGAAGCAAATTGTATTGATTTTATGTAAAAGAATTTAACAATGAATATTATTGTTACATTATTTAGAACGTGAAAGTGGTCAAGCTTTGATTATTTAAATAGGTTAAAATGTAAAATGACGTACAATACGCTGTAGCCAATCAGATGGACGGCTTCAGGAAAGGGAACTGCCCTAGTCAGTTGAGCGAGGATATTCGGCGCGCGGGGAAACGCGGCCGGAGAAGGGCAGAGGGAGTGATGGTGCAGACGCGAAAGCGAGCTTTTCAACTGGAGACATCAAAGGGTACAGTTCGGATTGAGACGCGAAAGCGGACAGTCGGTCTTTAGGCAGCTAGGAAGTGAAACGACTTAGAAAATTTCGCGCTATGTGGTATCGCGGGACTTTCGAGTGGTGAGCAGCCGCGCACCTGGTGTCTAACTTTTCGCGTAGATAACTTGTTTTTCACGATGAGATTGCGAGTGATCGAACTGTGTCAAATGGATATGCGCTCGAGTGTAACAGTGACTCTAAATACAACCACTTTCGCTATTAGTTTGCTTTCTGAATAAACATTATTCTAACCAAATCGCAACTGTGTGGCCTACATCATTTATGGGTCGTTAATTTGGTTCCCCATATTATTATTACTGTTATTATATGTTAACTTTGTATTTCGCAAACTTGCCATCAGCCCGACAATTTAAAAAAAAAGGATCACAAGTGTCTAATTTGGGGCGTGTAATGCGACACGTGCGGTTCAACCCCTAGACGAGTTTGAGCCAAGACATTTCGACGAAGAGGAACCGCATGTGAACCCGAACATCTTTCGGATGTCAGCTCGCAGCCAGGTGCAGCATAATGTGCAAGTGAGATCAGTAGCGACAGTAAGCGAGACTTTAATTTTGGCAGAGAGCACAGACAATTTAAATCAGGAAGTAACACTGTGAATTTTAATTTGAGGATCGATTATGCCTTGCACAGTCGAATGAGGTAAGAACTATTGTTGATGCCAAGTTCCCCTTGAAATGTAAGTTGAAACAGTGGTAGGAACAAGCAAACAACGTGGGTATATTAGCCATTCAGTAAATTCAAAATGTTTCTAGTGTAGAACATGATGCACTGTCTTCTTCACCCCTAGAAAGGTTCTTGGTTAGGTGAAGAAAGCCTCATTTAAGCCAAATACTGATTTGCCTGCTAGAAATTTATTTTAGTTACATGTGTTTTCTCCTTTTATATAACAATAATACAGACAATTTGGTCACAGAAATAGCCTAGTGGCACTTAATTTGAGCTGTCAATTTGTGGCACATACACTGTCAGCTCCTGATATTAGAATATTATTTGAGGTATGAACGTTAATTTATGTGTTTGCTACAGTTAGTTGAGTCTGCAGTGTCTGCTTAGCAAATTATTTTAGTTACATTTATTTTGTACTGTTGTAGAACGATAATGCAGACAACATAGAGGTGGACATATGTTGTTCTAGATGTTGTTGTCGTTGTTGTCTTCAGTCTAAAGACTAGTTTCATGCAGCTCTTCAACCTAGTTAGTCCTCTACAAGAGTCTTCCTCTCTGCATAGTTAACACAGTCTTAATACAAGTGAACTTGTTTACTGTATTCAAGCTTTTGTCTCCCTCTGCAATTTTTACTTCCCACACTTTCTTCGATTACATATTTACGGTTCCTTGATGCTTCGGGATGTGTCCCTTCTTTTAGGCAAACAGTGCCATCAGTTTCTTTTCTCCCCAACTGCATTCAGTACCTCCTCATGTGTTAGTCCTCTAGAGCATCACATGTCAGACTTTCTACTCTCTTCTTGTCTGAACTCACTGTGGTCCACATTTTACTTCCATACTATGCTCCACTCCAAACAAATACCTTCAGGAAGGGTTTCTTAACTCTTAAATTTATATTACGTGATACCAAATTCCTGACGTCTTAGGTCAACTGTTACAAGTAGCTTCTTGTCAGTTGCAATGCACACAATCAAATGCTTAGTCCTGTCCACATTCGACAGCAGCTGTAGTATCCAGTACAGCTTAGATACATTATCTTCTACTAATGGGCTGCTTAGCACATAGCTTAAGAAATTCCTGGCAATGAAAATATCCAGATAAATGGTTCTCACTAGTTGGCAACCACTGTCTGATGTAAGGGCGACAGGAACCTCCTCTGCGTGACGTCGTCCTCTATTAGCTATACGTGCTTCACAGTCTAAAGTGGACTGAAGAGATGCAGTTCAAGAACAGTCTTCTGAGCGTCTACTATTGCCGATATTAACAGCTCATATTCCTGTTCTACTTCATTTCAAATACGGATTAGCTGTATATGTTGTTCGTTATCATTGATCCAAATTACCGCTCCCTGCTATTTTCGTACTCTGCTATGTATCGGCTCAACTGCTTCTTCCCTGGGTAATAATCTCTTCATTTTCCGCTGTATAACTTACTATTCGATGAAAGTAGCTTTAACTGTCGTTGCGAGCTCCTTCCAGAGCCTGAGTAACTGATTTTTCTTTCTAGCACAAATATCTTCGCCTTCACTTAGGTTTTATCGTTTTCGTCTATCGTAACAAACAAGATTTTAAAGATTTCACACACAAAATTAAATATTCCTCGCTGCTCGATGTGTTGTTTATGTAGTGCTTATTGATAAATGAGACCTTGTGCTTTTTCAGTCTTTCTCATGCGTCAGTGTAACGCGCCTCCTGTACTTCGACATTATGTTGCAATCAGCAGGGGAGTAAAACCGACGCTGCAGTACGAAGCCGATACACAGAATTAGATAAACTGCAACTGTCTGTTGGCATGGGCTGTAACACGCTTTTGAATTTTGTCTTCTCTTGTGATTTCTAGGGTACTTTTGTCAGCCTCCCACACCCTCAAATGGTCAGTCGACAAAAGCGCATTCTTTATGTCCACCATTGGTTCAACACAAGGGTCCAGAACTTGAAAATACCTTTTAGCACACTCTAAGCGTTGCCAACGAACTCTCAGGAACGTGTGTTGCCAAAGGGGTGGTACTTTATGACCACCACAAAAAATTTAAAATTACAAATATCCTTAATTATTTTTATTCACAACATAGTTTTAAAGAGGTACTGATGTGTAAGTTAAGCCTTAAGCTGAAAACATTGAATATGACATTGACTGCGAAAAGTCACACCTACTATTGAGACTTACATTTATGGCTTAAGTTTAGCTGAAAAATTTAAAATATTTAAGGAATCTGCAAAAGAATTAACGATAAAAATATTATTTAAATTTTTTCAAATATGAAGTACCTTACTAGATTACAATATTTTCAAAACGTGAGCACAAATACTATCGCCACCCCCTCCTCTTTCACTGACCACAAATTCCTGCATCTTTCCAGTTTGCTGTTCTAACCTCCTCTGCTCGAGGTCTAATGATGTGCTATTGAACTCTGGGTTTCAAAATATCGCACTAGACCTCCAGTACTGAGGAACTTCTTAATGAAAGTTTTTTATCCTTACTGCTGAGCTAACCAGGTGACAAGTCCGGTCAATGGACAGAGAAAGTCTGACCAGTACACTGCAGGTGAGTGTTTTGTGTGGAAAGGCTATGGGACTGGTGTTACTTACGTAAGCTGGACACACGATGCTCCACGTCTGCCCACTATTTAATAAAGTCCCATAACCGTCAGGTCCAAAGTGTTAATTTATTATGTGTTCACATGAACATGGAGCACCAGTCTCTTAGACAAGTTTACTTAGAACTTTTCACTCGAGAGATTGGTGAATTGGGGAATAACATTTCCAATCCTCTGTCTGGGCATTACGGTAGCCCTGGATACAGTAGGAAAAATTGGTATTGGATACGCTTATAAATTCCCAGTCTTTCTGTAGTCAGAACCCTACCATCTTTCATTCGTGAACTTTGCCATTTTTAGATGTGGCCGTACAGTTTTCACATCCCATACACACGGAGATTCCTAGAGAGCTGCCTGGGACTGACTCTGTAACCATCATGGTTTCCCTATACACTCTAGAAAACTTTCTGATTAAGTAATTTGGTGAATTCTAAGACTGTGTCATAAACGTGCCATAGACCATGCGGAATGCTACCAGAATGAACTTTCACTAACAATGTTCCTCTCAGGCCCTACACTGAGGTTTCCGTGTAGGATTTCCAGAAAGTGGGCAGTCCCATTTTCTTCCTTCGACCAGTGTGCACACCTCTCTCATTGTGAGATAGTATTTTCTTAGTGCCTCGCCGTATGTTTTGTCCACGAATGTACCTTTGTAGTTGGAGATCAACCCGACCTTGTACCTGGAGAGCATGCTCAACGTGACCAAGTTTCTGACCAACTACTCCTTCAGCCAGCTGCGGCAGCCCATCAACAAGACCGAGTGGATCATCCACAAGACGACGGACGTCAACGCCGCGTACGACCCCGTCGAGAACTCCATAGGTGAGTGAGGTGCTTCAATTGCCGACAGAACTAAAGGAGTGGTGCCAAAATCTGACGATTCTAGCTCTAAGCCGGAGTTCAGAATTAGATCGCATCTAACTTTTAGTTTACATCTTTCGTTACCTACTGAAGTTGGTGACATGAAGAATGGTAATAAAATGCTTTACGAGCCACACTGATTTATTTTGAATACGTCTGGTGCTTGCAATACAACAGCTTACAGAGCGTCAGGAAAAGCATACTTACTACAATAAGACAAAGTACCGTTCACTGGAACATGTTTCTGGAGCTGACGGTATGCTTCTGATGAGAACAGTGACGTAATTGCGAAAGTTAGTTTTCTGATGATGGGCCTGACACTGAAATGAAACAGTTTAAAAAAGCGGAAGGTAGCGTTATTAACCAACAATTATTAACGACCAAAGAGCTCACGAAATACGGTACGATTAAAATAACATCACTTTATCCAAAGTGTTGACATACATTTAATTTGTTAGAACATTTACAGTATCATACCGACGTAAGGTGTGAGTGTACAAATATTACTACTGCAATATGTAATGTTTCCAAACCAAAGATTTGTAACCATTCCCTCTATAGAAACTCCTTTTGAAACTCTTTTTGTGCCCTGTGCTCTAGTCAGGCAGATTCGTATTATCACAACCAACTTTCATGTACTGCATTGCTGTAGACCACAATATTACTTCCTTTCCCTGCTGAGTCAGCTTTTGTTACTCATTTTCAATGTGAGATAAACGTCAACTTTCATTCTCATTTTTCCTCAATGATTCCCAACAAATCATCTTCACTCCCACATCACTGTTCAACTTACTTTGCTGAATTTTGATGTTTGATGTCTCATGGTGGGCTTCAGCTTTTATGGTTTTTTGTTCTGTGTTCTCCACTTTGGATTCACGAAATTGGTAATGTACAAGGTATGTCATAATTAATGGCGTAATCGCACACAACTGAAAGTAAGTGATACTAGAAGCAGAAAAGTCTGATTAATCATAGGTCTCCAAACGAAACGTTTGCGACATACTTGAGTATACGGCTAGCAGCCACTACTGATGTGATTCTGTGTGAACGCCCTGTGCTGGGCCGTAGTGTGGACCTTATTTACATTATCGAGACGTTGAGTTGTAATCAGAAAGGACACGAAAACACACTTGAATCAGAGCGCCACTCACGACTGGTGTGATACACGAGTTTTGGGCGTAACTTCATCACTACAGTAACGAGGAATACGCAGATATGCACAACTGGTCATTAAAATTGCTACACCAAGTAGAAATGCAGATGATAAACGGGTATTCATTGGACAAATATATTATACTAGAACTGACATGTGATTACATTTTTACGCAATTTGGGTGCATAGACCCTGGGAAATCAGTACCCAGAGCAACCACCTCTGGCCGTAATAACGGCCTTGATACGCCTGGGCATTGAGTCAAATAGAGCTTGGATGGCGCGTACCGTTACAGCTGCTCATGCAGCTTCAACACGATACCACAGTTCATCAAGAGTTGTGACTGGCGTATTGTGACGAACCAGTTGCTCGGCCACCATTGACCAGACGTTTTCAATTGGTGAGCTGGAGAATGTGCTGGCCAGGGCCGCAGTCGAACATTTTCTGTATCCAGAAAGGCCTGTACAGGACCTGCAACATGCGTCCGTGCATTATCCTGCTGAAATGTAGGATTTTGCAGGGATCGAATGAAGGGTAGAATGGTTCAAATGGTTCAAATGGCTCTGAGCACTATGGGACTCAACTGCTGAGGTCATTAGTCCCCTAGAACTTAGAACTAGTTAAACCTAACTAACCTAAGGACATCACAAACATCCATGCCCGAGGCAGGATTCGAACCTGCGACCGTAGTGGTCTTGCGGTTCCAGACTGCAGCGCCTTTAACCGCATGGCCACTTTGGCCGGCTGAATGAAGGGTAGAGCCACGGGTCGTAACACATCTGAAATGTAACGTCCACTGTTCAAAGTGCCGTCAATGCGAACAAGAGGTGACCCAGACGTGTAACCAATGGCACCCCATACCATCACGCCGGGTAATACGCCAGTATGACGATGACGAATACACGCTTCACCGCGATGTCGGCAAACACGGATGCGACCATCATGATGCTGTAAACAGAACCTGGATTCATCCGAAAAATGACGTTTTGCCATTCTTGCACACAGGTTCGTCGTTGAGTACACCATCGCAGGCGCTCCTGTCTGTGATGCAGCGTCAAGGGTAACCGCAGCCGTGGTCTCCGAGCTGACAGTCCATGCTGCTGCAAACGTCGTCGAACTGTTCGTGCAGATGGTTGTACTCTTGCAAACGTCCCCACCTGCTGACTCAGGGATGGAGACGTGGCTGCACGATCCGTTACAGCCATGCGGATAAGATGCCTGTCATCTCGACTGCCAGTGATACGAGGCCGTTGGGATCCAACACGGCGTTCCGTATTACCCTCCTGAACCCACCGATTTCATTTTCTGCTAACAGTCATTGGATCTCGACCAACGCGAGCAGCAATGTCGCTATATGATAAACGGTAATCGCGATAGGTTACAATCCGACATTTATCAAAGTCGGAAACGTGATGGTACGCATTTCTCCTCCTTAAACGAGGCATCACAACAACGTTTCAGCAGGCAACGCCGGTCAACTGCTTGTTGTGTATGAGAAATCGGTTGGAAACTTTCCTGATGTCAGCACGTTGTAGGTGTCGCCACCGGCGCCAACCTTGTGTGAATGCTCTGAAAAGCTAATCATTTGCATATCACAGCATCTTAGTCCTGTCGGTTAAATTTCGCGTCTGTAGCACGTCATCTTCGTGGTGTAGCAATTTTAATGGTCAGCAGTGTACAACTGGCGCATATTAGGGCTAAGGGCAATGCGCGGGAAATAGAAGTTAAGGAAATGGAGGCCGAAGAACAAGCTAGCTTAAGATCTGTAAGATTCACTATAGACGATATATTTTTTTTGCAACAAACACTTGAAAAGAAACATATTCGGAATTAGCCTCTTCAATTAGTATCTGTAGACCTAGTAAACGTTACATTTATGCAGTTTGTCGAAGGTTTTAAAATCATCTAGTATTAATCATCCCGTAATGAAAGCAATTCAAAACGTATATGAAAATTCTACAGTAAGAATAAAATTATAAAACTTTCTCTGACCTGTATTTAATGTTACAAAGGGGTCACATCGGGAATGCAACCTGTCACAGACACTTTATGAAATATGTAGAGAGAAAGCGTTGGAAAATTGGAAGAGGAATCGTAAGAACATGGGATTCACAATAAATGGTAGTAGCATATATACACAACTGTTTGCTGACGACCAGCTAATTTTGGGATAAGATGAGGAAGGTTTTGAATATATCACCACGAAATTAAAAGAAGTGTTTAAAAATAGGACATTCAGGTCAACATGAATCAAACAAACTACATGGTAGTAAAAGGCACAATTCAAGAATTGACACTGGAAGAAGGAAGAGGGCAAGTATTTATACTGGAAAATGCAAACATATAAGAGTAACAATCACGTCAGGTAGTAGACTAGAATAAATGCTGAAAATTTTACTATTATAACATTAAATGGTATTTTATGCGATCAACAGATCAGAAATGGAGTAAAAGAAAAACAACTTCAATAGAATTATTAAAAGCCTTATGACGTATGAATCAGAAGTACGGACAGTTTAAACACAATTACTGAAAAAATTGGTGGCAACTGAAACGAACTTTTGGAGGCAGTCTGCAGGGATATCCAAGTAGAAAATCGTACGAAATGATGTCATCAGCAAGGTAATGGATGCCTTATGGTCCATTACTGTGGAAGGAAAACAACCCATATATTATGGACATACGAAAATAGATGTTAAAAAAAGGAGATTCCCACGACGAATCATCATACTGGAATCACCAGCGAGGCCCATAGATACAAGGAATCCAAACTTTTAAGTAGAAGGAGTACTGAAGAACTGCATCTGATACCCCTTCCTGGCCACATCTTCAACCACACTTCTTCCTCCATTTCATTCGCGTCATTGCAGGTTATCATACCACGTCTGCCACTCAAGCCAGTCCCTCGATCAATCTATTTGTCTCCCGGTCTCCCCCAGCAGATACCAACATGCATGTCTTCATCGCTTGCTGAGCAATAATCAGTTTTCGAATGATTTTCACCTAAAAAGCCTGCGATCTACTTCCATGAGCAACATCTGGGCTTGGGAATTAAGTCTTAGTGATTAATTACCAGTTGCTAGTGTACGAGACTTTGCAGAGACCAGCAGTGTGTGTAATGACGAGAGTATGTGTGGGTTCCACAGTGATTCCAGCGGGTATCCTCCAGGGTGTCTTCTTCAGCGCTGACCGTCCCAAGTACATGAACTACGGCGCCATCGGCATCCTAATTGGCGACAGGATCACAGCCGGCTTCATCGGAGAGGTAACTACTTCCTAAATTCCTTTAATACTAGGTGCTTACAACAAGCGTTGCTTCAATGTTTTGAAACGTAAAATAGTGCAGTTGACAAAACATACAGAACATTGATGGGAGTACAGACTACAGAGTGCACACACTTATGGAACTCACTACACATATCCTACACTAGCACCACGGTCAAATGAACTAACAACACTAAAACAGGAGACGAGAAGAGCGAGACGGCTATATCAACGATCCGTAACAGGTAGAGACAGGCAAGTAAGACTAGAGGCGTATAAGCTCGCAAAGGACCGATACAAACAGAAACAATTTAAGACACGGAGGCAACATTAGGACCGACAAGCAGCGTGACAGTTACAATGAAACATGGGGAGGGAACCATATAAATTCATCACTGAAAAAAATCAAGATCCTATTAGTTCTGGGAACGCTACGACAGGGTGACGACGCGATGACAAAGGGATGTAGACACACAACAGAATTTCTGATGCAGAAGCCCCTAACTGACGACGTCGTAGACACTCACACGCTCAACACAGATTGGTTTCAGAGGTGGGAAATCAACTGATGACGCCATTAACAAGGCACTACAAATTATGTCACCAGAGCACAGTATACAATAGCAGTTATGATCGACATTGCAGGCGCCTTTCATAACCTTTGGTGGCCTGCCACGTTTCAGAGACTAAGACATCTGGAGGTACCCAACACACTCCACCACAGTCTACTAGACTACAGTAATAACAGAGTGGTCGAATGGCAGATGTACAGCCGGAAACTAATCAAACGATTTACCAAAGGCTGGCCACAAGGGTCGATCTGTGGCTCTGGTCCATCACGATAGGGCCCCTCCTCCAATTATGGAGGCAGACTGGCGTGACAGATGGACTTGTCACACACGTAGATGACTTGTTGATCGTTGTATCTGCTAACACCAGGTCCCAGTTAGAAGGAAGATCAAAATGGAACACTGAGAACAATAGCACAGAGCTGCAACATAACAAACTCAAGATAACTGACAGTAAAACAGCGTACACGTTACTGAAAGGATCCCTACAAAGGAACCCAATAGTTAAAATATGGGACGCAAACCTATATCAGGCATTCAGTGCAAGCTATCTTTGGGTTCACATAGATGAAAAGCTAAATCTCCATGAACATATAACTATCACAAGGAAAGCAGAAAAAATACTGCATTAGTGGACAAGGCTAAACTCAGAACATTGCAGACATCCACTGTTAGTCACACGGACATACCACATTGCTTTCTTCGACTAAGTATTCAGTTTTGCTGCCATTACTTGGACCCATAGGCAAAGCCTGTCAACGAACGGGACATCGGCTGGAGCGTCCTACGCAGACTGTTTGATATTTGCGGCACTTCTTAAGCTGGGAATCAACCCGACAGACGTTGCAGTAAGATACAGGGCAGACGAGAAGACATGACCAGGTGAGGATCACTGGAGTACCGATTAACACCTAACGCCAATTTCAAAATTCGTCGCCTGTTACATGGCAAGCTGAGTGGGAAGACCATATTACCTCTCTCCGAATATAAGGGATAGGCTAACATTCAAACATATCAATGGCAGCCGCGGTATGGTACATTATGTAACAGGACGCTGCCCTTATCCCACATACTTAAACCACGTACTTAAACCTTGTGAGACTGTGGCAGACAACAGGTTGGGAAGAAGGTCTCCTGGAAGACGTCGTCTTTTTCCGCGGATGATTGACAAACATTAGACAAATGTGACACACGGATCTCACAGATATAGAACACTGCACACATGTAATGCTCACAGACAAAGACCAATGGACAAAAATTAAGGCACTCACTGACGAAATGTCAAAAGCTACTTAAACTGAATGTATCATAACTAGACAGTACAGAAAAAGAGCCTATGTGTGACAACAGGTTGATATCGACACGGTAAATCAAGACCCTAACAGGGAAACCGATGACAACACTGATCATGATACGGCTGGAAACGAGTCAGACATAGCTTCTGACATCGTGAAAAAGATAATATAATATAAATAATTGACAGTACTTAAACCTATAAGCACAAATCTGTCATAACAAGGTCTACCACCTATATTAACGTCGATAAGTACTGTAAATGTTTTAGGTGTTAGATAGATTTCACAGTAAATGGCATTAGTGATTACTTATTGTGATGTGAACGGCGGTCAGCGGCTTGAATTAAATTCCAAGGCACTCACTGCCACAAACATTAGGTGAAGGACGGTTCTCTTTCTATTATCTTTCCTATCTTTCTATTTTTCTTTTCTATACTAACACAATCTATTATATTTCATTTTCTAAACACTGTTAATTAGAAAATTTATCTCCATTGCTGCAGACAAAAGACTACAAGAAAAATAAAATACAAAGATTTAACAAAGAAAAGTAATGAGAGAAAATAAGCAAAAAATAAGTGAAATAAATGAAAAACAAAGAAAGAGAATAAGAACAAAAACTTTGAAACCGCCTCCACGGGGCGGTACACAGGCAGCGGTGTGGCGGGAGGTTGTGGAGCCGGCGGACAAGAGGCAAATAAACACCCGTCCTAAGAATTGGATGGTGGGTCAAAAATAATAACAGCGAGTGAAAAAAAAAGTTCAGAAACCGTAGAAATATCGTAAACCGTGACTACATTATCAGTTGGAATCATTCACCACATACAAATACCTAGTTGCGACAGTTTCTGAAAATGTGACAACGAATGGTCATATACGCTCAGTTGTAGGTAAAGAAGGTGATAGACTTCTGTTCATTAACAGAATAATAGAGAAATGAAATAAGTCTACAGATTATTTACAAAACATTTCTGTGACCCATCCTAGAATATCACTCAAATGTGTAAGGACTCATTCCAGATAGGACTAACAGGGGATATTGGTAGCATACAAAGAAGGGCAGCACAGGCGATCACAGGTTTGTGTGACCCACAGAGATCCCGTAACATCTGAAGAGACTGACGATACTTGCAAAGTTTCGAGAAGCAGCATTACGCCATAAACCTAGGAATGTAATGGAACTCCTTATGTATCACTCTCGTAGAGATTGTAGAGACGAGGTTAAAACAATGCAGTGCGCGTATAAGCGTTTAAGCAGTCATTCTTGCCGCACTCCATATGCTAATGGAGGAAGAAGAAAGGCAGATACATGGTAGAATGCAAAGTACCATCTACCAAGCATTTTGCAATGAGCTGCACGATGTAGACGTAGATGTGTCTGGAATCATCAGATGCTTCTCAAATATAAAAGAAGCAAATAATATAATAAAAACGACTGCTGTACCATAATATTTACACTGTATATTGTACGTTGTGATATTAAATTCTATCGCATTACCACAAGATAGTTCTGCAATATGGCCACCATCGAAATTCAACGACTTGCTGTCATGGAATTAATTTCTTAAGCATCAAAATATTTACCTGAAATTCGTCAGATAAGGAGACATTAGGATCTGGCCGTCTTGGATTTCTTTTTACTACTCGAACCCCTCAAAGTTCAGACAAGAATGGTCAACCAACGTCTTCATCAGAAATTTCGACATGACGGACGATATTTTTCTGAGTACTGTGACAGGTTATAAAAACTGGTTCCATCAGCATAATAAAGATGGATTCACCATTTTCGGTATCTTTTTAGATTTTAATCTTTTATGTAGCAACGCTGACTCAGATTTCCTCCAGTTTATGTTAATAAGGTTCACTACTTTTTGAGAAAACTGGTATATTTCGCTCTGTAGCTTTTATGATGTTCTGCTTTATCGCTAAATATACTTCAGATACTCCTCCCATATTTTTTCCTGATATAAATCTGTACTTCAGTATATTCCGTTTGTTAATGAGTTGCTTCCAGGTAACGCTGAGCATGAGTTGACAATTATTTTTAAATTGAAAGTATTCTTATACAAAGTGTTTTGAACACTAAATTCAATGACAGGTGTTCAGCTTATGACGTTACTTTCATATATACTATTCAACATGTGCAAGATTCGTGAAAAAACGTAAATCCTTTTGCAATCAGAAAGCATTTAGACTACATTTTCTGTTAGGTGATTAACGACATTTTTACATATGTTATCAGTTTTCCAAAATATTGAGTAAATGTTGATTGAAGAAGAGAATAATATTAGGAAATGGTACGGAGAACAGTTCTGGGCGGTATTGGCGCACTAATCATAGGACATCGGGAAACATACAAAACGAGGTAAACCAATTATTCAAAAGTGTTTTGGAGCTAACTAACATGAACTGGAAGAGTGCTGAGTTGGCTTTGCAACATAAATGGCTACAGTATAATATCATTCCAGAAATGAACGCAAAATTAGTTAATAACATGACTGAGGAAGTTCAAAGCAAGTTTGACTTGGCAAAGCTTAATAGAAGTGGGAAGATAGAAATAGCTGCTAACGTTAACAAGGTATTACTCATATAGCAATTATCACCAAGGCAGACAAAGGCGATTGAATCATACTCATGTACGATGAAGACTACATCCATAACACACGGGTTCAAATCAAATGGCTCTGAGCACTATGGGACTCAACTGCTGTAGTCATAAGTCCCCTATAACTTAGAACTACTTAAACCTAACTAACCTAAGGACAGCACAGAACACCCAGCCATCACGAGGCAGAGAAAATCCCTGACCCCGCCGGGAATCGAACCCGGGAACCCGGGCGTGGGAAGCGAGAACGCTACCGCACGACCACGAGATGCGGGCCAACACACGGGTATTTTTCAGATATGCCTAGTTCATAACAATAATTTCTAACAGAATATATGTATATATACGAGCAAACGTTCTAAAGAAGTAGGGCATCTGGGTTCGAGTCCCGGTCTGGCACAAATTTTCAACTTCACCACTGAGTTATTTCAATGGCTGAAGTCCTAATTTATTGTAACATACTTTTTTTGCAGCTTATGCAGCACCAGTGACGTCCGTTCTGGCGACCATGCTCTACAGAACAGACAACACATGTCCGACGGAACAGACAGCACATATCAATAGCAGAAATGTTTATAAATACTTGGAGAACGAATTTTTTAGCGTAAATCACGACAAAAAACAGGAAACCGCACGTGTATTATGAAATATACGTCAATGACATTATTCTATTATACAGGTTTATTGTGATTGAAATGACATTATTCTGTTATACCGATTTATTGTGAGTAAAATACAAAAAAATGCTAGGATATAGGCGCCTTACAGCTTTAGACTGACTTGACTGTCGAGATTGAAAGAGAGAAAAGCGTAACCCTGCTGGACCCTGTGATTACTAACAACGACCAGAGACACAAAACAGCTACACACAGGACACCATTCAATACTGAGGTGATCACAAATGCTGAATCATATGATCCCTGAAGAAGGAGTTTCTGGTCTACGATATAAAGAATTTTAAAGTTACCCTTTAATGAGGACTAGATTGAGAAAGAAATTCAAGTGATCATGCTGACAGATCGAGCAAACGGGTACGGAAACAGTTACATCATCAATATGTAGAAGGAAATTAAATACAGAAAAAGTAATCGACCAGTGATGCATCAGAATAATAAGAGAATTGGGTCGTTAACGTTTAGTGGCGTGCATTCCGAAAACAGTGACACCGCTTCAGGATAGCTACTGTTAGTATTGGCTTTCAGACTGTGGGTACTTTTCGAAACTGGTTACACCACGGAACTGCAAAAGACATGCGACAACTGACGTGACTCAAGAGTGTATTACGTGAACTGGAATGATTATCAATAGCTTTACATAAGACAAACTAGAAGGAAGTGAGTGACAAGGTTTAGGACGCTGTCCCCGGGTGGGAGTGGTGGTGCACTGACGACACATTTAAAAATGCAGTCTCAAAGTAGGTCGGGAGTGAAAGCATGGAAGTGTTGCACAGAGCCTAGAAGAAACATGACTGAACATACAGAAGATCCATGAAATATTTACCCAATTTACCCACATAAATCGAGCCGCATAAACAATTTTGAAAGAACAGAGTGAATTAACACGAAAATGGTTTCGAGAATTGCTGTTGTGGCTTGTGCTGACTGTGGTGCTCTGCTGTTGCTGGCTGCATGACAACCTGTGACGTAATTCGTCAGTGAATCATTGTGCATCGGGTTTGTTCCAAGAGAGCTGAAAAGTACAAAAAGCAGCAGCGTCTGGCCCAGTGCGTACTGCCACAGACGCCCCTTTGAGTTTTTCTGCTCGGTCAGCTTCCTCGGTGCTGCAGCCTCCTAAAACTCACTCACTCACTCACTCACTCACCTCACCTGGCCTGTCATCGCTGTCCACCTACTAATGCATACGCCACCTCTGAGCTAATTGATGGGCCTGGGAATAAGTTGGACGACCGGAAAATAAGTACCTGACGTACCTTGTAAAAAACGTACTACACTGTTGAGGAACAGTGCCCTCAAATAAAGCTTGTCTACATAAATATCAATTCCAGATCAATGATAAATATGCATCACATCAGAATATACAGAGCCTTCACAGAAGTCATCAGTTCAAAGTATGTGTCTTCCCAACATAACTCTGATGAACTAGCGAATCCATGGGATATCATTGAAAATATGCTGCCACTTGGGACTTAATACTATTAGCACCAGCATAGTTCTAATACTGCAGAGAACATCGATCCTCCAATGTTCCCCACTACTGTTAAATTTCCACACTCAGTCGTGGCCAGGAGACCATCTGCAATTATCTGCCGCAATACTGAGTGTATACGCAGTAAGGTACATAGTGTAGACCTACTTACCAGTATGAATTCGAGACTTGATGCAGTACCACGACATAAGCTTTGCTCTGAACTAACTACATGTGAATCCATAGTAACAACCATACTTCATTTAACTTTTTAGCACCAATTATAATCAATTGTGAGTGAGTGTACATACTTGTACATTGCAAAGATCCGATGAACTGACCGCAAAGATAATTGCGCCGCTGAGGTTGAGCTGCCACCGTGTTCTGTCCCAGTGTACACCCGTCGTGATCTGCCTCGAACATGGGGACGCTATCCCCATTAGTAACATTTTCTCTGACTGTGATGTCAGACACTTCACTTTTCTGAATATTCATAACTTAGAGTCACACCAGTAGCACACACATAAGCGCACTCGAATGCCCCGTTGTAGAAATTTTGTGACTGATCTGTGTTCCATAATACAGATACTTTTCCAAAAGCACTACGTCTTTCCTCCTTCGCTGTCAGGTCCAGCCCTCTGTTACCAACGGGTTTCTTTCCACTCAAACTGCGTCTCGCTTTCTAATTTCGACAGAAGTATATCTAAACCGTGTGTCTAGAACGTTCGAAACACATCTTTATTTGCTTAGTACGTGCAATGCTGGCCACCTAGAATACAACACCTCGAAGGAATCATCCAAGACAAGTGAAATTCGCGGCATGCGATTGCGGCGACAGGAGATGCACGTAATTAGCATTTAAGCGCACGCGCACATCACGGGCGCCAGTAGCACCACCTGCAAGCGCTATATAAAGGGGCAACTGACTGAAATGCGAACGTACCGGAATTGTTCTTTCGTGCTGTTGGTTTGCTTGAGCAGCTTCATTATTTCTCGTAGAAGACAGCAGGCGCCTTTCGAGCACGTTTCGGAAAATGGAAATTTTTGTTAAGGTTCTATGTGACCAAACTGCTGAGGTCATCGGTCCCTAGGCTTACACACTAATTAAACTAACTTAAAGTAACACACGCTAAGGACAACACATACATCCATACCCGAGGGAGGACTCGAATCGCCAACGGGGGAGCTGCGCGAACAGTGGCAAGGCGCCCTAGACCGCACGGCTACCCCGCGCGGCGCACGTTTCGAGTTAGACTGAGGGAGAAAAGTTGGCTACAGGAATTGCGGATTACCCTTCAGAGAAATCGATGATCTTGTCGGACGGGATCAAGCAGCTGCGTACATTGCAAACATCCGATGAACTGACCGCAAAGCGGATCCGTAACCGCTGGATGCAGGAGGGAACGACGGACCGAAGGGACCGACTGCACCCACGTCGTTGCCCCACTACACGGCTACACGGGGTAACAGGCATATTGTGCGTATGGCAGTGATGGGTCCCTCTGCCACATCACGGACCATATCACAACAAACTCGGTCTTGTGCAGAAAACAGTGGCCACGAGTATCATTCGAGGTCGTTTGTAGCAGAGTGGACTGTTCGCGAGGTCCGTTGCTGCGGTTGCCACCAAGTCAAAGCCACAGGCTTCTGAACCGGCAATGGTGCGATGAACGACGGACGTGGACAACCGAATGGAACGACATTGTTTTTACCGATGAATCCCGATTCTCCTTGCACCACCAAGATGCTCGGATTAGAGTCTGGAGACACAATGGTGAGAGACTGTTGAACTGTTGCCTTATGGATCGTCATACTGTCCCTGCACGCAGTGTTATGGTTTGGGGTGCTATTGGATTCCATTCCTGCAACCTCCGCCCCGAGTACGGATTGCTAGTACACAAGATCAGCCAGCGTTACGTCTCTGAAGTGCTGGAGCCTGTTGTCCTCCCATACCTTCGCTGCTTGACGACATAAGCACACTCGAATGCCCCGTTCTAGAAATTTTTTGAGTGATCAGTGTTCCATAATACAGATACTTTTCCAGTGCTACCCAATAGGTGACGAAGAAGTCTTGAACATTGCGCGCCATATGTGGTCATGCAGCCGTGGAGCGTAGCAGCAGTTATAGCTAGCGATGTTGGCAACACTCAATGCTGATTTCATCATTCTCCTCACTCCACATGGAGCTGTATTTTCAGTCATGTGTTCTTTGTACAACCTATTGTCTCCAAAATCAAGTTGGTCATGATATCTTCAGTCCTTCTTTGTGTTTCATTTTGGATGGCTAGCAGCTTATTTACTATAGAGTGGCAGATTCTCTAGAAATTCTAACCGTCTGTGTATGAGTCTTGAAGTCCATTATCTTTCTGAGCCAGAGCTCTTTCCCTGATGTCGGATATAATGAGGTGACAAGAGTCAAGGAATACCTCCTAATATTGTGTTGGATATTCCGCCTGGTATAGTGCAGCAATTCGACGTGGCATGGTCTCAACAAGTGTTAGAAGTCCCCTGCAAGAATATTGAACCATGCTGGCTCTACAGATGTCCATAATCGCGAAGGTGTTGCCAGTGCAGGATTTGGTGCACAAACTGACCCCTTGATTTTGTCCCATAAATGTTTGATGGGATTCGGGCTGGGCAATCTGGGTGGCATATAATTGGCTCGAATTGTGCAGAACGTTCTTCAGATCAATCATGAACTATTGTGGCCTGGTGACATGACAAGTCCATGAATGGATGCAAATGGTCTTCAAGTAGCGGAACATGAACGTCTCCAGTCTACGATCGCTTCAGTGGACTAGAGGACCCAGTACATTTCATGTAAACACATTCTACGCTATTATGGAGCCACAACCAGCTAGCACAGTGCCTTGTTAATAACTTGCCCCCAGGTCACAAGTCGTCGTGATTCTAACCGATGTGTTCACAAGGCCAGGAGAGGCGCTGCAGCCAATATCATACTGTTAGGAAAGGGACTCGCGTCAGTCGTCTGCTGACATAGCCCAGTGAACTGAAATTTCGCCCTACTGTCCTAACGGATACATTCGTCGTACGTCCCACAGTCTGTGGTTATTTCACGTAATGTTGCGTGTCTATTTAGCACTGGAAACACTGCACAAACGTCGCTGCCCTCAGTCGCTAAAAGAAGGTCATCGGTCATTGTGTTAACTGTGTTGAGAAGTAGTGGCTGAAATTTGATATTCTCGGCACATCCTTGACGCTTTGGATCTCTGAAGACTGAATTCCCTAACGATTTCCGAAATGAAATGTTCCATGCGCCTAGCTCCACAACTATTTTGAATTCAAAGTTTGTGAACTCTCGTCGTGCGGCCTTAATGACGTCAGAAATCTTTTCTTGTGAATTACCTGAGTACAATTGACAGATCCACCAATGCGCTGCCCTTTCATACCTTGTGACCGTGATACACTGCAATCTGTATATGTGGATATCGCTATCCCATGACATGTGTCTCCTCAGTGTATTTTGACCTACAGGGTGAAAAGTATTTAAACCGACAAACTCTGGGAGGTTGTAGGTGACATCAAAACAAATATTTTCCTCTAATGTCATTTTTTCCTATGAGGAGTATTTAAACCAGTAGAGGAACTTTGCTCTGGGTGGACAATCAACTGGTTCCAGGTTGAGGACACACTGTAAGTGAAATGGACGTAACAACTGCTCTCGAAGGACTGTTCTTACATTCGTCTGATTCGTCCCCATGTTACGTGCAATTGCACGAGTGCTGATTGAAAGATCGCGCTCCACATGCTGCAAGACAGCTTCCTCAAATTGCAGCGTTCTTACCGTGCGACGGAGTCCCTGTCCAGGTAATCTGCTAAATGACCCGGTCTCAAGCAGACGTTGGTACACAGCAGCAAAGATCGTATTATCCGGGATACGTATTGTTGTTCATAAACCCGCTGTGCAGCTCGTCCGTTGTGGTGCGCTATGCAGTACGCACCAACCATATCAGTCTACTCACTCCAGGTGTATCGCTCCATTAGTAAACAGAGACAATGCACTACTACATTTGTGGACAGCAGTTGCCTACAACTGAAGATAGTAATACGGCCTCTAACAACTGAAGAGCGTAATACGCCCTCCACCGGTTTAAATAATCCTCAAAAGTGGTTCAAATGGCTCTGAGCACTATGGGACTCAACTGCTGTGGTCATCAGTCCCCTAGAACTTAGAACTACTTAAACCTAACTAACCTAAGGACATCACACACATCCATGCCCGAGGCAGGATTCGAACCTGCGACCGTAGCAGCAGCGCGGCTCCGGACTGGAGCGCCTAGGACCGCACAGCGACCGCGGCCGGCAAAAATAATCCTCACAGGAAGAAATGACAATAGGGAAAAATATTTGTTTTGATGTCCCCTGCAACCTCCCAGAGTATGTCGGTTTAAATACTTTTCACCCTTTATAAGCACTGTCATCTGATTTACTTACTACCTCAAAGTGACTTCGGTAAATCACCCAGAATTTCTTTATTTCACCATCTACTGACTTGCATATTTAGTTGTTCTTTACCAAACCTAAGTCTCCAGCTTCAGTAGAGAGAGACTTTACCTTCCCATCACGTCTCCTTTTCTCTTTCTTGCTTCATTTTTCCTCCTTTTCTTAGCTAATGTCTGCTTTCTCCACAAAGACATTACTTGGATTCTCTTTTAAAATAAGTTCAGATGGCGCAAATCCTGTAGCTTTGTGCCACAGGTTATTAACGGGTTTCTCAAAGACAGGAACATAGCTGGCCAGGACTGAATGCTTTTTATGATGGTATGTTCTGCATAATTGATTTAATTCCCTCATTATTGCTTAAAACACGTTCCCATGTGCAAATTATGCCAAAATTAAGATATGTCTTACTAATTTCTTTCCTATCTATCCTTAAACATTTTCCAGACGAACTGTATTCCCTAGTCAGACAACAATGCATTCATTTCGTAACTTGTTTACCAGTTCCTTGTTTATAACACATTACCTTACCTACTTTGAAAATGCATCTATAATAACTAAAACGAGGACCACCCCACACGATACCGGTACGTGAACGAACACATCGACTGCTAATAGTTCATTAGGCCCAGGAGACATTACACTGTGACTTAGACCTTGTGTAGGCATGATTCATGATTTACCTCACTGGCACTGGTCACACGTCTCTAACGACCCTTCACCCACATCGGTAAGTTATTAAAAATAACAAGTTCTAGTAGTTTAACTATACACATTTTAGCCCTGTAATGTATAATTTCCATGACTCTCATGTACATAATCAATCATTTGGCCCCTATACTCATCAGGAAACACAAGCACAGACCTTCGACACATCCTCTCAGATCCACCTAAATAATATCCAACTGTGCAGCTCACAGTATGTTTTAACCTTTGGATGGTTCTAATAACTCTTCGCCATCCTCAAATTATCATTGGCATTCTGTTCCCTTATGATATACGTGGAAATTTTTCTCATGAACACCTTCTTTATTCCTTATAAATAAAAAAGCTGAAGTAAACTCCTAACTAACAGGCCATGAAGGACCAACGGCACCGACCGACCGCCGTGTCATCCTCAGCCCGTAGACGTCACTAGATGCGGATATGGAGGTGCATGTGGTCAGCACACCGCTCTCGCAGCCATACCTATGTCAGTTTCCAAACCGGATCTCCCTATAAATAAAACATGTGTAATTCCTTGTCTGTTCCCCTACTATGATTATAAGCCTCTTCAATACCTTTGGCAAGGAATCAGCCACTACATTCTCCTCCACCTTTATGTATATAATGCTGATGCCAAATTGTTGTCAGTCAGCTATGTCTCAATCCACAACATTCCAAGAACCCCAATGTCTTCCGATCAGTATATATTGAGGGCTTACAGCCCAACAAGTATAACTAAAATTTTTAGAATTCCCACACAACAGCCAGCGCTTCCAACTAACTAATGTAATAGTTGATGGCGACTGATAGCGATTAACTGGCAAAGGCCGCAGTTCCATGTGTTAAACCACACCTCCACAATCAGTACCTACTTGGAAGAGCTCTAAACCCACACTGTAACCACATGTATGAGTGACCACACAAAAAGAAAGTTTAAAGTCTGTATGATATATTTATTTATTTATTTATATACACGTCAAGTGCCGTAGGACCAAATTGAGGAGAAAATCTCCTAGGTCAGGTAACGTGTCAGTACATGAAATTACAAGATAAAAGTAATAAAAGATAAAAAATAAAATATTTATTAACGCGAAAAAAGTCAATCCATAAGTTTAAGTAAACGCAATCAATAATACAACAAGAATCAGCTTTTTTTTTTCAGGAACTCCTCGTCAGAATAGGAGTGACCCATGAGGAAACTCTTCAATATAGATTTGAAAGCCCGTGGATTACTGCCAAGATTTTTGAATTCGAGTGGTAGCTTATTGAAAATGGATGCAGCAGTATACAGTATACTATACACATTTTTGCACAAAAGTTAAGGAAGTCTGATCCAAATGCAGGTTTGATTTCTGCCGAGTATTAACTTAGTAAAAGCTGCCTATTCTTGGGAATGAGCTACTATTGTTAACAAGAAATGACACAAAGGAATATATGAGAGGCCAATGTCAAAATGCCCAGACTTCTAAACTGGGATCAACAAGAGGTTTGTGAACTTACACCACTTATTGCCAGAACCGCACGTTTCTGAGCCAAAAATGTACTTTTAGAATGAAAATAATACCACGCGACATAAGCAAATGAAAAAAGTCAGAGTTGACTAACTTTCGTGTCGAACAATCACTTACTTCAGATACCATTCGAATAGTAAAAATGGCAGTGTTACGTATTTGAACATGATCTTGAACGTGGGCTTTCCACGACAGCTTACTATCTATCTGAACTGCTAGGAATTTCAACTGTTCTGTTTCACTAATCATATGCCCATTCTGTGAAATTAAAACGTCAGGTTCTGTTGAGTTGTGTGTTTGAAACTGTAAAAAGCGAGTCTTACTGTGATTTAGTGATAGTTTATTTTCTACAAGCCATGAACTTAGGTTATGAACTGCACTATTTGAAACCGAGCCAATGTTACACACAAGATCCTTTACTACCAAGCTAGTGTCATCAGAAGACAGATATATTTTAGAGTAACCCGTAATACTAGAGAGCATATCATTTATATAAATAAGGAACAGGAGTGGCCCGAACACTGATCCCTGGGGCATCCCCTACATGACTGCACCCTACTCAGAACCCACATCACAACCATTCTCAACATTGTAAATAATGACCATTAGCTGTCTGTTGCTGAAGAAAGAGGTGAACCAATTGTGAGTTACTCCCCGTTTTCCATAATGGTCCAACTTATGGAGCAATGTTTTGTGATCAACAGAATCAAACACCTTACTTAAATCAAAAAATATGGGTAGCATTAGAAACCTTTTGTTTAACTCATCCATTATTTCATAGATAAAAGAGAATATGGTATATTCCGTTGTTGAACGACCTCTAAAGCCGACCTGTACTTTTGACAGCAAATTGTGTGACATAAAATTATCCATTTTCCTTACATACACAGCCTTTTCAATAACCTTAGCAAACACTGATGGCATAGAAACAGGTCTAAAATTGTCTACATTATCCCTTTCTCCCTTTTTATAACGCGGCTTTACTACTGAGTACTTTAATCGTTCAGGAAACTGAGCATTCCTAAAGGAAAAATTACAAATATGGCTAAATACAGGGCTAACATGTGCATCACAGTACTTTATTATTCTGCTAGGCACTCCATCATAACCATGAGAGTCCTTAGTCGTCAAAGACTTAATTATTGACTCAATATCCCCCTTGTCTGTATCACAGAGGAGTATTTCAGACATCAATCTCGGAAAGGCATTTGCCAAGAAAGTTGTATGATTCCCTGTGGAAAGTTAATTTTTATTTAATTCAGCAGCAATGCTCAGAAAATGATTGTTAAATACTGTACATATACCCGATTTATCAGTAACAGAAATATTTTTACTACGAAGTTACTTGATATCGTCGATCTTGTGCTGCTGACCAGACACTTCCTTCACAACTGACCATATGGTTTTAACTTTATCCTGTGAAGTAGCTATTCTATTTGCATACCACATACTCTTTGACTTACTAATAACATTTTTAAGCACCTTAGAATACTGGTTGTAATGTTTGTAATGGGCTACTGTAGTGTGATTGTGGCTACTTCTAACATTTTGATATAATTCCCACTTTGTTCTACATGATATTCTTATCCCTCTAGTCAGGCACACAGTTAAACATCCTGCCACTCTTGTTCCTTGACAAAGTTTAAAAAAAACTCGCTTTGCTGTTGGATCAAATTTGCTACATAGTTTGTAATTACATGCGACATTTGTTTGAGTACAAAAGCCTTTTAGTGTTAAAATTTGTGCATCATGGTCTGAAAGGTCTTTCACCCTTTTACTAACAGAATGCCCATCTAGTAATGAAGAATGATTAAAAATATTGTATACCGCTGTGCTACTGTTACACTGCACCCTAGTTGGAAAAAACACAGTCTGCATCTGATCATACGAATTTAGGAGATCTACCAACATTCTTTTTCTTGCACCATCATGCAAAGAATTTACAGTGAAGTCACCACATATAACTAATTTCTGGTGCTTACTACAAAGTGAATCAAGAACCATCTGTAGCTTGAGCAGAAATGCTCTGAAGTCAGAGTAAGGGGACCTATAAACAACAACAATTAGAAGTTTAGTTTCACTAAATTTAATTGCCCCTACACAACATTCAAATATCTGTTCAGTGCAGTGCCATGATAAGTCTACGGACTCAAATAGCATACTGTTTTTATATACATAGCCACTCCTCCACCCCACAAGAAACTCCTTGAAAATCAGGCAGCTAATATATATCCTGGTAAAGGAATCCTCTGAATTGTCAAATTATTTAAGTAGTGCTCTGACATACAAATGATTTCAGAGTCAACGTCTATAAGCAGTTCACTAACTTTATCTCTAATACCTCTAATATTTTCATAAAATGTGCCAATTCCTTCACTACTCAGTATCCTATTTCTCACGTTATTGAATGCATCCTTGGAATCCCTTGTGCAGACCCACGGTTCATTCATTTTCAACAGCTGCGTTAAAGAGACAACATTGATTCCTAGATCTGGGAAAATTTGTCGATAGACCCCAAATAATCCTACCATTTCTTTCTCACTTATTACTTGACTCAAAAATCTTATTTACTTCTTCAGAGTTTCTTATTTTGTTAAGTTTACTTTCATTACGCCCTAATCTATTGCCTGCTGTACCTCTTCTATTGAATCACAATGTTCTTGCCCATATCAGCTGGTCAGAAGGATATCTTCTACGTGGACCGTAATCTTATAGGAAAACGCTCCTCCTAATACATGGTCCATGGCTCTGGTGAACAGAGAAACAGAAATATTGAAGCCAAAGAGGACTACACAAACTAATACCCCTGTACCTCATATAAAAATGCTGTGTGTTTTCTAGTGTGCCTATCCGGAGGAATATTGTGATGTGCATAAGTTACATGTAGTGAGAATAAGAACTTAACTCCACTCAACCTTTTCAATAGTTCTTCCTTATTTCCTGGCATATCACTCTATTTCACTATAATTTCATCCTATTTTCGAGAGTTAGTGACAAGCCTCACACTTTTATTTTTCTTTGCAGCTACAAGCAGTTTTTTTATCATTATTGCTTTGACTCCATTCAGTGGCTCCCAATCCTAGAATCTTTTGTTTCTAACTCCTTACTGTCATCTGATTAGTCACCAGTACTGGATGTAGCAAAACCTTTTACGTTTAACCAGAATATTTTCCACAGGCACACTTTTACTGACATATGAAACCAGACTCCAAAATACTGACAGGCTGCTCTATATTTCTCTTAACTTCTTTTAGCCATTCAGTATCCGCTGAGGTGGCAGAACTCATGGGATAGCGACATGTACATATGAAGATGGCGGTAGTATTACGAATACAAGGTATAAAAAGGCAGTTCATTGGTGGGGCTGTCATTTGCACTTACGTCATTCATGTGAAAAGTTATTCGACGTCATTATATACACTCATTTCATATCTCACCAGTCCACCTAACTTTCAACATCGTTCTGCGGCATCACATTTAAAACGTTTCGATTGACTTCTTTTCCCGTTTTTCCACAGTACATTATTTCCTTTCATACACTTCTGTGCTCCAAATGTATATTCTTAAAACTTTCTTCCTTAAATTAAGGTTTATGTGGTCCGGAACGCCATCTTTGCGTGCCTAGTTTGCTGCCTATGTCCTCATTGCTTCGTCTGGCGTGCCTTAATTTGCTTCCAAGGTAGCAGAGTTCCTTAATTTCGTCTGCTTTCTGGGCCCTAATTTTGATGTTTATTTCTGATCTCATTTCAGTTACTCCTCATCACTCTCGTCCTTCTAAAGTACACTCTCAATTTCAGTTCTGTGCTAAGTGAGTGTTGCTTCCATGCAGTATGCCGTATAATTCTCCCTTGCTTCCACTGAGTCTGGCAGTGTCGCCAGTGAACCTGATAGCTGATACTCTTTCGCCATCAATTTTAATTCTACTCCTAGAGCTATGACGTGTCCGTCATTGTTCTTCGATTTAGGTTGAACAGAAAAGGAGAACTACTTCATGTCTTTCTTCAACCCGTTTTAATCTGAGTACTTGGTTCTTGGTCATCCATTCACTCTTTTTCGGTTTAGCTTACTCTTAATTTCATCAGACTTTTGAACTTCTTGCATTATTTTACATTGTCGGGCAGTTTTTCTAGGTCTAACAATCATATGACGTGGTCGTCATTTCTCTTAAGTTATGCTTCAATTAAAAAGTGCGACGTCGGAAATACTCTTCTGCTGCCCTTACCTTCATTTGCCTTCACTTACGCAAATAATCATTAAAATTGCAGGGTGCTCTCACAGATAGGAGTGCCCCACTGTTAAATCTCTCCATAAAAAGGATGACTTCACAGGTGTCAATAAATACCACCAATTGTCACTCTCAACATCTCCTTCTCAAATTTTTGAGAAGGTATATATTTCAAGGTTTTCATTCACATGTGTAACACTGGGGTACTTTGCTAGTCACACTCTGGATTTCGGAACTGCCATTATAGTGAGTAAGCTGTTGATAAATTTTCTGAGCACATAAAGAAATATTTAAATGATGAAATATTAGCAACTAGGAACCCCTATTACTTATCAAACGCTTCCAAATGTCATGACAATCTATTAAAGAAGTTAAGTGTTTAAGGAACATATTGTTCAGCGAATGCCTAGTTTAGATCTTATTTTAAAAAACTGTATGCAAAGAGTCACTCCACGCTGACCGAATAATATAAGGAGTGACCTCTCCATCGACCACCACCTTAACGTTGGTGGGGAGGTTTGCGTTTCTGAGTGATCCACTGAGCTAAGCTGGCGGGAGCTACTCTCCCGGTTGGGTCACCAATGCCAGACGGATTAGTTCGTGAGATTCCAGGCAACGCGTATTCCCCAAGGGACTCCCGTCTTGGGTATATGTGGGCGGTAACCACATGGGCCGTTAGCTAAGGCTGGCACTACTTCCACTTACTTGTGTAAGGCTTCTTCTGTTTCCTTTCCTATGGGCCTCCCTTGGCCAACTCTTGGTTCTTCCGACCCGAGCAGTATTAGGTTTCGAGATCCAAGGGTGTCTTTCACTTTTCCCTCTACTATCCTGCCCTCGACCCAACGGCGAAGCGAGCGGGACAAGAATCTTTTATCTCCCAGGCTCTCAACGATCGTGGAGACGGAAGAGGTCATCCCAGATGGACTGGCTGAAAAGGCACCGCTCAGCCGTCATTGAGCTCGCGGCAGTCCGTTGCAGTTCTGGTACCGGAAGTCACATGTCTCATACATATGTGCCGTGATGAACTGTCACAGAATCATAGAGTGTGGGTTACTTCCTCCTTCAAAAAAAAAAAAAAAAAAAAAAAAAAAAAAAAAAAAAAACACAAATGGCAATTTCTCTAGACATTTTCTTTAAAGCCCAATGGCGATTGGGTAAGGACGGTGGTAGCAGGCTTTGAGTGAGGCTGAAAGCTACTAGTCTGGACCTGCACATTGGCGGCAGGTGTGTGATTGTCGCCTCCCTGAGAACCCGTGCGACTACTCGGGGATCCGGTCCTGCATCTGAGACTGGGGAGGCCTATTTAGGACGACCGCTGCCCACTCTGAATGGGGAAGGCCCTAGAAAATGTGGGCTGAACATCGGAACTCACACTTGAACCGGACTGGAAATCTGCACCCAGAAGATCACTCCTTATATTGCAGACGGAAACCAAAGAAGAATGAAATGATAATGACAATAGGAACATGGAATGTCAAGACCCTCCTGGACGTGAACAGTGACAGGCAAGAAAGTAGAACCGCTCTTATCAGCCATGAATTTGCTAGGCTAGATATAGATTTAGCTGCCTTGAGTGAGACTAGACTAACAGGTGAAGGACACATCAGTGAGGGAAGTTCAGGGTACACCATCTTCTGGAAAGGGAAGGATCAGGAGAGCCACGCAGCCATGGTGTAGGACTTGCTGTAAAAACAAAAATAGTGAATGCACATCGACCTACACCTGTTTCAATTAAAGAAAGGCTCATGACTCTGAGAATACCACTTGGTTCAGACAGCTTCATCACCTTCGTCTTTGCATATGCTCCTACTTTAGATAGCGATGAAGATTCAAAGAATCAGTTCCAACACCAGTCGAACGTTACTCTCGTTACGATACCTGGTAAAGATAAATTAATCCTACTGGGGGACTTCAACATCAGACTGGGAAAGGACAATCGTTTTTGGAGAGACGTGACGGGTAAACAAGGGGTCGGAAACTGCAATGCAAATGGGCTATTACTTCTTGGTCTATGTGCTGAGCACGAGCTCTTCATCAGCAATACGCAATTCCGCTCGCCTAACCGCTATAAGACCACATGGATGCACCTACGTTCCAAACATTGGCATCTTGAGGACTATGTCATCCCTCGATAGCGTGACAAGAAGGGCAGTCTCATCACAAAAACAGCTCGAAATATCGATGATTGCTGGACTGATCATAAACTCTAAGTTATCCATCTGAGGCTACCAAAGTACCGCAAGCTACGATCCCACTTCTAAAACCCACAGCGCAGAAAATTCAGCATCAACAAGCTGCAGAACAAAGACATTCGCTCACACTTCCAAGACGGGCTGTCAGAACAACTCCATAAATCTACAGCAATCACAGATGATGTCGAACAATAGGCAGCATTAAAGAACATCATCAAAGAGACTGCAGCGATGCCAGGAACCTGCGTGGCTTCAATGCTGGAATTAAAGAGCTTTATGGATCCATCCACTCCTCATCAGGAAACTGAAAGCTGTTGACAACACCACCATGCTCACTGAAAGTCAGGACAAATCGTTGGCAAGAGCACTTCTACTGCCACTGGGGCCCTCTCAAACATGTCCTACAGCATCCTCCACAACCCTGAATGGTTGATCCTCCAACTTTTCAAGAATTCAGCAAGGCACTCGATAGTATGAAACCAGGAAAAGCTCGTGGGCCTGACAACATCCCGTTGGAACTTATTCAGGGTGGCGGCTTGCCTCTTAAAACTAGGCTCTTCTCACTCATACTATTAATGTGGGAAACCCTCAAGATACCAGCCGACATGAAGAATTCCACGATTGTCACTATCTTCAAGAAAGGCAATAGAAGCATCTGTGTTAACTACCGTGGAATACCCTTGCTCTCTGTCGCTGGTAAAAGTTTTGCCTGTATCCTTCCTAATCGAATTCAGACCCTTTCAGAGACTGTGCTTCCTGAGTCTCAATGCGGGTTTCGTCCATCAAGAGGGACGATTGACGTGATTTTCTGTGCACGACAACTGCAGGAGAAGTGCAGAGACCAACAAAAGTCTTTACTATTATTTTTTTACGACCTAGAAAAGGCCTTTGATACAGTTCCCAGAGAAGCCATGTGGATGGTCTTAAAATGTTTCGGCAGCTCTGAACATTTTGTTGGCCTGATTAAAGCTCTCCATGAAGACATGACTGGATATTTCATCTGCCAGAATGAAACGTCTAATGAATTCCCAATAACGACTGGCCTTAAACAAACATGCGTTCTAGCACCAGCATTATTTGCATTGTACGTGGCAGCTACGCTTTATGAGACATCTGTGAACAACGCTGGGATAGAACTAAAGTACAGATTGGATGGAGGATTATTTAACCAGTCCAGACTCCATTCAGAAAAATTCACAAGTACCATTCGCGTAACAGAGCTGCAGTATGCGAATGACAATGTCTTTCCAGCTCATTCACCTGCAGAGATGCCGCAGTCTGTTAATTGTTTCAGCAAGGCATACAGACGATTTGGTCTTTCCATCAATATTCAAAAGACAAAGGTGCTCGCACAGCCAGCTCTTGGCTCGTCCCTTTCCGATTTCAGCATATCTATTTCTGATACACCCTTGGAACAAGTGGCCCATTTCCTTTATCTAGGAAGCCTATTGTCATCTAATTGCTCATCTGAAAAAGACGTGGAGAATAGAATACGTGCTGCCCACGTAGCATTCGGTCGTCTCAGATAACGAGTCTTCCTGAATAAAGACCTAACACTATATTCCAAATTGATGATGTATAAAACATTTGCCATCTCAGCGCTGCTCTATGGTTGCGAAACATCGACATTAGACCTTCGCGATCTGAAGAAACTAGAGCGCTTCAACCAACAGGATCTAAGATACATCATGAAATATCGAATACCACCGTTCTTGAGAAAGCGAAAATGAATAGTATAGAAGCTCTCATTATTGGGCACCAACTAAGATGGTTTGGGCATGTGCAGCAGATGAGAGCTGACAGACTTCCATGTAAAATGATGTACAGTGAAGCCAGCACAGGTAAAATGTCGCGAGATGCCGCTCTTAAACGCTAGAAGGATCAGTATAAGAAAAATCTATAAACCTTGATCATCGCTCCGAGTAACCAGTCCACCATTTTCACGGCTCAACCGTGACAAAGGAATTCTCAGGAGGGAGATGAAAACTCGGATAAGAGTACCAGCCGACGACGACGACCCCATATCACCTACAGGGGGAGAAATACAAAGGGAATCCCACAGGTTCGATCACCAGCCCACTACTCTCCTTGCTCTGCGAGTGTTATTGATCTGTCACTTTATCTGGATCAGGAGAAAGAATTAGTCCTATTTGCAAATGATACAAGTATTATTGTGAAACTGGGCGAAGAAGAACCAACAGAAAAAATAGTAAATAATGTTTCTATGAAGGTTACTAAATGGCTTTGCACTAACAGGCAAGCGTTAAATTTCGAAAAACTCGGTTCATCGAGATTTCTACCTCCAAAAATACCCCACCTCTTTTTACCATAGTAAACCAAAACGAATACCAAACAGGCTAGAAAATTGAAGGTTTTTCTGTGTGCATATTGATGAAAACTTAAACTGGAAAAACCATGTAGCAGACCTGCAAAAACTTTCACGTTTGGCTACTTTTTCCATTAGAATCACTGTCAACTTTTGGAATACAAAAGTCAATAAGTTAACATATTTTTGCCGGCCGAAGTGGCCGTGCGGTTAAAGGCGCTGCAGTCTGGAACCGCAAGACCGCTACGGTCGCAGGTTCGAATCCTGCCTCGTGCATGGATGTTTGTGATGTCCTTAGGTTAGTTAGGTTTAACTAGTTCTAAGTTCTAGGGGACTAATGACCTCAGCAGTTGAGTCCCATAGTGCTCAGAGCCATTTAACATATTTTGCATATTTCCGTTCATTGATATTTTATGAGGTGATATTGTGAGGTAACTCTTTGCTTAGGTAAGAAGTGTTGTGTGGAAGAAAGTAATTAGAATTAAGTGGAGTTCACACACATCTTGCAGGTATCTTTTAAAGCAGTGGCGAGTGTTAACTGCAGCCTCGCAGTAAATTTCTTCACATAGGAAGTTTGTTATCAACAATCCATCTAAGATTGATAATAATATTAGAAGAAAAAGTGATGCGCATTACCCTTTAATAAATCTAGCTTCAGCACAAAAAGGGGTGAAATATGGAGCTACATAACGCATTGCCAGTCTATACATGGAAACAAAATGTCTAACACATGGGAGTAGCGATTAAAATGTAAATTAAACATGTTTCCCCTTGACTACTGCTTCTGTACCAAAGAGGGAAATGAAATTTAAAGTGCAATCCTATAGCCATACAACTGCTACTGTTTTTATTTTATTTGGAAGATGTGTATAAGTGTCCTCCGTTTGTTCTGTTGACACATAGCTCATCATAACGTTTGTCTTGAATCTGATCTATGAAACAAGTACTGTAACTAACTAATCAAGTTTTCTAATGCCAAACTGGCTGTGACATAAGAGATCCTGTGTTCACTCCCATTCTTCTGTGTATTATTCTTGTGTGAAGTTTGAATGAATGGGTTGTTAGGCTGTCTGTGCAATAATTCTAGCATTTATTTGCCGTTGGTATCTTTAGAATTGCATTGATGATATTTTTCTGAACGTCTGATGGTATGTCTCCAGTCTCATACGTTCTACACACTAACTTTAATAGTTGTTTAGTTTGCGTTTCTCACTCTGCGTTTAACAGTGGGATTCCTCCTGTAGTTGCAATCTTGACTCCTTTGCTTTTAATCTTACAAGAGGTTATTTTGACTTTTCTGTATGCTGCAACTGTCCATCGGAGGACTAATGCTTCATGTTTTTCCTGCTGTCATTTCCCCTTAGCTTCCAGACACTTCCACTTATTTCACTCTGAAGGACTTACACTGCTCTATTCCTTTCTTCTCCTGAGCATTTATGTACTTCCTTCTTTCTCTGATCAATTGAAGCATTTTTTCTGTTACTCAAGGTTTCTCCTCAGTTGTTGTTTCTAGAGACGTCTATTCCTCTTCTACGTATCTGCCTATTGTGGTACTCGTTATCGCAGTATCTTCAGACTTATAGAACTTCAAACACTCATAATAATGCTTAAGTACACACTTATTTTAATGCTGATTCTTCCTTAAACTTAAACCTACGTTTCGTCGTTACTAAGTTCTGGTCTCAGTCTGTGTTTGCTCTTGGATACACCGTACAGCAGCATATCTGAATCTGGAATCTGTTTCTCACTATGCTGTCTGTACTTCGGCTGGTATCTCTCTGTGTCCTCTGTGTCCCTATGTCTTTTCCAGGAACACAACCTTCTCTTCTGAGTTTTAAACAGTATTTTCGCTATTACTAAGGGAAGTTTACTTCAGAAATCATCGTCTTTCCACTCTTCTATTTCTACTACTTACCCCATACTCTCTCATAACTTTGTCTTCAGTTCCTTCCTCTACCAAAGTGCACCAATCATCCTACATCCGCAGCTCGTGGTCGTGCGGTAGCGTTCTCGCTTCCCGCGCCCGGGTTCCCGGGTTCGATTTCCGGCGGGGTCAGGGATTTTCCCTGCCTCGTGATGACTGGGTGTTGTGTGCTGTCCTTAGGTTTAAGTAGTTCTAAGTTCTAGCGGACTGATGACCTTAGATGTTAAGTCCCATAGTGCTCAGAGCCATTTGAACCATCCTACATTATTAGACAATCATCTGAGCTACCGGTACCTTTTAAATTCCATCATATACTCTCTCCATCTCTGTGTCTCCTGTTTGTGACATTGGCGTTTGTACCTGCACGAGTACTGTTCGCGATGGTTTTCTGTATACTCTAATGAGAATAATCCTCAGGATTTTTCACAGTTGCTCATTCTCTGGCCTGCTTTCCTACTCATAGCAAATGCTACTCGAGTTACACCTTTTTCTACTGTTTTTGATATTACCTTACATTCGTCTGACCAGAAATCATTAACTTCTTTCATTTCACATTACTGGCCATCTCTTTATCTGTATTGCGCTTCTGCAAATACCTTTACTAATTTTCTATCTTCTATACCGTGTTCATACTTCTGACATTCCGGGCTCAAGATCTTAGAATGTTACCTTCTCGGTTGTTATTCAGCATTGTCTTCTGCATCCTAATGCTGTTGTTCATTGCTCAGTCTTCTAAGGGCAGTTTCCCATCCGAGGGACAAGAGGATTCCCTCAAATACTGCAAGCTCCTCTACCCACTTTGACGAGGCTGGTGATAGAACGAGGGTGACCCTTTATGCAAGAAACCTTCAGTCCCCATTGCTAATGGTTTTTACCCAAACCTTAAAACGTGGCCGAAATGGAACTTGAACCCACGATATTTTTGGTTAACAGTCAAAGACGCTGTCACAGTGGACGTCACTGGGATACACTTTAAGATGTCCTCAAGAAGTACAGTCCATCCATGCAGGTAGCTTATAAAACCCATATTTGACCAGTGATGTAATATAGTAATGCTGCTTCTGTCTGGGACCCATACCAAATAGGACAGATAGACAAAATGGAGAAGATCCATAGGACAGCAGTGTGTTTTCTCACAGGTTGTCTTAGAAAGTGGGAAAGAACTGTGGATATTCTCAGACAGCTCCAGTGGCCTAAGTTACAGTAGAGACTTTGTGCAGCATGCAGCATGCAGTCAAGACTCCGCAGCTGTATTTTTCTATAAATGTCAACAATTATACTTCTTCGTCTTATGTGTACCTCACAGAACAACCATGAAAAAAAAAATCAAAGAGGTTCGAGATGATATCGAGGTTTTCCAGTCGATTCTCCAGTGCACGAGCCAGAAAGAGGAACAGGAAGGGAGAAGGGGATGAAGTAATGCAACTGTCTAAAAATCGGAAAAAATGGTATGTTATAAGCATTTTTAAATATCTTTAATGTTTCAACAATTTTCAGGGTCGTCAGTTTGACAAGAATGGCAACCTGGTGGACTGGTGGGACCCTGTGACCCGCGACAAGTTCCTCAAGAAAGCTGAGTGCTTGATCTCACAGTATGGGAACTATACCGAAGAGCAAACAGGCTTACATGTGAGTATTACTTTTGCTGTTTCCTCCTACTTCCTTCATTATCTAAAAATATTACTATCCATCGTCTTTTCAGGAAAGAAATAGCCATACTGCTCTCATTCTTGAAATCAATTTTGTAAATCTTAGTTGCCTCTGTTTGACGAATTGGCATTGTGATGAAAATTCAGATAATGTTGCACTTTTGACTAATCACCATTCTGATGAATGTACATCTAAAGTGAGACAGCAAAGAGTCCCATTTCGCTAATAACCATTTTGGTGAGGAAGCAGTAGGACCCTGATTTGTGTGCCCCATTTGACAAATCATTTCAATGAAAATGGATTTCACTTGGCACAGCCGGCTACTCCATTGTATTAACTACATTTTGATGGAGATGGACCTCATCTGGCACATCCGACTACTTTCATTAGACTAATTGCCATACAAATGAAGATGTATGTCATCTGGCACAGCCGAGTGCTTCATTTAACCAGTGACCTTGACTTGCAGCATTGACTGGCACAGTTTGACTAATCACCATCTGGTAACGACACATTTTATGTGCCACAAATGATTGTCTCATTTGATTAAAGATTTTAATGAATCTGGATTTCACCTGACACATTCGATTCCCAATCTGAACTTAACACCATGAATGTGCAACTTACCTAGCGTATTTGACTATCTCTTTTAGGTAATCACCATTCTGGCGGAGATGTACCTTATCTTCCACAGCTGACTTCGCAATTTGACTAATCATTACAGTGAGAAGTAATTTTAACTGGCACATCTGTCTGCCCTACTTGATCAACTACCATTCAGAAGAAGTGGCACATTTCACTAATACCATTCCACTAATCACCTTCCTGATGAAGGTGCTTCTCATTTAGGTCATGTGATAGCCCCCATTTCACTGACTTCCATGTGGTGAGTATGAATTTTTTTGTGTTGCATTGACTGCACCATTTCACAAACAACTTTGGGGAAGATCATTGTGACTTGGCTCATTTGTCTGCACTATTTGACTAATCTCCACTTCAGTGAAGATGTATTTTACTCACCCTCTAGCTGACAAATATGATTAATCACTACACTTGCGGAGATGAATTTCATCTAACATGATTCATTCTGTCAATTTAACTAATCCTTGTGCTGATGAAGCTGGATCTCATATGAGACATTCTACTTTATGAATCTCACATGATGTGGCTATTGTACATCCTGTAGTACTGCAGCATTTAACTGAGTAACAATCCGTTCTTAAACATACGGGACGAACGTCAGTAAAACGACAAACAGCAGGGACAGAATCCTGACTGGAAATGGAGGAGAAAAGGTAAGGTCATGTGAACAGATGTCTGGAAATGGACGTTGTGCGTGCAGTGACACAAGGTCTCACAGTTCACAGTACAGAGCTGCATACCCGAGGATTATCTGTAGCCCACAGATGACGATTGCGCAGCCAAATGATGCTAGTTCTCGTAAGGTTGGTTCGTCGGTAACGAGGACTGATGACAGAAATTCCATAATTGTGATGGTCTAGTGGAAAAAACACACAGCCAAATGATGCTAGTTCTCGTAAGGTTGGCTCGTCGGTAACGAGGACTGATGACAGAAATTCCATTATTGTGATGGTGTAGTGGAAAAAACACACAGCCAAATGATGCTAGTTCTCGTAAGGTTGGCTCGTCGGTAACGAGGACTGATGACAGAAATTCCATAATTGTGATGGTCTAGTGGAAAAAACTCACAGCCAAATGATGCTAGTTCTCGTAAGGTTGGCTCGTCGGTAACGAGGACTGATGACAGAAATTCCATAATTGTGATGGTCTAGTGGAAAAAACACACAGCCAAATGATGCTAGTTCTCGTAAGGTTGGTTCGTCGGTAACGAGGACTGATGACAGAAATTCCATAATTGTGATGGTCTAGTGGAAAAAACACACAGCCAAATGATGCTAGTTCTCGTAAGGTTGGCTCGTCGGTAATGAGGACTGGTGACAGAAATTCCATAATTGTGATGGTCTAGTGGAAAAAACACACAGCCAAATGATGCTAGTTCTCGTAAGGTTGGCTCGTCGGTAACGAGGACTGATGACAGAAATTTCATAATTGTGATGGTCTAGTGGAAAAAACACACAGCCAAATGATGCTAGTTCTCGTAAGGTTGGTTCGTCGGTAACGAGGACTGATGACAGAAATTCCATAATTGTGATGGTCTAGTGGAAAAAACACACAGCCAAATGATGCTAGTTCTCGTAAGGTTGGCTCGTCGGTAACGAGGACTGATGACAGAAATTACATAGTTGTGATGGTCTAGTGGAAAAAACACCGACAATATCCTTCCTGTAGAGGGAAATGCGCATCTGATATCCCTTGCACTTGTTGCGGGGGATAGGGACAGTGGCGGTTGTCATGCAGTATATACGTAATCGTACTTTGGTTTACAGTTTGTTGCCTGGGTTTATCTCAATATTCTGTAGAACCCTGTCGTGCAAATCTAGTTTATGCACAGTCTGCCCGTTCGCCACACGTTCTTCTGTGTGAAAGGTCGTATGATCACACAAACGCTCAAAAGGGGCTTTAAATGTTGTGTGATATTGTTGGTGTCTATGAGGTACTTGGTTCAGTATAGCTGTGCTGTTTCTCGAGCATCTCCATCTACTTGGCGATACCCGGACACCACCTCTGCTTGTTTCCCACATAAATATCGCACCATTCTGCTGCTTGCAGTACGCTGCGTCAGTCCACAGCCTGCAACACACAAGTAACACGTCCGTGGTCAGGGGAACTGTCATTCGTCAGCACCCTCCACCGTTGGTACGTTGCATTTCTGGACACATGTTCATAGGACGTTTTTGCTCCATTTCTAGTCAGGAATCCGTCTCTGCAGTTAGCAGCTTGCATTAAGATTCACCCTGCAACTGCAGAGACGGATTCTTGAATAGGAAATATATATACACTGAAAAGCTGAGGAAACTGCAAAACCTGCCTCATATTATGTAGGTCCCCGGCGAGCACGCAGAAGTGCCGAAACACGATGTGGCAAGGACTCGACTAATGTCTGAAGTAGTGCTGGAGGGAGTTGACACCATGAATCCTGCAGACTTGTCCGTAAGATTACGGTGGGGTGGAGAGCTCTTCTGAATAGCACATTGCAAGGCATCCCAGATATGCTCAATAATATTCATGTGTAGGGAGTCTGGTGGCCAGCGGAAGTGTTTTATCTCAGAATAATGTTTCTGGAGACAGTCTGCAGGTATTCCGGACGTGTGGGGTCTCGCATTGAACTGTTGGAATGCTCAATGGACACGAGTGGATGCAGATGATCAGACAGGATGCTTACGTACGTGTCACATGTCAGAGTCGTATCAAGAAGTATCAGAGGTCCCATATCACCCCAACTAAACACGCTCCACAACAATACAGAACCTCCACCTGCTTGAATAGTCCTCTGCTGACATGCAGGGTCATTGGATTCGTGAGGTTGTCTCCATACCCGTACACGTCCATCCGCTCGATTCAATACGAGACGAGACTCGTCCGACCCGGCAACATGTTTCCAGTCATCAACAGTCCAATGTAAGTTTTGACGGGCCGAGGCGAGGCGTGAACTATGTGTCGTAGAGTCATCAAGGGTACACGAGTGGGTCTTCGGTTCCGAAAGCCCATATCGATGGTGTTCGGTTGAATGGTTCACACGCTGACACTTGTTGATGGCCAAGTACTGAAATCTTTAGCAGTTTGCCGAAGGGTTGCACTTCTGTCACGTTGAACGATTCTATTCAGTTCTCGTGGTCCTGTTCATGCACGATCTTTTTCCAGCCGCAGCGATGTCGGAGACTTGATGTTTTGCCGGATTCCTGATGTTCACGGTACACTTGTGAAATGGTCGCACGGGAAAATCCCCATTTCATCGCTACCTCGGAGACACTGTGTCCCATCGCTCATGCGCCGACTAAACCACGACGTTCAGTCTCACGTAATTCTTGACACCCTGCCATTGTAGCAGTAGTAACTGATTAAGCAACAGTCTCAGACACTTGTTGGCTTCAATAGGCTTTGCCGACCGCAGTGCCGTATTCTGCCTGTCTACATATCTCTGTATTTGAGTATGCATACCTATACCAGTTTCTTTGGCGCATCGAAAGACGAGGAGCAGGAGCAGCTGACACACGTGACGTGACGCTTTGCTTGCAGCTGAACGGGGTCAACACGCTGGAGCGGAACACTGCGGACAACGGCGGCCTTGTGCTGGCGTACGGCGCCTACCTCGCGCTGGAGCGCCGCAGCGGCCGCCCGGAGGCGCGCCTGCCCGCGCTATCCGGGCTCTCCCCGCGGCAGATGTTTTGGGTGTCTGCCGCACAGAACTGGTGCTGCAAGTCAGTATAGGGTACCCCGACCTCAAACTCACTCTGTGTGTACTGTGTCTCTTTTAGTTAGACAGCACTGGCGCTGTGGGGCAACGAAATGCGGAGTCACTCCACATGATTAAAGCAGCTTCAGTAGCTAGCGAGGATGCAGCAAGCTATCTTGGGTGGAGGGTCGTCAACAGAAGTAGAACTAGTCTGAGTTATGCACCAGGGGACTGTGTTGGGGCCCATTCAGTTCGTGTTGTATATTAGTGACGTTGTGACATTAATAGTAAACTCAACCTTAGCAAGGATAATGCCATTATCGATAATGCAGTACTGCCAGAAAGCAGCTTCATGCATCAGTCCCATAAGGACACACAAAATATGATTAGACTGAATGCAGTGTTGACAGAACCGTTTAAGCTGTCATTCTATTCAATTCTGTACACATTCGAAACGTGACTTTAACGGAAAGTAACCCTAACTCATGGTACGGTGTGTATGTACTCTCTGCCACACTCATCACAGTGCATTACAGAGTATTGACGTACAATAATGAGTTACTGATAAACACCGCCGCGGTTTCAGAGGACGCCTGCATGAAAACTACCAGATACCGGGAAACAGACCCGTTTCAGTGGACAGGTCCTCAATATGAGCATCATTTACGATGCAGATAACTTCAGTATATGCCTGAAGTTAGTTCGAGTCGCTTACACGGATTGTACTCGATGGCGCGACAGGACCTTGTTCTGGAAATCTCTTCAGTGGGTTGCCTGTCTGTAGGTGCGAACTAACTTAATGCGACAACATGAAGTGGATGAATTATCTACCTGTTCTGATATACCTGCTCTATGGCACCTTCTACAAGTCAAAACTTGGCAAAGATGCTCTATCTAACGTTACGCGTCATTTTCCCGTGTGTCTTGCAGTTTTCTCACAGTCATTCACAGAAGATACTTAATAATAACTGTGTATATCGTACCACGGTGGGTGGTAAATATTTCACACAGAGACCAAGGGTCCATTAAGCAAGTCGGTTCGGGGACTGTAGGCTGTGGACGTTATTCAGAGATGAAATGAATAGGCTTGCACAGGATACATTAGTGTGGAGAGTTCCAACAGACCAGTCCTTAGACTGCTGTGTGCATGTGTGTTTTCATGGTATTTCTGTATGTTCACCAGCGTGTATGTGTTTTTGTGCAATACACATTTTTTGCCTTTGAATTCATAAGTACGAGCAGTGTGAATTTACGCTTGTGTGATGTATGTACGCCATCTACGAGCTCGTAGACTAATGGAATAGCTGTTTTGTTATGCAGAGTGACAGTATTCAAAAATATTTATATATAAATGAATTTAGTTGGGTAAATATCTTTTTAACAAAAGTTATAGTTAAATTCCTCTTAATTAATGAAGTTGTAGCTTAATTTTAAATTTTTTTGCCTGTACTTGGCGTATCACTTCTCTCACTTAAAGAGTGGTAACTCACATCCCAAATTAGGAGTAAGAAAACACTAATAAAAGAAAATAAGTGACAGTGTCCTCTTCGTTCCGTTCACAGGTACCGTACTAAGACGATGATAGAGTTCATCACCACTGGAGTTCACTCCCCAGACAACTTCCGAGTACTGGGCCCATTCAGCAACCGGCCCGAGTTTGCCGAGGACTTTGCATGTCCTCTCGGCTCCCGCATGAACCCGCTGGAGAAGTGCCAGGTGTGGTGAAGAGTCCAGCAGAGGTGCCGGACTGTCGGAAGCCTGATGCTGACAACCGGCTGGAGCCGCTGCCAGCCACACACGAATAACGACAGAGCGAGAGGAAATCTATTGGCTCACACCCCAGCTGCAGAACTGTCTGTGGGGCCTTCACTGTGTGGGGCCTGTGAGATAGCAGACTCGAAAGAGAGGAGCAGCTGCACTGAAATAGGATCGTCCAGATCCTATGGTTTCAGCACACGCTCAATCGAATTTCCATCTGTGTGTGTCTGCGCGTTTGCACCATAATTACCTGCTCCTGTTTGGAGTAGATAAATAAACCTGTGTGCAGAAGCCATTAGTTTTATCCTAAGTGTTAATCAATTATTGTAGCTACTGCAGTCTATCTTACTAATACTCCACATTCATCTAGTGGAATTATATCAGTGGAAAAACTACACCAATAACAATGTGTTGTCACACATATGGTTTAATGACCGCCATCTTCAGGTGAGACGCTGCTGCTCCTGAGAACAGTTGAAAATTAGTGCTAAACGCGCAAATGTCGTCCCCGAACTCTACACGAGGCACGCATCGCCCACCACAAGCGATGCTCTCAAGACCGGACTTGTGGCGCCACCCTTAGTGTAACACTGGCGCCAAAAATACGTTGCACTCGAAGACGAACCTCAAACTCTGAAGCCGATCACACCAAAGAACATTGTGTTTCGATGCTGGATATCTCAGCGTTCCACATCCCGCTACGAGAAAACCTTTGTTTCAATTAATGAAATTTTCTGTTGACCTAATTTCAATTACCTTTTTATGAACACTCTTCAAAATCCAGACGTACCATAAAATATCAGGGTATCTCAGTATTCTTCCTAAATCTTTCATTTCAACAATTCTGCACTCTCCTTAACTGTGCAAATCGACCGGCCGATGTAAGCTTTCCCCAAATGACCAAGAATTTTGGGTTTTCCAGGATTTCAAAGTCCTAAATCATCCTTTATAAAGCCGAGTAGTGCCCTAATCTTGATAGGTAGGCGGAACACATTCATAATATGAGATTTCCTTAAAGTGAAATCTATGTCGAAGCATACTGAATATGTGCCACACATCTGTCTTTCTCCTCATGCATCTCCAGGGATGGCTCAAACTGCATAGCCTGATGAACCTTCTTCTCAGAGTATCCATTTTATTTAAACACAGCCGCCAAATGCTGCAAATTCCTAGGTTAAAACTGGTGACTCGAAAACGCCGTATGCTCTGCGTACTAGAGTTTTAACGACACCACGGCGTTGGTACGGCTGGTGGAAGTGTCAATTTATGCAGATAGCGATCAGAATTTGTCGATTTACGATAAACGCTACGTGACAGAGTACCATCATGTTTTCGGTTAAACCCACACATCCAAAAAATCGATGCTTCCCGTCACCTTCAAACTCCGTTTTAAATTTAATGCTGGGAGGTAGACTGAAGATAAATCATCTAAGAACATCGTGTATTTTGGGCAAGACGATAAAGATATCGTCAACGAATTTCAAGATGTGCACTGGTTCCAAAGCTGAAGTCCCCTATGCCGTATCCTTGAAGTATTCCATAAATAAATTTTGATCTATAGAAGATTAAGGACTACCTGTAGCAACCCTGTCATTCTGAACAGTACCATTTAATGAAAAACATGTCGATGTCAACACATGACTACAAAGCTGCACTAATTGCTCATCGAGTGTTTCCCTAATCACACTCGAGCACTCTTCCAAAGTGACATATGTGAATAGAGCTACCACATGGAAATTCATAAGTAAATCCTAAATGTCTATGGATGGCTTCGAGGATAGGACAATGAGCTTTGCAACAAATGTGCTCGAGGAGACACTATGCTGTAACCGATTTATGGACAATTCAACTGTCTTCATACAAGAACTAAATTGGTCATGGAGCCCGGAACTGACGAGAAGGTATCGTTTTGGGACATACTCGTTTACAAAAATCATGGTGGTACTCTGGGACATAGTGTCCACGAAAAACCGACGAATACTGATAGTTACCTGCATACAAAGAATTTCCACCCATTGTACCAATGCCATAGCGTGTTTAGAACTCTAGTACGCAGAGCTTATATTATTTCCGACACAGACAGTCTAACACAAGAAGTTTGAGACTTGTGGCCGTGTAAAGGAAAATGTGTACTGTGAGTTGCAAATATGGTGTCTGGACCACCGCCAGAAATGCCTGAAGCGGAGCGTAGATCTGTGGGCATTGTTCCTTTGTGATGCAAGTATAGGCTATCCTTTAACAGTGAAATAATTTTGAGGAGATTTTACATTAAGCGTGTGTACCGTCCACCCGTCAAGGTTAGGGTACTGCTTGACTCTATTAAGGATGATTTGAGACTTAGTAGGTATTGCACACACAAAATTCTGTGTGAATGTGGAAGGCTTACGTAGACCTGTGTGTTTTTGCTGTTCCGGATATGTGCAAAGAAAATCGCCGTCACAAGGGGGTAAACAGCTGGAGAAGTCGGCAATAGTGGAAAATTATTTAAACGAGATACACGGGATGAAATTCAACGATACGTTTTTGGGAACAGTGTTTGTAAGGATTTGGTTGAGTTTATGTTCACAGACAATTTGATCAATGGTGACAAGGGATTTTGTCTTAGCAGGAAGTGGAACCCTGTTTTACCTAGCATCAAAACACAACGATCTTAGGTTCCGCCGGCCCGAGAGTTTAAGAATACTACTCGACTGCCATATACGAATGGCGTCGGAGTGGTACTAGGGGCGGCATAAAGAGCCAGTCAGGGGGGTAAGCTACTGTGGTGCATGACGCATGCACTGTGTATAAGTCCGGCCTCAGGATTAGCTTTCACTGAGACTCAGCAGCTGCTTTCCTGAAAATGAGAGACAGTGGGTCCACGAAATATTGAGTCAAGTCGATTTTGAGAGCCGGCAGCGAAAACCAAGGATAGTACCAGTTTGTGAAATTTCCATAGGCATTTATTTTCTCTGCATGTGTTATTCGAGCATTTCACCAGAGAGCAGACAGAATTATATATCAATAAATGACAGTTTCTGCTACCTTTCATATGCAATGAACAAAAAAGCTTTTACCATATACCATCTCAGTTTTTCGGTACTATGTGTATGAATTATGTGGGAAGGCTGCGCAAAAATTAGGAGATTACAAATATATCAGTTACTCTCCAGGTATGTGGCAGGAGGACTTGTGTGAAAATTAAAGTACGAGACGTTCATTCTTCAGGAAGGTGAAAACTGTCCAGTTAGCAATTTTGCCATATTCGAGAGCAGCTAATGCATCATGCAGACGCTGGAATATTTTTAAATGTGTGATGTAATCAGTACTGCCTGCAATTAGTGAGGGATTTGATCATACCATCTGCTGGTCTCGTTGAAGATAATCCTCAGAAGGCATAACCATATTTTCACTCCGTTAATGGAATGTCACTTGTCACTGGGGCTGACGTGTTAGATACGCTTCATGAATAGACAGAAGACGTCGTGCTGTCCACGACTATCATTATTATCTAGGCAAGATAAGGCATTTGTACAAAAGCCCAGTAATATCATATTTAATTATCAGCCATAAACTTCAGGACGGTGTTATGTCATTAAAGTACTTAATGGTGATACTAGCAGTAGGTATGAAGGGGACAAAAACATGATACCAGTAACGGGATTGTCAAATGGAAAACTGTGATTTACTGTGACAGTTCTGCTGATGAGTAATGTATTGGTAATGAACAGCACATGTAAGACACTATTGCGTCCATGTCTGGAGTACTCCTTATCTCGCAGATATGACGGCATATGTCAAGAGATATCGGGAGACATGTTTCCAGAATCATAATATACTAGCAACGTCTATAGAGAAGTGCAACAGCTATCATCGAAGAACTTAACTGAGAATCTGTTGTATTCCAGAATCTTGTTGCTAATATTTGATGACCTGGTACTGGAATAAGCATATGGGACGGTTTGTAAGGTACCTAAAATGTGTTTTGTGACACGTGTATCTAATGTTCCGTGATGAGTGGAAGCAAGGAATCAATTCTCAAGAAGAATATTTAATGAAAGAATACAGGTAATACATTCCTCAAGGTTGCACCATGGGATCTTGTTAAGAACAACAACGATCGAAATATAAAAATGAATAATTTATTGATTCACTCTATGTAGTGTCAATTTTAAATAATCAAATAGTTGAATAAATGTATATTGCAGAATAATTTCGGTCGCCAGCTCAAAAACGAGAAAAAATTAAACCTTATTGATGACTGACTTGTGTTTCAAATCACGTAAAATTGGGAGTTAATATGAATGAAACAAGTGAACAAAATACACTCAAGTGCGTTTAGACGATAAAGAACCGTGTAACATGAATAAAACGACATTCATTTGGAATATGCAGATATTATTTGTAGTTACAGCCACCAATACTAGGTAATGATCAGGAATACTTTATGGAAACCATGTTGAATTACGTAACTCACAAAATCGCTGTCTATTGGAAAATACGCAAAATCATGCCCCAAAAAAATTACTGTTCCTTAATGGTTACTTATCAAATGAATGTAATAAATTGTTTCATTTATAGAAATAACCATTTGGCAGTACACATGTTACGAGGGTATAGGTATATGAAATTATCTGCAAAACACAACATAAAAGCCTAAAATTCCTTTGGCTGCCATAGCGCCATCATACTTTTATCATTGAAATACAAATTTCTTTGAAATAACTTTTCTTTTGGCTGATTGTCTGCATAGCAGTGCAACATTTCATGAAGAAGTATAATTACTGCTGCCTCTTATTCCAATAATTATTTGAATGAAATAGATCCTTAAAATTAGCTAGATTTAACTTTTTTCATTATTTCTTCCACTAATGAGTTTCTTGGAAGTACTGGTGAAAGTCTGGGATCCTGCCTATGGTTAATGACTTGGTTTAACTAGCTTCACTCACAAGCTAATGATTTGATTGAACAGCATTCTAATTTTCAATAAACTGACTAATTCACTGGCAATCCTCGCACAAAATATATAGTCTCCCCCCATAAAATTCTGTCATTTTTAGACGAAAATTACATAATATATTATCTAGGCGTATCATCTGCTTTTTGGGTTTGTCAACTACACGGCAGAAGTTAAGAAGCCTTAACGTATTTAGCAAATGGTTCCCATTTCTATTCATAAGCCCTAAGTTCATATTTGTACTACTAAATATTGTGTAATCTTTGAGTACCAAGAGGACTGGTTCCTCCAGCAGTTCCACAAACAAATATCCTTGTAATTCAGGTGGTAGTTTACCGAAACAATATAATTTACTATTTCGGCAACATTGCAGGTGCAACTTCAAATTTTGCATTAACGATCTTTGATTTTTGACACAGGCAGATAGCCATCATGTTAAGCACTTCTTCTACAGTAGCTGGTTGCCAGTCATGATGATGTGGCTACTTGAATTTAGTTCTTCATGGCTAGACCAGTGCTCATTTACTGAAAGCATACTGTGGTTTAAGTATTCCAGCCAATGTTCAACTTTATTGATTAGTAGTTGAGAGACTCTATATCAGTATTCAAGAAACCTACATTATGTAGTGTTCTATTAGTGAAACGAATTTCTTGAAACTCAGGTTACGAACATTTCTTCTTCTCCTTTTTCCTTTTTTATGTAAGTAGGGCATTTTCATGATGTTTGTTATCTTCAGATCCAGTTTTTTCCTTGAAACTCTTTGCTTCTGATTGGTCCCTTTTCCTTGGCTAATTGATTTGTTGAAGAGTAATTATGCAGAGGGAGTTCACTCTTTTGGTCTGTGTACAAAGAATTCTCACGCCGTACCTGTGGATCTGTGGACGGAGTGAGCTGCGATCTTATTTCTGGTCCCCCCTCTTGTGCTCCTTGGTTCCAGCCTGTAGTTAAAGTACTGCTGTCGCTAGTGCTGGTGGTGCTTCTCCTGATACTATTGTTGGTATTTCCATTACTGATGGAGTGGCCTCGCCGTTTTATGAAGTTAACATAAAATTGCGCACATAATTTCAATAATTTGTTTTATTTTGGAGCTTAGGAACATTCTACCACGAATACGTAAAAGCATACCGAGCCTTGTGAATCATTTCCTTTGCACTAATTCCATGTCTAGAAAGTGTGTTTCTCCATGCTTAACATATTTTAAGAAATTGCCAGTTGGCCTTAATAGTTTCTGGAGGGATGACTGTGTGAAGTTGTATTTGTGCAGTGTTCCTGTAACTATAATGGTGTGTAAAACCTTACTATGATGTGACACTGCCAAGTTACGTGGCTCTATGAAACTTGGACCGTACGTAAAAAGGATTGCTACGGTATAGTACACAAAGTAACTGCAAGAATTACGCAATAAGACGATTAGAACTGACTCTTTTGATTATTAAAAAAAAATTACACTAACGCCAGTACAATTTATGATTGTGCCCTGGATAATACAAATGGGGGAAACGGTTCTTAATAGAGTGTATGATCACCACAGACAGCAATGCGTGCTCTACAATGTGCCCCATTCTGGTCATAAGGTCGATAGGTGGTAAGGGGATTCCTTTCCGTCACCAGCACAAAACTGCTGGATGGTCATCTGTATATGTGTACGTGCTGCTACAATATGTCTCCCCAATGAATCTCTCTAGTAATCGAAGAGTTTTAAGTCGGCAGAATGGGGAGATTAGAGGGGAGGGGGAGATGGACAGAGATAGGAGTGGGATGATATGGGCTGAAGGAAGGGCGGAGGAAGACATGCCCTGAGGGTGGTTGCTTGCACAGGAGATGGACAAGCAGAAAGGGGGGGGGGGGTAGGAGGTGGTGTACACACAGAGGTGAGGGGATGAGGTGGACAGTGAGACAGTGGGTGAAATAAAAAAAACTGAACAATACAGTTTCTTCTCCACAAACTAGGCCTAAGTGAAAAAGTAAATGAGTGTGCATCTGTTACACTGCTAAGCATTCATTTGAACCCTCAACTGAAATGGGATGCACACATGCACCTGTTGTGAATTAAACTATCACATATGATTTATATGCTACACAAATTAAAATGGTGTGTCACTAAGGGACGGCTTGAGTCTTCATTTTATGCTTTCTTCCACTCTCACTTAAATTAAGGGCATATCCTGTCTGGCAACTCAGATGATGTGAAAACAGTGTATATGTGGGAACAAGAGTAGTAGCAACAGTAATTACAGAGAGTCGTTGCAGCCACATTTTAAAGAATTAAAAATATTAACAAGAATAATATAGACTTAGAATGCACTAGATAAATTAAGTCCAAAAATAGCTTCAAATATACCGGCATAAATCTATATACTCGTAATAATGTACTCTTGTCAGTGAGATATCTACCGTACAATTTCTTTGAGATGTATGTAGAGGATCTATTAACCAACAACTGTGTTTATGAAGTAGATGCATGCTATACTAGTGTGGATTCCTAACGAAACATTTAATTTTTAATGGAAAATATAAATGTAATTACTAATGTAATAGGTTATTATGGTAGACATATCAAAATCCATATTATGTAGATGAATAAATATGAATACACATACATGGATTACTGCTACTTACATATTTCTTATCAAAATACTTTTCATTCTGCATGTAGCTATGATATTCTTCTGGTGTGTAGATGAGCTACACTGTGCTATCTACATGTGGCAGAGTGTGTGCTTTTGAATTCGTAAGGGACCAAACTACTGAGGTCATCGGTCCCTAGACTTACACACTACTTACACTAAATAATGCTAAAAACAACACACACACCCATGCCCATGGGCTGTCAGAGTATTGGTTAATTTTATTCATGCCGTTTGTGTGATTTTTTTCTATTTCTGTTAATGTACTGATACAAATCAGGATACATATGTGGACGCAGTCTTTAAACACGCAATAGAGCTTTGATAACAGGACCCGCCACGGCCTGGCAAACGGCACTGTAGCACGATGTGTGGGCCAAGGCTCGGTCTGTCTCGGCACTGGGCGGTCCTTCGTGGAGGTACTTGGTACCACATGGCATTTGACGCAGTACAGCGATGCGGTACTGTTTCTTCTGCCATACGGTGTGGTACTTTTCGAAGTCCCATTTCTGTGTATTCCTCGCTTTTTGATTGTGGTTTAAACGAAATGTAAAAGAACAGTTGCGGTTGCACTGTCAAATACACTCAAAAAGAGGCAGTCTAGCGACGTATCGGGAATTACAGTACTTTTCCAAAGAGAGGGATGAAAGCTCTTAGCGTCTATTATGCAACCACATAATCACAAGTAACCGCAGATATGCTATACAACGGGATTAAAACACAATGCACAAGGAATTTAGAGATATTCTTGACGATGAAGGAGAAAACTAGTTGGCGGAAATAAGAAGGTGCATTGCTGCACAGCGAGCCGATATCAAGGTGAAAATCATCATCTTCATGCTGTTTGTATCTTTACGTATTTGCTTGTAGAACTCCATTGTGTTTACAGTTCCTTCTACTGTTTCTTACTTTTAGCCGGCAACAAACGTAGCGCCACGGCAAATTAGTCAATCTGGACAAAGAATAACTTGCCGCATATCTATCACGGCAATTAACTGACAATGCCAGCAAGTTCATTGCATTCTCGATTTCTTTGGACATGTCGATCGACATTTCCGACACCACACAATTTGTGATTTATGTTCGTGGTATCGACTGCAGTTTGAATGTGACAGAAGAAGCATTAGATATGGTGGCAATGAAAGACGCAACATGAGGGATCTACTTACTGAGAACTGTTGAAGAAGCAACTGAAGCCGTTGGCAGGCATTGGAAGATGTTAGTTCCATTACCACTGAGAAAGGGCGAGAGGCGCCAGGGCACAAATAGGCCTGTAGAATTGTTGCACAGTAAACTACAGTGATCAACAGACAATTTGTAAGGAATTTATTGTGTCGCACAGCAAGAAGCACTTTGTCGTAAATTTTCAGAGACGGAGCACGTCATGAAACTGATGGTCCGAATAGTATACACTGAACATTATGACCAGTTACCTAGTAGCCGGTACGTCCACCTTTGGCACGGGTCACACTGGCGACGCGTCGTGGCATAGAAGCAATGGTAGGTCGCTGAAGGGAGATGGCCCCAAATCTGCACACACAAGTTACCTAAGTCCCGTAAGTTACATGGAGAAGGGCGATGAGGTCTGACGCCAAGTTCAGTCACATCCCACATGTGTTCGATCGAGTCCACATATGGACAAAAAAAAATGGTTCAAATGGCTCTGAGCACTATGGGACTCAACATCTTAGGTCATAAGTCCCCTAGAACTTAGAACTACTTAAACCTAACTAACCTAAGGACATCACATACACCCATGCCCGAGGCAGGATTCGAACCTGCGACCGTAGCAGTCCCGCGGTTCCGGACTGCAGCGCCAGAACCGCTAGACCACGGCGGCCGGCCCACATATGGACATTTGGAGCGGGGGGGGGGGGGGGGAGGGGCGGTGGGAGCACATCAATTGTAACTCGCCAATGTGTTTCTTCAACCCCTCCATCACACTCCTGCACATGTGACATGGTGCATTACCTTGCTGAGAAAACGCCACTCACCACTGCCGTCGGGAAACATGATCGTCATGCAGAGGTGTACGTGGTCTACAACCAGCGTGTGATACTGCTTAGCCGTCATGGTGTCCTGCACCAGCTCTACGAGCTCCACTGATCTCATGGATGCCCATGCGAATGTACTCCAGAGCAGAATGGAGCGGTCACCAGCTTGTCTCCGTCCCGCAATATAGGTATCAAGGAGTTGTTGCCTTGGAAGACGACGGATTCGCCCCCCCCCCCCCCCCCCCATCGGCTTGATGAAGAAGGTATCGGGATTGACCGGACTATGCAACTCTCTCCACTGCACCATCCAACGTTCAGTGCCGATGGTCATGTGCCCATTCCAGCTGTAGCAGCCGAATTCGTAGTGTTAACGTTGGCACATGCATGAGTCGTCGGCTATGGAGGCCCATCATTAGGAGTGTTCGGTACACTGTGTGTTCAGACACACTTGCACTCTCCCCAGCATAAAGGCTGGTGTTAGCTCCGCCACAGTTCGCTGCCTGTCCTGGTTTGCCAGTCTGCCCAGACTACGATGTCTGACATCTGTTATGAGGGATGGCTGCCCAACCCCAAAACTTCTGGACGTGGTTTCGTCACATGTTGGAGACACTCCTCACAGCACTCCTCGAACACCTGATGAGATGCTCGTGCCGAATCTCCAGGCCATCGCAATATGCAATGTCAAACTCAGATAGATCGCGTGCCTTCCCCATTCTACACACGATCAGCACGCTCACTGATACACTACACGAACCGCGCGTGTGTTTGAGTAGCAGTCATTCCTCGCCAGCAGACGCTGTCATTGCCTGAACAGGTCTATTTCGATAGCAGTTTGATGGTCACAATGCCCTGGCCAAGCTAACAAACAAACAAGCGGATACGGTGGCTCACTCTTTCGTTAACCGTTGGCTGTTGGAATTCTTCACAGCAAAGCCATAACAACCGACCAAGGCACAGTTTTATTTCTGAACTGTTAAAGCAGCTATGTTGACTAAGCCGTGTCAAGAAGTTACGTACCAGTGCCCTTCGGACATAAGCAAACATAAGGAAGGGAGGGTGCATAGAACGTTGAGCTACGGTGTGAATAGTAGCCACAGTAAGTGGGACACAATATTACAATATTTCATAAGTGTGTAAAATACAACAATCCTTTAGAACGCAGGTATTTCACCTTACAAGGTTGTTTTGGGTAGAAAAATGCCCTCAGCTTTTTAATTATGTCGACCTACTCTATCTGAGAGTGTATCCTGTGTTGGGGACATTGCTAAAAGGCTACAAGCGATATGGGATTAAGTGAAAAAAAAAAAACAGGAACACAGGAAAATACAATAAAAAACCGAAATTAGCAAGTTGTCGCGCTGGACGGCGGGTTATGTTATATAACCCTTACCCTCCGAAAGGGAAAACAAAGAAGTTCATTCGGCGGTACCTTGAATACCATGGATCATGGCAGGAAGTCGAAACAACTATAGCAGGTAACGCTCCAATACAACTCCACACCTGAAACACTGTTGTCCACATAAGCAAAATCCGGCCATTTCCAGGTGAACCGGAAGCACTGTCTCACTTTCCAGCAGCCCTTCCGGAGGGGCAAGAGAACTGGGTAAAGAAAGCAGAAGAAGGAACGGTAGAAATAAGCCAGTGACACAGAACGTACCTGAGATCGGTCCAACACATCCACACACCTTAAGTACGAAACACGAGTTGAATGTTTGTAATTACCGATCAGTAATCCGTCATTTTTATCTTCACGTTGCGTTACTTACATGAGAAAGGGTTGTACTAGTGAAAATTCAGATAAAATATCTTCTGCACCGTCCAAAAATTTTCGGCGTTTAATATCCGTTGATAACTTGTACTGTACTTATGATTCTGAAGCTGTAAGTTGTATTATAAAAACTATAGTTAATAAGTAATCGATGTAATAGTGTATTCAGTCGTTCAATAATCAAAAGTAAAGTGCTTGCATTTTTCATAATTTTGCATGGACGTTACTGAAAGTCACTTTTTACGAAACAAAGTTTCAGTTAGCCAGTCATTTATTTAACCAGTAACTTCATTTAACCTTACCTTCAAAATTTAGTATTTCAGAATAAGTAACTGCAAACTCAGTGCTTTCTGGTTTTGATTTTCTGTTGAACTGTTGTGCTGTGGAAAAGCGTGAATCCTTCTGTTGCCACGCCAGTGATTATTTGCTTAAATTTCTTTGCCATTACCATTCTTGAGAGTTATTGCCCAAGTGGTCTGTCTACTGAGTAATTATCCTCTTTTTAGCTAATCAATATTTTTGTTCTATCAAGATTTTTTGTAATAAAAATATTACGCGGTATCCTTTTCCCCCCGTGTGGTTCATGAGCGACTGCACTATTTTCACCCTTTTCAAAATTATCATCAGTATTTACTTTAGTTTTAGAATAGATTCTTCCTCCAGAGGGGTCTCATTACCCTTTCCCCCACCGACAGGTATTATTTTCCTTCAGTAACGATAGCCTTGCTGACTGGAAAATTAAATTAGGCATACGCGATCACGAACAATTATATAGCAGACCAGTAGCCCGATTGGGAAGAGGGAGGTTACATGTTCACGAAGAATATTTGTGTATAGCAGTAGGTTAGACAAAACTATTAATAGAACAGTAGCGTATGTAATGGGAATAGAATTGTTTTATGTAAAATATAAATGCTATAGAAACAGATAAGCAGGTAGATCGTAAGTTGGTAATAAGTGAGAATGAATGAGTATATGTGGGAAAACTTTGAAGTGGAACTTTAAAGCTGGAGCTTCATTGTAATAGTTGTTGTAGGAGGCAATGTAGTGTATGAAAGTTCTGAATGTGAGGAGGTTTTACCATTCTAATACCGGATGGCCAGTGCAGCAGATTGAGAGTGAGGATACAGATGCCGTTGACGTGGAAAGATTGTCGATCCAAGTGCTTCACCATCCACGTTTCTCCAATAGCTTGGGCAACTGTACCGAAATTTGTGTCTCTACGGTTACAAGAAATACTACTGGTATGTCAAACGACGGTAAGTCGCAAGCTCTGTTCACCTCGGCAGACCTACTACTGTGAAGAAGCTGGTAGGTCGCTATTTGCCCCATAAAGCAAATATACACCTTTTCTGAGTAATGCGATCATACTTTCTTTCATTCAAGAAGGTAACAACTAACTGTCCCAGGAAACACATCACGAGTGCAATCGAATTTTTGCAGAAGACAGGTCACAGTGGCTGTAGAGTTCCAAATCCGATAGCAGTCATTTCCTCTTGCTAAGATCAAGGACCATTCGGTAGCGCCCAGAGCATAGAGCTACAGTCAGGCAGTGCTAATAAGTGGTACGCAGTGCGGCATTTCAGGTCTCACTCTCCGGATACCTGACGCCATTACCGGAACCACAAGTCGTAGCGTACCAAAACTGATTTTTTTTTAAATTGTCTCTGTCTTCCTCATGACTTTTAGGAAGATAAACCTAACGGAATAATAGATTATATGGTATAGAATCAATATGATGTCAGTAATTTCAATTCGTTTACTGTACATTTGTTAACAGTTTTTTACTAATCACTTCTCTTCTTTCGGACGCCTCCATGGCAAGATATTTTATGGAGATGCTCCACCTTTGAGTGATAAAATGTAAACTTGTATCAAAATGCTTTAAGTACAGTATTTATTAATGGTCGGAGTGGGGTTTTATTTAGTAGGAGAGAAAACTACCTCTACTAAGACTCCTACTACGAAAACCTTACACCACGAAGACGATGCCTTATGGATGCGACACGATCAGAGGAAATTATTTTATCTACACACATCAAAAAATGTTTTGTATCACCTCGGTTCCGAGAGTTCCGGAACCTGTACAGACAACTGGAATAGAGATCAACATAAACATCATTTCCGCCTTTTTTATTGCTCATGAAAACCACATATTGCATGTTATACCATCATACAGCGATACCTTCAGAGGTGGTGGTCCAGATTGCTGTGCACACCGGTACCTCTAATACCAAGTAGCACGTCCTCTTGCATTGATGCATGCCTCTACTCATCGTGGCATACTATCCAGACGTTCATCAAGGCACTGTTGGTCCATATTGTTCCATTCCTCAACGGCGAATCGGAGTAGATCCCTCAGAGTGGTTGGTGGGTCACGTCGTCCATAAACAGTCCTTTTCAATCCGTCCCAGATATGTTCGATAGGGTTCGTGTCTGTAGAACTAGTCGAGCGAGGTCGTCATCCTGAAGGAAGTCATTCACAAGATGTGCACGATGGGGGCGCGAATTGTCGTCCATGAAGACGAATGCCTCGCCAATATGCTGCCGATATGGTTGCATATATACCCCCCCATAAACCATGGACCTTGCTGTTGGTGGGGATGCTTGAGTGCCTCAGCGATAGAGATAGCCGTACCGTAGGTGCAACCACAACGGAGGGGTATCTGTTGAGAGGCCAGACAAACGTGTGGTTCCTGAAGAGGGGCAGCAGCCTTTTCAGTAGTTGCAGGGGCAACAGTCTGGATGATTGACTGATCTGGCCTTGTAACACCAACCAAAACGGCCTTGCTGTGCTGGTACTGCGAACGGCTGAAAGCAAGGGGAAACTACAGCCGTAATATTTCCCGAGGGCATGCAGCATTACTGTATGGTTAAATGATGATGGCATCCTCTTGGGTAAAATATTCCGGAGGTAAAATAGTCCCCCTTTCCGATCTCCGGGCGGGGACTACTCAAGAGGACGTCGGTATCAGGAGAAAGAAAACTGGCGTTCTACGGATCGGAGCGTGAAATGTCAGATCCCTTAATCGGGCAGGTAAGTTAGAAAATTTAGAAAGAGAAATGGATAGGTTAAAGTTAGATATAGTGGGAATTAGTGAAGTTCGGTGGCAGGAGGAACAAGACTTTTGGTCAGGTGAATACAGGGTTATAAATACAAAATCAAATAGGGGTAATGCAGGAATAGGTTTAATAATGAATAAAAAATAGGAGTGCGGGTAAGCTACTACAAACAGCATAGTGAACGCATTATTGTGGCCAAGACAGACACGAGCCCCACGCCTACTACAGTAGTACAATGTGGGATGAAATAAAAGAAATTATTCAGATAGTGAAGGCAGACGAAAATTTAATAGTCATGGGTGACTGGAATTCGGTAGTAGGAAAAGGGAGAGAAGGAAGCGCAGTAGGTGAATATGGATAAGGGAGGGGGGGGGGGGGGGAGAAATGAAAGAGGAAGCCGCCTGGTAGAATTTTGCACAGAGCACAACTTAATCATAGCTAACACTTGGTTCAAAAATCACTAAAGAAGGTTGTACACATGGAATAAGCCTGGAGATACTGACAGGTTTCAGATAGATTATATAATGGTAAGACAGAGAGTTAGGAACCAGGTTTTAAATTGTAAGACATTTCCAGGGCAGATGTGGACTCTGACCACAATCTGTTGGTTATGAACTGTAGATTAAAACTGAAGAAAGTGCAAAGAGTTGGGAATCTAAGGAGATGGGATCTGGATAAACTGACTAAACCAGAGGTTGTACAGAGTTTCAGGGACAGCATAAGGGAACAATTGAGATGAATGGGGGAAAGAAATACAGTAGAAGAAGAATGGGTAGCTTTGAGGCCGCAGAGGATCAAGTAGGTATAAAGACGAGGGCTTCTAGAAATCTTTGGGTAACAGAAGAAATATTGAACTTAATTGATAAAAGGAGAAAATATAAAAATGCAGTAAATGAAACAGGCAAAAAGGAATACAAACGTCTCAAAAATGAGATCGATGGGAGGTGCAAAATGGCTAAGCAGTGATGGCTAGGGGACAAATGTAGGGATGTAGAGACTTATCTCACCAGGGGTAAGACGGATACTGCCTACAGGAAAATTAAAGAGACCTTTGGAGGAAAGAGAACCACTTGTATGAAAATCAAGAGTTCAGATGGAAACCCAGTTCTAAACAAAGAAGGGAAAGCAGAAAGTTGGATGGAGTATATGGAGGGTCTATACAAGGGTGATGTACTTGAGGACAATATTATGGAAATGGAAGAGGATGTAGATGAAGATGAAATGGGAGATATGACACTGCGTGAAGAGTTTGACAGAGCACTGAAAGACAAGAGTCGAAACAAGGCCCCGCGAGTAGACAATATTCCATTAGAACTACTGACAGCCTTGGGAGAGCTAGTCCTGACAAAACTCTACCATCTGGTGAGCAAGGTATATGAGACAGGCGAAATACCCTCAGACTTCAAGAAGAATATAATAATTCCAATCCCAAAGAAAGAAAGTGTTGACAGATGTGAAAATTACCGAACTATCAGTTTAATAAGTCACGGCTGCAAAATACTAACGCGAATTCTTTACAGACGAATGGAAAAACTAGTAGAAACCGACCTCGGGGAAGATCAGTTTGGATTCTGTAGAAATACTGGAACACGTGAGACAATACTGACCCTACGACTTATCTTAGAAGCTGGATTAAGGAAAGGTAAACCTACGTTTCTAGCATTTGTAGACTGAAACCTGTTGACAACGTCGACTGGCACACTCTCTTTCAAATTCTGAAGGTGGCAGGGGTAAAATACAGGGAGCGAAAGGCTATTTACAATTTGTACAGAAACCAGATGGCAGTTATAAGAGTCGAGGGACACCAAAGGGGAGCAGTGGTTGGGAAAGGAGTGAGACAGGGTTGTAGCCTCTCCCCGATGTTATTCAATCTGTATATTGAGCAAGCAGTGAAGGAAACAAAAGAAAAATGTGGAGTAGGTATTAAAATCCATGGAGAAGAAATAAAAACTTTGAGGTTCGCCGATGACATTGTAATTCTGTCAGAGACAGCAAAGGACTTGGAAGAGCAGTTGAACGGAATGGATAGTGTCTTGAAAGGAGGATATAAGATGAACATCAACAAAAGCAAAACGAGGATTATGGAATGTAGTCGAATTAAGTCGGGTGATGCTGAGGGAATTAGAGTAGGAAATGAGACACTTAAAGTAGTAAAGGAGTTTTGCTATTTGGGGAGCAAAGTAACTGATGATGGTCGAAGTAGAGAGGATATAAAATGTAGACTGGCAATGGCAAGGAAAGCGTTTCTGAAGAAAAGAAATTTGTTAACATCGAGTAAAGATTTAATGTCAGGAAGTCGTTTCTGAAAATATGTGTATGGAGTGTAGCCATGTATGGAAGTGAAACATGGACGATAAATAGTTTGGACAAGAAGAGAATGGAAGCTTTTGAAATGTGGTAGAACAGAAGAATGCTGAAGATTAGATGGGTAGATCACATAAGGAGGTCTTGAATAGGATTGGGGAGAAGCGAAGTTTGTGGCACAACTTGACTAAAAGAAGGGATCGGTTGGTAGGACATATTCTGAGGCATCAAGGGATCACAAATTTAGTATTGGAGGGCAGCGTGGAAGGTAAAACTCGTAGACGGAGACCAAGAGATGAATACACTAAGCAGATTCAGAAGGATGTAGGTTGCAGTAGTTACTGGGAGATGAAGAAGCTTGCACAGGAATGGGTAGCATGGAGAGCTGCACAACAACAACATGGTTGCATTACCGCTGCCTTCCATAACCACCAGCGGCGTACGTCGGACACACTTAACGCCAAAAATAGGCAATGTCATAGTGCCCTTTGCACTAGATAAAGGGACATTAAATAACAATAAATTTGTTAAGTAAAGGTAGAAAGGATATAGACATAACAACTTTACCGGTGTAAAACTGCCGTATCTTGAGCGTACTTGGGAACAGATCAAAGTGAATGAAATTGCAGGTTTGTGTATTCATTACATTCAATGACATCACTATAGAATGTACCTTTTTGGTTTCAAAAAACTGATTGTCAATTGTTTAATGGAGTTGGACGTTTTCAGACTATTCACAGTATCAATTGATGCAGATGATGGTTGTGTGGTATTTCACGGCGGATTTGGTGAGGGCAACGTAACACAACTAGTGAGTAGAAGGGCTGGGAGGAAGTGGGTGTGACATTCTTTTGAACGACTATTTGCTACAAATTTGCTTGCATTAAATAGCACCGATACAATAAGCAGACCCAACTCCCACTAAAGTAAATCGACCTAGTCTTTCAGCAGCGCCCAACAGGTTCCACTACCAACAGGAAATGTTTCTCAAAGACTTATAAAAACATATCGAAGTTGAATGGCAGCGTCGTCGACACCGATACCGACCAAGACGTTGACAGGGCGGTGCGGCGAGCGGCGTGCTGCGGCAAGGCGAGCCAACTCGCCGGCATCCCGCAGACGGCAACGGCGGGGAGCGCCCGGCAGCAGAGGCGCTGCAGTAGGTCCTAACGAGGCGGCGCGGCAACTCGAGTCGCCGCAACTCGTGACCACTCAGTGCCGGCACAGTTATAATGGTTGAACCTTGCAACATAATTCAGTTTCAGTCTATCATTGCTGTCGGTTTTACAGAATGCACTAGTTCCAATGCTGTTTATGTACCTGTTGGACACATAGATCATTAGAGCGATAATATTAGTCTGACTGGTGAGCCATACGATTTTTAGAAATATTTACTAGCACACTGTTAGCCGCCTACAGCTGACGACGTACTGTGTTGTGTCCCACATTTTGCGAAGTTTTTGTGGGACATACCAACATTACTGTGTTCAGCTTCGGAACGCTAGTGTAAAAGTTTACTCGAAACCAGATGAGGGCAAAATCTGACCTATTCGCAGGTTTATTATCATATATTTACATAAACAAACCAATTTACCTTAATTGCTTTGTGTCCTGATAGAAATGACATGTCAGATAGTTTCACCCTTAAAACGTAGGTGCAGAAACATCACGAAAAATTTTAAAATGTTTTTCGTGTTGTTTATATCAAACCTCGTGCTGTTGTAGCGATAAATTCTGTATTTTCGTACGCTTTGTACTGCGGAAAACATATTTTATCCTATAGCAGCAGTAGTACTCAACATTTGTAGTTTATGCAATTTTAAATATAGTATCCTCGTTCAAAGAAGTGTTCATTCCGGATTTCTATCTACAGAAACACAAGCGACTGTCAATTTATGAGAATTTTCGGAAGTTATGACTGTTGCGTATAACGTATTTCGTAGCAAGTCTGTTTCTGTCATTTACTGTTGTACTCACTATAACTAACATACTGGATAATAATTACCTTTCTGCCTCAACAGGAGTGCATTTTATCTCCTTTTATCGTAAATTAACGGTATTTTGGAGGTTTCAGCGACTATCATCTCAAAAAAAAGATCAGAAAATTAGCGACTTTTAACTCAAGTTTTTCTGCTGAGCTAATGGAAATCACGTTTTACGTACTAACAGCTTCAGATTTTAACGGTAATTAGCAGCACTTTTAGTTTAAGTGATTTAGGAATGAAAAGAGAATTAGCGGGCTTATTTCAATATTTGCGATTGTAGTCTTTCTCGGCGTATTCCACTGATGAATTCTTCTCGGGTTATTAGCCGAGTGGTGGCGTCGTCTTGTTGCAACGTTTCGATGAGTTTCGTATCCATCATCTTTCGGCGAATACTTCAGTATTATTGTTCTGTGAGACATTGCACCAGCCAAAATGCAGCCCCACTTTGGATGCTGTGGATGAGACGGTTGACGTCCATGAACAGCTGGAATTTGCGCTGACTACTGTTAAACCGTTACAAGCTGCTGCGAATGGATGTGCTCGAAGAGCGCCCGACACTAATGTATCAGATATACCAAAGATACCTCACGTACTGTGGATAAGGTCTCACCTGCAGGAAGTGGGGATGTACACTATGCGATCAATAGTACCCGGACGGCGTTTCAAAACATCTCAAAGGTGTTCTGTAGAATTCAGGTGAGGACTTCGTGGAGGCCATTCCATTAAAGGCATGTTGTTGATGTGTAACATCTCCTCCACAGGCCATGCATTACGAACAGGTGTTCGATCGTGCTGAAAGATGCAATCGCCATCCCCGAATTGATCTTCAACAGTGGGAAGCAAGAAGGTGCTTAAAACGTCAGTGCTGTTGTAGTGCCATGCAAAACAACAAGAGGTGCAAGTCCCCTCCATGAAAAACACGACCACACCATAACACCGCCGCCTCCGAATTTTACTGTTAGCACTACACAGGCTGGCAGATGACGTTCACCGGGAATTCACGATACCCATGCCCTGCCATCGGATCGCCGCATTATGTACCGTGATTCGTCACTCCACACAACGTTTTTACAGTGTTCTGTTGTCCAGTGTTTAGAGCAAGCGAGGCGTCCTTTGGCATTTACCGGCATGATGTATGGGTTATGAGCAGCCACTCGACCATGAAATCTAACTATTCTCACCTCCCACCTAACTGTCATAGTACTTGCAGTGGATCCTGATGCAGTTTGGAATTCCTGTGTGATGGTCTCGATAGATGTCTGGCTATTACACTTTACGATCCTCTTCAAATGTCGGCGGTCTCAATCAGTCAACAGACGAGGTCGACCTGTTCGCTTTTGTCCTGTACGTGTCCCTTCATGTTTCCACTTCACTATCACATCGGAAACGGTGGACCTAAGGATGTTTATTAGTGTGGAAATCTCGCGTACAGACGTATGACACAAGTCACACCCATCACCTGACCACATTCGATGTCCGTGAGTTCCACGGAGTGCCCCATTCCGCTCTCTCTCGTTGTCTAATGGCTACTGAGGTCGCTGATATGGAGTACCTGGCAGCAGGTGCAGCACAGTGCACTTAATATGAGAAACATATGTTGTTGGGGGTGTCCGGATACTCTTCATCACATAGTGTACCACCACTCCTCCACTTGACTGTGAGTGGCGTGTGAAGGGAAACGGGGAACAGGAAGAACTCAGCGCTGTATGCCCGGCCTCATAACCAGAAAGTTCGAAGGTCTGTCTTCCACTGAAAGTGAAAATGGGCCAGTGAGATTCACTTCACATTTTGAGAAACCTGTTTTGTACTGTGTCAGGAGTAGGCAAACGCAAAAGGGTAAGGGTTTAACAATCTTCGTCTCTTCAAACGTAAGGTGAATACTGGTACGCCTTAGAGAAATATCAACAAGGGATGTGAAGGAACACCAGGCGCTCTTAGTTTGTATGCCTGCGAGTTTCATTCAGCATGTGTTAGACGCTATTCTGGTGGCCAGTGAGGCAATAGTTTGTAACCAGGTGTAAATTGTGGCTTACTTTGGAATAGACGATGCCTGTGTGCGGGCTCCAAGGTCATACTCGACTGGCAGAGAAGGTTGAGAATGCCTGCCTTACACACGGATTTTCCCGAAACTCATAATTTGCAACGTTTCCACCAGGATAGATCGTGGTCCACAGGGGTCGAGAGCAAGGTTCCGACCAGAAACTGTGAAAGTTCTATGACATTCTGGGATGCTAGTCGCTACACTTGCACCAAAGAGTTGAGAACTCAACAGCCCTCCTAAGAGAGTCTGGCATGCACTGCACATCAGCGGCTGCTACCCATGTACTTGACTGTGTGTGGGGTGTGCACACAAGATAAAGCGACTCCCCATACAGTACAGAGAACGAAAATTGTAGGAGACCAGGAACTGTTAGTGTAACATCCAAGGGAACGCCCCGCAGACGAGAGTATTAATATCCTAATGTTTAACTGCCGAAGTATTCACAACGAAAAGCCAGAGGTAGGTTGGTGGTTGGTTGCTTGGGGAAGGAGACCAGACAGCGTGGTCATCGGTCTCATCGGAGTAGGGAAGGATGGGGAAGGAAGTCGGCCGTGCCCTTTCAGAGGAACCATCCCGGCATTTGCCTGGAGTGATTTACGGAAATCACGGAAAACCTAAATCAGGATGGCCGGATGCGGGATTGAACCATCGTCCTCCCGAATGCGACTCAGTGTCTAACCACTGCGCCACCTCGGTCCAGAGGTAGGACATTTGTGTCTCAGCTAATATGAATTTCCTGTCTTCAGCGACCACTATACTGCATATACTTCCGATATACACTTATATTTTCCCCAAACATCTCTCTGAGATCAATTTAGGATTTTAATTAGCTTTCTGTATCTAGAGTTCTGTGATCTTGATTACTTCAGACTACTCCTACCTCTGGCCGGCCGCGGTGGTCTAGCGGTTCTAGGCGCTCAGTCAGGAACCGCACGATTGCTACGGTCGCAGGTTCGAATCCTGCCTCGGGCATGGATGTGTGTGATATTCTTAGGTTAGTTAGGTTTAAGTACTTCTAAGTTCTAGGGGACTTATGACCACAGATGTTGAGTCCCATAGTGCTCAGAGCCATTTGAACCATTTTCCTACCTCTGTCTTTTCGTGGCGAATAACTGAATCTATTGAAATCTAGATGACAGAAAACATGACCAACGGAGAAGCAGTATACCAGCTCAGGACGGCGCGGAATCCGGATGTAGAATTACTAAAGAAGCAATAGAAAAAGTTCCCTTCTCTGGTAACGAACCTCAGACAACCTTGGGCGTAATGGACGGGATCTTATGCAGCCCCAGGCGGCAACTAACTGTAGCGCTCACGGACAGGAGAGAGGACAACATCAACCACCCGCAACCTCAGACACCACACAACCTGGGAGCAGAGACAGTACAGAACTGCAGACGGCGGCCACCACCACGAGAGACTGCTGCGGTGTGCGCGGACAGCGTATGCAATTCCCACACCAGCCTGATTCGGCGGGAAGCGCACCTTGTAGGGGCGCGCCCAAGCCAAAAGGCCAGGGGCATGACAGCGGCACGGCAGAATGCCGGAGCGGTTGCCATCGGCATAAGAAACGTCTGCAGCTTGTCGATAGTACTGGGAACGCGCCTAGCGGGCGCAGACCTCGTAGGGAACGCCTTGGCACGGCCGCCACCGGGGAAAACAGCGGAAATGGGCAAGGATGAAAGACGGAATGCCTAGAGGTAAACAGCACCACCAGGAACGGCCGCAGCGGTCGCGGACGGCCTAGGGAACACCAGACACCGTCCAGGCATACTTATGGTTCACGTCCGCTTGTAGACCAGCCGCAGGTGAACACCTGATGAAGACGCCGAGTTAAGACGTCGGAATATTGTGTTGGCAAGACGCAGACTGCCGGGATTACACCCGCTTCCACGAGAGGACACCCAATCACAGTGAATATCCAAGAAATTAAGTAAGTTCGTGGCCTGCAGAAGATAAATTGATGCTAAATCACAGAAAAAATCAGTGTTACAGATTCTTACACACAATTCAACAAAAACTGATATTTTGGTTACATCGAATGGGCATATGATTAGTGAGACTGAACAATTCAAACTCCTAGAGGTTCGACAGATAATAAGGTGTCCTGGAAAGCCCATGTTGAGGAACTTCTTCAAAAATCATATACTTCTTCATTTACCATTAGAACATTTTCTGAAATAAGTGGCAGCTCAAGCAAGGTATTATTTTTTGGGGTAACTCTTCTGATTCAAAAAGGATATTTTTATCTCAGAAAAAGGGCGGTTCGACCAATATCTGATGTAAGTTCGGGAACCTCTCTCGATTCCTGTTCTGTAGTATGAGATTTCTGACATTGGCCTCTGAACGCATATTTTCTTTGTTGTATGTTTGTTAACAATTTCAGATTATTCCCAAGAGTCAGGCGCTTTCACTCAGTTAACACTAAGCAGGAATCCAATCTGTATTTGGAAGACAACTCATTGACTCTTGAGCAGAAAGGTGTGCAGTATGCTGTTGCATCCATTTTCAATAAGCTGCAACAGGAATTCAAAAATACTTAGCAATAATCCACGTACTTACATTTTTATATTGTAGACTTTCCTCCTGAATCACTTCCTTTTCTGTCAAGGAACTCCAGGAAAAATACAAAAAAATTAAGCTAAATGTTGTGTTAAGTCGTTGATTTTATTTATTTAAACTTGTGTCTTGTCGCCTCCATAGGATTCATAATTTTCATACGTTTCATGTCATCTATTACTACTCTTTTGTTATAATTTGCCGGCCGTTGTGGCCGAGCGGTTCTAGGCGCTACAGTGTGGAACCGCGCGACCACTACGGTCGCAGGTTCGAATCCTGACTCGGGTATGGATGTGTGTGATGTCTTTAGGTTGGTTAGGTTTAAGAAGTTCTAAGTTATAGGGGACTGATGACCTCAGCAGTTAAATCCCATAGTGCTCAGAGCCATTTTTTTGTTATAATTTCATGCACTGACTCGCTCCATGACCGTGGAGACTTGCTCCTAAATTTGATCATAAGGAACATGATATATAAAATAAAAATAGAAAAGGTTTACTTCCCGGTAGATGCATAGCGTATCCATAATTAACCTCTTCACTGCGCATTCTGTCTGAGCAGCCACCTGCCAAGTGCGCGAAATTTTGAAGTGACGCATATGTATACGGCAGTGGCAATTTACCGTTATTACTAAGAAAAGATTAAGAAGCAAAATGCAACATTATACCATTAAATTGTTTCTTTCTTTAATCTTTATAGATATTTACTTTTCTTTTCAAAACGGTGCCGGCCTGAGTCACCGAGCGGTTCTAGGCGCTACAGTCCGGAGCTGCACCACCGTTACGGTCGCAGGTTCTAATCCTACCTCAGGCATGGATGTGTGTGATGTCCTTAGGTTAGTTAGGTTTAAGAAGTTCTAAGTTCTAGGGGACTGATGACCTCAGAAGTTAAGTCCCATAGTGCTCAGAGCCATCTGAACCATCTTTTCAAAACAGTGCCTTATTAGAATGAAAAAGTACATAAGTTACTACATTAGTAAAACTTCAACGAGTGGTAGCTTTCGAAACAAAAATTCATAGGTAAAGATGCATTACTTCTGTACAAACGTATCTTGAGTCACTTCATTAACATTTTGAGTACTAGGAATGTGAACAACAGAGAAGTTAAACTCTTGTAAATACAAAGCCCATCGTTTCAAACGATGACGGTTTAGTTTGGATGCCATTAAAAACTGGAGTACTCGATGATCAGTGTACACCTTGGTATGCTACCCAAATAAGAACCGAAATTTAAAAAATGCCCAAATAACTGTCAATGCTTCCAACTCGGTTAATGAATAATTTCTTTCAGATTTAGACGAGACACGACTGCCAAAAGCTATACTTGAAGTATCATGCCCACTCGTCTAATACAGGATGCCTAGGAAGCTGTTTTCTCGGATCGCTAGACAACAAAGCAATTCATATCAATGGAGTTTATTATAGTAAGTTAAATTGGCAATACTTAACTTCGCGTGTTCACAAAAGAGTGTCGCAAGCAAATGGTGACATGTAAATAATCAGTGTCTTTTGGTATATACAATTTCAATGCAAGCAAAACATAAGTTCATACGTCACTGGCGTTGCGTTGTATGTCTGTTCGTCTTCAACTGCGGCCGCGGCTACGCGGCGCGGCGCTTATATCCTCTCGTATAGATGTCTCCCCTGTTTTAGTGTCGTCCTATTCAGCGTGCTATTGGCTGACGTTGTCTCACAGCCTCCTCTGCTCTTCCGTCCTTCATCGTCGTGCTGGCACTTGTAGTTATACCGGAACAATACTTCTCAGTTCAGTTACACCATTCTCTTCAAATTCTTGGAATAGATGACTCCAAGTCCAATTTTTGATGAGTCCGTTGATAAACAAAAGCTTCATGATAAGTCAGGACGAGCAAGTATTGGAGCATTAAGAAGTGCATCTTTCAAATTCTGAATCCCAGGGAGGTATGGTGTTTTCTCCAGTAAAAGAGCATAATTAGGAGCGGCCAGAATTTTCATATTTAAAAAACGGCGACAAAAATTTGCTAAACTAAGGAAACTTCCAATTTGATGTTTTCTTGTAAGAGGGGAGATTGCCCTAATTGCTTCAACTTTCTCTGGTTCTAGCTCTATACCTCCTGATGAAATTATATGGCCAAGTACTTTCACTCTTGTTTTTCCAAACTCTGTTTTTTCTAAGTTGACTGTGATTCCCGAATCTTAAAAAATACGCAATAAGTTTCTCACAATACGGTTATGTTTTGACCAAGGCTTTTAAGCTATAAGAATATAATCAACATAGAATGTTATGTGACTTTTCAAGTAGTCAGGAAAAATAGTGTTCACACGACGAATAAAGGCAGCTGACGATATATTGAGGCCAAAAGGTAATTTACGAAACTAGCAGCACTCACCAAAACGTAAGATATCAGTATTTTTTCTACAATTTGGGTGTAACTGTACTTGCCACAAACTTACAAGGAGGTCTACAGAAATTAAAATTTGGACACCATAGAAATTTTGCAAGAATTCTTCTAAAGTTTGTGATTTGTCTGTTTCTGTTGAAATGATAGTGTTAATCTGCCTATAATCTAATACAAGTCTAATCGAGCTATCTTTGTTCTCCACAATATGTAAGGGGACTGTTATATAAACTGACCGCAGATTCTATGATTTCCTGTTCAAGCATAGACTGAGTTTCTGTCTTCCTCTTTTCTCCGTTGCAAGCTGGAATGATGTATGGTTTAATGTAAAACTTATTCTGCTCGTTGACCTGGAATTTATATTGCAAACCCTTAATTGTTCATGTACGACGTGTATAGATAATGGAATGTGTGCGCAAAATGTCAAGAAGATCCTTTCCTGAGTGAGACTATGGACATCGGTTTCCAGGTCCACTTCCTCGTTAAATGTATGTGCACGACTTGTGTCACTATGAAAGTGCTCGGATGGAATTTTCGATTCCTTACCTATCAAAAAACATAAACAGTTTATTTCATCTTCTTGTTTCAAGATCCAGTCTTGAAATGTTTATGATACTGACTTACCTTCCACTTCCATTCCTACTTCGGCGTCATTGAAATTCAAAACAGCTTTATATTTGTTTAGAAAATCTACTCCAAATATTACTTCAGCGGACAAAAGAGGAACAATCAAGAAATTCATCGAAAATTTATAGCCTTAACACAAAAAGCCTAAATAGGTTTGATGCATCACGTGAACACTTGTTCCGGAAATCGCTCCTTATATTTCAATCTTACGTAAAAGTAGAGTCGGACAGTCTGTTGTTGTCATACATTTGTGAAATATAATGTCACTGACCGCAGGAATAGGGCTACCAGAGTCAAGGACAGCGGAAAGTGTAGTGTCGCCTACGGAAATGTTTATTATTGGATGTACTACAGAGTTTCGTTTTTCATCAGCTTCTTCCAGTAACATGTCTCTAACGTCTTCAAAACACACGAAGTTCAAAGTTTAGGCAGCGACGTATTTTGTGTGATCTACGGAATTGCTTGCTGCCGGAGTAGCGAGTCATTGCCTTGTATTTATTCCCCGTCATTGTTTATCTCGTGGATTTGGTGATCTAACTTCACCTATTTCTATCCGTCGCCCATTGTGGTTTATGACATTAATTACTGTGATTGTGTTGACTATGTTGGTTGCTTTTTGGATAACTGTAGTCATAACTGTAGTTGTGCGCCGACCGGTGTGACCGAGCGGTTCTAGGCGCTCCAGTCTGGTACCGCGCGAACGCTACGGTCTCAGGTTCGAGTACTGCTTCGGGCATGGATGTATGTCTTTAGGTTAGTTTGGTTTAAGTAGTTCTAAGTTCTAGGGGACTGATGACCTCAGATGTTAAGTCCCACAGTGCTCAGAGCCATTTGAAGTGTAGTTGTGCCATGCATTTTGCGGATTCGATCTGCCTGAAGTGTACTCAAAATTTGTGTGATTACCAACTGAGTGAGGGTACTGTCTCCGACTATTTCGATTGTTATCATGTGCATGGTTATGGCTGTTCTTATTACCGTAGTTTCTGTGATGACTGGTATTGCGTACATAGAGATCCGGAAATTACTTCTATCACAGAGTTCATTATTCAACAGCAAGAATTATTCGTCATACGGACGATGTCAGTTATCACGGTTGTAATAGTTTCTGTGTTTGTGTTTGTTGTGCAGCTTCTCATAATTTTGGTTTTCACACGGTACACAAGCGTCAAGCGTATCATACTTCCTGATGTGATTCTTGTTGTGCCTTTTCGTTAAAACGTTATCATTGTCCAATTCCAACTCCAATTCCTGGAGCAATATCTGAAATACTTCTAAGTCATATTTATACCTGCCGGCCAAAATCGCATGTCTCAAATGTGTACGTAACTGTTAAACAAACGCGAATTAGCTCTGACGGATTCTATGGTTTTGATAAGTACTGATGTATACGTAGCGTGTCTTCAAAGTATTTTGCTGGGCACGAGAAGTCAGAAACTTCCGTAACGTTATAATGTTATGCTTTACTCGATCTTGTGTGGCCCGCTGCCAGTGGGCTGACAAAAATGCTCGATAGAAATCGATTACGCTTTGGCAATCTCTCACTATTCAGAGCATTCTTGCCGCATCTTAATTTTTCAAGTAACCGCAGAGAAATTGTAATTTCTGTTCAAGTGGCCAATTTGGTGGTAAAGAAAATAGAAACTAACCAATCCGAACTTTGGTGTGAATTTTGTTGATATAATTCCAGAAAACTAGAATTTACTTACTGTCAGAAAGTGTTTTTAATCGAAATTACCATCTCTGTGGGAACCAGATTGTTCTCTAATGTACCACATCGGCGATTCATTGTCGTATCTGGATGTGTGATACTGTTCTCGTGAGAAATCGCCTAAATGACATACATTTGTATGCCATCAAAGTTTTCTGAAGATGTACACGGTGAAATACATCCTTTTCATGGTCGCGGTTAATCTTATTTCCAGACGTTCGTCCTTTTTTCATTAATAGTGTTCCTGTAACGTTAACTGTCCCGATTAACTTTCTCTTGGTTTTCTTTAAAATTTGTTAGTGACTGATATTCTGCTGTGTGTGAAAACTGTACTGGCATTGTGTCATTTGCCATGTGCCATTTGCGTTGTCAGGTCATCAACTTTTTCTTTAATTGTGCTTAACTGTTCTTTTCGTTCTTCAGAATTTAGTGTCTAAGTTTCCACTTGTTCGCTAATTTCTTTTACCGTTGTATTAAGATGTTTGTTCTTCTCTTTTATCCGTGTAACTATCGCACTCGGAATTAGTATTTAATTTAGCTAATAATACGCTGATTTGTTTTCAAGTTTTCGTGTTCTGTTTCAAGATCACGTAATCTAGTGGCAAAACTGCTGATCGTTGATTGAATACCATTTTTAATTTCTTCCCTAGGTGATTTACTGTTTTCTTCCTGTGATTTCCTATGCTCTTCCTGTGATTTTATTATTTCTCCCCTAGGCGATTTTCTATTTTCCTCTTCCGTTTCCTTAAGCATCTGGTGAATTGATTCTAGAAAATTTGTAGGATGGGCGCAGTATGATTCTATATAATTGTTCACTGAAGGTAATGTGTGTTGTGTTCGTTCGAAAGAGATTAACAAAAACCTGATGCTGGCGTGTCTGTTACCAACTGTTGTTAACTTTCGCACAGCTGTGGAAACTTTTGTAAGCTTTCTCTAGACTGTGGCGACTTATCACCAACCGACGTCTCTTCAGAATTTCCGTGTTCACTACCCATCGTTTGTTCTGTTTCATTATTGATCGCTAAACTGATTAAATAAATAAATGTCGTGTGACGAGGGCCTCCCGTCGGGTAGACCGCTCGCCTGGTGCAAGTCTTTCGACTTGACGCCACTTCGGCGACTTGCGCGCCGATGGCAATGAAATGATGATGATTAGGACAACACAACACCCAGTCCCTGAGCGGAGGAAATCTCCGACCCAGCCGGGAATCGAACCCGGGCGCTTAGGATTGACCACTCAGCTACCGGGGACGGACGCTAAACTGATTAATAATTGGGGATTTCCTGCAATCTCATGTAAGCTACTGGTATTTGCTAACTGCTCAAGGTGGTTTATCTCATCCTGCACCGACTCTTTATTTTGCAACACCCACTGTTGTCTTTTGTTACGACGGACGTTAATGTTGCTTTCTGTTGCACTAAACATGATGAAACACTATTTCTTTGAAAAACAAAATTGCTACGGCGACCAGACCACCAACAAATAAAAACTTAACTATTGTGCATGCAAATACTCAACAATGAAAGAAATCCACACAGAACCTACACTATTATGCCAGCTGTTTATGCAATAATCAGTAACCGTCGCACGATACAAAATTACAGTAACTGAAAACAAAATTTTAAGTTAATTGCCTGAAAAAAGTACAATATTAGTAAAATTAGTGACGCGATGTTTTTGCTTTCGAGAAATCGACCAGTATCTGACTACGTATTATCAAAAGAACTATCCTGGAAGATAGGTCGACAAATTATTACTTTATTATTTTTCTCCTGTTTTTAATTTAATTATTTCTTTGGCTGTTTGAGTAATTTTCCCTTACTAAGTTCCTCCGTATATTTTGTTACTCTTTGATGTTAAGACCAACTTTACAGAACCTAATTTGAACTGAACTGTCACTGATCTGAATGTAGCTTGACTTTGCATTAAATGCCTAACGGAATTAAAACAATTATCTGGTCCTAAATAAAATTTCCACTTACCTCGCGTCTTCACAACATTGTTGCAGATTTGTCGAAAGCACAGCAGCAGACAGCAAGCAGTCGGCGGCTAAGCTAGATTCCTGTTTCAAAATACATAGTCAAACTGTTGCCTGTGGTAATGCGTAATGATGAAGAGTGGGGTGGGGAGAGTAACTGTTCCAACAAAATGATAGGCCGAGATAACGATTTTAAAATGAAATATATATCCAAAAATACTGAATAATACTTCGAATTATCTTTAGACACAACACTGGTCTCAACAGTACCACGCTTAACATTGTGAACAATGATTCAGAAAAAGATACGTAGTTAACAGAGAATTTCTATAAAAAGAACCACAAAGATTATGTAGTTGCTATCAAATCCATGACTCAGGGAGGTAGTGTGATCTTTCTCTCAGCTCTGAGCAAGTTAAATAGCTGAAAATAATTACTGATGTCTGCGCAATGCTGCAGTCTCACCTAGAAACATCTTCTCTCCAAAAATAACGACAGTATTCAATATTTTTATCCCTTTCATTTTCAATGTACTCGTCGTAAATATCCTTGCTATCCTTTCTTCATCCAACACATACAAGTCCGCGCAACACTCCTAAGTACACTACTGGCCATTAAAATTTCTACACCTAGAAGAAATGCAGATGATAAACGGGTATTCACTGGACAATTATATTGTACCAGAACTTACATGTGATTACATTTTCACGCAATTTGGGTGCATAGATCCTGAGAAATCTGTACCCAGAACAACCACCTCTGGCCGTAATAACGGTCTTGATACGCCTGGGTATTGAGTCAAACAGAGCTTGGATGACGTGTACAGGTACAGCTGCCCATGCAGCTTCAACACGTTACCACAGTTCATCAAGAGTAGTGACTGGAGTATTGTGATGAGCCAGTTGCTCGGCCACCATTGACCAAACGTTTTCAGTTGGTGAGAGATCTGGAGAATGTGCAGGCCAGGGCAGCAGTCGAACATTTTCTGTATCCAGAAAGGCCTGTACAGGACCTACAACATGCGGTCGTGCATTATCGTGCTGAAATGTAGGGTAGAGCCACGGGTCGTAATACATCTGAAATGTAACATCCACTATTCAAAGTGCCGTCAATGCGAACGAGACGTATAACCAATGGCACCCCATACCATCACGCCGGGAGATACGCCAGTATGGCGATGACGAATACACGCTTCCAATGTGCGTGCACCGCGATGTCGTCAAACACGGATGCAACCACCATGATGCTGTAAACAGAACCTGGATTCATCCGAAAAAATTACGTTTTGCCATTCGTGCACCGAGGTTCGTCGTTGAGTACACCATCTCAGGCGCTCCTGTCTGTGATTCAGCGTCAACGGTAACCGTAGCCATGGTCACCGAGCTGATAATCGATAGTTCGTGCAGATGGTTGTTTTCTTGCAAACGTCCCCATCTGTTGACTCAGGGATCGAGACGTGACTGCACGATCCGTTACAGCCATGTGGATAAGATGCCTGTCATCTCGACTGCTAGTGATACGAGGCCGTTGGGATCCAGCACGGCGTTCCGTATTACTCTCCTGAACCTACAGATTCCGTATTCTGCTAACAGTCATTGGATCTCAACCAACGCGAGCATCAAAGTCGCGGTACGATAAACCGCAATCGCGATAACATTACTCCAGGCAACGCCGGTCAACTGCTGTTTGTGTATGAGAAATCGGTTGGAAACTGTCCTCATGTCAGCACGTTGTAGGTGTCGCCACCAGCGCCAACCTTGTGTGAATGCTCTGAAAAGCTAATCATTTGAATATCACAGCATTGTCTTCCTGTCGGTTAAATTTCGCGTCTGTAGCACGTCATCTTCATGGTGTAGCAATTTTAATGGCCAGTAGTGTACGTTCGTCATCTACCACACTGCAACTAAGAATATACCAGACTGCCCAGAGGCAAAGCCTGTAGCACGGCAAGACCAAAGGTTGTTTATTAATATCGTAATTGCTCCCTCTCTCTCTCTCTCTGTCTCTCTGTCTCTCTCTCTCTGACTTGCGCATCGATGACGTACAAAAACCAAAATTACATGACCACTTTACACAGTTCCGAAAATAAAAAGGTTAGAAAAGTTAGTAATACTCGTTCTGCGCCGTAGTCTATTTCCACAGTTGCTCTGTTGATTCAAAACTTCCCTTTTCTCGAGGTTGGGAAGGGAGACAGGAGAGCAGCGAGAATGACGCGCGTTCTGTAGCGACTCCTTCGAGGAAAAGAGAAACTCTCGCCGTAGCAGGGGTGTTCCGGACTGGGGGAGCAGCTTTAAACCTCCCAGCCTCCTGCCTTCTCCCAGGCGCCGCCACGGCTTTGCTCACTCAACGAACGGGCGTCACACTGCAGTCTTCTTGCGGTCAGTTACCACCTCGTTGCATCACTGCGCATACTGTGTGCTGCGTGGCCACAGCGACACCTGATGGCACTTACTCTCGCCGTGGTCAACGATCTTGACGTTTCCCCTCATCGGAGTATTTCCTACATGATAATGACATTGTAATTCTGTCAGAGACAGCAAAGGACTTGGAAGAGCAGTTGAACGGAATGGATAGTGTCTTGAAAGGAGGATATAAGATGAACATCAACAAAAGCAAAACGAGGATAATGGAATGTAGTCGAATTAAGTAGGGTGATGCTGAGGGAATTAGATTAGGAAATGAGACACTTAAAGTAGTAAAGTAGTTTTGCTATTTGGGAAGCAAATTAAGAGATGATGGTCGAAGTAGAGAAGATATACAATGTAGACTGGCAATGGAAAGCAAAGCGTTTCTGAAGAAGAGAAATTTGTTAACATCGAGTATAGATTTATGTGTCAGGAAGTCGTTTCTGAAAGTATTTGTATGGATTGTAGCCATGTATGGAAGTGAAACATGGACGATATCTAGTTTGGACAAGAAGAGAATAGAAGCTTTAGAAATGTGGTGCTACAGAAGAATGCTGAAGATTAGATGGGTAGATCATATAACTAATGAGGAGGTATTGGTTCAAATGGTTCAAATGGCTCTGAGCACTATGGGACTTAACATCTGAGGTCATCAGTTCCCTTGAATGTACCACTACTTTAACCTAACTAACCTAAGGACATCACACACATCCATGCCCGAGGCAGGATTCGAACCTGCGACCGCAGCGGTCGCGCGCTGCCAGACTGAAGCGCCTTGAACCGCTCGGCCACACCGGCCGGCGAGGAGGTATTGAATAGGATTGGGGAGAGGAGAAGTTTGTGGCACAACTTGACCAGAAGAAGGGATCGGTTGGTAGGACATGTTCTGAGGCATCAAGGGATCACCAATTTAGTATTGGAGGGCAGCGTGGCGGGTAACAATTGTAGAGGTAGACCAAGAGATGAATACACTAAGTAGATTCAGAAGGATGTAGGTTGTAGTAGGTACTGGGAGATGAAGAAGCTTGTACAGGATACAGTAGCATGGAGAGCTGCATCAAACCAGTCTCAGGACTCAAGACCACAACAACAACACCAATTTTCATCATCAGTCATTGTGGTCAACAGTTTTGTTTTTACTATGAGTTCAGTTACTTACAGTATGTCAGTTCGTAATTCAGTACTAAATGCATTTATTGTGTGGGTATAATAGATCAGCATTTGTAGATCTCTCCCACAAGTCGGATCTGGCTCTCACCCTAAAAACATGTGGCGGACGTACTCATCAAACGAAAGAATACTTCTCTTTGAGTCTGTGTGTGGGCAGCTGGTCACGCTCAAAGCAAAAAGGAACACTGCTGCGAGTCGGACTGGAGACGTCGCGCATCCTGTGGTTTAATCTTCCTGCGGAAAGACATCCGTCACGCCTGTCGCTGTACTGAGGCTGCGCTGCCCGTGACCCGCACTGCGAGCGTGTCCATCTCACCATCGACAGCTGAGAATGCCTCTGGCGGAAGCAGCCGCGTTGATGCTGACTATAATGGTGGCGAACGACATCGCGTTGCTTGACTGTGTCTGCGGCCACCTCGCCCAACACTACGATAACATCTCCCACGACGACGATGAACTGAACAGCGTAGTCAGAGGCGGTGAAAAACTGATATGGGTGGCCTACTGTTCTGATGTGGGTAAGTACTCTTTCGCACAGTATGGGTTGACACTAAGCAGCCCCCCGTGCAGTTTTGAACCACTGAGCGGTGGATTGCCTTACATATGCCGTATCTCATTTTCAAACTTGTGGGTCAATGAATTTTGTCGAGCTGTTGCCAGAGAGGCGATGTCATGAAGTACGATTTAGAAAAGCTGTGTAATTGCCATCTTCGTTGAGCCCAATGCGTTATCCAGGAGTCTGAGTATAGGTGGAGGTGAGAGGCTGCCAAATACGACGAGTAGTTTCTACATTACCAGATCATCTTAGTGGAGATCTTGCGAGGTACATTCTCATAATAGCACCTTTCAGGTACCTCCTATAACTAGATTTTTTGCATAATTACAGAGATTCAGACATTACATACACATCATTTCAAAATGAATATAGCGATTACAAGAGGCTATAACTATTTAATACATGGCAAGGCAAGGCTTGAGAAACCCTAGAATATGCGACTTGAAGCGGGGCCCGCTACATGGGGAGCACCCTGCCTACACCGAGTCGTACAGCCCGGGGATTACGTGGAGAAGGGGGCACCAAACTTGCCTGACTGTAATTACAGTTATTAATGACCAAAATTCTTTTTTTCTATAGGAAATGTGAGGGAATGGCTCTAGGTCATTGGCCGTAATTGTAACATTATTCCAGTCCAGAAAACTCAAATTTTGCAAAATAAATAGCTGGTAGAGGCTCTCCCGAGAGTGGCCACCAAGTGATATGAAACTACGCAGTGGGCTATGGATCACGCCACGTGACTCAGACGGTCTTCAGACATGATCTTGTTGCAATCTCCGCTTTGTCTAGCAGCGTAAGTTCTTTTCCACTCACAACTGAATTACGTTTATTAATAGCAGATGTATCTTACTACGAAGCTCACAGTGCTTAATTGAAACAAGCATACTGTGAAGGCATCTTGATTTCACAGTCGACAGTGTTTAATACAAAAAGGAACTTACCATAGTGCAAGGAGATTTAAATGCTGAAGTAGGGAAGTAGGAGCTACTTAGTAAACTACTTCGCTCTCATGGTTTGGGCGAAAGGAATGATCGTGGAGATCGACTGATTCAGTTCTGTCAGGAAAATAGTTTGTTGTAATCAATACCTGCTTCGAACACTATCCACGAAGGCTTTACACCTGTAACTCACCAGATGGAATGTACCGTAATCTGATAGATTATTCCTGGACCAGCTTAAGATGGATATCGTCAGTTAAAAACATTAAGACTCTCTCTGGTGCCGACTGGGCACCGACCGTTAGCTTCTATTCGTGCACTGAGACTAAAACTGTCAAAATGTGAAGGTGCACCTCCAAAAGCAAGAAGGTTAGAGAAAAAGTCTGAAATTGAAATTTGTGTGAATCTAAGAAACACTTTCGATGAGTCAGTTAGATCCCGTGACATACGCAGAGAAATGGAATTTTCTGAAGGAGACATTAGTTAAAACAGCTAGGAAGCAGTCAATGACAACAAAAAAGTGAAGAATAAAAATAACTGGCTTACTAATGATCATTTGGCAAGATAAAGGGATTACAGGGAACTCAGCAGTACCTCAAGTTATCGCTCTAATACAGAGGAGCTGCTGAAGAGGCAAAAATAAATTCGACAATGAAAGATGTGAGAGAATTGAGAAACTCCGTGACTGCAATAAGACCATGTGCCTGTTCAATAAAATTAAGAAACCAACAAGATCCTTCGAACCAAAAGCTGGAAGAGCTGCGTAACGCACTAGCAGAAACGGGCGTTACTGGTCATCTTACTACAGTTATCAGAAATTTTTACTCTAATAGTGGACAGTAATCATACTATGCAAAACTATTTCAAGTCCTTTTGGATCATGTAAAGAAGTTAGATAGGAGAGCATTCTGTTAATGGTTTTATTTAACATCTATAGTAAATACGTTATGAGAAAAAGTCATCACTGGCTGAAATGTTGAGATCTGATTTGGAGGATGAAGAGTCAGTAATTTAAGATTTGTTGAGAACACCACACTTTGCGCAGAAACAGAAGCAGAAATGAAGGAACTACGAGGAACTACTGGACAAAGTTAAGAGAGAAAGCGAGAAACTTGGAATGTCAATTAATAAGAAAAACACAAAGATCATGATAATAGACAGCCACTACCAGCTACTTATGTAGTATCAGAATATGAAGAAGTGGAGCACTTTGTCTACCTGTGCTCAGTGGTTCAGAAAGAGGGTGGCTCTACACAGGAAATATGACATAGGATTGTTCTGGTTAGGGATGCTGCGTCGAATATGACACTGTTTCAGAAAGATCGAGCCCTGACCACACTAAATTCAGAGTCATGAAATTTATGTTTTTTTCAGTTTTCCTTTAGACGTAAACACTAGCTACTAAATTCGTTTTAACGATATCTGAACACTAGGAGCAACGAAACAGTGAAAGTATTGATCGACATCTGAAGACTCAGACTTGCCACAAAAGTATGTCATTACAGGGCAGTTCCTCCAAGTATTGCCTCGGACATTTAGCACTTCCACTGAGGCTGCTAGAAGATGCTGAACCTTCATGAAGGTGCTAGACGTAGAGAACTAGAAGAAACAACTGAACATAGCTACAGACTAGAGCAGAGTGAAAACGACTGTGGAGGAGGTAGGGTTGATATAGACTCAAGCTCCATCCACTAACTTGGTGGGAACAAGTAGGAATGCTTGTACGGGCGGGGGGGGGGGGGGGGGAGGGGGAGGACACTAATCACTAAGTTTGGACACACGATGGGTGTTGACTCACAGAACGCATAACAACCAGTTGTTCTTCTTCCAGGAACTCATTTTTCAGCATTCGCTAGTTCTGGGGATGGACATCGTTCACAAGGTCCATGTTCCAGGAATGTCTTTGGCAATGTTTACCAGTCCTCCCTGGAAAATTGGTTCTCAGCTACATTACCGCCAAGGTCAGTGTCCTGGTGTTTGCCATACAACTTTTCTCGAAGCCTTTGAAGCTGGTGCTTGTGTGTGGAGACAGAAAACAGAGCATTCTTTGTCGTTCTTTCTAGGCAGGTCTTTGAAGTTACCACTTCAGGTCTACTGGCTCAAACATTTCTGGGGATGGAGGGGTGATTGAAACGGGAAGACTCTCCTTCAGACAGCGTGCAGGAACTATATTGTTAGTGACTACTCTTTCCAGGAAATGTCTTTTATGCAACAAGTACAAGTCGACAGACCCCATCAAAGTGAGATTTATTCAGTGGCCACAAGATGACGACAAAGGAGTGCTGCTTGGATTAGATTAGATTAGTTTTTCGTTCCATAGATCCGTACTGAGGAGATCCTCGTGGATGTGGAACATGTCACTTTTATTTTTTTAAGCTGAAATAACAATACTAATAGTATGAGTATATACAATACATCATTTGTTTCTATTAAAAAAATCGTCAATGGAGTAGAATGAGTTGGCCGCTAGTATGTCTCTCAGGCTTCTCTTAAACTGATCTTTATTTGTAACTAAATTTTTTATGTTTGCTGGCAAATTATTGAAGATGAGTGTTCCTGAGTACTCGACCCCTTTTTGAACTCAAGTAAGTGCTTTCAAGTCCTGTATGTATGAACTGAGCTGTTTGTTGGAAGAAGAGATATATTATTTAGGGCAAATTTCATTAAGGAGTAAATATACTGAGAGGCAGTTGTTAGTATACCCAATTCTTTGAAGAGGTTTCTACAGGACGTCCGTGAATTTACTCCACAAATAATACGTATTACACGCTTTTGGACTCTGAAAACTTTTGTTTGACTTGAAGAGTTACCCTAAAATATTATACCACATGACGTTATGGAATGAAAATAGACAAAGTATGCAAGCTTTCTCATTTTTATGTCGTCTATGTCTGATAACACTCGAATTGCAAATACAGATTTGTTAAGGCGTTTCTGCAGTTCTGTGGTGTGCTCCTCCCAACTGAATTTATTATCAAGTTGTAATCCTAGGAATTTAAGACTGTCAACCTCTTCTAACCGCTCTTTTTCATACTTTATCCATATGCTGGGTGGAAACCTCTTACAGGTTCTGAATTGCATATAGTGAGTCTTTTCGAAGTTTAATGTCAGTGAGTTGGCTTTAAACCATTTATTAATATCTATGAAACTATCATTAGCAGATCCTTCTAGAACTACACTCGACATACTATTTATTGCAATACTTGTGTCATCTGCAAACAAAACGAACTCTGCTTCTGGCAGTGTAACTGATGAGAGATCATTAATGGACACAAGAAAAAGCAATGTCCCTAAAATGGATCCTTGTGGGACACCACATGAAATTTCTTCCCATTCTGATGATGACTGATGACTTAATTCACTACTCCCTTGCACTGACACGCTTTGTTTCCTGTTAGCGCAGTATGACTTGAACCATTTTGCAGTGCTGCCTGTGACACCATAGGATTCTAATTTATTTAAAAGAATGTTGTGGTTCACACTATCAAATGCCTTTGACAAATCACAGAAAATACCTGCTGCTTGTAATTTGTTATTCAATGAATTAAGTACATTTTCACTGTAGGTGTAAATAGCCTTCTCGATATCAGAACCCTTCAGAAATCCAAACTGTGTTCTCGATTATATGTTATTTGTGGTCAGATGGTTGAGAAGCTGCCTGTACATTACTTTTTCTAAAGTTTTTGAGAATGCTGGCAAAAGTGAAATCGGTCTGTAGTTTGATGGTATCTCTTTATCCCCTTTCTTGAATAGAGGCTTAAAATCTGCAGATTTTAGCCAGTCAGGAAATGTCCCAGTTATAATTGATTGGTTACACAAGTGACTTAGAATTGCACAAAACTCACAAGAACATGCCTTACTTAACTTCGTTGATATTTCATCGTAACCACTAGAATGCTTGGTTTTTAAAGATTTTATTGTGGAAGTTATTTCTTTTGGTGAAGTGAGTGACATATTCATGTACCTGAAGCTATTTGTAAAGCCTAGTTTCAGATATTCAAGGGCATTATTTACTGATCCTGACAATCCCATTCTATCAGTAACGGATATAAAGTACTTGTTAAATAGATTTATCACACTATACCCATCGGTTACTAATGTGTCATCTACCCTTAATGCTATTTGCTCCTGTTACTTTCTGGTTCAACCACTCTCCTGTTTCACTATATACCATATTGTTTTTATTTTGTTCCCTGACATTGCTATCTTGTTCTTGTAGTGCATTTGTTTAGATGTCTGAATTACGTTTTTAATAGTTTACAGTATTCCTTGTATTTAGCTTAATCATCAGCATTGGAGCTATTCTTGGTCGACAGGTACATTTATTCCTTGTGTAATCCGTGGTTTTATTATAGACTTCTGTTTAATTTCAGTCACTTTTAGAGGAAAACAGTTTTCAAACATGGTACTGACAGTGTTCATGAATGAGTTATATTTTTCATTCATGTCATGAGCACTACAAACATCTTTCGAGTTCATATTTTAGAGCAGTTTTCTAAAACACTCAATTTTTGGTTGATTGACTACTCTCCTGTACTCAGATTTAGCAGTCTTGATAATCTGCTTAGAATTTACATCTAAAACAAGGATCTGCATGTCATGATCTGATTACAGGTTTTATGTTATGATTTTGTTCCTTTGATTTGTCTATAAAAATGTTATCAATGGCTGTCCTTGAGCATTTAGTGATCCTAGTTGGAAAGCTTACAGTGTGAGTTAGATTGAAAGACAACATTACTAACTGCAGTAAATGTTTACTGGAAGATTGTATAAGAAAATCTGTATTAAAGTCACCAGCAATCAAAATTTCTTTGTTTCTTCCTGTTAAATAACCCAAAAAAGCTTATAGATGATTTATGAATAGATTATAATTTCCTGCAGGTGCTGGGTAGATAGTTACTATTATATAGGATCTGTTATGGAACTCTACTTCTGTTGCACATGCTTCTAGATGCTGCTCTAAACAGAATTTATTAATGTCAATGGCAGTTTTTAATAAATGTGGCAACTCCTCCTCCGCTCATATCTACTCTGCAGAAGTAGGAAGCTAGCTTAAATCCTGAAATGTCTAACATATCTATACCAGTGGTCACTTGATGTTCAGAGAGGCAGATTATGTCAATTTGGTTAGATGAATTCATTTCATCAATACAAATGAGTAGTTCATCAACTTTATTTCTGAGTTCCAGAATGTTCTGGTGTAATAAAGAAAACTGATACTGCATACTAATGGGATTATAACTGCTTTGGCGAAGATGAACTGGCAGTTTCTGATTACTTTGTGTTAAACATTGTTTAAATGGAGGCTGTATGTTAAAATCTGACTCCTGTTCATCTGTTTTCTCAAACTGAGTGTGTATACCAATCTCTCTTAAAACTCGTTTTCTTTCCCCCTTTCCCATCCTAAAAAAGGCATCCCTCTGACACCTGTGACCACTGGTATTTTACCACTTATGACAGTGTCCCCTCTTAAGTTTTCTGCAATCAACCCAGACAGTTTTCCCTTTCCTATTGAGGTGAAGGCCATGCCTAGTGTAGTCCCACATATCGATAGCATCTACAGGAATCAAACCAATATGGGACCCCATATCCGTCCCAAGCAGCCACTCCAACTACAAGTTCACCCTCCCGACGGAAGAGTTAAAATGAGGCCGATCATGGTGTCTCATCACAGACACACACAGATATGTCTGGGCTGAATTTATTTACTGTTTCGATTGTGACGTGTAGCAGTGTAATTGCATGTAGTGAATTGTTGGTGATAACGACAATTTCGCGGTTGTATTGCATGAGCTGTCGCAAAAAGCGACCTATTTTAATATTTAAGTAATTCTTGACATGTTGATAATTTTTTGAAGTATTTTACAACACTTCCCCTACGAAAATTAAATAAACAGCGAAGAATACGAGCTTTTTCCACCAAATGGAGAGCTTCACAGACATGTCTCTCAGAAATTGATTAAATAAAGAATATGCATTTTAATTTAACAAATAAACAATATATCAGAATGAGATTTTCACTCTGCAGCGGAGTGTGTACTGATATGAAACTTCCTGGCAGATTAAAACTGTGTGCCGGACCGAGACTCGAACTCGTGACCTTTGCCTTTCGCGGGCAAGTGCTCTACCAACTGAGATACCCAAACACGACTCAGGCCCCGTCCAAACAGCTTTACTTCTGCCAGTACCTCGTCTCCTATCTTCCAAACTTAACAGAAGCTAAGCCATGTCTCCGCAATATCCTTTCTTTCAGGAGTGCTAGTTATGCAAGGTTCGCAGAAGAGCTTCTGTTAAGTCTGGAAGGTAGGAGACGAGGTACTGGCAGAAGTAAAGCTGTTTGGACGGGGCGTGAGTCGTCCTTGGGTATCTCAGTTAGTAGACCACTTGCCCGCGAAAGGCAAAGGTCCCGAGTTCGAGTCTCGGTCCGGCACTCAGTTTTAATCTGCCAGAAATTTTAAACAATATATCCTCTGCAATGTAATTGAGACTGATTTCAATTTGTGTCAGGGTATCCTCCCAGTCGAACAGCTAAGTAGAAACTGAGATATTTTTCTCGCCAATTTTGTTCTGGGAGCGGCGGGGGTGGGGATGCGAGGTGAAAATCGGGAGGGGTTGGGGATTTTGCAGAGGGACAGGAATCCTCCAGTGGGGTGAGGATTTCCCAGAGGGGGAGGGTTCAATTAAAACATCAATATAATTAATTAATTAAATATCAAAATTGTGCCAGACCTCTCTTTATTCCCCTACTAAGCGATACAATGACGCCAGGAACTGAGTGTCCATGGGGACAATGAATACGACCGGAAAACCTTCACCCACCTCGGGGTCTCCAGACTTGTATTTATCCATTGGGATGCTGAAATCAGAACAGGGAGTCATCTGAAGAAACTGCTTGGAGACGGTGTCCCGCCACTGACTGTGTGCGCTTCCATCGCCTGACGCATCGAGGGAAGTCACGACAACGGTCGCTGTGCCGAGAGTCAACTCGAGTGCCGATCATTTGCCTGTCGAAACACGTGTTACACGTTGTGCCACGTGGACGTTTGTTGACTGCCGTTTTCATGCTGTCGCAAATTCAGGGGCGATTAGTGTTGGTGTAGGCAGAAGTAGTCAATGAAAACCTGTTCGAGCAGTCAGTGTGTAAACCTCGAGCTGAATGAACAACGTTTTGCAGATGGATATAAGCTGATCACACAGTGCGAGGCCGTCAAGACGCCGTCCGCCGCGTTGCCTATTGTTGCGCGTCTGGCGCAGAGCAGCTGGAGGGAAAGACAGCTGCCGCACGCGGAGCAGCAGCTGTGCGTTGAGTTGTTGGTGGCGATGCGCCGCCTCACGCTGCGGCAGGCCAGCCAAGTAGCCGGGGCCCTCCCGTGTGTCGTCCCCGCCGACTGCCTCGACTCGTGCCCAGTACAGGGGTACGTACGTCACAACCACTAACGCCACATCTGACGCTCTTCTCCTCTTCCTAAACCTCTTCTGTATTCTCTAACCTACTTTTCCTGTTTTCCGAGACTAATATTTGTCATTAAGCACACCTGATGACACACCGGTAAGCAACACAGTCCCTCTTGACAGCGTCTTTAGTGATGACAGCGGCCACTCGGCAGTCGACGAACGTGCCTCGAGGCAGACTTCCCACTCCACTATCTGTCTCCGTAGATTGCTGAAGGAGGCTCTTAACGCTTTGAAGGTGATGTTCAGAAAGTGAAGTCAGTTACTGTTTTGCCGAAAGAGACAGCTAACTTTATTAAAACTGAATGTAGATCGCTATTTTGCAGCCATGGAAATTTGTGGTAAGGTCTTACGTGACCAAACTGCGAAGGTCATCGGTCCCTAAGCATACGTACTACTTAATCTAAATTAAACTAACTTACGCTAAGGACAACACAAACACTCATTCGAACCTCCGACGGGGGAGCCGCGCGGACAGTGGCAAGATGCATTAGATCGCGCGGCTACCCTGTGTGGCTTGCAGCCATGTTAGCGGCAATTATTGAAAGTAAACTGTTATTAAAGATGACATCAGAAGTGCTATACTGGGACGTCGTTGGCACCTGTAACTCAGTTGCAAAGTCAACACAAAACTCCAGTAAGTACGAGGGTGAGTCAAACGAAAACCTTAAATTTGTATTAACAAATCGAAATTTCGCGCCGTTATCCTGTAAGTTGGTAAGCGGGCTACAAACAGCGTGCAGAATGGCCAGTAGGTGGCAGCATAGTGCAGATGCACACATACCGTAGCAGTATCACTATAAAGATGGCCGCCCCACTTGCGACTTGCACCAGGGGAGAGCAGCGTTCTGCTATTCGGTTTTTGCGTAGTGAAGGTGTGAAACCTATTGAAATTCATCGACAAATAAAGGTTCAGTACGGTGATACATGTTTGTCACATCAGCAAGTCTACGAACTTAGGAGGAAATTCGAAAATGGTGTGACTTCTGTTGAAGATGCTCCTTGTCAGGTCAGGCACAAAGAGTTGTGACTCCATAGAACATTGCAGCAGTTGAAGCCATAGTTAAGGAAAACCACCTGGTGACACTGAATGGCATTGCAGCACGTTTACAGATTAGTCATGGGTCAGCACACCACATTGTCATGATGTGCTCCAGTTTTACAAAGTGTCTGCAAGATGGGTGCCACGACAGCTGACCACTGAAATGAGAGAACGACGTGTTGATGCTTCTGAAGAACTTCTTCGGCGCTTTGAACGAGAAGGTGATGGCTTCCTTGCAAGAATCGTTACTGGGGACGAAACCTGGGTTCACTTCCACCAACAGGAAACGAAGGAAGCGAGCAAGGGATGGCGCCATTCCTCATCACCAAAACCAAAGAAGTTTCGAACAGAACCATCAGCAGGGAAGGTTATGCTGACACTCTTTTGGGACGAAAAAAGCGTCATTTTAGAGCATTACATGCCTAGAGGGACCACTGTCACCAGTGCATCATACACAAATCCCCTAAAAAATCATCTGCTGCCTGCAATCAAAACAAAGCGACGTGGATTGCTGTCAGCAGGTGTCCTTTTGCAACATGACAATGCAATGCCCCACACCGCCTGTACAACAGTTGCAACAATCACAGACCTGGATTTTGAGTGCCTTCCTCATCCACCATACCCACCAGACCTTGCCCCAAGTGATTTCCATATGTCTGAAACACTCAAAGACGCAATGGGAGGAAAGAAGTTCCGTTCTGATGAAGAGGTACGCCACCCTGTGCATGAGTGGTTGCGCGAACTACCAAAAGAATTTTTTTCCAAAAGAATTTATGCACTTCTTAGGCGCTGGAGGACTTGACCTGAGGGTAGGGGAGATTATGTTGAAAAGTGATACAGCATTGTACCACTTCTGCACAATAAATAATATTTAAAAAAGATATTTAAGCTTTTCATATGACTCACCCTCGTAAATTAATTATGACGGAGGCCGGCCGAAGTGGCCGTGCGGTTAAAGGCGCTGCAGTCTGGAACCGCAAGACCGCTACGGTCGCAGGTTCGAATCCTGCCTCGGGCATGGATGTTTGTGATGTCCTTAGGTTAGTTAGGTTTAACTAGTTCTAAGTTCTAGGGGACTAATGACCTCAGCAGTTGAGTCCCATAGTGCTCAGAGCCAATTATGACGGAGAAAAAAGCAACCCGAGGGTCAAACCTCTGCACCGTGAGACAGATACTAACGTTCCACGTTGCCTGCTGTACACACATCATTATGTTATAGTAAGATAATCATCTAGAAGCCAGCTATTGATTCAAGCATCAAGCTAAGACATCCCACTGTCACCATCCCTATCTTTGATAACGCAGTCAGTTCAGTGAGGGAAGAGTACTGAAAATTCATTGACATACCCCATATCGCCCTGAAACCATTTATTAGCAAAAAGAAGCCGTAGAGCCACCAGTGTCCAGGATTCTTATCTGCCGTGTTGCAGCCACTGTTCCAAATAGTACCGTGGATTGTTTACAGCATTAAGGTTAGGGGAAATGGCGTGCTCGTCTGGTCGCGATGCCCTGCCCGAGTGTTCGCCAGCTCGGGAACATATGCGTACAGCACTGTGAAATCGCCTGTTGTCATCTTGCAGGACTGGAGTTTCCAGATTGTTCTCTTGAGGAATATTTGGTCAGCGAGAATGCTGGAATGAACGTCCCGGTTCAAACAGTCCACGGGTGTACTGCCGGACCATAGTGTCCAACAGACACAATATTTCGGCGATAAGACATGGCGCCATATCAGATGCGCTGACGAACTGAGGTCCCGAGGGATCTAGTTGCATGCGACATTCCATTTCGTAAATCATCAGGGAACGCAATATTTCGAGGTCCACAGGGTCAAATATATGTCGAGAATACCAAGTTTCACGCAGTACCTTTTACCACGGACTACGACCGAGAGCAGCGACGTATGCACAGAGTTGTCAGAGTCAACGGACACGCAACGTTTCGTAAAATAATCGCAGAAATCAATGTAGGACGTACGACGAACGTGTACTTCAGGATAGTGCAGCGAAATTTGGCGTTAATGAAATACGGCAGCTGACGATCGACGCGAGTGCCTTTGCTAACAGCTTGGCGCCGATTGTAGCGCCTCTCCCGGGCTGGTGACCTTACCGGTTGGACCGAATGGTGGTAGGCGCAGACCCTACGCTGCCATGGCCCCAAGTTGCCAATGAGGCACTGTGCAAGCTGTTGGTGGCTCCGCAATGGCGTGAGCTGTGTGTATATGGAATGGACTGGGGTCCTCTGCTCCCATTATGTTCGGCTACTTGCATGTCATTTGCAGCCGTTGCTGGGCTTCATGTTACCAAAGAACGATGTAATGACACCGAGCCAAAACTGATTTCAAAAACATTGTGGACAGTTCTAGAGAATGATTTGGTGATCCATATCGCCCGACGTCAATCCAGTCTAACATTTATGGGACATAATCGAGAGATATGTCAGCGCAGAAAGTCCTGCACCGGCAAGACCTTAGTAATTATGGCCTGGTGTCGAGGCAGCGCGGCAGAGTATTTATGCAGTGGACTTCCAACGACTTGTTGAGTACGTGCCACGTCGGGTTGAATCATTATGTCAGGCAGGAGGAGGTCCGATACGATATTTGGAGGTATCCCATGACTTCTGTTATCTCAGTTGTAGTGTTTAATAAAAAAAGAAAAGAGAGAAGAAAAGAAAAAGATAAAGGTAGAAAATGTGGGAAGAAATCGTGAATAAAAAGGGGGTTTTAAAATCGTAAATGACCGTGAAAAAAGGGAAAGAATGAAAAGCAAATCGGACTTCGTATTACAGAAAAGCTATTGTTGGGGTGGTCCTTGTGGCGTTTTTGAGCAAAAGTTAAACCAATTTCCACTACAAAAAGTATTGAAAAAGAACAGAGAATAACAAAATGTAACTGACAGGGGGAAATGTCGTAGATAAAGAGTTCATCCTTTACCAGGTTAACTTGTCTTCTTTCGTGCGGCGTCCAGGTCTTCAAAAATCTCCTACTTCATTTCTGCGTGAAAAGTCTGCTCCGAAATCTTTCAATCGTCCAGGAATCACTAATTTATACCAATTAAAATCATCTTGATACTGTATGCAATTTAATTTACTTTGATACTTCCATCCTCCGAATTTCTTAACAACTTCCACAATATGTCTACACATTAAAATCAGATCAAGACTAGCTAATAAGTATTTTTTTACGTCTTCATCAGATCACGTCTGCCTTCAGCTTCAGCTATCAAGAGCCAATTAAGAAACGAATAGAAAATAAAAAAAAGAGTTACAATTTTAGTAGTTTCTCTGCCGTCGAGCACTCATACCGCTGCGACGGGATATTTTTTATCTGAGGGAACGGGAACGAGTGTAGCGCGGCGAAATTCAAAGTCCCGCTACACAGTGCACATGCGTACCGCAAAGAGAACGATTAACTCCCCGATCAAGGAACAGAAGAGCAGTTGTGAAGTAGGAAACACGGATAAATCATCACAAGCAGGACACGCCGTTGCGGTAGAGAACCACCTAATTCATATGTCCGATGCTATAGTTTTATAAAGATCCAATCATTACTATGCTAGCATGTACAGACAGGCTATGGAAATTCAGAAGCAAAAAATCAGATTTAACGGAAAAGAAGAAGTATTAAAATGAGACAAGTTGTTGTAATTAGTGCTGAAAAAAGCAGACAGCATTAACTCTGCGCCACTACACGCCGCGTAACACATTCGGTCCGACTCGGCAAACGTAAGCAGCTGTATGATGACGTCACTACCCGACGGTTGAGTGAATACGTATAAATTGTTGGGTCTGGTGAGCCTGCTTAAATTTGAAGGTGATGTCTTAGTCTTCATAGCCTCTGATGATGTCTCCAGTATTTGTAAGAGGAAACGCTAGGTAGAGGAACGTGGCTTTCGCCAATGCATTATGTCCACAAAACAAACTTCACCAAGGGCTCAAGAATCGGCCGTGAATGCCTGCGTTGTAGGTTCTGCTTCTACTTTGTGGTGTTGTTGCTAAATTTACATCTGAGAGTAAATAGAAGAAGAATGGGAATTTTGTTATTAGTCTTCCTATGCGGAATACCCTCTAATCTCAACTCTGAAGTCACCACAAAAGACTGTGCTGCGAATGGACAGTACAGCTTGTTGTTTTTATATCTACGTCCACACTCTACCGATCAGTAAGAGTTGCGTGGAAGACGTTATGTTTCATCTTTCCAAATACACCACTGGAGAATGAAAAATTAACATCCTACAACAATGTTTCAACACGAATGAAGTTCGGTTGTACACATACATCGGTATCTCAATATTTACCGTAATTGGGTGAATAGAATTTCTAGAAAAAAAAATGTCAGCCTATCAACACTCCTACAAAAATGAAGGTTGTGCTTTGTGTGGTCACTGTCTAAAACGCATTGGGAGGCCCATCACCAGGCAGAAAGCACTCCTACACACCCCTTCTGCCAGCACAGATTTCAAGCCACCACACAGGCAACATGCCAGATAGTTGGGGTAAGGATTTCTACTGCCAACCAAACTGCTCATGACAAGTTTTACACCACCTTCATACCTGGGAACTTTAATGCATTTGCCTTCTTTTCTGCTAATTTTACTTCTTATTCTTTAGTTTTTTTAATCAGTCTTGTTTGATGCCACCCGCCAATGATTCCTCTCCTGCACCAACCTCTTCATCTCAGAGTAGCACAGGTAACCTACGTCCTCAATTACTTACCCTGTGTGTTCCATCCTCCTTCTTTCTCTACATTTATACCCTCTACAGCTCCGTTTAGCAGCAATGAGATTACTCCCTAATGTCTCAGCACACGTTTTGCCATCCACCACTTCTTCTTCCACATGTTCCCCTCACACTTCACCAGTCCACTTAATATTCAGCACCCTCCTACAGCAGCACATTCACAACACTTCAGTTCTCTTCATTTCCGATTTTCCCACAGTCCGCAATTCACTACCATACAATTCTTTGTCCCAGGCGTAAATTCTCGGAAATTTCTTCTTCCGATTAAGGCCTTATTTACCTATGCTAGTCCACATTTTATGTCCTTCTTCTTTCCTCCGTCATCTGTTATTCACGGTCATGTTCAGAAAAAGGAGAACACTTTGAAGAACTAGGGACAGGATGTTCATATTCACAGGATATGTACTTCAGTATGTTCTGCAGAAACGATTAGCATTTCAGTCACCTCGGTTCACCACGTGTCCTGTTGCGTATTAGGCACAGGGTCTGCCATGGGCCCTCATAACTAGTTCAATGCGTGATGGTATCGACGCGTATAAGGCGCGAATGGCGTCCTGTGGTATAGGCATCCATGCTGCATTCACCTGGTTCGAACACCTGGTTCCAAAGTTTATCTGTGGTGGTCGGCATTGGGTCAAAGCGCTGCACCTGTCGTTTCACCACGTCCCACACGTTTTCGATTGGTGACAAGTCTTGTGGGCCAGGACAAAAGGCTGACATCCTGTGACACTGAGAAGGTACGTGTTTGCGCAGTAACAGCATGAGGTAGTGTACTGTCTTCCTGAAAACTGGCGCCTGGTATGTTGTGCAGAAAGGGTATGGCTGCTGGTCGCATGATATCGTTGACGTAGGCACAGTTGTCACAGTGTACCTCACGGGCACCAACTGTGCTTTGGGATTGTCCCCGCCAGCACTACATACCGTAAGACCTTGATCTGGCGCAGTATGTATTGTGCGAATGCAGTCGTTCTGATGCAGCTCCACCTGTCTGCTGCGAAACAAAATATGGCTATCGTTTTCAAACAAACACAACCTGAATTCGTCGGAAGCACAATACGATACCATTCCTGTCCCCAGTCACGACGTTCCATACACCACTGCTGTCTAGTTTGTTTCTACAGTATCCGCAAAGGTAGGTGGAGAAGTGTACGATGCGCACATAGCCCATGCAGCATAAACGGCGACGCACTGTAACACTTCATAGTGTACTATGTGTTAGAGCGTTTTACTGTTGCGCAAGAGCCGAGGAGGACGCTGATGTATCCTGCAATGCCATTCGGTTGAGGTGTCGATCTTATCAGGGGGGGGGGGGGGGGGCGGTCTGCATGGTGTGACCTGACCCACCTCGTCGTATTCTACGACCTTCCCTGAACGCTTCTGCACACACACGTTGCACTGCCGAAACACTTCGTCGCCCACGAGCAGCAATTTCCGTGATGGGTACGTCACAGGCTCTAGTGCCATTAATGCGCCCTCTTTTAAAATCACTGATTTGACGGTATGATTAGCGCAGACGTGTGCGACGCATCCTGCATATCTGCTCAAGTAACACTGATCCATTACCTTCGGTTTATAGCGAGAACTAGAGCTTTAGGCGCATTTTACTGGTAGTTGGCATTGCACCGCGATATCGATGTTGATCTCGAACCTGCGGACCGACATGGTTCATATGCTAATCATTTCTGGCGAACATACTAATGTACATGTCCGGTGAACATCAACGTCTTATCTCTAATCGTTCGAGTGTACTGTTTTCTTCTGAACATTGTATTCCTCAGTATTCTGAATTCTGCTGCTTCTATTTTTCGGTTTACTGTCAATCCATATTCCTTGCTGATTTGTCTGTTTATTCAGGTCAACAGCCCTGTAATTCTTCTTCACCTTCAATGAGGATAGCAATTCCATCAGCGAATCTCATCATTGATATCCTTTCACTCTGAATTTTAATCGGACTGCTAAGCTTCCTTTCTTTTCTTCATTCCTTTTTTGACGCATACATTGAACAGCAGTGGTGAAAGATGACATAATTTTCTTACTTACTTACCTACTTTTCAATCGAAGCACTTTGTTTCTGGCCTTCCCCTCTTATTGTTATTTCCTGGTTCTGGTAAATGTTGCATATCACCCCTCTTTCCCCATAGCACACTCTCATGTTCCCCATAACACCTTGCCCCGTTTTTCACTGTCGCCTATGAAAAGTCTAAATTTTTCTCCAGATTTTCTTCTACTACAAAGAGCAACGAGAGGACTGACTCTTCGCTGCCTTAATTATTCCTAAAGTCAAACCGATCGTCATCTAACAGAGCCTCAGTTTTTTCCATTCTTCTGTATTTAGATCTTGTCAGCAGCATGGGTGCATGTTCTCTTAACCTGATAGTTCTCTCACTTGTTTGCTCTTGGTATCTCCGGAATCGTGTGTACGATATTGCTCTGAAAGTCTGACTCACACTCACACTCACACTCACACTCACACTCACACTCACAGATTCTACAGACCAACTTCAGTAGTTGTCATTTCTCCTAATGTTTCCTATGAAAAGTCACCGCCCATTCTGCCTTGTTTGACTTCAAGTTTCCTAACCTGTATTAAACTGTGGCTCTATTACTGGAGAGCCTACGTCTTACACATGGCTCCAAGTTTTCTTTTAAGGCATCATCAGACAAGACTTCACCCTCCTGCAGATCTTCAATATACTCATTTACCTATCCGCTCTCACCTTTGCGTTTAACAGCGGAATTCCCGGTGTACTCTTAACGGCGTCCTTCATCTTTAATTTCACCAAAGACTTTTTTCACTTTCTTGTATGCTGAGTTGGTCCTTCCGATAATCATGTGATTTTAGTTTTCTTCACACTTTTCCTGCCGCCATTTCGCCTAAGGTGCCCAACACTTCTCAGTGATATCATTCCTAACTGATTAATACTGCTGTAGTCCTGCCTTTTCCTGAACATTTTTGTACTCCTTTCTTCGCAATTACTAGCTGAAATGTCTTACAGAACTCAATTAGTCTTAGCGTTTCTCATTCCTACTATGGAGCCCACATTGTCCAGCAACTCTCTCTTCTGTATCTTCCACTATAACCGCGTTCTACCCACTGATCAGTATTAGGTGTCCATCTCCCTTCACATGCTGAATTAATCTTTCAGTATCCTCATACACTTTCTCTATCTCTTCATCATCTGCTTGCGACGTCGGCATGTATACCTGAACTAATATGGTCGGAGTTGGTTTGCATCGAATCTGATGAGAAGTACCGTTATGACTGAACTGTTCACGGTAGGTCACTCTCTGCCCTACCATGCTATCCATAACAAATCCTACTCAGGTAATACCATTTTTTGCTAATGCTGATGTTTGCCTATAACCGTCTGACCCGAAATCGTTATCACCTGAGTGACAACCACTGTTCTTAGTCTCAGCCTCTGCACTTCCATTTACAGATATTCCAGCTTCTCCACCACGTTCAAACGTCGGAAAATCCACATCCTGACATGTAGTATGTTAATTTTCATTGTTTATTTAGTCTTATTCTCATCGTTATTTCTCCTTTGACTATCTCCCCTCCCCTCGCCCCCACCCCCCAGAGCAATGAATGGGGGACCAATCCTGAATCTTTTCCCAATGGAGAGATTATCATGACACTTCTACATTCACAACCCTCATGTGGTATGGGGAACGCAAGAACTGGAGAAGTGGCAAGTTGTGTTTAGCTTTCACTCTCCTGTTCTAGAAAATACAATCGAGTTTCAACTATAATTTGTTACATCAAGTAACTACATTTTATTTTGATAGGTTGGACGACACTGCATGGAATGTGGAGACACTGAAAACGTATCATCTGAGGGTTACAGTGCTCTCGCGGTTACTGCACGCGTTTCGGCGCATCGCAAAAGCAATAGAAACCAGGGCCTACTGTTATACCGAACATATTACAGATCTGTAGCGCTTTAAGAAAACTGGTGAGCGTCTTACTTCTAAGCGTGTTATTATTATTGAAGCGTAGCGTTCTCTGTAATGTGTGATACCAAGGAAACCTCGTCTAAGCAGGTGAACACGTAGGTGATGAGCTGTGCCGCACCTGACAAGTGTGTTAAACAGGGTACACGGGAAACAACAAACTTGGAAGTAAATGATAAACATACTGCGGAAAAAAAATAAATACCTGATGATAACGAGACTGCATCTGAAGTTCCTGTCAGACCTAACAGTAAACTCGAACGTTGAGGACTAATTGCAGCTGATGTCAGATGACCACGTCGGACAGAAATTTGGTCACCCCTAGGAGAGAGCTCGCCAGCACCGCAGTGCAATACGACGCCTTCAGACTGGCAGCGGCGTGACTTCGACGAGGAACAGGGGCTACAAATTTATCCACATCCAGTTACAGTCATCAACAGATCCCACAGAGCTGCCAGGTTCTGGGGTTGTTCACGGCTGCGTCCACACTCCGCCCCCAGACATTTTCCGTGAGATTAAGATCGGCTGGCTTAACGGGACAGTAGAAACGTGACGGGACTCCTTAGAAGTAGTCAAGGCGGAGACGTGAACACGCGGCCCTGCGAACGCGGTTCTTGTCTCGGAAGGATACGCGGAGTGTGAATGTTGTGTAAATACATAAAACGAGAACCAGTCGCTTTTTTGAATAGTTATTTATTAGTCCATGAACCGGTTTTCGAACCTTTTCAGGTTCATCTTCAAACAGTTTTCTGGAAGTTACATCACTATTTCTTTCATAAAGCCGAGTGCTGGCTCTGTGACACGAAGACAGAACACGCTTTAATGCTACGCCTTGAATATTCTTTATCCGTAGATATGGATGAGGGTGTAGAGCAAGTCCGGAATTAAAGGTTACCGTGCCATGTGATGCGATCCACACTGGAGATACACAAAAATTCTACGCAAAGCTCCGAAACAGAGCCTTTTAAGAGTCCCACCCGCTGTCGTTCTGATAACAGGACGATACAGAAAGGTGCAGCCTGTTTCTTCCAAAATTTCTAGACCTTTGAAGCCATCTGGTGTCGCACGGAGTTTGTGAGGACCCGCTACAAGACGCAAACCCCGGCAGAACAGCAACATGAATCGAAAGACGGTAGCAATAGACCCCGTGTCCTCACAAATACGATAACGTGGATTACAAACAATAGCGCATTTTGACACAGTTTGTTCATTTATTTACTTATTTATGGATTTACTTCACGAGGTAAAGTTAGGGCACTTAAATCTAACCACATATCTTCAGGTAGGCAACATTACAACTTGGATACTACATGACCAGCATAAAACGATAATAATATTAATAATAAACAAACGCTCACAGATACAACATCAAGAATTAAGTTTCAAGGCGAAATTTCTGAACCATTCAAAATCAAACAGGAGTTTGACAAGGTGACGGACTGTCCCCAATTCTCTTTAACTTGGTTTTAGATAAAGTAGTAAAAACATGGGAAAACACATTAAAAAACAGAGGCACAAAGGGTATAAGCATGGGCCAAGGAAAGAACAAATTTGAAGTAAAATGTTTAGCCTTTGCGGATGATATGGCATTGATAACTGAAAACCGAACAGACGCAACAGTTATGCTTGATATGTTACACGAGATTGCTGAAAAGACTGGGCTAAAAATATCCTACGAAAAAACCGAGTATATAGAACACAAACATAATACAGAAAAGTTTATGAAAACAAAGTATGGAAAAATTAAAAGTGTTGATAGATTCAAATACCTGGGGGAGTGGATCCAAGCCAATGGACTGGATAACACAACAAATAAAGAAAGAATAAAAAAGTTGGATTTTGCATATAAATTAACACAAAACTACTACAATAAGAAATCAATATCCACACAAGCAAAGATTAAACATTATAATTTAGTTATTAGGACACAAGCTACATATGGATCAGAGTGCCTAACATTGAATAAGAAAGGCGAAATAAGAGAACTAGAAAAAAGAGAGAGAAAAATATTAAGAAAAATTCTAGGTCCTGAGAAAAACAAGGAAAATAGGTGGATTAAAAGGAGAAATGAAGATCTATACAATAATACAGAAAAGATCACAGATACAATGAGGAAGAGACGGCTGAAATTTTATGGACATTTAAAAAGAATGGAAGAAACACGGATTACAAAGAAAATTTTTAATTACGTTAGTAAGCTGAAAAAACCTGTAGGATGGATAGAAACAGTAAAGAAAGACGCCAAAAAATTAGGTGTTACAGAAGAAATAATACGTGACAGGAATAACTTTAGGCTACTTATAGAAAACGCAAACTATGAAGAAGATGCGCCAAAACCTCGACCCAAGAGAGTGTGGACAGATGAGCAGAGGCGAGCAGTTGGCAAGAAAATGAAGAAGTACTGGGAAGAACGGAAGAAAAAGAAACACCATAAGTCTTAAGTTGTATGCGGTCCATAGCTGGCCAAATTCATAAATAAAAAATAATAATAATAAGAGAGACATATTGAATATATGGAGTTTAACAAAAAATTCTATATTCATTTTTTATATCAAAATACACATACTGTTAAACTTTTGACTCTGTATCTTTAAATTCACTCGGAATTAAATCACCAACATTTGGAGGAACTACGCTCATTTTCAGAAACAAAAGAACGCCTTGGACGACTAGAGACATGACGTTCATATTCACGGGACCTGTACGTTAGTATATTTTGCAGAAATGAATAACATTTCAGTCGCCTCAGTTAAACCTGTGTCCCGTTGCATGGTACGCACAGAACCTGCCATGAGCGCTAGTTACTTGTTCGATGCATGATGATCTCTGTGTTGTGACCTGACCCATCTCGTCGTGTTCTACGACTTTCAGTGGCCGATTCTGCACACGCCCGCTGCACTGACGGAACACTTCGTCCCACACGAGCAGCAATTTCCCTGATGGATGCATCACATTGTCTCGCGTCGATAATGCGCCCTCTTTTAAACTCACTGATATGACGGCATGGTTCGCGCACACGTCTGCGAGGCATCCTGCACGTCTGCTCAAGTCATACTGATCCATTACCTTTGTTTATAGTGACAACGAGAGAAGCCGGCGCATTTAACCGTTAGGTGCAGTCCCACCATGAGATCGATGTTGACCTTGAAGCCGAGAGCAGACATGGTTCAAATGCTAATGATTTCTGCAAAACGTACTAATGTCCATGTTCTGTGAGTATGAACGTCCTATCTCTAGTCGTTCAAGTTGTTCTGTTTTTTTTGAACGTGAGTTTATTTATCTGATGATGTTCAAATCCTGGGTTCATTACTGTTGCATGTTACTACACTATTCTGCTATCAAATTACATAACTAAAATAGTATCAAAATTATATGTATGCAGCTGGAAACTGCAGTATGATGCTCAGTGTAAGAGAGGACAAGTCCTCCCTCTTCTCACTCTTTGTTTTAACACGGTGATATCTATATTTACAGCGCCTGCTTCCCGACAGCAGGTATGCTTAGGAAATGTCCGAGGCACACGAATATTGCAGGTTCACTATATCATGGTTAGAAACAGATTCCGAAATCAGATATTGGATTGTAAGGCGTGCCAAAGGGGGATCACAATTTCTTAGTGATGAAGATATGGCTGAAGTTTAAGAGACAACTGCAGAAGAATGAATTTGTGAAAAAGTGGGATATTAATGTACCAAGGAGTGATGTAGTGCAATTGAATCTGTGTAATCATGTAGATACTACTCTAATAAATACCACAATAGTCAGTCCAGTAAAAGAGGAATGGACATCTCTGAAAAGGGAATCACAACAGCTGGGTAAACGAACATAGATACAAAGTCGATAACTGTGAAGGAATCCAGGAAGTCAAATTCTTTAATCGACTGGCGAAAGTACAAAAATGTTTGGGGGAAGACAGGAATACAGAAATGTAAGTCACTTAGGACTGAAGTAAATAGGAAGTGCAGGAAAGGCAAAGCGAAACGACTGTTGGAAGAATGTGAAAGTATCGAATAAGAAACGTTCGCTGGAAGGACTGATCCATCTGACAGAAAAGTCAAATGAACCCTCGGTGAATTTAAAATCAAGGGCGTCAACATTAAGGTTGCAATAGGAACTCGACTGTTAAACGCAGAGAACAGAACTGATTGCAGGAACGTGTAGCTTTCGGAAGGGTAATGGCTCTGGAGGATCACTTTTGAGGTTGCGATTGTTATGGAAACTATCCTTAAGAAAACGCAATAAACGTACATGCCATTCACCTATCTAGAAAAAGAGATCGTCAATGTAAAATGCTGTAAGATGTTCTAACTTCTGAAAGAAGTAAGAGTGGGAAATAGACAGAGACGAGTGATGTACAGTACGAACAAGAGCCAACATAAAACTGTAAGAACGAGAGGCCAAGAATAAAGTGTTGTCCCTTGTTCTTGGCAGTGTTTTCCGTACGTTCCTCTCCTTATCGATTCTGCTCAGAGCTTTTTCATTTCTTATGTCATCAGTTCACTTTCAACATCCCTCTACAGTGCCACATCTCGAAGCTTCGGTTATCTTCCTTTCCACTTTTCCTGCAGTCCGTCATTCACGTTCATACAATCTCGTGCTCCAAACGCACAGTATCAGAAATTTAGTCCTCAGATTGAGGCTGTTGTTTACTGGTAGACTTCTTTGCCTGTGCTACTCTGTTTTTCATCTCTTCCTTAACTCGTCCATTCTCAGTTATTTTGCTTCCAACGTACCAGAATTTCTTCCGTTGGTCTATTTCGTCGTCCCAGATTTTGAAGTTAAGTTTATCACTAATTTCATATCGGTTACTCCTCATTACTCTCTTCTTTCTTCACTTTAATCACATTTCAGAACGTATGATCATTAGACTGTCCATTCCATTCAACAGCTAATATAGTTATTCCTCACTTTCACTGAGAACAGCTATATGTCATCAGCATACCTTACCACTGATATCCTTTCAACATACATTTTAATTCAAATCTTTAATGTTTTATTTTCGTCATTGCTTCTTCCACGAATAGAGTGAACAATAAGGGTAAAAAACGGCAACCCCGTCTTAAGCACATTTTAATCCAAGCACTTCCTTCTTGTTCTTCCAGTGCTGTTGTTTCCTCTGGATTCCTGTATGTATGGTATACTAGCGAGCCCCACAATATGCATGGGATTGGATATACATCGTAATCCCCTTCTTCGCCATCTCTCTGCTTGTCTCCTCTCCCCCCTCTCTTTGTTCATCTCCTCCACTTCTCCCTCACTATCAGCTCCTCTCCCCTCTCTGACTACGAACTGTGACCTCTCTGACAGGAAATCATAAATGCAGTCACATAACTGAGATGGTATTCCATAAGCATGCAATTTCACTATAAGCCGCTTGTGCGGTACAGCGTCAAAAGCCTTCTGGCAATCCAGAAATACGGAATCAATCTGAAACCCCTTATTGTAGAATTAACTACTTATCTTCATGAACTCAATATTCAAGAATGTGTGGTCTGCATCAGGGTTTCCTACCGTTGTGCTAATGTCAAATTCAGTTTATTCCATAGTAGGTTCCTTTCAAATTTTAAAGTTTCTATGGTAAGAAATTGTCCATAAGATCCATGAAAGAAGTTAGCTCTGCATAACTAAGATAGTTAACATCTCATGTAAGAGGAAGAGCGAAATTTATATAAAGGACAGAATAAGCCCAGATCTGACATTACTTGGATACTACAAAAAAGTTCTGTAATATATTAAGGGAATTCATCAAAATGTCCAGGAGTTAGTACATCCTTAGAAAAATTAATAATGTACATAATGACATCAAAACTTTACGGGATATTGTCAAATAGGTGACACAACAAACAATCAGTATATAAGATATCATAACAGTTAAACTAAATGTCAATGTTGTGGCTGATAATTCGCAATTTCCGAGTATTTTTGACAATCAGTTGCTGAAGGTAGCTTCTAAAATAGGATTAAATGGTTCAGTGTAAGAAGCAATGGAATATATTAAAATATCATCCTACAAAGCTTCAGGTAACTAGAAGTAGAACCAACATCCTTCACACTAATTAACAGAACTACAAATATCCTAGAAAACAGAAACATACTGGCTGTTGATTCAGTGTCAAACTGAATTTTGTGGAGTTGCTTAAACTTAGTAACTTCTTAGTGACATACATAATCCACCGCTCGTACATGCAATTTTTACAGGCATGTTAAAATATGCCATAGTGAAACCTATTCATGAGAAAGGTGATAAGAAAGAAATAATTACCGTCCAGCTTACTGACATCGTTTTCCAAAATATTAGAAAAAATACTGTAATGAACAATATTTTCAAAGTTTACTTAGTATATCGCAGTTTGAATTCCAGAAATGGCGATCGACTGAGAATACTGTATGTACATCCACTCATTAAATATCACAAGCATTATGTAATAAAATTTAGCCTCCAGGCTTTAAGACTTTGTAACTAAAAGTCTAATAAGCAGACCTTGCCTAGGGTATTGGGCAGGTTGCAGGTGGCAGATAGTGAAGATTCAACCAGAAATGGTGGACAGTTGCGAATACAGAATAAACAGTTCCAGACCACCTGACACTTTTCGTTATTTAGCGTCAACTGCCACCTGCCACACCATACAGCAATCTTTTCTAAATCGCTATGCAACTGATACTGGTCTTCGGATGACCTTACTAGACGGTAAATTACAGCATCATCTGCGAACAACCTAAGAGAACTGCTCAGATTGTCACCCAGGTCATTTATACAGATCAGGATAACTGTAAGATACTTGTTTATTACTTTGAAAGACTATTATACTGTCCAGAATTCCAACCACAGAAAGCTAATAACACCAACCATAACTCTAAAGAACCTGACGAAATCGAAAACTAAACAATTTAAGAGACTTAAAAACAACAAAGCGTAAGAGGAAAACAGTATAATTGCAGAATTGCTCAAATTAGCTGGCAGTAACACCATAAAAGAAATCAGTCATCTAATAAAACATGTCTGTCAAATTTAGAAAATACCTAAGGACTGGAAAACCACCTTAATCCATCCACTGAATAAAAAATGGGATAGAGCCAATGTTAATAATTACTGACGAATCTCTATTCTTCCACTCATATACAAAGTTCTCTCGGAATATTTTCTTTATCGAGCCCAAAAAGAGTTACAACCTAAAATTAGTGAATACTAAACAGCCTGTATACCACACACATCCTGTCCAGAAAAAATTCCTAATTTAAAGGGAATCCCTAGACAGCAAAGGATTTCTAGTGACGACATTGTATGTACACTTGTGGATTTTAAAAAGGCCTATGAGTCAGTTGATCGTGAACCTCTTTTCCAAATTTTAAGGGAATATTAAAACTCTAAAACTGTTTAACGAGATTTTAACCGCCACTATGTTCTAAAGTTAATTCCGTGGGAGAAATTTTTGAACCATTTGATATAAGGACTGGTGTTAGACAGGGAGATGGACTCTACAGAGTATTGTTTATCTGTGTACTGGTAAAGATAATTACAGAATGGCGAGAGTAAAAGTCAAATCAACATATAGATCAATGAATCAATTTAGGTAGAAGTAATATTAGAATAGACTACTTCAGCTTTGCAGATGATCTGGTAGTTTTAACTAGGAATATTATCACAGCTCAAAAACAAATCGAAATTCTTGAAAAAGCTACAGAAAAAGTAGCACTACAAACATCATCCGATAAAGACGGAATATATGATGTGCAACAAAGAATTTGAACAGAATATATGGAAAAATGAAAAGGATTTCTCAATTTATGTATTTTTGGGGGGAAATCATACAAGAATACGGTCTGGAAAAAGCTGCAAACGAAGTTTGCTGTCAAAAAATGGCAACTACATTCAGATTAACACAAAATATTTATAATAAAAAATAACTTTCTAAATTCAGTAAACTTAGACATTACAGCATTGTAATCAAACCTGAATATCTTTATGGAGTATAAAGTTTAATTTTAAATAGAAAGAGGGGTATTGAATAAATTTAAAATAAGGAAAGAAAGATTATTAGGAAAATATTAGGTCCCAAAATTACTGATGGAGAAACTTACTGGCTGAGAAGTAATAAGGAAATAGAAGAATACACAGTCATACGTGGTGACGTGTGAAAACGAATACTTAAATTTTATGGACACATTAAAAGAAGGGCAGTCACTACGTTGACAAAAAAAAAATAGTAGAATTCTACGAAAACAGAAGTAAGCCCAAAACTGAGCCAATTAAATGGAACACTGCGATTAAGGAGGGCCTTACAGTAGCCAGTATAGCCCAGGCAGACGTTACAGATAGAAAAACATTCAGACAAAAGATATTTGTTTGGAAACTTGGTCAGCGGAAAATTAGAAAACAGTCTGGAACACTGTGGTGTGACAAAAGAAAGAGATTTCATTTTGAAAGGATGAAACAAATTTTGACATAAAGGAAGGACAACCATGAAAAGCAACAGTGACTGAGTGTACCTTGCGTGTTCCTATTGAGCCCATTAGTGAATAACAGGAAAAAAATTTACCCACTTGGTAGTTATATCGACCTTTCCATGACGTTTGATTATGTAGATCATGTTACACTTCAGAGAAGTGACTATAAACACAGTTGGCTTGAATTGTGTCAAACAAACAAAATGCTAACAGCTATGCAGAAAAATTTAAATGGTGTTGGAAAGATATAGAATTTTCTTTGACTCAGGAGAAATCACAAAAGGAGTCCCACTGGGTTCAATTTTGTGTCCACTCATATTCCTTACATATGTGAATTACCTTCCCCTTAACATTCAACAAGCACAATTGGTACTTTTTGCAGATGATACTAGTGCTGTAATAAGTCCTATTACAGTGAAACCAACACAAGAGATGGTTAACTATGTTTTTTTCAAATTATTAATAAGTGGTTCTCTGTACATGGACTCTCCCTAAGTTTTGAATATGTACTACATTCAGTTCTGTACAACAAACAGAGTCAAAGGAGCAATTGATGTAGCACATCATCAGAAGTCAGTAAACAGCCTAGAATGACCAATTTTTTTCATGCAATTTTTGATGAAAAGGTGGTTTGAAAGAAGCATATTACTGAACTCCTCAAACATTTAGGATCAGCTACTTTTACTCTTTGTATAATTGCTAGTCTTGGAAACAAACGGACTAACCTCCTGAGGCAGTTACCATATATCCAATCAGTAATTCCTTATGAAATATTTTTCTGAAGTAGCTCACAACCTAGAAGGAAAGTACTGATTGCACAAAAACGAGCAGCAAGAATACTATGTGGCTTTTCATACACAGATGTTATGTAGGTATCTCATAGAGACCTAGGTATTTTAAGTACGAAGTCACAACACTTATATTCGCTAATGAAATTCGTCATAAATAATCCATCACAATTTCAGAAATAGCGCGATGTACATATGTAGATCATCCAAGGTAAAAAAAAAAAAACCTTTCCCATTATCAAATAAATCTGTAGTTCAGAAATTAGTTCAATATATAAAAACAAAATTTTTAGGTCCTTTGCCTAATAATATAAAATGTAGGCCAAGTAGAAAAGTAAGTTTTAGATATAATCCAAACTAAAGTTTTCTGGACAATTCCTTCTATTTCACGGACGAATTTCTATTTAAAATTGGTAGCCTGTAAAATATAATATAAATCTTGTTTTTAAGTCTGTTTGCGAAGCAGGACCGAAAAGTAACATCTCCATTAATGTTGACATTAATGATGTGTTTCTCTGAGCAATATGTCTGCTGATGTGTTCAATGTGGCATACAATTCAATGCGGCATACCATGACAACTGTTCTGTGCCCGCCTTTTCATCTCAATGTAGCACTCGCACCTGGCATCCTCAATTATTTGCTGGATGTATTTCAAACTCTGTCGAACTCTACAGTTGTATCATCTACAGCTCCCTCCAGTACCATGCACATTATTCCCTGATCTCTTAGCACTGTACTATTTTTATCTCACTGTTTTGCATAGATTCCTTTTTTCAGCAATTCTATGGAGAACCTCCTCATTCCTTATCTCATATTTTTCAACATAATTCTGTAGTACCACATCTCAAACGTTCCTATTCTCTTCTGTTATGGGTTTCCTACTGTCAAAGATTCACTGCCATACAATACAGTGATCCAAACGTACGTTCTCAGAAATTTATTCCTCAAATTGAGGCTTGTGTTTGATTCCAGTAGACGTGTCTTAGCTAGAAATGATTTCTTTGCTTTTGAAAATCTGTTTACTTTGTTACAGAGTTAATTTTCTTGCTCAATAGCGGAATCAAACCCAGCTGCTTCGTAATCCCCACTTTTGATGTTAAGATTCTCACTGCTCTCATTTTGCTGCTTCTCATTGCATAGATCTTTTTCTGGTTTATTCTCACAACATATTCAGTTCTCATTAAAATGTTCATTCCATTCAAGAATTCCTACAGTTCTTTCACTTTCACTGAGTATGGCAATGATATCAGTGAATCTTATCATTGATATCCTTTTGTACTGAATTCTCATTCTATCCTTGCACCTCTCTCTTATATCAGTCATTGCTTTTTCTAACTATAGATTGAACAGCAGTGGAGAAAGCCTGCAGCCCTGTGTAACGCCTGTTTTAATCCGAGCACTTCGTTCCTGGTCATCCAGTGATATTGTTCCACCTTCAGTCTTCTACATACAATATATTACCAGTATTTCTCTATAGCTTATTCCTATTTCAGACAGAATTTCGAATATCTTGCCCAATTTAGCCATATCGATTGCTTTTTCTAGGTCAACAAATCGTATAAGCGTATCTTGTGTTTAACAAGTTTGTTTGGATGGCCATTCTCCGCAGCAATCACAGAAATATTTGTTTTGTAAATACAAGCACCTTCTCTTGCTGCACTGTAATTTATTTCTCCCAAACGCCTTTCGCCGTTTTTACTCTAAGGCATCTTCAGTGGGATCTCGAACGATACATTTTGTATTTTTATGAATTATTTTTAGATTATCCAACAGTTCAAGTCGCCTATTTTTATTTAACAAGTAATTACTTACAGTTTGTTGGCATCTGTGTTTCCTCTGATGGGGTCTTTCATTCGGACACAGAAGAATATTTTTATATTCCGAAATTGTCTTTACACTGTGCTCAACGCTCACCTTCATTTTTGTGGTGCACTGTCACTATTTTGCCACCAGTTACAGATTCTTCTTCGAAAACAGTGCTTTTAAAGACGCAAATAGTGTACGTTGATTATGTGTTTCGTTTTGTTTGGCTCGTTTACCTACCTGATATCAACCTAACGAAGTATCTGTTGAAAACTAACGTCTGTTCATGATCTCTCTCTCTCTCTCTCTCTCTCTCTCTCTCTCTCTCTCTCTCTCTCTCTCTGTGTGTGTGTGTATGTGTGTGTGTGTCAGTGCGGTGTGTGTGGGGAGGTGTCAATGTTTTGAATTGTAGAGTGTTGAATATGAATGTAACAGTTGTTAGAGAGTGATTGAAAGCTTGGTGATCAACTGATATTAGTTTTTTATATGTTCGGTGGAGGGGTTTATGACAAGTGAGTGGAAAGGTGTTGGGTAGTGTTATTATAATTATTATTATTATTATGATAGTCCTTTCTTGGTTTATTATTATATTATTCTATTAGTTCAAACAATGAATCGTTTGGCTTGTGTGCTTGACCATTCAACAGAGTTTTCTTTTCTGCCTTGGTTTTCCGTATGTGATAATTTTCTTGCCAGATTTGGAGTTGTTTTTGATTGTTCTACTAATTATTTTTATGTCTTCTTCTAGAGTTGTTGATTTGTGATTATGTTCTCTTAAGTGTTCTGCAAACGTGGAGTGGTTTGTTCCATGCTACCAGGCTTTCATCTGATGTCGGGCGATGCTGAGGGAATTATATTAGGAAATGAGACACTTAAAGTAGTAAATGAGTTTTGCTATTTGGGGAGCAAAGTAACTGATGATGGTCGAAGTAGAGAGGATATAAAATGTAGACTGGCTATGACAAGGAAAGCGTTTCTGAAGAAGAGAAATTTGTTAACATCGAGTATAGATTTAAATGTCAGGAAGTCGTTTCTGAAAGTATTTGTATGGAGTGTAGCTGTGTATGGAAGTGAAACATGGACGATAAATAGTTTGGACAAGAAGAGAACAGAAGCCTTTGAAATGTGGTGCTACAGAAGAACGCTGAAGATTAGATGGGTAGATCATGTAACTAATGAGGAAGTATTGAATAGGATTGGGGAGAAGAGGAGTTTGTGGCACAACTTGCAAGAAGAATGGATCGGTTGGTAGGACATGTTCTGAGGCATCAAGGGATCACCAATTTAGTATTGGAGGGCAGCGTGGAGGGTAAAAATCGTAGAGGGAGACCAAGAGATGTATACACTAAGCAGATTCAGAAGGATGTAGGCTGCAGTTGGTACCGGGAGATGAAGAAGCTTGCACAGGATAGAGTAGCATGGAGAGCTGCATCAAACCAGTGTCAGGACTGAAGACCACAACAACGACAACCAGGCTTTCATGTGTTCTTTGTATCTGTGATTAAATGTTATGCCTGTTTGTCCTATGTATCTGTCATCACAGTTGTTACATTGTAGTTGATATATGCCTGCTTTTTGGTACAGGTCTCTGTTTTTGTCCTTTGGGGTGTATTTTTGTATAGCATTGTCTATTGTGAATGCTATGTTTACTCCCTGTCTTTTGGAAATGTTGGTGATTTTATGTATGAGTTTGTGTTTCTGTGTCATTGTGTACCATGTTGTGTTTCTTTCATATTTTCCTGATTATTCTCGATAGTTGTTATGATACTGAGTGAGTTTGGGTTGTTGTGTTGTTGTCTATGGTTTGGAGCTTTCGGCTTTAGATATGAAGTAGTAACTGTAATAAAAATTAATTACATTGTGTAAAGAAAACTTATGTTAAACTGAAATGTTTCACACCATTACAAAATGTCATATTCATTATCTATGGAACAGGTATTAATGTGATGAAATGTAGTGTGTTCTCTTTCAATTGTGACTTCTATATTTTTACGTACCTTGTTGATGTCAGTATATAGTTTTTCAATTTTTGTTTGTCGTTTCTCTAATGAGCAAAGGATGTCATCCATATACCTCAACCAATATGACATGTTGATTCTTTTGCTACTATTTTTGTGAATATGATCTGTACAGTGTGGTTTATAAAAATATTTTCTATGGCTCCTGAAACTGGGAAACCCATTGGCAATCCATCTTCTTGTAAATAACATTCATTATTGGAAGTAATTTCTTCTGTTATACGATTTATTAATGTAAGTATTTCATTAAACTGTTCATCAGGGAGTTGAATAAGTTTTCAGGATGTTATCTATGATTTCTATTGTTGGAATAAGTGCATCCTATATCAAACGAGAGGAGTTTTACTGTGTCTGGAGTTTTGGCTCTGAGCACTATGGGACTCAACTTCTGAGGTCATTAGTCCCCTAGAACTTAGAACTATTTAAACCTAACTAACCTAAGGACATCACACACATCCATGCCCGAGGCAGGATTCGAACCTGCGACCGTAGCAGTCGCGCGGTTCCGGACTGAGCGCCTAGAACCGCTAGACCACCGCGGCCCGCTGTCTGGAGTTTTATATATTTTATTTGTAGTATTGGTTGTGTAGTGTTTCTAACGGTTCTGTCTTCTTGTACTTTTAAATTTTCAGACAGTAAATTTAAGGTGCATCCTGCAAGCCTGTAAGTGGGGGATTTTCCTGAAATCCCTCATTTGTCTCAAAAGAAGATTCGGTTTGGGAATTTTGGTTGGCTTCAGGAGACAGGTGCAGCGCGATTAACCTGTGTAGCTTTCTTTTATCTGTGTTATCCAGTATGATATCTATATATTCCAGAGTATTACTTTAATTTTGTAATGTTATTTTATCACATGAACGACATAATGAACTCACAACATTTACGCCTTTCGAAAGCTCAGTTTTCGAACAAATATCTATAACTAGTGGCAAAAGATTAATAGAGCACCACAAAAATAATGGTAAACACGGTGAACAGTGTGAAGAAAAAAGTCCGTAATATAAAAATGTTCTTATATTTCGCAAATGAAGTGGTAGTACGACCTCCAGACCACGATAGAGGAAACGCAGATGCTAGCAAACTCTAAGTAATCACTTGTTTGCATTAAAAGACGCCACGCAAACTGTTTGATAATGTAAAAATAACGCATACAATAACAAAAACGTATGTTCTATGCCCCAATGAAGATGCCTTATAGTAAAAAAGGTGAAAAGCATTTAGGAGAAATAAATTACAGTGCTGCAAGAAAATATTTTTTTCTTGACAAAAGAAATATTTCTGTGCTTGCTGCAGAGGATGGCCATCCAAAGAAACTTGTCAAATAAAAGATACGCTCATATAATTTATCGATATAGAAAGAGTGTTAGATAACGTAAAATTGGATAAGATGTTCGAAATCCTATGAAAACTAGGCGTAAACTGTAGGGAAAGATTGGTAGCATACTGTATGTACAAGAATGAAGCAGGAGCAATAAGAACGAAAAGGAACGAAGTGCTCGGATTACTTGTAACAAAAGTTTTAGGCAGGGATGCAGCCTAGGGCCACTGCTGTTCAATCGAAGAAACAATGAGAGATATAAAAGAGGGGTCCAAGGGTTGGACCTGTAGAGACATCATTTTTCAGCAAGACCATGCACGACCACATTTTACTGCACGAACACATGCCTTCTTGGTGTCACAAAATGTCAGCCTTTTGCCCTGGCCCACCAGATCACCATGTTTGTCACCAATCGGGAATGTGTTGGGTATGGTGGAAAGACAGGTGCAGCACTATGACCCAGTGCCAACCACCACAGATGAACTTTGGACTGGGTGAATTCAGCATGGATGGTTATACCACAGGACGCCATTTGCATCTTTCACACATCGATGCCATCATGCATGGAACAAGTTAGTCCCCTATTCATATAGAATCCTACTACCATTATTTCCTGATGCTGTTGATGATACTATATATTTGTCTGACCATAAATCGTTATCTTCTTTCGATTTCACTTCACTGATCCCCATTATATCTAGATTGAGACTTTGCGTTCCTGTTTTTAGTTTTTGTAGCTTCCCTACCCGGTTGAGACTTCTGACATTCCATGCTAGGTCTCGTAGAATGTTATCACTTCGTTCGTCATACAGTATTTTCTCACAATTACCAACACCTTGGTAGTCACCTCTCGGAGATCCGAATGGGGAACTAGTCTGGAATCTTTTGACAATGAAGAGTTCATAATGGCGCGATCTTGCTACAGTCCACATGTCCTGTGGATACACGTTATGTGCCTTTAATGCAGTGGTTTCCATTGCCTTCTGCATCCTCATCATCATTCCTGATTCTTTCGCCTTTGAGGGCAATATGTAGACATATCCTGTAAACTGCCTCGTCCCAGATCATTTTGATATAACAGTCTTTCAAATGGTCTATGGGACATGGAACTAAGTAATATCGGGACTCTTTACGGAACTCCACGTGCCATTACGCACCTCCATACGACGGGCATCTCCTCGTATTCATCGTCTAGGCGGAACAACACGGTGCGACGACCTGGGGCCGATGTGGCACTGTGGCTTCTGCCGCGTGGGGCGCTGTGATCGCGGTCAGACACGTACATTCTGTAACACAGCACCCCAATTCACGTCTGACCGCCACTCACTCTCGAGTGAATACGAACCCGTCGTGTGTTGTGTAACTGAAGACGCAGTGACGACCAGGTCACCAGGGGTTGCAGTGGCAACAGAGGTGTCGCACGTCTCGCCACCGGCGGTCCACTGTAGCTTTGAGCAGTAGGCAAAACCCTGTTGGCCGTATCCATTGCAGTTTCCAGCTGTTTACAAACAGCTGGTAATTCCCTTGTGTCCACTCCTAACAAGTGCAGCCCCTTCGTGATCGTAGTATGTGAGTAAAATGAATAGCATATCAAAAAATACAAAGTAGATAGAAGTAGAGGAGAAAGTAGAAACAGACCCCAGAAAAAGGGAAAAATATACAACTGTGACGCCACTGAGTTTGATACGTAGGCAGAATATGAAAGAGGGGAATAAATAAACTCTAAAATCTGCTCTGCAGAGTTCTCGGTACAGCCTAAGATCGCAAGCTCTTAGAAGAGAGACAGCTTTCCTTACTGAAAATGGATGCATCAACAGTTACTTTTTACTAGAATTCCACTTGCAAAGGCCACTGTAGGAAATAAACATACAAACTCTAAAGCACTGATCGCTACTGTACGCTGTGTACCGACACGAAATTTAAATGGAATCACATGATGTGGCACTTCTGCCGCAGGAAGCTACCAGAGAAATTAGCATCACAGAAAGATATGCGGAAAGATTTACGCAAAAAATTTTGGAGTAAGTAAGCACTAGTCTACTGAGAAGTAAGTTAGAATGCGATAAACTAAACTGCTGGACTCGTCCCTACTAGGAGGCTGGAGCTCTGTATGACTTTGACAGATACACAGCAGCTGGCGTGATGGACACGGGGGCGCCATAGGGACCGAGCACACAGGCGGTCAGCTGCAGAGCGAGTGCTGGCCAGGTGCACTCTCAAGCAAAGGTCCTGAGCGGCGGGAGCGCTAGTGGGCCCGCGATTGCGAGTAATCGACGAAATGTTTATCGAAATGACCTTGATCATTACATTTATTCATTTAATGGTTTTAAATGTATTTTTTCTATTTCTTTGTCATATCATAATAGTTATCGTATGAAATACATCATTTGCTTTCCTTTTTCTTACTACGAGTTTCTTCCACTTGGAATCCGTGTTCATGTGATTTTGACTATTGTTATGTATTAATTCAGATTTAGTTTCTTCCATTGTGTCATCTTACATTTTCGTCCTTCTTACTGTACTCATTATTTTATTTCTCATTTTGCTTGAATTTCGTTTTACTTATACTCCCCGCTTACGATCAAATCATCATTCAGTTTATTTTGTGCAATGAGAATTTATGTTTTAAATGTTTGCGTGACGATTGACATCCGAAGTGATGTACACCTTGTAACGAAAAATACTTTCTTGACACCAGAGCACAGTGAATATAAATAGATTATTTCAACTTTTGTTCTTTGAGCGGCAAATCGGAATTTTCATATGTTCAAACATTCTGACAGCAAAATATAAACAATTAAATCCACATTCACAATGATTCCAAAAGGGTAAAGAATGGTAGGAAGAAAGAATAAGAGCAACTGAATAAGTTAAAACGTTGACTAAAATTATGTGCAAAGGAATAGAGGTAAATGAAATCGCTCGTAAAACAGTTAATTGAATAAAAATAGTGATCGAAGTCATTTCGATAAGGATGTAAACATAAATACATTTTGGTGTACGTGATGGAATTCAAACCGACAATCTTTTCCATTTAAGGTCAGTATCTTAGCCATTACACTAAGCAGCCAGTATGTAGACTCTTTTTATTAATAAACCTATAGAACACACACGAAATTCCGAATTTGTTTGTCTATTACTCGCAAACGAGGACCAATCAGGGTGAAAGTTTGCAAGGTGTAATTCCTTGGACCTTAACACACTGAACAGATTGTTTGAAAACGTCGACCCCATCGCCGGGCAACTCTCCTTGTCCGGGCAACAACGTGGCAAAAGAGAAGCCATTGGTCATTCCTGACACCCGACGTTGCGAGGACTTGGTCGTACTGTACTAGACACTTTGACGGATGTACGGTTGAGAACAGCTGACATCCGGATGCACGTTATAGTCAGAGCGACACCACGAACCGTCAGGAACAGGCTACTGGCAGCTGTGCTGAGATCTCGAAGTGCCACGCGCCGTTTGCTGTTGAGAACACAACACAAGGGGCCTGCACTATGTAAAACTAGAGTCAACACTGACACTTACTTGAATTTTGTGACGTTCCGTTGAAGCACCTCGCATCTGTCTGTTGTGACCACAGAGAGGCGTCAACGTGTCTACTGGAAGGTCACAGGATGCAGCGTTTCTCGAGACCCACATCTCTCCAACTCAGGGAATCATGGTGTGGGGAGCGATTCTGTGCGACAACAGGACTGGCTTCCTCAAGGTAGGTCGAATGCTCGCCAGTATGTGTCAAGACTGGTAAAACCTATTGTGATACTGAAACTGTTCGCTGCCTGTATACCCTGTCAAGTCCTCGGAGTCTCGCAGTTTGACGTGTTACTGAAGTAGCTAAAAACTGTTTTCAGGGATCGCCAAAATGATATACACTACTCTGTTATTACAGTTACATGGTTCTTTCCGGATTTATGATCGTTGTAAACGGTGAAATCTCGAAACATAAACTTAATTACACTCTCTCACTGAACTGACACAATAATCTTTTAACACAGCAAAAGCTTGACACAGTGACAACTTAATGGAAAGAAAAGTGCACACGATAGTTTGTACATTAATGAAAGAATAACTTAGTAAATCAATCCCTTTATAAATCCAAAGTCGCAGATATTCGAGCCCATAAATTTAGCTAACAATTACAAAGAGTGGTCGGCTGCTGTGTAGTTAACATCGAGTTTGACTCGCTAGAGAGTAACGTTCAGGCAGAGGGGTTGCTCATACATGATGTGTGGTTACTAATGGGCCCAGGTCTCAGATGCGTGTGCTTCGTTAAGGGCTGTTGGGAAGGTGGGCGCGAACTCTCACGATATAGGAGGTATTTGTGGGCTTATCTGTTGCTGAATCTCTCTTAGATGTTACTATTCTCTCGATAAAGCTACCAACAGATGCTACGCCTTTATTTCCCTACTGCAGACTCTTCCCACCTAGTTGTTGTCTGTTTGGTAGCTCACTCGGGTTCGAGAATTTTGGGTGGCGTCTGATTATTTGAAGACAGGCACATGTAAAAATTGCTATATCGGCAACTTCACAATCATTTGAAAAACAGCTACACTGGCTATTGATATTCAAGATTAACTCTTGAGCATTAATGGTATCCAAGTAGGACAGAGATCAGGAGGAAGCTGTTGTTTTTGGAAGCTGTAACATATGGGACATGTCTCTGTAACTTTCATGACAAGTGTACCAAAAGCTCTATTCCAGCCAAATACTGAAAGTTGCTTCAATCCAGTTCACGCCCTAAATACCTTAACCAATGTGCAATCTTCTTTGCCTTTGTGGTCCTTCATGCCACCGATGGAGCATGTCTGGGATGCGATTGGAAGACGTGTCCTTTCAAATCGGCCATCTTCATGAACTGTCACAGCACTAGTGGGAAGCACAGCTAAAAAGATAAAAAAAAGAGGCTGAATACTTCCTTATCCCAACGAACTGAATAGCTTATTCATGTCCTCAGAGGTCACGTCTCTCACTAATGTTGATGGTCATCAGTTCTTAATGGAGTGAAAGTTTAAATGTTTAATACTCGTTGTGTGATGAACATCTCCACAAAATGTGATGTATATCCGCCTGGTGTATTATGGATCAACACTTCCTATTATCTCCATGATATTTACTCATAGTAGATTACATTGCCTTTGGTACATGAACGTATTCTGAATCTTCATTCGGTTTCGGAATACTATGTAGCTCCTTCTTGCCACGTAATCTACATCACAGACTAGCTCTTCAATAACTTTTCCAGGAAAGTTTTCTTTTTAGTTAGTGTGTGGTCATTTGTGACAAACTGAAATCCTGATTGGTAGAAGGACTGAAACCTGGCCAGATCGCCTCCCTCTGGAAGTGCTCTTCCCACTGAGGCACCAGCCCACGCCTCAGGGACCAGTCTGGCACCTGCCGCCAAAGAGCGCGCTGCCTCTATCATGTACGTTGTGGGACCAGCAGCCGAGGAAGAGTGGCTGCAGCAGGGGTATGGTTGCCCCACTGTCCTTGACAGTAACAGAGCACATCAGTTTACACTCATCGTAACTCATCAAGAATACATGTTCTGCTCCACATCTGTATCAACATACATGTACCTCCATCCGCTGCCCTGTGCGTAGCGGAGGTTACCTATCACCACTATTGGACATTCCACTTCCTGTTCCTCCCGCAAATTGGGCGAGAGGAAAATCACTGTATGTATGGCTGGCTCTGAGGGAATCCTGATCTCTGTTATCTAGTCTTTAAGGTCATTAAGTGAGATGTACATTGGTGACAGTAGACCATTTCTGCAGTCAGTACTAACTGCGGTTCTCTAAACTTTCCCAATAGCGGCTCCCGGAAAGAACGTCGTCTTTCTCCAGCGATTCCCATTCATAGAGCCTATTCGTAATGCTTGCGTGATAATAAAATCTACAGATACAAATGTAGCGGCACGCATGTGAACTGTTTCTATCTCCTCCTTTAATTCGACCTGGTGGGGATCCCAAAGATTTGAGCAGTACTCAAAGACGGGTCGCAGAAGTGTTCAACATGGGGTCATCTACTGTTACCTAAGATTCTCCAAAGGAACCGTGGAATTGACCTTATGTTCTCATTGCATTTCACATCTCTTGGCGACGTTTCGCTTACGTATTTAACTGACGTGACAGCGTCAGGCAGCACACGACAAATACTGTACTCGAACGTTACAGGGTTGGTTTTGCTACTCATCTCGACCAGCTTACGTTCTTCTACATTTAAAGCAAGCTGCTAGCCGTCACAGGAAATAGAAATTCTGTCCAAGTAATCGTGTGTCCTCCTACGGTCACTCAACGATGACACTTTCTCGTACACCATCAGCGTCATCACTAAACGGTCGCAGACTGCTGCTCACCCTGTCCGTCATATCGTTCACGTATGTAGAGAGCAAAAGCAGTCCTGCCACACTTCTATGGAGCATTTTGGCGATACCCTTGTATCTGATGGACATTCTCCACCCATACAGGTGGTCTTAAAGAGTACAAAAAATCTTTCAGTAGTGTTCTCTGTACAGGCAACGGAGATATTTCCAGATACCGTCCAACATTTTGCTTCTGTGTTAAACTCAGGTAGAAAAACTGAGACCGACTCATTTTTCCCGTATAAACACCTGAAATCCATAAACTTTGCTACACACCTTCAAATCTGCAAGATTAGAGACATGTTCAGCGATAGACGATATCGTGCCAAACGTAAATATTCAGGAAAAGTGAGCTGCGAAACAACAGGCAAATGGTAAAGAACTTTGAATCGAACTGACAGTTGCTATGTGCAAAATTAATGCAGACACTTTTTCCGATAAAGAACGGTTGTTGTTCATCATTACATCTCTAAGTTGTCACAACATGTATCAACGTTTCTCACAGCACTGGTAACGATTAAGGTGTTGGTGTAACTGTCAACGATCTCTTTTGAAAAACCTTTCAAAAGTTTGAACAGAATCTCGTTTGCCTCCCAGCGGCGTCGGCTGGTTGTACTTGTAGGACCTTCAACGCCGCAGTCACCCCTATTCAGATATATTGCGCTGAGAACACTCATTCGTACATTCAAAAATCGGTACTTTAGCTACCTAGAGATATCTGTAGCTCTCTTTTGTGATGTTATTGGTTGGAAATTGTGTTTGAGTGTGGTAAAACGTCGCTAGACACTGACCCTGCATTAATATTGTCATGGCTGAACAAAATTGAAGGGATAGACATGTGCTGGCAACAATTTAAATGTAATAGCGGTACCTATAAGTATGAGGTAACATGGGCTACTACTTGTGAATATTGTGCAAGTAATTTGAACTGTTTTCTGTACCTTAGGCTAACAACATGACCGGCCACCGACTCCGTGAATGGATCAGAGATATGGAACGTGTGAAAGACAAGCTGAACATAAAATTAAGAGGTTGGGTACAGGACATGCAATCCTTCAGCAAGCAGACAGGTAACTACAAGGTGGAAGAAGACAAGAACAGCCCTGGAGAGTATATAGTTAGGCATGAAACTGTGTACATCCAAAACTTTGTCAAACTCATTAAGTATAGTGTATATTTGATTCACTTTTTTCCACAGAAACGCCTTCTTTAGTTCTACAGACTATTTTGTGTAATAGAAGTTGAAAGTTTATCTCCTTTGTTTCGTTTGTGTGATCTTATGACTGCATCTATGAGGCTTTTGGGATAGTAAGGGGCACTAGTTACGTGTAGGTAGGGACTTTATCATTGATATAATTGATATCATTGAAATGGTAGCAGATATAGTTGTGTTGCACCCCAGATAGTATCCCCAGCGAACAGTAAAAGTTCGACGTCGACCACTCCCAGAAGCCGAAACTCCTTCGTCAGTGACCAGCAGACTGTCATCTACGGAGAAACGCAGAGCGAGATTCGACAAACACGGAAGCTGTTGCAGCACCAGCGAACGGTCGATTGCCCAAGTCTGTGTGCAACGTATGAAGCTATCATGGTAACCTAGACTCAGTGTCATACTAGTGGCGAAGCAGAGTGTCGCTAGGGAGACCTAGTAGGTAGTACGTGCAACGCAACATTAAGTATTCAGGTGACGAAACAGCTGAAAAGAGCCTCTTAAAGGTGAAGTTGTGGAAATCTGAAGTCGCTAGGAGAGCTGACAACAAGAGAACCAGGGCACATGATATCATTGCCGCCACCACAGCCGTAGATCGCACGGAAAGCGACAACATAAACGTCCAACCCTTCTTAACAAATGTCTCGTTTTCAGAGTGCTGACTTCCGATTGCTGAGTGCTTTATATCAGCCCTTGTGTTAGTTGCTGCTCTCCAGTGAGATTCTTAGGAGCCACAAGTCCTGATTGAAGGACTCTACTGTCACCAGCTCCAGTGCCAACATCTGAGACAACGCTGATGGGACGCAGACACTGCCATCACCCTGCAGCCGGGCTGGAAGCTTGACCTGCATGACCAGGGAACTGTCTGTCACCCACCTTTGAGAGGGGACGGCTTGCTGCCACTCATCCCATTCCTGTGGCAGACATCAATGTTCTGGCTGGTGTCCCTTAAATGAAAGGCTTGCCCCTGTATGACAGCAAGTACTGTAGGTGGATGAGGGAGCGTGTCTCCTGAGCGAAAATCTTGGCCTTCAACGAGAGCACTTTGGAGATCGATGCATAGAGATGGAAGCCATCGGCGGCCATTGGTGGACGGCTGTGTGGTGACGTAACTGCCGCCAATTGACGCTTCGCTTCATAGGTCGAGCTGCAAGTCGAGCGAATGGCAGCCTACCCCTGCTGACGAGGCCGGACGCCTGTGGCGTGGCGCCTTGGAAGTGACAAATGTGTTACTGCTTAATAAATGTGTTATTGTTAATAATGTTCTCTTGGTACTCTCGAGTGTAACAAGTTCCCCACCACCACACCCTGCCGTGCTCTCTCCTGACGACTGAAGGGATCTGTGACCTGACCCCATTCCTGTTGTTAGCAAGTGGTTGCCTGGTTGCCAGTTTGTGGAGACGACTACACGTGGTGCCACACCCTCATATCTAGGAGAAGATCAGTCGACAGTCTATGCGACGAATATCAGTTCGTAACAATTCTGTCTGGTGAGTGACTGATATTTGTCTGCTTTCCTGTTGCGTATTTGATTGTGCCAGTATTGAGCTATAGGCCCTTCACAGTACGATAAATGTATCGTTTGTTAGACTGCATAAATCTGCAGATTTGTCTGAGCTTCGTGGAAACTCTAGAGAAGTTTATCTGCTGAGCCGACCGGTGTGGCCGAGCAGTTCTAGGCGCTTCAGTCTGGAACCGCGCGACCGCTACGGTCGCAGGTTCGAATCATGCCTCATGCATGTATGTGTGTGATGTCCTTAGGTTAGTTAGGTTTAAGTAGTTTTAAATTCTAGGGGACTGATGACCTCAGATGTCAAGTCCCATAGTGCTCACAGCCATTTGAACCATTTTTTATCTGCTGACAGCGAAGCTTTCCATATTGTAATTTATCAGGGCATGACTGGCCATGTGTTCATGCTGTGTCAGCTCCCTGTAGTATATGTAGAAGTATTAATCACAGGACACACGAGTGCACAGAATCTCGTGGGGCTATGATATGATGTAAAGGCTGAGTATAGTTTAGTTCTTTTTTGCCTACTGTGTGGGAGCTTATTCTTATCTGGTATAACAACAGACGGAGTCTGCAAAAATGCCAGACTCACGAGCAGTGACTCTGAATGAAAAGGTGGAAGCTTTGAAGGGACAGCTAGATGCTTTGTTATAAACAACAGCGCAGCAGGGGCAAGAAAATGAAGCATTGCGCAAGAGAATAGAACAATGGGAAGCTGTTGGGGAGCAATGACTCTTTCATTTTGGGGAAAATAATAGCTCGTTGTGTGTATCCACCCCTTCCATCGATACCACAGCAGCTAACTCTATTGCACCATCTCCAGTGAAAAAGAACGTACTACGTATTTTTGTTAATGGCGTAAAGGATGCAGCGAAACTAGGAAAATGGTAGGAGGAAACGTCCTTAGTGGGGGACACGAAAGTGTAAGTTATGTACCACGAGGTAAAAACAGTTGACAAATCGGCTACCAGTCTAGTACGGCGCTGTCAGATGTAGAACGGGCGAGGTTCTTTAGGGACAAATTCAATGGACTGTCGCAGAGCTACGGCGAATTAGTGGAATGCGTCTCTGACAGGAATAGGAAACTGAATTCGCAAACGTATGAAACAACACAGAATGCGGAGGCCGTTACAGTGATCCTGCAGAAGGCAGAGAAAAGGCTCTGGACGTATTACTGAGAGGCATTTCCGCTAATATGTTAGGGAGGGTCAGAATGGAGAACCCAAGTGACTTATCCGCTGCCATCATGATTGCTATGCAGTTGGAGGAAATCGATATTGCTACACGAAGGCGCAGTGATCGCAGTGTTTTTTCTTCTGCGACCTGTCGTAGATGTGGGCATACGAAGGAAATCGTGAAACAGTGGAATCAGCTGGAATGTCATGCATGTGGGGGGGGACGTGGGCCATAAAGGGCGAGGTTCTCGCAAGAAAGGACAGGACAATCAACATCCTAATAATCGCTCGTTAAACGGAAATAGGTGCGCCTCACCCAACGGTTAGCAACGGTTAGGTTGGGGTGGCCGAGCGGTTCTAGGCGCTACAGTCTGGAACCGCGCGACTGCTACGGTTGCAAGTTCGAATCCTGCCTCGGGCATGGATGTATGATGTCCTAAGGTTAGTTAGGTTTAAGTAGTTCTAAGTTCTAGGGGACTGATGACCTCAGAAGTTAAGTCCCATAGTCATCATCATCAGTTATCTGCTATATTAGCAGGTCCTTTGCCTCTCCATTTTCTGCGATCCATTGCTTCCTTCTTAAGACTGTCCATCATGTCATCCAGTATCTGAAATCTCTTCCTTCCTCGCTTCCTTTTCCCTTCTACATAACCTTCTAAAACTGTTTTTATCAGTCCGTCACTCTTTCTTAATATATGCCAAATCCAATTTCTTTTTCTATTCTTTATTACATCTAGTAACTGTCTTTTCTCTCCCACTCTTCTCAGTACCTCTTCATTTTTTACTTTGTCCATCCAACTTATTCTTTCCATCTTCCGCCATGTCCAGATCTCAAAAGCCTCCAGCCTTTCTCTGTCCTTTTTCCTCATAGTCCCATAGTGCTCAGAGCCATTTGAACCATTCTTTTACGCTAGGTGCAAGAAAATGTATCGCAGTCACATGCACTAAAAGTCTATTCGCGGGACGCTATACCTCAAGGTACACGGCAGTTTGTCTGGGTTGGTGTAGATATTTGTTATGTGTTGTAAAGCCACTGGAAACTATCAAATAATTCCGTGTCACACTGTTTCGTAAGCGGAGGTGTAGTACGTTTCAGCCACATGAACGTAGACTATTTGGTTCCAATCAGTGTGAAAATTTTGGTACGGCCAAAGTACGTCTGCAAAAGGCTTTACTAACTGCTAACTTCGATGTTTTAGAGGAAGATGACATGGATAGGTCAAGGGAGGACCTCTTTAGCAATCAAACCGTCAATGCGTCAGCATGACGTGACAGAGTGGAGATTCAAAGGGAAATAATAGGAGAGATGTGGCAACTTTGTTACTGCAGTTCATGGACTGTTTTTCGGAGTCGTCCTTTACCAGCAGCTCCACCCTCAGAGAACAGAATACCAGCTGGGAACAATGCTCCAGCCTACAAGAACACATACTGTAGCAACTGATAATGGAAGAATTAATCGACCAGCAGCTAGCTGACGGTATTGTTGAGTACAGTGATAGATCCTGGGGAGCACGTGTAATTCCGTCCCTAAAAAGTCACCAGATGGCACTGAACAGTACAGATTTGGCTGTGACTGCCGGTACCTCAATGCATGAACTGTCACTCATGCGTATCCAATACCAAACATAACAGAGACTCTCGACAACTGGGATCAGTCTGACTATTTCTCCACAATGGATTTAAAGCGCAGATATGAACTGAAAGAGGCGCCAGAGGATTGACAGAAGGCAGCTTTTTCCATTCCGGGAATTCTTGAATGGCATTCGGACTCAAGAATGCAACTGCCACCTTTCAGAGATTCTTGGATGGTGTACGTGGTGGACTGAAACCAAAAGAATGTGTAATTTATCTTGATAACATCTTAGAGTTTTCAGAAGACATGAAGGAGCAGATATAACCTTTGGACGAAGTATTCAAAAGACTGTAAATATCGCGACCAACGCCAAACATCGGTAAATGTCATTTTGGAACAATGGAAGTAAACAATCTCAGGCATGTAATTAGCAAGGAAGTTTGAGAACTGATCCACACTTTGTGTCAGCAGTTCAGAACTTATTGCTACCAAAGACAGTTAAACAGTTGCAAAGTATTATGGTCTCTGTAATTATTATCGTCGATTGGTGAAGGACCTTCCGGGGCATTGAACCTTTTGTTACGATAAGGAGAAAAATTGGAATAGTCTACTGAATGTCAGATGGCGTTCGATATTTTAAAGAAAGCACTGACTTCGTAGCCAGGTTTAATATTTCCCAACTTTGTTAAAAAAATAATAAATAAAAAAATTATGTTTTGCGATGCAAGCAATACAGCTCTTGAACATGTCATACGACAGGATATAGGTTCTAAAGAACATCCTTAATCGTACATATCCTGACAGTTGAACAAAAAGAAGCAAAATTATTCCACGACTGAGAAGATGTCAGTGGCAACCTAAGGTATTACATGCTTTTGCTGTAATTTGTATGGCCAAAGTTTAAAATAGTGATGTCTCACACTGACCTAGAATCGTTATTAGGATTAAGGACCCCTGTAGCAGATTAACGAGGTGGACACTCCGTCTCACTGACTCTGATTAAGAGGTAATACAAGCTAGGAAAAAATTTCACTAATACCGACAGTTTGGTTAGGGAAATTGCAGCTGTGCAAACACTGAGCAGGGCCGTTGCTGAACCGCAAAAGGCTGAAGCTAGTGTTGCTGACTGTCCAGAATTCTGGTTGGAACCTCGGTTTGAGATGCACAATGGCTTGCTGTGCAGAGCAAGAAGGAGTGGACAACGAGTGGTAGTACCTGCAGTTTCCTGGAATGAAGTCTTGAAACGAATACAAGAGGATGTGTTGTCAGGCTATGGTGGTCGAAGAGCAACTGATAGATGAATTGCGGAAAAATTTTGGTGGAGAACTAGAAAACGAGATGTCGAGCAAAACATTGGGTACTGCATACCTGGTGCACAACGAACTGATGTTAGCCACAGATAAATTCGATCTACCACAAACGTCTAAACCGTTTGGAATGCTTGAGACGGTCATATTAGGTCCATTTAATAGAACACCAACAAGAAATAAATACGTATTGACTATAACTGACCATTTCTCATGTTACATAGTAATGGTTGTAGTCCCTGACCAAAAAGCGAATACAACTGCTGAAGCGTTAGTAAATAATTGGTTGCTCACATTTAGTATTCCAGACATGTTAATTACAGACCAGAGTACAAGGTTAATATCTGATCTAATGAAGCAGCTGTGTCGACAGCTCCGAACTGTCAAGCGGTGAACAATCTCCTTCCACGCTCAAACAAACAGGAGAGCAGAAAGAGTTCATTGCACAATTTTGAAGATTGGCGCCAGGTGCATCGCTTGTGATCCATCAGTTTAGTTGTTCACTTGAGGTCACTATCTGATAGTGAGCTCTTACAACAATGTGAAACTGCACATTAGGTCTTTGTTTGAACATTACGACATACTGTGTGCGAAAATGTATCTGAGTTGTGTGAAAATTTTTCTTGTAATGAGTAACGGAATATAAATGGCATTAATATCGAGATTACGACGTTATACTTCAGTCGCATGAGAGCAAACATGCCGGGATCATATTCAGTTTCAACAAGGTTATGAAACGGAATCAACGCCTGTATGCAGACGTCAGCTTCAAGTTAATTAATGTGTTAATGATATGTAACCGAGAAAAGGCCGCAGTTAACGACCAGTGCCCTGCCAGGTCAGCAGCGGCAGTAGACGCAGCTCCCGCAAATGGCGCTTCCAAATGAGGGATGTCACACAGGCACCTGTCACACATGTGGCTGACCCAGCTGTTATGCCTCGCCGCCCCGCGACGGGCCGCGAACCTACGACCGCTGCCCGAATGTCATACGCGGGTGCTAGGGCACCTCAGCGCCATTGCACAGCCGTCAGCCGCCACAAGCCAGCATGCTGTTGCAGCTGGGATCGCATGCATCAGTGTGCTCGGGTCTGAGGGTCACCTCCTGTCGCTTGAAGTCTGCTTCAGGCGTCCTGAAGTACGTCTGTTCGTGTTCGATAATATCTACATCTACATCTACATTTATACTCCGCAAGCCACCCAACGGAGTGTGGCGGAGGGCACTTTTCGTGCCACTGTCTTTACCTCCCTTTCCTGTTCCAGTGGCGTATGGTTCGCGGGAAGAACGACTGCCGGAAAGCCTCCGTGCGCGCTCGAATCTCTCTAATTTTACATTCGTAATCTCCTCGGGAGGTATATTCGATACCTCATCCGGAAACGTACCCTTTCGAAGCCTGGACATCAAGCTACACCGCGATGCAGAGCGCCTCTCTTGCAGAGTCTGCCACTTGAGTTTGCTAAACATCTCCGTAACGCTATCACGCTTACCAAATAACCCTGTGACGAAACGCGCCGCTCTTCTTTGGATCTTCTCTATCTTCTCAGTCAACCCTACCTGGTACGGATCTCACACTGATGAGCAGTACTCAAGTATAGGTCGAACGAGTGTTTTGTAAGCCACCTCCTTTGTTGATCAACTAAATTTTCTAAGGACTTTCCAAATGAATCTCAACCTGGCACCCGCCTTACCAACAATTAATTTTATATGATCATTCCACTTCAAATCGTTCCGTACGCATACTTCCAGAAATTTTACAGAAGTAACTGCTACCACTGTTTGTTCCGCTATCATATAATCATGCAATAAAGGATCCTTCTTTCTATGTATTCGCAATACATTACATTTGTTTATGTTACGGGTCAGTTGCCACTCCCTGCACCAAGTGCCTATCCGCTGCAGATCTTCCTGCATTTTCGCTGCAATTTTCTAATGCTGCAACTTCTCTGTATACTAGAGCATCATCCGCGAAAAGCCGCATGGAACTTCCGACACTATCTACTAGGTCATTTATATATATTGTGAAAAGCAATGGTCCCATAACACTCCCCTGTGGCACGCCAGAGGTTAGTTTAACGTCTGTAGACATCTCTCCATTGAGAACAACATGCTGTGTTCTGGTTGCTAAAAACTCTTCAATCCAGCCACACAGCTGGTCTGATATTCCGTAGGCTCCTACTTTGTTTATCAGGCGACAGTGTGGAACTGTATCGAATGCCTTCCGGAAGTCAAGGAAAATGGCATCTACCTGGGAGCCTGTATCTAATATTTTCAGGGGCTCATGAACAAATAGAGCGAGTTGGGTCTCACACAATCGCTGTTTCCGGAATCCATATTCCATCAGCTGATTGGCTGCCTTCTTCGCCTACTCGATCGCCAACTTCCAGCTGTGAAAACCCGCCCACTCCTTCACTGCCTTCAAATCCAGTTACTAATAATCTGCCCTTAGAACCGTACTACAAATATCGTACAATTCGCGTAAGACATTAGAGTGCAATAAGACTGCAGATTTTATAGGAAACGTCTAAGGCGGTCCTTTGAAACCACCACTCACGAAGTAAGGCCCCTAGTGAATGGTTGCAGATCCAAGTAAAGAATGCTCTGTGTGCAATTGTGGTGCGATATTTCGTCGTGTATTCCGTCATGTAACTTATATTGCTGACTATTAACATCCAAACAGGTCAAAAAGTCTAGTTTTAAATGCAGAAATGCCTTCAGTGACTGATTCGTGCTGTGATGATACATTCACTTTTATCGATTGTATTCATCGAGAGTTCTACTTGCAGCAGTCCTACCCGTCTCGAAAAGCACAATTATTGAAGCTGCTGCTTCAGTTAATTCAGATACAAACCCTCCTGGTAGTTTTAAATTGTGTGCCACACCAGGATTCGACCCCAGAAAATTCAGATCAGAGCATGCTCCACTATACAGTGAAAATTGATTTCAGAAACATTCCTCTGGAACATTTCTCTGCAGTATACGTTATTCCAGGAGCATTAGCCCTGTAAGGTGTGCATCGTATAACGTTTTAGTGTACTGTAATTCATTACAAGAAAATAATTTCAGTTACAAAATATCAAGGTTCCGTGTTCCAACACTGGACTGGCCACGATTTTATCTTCCTGGAAGTTTCAAATCAGTGCACACTCCAGTGCTGGGCGAATATTCATTCTGGATATTTTTACATTCCTGCATACACTAGACCGGATTTGTCCTGTTGATTTCATCAATTTTTAACTCTCAGATCATATGTTACAGGCAGCCACTGTCGGGTCATCGCCTACTGGACTATCAAGAGCCGCAACTCTCTTTTCATGATGACTATAGTGAGGTGTGTGAGGACCAACATCCAGAGGCATTACAAATGTTCCATCTCGCCGATGCACTGTATGCCTTCTATCGTGTGAGCTGGTTCCTACTACCAGTATTCACAAGTTTTCATAATGCAACCACTGTAGGTAAGTTTAAAACTGGGGCTCAGTTAATGCACTGATGACTATTTCTTGATCCAAGGAATAAGGTTCAAATACCCCCGTCGACATCCAGTTTTTCATCTGCTGCCGTTTTCTAAGTCACACAAGTTAATTCCAGAAATGGGACAATTGTTGTTCTGGCATTATATTACTTTATTATTACTTTATTCAAGATGGCGGACCTTTCCCCACCCATCCCCATGCTCCAGGATGAATTGTTACCCTCTCCCCCTCTGGTAAAATTCCTCCAGCTTCCCCTCTGGAAAGTACCCAACCCTCCCACTCCCACCACCAGCCCTCTCCCCACCCTTCCTCCACCTGGTAATTGGCAGTCTGTCCTGAGTTGCTGGTGTCGAAGGACATGGGGTAGTTTACTTTTCTTATTTTTGGTGTTATCCTGTTGGAACTTCGCAGTAAAATGTCATGTTGCTCTGCTGTTCATTTACTTTTGAAAGGTGTAAGAATTGTAAAATACTTCAAAAAAAGTTTTGGCCTGTCATAAAGTAAACAAGCAAATTGATTGCTTATTTCTGACTGCATGCGCAAAACCGAAAATCTGGAAAAACAAAGATCTTTTTGACGTTAAATAATACATACTGCGAAAAAATGGTAGTTAAAAATATCTTCACTCGCAAAAAATAATTACGAAAAACGCAAGAAACAGAACTTGCAATTGCCCAACAGCCTTGATGGGTAACCTAGCTCACAATACCGTCCGAAATTAAAATTTTTGGCGGGAAGCACTCGTCTATGTCCCAATTATTCATCAAAAATCATGTGATTTGGTACAGTGTATCATAACTGGTGTTATCCCAACAGAAAATGCTTCAAAATTGGTGGGATGATGTACTGATCTAATTACACAGTGAAATTAAGGGTGAATAATGCATATCACGATAGATAGAAATTATCACGGAGTACCGTGGGAAATTGATGTGACACAGATTTACACCAGTCGTGTGCATAGAAACTGACAAATCATAAATATCGCAGAAAAATGGTAACTAAAAACTTTGACACAAGCTAAAATAATCACAAGAAACAGAATTGACACCAACAGATGCGTAGAAGCTAATAGTACATTATACAAATAGTGTGAAAGCGAGTGGTTAGAACATTGCAATGCACTGTGCTAAAGATTGTGGAAGAACAACATAATTACATGCATCACAGACGACTTGCATCTTCCAATTGTGTGTTGTAAAACATGTGCTGTACTTGCAGGGTCATCTGCTGTCCACTGCCACCTACTTCAGCTTGCGTCAGGCACTGCTCGGCAGTCTACTGCCAGAGGACAGCACTACAGTGCTTGGCAGAAGTGGCAACTGGCGGTGTGGCCAAGGTACAGGCCTCTTATTCTTTTTTGAACATCGGTGTCCCTCTCAGGTCGGCGAACAGCCGTAATCCTCTGGAGATCTGTGCTGCCAGCTTCCTTGTTTGTTGCTAGCCGACCACCCGCATTTTGTTATGTGCATTTTCCAGAACAAAACGTTCACTCAGTCAGTAGTGGCTATAAAAGCCTTACTAGGAAGATGGTGTACCCCTCTGAGCAGCGCCCATGAGCAATCCTAGAGGACTGGTTTTTTGTTTTTCTGCTCTGACAGCCCACAGACTAATAGTGGCGTCTTGTGGCCATTATATTCGTCTCACTTTGTTGTGGTCAATCAGCTTGTAGCGGTACTCCTTTGACAATATACTTCTGCATTCAGCTGAAGTACACTCTTCCACTGTGAACCACTCCATCCTCCAGCATGTTTGAAGCAATAGACCTGTGGCGACAGCTTCAAAGGCCCTCCTAGGAAAGCAGAAAAAGGATGGCGTTCTTCCTGTGTTCACACACACAAGCCCTTGCTTCAGAGGCATACAGGAAAGTTATACAGCAAACACTAGAACGCTGACCTTGGCTTTGATGTAGCTGATAACTGTGTTTCAAGGGTTTCTTTAGAACTCCAACAAAGACATTGCTGGAACGATGACCTTGTGAACAACAGCTGTCCCATAGGATTATGCACCAGCTTTGATGTTGCTGATACAAGTTATTTTCCACTAGGACTGGTGAATACTGACACAGGAATCGCCGGAGAAAGAGATACTGTTTGCTATTTCACCTGTGTGCCGTTGGACGGCAACACCAGCTATGTCTGAACCAGTTGACCAGAATTCTCCCCTGTACAAGGATTCCTTGTGGTTGCTGCCAAATCAGTGGGCAGACCTTGAGTCTATAAAAATCTTATCATCTCGACAGTCATTTTCATTCTGTTATAGTCTGTAATACATTCAGTTGTCGGTGTTATGTGTAAATCCGTTCTACTCTTTCGTGCAGTTGTCACCACTTAACAGTGCCGTCAAACGATCAGCATCTTCACGCAGCATCAGCAGCGTCAGTGGCTGTGGGTGATGTCCGAGGAAGTGTTTAAGGAAATTGCCATTTAAGTACATATTTCCGTTGCAAATGTTTGCGTGTTAGTTGCTCTGAGTGTTTAGAGACCGTTAAAACGACTAAGTTATCAGTGTGCATTCGTTATTTCGTTGCTCTGATTGCTCAGATTTTCGTTAAAACGAATTTAGGAGCAAGTGTTCATTGTGCTTTTGGAGTGTGTTTTTATCAAATCGGTGTGAAAAACGAATGTAGCAGCAAAAGTTTCAGATTTCGAAATACATTTATGTGATTTCAATTCATGAATTTATCAACTCAGTAATATATTTCCTTTCTGTTAGAGTACTCATTTTTGAAATGTTTGGAGGCGTTAATTGGCAGCTAGAGGTTGAGAGAATGCACACTGATGAGCCTGTACAGCCCTAGATTACTCTCCAGCGGTTATTCTGCAATGCAACAACGTATTCTCATGAAAACATTGTAATGTTGTAATTTGTGTTCAAGAATACATTTTTACACTAATATGTCCCAGTTGTAGGTGATTTCTAGGAGGTCGAGGGTAGTGTTTCACGACCCCGTTTCTGTTACAGATGTGTGTAAATGCATACTCTTTTCATTACTTTTTTCTCATGATTGAGTATACATATTTTAAAATCAGTATGTTAATGATGTTGTTGCTGTAAGCGATATGAGTAAGGTGGAATGGCGGCTCTATACTGGACCAGACGAGGACATTTCATAATTTGTGGAAGAAATGGCGAAGATGAATTTTATCCATAATGGATGCTGTGGAGGTCCATGACTCTTCCTTTATAGGGTGTAGAAAAATTTCCGCTACCAGTCACAATAAATGATAATTTATTCGTCACACAACCGGTTTCGGGCTTGTGCCCAGCCTCACGTGTTTATACATTCATGTACATTTTTTGAAAAACTGAAACATGGACGTGAAAATGTTAACAAATGTGGAACTGAGTGAAAACACTGTCACCACGGCATAATTAAAATAAGGATGCTTCATTTTTATGTAAGTACAGATATATATTCGACAAATGCTGCCTTGCCACTTACAATTGTTCCACTTGTATCTGTTTAGTCACCAACAAATAATTTTCTTAATATTTAAACAGTGATCTCCAGTAATATAAATATGTACATGAATGTATTATAAACATCTGATGATGGGCACAAGCCCAAAACTGGTCGTAGGACGAATATATAATCTTTTATTGTGACTGGTGGCACAAATTTTTCTACACCCTATAATGCAGAAGGTACTTCAGCACCGTTAACTCCAGTTACCTATGCGTAACTGGGTGCAGGTGGTCCTGATGACCTTAGGGATGCGGTGTCATCATGGAGGCATGGTGACATTACCACAGCTTCATGTGATTTATGTACCCATTTTTGTTTTCTGTAGCATATATACACTCATGAAAATGGAAAAAAAGAACATATTGACACCGGTGTGTCAGACCCACCATACTTGCTCCGGACACTGCGAGAGGGCTGTACAAGCAATGATCACACGCACGGCACAGCGGACACACCAGGAACCGCGGTGTTGGCCGTCGAATGGCGCTAGCTGCGCAGCATTTGTGCACCGCCGCCGTCAGTGTCAGCCAGTTTGCCGTGGCATACGGATCTCCGTCGCAGTCTTTAACACTGGTAGCATGCCGCGACAGCGTGGACGTGAACCGTATGTGCAATTGACGGACTTTGAGCGAGGGCGTATAGTGGGCATGCGGGAGGCCGGGTGGACGTACCGCCGAATTGCTCAACACGTGGGGCGTGAGGTCTCCGCAGTACATCGATGTTGTCGCCAGTGGTCGGCGGAAGGTGCACGTGCCCGTCGACCTGGGACCGGACCGCAGCGACACACGGATGCACGCCAAGACCGTAGGATCCTACGCAGTGCCGTAGGGGACCGCACCGCCACTTCCCAGCAAATTAGGGACACTGTTGCTCCTGGGGTATCGGCGAGGACCATTCGCAACCGTCTCCATGAAGCTGGGCTACGGTCCCGCACACCGTTAGGCCGTCTTCCGCTCACGCCCCAACATCGTGCAGCCCGCCTCCAGTGGTGTCGCGACAGGCGTGAATGGAGGGACGAATGGAGACGTGTCGTCTTCAGCGATGAGAGTCGCTTCTGCCTTGGTGCCAATGATGGTCGTATGCGTGTTTGGCGCCGTGCAGGTGAGCGCCACAATCAGGACTGCATACGACCGAGGCACACAGGGCCAACACCCGGCATCATGGTGTGGGGAGCGATCTCCTACACTGGCCGTACACCACTGGTGATCGTCGAGCGGACACTGAATAGTGCACGGTACATCCAAACCGTCATCGAACCCATCGTTCTACCATTCCTAGACCGGCAAGGGAACTTGCTGTTCCAACAGGACAATGCACGTCCGCATGTATCCCGTGCCACCCAACGTGCTCTAGAAGGTGTAAGTCAACTACCCTGGCCAGCAAGGTCTCCGGATCTGTCCCCCATTGAGCATGTTTGGGACTGGATGAAGCGTCATCTCACGCGGTCTGCACGTCCAGCACGAACGCTGGTCCAACTGAGGCGCCAGGTGGAAATGGCATGGCAAGCCGTTCCACAGGACTACATCCAGCATCTCTACGATCGTCTCCATGGGAAAATAGCAGCCTGCATTGCTGCGAAAGGTGGATATACACTGTACTAGTGCCGACATTGTGCATGCTCTGTTGCCTGTGTCTATGTGCCTGTGGTTCTGTCAGTGTGATCATGTGATGTATGTGACCCCAATAATGTGTCAATAAAGTTTCCCCTTCCTGGGACAATGAATTCACGGTGTTCTTATTTCAATTTCCAGGAGAGTATTATTAGTGACGTTTCTTTTTTTACAGCAGCAGTAGGCGACTTTATCGCATGCCTATTAATTTTTCGTTATTCTTTCTCTAGAGTTAGCGAGACGACTATGTATGGGAGAGATTTATCCTGGCATCTACACAGTACACTGTGACGTGCTTGCCAGGACACGTGAAGATGGCATCATGAAACATGTACCTTCATGTCACGTCTCACCCACCAGGACGAGGTTTGTGGCTGTACAAGCCACAGTCACATCAGCCATCACCATCCCCAGCATTGTCGCCCCTTCCACCACTGCCTTCACCACAGCACTGCTCTGGCAGCCATGGGCTTCAACCTTCTGGTCGTTAGATACTACCACAGCAGGTGACTGGGTGGAGGGTCAATCCCGCCGACACTGCGTCACCTCCACCATTACTCCAGCGACCATAGGTGGCAAATGGCGGGCAGGCATCCACCCATCTGGCTACACTCCACCCAATCGTTAGGACTCTGTCACCTGATGGGCCAGGGCTAGGAGTTGCCAACATGCCTCATTTCCTCAGAAAGCTGCCGTTACTGCACTCCAGAAGCTCACACCGGCCCAATGTTGATGCAACTCCCTGCTGGAAGCCCAGCAAGACTGGTCGCACAAGACCAAATACCTCATCACTAGACCCCATCACACCGGCCGGGGTGGCCGAGCGGTTCTAGACGCTACAGTCTGGAACCGCAAGACCGCTACGGTGGCCGGTTCCAATCCTGCCTCGGGCATGGGTGTGTGTGTGATGTCCTTAGGTTAGTTAGGTTTAAGTAGTTCTAAGTTCTAGGAGACTGATGACCTCAGAAGTTAAGTCCCATAGTGCTCAGAGCCATTTGAACCAAGAACCCACCACCTGCTTGGCCCAAAGGATGATTGTAGTGCTGGGCTGCTAATCATAGTAGTAGTAATTGTGATCCTGTGGCTAGTGGTAGTTGCGTCTCCAGTCCTATTATCGACGGACAGCAGGTTTTAATGTGAAACCACAGCTAAAGTACAAGATTATAGAGGGTGCATTTGAGGAACACATCTCTTTTTTTCATATAGAGAACCCAGCGGGAGGCCACAGTGACCCTATCGGTTTTCTGAGTGCGTGCTTTCCTGTTTTGGAGCCAAAAGCCTCAAAATTATTAATGAACCACGGTTTGCTGTCATAAAGTGCAGCGCTGTACTGTGTTGTGAACTAAGATTTCTCCCTAAAACTGACTCAGTCATTGAGGAGACATGTGTTGTATACAGCTTTGGGAGGGTAATGGCTTGATACTGCGGAACACCTCCATCGGTAAGTAGTTTCATGATTCCACCTGAGTGATATACAGGCTAAGTTTTCTGCGATGGAAGTTAGAAGCTCAAGGCAGTCAGCCAAGTACTACACCTCGACATCAGCACACATGTCTTTGATCCGCTAAATCAGGAGTACAGCTATATTGATGTTACTAATAATATAGATTATAAGAAGGTATGTATTAAAGTCCAAAATACAAAGGAAAATTAAGTTTTGCTTGGTCAGTCCTGATTGTGAAGGAATTTGTAAGAAAAATCTGCAGTGCCCACTTCAATAAAGCAGAAATATTGACGTTCGTGGGTTTTTATTATTCTGACGGTATCCAGCTCCCTACTAAAATCCAGGGCTTTCCTAAATTTGTGGCACAGAATACTGGGCTATCTGTTCATGTTTATTGCCTGAAGGAAAACAAACCAGATAAATATGGTAAAGATTTTAGGACCTCTTCATTTCTCTGAATTTGCCAGTCAGCCTAAGCTACATGTAAACATGCTGCTGCTCTCCAATGGTGTAGATTATCACTATGTATGGATCAGAAATATGTCACGGCACCTTTCATCACCACTGAGTAAGCATTAGGTTTCTCAATGAATTTTCCGCAAACTACTCCTGCCTCAGGAGGGGATGCACATTACCCGAGGTTTGTGATCCAGTTCTAACAATTTTCTGCATAAAATATAATGCATCCAGGATGTAGAGTATAATTATTGGTGTCATTCATCAGGAAAGTAAAATATAATTCTTAACGTTCTCAGGCAGGATACTAACTTCATCATTCTCCAAATAGAAATCAGTCAAGTGCTCAACAACAAAGTGAGCATCACACCCACTCATATTGTGGAAAAAGACTGGATGTGTTCTGGTCATTTGTACTTCAGGTTACATGCGCTTAGTGCGGGTCTGCAGAACTTCCATATTAGATAACAGTGGTCCCTATGAGACGTTTCCACTTTCCAATCTAACGGCTGCTCACAGATATAACAATCAGTCCTCTTCTTGCACAAATCATAATTCTCCTTAGACTTGGTTGTGGGAGTGTTGGTGCTGTAAAGTTTATCAACCTCCTATTAAAGTTTCTCGAGCTCAGTGAGCATCCAAATCGCAAGATTATCCATGACATATGATTTGTGCTGAATGAGACTCAAATTATGTGAACACACAGCCTGGTATGCTGCCGCTTATGGTATGTGCTTTTCTGTGAACCTGGTATGTGAGGCTATAGGGTCACCATCATAGGAGTGAGGAGGCACTCAGAGTCAGCATACACTAGAAAAGGGTAACGCTCCTGATGACTGACATTCTTAAACTTTACTATTTTGTTTAACTCGCTAGATATGAAAAAATTCACCGATTTCCTAGTTGAGAAATCCACAATGTGCTTTGCCAACAAGTCGTTTTCTAATATGCGTTGAGGCTCCTAAGACATACTGCTTTTTACCATAATGCTTACTCACTTGGTATGAAAGGAGTTGGGACATATCACAGATCCACACGTAATGATAATTGTGTCCTTTGGAGAGCATCAGCGTGTTTACACGTAGCTTAGGCTGACTGGCAAATTCAGATAAATGAAGGGGCACCAAAATTTTGTTTCTAACTTTACCTTCTTTATCTGGGTTGATCTCCTTCAGGCTATAAACATGAAGTACTATTCCAGTATTCTGTGCCTCAGATTTAGGAACGTCCTGGATCGTAATTGGGAACTCTTTACCATCTAAATTATGTAACCCACGACCGTCACTACCTCTCCCATATTACAACGTGTGCTGCGAATTTTTCTTATGATTTCTTAAACAAGCCAAGTCTGAGTATACAAAGGAGTAGTTATCGTTCGTTATTTTCGATATTAATACACGCTGTATTCATAGGATGCTCGATATAACTGTACCCCCGATTTATTGGAACAACACATGTGTATGGGTGTCGAGGTCTACTCTAGTACTCAAATGAGTCTTTTTCTCAGCCTCTAACCTCCATCTCGGAAAACTTAGCCTCTATAGCACTCAAGAAGGAAGCATGAGATAATTTAGCGATAGTGGTGGTCCATGATACCGCACTATTTTCTCCAAATGTATACAGTACTCGTCTGCTCAACCCCTGAGTCATGTAAAGAGGGATGTTTGACTTCACAACAAAACACAACTGTGTGCTGCAATTAATCACTGAATGGTTGTATACTATTGATCATTGCTGCCTCAAGAGCAGAAAGGCACGCTTTCATATAACCGAAGGTTCTCTGGGTTATCCTGCTGGATTCTCTATGCAAGAAAACGAGATGCGCTGCTAAAATGTATTCTCTATCACTTCATAATTTAGCTGTAGCGTGACGTTACTATTCTGGCGTTCATCTATAATAGGACATGAGAGGGAACTGCCACTAGATACAGGATTACAATTACTACTACAAAGACTAGCAGCCAAGGACTGAGACTACTCTGTGAGCAAAGCCAATTGTGGGGTGTAGCAGTGAGATATGTGACGAGGTGCACCAGCCATGCGAGGCTGCCAATGGCAGGGTGCAGATGTGCAGTGCCAGTGTGAGAATCTGGAAAGCAAAGATGGTCATCGTGTGGAGGGAACAGGCGTGTCAGGATCTCCTAACCCTCACCTGGTTGGTGGCGGCATCCTAGTGAATGAGCGGGGTGTACCTTGGTGGGTGGATGCCTGTTAGCCATCTGCCACTAGCAGTCGCTGGAGCGATTGTCCAGGTGAGGCAGCATCAACAAGGTTGCCTGTGTTGTTGGTGTCCAAGTGGCTAGAGGGACGAAGCCCATAGCCACAGCAGTGCCACGGGACGGCAGTGGTGGGGTCGACAGCGGCTGAGATGATGGTTGCTGATGTAGCTGCAGCTTGTGCAGCCGAAGCCTCATCTCAGCAGACGAAGATGGCCACACAGGTGCACGTTTTGGCGATGCCATCTTCATCTGTCCAGACACCCAGATAGGAGAGTGGATCACAAGCTCAGTAGTGCTGGCTCGCTGACTGTGGGGAAAGACTAATGGAAAATAAATAGATATGTTATAACTTATACCTCGTGTGCTGCTGCTGCAAACAAAGAAATATGGCATTATATATGAGATACAAGAAACAGAATTGGGTACACAAAAAAACTTAAGCTGTGGTGATGTCACCCTGTCTCCAAGATGACACCACATGCCTGATATCATCAGGGACCACCTTCACTTGGTTAGGCATCAGTGATTGGACTTCACTGAGCCAAAGCTCCTGTTCTTTTCCTTCCACCAAATGTGGCATGTCCTCGTCTGGACCAGAATGGAGCCACTGGTCCAACTCACCATTATCACTACAACAAAAGCAAGATACTGATTTACGAAATATACACAGCAGTATGAAGAAAATTAAGGGAAGAATACGCACATCCTCTAAACGACGCCCACGCCTACTACAGTAGTACAAGTTTATATGCCAACTCCAACTAGCTCTGTAGATGATGAAGAAATTGATGAAATGTATGATGAGATAAAATAAATTATTCAGGTAGTGAAGGGAGGCGAAAATTTTATAGTCATGGGTGACTGGAACTCGACAGTAGGAAAAGGAAGAGAAGGAAACGTAGTAGGTGAATATGGATTGGGGCTAAGAAATGCAATAGGAAGCGGCCTGGTAGAATTTTGCACAGAACATAACTTAATCATAGCTAACACTTGCTTCAAGAATCATGAAAGAAGGTTATATACATGGAAAAAACCCTGAAGATACTAGAGGATTTCCGATAGATCATATAATGGTAAGACAGAGATTTAGGAACCAGATTTTAAATTGTGAGACATTTCCAGGGGCACATGTGGACTATGACCACAATCTATTGGTTATGAGCTGTAGATTAAAACTGAAGAAACTGCAAAAAGGTGGGAATTTAAGAAGATGAGACCTGGATAAACTGAAAGAACCAGAGGTTGTACAGAGTTTCAGGGAGAGCATAAGGGAACAATTGACAGGAATGGGGGAAAGAAATACAGTAGAAGAAGAATGGGTAGCTTTGAGGGATGAAGTAGTGAAGGCAGCAGACGATCAAGTAGGTAAAAAGACGAGGGCTAGTAGCAGTCCTTGGGTAACAGCAGATATTTTGAATTTAATTGATGAAAGGAGAAAATATAAAAATGCAATAAATGAAGCAGACAAAAAGGAATACAAACGTCTCAAAAATGAGATCGACAGGAAGTGCAAAATTTCTAAGCGGGGATGGCTAGAGGACAAATGTAAGGATTTATAGGCTTATCTCACGAGGGGTAGATAGCTACTGCCTATAGGAAAATTAAAGAGACCTTTGGAGAAAAGAGAAACACTTGCATGAATATCAAGAGCTTAGATGGAAACCCAGTTCTAAGCACAGAAGGGAAAGCAGAAAGGTTTCAGGAGTATATAGAGGGTCTATACAGGGGCGATGTTTTTGAGGACAATATTATGGAAATGGAAGAGGAGGTAGATGAAGATGAAATGGGAGATATGATACTGCGTGAAGAGTTTGACAGAGCACTGAAAGACCTAAGTCGAAACAAGGCCCCGGGAGTAGACAACATTCCATTAGAACTACTGACAGCCTTGGGAGAGCCACTCCTGACAAAACTCTGCTATCTGGTGAGCAAGATGTATGAGACAGGCGAAATTCCCTGAGACTTCAAGAAGAATATAATAATTCCAATCCCAAAGAGAGGAAGTGTTGACAGATGTGAAAATTACCGAACTGTCAGTTTAATAAGTCACAGCTGCAAAATACTAACGCGAATTCTTTACAGACGAATGGAAAAACTGGTAGAAGCCGACTTCGGGGAACATCCGTTTGGATTCCGTAGAAATGTTGGAACACGTGAGGCAATACTGACTCTACGACTTATCTTAGAAAATACATGAAGAAAAGGCAAACCTACGTTTCTAGCACTTGTAGACTTAGAGAAAGCTTTTGTCAACGTTGACTGGAATAATCTCTTTCAAATTCTGAAGGTGGCAGGGGTAATATACAGGGAGCGAAAGGCTATTTACAATTTGTACAGAAAGCAGATGGCAGTTATAAGATTCGAGGGGTATGAAAGGGAAGCAGTGGTTGGGAAGGGAGTGAGACAGGGTTGTAGCCTCTCCCCGATGATATTCAATCTGTATATCGAGCAAGCAGTAAAGGAAACAAAAGAAGAGTTCGGAGAAGGTATTAAAATCCATGGAGAAGAAATTAAAACTTTGAGGTTCACCGATGACATTGTAATTCTGTCAGAGACAGCAAAGGACTTAGAAGAGCAGTTGAACGGAATGGACAGTGTCTTGAAAGGAGCGTATAAGATGAACATCAACAAAAGCAAAACAAGGATAATGGAATGTAGTGGAATTAAGTCCGGTGATGCTGAGAGAATTAGATTAGGAAATGAGATTCTTAAAGTAGTAAAGGAGTTTTTCTATTAGGGGAGCAAAATTACTGATGATGTTCGAAGTAGAGAGGATATAAAATGCAGACTGACAATGGCAAGGAAAGAGTTTCTGAAGAAGAGAAATTTTATTAAGATCGAGTATAGATTTAAGTGTCAGGAAGTCGTTTCTGGAAGTATTTGTATGGAAGTGAAACATGGTCGATAAATAGGTTAGACAATATGAGAATAGAAGCTTTCGAAATGTGGTGCTACAGAAGAATGCTCAAGATTAGATGGGTAGATCACATAACTAATGAGGAGGTATTGAATGGAATTGGGGAGAAGAGGAGTTTGTGTCACAACTTGACCAGAAGAGGGGATCGGTTGGTAGGACATGTTCTGAGGCATCAAGGGATCACCAATTTAGTATTGGAGGGCAGCGTGGAGGGTAAAAGTCGTAGAGGGAGACCAAGAGATGAATACACTAAGCAGATTCAGAAGGATGTAGTCTGCAGTAGGTACTGGGAGATGAAGAAGCTTTCACAGGATAGAGTAGCATGGAGAGCTGCATCAAACCAGTCCCAGAACTGAAGACCACAACAACAACAACAATGGTCGTGCGACATTACCCTTGACACCCTCCAAAACACTTTCAACTGCAGGACCATATCGATTTAAAAACGTATACGCATAGACAAATTACAACACTATGAAAAACAAACTTTTTTAACGAGATTACGCACTCACATGGCATATAGGCTCGTCAGCATGCATCCTCACAGCCTCCAGCTATCGATGGAGGTCTGCCAACGTTTCAGGAATGAATGCTGTAATAACAAGGAAAGTTTTATCCACCAAAATCATGCTGCTGAACTTATAAAATTATGCTATTAAATAACGAAAATGTAATTCAAAATCTGGACAGTTGCTACTATATTATTTTTATAATACTAAATTTACAAAAACATGAACCAAAGGCCCAATGTACACTTGCTCCTAAATTTGTTTAAACTCAGATTTGAACGCTCAGATCAGTAAAATAACGAGATTATAATTCGAAATCTGACCACTTGTTGCTAAAATCGTTTTAATGGTGACACGTTATGAACTACACTACTGGTCATTAAAATTGCTACACCAAGAAGAAATGCAGATGATAAACGGGTATTCATTGGAAAAATATATTATACTAGAACTGACATGTTATTACATTTTCACGCAATTTGGGTGCATAGATCCTGAGGAATCAGTACCCAGAACAATCACCTCTGGCCGTAATAACGGCCTTGATACGCCTGGGCATTGAGACAAACACAGCTTGGATGGCGTATACAGGTACAGCTGCCCATGCAGCTTCAACACGATACCATAGTTTATCAAAAATAGTGACTGGCGTATTGTGACGAGGCAGTTGCTCGGCTACCATTGACCAGATGTTTTCAATTCATCAGATATCTGGAGAATGTGCTGGGCAGGGCAGCAGTCGAACATTTTCTGTATCCAGAAAGGCCCTACAGTACAAAATGCGGCCGTGCATAATCTTGCTGAAATGTAGGGTTTCGCAGGGATCGAATAAAAGGTAGAGCCACGGGTCGTAACACATCTGAAATGTAACTTCCACTGTTCAAAGTGCCGTCAATGCTAACAAGAGGTGACCGAGACGTGTAACCAATGGCACCCCATACCATCACGCCGGGAGATACGCCAGTATGGCGATGACGAATACACGCTTCCAACATGCGTTCACCGCGATGTCGCCAAACGCGGATACGACCATCATGATGCTGTAACAGAACCTGGATTCATCCGAAAAAATGACGTTTAGCCATTCGTGCACCCAGGTTCGTCGTTGAGTACACCATCGCAGGCGCTCCTGTCTGTGATGCAGCGTCAAGGGTAACCGCAGTCATGGTCTCCGAGCTGATAGTCCATGCTGCTGCAAACGACGTCGAACTGTTCGTGCAGATGGTTGTTGTCTTGCAAACGTCCCCATCTGTTGACTCAGGGATCGCGACGTGGCTGCACGATCCGTTACAGCCATGCGGATAAGATGCCTGTCATCTCGACTGCTAGTGATACGAGGCCGTTGGGATCCAGCACGGCGTTCCGTATTACCCTCCTGAACCCACCGATTCCATACTCTGCTAACAGTCATTGGATCTCGACAAACGCGAGCAGTAGTGTCGCGATACGATAAACTGCAATCACGATAGGCTACAATCCGACCTTTATCAAAGTCGGAAACGTTATGGTACGCATTTCTCCTCCTTACACGAGACATCACAACAACGTTTCACCAGGCAACGCCGGTCAACTGCTGTTTGTGTATGAGAAATCGGTTGGAAACTTTCCTCATGTCAGCACGTTGTAGGTGTCGCCACCGGCGCCAACCTTGTGTGAATGCTCTAAAAAGCTAATCAATTGCATATCACAGCATCTTATTCATGTCGGTTAAATTTCGTGTTTGTAGCACGTCATCTTCGTGGTGTAGCAATTTTAATGGCGAGTAGTGTATATCAACACAAGCTGAAAACTCGATATTAAATTAGCATGAACAAGATCTGATTACTCATAGTAACGAAATAAAAAGGAAACGATAAGCACTTGCTGCTAAATTCATTTACTGAAACATGAACTCTCAGAGCAATGAACACAAACACTTTCTACGAAATATGTACTTACATGACAGTTCCTCCAACTACTGCCTCAGACGTTCCCCGCTCTCACTGATTTTGTTGATGCTGCTTGAAGATGCTAATCGCTTCCAGGGGTGTTAAACGATGGCAGTATGTCAAAAGAGGCAGATGGATCCACCAACGATGATGACAATTCAACATAGCCACGGAATAGAGGAGAATGAAGATGTCTGGTTGGGGCAGGCTGTATACAGAGTCAGGCTCTGCCCACTAATACGGCGGAACCCATTAGGAACGGTGTACGTGGGAAAACCATGATCAGTAACTTCAGACATGTTGGGTGCTATTGACCCACAGATCTCAGATGAAACTGCAATCAGTTATTCTTCCAATAGCAATGTCTTTGTTAGTATTCACCAGTCCTTCCAGAAAAAATGAGTTGTCAGCCTCATCAAATCTGGTGAATAAACAGCTGGGTATGTGTATTGTTCACAAGGTCCGTGTTCCAAGAATGTTTTTGTCGATGTTCACCAGTCCTCACCAGAGACCTGTTGTCAGTTAAATCAAAGCTGTCGGAAAATCCTCTGGGAAAGGTGTTGTTCACAAGATCAACGTTCTAGGAATGTCTTTGTCAGCGTTTACCAGTCTACGAAAACCGGTTGTCAGCTACATTAAAGCCAACTGCTTTTTGTGTATGAGAAATCGGTTGGAAACTTTCCTCATGTCAGCACGTTGTAGGTGTCGCCACCGGCGCCAACCTTGTGTGAATGCTCTAAAAAGCTAATCAATTGCATATCACAGCATCTTCTTCATGTCGGTTAAATTTCGCGTTTGTAGCACGTCATCTTGCATACAACTTTCCCAGATGCCTTTGAAGCAAGCGCTTGTGTTTGTTTGGAGACAGGTAATGTCTGTCTTTCTAGAAAGGAATCGGTGCGGCCACTACATCTCTGCTGGCTGGAACATCAACAAATTGTAAGCATATTGTCATATCGATGGCTTGGTTGCTGGACTACTCCCTGCGAGCGACTGCATGGGACTGCATGGGACACGGAGCTTCTATGTTGTGTTGCAGGTAACTATGCGTGTGAAAGGCATTATTATGGAAGTTAAAGTATGGCTGAAAGTACTGTTATTGTGAACTAATGAGATATGGAAGTGGATTCAGTGAAAATGCGTAAAGAAGTAATTATGTATGAGCAGTGCCGCCGATAACGTGTTGGAGTATTCGCCCGTTTGCGTATCGCACTGTGTAACATCAATCATCCGCGTAGTGTTCGGCATCCCGGAATGAAACTAACGTGAATCAGTAAAATAGTTTACCACAAAGAAGGGCAATCAAGTACCAGTATCTTGTAAAGAGCGTGAGAACATGTGTTCGGTCATCGCATTTCCGCATCATCAACAATCAGCGGCATCACGACAGTTACGCGCTCGCTCGTACAAGTGGGAACTTTGAACTGAAATTAACTTTTATGAGTAGTGTTATATTATTACAAGTGTCAAGAAGGACTAGTAACAGATATGTGTATGTACGTGACGAGCGTATGAACCTTCGTTCGACCATTCGGCTTCTGCATCATCAAAACACACCCGCTTCGTGTCGGTTGCGTGTACGCTCGTCCAACTGATAATTTTGGACAGATAATCATCATTGCCTGTGTATCAGCTAGAGTATGACTGTGAAACACATGTGATGGCGTGAAGCACAATAGTGACAGACATTAACATCGTCAAGAATACTGTACAATAATATGGGAATCATAATTATGATCTTTCATCAAATTAGCAAGAAAGTTTATCCTCATCAACACTTACGACTTAGTATGTAAAAAGTACAACCTGTGATTTTCTTATCGTCTCAGAATATAATTATCTATACCAGACGCAGGACAGTGTTGTGTTTGGAGTTGAGTGGCTCCCCTAAACCCGTTTGTATATTTATATATATAATTTCAGGCAAGCCAGCAGCTCTGAGGAGCAGAAATAATACGACTGCCGTGGGGATACCAGGTACGTGGCGTGGACAGGGCACATGGTCGAAGCGAGAACAGTTTTAGGGTCCCACACCGCCTGCATCCGCAAGCCACCTAATGGCGTGTGGTCGAGGGTACGTTACGTTTGTACCACTAACTGAGCCCTCTAACAACCCCGTCCAACTCGCGAGTAGTGCCTGGGAAGTATGAGTGCCGGTAAACCTCTACATCGGCTCTTCATTTCTCGATTGTTCTCTTTCTGGTAATCACGTGAGACGTATGTGGTGGTGGCGGTGAGTGGGGGGGGGAAGTGAAGTAATATGTTGTCCGACTCTTCCTGGAAATTTCGGTTGTAAATCTCTCTGGCACGCGCAGTGTCTCTGTTCTAACATCTGCCAAATGAATTTGTTGACCATTTCTGTAACGCTCTCACTCCGACTAAATGATCCCATGACGAAACGCGAAACTCTTCATTGGATCCTCTCTGTCTCTTCCATCCCTCACCCCAGATCTATGAGCAAAACTTAAGAATTGGTCCAACAACCACCTTATAAGCTACTTCCTTCGTGGATGAGTCACATTTCCTTAAGATTCTTTCTATGAGTTGGAGTCTGGAATCTGCAAAAAGCAGATTCTGTTTGTTTCATGTGGTCATTCCACTTAAGAGAACTCTGGATAGTTACTCCTAAATATTAAATGGTAGACACTATTTCCAGCTGTTTGTCATCAATAGTGTAGCTATACAGTAGTACATTTCTGTTCCTATATAAGCGCAATTTGTCATATGTATTTACATTCAGGGTCAACTGCCTCAGCCACGACCATTCCTCAGCTCTCTGCACGCCATTTTATAAAACATTACTACCTTTTGGCATTGCTGCTTTGTTGTAGACAACTGCCTCATCTGCGAACAGCCTTAAAGAGTATCTGACGCCTTCTACTTGATCATTTATGTACATTGTAAACAGTACTTTCTTTGAGTACTCCCGAAATTACATTTACATCTGTCGATTTTGTTCCGTTAAGAACAAAGTGTTGCGTTCTATCTGTAAGGAAGCCTTGAATACAGTCGCAAATCCGCTCCGATACTCGATAAGCTCGTATTTTTTTCACAAAACAACAGAACGTGACGGTGCCAAATGCTTCCTGAAGTCAAGGAACACGGCATTAACCTGAGCGACGTTGTCCACAACGGTGTGGATCTCGTGGAGCAACAGAGATCTGAGTTTCGCAGAATCTCTATTTATGGAATCCATGTTGGTTTTTATACAGGAGATTTTTATTCCCCAGAAAGTCATAATTCTTGAGCACAAAACATATTCCATAATTCTACAACATTTTGACATGAACGATATATGTCTCTAACTGTGTGCATCTCTGCTACGGCCCTTATTAAAAGTGGGTTGGGGTGGTTCACAAAGGGAGTGTCCTTCAGACAGAGTACAGGCAGTGTATTGTTAAGTTTTCAGTTCTTCCAGGAAATGCCTTTGATGCAACCATTACTAGTTGACTGACTGCATCCGTCTGAGACCAATAAAACGGACACAAAACTCTGCTTCTGGTCTGCAGTAGCGATAACGTCTTTCTAGGAAGGCCTTTGAAGCAGTCTCCTACTGAGTGAATGTAGGAAAATACACATAACAAAATGCAGGTGAGTAGACAAATTCAGTAGGTTGTGTCGCAGTTTGCTTGAGCTAACTCACTCGTAACTCGTTCACTAGCTCAGAAAAACGTACCTAGAACCTACTTAATTTATCTACTGTAAACCAATTTTCAGGTTTAACTCTCATAATTTCATTTGAAAAGTATATTTTATATTAAATCACTTACAAAAATAAATATTTTTTTCATATCATGTTCTCACATAAATTATTTTTTTCTGACAAAAGTTGAACATACGAAAATAAATTTAATATCTTTGCATAAAAAATGAACATACGGAAATAAATAAAATTGAATTATGGTGAACATAAGAAAGCTATTGTTTGCCTAAAACTGTCCTAATTCTTTCCTCTTGAGCAGTCATAAGACTTTTATGAACAGCCAATTGTGAATGTTTTTTTAACAATATCGGTCGGCTTATTTTCAGTTCTATCTTATCCAGAAGTAACCTTCATCTGCAGATAATATTTTTTACATTCTTTACACATCCAACAACATCCGTCTTTTCGATATTTATCTTTGTAAAAATCATTAATAGTCTCTTTTCCTAGATAGTCACCACACTGCTTTAGCTGTTTGGTGTTGTCCATTTAAAGAATACAGAACTTAATAGGAAAAATAAAATTGATTTTCCACATTGCAACACAAAGTGAATTCCACATCATGAAATTCATCCTCAAAAAGTGGAAAACGTTTCCTATCAAGCACCATCCACTCCATTATTCCTATAAACTGTGTTTCCGGCTTTTGATCTTCTGTATGTCAGCACATTACAGAGACCTGCCTCTGAGCTAGAAGAGAACTCCTTTATTTTGGACTGAAACACTCTTAACGACATGTCTTAAATCTGACTGTCGGATGGTGATGAGTCATACAGAAGTCAGAATAGTAAACGTTTGGTGAAATGGCTAGCTTCCTGCCACACCACTGATGCTTTGATAGCTTCGTGAGATAATGGTCAAAATGCGTCAGTCTACATACCTGGTTAAGAGGTTTGATGGAGTACATTAGCTCAGGGATTGTATATATAGTTGGTATTCCAGTGACAAAGTACATTCCAAAAAGAACTACTTCCATCAGTTTGTTGTGAACGTAAAGATATGATTTTCGTCATATTATTGTTCGTCGTTTGAAGAGACGAAGTGTAAACTACATGTGAGTGTTAGTATGAATACTGAAAACAACTTTAAAAATAATTTATTTGTGTTTAAAGTGAAACATGTTCCCTTATTATTTTCAATGGAATGTACATCAGCGCCATCTATGAGTGAAGGTCTGAACTGCTTAGTTAACAGTGCGAGAGAATGTGTACATAACACAAAGTCGGGTCAGTCAGCACATGGCCTCATCTCTGGCTCTAGCACTGATGGAAATGTTACACTAGGTCAGTATTATCTTATCTAGAGGCCACCGGCTGCAGGATAAACACGAACTGTGAACTCTCAGAGCTGTCAGTTGCCTGAGGAGGCTTACACAGGCAAGACCTATGTTGTTTTGGATGGTTGCGTGGGGGGAGGAGCATCGATCTCATGCACATATTAACCTGTTTTGAAAACTGAAAATGCTAACATATTCTAAAAGACATACTAAATTTTTTCACTTTTTATGTCCTCTATCATTCTGAATTCGGAATTCAGAATTCAGAATGAATTGGAGACATGAAGCTAAGATTTCTATAACTTCTTCTAATTTTTTACTCATTTATATATTTAAAAGTTTTCAGCAGGTATAGGGTCCTGTGCGTCATAAGTTAAATTTTTCTTATCATACATTGTTCCATACGCTATAGTAACTGTAGGAATTTTTTCATTAACCGTTGCACAATGTTACACAGTCTTTTCTGTGAAGTTACAACATTCTTTCTACAAGTCATGTTAATTGTATAGATTGGATAATTTGAAATGAAATTATGTAGAGTTATGTAAGTGTCTATTTTGAGTAGTGTAGCTCTTTTAAAATCGAGAAATGCATTGTATGCTTTGAGAAAATTATCTGAAGGTTTAATATCCCACATCTCTTGTGGGAAAGTTTCGTTCTTTCATTTTTCAAGTATACTCATATAGTCGGTAGATTAACGCGGTCGAATAATGAAGAGTCAAGTAACTGATTATTTTTACGATTTGTCTGAAATGTAACAAATATGAAATATGGCATATCAAATTCTGTAGGCTTATAGTAATTTCTGATACCAAGTTCGAAATTTTTCTTACCACTCAATCCCGCAACTTCTACAGTTTGTAGTTCATAAAAAGATTTCGGAACTTTTGAATTTTTCTGAGCATTTTCTCCTTGTTCTACTTGGTAAGTAACTTCATATTTAACAATTGGTACACAAATTTCCATCGATTCTATTATAGTTCCTCCTGCCTTAGGAAGTGTATCCTTAATTTTAACTCAAGCATCGTTATCATCAAGCCATCTGAGAATTGCATCTCCAGAACTAGAAGCCCTAGTGAAAATATGTTAAAACTCCTTCCCAGATACATCTTTTATAATCTTTAAGAAATCCACCATGTAGTCCTAGTGGAATAAGTACTAAATTTTTCTTGTTCCTTATTTTTCCATTATTAAGAATATGTCCTTCCAAGATTATTTTATCAGTAACAGATGAAGTCAAATATAACGTAGCTATTGATGAAATAAAAGGATGTTCGATTCTAAGTAAAACTTTATTTCCTTTCTTCGTGGACCTGACATGCCTGGTAAAGGGCAATGAAAAACAGAACGCATGTGTGCTGACTGCAATGCCACTGCCCTCGGGCAGTAGCAAGCAGAACTGTGTCATTGGCCTGCTAGACTGCAACGCAAGCAAACGTAGGGGGTGAACACAACAGTTGCCCTACAAGTGCAGCACACGTTTTGCAGCACACAGGGAGTGCTTTGCTCCCATGGAAGATGCAAGTGTCCCGCAGTGCATGTAATTACGCTTTTTCAACCGCAGTGTTTAGCACTGTGTATTGTGGTTTTTTGTCACGTCATGTTCTATTTACCATCAATTTCTATGCACAGGATCTATTCCCTGTGATTATTTTTACCTACTACCTTGGTTTTAACTACCATTTCTTTGCAATGTGTGTGATTTCCCGCCAATTTCTACATATGTGGTTGGTGGTATACTCAGGGGTGTGTTCAGTTTGCTGTGATTATTTCTACCTGTGACGATTCTGACTATTATTTTTTGAGAGGTATACGATCTACGGTCAATTTCTACACGTGTGACTGGTGTAAGGTGTCAGTTAAATTTCATATGGTTTTTAGTGATAATTTCTATCTATTCCTATGCTTCTAACTACCGTTTTCTTGTGATATGCATGATTAACCATTATTTTCGTTATGTATTTAGAGCAGGACATCGTCCGATCAACTATGAAGTATTTTCTGTTGGGATAAGACCAGTTACGTTACCATGTACGGAATCAGATGATCATTGATGCGTAATCATGGTAAAGGCGAATGTTTCCCGCAAAAAATTTTAATTTCAAACGGTATTGTGAGCTAGGTTCCACACCGAGGCAGTAGTGTAACTCCAAGTTCTGTTTCCTGTACTTCTTCGTGATTATTTTTACCTGTGACGATGTTTTTACCTAAAGTTTTCGCAATATGTATGATTTAGCATCAAAAACATCTCTGTTTTTTCAGATTTGTGGTTTTGCATGTGTAGTCGGAAAGAAGCAAACAATTTAATTATTTACTTTTTGACAGGCTTATACCTTTTTCAAACCATCTTACAACACTGGCAACTCGAAAATGAAAATAAACAGCAGAGAATAATGATTTTTCCTCGCCAATTTCCGACAGGATAACACCAAAAATAAACTATCCTACGTCCTTTCACATTACCAGCTCTGGATAGACAGTGATTTTCCCCGACAGTGGCTAGGTAGTTAGGTGTGGTGGTATGGGTGGTGGGTGAACCTTGCCACAATGGAAGGATGAAGAGAACTTCCCCAATGGTCTGGGGATTACCCAGAGGAGTAGGGGTACGTACTTGATCAAAGGGGAAGGGTGGGTTTAGGTTCGTCAATTTTGAATAAATTAAAACTGTCAGAACTATCTTTGACTCTCTGTTAATGCATGGTATTCTTTTCATCATTATTTTGTGATTGATTAGCATCTCTCTACCTGGATCTATTACAAATTAACTACTTTACTTCGACACATTAATGACGCCTGCAGATTCCTCATATTTCAAATTTTTATTTTATAAGTAACTTTTTAGTTTCTAATTCAATACTCAGTTGCAGAAGATAAACTACTAATGTAGTTTTTATGTGTTAACACTCTGAGCTACAATTAGTCTGAGAAAACTCTATATGAAAATGTATTAACAGCTCTAATAGTTGTGAAGAATTGTTTTGAAACTGACGGCTAATGCACTTCGTGCTGGGAGAGGATCTGGCACAAACCAATGTATTGTACAGTTTAGTACATGGTCGTGCCAGGAGAGGCGCTGAAGTCGCACTCGGCATTACCTTTATTACTGCGATATAGCGTTAATATGCCACCCCTGTATTGTGAATGGATGACTGGATTTGTCAACTTGGCCACTCATTTCTTTTGATAAGTCTAATACATACAGTTGAAGCTAATACTTGTATACAACATGCATTAAAACAGATATTTGCTCTGTTCTAATGAAACATTAAGAAGTAATAGAAAAGCTTGCTTGCTGTATTCGTAAACTGCTGAGGACATTTGATGCTACATTGCTCCGAGCAATCATTTTCATAAGAACTGTAACTGCTTTCATTGTTCATTACTGAAGTAGTTAAAGTTGCATCTATTTTCTAATTGCCATTTTCTGTGTGGACTTTGTCGCTCCTCCTTTCCTTCCACAATTTTGCAAGGAGCAGGTTGTAGCGTATTGTCAGACCTCTCCACTCTTATCGTTTACGAGATCTGTCCTTAAGTCGCAGATGATAGGAGACAAGAAAATACTCTGATCAGCCAGAACATTATGACCACCGACCTACTATCAATATGAAAACGTCCAGGCGTTAACAGCATCATCAGGCGACGAATGACTGCTAGTCAGGCACACATACAGTGTATGTGATACCAGTGAGCGTGCTTTCTGTGTTTAGAATGGGGAAGGTGTGTGATCCATCTGAGTTTGAACAAGAACAGATTGTGATTGGCCAGAGACTTGGCAAGAGCATTTCGAAAACTGCATGACTTGTTGGCTGATCGTGGAGAGCAGTGGTGAGTGTCTTCAACACATGCCATAACCAAGATGAAACCATGTCAAAACGTCGTGGTACTGGGAAGCCACCTCATTACAGATGTCTGATGTCGTAGGCTGGGCAGATGGGTAAAACAGAACAGCTGGTGAAATGTGACGAAACTGACATCTGACTTTAATGATGGGTAGAGTACGAGTGTGTCTGAACACGCAGTGCAACGGCCGGCCGCGGTGGTCTACCGGTTCTAGGCGCGCAGTCCGGAACCGCGCGACTGCTACGGTCGCAGGTTCGAATCCTGCCTCGGGCATGGATGTGTGTGATGTCCTTAGGATAGTTAGGTTTAAGCAGTTCTAAGTTCTAGGGGACTGATGACCACAGATGTTAAGTCCCATAGTGCTCCGAGCCATTTGAACCATTTGAACCACAGTGCAACAAACAAATGTAACAATGGGACTTCACAGCTGACAACACATGGATGTGCCTCTGTTAACACAATGGCAGCAGCAGCTATGGCTCAAATGGCACATGAGCTTTGGCACAGGACATCGGCTCTGTGGTATAACGTTGCATGGTCCGATGAATCTCGATACCTTCCTCATCATGCTGATGGAAGGGCACGAATCCGTCGTTTTCCAAGGGAACAGCTCCTTGACACAATTCCTGTGGGATGGGGTCAAGCTGGTGATGGCCCCACTATGCTCTGCCAAACATTCACATGGGCATTAATGGGTACAGTGGAGCTCAGGCAAGCCACCATGATGGCCAGACAGTATCGTACACTGGCTGTAGACCGCGACCACCCGTTCATGACGATCATGTTTCCTAGTGGCAGTGGCCTTTTTCAACAAGATAATGCACCATGTCACAAGGCCATGACTGTGACGGAATCGTTTGAGGAACGTAGTGGCGAGTTCCAGTTGATGTGCTGGGTCCTTGGCTAACCACTTCTGAACCGGACCTAACACATCTGAGATGTGATCAGACGTGGCGTCAAAACTCATAAGAATTAGGTGACTTGTGTGTGCTTATTTGTTGCCAACTCCCATCAGTGATCTACTAAAGCCTCATTGCTTCTGTCGCAAGATGCATCGCCAATATTATCCAAGCCAGAAGTGGACATACCGTCTATTCGGTTGGTGGAGATTATATTTTGGGTGATGAATATAAATTACCTCCACGAGACCACGAGGCTGAAATTTGCGTGTGTTCTGCAGAGATAAAGAGGGTAAGCCGTTATAGACAACTTACAGACAAATTCGTAGTGAGCGAGAGAAATGTATGTACAAGGCGGTTTACACACATTGATCGAGCCCTCAAGCCTGAAGTCGGAATGACGCAGTTCTCCATTGTTGATACCTGTCAGGTACGTTCTCCATTTCGGCATAAATCTCAAATAACACAGTCCTGGAAAAAAATAACAGATCGATCAAATCTGATTTCAGTTTTTCTCTGTAAGGGATAGTTTAACAGTAATTTGCATTTTAATCTAATACATCTAATGTGTCTCAGACTGTATTCACATCGTCATTTACTTTTTAACTTGTATTTTAAAGGAATCTCTGCAAAAAAGTAGTAGGATAAGGGCGCCACAAGCACAATTTTGATATCAAATTGATATGCAAATTAATTAAATTCGTCAATTAGTTACCCTACTCGAATCACACCCAGCCAAACACGTCCCACTACCACATGGCGTCATGTGTTTTCCTCAACCTCCCTGTAGGTCCGTTTACTCCTGCCCACCCTCTCCCTCTGCTTCACCCTCAGTCACCTATCATATTGGAGAGCATTTCAAGTCATGTTAGGAATTTCGGATTTTGATAGGAATTTCGAATTTTTGCAGGAATTTCAAATTTTGGTGGGAATTTCGAATGTTGGTGGAAAGGTTTTGTCCCAGGGCTGTGCTGATGTCGCACCACACCCCCAACTGGGAATTGGCAGGAAATTGAAAAATGGCAGTGACCTCTCCAGTACTCAAACCCTGGTTTCTCTGGATAGAGGCCAACGTTAATCCCCCAGATCATGGAAACTGTACAGATGTTAGGAGATAAGGATGGATTAATGGACTTTATTTACTTTGGTTGGGATACTGAGGTAGATGTCGTTACTAATTACATAATTATTCATAAAAGTTGCCTCTAATTACAAAACTAGTATGCATAGCGCTACACAAGGACTGCCTAAAATCGCAATACAGCTCAAACATTGACTATGCCATACAACTGATGTTATCCTGCAGGAAAAGTGTCGTAATACCACTTGAAACGATTGGCAGACACAGTCAGACTCTACCCTTCACCGCGGGCCGCGGTGGCCGAGCGGTTCTAGGCGCTTCAGTCCTGAACCGAACGACTGCTACTGTCGCTGGTTCGAATCCTGCATCGGGCATGGGTGTGTGTGGTGTCCTTAGATTAGAGTGGTTTAAGAAGTTCTAAGTTCTAGGGGACTGATGACCTCAGATGTTAAGTCCCATAGTGCTCAGAACCACAGATGCCAGTCTTGGACAGACAGGAGCTGAACAAGTGTATTGCGGGTAAACATACAGTTGACAACTGTAGCTATCTTTGTTTGATGTCAGAGAACGCTAGAGACGCCTGCTCGACAATCATCCTGCAGCCCAGGTAATTAAGGCCAATACGCATTACCACAACTGATGGAAAATGAATCGCAGTTCTAATTACACATCGAAATTGTCATGGGAAAAAACAGCACCCACAATCAGTGGGTCACATGCAACATGTATACCAGGGAAAATCGTTGTCCTAAAAGACTGCAGAGCGAGCATAGCACAATGTGAGTTCTCCTTAATGTTGGATCCAAAGTGCCGAAAATTAAAGGCCCCTCACTGCTCCCTCTACCACGCTCCACCCCTCCCTTGACCTACAGGGACACACAGGCTTTTTCAAATGTCCGCTGCTGGAAAACATGAAACCCTCCGCCGAAGGCGACTGCAGACCCCGGAGCAGCCCCCCCATCGATGTGGTTACCGAATTTTGAGTATAATGCGTCCCTCACAAGCACATGGCTGGGTGGTCAGCGTTATCAACGCTGACAAAAACTACATAAAAATAGAGTGTGGCGCTAATATCCCTCAGAAAAAAATGTAGATAAAAGAAATCTGTGCTCTCCGCAGATTGTTGCCTAAAATGACAGCTGCTACCTCCTATGGACCTCGCCGACCACGCCTCTAGTAGGCCCACCAGCAAGCGACCGATATTTTGCTGTGGAGAACATATGTATTTATCATCAGTGCAAGTCTTATAATCAAGTGTATTTTAAAACGGAAAACACAGTCGAGACGATAGTAAAAATCCTCTTTCCACGAAAATAGGCGCAATCCATTTTTTAACTTATGAGCAAAATCGGTATACGAGTATTTTATACGTTCGACTGAAGGATACAATTCGCATCTCAGATTTTTGTAACATGCAACGAACTGCACCACTGTCGATTACAGATGATCAGACTGCAAAGGTCTATACATGAGCACCTTGTGTAAATTAGAAAAACAACTTCCACTATATCCTGCAAAACCTACCGATCACTGCAGCAATTTCTCGTTATTTCGAAACCATAATCATAGTAAAGAAAAAGCGAGATTTGGAACTCCGAAGAAAAAAAAGTCTATGTTAATCCATTTCTTTCAGCTTGATAGAAAAATTACACACCTGAGAGGGTCTTTCGCGTAGAAATCCGTGTCTGTAAATAAACTGTCATGCACAGGTGTATTACAGACATTTCTGACACTTGAAATAACGTTAGTGAATACAATCTCTCACACCATTTGCTCACATGTCGGAAAGAAATACAATCATCTTACGTTCGACAACAGCGTGGTATAATTTAAAAGGATTTTGCTGTCTTGTACACCACGGCAACTGCCGTTTTACCAATGTGATGCTATATCACACTGACGCTCAGGAGACATATCGTGACAGCCTGTCATGTAATAAAATATCCTACAAGATATTACCGCACTTCTATCTCTTCCGTTACATCGAAACCATTTACCATGTGTATACTTACATTTGACATTTTTGATGCATAAGTCACCTCTATTAACAAGTCTGGTAAAGTTCTACGTTAAAGCAAATTTTTGCATTCAGTTTTCCATAAGCATTTCTATCATCACAACCTGTTTCAAGTAATCTACTCACATGTCGGAAGAAAACACTGTCATTGCTAGGTTCCACAACAGGCTCTAATTCAAGTGGTGATTACTTTATAATTAGTGGTAATCAAGTATGAAATAACAGAGGACTCGCAGTAACACCTAATTTTAAACATGCAGTCGTGGCGATAATAATGAAAACATTAGACCATTGCTTAATATTTTACTGTGACTCTTTTTCTGATATACTGAACACACACACACACACACACACACACACACACACACACACACACACAGATATATATATATATATATATATATATATATATATATATATATATATATATACACTTCATTGGAGCACATGGCCGATGCACAAGTCGCTTGCATAGTTCTGCATAAAGTTTTGTCGGCTGTATTTTAGGAAGACCATATCCACCAGTTTATCACTCACAAGGTAGGGTTCCTGAATCGCTCCTTCGTAACAAGTTTAAAACATCAATTGTTCGGCTCTAACACATCGAAGCAGTGTATGGCTACAGCTTAGCACACCGCCATACACTTTGTTTTTCGAACGTGACTTCGAGGTCTGTGTCAGCTGCGAAAACGACATTAACACCTTTCGATCCTTTGGCTATCACAGAAAGCTGAACATCACATTGTGTAAACCATGCAGCTTCCACAACATACAGCTTGGTAGAAACAAGAAACAGATGCGATGTTTCTCATTGACAAGAAAGTGGAAGGCGTCGCAACATATGGAAAATGGAAGAGTTTGCGACATTGTAGAGCCTTTCGAACAGCTATGTGAAGGTGATGAACTACACAGTTAAATCTCCCACAGCGCCAGGGTAGTGGATGACTTGGTCTTCCGTTTTGAAGTCATGCACATGACTATTCTTCCGGTGCTGACCACCGTCGGAAGATGCCATTCATAACATGCGTGAGGTCGTAGAAACAAAAAATATACTCTTATCTTGTCGGTGAAATAAAAAAAGCTAGTGGAGGGAATCAAAGCATATGGAAATAGGGTGAGTCTGCAGAGTTGAGCCGGCCGCTGTGGCCGAGCGGTTCTAGGTGCTTCAGTCCGGAACCGCACTGCTGTTCAGGTCGCAGGTTCGAAACCTGCCTCAGGCATGGATGTGTGTGATGTCCTTAGTTAGGTTTAAGTAGTTCTGAGTCCAGGGGACTGATGACCTCAGATGTTAAGTCCCATAGTACTCAGAGCCATTTGAACCATTTTTGCAGGGTTGAAGAACACTAGCAAACAACTGTCTGAAGGTGATGACCTCTACATTTAATACCATGCTGCACACTGACAAGTAGCAGAAGTCCAGTGTTCTGTCATAGCTCACTCCTTGACAACCAAGATGTGTCAGTCAACCATTATGTGGTAATCAATAGCGTAACAGTGGATGGATGGAATGGGAAGGACAGTGTTGATATGTGGCGATGGATGGTAATACACACATCAGTTCGTAGGGCGATCAACTTTTAACAGTTTTGCAGTTGTTCCATAATTTCAAAGACGGTCAGTTGCTTCTCAATTTCTGTATAATCGCTAAATCTTCCCTATATTACGCTGCAGATACCATATACTAGATTGCAAATGAAGATAAATGGCTACACAATACGTCCATTCTTCTATATGAACCAAAATATACCAGACAGCATCCTATATGAAGGCAATTAAATTATCTGCATATCTCCAGCGCATATTTCATAGTGCAGAGTTTACAATCACGACTGGCCATCTTTCAGCGTGTGGATGGTCATCACAGAGTATTCTCGCTTTCTTAGGATAAAATTATTTATTGAAAAACCCTCCCACATAGGCCTGGACCAATCCTCCCTGCAACATCATTCTTACCCACAGCACCTCCAAAAGCACAAGCTTTCTCGAGATGCGTGCATGTTGAGGACGGTAGAACCTCTTATCAGTGTATAATAGACATGACACTCCATAGTGATATAAGAGAAGGTTAAAAAGAAATGTGTGGTTTATACATGAGGGTGCTCCAGACGGATTGAGTTTGAACATTTCACATTAATCAACTGTTCTATTAAATCTGAAGCATTATTCCATTGTTTGGAGTCAGTACCAGGAAGGTGCTAGCATGAGGGAAACGATTGTAGAGCTTAAACACACACTCCAATAGTTGCACAGTTCAGCACCTAAAAATGTGAAAGCCATACAATTTCCTAAGTATTACTAGTGTTGAATGCAACGCTCTTAATACTCAATTTGTCCAACATCAGAAATGCGGCCACTGCCGAATTACATGCCCAAATAATTAAGGTGACAAACATGAAAATCATAAAGCTGCTAAGCTATTCTGGTGTCCTAGGAAGGCACTGTCAATGTATACTCACCGATGAAGCTGCTTATAAACCAACTAGGACGAAGTCTGGAGTCTGCTGTTTTATATCTTAGGAATTTAATGGATTTATACGATTTTTTTAAGTTGGGAACGTACGATCCTGCAATCACACTTCCCACTTCAGCCTTGCTTATCATTAGTAGTAGTAGTATTGGTTTTGACGGATGCTGCCATGTCTCAATAGGAAACAGAGTGTTGAAAAACCGACATGAATATTTTCGATAGCTGATGCATTGAAGTACAATCCACACCCGGATGCTCGAAAATGCATACGAGGAAGCAAGTTCTTATGAGGGAGCAAGCACTACAATCAGTAGCCAAAGGAGCCGTAATAGTGTTGCTGCTATTTACAGTAGCATGACAACAGCTCTGATAGCATTCCTCTTGCACTAAGAAGTCCTATCTGATGTTAGGTAGTTCTCCTCATGTGTAGGATAATATAGCAATTTCATCCTAACATCAAAGTCTCTTGAATACAACCTCCTCACATTATTAAAGCTGATTTATGTGACATCGGTCCACTCTCCTACAGGACACTGTAGGGAATGGTTTAAGTCTGATAAATGCATTGATTCTTCTCCTCAATAATTAAGCAGTAACATTGGGAGAACCAACCGTAATTCGGTAATATCATATTTGTCTCCATGCGTGAAAACACGGTTATGAATTAGAATATGTATGTTTTGCATGCTTCGATATGGCACCTCTGTGTAATACTTATGTCACCTTTGTTAGTGCATGTATTATGAAAACCCATGCAGTTTACAGTGGAATGAGGAGGATTAGTTGTGGATGAACACACAGCATAATTATTACGCTTTTATGGGTCTTCAGTGCCTGTACACCACCAGCCCACCTCAACTCCCCGCATTTCGTGTTAATGTTTTCTCTAATTACACATATTCAAAGTCAGTTTAAGTAAAGTTCCAAGTTTTTTCACGATTGTACATATTTAGTGGTGTTTCCCTCAATTTTACCTATTTCCCATCATTTTGTTGTAATTATATCACTTTTTCCTCGATTTTTCCGATTTCATGTCATTTTTTAAATATTTCTCTTGCTATTTTTCCGTATGAATGTAGTCATATTGTTAACATATCCATACGTTGTTTGATTTTATACAATGATATTTGCCTGTCATATACACCCACGAATTTCCCTCTTCCTGATAATCTACATTCCTGCAGAATGAGATTTTCACTCTGCAGCGGAGTGTGCGCTGATATGAAACTTCCTGGCAGATTAAAACTGTGTGCCCGACCGAGACTCGAACTCGGGACCTTTGCCTTTCGCGGGCAAGTGCTCTACCACTGAGCTACCGAAGCACGACTCACGCCCGGTACACTCCGCTGCAGAGTGAAAATCTCATTCTGGAAACATCCCCCAGGCTGTGGCTAAGCCATGTCTCCGCAATATCCTTTCTTTCAGGAGTGCTAGTTCTGCATGGTTCGCAGGAGAGCTTCTGTAAAGTTTGGAAGGTAGGAGACGAGGTACTGGCAGAAGTAAAGCTGTGAGTACCGGGCGTGAGTCGTGCTTCGGTAGCTCAGTTGGTAGAGCACTTGCCCGCGAAAGGCAAAGGTCCCGAGTTCGAGTCTCGGTCGGGCACACAGTTTTAATCTGCCAGGAAGTTTTACATTCCTGCATTTTGGGTAGGAAGTTCATGAAAAGTATAGTAAAATTCGCCTCATTCGTAGACGAGATTTAACAAGCGGTGCAGACTGGAAACTCATAGTCTGGAAACAAACTTTATGGTAACTCAAAATTAGCCAAGCTCTAAGCGTTTACCGCGTTTCAACTCTGCTGTGTAGGGAACTGCAAAAATGAGTAGACGTCCTGACATGTTTGTGGGCCATATCAGAGATGGAAGGAGTACAAGTAGTAGTGAAGCTAGTCTGCTAAGCAATAAGAGCATATACTTATGGGGAAAACTATAGGAGCATCAGCAAAAATCAACACTGTACATATGTAACTCCCTGTTGCAGATCCCTACACAATAGAGTAGATGTCTGATGAACATGTAGAACTATACCAGACTATGAGTTACCATCAATTGTGTCGGTACATGAGTCTGCAGAAAAGCTTTCTGATGTGCTGTAGAAGTACACGGATTTGTTTCTAGAATACAAGTTTCCAGTCTGCACCACTCGTTAATCTCATCTAGGTATGAGGCGAGTGCTACTATACTTTTCATTCTTAATGAATGTAGATCATCAAAAAGAGAGGAATTCTTAGGATTTTTAGTATGTTGGAGTATATGACAGGCAAATGTCCTCGAGTGGTAGATATACACTGACAATGCCTTCCTAGGAGTGTGTGTTTATACTCTATGACCTCTCATGCCGGTAACTTCCTGCTGCTGTCTCCAGACAGTGGAATAATGCTTCAGAGTTGGTAGCACAGTTGATTTATGTGAAACGTTTCGAGCTCCATCCGTCTGGAGTACCATCATTTATAAACCACATGTTTCTCTTTAGCTGTCTGAAATATCAATGCGAACTCTCATGTCTATTATACACCAATTAGTGGTGCTATCCTCAACATGCACGCAACTGGGAAGATCTTGTGCTCTTGGATGGGTGCCATGTGTACGATTGGAGTTGCAGGCAGGATTGGTCAAGGATAATGTGGGAGGGATCTTCAATAACTGACTTTATCCTAAGAAAGCGAGAATACACTGTGATGCCCATCCACACATTGAAGGGTGGACAGTCGTAATTGTAAATTCTGCAATATGATAGGTGCACTGGTAATATGCAGATAACCTAATTGCGTTGGAACAGGATGCTGTCTAGAATACATTGTTGTATCTGCTAGAATCGACATACTATACAGTCATCTATTTTCATTTGCAATCTCAAATATGGTGTCTGAATAGTTGTAGAGGGGTGATTTAGCGATGAAACAGAAACTGGGAAGCATTCTGCTATGTCTGCCAGATCCGGCAGCAAACTCGAAGAGATTTTCAAGACCTATTACACCAGGAAAGCCTACAAAGTCACATTCTGCTGTCGTTGGGTGGCTTTGAAAATATGGAAAACTTATTATATCCTAGTCATCTATCTCCTAGTCATCTATCTCCATTCGCCAACTAGTATGTAGTAATTGCAGACTAGTGAAGGAGTGATTTAGCGATGATGCAGAAATTGGGAATGTTTCTGATATGTCAATGGCTGGCATTGAAATTACAGAATAGCTGGGAAACTTTGATGTTATGGCCAAACAGAAGTATTGCACAGTCATCTATCTGCATTCACAGTCTGGTATATGGTACATGCAAAGTAGTAAATGGGTGATTTAGCGATGATGCCGACATTGGGGACAGGCCTCACCTTCGGATAGCTGTTGGAGATGCTATACAATGTCCCAAACTTTTCAAGTTTCTACACTCCTGGAAATGGAAAAAAGAACACATTGATACCGGTGTGTCAGACCCACCATACTTGCTCCGGACACTGCGAGAGGGCTGTACAAGTAATTATCACACGCACGGCACAGCGGACACACCAGGAACCGCGGTGTTGGCCGTCGAATGGCGCTAGCTGCGCAGCATTTGTGCACCGCCGCCGTCAGTGTCAGCCAGTTTGCCGTGGCATACGGAGCTCCATCGCAGTCTTTAACACTGGTAGCATGCCGCGACAGCGTGGACGTGAACCGTATGTGCAGTTGACGGACTTTGAGCGAGGGCATATAGTGGGCATGCGGGAGGCCTGGTGGACGTACCGCCGAATTGCTCAACACGTGGGGCGTGAGGTCTCCACAGTACATCGATGTTGTCGCCAGTGGTCGGCGGAAGGTGCACGTGCCCGTCGACCTGGGACCGGACCGCAGCGACGCACGGATGCACGCCAAGACCGTAGGATCCTACGCAGTGCCGTAGGGGACCGCACCGCCACTTCCCAGCAAATTAGGGACACTGTTGCTCCTGGGGTATCGGCGAGGACCATTCGCAACCGTCTCCATGAAGCTGGGCTACGGTCCCGCACACCGTTAGGCCGTCTTCCGCTCACGCCCCAACATCGTGCAGCCCGCCTCCAGTGGTGTCGCGACAGGCGTGAATGGAGGGACGAATGGAGACGTGTCGTCTTCAGCGATGAGAGTCGCTTCTGCCTTGGTGCCAATGATGGTCGTATGCGTGTTTGGCGCCGTTCAGGTGAGCGTCACAATCAGGACTGCATACGACCGAGGCATACAGGGCCAACACCCGGCATCATGGTGTGGGGAGCGATCTCCTACACTGGCCGTACACCACTGGTGATCGTCGAGGGGACACTGAATAGTGCACGGTACATCCAAACCGTCATCGAACCCATCGTTCTACCATTCCTAGACCGGCAAGGGAACTTGCTGTTCCTACAGGACAATGCACGTCCGCATGTATCCCGTGCCACCCAACGTGCTCTAGAAGGTGTAAGTCAACTACCCTGGCCAGCAAGGTCTCCGGATCTGTCCCCCATTGAGCATGTTTGGGACTGGATGAAGCGTCGTCTCACGCGGTCTGCACGTCCAGCACGAACGCTGGTCCAACTGAGGCGCCAGGTGGAAATGGCATGGCAAGCCGTTCCACAGGACTACATCCAGCATCTCTACGATCGTCTCCATGGGAGAATAGCAGCCTGCATTGCTGCGAAAGGTGGATATACACTGTACTAGTGCCGACATTGTGCATGCTCTGTTGCCTGTGTCTATGTGCCTGTGGTTCTGTCAGTGTGATCATGTGATGTATCTGACCCCAGGAATGTGTCAATAAAGTTTCCCCTTCCTGGGACAATGAATTCACGGTGTTCTTATTTCAATTTCCAGGAGTGTATATACTGCGAAGTCTTCCACATTTTTGTCAATGGGAAATATCGCCTCTGTGTTTTAATTATACCAGCCCGTCAGTTGTGAAAGCTGCATAGTTCACACCATGTGATGAACAGCATTCTGTGAGAGCCAAAGGATCGAAAAGTGCAAATGTCGGTTTAGCAGCTGACAAAGAACACGAAGTCATGCTAGAAAAACAAAGTGTATGGAAGTGTACAAAGCTGTAGTCATACACTGCTTGGATGTGTTACAGCTGAAAAAGCAATGAAATAAACTGCTTATGAAGGACCAATTCAGGAACCCTCTACTGTGATTGATAATCTGTTGGATATGGTCTCACACCAGTACAGTCGATAAAATTTTACAGAGATCTGTGCAACGAAATTGAACACTGGCCAAGTGCTCCAGTGGAGTGATACGTGTACATGCAATATGTTCAGTGTCAACACGCAGATGGTCTTTGTTTGTTTCATATATTGGAAGAGAGATACATGGTAAAATCTTATAGAAGGTTCTGTTACAAGGAGTGTTATAACTGGTTAAAGTATGGATGCAGATAGTTCTCTCAAAAATACACCTATGTTGTTTGTAAAACTAATAGTAATCAGTTGTATATATTCTCGTGGAATCATGACTGTTTTTATTATTAACATCACGATAACATGTTTTGTGAGGTGCAAGTGACAATTTAACGCTTCAACACCAGCCCTCAAGTTTGTGGATGGCTACATTACATTTGTCTTCAATAATTCTTCTGCAGCCACCCCTTACAACGAACAGCACGTCATCTACAAATACCAACAGTCCGCTTATGTCACCGCTGTCATGTAACTTCAGGAGTATGGTCTCCAGTGCTACACCCCGAAACTCCGGACAACACGCTCATTCCTGCAGACAGTCTTTTGTTATTTTTTGGGTTATTTCCTTTCCTGGGCATGTTAAAGAAGAATGTTGCCCGTGGCGATAATCTCTCAGTCAATTATACAGCACTTCTGGAAACTCCAAATCCCCAAGGCGACCAAAAGAAGACGGCTACCATACATTATCGAACATCATCACTAGGACGTACAGAGAATGAGAATCGATCAAAAATGAGACATATGATGTCTTGCTGCAACATTTGCATATTTTTTTCTTTTTCGGAGTAGTAGTGTAAGGGTGGCACGAGCACAATTTTGATATCAAATCGATATGCAAATTAATTAAATTGATCAATTAATTAGTAACCACAACCACACCCACACCAATCTCAGTCACTCCCAGATGATATCTTGTGTTTTCCTCATTCTGCAAGTGAGTCCTCGCACCCCTCCACCCCACCCCTGCACCTTCCCCTCCCTCTTCCCACCTATCGTATTGGAGGGAATTTTGAGTTTTGAAAGGAACGAATTTTTGCAAGAATTTCAATTTTCGCAGGAATTTCGAATTTTGATGGGAATTTCGAATTTTGGTGGGAATTTCGCATTTTGGTGGGAATTTCTTTGTCCCAGGGCTGTGCTGATATCCCACTGCACCCCACCCTGGGAATTGGCAAGAAATTAAAAGTGGTTGTTGCCTTTCTGGAACTCAAACACTGTTCCTTCTGAATGGAAAGCCTATGTGCACCTCCCCACCCACACATGGAAACTGCTCAGATGCAGCTGAAGAATAATGGGTTAGTGTACTTTATTTATTTTGGTTGGGAAACTGATCAGCCCAAATTACATAATTAAACATAAAGATTGGCTCTAATTACACAACGGCATGCATAGCGCAACACAAGGACTGCCTGAAATCGCAATACAGTCCAAAAACTTTTGATGACATTGAACTGGTGTTAGCCTGCTGGGACAATGTTCCACAGGACCACTTGAAACTAGTGTCAGACGCAGTCAAACTCTACTCCTCAGCTACAGACTGGTGGCAAAAAAGTCCTCTTTTGTCGTAAATACGCGCAATCCATTTTCATTTAGCTTCTGAGGAAAGGTGGTATATTTTTTACATTCGACTGCAGGATACAATTCGCATCTGAGTATTTGGCGACATGCAACGAACCGCACCTCCGTTGATTACAAATGATTAGACTGCAAACGCCTATACTTGTCCATCTTGCGTGAATTGGCAAAAGGCTTCCACTGCTTTGCTGCGAAAACTACTCATCACCGCAGAATGTTCTCAGTATTTCCAAACCATCGTCAGAGTAAAGAAAAAGCAAAAATTTACACTCTGACGTAAAAACATCTACATTAGGCAAATTCTTTCAACTTCGTGGACAAACTACACGACCTGAGAGGGTTTCTTGTGTTCAAATCAGTGTCTGTAAATAAACGATCACGCTTTTGATCCATGAATCACCTCTACCGACATGTCTGTAAAGTTTCTACCATCCATCAGATTCTAGCATTCTATTTTTAAAGCAATTTGAGCACCACATCCTGTTACACACAATCTACTCACGTGTCGATAGAAAAACTATCATTTCTAGGTTCCACAACGAGCTATAATACAAATGAAATCTACTTTGTAATTAGAGGTTATGAATTATGAAATAACACAAGACTTGCAGTAACAACTATTTTTTAAACATGTTATCGTGATGTTAATAATAAAAACAGTCATGATTCCACGAGAATATATACAACTGATTACTATTAGTTTTACAAACAACATAGGTGTATTTTTGAGAGAACTATCTGCATCCATACTTTAACCAGTTATAACACTCCTTGTAACAGAACCTTCTATAAGATTTTACCATGTATCTCTCTTCCAATATATGAAACAAACAAAGACCATCTGCGTGTTGACACTGAACATATTGCATATACACGTACCTCCTGCTGAAAGGGAACCTGGTAAGGAACCATAAAATATAACTGAATGGTATAACGATTAGGAGAAGCACAATAACGAGATATCTGGGGGTATTTCTGGACCAACGTCGTGGTTTTGCACGTCATATAGATGAAGCAGGCAGAAAAGATACGAACATGGTGAATAAAATTATAACCATTGCAAATATGTAATCAGAATATACCACCAGTCTATACTAGCACCAGTCGTAGGATATGGTGCGAACCTGTGGGCTCATCGTCTGCAGCTAGTTAAGCCAGCCTCGATAGTGAGAAGAGTTCAACAAGATATGGTAGTAAGATTAACAGGCGTCTATGTCACTATCCCGAATGATGCTACGTTGGTAGTTCTAGGAATATGCCGACTAGACTTGGAAATTAGGAAAGTAGGAGACTTTTACTGATTAGAGAAAGGCAATCGAATGGAAGTATGAAGAGTGCTTCGAACTAAGGCCAGTTCGAGGTAGGCAATAAAAGATCGCTTGTTACAACTGTGGCAAAATGAATGAGACAATTCAGGCACTGGCAGGAAAATATACAAATTTTTCCCTAATGTCAGAGAGAGATTAAATATGAGATTTTTTAACCCATCGAGTGGATAGATAGTGTATCTGGCTGGTCATGGCCCTTATGCCACGTATATAAACAATATCAGAAGACAGATGAATGATAACTGCACCTGCGGAAGTGTGGGCACACCAGAACACACATTATGGGACTGCACGGTCTATGAGGATGCAGAGAGTAATGGACGTCAGGTATTAAGGATATAGGGTAAGCAGCACTGAGGGGCGACTCGACCTGGCACGTTTTGGGCGATACTGCAGCCGCAGGAAGGCCAAGGCGAACTTTGTGAGGCATTCAGCCGTAAGTCATCATGCTGCCGTCCACGCTAGGCAACGTATTCCGCAGATGGAGAGAAGATAACTGAGATTGGCGACCACCGAATGAAATACTGTCCCAATAATGTACATTGCGTTGGTGCAAGCGATCATGGAAGTGATGACTTCAAGAAGTAAGAGTAATGGGTGGGGTCACTCGCTACAGCGGAAACGCTGCTGACGTGCTGCCCTACGCCCAAGGAATCCAGCAGGCAATGGCTGTTGACCGGGCAGTACGAGGGCGGATCCAGTAGTGGAGACATCCGTGTACAAATGCAGTACACACACAGAGAACAAATCCTGTAATTTTCGTAGCAGATTAGGAGCCGGATAGTTGGTTTTTCAGTGGTAGAAGTAGTTGCGGTTTCCTATCTCTCCTTTTATTTTAATAAAAATTTAGTATCAGAAATAAAATGTAATTTATTACTATAGAAGGAAATGTGATTTGTATGGCTTTTTGCTTATCAGATAATAGGCTCTAATAATGAAGAGTAAATACATAAATGAACATCACCGCAACACTCTGGGAAGAAGTCAGAGCAAGAGTCCAGGAAATATACTTTTAAACTTTTAAAGTCAACAGCTGCTAGGTTCTTGCTAAGCGCTGATTATACAGTTCATTAATTCCTTGTAATTGGCAGTCCTTCTTTATCCTACAATGTTCCCTGATACTTTCTTGAAACACTGCCATGCTCGCGCTTCTGCGTCAGTCAGACGTGTTTCTGAATTTTGATCTAGCTGAAGTTTCCTGACCTACAGACCCGCAATTGCAATCTTTACTTTTGTTACTGAGAGACGAGGATATTTTTCATGAAAATATGCAAACCCATGTCAATTTCATTCTTCGCCTTTACACACTGTATAATTAAACCGAGATTGTCGTGAAGAGGTGGAAGAAGGATATCTCCACGAACTACCAGACTCTAATGCTGAACATGTTATTCAGCAACTTTCCCATTTCGTTCAGGCTGTTTCTTTTTACGTAGCGGGATTTCCTATCACGATTCTCCCGTTCGCACAGAAAACAAGCATATTGTATGTAGCGTAATTGCATTCTCAACAGCAATGCAATTACTTTGAAATCGCTACAAATCTTCCAGTTATGCCAAACGTATTTAATTAATTTTAGAATATCTTCTAAGATTTCGCAGCTTCCTTTAACCAACCTGGCATTATCAGTTGGGACAGAGGGCATTTTATTTCCATCGTGGAGAAAAACACACTTGATACTTCTTTTCCACGCATTTATAATGAGTCTCCACTCCTATGGATTGTATTCGAGGTAGGGTGCTTTCATTAATCCGGCAACAGGGAATCGTGTGAAACTTTTTAAGCCCCTCATCCTAAAATTACCTTCAGTAATCAGAGAACCTACTAGTGAAGTTAATGTCTTAGACCTGCTGGTGACAAACAGACCCGAATTTTTCGACTAATAGTAGAATACGGAATGAGTGGTCATAAGTCGTTTACAGCGTAATTGTAAATAGGAGTACAAAGAAATGTACGAAGTTTTTTCTGTTTAGCTAAAGTGACGAGAAACAGATATCAGAGTAGCCTATCTGACAGGTCGTCATCAAAACTTTATCTTCAGCTCCGACAATACTGGTCATAAATGGACACGATTCAAGAACATTGCACGATACACTTTAGACTGGTGTGTGCCGATGAACGTTGTGAGGAATGGAAAAGACCCACAGTGACTCGAAAAACGTGTTAGAAAGCTGCTACAAAGTAAAGAGAGCTTCACTGCAAGCTTAAACATAGCCAACGCCTCACAGAGAAACAAAAGCTAAGATCGTGCTGATCAGTTCGGACTATGCTGAAAAGATAAAATTTAGGAACTGGGGATAAATAACAAATGGAATTCCACAGAGTTCAGTTGGGGGTCCACACCTGGCTCTTATGTAAATGATCTTCTGCTTAACATTCAGAAATGCAATTAGTAGTTTCTGCACACATTACCAGTGTTTGATAAATGTCATTAGAGACGAAGTAACGCAAGAGATTGTTAATGATGTTGTTCAAAGAATAATTAAGTAGTTCTCTGGAAATTGGCTTTCTTTAAATTTTGAAGAAACTTCTGATACCATAAAATATATCTCTTCTATTTCCATATTTTTGGGGGGAGGTTATGGACCTAAACAAGAAAAAACGTCTAGTGAACATGGTCCTAAAATGCATACCTTAAGAGTTATGAGATCTTGTTCACTAGTAGATATGTTTCACTCTAGAGGAGATGAAAACGTGCTCATAGTTTTTAAAGTACGTGTTTTGGGTCTATGTTTACTAGATTTTTTTCTTGTTTTGGTCCAAAACAAAGCAAAGTCGTTGCAGTAGAAGAGATCTGCTTCATAATATCGAAAATGAACAAGTGCTCATAGCTCCTGAAGCATACATTTTGGAATAGACATTTTTTCTTCTTTTGGTGTAAAGAACCTGTCCCTGCAGCTTGTCGGCGATATTTTGGGACGCTGTATACAAATGGCCTAGCACAGTACATAATGTTACTACTTCCATGAGGCTTTTCGTGGGTGATGCTGTCGTATACTGAGAAATCACAATGATAGAAAATTGTAGTGAAATTCAGTAAGACATGCAGAGGATAGAGGCTTGGTGCAGGTAATGGAAACTGACCCGCAACGCATGCACATTGAGAATACAAAGACGGGAGGGCCCCTTATTGTATGAATGCACTATTGCAGAGTAAACACTGGAAGCAGTTACTTCATAAAATATGTAGGAGTATACGCACAGAGGGATCTGAAGTGGACCGGCAGCATGAAATTAATCGTGTGTGAGGAAGATACCAGACAGTTCTTTGGAAGAATACTCATTAAATACAGTCCATCAACAAAATAAGTATGTTATAAAACATTCGTGAGACCAATACGTTAACATTGCTAGTCAGTGTCACGGAGACGCTCATCCCTGCTGCAGGAGAGGCGTTCTGCAGGCGTTCTGTGGTCTGTGTTTAAAGGCCCGAGGGCGTACGTTCCTAGAGGAGTCAGCCAGTGTTCCTGCCTCCTACGTATATCTCCTCGAAAGACCACGAAGGTAAAATTAGAGGTTTCGAGTCCACATAATGGCTTAGCAGGAGTCGCGAATAGTGCCACTGTTCTCTCTGGAACAGGAAAAAATTGAATCGACACTTGTACATAATTACCCTCTGTCAGTCACCGGAAGGTGGCTTGTGGAGTATACACATAGGTGAGGAAAAAGCCAGGGCCTCCTTGCTTGCGACGTAGGAAGTGAAATACGTTCTCTGAGCATAAATTCGATAATATTGGTACTTATGTGGAGAAAATTATGTTCCTGTCACACAGAACGAAGCAGTTCTCCATTTGGTTTACTTAGTCCTACGTCAGGCACTAAATCACTTAAACCTGCCTGTGTTAGTAAGTGTGGCGTTGAACTACTAAATGTGTCGTGGACAGGAGGATCGTATCTTTCAGGAGATGTTATCATCTCATCGCTGCCATCCAATTCACTTTCATTATCGATTTCTTCATCTGTTTGCCTTGAAGGACTGAAAGATTTTCAGAGCATGTCACCTGCCATCTTGTGGAAGGTAGGTAATCAGTATGAGTCTTTGATTTATTCTATGTATATCTCCAAATATTTTTCACGTAAAGATAAGAATCTAAGGTATGTTATTTTTGTTCTCGCCATAGCACAGGTAAAGCAAGTAACACGGCGTTTTCTTTTCTTTCCCATGAGTTGATTAATTCCTAATTTACAACGACTATTTCAAAATAACTTTTGCACGCCTTCTTTAGAAAGAGTGATATTAGCTTTGAACTTCGTATAAATGTCGATTCTCCAAAAATGTAACAGAAAAGGTCGAGAGTGTATCGACAGAGGCACCGTAGATGCATATTCTAGAAAAGTCAAAAGTGTCTCAGCACACTCTTTAGCTGATACTGCGTAAGGGCTCTGTTCCTCCTTAGTAGCTTACTTACTTGTTACTTCTTCCTTTATTAAAAAATACCAAAATTAATCAATTGAAATACAGTTACGACTGAGGCTTTCTGACAGTGAGTGTGAGATTAGGCACGAGGTATGATGAAGTCCTTGATTATGGCGGCACGAAGTCGAGATCGAAGTGCGAACATCTGAATAATAAAACTTCATCTGTGATAATGATAGAAACTGAAGAAATTAATTGAAATTTGTGTCACAGCCGGGTGTTAAACCAGATCTCTTGCATACTGCCCAGATGTGCTAGACATTACACCACCAAAGCAGTAGGGTCAACAGAGCCGAACAGACTCCCCTAGTCCCTTGACCTCCCCAACACAAACGTAAATTCACGCCTTCTTCAATCGTCACTATCGCCGAGGCTCTCCGTTGTTGGAATAGCACCCCAGCTTTGAACGTAACCGGGAAATACTGTCTGTACCTCAGACATAGGTGATCTATAGAGCTAATGGAATTAAATTTTCCTTGAGACGTACGACTCTATCTACGATAATGACAGAAGCTGAAGATATGAATTGAAATGGTGCCACTGACAATTTTAAAAGGGAAACATAGGATGAAGGCGTGAATTGAAGTTTGTGTTGGGGAGAACACTTGCACGCCTCTTGTTTATGCTGCTGCGCTGGTGTAATGGCTAGCATATCTTCATAATAAGCAGGAGACTTGGGTCCAAGCTCTGGCTGCAGCACAAATTTTAATTCATTTCTTCAGCTTCTATCACTATCGAAAAGTCTGTGATGTTGTTCACGGATATTCTCTGAGTGTTTGGTACAAATTACAACACTACAGGTTATCATGACGATAGTAAGTCCACTATAATGTTGCTCATTTGACAGGAATTTGGAGCTGGACAACGAACGTGCTCGCATCGCCCCTCTCGCTATGAAACAGAGTTACTTATCTAAACTCCTGGAAATGGAAAAAAGAACACATTGACACCGGTGTGTCAGACCCACCATACTTGCTCCGGACACTGCGAGAGGGCTGTGCAAGCAATGATCACACGCACGGCACAGCGGACACACCAGGAACCGCGGTGTTGGCCGTCGAATGGCGCTAGCTGCGCAGCATTTGTGCACCGCCGCCGTCAGTGTCAGCCAGTTTGCCGTGGCATACGGAGCTCCATCGCAGTCTTTAACACTGGTAGCATGCCGCGACAGCGTGGACGTGAACCGTATGTGCAGTTGACGGACTTTGAGCGAGGGCGTATAGTGGGCATGCGGGAGGCCGGGTGGATGTACCGCCGAATTGCTCAACACGTGGGGCGTGAGGTCTCCACAGTACATCGATGTTGTCGCCAGTGGTTGGCGGAAGGTGCACGTGCCCGTCGACCTGGGACCGGACCGCAGCGACGCACGGATGCACGCCAAGACCGTAGGATCCTACGCAGTGCCGTAGGGGACCGCACCGCCACTTCCCAGCAAATTAGGGACACTGTTGCTCCTGGGGTATCGGCGAGGACCATTCGCAACCGTCTCCATGAAGCTGGGCTACGGTCCCGCACACCGTTAGGCCGTCTTCCGCTCACGCCCCAACATCGTGCAGCCCGCCTCCAGTGGTGTCGCGACAGGCGTGAATGGAGGGACGAATGGAGACGTGTCGTCTTCAGCGATGAGAGTCGCTTCTGCCTTGGTGCCAATGATGGTCGTATGCGTGTTTGGCGCCGTGCAGGTGAGCGCAACAATCAGGACTGCATACGATCGAGGCACACAGGGCCAACACCCGGCATCATGGTGTGGGGAGCGATCTCCTACACTGGCCGTACACCACTGGTGATCGTCGAGGGGACACTGAATAGTGCACGGTACATCCAAACCGTCATCGAACCCATCGTTCTACCATTCCTAGACCGGCAAGGGAACTTGCTGTTCCTACAGGACAATGCACGTCCGCATGTATCCCGTGCCACCCAACGTGCTCTAGAAGGTGTAAGTCAACTACCCTGGCCAGCAAGATCTCCGGATCTGTCCCCCATTGAGCATGTTTGGGACTGGATGAAGCGTCGTCTCACGCGGTCTGCACGTCCAGCACGAACGCTGGTCCAACTGAGGCGCCAGGTGGAAATGGCATGGCAAGCCGTTCCACAGGACTACATCCAGCATCTCTACGATCGTCTCCATGGGAGAATAGCAGCCTGCATTGCTGCGAAAGGTGGATATACACTGTACTAGTGCCGACATTGTGCATGCTCTGTTGCCTGTGTCTATGTGCCTGTGGTTCTGTCAGTGTGATCATGTGATGTATCTGACCCCAGGAATGTGTCAATAAAGTTTCCCCTTCCTGGGACAATGAATTCACGGTGTTCTTATTTCAATTTCCAGGAGTGTATCTACGAGGGGCTGTCGAAAAGTTTGTAGCCCGAGATAGTTACCGTAATTTCTCGCACAAACAACACCATCTACTTTTATGGTGACAGTATGTATGCAAGTCAAATTTCGCAGCTCCAGCTTCGTTAGTTTTGCCGCTAGGATGCGTTGTATACAATAGTGTAAGCAAGCGAATATCGGGAGAATCAAGATCTGTGCTGTGACTGAATATCTTAATTTGAATGGAATAACGCCCAAGGAAATTGCGGAGGACATGCGGAATACATCTATAGACAGTGCTTCGTCTTATGCAACAGTGAAAAACTGGGTATCGGATTTCAAACGTGGAAGAACGAGTGTCGAAGACGCACCAAGAAGCAGAACGTCTGTCACCGTTGCCACTGGTGAAACAGTGACTGCAATTCACGACACGATTTTGCAGGAGCGCGAACAACGTTGCAGCACATTGAAACCACATTTGGAATCTCTCATGGCTATGCTCATGACATTATTATGGATACTTTTGGATTGCAGAATGTTTCATATCTGTGGGTCCGGAAAGACTAGAATGGAGATCAGGAACGGGAATGTGTGAAATGTTCTAAAGAAATTATCCGCGAATTTGTAGTGGATGAAGACGGCTTTCTTCCATGGTACGTGACAATGGACGAAACGTGGGTTCACCATCTGATCCTGAGACAAAACAACAGCCACAACAATGGAAACATCCTTCATCCCCAAACACAAAATATTCTGGGTGCAAAATTCAGCTGATAAGGTGATGGCATCAGTCTTCTGGGGTGCAGAAGGGATGATTATTGCGCATTACTTGCAAAATGCCGTAACTATCAATGCATTATTGTATTGTATTGTATGTAACTGGGGACCTAGAAACGATAGAGAGGCTTCGTCCCCGTCGTAGCCTGCAGTGGTACACAACAGCAGTCCACTCACCCACCACCGCCTCACACCGAACCCACGGTTATTGTGCGGTTCGGCCCCCAGGGTCCCCCCACGGGAACGTCTTACACCATTGTTTGCGTACGTCGAGACAGTGTTTGTTCAGCTATCGCCGACGTAGTGTAACTGGGGCGGAATAAAGGGAACCAGCCCGCATTCGCCGAGGCAGATGGAAAACAGCGTTAAAAATCATCCACAGACAGACTGGCACACCGAACCTCAACACTACTGCACCGGGCGGATTCGTGCCCCTGACCGGCACGCCTTTCCGCCCGGAAAGCAGTGCGTTAGACCGCACGGCTACTATTATTATCATACTATTGTGAAGTGTGTAATACTACTATTAGTATTATCATACTATTGCACCATCGTGCGCCGTTTGAGATAAGAGATGCAGAAACAAAGGCACGTGGAGTTCTTTTGCATCAGGACAATGCACCGGCGCAAAAAGCTCTCGCGATATGCAAACTCTGCGTGACTGCAGGTTCGAATTGTTACGTCATCCGCCATATTCTCCAGATTTGGCTCCATCAAAATTTTTTATTTTCTCAAACCGAAAAAATACGTCAAATGACAGTTCAAAATGGTTCAAATGGCTCTGAGCACTATGGGACTCAACTGCTGAGGTCATTAGTCCCCTAGAACTTAGAACTAGTTAAACCTAACTAACCTAAGGACATCACAAACATCCATGCCCGAGGCAGGATTCGAACCTGCGACCGTAGCGATCTTGCGGCTCCAGACTGCAGCGCCTTTAACCGCACGGCCACTTCGGCCGGCTCAAATGACAGTGATCTGATAATGATGATGCAGTGATTGATGCTAGGAACGCTTGTTTATACTCGAAATCAAAGACCTTTTATTTGAATGTTTTGCAAAAGTTATCTGAGCATGCCCCGCAAGTGTATTAGTGTACACGGCTTTATATTAAAAAATAAATTGGTATTACGAAATTTATGTCCCTGTTTATTTGTTAGGCTAGAACTTTTCGACCCCCGTCGTGATCTCTCCCTCAATGAACCACGATAATTAAACTGTACACAATAGAGTTAAAAAACTCTGATTTTTCGGCCCACAATGCATCAATGAGTGGGGTTCATCACAGAGTTTCCTTAATCATGTACAAGGTTGTCTAGCTATGAAATGAAATTCAAAGGGGCAATAAAAAATAATTCTACATCTACATAGGCTCTCCGCAAGCCATCGTACGGTGCGAGGTGGAGGGTACCCTATACCACTATTAGCCATTTCTTATCTTGTTCGACTCATAAACAGAGCGAGGGAAAAACAATTGTCTATATGATTCCGTATAAGCACTAATGTCTTTTGTCTTATATTCGTGGTCCTTATGTGCGGTGCATTTTGGTAACAGTAGAATCGTTCGACAGTCAGCTTCAAATGTTGGCTCTTCAAATTTTGCCGGTCATTGTGGCCGAGCAGTTCTAGGCGCTTCAGTCCAGAACCGCGCGACTGCTACGGTCGCAGGTTCGAATCCTGCTTCGGGCATGGATGTGTGTGATGTCCTTAGGTTGGTTAGGTTTAAGTAGTTCTAAGTTCTAGGGTACTGATGACCTCAGATGTTAAGTCCCATAGTGCTCAGAACCATTTGAACCATTTGTTCAAATTTTCTCAACAGTGTTTCTCGAAAGCCATCCTTCCAGTGAGCTCCGCTCGAGTTCCTGGAGCATCTTCATAACTCTTACATGTTGTTCGTACCTGCTGGTAACAAATCTAGCAGCCCACTTCTGAATTGCTTCGATGTCTTCCTTCAATCCGACCTGCTATGGGTCCCAAACACTCTAGCAGCTCTCAAGAATAGGTCACACCAGGGTCTTATATGCGGTCTCCCTTGCAGGTGAAACACACTTTCCTAAAATTCTCCCAATAAACTTCAGTCGCGCATTCGCCTATCCTACTGCAATCCTTACATGTTCGTTCCATTTCATATCGCTCTGCAATGTTATGCGCAGATATTAAACGACGTGGATGTGTCAAGCAGGGCAGTACTAATACTGCATCCGAACATTACAGGTCTAATCTTCCTACTCATCTGCATTAATTTACATTTTTCCACATTCTACTCAGTTTATAAGTTGATTTGGTTAAAATCATTGCAAAGTGTTTAGGCAGAAGGTACTCCAGATGCAATGACATTAATAATAAGCAATAAACCATATGGAACAGAAGTGACTTATGGTTGGTAATGTTCAGGAAGGGAAGCACTTGATGGTGAGCTCATACCTCTGACATTAAATTTTTAACTGATTCAAATCCGCATCTCGACGACAGTGATGGAGGGCCCCACCCATCGCTAGAATCTGGATGTGCCAGCGTCTGTGCGTGCCGCCGCTCTGCATCGTCCAGAAGACTGCGGGGCCCAGGGTCTGCGGCTCCTGCTGCATCCTGGCCGGAGTCTGTCGCAGCTGCGTGGTGAATCCAAAGTGTCCGTGCTGCGTGTAAGGTGTGAGGTGACTCTGCTTCAAATAGAGGCATAAGTGCAGCCGGCAGAGCCAGCAGTCCCTGTACTCAGAGCAGAATCAGAACCGAAGCTAAAAGCGCAGCAGAGCGTGTCAGTTATACGCAGCACGTCTCAAGCAGCAGTAGCCAGTCAAAAAGTAACAGTTTTGTTACACCAATGAAAATGTGAAACAGGGGGGGGGGGGAGGGGGAGGGGGGCAAGGTTTCAGTTCGTGGGCCGGGCTGCAGTACGAGTGCTGTAGAGCTCAGTCTCGCAGAACAGTTCCCCCACCACCACGCCATGCCATCTGAGTGGAAGGAGGGGGAAGAGGGGAAAACCGAGAACACCCTGCATTAAAGGGCACTGCAATGACTTCGTTTTCTATTTCACATTTCTCAACAGTGTAGATCACAAACAAAACAAATTTTCAGCAGTATTCAGCAATTTTTGGCGCTCTGAAGACACAATTTTTATCTGGTAAAAATAGTCAGCACACCTACAGACGCAGACTATTTCAAACTCAAGTTCCAACGTATTCGTGACTTATTTAATTTCATAATCGCATTACGGTCTTTCACACATGCATGTCGACCGAAATGTTGTAGCACTTTTACCACCTCAACATGGGGACTTGAAGACTCTATCATACGAAAACAATGTAGATATCCCTCGACAGTTTTAAGGTAGCAAGATTCACCATTAAAACTGGAATTATCTTTAGATAAATCAGCTAAGTCTGCAGATACGTGGGGGTGCTTTTCGACTGAACTGGCAAATGGTCTTGAAAACAGTTCGAAAACAGATGGAACACTGACAGTGCCCACAAAACTTTTGTAATACACTGAATCCTTCAAGCCTCGTATTTTCTTTAATGCCATGCGAGCTTATGGAACTGGATTGTCAGGATGTGTTCCCTCTGTAACATGATTTTCTATTTAAATGAATCGTCATCAAATCACAAAGAAATTACCTCACAATGTCTTGTTGTAGGCAATGTGCAGTCAAGTCCATTTGAAATTTGAAGTTTGTCATCCATTCCCAATGTTCTTATTTTCGTTCATGCACTCCATTGTCCCTCATGCGTTCAGCAAGAGCAAGTATGAAATCGACAAATCTTTCCAGGCCTGAGCCTTGACTTAACCAACGTTCTTTCCAGTAATATATGAAATCTCCATACTCTTCACTCGGTTCCATTGAAAAGTGTTGAAAACTGATGCAACTGACGATTGAATAATTCGTGCGATCTCAGAAATTTTGTTATTCGCACTATCAGTTTCTCCATCTTCTCCCTACTTGCAAATTTAGCACAAAGCGCTTCTTGATGCACAGAACAATGAATCCAGTCCGTCGATAGTCGTAATTTTCTGCTCTTTCATTGTCAACTAAATATTTAAATTCTTTGTGTATGGTACTACGGTATCATTTTGCAGCGAATATGCAGTAGCAGTCGCTTACGAGAATTGAGAATTCTCGTCCCTCTCTTCTGTCATTCCCATTCCTTTTTGAAGATTCTGACGACAGGTCGGTTGACTGTCCCCTTTTGTGCAAACAGCCTCTGGAAATGCTAACGTCCTTCATACCAGGAACAAATAGCGAAAGGTAGACAGCTTTGACACGACAAATCTGCCGGACTCAGAGAGTTGAGCCGACAGAAAAATGTATCACCGGAAAGCTAAATGAAACATTTCGCTGTTTCGGGTACTGGAGAGAAGGAGGGACGAGAGGTGACTGACAGGCCGGGGCTCAACCGGCATCCGGCCCCCTCACGTTTGCGTCTTAACGAGCTTTCCCTCTCATTTAGGTATATGGCCGAAAGAGACAGCCTTCCAGTATTTGTGAAACGAATCCTGTCGTCCAAGACCGTCCGCCACAAAGAGCGCAGATTCTCCACGAGATGGGGAAACTCACTGGCGTCTATTGTGCTGAATGAGGCCAGGCTGATCAGGCCTAAGCGCTGTAGTGTGCCAGTGAGACAGGTGACAACCTACATCATAGGGAAATCCCGTAGGAACTGTTCGTGCCCAGGGAGGTTTGGCAATGTTAAATATGGCTGACCTAAGATCGGCCGTAAAGGGAAACGTTTGTGAAAACTATGTAATTCTGTAGTAATTCAGGGACTGAAGCCACACTAATTTTAATCTACCATCTTCCTTAAATTTTCATGGTGATACCAATAAAACTTGGATATTCATCATATCTATCATTATTTAGGATTTACTGTTAAAGAGATATTAACAAGTTTCGTAACAAAGACCTGAATGCTAAAATCTGAACGCTTTGGTCGATCTTAACGATCGACATTTCATATAAAAGTGCATCATTAAAATGATAAATTTTGTAAATATTAACTCAGTAACTTTATTTGTTTAAAAGGCTCAGTAAATTTAAATTATCAGTATTTTCAGTTAAGCATTAGATCATCATTTCCTCCACACAAAACACACTGAACGATGGCAGCATGAGACCTTAACGAATAATTAGGTAACAGAATATTTGTTGTTAAGTTTAGTGCATAATAGTTACTTCTGTTCTTTATTTGCTTATCAGGAAGCACATTGGTGCAAGGTTACAGGCCGTGACATTGAAAGATAAGAAGGAAATTACGTCGGTTTTATGTAAAAGAATTCAACGTTTAATACGTAATGGATATTATTGTTACTTCATTTAGAGCGTACAAGTGCTGAAGCTTTATTTAAATATGTTAAAATGTAAAATAATGTAGAATTAGCTGTAGCCAATCATATGGACGGCGTCAGGGAACGGAACTGCACTAGTCAGTTGAGCTACGATGATCGGCACGCGGGGGACGCTGCCGGAGGCGGGTAGAGGGACAGTTCTGGTCTAGACACCAAAGGGTACAGTTCGGATTGAGAAGCGAAAGCGGACAATCGGCTTTTAGGTAGCTAGGAAGTGAAACGACTTAGAAAATTTTGCGTTGTGTGGTATCGCGGGATTTAGTCTCTGAGCGGTGAGCAGCCGCGCGCCTGGTGTGAACTCTAACTTTTGGCGTAGTTAACCACGTGGAGTGATCCAACTGTGTCAACTGGATATGCTCTCGCTTGTAACAGTAACTCTAAATACGACCACTTTGACTATTAGTTTGCTTCCTGAATAAACATTATTCTAACTAAATCGCAACTGTGTAGCCTACATCATTTATGGGTTGTCAATTTACCTCGCGATATGATTGTTACTGTCTTTATATGCTACATTATCTTCGTATCTTTCACACAATATCGCAGACTTGCCGTCAGCCAGGCAAATTAACCAAAGGGTCACAAGTGTCTAATTTAGGGCGGGTAATGCGACACGTGCGGTTCAACCCCTAGACGAGTTTGAGCCAAGACATTTTGACGAAGAGGAACCACATGTGAGCCCGAACAACTTTGGGATTTTAGCTCGCACGCTGCACATGTGAGGTTTGGCGCGCCGTGTCCCGTCCGGGATTAAACAGGCGCCTCTGTAGTCGCACCACGGTCGGAAAAATCCGGCTCCTTCAATCGAGTACAATGAAACACCTCTCCCAGAAGCTTGGGTGTAAAAATGTTCATCTACACCTACATTTATACTCCGCAAGCCACCCAACGGTGTTGGCGGAGGGCACTTTACGTGCCACTGTGATTACCACCCTTTCCTGTTCCAGTCGCGTATGGTTCACGGGAAGAACGACTGCCGGAAAGCCTCCGTGCGTGCTCGAATCTCTCTAATTTTACATTCGTAATCTCCTCGAGAGGTATAAGTAGGTGGAAGCAATATATTCGATACCTCATCCAGAAACGCACCCTCTCGAAACCTGGACAGCAAGCTACACCGCGATGCAGAGCGCCTCTCTTGCACAGTCTGCTACCTGAGTTTGCTAAACATCTCCGTAACGCTATCACGCTTACCAAATAACCCTATGACGAAACGCGCCGCTCTTCTTTGGATCTTCTCTATCTCCTCTGTCAACCCGACCTAGTACGGATCCCACACTGATGAGCAATACTCAAAATTGTGCTTCAGCTCATCATTGTGCTTCAACGAATCCAGATGTCTATAATCGGCGCCTTTAGCGTCTTGTTTTCTAGCGTGAAAGCACAACAATAGAAAGGGGAAATGTTTGCCTATGTGGGGAACAGAAGTAAGAAGTCATACGTCAAAAGAAGATGCTGTTTATTGGAGTACATAAATATAAAAAATACACTGACGGAATAAAATGACAACACCAAAATGTAATTAAAGATGCAATTAATGTAAAGCAAAGAACTATCAAGCACACAATTATCTAGGGATCATATTTAGGACATTAAAATCGCAAGATCGCAGGGAATGTAAGCGCGAGATAAGCCATTGTAGATGTGAAATGCTTGTACATTAATAACCAAAATGTTGAACGCAAGAATGCAAACGTGCATGTACTGTATTTTACAGGTGTCGGACGTCGGTTTGTGAAATGCCTGTCGCACTTGGTCGGTCAATACACTGACGGTTAATGCTGATTGTGGATGATGCTTGAGTTGTCCTCTGACGATGCCCCCCATATTTAGACTGGAGACAGATCTGGTGACTGAGCAGGCCAAGGCAACATGTCGACACTCTGTAGCGCTTGTTGGGTTTCAACAGTGGTTACCCTATTGGGAAACATCCGCACACTGTTGTTTCCGAATGGCAGCACTACAAATTGAATAAACAGGTTGACGTATAGATTTGTAGTCGGACTGTACGAGATAACCACGAGAGTGCTCCTGCTCTCAGACGAAATCTCACCCGAGACCATACCTGCAGGTGGAGGTCCAGTAAGTCTACAACGCTGACAGGTTGACTGTAGGCTCTTAACTGACCTTCTTCTAACCACCACACAGCCGTCACTGGTAAGTAGGCAGAATCGCTTTCACCCCTCCTTCCAATGAACTCTCGCTTGACACCACTGAAGTCGTAAATGGCGGTGGTTGGACTTCACTGGAATGCGCGCTACAAGGCATATGGTTCGGTGCCGGTCTTGAGGTAAACGAATTGTACCAGTTACACTACTGGCTATTAAAATTGCTACACCAAGAAGAAATGCAGATGATAAACGGGTATTCATTGGACAAATATATTATACTAGAACTGACATGTGATTGCATTTTCACGCAATTTGGGTGCATAGATCCTGAGAAATCAGTACCCAAAACAACCACCTCTGGCCGTAATAACGGCCGTGATACGCCTGGGCATTGAGTCAAGCAAAGCTTGGATGGCGTGTACAGGTACAGCTGCCCATGCAGCTTCAACACGATACCACAGATCATCAAGAGTAGTGACTGGCGTATTGTGACGAGCCAGTTGCTCGGCCACCATTGACCAGACGTTTTCAATTGGTGAGAGATCTGGAGAACGTGCTAGCCGGGGCAGCAGTCGAACATTTTCTGTATCCAGAAAGGCCCGTATAGGACCTCCAACATGCGGTCGTGCATTATCCTGCTGAAATGAACGGTTTCGCAGGGATCGAATGGAGGATAGAGGCTCTGATCACAATGGGACTTAACTTCTGAGTTCTCAGTCCCCTAGAACTTAGAACTAGTTAAACCTAACTAACCTAAGGACATCACACACATCCATGCCTGAAGCAGGATTCGAACCTGCGACCGTAGCGGTCGGGCGTCTCCAGACTGTAGCGCCTAGAACCGCTCGGCCTACCTGGCCGGCGGGTCCTAACACATCTGAAATGTAACGTCCAGTGTTCAAAATGTCGTCAATGCGAACAAGAGGTGACCGAGACGTGTAATCAATGGCACTCCATACTATCACGCCGGAGGATACGCCAGTATGCCGATGACGAATACACGCTTCGAATGTGTGAATGTGTGTTCACCGCGATGTCGCCAAACACTGATGCCACCATCATGATGCTGTAAACACAACCTGGATTCATCCGAAAAATGACGTTTGGCCATTCGTGCACCCAGGTTCGTCGTTCAGTACACCATCACAGGCGCTACTGTCTGTGGTGCAGCGTCAAGGGTAACCGCAGCCATGGTCTCCGAGCTGATAGTCCATACTGCTGCAAACGTCGTCGAACTGTTCGTACAGCTGGTTGTTGTCTTGCAAACGTCCCCATCCGTTGACTCAGGGATCGAGACGTGGCTGCACGATCCGTTACAGCCATGCGGACAAGGCGCCTGTCACCTCGACGAGGCCGTTCGGATCCAGCACGGCGTTCCGTATAATCCCCCTGAACCCACCGATTCCATATTCTGCTAACAGTCATTGGATCTCGACCAACGCGAACAGCAATGTCGCGATACGATAAACCGCTATCGCGATAGGCTACATTCCTACCTTTAGCATAGTCGGAAAGGTGATGGTTCGCATTTCTCCTCCTTACGCGAGGCATCACAACAACGTTTCACCAGGCAACGCCGTTCAACTGCTATTTGTGTATGAGAAATCGGTTGGAAACTTCCCTCATGTCAGCACGTGGTAGGTGTCGCCACCGGCATCAACCTTGTGTGAATGCTCTGAAAAGCTAATCATTTGCATATCACAGGATCTTCTTCCTGTCGGTTAAATTTCGCGTCTGTAGCTCGTCATCTTCGTGGTGTAGCAATTTTAATGGCCAGTAGTGTAGTTGTATCACTGTTGCGCCCACTGCTGCTGAGATCGCTGCTGCAGATGCAGCACTACCCTGTCGGTAGTGTTAAATGGCCGTCCTGTGTCCGGTCTTCTGGTGATCGTTCATTCTCGTGACAACCGTCGCTAGCAGTCATGTATTGAGGCTACTCTCCTACCCAGTCTTCCTGCAGTGCACAGGAGCAACATTCAGCTTCTCGTATCTCTATTAGACGACCTCATTCAGACTGATTTGCAGCCTCATAGCGGCGCTACTAGCTTGTCTCTTATGCAACTGGCGCGAAATTTGTATAGTCATCACCTATCAGATGTAGAAACACGCCTAACAACTTTCGTTTGTGTTACACAACTCCTTTTTGGTGTTGCAATTTTTTCCGCCTGTGTACGTATTCAGTGGCTCAGCATGTAGACCATCGTTCCTTATACAGAGATGTATGTTTCTCCATATTCCCCTAGACATGTAGCGTACTGTCCCTGTCGATAAGCTTAGAAAGGCTTCCTCAACAGTTTTGTACAATTTTTCAATAGTCGTGTAACGTTGAGCCACATGGGTCTTCTCTGTGCTTCATGATGAGGTGGTCGTTTTAATGAGGTTGGAGATGTTACAGAACCACGCACACTGCAGGACGACACCGTACATTAAGGAACTCACACACCTGTACAGTAAAGTGTGCTGGAATTCCATCCACATGGGATCTGTGACTACCTAGTCTTCGAGCTGAGATACTGACCACGTTCGCTATGCAGTCAAATAGAAGTTTCCTTTCATCTACCCTTGAAAAGAAAGTGGTTGAAACAGCTATCGCGGTAACATCTCGGCCCATATAACATGAGGTGGGTTCCTTTCGAACTCTTGCACGTAATGGCTAGTTTACATTGACCAGAAAACAATACTCCTCCTGTGTGAACTGCGCATTTCAAACATTTATCAGAAAACTACTGAGTCGACTCGACTTTGCGTGGATAACGTGAAGAATCGACTGACCGTCCTCGTGATTATCTATTAGTGAAAAATAATATCCAAATCCCTGCAGTAATTATATATCATATAAACAGAAAATGCAGTAAGGGACTCCTCGTTAGAATATACATGGATGACAAGTCTTCAGCGAGACATGGTAGATACTGTGGCAACAAAGTACGACATGGTGCAACTCTTTCCTGCGTGTCGTTCTCTGACAATTCACTCACAACAATTGGTCTAGACCTTTCATTTTAAAATTTTTCTAATGTTCTCACACTTTTCAACCAAAGTGACCAAAGTTCGCCCCCTCTTTTACAAACAGATTTCATTGGCAACTGCTCTGTTGCTAAGGACGTGGTGACGCACCCATCCCGTCGAGCTCTATTACGTCCCGTACGCGTGCTGCCTTTGATACTTGCTGAAAAATCGGCATATTTCTCTCAGTCAACAGGACTGCTCCACGAGGTAGACCACGGCTAATGCTCTCGTTTTCTCAGTAATTGTTCGCCCTGTCTGCGGACAGTGCTGGACTCACAGACACATCCTATCGCTACTTCGTAGTGTAACAGTTCCGCCACGGATTCTCATCTCAGACAATGAAGAACTGAAACAAAGAAGCAGTTATGTCAGCTTCGGAGCAGGGATATCAGTAAATGCCATACATTCGCTCGATTCTACAAAGTGAAGAGTGACATGGGATCTTCTGGACACCCTGTACATAGAGTTGTCTTGCGTAACATTAATTCAATGAATCTCTGATATCTGTATTTCTAAATATTAAAATTCATGTTGACACTCCGCCTTACACAATTCCGAATAATAAAAATAGAATATTTGTTGGTTGTGACCTGTCCTACAGTCAATCGTCGACGATGTAATTGAACAGCGCCCATCCTTATCGTCCAGCGAGACATTAAATTTAACTATCCGTAGTGGTTGAACAGCACCTGCTACTTGTCTCTGTCTTGCAGATGAGGAATGGCAGCTGGAGGACAGAAGAAACGCTACGCTGTACGTGGATACTGGCTGCATGCAGCTGTTGGCCAACACCCTGGACCATCCCACGTGTCCATTGGAAGACCTGCCACTGGAGGCCATGGAGCAGCGCGAGCAGTGTCGCGTGCAGCTGTGGAATGACATGGTGCAGAGGTCGCCCTACTTACCCGTCACCAGTTACTTGGCCTACACGCAGAGGGCAAACGTCAAGCTCTGTCTACTGGCCTGGATGGCTGCCAACTCGCGCGGCATTTGTCAGGACGTGCCCTTTAGTATGATACAGTCCGTGCACGATGCTCCCTGCTACTTCGATAGTCCTGATGACCTATCGTGTCTGGAATCGAACGATACAGATGCAAACTATTCCGTTTCCAGAGCTATTCTGTTGCTAAAGTGTCGCGATTTTTCATTCCTTCAGCCGCCCAACGTATGTACTGTCGATCTTTACAAAAATTGATCATACTCAGCAATATCCAAAGGAAAGTGGATAGTAGAGACCGACAAGTGGTTTGGAAAGGCAACAGAAAGAACACTGAGATATAAAGACAGTTTAAGTAGTGCCACTTTTAAATACAAGGATTTTAGAATTGACAGCTTAAAACCTTTAGAAATTTCATTTATAGCTGTAAATATTCTTTTCCGCTTGTCAACTGCTGGAATATACATGTACCTTCCCCCTTTACGTAATTTGCCTGGAAAGATATTCTTCTGCTTTCAGATGACTGGTATAATCCAGATCCTGTGTTCTGAGATCGCGTATCGAATGGCAGGTGTCCTCAGCTTGAGCACCGTGGTGTTGTTAAATAGCGCCCTCACACCTCTCAGCTGCATCTGGCTAAACTCATTCTGCTACCAAATGTACGCGTGCATTCGTCATCTGAGGCTCCCTAACGACCTACTACCTGCTGAAGCAAGAAAAGTACTCCGTCGTCAGGTGCTGTGTGCTCTAATACCCTGGAGTGCAGTATGTGCAGCGTGTGCTGTTTTGAAAAAAACGAGCAAATATTATTTGTTCCACAGTCGAATAGTATTGTGGTGGGAATTTCAGCCTCAGTAGCTTTCAACTTGGTTTGTCTTGGACTAGTGGGCTGTATGTACCTACGTACTACGAAATCCATGACTCAGCTCAGGATTTACAGTAACAATAAATTCGGCTCAAAGAAAGAAATTGTTTTTATGTCAGTTAAAACTGTCTTCTTAAGTGGGGTAGGTGTCATTATTAGAATTGGGTTCCACCAAGCACAAGGCATTGCACAGTTTGTGTACTACGTGCATTTAGCTACGATGGTGCAGGGACCACTGCTGTTCGTTTTCTTCATTTGCAACGGAACAACACTCCCTGCGCTCAAGAACAGCGTGCTGTCGTGGTGGAGACCGGACGTCATCAGGCCAGACCAGGAGCTGTGCTCGGCGGCCGAGAGGAACCTGGAGAGGAGGAGACGTGAACGGTCTCCGGCTGCAGAGTCCTCGCTGTAGATTCATTGAGTTTTCCTCTTGAAGGACTGTGTTCCCACAAGACTATCCTAACTCCGGCAAATCACACGCGTATGTGTACACGGTAGCCTCTGTCTACGTACTTTAATTCACTGTGAGTATTTACTAAAACTGAATCTCCGGTGAAAATAATAGTAAAGTTCTTGCCCTACTTTCTCTGCCCGGTCACATAATGAAACATTAACACAGAGTCAAAATTTAATCAAGGAGATTTTATGGTATGTTTATATGTGTTGCCTCAGTTCTTCCAGACAAGTTCGAAATGGCACACACCACCAGTATAAATATGTACCTACACCTCTACTACGAAATATTATCTAATGTGCAGATGCATTCACTTGTATGAACTCTTGCAGCTCTAAAATAAATAGCTCAGGGCAATCAGGGATAGTAGACGGAGAACATACGTTGCACTGTGTACCGGGTAGGAATCTGGGCTGGGTGGAAAGTGTTCCCGGAGTTCCGATACGGTTTGAGTGGTTCCAGCTCACACGCCGAGCGAGCAGGTTGTCTTCCTTCCAGCTGCACCATAGCGCCACGTGTGTCGAACCTGTTTTCACTCAGTCTTGTGTGTGTGCTTGTGGCCGGCCGCGGTGGTCTCGCGGTTCTAGGCGCGCAGTCCGGAACCGTGGGACTGCTACGGTCGCAGGTTCGAATCCTGCCTCGGGCATGGATGTGTGTGATGTCCTTAGGTTAGTTAGGTTTAAGTAGTTCTAAGTTCTAGGGGACTGATAACCACAGCAGTTGAGTCCCATAGTGCTCAGAGCCATTTGAACCATTTTGTGTGCTTGTGTGTGTGTGTGTATCGGAGGGCGTGGCATCGTCTTGCCTGGCGGCACTCGTTGTTGGTTTGTTCCCTGCCCGCGCCACGATGTCTGTCGGCTCTCCCTCGAACATTCCTCGTCGAGGTGCCATTCGTTTCAGTTTTGACAGCAGTACGAGTCATGTTCAGCCAGGCTCTTTAGAAATTCACGATTGATTGGCTGATATGATTCATGTTATATCCAGGTAGATACTGCTTATTTTTACGCTGGTTCGTATGCATTTTTTTGCGAAGTTCCATGACTCCTTGCAACGAGAGAGGCTTCTCACTAGGCTTGGTTCTCAGGTGATCTTTACTCTCCGTGATGGCTCCAATAGCCCAGTCCTTTCTGAATATGAGACGGTCGAGTATATTCCGGTCAGAGTTTGCAGTATACCACCCGATGTGGACGATTCATTTCTTAAGGCGTGGTTTCTTCTCTCTAGAGTCGTTCCGCATGTCTGGCGGGAACTGTGGTCTGTGTAGTATCGCTTGCAGTCTCACAGATATCACAAGCGTAGCTATGTGTGTTCAGAAGAATGTTCCTTCACGCCCGAATGTTTGTGGTTGCCGGATTTATGTTACGCATGCAGGGAAAGCTGGAACCTGACTTCTTTGTAATGCTGAAAGTGGCCATATCATAATCAATTGTCTTAAGGCCGCCCTATGAAACACGTTATCCGTTGACATTCGTGTCTCCCCATTCCACTGTCAGTACTTCTCCAGCTTTAGAGGACGCTGGGGAGACATTACCCCCCGCTCTCTCCACACACACACACACACACACACACACACACACTCCACGCGACTTTCCGCCGTTGTTGGCACGTTCAGATGCGGCCCCTGCTGCTCTCAGGGCGCCGTCACAGGTAGAAAAACTTGAAGGTCGGCGAACTCATCGCTGCCCAGTCTCGTCTCTCCGAGAAGGTGGCGGCGGAGGGTGCTTCTTCCCGTAGTGGTGCTTTGAATTCTGACGATCTCGTCTTTACAGGGATGGCTTGCCTGTTTCTGCTGATGTTGAAACACGTGGTGGATCTGCGTCGTCTCCTCCATCCGTAGAGGCGTCTGTTCCAGAGGGTTCCGATGAATTAACGGAGACGTCACCTGATATTCTGCCTCTAGAGTGTTCTAGTGCTGTACCACCCCTTCCTCATTCTGATACGGTGGAACAAGATGTTACTATGGCTTGTGTCCTGGGTAATCAGAAGACGCAGAGGTACTCTGTTGATGAGAGTTCTGGCGCAAAGAGCATTTTCGAGTAAAATTTACAGGTTGCAAACGGAGAATTCATTTTTGCAGTTTTCCCCAACCAAATTCTACATAAATACAACGAAAATAAAATGGAAATCAAACCTGACCTATTTATGAACTTAGCAAACTATAGTAAAGGAAAGTTTAATTTCATTAAAACAACATACAAAAATTTTTAAATTTATTCAGATTCAATAACATGAATTGGACGTTTTTCATTTTTTTTACCATCATAAATAAATTGTAATCCTACAATTCTGTCTAATTTATCAGCTTCATTTGTAAAGGTTGTAGTATATCGACCTGGTAGAGTAATTTTATATTTATCATCTAAAAGTAATAAAACTTTATTACCAAATTTAGTTGGTAAAACTTCAGGATTTGAAATAACATAAGATTTATGTTTTTTTCAGTTCTCAAAATTTAGTGAACACTTCTGAGCAACCATACTATATGTGTTAAGTTCACTTAATAGATTTTCAATGCTATGATTCATGGGCATTTTTTTATATATAGAAAAAATATAAGAATAAAAAAATTAATTGTGTTTTTAGTTTAGAAAAACTACAGTTTTCAATTTTTACCTTTTACTTGTTTTCCTGGAAATATTTCAAAAGGAAATGGGACCGAGAAGTTTTAAGTTCTTTAATTTTTTTCTAATTTTTCATTCATTTATTCAATTAGAAATTTTCAGTTAGCATTCCCTGTTGTGAATTGTAAGTTAAATTCTTTTTAACATATGTAATAAGATATTTGGAATATTTTCATTAAAGAATGCTCATAATTTCATTGTTCTTTTTGAGTTGTTGAAACATTCATTCTTCTAGTCATGTTAATTACATAAATACCATAATTCTGAATAAAACTGTATGAATTCACATATAATGATTATGTAATTGTGTTACTCTTTTAAAATCTCTAAAAGTATCAAAAGTTATTTCGTGGATGAAGATTCCATCATTTATGTGGAAAAACTCCATCCTTCCATTTTTAAAGTAGATAACTTGTAATTTAACATGATCGAATAAAGAGAATCAGATAACTGATTATTTTTTCAGTTAGCTTGGAAAACAACGAAAATAAAGAAATGCATGCCAAATTCTGTAGAATCATAATAATTAGTAATATCTACCTCCCCCCACCCCCTATGAACCATGGACCTAGCCATTGGTGGGGAGCCATGTGTCCATCAGCAATGCAGGTAGCTGTATTGTAGGTGCGGCCACAACAGAGGGGTATCTGTTGAGAGGCCAGACAAATGTGTGGTTCCTGAAGAGGGGCAGCAGCCTTTTCTGTAGCTGTAGGGGCAACAGTGTGATTGATCTGGCCTTGTAACATTAACCAAAATGGCCTTGCCATGCTGGTACTGCGAACAGCTGAAAACAAAGGGAAGCTACAGCTATAGTTCTTCCTGCGGGCATGCAGTTTTACCATATGGTTAAATGATGATGGCGTCCTCTTGGGTAAAATATTCCAGAGGTAAAATAGTCCCCCATTTGGATCTCTGGGCAGGGACTGCTCAGGACGATGTCATTATCAGGAGAAAGAAAACAGGCATTCTACGGATCAGAGCATGGAATGTCAGATATGTTAATCCGGCACATAGGTTAGAAAATTTAAAAAGGGAAATGGATAGGTTAAAGTCAGATATAGTGGGAATTTGTAAAGTTCAATGGCAGGAGGAACAAGACTTCTAGTCAGGTGAATACAGGGTTATAGATACAAAATCAAAAAACTGTAGAGCAGGAGCAGGTTTAATAATGAATAAAAAAATAGAAGCATGGATAAGGTACTATGAACAGCATAGTGAACGACTGATTGTAACCAAGATAGACACGAAAACCTCACCTACCACAGTACTACAAGTTTCTATGCCAACTAGCTCTGCAGATGATGAAGAGGTTGAAGAAGTGTACGATACGGTAAAAGAAATTATTCAGATAGTTATAGGAGACAAAAATTTAATAGTCATGGGGACTGGAATTCAATAGTAGAGAAAGTTAGAGAAGGGAAAGTAGTAGATGAATATGCACTGGGGGTAAGGAACAAAAGAGGAAGTCGCCTGGTAGAATTTTGTGCAAAGCATAATTTATTCATAGCTAACACTTGGTTTAAGAATCACAAAAGAAGGCTGTATATGTGGAAGAGGGCTCAGGCACTCATAGATTTCACATAGATTATATAGTGGTAAGACAGGGATTTAGGAACCAGGTTTTAAATTGTAAGACGTTTCCAGGGGCAGATGTGGACTCTGACCACAGTTTATTGGTTATGACCTGTAGATAAAAACTGAAGAAACTCCAAATAGGTAGAAATTTAAGGATATGGGACCTGGATAAACTGAAAGAACCAGAGGTTGCAGAGAGTTCCAGAGAGAGCATTAGGGAAGGATTGACAAGAACGAGGGAAAGAAATACGTTAGAAGAAGAATGGGTAGCTTTGAGAGATGAAATAGTGAAGGCAGCAGAGAATGAAGTGGGTAACAAGACAAGCGCTAGTGGAAATCCTTGGGTAACAGATGATATACTGAACGTAATTGCTGAAAGGGGAAAATATAAAAATGCAGTAAATGAAGCAAGCGGAAAGAAATACGAACGTCTCAAAAATGAGAAAGGCAGGATGTGCAAAATGGCTAAGCAAGGGTGGCTAGAGAACAAAGTAAAGGATGTAGAGGCATATATCGCTAGGGGTAAGATAGATAGTGCGCACAGGAAAATTAAAGAGAACTAAGGAGAAAAGAGAACCACCTGTATGAATATCAAGAGGGCATTTGGAAAACCAGTCCTGAGCATAGAAGGAGGGCAATAAGGTGGAAGGAGCATATAGAGGGTCTATGCAAGGCCAATATATCTCAGGACAATATTATGAAATGGAAGGGGATGTAGATGAAGATGAAATGGGAGATATGATACTGACAGAAGAATTTGACAGAGCACTGAAAGACCTAAAACATTAAAAGGCCTCGGCAGGAGACAACATTCCATTAGAACTACTGATAGCCTTGGCCTTTAGCCACGACTAAACTATGCCATCTGTTGAGCAAGATGTGTGAGACAGGTGAAATACCCTCAGATTTCAAGAAGAATATAATAATTCCAATCCTAAAGAAAGCAGGCGACGACAGATGTTAAAATTAGCGAAATGTGAGTTTAATAAGTCATGGCTGCAAAATACTAACATGAATTCTTCACAGATGAATTGAAAAAATGGTAGAAGCCAACCTTGGGGAAGATCAGTTTCCATTCCGCAGAAAGGTTGGAAAACGCGAGGCAATACTGACCCTACGACTTACCTTAGAAGATAGGTTTGGAAAGGCAAAACTACGTTTCTACAAATTTAGAGTTAGAGAAAGCTTTCGACAGTGTTGACTGGAATACTCTCTCTCAAATTCTGAAGGTTGCAGGGGTAAAATACAGGGAGCGAAAGGCTATTTACAATTTGTACAGAAACCAGATGGCAGTTATAAGAATCCAGAGGCACAAAAGGGAAGCAGTGATTCTAAAAGGGCTGAGACAGGGTTGTAGCCTATACCTGATTTTATTGAATCTGTGTATTGAGCAAGAAATAAAGTAAACAAAAGAAAAATTTGGAATAGGATTTAAAATCCATGGAGAAGAAACAAAAACTTTGAGGTTTGCCAATGACGTAATTCTGGCAGAGACAGCAAAGGACGTGGGAGAGCAGTTGTACAGAACGGACAGTGTCTTGAAAGGAGATATAAGATGAACATCAACAAAATCAAAACGAGAATAATCGAATGTAGTCAAATTAAACCAGGTGATGCTGAGAGAATTAGATTACCAGATGAGACATTTAAAGTAGTAGATGAGATTTGCTATCTGGGAAGCCAAATAACTGATGATGGTCGAAGTAGAGAGGATATAAAATATAGACTGGCTCTGGCAAGGAAAGCATTTCTGAAAAAGAGACATTTGCTTACATCGAGTATAAATGTAAGGGTTAGGAAGTCCTTTCTGAAAGTATTTGTATGAGTGTGACCATGCATGGAAGCGAAACATCGGCGATAAATACTTTAGACAAGAGAGAAAAGAAGCTTTCGAAATGTGGTTCTACGGAAGAATGATAAATATTAGATGGGTAGATCATGTAACTAATGAGGAAGTGCTGGATAAAATTGGGGAGAAGAGGAATTTGTGGCACATCCTGACCTAAAGAAAGGATCAGTTGGTGGGACGCAATGTCAGGCGTCAAGGGATCACAAATTTTGTATTGGAGGGAAGTGTGGAGCGTAAAATTTGTCGAGGGAGACCAAGAGATGAATACACTAAGCAGATTCAGGATGAGGTAGGTTGCAGTATTTACTCGGAGATGAAGAATCTTGCACAGGATAGAGTAGCATGGTGAGTTGCATCAACCAAGTCTCTGGGCTGAAGACCGCAACAACAATACAGTAATATCTAGTTTAAAATGTTTTTTTCCTGTAACCTAGGAAATTCAATTGTTTGGTGGTGAAGAAAAAAATTGAAATATTTGGATTTTTAGTATGTTCATTTCTAATTCAAGTGCATATTTTGGTTCATATTTAATAACAGGAAAATGTATTTCCATACTTTCAATAACAATTTTACCATCTTTTTGTAGTGTAGATTTATCATTTTCTGTTGGCCAAAGAAGACTTGAATCTTCTTGATCATTTCTCGAACTCCAAGTAAAACTTACTGTTAAATCACATTCAAACATAATAGTTTTCTAACAAATAAAAACCCCATGAAATAATTCTAAAGGATAAGTAAATTCATCTTGTTTAATTTTAATTTTTCCATTGTTAAGATCATGTCCTTCCCATTAAACTCATTTGAAAGAGAAGAAGTTAATGGAAAAAGAGTTGAAGAAGAAATAACATTATGGCTGATTTTAGATAAAGTATTATTATCTTCTTTTAATTGTGATAACATCAAACAATTTTAAAACGTAATTATCAATTAGTTCATTGTATGGTTTACCACCATATGCAGAAAAATGGTTCCATTTGTGTGAATAACATCAAAAGTTAGAATGTTGTGGAAAATTAGGATGAATCCAACCATCACAAATATTAATATTGATTTCTGTTTCCTTGCTAGGAAGATTTAAATAATTTTTTTCTCATTAACAGGAAATGACTAAAATTGATAACTTTCGATTTGGTTTACGATTTAGTAGGGAAAAATGTTATTAATTCATTTCTTAAAAAATTGTTACCTAGGCACCATTAAGATCAATCTAATTATCGTTTTCATCAGTTACATTTATTTATAAATTTTGAATTGTATCATAAATTGGAATTTTTATAGGATGATTTCTATCATAAATTGTTGGTCCAACAAATTAGTTTCTCTGTGATAATGATAATTATGTTTAACACACATTCCATCAGCCAACTTAAAATTCCCATTAAAAATGTTCCCCCCCATGAACCGTGCACCATGCCATTGGTGGGGAGGCTTGCGTGCCTCAGAGATACAGATAGCCGTACCATAGGTATTGGTCTGAAACAATTCTATATCACTTGAAACCTAACATTATCATGGTGCAGTATTATGAAGAATCGAATGTATCAACTCCTGTGTGGTACTTTGAAAACATGATACACATGAACAGGTTTAATTTATCTGTACAGTCCATAGGAATTAATCCGCCTTTATTTGACTAAATTACCTATCAGATTAAGCCACATAGCTTTGGCAGGACATTGTAAGGATGATTCGGAAGGTTTCCAAGCTCTTTTGCAAGAACTTGAACTTGACAGTAAAGATCAAACTCATTTGATACACACATCTCAATTACGCACACTTTGGTGTTAAGAAAGGTTTTCAGAAATTACGGGATACATGTTACCTCAACAATATGGAAAAGTGAATTCGTGCTGTATTGTCAAAATACAAACTGTGCCAGAATGTAAAACCACCTACATTTACACATAGAAAACCACTATTTTCAATTATTCCCGTGAAAGTAAGAGAATAAGCTGCTGTTGATATTTTCGGTCCCGTTACGGGATCTAAACTCGTTCATACATTTGTTTTCGTGGCTCTTGAACTTGCCTCTAAATTTGTGTCATTCACACCTTTACGGAACGCAACTGCAAAATAAGTTTTCTATAGCATATCATAAAGAATTTTCTGAAAGAAATAGGGCATGCTGACAAAGCATTTTCTGTTTATGGCCCACGATTTCATTCTAATATATGGCTAAAAACTTTGAGACGTATAAAAATTAAACCAATATTTATATCACGTTTTGTGCCATCTTGTAACCTCCGGAACGCATTATGAAAGACTTAGGTAAGCTTTGCTGATTATGTTGCTATCGAAAACACAGAAGCTGGGATTTACAGTTGTAGCATTTTCAAAATATCATTAACGAACTAGCGAATGATTGTAAAACTTTACCTCCACTTCTTGTGTTGAAGAATAAACCACCACCAGATCGTATAAAACAATAAATAGATACCCTACACAACATCGAGAAGTAATCAATTTAACATTGGAAAACATCAAGAAAGCCACAGATAAAAAAAAGCAGCCACAGAACCCATGAGTGAACATCAAGGGCTTACATGTGAACCAGAAAGTGTTGCTTGGATCGCATCGTTTATCTCGTAACGGAAAGTCTTTAAGTAGTAGGTTTTTCTATGTGTATGAAGGTCCTTCTCACGTGCGCGAATCGCACATGGAAATACTGTGGAACTTGAAACTATACGGAAAGATAAATAACGAGGATTTTATCATCTTGTCAAACTTACATATAAAGAGTAGCAGCCTAGGGAGTACACTGTTCTTTGGTAAACGTATGCACTGGCGAGCATCGTTGCCTCAGCTGTTGCAGTGCATTTTCTCACAGTAGCTTTCAGAACTGTTTCATAGTCTTCAACTAATCTGTGTGTGTGTGTGTGTCAATGTATCCTTTACTGTCAAACTACGTCGTAGGGAATTTGAATGATCTAAGACTTGTGTGGTCTGAAGAAAAGTACTTTGATTTTGCCAAGCATTGTCTTACGAGGAGATAATACAGTGAAGGTATACAATTTTTTTCGTCTGTGTTTACATTACGACAATACAGAATAGTAAGCCGTCCATGAACAGTTTGTATTTGGCTGGTATTATTTTGAGTTTACTAGTGAAGTATCTGATTGAAATATGATAGTGTTATCTCATTTCTTGAGTTTGGAGTCATTCTTTTGAGATCTTGCTACAGCAGAGCACAGTTGGGTTTTAGGTTCTAAGATAATCATTTGCTTTTTCAGGAAGAGAGTTTGCGAATGTAATGAAGTTTTGGGACTTGTGGATTCTTGCTCTACCTTTAACAGATGTAATTTTTGAGGAAAGTGAATGAAATGACATTTTATGTAGGTACACATTTTGTGAAGTAGGCACTGAATTTTAGCGGTGTAGATAACTATTGACTTTATTTTAGATAATAGATGGTGTATGGGTCGTTCTGAATTGAGAAAGACATATCTGATGGACAGTAATTGAAATAAGAAAATTTCTGGCTGATGCTTGTTCTGCTATTTAGGAAGCGTCTTGAAGAGTGATAATTTCAGAGTTGTATGCATACACATGATGAATCTAGGAAATACAGGGCGATATAGATATGGAATATGATGAATTTTGCTTATGGACTGCCATGTGAGGCTTACGATGCTACTATGGTTTATTATGGTGCAACTATGATTTATTATGGTGCAGTTATGGTATTTTATGTGATGTGGATGAAGATTCGTAGGAGAATATGCTGAAGGTCAATCAAATATGTTGTTCTCAGGAAGACGCACGAGGCAATATATATGATTTAGTGAGGAATCATTTCTCTTTTTGGAGCTGTTTAGGGAATAAGGAATGTATACTCTTTAAACGAAGCAACCCACATCTGTACTACATATATTGAGGTTGTGTTTGTTCACACTTTGTTCGAAGGTAAAGTCATAGTGATATTTCAAGAGAGATTTATGTTGTTATGAAAGGATTTCCGATGACAGTATTATTGAAGTTGTTACAGACGAGATGTATTGTGAGGTGTAAAAGCTATCGATTGTGTAAAGAACACGAGTTACAGTTTTACATACCAGTCACACCTGCTGTATACTTTGCAAACTCCAGAAAACACAAAACTTTTACTTGGGTGAAACATTAGCGGTTGCAGAAGACACACTTTCTTCTCATTATTTGGAAATGAGTGTGGATATATGGATGTATGCGTCGAGTAATGAGCAGGAATGGTCTTACAAAGAATATTTTTTCCTCTGCTGCTGAATTGCATGATGTACAAGTGAGATGACCTTTTTAGCTTTGTGATGTTGTCGTTATGGAAGGAAACTGTCTCTGTGAACAGTTTTGCTTCTCTATTTAATACTGTTTAAATTTACTGTATTTTTATTTTTTGCGTGTGACACGATCATTGTTGAATTTTTCTCTATTGCAGAAGTAATAAAAAATCTGAAAATTATATGTCTGTATTAATTAAACTATACTTTCAGATGGGAGTGTAACGTACGTAGTGAATGAGTGAAATTCTAACAATGGGAATGTTGCAGTGATCTGTTATGGATAACCAGACATTTCAAAAGCACCCATTTGTATTAAAAACATTGATCCAAAACTTGTATCTAAATATGTTATGCAGTTTGACTACTTTTCTCTTTTCAGCTTGTAGTATCTTTGCAGCTTGATTCAAGCTGATCTGCTTCATTTTTATCCATGTTATAAATAAGTGCGTAAAATAAGTTACATTAGTACTTTAGTGTTTTTCTGTTTAAACAATTTTACATCAGAATTTCTCTGATGGCGATCAATGAAAATGTAGGTTCTGCTACAGTAGTGATGCAGCGCCGATTCTGGTACGTTAAGTTAATGATTCTAAGCGTATGATTTTTTTTCTCTTGTCATTAAGAAATTATGAATCTCAAGAAAAGCTTTTAGCTTCATTTTCGGTTTATAAACCATTTCTTTCTGCTACTACTGAACAGTCTGTGGATAAATCTCTTCTGTGTGGTATCTTAGTATAAGGTATGTCATTATTAGTTATTTTCTAAGATATGTTTTTATTTTGCTGTTGTGATTAACTACATATGGCCATACATTATGACTCCACATACAAACAAGTTGACATTTGACATCTGATAATATTCACTTAGAGATGTTACTTGCTATTTTCTATTCCATGAACATTATATAAATATTACTATAATTTTAAGAAATTGTTCTTTAATTATAAGGGTTTACATGTAATTATCACTTTCCCCATACTCGGTGGTTAAATGTTTGAGAAAATGTTCATGAAAGCTGAAATGACTATGTTAACTTGAACTTAAGTCTCTTATAGTATATAAGGTGGAATTGCATATATAGTCTTTTTTTAAAATATCTACCACAGAAATTTGATTACTTGAACTTCATATGTTGATTGTGTACCTGTAATTCCTACTGTGTAGGTGAATACATCTTAGAGCAATGCTGATTTTCTATTTGTATGGAACCACAGTCGCATGTAATTACTATGTATATATCAACTCTAGAATCTATGATTAACTGTAACTTGTTTTAAATATGTCACCACTAATGTCTTTGGACCAATCTTTACACCACCAAATGATGTTATATGTCACACATTTCTGGATCTAATCATGTACTTCATGGTGCAGTGAATAATTTACCAACAGAAAATGAATTCGTGTAGAAAAAGTTTGCCACCATGTGCTGGCATGGAGTTCATATTTACAATTGTACTACAAGAAACATGCCCACACTTACGTGGATATCTGTGGCCAAATATTTTTTGAGTCATTTACTGAGCACTGAGCATATAAGTTTATTCACATAATATAGATTACTTACTGTTACTCATTTATTCACTATATTTCGTTTCTATTATTGTGCCACATATGAGACTTCACATCAATTACTAGACTCTGTATTTCCAAAGAGATTCAGCTTCAATGCTTTTATGATTTTATAATGAATTTTTTGGTATTGAACAAGCTATAGTTGCGCCTTATACTATCACTACTGACTCTGCACAATATCTTTATCTGAATATGAAAAGGAATGACCACTAAAACATTTTGGTGCAGTAGTCAGTGGACATAATGCATGTAGCTAGTCCCTGAGTCTGTTTACAGCTCTGACCATATCAACATTTTGGTGTGGATGCCAGTGTGCGTAATGTATGTAGCTAATCCATGAGTCTGCTTACACCTCACACTTGGGTGTTCTCAGATTAACTTATTAACATGTTGGTGAGGTTACCAGTGGACATAATATATGCAGCTAGTCACTGAGTCTTCTTACACTTTAAACTTGCGTTTCCTCCTCACCTGTATACCTTAACTTTTCAGTTTGTTTGTCAGTGGACAGAGTGGGAGTTGACCTTGGGTCTGCTGAACCTAAAACATGTGTTTCATTACTTCGTTTTCTATTGCCAGATGATTTTTACTCTCTCGAAGGACTGTAAATAATATTTTGTTATATTTTCAAATGAACTACTGCCAATTACAAGCAGATATGAGTTATTAACTGCGCAGTGGTACCTGTATAATTATTTTATTTTTCTTCGCACTATTTGCAATTCTATGCAATTGAAAGACATTTTTACACTCTTGGAGAGTTATAAATAACATTTTCTTATCCTATCAAATGAAGTACTATCAATGTCATGTAGATATGACTGCCAAGATGATACTTGTGTATTATTTTTCCTACATTCTACAGCTTATCAATTTCCTGTCATATACATAGCTTACATAATCTTATGTTTATGCATTTTACCACTTTTTTAAGAAATCTGACGCTACCTTCCTCATTTTTTTTGTCATGTAAGAGTTTGCGTTTGCTTCTTGCCTGAAAGTTACGCAAGAATCACCCCACAAAATTCTTAAAAGTGAGGGTGGGGTTATGAAAGTAAGACGTTTGGAAAGATGGCCACTGATTCTGCTGTTGTGCGCACACACTTACTCTGAGTCTGAGATATTATCAGTTGTTGAAAGCAGTCAGATGCTGCCTGCTGTGGAGAGAAGTCACGCTACATGAGAGGTCGCAGCCTGCCGTGACTTTGCTAGTGGCACTGGAGGACACTTTCGTATTACTTCGGTAATTTAGCTTTTTGCTGCACATGGTTGTTGCTTGCTTGTGCACTGGAGGGATTTTGTCAGATATATGTGTGCACACATCGAAAGTAATATTCGTATCTTCGTTACAACCAGATACGGCATTATTGATTGTAAAAATTCTGGAATAATTAAAGTTTGTCAATGTGTGAATCTACATTTTCAGAATATGGTAAATTAAAGGGTTTTATTTGGTTCCTTTCATTTTTTTACGTTGCTTAAGGCTTGTTGACCAGACGCCTCCTGATCACTCAGTTCCTATATAAATAAAAGGGCAGTAATTGTATCAGTAATTGTAACCATGTATTGCACTATGGATGGATCACAGTATTTCTTTTGAATTATTTTAGCATGTTGCAGAAGTATGTAGTTGCAGTGGCAAGACGAGGTTAGTTGCCTGTTGCGTACAATAGCACTGAAGTATAATTGTTAGGAGGAGTTACAGAATATTTTAAAATTTGCTGTCAGATACTAAAGAATTGATTTTTCATGATATGTAGGAAAAGCAATTAATTTCTGTTTCTGTTCTTTACCAGAATAAGGATTCTATGGTTACATATCAGATTTTATGATAACGATTATATTCTCAGAAATGCAGCGTTACACATTTATGTGCGTCTTTCACCAGGCTATCAATAATAATTACAATTTACGATAAATAACATTCAAGGGCATGGCAGAGGGAATGTCCCACTGTAACAGTCTGGAGCGAGGGCAGAATGATTGTTAGCGCTGGAAGAATGATTGTTTGAACGACTCTGTGTGTGCAGTAATTACTGTAATATTATCCTCATGATCACTATGTGAGCGATATGCAGGCGATTGTAGTACATTTCTGGAGTCACCATTTAAAGCGAGTTCTTGAAACTTCGTTAATAGACTTTCCCAGGACAGTTTAAGCCTATCTTGAAGAGTCTTCCAATTCCTTTCCTTCAGTAAGTCTGTGACACTGCTTGTCCTAAAAGACGCTACTGCAGCGTTTCCAGTGGAAGTGTTGGACCACTCACCATGCAGCCCGGACTTGGCTCCCTCTAATTTTTGTCTCCTCACTCACTTAAACTGTGGCTGAGCACCGCATTTAGGTACCGACGACGGACTGCTTAACATTGTAGAGAGTTGGTGGCACTCACAGGCGACTGCCTTCTTTGACAGGGATATTGGAAAACTGGTAGCACGCTGCTCTAGATGTCTAAGTCGGAGTGGCGACTATGTAGAGAAGGAGCCAGAAGGTATGTCTAAGCGTCCCAAAAAAGCAATTTTGATTTTCTGTGTAGTTTCCACTTTTCGACAGATCGAAGGTTGGAAAAAAAATTAAAAAGGCCTTGTAAATCTGTCTCGAAAAGTGGTAGTAGTACAGAAATAATGAAATAACTACACAGAGACTTCCAGTTTTGTAAGTCGGTCAATAATTTTGTACATGAGTCTCAAATTCTAATTTTTGTTGCAGACAGAAGCCATTAGATGCACTGCGTGCACTACAACGTGCATTACAACTATTTGTAGCCATCTAGTGCTATACACAGTCTGATGGACAGTATCCAGAAACCCATTACTGACCTTTAACGTATTAACATGGGGTCTGGAGTGAAGTCGACGCTCTAACTCAAGCAAAATATTGGGTCCTGGTCTGGGTCCTTGGCAAGCCAGGACATTTCACGAATATTACTGTACACAAATCGTTGCTTCAAAAATACAGCTCTTTGCCATGGCGCATGTGAATACTGACAAAATCAATGTGTCCGAACTGTTCCTCTAGTGAACACACGCTTCAGTGCTGTAAACAGTACCATGTACGTGTCCTGATGGAAACGACCGACGGAACAGACGCGACTGTTGTGATACAGCAGCCGTAAACGTCTATATTACGAGGGGCTACAACGTCAGCCGCACTGGGGCACTGAAATAATAAATTGAAAAATCGTCCCACACTGGGGTTCGAACACAGATACTCCTTCTTTACGCGAGCCGTTGTCTTAACTTCTTCGGCCGTCCGAGCACAGCTACCGGCCGACACGGATGAGACAAACGGACATAGACGCCGCTTCGTAGTCTACGATAAGGTGAGAATTTGAGTCAGCTTGTAAGCGTGCTCGGATAGCTGAAGCGGTTAAGGCGGCCGCTCGGGTGAAGGAGGAAACTCGCGTTCGAGACCCGGTCCGGGGGAAATTCTGAACTTTCATCCCTGAATTATTTCAATGCCCCCAATTGCGGCTGATGTCGGTAACTTACTTCCCCCAAGATACTGTAAAATATGTACATATCCTAACGCTCATAGCGTTTTCTTGTACGCAGTAATGTGACAGTACCCTAACCACGAAAACCACATCTACCTGGTGGCACTACATATAATGGTAGGTAGCATCTTCCTGGCATTAACTAACCGAACTGTCCCGCATAAAGGCAGAACCTATACCATGTAATAGCCCCGAGGGATTTATTACTCAGGTGACATCAATGGTTAGACGATATTTCACGTCACTGACCTCTCGTGGCTGGTTCATCCTAATGTTACTAATTTTCCACCGACAACGCAATACTTTGCAGCTCCTTGCGTACTGGCGCGACCGACTCTCGTGAAATCTAGACGTCAATTCCGCAATAAATTAGGTGTCAAATACGTTTGAATAGATGTCGACTCTGCACCGATAGCACAATTGCTTTATCTTACTTTGATAATTTTCAGGTTATGTCCGTCAATATGCAAGCAATAAAAAGAATTTTATGAACTCATACGTACTGCGCCTTTATTTCAGATGGGCAATATCGGTAGCAACGTTTGCATGTGCTTCTCCCACACGTACGCTTCCTTTCATAACCTCAAAATTATGAACAAAATACAATAGCCAACTGCGGATGGCTGTTCAACGAAAGTTAAATATGTTAAAAAATCCCTCGTTTGCGGAGAAATCTAAATCTAGTACGCTGAAGAGCCAAAGAAACTGGTACACCTGCCTAATATCGTGTCGGGTCCCAGCAAGCACGCAGAAGTGCCGCAACAGGATGTGTCATGGACACGACTAATGTCTGAAGTAGTCGTGGGGGGAACTGACACCATGAATCCAGCAGGGCAGCCCATAAATCAGTAAGAGTACGAGGGGGCAGAGATCTTTTCAGAACAGCGCGTTGGGGAACATCACAGATATGCTCACTAATGTTCATGTCTGGGGTGTTTTGAGGCCACTGGAAGTGTTTAAACTTATAAGAGTGTTCCTGGAGCCACTCTGTAGCAATTATGGACATATGGAGTGTCGCATTGTCCTGTTGGAATAGCCCAAGTCCGTCGGAATGCATCATAGAGGACATGGATGGATGAAGATGATCAGACAGGCGGAAGTAAAATTGCATAAAGTTTTAATCTGCGCACACTCCACTGCAAAGTGAAAATTTCAATTTAGAAACATCTTCCAGGCTATGGCTAAGCCATGTCTCCGCAATATCCTTTCTTCCAGTAGTGCTAGTCCTGCAAGTTTCTCAGAACATCTGTGAAGTTTGGAAGATAGGAGACGAGATACTGGCAGAAGTAAAATTTGGGGACGGGTCACGAGTCGTGCTTGGGTAACTCAGATGGAAGAGCGCATGCCCGCAAAAGGCAAAGGTTCCGAGTTCGAGTCTCGGTACGGCACACAGTTTTAATCTACCAGGAACATTCAAATCATATAGGATTCTTACGCACGTGTCACCTGTCAGAGTCGTATCTAGACGTATGACGTCCCCCATATCGCTCCAACTGCGCACGCCCTTCACCATTACAGAGCCTCCACCAGCCTGAACAGTCCCCAGCTAACATTCCACGGATTCATGAGGCTATCTTCATACCCGTACACGTCCATCTGCTCAATTTGGAAAGATACTTGTTTCTAGTCATCAACAGTCCAATTTCAGTGTTGACGGGCCCAGGATGGGTGTAAAGCTTTGTGTCGCGCCGTCATCAATGGTATACGGGTGGACTTTCAGCTCCGAAAGCCCGTATCGATGATGTTTCATTGAATGGTTCGCACTCTGACACTTGTTAAGGGCCCAGCATTGAAATCTGCAGCAATTTGTGGAAGGGTTGCAATTCGATCACGTTGAACGATTTTTCTGAGTTGTCGTCGGTGCCGTTCTTGTAGGATCCTTTTCCGCCGCAGCGATGTCGGAGATTTGATGTTTTACCGGATTCCTGATACTTAAGGCACACTCGTGAAACGGTAGTACGGGAAAATCCCCACTTCATTACTACCTTGGAGATGCTGTGTCCTATCGCTAGTGTAGCGACTATAACACCACGTCCAAACTCACTTAAACCTTAATAAGCTGCCGTTGGAGCAGCAGTAATCGATCTAACAACTGCACCAGACACTTTTTGTCTTATATGGGAGTTTCCGACCGCAGCGCCGTATTCTTCTTGTTTTCATATCACTGTATTTCAATACGGATGCCTATACCACTTTGTTTGGCGCTCGAGTCTATAATATTGTAATAACTAACGTAGTATCTTCGACTTTAAAGTGGGTGCAGTGAGAATGGTAATTTCATTGCAGTAATGCTTTGTAAGAAGCAGTCGGAATACAACTGAAATTGTTGTGTGTCTGATTGTGATGACATTAACAACACACAAATGTGGCTACCTGTTTCTCTCTGTACTGAGGAATGATCTGCACATACACAGCGCTGTTCGCAAACATCTAGGGGATTTGAGGAAATGTTTGCGCGAAAATTACGAACCATACAGAAAACAGACACATATCATCCGATAGTGCGTCTCTTCAAGTTTTTAACACAACCTTCCGTTTGTCCACCGTTTGTGACGCGGCAAACGTTAATGTCATGTGCGATGTACTGAGGTCGCCGACGCGAACTGATGGGGAAGGCGCGACCGCAGTCTTCTTCCGAACCTTTGAGTATCAGTGGATTCTGTATCAAACCTCAAATTGATAAATATATCAGGAAGTAGTGCCTTTCGAATAAAGCCACCGATGCTGTTGTAAGGCAGAGACATATAGTGGTGCACTGACGTATATCCACAAACGTACTGTATTGTAATCACTTACAGCGTTCAAACAAATAGTCGGAGCGGAGATAAAGTGACATGCGCATTTTTCTTATAATGATCACATTGAGGAGATCATCTGCAGTGAAAGTAAGTCGTTGTAACATAAATTTTAGTTTGTAATACAGCGGTCATCAGGGGCAGTGAAGCAGTATGTACTTTTGATACAAATTTATTAAATTTTAGGCCAATTTTGCTTTTTTTAGTATTTTGTTTATTTTAGGTATTATGAGTTCATGGAAGTTTCAAGATGTGGGGTTGCATTTAGGAAAAGCGCAAAAATTGCTTTCAAGTACAACTCATGAAATGGTAAGAGGCTGAAAAATCTACGTCCCAGGTTTCTAAAGTGAAACCACAACTTCCAAACAATTCATTGGTCACGTTTTCTTGCAGTCGTTGGTTAACATGATCATAAAGTTTAACTGTGTGAAAAATTTTAAAATAATTTTTTTACAGTTTTAAAATTAATACATTTTTACATTGGTGGGACTCAAAGAGCTAGACATCTCTTCATTGGGTTGCATATCTGCAGCCGCGCGGAGTGGGTGCGCGGTTTGAGGCGCCAAATCACGTATTGTACGGCCCCTCCCACCGGAGGTAGGACACCTCTCTCGGGCATGTATGTATGTGTTGTTCTTACCATAAATTACTTTAAATTAGTTTAGCTAGTGTGTAAGTCTAGGGACCGATGACCTCAGCAGTTTCGTCCTTTAGGAATTCAGACACATTTGAACATTTTCGCATATCTGCAGGTGTAAACTGCTCCGGTGCAACAACACAGAGTAGGTGTATGTCTGAGTGTTTTGACACTCCTGTCCCGTAGTGCAACTACGCCGTGGCATGTATTGTGAACCGGAACGCGTTCTGTTCAATGATGTGAATCATTTGTCTGTATTTCTTTTAGATTTCACGCATTCACCTTTGGGAACCCCAGTGGTGGATAAATAATCCCGTATATACAACACTGGGGAATTCTGCACCATTGGACGTCCCTTAAGACCTTCACGGTGCTTAGTTAGAAATGACGTCGTTCATTGGGAACCTTTTTACACTTGGACGAAATGTATTCTGCGTTATATTTCGCTATAACATTTTTTTATTCGGACATTCAAGTTTTTATCTTCTGTACTTGAGCTGATCAAAGGACTCTGGCATAATTAAGCAACGCTTTTTAACTACCACTATGCCAGCGAATTAAAAATTACGAGTTTTGGCGAATTGATAACGTTAGATACAGACAGAACTGACTGGTCTCCTGGTGCCAGATCAGCCGCACAGCTCTCGCCGGCAGCTGCTTCGCCCAGCTGCGTTCCGCGCCGCCTCTACACAGCTGGAAGAAAGGTTTGTGGGCTGACCGCGCGCGCAGTGGTTGGGGAACACAGGTGCCGGCTCGAACAGCTCTTCTGCAGGACTTGGTCTCTGACTTACCTGGCATGCACTGATGTCTTATCCAGATTTTTCTATCTACTGTAGTTTTTCTAGGAGAGGTCGTATTCCTCACTGAGACAGCCGTGGTGTAGTTTTGTCGCATATTACACGTTCCCAACAGGGACACACGTTTACGGAGCACCACATGACATTGAAACAGAACTAGCAGCAGTGGTAACAGCATTAATAGTAGTTTTTGCTTTTGTTGCAACATAAAAATGATGTTTTCTGAATAATCTGCTGAGGGAGAAACATGTAATCATTGACAAGGAGAAGGGACAGGATAGAAGGACATGAGTCATTAACAAATAACTTCCACGGTATATGAGGGAGCCGGAGAGGGTGAAAAGTGTACGGAACGACAGAGTTTGAAACATATCCAAAAATGGTTCAAATGGCTCTGAGCACTATGGGACTCAACTGCTGAGGTCATTAGTCCCCTAGAACTTAGAACTAGTTAAACCTAACTAACCTAAGAACATCACAAACATCCATGCCCGAGGCAGGATTCGAACCTGCGACCGTAGCGGTCTTGCGGTTCCAGACTGCAGCGCCTTTAACCGCACGGCCACTTCGGCCGGCGAAACATATCCAAGGAACAGATCAAGACGTCGGGTGCAGGGCTACTCTGAGATGAAGACGTTGGCACAGGAGCAGAATACGTGGCAGCCAACAGCAGACCAGTCTGAAGAGAGATGACTGAAATACAGAAATAGTAGTAGTAATAACAGTAATGGTAGGAGTAGTAGTAGTAGGAGAGGTAGCAGTAGTTTTGCTGAACCGTGGATCTCTTTTAGAAGGATATTGGGAATTACAAAATTTAAATCATTTATGCAGGCATTTACATACTTGCAGTACTAATCCGACTAGGATGGGACATGTCGTGGGCTGTGGCTTTATACCCTGAAGCGCCAAAGAAACTGGTTTAGGCACGCGTGCTCAAATACAGAGAGATGTAAACAGCCAGAATACGGCGCTGCGTTCGGCAGAGCTTACATAGGACAACAAGCGTCTGGCGCAGTTGTTAGATCGGTTACTAATGCTTCAATGGCAGGTATTCAAGGATTAAGTGAGTTTGAACGTGGTTTTATAGTCATCGCACTAGCGAAGGGGACACGCCATCTCCGAGCTAGCGATGAAGTGGGGATTTTCCCGTACTATCAGATCTCCGACATCGCTGCGGCCGGAAAAGATCGTGCAAGAAAGGGTCCAACGACGACTGAAGAGAATGGTTCAGCGCGACAGAAGTGCAACCCTTCAGCATATTGATGCAGATTTCAGTGCTGAATCCTCAACAAGTGTCAGCGTGCGTACCATTCAACGAAACACCTTCGATATTGGCTTTCGGAGCCGAAGGCCCACTCTTGTACCCTTGATGACTGCACGATACGAAGCTTTATGCCTAGTCTGGGCCCATCAAAACCGACATTAGACTGTTGATAATTGGAAACATGTTGCTTGGTCGGACGAGTGTAGTTTCAAATTGTATCGAGCAGATGGACGTATACGGGTATGGAGACAACCTCATGAATCATAGAACCTCCATGTCAGCAGGGGACTGTTGAAGCTGGTGGAGGCTCTGTAATGGTGTGGGGCGTGTGCAGTTGGAGTGATATGGGACCCCTGATACTCCTAGATACTACTCCGACAGGTGACACGTACGTAAGCATACAGTCCGATCATCTGCATTTATTCATGTCCATTGTGCATTCCGACGGACTTGAACAATTCCAGCAGGATAATACGACACACCATTGGTCCAGAATTGCTACGGACTGGCTCCAGGAACACTCTACAAATTTAAACAGTTCCAATGGCCACCAAACTCCCCAGACATAAACATTACTGAGTATATCTGGGATGCCTCGCACCACAAGAGATCTCCACTCCTCGTACTCCTACAGATTCATGGTGTCAATTCCCTCCTGCACTACCTCAGACATTAGTCGATTCCATCAACGTTGTCTTTCGGCACATCCGCGTGCTCGCAGGGCCCGACGCTATATTAGGCAGGTGTACCAGTTTCTTTGGCTCTTCAGTGTGGTAGGAAGCATCCCGGCATTTACCTCTAGCAATACAGGGAAAACACGGGAATCTACTTCAGGATGGGGAGGTGGTGATTTTAACTTAAAGTATCCTTCTTAAAACAGCGGAACCTCTTTTGGGTTTTCCCTAGTGAGCAACATTGTTTTGCAGAGAAAATATTTAATAACGTTAAGCTCTTGTGATACATGGTTCATGCATTAATCACGATCAGCCTCTGCAAAAACTACGTGCACAATGCGTTCGTTATCCGATAATGTTTCTCTACACAGGCTATCATATGGCTTCAGGATCACAACCACGATTTGTAGTAGGCTACAGCAGATTCCCATTTGAACGCCTCAAGATCGAGAGGGCTTTCCTCCACGATGACTCGGACGTTGAGGTCAGCAGAAGGACGAATTGTTACTATCGTCCGTTGCAGAAATTTTTCTGGAAATGAAAGAAAAATCGAAATCGTGTGAAGATGTCAGCCAAGCGCTTCTGTCGCCCCTAGTGCAAAATTTGTAATCAAGGTAATTTATGCTCGGGATAATTAGAAGTGAATTTACGCCGTAACTAGATTGAATCAACACCTCATTAGTTTTGTGATTTTTGGTTCTCCCGGCGTTCGGAAGTCTCGGCTATTCAGTCGGGCGGCGCTGTCCAACAGGCATGGTATTTCGCTAAGCGGAATTCTTGCCATATTCACGCTTTCCAGGAACCCCAGGCGGCTTAACACCTCAGAAATATTCGAGATCTCCCTAGTTCTCATTTGCACGTACTTTCCCAGAGCCTCCCATATCACTCGTAACGGGATAATGAAGTAAGATTTGCGTCGTGCGTGGATATTTGCTATATTGAATCTAAGAGGAACTTATAAACATCCTTGGTACGTATTCATTGGTACCGCTACGAGGTGGTAAAATAGCAACAGTGGCTGCTCACTGAGGACAATAATGAACTGAGTTCCCACCTGGGTGGTAGCTCTTCCTGCACTTTCTGTAAGACCTCCAGAAACTGCTCGGAAGGTAGAAGTGTAGCAGTCAGTTGTAAAAGCAGTGCATGATGTGTGGTTTCGCGCAACCCCATCACCTCTACTCGTGCACCCCTTACGCTGTCACCTAATAACAGAAAGAATCTCGCTATGGCCAACCCTGTGTCCAGGAAATTCTACCTGATCTCCTACATCGCGCCAACAGCCGTTTTCACACACCTTGCCCACTCTTACATAATCTCCCAAAGCTTGTGCTTGCTATTTAGTATGCACTGTTCCAGGTTTACCGGTTGTGTGGTGTGCCATTCTCCTATAGCTTTGTTACTGTGCGCTACTTCTCTCGTTTGCCCAAGAGTACTAATTCGTTTTCGGACGTCGTTGGCACTCGCTGTCCCGAATACCGTCTTCAGTAGCCACCCTCTCTTACCCTCATCGTGACTTATGTGACTCCATCATACTCCTTGGTTTAAGTGTTGACGCAACCATTCACATGACACACATATCACCTGATATACGCCTCGCACCTAGTCGAACACTCCCATTTCCTTCTCCTAATATGAAATTTCGAAAATGCATCCTCTAACCTCGGTACTTCATTCCTTACTCCTTATCCATCATACATCATCTTTAATGTCCACTCATGACTGTCTGGAGAAGAATACCCCAACTTCCAACTGCTGGTTTTCATATTCCCATACTTATTTCCGTCTGACGAAATTCAGTACTGCCAGGACTACAATACCCCTCACGGCCACCTTTGGTATTGTCACTTCCTGGGTAAAGGAATCTGCAATCATTCTCCTGTCCCCTTTCAAAAGACGCAACACCTGCTATCTGTCCCCAATTTTAACAATGTAATACCATAAGCGTGAACTACATTAACGACATGCCACAGATAACAATCTTTCCTCTCCATGAAACGAGAAATCTACCCAGCCAATATTATAACAAAAATTCCTACATATAAAACACGCTCAAAAGATCGTGGTAGTCTCCTCCTTTACTTCTGTGTCCGTAATACATATGGCGTGTCACACGTGGTACGTTCGTCATGCTCCACTGTGTCTTTAGTGAACGGTACCAAAATCTGCGCCAAAGCATCTGCAATGCCCTGAAACGGCCGGATGCGCACCACGCGAATTACACGTGTCCACGTTGGTAGCTGTAATTTCACATCAACTCGTAACGTCCTCTCAGTTACCATGTACGACCCATGGTATTGCGTGGTAAACTTTTTCGTTTTACCATACGAGATTTTAATGGATTTACTGTCCCTTGATCGAAGATAAGCGTTTTTTTGCCCGCACAGGTCGAGGATAGAACAGGAATTTATAGTCAAAAGCAAAATTACTGTTGTGAGATGCAGTGGAACAGTCAGAAAGTTGCTCTGACGGCATAATGGGAGGAGGAATATCGTAACGGCTGAGGGCGTATACCATCGCCGTAGGTTGACCGCCAGCAAACCGAACGGCACTGCCTTGTGTGTTTGCTAAAAGTGATCAAAGATGGAAGTGCCAATGTTACGGGTCTGAGTCCAACACGCAGGCCAATGGATCGCTGATATATAAATTTATTTTATGTAAACATTTGGCCGGCCGCGGTGGTCTCGCGGTTCTAGGCGCGCAGTCCGGAACCGCGCGACTGCTACGGTCGCAGGTTCGAATCCTGCCTCGGGCATGGATGTGTGTGATGTCCTTAGGTTAGTTAGGTTTAAGTAGTTCTAAGTTCTAGGGGACTGATGACCACAGATGTTAAGTCCCATAGTGCTCAGAGCCATTTGAACCATTTTTTGCAAACATTTCGTGACCTTGATTACTGCATAACCTCTATTTTTGTGATATAGTTTTACTGAACAGCCAGAATCCGTTTTAAACATCTCCAGTAGCGGTAAAAACCGATTCACAGTCATATAAAGAACAGGTTAGGCTGCTATATCATTCCATCGCTAACAGTGACATAATTTAGTCAGCGGTTTTCCGTCTTGCCACCATGAGAGTAATATTTCATCTTCGCTACCATGCCTAGGACCTAGTCTTCGGATAGAGTACTAACAATATCAAACTGTGGACACTGCGATACAACTTAATTTTGAACGACAAAAAGAGCGGGAAGAAACGATACAGTTTGGAGTGTATAATGCAATAATATCCTGCATGTTGCGATCCAGGTTTGCAGCATATCAACCAGTAGAAAGAGTGTCTGAAAGTCTGGGAGTTAAAATCAGCGTGAGAAATCGTGAAATTCATATGCTGAAGAAAGACACCTCTCGACATTACATCAACATCTATATCAAATGGTTCAAATGGCTCTGAGCACTATGGGACTCAACTGCTGAGGTCATTAGTCCCCTAGAACTTAGAACTAGTTAAACCTAACTAACCTAAGGACATCACAAACATCCATGCCCGAGGCAGGATTCGAACCTGCGACCGTAGCGGTCTTGCGGTTCCAGACTGCAGCGCCTTTAACCGCACGGCCACTTCGGCCGGCAACATCTATATCCATACTCCGCAAGCCAACTGACGGTGTGTGGCGGAGGGTACCTTGAGTACCTCTATCGGTTCTCCTTTCTATTCCAGTCTCGTATTGTTCGTGGAAAGGATTGTCAGTATGCCTCTGTGTGGACTCTAATCTCTCTGATTTTATCGTCATAGTCTCTTCGCGAGATATACATAGGATGGAGCAATATACTGCTTGACTCCTTGGTGAAGGTATGTTCTCTAACCTTCAACAAAAGCCCGTACCGAGCTACATAGCGTCTCTCTTAAAGAGTCTTCCACTGGAGTTTATTATCTCCGTAGCGCTTTCACGATTACAAAATCCTGTAACGAAGCGCGCTGCTCTCCGTTAGATCTTCTCTATTTCTTCTGTCAACCCTATCTGGCTCGGATCCCACACCGGTGAGCAGTATTCAAGCAGTGGGCGAACAAGTGTACTGTACCCTACTTCCTTTGTTTTCGGACTGCATTTCCTTAGGATTCTTCCAATGGATCTCAGTCTGGCATCTGCTTTATCGACGATTGATTTTATATGGTCATTTCATTTTAAATCACTCCTAATGCCTACTCCCAGATTTATGAATTTGACTGCTTCCAGTTGCTGACCTGCTATATTGTAGCTAAATCATAAAGAATCTTTCTTTCTATGTGGTCGCAGCACATTACACTTGCCTACATCGAGATTCAATTACCATTCCCTGCACCGTGTCTAAACAGGCAGATAATTCGTCACGAACTTATTACAGAAGGTTTTTTTTTTTGGTGATTTCGTTTCCGAAATTGCTTTTGAAGGCTAAAATAGGGTGATCGTACTTGGACCCATAAACTGTAATGTACAAGCTAGTTCCAGCAACGGCGACGTAATCGCTGAGTGGCACCACACAGACAAGGGGAGTTGGTTGTTTGTTTGATTTGTGTGAGACCAAACAACGAGGTAGTCGGTTCCATTTTCAAAGGAAACATCCCGGCATCAGCCTTAAGCGATTTGGGGAAATCACGGAAAACCTAAATGAGGATGGCCGGACGCCAACTTGAACTGTCGTCCCGAATCCGAGTCCAGTGTACCAACCACTGCGCCACCTCGCTGGATGGCAAAGAGAGAAGCTGGGCCAAGAAGTGGATGGTAGAGTGACCATACATCACTATAGACCAATGAATGCAAGGAATTTGGACATCGAAGGCGAATTACACCGCGCCTGCCGGTAGTAGTGACTTGCAGGTAGCGGCAGTGGGAACACCAAATGCCGATCATGACGTTTAGTGATGTAACTACAAATTAATACAGCAGCAGCGTTACGTGGCGGCTGAGTTGCGAGCTACTGGCGACTACAGCTCCACCGGGTAGCCGACCAGCGGACTATAAACACCTCCCAATACCACAGCTGCATCGCGCAGCGAATCTCCGGAAAGCAACGACGTCAGCACAGCAGCAAAACGGCCCCGCAGCGCAAAGCAAAGAGCCAAAATACGCGGCTCGACCGACACTACGTAAACAAAGCCGCACCAGGATCTGCACTGAAGTCAGTCAGCAGCAGCCGACCGGGACACGAGCAGCAACAGAGAAGTAACGGATTTTGTGACTCACGTGAACCTAACCAGGAGCGAATTCTATAGTTTCCTCCGTGTGCTTTGGTGATTTAGTTACTTGATTTTCTGCATCTTAATTTATTATCAAATAGACAGTTCTCGCGTTTTCGGTTCCGGCTGAGAGTAATCCGATTTTGTAACGTATTCCAAGTTCCGATTCAGAAGCGAATTATATAGTTCTGGTTCAGAGGAAACCTCTCAGCCTGCAATATCCGGCCAACCACAGAGGGTGGGATTATTGGTAGTTGTGCGCTTCAGTGTTAGGGGCGTTATGGGGCCCCTTAGGAGCATGGCAACCAAGAAGGGGAAGAAAGCCAATGTGCATTCCGTATGCGTACCGGGTGTTCTCATTCCAGATGTGGAAAGGGTACTTCCGGATGCCATGAAGGGCACAGGGTGAAGCCAACTGCGGTTGGAGGCTCACATCGGTACAAATGATGTGTGTCACTTTGAATCAGAACAGATTCTCTCCGGTTTCAAGCGACTAACAGAACTAGTAAAGGCTGTCAGTCTTGCTTGCGGGATGAAAACAGTGTTCACCATTTGCAGTATAGTCGACAGGACCATTTGTGGACCTTTAGCACAGGCTACGAATTTACCCGTGGTCTAGGGGTAGCGTCTTTCATTCATAATCAAAACGTCTTTGGTCCCGGGTTCGATCCCCGCCACTCTCGAAATTTTGATAAATAATCAGCATTGACGGCCAAAGACTTCCGGCATAAGAAGTCAGCCTCATTCTGCCAACGGCCTTGTCAAAGAGGGCGGAGGAGCGGATAGAGGTTCAGGGCACTCTCTTGTCCTAGGGGTGGGAAATTGCCCCTAAAGGCGGAAGAATCAGCAATGATCAACGACATGAGGATGCAGAAGGCAATGGAAATCACTGCATTCAAGACACGTAACGTGTATCCACAGGACATGTGGCCTGTAATTGAAGAAGTGTCATGATGATCTCTCCATTGGCAAAAGATTCCGGAATAGTCCCACATTCGGATCTCCGGACTGCCAAGGGGGAGGCTACCATGAGAAAAAGATTGAATAATCAACGAAAGGATAACGTTCTACGAGTCGGGGGCGTGGAATGTCAGAAGCTTGAACGTGGTAGGGAAACTAGAAAATCTGAAAAGGGAAATGCAAAGGCTCAACTTAGATATAGTAGGGGTCAGTGAAGTGGAAGGAAGACAAGGATTTCTGGTCAGATGAGTATCGGGTAATATCAACAGCAGCAGAAAATGGTATAACAGGTGTAGGATTCGTTATGAATAGGAAGGTAGGGAAGAGGGTGTGTTACTGTGAACAGTTCCGTGCCCGGGTTGTTCTAATCAGAATCAACAGCAGACCAACACCGACAACGATAGTTCAAGTATACATGCCGAATTCGCAAGCTGGAGATGAACAGATAGAGAAAGTGTATGAGGATATTGAAAGGGTAATGCAGTATGTAAAGGGGGACGAAAATCTAATAGTCATGGGCGACTGGAATGCAGTTGTAGGGGAAGGAGTAGAAGAAAAGGTTACAGGAGGATATGGGCTTGGGACAAGGAATGAAAGAGGAGTAAGACTAATTGAGTTCTGTAACAAGTTTCAGCTAGTAATAGCGAATACCCTGTTCAAGAATCACAAGAGGAGGAGGTATACTTGGAAAAGGCCGGGAGATACGGGAAGATTTCAATTAGATTACATCATGGTCAGACAGAGATTCCGAAATCAGATACTGGATTGTAAGGCGTACCCAGGAGCAGATATAGACTCAGATCACAATATAGTAGTGATGAAGAGTAAGCTGAAGACATTAGTCAGGAAGGATCAATACACAAAGAAGTGGGATACGGAAGTACTAAGGAATGACGAGATACGTTTGAAGTTCTCTAACGCTATAGATACAGCACTAAGGAATAGCACAGTAGGCAGTACAGTTGAAGAGGAATGGACATCTCTAGAAAGGGCCATCGCAGAAGTTGGGAAGGAAAACATAGGTACAAAGAAGGTAGCTGCGAAGAAACCATGGGTAACAGAAGAAATACTTCAGTTGATTGATGAAAGGAGGAGGTACAAACATGTTTCGGGAAAATCAGGAATACAGAAATACAAGTCGCTGAGGAATGAAATAAATAGGAAGTGCAGGGAAGCTAAGACGAAATGGCTGCAGGAAAAATGTGAAGACATCGAAAAAGGGGATCCGGTATTAGAATCGGAATTTGAAAGAGCTTTGGAGGACTTACGGTCAAATAAGGCAGAAGGGATAGATGTCATTCCATCAGAATTTCTAAAATCATTGGGGGAAGTGGCAACAAAACGATTATTCACGTTGGTGTGTAGAATATATGAGTCTGGCGACATACCATCTGACTTTCGGAAAAGCGTCATCCACACAATTCCGAAGACGACAAGAGCTGACAAGTGTGAGAATTATCGCACAATCAGCTTAACAGCTCATGCATCGAAGCTGCTTACAAGAATAATATACAGAAGAATGGAAAAGAAAATTGAGAATGCGCTAGGTGACGATCAGTTTGGCTTTAGGAAAACTAAAGGGACGAGAGAGGCAATTCTGACGTTACGGCTAATAATGGAAGCAAGGCTAAAGAAAAATCAGGACACTTTCATAGGATTTGTCGACCTGGAAAAAGCGTTCGACAATATAAAATGGTGCAAGCTGTTCGAGATTCTGAAAAAAGTAGGGGTAAGCTATATGGAGAGACGGGTCACATAAAATATGTACAACAACCAAGAGGGAATAATAAGAGTGGACGATCAAGAACGAAGTGCTCGTATTAAGAAGGGTGTAAGACAAGGCTGTAGCCTTTCGCCAATACTCTTCAATCTGTACATCGAGGAAGCAATGATGGAAGTAAAAGAAAGGTTCAGCAGTGGAATTAAAATACGAGGTGAAAGGATATCAATGATACGATTCGCTGATGATATTGCTATCCTGAGTGAAAGTGAAGAAGAATTAAATGATCTGCTGAACGGAATGAACAGTCTAATGAGTACACAGTATGGTTCGAGAGTAAATCGGAGAAAGACGAAGGTAATTAGAAGTAGTAGAAATGAGAACAGCGAGAATCTTAACATCAGGATTGATGGTCACGAAGTCAATGAAGTTAAGGAATTCTGCTACCTAGGCAGTAAAATAACCAATGACGGACGGAGCAAGGAGGACATCAAAAGCACATTCGCTACGGCAAAAAAGGCATTTCTGGCCAAGAGAAGTCTACTAATATCAACTACCGGCCTTAATTTGAGGAAGAAATTTCTGAGGATATACGTCTGGAGTACAGCATTGTATGGTAGTGAAACATGGACTGTCGGAAAACCGGAACAGAAGAGAATCGAAGTATTTGAGATGTGGTCCTATAGACGAATGTTGAAAATTAGGTGGACTGATAAGGTAAGGAATGAGGAGGTTCTACGCAGAATCGGAGAGGAAAGGAATATGTGGAAAACACTGATAAGGAGAAGGGACAGGATGATAGGACATCTGCTAAGACATGAGGGAATGACTTCCATGGTACTAGAGGGAGCTGTAGAGGGCAAAAACTGTAGAGGAAGACAGAGATTGGAATACTTCAGGCAAATAATTGAGGAGGTAGGTTGCAAGTGCTACTCTGAGATGAAGAGGTTAGCACAGGAAAGGAATTCGTGGCGGGCCGCATCAAACCAGTCAGTAGACTGATGAACAAAAAAAAGAAAGAAAAAAAAAAAAGAAAATGAATCAGCGGCTCAGACGGTCCTGCGACCGTGTAGGCTGCAGATACCTCGACTTGCGTCATAGGGTGGTTGGATTTATGGTTCCATTAAATAGGAGTCCACTATGAGCAGGAGGCGGCTACAAGGGTAGCAGGGTATGTGTGGTGTGGACTGAGTGGTTTTTTATGTTAAAGTGTCTCGGGAAAACACAAAAAGGGCTTCAGTCTGAAAGGGTGCAGGCCGAAAACAGGAAGAATCTAGATACAATAACCATCGGTTTAACAGTTGTAAACTGTCGTAACTGTGTTGGTAAAGTACCAGAGCTCCAAGCGTTAATAGAATGAACTGATGCTCAAATCGTTACGGGCACTAAAGCTGTCTAAAGCCGGAGATAAGTTCAGCCGAAATATTTTCGAAGACCATAATAGTGTTCCGAAAGGACAGAATAAACACAGCTGGTGATGGTGCGTTTGTTGCTGTTAAAAGTATTTTATCTTCTGTGAAATTGAAGCAGATAATTCCTGCGAGTTAGTATGGGCAGAGGTCATTCTTAGCAACAGGAATAAAATAATAATTGGATTCTTTTACCAAACTCTCAACGCAGATGATATAATTACTGAAATTTACAAAGATAACTTGAGTTCGATTTAAAATATTAACCAACTCATACAATTACATTCTTTTTGGTGTCTTTCGTTTACCGTCGACATGTTGGCGAAAATACGCGTTTAAACGCGGAGGTGCACCTAAAACATCATCCGAAATTGTGCTAAACACAGTCTCTGAAAATTATTTCGAGTAATTAGTTCATGAGCCCACGCGAATAGTGAATGATTGTGTAAACGCATTTCACCACTTAACAACAAATAATCCTGAGTTAATAACGAGCATCAAAACAAATACAGGGGTTAATGAACACAGGAGGTTTTTGGAAGATTGAATATTATAACCCCCAAATCCTCCAAAAGTAAACAAAAATATACCTATTCATATAAGCAGATAAAACTCACTTCACGCCTTCCTGAGAGACAATCTCCACCCCTTGCAAATTAACAATGCAAGTGTATACAAGATGTCACTTAAATTCAACGAAATACTATCGACAGAAAATGAGAGATTTATACCAAATAAATTGACAAACGACGGAGATGATCCCTCTTGGTACACGAAACTGGTCAGAACACTGCTGCAGAAACAGTGACGAAGGCATGGTAAATTTAAACGAACGCTGAGTCTCCAAGAGTGTCGATCTCTTACAGGAGATCGTAATTTAGCGCAGACGTGAAAGTGAGATGCCTGTAATATTTTCTACAAGGAAACTTTATCTCGAAACCTAGCAGAAAATTCAAAGGGAGCCTTCTCTGGGCTATAGTGATGAAAATACTATAGACGGCAGTGCTGCGAGAGCAGAATTACTAAACACAGCTTTCCGAAATTCCTTCACCATAGAAAACGAAGTAAATATTGCAGAATTCGAAGTAAGATCAGCAGCCAACAAGAGTAAATTAGAAGAGATATCCTTGGATCAGGGAAGCAGCTTAAATCACTTAATAAAAGCAAGTCCTCTGGTCCAGACTGTATACCAATTAGTTTCCTTTCAGAGTATGCTGCTGCAGTATCTCCATACTTAACAATTATATACAGTCGCTCCCTCGACGAAAGATCCGTACCAAAAGACTGCGAAGTTGCACAGGTCACACAAATATTCTCTTAAGGTTCGTAGGAGTAATCCAGTACAGAGGCCCATATCGTTAACTTTGATACAATACGTAGCACGATTTTGGAACATATACTATGTTGGAACATTATGAATTACCTCGAAAAGAACGATCTATTGTCACACAGTCAATACGGATTTAGAAAAAATCGTTCTTGCGTAACACAACTAGCTCTTTATACACACGAAGTGTTAAGTGCTATTGACAAGGGATTTCTAATTGATTCCGTATTTCTAGATTTTCAGAAGGCTTTTGACAATGTACTACGCAGGCGGTTTGTAGTCAAACTGCGTTCATACGGAATATCTTACCAGTTATGTAACTATATTCGACATTTCCTGTCATGGTAGTCACAGTTAGTAGTAATTGAGGGGAAGTCATTGAGTAAAACAGAAGTGATTACTGGCGTTCCCCAAGGTAGTGTTGTAGTCAGTCTGCTGTTCTATATCCATGCATTCGGTTTAGAAGACAATCTGAGCACCCGTCTTAGGTTGTTTGCATAGGATGCTGTCGTTTATCGTCCAGTAATCTCCACAGAAGATCAATACAAATTGCAAAACGATTTGCAAAAGATATCTGAATGGTGCAAAAATTGGCAATTGACCCTAAATAATGAAAAGTGTGATGTCATCCACAAAAGAAACCGTTAACTTCGGTTACACGATAAATCAGTCTAATCTAAAGGCCGTAAATTCAGCTAAATGTCTAGTAATTACAATTACGAACAACTTAAATTGGAAAGACACACAGAAAATGTTGTGGGGAAGGCAAACCAAAGACTGCTTTTCATTGGCAGGACACTTAGAAAATGTAACAGATGTACTAAAGAGACGCCTACATTACACTTGTCCGTCCTCTTTTGGAGTACTACCGCATCGGTCTGCTATCCTTGCCAGAGAGGATTACCAGAGTGCATCGAGAAAGTTCAAAGTAGAGCAGCACGTTCTGTGTTATCGCGAAGTAGGGGTGAGAGTGTCACTGAAATGATACGGGATTTGGGTTGGACGCAATTAAACAAAGGCCTTTTTCGTTGCAATGGAATCTTCTCAAGAAATTTCGATCACTAGCTTTCTCCTCCGAATGCGAAAATATTTTGCAGACGCTGACATACATGCGGAGAAACGATCATCGTAATAAAATAACGGAAATCAGCGCTCTCACAGAAAGATATGGGTACTCGTTTTTGCCAAGCACTGTTCGAGAGTGGATTAATAGAGAATTATTGTGAAGATGATTCGATGAACCCTCTGCCAGGCACTTTAGTGTGATTTGGAGAGTACCTATGTAGATGTAGACTTTTGCTCTGACGTCTGTGGGTGAGTGAGAACCCCGCGGTAACCAACATTACGCAATCTTTAGAGCATTTGTATTATCTCAAATTCTATTTCGAATTATTGCAGAGACTTATAGACAGTATTACTAATATTCTTCGGAGTTTTGCTCTGAAGTAATATATTCTTAATTGTGCATGTTTATGCAACTGAACAGCGACTGTGACAAGTAACAGGAATTCAGAGGTGTTATTACTGTGAATTAACGGTTTGTATGTTAATTAATTTGTGATGTACATCTTATTCCAATATTTTGTCTGAAGATATGAATGTTGATGTAAGTGTCTGAGTTTGATTGTCTTGTGAGGATTTGTATATTCAGTGGTGTCAGCAATTTTGTAAATTTGAGTTAAGTACAATCAAACAGTGAATACTTACATACATCTTTATTGCCAAAGGTTCTTTAACGGTACTTGCCAATGGACCGTGAGTAGTTAGGACGTCTTATGAGCCAAAGCAAGAGGTTGAGGGTGAAGTGTGTGGAGACACAGTGATAGTGCATGAAGATAAAGATGATTCAGAAATCTGGAGTTGAGAACTGCTAGCTGACGGACCTTTTGGCCACTCACCGAGTTACCCTGAGACAAGTCAATCAGAGATATACCATTAACAAATTGGAAATAAATACAATCAATGATCGAGAAGAGAGCATGATAAAACAAAGGAATCACGAAAAGAATATGCGAAGAAAACGCAGGAAGGCTCTGAAAAAAACAAAAGAATTCAGTGAATATGTTCCAAGAGAAGAAAGAAAATTTGAAACTAATCCAAAAGGAAGAAATTTGACAAACCCGTCTTGAAAGCAGAATAAGAGACTGTCAAGAAAGAGAAGCTACACTGCAGGATAATTCAAATAAACTTGGAGACGATATGAATACCATGAGAGATGAGGTAACAGAAGGAACATAGAATGTTGTTACTGACGCTAATAATGAAATGCAAGGGACAACCCAAGAAACTGATACATGTCATGACCACCAGTTTAAAAATATGTCAGAGACTCCGAAAGAATGCAACATTATTACTGAAAAACTAAAGCTGACTACACTGAACTAGATGTGAATTTGAAGGCGGAAACAGCATTGTAGGAGCCTGATACTGATCAGCACATCAAGCAAGAAATCTACGAGTCTGTAAAATGTGTAGAAGAACAGGAGAAAAAACAGAAGGCGTTGATAGCAAAACTGATGGTGACAGTGAGGGAAGATAAAGACATTGAAGTAATGAATAATGATAGTAGGTACATCCAGCCGAATATTGGGCAGAAGAATAAACTGATGGTGGCGCTGCTCCCAATGATATTAATGAAGTGGTTGAACGGAATTTTTACTGCACGTTTTAAAAATGGAAGCAAACCAAGCAGAATGGAAGGCAATGCATTCACCTGGGTAGTTAAGTAGAAAGAAGATTTATTACATCCCTAATCTCTTACACGTGTAGGGATAAACCACATGACAGAGCAAAACCAATGAAATGGCAGGGAACCAGCCCTTCTTTTGCTGGTATACCAGCTGGCAACTGGTAGACTCACATCTGGGTGATACATTACTTCCTGTTTCTAGTTTCAGTGCCCAAGCATCTTCCACATCTCTAGATTAAGAAAACTGTGGAAGTTATTAAGTATATTAAGCGGTGGTTATCCAGGTATTTGAATTAGGAAGTGTAATTAAAACTGTGGTACATTCTTTCGTAATAATCTGAAGTCGTATTAAAATTGATAACTGGGATATCAGCAAAAACACGTTTTACAGAGATGAATGGCACATCTGGAAGATAACACCCATTTACATTTTGAGTGAAGCTAATTAGGATCAGCAAAGAGTTCTGTGTAATCTGGTACATTTGTTTCACAAGTCATGAAAAGTGGGAAGAACAGTTAATAAATGGTGTGATATAACGTTAATGGTTGTGATAATTAGGAAACAGTCAAATGAGATGTACTTGTTTTGATGAATAATGTGACGTATGAGAATAACTTGTGTGATGAGACTAATGAGGCATGGACAAGTTAAGGAACATGGGGGGATTTCTATATACTTATTGAGGTGAGTAAGTAGATTAATGGATGTTGAAGTAATACATATTTGAAGTGATTCTTTTTTGAGAGAGGTATGCATAATCGAAATTTGTATTAGCTGAACGTTATGTGGAATATGGACTATTTTTAGAGCTCATATTTGACCACTGTCATTTACTTTCAGGCAGCCTGTCACATACACACACACACACACACACACACACACACACACACACACATACACACACACACAAACACACACACACACACACGTGTGTGTGTGTGTGTGTGTGTGTGTGTGTGTGTGATGAAAAGAGTATGTTGATGGCAGTGATGTGTTAACCCTAAACCAAGTTAATAACGGTTTTATGATCTGGTTAGCCGTCAAAAGTAATAATGGAGATGACTGAGTTAGCTGTCAATGGCAGTAGTGATAGTATCTGCATTCAGTTTCAGAAGTAAAGTTCTGGTACTGTCAAATTAATAATGAATAGGTACTTGTGTTTCAGATTTTGAACCTTATGTTGTCTGAATAAGAAAGCAGTGTGTCACCACTACTGGAAATGACAATGACTTTTAATGCCAATAAATAACCTATAGCAGAGTTAAATGGCCATGTTTTTCAAAGTTTATATCTCAGCAACCATATTGGTTCTAACGGCATATACTGATGTAACACACTTGTAGACAGTTAAGTTAGCATTTACATTTTGGACTTATCTGATATAAAGCAGACAACTGTTAATTAATTTTATTGTGTGGTGTATTAGAATTACGTTCTGCTCCTCATATTCCATATTAAGAGCTTGACAGAGGTAAGAATGGAATAATTATCAATTTGTGGTACGCCATATCTATCTTTCATGCCCGATGACTGAGGTCAGCTGAAATATTGGTGATTGCATGGAGAGCAAAAGTCTGGGCAGAAAGAACAGCAAACAAAAGGGTTATCTGAAATAAATGAGTGATTTTGGTTTCTGTGCTGTGTTGTGAAAAAGGAAACCACCAACGATTATATGTTTTGATGGCCACATAAACTGTTGAGAGGAAGGATTTTTAGTAACTCCATGTGAACCAGAACTTTTGAAAGTATTTACCATTTTTCACTAAGATATGTTGAATTTTTGAATGATTCATTTCTAGAAGCGATTCACTACCGTAGTCAGCAGGAAATTTAGCTATGATACATCGCCACTTTATAGTTAATTCTTCAGTTTAAAGTTCTTCATCTTCTATTATAAACCTCAAAACCAACGTGTTGTATAATCGCGAAACAGAGCAGAGAGTGTCACTGAAATGATACAGGGTTTGGGGTGGACATCATTAAAACAAAGGCGTTTTTCGTAGCGGCGGTATATTCTCTCGAAATTCCAATCACCAACTTTCTTCTTCGAATGCGAAAATATTTTGTTGACACCAGCCTACATGGGAAGAAACGATCATGATGGTAAAATTAGGGAAATCATAGCTCCTACGGAAAGATATAGGTGTTCGTTCTTTTTCGCGCGCTATGTGAGACTTGAATAATAGAGAATTATGAAGGTGGTTTGATGAACCCTCTGCCAGACACTTAAAGGTAATTTGAAGGGTATCCATGCAGATGTAGATGAGATGCAGCTGGCAACGAGTAAGTGGACGTAATGCATTGCGGGAGAAGGAATATTGTATCGGTCGAGAGTGTGTCCCAGCTGTCGTGGGTTGACCCACTGCAAGTCGAACTGTACTGACTAGTGACCAAGTGTTTTACCAAAATTGGTCATAAATTCAGACTGCCGATATTCCTGTTTCATGCTGGCCAATGTACTGCAGTGAAGGACAGTATGTGCAGATTTGTCAAAAGCATGTGACCATATTATTATGTGTTTGACTTGTGTTTAGATTAAACCTGAATCTATGTGTACGTTAATGTTAGTCACTCTCCATTTTTTTCTTAGTGAGAAAATATAATTTTACTTAGTGCTATCCTTTCACGACCTTGATTAATGGGCAAGGTCTGTTTCTCGCGTAAAGCATTTCTTAGCAACCAAAATCAGACTGAAACGACCCCCATAATGGTCAAAACCGCCCAGCACTCCTCCATTAGGTGATGGACCCTTAAATAAAAGATTAGGCTACCACGTTATTCGACTACTAGCAATACCATAACTTAATCGGGCGTGTTTCATCTTGTCGAAATGAATTCATCTTGTCTCCATGAAAAGGATGGTAACGTTTCAACGTATAGACGTCTGTAAGCATAATTCACAGTTCTACTTGATGTCGTAATAATTTATCTTGTCTTGGGACTCGAAGAAGTTTGTGTTCACTATTTGTGCGTGTTTCCATAACTCCTTCAGTGCCCTGGCGAAGTTCTGAATTGGCCCTTTTTCCTCCCGATTTACGATTACACTACATCGAATGGCTAAGGCATCCTTCCCTCATACGCTACCGCAGAAAAAGAAAGACCAGTGCTGGTGTGCATTTCCGAATTACATTTTGTCACAACTTATTGTAAGTAAACATCCCTCTCATTCTCAACATCAGCAAATAGATCCTTGAATTACAATAACTTCTCCGCATGTATCCTCTCTATTCTTCTCAGATGCTGTTCTTTTGTACATAAAGCAGCTCTAATGGCGTCTCGCTTATGACTGCAGACATAACCTGACCTGTCCAGATCGAACAGTGGTTCCCAGCTTGGGATAATCACCCCGTTGGCAGTAGAATGAAATCTTCCAAGGGTTAAAAGCAAAAGCGTTCGACTGTGTTTCGGTCACGAAACTAAAATATGTTAAAATATCGTTATTATTATCACTACGATTGTAGTACTCACTACATAAGTTATCAGACATTACATTTTTTTTCAACCACTTGCTTTCATGATGCACAAAATAGTGGAAGTTATGATGAACTGCACATCTTCACCTATGTATATACTTTGTTTTTATTATAGTGAAATTGAGACATACACAGCAAATATTCTCAGTATCTCTTGAAAGTGCCTTCTCTGCGTCACCAGAAATTGCTTCATTATTCACTTTGCAATAGATAAACGGATTAACCGTGGTACAGCACGTCAGCAGCTACATGGTGGGTGTCAAAAGTCAGGTAAATGGCTTAAGACAATAAAGGAAAATGAGCTACACGCAAAATATCTTTACTCGCTATTAGCTACAAAACATTTTTGACATATGTAGTAAGGCTGTTGGAAAGTCTGTCAACGCTTCTTGTATGACCTATCCAACCACCGTGATCACGCGAGAGGTCTGCCCAAGTCAAGCCTCTCAGGGATAATTAAAGACCGGGAAGCAAAATGGAGTCTGCCAGCGCCGGACATGGAGAAGAATGTGGAAGTTGAAGAACAGTGACGTTTGGACTGAGTGAGAAAGTTGAGCACTTAGACGTTCCGAATATCGAGCGACGCATGACCTCAGTTCTTTGAGCAAACCCACAAGAAACATTTTCTGACAGTTTCCAATAGCTTTACTGCTGACGTCAGAAGTGTTTTGTAGCTAATGATGTTTTCTGAGAAGTTTTGTAATTCTTGTTGCCTTTACTTTTGCGAGCATTTGCCGAACCTTTTCAGACGCACCTTGTGTATAACAGCTACTACACTGCTTTATGCCCTACGCAATATTATTATTAGTCTTACTATTATTATTACTTTATTATTAACAATATTAGTGGCAGTGGGCATGAATTCGCAGCCTGAAGTCTTCTTATTTCTGTCATTTCAGAGGTAAGTGATTTACAAGCAGTAAGTAGAGTGTACACATTTTAATTTGTTTCAGTTCAAAACAAGTTACGTACTTTCGAAGAAAAAAAAAAGTGCGGCACATATATATTACCAGTTTATATTAAGTGTAGGACACAATATGCTTACGCAAAAATTGCATTGGACATGATCTAGACACTGACTACATTGGACTTATTAAAGTTAATAAGAGTATTTACTTAGAAATAGAGCGGGGTAGGTTGTCCATGAGGACTAAGGTCAAACTATTTAAGTGGCCAATTTTGTCCCATTATTTTATTGGAATTATTTTAGGCCGTTTACGAAAACTTTCTTAAACATATATCGCCATGTAGAGTATCGAAATAATCCTCAGTTTGTGGACTTTAACCATTGATTGACTTATTTAATAAAAGCCTTTCTTCAGAATGCGCCAAAAATTATCTTCATCAAGCAAAATTTACTTTCACAAACGAAAGGATATAAAATGCGTGCCCTTTCTCGCTCGTCAGTCCAACTGCATTGAAGCATTTGCAGAAAGACAATAGTATTGTTGCCACCAAACTCCTTGGTTGCGTTTTCTAAAGAAACGTTAGTGAAATTATACTAACTGGCCATCGTGTCCCTATGGACAGCCTGCCCCGGTCTCCACTAAAGGAGAACTTAATCATCTAGAATAATCACTTGTTCATCTAGAGGTCCAGCATAGTAGTGGTCATCAAGTAACCTATGAATGAAAATACTCCATTGGTTTACCAGAAAACGGTCAATGAAACTTGCGGTGGCTCAGTCTAATGAAGGAGAGGACAAACCAGACCAATCCCTACCTTCCCTCATAACAACTAGCTTTGTACACATTTCTGAGTTATCTGTTTTCAACTGAGCTACTTGGTTTAACAGAGATTTAATCCCCTCCCGGTCGGAAACACTTTGTCTAATACTCTGATGTTGTGCAACCCCTATTCACCATGTCACACCAAACAGAAGCAAATCACAGCAACACAGCACAACTGAAACAATGAAATATACAGCCTTAACATTCTAACACAGACAATGTGAAACAGTTATTCTACATTCTCCACCTGATCATCACCACCACTACTCTGAACATCACCTAAGAACATGGCCATAATGTTGGAATGTGTAACACTTCAGTAGGAGTGACTCGGTATTTGGTGCGTTGTGACCTAGTAGGATCCACTGTGTTATGCCTCAGGAAGCTAATGGGAACAATCATGAAGATACCAATACTGACAGTGGCAGTTTTATTAGCAGTAACAGTGAAGAATCTCTGTGTGTGGATTGTGACAATGACCAAACCACTGAGACTTCTTCAGGTAACTGTTCTCATAGCAACACCCTGAAATTTATTTGACATAATCATAGCACCTTTATTTACTTAACATGTAAAGCAGGATATACATTTCTGACTTTTATTTGTCAGTCTTATATCAGTATTTTGTCCACTAAATTAGTTGTACATTAATCTTATCCTCCCACCGTTACAGGTAGCTAATTCACTACCACATACAGCACTAGTTCCAGTTTTTCTGTTTTTTGTAGTGGTAGGTTTCCCACTTTTATGTGTCTTGTGTCTTCAAAAATATAAAATATAACTAAATGCCATAAAATATTTAATATGGAAGGATAACAATAGCATATAAATTGTGGAAAAGTAAACAATGTTATTGTAAGAGAAAGAATTCGAACAAAAATTTGCAAAAAATATAATGTTAAATTTTCTTCCACACAACATAGAACATAAATTTTCACTTGATATACAGGATCCATTCACATTAAAAACAGTTTGGAACATAACAATGTGAGTTAAAACAAGGAAATTGTAACAAAACCCAAAATAAACAGAGTGATTCAGCAAAATTGCTTCAGCGACAGACATTAGTGCCAAGTAATATAACTAATAAAATGTGCCCAGCAGAGTGTCAAAACATAGCAACTGAATCCAGAAGTATTACATTTCAATTTCAGAATACATCTGAGATCATCATACAAAATATTTCAACGTGATCATTAACAAGTGATATAGCATTGTCCTCACCTTTCCAAAAAATTTCAAATGCCATGAAAATGTATTTTAAATTGTCGTATTTTTAAAAAGATCTTAAACGCTTTCTTACCTTTCGTTTCTGCAGTAGTTATCGTTTAGACACAGTATCTTGAACCGTCCACGAAATGAATGGGATGTTGCACATCATGCATCGTTTACAGTGGCACAAACATTAGCGAACGAGCGGCAGTTAACAAGAAGTCTGTCTGGGGTAAACCGCAGACAAGCGAACGAACCGTATCCATTTGCGTTCGGACCTCATTAACTGGTGCTCGCTCGTATTTCGCTGGGTATTCTTCTTTCAGCGAACCGTCATAAGAAGTTCGTATCTTTTCCACTCTGGAGCCAGTGGCTCAAGAGCTTTGATCATCTTCTCGTTTGTGAACTACTTTGGTTATTGACAAGAGTTGGGTCAGCGAGGGCGTGATCAGAATACTCCAGTAACGGGCGTCGCATAACAGACCATTTGCTTGCAAAAAATGAGGTAAGAGATTTTTATTTTTTTATGTGGTTGGGAGTGTGTAGAATCCAGTTTTTCGAAGCTAGTAACTCTCTAAACAACTTTTTGTGGTAAGAAAACCACGAATTTTGTGTCACTTTTTTCTGATTCTCACCCATTACTCGGAAACCATGTATCCCACTGAAAATGTAATGTTACCAAAACGAAACAGCATTAAATTTTTCGTCGAATGAGCCACTTAACTGTCAAAATCGGTGCAGCTGTTGGGCCGCAGTCAGCTATCGAAGTTCGGTCATTTTTACCATCCTGGCTAAAAAGTCGGCTCCATTGCCTGTAACTCGAAAATGGCTACTCCAAATGAAAAATGACAAATTATCAGAGCTGTAGAGAACGAAATTTCATGTTAGAAGAGAAGCATCTAGTTTCTCAGTCTTAGGCACTATTAAGCGTTCATACACTTGAAAGCCAAAGTAATTCCACATTTTTTCTTGTAAGTCAAAGCTTTTCAATGAAATTTACAAAGGGAAGATATATATATATATATATATATATATATATATATATATATATATATATATATATATATATATATATATAAATATATATATATTGACATGTCGTAAACAGCCGAAGCTGTCATCACCTCCGTTCCTTTGTTATTTGTTTCCGTTGTTAGTAGCTTCTGGTCTTTTTGTATTCTGTGAGGGAAGCGCTCACAGCTCCTTGTCTCTTGAAAAATTCTCGTCTCCTCCTTCGAGCTTACATTTGTTGTGCTGTCAGTGAATGTAAAACGATTGCTCCAGACCGAAGGGAGGTGTGTTTCAAATGCAACGGCAATTTAGAAGATGGTGGTGTGGTTAAAGTGAACCAGATAGGAGTGGAAACGCTACCATAATCCAGTAAGGATAAAAAAATCGTAGCGCATCGTAAGTTATTTACTGGTATGGCTGAAATTGAAGTGCGCAGTGCTTGTCAAAAGAAGTGCAATACCCCAAAACCATTTCATCGTCGTTGACAAAGGGCCCTGCATCGCCAGCGCGAATATTTGATCATACAAGAAGGTATTTGATTTTAATGAACTTGATGCTAAGCGTCGGAGAAACGCACGCGCTGCTGAAGATGTCCTTTGTGAGGACATCCGTACACAAGTCTATGATACTTCGTAATACTCCTCACCTGGTGATTTTCTGTCAGATGTCCAATCAGTGACCCCTGAATCATTGATCACTTTGGTTGAGTCGTTGATTCGGAAAATCAAACGAGGATCTCTACATTAACGGAAAAACGTGTGTTGCTTTGTCACATGCAGTGATGTCTGTAGTAAGGCCACTGTTATATCTGTCTTCACCACTGACTGGGTTCAGTACGTTCATATACAAAAGATTCGGATCATGGCTTGAGGTCGACGCTCTTAGTGCAATTGCATTTGCAGCTACAGATATGGAAGCTTTGCAATTCGAGATGTCCTCGATTCCACATTCCTAGCATCCTAATATAACCATGGATGGATTCATGCAGTTTATCTTTGATAACGCTGATTTTAACATCTGCACGGATTATCGGTTGAATATTTTCCGTTCCGTGAAAGGAATCTTCGCAGTCACTCCCTAAGCAGCTATGGAGTTTGACAAGAACATTGATCGGGAAAGAAGATGATCAACTTCTGAATTCTTGTCTACAGTTTGTGTACCTCAGTTATCATCTATCAAAAACCGAATGATGTTGGCTGAAATTATTATGAAACACCTCAATTTCGACGACCCTGAGCGCTTCAAGGTATCTCTCTCAGAGATTCTGAGGCTTTATGAAAAGTTGAAGAAATTAACCGATATGCCAGGTTAGAATGGATTCATGAAGAAGCCGTAAATCACCGACAGTCGGTTAATTGAAAAATAATGTACCTCCCACTCTTAAATTACCATCCAATTTTGTACGACACAATGTACACATCTCTTCTAACAGTATTGAAGAAATGCATAAACGAAGGTCAGAGGTAGTGTTTTGTCACTTCCGATCAGCTACTGTTATCTGAAGGCGACGGACATTGTAAGAAGCGAGGGCAGTGATGAAGACCATGTCTTTGTATGATTAGGTGGGTTTCACCTTCGGTCCTTCTTGGTGTACATGGGTATAATAAAGGCAGGAGGTGGCTTGAGAGACTTAGTGTCCACAATATTTGCTGAAACCTGTCTGAATAGCGTTTTGAGTGGGCATGTGTACACTCAAGCAGTAAGAGCGCATACGCTGGTCCACTTGGTATTGTATTATTACATCTCTCAGGAGACTGGGTTCAAGGAAGATGAAATGGAAATGACTGAGTAATTGTTGCTTCCCTATAACAGACAAACAGTAATCAAATGTCATGAAAACGAAAATTACATAAATGTGATAACCAAGTTTGAAAATGTGGTTTACTGCATTGAAGAAACAGGAAACAAACACATTCTTTTGTCAACAGTCTTCTGACTGGTTTGATGCAGCTCTAGCCACGAATTCCTCTCCTGTACCAACCTCTTCATCTCACAGTAGCACTTGCAACTTACGTCCTCAATATGTTTTAACAGATCTCTTATCATCCTGGCCGTTCTTCTTATCAGTTTTTTTCACATGTTCCTTTCCACTCCGATCCTGCGCAGAACCTCCTAATTCTTTACCTCATCAGTCGACCTAATTTTCAACACTCGTCTGTAGCACCACATCTTAAATGCTTCGATTATCCTCTGTTCCGGTTTTTCCACAGTCCACGTTTCACTACCATACAATGCTTTACTCCAGATGTACATTCTCAGAAATTTCTTCCTCAAATTAAGGCCGATATTTCATATTACTAGACTTTTCTTGGCCACGAATTCCCTTTTTGCCATTGCTATTCTGCTTTTGATGTTCTCTGTGCTCCGTCCGTCATTGGTTACTTTACTGCCTAGGTAGCAGAATTCCTTAACTTCATCTACTTCGTGACCATCAATCCTGATGTTAAGTTTCTCGCTGTTCTCATTTTTACTGCTTCTCATTACCTTCGTCTCTCTTCGATTTGCTCCCAATCCATACTCTGTACTCGTTAGTCTGTTCATTCCGTTCAGCAAGTTCATGTAATTCCTCTTCACTTTCACTCAGGATAGCAATGTCATCAGCGAATCGTATCATTGATATCCTTTCACCTTGAATTTTGATTCAACCCCTGACCTTTCTTTTATTTTAATCATTGCTTCCTGATCTACGGATTATACAGTATGGGCGAAAGGCTACATCCTTGTCTTGCATCCTTTTTAATACGAGCACTTGGTTCTTGGTCGTCCACTTTTATTAATCCCTCTTGGCTGTCGTACATATTGTATATGACCCGTCTCTCCTCATATGTTACCCCTACTTTTTCGAGAATTTTGAACATCTTGCGCCGTTTTACATTGCCGAACGCTTTCCCCAGGTCGACAAATCCTATTAACGTGTCTTGATTTTTCTTTAGTCTTGCTTCCGTTATTAACCGCAACGTCCATATGGTCAGAATTGCCTCTCTCGTGCATTTACCTTTCCTAAAGCCAAACTGATAGTCATCTAGCGCATCTCCAATCTTCTTTTCCGTTCTTCTGTATATTATTCTTGTAAGCAACTTGGATGCATGAGCTGTTAAGCTAATTGTGCGATAATTCTCGCACTTGTCAGCTCTTGCTGTCTTCGGTATTGTGTGGATGATGCTTTTCCGAAAGTCAGATGGTATGTCGCCAGACCCATACATTCTACACACCAACGTGAATAGGCCGTAGGCAGAAAGAGGGTGACTTCTTATGCCGGAAGTCTTCGGCCTCCAATGTTGATTATTAATCGAAACTCAAGCAGTGGCGGGATTCGAACCCTGGATCGAAGACATTTTGGTTACTAGTCAAAGACGCTAGCCTTAGACTGCGGATGCACAGCTAAATTGTGGGTGCAATATTTACTCATGGGTATCCTCACAAAACAGTTCATTGGGACTGAGCGTACTTGAAACTGGAATCTGCACTTAAAGACCGTTAAGAAAATGCTAGCATACTTTCATGCTGCTGATCATTTCCTGTACACTAAAAGTGCTCATCTTTACTTACAAGAAAGGTTCACATTGGAAGACGGAATGGATGCTACTGAATTCCACAAATTTACAACTGAAGGTTAAATCGCCATTAAGAGAAGTTATAAATTTTGGTTTGGGATATGGTCTAATATGTGAGCAGAGCAACTTTAATGAAGACAATGTGAGCGAAAGGCAGTTTAACTTACGGACGTGGATTTTCTGATTCAGTGCTCAAGAAGCGGACTTTCAGGGATTCCTTCTTTACAGCATATTTGTCAAAAACTTGAAGAATTCTGTGATACATCATCAGGAACATTTAAGAGCTTCACTCAGAGGGCAAAATGCAGCAGTCAGTGACAAACTGATTGATTGACTGGCTGTTAAAACATCCACCTCTTCCCAAATATTATATGCTTATGTCAATAAACAATGTAGTAAATGGTGATGAATAGGTAAATTGTCATCATGATTAATAGAAGAAAGTGAGGGATCACCAGAATTATAGGAGAGAACATTAAGACTCATTTCAACGGAACTTCAAAGTTGTCAGACTTGCTTCCTGCACTATGGCTCTCAAGAGGGAAATATTCTTACCATAAACCCATTAACATTGTTTCACAGGCTGTGTGCTATCAAGCAATCTGATGAAAACTTGGAGTTACGTTTCTCATTTGAACTTTCTCCGTACCCCATGTCGCAATAAGGGCACAAAATCACCTCTCTATGATGCATTCACACATCTCCAGCAGAACGAAGTGCTAAAAATAAAAAGCTTTGTGGTGGATGGTGGTCACCTGCTCCATTAAAGAATGTGCTCCATCGGCACATTAAAGAAAAGTCTAGAAACATTTATATGAAATATAATACCTATTTGAGAAAGCACTACGGATCCAGAATTACAGTTATATTTGGTGGCTGCCCAAATGATCCTCCGCAAAGGGGAACAAAGTCTTCTGAAAGATGTCGTCGTTCACAGACACCATATTCTTTATCAAATATCATTTTCAATGAAGATACAAATGCTACAGTCGCACAGGAGAAGTTTCTCGCCAATGAGAGCAGCAACAACCTCTTTATTTTGACGCTCATGCGGAAATTTGAGGATGGAGGTATTCAGGTGCAACAGGCAGAAGAAGATGCGTATTATTAATTGCAGAAACAGGTATTTCGCAAGTTGCTGAGCCTGCTAGTGTGGCAGTCGTGAGCGAGGATATTGAAGGCTCTTGAAGGATCGAACAAGCAAGAATAACAGCTTGTGCTTCCATAACCTGGGAAGAGGGAAATCAGCAGGAGAGAGGTACTCCAAAAATTCTTTCAATTTCGATCCTATATTTGCTCTTTTCAATCATGCCTTCACAGGATGTGATACCACATCCATCTTTTTTGGCCAAGAGAAAGGGAAATTAGTAAACCTTATGGAGCAATAGCCACACCTCAAATTGGAAGCTACTGAGTTTGTTACATATCCAGTCTCCCAAAACGTAATAGCACAGGCAGGAGATCAGCTGATGTTAGCACACTATGGGAATTCCTACTGCTCGACTTTGTACGTGCTCAGGTAGGAACTTCCCGTAAAAGTCTGCCCTGAGGAAATCTTTCAAAATGAAAGGAGACCGCCAACATCGGACGCCAGAAAGGTGACACTCATTGCAATTCTAAAGCCAAGTGCAATCTTGGCTGAGGAAGAAAATTGCTCCACGCCAGTGGGGCTGGAAGAAAAATTTATCAGGCTTGTTTCCAGTGACGATGATGAAAGATGCGGAATCACACACGCTACTGAAGATGGTTTCCTGCTCATACAAAACAAGATTTACAGGAACATTCCGATGTCGCAAATCCTGGACTGAGTTGCTCTTAGACGTCCATTCACTAATGTGGCTTGTCTTGGGAGAACGCCCCAGGAATTGAGCTCCACGAGGATGAGGAAGAGACCAAAGATAGGTTTCAGGACGAGGAAGATGGTGAAGGTGCCGCAATGTATGTTAAAGATCGGATGCTGGACGGGGACCTGCTGTAGTCTTCCAAACTACCTTGATAAAATATGAATTTCTGATACATAAATCGCACACACATCAAAAAAAGTATTTGCATCACCTCGGCTCCGAGAGTTCCGGAACGTGTACAGAAAACTGGAATAGAGATCAACATAAACACCATTTATGCCCTTTTTATTGGTCACGAAAACTACACGTTACTTGTTGTACCACGATACAGCGAGACCTTCATCAGTGATGGTCCAGATTCCTTTACACACCAATACCTTTAATACCGATTAGCACGTCCTCTTGCATTGATGCATTCCTGTATTCGGCGTGGCATACTATCCACAAGTTCATCAAGGCACTGTTGATCCAGATTGTCCCACTTGTCAACTGCGATTTGGCGTAGATCCCCCAGAGAGGTTGGTGGGTCACGTCTTCTATAAACAACCCTTTTCAGTGTATCCCAGGCATGTTCTATAGGGTTCATATCTGGAGAACATGCTGGCCACTCTAGTAGAGCGACGTAGTTATCCTGAAAGAAGTCATTCACTAGATGTGCATGATGTGGGCACGAATTGACGTCCATGAAGACGAAAACCTCGGCAATAGGCTGCCGATATGGTTGCACTATCTGGCGGAGGATGGCATTCACGTATTGTATAGCCGTTACGACGCCCTCCATGACCACCAGCGGTGTACGTGGGGCCCACATAATACCACTCCCAAACAGCAGGGAACCTCCACCTTGGTGCACTCGCTTGACAGTGTGTCTAAGGCGTTCAGCCTGACCGGCTTGATTCCAAACACGTCTCCGACGATTACCTGATTGAAGGCATACGTGAAACTCATCGCTGAAGAGAACGTGGTGCCAAACCTGAGCGGTCCACTCGGCATGTTGTTGGGCTCACATGTACCGCGCTTCATGGAGACGCGGTTGCAAAGGTGGAGTTCGCCATGCACGTCGGGAGTGAAGTTACGCATAATGCAGCCTACTGCGCATAGTTTGAGTCGTAATACGATGTCCTGTGACTGAACGAAAAGCATTATTCGACATGGTGGTGTTGCTGTCAGGGTTTCTCCGAGCCATAATCCGTAGGTATCAGTCATCCACAGCAGTAGTAGCCCTTGGGTGGCCTGAGCGAGGCATGTCATCGACAGTTCCTGTCTCTCTGTATCTCCTCCATGTCCGAACAACATCGCTTTGGCTCATTCCGAGACGCCTGGACACTTCCCTTGTTGACAGCCCTTCCTGGCACAAAGTAACAATACGGACGTGATCGAACCGTGATATTGACCGTCTAGTCATTGTTGAACGACAGACAACACGAGCCGTGTACCTCCTTCCTAGTGGAAAGACTGGAACTGATCAGCTGTTGGACACCTTCCGTGTAATACGCGCTGCTCACACATGGTTGTTTACATCTTTGGGCGGGTTTAGTGACATCTCTGAGCACTCAAAGGGACTGTTCCACAGCCAACGTCTATCTTCTGGAGTTCTGGGAACAGGGGTAATGCAAAACCTTGCAACACAATGCGGACGTGATCGAACCGCGATATTGACCGTATAGTCATTGTTGAACGACAGACAACACGAGCCGTGTACCTCCTTCCTAGTGGAAAGACTGGAACTGATCAGCTGTTGGACACCTTCCGTGTAATACGCGCTGCTCACACATGGTTGTTTACATCTTTGGCCGGGTTTAGAACTCAGGTTCAGCTTATGAGTAATACAAAAAAATAAAATATTGTACTTCCTTTTTGCAAGCAAAAAATACGACTGGACTAGAAGAGAATATAGTTTTGATGATACAGGCATGCAGATACCAGACGTGCCTTTGGCATCGAAGAGGTACACCGTAGAAATGTGGAAGGGAAGAAATATGCTTGGTCGAGAACTGCGAAATCACGCAGTGATCCTACTTGGGACGTCAGAGACACTGTGAAAATGAAGTGAAATGACTGCATGGCACTGATGGCCGGGAGTCCACACCCGGGGGAAGAGGTTTTTAATGTAATGACCGACTCAATAAAAATAGCTTTTCTGCCATCACGCTATGTGCCCTGCAACATACTTTACCGATGATTGTATCAAGTACCTTATCTAACGGGTTGTAGGTGTATTCCCATTTCTTTAATGTTACTTCACTGGCATTACCTTTCACATTGGTGCTTTAATCAAATCCTAGAAGGATCAGCATACGTCACTGCAAATATGAGGAGCTATCTAAGATATAGTAGTTACTCAAATGTGTAACTGTTTTAACGTAAATATTCCTAGTAACAAATGCCCTGAGTGTAAATGCTAGCCCTTCTTCAGGTTAAGTTGCTGTCAGTTATTAGCGTTTTGCTTCTAAATTCTCCTCCCCCTTCTTATTTTAGTGAGGAATCAGCCAATATCATCAAATGATATAGGGGAACTCGGGGCGGAACGGGATACTTAATGTTTCATAATTTCTGTAAAATAAGGGAACACAAGGAAACACTTCTTCAAGTGATAAAAAAACACCTTGTAGAGTAACCTAATGTTTCATTTTTTACAGTTTTTCATAGCAAGTGTTACATATTTCCCGTTCCGCCCCACCCACGGAGCAGAATGGGATAAGGATTTTTTGTTAAATTGTTGCATAAACGTTGAATTTTAATTACGAATATCGTATTAAACTATGACAAAATGTTGTATAACAGGCAATTCAGACTAAGGAATGTGTAATTTAAACAATTAAAAAGTATTCTTCAAAATAAGAAAGTACTTTAATGTCATTCTGAAAAATGTACAATGCTTGATAGCCACCAAACCACTAACTACTAGTCCTTTCGACAACAGTCACAAATCAGTACTTCCTCTTCATCTTCACTGTCTATACCAGCACATGAATTGTGTGCCAACTCTGGCATGCGACCCAGCCCTCATTAGAAACGGAACAGAACTCCCCACAGTAGAGACACTCAGCATCCTCTCTCTCTGATTCTCTCTTGTCCATCATCTTCTTCCATTTATTTTTCTTAAGGTCTTTGATGTTATGTCCTCTGTTTTTTCTGGATGTACAGTTTGATATTTTTGCCTTAAGTGGCATTGCACCTGACATCTCTGTCCTGACATTGTTTATATTTGTTCACCCTCCCCCTTTCTGTAGGCCTACTTTACGTGCGACAGGATTCTGCAGTTCCTTCTTATAAGGAGAATCTGTTAATACGACGGTTTTTCCTTTTCGTCTTGTAGTCTGCCGTGTATTTTGACAGATTAGTAGGACTGGAATGACAGCCTAGGGCTATATCTGGAAAGCTAAGTTGTTCGGCGAACGTAGCTGGTTGGGAGAGTCTGGCATCCATGAACATCCAGGCTGGGTCTGCTTTCTACTTGCATCAAAATATGACGGGGCAGAACGGGACACTATCCCATTCTGCCCCGTCCCGTTCCGCCCCAAGCGCACTTTTGGGGTTAACAACTTTTATGGAGTGTACTAACTGACGTATTTAAACGCATTACATAACTAAAGTATAACAAATGCCATGCACTTTAAGGGAATGTGTCATTTTAGGGTATACAATTAACAATTAACAGCTTACCTGGCGTTGAAATCCACCAAACGTTAGATCAATGCAAGCTGTAACGTGGCGGACAACAATTCACTTAGGTCTCGCACTTCAAACTAAATCAGAATGGCTGCTCTCACCTCCCTTCCATTCGGAGAAATAGTTACATGCCCATACAACAGGCTGCAACAATGTCCAGTCTGGAAAAGAGCAATTTCCCATTGTCCCCTGCTGTTCCGTTCCGCCCCGAGTTCCCCTATGTTCAAAATTTTGCATTGTTGCTAAGGACGGCTAGGTCGGCAATTCATTGCGATGTGCACTACCACCAGGCGTTTCGCACTTACGTACAGGTTCAGACATCTAGGCCTAAATTCTGCTGGTCCTGCACCACTTAGCCTATTTAGCCAATTTAACGCGGCTCTGACTAGAGCTGTATCGGGTGAAGCTTGTTTGGCTTTTATTAGCGCCAAAAGAGAGCAATACCAGTGCGATCCTAGGGCTGAAAGGGTACGTCCGTTCTCTCTAGGTGTCTTCTGTTAACTCCGGTGTAAACGCTTGTTCGCTGGTGCAAGCGAATGTTAGTGAGCACCGGCAAGTTGTTTGCGAGTGCTCATTCACTTGTGTTGGGATCCGCTTGCTGTGGTATACGGGAGGTTTTGCGTGACCCGGCCTGTACACGCAGGCTGTCCGGCAACTCCCTCTGCACGCAGTCCTCTGTTAACGCCAGCGACGGCCCGGCGGCCTGTTGCAGCAGCAGCCAACATGCCGCCGCTGTCAGCCCGCGTCCTCCTGCTGGCGGCCGCCGCGTGCTGCGGGGTAGCAGCGCGGCCAGGGGCCAGACTGCGACCGCGCAGCCACGGCGGTCTGTGCATGTGCGACGACACGTACGAGCCCGTCTGCGCCAGCAACCTCTACACCTACAACAATCTGTGCGCCTTCCAATGCGCTGCCGCGCACGCATATCCAGGTGAGCATTCTCCTTGCATCTTAATCGTCTGCTCGTCTCTTCTAGGTTGTGGTGCACATTCAGTACCGTATCTTGCAGGATGTACACAAAATGCGGATTTCCACGGTTTACACTCGTATCATCTTTTGAAATTATATTGATAACAGTATTGTAGTGAGGTCTCGCGATGAAAAGAAAGTTCTCCAATTCTTCGTCCATCAGAATTTAGTTCGTGGAAGCATACAGTTTACCATGTAACAGACATAATACCGTTGCCTACCTTCCTTGGCTGCCGCGGTTCATTGTAAAACCGACGGCCACTCTGGGACACCGTGTCTCTCCCAGGCCGACACAAACATATCTGTACCTGTTAGCTGACGCCATCATCCTGTGCAGCCCGATGGCGTGCTCAGTACACTTGTGCATAAAGCTCGTATGACCACCTACAGGAAGAACAGGAATATCTGAAAAAAGATTTTGAAGATAATTGCCATTGCAAAAATACATCGAATACTTCTCCTTTGTATTCCAAATAGTTTTTAAAGCTGTGCGCTGAAGAGCCAAAGAAGCTGGTAAACCTGCCTAACATCGTGTAGGACCCCCGTCAGCAAGCACAAGTGTCGCAACACGACGTGGCATGGACCTGACTAATGTAAGAAGTAGTGCTGGAGGCAACTGACACCATGAATCCTGCAGGGCGGTCCATACATCCGTAAGAGTACGCGGGGGTGGAGATCTCTCCCGAACAGGACGTCGCAAGGCCAGATATACTGAATAATGTTCATGTCGCGGTACTCTGAGTCCAACGGAAGTGTTTAAACTCAGAAGACTGTTCCTGGAGCCACTCTGTAGCAATTCTGGAGGTGTAGGGTGCAACATTGCCCTGCTGGGTTGGTTCTGAGCACTGTAGGACTTAATATCTCAGGTCATTAGTCCCCTAGAACTTAGAACTACTTAAACCTAACTAACCTAAGGACATCACACACATCCATGCCCGAGGCAGGGTTCGAACCTGCGACCGTAGCGGTCGCGCGGCTCCAGACTGTAGCGCCTAGAACCACTCGGCCACTCCGGCCGGCTTTTCCCTGCTGGTACTGCCCAAGTCCGTCGGAACGCACAGTGCACATGAATAGTTGAAGGTGATCGGAAAGGATGCTTACGTACGTGTCACCTCTCGGAGTCGTACCTAGACGTATCAGGTGTGCCATACCGCTCCACCATCTTCAACAGCTGGCCGGAGTAGCCGAGCGGTTCTGGGCGCTACAGTCTAGAAGAGCGCGACCACTATGGTCGCAGGTTCGAATCCTGCCTCGGGCCTGAATGTGTGTGATGTCCTTAGGTTAGTTAGGTTTACGTAGTTCTAAGTTCTAGGGGGCTGATGACCACAGAAGTTAGGTCCCATAGTGCTCAGAGCCATTTGAACCATCTTGAGCAGTCCCCTGCTGACATGCACGGTCCATGGATTCATGAGGTTATTCCATACCCGTACATGTCCATCAGCTGAATTTGAAACGAGACTTGCCCGACCAGGCAACATGTTTCCAGTCATCAACAGTCCAATGTGGGTATTGGCAGACTCAGGTGGGGCTTAAAGCTTTGTGTCCTGCAGTCATCAAGAGAAAAAGAGGGGCCCTCCAAGAGCCCGTATCGATGACGTTTCGTTGAGTGGTTCTCACTCTGACACTTGTTCACGGCCCAGCATTGAAATCTACAGCAATTTGCGGAAGGGTGGCGTTTTTGTCATGTTGAAGGATTCCCTTTAGTCGCCGTGGGTCCTGTTCTTGCAGGATTTTTTTCTGGCCGCAGCGATATCAGAGATTTGATATTTTAGCGGATTTCTGATATTCACGGTACACTCATGAAATGGTCCGACGGGAAAATCACCACTTCATCGCTACCTCGGAGATGCTCTGCCCCCATCGGTCGTGCGCCGACAATAACAGCGCGGTTAAACTCTCTTAAATCTTGATAACCTGCCATTACAGCAGCAGTAACCGATCTAACAACTGCGCCAGTCACTTGTTGTCATACATAGGCACTGCCGACCGAAGCGTCGTATTCTGCCAGTTTACGTTTATCTGTATCTGAATACGCACACCTATACCAGTTTCTTTGGCGTTTGAAGGTATACTTTATGTGATAAATGCTATTTAATATCTGTAATTTAATGATGTTTTGTGTACTTGGGCAGAGGAGGCAAATATAATATATGTATCAGTATCTGCGATAAAAAACAACAAGATGTGGTCAGTGAATTTTTGTCAGTTATTCATCATTTGTGTTTAAAAAACTCTCTCTCTTCTTTTTTTATTCTGCTACACTTCTCTGTCCTCCCCTGGCCAATACTTACTTAAGCATTTGTTATTATTAGCTAATAATAACTGCACCAACTGGGAATGGCGTACCTGTGGTTTTTGCAGACATGTATTAGAACATCGAGGGTTCTACGAAATAACGAGCCCAGGTGGACTAAAATGAAGCTTCTTCTTCAGAAAGGGAATGATCCCGAAAAAGACATCAGTAATATGAAAGTGTTTTGTTCTTATCTGACAAGTACTGCTTGTGTGTTCCCGCCACCTAGCAAGAAGATATGGCATACTCATTATGTATGAAGACATTATGTTCACAACAAATTGCGAAAGTTTGTCTACTCTGCCAAAAGGCAAAACATTCGAACTTGGGTAGTAAGATGGAACTGCATTCGATTTTACCTACAAATCCTCTGAGTACGTTTTGCATTGACCCTTCAGGTCCACTACTCCTGCAAGTGGTCAATACGTTGCTGGCTTATGTGACATTTTGTCTAGATATGTTAAGCCATGTGCAGTGAAATCATCTACTGCCAGACCAGCCATCAGGAGAATAGTAAATGACTATATTCCGATAGCAGGCAAGTATGCATCGATTTCATTCAGCAAACGCATCCAGTTTCACTTGTTATGAATGGAGGCAATACTTGAAAGATCAGCAGATTAAGTAAATATTGGTCTCATTGTTCAACCCACATGGAAACCCCATGGAAAAGTTTTTTCGTGAGAGTAATCGTTTAATGAAGACACATGCACTTCATGAACAGACCAAATCTGTAGAATTTAAAGGTATCTTATAAGAAATAACGAATGACCTTCCGATGTATTGTACCTCACACACTCCAGCTAATTCAGTAAGAGGAGGGAAAGAAAAGAAAGGGTGGCTCTACCCCATTACATACATGCCATGAGCAGAGGAAACCCAGAAAGAAAATATGAAACAAGTGTTGACCATTGTCACGGAAAATATTAATCTGCAAAAGGAATGCAGTGACAAGCGGCTAGGCAGACTGCAAGTATACTCTTTAGGACAGAAAGTGATGTTGAAAACCCACTATAAAACCTCAACTACACTCCTGGAAATTGAAATAAGAACACCGTGAATTCATTGTCCCAGGAAGGGGAAACTTTATTGATACATTCCTGGGGTCAGATACATCACATGATCACACTGACAGAACCACAGGCACATAGACACAGGCAACAGAGCATGCACAATGTCGGCACTAGTACAGTGTATATCCACCTTTCGCAGCAATGCAGGCTGCTATTCTCCCATGGAGACGATCGTAGAGATGCTGGATGTAGTCCTGTGGAACGGCTTGCCATGCCATTTCCACCTGGCGCCTCAGTTGGACCAGCGTTCGTGCTGGACGCGCAGACCGCGTGAGACGACGCTTCATCCAGTCCCAAACATGCTCAATGGGGGACAGATCCGGAGATCTTGCTGGCCAGGGTAGTTGACTTACACCTTCTAGAGCACGTTGGGTGGCACGGGATACATGCGGACGTGCATTGTCCTGTTGGAACAGCAAGTTCCCTTGCCGGTCTAGGAATGGTAGAACGATAGGTTCGATGACGGTTTGGATGTACAGTGCACTATTCAGAGTCCCCTCGACGATCACCAGTGGTGAACGGCCAGTGTAGGAGATCGCTCCCCACACCATGATGCCGGGTGTTGGCCCTGTGTGCCTCGGTCGTATGCAGTCCTGATTGTGGCGCTCACCTGCACGGCGCCAAACACGCATACGACCATCATTGGCACCAAGGCAGAAGCGACTCTCATCGCTGAAGACGACACGTCTCCATTCGTCCCTCCATTCACGCCTGTCGCGACACCACTGGAGGCGGGCTGCACGATGTTGGGGCGTGAGCGGAAGACGGCCTAACGGTGTGCGGGACCGTAGCCCAGCTTCATGGAGACGGTTGCGAATGGTCCTCGCCGATACCCCAGGAGCAACAGTGTCCCTAATTTGCTGGGAAGTGGCGGTGCGGTCCCCTACGGCACTGCGTAGGATCCTACGCTCTTGGCGTGCATCCGTGCGTCGCTGCGGTCCGGTCCCAGGTCGACGGGCACGTGCACCTTCCGCCGACGACTGGCGACAACATCGATGTACTGTGGAGACCTCACGCCCCACGTGTTGAGCAATTCGGCGGTACGTCCACCCGGCCTCCCGCATGCCCACTATACGCCCTCGCTCAAAGTCCGTCAACTGCACATACGGTTCACGTCCACGCTGTCGCGGCATGCTACCAGTGTTAAAGACTGCGATGGAGCTCCGTATGCCACGGCAAACTGGCTGACACTGACGGCGGCGGTGCACAAATGCTGCGCAGCTAGCGCCATTCGACGGCCAAAACCGCGGTTCCTGGTGTGTCCGCTGTGCCGTGCGTGTGATCATTGCTTGTACAGCCCTCTCGCAGTGTCCGGAGCAAGTATGGTGGGTCTGACACACCGGTGTCAACGTGTTCTTTTTTCCATTTCCAGGAGTGTATTATTAAGAAAGAAAACGAAATGTCATGCACTATATACTGGACGATTTCAGACAATCCTGCTGACCTGTCTGACTGTGGGGAAAATTAAAGGTCTGTACCTCCTTCATGACTTGAAGAAGAGTTTCCTGTAGACGAATTTATATATTCACAAAACTAAGAAAATAGGCTTTAGTTATGAAACAGTGCTAATTTCAGTGAGTATAATTTTTTCCTCGGCTAATAATGCTACGAAATGGAGACGTAAATTATCAGAATCCATCCAGTTTTAGATTTTGTACTCTACATGCCTTGGCTGTAGGTATATGAGAATGTATATATAGTCCACATCCAAAAGTTATTGGTGTAGCAACAGAAGCTAGCACATAGATGCCTAGTCACTTATTTAAGTGAAAACATTCACTTGATGAGTCGGTGGAGAATGTTTGCATAGTATGAACACTGAAATCTTAGGTTAACTATTAACTAACGCCATCAGAGTTAATGGAAATGACCTATTTAGTACGCAAGTAACAGCAGTTTGATCATATGTCTATTGCTTAAGACAGATTAACGGTTCTCTGCAAGGTATGGAAGTTTTTTGTACAGTATGAGAACGAGTGTATGTTGGAATTTCACACGTAACATGTATAGCCCACCAAATGCTATATGCTTACAATATAATCTTCTAAACGATCATACTGCAAGCCTGTCTGTAGCTAAGAGCTAATTTAAATGTGTTAACCTATAATCTAAGGCTTTTATTTGACCATCGTGTACCTGAATCTTAGTCAGTGAGTTCTTTCTGCAATGTAGAATAAGTATTTGGTCATGCGATTATAAGTCTGATGAGCAAAATGGGATAAGCACTGTGTCTTGTCTGTATTATAAGCATATTAAATGACCAGTAATTAGGCTGAAATTAGCCTAGGTAGTGAAGATTTCTAATGATAGAATGACTGACAACGATGCAGATAGTGAAGAAATATTTTTGTAATGAACGAACTACCTTTTAACTCAAATAGATGACAAAGTCACTATTTCTCAATTTGTTTATGAGATAAATATTTGTTGTTACTTTCTTTGTAGCTTACTGTTACATGTTAAGTGAACAACCTAAAAGCAAAAGAAATGCGTGAAACGTATATGTGATGAGTATGAGATGAAAGCAAAGAAACTATGATGTAAAGTTTATAAATTATGATCTAATGCAAAAACGTTCTAGACAAAAATTATAATTTTGATGTTGTGTGTAATTTACTGCGTGAAACTTTTAAAAGCGACTTTAAGTATGAAATACGTGTCGTTGTTAGATTCTTTTGGCAGTGAAAGGAAAATTTTATTGCACTGCCTAATTTGTAAATAAGATTCCTCACCGCAACCAAAGGGGACGGTGTAAAGCTACATAGATTTCCTTTCCTTTGTATGTAAAATGATTCTTAAAGGTGTCCAAGTTTTGAATCACAAATGCTATCTAATATCTGTAATTATATAATCTTTTATGCACATGGCCAGAGACAGCAAATATATACCAGTAATTTGCGATAAAAATCTGTAAAATATTGTCTCCGAACTTTTAAAACTGTTCGACACTTGTCTTTAATAAACTCTCTCTCTCTCTTTCTCTTGCTTTCTTCTTCTTTTAGTCTACTTAGTCCATCTTGGGCCATTGTTTGTCTAAGAATGTGAAATTATTAGATAACAGCAATTCATTAACTGGGAATGTTGTACGTGTACGTATTGTAAGACATGTTACGACCATTTTCACAGATGACAGACCAGATATTTAAATTCCTAAGTACTTTTAATACTTTCCAGAATAACGGATTGCCAACGAACAATTAGCAGCCATTTTCTGCATGTCTAGCAGAACGCCACTTACAGTAGAACACTTTCTGAGAGCCTGCAGTTATTATTTCATTATGAAGTCCGATGGAAGTGGGCGAATGGCATCGTTGATGGGGATGCCCCATCCAGGGATGTTCGGCCGAGTGCCAAGTGCAAGTCTTATTTCAGTCGACGCCACATTAGGGGGCCATGTGCGGTGTTGATGAGGATGAAATGATGATGAGGACAACATAACACCAGTCCCCAAGTGGAGAAAATCTCCAACCCGGCCGGGTATCGATCCTGGGCCCACTTGCATGGGAGGCGAGCACGTTACCACCCAGCTGAGCAGGCGGACACGAAGTCCGATGTCCAAGTGCGACTAACGTTCGCGTCATTGTAATAATACTCTTGCCGTTTGCGAATCAAGAATTACGAGTCAATTATTTTGGCAATGGAGTACTAGTCTGCATACACCCATTTTCAAAAACATAAAAAAAGAAAAATAATTTTCTTTGTCAATGTAAATCTTCTTCTCGGCCTGAGAGGGAGAGTTATACCATTCCTTTGGAAGTTCCGCAAGGCTCTGGAATTTAAAACGAAGGTGAGTGTTCCTAAAAAAGGAGGATTAATTCCATGACCTTCCAGCTTTTCGTGGGGAATTTCTCCTAAATAGCTCATGCACTTTCTAAAAATTAGACATAGGCTATTTTTCTGCCAGCGTAAAACACTGCCACCATTGTTGACTCTGCGAATGGTGAAGCCAATCTACTGAAAGCAGGCATAATTAATATTCCCTGCTTATATGGTTTGTCACATGTTGGAAGCACTTTACGTGCACTTCAAGAACTTTGTGCGGAACATCGACACTACAGCTGCCTGCTAAAACCTGATAAGTAAGCTGTGGCCAGGTATCGTACACAGGCAAGCCATGCTACAGACTATGAGATATTAGTATCTGACTCCCAGGTCAATAGCAGACAGGAGTCAAAGTTCGAGCGCTGCAGGAGGCAGTGAGATTAGTGTCGAGTGAAAACTAGTACTGGCTAGATGGGCAAGAATGATGGTCGAGCTGAATGCGGTGTCAATGGTGGATGTGCAGAGTGAGGAGTAAATTGTAAATTCACGGGGATGTCACAAATGAGAGCGTCTCCTTATCATCGTGGGGTGGAGGCTCATCACTACCGATTCGCGTGTGATATAAAACCAAAAGTGAAAGTGCCGAGTTACGTGTTTCGCGTCAACCGCATCGGCCAGCAACAAGCATAGATTGCAGTGAGGATTGTTCTGAATGTTGACCATCATCATTGTGTGCGACGAAGTACTTAAAATCAGCCACCAATAAAATATATAACGGTAACTAAACATGTAAGGCGAAGGTAGCCACTGCCTCAGAATTTGTGTGCTAATAGAAAATACATATCAGTTTGTATATCACTACCTTTGTGGTCTATAATAATAGAAAAACTTTCAATCATCAACTATTCCATCTCAGAACAGCGGCACCCGGTTGAAATACCTCCGCAACCACAGCAGAAACACAGATGGCCTTTCATCCATTAAGCACATGGTCATATGATCATAATAATTAACTGTTCAGCGGCTTCAGTAAATCACCCAAAATCCAATAAAAGACATAACGGGGATGTTTCTCCCTGCCTCCCGTGCCAAGAACAGTTGCAATTTTCGGATCCGAACAATGGTTTATTAAGCACCATTTTTGGTTTCAGGGGAAAGACATTTGCAATTCTCGGACGAATTTTAGTGCAAGAATTATTCGATATTGTCGTTACCGTGACTTAAATTAGTGTATTTCAACTAGAAACAGTGTAATATAACGTACTGATGGTGAAATTAGAAATAGTGGGAATGAATAACCTATTTAGACAATACAGTGCAAAAGTAACTGAGGTACAGTAAAAAATGTGTTTTACGAGTTTAAGTGACAAAAGCAGTGTCAATAAACAATGTATTGAAGTATGGACACGAAAACCCACGTGAATTACTGTAAAATTGCTACTCTAAGGAAAAGCGAATTCATACATAATCGCGAGTGATCCAGTCAAAATTCCGTTAGTATCAGGAGCATGTTCTCAAGTGACTTTGTATCCGAAATTATCTTTTGAACGGTGTACATCTCTCAATTTGATGTGGACCTATAAACTATTTGCACCTTTGCGATTGTTGAATGTGGCGTAATTGTTGGATGACGTAACCCAGACTCTGTGAGCGGCTAGCCAAAGCATTTGAAGCAGCGAAGCAGTTCCACACGCCGCAACAGCAAGGATTTCGATAGCGGCGGTGTACCACACTGATCAGTGTCTACAGCAGAGCCAAGTGTCTGATGTAGCAGCAACAACAACTTGGAGTTCGACATCTAGCGGTGAAATCCCGAAGCATACGACGCCTGCGCCACCTACCTGCCGATCAGCGAAATACGTGAGAGCAGCTTCATCCCGCCGACAACCGCCAAACAACGAGCCTGCGTCAGAGCGATTCGCCGCGGACTTCGCTATGCACACAGCACCACACTCAGCTACAGCAACGCATCGCCTGATAGCCGCCATGCTGGAGGAGCCAATGCCAACAAGGCTAGTAATCCGACTTCAAATCTCCAAACATCATGACTTCGACGAGCCTCGAGGGATTAGTGAGGACGATTTCCTGGCGCAATACTAATTAATATTGCAGTTTTTTCAGAGCATGAAAGGAACTTCAAATTAAATTTCTCAATTGCAGAAAATATAAATTTTTTTTATAATTTTTTTTACGAATTTGCTCTGAAGCATGGTATGCTAGTAAGCGTGTGTTTACATGCTGTAAAGCACAGAATAATGTCTCATTTGCATTGTTTGTAGTAAATTGCATGTTTATGTCTTCTAACTTCCCCCATGAACCATGGACCTTGCCGTTGGTGGGGAGGCTTGCGTGCCTCAGCGATACAGATGGCCGTACCGTAGGTGCAACCACAACGGAGGGGTATCTGTTGAGAGGCCAGACAAACATGTGGTTCCTGAAGAGGGGCAGCAGCCTTTTCAGTAGTTGCAGGGGCAACAGTCTGGATGACTGACTGATCTGGCCTTGTAACATTAACCAAAACGGCCTTGCTGTGCTGGTACTGCGAACGGCTGAAAGCAAGGGGAAACTACAGCCGAAATTTTTCCCGAGGACATGCAGCTTTACTGTATGATTAAATGATGATGGCGTCCTCTTGGGTAAAATATTCCGGAGGTAAAATAGTCCCCCATTCGGATCTCCGGGCGGGGACTACTCAAGAGGACGTCGTTATCAGGAGAAAGAAAACTGGCATTCTACGGATCGGAGCGTGGAATGTCAGATCCCTTAATAGGGCAGGTAGGTTAGAAAATTTAAAAAGGGAAATGGATTGGTTAAAGTTATATATAGTGGGAATTAGTGAAGTTCGGTGGCAGGAGGAACAAGACTTTTGGTCAGGTGATTACAGGGTTATAAATACAAAATCAAATAGGGGTAATGCAGGAGTAGGTTTAATAATGAATAAAAAAAATAGGAGTGCGGGTTAGCTACTACAAACAGCATAGTGAACGCATTATTGTGGCCAAGATAGACACAAAGCCCATGCCTACTACAGTAGTACAAGTTTATATGCCAACTAGCTCTGCAGATGATGAAGAAATTGATGAAATGTATGACGAGATAAAAGAAATTATTCAGGTAGTGAAGGGAGACGAAAATTTAATAGTCATGGGTGACTGGAATTCGTCAGTAGGAAAAGGGAGAGAAGGAAACATAGTAGGTGAATATGGATTGGGGGGAAGAAATGAAAGAGGAAGCCACCTTGTAGAATTTTGCACAGAGCATAACTTAATCATAGCTGACACTTGGTTCAAGAATCATAAAAGAAGGCTGTATACCTGGAAGAATCCTGGAGATACTAATAGGTATCAGATAGATTATATAATGGTAAGACAGAGATTTAGGAACCAGGTTTTAAATTGTAAGACATTTCCAGGGGCAGATGTGGATTCTGACCACAATCTATTGGTTATGAACTGCAGATTGAAACTGAAGAAACTGCAAAAAGGTGGGAATTTAAGGAGATGGGACCTGGATAAACTGAAAGAACCAGAGGTTGTAGAGAGTTTCAGGGAGAGCATAAGGGAACGATTGACAGGAATGGGGGAAAGAAATACAGTAGAAGAAGAATGGGTAGCTCTGAGGGATGAAGTAGTGAAGGCAGCAGAGGATCAAGTAGGTAAAAAGACGAGGGCTAATAGAAATCCTTGGGTAACAGAAGAAATATTGAATTTAATTGATGAAAGGAGAAAATATAAAAATGCAGTAAATGAAGCAGGCAAAAGGGAATACAAACGTCTCAAAAATGACATCGACAGAAAGTGCAAAATGGCTAAGCAGGCATGGCTAGAGGACAAATGTAAGGATGTAGAGGCTTGTCTCACTAGGGGTAAGATAGATACTGCCTACAGGATAATTAAAGAGACCTTTGGAGAAACGAGACCCACTTGTATGAATATCAAGAGCTCAGATGGCAACCCAGTTCTAAGCAAAGAAGGGAAGGCCGAAAGGTGCAAGGAGTATATAGAGGGTTTATACAAGCGCGATGTACTTGAGGACAATATTATGGAAATGGAAGAGGATGTAGATGAAGATGAAACGGGAGATAAGATACTGCGTGAAGAGTTTGACAGAGCACTGAAAGACCTGAGTCGAAACAAGGCCCCGGGAGTAGACAACATTCCATTAGAACTACTGATGGCCTTGGGAGAGCCAGTCATGACAAAACTCTACCATCTGGTGAGCAAGATGTATGAGACAGGCGAAATACCCACAGACTTCAAGAAGAATATAATAATTCCAATACCAAAGAAAGCAGGTGTTGACAGATGTGAAAATTACCGAACTATCAGTTTAATAAGTCACAGCTGCAAAATACTAACGCGAATTCTTTACAGACGAATGGAAAAACTGGTAGAAGCGGACCTCGGGGAAGATCAGTTTGGATTCCGTAGAAATGTTGGAACACGTGAGGCAATACTAACCTTACGACTTATCTTAGAAGAAAGATTAAGAAAAGGCAAACCTACGTTTCTAGCATTTGTAGACTTGGAGAAAGCTTTTGACAACGTTAACTGGAATACTCTCTTTCAAATTCTGAAGGTGGCAGGGGTAAAATACAGGGAGCGAAAGGCCATTTACAATTTGTACAGAAACCAGATGGCAGTTATAAGAGTCGAGGGGCATGAAAGGGAAGCAGTGGTTGGGAAAGGAGTGAGACAGGGTTGTAGCCTATCCCCGATGTTATTCAATCTGTATATTGAGCAAGCAGTAAAGGAAACAAAAGAAAAATTCGGAGTAGGTATTAAAATTCATGGAGAAGAAGTAAAAACTTTGAGGTTCGCCGATGACATTGTAATTCTGTCAGAGACAGCAAAGGACTTGGAACAGCAGTTGAACGGAATGGACAGTGTCTTGAAAGGAGGATATAAGATGAACATCAACAAAAGCAAAACGAGGATAATGGAATGTAGTCAAATTAAATCGGGTGCTGCTGAGGGGATTAGATTAGGAAATGAGACACTTAAAGTAGTAAAGGAGTTTTGCTATTTAGGGAGTAAAATAACCGATGATGGTCGAAGTAGAGAGGATATAAAATGTAGACTGGCAATGGCAAGGAAAGCGTTTCTGAAGAAGAGAAATTTGTTAACATCGAGTATAGATTTAAGTGTCAGGAAGTCGTTTCTGAAAGTATTTGTATGGAGTGTAGCCATGTATGGAAGTGAAACATGGACGATAACCAGTTTGGACAAGAAGAGAATAGAAGCTTTCGAAATGTGGTGCTACAGAAGAATGCTGAAGATAAGGTGGGTAGATCACGTAACTAATGAGGAGGTATTGAATAGGATTGGGGAGAAGAGAAGTTTGTGGCACAACTTGACTAGAAGAAGGGATCGGTTGGTAGGACATGTTTTGAGGCATCAAGGGATCACAAATTTAGCATTGGAGGGCAGCGTGGAGGGTAAAAATCGTAGAGGGAGACCAAGAGATCAATACACTAAGCAGATTCAGAAGGATGTAGGTTGCAGTAGGTACTGGGAGATGAAGAAGCTTGCACAGGATAGAGTATCATGGAGAGCTGCATCAAACCAGTCTCAGGACTGAAGACCACAACAACAACAACATGTCTTCTGAGTTGTTGTGTGAATATTACTTTGAGAGTTCGTTTATAAATGCAGTCATTGATGTTGAATCTGGGTAGGCTTCTGTAATTTATGGTGTTCAATGGGGATGTCTGTTTTGCCAATCTGGGTTAACCTAATACAGTGAGGTATTATTTAATTATTAGCTAATTAGTGAGTGGTTGGTTTACTAGCAGGTTATGTTATTTTTCTTGTCTGAGCATAGTGAATAGTTGGGAATGGATCCTGAAGAGAAAGAAAAGGTTGTGGAGGAGGTAGTTAGAAAAATGGAGATAGGGGAGGAGGATAAGGATGAGTCAGGAATTGGTAGTAGTGGAATGTCAGTGGACAGCCCATTGGGTTATTCAACCAGTTACTCTGAGACACTGGTGAAACTACTTAGAAAGGAACTGAGACTAAAAGATGGAGAATGCAGTCAATAATATTCAAGATGCTCCAAGGAATCAACAAGCATATAGAAGAGATATCCAAAGGAAACGATGAAATCTCAGAAAGAAAATGAAAAAATCAACAAGTTTATAGAAGAGATCTCCAAAGGAAATGATGAAATCAAGAGAGGAAATGAAGAAATCAAGAAAGAAAACAAAGAAATCAAGAAAAGTATAGTAGAGATGTCCCGAGAAAACCAAGAAAACTTAAGGAAAGGACTGTAGGAATTCCAGGAACAGAAGAGAATAACTCTTAAGGAGGGTGATGACAAGCTGTAGGTGAAGGTAGATCGACTCCGAGAGGAGATAAACGATTTCAAGGCAGAGAGAATTGGAAAAGCTGAGAGAGATATCAAGGACATCAAAACTGAATTGGAATGGAGAATGCAAAAAAACTGAAACACATCAACACCAACACATTAAAGACATTGTACAAATGAGTAATGAGTAATTCATGTATCCAATTAGCTATCAGAGTCAATTATTGTTATACTTGGTCGAGCTTTAGAAGCAGAATTCTGTGTAATGAATAATAAATATCCATATAACGAATTTCGGTTAATGTCAATATAACAGGAAATATTATACCTCTCATCTGAGCATTTAGTGATAAAATTCACATATTACAGTATAAATGTTTGTCAAAATGAAGTGAACAGTAATTAAAAAATTTTTCATTGGGCGACCACATTATTTATAGCGATGCAAATAATTGTGTAAGAAATATTTAGTGCAGTGATGGAGCATTTAAGATTATTGAATCAATCTGTAGAGGTATGAGGAATTGTAAAATAATTGCATAAGTCAAGGTATCTGCTATATTTTGTTCTCATATTCAATTTCACTTGTGTTATAGACTCCAATGAATAAGTTGTGAATTTCTTCCTTAACTCTCGTGTGTGTTGACCAAGTGGATTATAAGTTAGAGTGATAGTATTATGGACGGTAGAGACCCCTCAGAAAGGATGGCATACCAAAGGGGTAGCTGCCATAGGACTAGTATTTTTCTGTCTTTGCTGTAGCAAGTTATTAAAGATTAACCAGTAACAAATATGTAGTTAATGCTCCATACAAACCTTTGACGGTGAAGATTTTTGGTAATTGAATGTAAGACAAAGTTTGTAAAAATATTTACCATGCTACATTAATTAAGATAGATTGATGTTGTATGATGTTTCTGTAGGGGCTGTTTGCTACCAGAGTCAATAGGGTATTATTTGTAATACGTTGTAACTTTCAGTATGTAAACTAGAATCTAATGTTCCTCATCTTCATTTACATGCTGTGAGATAATTTTTTCCTATTATTCTTTTCACCTGTGGCTACAGAGAAGGTTTTTGGGGCGGGGATGTAAGGGATCCATGATCCCACGAACATAGGTATTAGTATCTGACACCCAGGTCGATAGCAGACAGGAGTCGATGGTCGAGTGTTGCAGGAGGCAGTGAGATTAGTGTCAAGTGAAAAGTAGTACTGGGTAGACGGGCAAGAATGGTGGTCGAGCTGAATTCGGTGTCAGTGGCGGATGTGCCGAGTGGGGAGTAAATTGTAAATTCACTGGGATGTGACAAATGAGGGCGTCCCCTTATCGTTGTGGGGTTGAGCCTCATCAATACCGATTCGCGAGTTATATAAAACCAAAAGTACCAAGTGAATAGCTACATGTTTCGCAGCAACTGCGTCGGCCAGAAACAATCATGTATTGCAGAGTGGATTGTTGTGAATGTTAACCATCATCATTGCATGTGACCAAGTACTTAAAATCAGCTACCAATAAAAGATATAACCGTAATCAACCGTGTAAGGCGAAGGTAGCCACTGCCTCAGAATTTGTGTGTTAATAGAAAATACGTATCAGTTTGTATAAACTACCATTGTTGTTTATAACAATAGAAAAAGTATCAATCATCATTATTCCACCTCAGAACAGCTGCACTCGGTTGAAATACCCCCAAAACCACAGCATAAACACCGATGGCCTTTCATCCATTAAGCACACGGTCATATAATCATGATTAACTGTTTGGCGGCTTCAGCAGATCACACAAAACCCAGTGAAGGACATAACGGGGCTGTTTCAAATTCCTCTTCCTGGGTTAGGCTATTAACCTATTCCAATCTGTTTTCCTTTCATCTCTTCGTGGGTCAACCAACATCTATTCTTCTAGGAGAATGATATCTAATGGCAAGCTTATAAATTACATTGTCCTGCAACATAAAAATGTGGTTCTCCCAATTTATCATTTCTTCTATTATCCTCCAGTATAAAAACATGGTTTTCCCAATTTACTGTCTTTTGGGATATTTTGTCATTCAACGAGGATATATGTAATCACTACCTTGTCTCTTCAGTATCACCTTGTTAAGAACCTTGGTTCACCTGTCCCAGGTGATGTTACCTTGGGATGACCTTTGCCAGATTTCAATGGCAGCGAATGTGGACGTGGAGACCACTGGAGCAGCTGAACTGGTGGATCAAGCAACCCTACTTCTACAGGTAGTACAGAACTAATGTAGGAGAGACACCTAGCCACTGGTATAACAACTCTCCTGAGGGAGGGTAACAATGATAGAAATGCCTCTCGACGGTGGAAGTTGCCGAAAAGGCTAGCGTCCCTTCCAGATGATACAAACCACACACATCATAAACCTCAGAGAAACAGCTGCACGGTTATTAAGATGACTACAAAGGTACGAACATTGGACAAACGATTTCTAATAGAAAAGATATTGAATTTAAGGACGCAGAATGTGAGAGGCATAAAAGGCGAAGACGAGCAACTGGATGAAGATCTGCCTAGGAAAGATATCTCTGTTGCTACAAATATAGAAACAATAAATAAAGTACAAGGGACAAGCTGGTGATAAATATACAATATTTCTAGTGGTGTACTATGGGATGAAAGAGCTGCAGGAGGGTTGCCGATATCACATGAGAAGAAATGGTAAAGTAAAATAGGAAATTTCATTGTTATAAATTAAAGAATTTCAATGCTAAGACAAAAAATAGAGAGAGAACAATTAAATGCAGTATCCGTATATACCCCACAAAGAAACAAACGAGAAGAATCCGAAAAGTGTTCTAACAGTATTAGACAATACATGCAAAAGCGATTTTTATTATTGTGGCTGGTGACCTAACTGCTCATGAGGGAGTAAAGCTATTAAGGAGGTAGTGGAAAATGTAAGTGAACCCATACTGAATGAATATGGTTAATTACTGAACTCATTTGCAACCAACAACCAATTAAAATTACGAATATCTTTTTTAACATGCAGAACATCCATAAATATATGTGGGTGCCAGAGAACAACGGTCAGTGATTGACTATGTAATTGTTAATATCATCATAAAAATTAGAATGCTTGTTTATTGGAGAAGAAGTCGGAATAAGGCAATACATAATATAGAAGTGTATGAAATATATTTATTGCAAGACGAAAGAGTAAAATACATGTTTCATTCTTCTGACAGTCAGTTTTCTGGCAATCTATTAAAATACAATTGACGAGTTACTAACTAATTATGATAATGGTTTTAACGTAGACAATATGTCGACTCTGGTACTGGTAATAGATAACTCAGATACATGACACTACTGTTCCCCTGTTGACTGTAGTTAGTGAAACAACCTCCTCTACAGAGTTGTCATGCTAGCAAATGTGTCACCGCCTGTGTGGTATTTCTTCCACCGTGGTCTTCCGTGTGCACATGCGAACTTCGCTCACCATAACGGTATATTAGTCTTTCCGACTCACTCCATAAAGGGCTGGACGTTTTGCAGCAGAAAAAGTATGGTTACTTCTGAATGCAAGCAATTTTACGTATCCATACATGCCTGGGTGTTGGGGTACGTTTTACGCTGCAGCCTCGGCGCTGTTCGCGCGTCCATCTCCCTGTTCACTGAGCTTCTACTGAGCAACACTGTACGTCGCCACCTGCTACCACAGCCGGGAACAGCAGAAACAGAGGTATCTGCTTCATCTGACACCAGTGGCGGTGACAATGATCCGATCGCGACAGTGATAAGATTACTGGCAATGAGGAAGAAAAGCAATTTGTGTATAGGAAGAACAGATGCGAAAGAATAATACGTAAGGATACTTGCACGATTATGAAATGTTTAAAAATTGTCCACGTTACTTTTTCAGCCAGTTACAGTTAGTTTCCAACATATTTTAAAATTTATTAAACAAAAAGATATTGAATGGGAGAAGATTCTGCCCATTATTCGTAACGTAATTCTCATGCAAATGTGATTAGCACTCGCTTTGAGATTAATTATTCTTGTATTTTATCTACATCTTTCTCATGTACTTTTTCGCCCTGATTTTATACTGCATAATACTGTAAATGCAGTACCAAATCTTAGTTATGGAAGTGAAGCGTGTGCAGCAACAAGATGCCAAGAAAGTAGAATACAGGCTAAAGAAATGAAATTTCTAACAAAAGTAAAAGGATGTGCAAGGGAGATCTAAAAATGAATGAGAATGCAAGGAAAGTTTTAGGAATGTTATCTAAACGAGAAAATAAAAGAAAACAGCAGAAAGAGGACAGAACATGTAGACTGCATGGATGGAGAAAGGTATCCAGTAAAGGCTCTCAATTAATGTTGCATTGTAAGTAAAAATCCAGGAAGACTGTACACAGTTTCGGAATCATAACAGGAAATTTGCCTAATACATGACGTGAAGAAGAAGAAGACTAATGTAAATTTTGCGAAAGGCGAATAGAATGGGAAGAAAATGTTGTGATGGAAGCACTCTCTGCCTTCCATTTCACTGTGCTTTGCAGAGTAGAGCTGAATTTCATGTGTGCAAAAAATTCCGATGCGATTAACGAAGAATAGAGAGAAGTTGAGATGATGGTTTTAATACTTCATGTGTTCTACATAGTCTTTCCCCATTAGAGTACAACGCACAGAACGTTCATTACAAGCATGTGATGTGTCGGGAGAGTCCTTTTTCACCGTGTTGTTAGTAGTAGAATCACTTTCGGTGTCTAGTCAGCACTTTTTCCAAAACACATCTACAGATGTGGAGAAAAGTTTCAGGACCTTGGTAGCCCGTAGCCGTGTCATCAATACCGTCTGGAGATTTGATACAATACAGCAGATAAGCAGTAGGATAGCTACCACAGTTGTACTCGTAGTTCAGATGACGAACTCATCACATGCACTGTCATGTTACACATCTCGTGTCACGTTACACACATGGGCTCTTTGGTGCCTTCACTCACTCTTTCCCAGAGAAACATCAGGAATTTATCAATATCACCCATTGAAAACCACCAGACAATTCCTTGAACTATAATCGAGGTCATGACGTAACCGTGTAGTCGTCACGTGACATAAAAATAGAGAAAAACACATCTCAGGCGGTGGGAGGACAATAAAACTCAATGCACCAATAAAATTGGAGCTTTCCGTCCTTCTTCACCTTATCAAGCTTTACAACTAGCTCAGCTGTAGGTTGGTCTTTTCATTCGATGTCTGAGCGTTAAGAAGGTATGGGTTTGTCATAAAGAATAGCAAATTATCAATGATATTTTCTCTTTATTTATAGTCCAGTTATTGCATTAGACTAGTCAGGTGTACTGTGTAGTCAAAAGTTATGTAAATAATAACACTAGTGTAAAAAATAACTTATAGTTTATTGATAAAAAATTTTATTAACAATTTTGTCTTTATTTACAACAGTTTTTGATAATACATCCCACAATTTTTTAAAATAAAAAGCCATTTACTCTTACATACAATAATTTGTAGAGTTAACGTTTTCACAATTGTTTTCCTGACATATTTTACAAGTACTTCTTTATTACTTACAGGTACAGTGTATACAATGGTTTTATTTGCAAAGATATTTTCTTCTTCTTATTGTCATATACATTTATTTACACTAATATTAGAAGAACTTAAATACTTTGTTTCCTATTTTTTTGTGTAGATTTGTGTATGACATTTACATTTGAATTCTGATTGTTTTCGTCATTATTTAATGTACACATTTTTTTCTGATCAATCTGTAGACAGTATTTACAGTTGTTAATAATTTCATCGAATTTACAGTATTTACATTTCAGTCGATGATTTCTTTCTTTTCACTGTAAATTGGGACCAGCAGCATCAGGCAAAGAAAAACTCTCCCTCCCTCTCTCTCTCTTTCTGTCTGTCTCTACCTCACACACAAACATATATTGTGCGGATAAAATATATGTGCATACATCGTGTGCAATGAGGCCTTCGTACTTAAACACACACACACACAAAACTGCGACAAACGGTTCATAAAAATATTCGCTGCCTGATGCACCGAAGGACGTCGACGTTCCACGTTCCACCACATCGTGACTGTGCTCTGCCCAGCCACCTCGTGCCGTTCGCATCGGCTCACACCCATGGCACTCGCTGCAGCGGAGGCTGAGTTCGAGGCCGTGTTGTGACAGGGCATTGTTCGACCACTGTGCAGCTCACGGTCTTCTGCCTTGCACTTTTTCCCAAATTCCATCTGCAGGATTTTAGCTATGCCTTGGCGGGCTCAGTTTACCAAAACTGACCACGTTAAGGTGTTTACATAGATTCCTGTGGTGCCCAAAGACTTTCAAAACACGGAAAATATCACGCCCTTTAAGCGTCGAAAGCTTGTACATGACGATCGGCCTGTGGAATGCTGCCCAGATCGAGTAGCATATACTTGATGGCGCTTACAAAGCTTATCGTGGTGTTCTGCATATCTCTATGACATAATATTCTATCCGAAATAACCCTAAGACCACCGCCGCCACCTAACGACCAATTTTCGGCTCCTGATTATCCCCTCAAAAAGTATATTTGGGATCACTGAAACTGAGTTTGTAGGGTATTGAATCACGTCTACAGGACGTACGCCACTCGATCTTTAAGAAGCCTAAAGAAGCACAAAGACTTACGCCGCTATCTTGTCCTGATAAATTTCCATGGGCGCCATCTGCACAATGCCTCCATGGTACTGGAACCACCGACTGCCGTGCCGCGCTACTCGGCGCTGTCTCGAACGTGAGGGCACCAGCGATCTGGACGCAAGCAATGGAGAAACGTTTTACCGAGTCCAAACGTAGCCTTACTGAAGCGACACTGCTCATTCACGCTGTGCAGATGCTGTACCTGCCGTTGTCGTGTACGCCACCCCAGACCGCCATCGGCACTGTGCTTCAAGAATCCATTGGCGGTAGATGGCAACCACCGAATTTCTTCTTGCGGAAGCTATCAGAGTCACAATGTGGCCGGAGTGCTTACGACTGTTAGTTGCTTATAGTGTTCGAGGCAGTGGAATACTTTCGCCTATCTGTAGAGGTCTATCTGTTCGTCATTTTCACCGACCAAAGGCCATTACCTAGGCGTCTTGAAACAACAACGCCAAGTGAATGCCATGCCAATTCTGGCAGTTGTAGTTCTTGTTGTAGTTCTTGAGAGACATCCGCCATATTTCTGGAATTAACATAATCGCTGGCTGCTTCTCCAGTGTTTGTGCCCGATGTGTCTCATACTGTAAACTTTGAGGTTGTCACCCAAGAACGAGAGAGTGACATACAACTGGGCAGCGTCCGCCACAGCACTTTCATTGTCCTACAACTAGAGCTAACGCCAATTCCTAGCTCTGTCCACAAAATTTTGTGCGATGTTTCAATAGGCACACACCGTCCATTGCTCTTAGTGAAGTGCTTCCGACGAACACAGTCGTCGACTGTCACAAACCTGTATCAACATCTCTCTGTCGGTCAGGGCTGCCCGTTACGTCTGGCTACAACTACCGAAAGACTGCCATCAGTGATCACGCACGTGCACTGCATGACACTTAGCCAAAGTAGGGAGTCACTCCCTTCACTCGCCATTGTCTTTCCCGAAGTGATACGCTGGTCTGCACACGTCCAAGTGGACTTAGTGAGCCCACTCATGCCCTCTCCCAAGGAAAGCGTTATGTGTTGACGATGGTACACCTCTCCACAATCTGGCTGGAGGCAATGCCCTATAGAAGACGACACTGCTGTGACCATCACCACCGCCTTCGTTGACACATGGATAGTGGCTGCCTCTGTCACGTCGCAATGGATCACGGCTACCAGTTTGACAGTGCTCAATTCACAAGCATCGCCCAACTATGTGACCTGCAGTTACACAGCACTACTAGCTACCACATGGTGTCTAATGGCACTGTCAAATGACTCACTTGATTACTGAAAGCCTTGATAACTTGCCACGAAGCCAACTTGATGGAAGTACTGGCAGTGGTGATGCTCAGGCTGTGAGTAACTCTGGAAGAAGACATTACCGCTTGACCGCAATTCCTGGTGATTTTTTGAAGGAGCTAACACTACCCCACGATGCATCGGCTTCTCCACTTACAGAACGTCTGTGCGCCAACACGCCGACACCGCACGGCACTGGCGTAGTGTTCACACATGTCAACCTACGGCACTGTATGCATGACACGGTTTGTCTTCGACAGTCCTACTCGGGGCCGCACTTTGTTATTGGTCGTGGTGAGGGAGCTCGATATTGAGTGCAACAGTAAGTTGAAGAAGGTGTCAATTGACTGTCTAGTCGGCTCGCAGCCTGACCACTCCTGCCGCCATCCCCTTCTGCGACCCTGAACGAGACTTGGCAACAGACAAAGCTCCCTTCACCACAGAACCCACACCAGGGGCCACCAACGAGGCACACATGCCGCCCCCAGCCGTCATCGCGCTGCAGCTGCACCACTCCTTACCCAGCCGGCCGGCAAAGCTGCCGAGACTGTGCCCTCTACAGGCGCCTGGGTCACCGCCGCCACAACCGGCAGCGGGCTTTGTCCAGCCACTGCACCCATTTCAAACGTCCATGCTGCGTCAGAAGGACACCCCAGCTGTCGCCTTGCTTTAGACACCCTGTCAATACAGAGCAGCCACATTCGTACATCGTCTCCAATGGGGCTCTGGTAAACACCTCAAACATAACGGGTTATTTATTCGCTGCAGCTCGTGGGCTTGCGTTCGCCTCCCTGTGCCTCTGCCGCGTCGGGCATCGAGTGTACATGAACTTCCGCGTAGATTTCCCACATCCTTTCCCGTCGAGCTCCAGACGTCTCCCTCCACGTCGTCTGGCTCATCTATCTGAGTACTGGGAACCACATTCACGCAATTACGTTGTACTCGCGTGAGTACGGGCACGTTGCGTCATCTCCGCGCTCCCACTGTGCCGAAGTGTCGAGTCGAGATGGAGTTCCGCAAAGTGTTTCCGCGACTGAGCACCTCAGTGAATTTTCAACAGTGCAGCTCGGGAATGTTTTATTTCTTTACCCTCTATGATCAGTGATTTCTCGGGTGACATGTTTTGGATCAGCTCACGGCCTGCAGGCCGGCCACTCGTTATCACAGACAATCCACAGACGGCGTTGCCGCCAGCCAGCTCTGCTGGAACACTCCCTCCGTGCGCCTGGCAGGACTCGCGTGCTGACCCCAAATGTCACCGCCCAGTCACATCTGAGAGGCCATATCGCCATTGCGATCCCGCTGACGTCACAATGCAGCTCGCGGAACCGACACACCTGTCACACAAGCCTGTGCTGCCTCGCCGTTTCCGAGCTCCGCTCTTCGTTTTTCGTTTGCCGCAGTCCCTGCCACACTGTGCAGGTCCAATTTCAGCACGTTGAAGGTGTCGCCACTGGCGGCAACCTTGTGTGAGTGCTCTGTAAAGCTAATCATTTGCATATCACAGCATCTTCTTCCTGTAGCAATTTTAATGTCCATGTGCGGACCTGAAAATAATGTCGAAATTTCGGGCGACTTTGACACAGGATTCCACTACATCGCTGTTTTCTTCGATTGCACCAGTACTTCGACAGCCACACAATCGTTTCAAACTGAAGCGTCGAATGGGTCTGATGCGCTTTGTGTAGGAGCATATGTGCTGCTTTTCCAAGACGTTTCTCTCTCAGTGCTAGAAAGAACTTGTTGTTCAAAACTTGTTGGTAGCTCCCACCTATGAGAACTATGGGACACAATGTAATGATTACATCGTGACCATACAAAACTACGACCACAGCATTTTCTTCAGCACTGGCCACTAACCAAAGTGGTTGCGGTTCTGTGTGTTTCCACTACAATTACTACACTACATATTATTCATGAAACGCGCCATCCATGTCTCACACATTGTCACTGCAGTCGAGAAGAAGCCTCTTTCATGCTAGTATCACGTTGTATGCGAGCTGCTCACCTTTGCGCAACTCAGTGTACGCTTTCCTCTGCTGATGGTTCTCTTTGGCCTAGGGGCGATAGGCATTATATGAGTTAGCAGTGTGGTATCCGTGGGATCAAGGGGAATTATTACGAACGTGAGGCGTGTGATCGCATTAAAGATATCAAAGTGAATATAGTACAGTTACTTAACAAAGAAGACACAAAACGATACAATGAGTAATCTTAACAGAATGTGAACAATGTCTGACTGAAAGTATTGAGACACCTACCAGAGGACATCAGGGTGGTGTGGTGTGTGTTTTCCCTCGCGTTTATGCCAGCTTGAACTCTGCTGTGGACACATTCCGTGATTTATCTGAATGTTTTTTGAGGTATGTCACCTCACCCGACAGAGGCTACCGTTGCATTTAACGGAGTGGTACGCTGGGTTGTAGGGCCAGGTCCACGATCTAGCTCATGTCAAAGATGTTAGTTTCAGGTCAGGACTGTGGGTAGGAACGTTTTCCCTGTATTTTTTCTTGACCTCTATCGCGAGTTTTCACGGGTTCCTCGTGTTAATTATTGCATTTGATAACTTAAGGGTAAAGAATGTCCGGATATCCATTCTGACATCACACGTGGTCCTCTTCTCCTCTCCCCAGTCCCTTAGGACAGAATTTGTGTAGCCCATCTGCCTGTGTCTAGTGTTTTCCCTTGTGAAAGTGTGAGAAAATTTACTGAATCTTTGTAAATCGCGAAACTCAATCGGGTCGTGGGTAGCAGTAAACTCTTCACTTAGTCGGATATGGAAAGCCACCATAAAACCACAGCCAGGCTGGTTGGTACATCGCGCTTCTTGTTAATCCGCCAGGCGAAACCAATACAGGATGACGCGTCTCCCAGAATCAGGAAGTAGCGTCCTAGCACACTCTACTGTCTGGTTGGTTCTCTCTGTAAGGATGTTACGCTGCACAAATCACTGCTTCACAGACGCTGCTTTTTGACAGGGCCCATTCCCATGATGATATAATTGTTGTGTATTGTATACAATACACAATGAAGTTTTCGTATCCTTTCACATCTAAGTTTAAATAAGCACTATAAGGGGAACATACCCTCACCACGGAAACATCTCCATACCATAACACCACCTCCTCGATTTCTTCACTGTAGTCGCTACATGTGATAGAAGGTAACATCCTCTACACATTTTCTGAACTCGGATACTTCAAAATAGTACTATCTTGGCACCCACTATCCAATGGCGTCACTATGTACAACAGTCCAAGTGTTGAAGCCTTGAGCTGTCTGGTATTCTGCCGGATGTCGGCGTCGTACTTGCACGATTATTCTACAGCGTGACACTTTACCTTCATCAGGGGCTACCTGAGACTGTCGAGCGGAACGGGTCCAGTATTTATACCTACTGTCTTCGTCCTCCTTGGTGGGTACCGTGTGTTCTGTATGCAGTCCGCTACCGCATCCAGCGTCTTTAGATGTTCCCTATTTTGGTGCGTCCGCCCACGCTCTGTCATTCTGTTTTCTGTCACTTGCGTCCGTTACGATTCCAAGTGATCGCTCAGACGTCCGCTCCCGCTAGAAACGTTCTTAGGCCTTCCCCACTGCGTGGCAGTCCAGTTCCATTGAGGCAAACAGTCAGATACCTAGGCGTTACACTTGACAGACGTTTAATGTGGCAGCACCACATTACAGAAATTCTGTGCAAAGGAATAGTACGGCTGAGAGAACGGTATCCAGTCCTTAACCCAAACAGGTTACTATCCCTTACCTGGGCACCATCGTCTATAAATGCCTGGTTCATCCATTACTTGAGTATGCAGCGGCCGTCTGGGGTAATGCCGCAAACAGAACAGATCCCATGGGGCAACTCTGCATCTTCCAAGGGACTATCCGACCCAGAAACTCTATGACATAGCCAGCTTGCAATAGCTACAGGTAAGCATCCATGCTACAGCAACAGAACTCTACGAGAAATGTGCACGGTCCCACAATAAAACTATTCGCATCTTTGGGCAAAGGCTTCATTGTCGTTAAGGAATCAGGTGACCAGACTTATTGAGATAATAATAACGACAACCGTAATCTGAAAGCAAACAATAACGCTGTTCTAAAGAGCAACCTATGGTGAGCTCTGCTGAAAAAGTAGATCAAAATCTCTAAACAGAAATTGCAACCAAATCAAGTCGAGTGGAAATACACAGCACCATCGATCAAGAAGGATGGGCGCCAATCACTGATACTTGTAAAGCAGCAACACAGGAGTCGTATCGGAAAAGCAGAGAAGCGACTTTTGTCCATTGTACCATGCCGAGTGCTCGTTTTTCGTCCTCGGTCCAGCGCACCGTTCTGTCCGCTGGTTTCCCTCTTTGCCTGCGGTGGGGTTCTACTTATTCCCTCTGATTACCCCTGCCAAGAGTAGCGTCCTGAGAAGATCAGCTACAGTCTGGTGCACCTGATGCTCTCCCTCAGGTTCGTTCCCCATGTCCACAACCTCAGTTCTTCATTTAGTGGAGTGCTGCAGCTGCCCCCTTTGCAGTTTCAGCAGATCCAGTATACGGTCAGGGGCTCTACTGAGTTGGTTCGTAGTGTCCCGATTCAAAAGATTTTCCGTCGCCTTTTTCTTTCTTACAACGCCATCCCTGTATTTAGGGGCTAGGGCCCTGTGCCAGAGCCTTTGTTCCATGAGAGTTCATGCAATGAATGTCCATTGACCTAGTTTTTTGACCAATGTATGGCATGCCAAATTGGCGAAATATATTACAAATTTCTCGTTTTTGTATGTCACATCACTTCCTCTTTTCCTAGTAGTCCTCTTATTTTGGTAGGTGGACAGAACACACACTCGATTTCAAGCTTCCTGAGAACCCTGCTGATTTTGACACACATAGATCCCACACAGGACAGCAATGCAACCGTTTTTTTTTTTCCTTTTCTTGCCCTTCTGTTTGGCCGTGTACGCCTTCTTGCAGAGCACTGATCATCGAATATCTGTTTCTGCTGCCAAACCATCTGGGCCTAACAAGGCATGTACCCTGTGAACTAATATGGACTAATGTCTTCAGAACATTCGTCTCTGCTAGTTTGCAGGTATAAAACAGTGTATGTAGGTCTGGGACACACATTATAGCCAAACGAACCATCTGTTCTTCTTCTGGCAAGTGCATCCAGAAATGGGAACTACCCATTCTTTTCCAGTTCCATAGTGAACTTAAAATTTGGATGGCGCGAGTTAAGATGTTCCAAAAATCCATTTAGCCTCTACCTACCATGAGGCCAGATCACAAAGCTATCATCCGCATACCTGGAGAAGCATCTAGGTTTGTGTCTACCCACTCTTAATCCCGCTTTTTCAAATTTCTCCATGATGATATTCAAAACCTCTGGAGACCGAGAGCGCATGCGTACACCTTCTGTCTGCTTAAAATATTGGCCCCCGTACAGAAAATAAGGCGAGGTCAGCCCATCAGAGCATCATAAAATTAGTCTTCAGTCAGTTCCAAACGAGTCTAGCAGTGGCAACCTGGTGAACTGGGATACCATGTTAAAACTAACTGTTATATCATATTCTATAATACGTAGTTGCTTGGGACATTGCATAAGTCTTCCAAGTTGCAGATGCTGTGAAATACTTCCCAATGTCTGGCGACAGCGGAGTCTTCAAGTTCTTTGTTGCTGCGTATGCTGAGGTGTCAATGTTGCTGTCAGCTGGGCGCAGTGGCACCCCTTCTTTGTGTACTATCAGCAGCCCATATAGTCTACCAGCGATCGTAGCTGTTTGATGACCTTGTCGAGAATATGGGTTTCCTTCAAGGGTGTTGTGCTCTTCTTATCCACTTTGTCCAGATGTTTAAACTCCAAACATCAATATTCAAGGCCCTTCAGAAGCTGACGCACTCCATCATATTCAGTCTGCTGAAAACGACTGTGGAATTCTCCTTGTCTGCTGGCAACTACACGATGACGCCGCCAGCCTGGAGTCTCTTGAGTGCAAACCTCTCAGCACATGACATTTTTAATTTTGTAGACTATGTCTTCATGAGTGCCCCGAAGGTAGCACGGCGAAACGTAGCCAACAAGCATTTAGAAAACATCGTTCTTTACTCACACGAAGAGATGAGTGCTATCCACAAGGGATTTCTAATTAATTCCATATTCAAAGTTCAAATGGTTCAAATGGGTCTATGCATTATGGGACTTAACATCTGAGGTCATCAGTCCCCTAGACTTAGAACTACTTAAACCTAACTAACCTAAGAACAGCACACACATCCATGGCCGAGGCAGGATTCGAACCTGCGGCCGTAGCAGCAGCAGCGGGGTTCCGGACTGAAGCGCCTAGAACCGCTCGGCTGCAGCAATCGGCCGTATTCAAAGATTTCCAATAACGTAAAGTGTGAAGTTCAGAGGTAGCTGTAGATGTTTAACGGTGAGGGACAGTCAGCTAGAGGCCAAGACCCCTCCTCACCAGTTGAGACGAATGCCATACACAGATGAACATGTAAAGGCTCTCTGGCCACCGCATCTAGCCTATGGCGCAAATCACGAATACGCTCTCTTAAAAGTGTAACGGTCATCCGACGTCTCACATTGTTCACCGCACTGAGATTAATGCGAGGCATCATCCTGGCGAAAACTTTACTGCGTGTTCATCTCGACATCTTAGCATGAAACTGAGAGAATTCAGCACACTCCATTTCCTCCGTCAGCCTGACGCATCAAAGAAGGACAGCTAAAGGACTCTACTACTGGTAGTAGGTTGGGGACGGAACTCCTGGATCCGATGATGGTGGAGAAGACCGTACTGGACCTGTTCCACTCGACAAGCAGTCTCAGGTAGCACCTCATGACGATAAATGACCATGTTGTCGATTAATCGTGTATGAACGAGGCTGATACCTGGCAGCATCTCTAACACCTGAAGATGTGAAGTGATCGCTTGGAAAACATGAAAAATTATTCCTCTAGTGCTGCTTGGTGTTGACTACAGGGATTTGTCGCTACCGATGAGCTGCTATACCACTGTAACCCATTCCCTGCACCACCCTACGCACAGTCAGTGTGCTAGTGGAACTGCTGGTAGCACTCTGGAACTCACTTGTGACTTACTTACCTCATTTCACATCATTTTTACAACCACCCCATCCCCCACAGCGCTCGACAGTCACAGGCTGTCAATACGGGAGGTCTGTTTGGGTAGGCAAACTGGCACAGTTTTGGTGTCCTTACACCACCAGTGAAGTCATTGATGACGTCGTTTATGACATTATGGGATTTCCTCCCTCCTCTCCCAAATGACAAAGTTCGATGACCCTATGTCTTAAATGGCGGCATATTCAACTTTTGCCGGAAATTCAAAACCTAGCAGGGATTTCCTGTACTCCTGTGTAAGTAGGACTGTTGTCCCCTTGTCCCCACTAGAAGAGACACATAGAAGTTCATTATTAGAAGAGACAGAATGTACATGCAATGAAGTAGCTCAAAAATGAATGTATGCGCAGGTGAACAATGGACGTTCTTGGGAGGAAGGGAGGGACGGAGGGAGGGAGACGACTCCCTTCACAAGAGCCACCATTATGACGGGGTACCTCGTGTGATGCAGAGCTGTAGACCGACGCAATGGACGAGATACTACGACGTACTACAAGGAGTATTCAATGTGCGGTGCAGGTATCTGGATACAATACCCGAACTGTATAGGGTGCAGCGCAGGACATAACATAGAGTACTTGTGCTGTGGAAGGCGCGATACCCCACCCACAATGCGCCTCTCTCTGACGTTGAATGCGTGAACTGTTCAGTATCATCCCATATAAAATATGCCGAGTTTCTACTATATTGCAATAGCTGCGTGTAAAGTTGGGAGCCCCTCATATAGCGAACTGTTCTCCTAGAAATGTATGTATCTTCAGCTACAATTCATCTGCATGCTTTTGCCCATTGGTAAACGTTTCGATTTCCTCCCTGTGAGAAATGTCTCCAACGCCTCCTCATCTCGATTTCTCGACATTTAAAGAACTACGTTGTCATTTGATTTCAGTGACATTAACCATACAGGGAGACAGAAAAAATGCCGCACTTGGAGGTCGGCGTATTCAGGTTCAAGACGTAAGTTTATCTGGCAAAACCAGATTGAGTGCATTTTGAAAAAGGTTGCAGTCAAGGAGATGGCAACGCTGTCACATCTTGCAGCGCGTCGGAATGTACACAGGAACGTGTGTTACTCAATGCTGGCTTACCAGCCATCGTAGCTCACCAAATAGATTACTAGAACCTCAAACCCGACATACACCATTGAGCTGTAGTTCGAATCCTCTTCAGGTTCGCTTTCATATTTTATACGATCGTTCCGTAGATCTCGTCGTTTATGAGCAGGACATTATTTTGTCCCATGATAATACCCTGTCGCACGACATTGCGGTCCATTAAACTGCGTGAATGGGTATAGTAGCTGCACAGTGCACAACCGTAACTGATCCTGTCAAGTTCATGTCGGGTGCTTCCCAATGAAGTACATAAATGATGAATATGTGAGTACACAATCAATACCTTCACTGCGTGATAACAACGGTGAAGTCACTGATGACAGTGCCACTCAAGCAGAGTTATTAAACACCGTTTTCCGAAACTCCTTCACCAAAGAAGATGAAGTAAATATTCCTGAATTCCAATCAAGAGCAACTGCCAAGAAGAGAAACGTCGAAGTAGATATCCTCGGTGTAACAAAGCAGCTTATATCATTTAATAAAGGCAAGGCCTACGGTCCAGATTGTATCCAGTAAGGTTCCTCTCAGAGTATACTGATAAAATAGCTCCATATTTAGCAATTATGTACAACCTCTCGCTCACAGAAAGATACTTACCTAAAGACTGGAAAATTGCTCAAGTCACACCAATACCCACAAAGGGAAGTAGGAGTAATCCGCTGAATTACAGACCTATATCACTAACGTCGATTTTCAGTAGCGTTTTATAACATATACTGTATTCGAACATTATGGAGTACCTGGAAGAAAACGATTTATTGACATATAGTCAGCACGGATTCAGAAAATATCGTTCTTGTGAAACACAACTAGCTCTTTATACTCATGAAGCAATAGGTGCTATCGACAGAGCATGTAAAATTGATTCTATATTTTTAGATTTCCGGAAGGCTTTCGACACCGTTCCTCAAAGCGTCTTCTAATCAAACTGCGTGCCTACGATGTATCGCCTCAGTTGTGCGACTGGATTCATGATTTCCTGTCAGAAAAGTCATACTTCGTGGTAATAGACAGAAAGTCATCGAGTAAAAAGAATTAATATCCGGCGTTCCCCAAGGAAGTGTTATAGGCCCTCTATTGTTCCTGATCTATATTAACGACATAGGAGACAATCTGAGTAGCCGTCTTAGATTGTTTGCAGATGATGCTGTCATTTACCGTCTTGTAAAGTCATCAGATGATCAAAACGACTTGCAAAATGATTTAGATAGGATATCTGAATGGTGCGAAAGGTGGCAATTGACCCTGAATAAAGAAAAGCGCGAAGTTATTCACATGAGTACTAAAAGAAATCAGCTAAATTTAGGTTACGCGATAAGTCACACAAATTTGAGGGCTGTAAATTCAACTAAATACTTAGGTATTACAATTACAAATAACCTAAATTGGAACGATCACATAGGTAATATTATGGGTAGAGCAAACCGAAGACTGTGATTCATTAGCAGAACACTTAGAAGGTGCGACAGGTCTACCAAAGAGACTGCTTACACTACGCTCGTCCGCACTATTCTGGAGTACTGCTGAGCGGTGTGGGATACGCATCAGGTGGGACTGACGGATGACATCGAAAAAGTACAAAGAAGGGCAGCTCGTTTTGTATTATCGCGAAATAGGGGAGATAGTGTCACAGACATGATACGTGAATTGGAGTGGCAATCATTAAAACAAAGGCGTTTTTCGTTGCGACAGGATCTTCTCATGAAATTTCAATCAACAGTTTTCTCCTCCGATTGCGAAAACATTCTATTGGCATCCATCTACATAGAGAGAAATGATCATCACTATAAAATAAGAGAAATCAGGGCTCGCATCGAAAAATTTAAGTGCTGGTTTTTCCCGCGTGCCGTGCGAGAGTGGAACGGTAGAGAGACAGAATGAAGGTGGTTCATTGAACCCTCTGCCAGGCACTTTATTGTGAATAGCAGAGTAATCACGTAGATGTAGACGTAGATAAGCTTGGTGCAATTAGCATCCGAAGCGTTGCTGCTGCCTCTCGCCTGTACGCTGCACAGCACCCTCGAAGGCGCCGCCCCGATAAGAATGTTTTTGGTCACGTGTAGCAGGGCCATCGGAAAGAAGATAATCTTCGTCACGAAGTAATGGGCACAGATCGTCCGACGACTAGACGTACTTCACAAAACGAAAACGCGATTCTCGAAACATTTCCCCAACATCCTCGGCCATGTCTAGTGATATTGTGAAGCACTTCCAGATATCTCAAAGACTGGTGGTTGAAGTGTAGCACTATGAAGAACTGCTTCCACATCGTTACAAATTAACCAACATTATCGGCCAGAAGACCGCATTTGACTAGTGTAATTTTGTGACTGGCTGTTGCACCAAGTGGAAGATAACGAACATTTTCTAAATAACGTTATGTAGAATGATGAATCCAGCGTCGCTCGTGGAGATGTTTCCAGCCTCCACGACAGCCGTTATTGGTTGGAACTCAATCTACATGTCACCGGTAGGTTTGAGGTACGTTTTGGCATAAAACTGTTAGCTGGAATTGTGGGAGGAGTGGTTTTAGGCCCTTACCTGTTGCCAGATAAATTGAATGCACTTCTGTTTAGTCCGTTTCTTTGTAATACTTTGATTGACACATTAGAAAAGTTCCACTTGGGGTTCGACAGCAACTGTGGTTTCATCATGACTGTACACCACCACACTTTGGAATGAACGACAGTAACAATTTAAATACCAGGGAAATGGATTGGTTATGGAGGCTCAGTGTTCTAGCTTCCATGTTCTCCAGACACTTAAAGGAGCAAGTTTACAGTATTCCACATATGGATGAAAAACCTAATAGCTCCCGTGCATGCCTCATCGGCAATGGCTGATGAAAGTCTGCGCAGGGTCCAGCAAAGTATGATCCAACGAGAAGCAAACTATTTACAAATGCAAGGTGGTCGCCTTGAACATCTTCTCCAAAGTGAATGTTGCTCGTACGTGCACTTATCAGTTCTGTGGAAGTAAACCTGGACGTCAAACGTGCAGAATCGAATCGTTGTTCAAAAAATGTTAAAATGTGTGTGAAATCTTATGGGACTTAACTGCTAAGCTCATCAGTCCCTAAGCTTACACACTACTTAACCTAAATTATCCTACGGATAAACACACACACCCATGGCCGAGGGAGGACTCGAACATCCGCCGGGACCAGCCGCACAGTCCATGAGTGCAGCGCCTTAGACCGCTCGATCCCACGCTCCAATCGTTGTGCGTAGTGCAACGTGCAAACTAGTCTAGCCTACCTATTCCGTATTTTGTACCTCAGTGGATACAGACGCTGTTATTGTATCCACTGTTATTTTCTATTGGCTGCATTTGTGTCGTGGATGAAACTAAGTGGTCGTTTACAGGTGTAAGAAGTTCTTGTTATATCTTCCAGTTTAAATAAAGATAACAGTAGCACAAATAAATATGCTAATTGTGTCATTGTGGAGGTATCAGTTGGGTACTATTTTGTGCTTTAACTGAAAAAGTTTGCCACAAACGCGACTTGAACACCGGTGAGTTTCGTTACCGTTCCCCAAAACATTGCCTCGTCTTACTGAGCTAATAGCACAGCTCCGGCGAAGTGTATAGTCCATGCCACCTGTTCGTAGCCACATTGCACGCAGTACAGCTTTGCCAGAGGCCCGTTTCGCAAATGGTACGTCTGTTGAACCTGTTGGTAGAACTAGGTTTTGTTACAGGCACTTTTGTCTTGAAATGGCATGAGGAATGACATGAAGACCTCCAAGTGCGACATTTTTTCTTTCCCCTTTACGTTTCAGTGAACGCTTTAAATATTTTTTAATAAAATGAAACACAAGTTACAGAGAGAAATAGTAATTTACTTTCACATGCTTAAAAACTTTTGTTTACCATACTAGGATACAGAAATGTACAGTACATTAACAAGCATGTAATTCTGTAGCCAATTGAGGTAACGTTGATATTTGTGCATCGTACATGCTGCATATTCAAGCACATTACGCATCCAAATTCGTACCATAAGTTTACTCTAAAGTGCTCTTGATATGCAAGCTCTGTAAGCTCATGCCAGGCACTTGCAAAATATCCTTATATACACTCCTGGAAATTGAAATAAGAACACCGTGAATTCGTTGTCCCAGGAAGGGGGAACTTTATTGACACATTCCTGGGGTCAGATACATCACATGATCACACTGACAACACAGGCAACAGAGCATGCACAATGTCGGCACTAGTACAGTGTATATCCACCTTTCGCAGCAATGCAGGCTGCTATTCTCCCATGGAGACGATCGTATAGATGCTGGATGTAGTCCTGTGGAACGGCTTCCCATGCCATTTCCACCTGGCGCCTCAGTTGGACCAGCGTTCGTGCTGGACGTGCAGACCGCGTGAGACGACGCTTCATCCAACATGCTCAATGGGGGACAGATCCGGAGATCTTGCTGGCCAGGGTAGTTGACTTACACCTTCTAGAGCACGTTGGGTGGCACGGGATACATGCGGACGTGCATTGTCCTGTTGGAACAGCAAGTTCCCTTGCCGGTCTAGGAATGGTAGAACGATGGGTTCGATGACGGTTTGGATGTACCGTGCACTATTCAGTGTCCCCTCGACGATCACCAGTGGTGTAGGGCCAGTGTAGGAGATCGCTCCCCACACCATGATGCCGGGTGTTGGCCCTGTGTGCCTCGGTCGTATGCAGTCCTGATTGTGGCGCTCACCTGCACGGCGGCAAACACGCATACGACCGTCATTGGCACAAAGGCAGAAGCGACTCTCATCGCTGAAGACGACACGTCTCCATTCGTCCCTCCATTCACGCCTGTCGCGACACCACTGGAGGCGGGCTGCACGATGTTGGGGCGTGAGCGGAAGACGGCCTAACGGTGTGCGGGACCGTAGCCCAGCTTCATGGAGACGGTTGCGAATGGTCCTCGCCGATACCCCAGGAGCAACAGCGTCCCTAATTTGCTGGGAAGTGGCGGTGCGGTCCCCTACGGCACTGCGTAGGATCCTACGGTCTTGGCGTGCATCCGTGCGTCGCTGCGGTCCGGTCCCAGGTCGACGGGCACGTGCACCTTTCGCCGACCACTGGCGACAACATCGATGTACTGTGGAGACCTCACACCCCACGTGTTGAGCAATTCGGCGGTACGTCCACCCGGCCTCCCGCATGCCCACTATACACCACGCTCAAAGTCCGTCAACTGCACATACGGTTCACGTCCACGCTGTCGCGGCATGCTACCAGTGTTAAAGCCTGCGATGGAGCTCCGTATGCCACGGCAAACTGGCTGACACTGACGGCGGCGGTGCACAAATGCTGCGCAGCTAGCGCCATTCGACGGTCAACACCGCGGTTCCTGGTGTGTCCGCTGTGCCGTGCGTGTGATCATTGCTTGTACAGCCCTCTCGCAGTGTCCGGAGCAAGTATGGTGGGTCTGACACACCGGTGTCAATGTGTTCTTTTTTCCATTTCCAGGAGTGTATATGGGCACTCAAACGCCATTCTCTGAACTAGCACACAGCAGGTGCTGACAAATGAATGAACTATTGTCTTGTTGTATATTTACACTCTTCTTGGAAAATTTCCCATGCACACTGTATGACAATCTAGTAATCTGCAGGAGTTTGAGCCTTGAGCATACCAGTTATTTACATTGAATTCTGCCATAATGAATACCACTCATAATCTGGAAACATCACTTCCATGTTACTAAATCGTGGATTTCCCAAAATCACCGTTACGTTTAACTTATTATCTGAGGAGATAGATACAACCATTCTTTCCCTGTCACTCGCATTGAAATCGTGCGTTGGAGTGAATAACACCAATTTCATTGATGCGTTGTACAGGCGCTGTTGATAATGGGAACGCTAAGTCCAGCAACCGTTCTGCACGCTGAATGATTTCTACTAAGGTGTATCAAGTGCCCTATGTAATCGTGACAGCTAAATGATTGGTATATATTTTGGATACAATAAAATGAAATGAAATGACCGTACGGCATTGTTGGCCGGGAGGCCCGAGTTGGGGGAGTTCGGCCGCCGTATTGCAAGTACTTTTTAGTTGATGCCACTTCGGCGACTTGCGAGTCAATGACGATGAAATGATGATGAAGGAGACACAACACCCAGTCCCCTGCCGAGAATCGAACCCGCGCCGCCTGCGTGGTAGGCGGGACCGCTACCGCTACGCTACGGAGGCGGACACTGGAAACTTACAGTCTGGAAACAGTTCAATGACCTGCTCTGATACACACATCAAAAAAAGTTTTCCATCATCACGGTTCCGAGAAATCCGGAACCTGTACTGAAAATTGGAGTAGAGATCAACATAAACATCGTTGTCGACCTATTTATTGCTCATGAAAACCACACATTGCAAGTTGTACCACCATACAGTGAGACTTTCAGAGGTGGTGCTCCAGATTGCTGTACACACTGGTACCTCTAATGTCCAATAGCACGTCCTTTTGCAATGGTGAATTCCTGTATTCGTCGTAGCATACTATCTACTGTTGGGACTGTTGGTCCATATTGTCCCACTCCTCAACGGCGATTCGGCGTAGATATCTCAGAGGGGTTGGTGGGTAACGTCGTCCATAAACAGCCCTTTTCAATCTTTCCCAGGCTTGTTCAATACGGTTCAAGTCTAAAGAACATACTGGCCACTCTAGTCGAGCGATGTAGTCATCCTGAAGGAAGTAATTCACAAGATTTGCATGATGAGGGCGCGAATTGTCGTCCATGAATATGAATGCCTCACATATATGCTGCCGATATGGTTGCACTATCGGTCGGAGGATGGCATTCACGTATCGTACAGCCGTTACGGCACCTTCCGTGACCACCAGCGGTGTACGTCAGGCCCACGTAATGCCACTCCCAAACAGCAGCTTCCGCTTGACTGTGTGTCTAAGGCAATCAGCCTGACCACCTTCGACGATTGCCTGATTGAAGGCATATGCGACAGTCATCGGTGAAGAGAACGTGATCCCAATCCTCAGCGGTCCATTCGGCGTGTTGTTGTGCCCATCTGTACCACGCTGCATGGTGTCGTGGTTGCCAAAATGGACCTCGCCACGAACGTCGGGAGCAAAGCTGCGCATCATGCAGCCTATTGCACACAGTTTGTGTCGTAACACGACGTTCTGCGGCTGCACGGAAAGCATTATTCAAGATGGTGGCGTTACTGTCATTGATTCTCCGAGACATAATCCGTAGGCAGCGGTCATCCCTTGGGCGGCTTGAGCGAGGCATGTCATCGGCAGTTCCTGTGTCTCTGTATCTCCTCCATGTCCGAACAACATAACTTTGGTTCGCTCAGAGACTCCTGGACACTTCCCTTGTTGAGAGCCCTTCCTGACACAAAGTAACAATGCAACAATGGGGACGCTATCGAACCGCGGTATTGACTGTCTAGGCATGGTTGAACTACAGACAACACGAGCCGAGTACATCCTTCTGGTGGAATGACGGGAACTGATCGACTGTCGGACTTCGTCCGTCTAATAGGCGCTGCTCATGCATGGTTTTTTACATATTTGGACGGGTTTAGTGACATATCTGAACAGTCAAAGGGACTGTGAGTGTAATACAATATCCACAGTCAAAGTCTATATTCAGGAGTTCTGGCAACTGTGGTGATCCAAAACATTTTTTGATGTCTGTACGGCAGGCACTGTATCATAGAGACGGTCTGTGTGATTACTTAGTCGTGCAGTAGAGGGCTATAGTTAACATGCTGTCTTGATTTTCACTCCAATGTGTTTTGGACCCACATCGAGGAGTGTGATTTCAGGCTGGCTTGTTACAAACTGCTGCTGCTGCTCAGATGTATCAGGCATTGTATCAGACATATCAGAGAGCAGTCGAAGTGAGAGAGAAGTAAACAATCATGAAAAAAACGTACATATGGATATTCACATAATGTCTAATAAATATTTGGAGCTGGGAATGGTTTAATACTGACAGTAGGGTGTGGGAGTTAGTTTTTCCTGCCTGGAAGTGGTACACCCACGATAACAATTCATGATAAATCTGCCTTTCACTATGGAGAGTAGGGCACAATATTGGGCCCACTTGGTAGCTAGTAGGTCTCAACACTGTGGATGTGTGTTGGGTGTTGACGATCACAGTTCCGTGGGAATTAGAACAACTAATTTTGATTGTGTCCATATCATCAGATCAACCATCTCGGATTATGACTTCATCGAAGACATAATGGATTTTAAACTGAAAACCATGCACCTTAGTACCCATAGGGTGACATCATAGAAATACTGTCACCCCGCTGACATCATGGGAATACTGTTACCCCATCTCGACAGTAAATTTAATATTGTGATGGACACCATTCATATGATCGACGAACTGCTGTTGTGTATCTTCACCATGACGCCATATCAGGAAGGTGTCATCAACGTATCGTAGAAATTAATATGGCCGTAATGTCGCAGTTTGCACAGCCTGCTCCTCAAAGTGCTCCATAAAGAAATTTGCGACTGCTGGAGACATTGGTGATCCCAAGTCAGGAGGCCAGCTTGGTCATTCAGTGTACCGGAAATCAACACACACTGATCGCTACTTGAACGCCAATAGTTTCCCCCACCCTGTACACAAGAAAGCTGTACTGAACACGCTGGTTCATAGTGCGAAGATTATCTCTGACGACGACCACCTACAGTCTGAATTGCGGAACTTGAAACGTGTTTTCGGGGAAAATGGATAAAGCAAAAGAGACATCGCAAACGCTTTAAAGGGCCACCGACGGAAGACACCTGGTGAATCAGTAGAAGATGCTAAACGGACTGTATTCCTGCCGTATTGTGGAACAACTAGCAGTAAGTTAGGACGTCTGCTGCAGAAACATGGGCTAAGACCAGTGTTCCGGCCCGCCCCCAAGATACGAAATATGTTCTGTCCTGTTAAAGACGACATTGCTCTTCGAGTGTCCGGTGTGTATGGTGTACCCTGTGGCAGCATGTATATTGGACAAACAGTTGGTACGGTTGCGGATCGTTGTACTGAGCACAAGCGCCATATTAAGCAAAGGGAGCTTGACAAGTCGGCCATAGCGGAGCATTGCCTAGAAAACGGACATAAAATACAGTTCGAAAATACAGAAGTGTTGGCTCATGCTTCTACATATTTGGACTCCGTTATAAAGGAAGCGGCCAACATTCGCTTAAACAACAACAATTTCAACAGAGACCAGGGATACACAGTCAGCAGGGCATGGGGGCAGGCGTTGGACATCGAAAGAAAGCAGAGGCAGATTCGCGACGCGGGAGCGGCAGTTTCAAACGTGGCGCCTGACCCTGGACCACCTGACGTCACCGGTGCTGCCACGGGCAATAGCTCCGCTCGCTGCCCGGGTCGACTTCGGCGCGCGCGCCACATTGGGTCGATCTGATTGGCTGCTGATGATGTCATCATGCCTACATAAGCGAGAAACCGTAGCAGCCCCGGCAGTCAGTGAACTCCTGACGACGGTGGCGGAGATGGCCATCGAAAGCTCGAGGATTTTATTCGAATTGACGCGGCTGGAAAACCGAGAACGTTTTATTCGAGTGTAGCCATGTATGGAAGTGAAACATAGACGCTAAATAGTTCATACAAGAAGAGAATGGAAGCTTTAGAAATGTGGCTCTGCAGAAGAATTCTGAAGATTAGATGGGTAGAACACGTAACTGGTGATGAGGTAATGAACAGAATTGCGGAGAAGAGGAATTCGTGGCACAACATATCTAGAAGAATGGATCGGTTGGTAGTACATACCCTGAGGCATCAAGGAATCACTAATTTAATAATGGAGCGCAGTGTGGAGGGTAAAATTCTAGACGGAGACAAAGAGATGAATACACTAAGCACATTCAGAAGGTTGCAACAGTTACTTATAGCTGAAGAAGCTTGCATAGGATAGAGTAGCATGGAGAATTGCATCAAACCAGTCTCTGGACTGAAGACAACAACAACAACAGGCTATCGCATTGTCCTACTTGAATTGCCCAAGCCAGTCGGAATGCGCAGTGAACATGAATGGACGCAGGTGATCAGACAGTATGCTTACGTGTCGCTTGTCACAGTCTTGTCACAGTCGTACCTAGACGCATCTGGAGTCAGTCCAATTGCACACGCCCCACACCACTACATAGCCTCCACCAGCTTCAACAGTCTCCTACTAAATCGTAGGGTCCATGGATTGAGACTCGCGCGACCACGCAACATGTTTCCAATCATCAAAAGTCCAATGTCGGTGCTGACAGGCCGAGCCGAGGCGTAAAGCTTTGTGTCGTGCAGTGATCAATGGTACACGAGAGGGCCTTCAGCTCCGATAGACCATATCGATGATGTTTCATTGAATGGTTCACACGCTGACACTTGTTGATGGTACAGCATTGAAATCCGCTGCAATTTGCGGAAGAATTGCACTTCCGTCAGGTTGAACGATTCTCTTCTGCCGTCGTTGGTCCCGTTCTTGCAGACTCTTTTTCCGGCCGAAGCGATGCCAGGGATTTCATATTTTACCGGATTCCTGATAGTCACTGTACACTCGTGGAATGGTCCTATGGGAAGATCCCTACGTCATCGCTGCCTCGGATACGCTGTGTCCCATCGCTCGTGGGCCTACTATAACACCACGTTCAGACTCACTTGGCCGGCCGGTGTGGCCGTGCGGTTAAATTAGCTTCAGTCTGGAACCGCGTGACCGCTACGGTCGCAGGTTCGAATCCTGCCTCGGCCACGGATGTGTGTGATGTCCTTAGGTTAGTTGGGTTTAATTAGTTCTAAGTTCTAGGCGACTGATGACTTCAGAAGTTAAGTCGCATAGTGCTCAGAGCCATTTGAACCATTTGAACCATCAGACTCACTTGAATCCTGATAATCTGCCATTGTAGCAGCAGTAACCGATCTAAGCCGACTGCAGAGCCGTATTCTCCTGTTTACGTATGTCTGCATTTGTACGCCCATATCTATACCCGTTTCTTTGGCACTTTACTGTATAATACTGATAATTTGGGTGATAAAAATGCATTGATGACACATATAGGAACATTTCACTTACGTGAATATAAAATTTCTATAACACGAAGATGTACCTACAGTGAAAATCAGCCTTAGTTGAAAAAGTTATACAGTCAGCAATTAAAATAATGTGAGGGTTGCTGTGGAACAGCTGGCTGAGAATCCTTGGTTACGAATCCACTACTACAACTACTTGGAAACCTACTGCAATCTGAAATTGCAATGACACCTACGATTTGAACCTTCTACTACTATTTCCACTACTAGTACTACTACACCATATCGATTTGTCACGTTTTTTTTTTTTTTTTTTCAAATCTGTGGTTTAATTCTCAAATTTTAATGCTACATGTCTGCTGCATGTAAGAACGATGAGTTGAAAACAGTTTTGGTGTTGCTGGTTGTATTAGTGCCCGTTAAATAACTACCATCCATTCTATACGCAGATTTTTGTAGTGAATTTTGCAAGTTTAGTACCTGAACCTATTTTTATCTTCACTTCAGAGTCAGTGCTCAAGTGTCCACCATCAGGAGGACGAATTTGCTCTTTTGACTTTTAAATTTCCAAGCAGAACCTATGTGCGAGTTACAGGTTCTGTTCAACCTAGGTGGACACCCTGTCACTTGCGTTACAGTATACGTGTACTTCCTGCATTTTTCTAGTTTCCTGCCATTTTAACTTGAGTCATGTGGGGTGAGACTATATGGCTGTCTCAACAGCATACTGGCCCTGAAAACTGGAACGTCGCTACTCCACATTACGTATGCACCTCACATCTGATGCGTGTGGCTTGTGGTACACCTCCAGCCAAGCTGCGGGGTCATAAAGTGGCGCGGTTTCCCAATAAGTCTTACCTACATCACAGAGGTCTCTTTTTACATGACGTGGTATGGTGGCTGTTTGGTAGCAGACCCTATTCTTCTGAGGTGGATTGTGCATGCAGAGAGCTTACAGACCGGTCTCGTGTCAAGAAGACCCTTTCCGTCCTCTGACGTGTTGTTAAATAGAGGTACAATAGTTTCTACTACACAGTACAAAATATACAGTTTAGACTTACGATTCTGGATGACATTAAAAGATTACCAAAGACAAACAAATGTTCAAAGCAAGGGGAAAATGATTGACTTAGGTCAGGTAGGATTTGAATTACTCAGTGTTCTGACTGCTATGCATAGCCCTACAGATCTCACAGGGAAGTCATTTCCCTTTGTCCTAGCATCTTAGAGTTTGACATCATAGTACACCTGCGCCAGTATTCAAGAGCATGGATTCTGATTTCACACTAAGGTTGCACCGGTATCCTAGATATCTTATCTTGGTTTCTGACTTCATAGAGCAGTATCAGTACGCCCTGGTCGCCATTTTGCATCGTCATCTTGTATTACAGGGCATCCAGCTTGCATTCTCACTAAGTCTGCACCAGTATACTATGTCTCACATTAAGTTGCCTTAGAGCCAGGTCCAGTGTTCTAGTTCTTGCATTCTGACATCACAAAGCTAGCATGGTGTGGTCGCCTTGTTCAATATCCAACTTGAACTTTTGCCAATTTATACTTGACACAGCAATCCTACCAACAAAGGAGTAGGAGAAAACCCCACCAGTTATTGAGTTTCACAAAAAAATTTCAGTAGCCCGCAGTTTTATACATAGGGCAATTGACCATTGTTAGAGAGATCAGGGAGAATGTCATGATGTCATCGATGACGCCATCAATGACCTAAGATCACCCACTACCTATCTACTTGACTGGTCTTGGTTGGACTGTTATTCTTCAATACTTTCCCGATCTGTAGTGGGACACACTAGTGGTAATTACTTTAACTGACGTAATTTTGGTCGAAGATCACGGTCGTTATTAAGAAACAAATGCAGCCAACGGATTTAAACTGTCTGACTGCCGAAGCTAATAAAATTTTGTTAACGATTGACTAGCAAAGACGGACAAAGCGCCAACATCATGTTCGGCCTTGAGGTCGTCTGTCAGTGCTTCCGCCACCCCAGCAGTGAATACTTCCTGCGTTGGCAGGTCATCAGCCAGGACTGTGTGGGTGGACGCTACTGTGGCGATGTCTTTCACATTCAGCCAGAGATCCTCCCAGACAAGCGTGTCAACTTGTGTGACAGTTGCGCCAGACCGGCAAGTGCGTGACCCAGTTGGTTTTGGATAGTTGTTAAAAGACGTTCGCCCTTCGTTGAATTGCTGGACCACCCGAATGCACATTCTTGACATTCACGACACCTTTCGTGCAGTTTCTTAACGTTCACGACGCCTTTCGTACAAGTCTAGCTATGTTGCTGATGATTTTAAAGTGGTGTCAAATTCCACAATTAGAGAAATCGATTCCTTAATCGCTGTTCTTGTAATTAATACGTCAGCACTTCTGGTATCAAAGACACTCTTAACTCTCACCGGCGCTGCTGGTGTTCTGTTGGCTACATACTGTTGCCCTGAGCGTAGTGCTTAGACGAGGTGTGTCACCTCATTGATACTGAGAGCCAAACTGCAGGGCTCTACCTGATCCCACTCCTGAGGAAGAAACTCGGAGGCCTTAGGACATGGACGCACTTTATAACTGCGAAGACCACACTCTACTGGGAGATCCATACGTTGAAGTCTATACCGGAAATCGCTGGCCTGTTCCTTCGACTGGTATCTAGTCAATCGAAGACGAGTGCGATCTGCATGGTCAGCAACTTTTTCGTTGCAGCAACTATTGCGGTATATAAATTGCTGTATTGCTACAATCTATTCTGAACTCTGAAACTGAGTGGTCGTTTAGATTTGTGCAGTTTTACATACTGCCTGTTGCTGATTGTGAGAAGGTGGGTGACAGGAATGCGCCAACTAGTCGGTTGAGCGTTGTGGTCTAGATCACAGTGGTGCGCGCCATGCTAAAAACGCTACCGTTAATGTCTACATACGCGCAGAATACATAAGTTAAAAAAATCATTTATTCTGAAAACAGTGATCTTTCCAGAATAATATGTCTTAAATTCTTCCTTTGTGTTGCCACGAAATTGCTAGCTGTTGGAAAAATAGATTATTAATTCTGGTTACGTGCGTGCACCAAGTGATATGCGTTTTTATTCGGGGAAAACAAATCGTATCATCAAGGTTAAAAAAAAAATGCTGTAGGGATCGGATGACTAATGCTGTAAATGGAAAAAGTGCATGAAGACCGCGTGAAATATAGAAGCTGGGAACACATTTCCTCATAATCGAGGAAATAAGGAGGTTTAAGTGAATAAGATACGACATGTATGGTTACTAATATACTACATTACTAGTTATCACTACAAATAATGTATTCCTACTGATACGTGTGCTCTATCCACTGCCATTTTATTCATATACTAACTGAATGCAAACAGCGAAACACCACACGACAAAACTGGCAACGAAGCCTACTATTGAGGCCACATCTTCTGGAAGGCCATTACCACCGATGATTGACAACCGTGGGGCGACGGGAAGCCTGGGGAAGGGAGGCACTGCTTCCCCCTCTCCCAGCACTCCCACATCGCAGGCTTCCTTCTAGGTTGGCTACTGTTACACGAAACTGTTTGGACTACGAAAAATTCATATCATTCACATTTGTCTTTCTCAGTGTTGCAAGATCTTGCATGCTAGTGTTCGTCTTAGTAAAAGAACGTTCTTAAATTGAAAATTTGAATTTATAACTCAAATTTATTACATAAATTTTAATATCTGGGTGTATGAAATATTAATTGCATCCACATCAATCAGACACCAGTATAATATACTATTAACACGCAATATTACTTGCAGTGAATCTCTTCGTGTTGCACGCGGGTCCGTGCAATGAAAAGGACAGAAATACCGTCATTGGATTAGACGTGGAACCTTATAGAGGTCAAAGTGCTTCTCATAAAGGTAATGCTGAGAATCGTAAACCTGGTAATGGTACTCCTTCAGCTGGTACTCCTGCAGCTGGTACTCCTGCGACTGGTAATCCTACAGTTGCCGACAAAGAAACTACCACAGAGGCAGATGACGGTACTAGCCCTATCTATGTCGTCAGCCTGGAGGACGTTCGTTGAAGGTGGTGATGAAGCTGTTAATGTGAGAGTTAAGATTGAGGAAGCTTGAAGTTGGAAGTGATGTTTAGGTGAGAATCTGCAAAAGGGTGTAGATGGGAGTGTGACGGGAGTCCTACTGTTGCACTGCATGTGGGAGATTTGTGAGCGCTGGAGTAGCAAGTGTTAAGCAAATACGAAAGAGTTGGTAGCCGTATGGAGACGACTTGCCATCTTCCCTCCTCTCTGCAGCAGTCGTACACGGAATGGAGAATAGCCAGTCATCTCACACGTACAGCATAATACAGATGGCTGGCAAGTCAATCGTATTTCCTTGACATACATTACTCCAGTGGGCATTTATTCAATAGATGCAATGCAACGACAAGATCTCAGTCCTACACTCAACCACACCGTCGCTCATATTCTCAACTAAACATCGCTTCCAACTTCACTTTTCTGACCCCTAACTCCCACTTTCAACACCAACCACGTAACTATTATGTATCTGTTAATTCCATACAAATACAATGTCTTCTTTTCTGCCTACACTAACAATTATGCGATGTACGTTATGAAAATAAAAGTTTTATGATAATTTCCAACGTATTTATCTGAAACTTGTGTTACTTCCCAACACCAGTACATACAAGATGAACCAGACTCCCTCTGACTAGATTTAGACATTTGTTCAGGAGTATTTTCAAAGTTTATTGGCATCAGAGTAATATGATATTCAGTGGTTTACTACCGAGTAAAAACGTAATTATGACTTACTAAATTCGTTATCGCAGTTATATTTGTTTCTATGAAACTATACTTACTGCAGTAAAAGGTCCTTAATATTTAAACACCAAGACGTACAACACACAAAACAATGTTAAAGGCCTTAGATGCCAAAACGACATGTGGTTACCTTTCCTCCGGGAACAGTTCAGTACAAGGGAGCTGTGACACTCTTCTAATGCATTAATCGCAGGCATACATAAGGTGCTTGTTGTCACACGACGCACAGTATGGCAATAGACTGAATTCTATCAGTGCTGATAGTAAATGAAGATAAACCTCAGTCCTCTCACATAACGACACGTATAATGCTACCATTGACAACAATGAGGTGACCAAAGTCAAAGGATACCTCCTAATAATATGTCGGAACTCCTTTTTTACCTGTGTAGTGCAGAAACTCGATGTCGCATACGATGAAACTGTTGCCAGTGCTGGACTTTGTGCAAGAACTCACCTCTCGATTATGTTCCGTATACGTCGACAGGCTTCGTTTCGGGTGATCTTGGAGGCCAAATCAATCGCTCGAACTGTCCTATATCTTCTTCAAGTCAATCTCTACCAATTGTGGACCGGTGATATGGTGCATTGTGATCCGTAAAAACTGGGTCGAAGTGTGGGAATATGAAATACATGAATGGCGGCAAATGGTCTCTAACTAGCTGGACAGTTCATTCCAAGTAAGCAAAGTTCACATTATTATGGAGCCATCATCTACATGTTCAGTGCCTTGTCGATAACTGGGGTCCATGGCTTCTTGGCTTCTGTGCCACAATCAAATCCTATCCTCAACTTTTACCAACTGAAATCGGGGCTCGCCTGACTACACAACATTTTAACAGTCCTCTAGGATGCAACCGATATGGTCACAAGTCCAGGAGCGGTCGTGCGGGCGATGTCATTCCTTTAGCAATGCCCGTAACCCATTAACGCTATATTTTTTGCACAGTGTCATAGCAGATACGGTTATTACACACAGTGCTGCTTGTCTGTTAGCACTTACAGCTCTACGCAGAGGCAGATGCACTCGGTTGTTAACTGACGCGCGACGGCCGCTGCGTTGTCCGTGCTGAGAGGTAATGCCTGAAATTTGGTATTCTCGGCACACTCTCGACGCTGCGGATTTCGGACTGCCGAATTCTCTAAAGATTTTAAATAAAATGGAATGTTCAAATAGCACTGACTGCTCCGAGTTTGTCAATACCCGTCCTTCAGCCATAATCGCGTCGGAAACATTTTCACAAGAATCACCTGATTACAAATAGCTACACCAATTCACTGACGTCTTATATCTTGTGTACCCGATATTACCGCCATCCGTATACTGTATGAGTATATATCAATCCCATGACTTCCGTCTCCTCAGCGTATGTTGCTTTCTAAAGTTCGGCGAATGCTACTTCTTTTACGGGATTTTAGGTCTGAATGTGTCTAATGGAATAAAGGCATCCGAACAAAACTTCTTCTCCTGTGTAGCAAAATAGCTGAAGCATTCTCGGCAACAACGGGTTTCGAACAAAGGTTCACTCAACACACAAAGTAGTAATTGACCAAAATATTAAGAAATACAGCCTCCTGCTCTAATAGAGCAACTAAAATGCAGTTAAATGATATTTCACTATTTTGTGTACGCAGGATGGCTGTTTCCGCCATGTATGACCTCCAGCGATTGATCGATGAGAGGATACGAAACATGAAACTATATTTAATTCATGTCCGGTAAATGCAAGTTTTACATGCTACAGTCAATATACTGAATCATACTTCGTTACGGAGACAGCGGTCTGATACGCGCCACAAATACAGTATGTGTTGAATATGGTTTCGTTGTTCCTCAAGGCATGCGTGTACCCTCCGCTCTACGTTAAGTCTCGCACGTTAACATTGACCAGACTGCATTCGAACTGTGTCAAAGGCAGCATGAATACGCTACTCCAGTGTCTCCACATCAAAAATGGTTCAAATGGCTCTGAGCACTATGCGACTTAACTTCTGAGGTCATCAGACGCCTAGAACTTAGAACTAATTTTGAATACGCTACTCCAGTGTCTCCACATCAAAAATGGTTCAAATGGCTCTGAGCACTATGCGACTTAACTTCTGAGGTCATCAGACGCCTAGAACTTAGAACTAATTAAACCTAACTAACCTAAGGACATCACACACATCCATGCCCGAGGCAGGATTCGAACCTGCAACCGTAGCGGTCGCTCGGCTCCAGACTGTAACGCCTAGAACCGCACGGCCACTGCGGCCGGCGTCTCCACATCAGGAATGGAGTCTGCATGCAAGATACTTTTGACATGACCCAACAACGAGAAATCGCACGGATTGAGATCCGGTGAACGAGCAAGCCATCCAACTGGATCCCCTTGTCCGATGGATAGCTCAGCGACGACGCGACAGAGATGCGTCCGGACGTTAACGGCGAAGTGAACTGGAGCACCATCGTGTAGCAACCACATAACCCTTCGAATCATTAATGGCACTCACTCCATCAGGGGAGGCAGAGTCACGCGCAAGAAACAGTGATGTTTCGGGCCTTTTAGGTGATGTGGAAGGAAGACTGGTCCCAATTACTGTCGCCAATTATCCCGGGACACACATTTCGGGCTGACAAAACTGCTCCCGATGTGAAAATTTTGTCATTAGTAAGTCCTTCACGGGCTGTAAGCGATGAGGGTAGTAAGAATTGTCACGGAGAATGTTCCACACGGACGGCTCGCTTACCCTGTTACGGCAGGCTAGCTGCCCTGTACTGACAAGGCGGTCGCTTTCCGCAGTGTTAATCACATTTTCCTCCATGTCTGCTGACTGAACATTTCGGGTACGTCCTACATGGCTTTTTGACTCCTGGAGCGACCCGGGCTTAGACAAACGGCGAAACACTGTTGCAAACACTGAATACCGTGGTTGTTGTCGGCAGGGATAGGTCTCCTAATACAACCTTGCTGCTCGCCGGCCGTGGCCATTTGCCTTGCCGTTAGTAAACACCATGTCGGTAATCTCTCGATTCGAGTACGGAGCCATTGTGTACAAGGCTCTATCACATCCCGACAAAAGTTCATTAGACCTTCTTTGTACCGTATTCTCTCATCGATCACTCTCTAGAATTTGCACACAGTGGAGGAAATCATTCTGTACAGATTGATGCGGACGAGTGAACTTTTTTTAAACAAAAGATACTTTATTCATAACAATGTTCATCATACATCAATAACCCACTATCTAGCTAATTAGTATGCCCTACAGTTTACTACAATGTTACAGGCAGATAAATCTACAGTAGTGTTTTATTAATTATAATGGGCAAGCTGACTCCATTATTTACTCCACTGAGAAGTACGAGTTATTCTACTGTTCTGCTGCACTGCACTATTGCAACGCTACAGGTGTGCCAGTACATATAGACCTATATCTGTGGCCGTGCCCACCGAGCTGACCAGAGAGGCCATCCCCCTGGCACTGGGCTGACCCTACAAGCTGTAGTACCGCTGCAGATTCCTAAACTATTGTTTTCGAAAATCTATATTTACTAAACTACATCTATGACTAACTATCTTAATAACCTAGTGGAATGGCATCCATTGGTGTGAGACGCACCTCCCCCCATAACGGTGGTCGGCCACTCCGCTGCCTGGCGGTATAGGGTGGCTGCGTATTTACTTCTTCTCGCAATTCTCTACTTTCATAGATCATCCCTCATATACTCCTTTAATATCTCGATGAAAACCTCGTTCGCCAAGCTGTTGCTGATCTCAAAGCAATTCTGTTGTCTTAATAGGTGATAAATGTCGTTATTTGGTAACTGTCACCGGAAGTCGACTGCCACATCAACATCTATGAGGCACTCATAGACCACGTGATTCAGTGCGCCCTTCAAGGATCCACAGTGGCACGAAGCCACCGCCCGCTTCCCAAGCCGCCATGGTTCTACCGGATACTGCCTATACCCTGTGAGATAGGGCAAAAGACCTCTACTAGGTTGAAAATACTTGTATCAGTCGTTCCGAAAAGCTTGGTAAAACTGAAATATGCTACATCCCATCGCGTCAGTCTCCCAAGTCTTTTGCCATAATTCCCCCCATATTTTCTGCCGTCTTTTCAATTTTCCCCCTCTTTATCCAGTACCAGGCTGCCTGCTCTCGTATTTTAATATCAGGTGGGCAAAGCACCATTATAACTAGCAGGGCCCCACCTGGCCTTCCCTGTATGCTAAAATTTTCTTTATTACCATATTACGCACAGACATGGTGAGCGCGATACTCGTGAGCCTGTGTAACCAAACTCTGATGCCGTCAACCATGATCGATGTGAAATTATAGGATTCGATCGGCTGGAAGGTGAAATCTTTTATTTCCAATTCCAGTAAAATTGTTCAGTACTCCATCGATCTCCGAGCTACAGTCTCGATATGTGTGGTGAAGTTCTATCTCCCGTCGACGATGACGCCCAGATATCGATCTTCTCCACGCCAAAGAAGTGGAGAGCCATCGATTGTGACTGTTGGATTTCTGATTAGGTGGCATTTTAACAGTAAATATGTCAACTTATTCAGAGGAATCTTCATTCTGGCATTGCGGCACCGCTCAGATAATGTATTGCAGATTCTATCTTTGGTTCCAGATCCTCACAGCTACAACCACCTGCAGCAATAGGACATCGTCTGCACAGGCTGTCGCCCCTAGCACTCATCATTGCGTTTTCATCCGTCCATCGAAGATCCATATTCATATCCCAAAACAGTTGATCCAGGACAGAGCCCTGAAGACACCACAAGGTTATTCTTTTACTAATTCGTCGACTAGGGTAAGATAACCAGCCCTCCCTTCCCGCGCAGTAGATCCTTAGACAGCCATATAGCGGCCCTGGGCACTCCTTCTCCTGCAAGCAGATGAAGGCAAAGGCTACCACAGCTGGTCATAAGCGCCACTGATGTCCAACATGAAACTGGAAATATACTTACGTCGAGATGAGCCACAGACCTCGGCCGCCAAGGCAATAGGGTCGGACCGTGATCGCTATGGTCGAAAGTCGAACTGCCCGTCGCTCATCCTGCTCAGCCCTCTGTGTGCTGTCAGTCTGTCAGCTAACAGCTTTTCCAAGAGTTTTCCGACTACATCAAACAGGAAAATAGGCCTGAACGATTTTGCCAGCATTGGACCCTTGTCAGGACATCTCTTTATAGATACTACATTTGCCTTCTTCCGAATGGTGCGGAATTTGTATCGTCTCTGGCATTCATTATACAGCCTTGTTAGGGGTGCAGCCAGCTGTGGCGGGAGGAAATACACTACCTCCGTTTTGATGCTGTCTGGCCATGGGACGTTACCTCTCTTTAAGGATTTAATTTGCGCGTCCACTTCCTCCTCAGAGAACGGCTATACGACGCTGTTGTTAATGTATTCTGTTTGACCTTCTTCCCTGATGCGGCGCTGCTCATCGGTATCTAAATCCGCATCATCGTCGGGCAATAAGGACCAAACCAGAACCTCAGCTGTTTCCTGCAAGGACTCCGTCATCGAGTCCCACCCCTGAAGGAGGATAACACTATGGCCGATTTAATTCTTTCTCTCATTAGTTTACAAGGATCGTCCCTGGGGTCAATTTCCAGGTGGTCCAGCACATACCGCTCCCAGCTCCGGAGTCTAACAGCTTTTAGTTCCTTCTGAAAGAGCTCCTTGGCTTTCTGGTATTGCTGAAGCCAGTACTATTTGTGTTTGCAGATGTCACATCGCTAGTAGTACCTCCTCGTCCTTCTGACAGACTGATGCATGTATCCCTATTCGACAGACCATGGTGATGGGGACGCCACCGAAGCTCTCCTCATGGTTAGCACAGCCGCTTTCACCGATGGGATCAGCGTTCTAACCAGTTCTTTGGCGTACTCCCCCACGTTTTCATCACTCTCCATCAACATCGGAATGTCGCACAGCCTTGCCAGACACTCCCAATCAGTTCGGTGTTACAACTGAGTGTATACTCTGTCAGTTAATCTGAACTTTATTAGATTGTCATCACTTGCGAAATCTTCGTTATGCACTGACCAGTTCTTAACATTGTTTGCAGCACCAGGTGACGCCAAAGTAATGTCAATGTTAGTACCCTCACCACCTCCGCCGTCGTAGGTGGGGTGATACCTTGCCAGTTTTCCAACAAAAGTTGCAAGGCCATAATTGCTTCCTGTGCCCTGCCTCCGTTGGCATCGCGAGTGCCACTGAACCCGAGGGGGGATTTCGCATTAATGTCCGCCGCCACAATGACTTTCTGCCCCTCTACGGCGTGATCACGCTTGTAAGGTGGTATAGGTACTCCTAAATGTCGCCTCCATACTCAAAGTACATACTGACTACGCAGAGCCTTTCTAGCGAACACTGAAACTCTACTACGTTGGTGTGGCTATTTGACAAGAGTGAAAGTTTAAGCTTTTCATTGGGCAGTTTTTGATTCATCACCAAAGCTTATAACCTTCCATGTGGCAGCCGTAAGAGCGATGTGTCCAGCAAGGTAGTATGGCTCCTCCAGACGGAGAACATCCAGTCTCCTCTCCTCCACCACCTTACGCAGCTCTTCCATTACTATTATGTGTGTTTAGTTGTCCTGAACTTACGTCCATATTATGGAGAGTAAGTATGAACTTTACACTCAGGCCATGTCGTCTTCCAATCGAGTGCTGTGCACCCATTGGTTAATACTGTCTGTGCGTAAATCTCATCCCAGTCCAAGATCTCATTTCGTCTTTCAAATATCTTCTTAAGAAGAACTCTTAAAGCTCCAAAGTCAGTGGAGAGACTCATCGAGCTCAACTAGTCTACCTACAGCCTCCACTTCCGAGATGGTGACTTTTAGTCTCTATTTGTGATCTACCCTGACCACTTGTTGCAAATATATACCATTACTGTGTCAGTTACCTTCCCTCTGATAGGGGAGAAGGGTAACTTGTACTGGAGTTGTTGGGGTAGTACTATTAATCTTGGTACGCTGTAGTTGATCGTTTTGCACGCCATTCCTTTTCATTACCACTGGTCGGCCTACTACCGCAGGACGCCATGTTTGCCGTCACGATCGTCTGTCGGTCTGTATCCCCAGCTGTGGGAGGAGGAAGCTCCTGATGGAATTTTGGGCTCGATTTGGATTCGATATCCACGGCTTCTGTTCTACAGTTTCGAGCTTCCGTAGTTAACCTCAGAAACTCCTTGAATTTACTACTCCTTGCCCCATCTCTTCTCCTTTTGCTTGTGGACTTTATTTTGAGCATCCTGGGCCCTGCAGCGTCCTCATCCATAGTCTATCCTAGAGATTAAACGCTGATCTAGCATCTTGTATGTGGGGCAGTTCCTACCAATCGAACCGCATGACTTTTTACCCCTCCTTATGCAGGATACACATATACCTGTTCTGTTGCAACTTTTCCTCATGTGTTCCTCTGCTCTACAATTTTAGCAGCTTCCTACTGTAATGACCGATGTCCCAACAGCTGTGGCAACAAGGTACTACCAAGTAGTCTCCAACATTTATTGCGTGGAAACTCACATACAGCTTGCCCATCGCCGTCACCTTCCTCCACATCCTTCCTGAGATCTGAGCAGCATGATGTACAACATCTCGTTCCCTAGGCGCAGTCTAAAATGAAGTCTGTTTTTTGAATGTTTCTGTATCAACATTATCTAAGTTTTATTGCCTCACAGCTTCATAATTTCCCCTTATTTCTTCTGTATTGGGACATAATAGATAGTTACTAGGTACTTTGCTTCATCGGCGGCTCACACTTAACTTCGTTGCAAAGTCTTTGATTGTTCAGTAGTTGGTTTTTATCCTCTTTTGTGGCCACATGTAAAAAAATTACTATGTTCTTAGTTGTTCTGATCTTACCAATACTGATCTTATCTTTAGCAGGATTCACCACTGTGGTGAATATCTACTGCATCTTCTTAACGTCCTGTTCTTGTGGTGCGTTAAAAGGACTGTCATACCGGGTCGTCTTATCTTTAGCAGGATTCACCATTGTGGTGAATATCTACTGCATCTTCTTAACGTCCTGGCCGGACGAAGTGGCCGTGCGGTCCTGGCCGCTGCAGTCTGGAACCGCGAGACCGCTGCGGTCGCAGGTTCGAATCCTGCCTCGGGCATGGATGTGTGTGATGTCCTTAGGTTAGTTAGGTTTAACTAGTTCTAAGTTCTAGGGGACTAATGACCTCAGAAGTTGAGTCCCATAGTGCTCAGAGCCATTTGAACCTTAACGTCCTGTTCTTGTAGTGCGTTAAAAGGACTGTCGTACTGGGACGTTGTGACACACTGGTGAGACCTGGGTGCCACTTGCGCAGCCACCCCAGCACCAGACTTAACCGGTTATTTCCTCAATCTTTCATTCTCCTTAACAAGCTCCTCTAATATTGCCTCTAATTTGGCATTGCTAATACCCATGCAGCCAACTCGTTTTTGATGGATTGCACTGCAGCCTGGTTTATTTTCCCATTTTGTACACTCTGATCCAGGATCTGGCCGATCCTGGAGTGCCTCTCCATAACAGACTCTATGTCTCCAGCCTGTCCCTAGCCCTCTTATAGGGAGAATCCGTCATTGTCATACGAGCCCTTGCTGGGGGCGCACCAGATTTGCTTATCTTTGTATCAGCCATCATAGGTTTGGGTTTGACAAGCGAAAAATGCCAGGAGCCACATCTCTTGCCCTGGGCCAGCTCCTCTGGCATGGGGGGGGGGGGGGATATTATCAGGTAGCCCCCAGCCTCACACGAAGGCGAAGAGCACCACCAAGCTGCAGGGTTCAGTGCTCGGTTGCTAGCACGCTCGTTCCCTTCAACATCTCAGTCATCGACGGTCTCTATCAGCACTCACCAGCAAGTACACCACACCTACCACCCTTCACCGCCTATTAGTGCGAGCTGCCTCGTTTCAGCCATGACCCAACTCCTACTCAGGTGTAGGGATGGCCACCCAGTCGTTCAGCAGCCTGGACCGAGCTAACATGGCCGAGGCGATATCACCACCTACCGGGTTTGGCACAATATGCCCCAGATGTCCAGGGGCGCAGCATAGTATCCTTGCCGACTAGTGCTGAGATCTCACGCCATTAAACAGGGTCGCTGGCAAGCGGAGCACAGGTGCTGTGCGCCTTGCATGAAAAAAAAAGTGTGTGTGTGTGTGTGGGGGGGGGGGGGGGGGGGGAACAGCGGCCACCCACCCACCGCAGGGAGTGTCACACACTGATGTGAAACGACTACCCCGTGGCCCAGCAGCCGCTGCTCGACCCCTCTCGAAAGGGTCAGGTAGCCTTGTTTCTGAAGACGCAGCTCTCCCCGCACTACGCTCACCTTGGGTAGGTCGCAGCTCTCCCTTCTATCACAAGGCAACATCCGGGCGATCCCAGAAAATGCCGAGCCTAAAGTCTGGCACCACTTGAAGGCGGAAGACCCATTTGGGAAGGAGTGGCTATATGTCACACATCACTTTCCCAGTGAGGCAAGTCGCCTGGATTGCATTGACACCCTAAGCGTTCTGCCCCAGTGTCAGGTCTATTCCCCTCCAGCTGGGGAGAAGTGGACTGCCACTCACTCTTCTGACCTCAAGCCAAACTGAATGAAAATTTGTACAATGGCCACGAATCGAACCCAAGTCTGTTTCTTATCAGGGCTAAGACACGAGCCTCGTAAGCAAGAGACCCAGGCTCGATTCCCAGCCTTAGTAATAGTGAAAATTTTTGCTAATGCCAAGGATCGAACCACGGTCTCCAGCTTACTATCGAGGTGTATTATGCGTAGTAAGCAGCAGACTTGGGCTCCATACGGAGCTGTGGTAGAAACACTCGCTGCTTCAGTCTATATACATAAATCGTATCTGTATGAAACGAGTTTGGTCTGTGGGAAATTGCACAGGTCACACCAATCTTCAAGAAACGTTGTAAGAGTATTCCCTTAAATTACAGGCCCATATCATTAACGTCGGTATGCAGCAGGATTTTGGATCATACATTATTTTGAACATTATGAATTACCTCAAAGAAAACGGTCTATTCACACATGGTCAACATGGATTTAGAAAACATCGTTCTTGTGAAACACAACTAGGTCTTTACTCGCGTGTTGAGTGCTATTGATAAAGGATTTCAGATTGATTCCGTATTTCTGGATTTCCAGAAGGCTTTTGACACTGTACCACACAAGCATGATTATGGAATATCCTCTCAGTTATGTGACTGGATTCGTGATTTCCCGTCAGAGAAATCACAGTTCGTAGTACGGAAAGTCATCTAGTAAAATAGAAGTGATTTCTGGCATTCCACAAGGTAGTGCTATAGGCCATTTGCCTGTATAGGCGATTTGGGTGATAGTCTGTGCAGCCGTCTTTGGTTTTTTGCAGATGAGGCTGTCATTTATCGACTAATAAAGTCATCAGAAGATCGAAACAAATTGCAAAACTATTTAGAAAAGACATCTGCATTTTTCGGAAATGGGAAATTGATCCTAATAACGAAAAGTGTGAGGTGATCCACATGAGTGCTAAAAGGAATCCGTTAAACTTCGGTTACACGATAAATCAGTCAAATCTAAAGGCAGTAAATTCAACTAAATACAATTACAAACAACTTAAATTTCAAGAAACACATGGAAAATACTGTGGCGAGGGCTAACCAGAGATTGCGTTTTATTGGCAGGACACTTATAAAATGTAACAGATCTACTAAGGAGAATGCCTACACTACACTTGTCTGTCGTCTTTCGGAATATTGCTGTGCGGTGTAGGGTTGTTACCAGATAAGATTGACGGAGTACATCGAGAAAGTTCAAAGAAATGCAGCACGTTTTTTATTATCGCGAAAATGGGATAGAGTGTCACTGAAATGATACAGGATTTGGGGTGGACATCAGTAAAGCAAAGTTGTTTTTCGTTGCGGCGGAATCTTCTCACGAAACTCCAACCACCAACTATCTCCTCCAAATGCAGAAATATTTTGTTGGCACCGACCTACACAGGGAGAAACGATCACCACGATAAAATAAGGGAAAACAGAGCTCGTACGGAAAGATATAGGTGTTCTCTCTTTTCACGCGCTATATGAGATGGAATAATAGAGAATTGTGAAGGTGGTTCTATGAACCCTCATCCAGGAACTTAAATACGATTTGCAAAGTATCCATGCAGATGTAGAAATTGTGTCTTTTCATTTATTTAAATACATTTGGATCGAATTACAAACTGCATTCTCTATCAATTTGATTAACATAACTATAACAGAAATAACTGACAAGGTACTGGCGTCTACAGGTATCTTAGTAAAAGCATACACTGGGTGCGACACACCAATATGCACTAGCTAGTGGGTTACATAATCCATATGTTCTTTAATAATCCCCGATTGTTAATAAGCAGCACCATTGTATCGTATATAGATCCTGAATCTGATGCGGAAGCTAAAAATACTTTTGCACAAATCCCTTCTTTACATATTCAATAGGCAGTAACGAAATATCAAAAGTGATAACTGTCTGATTAGGAACGTACACAGTAACTTTCGTATGAGGTCCCAGATTCTGTTATAAACAACAACTGCAATCTGTGAAATGTATTTGCAAATAGCAAATCCAGTATCACGACAGCTATACAGTTTACTGGGAACGTGAAAAAGAAAAAAATTGAGCCACACGTAGTCTGGAACCCACATTTCCCTCTCGCCTCGCGTAGTCCCCTTCATCACTTCGGCTATATGAGCACGCTTCAAGGACAGACCAAAATCTTAAGGTGTACCACATCTACTCCTACATGGATACTCTGCAATTCACACGTAAGTACCTGGCTGAGGGCTCATCGAACCACCTTCACAGTTCTCTATATTCCAGTCTCGTACAGCGCGTGGAAACAACGAATACCTATATCTTTCCATGCGAATTCTGACTTCCATTATTTTATTATGGTGATCGTTTCTCCCAATGCAGTTCGACGCCAACAAAATATTTTCGCATTCGGAGAAAAAAGTTGGTGATTGAAATTTCGGGCAAAGTTTCCGCCGAAATGAAAAACGGCTTTGTTTTAATGGATGTCCAGCCCCAAATCATGTAACATTTCACAGACAGTCTCTCCTGTATTCTGAGATAGTACAAAACGTGCTGCCCCTCTTTGAACTTTCTCTGTGTACTCTTCTAATTCTGTCTAGTAAGGATCCCACATCGCTCAGCAGTACTCCAAAAGATGACATACAAACGTAGTGTAAGCAGTCTCTTTAGTAGATCTGCTACATAAAACACTGGTTTCGTTTTGCCTTCTACATTACATTTTCTATGTGTTATTTCCAATTTAAGTTGTTCCTAATTGTAATTCTTAGGTATTTAGTTTAATTTATGGCCTTTATATTTGATTGATTTATCGTGCAAGCGAAATTTAACGGATTACTTTTTATCACTCATGTGGATGACTAACACTTTTCATTACTTAGTATCAATTGCCAGTTTTTGCATCATTCAGATACATTTTCTAAATCGTTTTGTTATTTGTTTTGATCGTCTGATGACTTTACTAGACAATAAACGACAGCAACATCTGCAAACAACCTAAGACCGCTGCTCAGATTGCCTCCTAAATCGTTTATATACATTGGGAACAGCGAAGGGCTTATAACACTACCTCGCGGAACGCCAGAAATCACTGCTGTTTTACTCGATGACTTTCTGTTAATTACTACGAACTATAATCTCTCTGACAGGAAATCACGTATCCAGTCGCATAACTGGGATGAAATTCCGTAAGCATGCAAGCATAACAAGTCTCTTGTGTCTTACTGTGTCAAAAGTCTTTTGGAAATCTAGAAATACGGAATCCATTTGAAATCACTGTGTCTGCTTCCATAGTGCTCCCAAAATCATAGGATACTCGCACAGGGAGGGTGTTATTTATGTTTCTCGTCAGACTGCCTTGGCCTCTGCTTGAAATACATTAGGGCAGTGTCAATATTTGAAAGAGTACGTATAAGTCGATGCAATGTTCCTTCGGACATGGATACATGGGAATACATTTAATGAATTATTAGGTTCTGATCGTCAGCAGTGTCTGTTGCTTCATACACGGCTACATGTCCGAAGGAAAATTGCACCGAAATACAAGGGCATTGTCAAATACAGGTACAGTAGTACCTTGTTTCATGGCAAAGCCATTGCAACCTGACTGGAAGAGTACATAATTCTCGCTTAGTGCCGAAATCACGTAATAGTGCAAGTATTATGGAATGCAGACACTAGTACATATGGAGATTTTGGTCGGTTTTAGAAGTGTGCTCAGATAGCCAGAGTTTTTAAGGTGACCATTGGCGACAAGTGGGAAATCCGGGTTCAAGTACTCGTGCGGTAGACGTTTCTGTAAGATTCCTGAAACTGTGTAGCTGTTGTGGTACCGTTTTTGCCAGTTGCGAATGCATTTCATAACTTAATATGCATCCTAGAAGTGATGTTGTGTCGAAGTATACAGGCAGAGCACTAATGTACTGCTAATTAAATAAAGGTTTGATTGTAGGAATTGTTTAGACCTTAACACGGAAAATAATTTAAGACTCTCTTCCCATAACCGTGAACGAAGGAGTTAATATATGCGGATGCTTAAACTGTTACATGGCATTTATCATTCTTTCATAAACGTTTTTACCATATAGCAGAGTAGAAAATATGTACACATCATTCAGTAACTGAATTTACTGTTTACAAACATGCCTAATGTTACATTAAGGCCGTAGTATCTTAAACTGTCATAGTGCATCACCTGCTTTTCCACTAAGTCTAACAAAATTACTGTTAACAATGCTTCACAGAGAAATGTGAAAAGAGAGTACTTCAAGCTTGCTGTACCTCAAGCAAATTAGAAACGCATCACAGAAAACATGCAAAAATTTCAGAAGGAAGTAATGTTTCTAAAAAAAATTATAAAAATACCATTGCATTACAAAATACGGATAGTGATTCGAAAAATGTGGAACAATGAGAAATGCTTGATTAAACGTACACTACTGCTTATTAAAATTGCTACACCAAGAAGAAATTCAGATGATAAACGGGTATTCATTGGAGAAATATATTACACTAGAACTGACATTTTCACGTAATTTGGGTGCATAGATCCTGAGAAATCAGTACCCAGAATAACCACCTCTGCCCGTAATAACGGCCTTGATACGCCTGGGCATTCAGTCAAACAGAGCTTGGGTGGTGTATACAGGTACAGCTGCCCATGCAGCTTCAACACGATACCACAGCTCATCAAGAGTAGTGACTGGCGTATTGTGACGAGCCAGTTGCTCGGCCACCATTGACCAGCTGTTTTCAGTTGGTGAGAGATCTGGAGAATGTGCTGGCCAGGGCAGCAGTCGAACATTTTCTGTATCCAGAAAGGCCCGTACAGGACCTGCAACATGCGGTCGTTCATTATCCTTCTGAAATGTAGGGTTTCTCAGAGATCAAATGAAGGGTAGAGCCACGGGTCGTCACACGTCTGAAATGTAACGTCCACTGTTCAAAGTGCCGTCAATGCGAACCAGAGGTGACAGAGACGTGTAACCAATGGCACCCCATACCATCACGTCGGGTGATACGCCAGTATGGCGATGACGAATACACGCTTCCAACGTACATTCACGGCGATGTCGCCAAACACAGATGCGACCATCATGGCGCTGTAAACAGAACCAGGATTCATCCGAAAAAATGACGTTTTGCCATTCGTGCACCCAGGTTCGTCGTTGAGTACACCATCGCAGGCACTCCTGTCTGTGATGCAGCGTCAGGGGTAACCGCAGCCATGGTCTCCGAGCTAACGTCGTCGAACTGTTCGTGCAGATGGTTGTTGTCTTGCAAACGTCCCCATCTGTTGAGTCAGGGATCGAGACGTAGCTGTACGATCCGTTACAGCCATGCGGAAAAGATGCCTGTCATCTCGACTCATACGAGGCCGTTGGGATCCAGCACGGCATTCCGTATTACCCTCCTGAACCCACCGAGTCCATATTCCGTTAATAGTCATTGGATCTCGACCAACGCGAGCAGCAATGTCACGATAAGATAAACCGCAATCGCGATAGACTACACTCCGGCCTTTAACAAAGTCGGAAACGTGATGGCACGCATTTCTCCTAGTAACACGAGGCATCACAACAACGTTTCACCAGGCAACGCCGGTCAACTGCTGTTTGTGTATGAGAAATCGGTTGGAAACTTTCCTCATGTCAGCACGTCGTAGGTGTCGCCACCGGCGCCAACCTTGTGTGAATCCTCTGAAATGCTAATCATTTGCATATCACAGCATCTTCGTCATGTCGGTTAAATTTCGCGTCTGTAGCACGTCATCTTCGTGGTGTAGCAATTTTAATGGCCAGTAGTATAAATGCGGATCCTAGCCAAGCCTGCAGGTTGCTTTGTTGTGTTTGACCACGAACGTGTCCTGTGCACTGTGCTCAGTACGTTGTAAGTGGATGTCGTTGCCGGGACACAGTGTTCTGTGCAGTTCTTAGTGCATTGCGTCAGAGCTAAGTCCATTCGCAAGTGGATAAATTGTTGGTGTTCGGTGGGAGGGTACTTCCGTAGTGAAGACACTCGAATGTCTGATATTTCATGAGAGAATGTATCGAAGGTTAATACCGCATATTGGGAAAGCGGAAAAACGTCATCCACTAAGCTACAACAGGGTGAAGGTGTGTTTTAAGTGATCGTGACGGACGATCGTTGAAGAGAACTGTGACGAAATATAAGAGGACGACGGCTACGAAGATCACTGCAGAACTAATCACGAATTCGTGAACGACAACAGCACCAAAATAACGCGACTGAAGCTGTGTAAGCAGGGAACCGCAGTGCATACTAGAATTGCAAGACCACTCATCGGTGCTGCAAAAGGTCGTAAGTAGGAAACATGGTGCCGAAGTCATAAAACCTGTACTACGGAGCAACATAAGAGAGTCATTTGGTCGGAATTGGTTTCCGGCTTCTGGGTGACCTTAAACCCGAGAGTGAAAAATGGCCGGGTTTCATTGATGATTTGGGCAGCCACATCGTGGTATTCCTGGGGCCCCACGGTCACTCTGCAAGTTTGCATTGCTGCCAAGGACAATGTGACGATCAGGTCGATAGCATGGCAGAATATTAGTTCCCCGACAGTGATGCTTCGTTCCAAGACGAAACGCCCCTAGTTCACACGACTCCCATCGTGATTTTGTGAGTACGACGGTGAATTGTCGCATCTCCCGTGAGTACCCCGGCTACCATACTTCAATATTACACAGCCTTTGTGGCCTTTTGGCACTATTTTTCAGAAGTAACGGTACACGATTCCCATGAAAACGGTGCAGGAACTGTATTCATTCATTCCGAGCCGACTGGAAGCTCTTTTGAACGTCACTTGGTTTCCTTTACACGTGGTAAAGTATTTTTCGTGTTTCCATACTTTTGCCCCGCACCAGTACATAGCGTACTCTTTACACATGCCCCAGGTTTCAGTGACTTAACCTGCCAGGGATAGTGTGCAGCACGCCGGGAGTGGATCAGTGCGTCAGCAGGTGGAAGAGTAATGTTTTCGGAAATGATAATCAGAGACATCAGACAGATTTCTATTCGTGCTAAAGGGGTCGAATCGGAACACCTGGAGAATCGACCATTTGCTCGGAAGGTGGCCGCTACGATCAGAGACCCCGACGGTAGGACGGGAGTGCAGCAGAAGCCCGTGTCCCACTGATCGGAAGCCAGTAACCGACGGAGCGAGGTGACGTTGGCTCAGCCTACAATTTCCACTCTCTGGTTAGCCAGGTACTGAGAAAGAGGTCTCCCTCGACCGGCAACCCCGACCATGTGAACGCCGGGAGGTCGGCGTCACGCGCTGAGCCTGTGGGAGAGATGCAAACGAGTTTCGTGGCACCCAACACAAAGTGGAGTAACAAAAAACTGTGAATCTTCCTGGCAGACTAAAACTGTGTGCCGGACCGAGAATCGAACTCGGGACTTTTGCCTTTCGCGGGCAAGTGCTCTGTGACGTTTGGAAGGTAGGGGACGAGGTACTGGTGGAAGTGAATCTCTGACGACGGGTCGTAGGTCGTGCTCAGTTGGTATAGCACTCGCCTCCGAAAGGTAAAGATCTGACACACAGTTTTGATTTGCCAGGAAGTTTCATGTCAGCGCACAGTCCGGTGCAGAGTGAAAATTTCGTTCGGGAAACATCCCCCGGGCAGTGGCAAAGCCATGTCTCAAAAATATCCTTTCTTCAAGGGGTGTTTGTTCTGGGAGATTCGCAGAAGAAATTCTTGAAGTTTGGAAGTTACTATAACACTATTTGTTTATGGTCGATCTGAATTTTTGTAATACTTTGCATTAAAATTTTCTCTTATTGACACTATATTTTCTGTATATGTAAAGTGTGCTGTACTGGAGTTTCAAGGTCTTTGCATTCTATGTGAGTAATGTATGTGAAGTACTATGTAACTTGTTTATTACGTTAAATAATTTTCTGATGGCATTTTGTATTTAAAATATTTATGTGTGCAAACAGTTCATGGTGACGTAAATTTAACAATTAAAAGAAATGGTCCACCCATGAACCATGGACCTTGCCGTTGGTGGGGAGGCTTGCGTATCTCAGCGACATAGATAGCTGTACCGTAGGTGCAACGACAACAGAGGGGTATCTGTTGAGAGGCCAGACATACGTGCGGTCCCTGAAGTGGGGCAGCAGCCTTTTCAGTAGTAGCAGGGGCAACGGTCTGGATGATTGACTGATCTGGCCTTTTAACACTAAGCAAAACGGCATTGCTGTGCTGGTACTGCGAACGGCTGAAAGCAAGAGGAAACTACAGCTGTAATGTTTCTCGACGACATCCAGCTTTACTGTATGGTTAAATGATGATGGCGTCCTGTTGGGTAAAATATTCCGGAGGTATAATAGTCCCCCCTTCGGATCTCCGAGCGGGGACTACTCAGGAGGACGTCGTTATCAAGATAAAGAAAACTGGCGTTCAATGGATCGGAGCGTGGTAGGTTAGAAAATTTAAGAAAGGAAATGGATAGGTTAAAGTTAGATACAGAGGGAATTAGTGAAGTTCGGTGGCAGAAGGAACAGGTGATCAGGTGAGTACAGGGTAATATATATAAAATCATATTGGGGTAATGCAGGAGTAGGTTTAATAATGAATAAAAAATAGGAGTGTGGGTAAGCTACTACAAACAGCATAATGCACGCATTATTGTGGCCAAGATAGACACGAAGCCCACACCTACCACAGTAGTACAAGTTTATATGCCAACTAGCTCTGCAGATGACGAAGAGTTTGATGAAATGTATGATGATACAAAAGAAATTATTCAGATAGTGAAGGGAGACGAAAACTTAATAGTCATGGTGACTGAAATTCGATAGTAGGAAAAGGAAGAGAAGGAAACGTAATAGGTGAAATTGGAATGGGGGTAACAAATGAAAGAGGAAGCCACCTGGTATAATTTTGTCAGAGCATAACTTAATCGCAGCTAACACTTGGGTAAAGAATCATAAAAGAAGGATGTATACATGGAAGATGCCTGGAGATACTGATAGGTTTTAGACAGATTATATAATGGTAAGACAGCGATTTAGGAACCAGGTTTTAAATTGTAAGACATTTCCTGGGGCAGATGTGGACTCTGACCACAATCTATTGGATCTGAACTGTAGATTAAAACTGAAGAAACTGCAAAAAGGTGGGAATTTAAGGAGATGAGACCTGGGTAAACTTAAAGAACCAGGGGTTCTAGAGAGTTTCAGGGAGAGCATTATGGAACGACTGACATGCATGGGGGAAAGAAATAAAGCAGAATAAGAATGGGTAGCTTTGAGGAATGCGGTTGTGAAGGCAGCAGAGGACTAGTAGAAATCCTTGGGTAAGAGAAGGAGTATTGAATTTAACTGACGAAAGGTGAAAATATAAAAATGCAGTACATGAAGCAGGCATAAAGGAATACAAACGTCTCAAAACTGAGATCGACAGGAAGTGCAAAATGGCTAAGCAGGGATGGCTATAGGACAAATGTAATGATGTAGAGGCATTTCTCACTACGGGTAAGATAGATACTGCCTACAGGAAAATTAGAGAGACCTTTGAAGAAAAGAGACCCACTTGTATGAATATCAAGAGCTCAAATGGAAACCCAGTTCTAAGTAAACAAGGGAAAGCAGAAAGGTTTCAGGAGTATATAGTGGGTCGATACAAGGGCGATGTACTTGAGGACAATATTATGAAAATGGAAGAGGATGTAGATGGAGATGAAATGGGAGATATGAAACTGCGTGAAGAGTTTGACAGAGCACTGAAAGACCTAAGTCGAAACAAGGCCCTAGGAGTAGACAAGGTTCTACCAGAACTACTGAGAGCCTGACAAAACTCTACCATCTGGTGAGCAAGATGTACGAGACGAGAGAAATACCCTTAGACTTCAAGAAGAATATAATAATTCCTGTCCCAAAGAAAGCAGGTGCTGACAGATGTGAAAATTACCGAACAATCAGTTTAATAAGTCACGGATGCAAAATACTAACGCGAATTCTTTACAGACGAATGGAAAAACTGGTAGAAGCCGACCTCGGGGAAGATCAGTTTGGATTCCGTAGAAATGTTGGAACACGTGAGGCAATACTGACCCTACGGCTTATCTTAGATTAAGGAAAGGCAAACCTACGTTTCTAGCATTTGTAGACTTAGAGAAAGCTTTTGACAATGTGGACTGGAATACTCTCTTTCAAATTCTGAAGATGGCAGGGGTAAAATACAGGGAGCGAAAGGCTATTTACAATTTGTACGGAAACCATATGGCAGTTATAAGAGTCGAGGGGCATGAAAGGGAAGCGGTTGTTGGGAAGCGAGTGAGACAGGTTCGTAGCCTATCCTCGATGCTATTCAATCTGTATATTGAGTAAGCAGTAAAGGAAACAAAAGAAAAATTCGGAGTAGGAATTAAAATCTATGGAGAATAAATAAAAACGTTGAGGTTCGCCGATGGCACTGCTATTCTGTCAGAGAGAGCAAAGGACCTGAGAGAGCAGTTGGACGGAATGGACAGTGTCTTGAAAGGAGGATATAAGATGAACATAAACAAAAGCAAAAGGAGGATAATGGAATGTAGTCGATTTAAGACGTGTGATGCTAGGGGAATTAGATTAGGAAATGAGAGACTTGAAGTAGTGAATGGGTTTTTCTATTTGGGGAACAAAATAACTGATGATGGTCGAAGAAGAGAGGATATAAAATGTAGACTGGCAATGGCAAGGAATGCGTTTCTGAAGAAGAGAAATTTTTTAACATCGAGTATAGATTTTAGTGTCAGAAAGGTGTTTCTGAAAGTATTTGTATGGAGAGTAGCCATTATGGCTCAAATGGTTCAAATGGCTCTGAGCACTATGGGACTTAACAGCTGTGGTCATCAGTCCCCTAGAACTTAGAACTACTTAAACCTAACTAACCTAAGGACATCACACACATCCATGCCCGAGGCAGGATTCGAACCTGCGACCGTAGCAGTCGCGCGGTTCCGGACTGCGCGCCTAGAACCGCGAGACCACCGCGACAGTAGCCATTATGGAAGTGAAACATGGACGATAAATAGTTTGGACAGGAAGGCAATAGAAACTTTCGAAATGTGGTGCTACAGAAGAAAACTGAAGATTAGATGGGTAGATCATATAACTAATGAGGAAATATTGAATAGAACTGGGGAGAAGAGATATTTGTGGCACAACTTGACTAGATGAAGGGATCGGTTGGTAGGACATGTTCTGAGGCATCAAGGGATCACCAATTTATTACTGGGGGCAGTGTGGAGGGTAAAATTCCTAGAGGGAGACCAAGAGATGAATACACTAAGCAGATTCAGAAGGATGTAGGCTGCAGTAGGTACTGGGAGATGAAGAAGCTTGCACAGGATAGAGTAGCATGGAGAGCTGCATCCAACCAGTCTCCGGACTGAAGACCACAACAACAAGAAGAAATGGTCACGCTTAGGAACAATATAGGAAATGGATTTTATGTAAAAGCCAGTGTGCTTCTGTTTGCAAAGAAAGTGGCTCTGGGGAGTGGAAAAGATAGGAAGGGCGAATTCGCGTGCTACTCAGAGCAAATGCAGGAAGTAAGTCACACAGCCTGCAGGTAGAAGTGATCGAGGCGACCCCCTTGTAGGGAAGGAGAAACTTTGCCTGCACAAAATTGCCTCTAATGAAGACTGCAATCGGCGTTCGGTATACCTGTTAGTTCCTGAGCTACTGTATGTAAAATTGAACGACGCCAGGGAGAGAAATGGAGCCCATACAGCATAATACTTGTAGACCGTACTGTGGGTAGTGTAGCCGTCATAATAGTTTGCCACACCCAAGACTACAGCCACCAGATAAGACGTATTGGTATTTTACTTTTGTACAGCGTGAACCATTTATTTAAACCGTGTTTTAATAACCATTCTTGAACTTTAAAGCAACTGTTTCACCCTGTTATTTCATCCTAATCATACACATACATAGGGTTCAATCGTGGAGGTTGATTAATCCGAGAACTGTGTTTTACAGACTTATGAAGTACCAAGTTAATATTAAGAGGTATCGTTTTAATTGTTTTTGTGTACAGAGATAGTTCCAAGAGTAATAACTTTTGAAAGTAAATTCCAGTAATAAAGAGGTTTTCTCGGAGTGAAATTTTCAGTATAAAAAGTGTGTGCTTTAGTATCTAAGTGCCTTAGTATTTAAGTTGGTTGATTATTGAAAGTGATTTTCTAAGGTCTTCCTGGCCAAATTTGTTTAGCTTCCTTGAAGTTATCTGCTCGACTTCTTCTCTTTTAAAAATGTAATTGATAAGGGTGTTGTCCAACACTGTTTAAGTGGAGTAATATTTATTTGAAGAAATAAATTAAACAGCAGCAAGAAACTAGACATAATTCGTACTTCTGGTTTTCCAATACTTTGCTGTTACATTGCCTTGATAGGCTGGCGATCGTTAGCACATATTTTAAATCACTAAATGAACTTGGAACTGAGTTGTCCTAGCTTCAATATAATACTACTAATACTGTGTTTCTTTCTAACCACTGGGTAAGATCTTGGGAAAACAATTAAATAGACTAATTTACTTATCCATTAGACACAACAGATGCTCAAATCCTGTAAATGGGGTAACTCTGTTGATTAGCTTTTCCTAACAGGACTATCCTCCCATAGTGTACTTTATTTGGAAACGAAACTAATAATTAAGAGGGTCATACGCTGCGACATAGAGACAACGTTTCTGTTATTTAGGTAAAAGCATACTAAATTACAATAGTAGTGGCAGGATTAGAGTAGGAGACGAGGTACTGGCGGAAGTGAAACTGTGAGGAGGGGGCGTGAGTCGTGCTTCAGTAGCTCAATTTGTAGAGCGCTTGCCTGCAAAAGGCAAAGGTCCCGACTTCGATTCTCGGTCCGGCACACACTTTTAATCTGGCAGGAAGTTTCACATGATTGCACACTCCGCTGCAGAGTGAAAATTTCGTTCTGGAAACATCTTCTGGAAACATCCCCCACGTTGTGACAAAGGCATGTCTCCGCAGTATCCTTTCTTACAGGACTGCTAGTTCTGCAAGTTTTGCAGAAGAGGAACCGTGAGATTTGGAAGGTAGGAGACGAGACACTGGTGGAATCAAAGCTGTGAGGAGGGGTTGTGAGTTGTGCTTGGATAGCTCAGATGTTAGAGCACTTCCCCACGAAAGGCAAAGGTTCCGATTCGAGTCCGGCACACAATTTTAATATGCCATGAAATTTCAATTAACCTTTGTAAGAGAGGTAAGAGAGAATCTCATGATGTCATAGGTGACGTCATCAGTTACCTAAGTCCGCCCACACTCATACTGCCCACCTACTTGTCTGATCTTGGTCGGAATGTTAATCTTCATTATTTTCCCACAGTGTAATGGGACATACTAGCAGTAAATACTTTAACTGAGATCATTTTGGCTGTCATGAGAAACGAAAGCAACAAACGGATTTATTCGTCCCATGATATCTGGGGTCTTTATAGACCCCAAGGCTTGTTTTACTACAAATAAACGGTTTTAATGTGGTTGTAGACTACTCATGCTCCGGATATGCTATTCACGGACTTTTTACTGTAGCTGGGTAATATATTTATGATTATATCACACTTTGTTTTGAAATTTTTGCAGCGGGGTCGGAAAATACCCCAGGTATTTAATATGCGATTTTCAGTGTTATATATAAGCTTTGTTACGAAAATATATCTTGGCAACGATGCACCTATAAACCGATATTCATTTGCACATTGTAAACAATGATTAGAAACTATATTCCTGTGCATTGTTACTACAATTTCATAGTTTGGAATTGAGTTTTGTGGAAGGAAGACGTGGTGTTATAGTTTGTTCGTCATGGATGGTGATATACGTTTTGCACGAGTCTACAGTCTCTAGCAGGCTTTGGCAGATTTACAGAAGAGTGGAAGTGATAATGAATCAATTTTTGTGGATGAAGGTGACAGTGATGCTGATTGAGATATGGCAGAGTAACATATACACGTCAGAGCTGAAGTGGATATGAGTGAATGTGAAGAAGATGTACTCTTATTCAGGTAACGTGTGCATCTGTTTTTGTGTCTAGAAACGGACAGATAACATATAATACACTACCACCTACGTGCGCAAGAAGGTTTCAAGGAATGTAATACGTGAAACTACGCACATTCCACGTCACTTTAGGTAATAATTACAAACAAGGGCAGATTGTGTCACCCTTTTTATCGCCTATCTCATGAAGAGTGTAATAGTAATGCTTACTGATAATGATGTAAAAGATATTAAAATTCTGTACCCAACTCTTGAACACCGGATGGAACTTGATTTCACAGAGCTACAAGCAGTCTTTGGTCTACTAATAATAGGTGGCTTGCATAAGGCACGTGGGAAGCCTTTGAGGGAATTTTGGTCAGAAGTGTGTGGTTTAATTATTTTTCGAGCCACAATGAGCTTTTCGAGATTTCGTGATGTTTCGTTGTGCCTCCGGTTCGATGATTAACTTACAAGGGAAGAAAGAAAAGCTGCTTCTGGATCAAAAGCTGAACCTATAAGGGTTGTGTCTGAAATGTTCGTTGATGCATGCGTTATCTTATGTCCCTGGACCTTACATTATAGCTGGTGAGCTTCTGCGTACTTTCAGTGGACAGTGTCCATTCAAGGCGCATATCCCAACTGCGTCATACATGCACAAGTGTATACGGATAACTATGCTGAAGGAAGGGAAATAAATCAGAAGGAACGAATGGTACATGATTTAGTTGATCTCCTGATGGGAAGTGGTAGGAACATTACCAGTTATAACTTTTTTACAAGTTTTAATGGATGATAAAATGACACTTGTGGGAAGTATTTTGGCCAACCATAAAGAGATACCAAAAGAAATGTTCCCATCAAAACAGAGGCGTCCAACATCTACCACTTTCGGGTATGCACAGAATAATATTTTATCATCGTATGTTCCTCTACAAAATAAAATAGTCATTTTGTTGTCTGCTCTTCACCAGACATTTGATATAAGTGAGCATGAGCACAAAAAACCTGAAATAATAATGTTCTACAACTCAACAAAGTCAGGAGTTGATACTGTTATAAAGATGGTTAGACAATTTTTAGTGAAAGGTTGAACAATAAGGTGGCCATTTACTGTATATTTTGACATACTAGAGTTAGATTGTCTCAATGACATGAGAAGTAAAAATGCAAGAAAAGAATTCCTCTCAGAACTAGGCAAAGAACTAGTCAAACCTCATATTGAACGACGAATCCTGTCGCCCCAATGCAGAATTCAACGCTTTCTTTCAGCATAATATCTTCAGGTTTTAAGGATCTTCTAAGGAAAAAACAACACGATAACCAGGAAACCGATGTTCCAAATCTGAAAAAAAACGGTGTGATTCCCGCCCAAAGTTAAAAGACAAGAAAGTGAATCATCCATATGACGGGTGTCATAAGTTTGTTTGTAAAGAACATGCTAGGATAAGCGTGTTGTGTAATGATTGTTCGTTATATGACATGGAGAGCAAGTAGGAGGGTATTTCTAGTAAAATAAGATGTATGTGATACTACACGTAATATTAATAAATTACAGTACTGTTACCTAGTGTGTGGGTTATGAATATTGTGTATTAAGATAATTTTTGGAACTAAACAAAATATGTAGTCATATTTTTAAAAAAATAATTACTTCTTATATGTGACTTAATTATATTAAGTGACTATGGAGTTGTAATGTCATCATCGTGCATATGTTTTTCAATTAATTATAATTAATTTTGTGGACGTATTTCAAATTTTGTCGGCAAAAGTTGCTTTAATCACTTTGGGGTCAACAGAGACTTCACGCATACAACGTGTTTGTCCACAGCTGATAGCATACGACGACTAAACTGTCTGAATGGCAAAGTTAGCAAAATTTTGATAATGATTTACTAGTAAAGACGGACAACGTGTCAACATTATGTAATAAATTGCCACGTGTACGGCCTTGCAGTAGTATGTCACTACTTCAGCCACCTTCACGGTGAACACTTCCTACGTTGTCAGCTCATCAGCCAGGACTGTGTCTAGACGCTGCTGTGACGCTGTCTTCCACATTCAGCGAGAGATCCTCCCAGACAAGTGTGTCAACTTGTGTGACCGTTCTGTCGGTCCGACCGGTGCGTGGCCATGTTTGTTTTGGGTAGTTGTTAAAATACGATCGCACTTCGTTGAAATCTCGGACCCCCGAATGCACTTTCTTAACATTGACGACACCTTTCGCACAAGTCTCGTTGCGTTGCTCAGGATTTTCAAATGGTGTCACATCCCGCAAGTAGACAAATCGATTTCTTAATCGCTGTTGTTGTAATTAATATGTCAGCACTTCCGGTATCAAAGACGCTCTTAACTCTCACCTCCGCTGCTGTGTTTTGTTGCCCGCATACTGCTGCCCTGATCGTAGCCAAAATGCAGGGCTCTACCTGCTCCCACTCCTGAGGGAGAAACTCGGAGGCCTTAGGACACGGGCGCACTTTATAACTGCAAAGACCACATTCTTCTGGGAGATCCATACGTTGAAGTGAATACCGTAAATCGCTGTCTTGTTCCTTCGACTGATATCTAGTCCATAGAAGACGAGTGCGATCTATATGGTCAGCAACTTTTTCGTTGCAGCAACTATTATAATGTATAAATTACTGTACTGCTACATTCTATTCTGACTTCTCAAATTGAGTGATCGTTTAGTTTTGTGCAGTTTCCCATACTGCCTGCCGCTGATTGTGAGAAGGTGGGTGATAGGAATGCGCCAACTAGTCAGTTGAGCGTTGTGGACTAGATCACAGTGGTGTGCTCCATGCTAAAAACTCTACCGTCAATGTCAAAATACGCGCAGAATACATAGGATAAAAAATCACTCATTTTGAAAACAGTAATGTTTCCAGAATCATATGTCTTATATTCTTCCTTTGTTGCCATAAAATTGCTAGCTGTTGGATAAATAGGTTATTAATTCTGGTTACGTGGGTGCACCAAGTGATAAGCGTTTTTATCCAGGCGGAGGAATCGTTTCATCGAGGTAAAAAAAAAAAGAAAAGCATTAGGGATAGGATCACTAATGATGTAAATGAAAGAAAATCATGAAGACAGTGTAAAATACACTCCTGGAAATTGAAATAAGAACACCGTGAATTCATTGTCCCAGGAAGGGGAAACTTTATTGACACATTCCTGGGGTCAGATACATCACATGATCACACTGACAGAACCACAGGCACATAGACACAGGCAACAGAGCATGCACAATGTCGGCACTAGTACAGTGTATATCCACCTTTCGCAGCAATGCAGGCTGCTATTCTCCCATGGAGACGATCGTAGAGATGCTGGATGTAGTCCTGTGGAACGGCTTGCCATGCCATTTCCACCTGGCGCCTCAGTTGGACCAGCGTTCGTGCTGGACGTGCAGACCGCGTGAGACGACGCTTCATCCAGTCCCAAACATGCTCAATGGGGGACAGATCCGGAGATCTTGCTGGCCAGGGTAGTTGACTTACACCTTCTAGAGCACGTTGGGTGGCACGGGATACATGCGGACGTGCATTGTCCTGTTGGAACAGCAAGTTCCCTTGCCGGTCTAGGAATGGTAGAACGATGGGTTCGATGACGGTTTGGATGTACCGTGCACTATTCAGTGTCCCCTCGACGATCACCAGTGGTGTACGGCCAGTGTAGGAGATCGCTCCCCACACCATGATGCCGGGTGTTGGCCCTGTGTGCCTCGGTCGTATGCAGTCCTGATTGTGGCGCTCACCTGCACGGCGCCAAACACGCATACGACCATCATTGGCACCAAGGCAGAAGCGACTCTCATCGCTGAAGACGACACGTCTCCGTTCGTCCCTCCGTTCACGCCTGTCGCGACACCACTGGAGGCGGGCTGCACGATGTTGGGGCGTGAGCGGAAGACGGCCTAACGGTGTGCGGGACCGTAGCCCAGCTTCATGGAGACGGTTGCGAATGGTCCTCGCCGATACCCCAGGAGCAACAGTGTCCCTAATTTGCTGGGAAGTGGCGGTGCGGTCCCCTACGGCACTGCGTAGGATCCTACGGTCTTGGCGTGCATCCGTGCGTCGCTGCGGTCCGGTCCCAGGTCGACGGGCACGTGCACCTTCCGCCGACGACTGGCGACAACATCGATGTACTGTGGAGACCTCACGCCCCACGTGTTGAGCAATTCGGCGGTACGTCCACCCGGCCTCCCGCATGCCCACTATACGCCCTCGCTCAGAGTCCGTCAACTGCACATACGGTTCACGTCCACGCTGTCGCGGCATGCTACCAGTGTTAAAGACTGCGATGGAGCTCCGTATGCCACGGCAAACTGGCTGACACTGACGGCAGCGGTGCACAAATGCTGCGCAGCTTGCGCCATTCGACGGCCAACACCGCGGTTGCTGGTGTGTCCGCTGTGCCGTGCGTGTGATCATTGCTTGTACAGCCCTCTCGCAGTGTCCGGAGCAAGTATGGTGGGTCTGACACACCGGTGTCAATGTGTTCTTTTTTCCATTTCCAGGAGTGTATATAAGCTGGGAACACATTTCCTCATAATCGAGAAATGACATGTATGTTTACTAATGTTCTAAATTGCTAGTTATTACTACAAATTAAGTATTCTTATTAATACGTGTACTCTACCCACTGCCATTTTATTCATATACTAACTGAACGCAAACAGTGAAATAGGACATTAGAAAACTGGCAACAAAATCTACTATTGGGCTCACTTCATCTGGAAGGCCATTACCACCGATCACTGCTGACAGCCGTGGGGCGACGGGAAGACTGGGAAAGGGAGGCACTGCTTCCCCCTCTCCCAGCACTCCCACGCCGCAGGCCTCCTACTTGGCTGGCTGCTGTTGCACGAAACTGTTTGGACTACGAAAAATTCATATCATTCACATTTGTCTTTCTCAGTGTTGCAAGATCTTGAATGCTAGTGTTCGTCTTAGTAAAAGAACGTTCTTAAATTGAAAATTTGAATTTATAACTCAAATTTGTTACATAAATTTTGATATCTGGGTGTATGAAATATTAATTGCATCCACATCAATCAGACACCAGTATAATATACTATTAACACGCAATATTACTTGCAGTGAATCTCTTCATGTTGCACGCGGGTCCGTGCAATGACAAGGACAGAAATACCGTCATTGGATTATCCCTGGTACCCGATGGTGGAAATAATCAAAAAGGTAATCCGCCAGTTCATGGTAGTGGTACTACTAAAACTGGTACTACTACAACTGGTACTCCTGCAGCTGGTACTCCTACGGCTGGTACTACTACAGAAACAACCACAGAGGATGACAGTACTAGCCCACTCTATGAGTAGAAGGTAGAGATGAAGCTCACAGTCAGTGTGAGAAATAAGGTTGAGGAAGCGTGATGTTGGAAGTGATAATTAGGCGAGGATCTTCTCGAGGGTGTGGATGGGAGTGGGGCGGAAGTCCCACAGTTGCACTGCGTGTCTGAGATAAGTGAAAACTGGAGTATCTAGTGTTAAGCCAAGACGAGTGACTTTCCAGTCGGATTGAGCCGACTCGCCATCTTCCCTCCTCTTTGCAGCAGTAGCACACTGAATGGAGAATGGTCAGTCATCTCACACGTACAGCATAATACAGATCACTGGCAACTCATTCGTATTTGCTTGACGCACATTACTCCAGTGGTCATATATTCCATAAATGCAATGCTACGACAGGACCTCAGCCCTATCCGCAACCACACTGTCGCTCATATCCTCAACTAAACAACGCTTTCAACTTCACTTTTCTGCCGCATTAACTCCCACTTTCAACACCATCCACGTAACTAATATGTATCTGTTAATTCCATGCAAATACAATGTCTTCTTTTCTGGCAGCACTAAGACTTACGCGATGTACGCTATGAAAATAAAAGTTTTGTGATAATTTCCAACGTATTTATCTGAAAGTTGTCTTTCTTCCCAGACCAGAACATACAAGATGAACCAGACTCCGTCTGACTAGATTTAGACATTTGTTCAGGAGCACTGTCAAAGTAATTTGCCATCAGAGTAACATGATAACCATTGGTTTATTACCGAGTAAGAACGTAATTATGACTTATTAAATTCGTTACCACAGTTATATTTGTTTCTCTGAAACTACACTTTCTACAGTAAAAAGGTTCTTAATACGTAAACACCATGACGTACAGCACACAAAGCAGTGTTAAAGACCTCAGACGCCGAACTGATAACATTTGCTTACCTTTCCTACGGGAACAGTTCAGTGCAAGGGAGCTGTGACCTCTTCTACTGCATAAATTGCAGCCATTCATAAGATACATGTTGTCACACGATGCCCAGTATGACAGTGGACTGAATTCTAACAGTTCCTATAGCAGCGGCTTTCACAACTGTAAATGCAGATACAACTCAGTCCTCTCACATAACGACATTGCTACCACTGATTATTTACAATGAGGTAACAAAAGTCAAAGGATAGCTCCCAGTAACATGTCGGAACTCCTTCTGCCCTGTGTAGTGCAGAAACTCGAAGTCGTTTACAATAAACAAGATGGTGGAATATTAAATACTGGCCGGCCTTAGTGGCCATGCGGTTCTAGGCGCTTCAGTTTGGAACGGCGCGAACGCTACGGTCGCAGGTTCGAATCCTGCCTCTGGCATGGATGTGTGTGATGTCCTTAGGTTAGTTAGGTTTAAGTAGTTCTAAGTTCTAGGGGACTGATGACCTCAGTAGTTAAGTCCCATAGTGCTCAGAGCCATTTGAAGCATTAAATACTGAGCCGTGTTGCGTATATAGAAGTCCATAACAGCGAAGCTGATGGCAGTGCTGGATTGTGTGAATGAACTGACCTCTCTATTATGTTTCGTATACGTCGATGAGATTCGTTTCGGGTGATCTTGGAGGCCAAATCACTCACTCGAACTCTCAACAATCTTCTTCAAGTAAATCTCTACCAAATGTGGACCAGTGATGTGACGCATTGAGCCCCGTAAAAATTCGGTAAGCGTTTGGGAATATGAAATACATGAATGGCGGCAAATGGTCTGTAACTAGCTGGACAGTTCATTCCAAGTAATCAAAGTTCACATTATTATGGAGCCATCATCTACATGTTCAGTGCCTTGTCGATAACTGAGGTCCATGGCTTCTTGGCTTCTGTGCCACAATCAAACCCTGTCCTCAACTTTTACCAACTGAATTCGGGGCTCGTCTGACTACACAACGGTTTTCCAATCCTCTGGGATGCAACCCATACGGTCACAAGTCCAGGAGAGGTCGTGCGGGCGATGTCATGCCTTTAGCAATGCCCCAAACCCATTAACGCTATATTTTTCCGCACTGCCTTAACGGATACGGTTATTACACGCAGTGCTGCTTGTCTGTTTGCACTGACAACTCTACGCAGAGGCAGATGCTCTCGGTCGTTAACTGATGTGCGACGGCCACTGCATTGTCCGTGTTGAGAGGTAATGCCTGAAATTTGGTATTCTCGGCGCACTCTCGACACTGCGGATTTCGGACTACCGAATTCTGTAAAGATTTCCAAAATGGAATGTCCAACTAGCATTGATTGCTCAGAGTTTCTTAATATCCGTCCTTCGGCCATAATCGTATCGGAAACATTTTCACAAGAATCACCTGAGAACAAGTAATTACACCAATGCACTGACCTCTTGTATCTAGAGTACCCGATATTACCGTCATCCATATACTGTATGAATATATCTCTATCCCATGACTTCCGTCTCCTCAGCGTATGTTGCTTTCGAAAGTTCGGCGAATGCTACTTCTTTTTCGGGATTTTAGGTCTGAATGTGTCTAATGGAATAAAGACATCCGAGTAAAACTTCTCCTGTAAAGCAAAATTGCTCAAGGATTCTCGGCAACAACGGGTTTCGAACAAAGTTTCAATGAGCACACAAAGTAGTAATTGACCAAAAATATTAAGCAATACAGCCCCTTGCTCTAATCGAGTAAATAAAACGCAGAAAAATGATAACCTGTAACGGTTGATCCATGAGAAGATACAGAACACGAAACTCTATCGAATTTATGTTCGGAAATTCCAGGTCTCCATGCTACAGACAAATACTGAATCATACTTTTGTTACGGAGACAGCGGTCTGACACGCGCCAAAAATACTGTTTGTGCTGAAAACGGTTTGGATGTGCCTCAACACATGCGTGTACGCGACGCTATATGTTCCGTCTCACATGTTAACACTGGCCATACTGCATTCCAACTGTGTCAAAGGCAGCATGAATACGCTGACCCGGTATCTCCACATCTGGAATGGACTCTACATACAGGATACGTCTGACATGGCCCTATAACCAGAAACCGCACCCACTGAGATTCGGTGAATGAGCAATTAGTTCCCCTTATCCGACTGATAGATCAGCGAAGACGCGAGAGAGATGCGTCTGGACGTTAACGGCGAAGTTGGCTGGAGCACTATCGTGTCGCAGCCACATAACCCTTCAAATCATTAATGGCATCCATCAGTGGAGGCAAGTCACCCGCAAGAAACACTGATGTTTCGGGCCCTTTAGGTGACGTGGAACGAAGATCCCAAAATACTGTCAACAACTATCCCAGCCCACACATTTCAGTTTGCATCGATATTGATGTCACTATCCCATAGGGGTTCTGCATACCACGCCACAGCTGACGGTTACGAAAGTTGATACCAGTCCGCGTAAAGGTGGATGGATGACACAAATCCGGGAATTGTGGGCGCCTGTTGAAGAAACCAGTGTCACAACTGCTCCCGATGTGGAAAGTTTGTCATTAGTAAGCACTTCACGGGCTGTAAGCGATGGGGGTAGTAAGAATTGTCATGGAGAATGTTCCACACGGTCGGCTGGCTTACCCTGTTACGGCAGGCCAGCTGCCCGGTACTGACAAGACGGTCGCTTTCCACATTGTTAATCACATTTTCCTCCATGTCTGGTGACTGAACATTTCGGGTACGTCCTACATGACTTTTTGACTAGTGGAACGACCCGGTATTAGACAAACGGCGAAACACTGTTGCAAACACTAAATACTGTGGTTGTTGTCGGCGGGGATAGGTCCTAATACAACCTTGCTGCTCGCCGCCCGTGGTCATTTGCCTTGCCGTTAGTAAACACCATGTCGGTAATCTCTCGATTCGAGTACGGAGCCATTGTGTACAAGGCTGTATCACATCCCGACATAAGTTCGTTACACCTTCTTTGTTCCGTATCCTCTCATCGATCACTCTCTAGAATTTGCACACAGTGGAGGAAATCATTCTGTACAGATTGATGCGGACGGGTGAACTTTTTTTAAACAAAAGATACATTATTCATAACAATGTTCATCATACATAAATAACCCACTATCTAGCTAATTAGTATGCCCTACAGTTTACTACAATGTTACAGGCAGATAAATCTACAGAAGTGTTTTATTAATTATAATGGACACGCCGACTACATTATTTACTCCACTGTGAAGTACGAGTTATTCTACTATTCTGCTGCACTGCACTATTGCAACGCTACAGGTGTGCCAGTACATATAGACCTGTATCTGTGGCCGTGCCCACCGAGCTGACCAGAGAGGCCATCCCCCTGGCACTGGGCTGACCCTACAAGCTGTAGTACCGCTGCAGATTCCTAAATTATTGTTTTCAAAAATCTATATTTACTAAACTACATCTATGACTATCTTAATAACCTAGCGGAATGCTATCCATTGGTGTGAGACGCACCTCCCCCCTAGTCCGTGACATGTCGGATTCCGACCATAACGGTGGTCGGCCACTCCGCTGCCTGGCGGTATAGGGTGGCTGCGTACTTACTTCTTTTTGCAATCCTCTACTTTGATAGATTATCCCTCATATATTCCTTTCATATCTTGGTGAAAATCTCGTTAGCCAAACTGTTAATCATCTCAAAGGTATTTTGTTGTCTTAATAGGTGATAAATGTCATGATTTGGAAACTGTCACCTCAAGTCGGCTGCCACATCAACATCTATGAGGCACTCATAGACCACGTGATTCAGTGTCCCCTCCAAGGCTCCACAGTGGCACGGAGCCACCGCCCGCTTCCCAAACCAACATGCTTATGCCGGATGCTGCCTATGCCCTGTGAGGCAGGGCAACAGATGTCTGCTAGGTTGAAAATCCTTGTATCAGTCGTTCCGAAATGCTCGGTAAAACTGAAATATCCTACATCCCATCGCGTCAGTCTCCCAGGTCTTTTGCCACAATTCTTCCCATAATTTCTGCCGCCTTTCAATTTTCCCCCTCTTTATCCAGTACCAGGCTGCCTGCTCTCGTATTTTAATGTCAAGTGGGCAGAGCCCCATTATAACTAGCAGGACCCCACCTGGTCTTTTCCGCATACCCGAATTGACGTTTTCAGCATATTCCAATGAACTCTCCTCACAGACATGTCGGGCACGATCCTCGTGGGCCTTGGCGCCCAAACTCTGGAGCCATAAGCCACGATCGTGGTGATATAGTAGAATTAGATTGACTCCAAGGTGAAATCCTTTGTGTCCTATTTCAATAAGATTTTCCAGTACCTCCATTGATCTCTGTGCTACGGTGTCGATATGTGTGGCGAAGTTCCATCTCTCATCGACTGTGACACCCGGATATCAAGCCTCTCGACCCCAAAGAAGTGGTGAGCCACAAGCATTATTCATCCCGGCTTTCCGGCACCACTCAGATAACAAATATATTGCAGCTCTTATCTTTGGATCCAGATCCTCGCAGCTACAGCTACATAGAGCAGGAGGAGGACGTTTGCATAGGCTATCGCCGCTAGTACGTCAGCACTACGTTTTAATCCGTCCAGTAGAGTTTCCATATTCATATCCCAAAAGAGTGGCCCCAGTACCGAGCCCTGTGAACACCCCAAGGTTATTCTTTTACTAACCTGCCCACTAGGGGACGATAGCCAGATCTCCTTCCCTCGCAATAGCTCTTTAGACAGCCGTATAGCGACACTTCGTACTCCTTCTTCTACCACAGGTTTTCAAAGTCGCACTGATGTCACCATGATGCCGACATGATAATTATGTTGTGATGAGCCACAGACCTCAGACCTTAGAGCAATAGCATCAGATACTCAGCTCTCTGGCCGAAAGCTAAACTGCTGTCGCTCATTCCACACAGCACTCTGTGTGCTGCCAGTCTGTCAGCTAACAACTTTTCAAAGAGTTTTCCAAGTACATCTAACAGGCCAATAGGGCTGAATGATTTTGCCACCATTGGATCCTTGTCAGGAACTTTCTTTATAATTACTTCATTTGCCTTCTTCCAAATGGTATGAAACTTGTGTAGTCTCAGGTATTCATTGTACAACCTTGTAAGGGGTGCATCCAGCTGTGGTGGGAGGAACTGCACTACCTCCTTTATGATCCTTTCTGGCTTTGTGGCCTTACCTCTCTTTACGGATTTAATTTGCACAGCCACTTCCTCTTCATAGAACTGCTATACCACATTTTTGTTATAGTTTTCTGTTTTATCTTCTTCTCTGATGCAACATAGCTCATCAGTATCTACATCCACATCATCACAGGACAACAAGGACCAGAGCATAACCTCAGCAGTTTTCTGCGAAAACTTCTTCATCAAGTCCTAATCCTTGAGGGTGGACAACACTGTGGGCGATTTAATTTTTTCTCATCGTCCCTGGGGTCAATTGCCAGATGGTCCAACACATACTGCTCCCAGCTGTGGGGTCCAACAGCCCATAGCTCCTTCTGAAAGAGCTCCATGGCTTCCTGGCATTGCTGAAGCCAGTACCATTCATGTTCCCAGACGACACATTACTAGTCCTTCTGACATACTGACGCAAGTATCCCAATTCGAAAGTCCATGGTGATAGGGAGGCGACTTCAACTCTCCTCCTGGTTGGCACAACCACTTTCACCGATGGGATCAGCGTTCTAACAAGTTGTCATCACCCTCTGTCAATGTCGGAAAGTTACATACCCTTGCTAGGCACTCCCAGTCAGTTCAGCTACAAGCGAGCTGAACTATCTACCCCAGGTTCCAGTGGCACTCTCAATCAGTTAATGTAAATGTTATTAGATTTTGATCACTTGTGGTTCAAATGGTTCAAATGGCTCTGAGCTCTATGGGACTTAACGGCTGAGGTCATCAGTCCCCTAGAACTTAGAACAACTTAAACCTAACTAACCCAAGGACACCACACACATCCATGCCCGAGGCCGGATTCGAACCTGCGACTGCAGCGGTCGCGTGGCACCCAAAACCGCTCGGCCACTCCAGCCGGTATCAATTGTGGTATCTTGGCTGTGCACTGACCAGTTCTTAACATTGTGTGCATCACCGGGTGACGCCAAAGCAATGTCAATGATGGTACCTTCACCCCCTGCGCCATTGTAGGTGGGGCGATTACTTGGCCAGTTGGCCACATGATTGCTTCCTGTGCCCTGCCTTTATTGGCAACGCGAGTGCCACTGAACCGGAGGGGTATTTCCTATCAATGTCCGACGCAACAATGATTTGCTGCCCAGCTACGCCGTGATCACGCCAGTAAGGTGGTGTAGGTACCCCTAAATCTGGCCTCCATACTGACAGTACATATTGACTATGCAGAACGTTCCTAGGGAACACTGACAATCTACTACATTCGTGTGGCTATTTGACAATAGTGAAATGGCCGCAATTCTCAGAGTTTTTTAGCGCAGCTTTCGGTTCATCACCGAAGCTTGTAACCTGTCATCTGACGGCCATTAAAAGCTATCAGTCCAGCAAGGGAGTATGTCTCCTCCAGACAGAGCACGTCCAGTCTCCTCTCCTCCATCACTTTATGCAGAGCTTTCAATACTATTATGTGTGTTTAGTTGTCCTACACTTACGTCCATATTTTGGAAAATAAGTGTGAACGTTACAGTCAGGCCACGTGTTCTCCCAATCGAGCACTATGCACCCATTGGGTAATACTTGCTGTGCGTAAATCTCACAAGTCGAAGATGTCATTTTGTCTTTCAATTACCTTCTTAAGAAGTTCTCTTAAGGCTTACAAGTCTGTTTAGAGATTCATCGACTTCAGCTATTTACCTACAGCCTCCAATTCCCAGATGGTGACTTTTCGTCCCTACTTGTGACTTACCCAGACCACATGCCGCATTGCAGTTGTCAGGACAACCTCTTCTTCCAGTTGGGCAAGCTGCATAGCAAGTTCTATGTTGGCATATACCCTTGGTGGGTCAGTTGCTAAACCTGTGATAGGGGAGAGAGGTAACCTGTCCTGGAATTTTTGGGGTATTACTACTATCGTAGTATCCTGTAGGTGACCCTTTTTCACTTCATTCCTATTCATTACCACTGTGTGGCCTACTACCACAGGATGCTCTTTTTGACGTTCCTGACCGTCTGTCGCTCTGTACCCCAAGCTGTGGGATGAGGATCTTCTTGATGGAATCTGGGGCTCGGTTTGGATTACGATATCCACGGTTGCTGTTCTACAGATTCGACCTTACGTGGTTAACCTCAGAAACTCCTTGAATTTTATATTCCTAGCAGCAGCTCTCCTCCCTTTACTTGTGGACTTTCTTTTGGGCATCTTGGGCCCAGTAGCGTCCTCAGCCTTTATCTGCCATAGAGGTTAAATGCTGCTCCAGAATCTTGTACGTGGGGCAGCTATACCAATGGCACCACATGACATTTTACCCTCCTTACGCAAGGTATACATGTACCTGTTGCAACTTTTCCTCACGTGATCCTCTGCTCTGCACTTTTAGCAGCTTCCTACTGCAATCATTGTGTATATGATCGATGTCCCAACAGTTGTGGCAACGAGGTACTACCATGTAGTCTCCAACATTTATTGCGTGGAAACCCACATACAGCTTGCCTATCGCCGTCACCTTCCTCCACATCCGTTCTGAGACCTCGGCAGCATTGTGTGCAACATCTCTTTCCCTAGGCGCAGTCTAAAACGAAGACTGAATTCTTTTTTGAATGTTTCTATACCAACATCATCAAAGTCTTATTGCCGTTCAGTTTCATACATTTCGTCCTCTTTCATCTGGACTGGGACATCATTCGTAATTACTAAGGGTTGAAAATGGCTTTGAGCACTATGGGACTTAACTTCTGAGGTCATCAGTCCTCTAGAGCTTAGAACTACTTAAACTTAACTAACCTAAGGACATCACACAAATCCATGCCCGAGGCATGATTCGAACCTGCGACCGTAGTGGTCACGCGGTTCCACACTGTAGCGCCTAGAACCGCTCGACCTCCCCGGCCGGCTATTTACTAAGGGGTTTCTCTTTTTCGGCGGCTCGCACTTAACCTCCTTGCACAGTTTTTGATTGTTCTGTAGTGTGTTTTTATCCTCTTCTGTAGCCACATCTACAACTACTATATTCTGAGTCGTTTTGATCTTACTGATTTTGATCATATCTGAAGTAGGATTCACAATTGTGGTTTATCTCATGCACCTTCTTTACATCCTTACAGTGTGGGGCCTGAAAAAGACTGCCATATCTGGTCGTTGTGGTTCTCTGGAAATCGTTTCTTTCGTTGTCTGAGACCTGGGTGCCACTTGTGCAGCCACCCCAGCTGAAGACTTAACTGGGTATTTCTTCAGTCTTTCATTCTCCTTATCATTCTCCTCTAAATACTGCCTCTAGTTTGGCATTGGGAATACCCCAGACAGCCAACTCGTTTTTGATGGATTGTACTGCAGCTTGGCTCATTTTGCCATTTTTTACACTCTGATACAGGATCTGGCTGATACTGGAGTGCCTCTCCATTCTCCATCGCAGACTTTATCTCTCCAGCCTGGTAACAGCCCTCTGGTAGGTAGTATCTGTCAGTGTCTTACGAGACCTTGCAGGGGTCGCACTAGAATCACTTGTCTCTTTATCAGCTATTATAGGTCTGACAAGCAAAAAATGTCGGGAGTCACATCTCTTGATCCTGGCCAGCTTCTCTTGCATGGGGTTGGGGGGGGGGGGGGCTAATGTCATCTCGTCGGCCAATCTCGCACCAAGGTGAAGGGCACCACAGAGCTGCAGAGTTCAGTGCTCCATTGCCAACACGCTGGTCCCCTTCAACAGCTCAGTCACCGACAGTTTCTCCCAGCACTCACCAGCAAGTACACCGCTCCTACCGCCCTTCACCTCCTACTGGTGCGAGCTTCCTCGTTTCAGCCATGGACCCCACTCCTTCTCAGGTGCGGGGCTGGTCACCCAGTCGTTCAGCGGTCTGGATCCAGCTTATCTGACCCATAGGATGTCACCACCCACCGGTTTGGGCAGCACACGCTCCAGATGTCCAGGGGCGCAGTGAAACATCCTTGCTGACTCGTGGCGAGCTCCCACGCCGGTAAACAGGGTCGCCCGCAAGCGGAGCACAGGTGCTGTACGCCCTGCGTGAAAAGAGAGGAAGAGCAGTGGCTACATGCGTCATTCACAGTTCTTTGACTGACTGACGCCCGAACAACAGAGTTCTGACATACATCGAGACTAGAAAATAGTGCATTGATAATGTGCTTCTTTGCTTCTGCAACAGTATGTGGTGCGTTATACAACTCTCTATGATTTTTTTTCCTTCTTGGCCATTTTCCTCCTTCATAAATTGGTCAAAATATCTTTTGTAGGATTTTATTTCCAAAAGCCTTTTTCTTTCTCTCTGTATACTTATCTGTTCTTATATTTCTGACTCATATAGTAATACTCGCCTCATTATGGTTTTATATACTTTTATTTTGGTTCCTCCTGATAAGATTTTGGATGAAACTAGTTTTATGAATGAATACGCTGCACTGGATGTCGCTTTATCCTGGTTTATATTTCTTGTATCTCGTCATTTCTGTTATTCACTCCGACCGCCAGATATTAAAACTCTTCTACTTCTTCGAACACATGGCCATGAATCTGTATGGTTTCCCACCTTTCTGTCTTATAATTTCTTTCTACTCTCATGAATTTTGTTTCCTTGTCATTTACCTCTAATCTAATTTCCTTAGCTTTTCAAATAACTTTCTTGCCAATATTTTTGCGTTATCTAAATTTTGAGCAGTTAATGCCACATCATCTGGAAAGGCCAGTAAATTCATTTTAATTCCAATGCTAATCCCTCCTCTGCTTCACTCATTTTATCCAGTGCCTCCTCTATACAACACTGAACAATAGTGGTGATACTCCATCCCCTTGCCTGACTCCCGCTTTTATCTAAAAAGCCGTGGAATACTCTTTATCCATGTCACCATCCATTTTGAGTCTTCCAGTATAACTTTTACAAGGCTTGTAATCTTCTTTCATATTCCAAACTTCTGCATTTCCTCTCACAACTTTTCTCTGTTTATGCTGTCGTATACTTTCTTAAAATGAACAATCAATATTGCTAGTGTTTTGTTGTATTCCGAAAACATGATATGGCTTCTTTCAATTTAAATAACTGCACAGTGGCCGATCAGTTCTTCATAAATTCCACTTGCTTCTCATCTGCTATCGTATATCTCAAGACATAAAAGGCAATATCTTGACCGATTGACTGACTCATCATCGGCCATCCTAAACCGCTAAGGAGAGAATCCTGAAATGTCAAGGCGTGGATCTTAAACACAGATCCACTCAACTTTGCGTCTACGTTGCCCCGAGTCCCCTGCTCTGCGTCTGTCACTACTTCGCTACCGATAGAACTCCCACGCTATTGGCTACGACGCAGCGATGACACAACAAGCATATCTTCCAATGTTTCTGCGACTGCGCGAGAATAATCAAAAAATTCAAAATTCCCGCCTAGAATATGAGACATCCAAAGTATGTAGAAATTCCATAAGTCAAATAACAAATGTTGATGGTGTTAGGACAGCAACCAGCCACAAATTTACTTTCAGTTCCTTTATTCAAAGGACACCGTTACCAGTTTCGAATCGTTGTGATTCATCCTCAGACGGTTTACACGCTTTCTTTATGAGATGTTGTGTATTTTTTACAGATTAATTTTCGTGAAACGCCGGTTTGGAGTGTTTCTTTCCAAACCGACGTTTCACGAAACAAAACACACAACATGTCATAAAGAAAGCGTGTAAACCGTCTGAGGATGAATCACAACGATTCGAAACTGGTAACGGTGTCCTTTGAATAAAGGAACTGAAAGTAAATTTGTGGCTGGTTGCTGTCCTAACACCATCAAAATTTGTCTTCAAATAACAGCACGGTCTCCATCATGTCATCATATGACAAAATTGCATCAAATAACAAAGTCCCTATAGATCCGTTTCACTGCCCCACGGCCTCTCCGGCCAGAAATTTGCAAGATGATTTTTGCATATGGCAAAGATTGTACAGAAAAATTCGTCTATACAATATTACACAAAAGTAGTAGTAAACTAGGAAGTCAAACAATATATCATCGAGAAACATGAAAAGATTACAGAATATACAATAAACACATGTGATATACTTACATACACTGTAAAGAAATCATGAAAACCTTTTTTGTTTTGTAAGTAGTGCTGCTCAGTCGCTCAAAAATTTATTTGCAGGAAGCCTTGTACATTTCGAGCTCAGGTGCACTCCAAGTAAAGTTAAAAATGTTGCTTACGTTGGAGTTCACATGCACTCAGAGTATATTACATTTCTTTTGAATGAAGTGTGCAAATGTTAAAGAAAATTTTCCATTACATTAGTGTGCACTAGTTATACAGTCATCAACTGTGGGTAAAAAGACATTCGTGGCGTTATTATTCTTGTTTTTATTCAGCACAGAACCTCAAGCTGTGCTTGACTACAGCGCCTTTTAGCCGTGGCAAATATATATCGGAACAATGTCTTTTCGTGGATGTTGTAGACGAACCTGTTGAGATGAGTGTATACAGCACATTACCTAGCGCATGTGTAAGTGTCATTTCACACTTATAAAGTCGTAATAACTCATCAAGCGAAAGCATTGTACCATGGTTGTTTGTGAAACAGCTGAGAGCACATTAAGTGGATGCAGTACTTGTCCAGTGACAATTCACAGCAAGACCATTCACAAAAGGTACTGCCGGGTCATTTTCATTAAATGTCTGTGAATTCGTCTAAAATCATGATAACTGATGTGGCATGTCGTGCTAAAGGAAACGCTCATAGTACGTCGAACTTTCTCACAGTGCAGAGAGTAACTAAGTGAATCCACGAATGTGCTGCTTTTACAAAGTGCCCGTATTCTGTTATAATAAAGTGAAAGGAAATAAAGATAAGACATTGATCTAAAACTACGTATGGTAGAACCTCAAATTTCATGATAAAGAATAACAAACATTTCTTACGAAATTCGAAATTACGTTTTATACAGATGTGTCGGTAGTGACATCTCAAATTGTATAATCATAATCGAAATTCATTTTATACTCTAAGAGGAAAGAAATATAAAAATATATTAATTATTACAGTAAAATATAATGTGAAAATATCAATAGGTAAACATTGTTATCAGTCTTCTTACTTTTTATATGAGTAGAAAGGGACTTTTCATGTTGTGCGAGAGTACAATCGTAATTTCTGCAGAATGTAATATTTTGTACACTTGAGTGAATGTGCGTAAATGTGCTTAAGAATATGGGTTAAAGGGAAGGTAAAGAAAGAAATATGCACCATATTTTGCTGCCATAGAAAACAAGAAATGATTACATTTGTCTGTCACCTGTCAGTCACACAACAGAAAGCAAATAAAAATTAGATCACAGAACCTTAGCTATGCACTTGCCAAATAATTATAATCACCTCAAATGCAAAATCTAAGTGGTATCAAGAGGAGTACTGGATATCTACGAACTAGGAAAGTAAACATACAGAATGGAAATAATTATCTCTTTGCAATAAAATCGGTTAACTATAGCTGATAAAGAATGAGAAAAGGTATTATCCTGTGAAGGAGGCAAAGTCACAATTTCATCAAGGCAAGTGCATGCCAATAAGCGCCATCAAAACTCCACATTGCAGTTCACAAAAAAAATTCATGTTGTTGAAGAAAAGTGTTTATCTTCCTGTAAATACACAGGTTTGCATTATCGTTTGATAACACCTTATAGCAAACTATTAGAAATAGTACTCAGCAGAGAAACACACCAAAATACTATCAACAAAGCTCGCAGCACGGATAAAATCATTATGTAGTCCCTAACATAAATATTTCGTACCTGATGGCATAAATCATAATTGTCTGCATAACAATCATAAAATGTGTGTGCTGTCTTCACTTCTTAATATCTCATTATATCCTCATTATAAAAATCCACAAATCATAGCTAAATATACTACATCTATAATAAATCGTCTTTACTTCACATACGACACCTATAGTAAAATTGCTACAGCCAAGAAGGCAACCCTGGTTCTAGCTCAGTGTTTAGAGTATCTCAGTGCAAGACGCTGAAATTAAATATCTCCTCCGATTATTGACGGTATATATTATACCTGTGAAAATATATATGTTACCTGTTTTATCATTATTGTCTGGAACCCATTATTGCATACTTATGTGCTTTGCCTGTAAGAGAAAATACATTATGACACCTAAAAATCGATATTTTTGTTTCTCACGTTACTTTTGCCTTCTTTGGTATCTGTGTCTTTAACGAAAAAATCATTGCTATCTTCTTTAACGTAACCTCTGCTTGTAAAATGATGGACATTAAAGATCTAGGTCAATTATCTCAGGACATGACGTTGCATGTGCTCTGTAACAATCATTGTATGTATTACAAAAAAAGTTATGACAAAGTGTAAATAAAAATACAAAATGGCTTATACTTGTGGTACTCCCTGAGGCAAAAACGAATGTTATTGTTTTGTACACATTTAATTGAATGAAGAAAAAGCATAACTCATATGTACTAACTATGTACAAACTGTTAATGTCAAAAAAAATTAAATACATGTTGTCACAAAGTGTCTGTTATATACCGGAGCGTTGTTGTCATCATTAGGAGAAAGGAAGTCAGATAATTATACAATGAACTGTTTTATATTGGTGATGTGATGAAGACCTCTTGAAGCTTCTGTTCTGAGTGTATCAAGATGTACTACGTTGGGAGGTGGAATTCGCCGAATACGAAAAGGTCAGTTACAGACGAATACAAATTTCTGACACATGTTCTTTTTGTTTACAAGAGAATGGTTGTACTCGAACTAAAACTTTTTGTCCAACTCAAAATTTTCTAGTGTAATTTACCTTCTTTTGTAGCATTAACCTCTTCTCAGCTACCTTTTTTATATTAGTAACTGCAATGTCTAGCAGTTCGTGATGACGTAAATACAGTAACATGGGAAAAGAAACAAGTTCTTTTATTTTGTATGGAGCACTTTTACTCTTCAAAACTAAATGTGGTGAGAGCAAGGTTGAATCATTAGGAACTGAAGTAATGGTGTCTTGAAAAATTTAAATATGTCTGTCCCATTTATTGTTGCTGGCAATAAACTCTACATAGTTTTTCTATGTCTCATTACTCTTTTACAAGGGTTGGATGGAGCTTAGTACCTGGAAATAAAAATGGGTTTAACCTTTCAGTTGTGCTACGTATGTGACTGACTTGCGGAACGAAATTGTGGTCCACTGTCTGATATAACCTTTTCTACATGTCCTATGCGTGACAAAAATTCTTAGTGAATGCAGCTGAAATAGGTTTAGCTTCAGCTGTGCGAAGTGGTGCAAAGTAAGCGAATTTACGTGTTAGCTCAGCTGCAACAAGTACGTACGAAAAGTCTTTTTTGCTCTTTGGAATAGGCCCGTAGATGTCGACCTCCGATAAATGGCGTAGTTTAAGGAGAATAATTTTGAAAAGTGAAGTCTAACGTGACGTAGTGGAAGATTTCGCTTGCTGGCAGGGTTTGCATTTTGGCAGAACGCGCCTTATTCTTTTCTCCACCTTCATGAAACAGGATATTTGCGAAGAATGGGGAAACGCTTTCTTCGTCCGTAATGAGCATAGTTCAGGTGTATGTACCATATCAATTTGTTGACAGTATCATCGGGAATACAGAGAAGCAAAGTATTACTGTCAGTTTTTAAAAACTTGAAAAGAACGTAATTTCGTGCCAAGTATTGATATTTGATAGTAGAATTTTGTTTGTTATACCACAATTGTTTGATATCCTTCCACAATTGATCTTTCGTTTATTCTTTGGCAATATTGTTTAACGCAGAAGACACAAAATTTTCAATCGTAACTTGCTGAATGTAAAGAAGACTGAAGTTTGACTGACAAAATTTTGAGGGAGCAGTCGTTTGAGAAGCAATAACAGATATTGATAAAGCTTCAGCGAGTAAATTTTGTGTGCCTGAAATATGAGTGAATCTGAAATTGAGTTCCTGTCTATAAAGTTTCTGTCTTCCAAGACTATCATGTGAAAATTTAACGGACATGACGAACTGATTTGGATGGTCGTCTGTATACACTTTCCAATGCTTGCCATGTAACAAATAACAAAATTTTGTAAAAGCAGAGACGAGTGATAATGTTCCAAATTCAGTAATACAATAATTTCTTTCAGCAAGCGGAAGTACACGACAGTCCAAGGAAATATTTTTCGTGCCAATCACTCCTTTTTCTTCTATTTCCTGGAACAGGTGAACGCCAAGGGCCGTTTTGGAACTCTCTGCTGCAATACAAAAATCTTTGGAAAGATGTGGGCGTGGTAACACAGGGTCATTTAATAAAGTATGTTCCACATTCAAAAAATCAGTTAGTGCCTGATCATTCCAGAACCAGTTTGTGTTTTTACTCCTTACCTGACAAAAGTCTTTTTATATCCAAAGCTGTATAATGAATGAAACGCCTAAAACAGTTAATGGGACAGAGAAACTTCGTAGTTGTTTTCCTAGTTGTGGAACAGTGATGTCCCGAATGTCTTTAGGTTCATCTGGGACAGGTTCAACTCTGTCAACAGAGATGATGTGGCCTAGAAATTAATAGAGTATTTTCCAAACTCTAATTAACGTAGACTGACTGTAAAACAACGACGTGAGAATTCATCCAGTAGTGCATTCAAAGTACTGTTCTGTTCATGCCAAGTTGCTTCCGCAATAAGTGTGTCATGCAGATAAGTTGTGATCTTTTCTTTTAAATCGGATTGAAGAACCGTATTCATGCCATGGACGAAAGCTGTGCTGATGATTTGGAAAGGCCAAAAGATATTTTGCAGAACTGATAACAACTACGGAAGCACAAGAACGTAGCGCATTTACAATCGGGATGAAGTGTCATTTGCTACAATCCGGATTTAAACTCTAACGTCGAAAATAGTATTACTCAATGAAAATTTTCGTAGGAATTTATCAAATGTCTGTGGTCCATAATTTCTCAAATGTCTGTGGTCCATCTGCTACTGTAACTATAATGTCATTAATCTGCCGTGAATATAACACAAGCCTCAACGATCCGTCCTCTTTCGGAGCCGTCTAATGGGCCGAGATAGGGACTTGCCGCCGGTTCAATGATGCCTTGTGCGAGCATGGATTCAAATTCTTGTGTTACTTTGTCTCCATGAATAAAAGGTATTGTGTAATGCTTTGAAACAAGTCTGTGAGGTTTTACTTGGAATTCATACACACATCCTCCCATAGTACCAGGTACATTGCCAAAAACATGTTCTTGTAACTGCTGTCTATCTTCGTCTGTTGCTGCTTCATAATTGTGTGCCTTGGCTTCGATTGACGAAATTACATTCTTCAGCTGCACTCTCGGTAGCAAAAGACCTATCAGTGAAAACTGATGTAGACCGTTGTGTATTCTTTGTATGTGAAAAAACTCTATGTATTTCCTGTTCCTTTATTGGAAATCTCTACTGAAATTGTAATGCAGTATACTCGTTATTGTAGCGTGATAGATTATAAGAGTGTTTAAAGTCCAAAATTGCTTTAAGTTCTGTCAACAAATCCATACCTGTACTGCCTCACAAATCACTGTAGGTGGAGATTCAAAGTCAACTACTAGAGACAAATTATGTCAATCAATTTGTATATTGACAATCGGGTGGTACACGTTCTTTTGTGGCTTTACTTTTTTTCGCAATGAAATATCTGATATGTCTTCCAGCGTCATAATACGTCCTGTTACTGCGTTCGTATTATCTGTAGATAATGTTTTGCTGTGGACGTCTACAGTATGCAGAGCTTCTGGTCATTGCCTGTCAGCAGGATGGAAGCGACTATCTGGTTTATTTAATATGCAGTGTTGTAACTATCATTTGGATTATTGTCTTGCGGTTACTGTGTCTGTAATTCTGGTTGTCGTTCTGTTGTCTGTTGTCGTACCTTCTGTTGCATTTTACATGACGATTTGAACGTAAGCCATTATTTCGTTAAACGTGATAGTTTCCCTGATAACTGTTATTGTAATTCTGCTGTGATTCGTAATTTTGCAGAGACGAATTTTCGCTGATATTATCTTGTTTGTGAGTCTGTTGGTCGTTGTCAGCAAAATTTTGGTTTTTACTGACTGTACTGAAGCTACCCATTAAAACTGTTTCGCCTGTTGCAACTATTCTGATATCTCTGGCTATTGGCGTATCGTCTGTTGTGTTTGTTATTAAATGATTTGTTGTAATCTTGGTTCCTATTGCCAGTGTTGTTTTGAAATAAATTTTTGTTAACGAAAGAACAGTCAGATTGCTGAATTTCAAATAACTGAAGTTATTTGCTTAACGTATTAACACCCACTATTTGTTGACCTGTGGATAAAGAAATAGGTACTGAACGAGGAAGATTTGAGACACAAAGTTGAAGGAGAGCTGACTGACAGTATGGCTCTGTTAAATGCTGATTTTGTTACATTATGTGCTCAAAAACTGCCTAACTGTCGCGAATTGCGAATTCTCAAAACTGGGTATACCGACTGACTCATCTTTGACGCCTCGCTGGGTGGTTTCGCTAAAATTGCATTCCGCTAAAACTACATTCTGGAATTCAACAGAATACCATTGCTTGTCTATTGGGCGCATTCCCATGGCAGGTTCGCCTTCAACAGAACCTCAAACGAGCTCTAAATTGTGAGTTACTGTACAAGCTCGAGGTGAAGAAAAAGAGAATTGTTGGATCCTGTAGAGTGGATGCAAGTTCGTTTTGCCATTATTAAAAACTATGAATCTTCATATGTAAAGATAATGTTTATAGTCGAATTCGTCGTGTCCATTGTTATACGTTTACGATTATCGCTGTTCTGTTTCAAAGACACTGATTCTTCTAATTCTAGTTATGTTTGGTACGTATGTAAATCCATCTGACTGTCCATGAAAAGTATTTGGAGAATAGCAAGGGTTTTGTTCACATGACGTACTCTGTTAATCTCCTGTCACATTGATGCTGTTCACCGTTTGCTGATCATGTTGAAAACGCTGTAATGAAAGAAATTCTTCTGTTTGAGTAACATGCGTGGAAAGCTGTCTGCAGAATTTGAGTATGTGTTAAGCTGTAATTGTTCGACTTCCTCAGCAATGTCTTCTACTTGTGCTGTCAGACATTGCAATTGTGTCGTGGTGACATTTCCGATTCCAAGTGACTGATCTGTTCGGAATGCCTGAGTGTTTTACGTTGTAGTCTTGCGAATACAACACTGGGAACTACTTAATTTATTTTCTGTTGTCAGTCTCTTTAATTCAACAAGGAGCTCCTTGTGGGTTAATGATCTGCTTAATAAAGCTGTTCACGAAATTGTCCCTGTGTGCTGATAATTTTCGAAGCAAAATAATCCTGAAACGAAAATACCTTACCTCGTAATGTAATTGCGTGGAAACGGGGTACGTACTGCTCTCTGTGCGTTAGCTGCAAGTTCCTCACTACAGTTGCTGGGAGCTTAGTGCAATGCTCCAGACAAATAAACCATTTAATACACATCGTTGAGTGAGACACTTCTTAAATAAAAATATCTTGGAGCGAGGATGTGGACAATGCTGTTAGGTGAAATGTTCCTTTAAGAAAGTGTTTTTAAATTATCTGTTGTATTACTACTTGTATGAAATCTGTGTTACACCACTCATTAACACTGACAAAGGGCAACATTGATTTCAAACACTTACTCCCACAAATGTTAGACACATAATTAATAAATACAAGAAATAACATCTAGTCAAAATTCCCGAACCTTTAATGAAAAATCTATACTTCATTTATATAGATGTTTCATTCAAAAATGGTCCCAAACTACACACGACTGTAATGCAGCTAAATAAAAAAATATTACCTTCATCACTCTTCATATGCTGCTCTAATCTCATGTCATTCTAAATCACAAATCGAATCATTCTCCTTTGTTTCACAATATTCAGATATCATTTTACTTACACACAGATGCACTTAACTTGGCGTCTTCATTGCCACAAATCCTCTGCAATGCGTCTGTCTCATTACTCCGTTGCGGATAGAACGCCTGCACTTTTCGCTACCAAGCAGCGAAGACAAAACAAGCACATCTTCCAGAGACAGAGCTACTCTGACCGCGCGCGAATAATCAAAAAATTATAAATTGTCGGCTAGTGTTTGTGACATCCAGAGTAAGTAGAAATTCCATAAATGCAAATAAAAAACTCCCAATAGACATGTCGTCAGCCCAAACCACTAAGGATAGAGCCTTTAAATTTGGAAGTGTGGATCTTATACTGCAGGCGTCGTTTAAGTAGGGATTTTTCGACATACCAACCACAAGGGGGTGAAGCAGGGGATGAAGCATTTTTTTTTTCAAAAAATATCGCTACCTATGCAATTTTGAAGTTACACCTACAAATACTGATATTCGGTTTCTCGGGCACAAATAAAGAAGTACGTGTTTCAGCATTTTTGGAAATTTAATCCTACAGGTATGGAAGAGTGGTCGAAAACTTTTTTGGGAAACATATCATTATGAAAGAACTACAGAAGTATTTTTGAAGCTAAATCCATGAGCTTTGGTAACTGACTTTTCACTTAGAAATAAAAACTACATATTTCAGAGTTTCTGGAAACTGAACACCTAGGGGGATGAAATTGGGGCTGAGAATTTTTATGAAAATATTTTATTACGAACGTGTTTTTAAAGCTAAATCTAAATTTGACTTCGCAGTTAGAAATAAAAAAAAATACCTGTTTCACTATATTTGGAAACTCAACAACTATGGAAGAGAAACGGGCTGTTAAAATTTTCTGAAAATATTCCGTATTTTTGAATCTTAAGTTGTGAAAATTTTCATTTTGCTTCTCTGTCGGAAATAAAACATACACATGTCTCTGTTTTTGGAAATATCCGCCAAAGGAGGTCAAATAGGGGTTAAACATATTATTAAATTATTTAATTGCGAAAGCATTTTTAAAGGTAACGCTTTCAAAATTGTCGTTTGGCTTCTAGCTTAGAGATGAAAAATACGTTTTTTATAGATTTTGGAAATTCAACCCAGGGTCAGACTGATCCACTGATTCATTTTCGCCAGCACAGGCCGCTGATAATGGAAATTTGGAGTTTGGAGAGGGTGTGGATCATATGCTGCAGGCATCGTCCAAGAAGGGATTGTCCGAAATTCTACTGCTAAGGGATGAAAGGCTATCCGAAAGTATGTCACTAATGAGGGAATTTTGAAGGTACAACTACGAAAACTGTTAGCTGGTTTCTCAATTAGGAAACAGAAAATACTTGTTTCTGCGTATTGGAAATTCCACACTAAGGTGACATAGTGGGTGATAGTCTTTTTTAAATAAATAATAACTGAAGAACTACTAAAAGAATTTAAGGCTATATCTATGACTGTTGTAAGCTATTTCTCGTTTATAAATAAAAAATTTGCATTTCAGTGTTTCTGGAAATTCAAACCCTAAGTTAGTGAAATAGGGGATGAAAATTTTGAAGAAAATATTTCGTTTCATTAAAAAAAATTTAAACATAGACTATGAAAACTTGTATTCCACTTTTCGCTTAGATATAAAGAAATATATGTTAAAGGATGAAAATTGCTATGGATATAGCTCCACATGAAGGCAAAGACAAGATCAACCAAAACTTTGGATTCCAGCTACCAGAATCGCTTTTTGGTCAGAAGTACATGCGAGAAAGACCTAGATGATATGACATTAATTAATATGAAAAGCTTAGAAGCTGTTTGAAATTTGTGAACAACATAAAAATTCGATCAAGTAAAACAAAAAAATCTCAGCAGGCCGTACAGTCTACGAGATCGATGCTTTGGGCGCTAAGCAGGTCTCTTTTATGTCTGGTTCCTATATTTTCTGGAGAACCTTGGAGAACACATTTTAGGCTATGTCAATTAATGAGATGTCTCCATAAGGTTTGCATTCTTGTACATCGTCCTTTTTTGGATTGGTTTTATGACCGCTTCTTTCCACTCAGATGGCGATCTTCCTTTGTTCAAAATGTTGGACATGAATATGCATACTTGTTTTGCATTTGCAGTTTCTCCCTTCTTACGTAGATCAGCTGTTATTCCATTTCTCTCTGCAGCTTTGTTGTATTACAGTATTTTGATTGCATCAATCCTCTCTTTCAATGTCGGTGGTGGAACTAATATTTATGTTGTTTCTCCCTTCCTGTATTTTCATCTCCCAAAATTAAATGCTCCTCAGAACATTCCTTCCAGATTTCCGTGCCGTTTGTTCTTTAGAAAACTTTTTTGCCATTTTATTCTTCACGCTATACATCCATGATATGTATCCTTTTCGTAAGAATCTAACTGATCTCCAAAAGTCTTTTTCACTTCCTACAGTTTTATCCTCTTCAGCTCTTTTCACTAGAATTTCGTCATGGCTTTTTTCCGTCTGAGAAAATTTCTCGTTGCCCTGTTAACGTTTTCATATGAGCTTTGTTGTATTACAGTATTTTGATTGCATCAATCCTCTCTTTCAATGTCGGTGGTGGAATTAATATTTATGTTGTTTCTCCCTTCCTGTATTTTCATCTCCCAAAATTAAATGCTCCTCAGAACATTCCTTCCAGATTTCCGTGCCGTTTGTTCTTTAGAAAACTTTTTTGCCATTTTATTCTTCACGCTATACATCCATGATATGTATCCTTTTCGTAAGAATCTAACTGATCTCCAAAAGTCTTTTTCACTTCCTACAGTTTTATCCTCTTCAGCTCTTTTCACTAGAATTTCGTCATGGCTTTTTTCCGTCTGAGAAAATTTATCGTTGCCCTGTTAACGTTTTCATATGTTTCTCTGCTTTTGTTGGTGTTTGTAGGTGTTTTTTCTTTGCTTCTCTTCTTTCTTTTAATTTTTGCTCTGATTCTTGCGATAACCATGATTTCCCTTCTTGCTCTTCTTTTTCCGCACACTTCTACTGCTGCTTCTTCCACAGTTGTCTTTCTCCTTTCCTACTGGTTTATAATGGCGAGGTTGCCTTCCATTGTAAGGATTTCAAATCTGTTTGTTGCGTATCCCCATGCACTTTGATTTTATATCCAGTTTATGTTGCATAGCACTTTAAGTAAGTTATATGTTGATTATTATTGCGAACACAAAAGATAAAATTCAGTTCTCGCTACTGGTTTCTGTAGTTGAAAATTTTAACTTTGTGCCCACTGATTTATTATGTGGGGTTACGCACAACACTAAAAGATTTCCTGCTGTGAATGTATTTTCTTTAATTCGCAAGGCTATGTTCTCATAATTCTCCTCTGGCTTGTTAGAAATGGAACACTGTATCATTACTGTAACTGACTACGAAATCAAACATGTCGTACTCTACTTCCGTCTCTGAAATGCACTGAAAGTTACCCTAACTAAACGCACAGAAGCTACTGCTTGCAGTGTTTGCCAAACATAAAACCTGCACTGGATTTTTTAATATTTGAACACTATTGATTGCCACAGCTAACACGAGAATATAAAACTAAAAATTAAAATTGATTTTAATATTATTAGCCAGACCAGATTTCAACACAGCAGTCTTTGATATCACAGAAGTAGGGTTTTAACACTCTTACTTACGTAAATTATTTGCGTCACTGATTTTGTACTAGCAGTTGCCCATGTCCATCTGAAAATAACATAACAAGATCTACAATTCTCCTCTGGGGTCTATGGGAAGCTGAAAGAAATAATTTTAATGTACCATTACCTGCCAGGTTAGCTGCGGGGAAACTGTTTTCATTCAATTATAGTTCGAAATAGCCATGGCAGTGCCTCCCGCGATCGTGGCGCAGCATTGCGTCATGGAAAATTCTAAATTCGCTGAAAACGGCTAAAAATGTGGAATGAAATACTGGGCAAGCAAGCTATAAATTATTACAGTCGTTTTGAATAATTTCCGTATTCAAAATCAACTTAAAATTGAAAGTACACACCTTTTTCATGCATCAGTATCCAATGGCGTCTATCTCGATAAAAGATGAAAAGACAAGCGTTCGAGAGAGCGTCAAAGGCCCTTACTACATTCACGGCTACAAGAAGACACAGAGAGTAATGTCTAAACCTCCACTATTTATAATTAATTTAATATTCTAATATATATCTGTGTTATATTTTTAATTATGATTGTCTGCTTCGGTTTCCACACTCGCCGACCACAGACGTTATTTGCAAATTGGTCATACATAATAATACACAAAGAAAAATGAATGTAATTACTTCCTTTTTTAAAGTAGCCACATAATCGATAACTGTTCATACAGAAATTAAATGTAATAACATAGATAAATGTTTTTTTTCACATATGTTATACCGATTTTACAAATGTCTTTCCAGGACATGTCACATGTTTTAGAGCTTAATAACAAATTACGATGCCTTTTCACTACCTTTCAATTTGTGCGTCATTACTCCATTCCTTTACACCATTTCCTCTTCTCGGTTTTTCTATAGTAATTATTTATTGTGCCTCTGTCACAGCCAAGTAGTGATCCGTACCTGCGTCGATTCCTCTTACTGTTTTCACTTTGATTACATCACTTTTGTGCCTTTGCTCTACCGGGACACAGTCTGTTTGGTTTGTTGTTCTACCATCTGGTGACACTCAGATCGCCTAGTGAAGGAGAGTATGTGCTCATAGTCCTCAGGTTGGCTGCACTTGCACAACTAAGAGGTCTCACTCCATCATCGTTACTTTCCGCGTGTAAGGTTTCTATCACTGCTGTTCCCTTCCAAATGATCACCCTATAGACATTAGGAATGGCGTCTCCAAAAGTGTTCTTCATTTTGTATCCTGCTGTCTTACTGATAACCTTTTCAAATACTTCAGGGAAACTGTCTTCCGTTTCTTTTTCCACCACCTAAGTTGGGGCATGTAGCGTGATTATTTTTATATCTGTGAATCTACCTCTTACTGTTACAACAGCTGTTATGTCATCAGTTGGTTAAAAATCAGTTACAACCGCTGCTATTCCTTTACTGACCATGCAACCTATTCAATTTGGGTATCTTCCGTCTTTCCACCTATTGTGGTACAGAATGTGTCTGTCCGTTTCCAGCTTTCCTGTTACTGGGTGTCTTGTTACTTATACTGCTACAAGATCCATGACATATCTGTCAATTTCTTCTGGAAGAATACTGAGACCTCCAGGTACTGCCAAAGTTCTGATATCCCATGTTCCAAATCGTAAGTCCTTGCTCTAAAGCCGTTTTTGATATACCTTGTTTCCAGTTTAGTCAGAGGCATGTTCTTTGGATTTTGTAACGGGTTCCCTTTTATTAGACTGGGTTGTTGGCCAAGTTCCCAATGCCTTGCCTGCGGGACCAGTCCAGTTATTTTCTCGCAATTAGTGATTTATTCCCTGACTGATGTAAGACTCTGCTGGTGGCACAGCTGGTAAGCTTTTTCCAATTCCAATGAGGATGCACCAGATTGAGGTAACTTATGATGTGATGTATTGTAATGCTGATTCACATGTTAATCTAGGGTCCCAATAAATATTGTAATCACTTACTATTAATTAACAAAGCTCAATATAGATTTATATACACAATTTAAATGTGAGTTAATCAATCAATTAATTACTTGCAATGGCAGAACCATATATTCGCCAAGAAATGTTATAACTTAGTGCCAACCTTCAATTACCAACTACTAAATAGTCAACCCAACAAGCACATGACCTGCACTGTGTTTAATTCCTGAATTGCAGAATGTGAATGTACAGAGTTGTTGGCAAAATAGTATTTTGGAAACAAATAGAGCTTAGATGTTTTGTTGCTGTAGGTGACGTCATTTCATTGACAGATAAATGGCTTCAGTGACACATAAACTATCTTCATATTATCAGTCATTCCTTCTGCTGCAGCGTTGTGGTAATTATTTCATAGTGGCTAACCTCTTTTCGCAGAATCTCTATATATAGGCATATAATAGATAGGTATATTTTGACATACTTTTCCTCAAGTCTCTGCCTGGTTAATGCAGATGTCTTACAAATGTGGTAAAATGTTTACCCCACATTCAACATTGTTTGGGTTGTTAACGTTTTAGGAAATGTATTCATCACAAAAATAGTGTGATCAGACAGAAAAATACCAATATTAATGCAAAGTTTCTTATCCTACAAACAGATAATTACATAAAAATTGCGTTACTTCGAAATACCTCAAACTAGATTGCAAATTGAAATAATGAAATATAGGAAAGAAAAATTTGCTGTACCTTTATGAAAAATGTAAATGTCTTGGTTTCTTCAATAAATAATATAGGAAATTCACCTACCCATGTTTTAAAATACTGATCAAGTATATTTAACGTATTTTTTTCAACTGGCAAATTTCTACAAATGATTTAATATTGCAATGTGAATGCTGGTGTGGTAGAAACAATTGATACAGGATAAACTGAATTGGCACTTATCTTTCAATGTTTTGCTGGTGTCTCCAGAAATATGTATCTGGTTGTGTTGGAAGCGAACTTTAATATCACTGCTACATGATTAAATAATTACAGAAAGAAATTAAATCTATGAAATTTTAGTCATCATCATAGCTGAATAATCAGTTATACAGGTGATTCAAAAAGAATACCACAACTTTAGGAATTTAAAACTCTGCAACGACAAAAGGCAGAGCTAAGCACTATCTGTCGGCGAATTAAGGGAGCTATAAAGTTTCATTTAGTTGTACATTTGTTCGCTTGAGGGGCTGTTGACTAGGCGTCAGCGTCAGTTGATGCTAAGATGGCGACCGCTCAACAGAAAGCTTTTTGTGTTATTGAGTACGGCAGAAGTGAATCGACGACAGTTGTTCAGCGTGCATTTCGAACGAAGTACGGTGTTAAACCTCCTGATAGGTGGTGTATTAAACGTTGGTATAAACAGTTTACAGAGAATGGGTGTTTGTGCAAAGGGAAAAGTTCTGGACGGCCGAGAACGAGTGATGAAAATGTAGCACGCATCCAGCAAGCATTTGTTTGCAGCCCAGGAAAATCGACTCGCAGAGCTAACAGAGAGCTGCAAATTCCACAATCAACTGTATGGAGAGTCCTACGAAAAAGGTTAGTTATGAAACCTGAACGTCAACTACCCGAGGCGATGGATCGTCCGCCAGGCAGCCCGTGACAGAGCACTTCATCACTGGCCTCCAAGAAGCCCTGATCTTACCCCCTGCGATTTTTTCTTATGGGGGTATGTTAAGGATATGGTGTTTCGGCCAACTCACCCAGCCACTATTGATGATTTGAAACGAGAAATAACAGCAGCTATCCAAACTGTTACGCCTGATATGCTACAGAGAGTGTGGAACGAGTTGGAGTATCGGGTTGATATTGCTCATGTGTCTGGAGGGGGCCATATTCAACATATCTGAACTTGTTTTTGAGTGAAAAAAAACCTTTTTAAATACTCTTTGTAATGACGTAAAACAGAAGGTTATATTATGTTTCTTTCATTAAATACACATTTTTATAGTTGTGGTATTCTTTTTGAATCACCCTGTATAGTTGAATGAAAATCGTACAACTATAGAAATGACATAAAAATTTGTTTGTGAGTATCAAGGAAACAATTAAAAAATGCAAATCTAGAAATGAAAACACTGTATTGTATGCTTTTAACAACAAATGAAATAAATGTTAATTAGTTTAAATAACTGAAATAAGAAAAATTACTATTTAACTTTACTTCAAAGTATTTCACTCACGACCCTCAGTTTAAACATGACAATGCTTACATAATTCCGATTAATACTTCGTACCATTACTATAAATGATAACTGATGTATCAACATGACTTGTGTTTTAGAAATGACATGAATCATTTAATCAAAAAATGCTAGTATTATATTCATATTTGAATTGAATGTATAGTTTGAACATGAAAATAAAAACTAAAAGTTTTGTGTTATTCTAGATATATTGAATAAATCAAAACAATTTTTTTACACTGTTTCTTATGTAACACTGTTTGCGAGAAGGGTGTATGAAGTTACATTTTGTCAAAACAGAGAACGTTTGTTAGTTTGTTTCTACAGTTAGTGTTCACCATCCAACTCTTGGTCTTTTCCTTTAGATCACATGTCCTATGTTTAGATGTGTTATTAAGGAATATAATAAACATTTTAATAAAACTCATGGTGAAATCCTTAAATATTTTAACTTTATATAAATGATTTATCTCTAAATACATGATTTATCTGTATTTGGAATTGATTGTAATAAACCATCTGCTTTAGTTCCTGAAGTAATTACAAAAATTAGCAAATTTTATTTTTCCACAAATCTAATAAATTACATTCTATACAAATGGAGTCACCACCGATAGTCCTAAGGCCTTAGGACTGTGCCTGATAAAAATTCGAAATTTTGCAAATTTTGTAACACTGATAAGTCAACTGATAATTGTACATTACAGAAATACACAAAAGATGGTTAGAGAAGGATGTGTAGATGTTGTGCAAATAAATACCATGTAAAAATTACAATAAAGCTTGAATTCCATGTGTATGTGGAAAAAATATTGCTATATTTTATTATAAAGAATATTTACAGCCGATTCCGAGTGAAGAACGTTCAGAAAAACTACTGTCAAGGGAAAATGTTGAAAAGCATGAAACTGATTCTTCTACAAATAAATGTAAAGGTTGTCAAGAGAGTAAAGATTTAAGTTGTTTTTATATAAATCTGTCACATGAAGATAAACATAATAATAAATGTAAGAAGTGTACTTTAGAATATTTGACAAATAAGAAAGTAAAATAACCTTGTACTTCACTTTAAATAACACTTCAATAAGAAAGCAGAAGTGTTAAAATTTAGAAATCTAATTTTTTTACAAAGCTAATACTTTAAGTTCCTATAATTAGAAGGGCCAAATGGAGGAATTCACTTTGTGATTACTGTAAGAGAAATAATTTAAGAGGGTATAGTCTATTAAAGAATGCTGAAGTAATTGCATTTTATGTTAGACATAATACACAGAAAATGGGTTCCATCCTACAGGCCAAACTATGGAAAAAATTATCTTATTATAACCTTGATAATGATGATGAAATTTTTGAAACTGAAGTGGATAAACCATTGAAAAAGATATTTCCATTATCTACCAATGTGTTTGAGAAACAGGAAACTAAAGATAAGCCAATGGAAAAATATTTCCATTTGCTAGCGATGTGTTTGCAAAACAAAAAACTAGAATAAATGAAGAAAAACTATTCCCCATTTGACTAATGTATTAGAGAAACCAAGGAAAACGGTTAGAGATTATGTGGTTGACACTGAATTTGTAAACAGATTACAAACAATAAATTTTGAAAATAACATAAACTCAGTGGAACCTTAACATTTCTTAACTGCAGTAAAACCCAAAATTATAAAGATTTTAAAAGATAGCCTAAGAATACATTGTGGATTTAAGATGATTTTAAGACTTTGTTATGAGTATCAAATGCAAATAAATGGAAAAATTATGGAATATGGTTTCCAAACACAAAGCTTACGGTCACAAATGAAAGAGTATTAATTAAAAAAATTTAAACTTGGTAAACAAAATATTTTATCAGGAATGGGTGATTTTCAATCACATGGATCAGGATGGGCGTTACAGAGAATTAGGGTTTTAACAAGTATATTGTATTGGGATGATCATCTCACACCATATTACCAGATGAAATAAATGATATAAAAACATGTGTTAATATGAAAACTGAAGATCAAAATGTTTTCTATGGGCTATAAAATGTGCATTATATATAGTAGATTACAATTCAGAAAGAGTAATGAAATATAGTAAATCTGTTCTTTACCTTGATCAGAAATTTCAAAATTTTGATGTTCCTGTAGTGGTTGGCCATATTCCAAAAATTGAGAATAGAATTAATCTATCTATCAATGTCTATTCATTTGATGAAAAATATCAAATGTATCTATTAAAAATTACGAAAACTAAGACAGAGAGAAACATGTGAATGTCCTTATTTCCAGGAAGATAGTAATTCACAGCATTATTACAATCAAATATTTATCTACACTTGTTTTGTCAAATTACTAAACACAAAGAACCAAAATTTATTTGTGATATGTGTTTGCTTCACTTTACTAGTACAGCAAAACTGTGTAATCACACACCAAGTTGTTTGACTAACAAACTATTAAAAGTAGAAATGCCAGACAAAGGGTCATATGTTAATTTTAAAAATTATCAACAGACACAGAAAGGTTCATTTGTTATTTATGCTGACTGGGAAAGCTATTGAAGATGGATAAGTTTCAACTGAATCCTGAAAACTCATATACAATGAGTTATCAAAAACATGAACCAAGTATGTTCTGTTATAATATCAAGTAAGTTAAAGGACATTATAAAGATCCTGTTGTTTACAGAGGACCAAAATGTAATAAGAAATTTCCTGTATGCATAAAAAAGAGGTTGAAGAAATTGGAAGAATTTATACTTAAACTGAAGAAATGAGATCATTAACTCCTGAAGAACAACCAAGAAACAATAAATCTATAGTTTGTACACTGTGTGTATGCCATTATACAAGAAATAATAAAAAGGTTCAACATCAAGATCATTTAACTGGAAAATATATGAATCCACTATGTAATAATTGTAATTTAAAGTTAATACATCTGAGCTTTGTACCAGTTTATTTACATAATATGATTCTCATTTGTTTCTGAAAGAACATGGGTACTATAAGAAAGAAATAGATTTAATACCCAACAATGTGTACAAATATATTAGTTTTTGTAAAAGGACAAAATCTTCAGATGAGATTTATTGACACATTTAAATTTAAGGTTTCTTCGCTGGACACACTTTCATCAAATTTGAAGAGAGATCAAATGACATATATTAAGAAGTTTTTCAAAGCAGAATTATTCCATTTAGTGATAAAGAAGGTGTATATACATATTATTACATGTATTCTTGTAAGAAGTTTTAAGAGACACAATTACCATCAATAGAAGAATTCAACAACAAACTAAATGACTATCCAATAAGTGATAAGATTACAAACATGCAAAACTGATTTGGAAAGAATTCAGTATGAACATTGCTGGTGAATATCATGACATGTATCTTAAAACTTATGTGCTATTGTTAGTTGATGTTTTGAAAAATTTTAGAAAAACTCGGTATGCAAGCTTATGATGTAGATCCTTCTTGGTATTTTACTGTACTTGGTTTGTCTTGGGATGCAATGCTGAAAATTACCAAACAACCACTTGATTTGTTACATGATTATGAGTTGATTCTAATGGTTGAAAAGGGAATAAGAGTAGGAATATCACAATGTTGCAAGAGATATGAAAAAGCAAATAACAAATACCAGAGTGACTATTATGTGAATAAGGTATCAAATTATTTAGCTTATTTAGAAACAAATAATTTATATGGTTATGCTAAGACTCCATAATTAGCGTATGGTGGATCTGAATGGGATGAATCAGATTCTTTTGATTCTACCAAAATAAGTGAAATGTCGGATACTGCTAAAAATGGATATATTTTTGAAGTACATTTAGAATACCCAAAAAAATTACATGATTTGCATAAAGATTTACCACTTGCACAAGGAACTAAAATTGTGCCTAACACTAAAAATAGAAGGTTGATGACTGCTCTGCTTGACAAGTGTAATTATGTAGTTCATTATAGAAACCTCAAACAGTCCTTGTCTCTTGGAATGAAACTCACAAAAATACATAGGGTCTTAAAATTTAAGCAATCTGATTGCTTGAAGAAATATATAGAATTGAATACACAAATAAAAACTAAAGCCAAAATTGATTTTGAAAAAGATTTCTACAAATTGATGAACAATTCTACATTTTGTACGGTGATAAAAAATATAAGAAACAGAGTAGAAACAAAATTACTTTCACTTGGAGAAAAATGTGATAAACTTATAACAAAACCAAACTTTAAATGAAGAAGTAGTTTCAATGAAAATCTTGTGGCCATTAAAGTGAACAAGGAAAAAATCATATTCAATAAGCACATCTATGTTGTAATGAGTATACATGATTTATCCAAATGACTGATATATGATTTCCACTATAGAATAATGAAACCGAAATATGGAGATAATATTGATTTGTGATATCAAGATATAGACAGTTATATCTACAATCGACATACTAAAGATTTTTATGAAGCCATGAAATCCATGATTGATTACTTTGATACAAGACATTATCCAGAAGATTATATTTATGTTATTCCAAAAGTAAACAAGAAAGTTTCAGGAAAAATTAAAGAGAAATTCAATGGAAAAGTAATGGAAGAATTCTGCAGTTTAAGTGCAAAAGTGTACCCTTTTAAAGTTGGTGATAAAATAGAGAAATTTCTAAGGGAGTTAAGAAATGTGTTGTTAAAAACAGAATAAGATTTGGAGATTACAAGGACTGTTTGTTTAATAATGGAAACACTATAGAAGAATTAATGTAATTCGAAGTGAAAGACATGAAATTTACAAAGTTGAAGAAAACAAGAAAAGATTCAGTCCACATTATAATAAAAGATATGTTTTAAAAAATAAAATAGATACACCACCATATGGACATTAGAGATCATAAAAAATCTAAATAAAATTTTTTCTGTATGAGTGGAAACTAATCAAGAAGCTCAACAATATAAATTCCCAAAAGAGGTTACAAATCTAAGTGAGCTAGAGGTAAGCGTTTTATATAATGTTTCTGGATGTGAATATTTAAATACTATAAATGTAGAAGAAGCTTGTATAGAGCTTAATAATGATTTTAAAATTTTTTTACCACATTCATATTCTAAAATAGTTACTGACATGGATGTAAATTTTTTTCAAGATGGACAGATGAAATTCAGATGTAGGGAGATGAAGAAACTTAATATTCAAGATAGTGAATCTCAGAACTGGAATTCATCATGTGAATTTTTTTCCTATTATATTTTATATTCTTTAAATGGATAATACTAAACAGCTAAAGCAGTATGGTTTCTGTGTAGAGGAAAAGAATGGTAATGAATAAGATAAGTATCAAAATGATGGATATTGTTGGATTTGTAAAGAATGTAGTAAGTGCCTTAATAGGGCGCAAATTAGATGTGAATGGAGAATAACTGTAAACAAATCTCATCTCAAAAAACATAAAAATTCGTCAGTTCATAAAATCTTATCGCTGGTGAATAAGAAAGATTTAGGAAAATTTTAAGTAAGTTTATTTATTTTCTTATGTGCACCTTTTATAAAAAACAGTAAATATCATTTTTCTTATGTGCACCTCTGGAAAGAAAAATTCTTTTAAATGAAAATGTCGTTAGTTAGACCTGAAAATTTGGAGTATAGTAGGAGCAAAAGGGGGATTGTGCATAACAGGCTCACTTTTTGACTCACCCAGAGGGTGATGCCACTGTTGCTCCTACTTTGGGGAGACTTATATGCCAGAGAAAAACTGATACAAATAGAACTAAGAGTAACACAGAGGTGCGAGTTAGCACTCACAAACAGAAAAATATGTAAAACTAAATTATCTCGACGCGTCACAAAAATACATAATAGTTTAAAAGTTATTTTCGTCTTCAAAATTGTAAATTTATGGGAGTTCAAACGCTAATATCTCAGCAATGCTTTGGCTGATTAATATGAACCAAGTGTCTATATATGCAAATAGTAGATGTGCATCGAGCAAACAGCAGCCGATTTACCAGGACCTATGAGGGGTCGGAATATTGGATTCGACTGAGAGAAACTGTATTTTTGTTAATCTCTGGGCCACTCAATTAATCTGAGAGTAACAAATGTATATATATATATATATATATATATATATATATATATATATATATATATATATATATATTTTCATGCCATATCACTTGGGGCTCGAGCCAAACTATTCAAACTTCCTTGTGTAGGGCTCCGTACTGTCATAATATGAGGTTTCTCGTCCAGGATTATCTTAACTGAAGAGGCTCGGTAGGCAGTGAAGGATTGCGTTTGGAAGTGTAAATGATTGGGAGAAATGCGTTGCCGAACGCCGAGCAGTATTCTGAGTCCGACGTTGAATCTCTCGCCCAGCAAATAGTCCTAAGCTACTGTAAATAATCGAAAGTGATTCCAGCATATACGTTGGGTTAATAACCAAAAGTACAGACCAATATCCCTACAGACTTTTTGAGCATGTTTTACATTTGAAAATAATGAATTTCCTTGAAACAAGGAACCTTCTGTCCACAAATCAGCACGCATTTAGAAATGATTGCTGGTGAAACGTTTAGCATTCCCTTTTATCACCATGTATCTTGCAAGGTCTGGAGGAACAGTAAGAGGCAGACCTTAAACTCTAAGGTTTCTGGAGAGCATCTAATATTGTGGTCCACTGCTGACTGTTAATGGTAGTCTGAACATATGGAATAGGTTTCTATTGTAACATCGCAATAGGTGTCGTTACATGATTAAAAATTAGTGCCAAAACAAATCTTCATAGTATCTGATACACAAAAATCAAAACTAAATCGACGTTTTATGCAACTAACAACTCTCAGCCCCAACAACCGCATGCCTGCAGAAACAATATGGGTCGACATATTTCTTTCTTTTTTCATTCTTATGTGCACGTCCTGTGTCATTTCCGTTTTTCATCCTTCCTGAAAGTGTGTGGTCAAGTGTGATTGATTTGAATGTAGTAGCAGATGAACCAGAGAAGTGGTGGGTTTCTTAACCTTATACCAACTTCAACGGTGTCAGTTGAAGGCAAAGAGCAGGAACAGGAGAGTTTGGCCAAAGACTTGCAGAGCAAAACGTTTTCCTGGCAAGGTAGGTCATGGGCCTTCCCCATCATCTCGGGCGGTTTGGAGAGAACTCCGCGCGATGGTTACAGAGTGAGTTGTTCTGAAGACAGGTAAGTGACCAGACGTTCCCTCAGAACGTCTGTGTCGAACAAGGGACAAAAGGTATATGAATATGTTATTAGTTTGCTAAGCTCAACAATTTCTTCTCGTAGCTTTCTTGCAATGACCATTAGATACTGGTTATAATTTTTGCTTCAGTTAATCGGTTGCAGAATAACGTGATTTCAGTTAGGCCCGACCACACACTCTATAAATTCAAATTTCAATCCAGACCTTCAAAGTTACAGCTTGCCTTCTTATATTTATTTGTGGTGAACATTTTAAATTATAAAAAAAACTGTTTCGAGTGTGTATTTGGCAAGATGAGTCGATTTGTTTTCAAGCACTTCACGTAAAGATATGCCTCCACCAAATCCTGCTCGATGCCAGCCACGAGGTGCATACAATTTTTCTGACTAAAAATGCTGTCGCCATTATGCTTGCCGTGTGGATTTAGTGCATGTGAATGTCTGTGTTCGAAAATTGAAACGTGACTACATGGTCCCAAGATCTCCCCACCCCACAAGACTCTGCAGATTAAGGCCAACGTGGCTTGTAATTGTCGAGTGAGAAAGACATATGATCGTTTATATAAATCTATCTTGAATGTTTTGTACATCTGTTAAATATAAAAAGATTACTGTTAACATGCGAAAGATTTGTCAAAATAAAGATGTTTTCATTTGAAACTAACTTACGTTATCGTTAATTTATGTCTCGACATGTCGGAAAAGAGTGTTACATTAGTAGCATTTGATGGATATGCTCCGCAAATCTGAAGTTCTTGGCACAGGATTAGTTCATAGCACGTAGTTTTCTCTGACTGCCCCAAAGAATAGCACTGCGTGGTCCGTTGCGACCTTAATAAATTCAATCAGTAAGGGGATTGGTCTGAAAATTAAGATGGGCCTAAATCTTAATCAAATAACGGGCAAAATAATCAGAGAAAGTTACGTCGCCAAAGAAAATCAAGAACGTGCTCAAGATATTCTATCAAAGCAAGCTGAAACAAAATGAAATAATAAAAATCAAGTTCCTGCTTGCGAAAGTAACCAACCCTTCATAGTCTGCCAAAAGCAAAAGTAACAGGCAAGAAGTTGAATTACACATCATATGTGAGTGGCCCGAAAAATTCATCGAAAATACTGTTTGGGATGGGAATTGTTCATCAGAGACGAAAGTATTTTTAGGGGTACTACAGAGGAGAGTAACAGGACCGCTGTTGTCGTTTACATATGTATATGAGCGGACAGACAAGGCAGGCAGCAGTCTGCATATCTCGGCTGATGGTGCTGCAATCCACTGGGAAATGTCGTCGTTGGATGACTGTGGGAGCAATCACGGTGGGCGAGACGGAATTCCTGCCTGCTGTGATCAATGGTCACAGATTCTCGATGTAGAAGAATGATATTTAATGCAGAAGGAGAGGAAGAAATCCAGTGTGCACTCCGTGTGCATTCCGGGTGGGGTCATTCCTGATGCGGAAAGGGTCCTTCCGGATACCATGAAGAGCACAGGGTGCAGCCCACTGCAGGTGGTGGCACATGTCGGCACTAATGACGTGTGTCGCTTTGGATCTGAGGAAATTCTCTCTGGATTCCAGCGGCTATCTGATTTGGTTAAGGCTGCCGGTCTTGTTTACGAGATGAAGGCAGAGCTCACCATCAGCAGCATCGTTGACAGAACCGACTGCAGACCTTTGGTGCAGAGCCGCGTGGAGGGTCTGAATCAGAGGCTCAGATGGTTTTGCGACCGTGTTGCCTGCAGATTCCTTGACTTGCGCCATAGGGTGGTGGGGTTTCGGGTTCCGCTGAATAGGTCAGGAGTTCACTACACTCAGCTGGCGGCTACACGGGTAGCGGAGGCTGTGTGGCGTGGACTGGGCGGTTTTTTAGGTTAGGAGGCCTCGGGAGAGTACGGGGTGGGCTGCAATCTCAAATGGTGCATGGCCAATACAGGACGTGTTTGGATCAAGGAACAGTCGGAATTGTAGTTGTAAATTGTTGTAGTTGTGCTGGGAAAGTCCCAGAGCTTGAAGCGCTAATAGAAATCACAGAAGCTGAATTCGTTATAGGTACAGAAAGCTGGCTAAAGCCTGAAATAAGTTCTACAGAAATTTTCACGAAGTCTCAGACGGTGTTCAGGAAAGATATATTTGGCAGAATTGGTGGTGGAGTGTTTGTGTCTGTCAGTAGTGGTTTATCTTGTAGTAACAAATAAATACCCCACTCATACAGTTATAGTTGGTGGGGACTTCAACGTTCCCTCGGTATGTTGGCAAAAATACTTATTCAAAACCGGTGGCAGGCAGAAAACATCTTCCGAGATTGTCCTAAATGCTTTCTCTGAAAATTATTTCGAGCAGTTAGTCCACGAACCCACGCGAATTGTAAATGGTTGCGAAAACACACTTGACCTCTTAGCCACAAACAATCCAGAGCTAATAGAGAGCATCATGACTGATACAGGGATTAGTGATCACAAGGTCGTTGTAGCTAGGCTCAATACTGTTTCTTCCAAATCCACCAGAAACAAACGCAAATAATTTTATTTAAGGAAACGGATAAAGGTCACTAGAAACCCTCCTAAGAGACAATGTCCATTCCTTCCGAACTGACTATGCAAATGTAGACGCAATGTGGCTCAAATTCAAAGATATAGTAGCAACAGCAATTGAGGGATTCATGCCTCATAAATTGGTAAGAGATGGAACTGATCCCCCATGGTACACAAAACAGGTCCGAACGCTGTTGCTGAGGCAACGGAGAAAGCATGCGAAGTTCAGAAGAACACGAAATCCCGAAGATTGGCAAAAAATTTACAGACGCGCGAAATTTGGCACGGAAGTCAATGCGAGATGCCTTTAATTGGTTCCACAACGAAACATTGTCTCGAAATTTGGTAGAAACTCCGAAGAAATTCTGGTCGTATGTAAAGTACACAAGCGGCAAGACGTAGTCAATACCTTCGCTGCGCAGTGCCGATGGTACTGTTACCGACGACTGTGCCGCTAAAGCGGAGTTATTGAACGCAGTTTTCCGAAATTCCTTCACCAGGGAAGACGAATGGAATATTCCAGAATTTGAATCACGAACAGCTGCTAGCATGAGTTTCTTAGAATTAGATACCTTAGGGGTTGCGAAGCAACTCAAATCACTTGATACGGGCAAGTCTTCAGGTCCAGATTGTATACCGATTAGGTTCCTTTCAGATTACGCTGATACAATAGCCCCCTACTTAGCAATCATATACAAAAGGTCGCTCACCGATAGATCTGTACCTACAGATTGGAAAATTGCGCAGGTCGCACCAGTGTTTAAGAAGGGTAGTAGGAGTAATCCATCGAACTATAGACCTGTATCATTGACGTCGGTTTGCAGTAGGGTTTAGGAGCATATACTGTACTGAAACATTATGAATCACCTCGAAGGGAACGATCTATTGATACGTAATCAGCATAGTTTCAGAAAACATCGTTGTTGTGCAACGCAGCTAGCTCTTTATTCGCACGAAGTAATGGCCGCAATCGACAGGGGATCTCAAGTTGATTCGTGATTTCCTGTCAGGAAGGTCGCAGTTCGTAGTTATAGACGGCAAATCATCGAGTAAAACTGAAGTGATATCAGGTGTTCCCCAGGGAAGCGTCCTGGGACCTCTGCTGTTCCTGATCTATATAAATGACCTGTGTGACAATCTCAGCACTTCTCTTAGGTTGTTAGATTGCTGTATGGTGTGGCTGGTGGCAGTTGACGCTAAATAACGAAAAGTGTGAGGTGATCCACATGAGTTCCAAAAGAAATCCGTTGAAATTCGATTACTCGATAAATAGTACAATTCTGAAGGCTGTCAATTCAACTAAGTACCTGGGTGTTAAAATTACGAACAACTTCAGTTGGAAGAAACCACATAGATAATACTGTGGGGTAGGCGAGCCAAAGGTTGCGTTGCTTTGGCAGGACACTTAGAAGATGCAACAAGTCCACTAAAGAGACAGCTTACACTACACTCGTTCGTCGTCTGTTAGAATATTGCTGCGCGGTGTGGGATCCTTACCAGGTGGGATTGACGGAGGACATCGAAAGGGTGCGAAAAAGGGCAGCTCGTTTTGTATTATCACGTAATAGGGGAGAGAGTGTGGCAGATATGATACGCGAGTTGGGATGGAAGTCATTAAAGCAGAGACGTTTTTCGTTGCGGCGAGGTCTATTTACGAAATTTCAGTCACCAACTTCCTCTTCCGAAAGCGAAAATATTTTGTTGAGCCCAACCTACGTAGATAGGAACGATCATCAAAATAAAATAAGAGAAATGAGAGCTCGAACAGAAAGTTGTAGGTGTTCGTTTTTCCCGCGAGCTGTTCGGGAGTGGAATGGCAGAGAGATAGTATGATTGAGGTTCGATGAACCCTCTGCCAAGCACTTCAATGCAGAGTAATCATGTAGATGTAGAAGTGTAGGTAAAACTATACTGTGAAATTCAAATATAATATTAGTTATACGCTGCCTCACACAGTCACATCGTTTATATATCTGCGTATAAAGCTGTAAAGCGACATGAAATGGAGTGAAGATCGGTTGTTGGGGAGACGAATAGTTAACGTGGTTCTACTGGGAGATTTTAGGAACGTGTAGCTTACCTATCAAGGAGTTCGCGTGTGCAACACTAGTACGACTCTTTCCTGGGTACTACTGGTAGTCCAGCAGCCGTCAGTAGCAATAGCAGGAAATGCAACAAGTTACTAGATGACAGGCAATAAACTGATTTAGCGAGAAGATATCTTCTGCTATGACAAGACTGTAAACGATAATGTAACGTGCGTCCTTATCCCCCAATAGCAATAATAACAGAGAATGGCACAGTTTCATGTAGTTAATTACAGTTCTGTCATTTATTCCTGATATTTCTGTTTAATCATTTCATGTGATGCTGCCGCCAACTGATGGATGACGTTCCTACAAGCAACACCCTTTGCTGCCATCGTAGGGGTCATGTGATGTTCCGACACATACTCCCTCGCCTGGAACAAGAGAATGCTTCACGCATGACGAATCCAGATGGTGCCAAGAACAGCAACTACAACGACAACTTAATTTTTTAGTCAAGCTATCCAACGAAATTCCTTTGTAAAACCAACTATATCGCCACAAAAAGCAAGTGAAATAACATACCTAGAAGTTTGTATGTCTCCACAGTTCATCAAGTTATTTACAAAGTATAATAAATATGTAATCCGAGTTTTAATGCAAACCACAAACGTTCTTCTGTTAACGATAGATTTGTATTCAAATCTTTTCAATACCTTGTGTGTAAAATAAGTGTACTGAAACCTTTTGAATGTACATAACAGTTATTCAATGTATCTAAAGCAAAAAGCAAATACTAGATTTAATTACAGCATTTTTGCCTGGTTTTTCTTGAAAGCAGACCAAGTGGTGAGGCATAGTTAAAGTTAATCCACGATGAATGAGAAATACGACCTTCAGGACTGTAAAAACATGCTGAGATAGATCGACGGTGCAATGCACTATGGAAATAAACCATCATTTATGAGAGAGAACATTCTGTGAAATTTATTAAACGATGTTTTATACGAAATCAAATGGGCATGAAATTGTATCCAAAAAAGTAAAACTATGGCTATACATCTCTTTCAGCTAACAACAACGAAACTTCCCAGGTAATTAAAAGAAAATAATTGACTTGTCGCTATATAAAAGGAAATGAAATAAATGACATAACGTAAGAGATCAGTGACTGATAGTGGAATGGCGGCAGCCCTGTTTGTTTCATTGCCCCACTGGGGACAATGTCATTAATACGAGCTGTATTTAATTATATCAGAGCCTTGCATGGAAGCTGGAAGTGCTACATATAAATAGCTTAAAAAATATAAAAGCCATTAAGGTAGCTTTAAATTCCCTCTTCTGCACTTCTATTATAGCTCACCCATGTGACCTACTAATTTAAAAGATACTTGCATTTACTACTATAGAAATAAAAGCTATGGGAGTGTTAACGTTACATGAGCGTACAGCGTTCTCATGACATTCCTTCAGTTACTATGTCAAAGAAAGAATTAAAATGCCAAGTACCCCCAGGTTTTTCAATTTGTAGTCTGCTGCATTTTTCTGTTCCTATCAGGAAAGGCAATTCCAAGAAACAATCCATGATCCTATTAACCATGGAAGAGGAATCAACGTACAGCCTTATATTTCATTTAGAGATTACCTTTCACAAAACTTACGAACAAACTACTGTCCCTGTTTGCCGTGTGTCACCACATGGGCCAGGATATTATAATATCGGTTATTTTGCCTGCTAAATACGTATGCACGCTGTAGAGGACAGTTCCACAATCAAAGGGCAAGCGACTGACCTGCATCTCTGGCTGCTCATCCGCCCTCTTTGACAGGGCTGCTGGCAGAAAGAGGGTGACTTCTTATGCTGGCAGTCTTCAGCCGCCATTGCTGATGAGTTTTTAGTCAAAAATTAAGCAGTGACTGGTTTCGAACCCGGGACGTTTGACTATCATTTTAGACGCTACCCCTGGACGACAGGTCCCCATCAATACTAGGCTATAGCAAGCTGAAGGTAATAATGTGTCTTGCAATGGGGGGTAGCAAAATGAATCATCGATGGTTGAAGCAGGGAGGATATTAACTGCAGACAGACTATAGCAAGGAAACGTTAGTGTAAAAGAGGAATTTGCTTAAGTGCTAGTGGGTCTTTTGTGAAACTATTTGGATTGTAGCTCTGTATGAAAATAAATCGAGGCAATAAGCACTTCAGAAAAGAAGAGTAGTTTTTGACTTGTGGTGCCTTATAAAAATACTGAAAATTCGATGAGTATAGAACGAATGACTAATGAGGAGATACTTAAACGAATTAGGGGAAAAATTGTGGCACTGTAATTACTCAACTGTGAAGGTTTGCCGAAAAAGGAAATTGTTTGTGTATGAATAATAGAGAAAATTAAGCACAAGACGACGTATTGCGGCACATGTGGCAGCAGACAGACCCAAACGTCCTATACAGAGGCCGCAGATCGACAAGCAGCAGCAGAACTGGATCCCGTCATCACAGCGGTTGATCAACAGCCGACAACAGTAATTGTCTGAGTGAGAACTATATTCAGTTACGCTTTTACACTAAAAAGGACGTTAATCTCCTCTCAGTGTGCCTCTGGACTATGATTAGTGGCTTTCTTTTTCATTTGACCTTATGTTCTTATATCTGCTTGGCATTGGATTAGACCAATAGAAAATGACCTTCTTTCGTGACTTGTGGTGTGGCATATCATAGTTAGAGGTTACTGTGTGTTCATTATTCCTAATAGAGCTATAGGCCGCTGCAGCCCTTTGTTATAAAAATTGAACCTAGCAAGTGTGTCTAGTGGGCCTCGTCTATGTTGTACATGTCGTGTTGCGACAATGAAAAAAGATCCACGGCTTTGAGAAAGGACGAAAAATCCAGTAATACAAATCTGGAGGGCACCGTGGGTCCCTCCCCCACCCCCTCCAAACAGTTTTATCTGATGCAATTCAGTTAATTCCTAGAGCTTTTAAAGTGCCTGAAGACAAACTTACAGCATTGGTAGAAAAGTATGACTTAGCACTCAAAGTAGATACGCTGTTACAGAACTGGTTTAAAACTAAGATCCTGGGAGCAACAAGAAGTGAGCTACTCCTGCAAGATAAGACATCCACTTGGGCAAATGTGACGGGAATTCATTTTAGTAACTACGAGTCATAAAAGATTATGGATTAGCAAGCATATATATGATTCTCTAGAGCCGGGAGTATGGCCGAATTAGCAAGACACGTTGACACATTGGAACTTTAATTTCGAGAATCCGTCTAGGTAACAATGAGGGAGTCAGACATTCCAGAGCACCGAGCTGTAATTGCGAAGATGGCATGAGCAGAACAGCTGTGTGAGTAAGAGGAAGGGACATAACGCCAGCTCAGGCGGTGGATCTAGCATTAACAAAAGAAACCTCAGTCGCCTCTTGTAAGCAAGAGTTCGGCGAATCCAGCAGCCCGAACGATTACTTGGTGGTGGTGGTTAGTGTTTAACGTCCCGTCGACAACGAGGTCATTAGAGACGGAGCTCATGCTCGGGTTAGGGAAGGATTGGGAAGGAAATCGGCCGTGCCCTTTCAAAGGAACCATCCCGGCATTTGCCTGAAGCGATTTAGGGAAATCATGGAAAACCTAAATCAGGATGGCTGGAGACGGGATTGAACCGTCGTCCTCCCGAATGCGAGTCCAGTGTGCTAACCACTGCGCCACCTCGCTCGGTCGAGCGATTACTGTTCTGAATGTGAGACAGGAGGGCATCGAAAAAAGATTTGCACTACGTCAGGAAAATAGACACCTTGCAGTTGTAGCGAAGCAGAAAGAATGTACCCCATCTTCTGTCACCGACGAGAATGACAAATGAAACACTATGTAGAGGCCATCACAGGGAAATTTGAAGCATGCGGATGGCTGTGTGCGGTCGATAACATCTTGAGTGGCATTCAGGGCCAAGTCATAAGGCGAGATCCGAAATACCTTGTTTCTGTAAGGTGCTGGGACATTTAGTCCCACGGTATAATGCCAATACTAGGCTAACATATATGAAGATGCAGAAACCGTGAAACGAAAGAACAGCGTGAGTACACAGTCGACAAGTGGTGCAAGGATGTACTCAGTATACTGGAAGGGAACACAAGTTTCATATTAAAAGGTGCCGCTCAGGTTGGCGTAAGAAAGAAACCAGTACTGGAGAATACAAAGGGCCATTACACCAAGTAGAGAGGAAAACTTAAAGGGAACACTGCAGACGTAATGCAGACTTGTGGAGCTGCCATGTTAACGCTGAGGATAGACGACGATGTACGCGTTACACTAGTTTCTCGTAGTGAAAGACGACTTAGATCCCCCATACAAAATATTCTTAGCGAAAGATTTCTGCAAGAGCTGAAGAGCTATCGTAGATTAAACAACAAAGACTTTACAGATCAAGGACACACAAGTACAGTTACAGATAGAATAGCTGCTGATCTGTCAAATCTTGTAGACAGGGTAGATACGGTAAGACAGGTCCAGTGGCTCATAGAATGGACATTGTTCAGTCGCGTGTAACGGGTCGTGAGCGCAAATGCAACGCCAAAACTACCAGTAGGAATCATGGTAGAATTGGAAATGTACCAAGAAGAGAAGAGAGATCTTCAGAGTGAGGAACCAGAAGAAATAAGTTGCAATAAGGTGCCGCATCTACAGGAAATATGTAACAAAGTTGAACAGCAGATGTAAAGGAAAGAGCGTTTGCGACTTTATACAAATAAAACTATAAGTATATTTACGGGATTTCTGGCTTAAAGAGCGTATTGGATTAAAAATTCTAGGTTATAAACCAAGATTCTAACTTCGCAGAATCCCAGAGTCAAAAATATATTTATAACTGAAAAGGTAAGGCTCATTTAAAATTATTGAACATAATAAATTTTAATCCTTATAAGTAAGAGCCATCAAAACTCATCTGCCTATACCAAAAAACCAAATTCCCAATTTCTCATTTAAAATTTACAAATCTAATAAATTTTATACTTTATAAATCAGTCACCAAACCTCATATGTCTATAATGAAAACACCAAAAGGTAACAATCCAACAATTTTTTCTCTTTATAAATGAGATCTGTCAAACCTTACCTATCCATATCATCAATTAAAATTTAAATTAAAATACTCAAAGGTACATTTTAATCATAAATGTTCTACAATTTGTAAATTAAAATTTCTTTCTATATAAATACAACCAAGACAAAATGGACAACAAAGTAGAGGTATTTCGAAACTTAGAAAATCATAGTAAAGAAACATACAGATTGAGTTATAGAGATTTAGAAAATTGTTGTAAAGAATATGGTTATTCAAATGTAACTAGACAAGATATGATGGAATTTATCTATTATTTTATTAAAAAGGGAATTGAGAAAGGAATGAAAATGAGGGAACTAAAATACATAAATATAATGGAACTTCATTCAGTTTGTAAAACATAAAATTTAAAGTATAATTCCAAACTTAATAAACAAAAATTAATCGATTGTATTATAAATCCTGTCAACAATGTTAATAACAAAGCTAATGATGGTGAACTGAATAAAAAATCTTTAAAGTACCTTATTAAAATCTGCAGAATGAATAAAATAAAAAATGTTCTAAACTTAGAAAAAGAGAATTAATCGCTCTTGTCAAGAGATCTGAAGGTGAAATGAATAATAAGGATAACGATTTAAGTAAAATGTCTTTAAATGCCAACCATGAAATGGGACATGTGATGACAAGAGCGGCAAACCATGGTCTTCACCACAAGGTATGTTACAACAAATTAATTTATGAATGCGACTTTTGTCAATTTTAATGTTGAAACCTGAGATAATATGGTGCAAAAATACAAAGAGGATTGGTTTAATAGGGTTTAGTATATGTATCTCTAAAATTTTCTAAAATACCCACTAAAATTAAAACACCTGATTTATTATATAGTTATGTATATTCCTGTAAACTTTTAATATCGACTTTTTTCCAAACAGCTTTTTCTCGATTATAAACTTCAACAGAAATATTATCCTTATCAAGTCTTGAATAAAAACATTGTGTTTTCGGAAATTCAATTTCTCGAGATTTATCTATGAAATCCCTATCTTCATAAGGAGACACTGCATTTTTTTCTTGTTTAATGAAATTGTTCATGTTCAAAATACTTTGCTGTTTCTCTAAATTGCTCTTTTGTAAGATTAGAAGAGAATATATGAATACTTGCTAACATACATTAAACTGTGTATAAAAATCGTAATGTCAATCCATCTTCAGCATTTTACTAAAAGGAATATGTTTTTGTTCATTATTTGGAATAACATCAATATCTATGTTATCATTTGCTAATTCCTTGATAAACAAGTGAATGATATAATCTGTTAAATTATGAATATAAACTGGAATATATTTAAGATTTTGGTAGTTAAAATTAAATTTTCATGAGCAGCTCCACAATATTTTTCTGTTAAATGACAATGATCACTTGCTTTCTTTTCACCAAAAGTAAGTTATCCCAAATAAAACAAGTTTCTTAATTTATGAAATTTATTTTAACTTGTTTAGCCATTATCATTGGAATAATATGTCGTCCATATATTTTATCGATATCTCTAGATTCTTCTTCTAACATTTCAATGAAGTTTTTGCTGAATCTTTGCCAGTTAATGTAACAGGATCTCTATAAGATCCATTGGAAAATTTAACATAATAACTGAATGAAACTGTTAAATGTTTATGGTATTTTTTGGTATTTATTAACATAAGATTTCCCAGGATTTGGTTGACAAGTGTTAATATGTTTAATAAACATTCGACATGTTAGTAAACTACAAATGGTATCATTAATGGATGAGTATAATTTTCAAATTCGGTTTTTTGTCCTTTAACAGACATATCTAATTTTATGTCTTTATGTTCTCTGCAAACCATTTTCATATTTGTCTAATTTCTCTTGTGGATGAAATATCTTAAACATAGAACACAAACATATATTCTTCTATTGTGCTTACCAGTTTGTGAACTAAGTGATCTACATATTTTTTATCCAACAATAATGTCAATTACTTTCACTTTTAATTAACTAAGATGTTTTGTTGTTTATTCAAGTTTATTCTTTCTTCTTCTTCATTGCTTCGAAATGCATGAACATTCATTGAAATATTTGATTTCATTTCAAATTACCAGTGTCTGTTAAGTTAAATGTTAAATTAATTTTCTCTTTTGAAAAATTTCATTTAATTCTAATTAAATAATTTTATAAATATTAACTCTCCCTTAATTTTGTCAATAGGGTATACTGCAGTTTTTTTGTCGCTCTGGAAATTTTTTTAAGTTAACTACAGCTTTTGTATCTTTGATTACTGTATTTTTAGTAAATCGATGTAAGAAGAATGATAAATTGGATTATGTCTATTAAAACTACTATCTAAAATAAAGACCACTCAGATTTCTTGCTTCGCATTTTCTTCCATGTCAGAACTTTATTCACTGACTTTTTTGATCGTTATTATCTAATTCAGTGTCCATTATAAAACTTTTGAAGTTCTTGAATTCATCTTATCTTTAAATTTATAATAAAATTTCATGTTAACCCTAATCGCTCTTCTTTGAATTGAAATATGTTTAATTTGGTTATTATTTCTTCTTTAAATTTAATTAAAGAGCTCTTATGGCTCAACAATACTATCATTGTTGTTAACTACTAACTACATAAAATATAGTCCAACCAGATTTTCTCCCTTCCATTGATTCTATTTCAGTTAATTGTCTATTCATTAATTTTATGGCAATAATATTCTAAATGAGATATTCTTAAAAAAAATTATTAACTGGTTTAAAATTAAATTCTTGTATAGCATCTTGCCTTTTAAAGTTACAATATAATTTCATGTTAACTTAAAATATTCTTGTTTGAATTTAATATGCTTCACTTTGGTGATTATGTCTTCTTTAACTTGATTAAAAGTGCTTGTGGCTCAACAATACTATCATTATTGATAATTCCATCCATTATTATTCTTTATGTAAAAGCAGAAGCTATCCAGTAAATTCGTTTAGAAGATTTAAGGAAATTGTTATCATCTACAAAATTGAAACCAGGTAAATTTTTCTGTTAATATTTTTTGTATTTTCTTGATTTTTATCTACTACAAGCTTTTGAAAATATTTACAATTAACGTTATTATTGAATTTACTAGTAGATCTATTGATAAGTCCAATTAATGTTGTATATTAAGTCTAGAAATTTCTTATTTTTTTTGGTTATAGGTTTTACGAAAATCTTTCAAGGATTTTAACATAAATCGTTATCTTTGTTGTTAATTTTACCTGCATGTCTTTTGATAAAAGCAGTTAATTCTCGTTTTCTATATTGGTAATATTTTATTTTTTGATATGACAGACTTTAATAAGATGTTATTCAGATTTTTCATTCAATTCATTATCATTGCCTTTGTGATTAATATTGTCAATAGGATTAGCAATATGACCAATTAATTTCTGTTTATTATTTTTTGTATAATTATTTAAAAGTTTTGTTTTCTAATTGAACAAAGTACTTTATATTTTAGTTTAAACTTCATTTCATACTGCATTTCTTTGTTATTAAAATAATCGATAAATTCGATTGAATCTCGTTTAGCTGCTTTTGAATAACCATTCTCTTTAGAATAACATTTAAATCTCTATAACTCAATCCATATTTTCTGGTACTAAGATTTTCTAAGTTTTGAAATAGATCAGCTTGGTTGTTCATTTTGTCCTGGTTGTGTTTATATAGAAAGAAATTTGAATTTACAAATTTAGAACGTTTATGGTTAAAATGTACCCTTGAGATTTTAAATTAAAATTTCAGTTTATTGTATGGACAAGCAAAGTTTGACAGATATTATTTATAAAGAGAAAAGTATATTAGATAGTTGTATTTTAAACAATTCATAATTAGGATATTTCAGTATAGACAAGTGAGGTTTTAGGCTCTTATTTATATGGAATAAAATTTATTAGATTTTTTTAATTTTTAATGGAAAAGTGAGTATTTGGTCTTTTCTGTATAAGCAGATGAGGTCTGATGGCTCTTATTTATAAAGAATAAAATTTGTTTGATTAATCAATTTTAAATGAGCATTTCGTCTTGTAGATATAGATAAATTTCTTGCTCAGGGACAAATGCTTGAATGATTAAGGTACAGACCATAGACCTATCTGTTGGAATAACGGAGAAGTAGCAGTTCACAAGGAGTGCAGATTTTCCCTCCATCTTTGGTGACCATGGAAAGAATCGTTTTTATCACGAGTATTTCTAATATCACAGAAGAAGACGTCATACTGGATTGTCCCAAAATGAAGGTATGCACATTACCTGTCATGGGACAAGGTGAGGAAAGACACATATGCAGTATAGTTACAGTTGCCAAGTTTGCGAATTAGCAGATTAAAGGAATGGCTCAAGTGTACCACTTAAACAAAGAAGGAAGGACGATGATTATTGATCTATGTAACACATCATTGTGTAATTCATCTGCCCATAGGTAGGTTAACGTACACTGAGATGGTGAAGCATGTGATTAAGTAGAAACACAAGGTTCAAGGAAAAGTGGTAAATGGCAAGCTGTACCCATTACCAGAGGCATGAAATAAAGTCCTCCGAAACGAGATAGACGGTATGTTAAGGGAAGATACCATAGTTCTGAGCCCAAAAGGGTCAAATTTACCCTTATTGATGACTTCAAAGACGATGAGTGTTGCAGGGAAGTGGTAGTGGAGAGTAGTTGTGGATCATTAGAAGTTAAATGGCTGTTGTTCTAGTGCTGTATTTCTGCTACCCAGTATTGATGAGATTTTAGGTGACATAGCAAAGGTAAAATACTTCATTACTCTATACTGTGCAAGGGGTCTCTATCAGATACTCGTCAATGAGGACAACATTACAGGTACAAGAGGTTACCGATGGTAATAACAGATAGTGAGGCCACTTTTCAGAGATCGATGAACACAATTCCAACCGAACTTCAAGACCATCATATATCCAGATGATATGGTCATTTTTGGAGCTACATTAGAGCACAGTAATGCCAGAGTTTGAGAACCGTTTCAGAGGCCAAACTGCACAACTCAAAATTGTAAGTTGACAGGTATGAGTTCCTACACAAAGAAGTAACTTGCTTAGTACATCCAATTACGAGAGAAATTAATAAAGATGAATCCACAGAAGGTGAAGGCAGTAAGAGTATGTCAAAGACCCAGTACTATGAAGCAGGTGAAGAGTTTTCTAGGGATCGTTCACATCATTGATGTTTCATCAAGGACTTCAGTTGAATGCCAAACCCCTACATAAATTACTGAGGAAGGGCAGATAGTAATTGTGGTCGACACAGGAGGAAGCAGTTTTCCTATGATTAAATAGTTAGCCTCATGTTCTTAAAGTACCCTGATTTTAAGAAGCTGTTTGTTACCATAACAGATGGTAGCAGGATATCGACTGGTTTCTTACTGTCATGAAGAATTAACACATACCTGACTAGTATCCTTTTAGCCAGAAAGCTGACCTTGGCAAAAGAGACCACAGAATGATTGAATGACAGTTCTTAGCCACAGTTTTGGCAGTGAAACACTGCCGATTTTATGTGTACAGAAGTAAATTAATCATATGTACTGATCTCAAACCTGTATAGTGGGTAGAGCATATAAGTGATCAGTCATAAAAATAGGCTTACGAGGAATTTCTAGAAGTACTAGATGACCAACAATCTACAAATATTGAAGAAGAAAAACGAGCTATTTTGATGCAATTTCACGATTCTGCAACATGTGCACAGGAAGGAGTCAGCTGCACATAAGACGATACACATCATGGAGAGCTATGAAGAAAGATGTATAGGAGTACATTCGACATTATGACAGTTGTCAGAAAAACCAAATTACGCAGGATAAGGTCAACAGTGCCTTAGTGCTAACTGACGTACATAAACAGGTATTCGCCATTGAGATGTGGAAGTGGATTGTCCACTTCCGATAATGGAGATAGAGAATGGATAGATCCTAATCCTTCAGGACGCCCACACGAAATTCGTTGTAGGAGTGTCCATAGCACAACAGGATACTGAAACAAAACCCTAGTCTTAGTACAGGAAATAATTTGCATTATGGAAAACTGTCATTTTTATTGAGTGGCCAAGGAAATAACTACCTAAGTAACATCTTAAGCAGAGTTTGTCATTTACTGAAGATAGAGAAGATTCAGCCTTTCATGTACCACCTGCAAACGAGTGCAGCACTCTAAAGAATGCATCGAAAGCTAACAATATATATGTCATTATGGAACAACAAAGCAGAAAAACTGTGATAAATGGGTGCATTTTGCCACTTTAGTGTGACATACCACCTTCATCAACTGGCTAACTCGATTCCAATTATTTTTCGGGAGAGTACACCATATTCCTGAGTTGCAACAGCACGATCCTGGAAAAGTCGAATACAACTATGAAGATTCCATAGCAGACATTAAGGATGGTATGCACCACATGCATCAGATGGTGAGGTGTTTTAGTAAGAAGCGTAAGGAGAAGAAAAACGAAGGATGGGCTGCTCCACATGCATCTGATTGCAAGGAGTTAAGTAAGAAGTGTAAGGAGAAGAATAACGAATACTATGATCACACTCAAAACCCAAAAGAGTTTAAGGCATGACACAGACTATTATTACATAACAAATGTATGAGAGGAGGGTGGTCAAAGAGGTTCATGAAGAGGAGCTTCCTGTGTTGTAAAGCCTAATGAATCGAATGTAATGCTGCAATTAACGAATAAGAAGGCAAAAGCAGAGCATGCGAATAGATGAAAAGAGTTCTTTTAACTTTCGTCATGTGACGTTATTCTAAATTAATAAAGAGAAGCAAAAGGCTAAATCCTATTTTGAAATTATTTAAAGGAGGTCTTGCAAATAGGTGTTCTAGATGTGTAGGTGACTGACCAACTGAGATTGGTGCTCTGAGACAGGCTGACACGCAGTCACTTTGCTGTCCTAGTCTAAATCTGCCATCAATAATCACAGGAATGATTCCTAGATATATCAAACGAGGGATGCTATATGAAGAGAAGTGTGTGACCATGTGCATGTGAATTGTGAATCAGTTAGTGGTGAAATCTCACGAAAAATGCCACCCTTAAATGAAATTATTCATAATCCCACTCTACACAACCAGATCCAGAGGATCACAAATAAAGGATGGAAAAGATGTGATTATGTGTTTTACATACTTCTGTTTCAGGCCCATACTAATTATTTCAATGGAAAGATTTATGTATGATTGTTCAAATGTTGAAACAAAGGGGAAAATCATGTATTTGTGTATGCATAACTGCATACATAAGTAACTCATATAAGGAAGAAGTGTAAAATTAATGTCTAAGATTTGAGGAGAAATCTTCTCACTGTGTGGTAGACGTAATGACTGAATCCTGAAATGGTTAACGATTTGCTTCGTCGCTTGTACATTTCTCTACAGTTACCTGTATGTGTTTGTTATTTCCTTGTGACATGCCACTAAATGTAAGGGTTCGTTTAGAGCAATAGAATGTGACCCTTCGATGATTTCAGGACTGTAGTACCAAACGTTATGTGCTGGTGTGGCCATTTGTTCTGGAAACTGATTGGGGAATCCCATAAGTTTCATCTACGTTTTACACCTACTGAAGTTATAAACCAGTATTTGTGCTCTACAGCATCTTTATTATAAACACGTGAAGATACAAACCAGTAAGTCAACCCAGAGACTCATTTCCTTACCATACCATCTCTTCCTCCTTAGCCAGACATACGATTCATTTTGTCCATGTTTACAGTCACAAACACCTGAAAAATCTCAGCTTGATCGCATCGCCTTCTCACTATCGCATTCCAAGATATGGATCACCTTAAATGCTGTGTCACCCCTCTTCTGAGTAATTACATTGCGACCCACATCAGTTTACAACAGAACCCACGTCATTAGTCTGCAGGAGGATTCGGTCTCAGGCTGCCACACCTCTTTGAAACCCAGAAATTGCTTGCTGATATTCACTGTGTATCTAGATCGGGCAGTCAGAGAAGTTGTACGATTTTCATTCTTAAGGTTATCAACAATTCAGTCAGTTAACGTAACACTCTCTGAAGTAGAATTATTTACTTGATTTATAGGCCAAAGGAGATAATTTTACTTCTTGTACTTTTATTATTTTAATTAGCATGTCAGTTACCCCATTCTCCCTAATCAATGGCATACTTTGTCTGGTGAAATATGTGTTACAGTCTTGGGCTCATAGATGAGAATCTATCTTGTGTCGGAAGTGAAACTTCAGTTCTTTCGATGGATGCAGTTTGATGACGAAAAGTTTACAAGACAATGAGTAGACAAAATTGAGTAAATTTTTTTCATTTATGACAGTGTTACTGCTTCTGATTATTGCTTTAGCCTTTTTTAATGTAGACAAAATGGATCTTTGGTACACATTTATTTCGGGTACACTTTGTTTGTCCTTGACTGTCTTAAACTTGGTTACATTACATTGATATTATAAAACAGTTTTTAAGATAGGCTGTAGCTACTACCTGGTAGTCGGTGGGAAGACATTGCCTGAAAAGTGACACTATTTGCCATAATATTTCACTACTCATATCATGAAATTGTGAATTTCTATGTATCTGTGTTACAATATTTTTTAATGTTACAAGCAGTACTGGTTTTCAGCCCTTTGCAGTGGAGTAGTATTCATGCAGTATATTACATGCTCAGTTTTCTAACTGGATTGCCTACCCAAATTCTCATTCAGCTTTACAGTTTCTGTGCATCATACTTCTGCAGCAACCAGTGGGGCTATGGGGGGGGGGGGGGGGGGGCTATTGGTAGTGGCTGTACGGTGGGCTGTGTGATGACCCCTGCAGGTGGTATGCTGATTTGAAGCCAGGCTGAGTGAACTTAACTTAAAATAAATGTGTAGAAAATGTAAAAAGAGGGAAATTTCCTGAAGGACACTGTATTGTGTCAGTGAATATATACTTACAAAATTGTTGAGGCTTTCGTGGCCACTTGTTGACAAACTGCCTATTGGCTTCTGTCTCGGGTTTTTCGGCCGACGTTCATCTAATGATTTTTCTGACGCTTCGCCAGCACGAGTGGCTGGCATTGTCAAAGCTTCACCCTCCATTGCCGATGGTGAACTGGAGCCGAGCTCGCGGGCGCAGACTATATGTACCTGGCGCGCCAACGTCCGAGGGCTTCTCCGCGGTCATTTCCGGTGCGGTTCTCCTCTTGCTACCTGCGACGGTCGTTCGCTGCAGTACGGGAAGCCAGGATCCGTTGACCTTAAGGCTTTCCTCTTTCTTGTTCAAACTGTTCGCGTGTTTTTGTATTTCTACAGCTTCTCTGAACAAGCGCGTGTGATAGTGGTTCTCTACAGACAGAACTTCCGTGTCGTAGAGAACCACTATCACACGCGCTTGTTCAGAGAAGCTGTAGAAATACAAAAACACGCGAACAGTTTGAACAAGAAAGAGGAAAGCCTTAAGGTCAACGGATCCTGGCTTCCCGTACTGCAGCGAACGACCGTCGCAGGTAGCAAGAGGAGAACCGCACCGGAAATGACCGCGGAGAAGCCCTCGGACGTTGGCGCGCCAGGTACATATAGTCTACGCCCGCGAGCTCGGCTCCAGTTCACCACCGGCAATGGAGGGTGAAGCTTTGACAATGCCAGCCACTCGTGCTGGCGAAACGTCAGAAAAATCATTAGATGAACGTCGGCCGAAGAACCCGAGACAGAAGCCAATAGGCAGTTTGTCAATATATACTTACCTTCATACATCTTTTTATGTCTTGTAACAGCAGCATTAGAGCTATTTGAGGAATGTATTATTGGAAGTTGCTATACAGTTGTTATTAATAGATAATAAACAGGTATTATGATTTTAGATGATAAGCAAGTACCACTGTGGGAATACTGCTAGCAATGGCACTTTGTAATGAAATACAGTAGCTATTGATGCAGCAGTACCGAAGACACATGAGTAAATTCTGTCTGGGATCATAACTAGTGTCGTGTGAATATTTTCTAATAATGTCACACTGTACTTACAGACAGGGAATCATTGCACCATCAGCATGATGGACACAGAAGTAAATAATCTTATATGTAACATCCAGTTTGAGTCTAGCGACAGAGGTTGTGTGACAGTGATCTGGTAATAGTGATATTTATTGTAATTTGTAATAGGAGCAAAAATGCTTCCACCAAGTACATTTTAATAATCCAATACTGTAGGAAACTGGTGTTTATTAGTACTGCACTATTTTTCGAATTTTGTTGCGTTTTCACGAAAGGAAGCATGCCTCTTATTACATACATTAGTTTATATATATCTCCAACTCTTTTGTTGTGATGCCACTAGATTTTTTTTATTTATTTATTGTTCTGTGGGACAAAATTAAGGAGAAGTCTCCATGGTCATGGAACGAGTCAATACATGAAATCATAACACGATAGGAGAATTAGATGAAATCAAATATAAGAAATATATTCAGGCGACAAATCGTAAGTTTAAATAAAGAAAATCATTAATGTAACACTGGAATTTGCTTAATTTTTCAGCTCTTCCAGGAGCTCCTCGACAGAAGGAGTGAGCCATGAAGAAGCTATTCAGTTTGGACTTAAAAGTGCTTGGGCTACTGCTAAGATTTTTGAGTTCTTGTGGTAGTTATTGAAAATGGATGCAGCAGAATACTGCACTCCTTTCTGCACAAGAGTCAAGAAACTGCATACCACATGCAGATTTGATTTCTGCCTAGTATTAACTGAGAGAAAGCTACTAACTCTAGGGAATAAGCTAATATTGTTAACAACAAACGACATTAAAGAAAATATATACTGTGAGGGCAACGTCAGAATTCCCAGACTATTGAATACTGGTCGACAAGACGTTCTGGACCTTACACCACTTATAGCTCGAACAGCCCGGTTTTGAGCCAAAAATACCCTTTTTGAATCAGAAGAGTTACTCCAAAAAAAAATACCATATGACATAAGCGTATGAAAAGATGCAAAGTAGACTACTTTTCGTGTTGAACTGTCACTTATTTCAGATACTGTTCTAATGGTAAATACAGCAGCATTTAGTTTCTGAACAAGATCCTGAACATGGGCTTTCCACAACAGCTTACTATCTATCCGAACGCGTTGGTACTTGAAATATTCCGTCTCGCTTATAATAAGGTCATTCTGTCTGATCAAAATATCGGCTCTTGTTGAATTGTGAGTTAGAAACTGTAAGAACTCAGTCTTACTGTGGTTTAGCATAAAATAATTTTCCACAAGCCACGAACTTATTCCATGAACTACATTATTTGACACTGTTTCAATATTACACACAAGATCCTTCACTACCAAGCTGGTGTCATCAGCAAACAGAAATATTTTTGAATCACCTGTAATACTAGAAGGCATATCATTTATATAAATGAGAAACAGCAGTGGCCCCAGCATCGACCCTTGGGGATCGCCCCACTTAACAGTACTCCATTGGGAGTGAGCAACAGTACCACTCTCAATATTTCGGAGAATTACCTTCAGCTTTCTGTTCTTAAAGTAAGAGGCGAACCAATTGTAAGCTACTCTTCTTACTCCATAATGGTCCAACTTCTGCAGTAATATTTTGTGGTCAACACAGTCAAAAGCCTTCGTTAAATCAAATAAAACACCTAGCGTTCGCAACCTTTTATTTAATCCGTCCAAAGTCTCACAGAGAAAAGAGAATATAGCATTTTCAGTTGTTAAACCATTTCTAAAACCAAATTGTACATTTGACAGCAAATTATGTGAATTTAAATGCTCCAGTATCCGTGTATATAGAACCTTCTCGATAACTTTAGCAAACACCGATGGCATGGAAATAGGTCTAAAATTGTCAACATTATCCCTATCTCCCTTTTTATAAAGTGGGCTTCACTACTGAGTACTTTAATTGGTCCAGAAACCGACCACTCCTAAAGGAAAAGTTACAGATATGGCTAAGTACTGGGCTAACATACATAGACCAACACTTCAGTATTCTGCTAGATACCCCGCCATATCCATGAGAGTTCTTGGTCTTCAGTGATTTAATTATTATCTCAATCTCCCTCTTGTCAGTATCATGGAAGAGCATTTCAGATAACAGTCTTTGAACACTTTTTTGTAAGAGCGCTATATGATTCCCTGTTAAGACTAGGTTACTGTTTAGTACACCTGCTATATTCAGAAAGTGTACATATAGGCGACTTATCAGTAACACGGACATTCCCACTACATACTGATTCTATATCCTCGACCTGTCTCTGCAGACCAGCCACTTCCTTTACGACTGACCATATGGTTTTAATTTTATCCTGAGACTTAGCTATTCTATATGCATACCACATACTTTTTGCCTTCATAATATCACTTTTAAGCACCTTACAATACTGTTTGTAATGGGCTACTGCATTTATATTTTGACTGTTTCTTACGTTTTGATATAACTGCCACTTTGTTCTACTATATATTCTTATCCCTCTAGTCGGCCACCCAGGCTGCCTGTTTGTGCTAGTACCCTGTTTTGAACGTTCTAACGGAAAGCAACTTTCAAAAAGCATGAGAAAAGTCTTGAGGAAAGCATTATGTTTATCGTCTACTGTATCAGCACTATAAATATATTGCCACTCTTGTTCCTTGATAAGATTTACAAAGGTCTCTACAGCAACTGGATAAGCTTTCCCAAACAGTTGATAACTACATTTAACATGTGTTGCAGCACAAAAATGTTTTATAGTTAAAATTTGTGCATCATGATATGAAAGGCCAATCACCTTTTTGCTAACAGAATGCCCTTCTAGTAATGAGGAATGAACAAAAATGTTGTCTATGGTTGTTCTACTGTTCCCTTGCACTCTCGTTGGAAAGAATACGGTTAATAAGAGTATATGAATTAAAGAGGTCTACCAGCATCCTTTTCCTTGCACAGTCATTTATACAATTAATATTGAAGTCACCACATATAACTAACTTTTTGTATTTCCTATAAAGTGAACCAAGAACCTCCTCTAGCTTTAGCAAAAGTTTGTGAAATCGGAGTGTGGGAATCTATAAATAACAACAGTTAGAAATTTAGCTCCACTAAATTTAACCACACCTGCACAACATTCAAACACCTTTTCAGTGCAGTACTTTGAAACATCAATTAACACAAATGGGATGCCGTTTTTTACATATATGGTTACTCCATCACACCGCAAAGAGCTCTTAGAAATGCTGCCAGCCAACTTGTATCCTGGTAAAGGAAACCTCTGAATTACCTCCGTATTTAAGAATTGTTCAGATATACCAATAATTTCAGACTCAACGTCTATAAGCAGTTTGTAATGTCTCTTGCAGCGGTCTCTCCGCGATATTTTCAGAAATGTGATAAATTGTATAACTCAGTACATATCTCGAAATATCTCTTCTTATCTTACCGATTCCTAAACTTTAATATACGATGATTATCAATGAAAAGTAGTTTCAAGCCCTATTATTCCTTGGAGCGTCCATTTACTCCATGGAATAGCTTCTCTGGTATCTAGGTTTTCTCTTACGAAAAGAATGAAGAATGCTTGCCCATTAGCCGTGAAAGAAGGAGGATGTATATGTATGTATTGTTGAGCTAGTTGCCATCTTGATGAGATTCTGTATGAGAAGGAATTTAATACATGAACTAAACTAAAGTAAGTGTGTTCTCGTATTATTTAAATGATTATTATTGAGTGTCTGCTTACTACGGTATGTTGCACGGGATCAGTGGGGAACTTCTGATTTACACTGGACGAACCTGCCGTTTTTGTATGCTCAAGATATCCAGTTACTTCAAATAAATAGGCTAACACGATCTTACCAGCAGATCTCCGGTCTTCCCCATGTGATCACCGAAAGTTAATAATTATTACAAATGTTTTCAGGAGATCGACTGACAATTTTCGTCGCACCGAGACTTCGAAATTGCTTCACTGCCTTATGGAATTTAAGTTAAGCTCAATTTAATCAGGATAGAACAGTATTGAACTGTGTGAATGTGATAAGCCGGCTTTGTGAATGAAAATTCCCTTAATATACCCATGTTTTTACTATCCTGATCAGTGAAGCTAAATCAGGCCGGTGTGAGAGAGGTTTTTAAATTTTAGATCCCACAAAAAAAAATATTAAAAGTTCACTAACTTTATCTCTAATACTTTATATATTTTGATCGAATATACTAATTCCCTCATTACTCGGATACCTAAGCTTTGTCGAAAGTGGTTCCTCTGTTAGAGAGACTTCCCTTAAGCAGAAATATCTATCAGCTGACTTCAATCTAAAAAAGGTTCAGCTCTAACACCCACTACTACCGGAATTTTCCCATGAGTGATCCCACCACCCCCACCTATGCTGTCACCTTTAAGCTTTGCCAACCTCCCCTTCCCAAACCTGTTGAGGTGCAGGCCATGTCTAATGAAACCCATCTACATCTAAATCTACATCTACATCTACATCCATACTCCGCAAGCCACCTGACGGTGTGTGGCGGAGTGTACCTTGAGTACCTTTATCAGTTCTCCCTTCCATTCCAGTCTCGTATTGTTCGTGGAAAGAAGGATTGTCTGTATGCTTCTGTGTGGGCTCTAACCTCTCTGATATTATCCTCATGGTCTCTTCGAGAGATATACGTAGGAGGGAGCAATATACTGCTTGACTCTTCCGTGAAGGTATGTTCTCGAAAGTTTAACAAAAGCCCGTACCGAGCTACTGAGCGTCTCTCCTGCAGAGTCTTCCACTGGAGTTTATCTATCATCTCCGTAACGCTTTCGCGATTACTAAATAATCCTGTAACGAAGCGCGCTGCTCTCCGTTGGATCTTCTCTATCTCTTCTATCAACCCTATCTGGTACGGATCCCACACCGCTGAGCAGTATTCAAGCAGTGGGCGAACAAGCGTACTGTAACTTACTTCCTTTGTTTTCGGATTGCATTTCCTTAGGATTCTTCCAATGAATCTCAGTCTGGCATCTGCTTTACCAACGACCAACTTTATATTATGATTCCATTTTAAATCACTTCTAATGCGTACTCCCAGATAATTTATGGAATTAACTGCTTCCAGTTGCTGACCTGCTATTTTGTAGCTGAATGATAAGGGATCTATCTTTTTATGTATTCGCAGCACATTGCACTTGTCTACATTGAGATTCAATTGCCATTCCCTGCACCATGCGTCAATTCGCTGCAGATCCTCCTGCATTTCAGTACAATTTTCCATTGTTAGAACCTCTCGATACACCACAGCATCATCTGCAAAAAGCCTCAGTGAATTTCCGATGTCATCCACAAGGTCATTTATGTATATTGTGAATAGCAACGGTCCTATGACACTCCCCTGCGGCACACCTGAAATCACTTTTACTTCGGAAGACTTCTCTCCATTGAGAATGACATGCTGCGTTCTGTTATCTAGGAACTCCTCAATCCAATCACACAATTGGTCTGATAGTCCATATGCTCCTACTTTGTTTATTAAACGACTGTGGGGAACTGTATTGAACGCCTTGCGGAAGTCAAGAAACACGGCGTCTACCTGTGAACCCGTTTCTATGGTCCTCTGAGTCTCGTGGACGAATAGCGCGAGCTGTGTTTCACACGACCGTCTTTTTCGAAACCCATGCTGATTCCTACAGAGTAGATTTCTAGTCTCCAGATAAGTCATTATACTCGAACATAATACGTGTTCCAAAATTCTACAACTGATCGACGTTAGAGATATAGGTCTATAGTTCTACACATCTGTTCGACGTCCCTTCTTGAAAACGGGGATGACCTGTGCCCTTTTCCAATCCTTTGGAACGCTACGCCCTTCTAGAGACCTACGGTACACCGCTGCAGGAAGGGGGGCAAGTTCCTTCGCGTACTCTGTCTAAAATCGAACTAGTATCCCATCAGGTCCAGCGGCCTTTCCTCTTTCGAGCGATTTTTATTGTTTCTCTGTCCCTCTGTCGTCTATTTCGATATCTACCATTTTGTCATCTGTACGACAATCTAGAGACGGAACTACAGTGTAGTCTTCCTCTGTGAAACAGCTTTGGAAAAAGATATTTAGTATTTCGGCCTTTAGTCTGTCACCCTCTGTTTCAGTACCATTTTGGTCACAGAGTGTCTGGACATTTTGTTTTGATCCACCTACCGCTTTGACATAAGACCAAAATTTCTTAGAATTTTCTGCCAAGTCAATACATAGAACTTTACTTTCGAATACATTGAACGCCTCTCGCATAGCCCTCATCACACTACATTTCGCTTCGCGTAATTTTTATTTGTCTGCAAGGCTTTGGCTATGTTTATATTTGCTGTGAAGTTCCCTTTGCTTCCGCAGCAGTCTTCTAACTCGGTTGTTGTACCACGGTGGCTCTTTTCCATCTCTTACGATCTTTCTTGGCACATACGCATATTGTACGATGTTTTGAACTTTGTCCAGTGATCCTCAACACTATCTGTACTTGAGACAAAACTTTTGTGTTGAGCCGTCAGGTACTCTGTAATCTGCTATTTGTCACTTTTGCAAAACCGAAAAATCTTCCTACCTTTTTTAATATTTCTATTTACGGCTGAAATCCTGCTGATAGACTCCACCGACACCACTGAAATGTGATCCATGCCTTCTGTCATCAGCGCACCACCAAGTTTCATGTTATTACGCCTGACGGCTGTATTAAGATGAGGCCGATCATGACGCTGAAACAGTCCCATGAAATGCACATTCCTGTTGCCAGTCTGAGTGGCTATCTTTTCCAGGTCACCATCTATGTCATACTCCCCATCCCTATCAATACTGTTACCAGCCCCACCCACAATCACTACGGATCCTCTTAAGTAAAATCCCTACATAACCCCCCCCCCCCCCCCCTATGTTAACAGTCACCTGAGCCAATCCTGCATTAGGCTTCACAATGCTGGTGACCGGGTACTCACTCCCCAACACTTCCTGCAACTGCTGGCCTACACCTCTGCCATGAGAACTACCTAACAGCAGAACCTCCTTCTTTCTCTTCGACTTTGCAACTGTCCTAGCCACCGTAACTGCTGAGGTCTGCTGCATACTTTTTACATCTACAGCTACTAGAGATTCCTCTCCACTAGACTCTGACAGTTGGTCATATCTATTGCAAACGCCAGTAGTAAAACTATATGATCATCTCCTTCTCCTAGCGAATCTCTTGCCAACAGCCAGCTCCCATTCCGCAAGCCCCTTCTCCCTCCTCTTCCTATCTAGCTCCTCCTGTGCGTTTTTCAACAGCACCTGAAGGGCACAGATCTTACGTTCCTGCTGCTCTATCAACTTACTTTTGCTACATAACCTGCAGTTCCAGGAGAGGATCTCACCAGAATGCCCACTGGCTTCCCAACTGCATTCCCCCCAGTGAAAATACTTCGAACAAGTCTCACACCGCAATCCATACTCACGAACCTACTGCAATTCCCACACTTCTCACTCATAGTAAAATTTAACACTTATTGAAACACGAAAACTACTTTAACTAATTTCCTCTACTACAATAAGAAGATGTTAAAAAACTGACTACAATAATCACAAACTTACTCTACAAGGGAAGTAACTACTATTATTAACGGTATTAATCAACAGCAAATGGGAAAATAGCAAAAGACTAAGACAGAAAGAAAATCAAACGTCTAATGACACAGTAACGAAACTGAAAACAGTTCCCAAAACGCTCTTCTGAAATTATTTCACCAGAAAACACCAGGAATACCGGTTGAAGACTACTAAAGTTCATAAATAAACCACTATACACAAACAATTAATTAGTACTTAGCTTTCGATGCGCCGCTACAGCTGCAACTGGTCGTCGATACGAAACACTCACAAATATCAGGTCACAACAAAAGAAAGGCAGAGGTGAATGAAGAAACCAATAAGCCACTTATATAGTAAATATTATCACAAAAGCCGTTAAAATATGTGTCTGAAACATAAAAGTATATAAAAACTTAGAGAGCGATCTCACACGCAATCACTCGTCACACCACTAGTTTCAAGTACTACATAAATATGGGCACAGTATGGGTACAAAGAATGAGTAGAGGGTTAACTTTTTTGTATTCTTTATTTCAAAAGTAGAGAAAACTCCTGTGTCGGATGCCTTTTGGTTCCACAAACTTTTGTTAGACTGCTAATCTCGTGTTAGTACGTCTGCCACCTCCTGTTGGTTCCTGGTCCTGGCGATGTCCAGTGGGGTTAGCCCAGTGTTTTCCCTGGCCCCGCTGTCGGCTCCTGTGTCGAGCAGCGCTTGCGCCGCCTCTGGCTGGCCTTCGCGTGCCGCCAAGTGCAGTGGCGTCCACCCCCACACATCCCTGGCGTTGAGATCGGCAGAGGACTCCGCCAGCAGCCGCACCACAGCCGCGCTGCCGCCTAAGGCAGCCATGTGCAGAGGCGTGTACTCCTCGTTGTCCCTAGCGCTCACGTCTGCTCCAGCATCGAGAAGAGTCCTCACCGCTTCGACGTGTCTGTTCCATGCCGCAGTGTGCAGTGCAGTCCTCCCGTAGATGTCCTTTCCGTTTATGTCTGCCCCTGCCACCAGCAGAGCCCTCATCTCTTCCACTCGCCCGTGCTTGGCTGCTTCGATCAGCCTTATGTATTTCTCTTCTCCTGAAAGGCTCCTGCACAAAATAGATTAATCTCACTCTTTTCTACAGACACCGACCCACACACCCACACAGCCACTCACTCTCTCTCTTTCTCTCTTTCTTTCTCATACACACACACACTGCCTACGTAAATTCCTGGAGCTGTAATTTGTCTGAAGGCACACAGAGTAAATACATGATTCATTAACTTGTCTCGATTGCTATTCTAAAAGCTTCTCTAAGCAAATCTTTGGTTTCTTGAAGACACTACAGACCATGTGCTGATCACGTACATACTGGGAAATGTAACAAACTCGCTGCTATGACTCCAATAGATAAGACTTACATTTTGGTACTACAACATGAGTGTTGCATGAGTGTTGCAGGTCCTCTGGTGTTAAGATAAAGGCAGGACAGACTCCACACATCTCTTCAAATTAATTTTATTCGATTTAAACACTTAAATTGCGATAAATTTAGGCAACTTTGGTGGTTTGAACATTGTACATTGTTACAGAAATCATAGTATTACAAAAAACGTTTCAGCAAAGGATCATTTTTATGATGTACAATGGCTTGTAAATTTCAAAAAAATATGTTAAATGCCAAGCAAGATGCTGCAGAAGGGAGGAACAGATGGAAAATTAGAAAAGACACTGAAAATGACATTAAATTTGATTTTTGTATTTAAAGTTTATTTCTAAATCATCCACACAAGCAACGCATGTTCCCATAGAGGGTGGCTGTTCATGAAGCCATCCCACACATTGAATCCAACGAGAGGTATACGACGTTTCTTGATTAAGTTCAAGGCACTCTACACATTCGATTTCCTCAAAATTTAAATCATCTAAGGAAATATTGAGTACGGAAATACCATCATCATCTCCTTCTGAAACTGTCTCTTCAAACTGGCGCTTCTTTGATGTGCTTTTTCCTCTGGGTTTGAGGATTTGATTTTTTTAACTGCTACATTTTTTTATGCACAGGCTTTTCCTTTCTTCTTTCCTTCAGTGATTTTTCCATCTTAACATCGCTATAATGTCGTCGCATGTTAGATTCTTTGCTGACTGCTTTCTTTTGGATTTATTTCTCTGAGGTAGTGTAGGAACAGGTGAAATCTGTTCCTGCAAATTCATCGAGTTTCTCCAAGAGGAGTCATTAAATTTTTATTGAAACAGCACTTTCCATGTGCAGCTGATCGAACAGTACGAATTTATGAAATATTTGCAAGTAAAAGGGTGTCCTGTTAACAAATTTGTTTCAGACGTTAGCGTCGATGGCTGATTTGGAGTGAAATCAATAGAGACAGATTTTGTAGTTGGGAATTCTGTCTCAGTATTATTAATGTCTGAAAGAAATGTCATGCTTAGAAATTGCTGCTCCCTCAAGCCGTATTGTTTCAGTAGCTCTAAATCTGGATATTCCAGTCTGAACAGACGCAGAAAGAGTCTATGCTTTGAAGAGCAACTCTCCAAACCGCTGGCTTCTAAGTCTTTGCATGCAATTATTGTCAATCCATGTATGTCAAGTCTCTTTAAAGTATGATTTTAGCGGCTTGAGAAACGATCAGTCTAGTGGCTATAAGAAGTGTGCCATATGGCTAGGCAAACGAACTATCGACACTTCGTTTCCAGCAGTTAGAACCAAGAAGGTGACAGGATTCGTATGAGAGGCATAACCCTCTAGCAGAAACAGAGCAGGGCCAGGTGGCTTCCTAGAAAGGAAATCGTTTTTGAAACAATCCGTGAAAATATCAGTGTTGAGATAAGCGGTTCCTCCTCTCATAACAACAACTGATCCTGGAGGCATGTTGTCTTCAGCCTCTAGTTCTTTGTTTGACCCTTTGTAAAAGCTGTGAGGTGGTAAGAAATTTCCTTCAGCATTGCAGCAGGCCTCTCCACCCGAAGCAGAAGTAATAACATGGACATCTCTGCCGCCTTTTGCCGCCACATTCTTCTCATGGTCATTGCTTAACTGTAGATCAGTTTTTGTCTACGTTGTAGATACTACCTGCTTTATCCAAAAGCCTATTTTCTGTCAACGTTTCTTTCACTAGATCGAAGAAACGATTAGCTTCATTTCTATTCATTCCAATCGCTCTAGCAACAGGAAGTTCTCACGGATTCCTGATGCTTAAGTCTGCATTGAGTTCTAAAAGCGAAAGAAGCCAATCCTTCCCTGTACGTTTCTTTTCGTGATTGAATTTATTTTTCAGTCGAATCTGATCAATAAAACTGGAAGCCATTTGCTTGAGGTCTGATGGTTTGGGAGCAAAGACACCTGCTTAGAATTTCTTTGCATGGGTAACTAATTTTCTTTCTGTATCCTCATTCACGTATGAATATGGTCCACACCCTGTTTTCTTGAAATAGCTTGTAGCAGATCTTCTCCTTATTGTTCATTCTGGAATATTTTTCACTCGAGCTGCTTTCCATTTTGCATTACCTTACTCTTTGAATGGTTTCATGGCCTCGATGAAAACTTCTGCAGTCCATTTTTCCCTGTCTGTTATCCTAATGTATTTTCTCGGCATTTTCCTGTAAAACAGAATTGTATGCACTCCTGTTAGGATTGCAAGAATTGCGGCATCTGTCTCACAGTAAGGGCGTGTCAACTGTCCAACTGTCCGTATTCATAGAGACAGATGCCTTGCCGCTATTTTCACTAAACGTGCTAGCGAAAGAAGCCATTACTAGACCCATATAATCTACCACGTATCTATTGGACGATCTAACTACTAGGCCATTATCTATTAGTGCATACTATTAAAAAGGAATAGTGAAAAATTTCCTTGACTTACCTTGGTCTCAGAATTCTAATTTCTTAAATTTCTCCTCAATTTTTCACTACTGAAGTACAAAAACTTGTAAATAAAGTGATCTCACCAGCGCTTACAACAACAATGAGCGTCGCATGCACAACGATGTCAACCAAGGAATTTCGTGGACGTGCGCCGTCAGTCACCCAAGTCCTTTACCTTAACTGTTCCTTGTTGTTTATAAAATAAGGCCATTAAGAACAAGTTTATTTCAATATTATCCAAATTGTAATACTAAGTCTGATAAATCCAACAGCCACCAATCAATCAAAAACAATTTTTCTGCTTCTCCAAAGAAGCAGCTGATTCATCTGAACATCATACACTTCATACCCTCAAAATGGATCTTACTGTTATTATAACTGTGTCAAAAGCTTGTTGATCTTTTCTGTGTAATGATGACGCATAAAAATCGAATTCTGAACGCCTGTACAGTGGACAACAGCATGGCTGTCTCTTTGAGTCCCATAGTGCTGTCCTAGGCATGGCCCTATTGAAGGTGTTGCTCCTTTTCCCTCCTCATGAGTTTGCACCGCTTCTCACGGACCAACAGTCGGATTTAAGATTACTAGTGATGTTGCCACTTATTTTAGATCACACAGAGTACTGACAAAGGTCATGGTCACAGACAAAGATTCAAAATAATCCTAAAAAAGCGAGTCAAACCCTCAGCTACGGATCCTGGAAATTTGGTTTGGTGCAACCAAGCTGGGTGACATAGACTGCTGCCGATGTAATGGCAAGCAGATGCGAACTGATTAGGTTCAAATGGCTCTGAGCACTATGGGACTCAACTGCTGAGGTCATTAGTCCCCTAGAACTTAGAACTATTTAAACATAACTAACCTAAGGACATCACAAACATCCATGCCCGAGGCAGGATTCGAACCTGCGACCGTAGCGGTCTTGCGGTTCCAGACTGCAGCGCCTTTAACCGCACGGCCACTTCGGCCGGCGAACTGATTAGGTTCAGTGACGTTGCAAGACCTTTACCCTACCACGTTCTGTCATTATTACTGTGCACTTTCTGTAACCTGCTCTTTAATTAGGAACTACCTGCCTCATCAGTACTTCTAGCACAAGAAGTCCTCTGCTCAAGTCGACGGGTGTTCTGAATTGCCGAGTTACCGGATGTCTGTACTCTGTTAGGACAATCATATGCATACTACCGTGCCTCAGTGTTTTTGCCTGTTGGAGCTGAACTCCTTACTCTAAATCTGCAGCTTAAGCTCCTCCAGAAATCACCTACAGTAGCAGGATCTAGGGTTTTGCATTCGAGTGGTCACAGGAGCAGGCAGTAACGTCAGAATGTAGCAGTGTGCCTGAGCTGCGAACCAAGGACATCCTCTCCTTCCACTCAAGTTAGTTGTGGCAGAAGACGGTGCGGTGCGTCAGACAGTTTGATGTATGGCGTTCCAGGCACTGATTTTGGTGGGTATAATAAACGACTTGTAGACCACAACTAAAATCGAGATTTCATTCTTAGAACGAACAGTCAACTTAACCTTCTTTTTCAACAGTTCACTCAGAGATATATTTAAAAGGAGTTCCTTCCTTGTGAATCATGAATGTCTTTAATCTTCCCATCTCAAGTCGTAGAACCCTAACCTAACTAACAAAGAAACGAAGTCTGTTCGCACCAGTAGAGAGCTGTAGGACCTGTCATGATTGGTCTATTCTTTTGAGGCAGGTATTTCGAGACTGATAACCTTTTATATTTTTCCTGAAAAATTTGTAGGCGTTTTTTATGTTTTTTCTTTAAAATCTTTCTCGAATTCACTTAGTCTACTTCTGCTGTATGCACATTTCAATCATCGAATACTTTCGTTATTAGTTTCTGGACAATATAGAAATCCTAGCATGTTTCTGTGGTTCTGTTTTTACTACACTTCTTCTATGATGCCATTCATCATTCAGTGGCCTGATCACAAGTTGTGTTCCACCAACTATATTTGCATTTCCTGGAACTTTGTCTTCAGTGCATTAATGCAATACCTTTTGAACTATCCTCTCGAGGTCTGTTCTACTTTCTGTTGTATTTTCTTTAATTTATACAACATTTTCTTGGTTTTTTTGGTTATCGTCAGCTGTTCTGTTTCCGGTATTACGATTTTGTTCCGTGTTAACTTGCTGTTTCTTGGTACTGGCACAGTCCTTACTCATAGCAAGTGATGATCAAAATCTAAAAATCCTTTCATGTTCCAGAGTTAAAAATTTGTCTTCCAGTTTGGTTTGTCATGGCTACTTAATCTATTTGGAATTCTCCCCACATGTTTAGAGCGTTTTGCAGGTGGTGGGATATCGTCTTGGACCTTGATTCCGTTGTAGTAATATAAAAGTAAATATTTTGACACTAATGTGTGAGATGTTCCCCTTTCTTGATTGTGCATTAGTGCACTGTGTATGGGCTTCAGATTTGCTTTTACTTGTTACCATTATCTTGTTGTGCGTTAACGTCCCCTAATATAACTGAAAAATGCGTTTCTGCTTTATTGTTTGTTGTTTCTTCTATGTCTGAATAAAGTCTTTGAAGTCTTGTAGTTCCTTTTTCTTGCAATATTTTGTCATTACACGTACATTTACGAGTGTGCAACTTTTGTTTCCATATTTGAAGACAATTGTGAAGATCTTGTCTCATATTAAACTGGAATGTAATGTTTTCCCTGTCACTGATTTGTGTACTGCAATATTGACGGTACTCCCCTCCTAACAGAGAGTTTTGCTATGTATTTCGTATTGTTTTCCATGTTGAATGGTTTTTGTCTGTGAAACTTGTCTCTTGTTTTGTGAGGAATATGATGTGAAATTTTTCTGATTCACCCATAAGCTGCTAAATTTTACTAAGTTCGAATATGTATTTTCGTTGAATGTGTCACTATAGAATTTGTGAAGATGCTTCGAGAATCTCCGACTCTGCACCCTCGGATGTCATTCCAGTTCTCCCAGAAGTACAGCACATTCACTGTGGCCACATTCCTGTTTATCTATCACATTTGTTTCAAATTGAAAGTGGTTGTGGTGATATCTGTTGGAGATCACAGTTATTAAAGACATCATTTTTGAGACCAAGACATATTTGTCATATCATCACAAACTTGGTGAACGGAATGTCACCGCTAGCTACTGGATGCCAGAACAGAAATTAGTGGGCTTAGGCCTGTCTTAGTATTTGGTCTGCCTTGGGTATTTGATTACCACATGACCACACACATCTGGGTGGCTTTCCCTTATCCACCACCTGGAGGGGAGGGAATCCCAACGGAGGGGCTGTTTTATAAGGTGTTAGTATAGTGAGATGCAGGTTCATAAAATTAATGCTAGACTTCTAGACCTCGTTTCGAATCACACAATTACAACGGTCCTCAAACGAGTGTGCCTGGGCAGACAAATTAACAATATGTTCTGTGAAGGAACTGTTTCTGCTTATTGTATTTTCCTTTTCAGAGGGTGTTAAAAATATTCAGTACAACAGATCCTGTAGCCATACCACTAAGAATCTTCCATCTTCTAAATCTGTGGATGTCTTACAGTTCCCTCAACCTCTAAGTAAAATTGCTTTTCCACCGTGTCACGTACAATAAATACTGTATTTAGTTTTCTTTGGTTTGTACTCGTAAGAAAATATATCTGCTGAGTAACTGTGGTCTTTGAGTGGCTGTGATTTAACTAAGACTGCATGCAGTTTATGTTTAAAGCAGTTGTTTGTAGCCTCTCATGACCTGTGACTTCTGTATGTAAGGTATTTTGTTCGTCCCTTCAACTGCCTATCGCCCATCTATGATGGAGGTCTTCAATTTATCACCTTCAATATAATTATTGTTATTAGGACCATGCAAGTTATTCTTTCTCAGCAATTGTTCTACTCTATGCCCTTGATTTCTTATTCTCTTTAACAACTAGTTTTTCGCTTCCTTCTCCAAGTGTTGTCCTGGTTAGTTTTGTTTTCCTCTGGTCTAAAACTTTCATGTCCTCGTCCGATTTTCGACTTATCTCGATTTTGATAACCTACTGTGGTTCCTTCACGAAAGTTTTGGTGACACTTTGTACTGGTGCTTTTGTGCTGTTAAGTTCGTATGTTTCCGTGCCTTGTTTCTGAATCCAGTACCTCTAATTTGTTTTATGTGCCATTCTCTTCTGAGATTCTGCTAATTTCGATTTCGATATGTGGTACACAGTTTAAAGTCAGCATGGCTGCCCGGATTTCTCGGTTATAGAGAGTGGAAGCCTTAACTGCAGCGCGCCTGCAGAGCTGGCTTCTGCTCCCACTGTGTCTGGTGTCTCCACGAATTATTTCCAAACTCTACCTACCACCAGGAGATTTCATATACATCTATCGTACTGCACAAAATTACCACCATCTACACATTCTGTTTCTCCAGTGATTGTATTCTCACATATGCTGGGGTAAAAGCTCTGATACTAGCGTTTGGAAAACAAAGATGGAAAAATAAGTGACAATAGTTAAGGCGACTGCTGCTAACAAGCGAGAAATCCACATTAGAGCCCCATGTATTACAACTTTGCAATGTTAACTACATACGATAAGGTCCATAAAGGTCATTTATAGAAAAATGTATACTAAATAGGCATACCTAAACGCACACTCTAGAAAGGGTCAAGTCATTATTCAGCTGCTGAATGTTATTAGTTTGCCTTTATCTACTCAATATTAATATGCCATTTGGTTTCGACAACTATCACATATTTTCATTTACAATTATATATTCATATAAAATCGAGATTTCCTTGAGTAATGCGGCATGAAAACAGTCTGAAAGATGAATTTCCTTTTGAATTAATAGTGCACACAGAAAACTATGACTGAAAACAGAAATTGCATCCAACACATCGGTATATTCACTATCTTTGGGGAAGAACTCAGGTATATAGGATCTTTCTCATATAACACCACTGAGTGACTCGTTGGTGATGAAACTGAATACAGTTCACCCTGTGAACCGAGAGAAGGATGCAGAGAAACACTTCGCTCCTTACCGACTATAAAGTCTCAAATCTATAAAAGTATAAAAATTTCTGACAACGATAACATCTGCTTTATCAAAAGATTCAATAAACTGACATTTGACTCATTAATTAATTAATTAAACCTGTCATGATTAAGGCTGTAAGGCATTGTTTTACATCAGGCCAGGGTTTCTCTGATACAGTATCTATTACACAATAGCCACCTAAGAAATAGCTAATTTAATCTGGCAACTAGTACTGAAATGATTTGAATTTGTGAAGTGTGAGTTAATTATACCATCAATTAAAAAGGGAATACTAGCATTTCTCATAGAACTACAGCTACAGCCACTAATAGTGATATAGTAAAAATAATAATGACAATAATTGTGACATTAATTGCAATAATTGAAATATCGTGTGGTTAGGGCCTCCTTTCGAGTAAACCGTTCGCCTGGTGCAAGTCTTTCGAGTTGACAGAACTTTGGCGACTTGCTTGTCGATGGGGATTGATGATAAGAACAACGCAACACTCAGTCCCTGAACGGAGAAAATCTCCGACCAAGCCAGGAATCGAACACGAGCCGTTAGAAATAACATTCCGTCGCGCTGACCAGTCAGTTACTAGGGGCGGACACAATAATGTTATAAGAAGAATTTCTTTCTGTACTGCATAGATGTTTCGTAACACATGGATAGCGGTCCCTTTAGTCATACTACGTATGTGAACGTGTGTAGCGACTGAACTCACCGAAACGAAGAGACGTCGCCGACGTCGGCTAGGGCGGCGCCATCGTCATCTGGGAGGGGCGTCTGGTCGTGCTCGCTGGGCCAATGAGCGGTGCTTCCCTCTGTGGAGGCTGGCGTGCTGCACAGATAGGCATCAGGTGATGTGCGAGGATGGCCACTCCCGTTGGAGGCTTGAGTCCTCCCTAAGGCACGGGTGTGTGTGTTGTTCTTAGCATAAGTTATTTAAGTAGTGTGTAAGTCTAGGGACTGATGACTTCATAAGATTGGTCTCTTAGAAATTCATACACATTTTAACATTTTTGATGTGCAAGGAGGGCGGGGTCTGGTGGAGGCCACGGGTTACTTTCTACCCAGAGTACTGCCCATGCACAAACGATGCAGCACACACTGCTGATGACAGTAGAGCGGCTTCTGACACAAGCGACTTACCATCGACCTAATCGGTTTATGCACTGCTTCTCCTGGGTTCCATCCCCTCGCCCAAACCAGTAGCTGAGCATATGAAACTACAGCTCCATTAAATTTCGAGTGTGCAGCTGAATAAGTTTAGCTTATGCTTCTAATATTTCGGCTGTACATCATTCAGCCACCTTCAGAGTGAGCCGAGAGACTGGGCTGCAGTTCCAATTTCTTTTTTGTAATTTCATTCTCTGGCTATGCAGAGGAGGGCTGGCAGTGGCACAATCCACCACTCTTCAACCAAGTGATACACTTAATAAAAGATGAAAACAGGACACATAAAAAGCACCAAAAGGAGGGACATAAGAACATAACAAGGGGGAAACAGTAGGGATTAAAATATACATTTACACGGAGACATGCCCTGTGGGACAGTTAAAAAAATCGATATAAAGATAAAAAAGGTAGTTGGCGATTAATGTAGCACGTAAACTACACTATAGTCACACATACAGGCTAAAAGTTGGCCACATTATTAAAGCACTCCAGAATGAAGACACTTTAAAATCACTGTAGTAGATGGAGCACACATTACAGAGAATGAAAGCTTTCAGGAGGGACCTACCTCGATAGAGGAGGCCTGAGAGGAGGGGAAAAGAGAGGCGAGGAAGGGACAGTGGTGGAGGGGGGTCAGAGGGGCTAGGATGAAAAGAAAAGGAGGTCAGGGAGCGCACCAAGGGGCAGGACATGACAGGGTGGGAGAGGGAGAGGGAAGTTGGGAGGGAGCTCAGAGACCCGGAAGTGGTGCACTGGAAAGGGAGGAGGGGTGAGGGACGGTGAAAAAAACTGCTCAGGGGAAGGGAAGAGGAAGGGAGAGAGAGCCCTGAGGATTGGGAGGGGTTAAGGTGGGGTTACGGTTGGTAGGAGGAGTAGATATCAGGATGAAGCACATCGTCCTGTAGAAGTAGGTGCTTGAAGTTGAGTGGGTGCAGGGTGTGGAGATGGAGTGAGGGCGATACACATCTAGATCTACATCTACGTGATTACTGTGCTATTCATAATGAAGTGCCTGCCAGAGCGTTCAATGAACCATCTTCAAGCTGTCTCTCCACCATTACAATCTCAATGGTGCGCGGGGAAAACAAGCACTTAATATTATCAGTGCAAGCCCTCATTTCTCTTATTTTATTGTGATGATCATTTCTCCATACGCAGGTGGCTGCCAACGCAATGTTTTTGCAATCGGAGGAGAAAAATGGTGATTGAAATTTCATGAGAAGATCCCGTTGCAACGAAAAGCGCCTTTGTTTTAATGACTGCCACTCCAGATCATGTATCATGTCTGTGGCACTATCTCCCCTATTTCGCGATACTACAAAACGAGCCATTCTTCTTTGCACTTTTTCGACGTCATCCATCCATCCCACCTGATGTGGATCCCACACCGCTCAGCAATACTCCATAATAGGGCGGACAAGGTTGGTGTAAGCAGTCTCTTCAGTAGACCTGTTGCACCTTCTAAGTGTTCTGCCAATGAAGGGCAGCCTCTGGTTTGCTCTACCAACATCATTATCTATGTAATCGTTCTAATTTAGGTTATTTGAAATAGAAATTCCTAAGTATTTAGTTGAATTTACAGCCTTCAAATTTGTGTGAACTACTGCGTATACCTAATCGAATTTTAGCGGATTTCTATTAGTTCTCGTTTGCGTAACTTCACCCTTTTCTTTATTCATGGTCTCTTGTCACTTTTAGCATCATACAGATATCTCATCTAAATCATTTTGGATCTAGGTTTGGTCATCTGATGACTTTACAAGACGGTAAATCACAGCATAATCTGCAAACAATTCTAAGAGTACTACTCAGACTGTCTCCTATGAAGTCAATATGGACTAGGAACAATAGAAGACCTATAACACTTCCTTGGGGATCGCCGGATACTGTATCTGTTTTAGTGGATGACTTTCCGTCTATTACTACGAACTGTGACCTTTCTCACATTTAATCAGGAATCCAGTCGCACAACTGACGCGATATTGGCTAGAAGACGCTCGTGAGGAATGGTGTCGAAAGCTATCTGGAAATCTAAAAATATGGAATCAATTTGACATCACCTGTCCATATCAATAGTTACTTCATGAGTATAAAAAGCTAGTTGTGGTCCGCTAGAACGATATTTTCTGAATCCGTTCTGACTATGTGTCAATAAATCGTTTTCTTCGAGGTACTTCATCATGTTCGAACACAGTATATGTTTCAAAACCATGCTGCAAGTCGACGTTAGTGATATGGGCCTGTAACTCAACGGAATACTCCTACTTGCCTTTCTGGGTATTGGTGTGACTTGAGCAATTTTCAAAGTACGGATCTTTCTGCGAGTGAGCTGTTGTATATAATTGCTAAAAATGAAGCTTTTGTGTCAGCATACTCTGAGAGGAAACTGACTCTTATACAATCTGGACCAGAATCCTTGCCTTCATCAAGTGACTTAAGCTGCTTTGCGACAACGAGGATATCTATTTCTATGTTTCTCATCTTGGCAATTGTTCTGGATTGGAATTCGTCGTTGTCATCGCGCTCTGAAGGAATTGATTGCGTCTTGCCACTGGTGTGCTTTATATATGACGAGAATCACTTTGGGTTTTCTGCCAGATTTCTAGACAGAGTGGAATTTATTGAAAGCATCTCGCATTGAAGTACGCGCTGTATTTCGAACTTCTGCAAAACTTTGCCAGTCTTGGGAATGTTGAGTTCTTTTTTAAGTTGGCAAGTTTTTTCGCTGCTTCTGCAACAGCGATCTAATCCGTTTTGTGTACCATTGGGGATCAGTACCATCACTTATTAATTTATGTGGTATACAGGGTGTTACAAAAAGGTACGGCCAAACTTTCAGGAAACATTCCTCACACACAAATAAAGAAAAGATGTTATGTGGACATGTGTCCGGAAACGCTTAATTTCCATGTTAGAGCTCATTTTAGTTTCGTCTGTATTTACTACACTTCCTCGATTCACCGCCAGTTGGCCAAATTGAAGGAAGGTATTGATGACTTCGGTGCCTGTGTTGACATGCGACTCATTGCTCTACAGCACTCGCATCAAGCACATCAGTACGTAGCATCAACAGGTTAGTGTTCATCACGAACGTGTCTTTGCAGTCAGTGCAATGTTTACAAATGCAGAGTTGGCAGATGCCCATTTGATGTATGCATTAGCACGGGGCAATAGCCGTGGCGCGGCACGTTTGTATCGAGACAGATTTCCAGAACGAAGGTGTCCCGACAGGAAGACGTTCGAAGTAATTGATCGGCGTCTTAGGGAGCACGGAACATTCCAGCCTATGACTCGCGACTGGGGAAGCCCTGTAAAGACGAGGACACCTACAATGGACGAGGCAATTCTTCGTGCAGTTGACGATAACCCTAATGTCAGCGTCAGAGAAGTTGCTGCTGTACAAGGTAACGTTGACCACGTCACTGTATGGAGAGTGCTACGGGAGAACCAGTTGTTTCAGTACCATGTACAGTGTGTGCAGGCTGATTGGCCTCCACGGGTACACTTCTGCGAATGGTTCATCCAATAATGTGTCAATCCTCATTTCAGTGCATATGTTCTCTTTACGGATGAGGCTTCATTCCAACGTGATCAAATTGTAAATTTTCACAATCAACGTGTGTGGGCTGACGAGAATCCGCACGCAATTGTGCAATCACGTCATCAACACAGATTTTCTGTGAACGTTTGGGCAGGCATTGTTGGTGATGTCTTGATTGGGCCCCATGTTCTTCTACCTACGCTCAATGGAGCACGTTATCATGATTTCATACGGGATACTCTGCCTGTGCTGCTAGATCATGTGCCTTTACAAGTACGACACAACATGTGGTTCATGCACGATGGAGCTCCTGCACATTTCAGTCGAAGTGTTCGTACGCTTCTCAACAACAGATTCGGTGACCGATGGATTGGTAGAGGCGGACCAATTCCATGGCCTCCACGCTCTCCTGACCTCAACCCTCTTGACTTTCATTTACGGGGGCATTTGAAAGCTCTTGTCTACGCAACCCCAGTACCAAATGTAGAGACTCTTCGTGCTCGTATTGTGGACGGCTGTGATACAATACGCCATTCTCCAGGGCTGCATCAGCGCATCAGGGATTCCATGCTACGGAGGGTGGATGCATGTATTCTCGCTAACGGAGGATATTTTGAACATTTCCTGTAACGAAGTGTTTGAAGTCACGCTGGTACGTTTTGTTGCTGTGTGTTTCCATTCCATGATTAATGTGATTTGAAGAGAAGTAATAAAATGAGCTCTAACGTGGAAAGTAAGCGTTTCCGGACACATGTCCACATAACATATTATCTTTCTTTGTGTGTGAGGAATGTTTCCTGAAAGTTTGGCCGCACCTTTTTGTAACGCCCTGTATATCTCTCAATTGCTGTAGGTACTATCTCTTTGACATCATTACGCAACTTTTCTACGCTTACTTGATCAGTTCGGAAGGAGTACTGACTGTCTCTTAAAAAGGCGTTAATAGCATTTTATCAGGTCTTTTAAATAGATATACTTTGCGTTTCTTTTTTATGGTTGTATGAGTTACGTTATTCAGCATAGCAGCTACTGCCTTGTGGACGCTAAACCCCTGTATTCGTCACGATACTATTTGTCCGGGATTATTTGTTGCTAAGAGGTCAAATACGCTTTTGCAATTATTTACGCTTCGATTGGGTTCAAATGGTTCAAATGGCTCTGAGCACTATGGGACTCAACTGCTGAGGTCATTAGTCCCCTAGAACTTAGAACTAGTTAAACCTAACTAACCTAAGGACATCAGAAACAGCCATGCCCGAGGCAGGATTCGAACCTGCGACCGTAGCGGTCTTGCGGTTCCAGACTGCAGCGCCTTTAACCGCACGGCCACTTCGGCCGGCCGCTTCGATTGGGCACATGAACTAATTGTTCAAAATAAGTTTCTGAGAAAGCATTCAGTACAGTTTCGGATGATGTTTCATGCCTGCCTCCGGCTTTAAACTTAAAATTTTTCCAGCATATCGAGGGTAGATTAAGGTCACCACCGACTATAATTGTATGAGTGGGGTACCTACTTGAAACCCGACTCAAGTTTTCTTTAAACTGTTTAGCAACTACATCTTCTAAGTCGGGAGATCGGTAAAACGACCCAGTTAATAGTTTAGTACTATTGTCAAGTATAACCTCTCCCACACTATTTCGCAGGAATTATCTACTTCAATTTCATTACAAGGCAAACTACTTCTGACAGCAATAAATACCAATTGTGTTTCGTCTATCCTTTCTGAACACTCTTAGATCGTTAGAAAAAATTTCGGCTGAACTTATTTCCGGCTTTACCCAGATTTCTGTACCTATAACTTTTGAGCTTCAGTGCTTTCTATTAGTCCTTGGTGTCCTGATTCTTTACCAGCAGCAGTACGACAATTTACAACTACAAAACCGATCGTTTCTACAACTAACTTGCTGTGGTTTCCCTGCCCCCTTTTAGATGGACGCCCTTTCTGTGCTTCCCTGAGGCCCTCTAACCTAAGAAACCATCCAGTCCCTTCCACACAGCCCCCTCTACCCGTGTAGGCGCTTCCTGTGTGTAGTACACTCCAGACCTATTAAGCGGAACCCGGGAACACTCCACCCGATGGCGCAAGTCAAGCAGTCTGCAGCCTACACGGTCACAGAACCGCCTGAGCCTCTGATTCACACCCTCCACTCGGCTCTGCACCAAAGGACCACAGTCGGTTCTTTCGACGATGCTGCAGATCGTGAGCTCCGCCATAATCTCTCAAACAAGATTGGCAGTCTTTACCATTTCCACTAGCCGTCCAAAACCAGAGAGAATCTCTTCCGATCCAAAGCGATATACGTCTTTGGTACTGACATGAGCCACCACCTGCAGTTGGCTGCTCCCTGTACTCTGTATGGCATCCGGAAGCAGCCTTTCCACATCCGGAATCACTTCTCCTGGTATGCACACGGAGTACACATTGGCTTGCTTCCCCTCCTTGGCAAACATGTTTCTAAGGGGCCCCATTACGTGCCTAACGTTGGAGCTGCCCACTACGAGAGGTTACATTTTATCGTGAAATGGGGTGATAAAAGAATTATGTGGACACGGTTTTCGCTTGCTTCGTCTACCACACAAATGAAATTCACTTAAGTGCCCAAAAACTGTTACGTCTGCTTAATATCATGTAGGACCCTTGCGAGAACGCAGTGTGCCGCAACACGACCTGGATGGACTCGAGTAATGTCTAAAGTAGTGCTGGAGGGAACTGACACCATAAATCCTGGAGGGATGTCCATTAAACCGTACATAAAACTGTAATAGTACGAGGGGTGGAGATCTCTTCTGAACAGCACATTGCAAGGTAACCCAGATATGCTCAATAATGTTCATGTCGGGGGAGTTTGGTGGCCAGCGCAACGTGTTTAAACTAAAAAGAGTATTCCTGGAGAAACTATGTCAAATTCTGGACCTGCGGGGTGTTACATTGTTCTTCTGGAATTGCCCAAGTCCGTCGGAATGCACAATGGACATGATTGGATGCAGGTGATCACACAGGATGCTTACGTACGTATCACCTGCTAAAGGTGTTACCTAGATGTTTCACGGGTCCCTCATCACTCCAACTGCACACGCCCCACACCCTTACAGAGACTCCACCAGCTTGAACAGTCCAATGCCGACGTGCTGCGTCCATGAATTCATGGGGTTGTCTCCATATCGGTACACGTCCCTCACGCTCGATACAACTTGAAACTAGACTCGTCCGACCAGGCGAGATGTTTCCAGTCATCAACAGTTAAATGTTACTGTTGACGGGCTCAGGGCAGGCATAAAGCTTTGTGTCGTGCAGTCATCAAGGTACAGGAGTGGGTCTTCGTCTCCGAAAGCCCATATCGATGATGTTTCGTTGAATGGTTGACATGCTGATGGCTCAGTACAGAAATCTGTAGGAATTTGGGGAAGGGCTGCACTTCTGTCACATTGAACGATTCTCTTCAGTCGTTGTTAGTGCCGTTCTTGCAAGATCTTTTTCCGGCCGCCGTGATGTTGCAGATTTGATGTTGTACCGAATTCCTGATATTCACTGTACGCTCGGGAAATGGTCATACAGGAAGACTCCCACTTCGTCGCTATCTGGGAAATGCTGTGTCCCATCTCTCGTGCGCCGACTATAACACCACATTCAAATTCAGTTAAATCTATATAACCTACCATGGTAGCAGCAGTAACCGATCTAACAAGTGCGCCACACACTTACCGTCCTATAAAGGCGTTGCCGACAGCAGCGCCGTATTCTGCCTGTTTACATATCTCTGTATTTGAATGCGCATACCTATACCAATTTCTCTGGCGCTTCAGTTTATTATGCCCATATGTATAAGTGCAACGGGGTCATCATCAGATGGTTTCTCTAAGTTTACAAAATTGTCAAACTCGTCGGTAAACGTATGTGTCCGAATTCTGATTCTAGGGTGGCTAACTGAAGGTATACTAATACGGTATAGTGTGTCCGAATATGCGATGCTGCAGCGTATTAAGATACCTGTGGGGTCGCATATTCGGAATAAGCCATCCTGCGCTAGAAACCTAGACTCGTACTTATTTTGCGTCGCCTGACCGACAATAAGTTATACACTTTTAAAATTAATTACACTTGACAATGCCCAGCTCCTAATGGTCTTAGCGTCACTGATCTGCACCTCTGGCGGTGTAAGGACTGAAGTTCTGGTACTTCCCAAGAAAGGTGAGCTCCTACTTTAGTCAGGATACAGCTGCATCACACTAGAGAAGTCTCCCTTAACAGGCACCTTCCCTTCAAATTCAAAATAATTTTTGATAATGATAGTATTGTTTTGTTACATTAAAAGAAATGTCAGGTCAGAACATAATCAGACCTTTTCTCGAACTAAATTCTGCGACTGCTTTCCTACGTCTGACACATGTAAGTTCACACCTGCAGACCTTACAAATTATTGAGATATATTTTTCTTCTAAGTTAGAGAGAAAGGAAACGTAATTTCCATTGGAAAACCATATTCTATGCTTCCCTTGTGAATTGGATAGTCGTCGAATTTCGAATCTGCTTATCTCTTTTGGATCACAGTACTCGTCCAATGAAATATTAATAAAAAATTTCTGACACAGTGTGAATGTCTTATTCAGACAAGTAGTGCTGAACAGTTGAAGCTATTTTTCCCAGCGTGTTTACAATTTTACTCAGAGATCAAAAATTTTGAGCTCATCACTAGACATCCATTTTATGTTACTCGATATCATGTTGATGGTAGTCTCTGCTGCATCTGCTTTCTCGTTTTGTCTGCAAATTCCTGAAATAATTTTATAAATGCAGAAGACACTTTCTCTTCGGTAACTTAATTTGGACCAGACTGTTTTCGAAATTGATAGTGCTAGTGCTCCTGAGTAAAAGTGGAAAACTAATGCTGTTGAGGCGGGAACTTACATTTCAGTGGGTAATATGAAAGAAAAGTATATCATTACCAGTTTCACTCATGCCAAAAATTTAATAATTACTCGTTTAGTTACTCTCTCTTATGTTTGAAACAGTATTTTTGTAGAAGATAAAATTTTACTGTACGTCTGAATGATCTAAAAATACCTACTCCTCTAAATGATAATATTTTCTCAATCACATAAAGCAAATCCCGCTAAAATAATTTCGCAGTATTCTGTTTAATAGTTTGTGAGCTCTGTGACACAGTTCTTGTTAGCTCTTACAATAAAAATCCCCTTAAACACCAAAAATAATTCGCACCACTGTTTTACTCACCCAAACAAGAGAAGCTATCACAGAAAGGCAGTTCGCATCTGCCACAACGAGGAGGTATTGGCTTCATAGGCAGTAATGGGGCGAAAGTACGGCCAAAATTCGTGACGTGGTTGTACACTCCGTGAATGACTGACGTAGGACTTAGTTATTTGCCGTGCCAAAAGTTTTGTTTTGTCGACTGTACGTACCTGTACAGGCGTCAATATCTAAGCGGGACATATCTACATCTACATCTACATTTATACTCCGCAAGCCACCCAACGGTGTGTGGCGGAGGGCACTTTACGTGCCACTGTCATTACCTCCCTTTCCTGTTCCAGTCGCGTATGGTTCGCGGGAAGAAAGACAGCCGGAAAGCCTCCGTGCGCGCTAGAATCTCTCTAATTTTACATTCGTGATCCCCTCGGGAGGTATAAGTAGGCGGTAGCAATATATTCGATACCTCATCCAGAAACGCACCCTCTCGAAACCTGGCGAGCAAGCTACACCGCGATGCAGAGCGCCTCTCTTGCAGAGTCTGCCACTTGAGTTTGCTAAACATCAAGCCCATGCCTACTACAGTAGTACAAGTTTATATGCCAACTAGCTCTGCAGATGATGAAGAAATTGATGAAATGTATGACGAGATAAAAGAAATTATTCAGGTAGTGAAGGGAGACGAAAATTTAATAGTCATGGGTGACTGGAATTCGTCAGTAGGAAAAGGGAGAGCAGGAAACATAGTAGGTGAATATGGATTGGGGGGAAGAAATGAAAGAGGAAGCCGCCTTGTAGAATTTTGCACAGAGCATAACTTAATCATAGCTAACACTTGGTTCAAGAATCATAAAAGAAGGTTGTATACCTGGAAGAATCCTGGAGATACTAATAGGTATCAGATAGATTATATAATGGTAAGACAGAGATTTAGGAACCAGGTTTTAAATTGTAAGACATTTCCAGGGGCAGATGTGGATTCTGACCACAATCTATTGGTTATGAACTGCAGATTGAAACTGAAGAAACTGCAAAAAAGTGGGAATTTAAGGAGATGGGACCTGGATAAACTGAAAGAACCAGAGGTTGTAGAGAGTTTCAGGGAGAGCATAAGGGCACAATTGACAGGAATGGGGGAAAGAAATACAGTAGAAGAAGAATGGGTAACTCTGAGGGATGAAGTAGTGAAGGCAGCAGAGGATCAAGTAGGTAAAAAGACGAGGGCTAATAGAAATCCTTGGGTAACAGAAGAAATATTGAATTTAATTGATGAAAGGAGAAAATATAAAAATGCAGTAAATGAAGCAGGCAAAAGGGAATACAAACGTCTCAAAAATGAGATCGACAGAAAGTGCAAAATGGCTAAGCAGGGATGGCTAGAGGACAAATGTAAGGATGTAGAGGCTTGTCTCACTAGGGGTAAGATAGATACTGCCTACAGGAAAATTAAAGATACCTTTGGAGAGAAGAGAACCACTTGTATGAATATCAAGAGCTCAGATGGCAACCCAGTTCTAAGCAAAGAAGGGAAAGAAGAAAGGTGGAAGGAGTATATAGAGTGTTTATACAAGGGCGATGTACTTGAGGACAATATTATGGAAATGGAAGAGGATGTAGATGAAGATGAAATGGGAGATAAGATACTGCGTGAAGAGTTCGACAGAGCACTGAAAGACTTGAGTCGAAACAAGACCCCGGGAGTAGACAACATTCCATTAGAACTACTGATGGCCTTGGGAGAGCCAGTCATGACAAAACTCTACCATCTGGTGAGCAAGATGTATGACACAGGCGAAATACCCACAGACTTCAAGAAGAATATAATAATTCCAATACCAAAGAAAGCAGGTGTTGACAGATGAGAAAATTACCGAACTATCAGTTTAATAAGTCACAGCTGCAAAATACTAACGCGAGTTCTTTACAGACGAATGGAAAAACTGGTAGAAGCGGACCTCGGGGAAGATCAGTTTGGATTCCGTAGAAATGTTAGAACACGTGAGGCAATACTAACCTTACGACTTATCTTAGATGAAAGATTAAGAAAAGGCAAACCTACGTTTCTAGCATTTGTAGACTTAGAGAAAGCTTTTGACAACGTTAACTGGAATACTCTCTTTCAAATTCTGAAGATGGCAGGGGTAAAATACAGGGAGCGAAAGGCTATTTACAATTTGTACAGAAACCAGATGGCAGTTATAAGAGTCGAGGGGCATGAAAGGGAAGCAGTGGTTGGGAAAGGAGTGAGACAGGGTTGTAGCCTCTCCCCGATGTTATTCAATCTGTATATTGAGCAAGCAGTAAAGGAAACAAAAGAAAAATTCGGAGTAGGTATTAAAATTCATGGAGAAGAAGTAAAAACTTTGAGGTTCGCCGATGACATTGTAATTCTGTCAGAGACAGCAAAGGACTTGGAAGAGCAGTTGAACGGAATGGACAGTGTCTTGAAAGGAGGATATAAGGTGAACATCAACAAAAGCAAAACGAGGATAATGGAATGTAGTCAAATTAAATCGGGTGATGCTGAGGGGATTAGATTAGGAAATGAGACACTTAAAGTAGTAAAGGAGTTTTGCTATTTAGGGAGTAAAATAACTGATGATGGTCGAAGTAGAGAGGATATAAAATGTAGACTGGCAATGGCAAGGAAATCGTTTCTGAAGAAGAGAAATTTGTTAACATCGAGTATAGATTTAAGTGTCAGGAAGTCGTTTCTGAAAGTATTTGTATGGAGTGTAGCCATGTATGGAAGTGAAACATGGACGATAACCAGTTTGGACAAGAAGAGAATAGAAGCTTTCGAAATGTGGTGCTACAGAAGAATGCTGAAGATAAGGTGGGTAGATCACGTAACTAATGAGGAGGTATTGAATAGGATTGGGGAGAAGAGAAGTTTGTGGCACAACTTGACTAGAAGAAGGGATCGATTGGTAGGACATGTTTTGAGGCATCAAGGGATCACAAATTTAGCATTGGAGGGCAGTGTGGAGGGTAAAAATCGTAGAGGGAGACCAAGAGATCAATACATTAAGCAGATTCAGAAGGATGTAGGTTGCAGTAGGTACTGGGAGATGAAGAAGCTTGCACAGGATAGAGTAGCATGGAGAGCTGCATCAAACCAGTCTCAGGACTGAAGACCACAACAACAACAACAACAAACATCTCCGTAACGCTATCACGGTTACCAAATAACCATGTGACGAACCGCGCCGCTCATCTTTGGATCTGCTCTATCTCCTCCGTCAACCCGATCTGGTACGGGTCCCACACTGCTGAGCAATACTCAAGTATAGGTCGAACGAGTGTTTTGTAAGCCACCTCCTTTGTTGATGGACTACATTTTCTAAGGACTCTCCCAATGAATCTCAACCTGGTACCCGCCTTACCAACAATTAATTTTATTTGATCATTCCACTTCAAATCGTTCCGCACGCATACTCCCAGATATTTTACAGAAGTAACTGCTACCAGTGTTTGTTCCACTATCATATAATCATACAGTAAAGGATCCTTCTTTCTATGTATTCGCAATACATTACATTTATCTATGTTAAGGGTCCGTTGCCACTTCCTGCACCAAGTGCCTATCCGCTGCAGATCTTCCTGCATTTCGCTACAATTTTTCTAATGCTGCAACTTCTCTGTATACTACAGCATCATCCGCGAAAAGCCGCATGGAACTTCCGACACTATCTACTAGGTCATTTATATATATTGTGAAAAGCAATGGTCCCATAACACTCCCCTGTGGCACGCCATAGGTTACTTTAATGTCTGTAGACGTCTCCCCATTGATAACAACATGCTGTGTTCTGTTTGCTAAAAACTCTTCAATCCAGCCTCACAGCTGGTCTGATATTCCGTAGGCTCTTACTTTGTTTTTCAGGCGACAATGCGGAACTGTATCGTACGCCTTCCGGAAGTCAAGGAAAATAGCATCTACCTGGGAGCCTGTATCTAATATTTTCTGGGTCTCATGAACAAATAAAGCGAGTTGGGTCTCACACGATCGCTTTTTCCGGAATCCATCTTGATTCCTACAGAGTAGATTCTGGGTTTGCAAAAACGACATGATACGCGAGCAAAACACATGTTCTAAAATTCTACAACAGATCGACTTCAGAGATATAGGTCTATAGTTTTGCGCATCTGCTCGACGACCCTTCTTGAAGACTGGGACTACCTGTGCTCTTTTCCAATCATTTGGAACCTTCCGTTCCTCTAGAGACTTGCGGTACACGGCTGTTAGAAGGGGGGCAAGTTCTTTCGCGTACTCTGTGTAGAATTGAATTGGTATCCCGTCAGGTCCAGTGGACTTTGTTGAGTGATTCCAGTTGCTTTTCTATTCCTTGGACACTTATTTCGATGTCAGCCGTTTTTTCGTTTGTGCGAGGATTTAGAGAAGGAACTGCAGTGCGGTCTTCCTCTGTGAAACAGCTTTGGAAAAAGGTGTTTAGTATTTCAGCTTTACGCGTGTCACCCTCTGTTTCAGTGCCATCATCATCCCGGAGTGTCTGGATATGCTGTTTCGAGCCACTTACTGATCTAACGTAAGACCAGAACTTCCTAGGATCTTCTGTCAAGTCGGTACATGTGAGATCTTTTCGAAAACACAGTTTGAATGCATAACAGTAACCATCACACAGAACTGGGAATGGCGATAACGTTTTTTTATTTAATGTAGCACTATGGTCAGCAGAATGTGTACGTACTCGTGTGTCAGGGATGAGGCTGTGGGAGGCACAGATGATAACAGGGGGATAGCAAGATTTCAATTGAGTGGGGATGAAATTCAGAGGAGCAAGGCGTAATAATACATCTGTATGTTGACAATGAGGAGTACAATTGTCATAAAATATTATTGTGTCACATTTATTATTTATTTCTTGTAAGAACTGTAGGTAAACAAATTAAATGCCGAGCGCGTGGACAAATATCTCGATATTAGGGTAGCTGCAGACATTATCAACTGCAATAAAGAGGTTCTCTCCAATGCAGAGTATTCTGATACGTTATTGGGATGAGGAGAAGAGGAGTAGCCGAGATTGTAGCTTCGCTCTCCAGCTGATGGCGAGAATAAACGTCGAGGGGTACATGGAAATTTTCCTGCCAGTGTGTTATTGCTTTAAAGACAAGAGTTTAGTTAAGTGCTACGGCTTATAAAAGTCCGTTTAATAGTAATGAAATGTTATTAAAGGCAAAAGAACATTACATAAATAAAAGTTTGTGAACAGATGAGCTATTTTTCGTTCCAAACGAACTTTATTGCAATGGTTAAGTGTTCACATTTACGTGCATAGACAGTCATCTCCCTTAATGAATCAATGCGTGGTCGAGTCTGCGCACGGTCCAGTTCCAGCGGAATAGGTCTCCTCTCACTGGATCTGTTATAATTTTATCAGGAACTTTCCCCCTGTCTGACTCCAGCATTCGAATATCATGGGCGTGCACGACTGCACGTAACACGTAGTGACGTCTGCCCATAGCGAAGCTGTATAAGTACGGAACGTTTCAGAGAACGACGGAATCTAGCAGCATCAGCGGCGTGGAGCAGAAGAGGGCTGCAGCGTTCCAGCACAATTCTCTTTCAGATCACGGCGACTGCGAAAAATCTAGTAATGCAGAAATGCTTCCAAAACTTGCTAGATGAACTCTGTCCTGATAAATGGTACATAGGCATTCAACAGGCGTCACGGACATTTTAGTATTACATATTCCATATAGCAGAACTATTTGAAACCTTAATAATTGATGAGTAATAAGTAAATATACAAACATTAAAAAGATACAAAGATTTTGTGATATTATGAAACAGTTCCAGTAAAACTTTTAGAAACCATTAAACTTATGGCTCATAAACTGAGACATTGACGTATAAGTATATTTGAATCATAATGGTCGTCGATCAGTTCACTGATACTATGCATATTGAATATCATATGACTGCAAATCGGAATGAGTGAGAGAGTAAAATCATTATAGTAAGCAGGGACAATATGTATACACACATTTACGCCTGAAAACTGATCGTAGGTTGTTACTCCAATGAATTAAATTCCTTTTCAGAGTTGTGTTCAGTGTAACTGTAATCATCAGACCGTGATTAGACGATTTCCTAGGGAATGAAGGCGTCAGTATGAATTTAATTAATGAGAAAGAGGTTACATAAGAGAATGGGTACAGTTCAGACTCAAGGATACTTGACTGTACAGAGAAAGAGGTTAACTACTGTGACTTCTGTCAGTGACCTGAAGATACAGGATAATGTATGTAAACTGAGAGATAATCACTGAAGGGAGCATCTGTTACGTGTGTTTGTTGTCTGTGTGTGTGTGTATGTGGGGGGGAGGGTGTGGTTGTTGTTGTTATTGTTGTGGTCTTCAGCTCTCATCATCTCCTAGTAACTACCGCAACCTACATTTTTCTGAATTTTTTACTGTATTCATCTATTGGCCTCCTTCGACGATTTTTTACCCCCACACTTCCCTCCAGTACTAAAATGGAGATCCATTGAGGTCTCAGAATATGTCCTGTCAATCGATTCCTTCTTTTAGTCATGTTGCGCCACAAATTTCTTGTCTCCCCAATACTGTTCAGTACCTCTGGTGGACCCATCTAATGTTCAACGTTCTTGCGTCACATTTCAGAAGCCCCTGTTCTCTTTTACCTAAACTGTAAATCATCGAATTTTCACTTTTACATTTCACTTTCACTTTCATACGTGGCTATACTCAAGAGACATACCTTTAGAAAAGACTTCCTATCACTTAAATCTGAATTAGTAGTTAACAAATTTCTCCTCTTCATAACCTTTTCTTGCCATTACCAGTCTAAATTTTATGTCCTTTCCACTTTGTCCATCATCAGTTACTTTTCTGGTCAGACAGCAAAACTCATCTAGTACTTCAATTGTCTATTGATGGATTAGTAACTCAAACAGATATAACGGGAAGGTCCTGGAGTAAGTAACCACTGCAGAACCCACTGGATGGCGTTTAGTAATACCACAGAGAACGTAAAACAAGACAGACGGGTAGAGACTGGACGGTAGCTCCTGAAAGAAGCAAGTGCGACGGTTGGCCTAGTGAAACCCCATCCCTGTGTGTGTTGTAGCAGATGGTATACCATAGGGTGGCGCATATACTGAGGCGCAACTGAACAGAAAGGGGAGGGGAATGTGAAACAGAGGCTCGGCGTCACGTGGAACTGACCCAGGCTGCCGTGTTGTTGTGAAGACTGCATGTGTAAAAGAAAAAATGGTTCAAATGGCTCTGAGCACTATGGGACTCAACTGCTGAGGTCATTAGTCCCCTAGAACTTAGAACTAGTTAAACCTAACTAACCTAAGGACATCACACACATCCATACCCGAGGCAGGATTCGAACCTGCGACCGTAGCGGCCTTGCGGTTCCAGACTGCAGCGCCTTTAACCGCACGGCCACTTCGGCCGGCTTGCATGTGTACTCACGCCATTTTCTTTTATAGGTGTCACCTATACATGCTGCAATTGAGAACAACAATCTTCTATTTGAAACATAGTGCACTTCTTAGAAGTTATCCCCAATTCAGTAGTGGTTGGCGAGAATCAACGAGTTTTCTTACGGAAATTGTGGGCATATAAGACAAATGTACCTAGAAAGTAAAAGAGAAATTTGCAACATATCCAACTATAGTAATCATCGGCGTTACTACATGTAATTTATGAACAGATTAGGATTTACAGCATGGCAACAAAAAAACGGATAGTTTTAAATGGGAAAAACTTGCTCCTCATCTTCGTCTTCGATTTATGCAGCGCGATGCCATTTACAGGAAAGTCACTGTTGGCAGCGGCACAGACAGCAAACAACAACATAGCCTACTTTCGCATAAACAACTTCACAGTGATTTAAAAATGAACGTAAACCGTCTCGAATCGACGGCAAAAGATATTTATTTTGAGGTATCCGGTTTCGGTCAGTTTTTGACCTTCTTCAGGTACTCATACTATGATGGCAGGTGGTGTGGTGAATGCAGCGAGTGTTATAACTCCACGAAGGTCCACCACTGTGTTTACTTTAAAATTTTTTTCTGTTGGTGGAGACGTAACACCCTCTCCATTGACCACCACTGCCACCTACCATCATGGTGTGAGAGTCTGAAGATGATTAGAAATTGACCGAAACCGATTACCACAGAATACGAGGCGTCTTTTTTAAGTAAGTACCGCTTTGAAATTAAAAAAGACGTGCTAAGATATCTCAATAATTTTATTTTTACATGAAAGCTTGTACCTTAATCTACTTTTCTACATAATTTCCGTCAATATTGGGGCACTTGTCATACGTTGTACCAGTTTTTGAATACCCTCCTCGTGGAAGTCTGCCGCCTGACTTGTTAACCACTGCATCACCACTGGTTTGACTTCGTCATCGTCTTGAAGACGCAGATCGCCCAGGTGTTTCTTCAAGTGCAGGAACAGATAGTAGTCACCGGACGCAAGATCGGGGCTGAACGGAGGATGATCTAGAGTTTCCAATCGAAAAGATGTGATGAGATCTTTGGTCTGATACGCCACATGCGGACGGGCATTGTCTTGCAGCAAAACAATGCCATTGCTCAACTTCCATGGACTGTTGCTTTGAATCGGGTGTGACGTAGGCCACCCATGTTTCATCGCCCGTAACAACTTGGCTTAATAAATCATTACCGTCGTTGTGGTTCCGCTCAATAAGAGTCAATGCTCTGTCTAAACGTTTGGTTTTGTGCACATCCGTCAACATTTTCGGTACCCAACGTGCGCACAATTTTCGGTAATTCAAGTGCTCGGCCACAATGCCATACAAAACACTACGAGAAACATTAGGAAAGTCATCCCGCAAGGAGGAAATCGTAAAGCGTCTGTTTTCTCTCATCCTATTGTCCACTTCCTGCGCCCAACTTTCATTAACGACCGAAGGACTCCCAATCCGTTGTTCATGATGCACATTTGTGCGGTCATCTTTAAATATTCTCACCCACTTTCTTACCATTCCATCACTCATAATATTTTCTCCGTAAACTGCACAGATTTCACGATGAATATCGATCGTTTTTAGGCCTTTAGCACTAATAAATCCTATAAAAGCCGGTACCTCACAGTCAGCGGGACTCACGATTATCGGAGGCGTCTCAAACACTCAGTGCACAACGTAAACAAGGAAGAATCAGACTGTAATGGCGTCTGTGCGTAGATTAAGGTACAGGCTTTCATGTAAAGATAAAATTATTGAGATATCTTAGCACGTCTTTTTTTTAATTTCAAAACGGTACTTACTTAAAAAACACGCCTCGCAAATGCTTTTTTCTTGCGGTCGCGACTGTATGTACTCAATTTAAAGTATTTTTTGGGAGATCACTGTACTCCACGGGAAATGATCTCAAAACATAATTTGTTAACAGTGATCTGAGTTCACCGGCAGACATAACAAATTCTGCACATCCGTGTGACCTGCCTGCAAAGCGTGCATATTACTGTATCTGCTCTGTTTGTGTCCTCGGCATCACATCACTGGGTTCACAGCTGGAATGCGCGCACAACTTTTGCTCGGAGGCATGGTGCCAGAACCTAAATAACAGCTTGTCGCACGTATGCAATTTAACAGAACTACTGATGATAAATACAGACTAAACAGTTTATGAGCTTATGAAAAATAGGGGCTATCCAAAATTTTTGTTCTCTAGTATCTGCTAATAAATACAGCTGTTATGGTTCAAATGGCTCTGAGGACTATGGGACTTAACTTCTGAGGTCATCAGTCCCCTAGACCAACTCCGACTCAAAGGAAGGCCTCGGCGCGTGTTCGTGACGTCACGTCAGCTAGGCACGGTGAACGTCAGGTCTGTTGCAGGCATACTCATAATGGCGGTGTCTCCCTCTCCAACACAGGAAAATGTGAAACTATTGGCGGTAGTTGACCAACACACATTGTTCTGAGAGATTTCTGCAAACAATTAGTTGTGCAATTCATTACACTTCTTAACAAATAGTGTACTCCTGAACTTAAATTTCCACGCCGGCCGAAGTGGCCGTGCGGTTAAAGGCGCTGCAGTCTGGAACCGCAAGACCGCTACGGTCGCAGGTTCGAATCCTGCCTCGGGCATGGATGTTTGTGATGTCCTTAGGTTAGTTCGGTTTAACTAGTTCTAAATTCTAGGGGTCTAATGACCTCAGCAGTTGAGTCCCATAGTGCTCAGAGCCATTTGAACCATTTTTTTTAAATTTCCACCTGTTTTAAGGATTGATATAATAAAACAACTTCATGGTCCAGCAGCAACAGAATTCGTGCTTCTTTACCTTATTTGTAAATCTGAGGAAGTTACGTTTGTACTGGGCTGCTTTTACAAGAAACTGTGAACGTATTGGTGCTCTTCTTTAGGTATCTTGGTTGACTATGGGGTGAGGAGCACTGAATGTTAATGAAATGTCTGGCGATTGTACACGTTGGGGGTGGGGGTGGGGGACAGAAGAAGAGGCAAAACAGAGATACTTGTTTTATCAAATAAAATTTTTTGATCTTATAAAGTTTCTCCTTTCAGTACCAAGAGGGGAATATTTATCTTTTCTAATGTGCATGTTTAAAAAAGTTTAAGCTCAGCAGTATTTTCGATGTATGAAGCTATTTTGTTTCCTGATTAGAATTTCTTTCGTTGAAAACGACTGTAATCTAATGACTGGCAACAGTTGGACATCTACACATGTAAATTAGTTCACATTTCCAGTGACAATGTCAAACGAAAATAAAAATAAATAAATAAATAAAAGAAACGAGTTCATTGTAAGGGGTTGGGGTAAGTTTCAATAACAAAATGGATCAAGTAAATATAGTTACTGGAATGTAAAATTTCCGAAGCTGGCAATGAGCAAGGCATCTTCTCATATTGATCTACGTTTGTTTCGACAGGATTCAGTAATACAGAACTTTGATCTTCATTTGTAGCTTTACGATAGTAAGAAAATCTTTCATCTAAATAAAACTGCAGAATCCAAAACAATACCAAACATTTTGTCCAAAAATAAGAGATTTATAGTGATAAGCATGCCCAGGCGTTTCTACCTGCAACAGGCCTGGCGTTCGCCGTGCATAGCTAACGTGATGTCACCAACAAGCACCGAGGCCTTCCTTTGAGTCGGTGTTGCCTAGACTCAGTGGCAAGCGCAGTAGTCTTGGAAATACGCACCCACGTAGAACTGGGCAGCAGAGATGCTGGTGTTGTGCTTACCTGTTTTCTGCGGGTGGCTCAGACAGCAGCTGACTCACTTTGATGAGGTCTTCTGTGTGAGTGCGCATTGCGTCGGCCCAGCCCTGCGAGGCCATCACGTCAAAGATATGATCCTTGATGAAGGCGAGGGCAGCGTCCCTGAGGTCAGTACAGGAGTACCTGACAGCAAGGACGGCCGCGGCGGCAGCAGTCTCAACAGAGAGTGGCGGGGCAGCCTGCAGGGCGCAATCTGCCGACGAGTCGTGCTGGGGAGCCGCGCTGGGCACGCGGGGGGCCTGCAGAGTGCGGTGGGCGGCCAGCAGTCTGCGCAGCTCCCGGCCATCCACGTCCAGGAGGGTGACCCGCGGGCTGCCGAGGTCCGGCGCGCCGGGGCGGAGCGCGGAGGCCCCGGCGCCGCCCACCAGCAGGCGCGCGCTCGCCGACAGCCGCGACACCACGGCGCCGTCCGCAGCGCCCGGCACCGCCGCCCACTCCCTCACCTCCTGCACTGACTCCACCACGAACGGTTCTGAAACAAGCAGCCACTGATACGACCTCTGCCCTTACGCGGCACTCTCTGTAAAAGCCACAGGCAGATCTACACTGAAGAGCCGGATGAACAGGTACATCTGCCTAATATCGTGTAGGGACCCCGCGAGCACGCAGAGGTGCTGCAACACGACTTGGCATGGGGTCGACTAAAGTCTCAAGTAGTGTTGGACGGAGTTGACACCATGAATCGTGCAGGTTCAAATGGTTCAAATGGCTCTGAGCACTATGGGACTTAACTTCTGAGGTCATCGGTCCCTAGAACTTAGAACTACTTAAATATAACTAACCTAAAGATATCACACACATCCATGCCCGAGGCAGGATTCGAACCAGCGACCGTAGCGGTCACGTGGTTCCAGACTGTAGCGCCTAGAACCGCTCGGCCACCCCTGCCGGCAATCCTGCAGGACTGTCCATAAATCCGCGGTAGTATGTGGGGGTGGAGATCTTTTCTGAATAGCACGTTGCAAGGCACCCCAGTTATGCCCAATAATGTTCATGTCTGGGGAATTTGGTGGCAAGGGAAATAGTTTAAACTCAGAAGAGTGTTCCTGGAGCCACTCTGTAGCAACTCTGGACGTATAGGGTGTCGCACTGTCCTACTGGAATTGCCGAAGCCCATCGGAACACACAATTCACGTGAATGAATGGAGATGATGAGACAGGACGCTTGCGTACGTGTCACCTGCAAGATTCGTATCTAGGCGTATCAGGGGTCCAATTTGACTCCAACTGCAAACGCCCCACACCATTACAGAGCCTCTACCAGCTTGAACAGTCCCCTGCTGACATGCAGGTTCCATGGATTCTTGAGGTTATCTCCATACACGTATACCTCTATCAGTTCGATACAATTTGAAACGGGACTCGCTCGACGAGGTAACACGTTTCCAGTCATAAACAGTCCAATGTCAGTTTTGACGGGCCCAGGCGAAACGTAAAGCTTTCTGTCGTGCAGTTATCAAGGGCACACGAGTCGTACTTCAGCTGCGAAAGCCCATATCGGTGATGTTTGCACGCTGACACTTGCTGATGGCCCGGAATTGAAATCCCCATCAATTTGCGGAGGGGTTGCACTTCTGTCACATCGAAAGACTCTCTTCAGTGGTCGTTAGTCCCGTTCATGCGATATCTTTTACCGGCTGCAGTGATGTTGGAGATAAGATATTTTAACTGATTCCTGGCATTCACTTTACACTCGTGACATGTTGGTACGGAGAAATCCCCACGTCATGACTAACTCGAAGATGCTGTGTCCGATGGCTCGTGCCCCGACCTTAGCACCACATTCAGACTCACTTAAATCTTGATAACATGGCATTGTAGCAGCAGTAACCGATCTAACAACTGCGCCAGACACTTGTTGACTTCTATAGGCATTGCGCCGAACTCAGCGACGTATTCTACCTGTTTACATATCTCCGTATTGGAATACGTGTGCCTATATCATTTCTTTTCTTCAGTGTATATTGAACCTTATTGGTAAAAGCTATACATCTCGAGTCACTTACAATAATGACAATGATATCTTTTGTGTGTCAAATTGACGCCACCTTTTAACGCTGACAATAACAACCTAGCGGAAGGGGACTTTATATTCGTCTTATGAAAATAGCAGTGCCTTTATATTTTAGTATTCTGACAAACATATTTATTGTATTAATGAAATATTTTACCAGATTCCATACGTGTTTGAAATTTTTCAGTTAAAATTAACTCAAGAATGAATGAATGTTGTGTTCTCTACTTCCAGGTTCACGGCCTCAAAAAAATGGTTCAAATGGCTCTGAGCACTATGGGACTTAACTGCTATGGTCATCAGTCCCCTAGAACTTAGAACTACTTAAACCTAACTAACCTAAGGATAACACACACACCCAGTCATCACGAGGCAGAGAAAATCCCTGACCCCGCCGGGAATCGAACCCGGGGCCCCGTGCTCGGGAAGCGAGAACGCTACTGCGAGACCACGAGCTGCGGACTTCACGGCCTCAACATACGTTTAAAAATATGTTAGAGTAAAGGTCAACATCACTGAAGAAAATGATCGATTAAATTTTTATTTGTAGTGATCATATAATCGGTAGTACAAATTATTGAAAGTGTGCTGATATTCCCAAGAGAGAGCTGAAACATATTTTGGTTCAGTAACCTTGTTACACATCTGCACCTCTTTAATAAGTATAATATAACTCAACAACAGTTAATAAATTTGGGTTTTTCTATCTTTTTAGGTTAGAAATAAAGTACCTGCTCGTTTGTTATGAGTGTTACGGTAAAATCTTGGTGCTGTTGGGGTAATAGCTGGAAAACTATAATAAAGTCACTTCTAGAATTTCCTTAGTGTTTCTTAACATTTCCTTTGCACAAGAAGCCGCCGAATAGGTGCAGAACGTTTCCTTAATTAGTTTCTGAAGTTATGTGCTTCACACTGCCAATAGGCAGTTCGCTGGGTTTTCGTTTTTTAACGAATTTCTCTCGTTATTGACAAGAGAGTCATAAAGTTGCATTCAATCCATTATATTTCACGTAACTAATTTCTAGTAGAACCCTCCTCTTTCTCAAACAATCTTAATTACCTAAATAAACAGTGATTCGACGTCAAGAAAGAGTGATTCGACACTTTTGTTGCTACAAATTGCCTAGAAAATTGTGAACACTTACCGCTGCTTCTGAATTAATTGTTTTCTTTAAATTTTAAACATTTATTGGCTATAGTCCAACAACCGTACGCTATTTAATTGCAGAACGTATATATAGCCATCTCGGTTGCAGAAAATTTTGTTGGCAATTGACCACGGTTCCGACTGCATTAAGGCAGTTTTCATAGTGTGTTTACATGTACCCCATGTAACTTTATTTTTCGACGAGGATTACGCTAGTGCAATAGGAACCGTGGTCAATTGATAAAATGTTATGCTACGGAAGTGGCTGTATTTACTTTCTGTAATTAATTATTTTCTTCATGTTCTATGCGATATATGAAAGCAGTTCTTGACGTGACCCACGATAGAACGGGATTAATAAATTTGCTGAAGGATATTTTAGAAGTTATGCTCTAAGTTCCAACCCACTCCCTAGTGGACTTAAATGCAGAAGCCATTTTCTAAATATAGTACTTGCAAAATTTATTCCAATCCGTTGTGGCTCGGTTGAACGGCAACCTTCTTTACTGATTAATATTAAAAGACAGTCCTAGGTTGCAGAATCTTTATTAGGTCCAAACCGACGAGTTTCACTCGTGTAGGGATCCGTCAGGCTACTTCGTGATACACCGGTCATCAATGTCATTCTGCACTGCTAAGACTGATAGCCCACATCGCTCGAGATAGCCTGACCGTGCCCCACCCGCGTGACGGGCAAAGTTTTTGAGCCAGTAAAGAGTTTTCTGCAATCGAGTACTGCTTATTAGTATTAGCAATCCTTACAGTTTCTGTTCGATACATCTTTCTTCTCTCCAAAGTAGACTTAAGGGCGTGGGCTTTGCAGAGGAGTTACCGGAGCTTCAAGCGATAACAGAAAGCACCGAAAGCTGTCTAAACTCGGAGATAACTTGGGAAGAGATTTTTCAGACAGGCCAAACTGCGTTCAGAAAGGATAGGCTAACTGCAGTTGGTGGTGGCGTGGTTGTTACTGTTAGTAGAAGCTTACCTTGTAGCGAATTTAAAGTAGATAGTTCTTGTGCGTTAGTATGCGTAGAAGTCGTCCTTGGAAAACGGAATAAAATAATAACTGGATATTCTTACCGACCTCCCAACGAAGATGATACAATTGTTGAAATGTACAAAGAAATCTTGATTCTAATTTCAGGCACGTACCCGACTCGTAGAATTGCAGTTGGTGGTGACTTGAATCTACCCTCGATATGATGGCGAATATACATCTTCATATCCGGAGGTACGCATAAAACATCATCCGAAATTATGCTAAACGCATTCTCTGAAAATTATTTCGAGCAATTAGTCCATGAGCCACTCCTGTAGGAAACGGTTGTGAAAACACACCTGACCTCTTAGCAAGAAATAATCCTGAGCTAACAAGGAGCATCAAAACTGATACATGGATTAGTGAACACAGGGTTATCGTAGCAACACTGAATACCATAACCCCCAAATTCTCCAAGAAAAAACGAAAGATATAATCATGAAGAGGTCACATACTCCGAGGAGCGTATGGGGACGATGCGGGAGATCCGCACCGCCGACTGGGCAAGGTCCTAGCGGAGGTGGTTTGCCATTGCCTTCCTCCGACCGTAATGGTGATGAATGATGATGATGAAGTAGACACAACAACACCCAGTCATCTCGAGGCAGGGAAAATCCCTGACACCGCCTTGAATCTAACCCGGGACACCGTGCGCGGGATGCGGAAACGCTATCGCAAGACCACGAACTGCGAGGAACCGATACCTATTTAAAGAAGCAGATAAATATTCGCTTCACGACTTGCTCAGAGACGGTCTTCACTCCTTGCAAATTAACAATGTAAGCGTAGACCAGTTGTTGGCTTGGATTATAAGATAAATGTCAACAGTAACTCAGAGGTTTACACCAAATAAATTGATAAAGTACGGAGCTGATGCCCATGGCACACAGAACAGGTCAGAACACTGCTGCAGGAACAACGAAAAAAGCGTGCTACAATTAAGCGATTTTGGCGATCTTTCACAGGAGCTCGAAATACAGCGCGGACTTCAATGACAGATCCTTAAAATAGTTTCCACAACTAAACTTTATCTCGAAACATAGGGGAAAATCTAAAAAGAATCTTGTCGTATGTAAATTATGCTCGCTGCAAGACATAGTCAATGTCTTTTCTGAGCGACAGCAATGAAAACACAATCAATGACAGTGCCGAAACTCCTTCACCAAAGAAGACGAAGTAAATATTCCAGAAATCAAATCATGGACAGCTACCTACTTGAGTAACTTAGAGGCAGATATCGTCGGATTAGTTATGAAACTTAAATCATTTAATAAAAAATAGGGCTTGCGCTCCAGACTGCATACCATCTACGTTCCTTTCAGAGCATGCTGAGGCAAGAGCTCCATCATGACTGGAAAGTTGTACAGATCACTCCAGTATTCAAGGAAGCTAATAGGAGTAATCCACTAAATTACAGGCTCATATCATTAACGTCAATATCCAGCAGGAATTTGCAACATATATTGCAGCAGCTTGCAATGGTTTGACAGTTGTCAGGGAGAATTCCAGCTGCTCACGAATGTCAACAGATTCATTCACAGCGTTGACAGTGGAACAAAATTTTGGCTGGCACAATGTTTCGCGAAACAGTAAACAAATAATGATAAAATAAGCCTGCTAACTTCTTCATTGATCCAGACACTAGTTGAAGTGTGATCGTCCCAAGGAGATCAGGTGTATTTGCTGCTGTTTGGTCCAGTGTATGATTCACTCCTAAATCACTAAAGCTAAAAGTGCTACTAGTTACCGTTAAGATCTGAGGCTATTAGTACGTAAATTGTGATTTCTATTAGCGCAGCAGGAAAAAAGTTGCTAATTTCCTGATTTTTTTTGAGATTATAGTCGCTAAAAATTCCAAAACAGTGTTAATCTACGACACAAGGAGATAAATTGCACTCCTGTTGAGGTGGAAAGATAATTACAACCCAGTTTGTTAGTTATAGTGTGTCCTACAGAACCAAAATCACAGAAAAAAACTTGCTGCGAAATATTCTATGAGCGACACTCGCAACTTACGTAAAATTCTCAAAAACTAACTTTCACTAGTGTTTATGTACACAGAAATCCGGGATAAACGATTCTTTGAACGAGGATACTGTACTTAAAAATGTATAAACTACAAATATTGATTGCAACTGATGCTATAAGACAAAATACGTCTTCCGCAATATGAAGCGTATGAAAATACGAAATGTATCACGACAAAAGCATAAGGTTTGATACAATTACCAAGAGAAGCACTTCCAAATATTTTGTTTTTGAACCTACGTTTCAGGGGCGAATTTATATGACAACTTCTTTTACCAGGACACAAAGGAAATAACGGAAGTCGGTCTGTACACGTAGCTATAAGAATATAAATGCACGAAATTTTCTGATTTTGCAGTTAGCTGGTTTCGTGTCACCTTTTACACTAGGGTTCCAAAGCTGAACATTACTATATCCCACAAGTACGACGCCAAATGTGGGGCACATCACAGCACGTATTCGGCTTTGGGTAGCTAACAGTGTGTTAATAAATCTTTTCGAAAATTCTATGGCCCAACACTCAGGCTACTATTAACAATCTAATTATCTGTACATCTAACAGGTAAATAAACAGCATTCGAACTAGTACACTCTGTAATACCAAAAGCAATGCTATACTGAAACTCAATAATGTTCCAAAGTTCATCCACTACAATCACATGCTTTCAGTACGACTCGAAACAGTTATTAAATCACGAAATAGAACTACCACAGTGATATACGTTAGCGTCAAATGAATTACTTGGACCATGAAATGTCGGTAGGAATAACGAGAAAAAATACTTACCTAAATTGTCCGTTATTATCTTCATTACTTACTAAAAAAATTTATTGCTTATCCTGCACAGATTCATACCAAATAAAAAAGTAAAACTCTTACCTCTAATCGACTCTACGTCGCTGTAGTCAGTAGCTGTCACTACCGCCACAAAAATGCAGATGAGCCAACTGATGCTACTGCACGACATAATGGAAGGATGAAGATGTTTCGCTAAGTAAAAGTCTCTTCTCTCAAAATATCTTCGACTCTTGCACAGTGTTGAACAACCTGCAATTTTGTAAATAAATACAGTTACAAAACTAATTTTCTTTCAAGAAGCTATGTAGGAAATTACGAAATATACTTTTATATATCAATCTAACATGGATTACATCAGTTTTCAGGGTGAAGTATCATTTCATTCTTCCCAATTCATAGTGGATGGTTCAGCTAAGCGATGTCCATCAGAACTTTAGAAGACCATTGAATATACCATAACTCTGTTTGGATATGATTAATTATGCGGAAATGAGGTCTTTCGTCGTACCTATATTAACTGCACTCATACCCTATCAACTTTTTTTTTAAATACTAACAACAGAAGGAAGGAGTTGTGCGACGTAAACGGAAGCTGGTAGTCGTGTTTCTGCATCTAAAACATGATATCCGTTCATATTTTAAAATTTGGACCCAGTCGCTTAAGAGTGGTGCAAGTAGCTTCTCTATGAGGATGCAGATCAGGTTTGCTTTGAATAAACTCTGTAAGGGTCGTGAGCGTTAGGGACCTATGAGATTGGAGGCGGCGATTTAATGTCAGTCATGAATGCTTTTAAGGCGACAAAGGCGCTATTATCAACATCTCAAGAGTATGAACAAGGTTGAGTCAAGCGAAAGTTCGTTGCAGGGCAGTGTGGAGGTCTGTTGGATTTTCTGCTGGAAAGCGTTTCTGCCTTGGTGCCAGTGATGGCCGTGTGGCTGAAGACCTGCATTCAACCAGTCTGCGTGCTACACGCACTGGACCTACACCGAGAGCTACAGTGTGGGTTGCAATTTCGTATGAGAGCTGTACCACTCTCCTGATTATCTCACGCACGCTGACTGCAGTATGTACAGTTTGCACAATGTGAATCTGGTGATTCGACCTGTTGTGCTACCACTAATCAATGGCATTCAATAGGGTGTTTTCCGACAGGACGCCGCTGGCCCACATACCGTTGTTGTAACCCAATATGTTCTTCTGAGTGTCGACGTGTTGCCTTCGCCTGACAGATCAGCGGCTCTGTCTCCAGTCGATCGCATAATTCTCATTTCCTTTATTTTATTTGCTGTAAGAGCTGCAGCCTATTTTATAAGAATTGGAGTGTGTAGAAGTGCGATTACTCTGAGCTTTGCTACAGCTGCACGTAATATGTAGGCAGCGTGAACTACCCAGTTCCGTTTCCGATCAGCTCTGTTAATGAATGTTTAAGGTTTGATATTTAACTGTTAGTGTGCTGGTCGTGGAATTGGGTATTGGTAAAGCTGCTAAATAAAAAACAAACGGTGCACGCTATGTGAAATCTAAATGCAGAAACGAACATAGGACAGGAGGACACATCTATTAGGTTGGCTACATTCATTCCTATAAATTTACTCAGCGTACTATTTTGGGGTGTGTAGAAAACCATAGGTGATAAAACTTTAGATTTTTGCTAGTACCTTACGTAGTGTTTTATAGATTGTGCCATGAGAAGCCATAACATTACCGCAATGAATCTAAGATTAATATAATGCGTGTGTGTGTTTGAGAATAGACTTAGCTTTGAATGTTGCTCCATACTAAGTGTGAATTCAGTGCTATTAGTATGGGTTAATTGATCTCAGGTTTTACTTTAACTTTAGGTGGGACTTGGTATATTCTGGTCGCACGAGACCCAGAAGGTGGCCACTGTATCCGTGGCCGAAACGTTGGTTCCTCCGCGCTTTAAAAATTTTTTTTAGATCATTTTCGTGGTATGGCACTCCGGAAACTTTTATGTCAACCGACTCTGGTTGCAAAAGCATACGCAGTTATATTATGATCACAGTATCAGTGATTTATTTTCGAAAACTGTTCGAACTTTAATTTTGTGCTTGTGAAGATCGACGCAGCAATGGATGTAGAGGCACCTGATGTTCGTGGTTGCACGTTGTAAAGAGTAATGAACAATATTTCAGTTCGTGTTTGATGAAGGTACAATATCTCTTGATCAAATGGTTCAAATGGCTCTGAGCGCTATGGGACTTAAATTCTGAGGTCATCAGTCCCCTAGAACTTAGAACTACTTAAACCTAACTAACCTAAGGACATCACACACACCCATGCCCGAGGCAGGATTCGAAATTGCGACCGTAGCGGTAGGGCGGTTCCAGACTGAAGCGCCTAGAACCGCTCGGCCACTCCGGCCGGTAATACCTCTTGACTGTGAATGTTTTCACATGGGTTTTCGTAGTTGTTGCTTTGAGAAGCTGTTAATCGTTTAAGCTTCACTGTTGTACTATACTCACGATTATTTGTTAATAACTTTGATTTGCATCCGCACTGGTGTGAGGCCACCGTTCACTGATATTCGAACAATGAGAGGTGGGTCATTCCATACGTGTAAGCAAGAGCATTCAAGCACGGTATGCAAGCAACCCCTACGATACACAGAGGCGACGTGAGGAGTCTGACAGGCTCTCCTCTCCAGGCCTCTCCACGTCAGCCACCGCTGCCAGAGGAGAGGGCGGTGGTGTGTTTACAAACAATATTTCATGCTTAGGTGTTACGTGTTTCTGACATCAAATCGAGTGTTTTTTTATTTGTTAATTTGTGACTTTGCTGGAAAACAAGGAAATATGATACTTTCTACTGTGCCAGTACAGAGCTGAATAGTCTGAAAAAGATATTTTTCGTATCGGCAGAAATTCAGTACTCTAGTACTCTACTTCTTTAAGAGACCTTTGGAGAAAGGAGAAACAGCTTTATCTATCAAAGAATTCGACGAGTTTGAAAGTAAAGTTGTTTCTACTAACGCGTCAGTAAATCCTAAGGACACTTAATTTTGTGTTCAATCTGTAAAAGGGATCGAAGCCGCCTGTCCAGACTCTATTTTACCAAAATCGCATGCTAAATCAGGAATACACAGAGTGAGATGAACTACTAAACCTTTTCTTCAAAAAAAAAAACGACTGAGGAGGATCATCCTGTTGTCTCTTGTTTCAACTGTCACACGAAAGTGTAAATGACACATACCGAAATAAGCGACCTGGGGATAGTAGCTCCAATTGCTCAAGACGAAATTTCACTGGGCCCGACGGGATACCAGTAAGCTTATATGTAGATTACCAGACTGAAGTTGCTTTTCTTCTAGAAGCAGTTTACCGTAGGTGAACGCGAGAGAGAAGCGTTTCTAACTAATGGAATACGTGCTTTAAAATTCTGATGACGTTAGGGAAGAAAATAATAGGGAGAGGTTATCTACAAATAATACAGAAACGAGATAGCAACTATAACGGTCAGAAGTCATGAAAGGGAAGGAGTTACTGAGACGGAAGTTAGACAGAGTCGCAGCCTATCCCAGATGCTGTTCAATTTGTAGACGAGAAACACTGACACATAGAAGGGAGAGGATGACGCCACATCAGTTACGACACCAAGGGAATAACTTCAATGGTACTAGGCGAAGCTTTAGAGATTAAAAACTGTAGGGAAAGGCAGAGACTGCAATACGAGCGACAAATAACTGAGCACGTTGGATGGAGATGTTAGTCAATGACGAAGAGGCTGGCACTCTGATGTTTGTCCATTACATTTTCATTACGTCAGAGACAGCGAAAGACTCGGAAGATCAGTTGAACGGAATAGATACCGTCTTCAAAAGAGGTTATAAGGTGAACATCACCAAAAGTAAAACAGTGTTACTGGAATTTATGAGAATTATTTCAATCGGCGCTTGGGGAATCAGTCTAGGACATGAGACACTCAAAGCAACAGACAAGACTTAGCAATTTGTGCAACAAGTAACTGATGATGAGCGATACAGAAAGCATGTAGAATGCAGACTTGAAACTGACTATCGAATATAAATGTAAAATGTTAAGACCTTTTTCTTAGGCGTTTTCCTGGAATGTATCATTGTTCTGAAGCGAAAAGTGGACAACAAAGAGATCAGAGAAGAAGAGAATGAGACGTTTTGAAATGTGACGCTACATAATAATTCTGAAGTCCAGACGTCTGTATCGGATAACTGGTGAGGAGGTGACTGAAGCGGAGTGCTGTCTTGCAGCCTCTTCCACTGGAGTTCACTGAGCGCCTTCGGGACGCCTTCACGCTTACTGGATAAACCTCTAACGAAACGTGCTCCACTTCTTTGGATCTTCTGTATTTACTCTATCAGTCCTACTTGGCAGGAATTCCAGTCTGACGACCAATATTCAAGTATTGCTCGAACGGGTGTTTTGAAAGCTACATTCATTTTTTTGCTGCAGTACATTTCCTGAGAATTTATGTAGTGTATCTCAGTCTATCATATGCCTCTCCAGCGATTAATTTTATGTGGTCGTTTCGCTTCATATTTTTCTGTAGGCACACTTATAGATATTTTACGGATGTAACTTCTTTCAGTGATTGTTCTGTAATCTCACAGTCATACAATAAAAGGGTCCTACTGTTTATGAATTCGCAGTACGTTACACCTTTTTTGTTGAGGGAGAATTGCTAGTCCCTGCATGAAGTGTCGATACTATTCAGGACTTCTCCACTTCTCTAGAAGTTTCTAGCGTTGCGACTTAACTGTATTCAACCTTATCATCCGCGAAAAGCGTGATGCAACTTCCCACCTTATCTACTAGGTCGTTTATATATATTGTAATACGTAATAGTCCTATAAGGATACCTCAGAAAACACCCAAAAACCACCTTCAAATGTGAAGACTTCTCTCCGTTTAGAATGACATGCTGTGTTCTCTTTGAAAGAAACTCTTGAGTCATGTCACACATTTTGCCTGATATTCCGTACTATCGCATTTTCTTCATTAGACGGATATGTAGAACTGTACTCTACCCCTTCCGAATGTCGAGGAACATGGCATCTGCTGGTTTTCTGTGTCCCGTAGGCACATATAACGACACGGTTTTGACACGATCATTGTGTTGGAAGCCATGGTAATTCCTGCACGGGAACCTGTTGATCTCCAGAAATGTCATAATACATGGTCCAAAAATCTACAACAGACCGATGTCAGGGATATAGGCCTACAGCTTTTGGCGTCTGTATGACGACCCCTCTTGGAAATGTGAACCACTGTGTCTTCTACCAATCACTGAGAACGCTTCACTCCTGTAGAGACCGACGGTGCACTGCTGCCAAAAGAGGAGAAAATTCTTTGGCATACTCCGTGTACGATGGAATCGGTACGTCGACAGGTCAGCAGACTTTCCTGTGTTTAACGATTTCGGTTGTTTCTCTGTCCCTAGGAAACATATATCGGAATTTGTAATCTTGCCACTCGTGCCACGGTTTGTGGGAAGAATCACGGAGCGACCTTCGCCTGTGAAGCAGCTTTCGAAAACGACGGTTAGTATTTCGGTCTTTCCTGTGTCATCATCAGTATCAATGTCATTATGATCACACAATACAAATGGACTTGCGCTCATGTTGTTTACATACGCTGATGCGGATGCTGGTTCGCTTATGGATGGTATTTTGTCTGGTAACATAACCTCGATGACGGCGTTGCCGCAGTGGTAACTCCGATTCACATCAGATCACCAAAGTTAAGGGCTTGGGGCTTGGCCACCACTTGGGTGAGTGATCGACTGGATCTGTCCGGTGCTGTTGACAGATGCCTATGTGAGGCCAACTGAGAAGCTACTTGACTGGGAAGTATCGGCTCCGGTCACGAGAACCGACAAGGTCCGGCAGAGCGGTGTGCTGACCATCTGCCCCTCCAAATCCGCAGTCAGTGACGCCTGTGGACTGAGTGTGACACAGTGGCTGGTCGGTACCGTTGGGCCTTCCGAGGCCTGTTCATGCGTTGTGCATCATGGAGAGATTTACTATTGAAATTTCGGGACAGCACTTTTTAGGAGGAGTCGTACAACATATTACTTCCACCCACATACATCTCGCGTATTAACCACGAGGAGAAAATTCGAGAAATCAGAGCGAATACAGAGGTTTACCGACAATCATTCTTCCCACGCACTATTCGCGACAGGAACAGGGTTGGATGAATCAGATAGTGGTCCCGAAAGTACCCTCCGCCCCACACTATTAGCTCGCTAGCGGAGTATGATGTAGAGTACCCTCCACTACACGCCATTAGGTGGCTTGCGGAGTATGATGTAGACGTTGATAAAAAAGAACTCGGTTGTACCTATAGTTTCCCTCATCTTCACAGCCTCAGTTTTTATGAATGAGTAACAGCGGGAGCAGGATACTGTCAAGTTGACCAGAGTGATACACACAGCACGCAGCTCGGTGACAGCACGTAGAGACAGACTTACCCGGTGTCCTCTCGCAGCCGCAGCAGTGTGGCCTGTGCGCTGGCGGTTCGCTGGCGCCGCCATTTATCGTCCTGCTGGCTTAGACAGGCCACAGATGAGTAGTGAGACGGGGCCCCCGCCCCACCCCTTTGCCCGCGATCTCTCCCTGCCCCCCTCACCACTGATCCAGCCCTCCCTCCCTCCGCACTGCCACCGCAACGATAACCTATGGACACGACCGATGTTCGAAGTGTTCCGGCAAAACGTCACACACCACTGACCCTATGTGTGCGCGATAACTGCGGCGACTGCCCTGGTGGTCGCTGTCAGCTGGCGACATTAACCGGCTCGATCCCCCTCCCCCCCCCCTCCCCAGGCACGTTCTCGACCGCCGCGGGCTGTTCATCGGAGAGCCCTTTATCAACCCTCCCGTGACACACCGAAACCGCACACGGAACTAGTCGGTGTCAGTAGTCATCACGCATATACAGTCCACACCGTCTGCTGCCTCAACAGTGATGATGATTTGGCGTCGAAGATTGTCCTCGGATTTTTTCAAGCATGCGGTGGAAATCGCGACCAGATCTGTAGACCTACTAAGCTCTGCGACGGCCCTGTCCCAGAGGTTTACTATGGAACTAATATCCATCGATCTAGTGGGGTAGTAAAGGTACGATAGTCCTCCAAACGGCGGAGGTACCGCTAAGGACAGTGCACATGGCACACCATCCTGGAAGACTGGAGTGCCCATGGCATAATAATAACGAATATGTGGAACAAAGCCGGCCGGAGTGGCCGAGCGGTTAAAGGCGCTACAGTCTGGAACCGCACGACCGCTACGGTCGCAGGTTCGAATCTTGCCTCGGGCATGGATGTGTGTGATGTCCTTAGGTTAGTTAGGTTTAAGTAGTTCTAAGTTCTAGGGGACTTATGACCACAGCAGTTGAGTCCCATAGTGCTCAGAGCCATTTGAACCATTTGCCATGTGGAACAAAGGGCAATGCTTACAAAACAATAATGTTAAGATAAACCTCGCTGTTCATGTTTGTGTAACCTGAATGAATGGGCCCAACTACGAGAATCGCCCACAAATACCACAGACCCAACTCCATAATGAACAACATCATCCATGCGTTGAACACCCCATTTCGCCGTTGGTGCTCTCGGCTACTCATAACATTTGATTAGAGGCGTATCTATGACACATCGTGCGCACTAAACGCCTACAGCCACCTACAGGCCACTTTCAGTGTTTTCGGTCCCCCTCAAACGGTGAAGTCTTACTTGGTGCTGTAATTTTTGTTACGTGCCTGACTAGAAATGCATGTTACATTCAGTTTCCTTCTCAGTATTGACATGTGCGTGTATTCAGTGAGAGTAGCAATTCCTGCTGATATTGAAATCGACTCTCATTGACGAGCTGGGCGCTTTTCTTTAAACATTGACGCTTAGACCGGCCGCTGTGGCCTAGCGGTTCTAGGTGCTCCACTCCGGAACCGAACCGCGCTACTGATACGGTCGCAGGTTCGAATCCTGCATCGGGCATGGATGTGTGTCATGTCCTTAGGTTAGTTAGGCTGAAGTAGTTCTAAGTCTAGGGGATTGATGACCTCAGATGTTAAGTTCCATAGTGCTAAGAGCCATTTGATCCATTTCTGACGCTTAGGATATATTTATGACCAGTGTCCACAAGTCACGTTATATGGCTTCAAGTTGCACACCATTCCTTGTGGACATGTTGGAGAGTCCAGACTGATTCACCTAGCAATCGAACAGCTTCACTCAAGCTGTAGTCAGAGACGCCACCAAACCACAAAATATGTTTGTTCTAATTTATTACCACTATTACTGTGGTGAACACATAAAAAAATATGGCACCTACAAACCACTTGACTGCTTTTACAGACGTCTACTGTGAAGGTTCACATGACTACCTTGCACGAATTCCGCACCATCTACCCGTACCTTTATCCTCGAATCCTCATAGAATTACCTTTGATAGTCCTTCTTGAGGTCCTCAGTCTGAAGACTGGTTTGATGTAGCTCTCAAGGCTAGTCCATCTCGCACTAGCCTCTCCATCTGCCGCAAGCTACATCTGTTTGGATCTGATTACTGTGTTCTCTGCTACTTTATCCCCCATCCTCACTTCCTTACCTCACCAAACTAACTACTTCTTGATGCTTAAGGACATGTCTTATGAAGCGAGCCCATTCTTTTTGGCGAGTTGCGCCATAATTTTCCTTTTTCTCTGATAAATTCTTCTGTTTACTCATTATTTATTCGATCTACCCATCAAGTCTTCCGCATTCTTTTATGCCATCATTTTCCAAAATCTCCGATTCTCTTCTATTCTGAAATGTTTATCAGCCACGATTCACTTCCGCGCTGGGAAACACCACAAACAAATACATTCAGAGCAGCCTTTCCTACACTAAAACTGATATTACATGTTAACGAACTGATCATTTCAGAAATGCTTCCTTGCTATTTCCATTGCGTGTTTTATAGCTTGTCTATTTCATCTACCATCACTTAGTTTGGTACCACAGTAGCAAAACTAATCAGTAATGTTCGTCTTTGCTTTCCTAATCTAATTACCTCAGCTTCGCCTGATTTAATTCAGCTACAATCAATTTCCCTCGTTTTACTTACGTTAATGTGTTTCTTATATCTTGTTTCAAGACACTATCAATGCAATTTAATGGCACTTTTGAGTACTTCGCTTCTCTGACAGAATATCAACGTTATCGATAAACTTCAAGAATTTTAGTATCCTACTAGACTTTAATCCCAACTCCAAATTTCTCCTTGGTATGCTTCTTAGCTTGCTCAACATACTGAGTGAACTACATCACGGTTAGGTCACAAACCCGTAATATAACCCCATATATTTGCACAATGGTTTCTCTACAAATTTTAATCAGAATTTCGCTCAGTGTATTTAATCCTTGGTACTTCACTGAACGTTGTGATTAGCTTACTCTAAATCTTTCGAAGCAGTATCTGTTGCTTTGCCTTTCTTTAATCTATCTTGCAGGATAAGTCCGGAGGTCAGTATTGCCTGCCTTGTTTCTACATTTCTCGAGATCATGAACTGATCTTCTACCAAGACGGCTACTATCAATTTTAGAATCTTCTGTAACTAAGTACTGTATTGCATTCATGCTTATTAAAACCGATGGTTCGGTAGTACTTATGTGTATCAACAACTGCCTTGTTTGGAATTCCAAATAAGGAATCTGAGGTGTGACATTTTTCCTGAAGGCTGAGGGAATTTCACTTCTCTCGTATAGTATGTTCCGAAATATGTGGAATAATTATGTCATGTTGGGGTCTCCTACTGACTGAAATAACTGTAAGGGAGTGTCATATACTCCAGGACATATTTTCCACTTAGGCCTTTCATCACTCTGCCAAATTTTTGCGTCAGTGCCATATTTTCACCATGATCTTCTCATACTTCCTATTGTCTTTTATAGTACTGTACTCAATTTCTTCTCGTATTTTCCTTTGATTATCTCTATGTGTTCACCCTGTTACGTGTTACTCCCATCTGCATTACAGACTCGGTACAGCCGCCATTTCGTCTTCCACTCAAGCCTGTTCTCGGACGCATTTGCTTGGTTCCTGTGCTTCCCAACCTCGATCTCTCCATTACTGCCTGAATAACCTAGCCATATTTTTTGATATAACTCAGGCATTTGATTGTGTTGATCAAAAAATATTGCTCCAGTGGTTGGACCTTCACAGAATATGGGGAGTAGCTTACAGTTGTATCACATCTTACTTTAACAACAGACAGCAAAATGTCATTATTCACAGTGTAGAAAATGATTCTGATGTAGGGTCTGAGTAGGGTACGTTCAAAGGAGGAGGGGTGTCCCAGGGATCAATGTTTGGGCCACTCCTGTTCCTTATTAATATAAATGGTGTGCTCTCTAATATTAAGGGTAACTCGAAAATAATTCTGTCTGATGATGACACAAGCTTGGTAGTAAATGAAGTTGTGTGCAACATTGGCTCGGTTTCAAACAGTGCAGTTCATGAGATAAGTTCATGGCTTGTAGAAAATAATCGAAGGCTAAATCACAGTGAGACTCAGTTTTTACTGCTTCTAACACACAATTCAACAAAACCCGACGTTTTAATTGCACATACTGGGCATATGATTAGTGAAACTGTGCAATTGAAATTTCTATGTGTTCAGATAGATAGTAACCTGTCATGGAAAGCCCACATTAAGGATCTTGCTCAAAGACTTAATGCTGCCATTCTTAATATTCGAACGGTATCTGAAGTAAGTGATCGTTCGACACGAAAATTAGTCTACTTTGCTTAGTTTCTTTCGCTTATGTCGTATGGTATTATATCTTGGACTAAATCTTCCCATTCTAAAACGATATTTTTGGCTTAGAAACGGGCGGTTGAGGCAATAAGGGTTAGTGAATCTCTTGTCGACCCTAGTTCAGTAGTCTGGGTATTTTCACATTGGTCTCTCAATATATATATATATATATATATATATATATATATATATATATATATATATATATATGTGTGTGTGTGTGTGTGTGTGTGTGTGTGTGTTCTTCACTGTTGTTTCTTGTTAACAATATCAGCTTGTTCCCAAGAATAAGCAGATTTCACTGAATTAGAACTCGGCAAAAGTTCAGTCTACATTTGGATCGGACTTAACTCTTATGCAGAAAGGTATGGAGTATACTGCTGCATCCACTTTCAATAAGCTATCACAAGAATTCAAAAATCTTAGCAGTAATCCACGCACTTTCAAATCGAAACTGAAGTGTTTCCTCGCGGGTCACTCCTTCTATTCTTATGTTATATTGTGGATTGCGTTTACTTAAAATGATGACTTCATTTCCTTGGGACCAGGAACATTTTATTTCTATTTACTATTACTTTTATGTTGTAATTTCATGTACTGACCCGTTCCATGACCTTGGAGATATGCTCCTCAATTTTACTTCGGTTTTTAATGATTTTCACATGAAAAGGCGATGTGTCACTGCCACAACTAAGAAGCGGCTATGCGTAAATTACACAATGTATATCAAGTTTCTCTGTGACATCACCGTTAATTTAGACAGTTTCTCTTTTGGATTTATTCATTTCCCCAGCAAATTACATTTGGTTTTAAGACCAACATTCAGATTTGCTCTAAAAGCGTTTCCATTTATTGTTGACGGTCAGTTGCACTAGAGACACTGAGCAGGCTTAGGAAGTCTGCAGCAAAATGAGGGTTGGGTAGCTATGTTCTATTAATACAAATCACTTACTTGTCTTTTTTTCCTTTGTAATGACCTGACGGCGTGCCCTGGGGGGCTACTGAGAACATTTAGGATTGTGTGGACTGTTCCTTGCTTGCCACCTCTCACTAGACCTGTGTTTCTCATTGTTCTGATTAAACGCTATGCAAACTGTGGTGTCGTATAGTCCATAGTATACCACGACAGGCTGAATGAATTCTTTCTTCTCAAGGGCAGTCAGTACAGGTTCTGCTGAAACGAAGTCTAATGTATTCGTAAAAATGTATGAAAGCCAGACGCCTGTTTCACTCCTGTGTTCCAGAGTTACACCAACGACTTACCAGTGTTCCATCGCCCTGTATCCCCTACTAAAGTCAGCTTCATTTTTGGGCTTTTCTTAAAAATCAAATGTTCTTCTTCTACATGTTGATTATAATATTTCCTAGATATAATGGAGAGATAACTGATAAGTGAATACTTGTTTATGTGCTGACCGTCTCCTTTCTTGTCAAGTAAAGCAGTTAAAGCATTGTCGTCGTATTTGGAAAGTGTTATACATCACTGAAATTCTGCACACGCCTCCTCTAGTATTTGTTACTGTCTTGCGACATCTGTTGGAACTCCACCATTTCCTAGGATCTTTTCTTTCTCCATGCTAGGAATGTATTGATCTACAACATCTGGCATTACTTTCACAAAGTAAGTACAACCGCTGAACGTTCTTTCATATTCTCTGGATAGTTACCTTTACACTGACATATGCTCTTAGGTTCCTGTAACCGTTTGATTGATATTCTGTCCTTTTAATTAACAATAGAGTTATGAAATAATTTCTTCTGATCCAGTTACTTTTACTAATATTTCTTTAGCACAATGCGTTTTAGAAGCACGCTGTCATTATAACATGCAGTACAGTTATATGTACTTTGGATGTGTGACTAGGTTCATTTGCTGCATGTGCCAGTGAGGAGATGTATCATAATACAGCCCTATATAGAAAGATACATTTATTTTAGTGTGTACATCAAGGGACTAGATCTTTATCTTGTGTCATTAGTGTCTTCACCTACATTTTTGTGGAGACTTCGTTGTCTGGCAGTCATAGCACAGTAACAGACACATCACAGGTTCACTCTTCCAAAATTCAGAAGGTTACACCATTCCCTTCACACCATTCTAAACATTCTTAGCTCCAAAGATAATTTCAACTGTCAAGTTATTAATATACAGACAACATGGAAGCTTTCCTCTGTAGATGTATTTGTCTATGGCAGATATTAAACAATCTGATTAGATGGTAAAAAGTTTCTTTTTCGTTAAAGACAATGTTTTCAATAAAATAAACATTCCATATTAGAGAAATGTTTGAAGAAATTAATATTTACGACCGTTGCTGCCATTTGTCAAAAGTATATTGACAATAATAGGTTTGTGGTGCTCACGGTTCCCAATGAAATTAGGCATAAATACTTTTAAACAGAGTTTTTTCCATCTTCATTATATATAAATGTCCTATCAATTGAAATTAGGTTTGTTTTAGGCAGTTAAGAATGTTTAAAAAGTAAACATCTGAATACCAAAAGTCAGGTTACCTTCCCATTCGGAAAGTAGGTGCACTCAGGGACTGTAATGTGACATAAATTATATAGTGCACCAATCAGTTGTCCTTTTTTAGATTTTATTACGCAAACCCAGATTTCGGCTAGTAGCTAGCCATTCTCAATTAACTATTTTTTATTCTCAATGCTCGGGTGTCAGTCACAGTTCTTTCAAGAACTGTGACTGACGCCGGAACGACAGGGACTTACTTGCATTGAGAATATAAAACAGGGACTAACATGCATTGATAATAGAAAATAGTACATTGAGAATGGCTAGCTACTAACCGAAGTCTGGAGTTGCGTAATAAAGCCTAAAAACGGACGACTGATTGGTGCACTCTATAATGTATAAATAGTAAAAGTGTTAAGTTCTTATATATTTGTTATAGTGCTCTGAGCGCCACGCAACTAAATTTCAAGCAAAAATGTAAGTAATTACACTAATTCTACAAGTTAACTGTGCAAATCACTTAATGTATGCACTGAAGTAAATATATCTTTCTGTACAAGCTCATGCAGCAAATAAACCTAATCACTATTTAGATCGATATGATGTATGTGTAATTGTAACGCTCCCAATGGTAGCAACATGTAGCCAAAAAGCATCATGGTACTAACATATTCATAAAAAGTGACTGAACAGTAGAAATTATTTTTTAAATGTACAATACACTCACCGTCCTCAAAACATTCCGTATAACATAGATATATTTAAAAGTAGCCTTGTTACAGTGTATATTTTACTCCCATTAACCACTTTTATATTTTCTGCATCTTCTACTCCTTGCGTAAATATGTTTAATGAGTAACTTCCCATTTAGTTTATGTCTGTATAACAAGTATTTTCCAGAACCAGGAGCCGTGTCATTGTCACTTTCCAATCGTACCAAACTTGCAGCTTAAATGAACGTATTACAAGTTGAAGCATTATTTGCATAAAATCGTATTTGTAGAGTTGAAAAATTTTGTAATTTTGCGTAAAAGTTTTACATTTAGTACTACTGATAGCTGAACTTTGCAAAACCTGGATGCATTTCCATGTAAACTGCATAAAATAACCTTAGCACACAATATTTGTGTCAAACAAATTAAATTTTCTAAAGTAACCTACTTAACAAAATGCATGTGGTGAAATACGGTAATGTGAAATACTACAGATGTAATAAATATAGCATCTAAAATACATATATAGTGCTTTGTGTCGTTGTTTCCCCCTCACTGAGCTCATTTAGTAGAAGAAAAGTAACCTAATTATTTAGCCGCAGTATCTGAGTTCGTTGGAAAAATACCGTGGTAAGTGATTCTCTATGAGGAAAGGATGAAGACGCCGGCTGACGGGGTCACGAGGCGAGGACACTGGGTCTTCTGCGATACGGCGAACCTCAGCAGAGCCGCGGCGACGACTGACTCATCGGACGCGTCCCCGGCGCGTCTGGAGGCAGGCCGGACTAGACCCGCGGGGAGCGTGACCACATTCCCCTCAATTGTACTGCATTCCTTTCTTCTATAACTTTTGTCTTTCTGTGCGTCATCAGTTTCGTGTAACATTTTGTGGATAATTTTGAAACTAGGTACCTCTTTATACAATTAAATAGAGCGGGTTTTACCTTGATATACATTCAGAGAAAAAAAAAGCACGACGCACAATGAAGGAATTACCCGAATGGAACAGAAATCGGTAGATGTGATGTGTCTGTAAAGACGAAGAAATGATTTCAGTTTCAGCAAAAATTTGAAGATACTTTCAAGACAAATTTAACAAGTGAGTAACGCATTGGACCATTTTTGGTCCTTACTCGAGCAGTTATACGCCTTGAAATTGATCGGTAGAGTTTTTGGATGTCGTCTCGACGAGTAATTTGCCAAATTCTGCCAATTAGCTCGTTAAATCCTCAAAATTCTGAGCTGGTGGGACGGCCCTAGCATTAATGGTCCAAATGTTCTTCAAAGAGGACAGATCAAAAATGGCTCTGAGCACTATGGGACTCAACTGCTGAGGTCATTAGTCCCCTAGAACTTAGAACTAGTTAAACCTAACTAACCTAAGGACAACACAAACATCCACGCCCGAGGCAGGATTCGAACCTGCGACCGTAGCGGTCTTGCGGTTCCAGACTGCAGCGCCTTTAACCGCACGGCCACTTCGGCCGGCGAGGACAGATCCAGTGACTTCTGTGTCCAAGGTAGGGTTTGACAAGCACGACCACAAGCATCAGAAACTCCTGCCTTGCGCGGGTGGACGGTATTTTGCTAAAGCGTAAGCTCAGAATCGCTTGCGATGAAGGGAACAAAACGGGGCGTAGAATGTCGTCGACAGACAGCAGTACTGTACGGGTGCAGCGGATGACAACCAAAGGCGTCCTGCTACAAAATGATATGGCAGTCTTGGCTGCCGGGGACGAATTGCGTGTGACAGTCAGACTGTTCCCTCTCTGCTCGGGCATCACTTCGACACGGCACTCCTCACTGAAGACAATTCTACTGCAGTGAATGGGATTCCAGGCCACGACGACCTGATGTACCCAACAGCGATGGGGTAGTAACTTTACTGTCGGCTGCCATATGCTTGACAAGCAGAAGTGATGGTCTGGGGTGCCATTTAGTTTTATAGTAGATCGCCTTAGGTTGTCATCCGAGGCACCCTTACAGCACAGCAATACGTCGACGATATTCTACACCCCATTTTGTTACCCTTCATGGCAAGCCATTCTGGGCTTATATTTCAACAAGATAATACCCTCCCACACACTGCGAGAGCATCTGCTGCTTGTCTTCGTGCTTGCCAAACCCTACCTTCACCAGAAAGTTTGCCGGATCTCTCCCCAGCTGAGAATGTTTGGAGCAGTATCGGCAGGACTATCCAATCATCTCGGGATTTTGAAAATCTAACGCACCAACTCGACAGGATTTTCCTCAGGAGGATATCCAACAACTATCAATCAATTTCAAGCTGAGTAACTGCTTGCATGTGGGTTGGAGGCGGACCAGCACGTTATTGACTTGCTCACTTTGTGAATCCCTTTCTCTTGACTAAATCATACAATTTTTTAAGGAAATTGTAACCGTTTGTCAGTCCCCAAGTGTACATCACAGTGTACATCACGTCTACCGATTCCCTTCCCGTTCAGAGAATTCTTTTGGGGTGTTTTCCTTTTTTCTTGTCTTAGAGTGTATTAACAGGTATCGTCTATGGCAACATTTATGTACTCTGGTCTACCAGTGTCGTTCTTCTGAGTTCAAAGCTGTTCCTCTCATTAGCACAGGACTGGGAATGTGGACCGTCCTTTACTTCACGTTATGTTTTGAAACATAACAAAATGACAGGTAAACAAATGATCATAGTGTTAGCGCTACGATCACCACAACTCGAATGAGAGGAAGCAGAATACCAATTCTAAAACCAGAACTACAACACTTGCAGAAGAGCAGCCACAAAGTTTGCCATTGAAGACTGCTTTCAAAACCGAAGACCCAAATTCCTTACTTCTGTTTCAGTCAAACGATGCCTAATGCTCTCTATGAAAATCTACATATTCAGTGGGGGTTTGATTTTGTCGTGGTCTCACATACGAAAATTCGCACCGTCTTGCCATTTCTTCAGTTTTAACCTGCAAATATAAAACAATACTATGGCATTATTGTCCAGGATATCTCCTCTGGGGTTATACGCCTATCTCGTACAGGTCGTCGAACGGGGAATGAACTCGGGACGCCGGCCGGAGTGGCCGAAAGGTTCTAGGCACTACAGTCAGGAACCGCGCGACCGCTACGGTCACAGGTTCGAATCCTGCCTCGGGCATGGATGTGTGTGATGTCCTTAGGTTAGTTAGGTTTAAGTAGTTCTAAGATCTAGGGGACTGATGACCTCAGAAGTTAAGTCCCATAGTGCTCAGAGCTATTTGAACCATTTTTGAACTCGGGACGCCGCGTTACAGGAGCAGAGACTCTAACCACCATTATTGTTGTTTTGGTTATTTTGCACATTCACCCCTTACAGCTCGCCGTTATTCGCCTTCCATGACGTGGGTTTCATCTTCCAAGAGAAAAACCGAATTGTATTGTGTAAATGCTCCACGATAATAGTATTCATTTCACTTAAATCGAAACAAAACTAATTTCCTTTTGTGGCCTTGACGCCTTTTGGTAACAGAGTAAGGCTTTTCTCTCTTTGTTGACATTAAACACTTAAAGTTTCCATTGGGAAGTATACCGTTACGTTCTCTTCTTTATGTTCGAGAAACGCTTAGATAAAATCATCCTCGGCGTAGAACAAAACAGTTCTCTCCTCTTATTTTTAAAAGGCCACTAGATCACGAACTGAGGTTCATAACCGACAAAATAAGTTTACCCACAGCATATGGCACGATAATGTTTTGTGGTTTGTAATCTGGTTTCGAAACCACTTTCTTATGATTATGTAACCTATCTGAAACATTCTGGTGACCTTGGGTCTCTTTCACACATACGTCTACAGTCTTCTTTCAACGCACTTCGTTAGTTACCAATGGAGATCCGAATGGGGAACTATTTTGCTTCCATCATATTTTACCAGAGACGATGCTGTCGTCTTTTAATGTAACATTAGAGCCGCATGTCCTCGGGAAAAATAACGGTGGCAGGCTCCCCTTGCTCTGAACCGTTCGCATTACTAACATAACGAGTCCACGTTTACTAATTTAACAAGGTCAGATAAGCAATATTCGAAAACATAATGTACTCAGTAGTAGTTACACACAGAAGTGCAAACCATTTACTTCACATTCATAGTTTGGATGCCAGGAAAGTTGCTTAAATGAGAATGGTATTTGTACATTCACTCATCAAATTGTACAAGCCTTGAATAATAGTATATCGCCAGTTGATATTCTTTGTGATTTTACCAAAGTGTTTGTTGTTTGGATCATCATACTCCCATAGAAACACTCAAGTTTCGCGAAACTGGTGGCTTTATATATAGCTAATTTGAATCATACTGGAAAAATAGAATGGAAGAGTTGTGCTGAATAATTCAGATGATGTCGGAAAATCAGAAAAAAATTAGTGACTGGGAAAAAGAAATCGGAGAGGGCGCCCCATAGGGTTAAATTCGGAGGCCACTCATTCAACAACCAAAATTTGCTCTTTTAGAAAAATATACTAGTGGTTTAATAAATCTCTCTAGAGGGGCAGCAACAGAGGAGATGCTAACTGATATTTTCCATAGGATTAATAAGTGATTCTCTGAAAACAGACTCTCTCTAAATTTTGAGAAAAAAGCAGTACATTCATTTTGGTACAACGAAAAGACTCATATCAACTGATGTACCTCATGAGCAGGAATCAGTAAGTAGGGTAGAATGCTCCAATTGTTTCGGTGCGCATATTGACGAAAACTTGAACTGGAAGAAGCATATTACTGAGCTTCTCAAACAGTGAAGTTCAGATTCTTTTGCTCTTCGTGTAATTGCTAATCTTGGAAAAAAACGTATCAGCTTTCTGACTTTTATGCATATTTCCACTCAAGAATGTCTTACCCAATAATTTTTTGGGGTAATTCATTCCCTAGAAAGAAAGTATCGATTTCTCAAAAGGGAGCAATAAGAGTAATAAATGGTGTTCACCCACAGGCATCAAATAAGTACCTCTTCAAGAATCTAGCCATTTTAACTGCGCTGTCACAATACATATACTCGCAAATGAAATTCGTAATAGATAATGCATCACAATTTGAGACGATTAGTGATTCCCATACCTCACATTTTGAGAAGAACAGTGATTTCCCTACCTACAACACTAGAGGGATGAATGACACTTATTACTCACTGTTAAAACTGTCATTGGTTCAGAGAGGAGTTCAAATGCAGCAACAAAAATTATTGACCTTTGCCCAATAACGTAAAATGTCAGACAGGTAATGAAACAAGTTCTAAATCTAATTTAAAGTCATTCTCCTAGAAAACTCCTCCTACTCCACTAACCAGTTTCTGATTAAAAAATGGTACCCAGTGAAGAGAAAAAAAATCGTAGTTGCATGTGTAGGACTAAAAATAGTCGTGTTTACTTAGTATGCATATTCTGTAAATTGACTCGTTTCGCATCATTTCGGTAATAGAATCGTTCAGAGGACCTATGGAACATGTAACTAATTAACTAAGTCAGTCATCTACATTGTTCCATCCGCATATATATATATATATATATATATATATATATATATATATATATATATATATAAAAATCAGTTGCTTATACTCAGTTTTCGTCTGTTAGGATTCTCAGTCCTACAAATGAAAACTTTGAGTAACATTACAAAACATCTTTCTTTTGGTTTTCCAAAGTAACTGATACAATAGGCACTTAAGATAACTGCCTGCTGTATCTAGTTCAAACTTCATCACAATCACAACAAGAATCATGTTTACTAATCTGGCAAAGCTCTTCGGCGTTTCATTAACATTGGCTCAACATTGACTAAACCCTTGCCGGCCGCGTTGGTCTAGCGGTTCTAGGCGCGCAGTCCGGAACCTCGCGACTGCTACGGTCGCAGGTTCGAATCCTGCTTCGGGCATGGATGTGTGTGATGTCCTTAGGTTGGTTAGGTTTAAGTAGATCTAAGTTCTAGGGGACTGATGACCACAGATGTTAAGTCCCATAGTGCTCAGAGCCATTTGAACCATTTTTGGCTAAACCCTTAAAACGAACATAGTGATCTTTATACGAGTGATCGCCGACGGTGTAAACTGTTCATGGTGAAACAAATTTAATATTTCCGTATCTATTCTCTTTATAAACGACTAGAGGAGCTTACAAAGCTACTGCGAACAGATTTTCAGCTCTAAAGTAATGCATGCCCACTATTGCTATTGTAGAGATACGCAACACACTCAACCTCGCTATACTATCATACCTTAATATATGGGCAATAACTATTGTTTAGTTAAGTGATGTTCTTCCTGGTATTGTGTCAATCTACAGCAGTATATTTATCGAAGCGGAAGTAGTGACATATCTTGCTGGGAAAAAGTACGTATTATTGCTGTACCTTGGGCGCAGTTTTAATTAAGCTAAATTTGCACTGAAGCAGGGCCAAGTTACTGATAACACATGGGGCTAATGTGTCTCGTTGCAGAAAGAGAGAGCTCTATCAAATTCAGTGGGCCAAAAGAGGCAGAAGTATTAGATTTGCTCCACGAAGAACAATTTACACCATCGGAAATCAGTCGTATAAAAATCACTAGGTTCGTTTTATAGGTTTACTCGATTTTTTTGAAATACCGATTTGCCAGATTAGTAAACATGATTTTTGTAGTGGCTGTGACGAAGTTTCAACTAGATATGTCAGGCAGTTTATCTTTATAGTTTCTGAACGGTACACATCTGCAGCTGTTTAATTCGATTCTGAGGCGTTGTTTTCGCTTGTGTAACGAAAACAGTATATGACCGAAAAGAGAGATCTTGAAGGTGAGTTAGTACACAAATGTGTTACCAAACTTTTCCTGAGATTTATGTAAATGATGTTTGAAGAAAAGTTGCCTGCAGGGAACATCACCCCTATACCGAAGTTTGTAAACGCGTCTGCAACATTTCTGTTACTGGTATGATTACTCACCTACAGCACATTGGCAAATCTTTGGAAGATGTAGGGTACCCACTATTCATGTACTGGTATAAGGGCCTTATCTCTCGATTGTGATGGTGACGGCATGTAACACAGCAACTACGCTACAATGTAATGTATGAATGTCTCCTGATCTCAATTCTATTTTACTTGGATTAAAAACCACAAGTAATTACTTTATAATTATAACTTAAGGAATTCACGAAATTCAAACAGATGAATTTCACACCGCCCATTAGGTGACGTATGTAAACTACTTACCTTGTATTTCAATTAACATTAGACGGAGCACGTGACAGAAAATAATTGGACGCCTAGACACTGTGTGTTCGAGGTATATCAAAAGTCGTAAAATATTTCCGGGAGTTCTGAACCCTTCAGCTTAAGAACTATTTAGTTTAATAGTACTCTACAGAAGGCAACAGAGGACAGTACCTAGTGAGTTAGGTTGGTATGTTACAGTTTGTAGGCCTTCATTCATTTTCAATCACGGGTAAAACTGCTGTGACTCACGAGCATGGAAGCGTATATTCAGTGGAGGGGCTGCCAGCGGAGGTGTTAGCGCACATGAAACAAGGCGTCGCTAGTGAGCTGGCATATATGCAGGACTCATAGATGAATGCATGGCAAAATTAATCGTTTCGATGTAAAGTATAACTTTTGGAGTACTAACGTTTTTCGGACAGTGCTCTGTGTGTCTGAAACACCTGTGTAGCGACAAGTTATTGCAAAATTATTACACACAACTATTGTGCACGAAGTATTGTGTAGGAAGAGACTGAATGCCTGTGAAAGTATCATTTTCAACTGCGACGATCCTCAGAACAACGGTAGATCGCGTTATAGACTAACTATGCCATCGCAACGTAATGGGTGAGTTGTTTTGATGCATGAATTTGCACTTGTGAGAATTTCTAAAGTTTTGTCTTCAAGGTATAATGATGCAGAAGTCGGACTCCTCGCGTGTTTGAAGTGTCGAATCGTGATCGCTTGTTCAGTGTTGTTATGCACAGAGGAGCTCGAGCATATTTTAGAATCATTATGAAAAGACTCGTGTGGCAGTGACATTTTTAATTGCTGGTAGCGCAAGTTCTGTGACATAATTATCGTTTTTCCGTTTATACCTGTTTTAAATTCCAAAGTGCATGATGTAGATTTTGGTGTCTTAGGAATGGGTGACGTGTGTAAAGTTTGCTCTTGTAGTGAGTACCTGATTTGTTATAAGGATTACATTGAACATGGTTGATGGAAGTGTCACTAGAGGGGCAAAGGGAAAGCCTTTCGCGTGCTCTTGTCTTGAACAATAGATGCCAAATACAACTACAACTATCGGTCCTAAATAGCGTAAGGTGCTGATTGTACGAACGTTGCACAGAGAGTAATGTACCGCATATTTTTCTTCAACAGTTCTTTATTGAACAAAGCGAGAACTACACACACGAAAGAATGGTGTTTTATCTACACACCCTATTTTTCCACGTGATCTCCGTCCCGTTTATGGTCTTTCTCCAGCGTGAAACGAGGGCTTGTATGTTCTGTCGGTGCTAATCCTAGTCCTGGTGGCGGGGCCAGTGCCTCACTTTGTGAATCACGTCCTCATCATCCTCAAAAAGTCTTCCACGAATGGCATCCTTTAATGAACGACAACATCAACTCGCTGCAACATGTCAGGTGTGACAGCCGTGGATGGTCTCCCCGACCGCATCAAATCTTGGAGCTCCACCGAATCGACTGCTGATGACCTCACCCTCCGTGCCCATCGACAAAATGTGCTTATGTCGACACCAGATACTCCATACGCTTTGCACAAGCGTTTGTGAACATTCCCCACAGTTTCTTTTTCTGCGGTGAGAGATTCAATGACGGCACGTTGCTTGTAACGTGCCTCACCTACAGACGCCATTTTGAAACTGTCTTGCAGCTACGCTACCAGTCGAAAGTGACGGAAACTAGGCGCGATCACTCAAGAGACTTCAAATAATACATACGTAACGTTTCGCATTTGTAGCATTGCCTTCGTCTGAGAAAAAGAATGCTGTGCATTGCTTTCAGGGCAACCTTCGTAAGAAGGCAATGCACCTCTCAGTTATATTACATGGTTCATTGCAGTTATGAGCTTATTATTTGTGGCTAACAAAGCCTACTTCCCAGGCCACATCCAGTTATTACGATAATCCTTGAATCATTCATTACAGACTGTACCAACGAGTGGGTACCTCTGAGTGCCAGTTTAACAAATGGTAAGATATCGATGTTACTGACGCTCGTGGCATCCTACAGGCGTGTGAGGCACCTACACACGCAATTAACTGGCCACTGGCATCCAACCGATACAATTCTGCCAAATTTAAGTTTAGGTTTGGTTGATATAATAGCATTCTTCCAGTTAATGTGGTAGTCAGATGGAAATCCAATCCACTACCGTTCTTGCTCGGTTCTAAATGTGAGCAGCCGGTCGGGAAACAGTTTCAACACTGTGAAATCGCCTGGAAAACTTTTCCATCACGCCGCATAGCTGCAGGAAAAGTGCAGTGGTAACACACATGCGTGTGGACTCTCTTTTATAGGAGACAACCAGGTTCGGAAAATACAATTTAACATTGGCCAAGAAAATGTAATTTTGAATTTTCGGGAATTAATGAAGACGAACAACAGGATTTCGCAGTGCGAACCTGTCCGCAGACTCATTATCAAAGAAATTCTTCATTCGTATGGCCATAGTGTCCGTAGTTGCCTTACAATTCTTGAGGGTATTTTTGTTCTGTCATTGTAACTACAAGAACACCATAGACGAAGCAATATTGAAACAGATATGAATATCATAAAAATCAGTAAAGATAGACACCTCTTCCCTTTCCATGAAAATTTTGACATATAAAAGCATTAACACAAAATAAAAAGTTGCTCAGTGGTCAAATACGTATTGAAATCCAGACTCTATATGGAGTAATTGATGAAATTACTTGGAAAGAGAAGAGTCTTTTCCACCCTTCACCCTCCTCACTCCCATAGAACCCCCCTCCCCCAATAACAGTTTCATTTCACTTGTTGCCCCTCACCTTATCCTGTGACTCACTCTCCATCACACTGCTTTATACTTATGTCCTCCCCTATACTGACAAAAAAAATCCTCCATTACTATTCCATACCTACTCTTACACAGTATTTAAATACACAGAAACATAATGAAATAGAATTACATACATACAATAATAAATAAATATAAAATGTGGTAGGACAAAGACAAAGTAGTGGGAAAGTTATGTTGGCAGCACTACAGAACACAAACCACAACACATACTTAGAAATAAGAAAACAACAGATTACAGTGGTGCCAATAAATGTGTGTTGTGAATAATATAACAAATGCATAGTGCTGCAGAACAACTAAATATTAGACCAAAATTATGAGCGTCTAACGCAGAGAAGTAACGACGTGCTAGCAGACGGCATTTCCCCATGTAAGCGAGAAATCAAGTGAAAATGACTGTAAGTAGAAATCAACATATTCTTAATGAACTGTTTTTCGATCTAAAAGCAAATCAAACTCTAAATATTTTAATTACATACCACTGATGATGCGTTACCTCAATAAAGCGAAACGCGTCTGGTGAAAAAAAATCACGCACCTTTGTAGTCGCAATGACAGTACAAAAATACACTCAAGAATCTTTATCAAATAGTCTGTCAAAACACCGAGCAGTAACCGTCAAAGGAAAGTGCTGATCAAGCACGCGGGCGAATAACAGCGGCACCCAGCAGGCCGCCCAGCTGGTCGTCGCTGCCCCGTGCAGGCAAACAGCCAGCTGGCCAGCCGAGTCGTGGAGTACCTCAGGCGGGCCGAGCGGCAGCTGCCACTGCACTACGGGGACCAGCAGGCCACTGCAGAGCACCACTGCGAGCCGACGCTGCAGAAAGTCAAGTCACCGAAAATTGTTTCGTTTTGTGAGAAGCGTACTAGTAATTAGTAACCATATGGCTGAGCAAGCAGACAATCCTCATGATGAATCACGTGAACAACGGAATAGAGACTGTTTGTAGTTTACCCCAGTATGCAGATTAAGGGGAAAGTAAATGAGGAGCGGACAATAGATAGTTCAGACCACTGTCATGCTAAAAGTATTAGGATTTCGGAAGATCCAGAACAACTTGTTGTTGTTGTTGTGGTCTTCAGTCCTGAGACTGGTTTGATGCAGCTCTCCATGCTACTCTATCCTGTGCAAGCTTCTTCATCTCCCAGTACCTACTGCAGCCTACATCCTTCTGAATCTGCTTAGTGTATTCATCTCTTGGTCTCCCTCTACTATTTGTACCCTCCACGCTGCCCTCCAGTGCTAAATTGGTGATCCCTTGACGACTCAGAACGTATCCTACCAACCGAGCCCTTCTTCTAGTCAAGTTGTGCCACAAACTCCTCTTCACCCCATTTCTATTCAATACCTCATCATTAGTTATGTGATCTACCCATCTAATCTTCAGCATTCTTCTGTAGCACCACATTTCGAAAGCTTCAATTCTCTTCTTGTCTAAACTATTTATCGACCATGTTTCACTTCCATACATCGATACACTCCATAAAAATATTTTCAGAAACGACTTCCTGACTCTTAAATCAATAATTACGTCTTCTGAAAAAAATACTTGCTGGAAATGAAAATAGCCTGCTTATGACATTCTTGAGTACATGGAGCACTCAGATAACTGCCGTTAGTAACACAATTAGATGACACAATTATGCGATACCTCCCAATATCACGTCAGACGTCCCTCTGCCCTGCGTAATACAGCACGTCGACGTGACATGAACTCAACTGGTCGGTGAAAGTCCCCTGCACAAATATTGAGCCATGCTACTGTGGCGTTCGCTGTGGTATTCAGTGATTTGGTATATAACTAATTTGTAAATGGAAATGATAATCTTATTTTATTACATTGAGTAATTACTAAATAATTTTTCTCCCGGCTGAAGACTTGATCAAGTTGCTAAAGAACTCCAAGTTAACGTCGTGTTAAAGTGTTGTCTGTAAGTAGTGTAAGTGTCACTAAATCACAGTTCATACAACAGATTCTATACAACTATTGATTAAGATGGAAGCAGTTATCTTCAGCAAAATGATCATTAAAACCACCGAATATCAGCCGCGCACAACACTGACGTATGTTACCTGAAACAATATTCTTCGCAACTCGTGCGTAATTAATTTCGGCTCCATACATCAGCCAGAAAAGTTTTCTAAGGAAAACACAGACAAACACGCGATACAAATCGCTGTCATCAATGGCTGCACTCGTTGCAGCGGAAAGAAATAATTAACACAGATAATGCTTACTGAGAGAGGAATTAGAGTTGCAAATAATTAATCACTCATATTTATAATAATAATGAACTCTATTTTCAAGTAATAATAAACAAATAATTACAATTTCTTAAGAGACCTCAGTTTGATATGCGTCCGCAACTTACAAAAGCCAACCAACAAAAGGTAAAAACAAAGGAAGACAAACGCAGATCATAAACGGAATTTACAATTATCATTGACTTTGTATGATACACATCGATATGTCTAATTAAATCATAGAATATTATATAAATAATTAATATTTATAAGTTTTCATTGTTTTTTCATAAGTAGAATACATAATGTTTATAACTGTTAGAGGCATAATTTCCTCTCGTCGCACTGTAGGCAAAAATTTATCTCGTGGATGTTACACTACCTTCACAGCCGTCCATAATTGGGAAGTTGTTGCCGGTGTAGGAATCTGTGCACGAACTGACCTCTCGGCTCTGTCCAATAAATGTTGGACTTGATCTTCTCGAACTGTCCAGAATGTTCTTCAATCCTATTACGAACAGTTGTGGCCTGGTGACATGGTTCACTGCCATTCGCAAAAATTCCATTATTGTTTGGGAACAGAGAGTCCATGAATGGCTGCAAATGGTCTCCAAGTAGCCAAACATAACCACTTATAATCAATGATGGACTCCGCGGAACCAGAGAACACAATCCATTCCATGTAAACACAGCCCAAACTATTAATTGAGCCACCACCAACTTTTACAGTGCCTTATTGACACCTGTGTCTATGGACTGATAACGGCCTTGCCGCAGTGTTGACACCGGTTCCCGTCAGACTACCAAAGTTAAGCACTTTCACAGGTCTAGCATTTGGGTGGGTGACCGTCTGATCTGTCGAGTGCCGTTGGCAAGCATGGTGCACTGAGCCCTTGTGAGACAAACTGAGGAGCTACTTGACTGAGAAGTAGCGGCTCTGGTGACGAAAAGTGACAACGGCCGGTAGAGTGGTGTGCTGATCACATGCCTCTCCGTATCCGCATCCAGTAACGCCCCAGGATTGAGAGGATGACACGGCGGCTGGCCGGTACCGTTGGTACTTCCAAAGCCTGTTCGGATGAAGTTTAGTTTCAGTTTTTCTGTCTTTGGGTCCGTGGGGTCTGCAATAGACTCCAACTCTAACATCAGCTCTTACCACCTGAAATCGGACTCATCTAATCAGGCCACGGTTTTCCAGTCGCCCACGGTCCAATCGATATGGTCACGAGCCCAAGAGAGGCGCTGCAGGCGATGTCGTCCTGTTAGAAATGGTATTGTAGTTGACCGCGTGTTTTCGCAGCACATTAACACCAAATATCGTCGTACTGTCCTAACGGATATGTTCGTCGTATGTCACACATTGATTTCTGTCGCTGTTTCGTGCAGTTATTGCATTCAGTTTAAAACCTCAGAAAACTGCTCCCCAGGTTCTGATGCACAATTTAGTCTTCTTATAACACAGTGGATACGTCACAGGACACCGCTACAGAGTCCACATCACACAAAGCGTATAACATAGAATGCATCACAAATACTTGTTCTTAGTTTGACAAATACCTAGCAGCACCATGCCGTTGCAGATACCAGCTTAATAATTTACTACTTTGGTCATAGTATTTTATAAAGTCATCCATAAACCACCACCGCTTGGGCTGAAGTCACGTCACAACACAGATAATATTCCTCTGTGCTTGAATGGATATGACAGAACTGTTGTCAGAGCTACACTATGTGATCAAAAGTATCCAGACACCTGGCTGAAAATGACTTACAAGTTCGTGGCGCTCTCCATTGGTAATGCTGGAATTCAGTATGGTATTAGCCAACCTTTAGCCTTGGTGACAGCTTCCACTCTCGCTGGCAAACGTTGAATCTGGTGCTGGAAGAATTCTTGGCGAATGGCAATCCATTCTTCACGGAGTGCGGCACTGAGGACAGGTATCGATGTCGTCTTCACGGAATGCGGCACTGAGGAGAGGTTTCAATGTCGGTCGGTGAGGCCTGGCACGAAGTCGACGTTCCAAAACATCCCAAAGGTGTTCTATAGAATTCAGGTCAGGACTCAGTGCAGGCCAGTCCAAAGGCCGTTCAATATGAACAGGTGCTCGATCATGTTGAAAGATGCAATCGCCATCCCCGAATTGCTGTTCAACAATGGGAAGCAAAAAGGTGCTTAAAAATCCCTATAGGCCTATGCTGTGATAGTGCCACGCAAAGCAACAAGTGGTGCAAGCCCCCTGCTTGAAAACATGAGGCTGGTCCCGGCAGAGGTTCGAGTCCTCCCTCGGGCATGGATGTGTTTGTTTGTCCTTAGGATAATTTAGGTTAAGTAGTGTGTAAGATTAGGGACTGGTGACCTTAGCAGTTAAGTCCCATAAGATTCCACACACATTTGAACATTTGAAAACATGAGCACACAATATCACCATCGCCTTCGCATTTTACTGTTGGCACTACACACGCTGGCAGATGACGTCCACCGGGCATACCCACACCCTGTCATCGGATCGCAAGATTGTGTACTGTGATTCGTCCTCCACACAACGTTTTACCACTGTTCATTCGTCCAATGTCTACGCTCCTTACACCAAGCGAGGCGTCGTTTGTCATTTACCGGCGTGATGTGTGGATTACGAGCAGCCGCTCGACCATGAAATCCAAGTTTTCTCACCTCCCGTCCAACTGTCATAGTACATGCAGTAGATCCTGATGCAGTTGGGAACTCCTGTGTGATGGTCTGGGTAGATGTCTGCCTATTCCACATGACGACCCTCTTCAACTGTGGGCAGTCTGTCAGTCAACAGATGGGGTCGGCCTGTACGCTTTTGTGCTGTACGTGTCCCTTCACGTTTCTACTTCACTTTCACATCGGAAACAGTGGTCCACACACTCCTTCGGTGGATGACAGTCTTATTCCGCAATCAACGATGATTTTCGCTGTAGTGTGATCGAAATTTGACATCGATGAAGAGGAAACATTAAACTCCAACCACCCTTCCTATAAACAATATGTGATCTACTCTCTGGGCTAGCGTAGCTATTTTAAGTGATTCTCCACACCAATTATAAATGTTTTACGTAGTACATGCGACATCTAAGGTTTCCAACGGATTTCTATCCACCGGTCACCTGTAGCGTCCATGATTAGTAGCCATTAAGGATATATTTGCCAACTTGGCGACCCTGATACAATACTCGATTGGAGTGGTGGAGCCGCGCAGAATTAGCCGAGCGGTTTGGGGCGCTGCAGTCATGGACTGTGCGGCTGGTCCTGGCGGAGGTTCGAGTCCTCCCTCGGGCATGGATGTGTGTGTTTGTCCTTAGGATAATTTAGGTTAAGTAGTGTGTAAGCTTAGGGACTGATGACCTTAGCAGTTAAGTCCCATAAGATTTCACATACATTTGAACATTTTTTTGAGTGGTGGAACTTACAGACTGCGAAGTAGCATAATAAAGTATGGAACGCTCATGTGGTGGTGAGAGTGCTGACAGTGGTGATGGTAATGATGGAAGCTGTAGTTTGGTGGGCATTTTGCCACATTCAGAGTGTGCTTCGTTTGCCATTCTGACAGATTTTGGAGATATTTTGATAAACTTGTTTGCTGTAACATGCATCAGGTGAAATTTTATGTAGTCTAGACTGATAAAACGTTCAACCTTCATTTGAAATATTTCATAAAAGGACGCATTCACTGTGAATTTTTGGCATGTTATTCAGCTGTGACACTCCAACATGATAAACCATTGAGGATGGTAACGCTATGTCAGTGAAGTCTCCTTATGAGCACAAACCTTCATGGTTCTAAGTTTGGAGTACAAGGTGGCGATCAATGACCTCTTTAATAATGCCAGAATCCCAGATGGCTGACTACGGGTTATGACTCCAGTCCTAAATAGTTATTTCAGTTCCCGTAACACTGTGGTCATCTGCCCCCACTAGTCATTCTCAGCGCTCAGTCTTACAAGCCATCAAACGGACTCATCACTTGTACCCCATATTCTATAGCAAAAGTTTGATCATCATCACGAAGCAACACCAAGGATATAGCACCTCAACGAAGAATAAACTGACAAACGTCCGTTCCTTTCAGTAAGCCTGTCAGTGAGTCTCCAGGTCTCAGCTGATACAGATCTGCAGAGCGGCAGGTTAAGTGTTCATATTTTCCTGTCTTTTCCTCATAGTATATTTATTATATTTGGTGAGTGTTTCCGTTTAAGAGGTGTAAGCTCGAATTTCGTAAGTGTAAATTCAGGCAGTCTGCAGCACAGTTTTCTTCTCTTCTGGACAGACAGCTATATACCTCACTGAAGCATCAGCGTCTATTGATGACACATCAGGCGGGTGACAAGTTCCATGTTTACAACTTTGACTGCTGTTTACTTCTTCAGTTAGTCCTTTTAGGGTTGGTAGGGTGTGTGCATGCTGTGTGCAGATGCAGGAGGATCTGGGCAAAGTTCGCGAACAGCTGAAGGCAGTTTTGGTTGCGGTCAGTCACGTTCAGGCTGTTGCCTGTGTTGGCGCGTCACATGGGACGCCTCAGGCGTCGCTAGTTTCGCCCATGGGCTCTGCTACCGAGGCACCTCCTAGAGTATCTCACACAGTGGCTCCACCTTGACATCAGAATGAGTGGTGGCTGGTAACACGATAGCGTCACTCGAGGCGGAGGGCCAATATGGAGACTGGTCGTCCGGCCTCCCCCAATCACTCTGTGAGTGGACAGGTGGCAGCTACTTCAGCAGGGTCAGAACAGTTACACGGGGGGTTGGGTTTGCTAGTTATCAGGAGCTCCAATGTTAGGCGCGTTATCCAGTTCCTTATGCAGATAGTGTTCAGGGCTAGAAAGAAAGCCGTTGTGAAAGCGCTATGTCTGCTGGGGAACCTCATCCGAGATGTTGAGGTGGCCTAACTGCAGCTATCGATCATGCAGACTGCTGTCATCTGCAAGTTGTGGCTCACGTCGGCAACGACGACGCCTGTATGTCGCATGGGTCCTGAGGCCATCCTCAGTTCATACACGCGGCTGGCGGAAGTGGTGAAGGCTGCTGGCCTCATACATGGGGTGCAAGCAGAGCTTGCAATTTGCAGAATTGTTCCCAGAGTTGATGGGGGTCTTTTAGTTTGAAGCTGGCTGGAAGGTCTCAACCAAATTATTCTTCTACTCTATGACGGCCCTCGCTTTAGATTTCTAGATTTCTATTGTTGGTTGGGAATTTGTAGGACTATCTTTGGTAAGTCAGGGGTGCACTACAAAAAGGAAGCGGCTGCTCCTGTAGCAGAGTATTTGTGGAGTGCACTTGATTGCTTTTTGGGCAAGGCGAAAATACATGTTTAAATCTGTAGGTGTTAAAGGCATTATCTGAAAATTATTTCGAGCAATTACTTTATGAGTCCACTCGAACAATAACCGGTTGCGAAAACACACTTAAAAACTTTGCAACAAATAAGCCTGAGCTAATAACGAACATCAAAATGGATACATGGACTAGTGAACACACGGTTGTCGCAGCGAGACTGAATACCGTAACTCCCAAATCCTCCAAAAATGAACGAAATTGATTCCCTATCGGAAAAAGGAGATAAAAATTGTGTTAACGCCTCCCTCAGAGACAATCTCCACTCGTTCCAAATTAACAATTTATGTGTAGAACAAATGTGGCTTGAATTTATAGAAATATTATCGAGAGATTTATACCAAATAAACTGACAGATAAAGGAGTGATCCCACTTGGTACATACAAGACATCAGAGCATCTTGCACAAATAACGTAAAAATCATACCAAATTGAAACGAACGCTAAATCTACAAGATTGGCGATCTTTTATAAGAGCTCGAAATTTAGCGCGGAGTTCAGTGCGAGATGCTTGTAATAGTTTTCACAACGAAATTTTCTACCAAAAACTGTCAGAAATTTCCAAAGAGATTCTGGTCGTATGTAAAGTTTGCTAGCGGCAAGACACGGTCAATACCTTCTCTGCATGATAACAATGGAAATAATATTGACTATTTACTGCTAAAGCAAGGTTACTTAACACAGCCTTCCCAAATTCCTCCACCAAAGAAGACGAAGTAAATGTTCCGCAATTCGAATCAAGAACAGCTGCCAACGTAACTTAGAAGCAGATATCCTAGGGTTGTAGAAGTCACATACATCACTTAAAAGAAAATCTTACAGTCCCTACCGTATAAAAATTAGGTTCCTTTAGGAATATGCTGATGCAATACCTCGATACTGAACGGTCGTGCGCAATCGCTCGCTTGAAGGAAGACCAGTACCCAAATACCGGAATGTTGCACAGGTTACACCAGTATTCAAGAAAGGCAATAGGAATAATCCACTAAATTATAGACCCATATCATGACAGTCGATACAGAATTTGCAGCGCTCCTTTGAACTTTCCATTTTCACACCATACAGATAGCTTTTCCAAGTCGTTTTGCAATTTCTTTTGATCACCTGATGACTTTACAAAGCGATAAGCTACAGCGCCATCTACAAAGAACTTTAAACTCCTGGTCATATTGTCTCCTAAATCGTTCATGGGGAAGAAAAAGCAGAGGACCTATAACAGTACCTTGGGAACGGCAGGAATCTCTTCTGTTTCACTTGATAATTTTCCGTCAATTACTGCGAACTGTTACCTATCTGACAGAAAGTCACAAATCTATTCGTATAACAAGGACATATTTCATATGCACGCAATTTGATTACTACCCATTTGTGAGGTACGGTGTCAAATGCCTTCTGGAAATGTAGAATAGTCTCTATTGAGGTCGAAGTTGAGAGTGACAGCGAAGTTATCTGGTCGTGTATAACAGATGTAGGTGAAACCAAGATAAATGTTGTATGTTTTTGCCGGCCACCTGAGTCTGTGACGACTCTACAGTCATTCAAAGAAAGTCTACGGTCAGCAGCAGATAAATATCCAGATCATGTATTAGTAGTTGGAGGCGACCTTAGCGTACCGAGTAGAAAATGGGGTGTATATGGTTCAATGCAGGAGCTACAGACAGTCATGCGAAGTTCTTTTGAACACTTCTTCTGAAAACTGACTCGAGCAACTAGTTCGACAGTCCCAATGGAATGGAGATATGTGAGCTCCTGTAGCTATAAACGGACATTATCGACAACTTCAGTATAGAAACGGGAATTTGCGATTATGGTGTCATAGCAAATATTATTACGAAAGTTAATGCACCATTTAAGAAGGCTAGGAGAGTGTTTCTGCTGGAAAGTGCAGATATGCAGTTTTTTGCATCTCACTTAGACAGTGAATTGACATCACTTAGTTCCAGTAAGATAGACTTAGAGGAATTAAGGGGAAAGTTTAAGGAGATTGTAATCGTGATCTGGAGAATTATGTGCCTAGTAAGTGGATTAAGAAAGAGAAACACCCACAATGCTTTAATAATGAGCTTCGGGAAATGCTGAAGAATCAGAGGCTGTTGCACTCTCGGTTCAAAAGAGAAAACGCAAATGACGACAAGCAAAAGTTCGTAGAGATTAGTGCCGAACATTTTCAAAGATAGAGGAAAACACCGGTGTTATCTTTTCTTGCAGGATTTCCTCTGCTCGTGGCATACGTGGAATGGAGTACTTTTTCTCTCCCTTTCACTAAATTGCCAGGAGTGTGAGAGGTAGAGTGTATAGGAAGATTATTCACTATTTCGTCGACACACACCTAGAAATTATACCCATTTGGTCTATTTATGAGGCATATAGGTCCTCATAAAACTATTGAATCGCAAGTCCAGCATTTGTTTCATCTCCTCAGCTTTCGAAAATTCCGTCCATTTAAACAAGTGAAATTGGATGTATTGTCACGTAAACTTGATTCATACTTTCCTACCATAGGAATACAGTTTTGGTTAAATCCACAGCCACTTCCTTCTCATCAATACGAAGATATCATTTACACAACTCGAAGGCAATTCTGACACACTTCTCACTTAAGAACTCATTACCAAAAATACACCTTTGAATCAAATCTTCCATTAATAAAAAGATGTATTCCTTGGCTGTGCCTCTTACTATCACATTAACATGGGTTTAGATTGTCGCTGGTTTCGACATACAAAGCACTGCAAGTAGGATCCTATAATTTCGAACTGGGTATGTTGACAGCTTTTGGGTTTTACTTGTCTCATCAAATAATACTCCAGCCTTAACACTGACCATTTCCCAAGAGTCGAGAAAGATAACAGTTGGGATAGTTTCTATACTATCTTGGATAGATGCTTGCACCGTTTCCCTTCACCCTTCAACACACGTGTGAAAATTGTCCTCCAATTCATCTCTCAGATCTAAATCTTCACTATACCTTACCAAGCGACTGCATAAATGAGTTTCACGCCCACTCCATTCTACGGTCAACATGAGGGGGGCTAAGTGTCGCCGACGTTAGTTTGTTGAACTAGACACTACAGGACGAATCTCATTTGCAACTTCGACAATATTCACTGTGGGATTTTGATTACACCGACATGTGTCAGCTTCATGATTTACTTCAGGATTCTGTTTCGGGTAAGCATGAATATTTTCATTAAAGGGTAGCAGATTCTGCTGACTGGTGGTTGTTTGAATTACTTTGTGTTGTACTGAACTGTGACGTGTTTGAAGCGCCGGCGGTGGGACGACATATCCGAAGAGAGTGTCAGCTGATCGTTCGTTACTTTTGTGGCGCTTCCTGATTCATTACATTCCCTTTCCTGTGATTATTTGCAGTACTACTAGCCCTTGCATCTTCATTTATTAAATCAGTAGAGTCTAGTACAGATAATAACTATTCCAAAGTGGATTCAGTTACCTGTAATAATTTTCCTGTAATGTGAAACGACACCTTGCCTTTCAGTATATGTGCATATTTATGTGAGATAGGTTTATTCTAGACATGAGTGTTTAACTATGTCTCAATACACTTTCTTAGTCTTGCTTGTCTAGGACTATACAATTCTGGATTAAAGACTTTCCTGAACAATTTTTCTTGGATGCATTTGTCCAATACCTTGCCAAAAAGGAATTTTAGAATTTAGCTTCCATCATTATCGTAGATTTTCAAATTGTTCAAGCGAATGACAACATTCTGCAGTCGCGGTAGCCCATAGGGCAGCCTCGCCTTGGACAAACACTCTGATGAACTGCATCTTTTTTGGGTCAGATCACGTTCTAGGCAATACACTTCTAAAAAAAAATTTATTCAAATAACAGGATCTGCAGTTTGGTTCTCTGGTGTGAACACGTCAGACTGTTTATGTTTGAGGAAACTTCTCACCAATAAGACCGAAATAGCCGGCCGGTATGGCCGTGCGGTTCTAGGCGCTTCAGTCTGGAACCGCGTGACCGCTGCGGTCGCAGGTTCGAATCCTCCCTCGGGCATGGATGTGTTTGATGTCCTTAGGTTATTGATTGGCGACTCCATGTTGTCTTGTGCACAACGACCAGATAACAGGTATACTTGAAAAAAGAGACAGCATTGGTAGTATATTTTTTACTATTGCAAAATCGATTTTCTGTCACTGAGTGACCATCTTCAGTGCTATATTGTATAACTTAAATTGGGATGCACTGTTGTCACTACGCTTACGGCGATCACATAGACTAGTCTATGTGATCGCCGTAAGCATAGTGACAACAGTGCATCCCAATTTAAGTTATACAATATAGCACTGAAGATGGTCACTCAGTGACAGAAAATCGATTTTGCAATAGTAAAAAATATACGACCAATGCTGTCTCTTTTTTCAAGTATGTCCTTAGGTTAGCTAGGTTTAAATAGTTCTAAGTTCTAAGGGACTGATGGCCATAGATGTTAAGTCCCATAGTGCTCAGAGCCATTTGAACCATTTAGATCGAAATAAGGGTGGATCCTGCTACTAAACTGCTAGTGGTATGGTTTTGTGACAGTTTGTGTACCTGAACATACGTCATCAACACAGGCATCGTTTTGCAGTATCTGACAATGACAGTGGCCACTGGCTCTATTTACTTGAGCTAATGTGATGTGTTATCACCAATTTGCCTTAATTTCCTTTCCACACGATCAGTTTGACCAATTACCTCAACCTGAACCTCTTGTTGCCACTTGAGCAGATCCTGAGTCGACATTTTCCTCAAGAAACCACGTTCGCTTTTGACAGATTGCACTATGATGCCCCGTTCAGCACGTACCCCTGTGAAAGTCTGATCTGTCGCTTTCCTTAGTTCTGCTTCAAATTTTTCAGTAATTAGAGTACCTTTTCTTTTATAAATTTCTTTATTTTGCTTTCTGGTTCAGCAGATAGATTTTCTACCCACGAAACTGTTTGTTTCACTGCGTGCTTCAGATTAACTTGCTCTAGTTGCAAAGTACCAAAACTTTTCAACAAATATTTCAAATTTTCAAGAAGGAATTTAATAATATTCCGGTATTTATGTGATCCGGATCTTAACACGTCTGTTTCGTGGTTAACCACTTCTATTTTCAACTGTCAACTGTACAAAAGGATTCTTGACTTGTTCGCTGACGTCCTGCACTTGCTGTTTCAAAGTAGAAGAGTCATTAGACATAGTGTCTTGCTTATGAACTATGTCATTTATTCTCTGACTCATAGAGGATACGTTACTCTTCACGTGTCTTGTTTTTGATATAAAGTTGATAAGTCAGCAGACAAGCTTTCTAATTATTGCAAAATCAGTGAATTAGAATCTTGCGCTGTAGTAAGAGATTCAGTCATCAGGGCGGGTGTTACATTACTTACTCGGATAATACGACTAGAAATCATTGCATCTGGATCAATTGCGGGACTTAAACTCACAGTATTAACCTTAGCAGTAGAATTGGAGCTCATAATGTTGGATTCTGTATACACGTTAGTTTCAGCTGGCGACATGCCAGTGCTCGCCGCAGCTGAACTGGCACTTATGTTTACATCAGCGAACTCGCCGTTAACCGTATGAATATTCTCATTTACAGTATTAGTCTGCGCAGTTTTCAGCAATTACTGGCGAGTTATCACCGTAAAAAGGGATAGTAACTTTCTAAAACGTTATCACTCTTACTTAATACAGCTAAAGGTGTCGCAGAGACTATGCTTGTTGCTCGGTAATGCATGTGGCAAGGCGTATTTTTAGTAACAGATACTGATCACACTAATGAACGGCACGCACATAACAACGGTTACCTGTCACCTGGCAGAATTTCTACATATTGTAATTTTAATTACCAAAACTGTGAAGAGTCTAACTAAAAATAAAAAAACCAAGTCTCAAATCCAAGGAAATTTATTTCTACTCAAGTGGATGTATTGAATTTAAAAGCATTAAGTGAATTTCTTCTCTTTACCTGGTGCTGTACACGCAAACAATCGTTGTTGTTGTTGTTGTTTGCTTGAATCCAGAGACTGGTTTGATGCAGCTCATCATGCTACTCTATCCTGTGCAAGGTTCTCCATCTTCCAGTACCTACTGCAACCTACATCCTTCTGAATCTTCTCAGTGTATTCATCACTTGGTCTCCCTCTACGATTTTTACCCTCCAGTAATAAATTGGTGATCCCTTGATGCCTCAGAATATGCCCTACCAACCGATCCCTTCTTCTAGTGAAGTTGTGCCACAAACTCCTCTTCTCTCCAATTCTATTCAGCACATCCTCATTAATTATGTGATCTACCTATCTAATCTTCAGCATTCTTCTGTAGCCCACATTTTGAAAGCTTCTATTCTATTCTTGTCTAAACTATTTATCGTCCACGTTTCACTTCCATACAGGGTTACACTCCATACAAATACTTTCCGAAACGACTTCCTGACCCTTAAATCTATACTCGATGTTGACCAATTTCTCTTCTTCAGAAACGTTTTCCTTGCCATTGCCAGTCTACATTTTATATCCTCTCTACGTCGACCATCAACAGTTATTTTGCTCCCCAAATAGCAAAGCTCATTTACTACTTTAAGCGTTTCATTTCCTAATCTAATTCCCGCACCATCCCCCGATTTAATTCGACTACATTCCATTATCCTCGTTTTGCTTTTGTTGATGTTCATCTTATATCCCCCTTTGAAGACACTGTGCATTCCGTTCAGCTGCTCTTCCAGGTCCTTTGCTGTCTCTGACAGAATTACAATGTCATTCGCGAACCTCAAAGTTTTTATTACGTCTCCATGGATTTTAATCTCTGCTCCGAATTTTTCTTTTGTTTCCTTTACTGCTTACTGAATATACAGATTGAATAACATCGGGGATAGGCTACAACCCTGTCTCACTCCCTTCCCAACCACTGTTTCCCTTTCATGCCCCTCTACTCTTATAACTGCCATAACCTATCCATTTCCCTTTTTAAATTTTCTAACCTATCTTCCCGATTATGGGATCTGACATTCCACGCTCCGATCCTTATAGCGCCAGTTTTCCTTCTCCTGATAACAACGTCCTCCTGGTAGTCCCCCCCCCCCCCTACCGGAGATCCAAGTGGGTGACTATTTTACCTCCTGAATATTTTACCCAAGAGGACGCCATCATCATTTAACCATACAGTAAAGCTGCATGCCCTCGGGAAAAATTACGGCTGAAATTTCCCCTTGCTTTCAACCGTTCGCAGTACCACGACAGCAAGGCCGTTTTGGTTAGTGTTACAAGCCCAGATCAGTCAATCATTCAGACTGCTGCCCCTGCAACTATTGAAAAGGCTGCTGCCCCTCTTCAGGAACCACACGTTTGTCTGGCCTCTCACAGATACCCCTCCTTTGTACTTCCACCCGTAACTCTTTGATTTCAGGTTCTTTATCTTCCCGATTTTCTTCATTTTTACAGAATTCAGTACGCTTTCTCGTCTCTTTCTGGTCAGGTCTCAATTTTTTGTGCATATGATTAATGGCTCGTTGATTTCGTTCGTTATCCATTCTCATGGATCGTCGCATGTAACAGAAAAGAACTAAACTGGTAAAAAGTACACAGTGTAAAATTCAAGTCTTTCTGACGAAGGCACCAGTATAACATGCCGTCTCCTACCGAGAAGAAATTACGAGTACATTGGGAAAAAATTATTTATATTTTGAGGGTGAAAATACGGGCTCCCAAATCCTAATCTGCGATCGCGTGAAGTTAATTATCACATGCACGCCAACTTTATTCGTGATTGGACATCGAATTTCGGAATGAAATTCTAACTGCAGGCTCTAGAAGAGTTTGTTGCCGTTAGTAGCGAGCTCCATGAAATGTAGAAAATGGCTGATAACTGTTCATCGACAAGCCAATACTCCTGAAAGCGTTACAAGTTGTTGCAGGCACACAGACATCTGGCCTGTCACCTATGAAAATGGTGGCAATTACTCCTACAGTAAATACACGTACATCATTCTCAGTTGATGAAATTCTTCTTCTTCTTCTTTCGATTTCGGCCATCTTTGGACCACGTTCAACAATTCACTTGCCCGGCTTTTGATCTTTTTTCTCTCTTCCCAATATTTCCTCATCATTTTCGAATGGTTCCTCCTCCGCTCTTCCGACCATTTCCTGTTATTATTCTTTAGTTTCGTTTCTTCTGGAAAACACTTAATTTCGTTCACTATTTGTCTAAACTTTTTCCTGTCCCTGATTGACTCACGGGTGACATTAAAATAGGCCAAATCCTTTTTCACCATCTGTATCCATTTATTGTTGGTTTTTTCGTTCCTGTTACTATGTTCAAACACTTTTCTTGTTAGTCTGTTTCCATCCATCCTCGACAGGTGACCATAAAACGTTAGTCTGCGTTTACGCATTGCATCACTCACTTTCTCAATAGTTTTGTATATTTCCTTATTACTCTTTAGCTTGTACTCTTCTCCAATCTTTCTCGGTCCTAATATTTTTCTCAAAATTTTCCTTTCTTTCCTTTCCATGTTTTCTATTTCCCCCTTTTTGTTAAGAGTTAGGCACTCCGATGCATACAGGCATTCTGATCTAATGACAGTTTTATAATGTCTTAATTTAGCTTGAATCGAAATGTTTTTTTTGTTATATATGTCTTTGGTTTTTTGAAAAGCAAATTCCATTTTCCTTGCTCTCGCCTGGTTTGCGCTCTTGTCTAAACCATTCACTTGGATTATTTCACCTAAATACTTAAATTTTTCTACTCTCTTAATATTGCCGTATTTAGTAATAAGATTTTTCTTGTTATTTCTATGATTAGACATATACACGGTTTTTTCAAATGAAATCTGCAGTCCAGCTCTGGCCGAAACTTCTTGTAGTTTCTCCAAGTACTTCTGAGCTATTTCTTCGTTTTCTGTAATTATTGCCAGATCGTCTGCAAAAGCTAAACAGTCCACTTCTATTTTTTCTTTTTTTGTTCCAATTCTGATGTCATTCTTGGTGCCTTTGAGTTCTTCTTTCCATATTCTCAATATCTTTTCCAGTACGCAGTTGAAGAGGATTGGGGATAAACCATCACCTTGTCTAACACCTGTTTTAATTTCGAACTTCCTTGAAATTTCACCCATAAATTTAACTTTGGCCTTACTGTTTGTTAGCGTCTGTTTGATAATTTGAATTGCTTTCTTATCGACCCCAAATTCTTCCAATACTTTCAGTAGTGTTTCTCTATCTACCGAGTCGTATGCTTTTTTGAAATCTACAAATACTATTGCAAATCTCTGGCCTCTTGAGATTCTGTAACGAATTAGTGTTTTCAGGTTAAATATTTGTTCAACACAGGATCTACCTTGTCTAAAACCTGCTTGATATTCACCTATTCTTTTATCCAGAACTGGCTCCACGATTTGAAGTAATTTCCTTGACAACATTTTGTATCCTACTGGTAGTAGCGAGATCCCTCTATAATTATTAACATTCATCTTATCCCCCTTTTTGTGTAGTGGGTGTATCAGGGCACACTGCCAGTCTTCAGGAACTCTGATGAAATTATTATTATCTAAAATTCAGAAATGTTTACACAAGGAATGGCCAGGGCAGGAGGCAGTAGGCTAGCAGAAGAAGAAGACAAGAGAGGGAATTTCTTAATGAAAAGGCGAACAACTTATGAAAATTCAGATATAACATTTTGTTGATTTTCATCGCAATAACAGATATATGCTTTAAGTTTACCTCCTTTGGCCATCTGCATGAAAGGTCATTCAATTACAGATACTGAACAGCGTTTATAGCACGGTATATAAACAACTTTAAGAATCATTAGACACAGACAGGAAAAGAAGTCGATGTGAGTCCAGTGTGATTCGCACGTAGTTTAACATAAGAGAAACAGATATAGATGGATCCTATGGGGTAGAATGGATAGAGGCTATACTTTCAAACCAAAATAGTCAATATTAGGTACCCTTCATCGACCTCTCGGCCCTCCCCCCCCCCCCCCCCGCCCACGACTCAGATGATGTTGTTGTAGACAGTTCCGAAAATAACTTCAATCTAATTTCAAATAGGCACACTACTCGTACAAGTACAGTCCTTGGTGACTTCAATCTACTGTCGATATGTTGATGAAAATACGTATTTAAATTCTGGGCTCAACATACAACATAGTCCGAAATTGTATTAAATGCTTTCGTCGAAAATTATTTTGAACAATTAGTTCAGTAGCCCAACACATATTTAAATTGGTTTATTCATTTGAAGCTCGAAGGGGGCGATCTACTGTAAGTACTTAGTAAAAGAAGACCTTCTTGGCCGAGAGCACTATAAAAACTTTATTGTATATACCCAGTTTCGGTAAAACTGATGTACCATCTTCAAATCTTCATGAAGGTTATTACAGAAATGTTGTAGCTGGAACACGATGTTTGTAATAACCTTTATGAAGATGTGAAGATGGTAACTTAGTTTTACGGAAACCAGTTACCTATAACAAAGTTTCTTATAGCGATCTCTTGTCCTGAGATGTGTAAATGGTTACAATAATATACTTGACGTTTTAATAACAAATAGTACCACGCAGATATTGATCATCAAGCATGTGTATGACGGGGTACAGTCTTTTATGACGGCAAGTTTAAGTGAACAACGTGCACCTATGAAATTTTGTTTTCTGCTCAATGAAAATGCTGTTGAAACTGTTTTAATGTTGAAAACAGCTTACCAAGATGACGCTATGGCAGAAACTCAAATATACGAGTGTTTTGCTCGATTTGAAAATGGCGACATATCGATTGATGACAAACCTCGTTCTGGACGTCCATTAACTGTCCGAATCAACGAAAATATTGAAAAAATTGGTAGCTTGTGCTCACAGACCGTCGACAGACATTTGATCAGCTGTCATACATTAGTCAGAGATTGCGCAACAGTGTTCATCAAACAATACCCGTTTGTGGCAGACAGGAGACTGATTCTTCGACCACGACAACGTACCTGAGCACACAGCAATATCTGTTAGAGAGTTTTCGGCAAAACAGTGGCAGGGTTCCACTGCTACACGCATCTTTCTCGCCTGACCTCGCTCTGTGCGACTTTTCCTTATTTCCACGCATGGAAAAGGGCATGGAAGGACACCAATTTGACAGCTCTGAAGATGTTAAGAAAAAAACGAGGGAGGAGCTGTCAGCCATTTCGAATGATAACTACAAAAACTGTTTCGAACAGTTGAGGTAACGGTGGGACAAATGCATTAGTTGTGATGGAGAGTATTTTGAAGGGTATAAGGTTGTTTCGTAAACTGTCTGAAAATACATAGCTTCAAAAAATACTTCCGGTCTATTTGGGTAGAGTCTTGCTATCTGGACGCGAAGGCATCAGACAATGGCAGGTGTAGCAATGATATAAAACACAGACTGACAAATTGTAAGAGAAATGTGTTACAGCCTAACGTAATATTTAATTCTTTGGAAGTCTTTCCTGAGAGTGTTTGCATTGACTACAGCTCGTCGATGACGTAAATAGTTCACACAAGAGGGAATGCGAACCTCGTGAAACGCAATACAGAGAAATAGCTCAGAAGATACTGCAGAAAAATGTACATTATATGGTTAGATGGCGTAACTAATGAAGTGGAACTGAATTGAATTGTGGATAAAAGAGTTTTGTGACACGACTTAACTAACACAAAAATTAGTTTGACGGATACATTCTGAAGCATCAAGAAATAGGTAATTTAATGACGCACGAAGTATATTAATTTAGGTATGCAAAATGGGAGACTTGTACATATGCCGACCTGACAAAGCTTCAAATTACTCACGACAAATTAGAGGGCTAACGCCATCGACAGGCGCCAGTATGCTGACAGCAGAAGGGCCTGCAACCCTTTTTTTTCTTTTTTCTTTTTGAGTCATCAGTCTTGAGACTGGTTTCATGCGGCGCACCACGAATTCCCCTCCTGTACCAACCTCTTCGTCTCAGAGTAGCACTTGCAACCTACGTCCTCATTTATTTACTGTATGTATTCCTATCTCTCCCTTCTTCTACAGTTTGTGCCCACTACAGTTCCCTCTGCATACCATGGATGTCATTCACTAATGTTTCAACAGATGTCCATTCTCCTTGTAAGTGTTTTGCACAAATTCCTTTCCTCTTCGATTCTGTGTAGACCGTCATCACTCCTTACCTTATCCCCCTAATTTTCAACATTCGTCCATAACACCACAACTCAAATGCTTCGATTCTCCCCTGTTCCGGTTTACCCACAATCCTTGTTTCAATACTATACAATACTGGGGTCCAAACGTACATTATCAGAAATTTCTTCCTCAAATTAAGGTCTATGTTTGAAACTAATAGACTTCTCTTGAACAGGAAAGCTTTTTTACCGGTGCTTGTCTGCTTCTGGTATCCTCGTTGTTCCGTCGGTCATTGGTCGTAATCCCACTTCTGAACCTTTCTTTTATTCGCATCACTGCTTGTTCGATGATATGATTTAACATTATGGGCGAAAGACCGTTTTTAATCGGAGCGCAACTTTCTTGGTCATCCACTCCTATTATCCCCTCTTGGCTCTTGCACATATTGGATATTACCTGCCTCTCCTTACAGTTTACTCCAATTTTTCTCAGAATTTCGAACTTCTTGAACCATTCTACATTGTCGAAACGCTTTACCATTATCAAAGTCAGGCCTACCTTTCCTAAAGCCTAACTGATCGTCATCTAACACATCCTCAATTTCCTTTTCCATTATTCCATATGTTATTCTTATCAGCAACTTGGATACGTGGGCTGTTAGGCAGGTTGTGCGATAATTCTTCCACTCGTCAGCTCGTGCAATCCTCGGAATTGTGTGCATTATATTTGTCCGAAAGTCAGATGGTATGTCACCAGACATGTACATTCGACACACCAACGTGAATAGTCGTTTTGTTGCTATTTCCCGCAATGATTTTAGACATTCTGATAGAATAGTATCCATCCCTTCTGCCGTATTTGATCTTAAGTCCTCCAAAGCTCTGATAAATTGTGAGAGTCCAATAGAGATGACAGGTGGCTGACTTAAGCCGTCGGCTGAAAGTGGTGCGCCAACCAGGCAATCTAAAGGCGGGCTGTCGAGACTTTCAGAGGGCAGACTGCTATAGAGAGCCGGCCACGGTGGCCATGCGGTTCTAGGCGCTGCAGTCCGGAACCGCGGGACTGCTACGGTCGCAGGTTCGAATCCTGCCTCGGGCATGGATGTGTGTGATGTCTTTAGGTTAGTTAGGTTTAAGTAGTTCTAATTTTTAGGGGACTGATGACCTAAGATGTTAAGTCCCATAGTGCTCAGAGCCATTTGAACCATTTTTTTTTTACTGTAGAGAGTTGCATCAAACCAGCCTTATGACTGTAGAGCGCAGAAACCAGCGCGTCTGGCTTATTTAAGAGGAGATCGCGCGATCTCCAACTTCCGTCCAGTAGATTATTTACAGTGAACTAACATGCCCTTCTCTCTCTGACAGCTACTTTTAGACGATCGAGATCCGTGGGACACGGTACGTTGTGTGGCCAGTCAGCTGACGGTTCTCTGGATGATTATTTACCCGTCACTAGAGGCTGTGTCTTACCGCCGAAACTGCTGGTAACGGCAGTGCATGGTTTCTGACGAAGCGCCACGTTCAAGATTCCTTGGTACCTCAGGAAGTAGCCTTCGATTTGGGCTCCACACAGGCGAGTATAGAGTCAATAAAACTAGATCCGGAGGTGGGCAATACAGAGGGTGAGAGCGACGAGCAGTGATTGAAATATTAAAGTGGACGCAATGATCAGTAGTGCTGCCCGTAAGAGGTAGCTTCCGGGTAAGTTAAATAAGGTGCAGCTAAAGGTTCTTTTTATGAAGATACATACAGAAAGGTGTCTTAATATCGACGTATAAAATGTGTTTGCCACATTCTTTGTAGTAAGGATTACGCAACGTAAGAAATGTTACTGAGGGATATGTGCGATTTTCCTGTGGCACGTCTATAGTACGGTGGGATGGCCCTGTTTTCAAACTTTTTTTTCTTTTTAGTATTCTTCAGTCTGGTGTCGGTGCCAAAAACTTGAGTTGAGTGCAGTATGGGCTCAACAGGTAATGTAGAAGGGGCACTCTTGGCCGGTACAATTGAAAACATGATTCGAATAACCACATGAAGGCTTATTTGTCTCAAAAACCAATATTCATAAATACCTTGTTAGCCAGTAAATTTAATAATTGCACATTATTTTGCAACATAGTAAAGACATTTTATATCCGTTCCCAGATTCATCATAAACTGAGATGTTAGCTAGTAAAATAATTTCAATCGCAGGATAAATAAAGTCTTGAAAATATGCATCAGAAAATATCAAGCTCATTGATAGAACCACGTAGATATCTTACGTATTTTGCTGAGGTGACGACAGAAATCTACCCTTGGAAGATAATGATATCATATAGTCAAAGACATGGCTAGGCACAATAGCTAATAACAGACGGCTCACTTGGTCCCACCATCTAGAAGCCACAAGGCCTTTATAAGCAGTACCTGGCAGCTCCAATGACGTATTGTTCCCCGAGTGCAGGCTGTCCACGACAGTCTCGCTTCTGGAACCTGAGTGCCCTCCACGGGTCAGGACTGCGGACTGCTATACAGCTTGCTGTGCTGGAAACTTCTCTCGCCCACACAGACCCAGCTCGTTGTGATATCTAGAATATTAACGTTGTTCTGGCGTGTCTCGTTGTGAAGTGCTGTGAACGTTGGTACATACGCCCCACACAAGCCTGTACGCACACTTTTTCTGATCACAGTTTAAGGTCCCAGGAGTCAAACCCAGCATGCGTTCAGTGAAATAAAACATTTACTCAGAGTTTCTTGTAATCACGCATCAGAAATTCCCGCTGTAACGGCAATTATATCAACAGCAATAACAATATCACCAACAGCAACTAATTCTATATTGTTCTATTTGTTTCGCAAATTTAACGACTTACTACAGTCAGAAGATACGAGCAGTGTAATGTGATAGGAGGAAAAACAGAGTTTTTTCGGTGTCACAAAAGGTCTGATTAGTCATACGCTGCATGGACAGCTGAACATGAACGCCTTCCCTATAAATGCCGTTTTCCGCGTAGTAACTCCACTTCAGTCAACCGTATGGATGAGATATAACGGTTCGTTCGCTCCAAACAAGAGCCTCTGTTTGCATAACTACAGTTCCACAATCCTACACTGCAAGTTGTTCCCAGCTTACTGAAGTTTACCGATCTTCATGTCGGGCACAACGCTCGTTTTATGAACGCAGTGTCTCTCTATCGATAGTTCATCCTGATCTGAAAGAAAATTACGTAACCAGATGACAGAATGATCAACGTGTAGAAGCGGCAGCTCTGTGTTTCCCGGTCAGCGTTCATCCTGTTTCCACAGTGAACCCTCGAAATCTGGTTCGAACCGCCTTCGCAGAGTCGGCAGACCGAGCAGGCTCTGCATTCTGCTCCGCGCCTCGCCTCGCACAGTCCATTCGCGCGAGGGGCTTCCCGCCTCACACTCAGTGCGGCCCCGAGGTCATCCCCGCAGGGTTATCGCATTCAGCTCCGTCAGCAGAGACTTTTTAAAAGCGCCAGCTCCACGGAAAATCGCAAGGTCAGCCGTATCCTCTTGCGCCCCGGAGTCGGCGTAAACAAACTGACGTCACCCTGCGGCAGTTAGATCCTTTCCAGTGCAACCGCAGAAGTTCTGGACCACATTCGCCGGTTCCGATCGCCCTGTTAAATTTACTCAGGTATGCACTTCATCACAAACTAAACCAGAATAGCAAATTAAGACATGAAACTTTCTGGCAGATTAAAACTGTGTGCCCGACAGAGACTCGAACACGGGACCTTTGCCTTTCGCGGGCAAGTGCTCTACCATCTGAGCTACCGAAGCACGACTCACGCCCCGTCCTCACATCTTTACATCTGCCAGTACCTCGTCTCCTACCTTCCAAACTTAACAGAAGCTCTTCTGCGAACCTTGCAGAACTAGCACTCGTGAAAGAAAGGATATTGCGGAGACATGGCTTAGCCACAGCCTGGGGGAAGGTAGGAGACGAGGTACTGGCAGATGTAAAGATGTGAGGACGGGGCGCGATTCGTGCTTGGGTAGCTCAGTTGGTGGAGCAGTTGCCCGCGAAAGGCAAAGGTCCCGAGTTCGAGTCTCGGTCTGGCACACAGTTTTAATGTGCCAGAAAGTTTCATATCAGCGCACACTCCGCTGGAGAGTGAAAATCTCATTCTGGAAACATCCCACAGGCTGTGGCTAAGCCATGTCTCCGCAATATCCTTTCTTTCAGGAGTGCTAGTTCTACAAGGTTCGCAGAAGAGCTTCTGTTAAGTTTGGAAGGTAGGAGACGAGGTACTGGCAGATGTAAAGATGTGAGGACAGGGCGTGAGTCGTGCTTGCGTAGCTCAGTCGGTAGAGCACTTGCCCGCGAAAGGCAAAGGTCCCGAGTTCGAGTCTCGGTCTGGCACACAGTTTTAATCTGCCAGAAAGTTTCATATCAGCGCACACTCCGCTGCAGAGTGAAAATCTCATTCTGGAAATTAAGACATTTCTTTAAGATGCAGGTGATGCATTAATGCAGATTACACAGAAACAGACGTAAAGGACAATTATTTCACAAGCACACAGCAATAGGTGTTCCAAGTGGGCAGAAGATAAATGGCTTGCACATCGTCAATTTAAAAAGTATTTGTTAAAATGAAACAGTTTGAAGGAAACGGTAGGGGGAGTACAAAGAAATAATCTAAATAGAACAATACTGTTCTAGAATAGTTGAAATGTTATATGATAAATAATTGAAAGAATAACAGTGTAACAAAAACAAAATAGAAATCTCTTATAGGCAAACATCACATCATGTGTCCGCTCCCGGTAGCTGAGTGGTCAGCGCGACGGAATGTCATTCATAAGGGCCCGGGTTCGATTTCCGGCTGGTTCGGGATTTTCTCCGCTCATGGACTGGGTGTTGTGTTGTCGTAATCATCATCATTTCATCACCATCGACGCGCAAATCGCCAAAGTGGCGTCAAATCGAAAGACTTGCACTCGGCGAACGGTCTACCCGACGAGTGGCCCAGTCATACGACATTTATTTATTTATCACATCATGTATGTTAAAACAGCCAGTGGAATGTAACTATCAATAGAGACACAAATACACAATTTTTGTCAGATTTCCTTAAATGTTTCTGCAATTCAAGACACGAATCAGTAACAGCCGTTGTTTTACAAGGTGAAGTGTACACAGTCAGCGGAGGTATTATGATGGAAATAGCAGCAGGAGATAATTCAGTTTCAATAGAAAATATTTGATTCGTGTGAAAATTAGTGTCAAATTTTTTTTTCAAAATACAATAATTTTCATACACTCGAACAAATCTATAATTACTTCATGCTAGAAGAATTACACACAAGATAAATAAAATATATATGGTTGTGAGTCTCCTCTCCATAATATTCCTAAAATTATCAGTAGCAACACAGGAAGTTGTATTTCAAAGAGTTTTACAAAGTGACACAGCACTGCGGCAAGTCGACAGTAGAGTTATGTGTGTGAGGTGGCACTTTCAGTGGGATGCGTGAAATTCGCTAAACCTGTTCACTCTGCTGTGACGAAAACTTCACAAAAAACGCTTGAAAAATGAGTTATTTACTCAGCCTGTGTTATTATACCGAATGATATTAGACTTCAGACGGAAATCGGTTTGCTGCAGAATTCTACAACATGTTCTCAATTCGAATATAGTAAATTTTCCTTGAGATAGGAAAGCTTCTGTCCAAGAATCAGCACGGATATAGAATGTATTTGTCGTGCGAAACTCAGTTTGGCGTTTTCTCACATGAATTCGTGTAAACTAAAAATGAACGGAAACAGACAGTTTCCATATTTCTCGGTTTTCGAAAAGTATTTGACACGGCGCCCCGCTATAGATTGTTAACGGAGCTATGAGTGTACAGAATAGGTTAACAGGTATGTCAGTATCCCGAACACTCCTTTAGTAGTAGGGCCAGTAGTTGTCCTCGACGGCGAGTGCTCATGAGGTACAACAATATCGTCAGGAGCTCCATGGAAGTGTGATACGACCGCTCTTAAACTCTAAATACATAAATGATCAGACGGACAAAGTGAAGACCTGTATTGCACTAGATGGTGTCGTGTTTGAATGACTGCACTAGGATACAAAATGGCGTAGACAAAATTCCAAGTTGAATGACAGCTAGCTGTAAAGATAGAGATGTGTAAGTTAATCTGTATGAGTAGAATAAACAATCCTGCGATGTTCCAGTACATTACAAGCAGTGTATTGTTTGACACAGTCACATCGATGAAATACCTAGGCGTAGCGTGGCAAAGCGATATGAAATGGAACGAGTGCGCGAGGATTAATAAAGGGAAGGCGAATGGCTGACTTGGGTTTAGTGGGTCAATTTTAGAAATGCGTGGTTTATCTGTAAAGAAGATCACATATGCGACAGTAATGAAATCCATTCTTGGGGTCGACACCTAGTCGGATTAAAGACAGACGTCGGAGAAACTCAATGGTGGGCTCCTAGATTTTTTACCAACAGATTCGTACAAGACGCAAGTATTACGGAGATGCTTCGGAAACTCAAATGGATGGAGGAAACACGACGTTCATGCGAGGAATCTTATTGAGAAAATTTAGATGACCGGCATTTGCCACCGATTGCAAAACGATCCTGCTGCCGCCAAACTACATACCGCGTTTAGACCAAGAAGGTATGAGAAATTAGGGCTCGCACGAAGGCTTATAGACCAACTTATTTCCCTCGTTCTGGTTGTGAGTGGAACAGGAAAGAAGTTTACTAGTTGTGGTATGAGGTATCCTCCATCACTCATCATTTAGTGCCTTAAGGATAATGCATGTTGGTGTTGATCTAGTGCAAAAGTTAACGATCAAGCCACCTAATGGTGTGTGGCGGAGGGTACTTTCGGGACCACTATTTGATCCCTTCAACCCTGTTCCACTCGCGAATACTTCGTGGGAAGAATGATTGTTGGTAAGCCTCTGTATTGGCTCTAATTTCTGAATTTTCACCTCGTGGTCAATACGCGAGATGTGTGTGGGGGGAAGTAATATGTTGTCTGACTCCTGCTGGAAAGTGCTGTCCCGAAATCTCAATAGTAAATCTCTCCGTGATGCATAACATGTCTCTTGTAACGTCTGCCAGTGGGGTTTGTTTAGTATCTCCGTAACGCTATTTCCCCAGTTAAACGATCCCGTGATGAAACGCGCCGCTCTCCATTGGATCTTCTCTGTCTCCCCTGTCAGTCCTACCTGATGGGGATCCCAGATAGATGAACAGTATTCAAGAATGGGCGAACAAGCACCGTATATGCCACTTCCTTCGGGGATGAGTTACATTTCCTTAAGATTCTTCCGATGAATGTGAGTCTTGTGTCTGCTTTTCCCACTATCTGTTTCATATAGTCATTCCACTTAAGGTCGCTCTGGATAGTTACACCTAGATATTTTATGGCAAACGCTGTCTCCATCTGTTTGTCATCAATAGTGTAGTTATACAGTAGTGGATTTCTTTTCCTGTGTATGCGCAATATTTTACATTTATTTACGTTCAGGGTCAACTGCCAGAGTCTGCACCATTCATCAATTCTCTGCACATGGTTCTGCAAATTCTTACTATCTTCTGGCGTTGCTAGTTTGTTATAAACAACTGCATCATTTGTGAATAGCCTTAAAGAGCATCCGACGATTTCTACTAGATCATTCACATATATTGTGAACAGCAACGGTCCTATCACACTTCCCTGTGGTAGTCCGGATATTACCTTTACACCTGTCGATCTAGTTCCGTTAAGAGCGACGTGCTGAGTTCTCTCTGCAAGAAAGTCTTGAACCCAATCGCAGGTCTGCTGCGACACTCCGTAGCTCGTATTGTTTTAGTTAAAGGCAATGCGGGTCGGTGTCAAATGCCTTACTGAAATCAAGGAACACGGCATCAACCTGAGCGCCGTTATCCACTGCGATGTGGGTCCCATGGAGGAACAGAGCGAGCTGAGTTTTGCAGAATATCTGTTTGCGAAATCCATGTTAATTTTTATAGAGGAGTAGTTCATTTCCCAAAAACGTCATAATTCTTGAGCTAAAACATGTACCACAATTCTACAGAAGATTGGCTTCAACGATATAGGCCCATAATTGTGTGGATCTGTCTCACCGACTTTCTTAAAAACGGGAATGTCCTGTACTTTTTTTCCAGTCGTTAGGTACCTTTCGCTGACCAAGCGATCTACGATAAACTGCTGCTAGAAGGGGAGGACGTTCTTTAGCATAATCTTTATATAATCGTATAGGTATGTCATCCGGTCCTGAAGCCTTTACACTACTAAGCAATTTTAACTGATTTTCAGTTCCGCGATCGGTTATCTCAATATCTCCCATTTCGACGTTCTCACGACGATTGAAAGGAGGGGCAGTGTTATGATCTTCCGCGGTGAAACAACTTCGGAAGACCGAGTTCAGTATTTCGGCCTCCTCTCCGTTATCTTCCGTTTCAGTGCCGGTATGGTCGCTGAGAGAATGAATAGATGATTTGGACCCACTTACTGATTTTACATACGACCAAAATCTTTTGTGGTTTATACTCAGGTCGGTTGACAACGCCTTATTTTCGATATCACTGAACGCTTCTCTCATTGCTGTCCTTACGCTCATTTTCGCTTCGTTCAGCTTCTGTTTGTTAGCTAGGTTTTTACTTCTCCTGAATGTGAGACGAACTGCTCGTTGTTTACGTAGTGCTTTACTAACACGGCTATTAAACCATGGTGGATCTTCGCCGTCCCTTAAAACCTTACTCGGAACATACTTGTTTAGGGCATATTGAACGATGCATTTAACTTTTTTCCTTTTGTTCTCCACATCTTCGTCCTCATCACCGAATATTTCGTGCTGATGGCTGAGATATTCTGAAATTTGTCTCCTGTCACCCTTGTGAGCAAACAGATCTTCCTACGTTTCTTAACATTCCTTGTAGGACCCGTCGTCATAGAGGCTGTCACAGCCTTATGATCACTGACACCTTCCCCTACGTTAACTGATTCGATATGTTCCGGTCTGTTTGTTGTCAGGAGGTCTAAGACGCTACCCTCAGAAGTTGGTTCTCTAACTATCTGCTCGAGGTAATTTTAGGACAAGACATCCAGAACAATGGCACATGATTCCCTGTCTCTTGCACCAGTTTTTATGGTATAAAACTCCCAATCTATACCTGGCAAGTTGAAGTCAATTCCCATTTCAACGGCATGAACAGGAAAATTACTAACGACATTTTGCAAGCTCGACAACTACAGATCCTGACCCAAGTGGTCTATAAAAACATCCGATCTCTATTTTTGACCGTTCTTTGATACTCATTTTCACCCAGATTAATTAATATTCGGAATCCCTTATAACCATGCTAGATTTTGTCGAATTTTTTGCTGCAATAAACATACCGCCTCCATTGGCGACTAACCTATCCTTAGGCTAAACTTTCCAGTCTGAAATTAGGATTTCGTTGTCACTGACGTCTGGCTTCAGCCAGCTTTCTGTTCCGAATACTGTCTGTGCATTATAACCTTCAATAAAGTATACTAATTTAGTGACCTTTCCTTGGACGCTCCTGCAGTTTAATAAAATCATATTAATGTTTTCTATCTCCGATCTGCGAGGATCAAGATCCTATGAGGTCGCTGTGGCTGATTTAACAGGAAAATCATGTTTGCTCGAAAGTGAGGTGTCCTCTAACATAAAAAAGCCCCATGTGCCCTACCACGTACTGCGCTACCCTAGTAGTCGCTTCCTGCGTGTAAGTGCACGCCTGACGTATTAAGGGGAACACTACAGTTCTGCACCCAATAGTGGAAGTCGAGATATTCGCATCCAATACCGTGGCAGAGCGGTCTGAACCTCTGATTTAGACCTCCCTCTCTGCTCCAAATCAGAGGACTGCGATCAACCCTGGGTACGATGCTACAAATAGACAGCTTAGTCTGCACCCCGCGTGCGTTGCTAGTTGCCTTCGCCAAATCAGCCAGCCTCCGAAAGGAGCCGGGGATGGCCTCAGAAACCAAGCGGCAGGCGTCATTCGTGCTGACATGTGCCACTACATGCAGCCGGTTGCACCCAGTGACATGGTAGGAAGCTATTATGCTTCATCGTATTGGAGCAGACAGGCGTTAAACAACTGAGAGTGTCTACACTTAGGTGACGCAGGTCATGGGACAGCGATATCCACATGTACAGATGTCGGTAGTATCACGTACACGAGGTATATAAAGGCAATCCGTTGGCAGAGCCATCAGTTGTACTCAGGTGATTCATGTGAAAAGGTTTCCGACCCTGATCACATCCGCACGACGGGAATGAACAGACTTTGAACGGAGAATGGCAGTTGGAACTAGACGCATCGGAAATTTCATTTCGGAATCGTTAGGCAATTCGATGTTCCGAAACCAAAAGTGACCAGAGTGTGCCGACAACACAAAGTTTCAGGCATTGTCTCTCACCATGGACAATGCAGTGGCCGATGGCCTCCAATTAACGAACTAGAGCAACTGCGTTTGCGTAGAGTTTTTAGTGCTAACGAACACGCAACACTGCGTGAAATAACCACAGAAATCAATGAGACGAACGACGTTAGGACAGTGAGGCGAAATTTGGCGTTAACGGGCTATGACAGCAGACGACCGAAGCGACTGCCTTTACTAATAGCACGACATAGCGTGCGGTGCTTTTCCTGGGCTAGTGACCATGTTAGTTGGACCGTAGACGACTGGAAAATATGGAAATGGTCAGATGAGCTGATTGTGAAGTTCGAGTGTGGCGTAGACCAAACGAAGCTATTGACCCAAGTTCTTAATCAGGTACTGTGCAAGGTGGTGGTGGCTCCATAATGGTGTGGGGTGTGTTTACACGGAATGGACTGGATCGTATGAATACTTGGAGACCATTTGAGCCACGGCTGGACGTACCTTTCCCAGACAACGATGGAACTTTTATAGACAACAATGAGCCGTGTCAGTGGCCCACAATTGTTCGCGATTGGTTTATTCAACAACTTGGGCAATTCGAGCGAATGGTTTGGGAAAAAAAGGCCGACATTAATCCCATGGAACATTTATGAGACATAATCCAGAGGTCATCCCGTGCACGAAATCCTTCAACGGTAATACTTTTGCATTTATCGATGGCTATAGAGGCAGCATGGCACAATATTTCTGCAGGAGACTTCCAGTGACATGTTGAGTGGATGCCACTGTCGTTTACACAGCCTGTTTTATGGTGGGTCCACTGACAATTTCAGTTGATGATTACGCTGCACTTTGCCACTGGTGCAGCTAGATTTCAATCAGTTCAAGAACATAAACGTAAAATTTTGGAAGGTGGCCCGTTAAATGTATCAAAGATCAAAAACTGTGTCATTAAATATACGTTAAAACTGTAACACTTATTGACGAACTGATAGGAGACTTTAATGTATTTTGAATTAGAATGTTTGAAGTTAACGACCCGATAGACAGCGAAACAAGTAAACAAATTAATAAAAGTAACTGAAAAGTGTTTGTAAAACGGAGCTTTCAATGTGTCATAAATGCGATGAGAGTGCAATAAGTAACTTTCCCTATTTTATTGTGCTAAAAATTATTTTATCTGTGCAAGGTGGTGGTGGCTCCATAATGGTGTAGGGTGTGTTTACACGGAATGGACTGGATCGTATGAATACTTGGAGACCATTTGAGCCACGGATGTGTGATAAAATAATTTTATTGACATTGTACAATGTTCGCCTTGTTTTTCTACATAGTGAGCATGTTTTTCGAAGCATTTATGGTAACGTGACAAAAGTTACTCCAAACGAGCGTTGTAACAGGTCGGGTCCTGCGCTCGTAAATAACTCTTCACTGTTGATGTGACTTCAACATCGGCGTTGAAGTGCTTACCTGCAAGATGACCTATAGGTTGGGGGAACAAGTGAAAATCACTTGGGGCAAGATCTGCTGAATATACAGCAGCACTTTCCAATTGGATCTTCCGAGAACCACTTGTGTCATCCGACCTGCATGAGAGCGAGCTTTGTCAGGAAAGATGAGAACTTTTAGAGACAAAAATCCATGATGTTTCCTTTTGATGGCAGCTCGCATATTCCTGAAGACGTTGCAGTAGCTCTCTGCATTCACTGTAGTGTTGCGAGGCAGGTAGTGAACGAACACCCTTTGACGGTGCTAAACCGTCGTTGCCGTAACTTTCCATGTCGAATGTGTGACCCTTTCCTTTTTTTGGAACACTCTCGCCAGGTCTCTTCCCCACCGAACTCTGGCGTTTTGTCACAGGGTCGAATTGTGTACCCAGGTCTCAAGTTCCCATTACAATGCTCATCCTGATTTCCTCGCAGACAGCGTTTGATTTCCCATGGATATCGGAAGCGGGTGGTTGTTTTGTTGCGAAAAAAGGAATGACAGAGAGCAGCGCATAAGCAGACGCACTTTGTAGTGGTAATTCCTTGGTAACTGTGCTGAGCAGTGGCAGGACAGTGCGATATGCTTCATAAGCCGGTGTTACCTTGGTCAGCACATAATAGTAGAACTCGTCGGCCCTTATATGTCACGGGCACGATTTATTTTGCAAAGAAATATAATAGGGAACTTATTTTACTACCCTCGCATAAAATTAACACCCAATTTGTATTAGAAGTTTTGGCAAGGCAACGACCCAAAGATATCTGATGTGGGATACATTCGAATGTATTAGCTCAACAGACAGTTGACGCTTGTCTATTCTGAAGTACTAGAAGAAACAAGCAAAAAGTTGAATGAATTTGGGATCAATCGAAATGACTCCTTTTTCGTCTGCAGTGGAGAAACAGAGGTGGCCAGAATACCTAGTCAAGTTTGCAGGTGGGAATTAGACCTGTGAGTATCTTTGATGAATTCCAAGAGGCATGAAAAGGCCGAAGCGACAGCTCGATGAATGAGGTGGGGGTGGGTGGTTAGGTAAGAAATATTGACGAGTATGGCTATAGAACGCGAACGGTTTTGGGGCTTGCCTATATGGGCATTGGATGTCAAAGCATTATTTTTAACCGGTGCGACACTCGAAGGCGAAGGGCGTCGGTGAAACACTGTTTTCATACGCTCCATTGATCCAAAACTATTTGGCATCCTCACATAAAAACAAAAAAGGACAACGAGAGGCACTGAATTCAGATGAACACAACGGATGTCTGGCAAGCAAATCAAGCACTGTGCCAGCTTTTCTCCATTCATCGCCGTGGTGATCACATAGCGCAAGCGACGACATGGTGTAACCCAACGCCACCGTTACCGTCTGTCCTCGGTTCCACGAAAACTCTGCCTCGTCGCGGCAGACTAGGACGGCATGGCGATCCGCATGACGGAAAGAAATTCACAGCGCCCACGGCCGCTTCGCAGCTGTAGCTTATCTTGCCAAGGGCGTCGAGGTCACCCGCAACATTTCCAGACGGCAGCTTCTTGTGTCAAAACAACAACACTTTCCTCTATACAACAGCGTCATAAGAGATGTCTGATAAATCGTTGACGTAAATTGAAAATATTTGTGGTATATCACGCTCCCTCGAATCACACATGGCTTTACTTTCAGCGGAACACTCTCTGTTCAATATACTGCAGCTGTTTAGTTATGCCTGTCATGTTATGCTGGACCCTGTACAGTTCCACCACCGCACCAAGGAGTGCAAACTCACTGGATGTTGTTGTGCCCGAGCAGTGGTGCTGTGCACTTACTGCTGCCGCATGACCTCATCTTTTCAATGTTTTCTATTCTCTTAAGCCGGTATTATGGAGTGAAGCACATTTTTCTGACATTTACAAGTCAGCTATGACGTCTTTTCTGGTTAAATAGCATATATTACAATAATTACATTAATAATTGTTCCACATATGATGTATAAGACATTTCGTAATGCTGTGGAACGTGTCACATTACCATAAGTTTTCTTTAAACAATATAATTTTTCTTTTTTACATTTACTATTACATATCTAAAAAATCATTTATTGAGTAGAAGGTGTTATCATTCAGAAACTCTTTTATTTCGTTTTTAAATATTGGGTGACTTTCTGTCAGAGTTTTAATGCTGTTTGGCAAATGACCAAAGATTTTTGTGGCAGTATAATTCACCCCTTTCTGTGCCTAAGTCAGATTTAACCCAGAATAGTGAAGATCATCCCTCCTTCTAGTGTTGTAGCTATGCACTTCGCTGTTATTTTTCAACTGGGATGGGTTATTAGTAACAAATTTCATAAGTGAATATATGTATTGCGAAGGTACTGTAAATATCCCAAGTTCCTTAAATATTTGTCTGCAAGATGATCTTGGACGGGCTCTAGCTATTATTCTGATTACACACTTTTTTACATTGAATACTGATCCGTTTATCACCAAAATTTGCAATAACCCTAATAGCATAAGAAGCTCAACATAATCGTTTCACAAGATCATTAATGTGTTTCTCGCAATTCAATTTATCATCAATGCTTACACTCAGAAATTTTGAATATTTAGCCTTAGCAACAAACTTCTATTCATAATCTGTATTTATAGTAGGTGTTATGCCATTTACTGAAGAGAAATGTATGTACTGTGTTTTCTCAAAATTTAGTGAAAGTCTATATCCAGAGATTCACTTAATAATTTCCTGAAAGACATTATTTACAATTTCCTCTGCAGATTCTTGTTTGTTGGGTGTGATTACTATATTTGTATCATTAACAAAAAGAACTGGCTTTGCATCTACATGAATATAGAGTGGCATGTCATTAATATATATTATGAACAATAAGGGACCCAAGACTGAACCTTGTGGGAAACCTCTTGATACCTCCTCAGTTAGAGTACTCTGCTGGCGTTTGCAGACTATCTGCACTGTTGATTTCAACCTTCTGCATTCTTCCAGTTAAATATAAATTAAACCATTTGTGCACTGTCCCACTCATACTACAGTACTTAAGCTTATCTATAAGAGTTTCATGAATCACACAGACAAAAGCCTTTGAGAGATCACAAAATATCCAAATGGGTGATGTTCGGTTACTCAAAGCATTTAATATTTGATTAGTAGAAACGTATATTTCATTTTCTGTCGAAAAGCCTTTCTGCAGACAAGACTGATGCTTTGTTAGTACTTCATTTTTACCAATATGTGATCTACTCTTCAATACATTATTTTTTCAGGAATTTTCGATAAAGCAGTCAGAAGTGAGATTGGGTGGTAGCTGTTAACATCTGACCTATTCCCTTTTCTATGCAATGGTCTAACAAAAACGTATTTCATTCTATCCGCAAAAATGTCCTGTTCCCATGAGCTACTACATAAAAGCTGCAAACGAGCTTTTAGTACTCTGTTCGAAATATCATCAATTCCAAGCTCTTACTTTTGAGTGAATTTATTATTTTCCTAATCTCAGTAGCAGAGGTGGGTTGAATTTAAGTTTTATCAAATTGCATAGGTATTGCTGGTTCCTAACTCTTCCTTACGTTTTCTAATGAATAGCTAGATCCAATTTTCTGTACAGCACTTAAAAATGATTATTAAAAAGTATGACATGTGAAGTTGTCACAATAGATATTTTTCCACTGGGAAGATGATCAGTTATTGAAAGTGGTTGCAGATACGTGTATTGTAAGATAGCACAGTGTGTACCTTACATTTCTCTAAGTATATTCGGGCTGTTGACAGTTGGTCAGAAAAAATTTTTGCTGACCAAAACATTTACTTCCATCTGACTCATTTTTTTTAAACAACTTGTAATTGCTTGCATTATTGAGGTTCTTGAGTAAGAGATTTATATACAAAGAAAAAAATTTTAATAAAAAATTTAAGCTTTAGTCGAAAATGTACTACTAGAACACAGAATTTTTCTGCAAACCTCCCATCTCATGTGGAGAAACCCTAGGTTTAGACTACCCAGGATTTAAAAAAAATGCCTGGTCTTGGAGCAGGTTTCAAAGCACAAAACGTCTCTGGTAAGTATTTCGTGATTAGATATATGCTCACCTTATGAGCTGAGCTACCACGCAAGGCACTGTAATCCACTTTAATCCTGCATCTCTAGGCAGCACACAGCACTGCCAGCTAGTCATGAGGCCCATGCAGTTATACGGCAGGTACCACTTGCTCGCATCGAAATAGATGGATTTTTGTGTATGTGTCTGCCAAACTTTAACCAGTTTTAAAAGTGTGTGTAGCTTAACTTGTCAAGCAATGACGAATAAAACAACTGATTATTTTTTCTATTTGCTTGAACTGTAATAAATAAAATGAAATATTACATTCTGATGAGTTATAGAAGTTTATAATATGTAATTCAAAATTCTACTTATCACTCAATACAGGGACCTCCACAGTTTATAGTTCACAAGGTAATACCGGAATTTTTACATTTTTCAAAATATTTTCTCATTGTTCAATCTCATAACTAAGTTTATATTGAACTAAGTATACAAATTTGTAGATTTTGTCGATTCTACCACAATTCTATCTTCATTTGGAAGATTCTTTTTTATTTTTATTCCAGCAATGTTGTAATCTGCCCATCTAAGATGAGCATCCCCATTCCTTGAAATCCACGTAAAGATTACAGAGAGATCGACCTCTAACCGACCTCTTCGCAATTTTTGAAAAATACACTGAGCATTTCAATGGGATAAAGTATCTCACTTTTCTTGGTCTAAATAGCGAACTAAGATTTTACCCTTATGAAACGAACAAGATTGAAAGCTGTTACCTTTACTGACACCTGTGAATGAGAAAAATATAGGCTAAATGATCTTAACAATGGTAGTGAAACTAACATCCAATAGTTGAAAAATGTTTTCATCATCATGCTCAATATGTACTTGAGGTTCGGGATTGTTAGTGCCGATGTGTCAGATTACTCAACATATGATGTTATAGCCAATAAAAATTAATCGATAATTATGTGGCCAACATTTTTGATTTTATAACTGTAAAGAAAGGAAACAGTACCTTAGCTAAAACGTATCACCACTTCATTTTTTCATCAGTTTTGTACAATTTGACTTAATTTCTTGTTGATAAAATAACTCACAAAGCACCACTGACGTCAATTAAATTATAGTTGTTCGTCGATCGTGAATAGTACCAAAAACTAGGATATATACAGGATAACGTGGTTCGATGAATTACTGGCCCTCCAAATTCGGAATTAAACTAGAAGGATGCGATATTATTTATTTCTCAATGAAAGTGACCAATGTGCTTCACAAGCATTCCATCAGCAGAATTAATACTTGTGACGATTCATTTGAATGGTATAAGTTTAGGAACATCGTTCTAAACTGTCTTTCCATTATCAAGAATAATTTGGCCACTAAATCCAAGGGCACTTCTAATAATGTCATTCATATCCATATACAGTAATAACTCCATTTAAAATTTCATCATCCTTAAAGTGAATATTTGGAATTTTTGGATGAGTAATTTTTTTTAAAGTTTTACAAAGTATTTTGGCCAATAAGTATTTTTTTTACCTCTCCAGTGCTATTAAATTTATTATTTTTTGAACTTATATTTGGAGTTGTAGATGTTGTGGTCCTCAGTCCAAACACTAGTTTGATGCAGCTACCATGTTACTTTACCCTGTTCAAGCCTCTTCATCTGAGGGTAAGTACAGAAAACCACATCCTTCTGAATCTGCTTACTGTATTCACCTCTTGGTCCAGCTCTACGATTGTACCCCTTCCCACATCCCCACCCCCACACACACACTTCACTCCAGTACTAAATTGGTGATTCATTGATGTCTCAGAAAGTATCCTACCAACTGATCCCTTCTTCTAGTCTGGTTGTACCGCACATTTCTCTTCTTCCCAATTCAATTCGGTACCTCGCCATCAATTTTGTGAGTTACCTATCTAAACTTTAGTGTCCTTCTGTAGCACTCCATTTCAAAATATTCTACTCTCTTTTTGTCTAAACTCTTCATGAACATGTTTCACTTCCATACATGGCTACGCTCCATACAAACACTATTACAAAGGACTTCCTGATGCTTAAATCTATACTCATTTTTAACGTATTTCTCTCCTTCGGGAACGCTTTTCTTACCATTGCCAGTCTACGTTTTATACTCTCTCTACTTTGAGCATCACTGGTTATTTTGCTTCCCAAAAAGCAAAACTCATCTACTACTTAACGTGTCTCACTTCCTAATCTAATTCCTTCAGCATCACCTGATTTAACTTGACTACATTCCATTATCTTCGTTTTGCCTCTTTTGATACTGCCCATTCTTTTCAACTGCTCTTCCAAATAATTTTCTGTCTGTGACAGAATTACATTGTCATCAGCAAACCTGAACGTTTTTGTTTTTTCTCCCTGGACATTAATTCTTACTCAGTTTCTTTCTTTTCTTTCCTTTATTGCTTTCACGATATACTGATTGAATAACACCAGGGATAGACTGCATCCCTGTCTCAATCACTTCTCAACCACTGCTTCCCTTTCGTGCCCCACGATTCTTATAACCGCCATCCAGTTTCTGAACAAATTGTAAATAGACTTTGGCTCCCTATATTTCACCCCTATCATCTTTAATACTTGAAAGAGAGTATTGCAATCACTATTGTCAAAAGCCTCCTCTAAATCTACAAATGATATAAATGTAAGTTTCTCTGTCCCTATCCTATCTTCTCTGAGAGGTTATAGGGTCCAAATTGCCTACCGTGTTCGTAAATTTCTTCATAATCTATACAGATCTTCTCTGACATGGCCTTCTACCAATTTTTCCATTCTTCTGTAAATTATATGTGTTAGTATTTTGCAACCATGACTTATGAAACTAATTGTTCCATAATTTTCAAAACTATCGGCATCTGCTTTCTTGTTCGTCTTGAAGTCTGAGGATATTTCGCCAGTCTCATACATCTTGCTCCCCAGGTGGAAGGGCTCTCTCGTGGCTGGCTCTCCCAAGTCGATCAGTAGCTTTAACGGGTTGTTGTATAGTCCCCACGCCTTGCTTCGACTTAGGTCTTTCAATGTTTTGTCAAATTCTTCTCATTATTGCCCTCAAGTGCATCTCCATTGTACAGATCCTCGACCTAGTCCTTCCTTTTTTCTGATTTCCATTCTTCGCTTACGATTAGTTTACCATCTGGGCTCTTGATATTCATACAGGTGGTTCTCTTTTTTCCAAAGGTCTATTTAACTTTCCTGTAAGCTGCATCTATCTTACCCATCATGACAAGCTTCTACATCCTTACATTTATCCTCTGGCCATTCTTGCTTAGCCATTTTACACTTCCTGTCGATCTCATTCTTTAGACATTTGTATTCCCTTCGTCTGCTTTAGTTATTGCATTTTCACATTTTCTCCTTTCATCGATTAAATTCAATATGTCTTGCATCACGCAAGGATTTCTACTAGCCCTCAGGTTTTTACCTACTTAATCCTCCGCTGCTTTCACTATTTCATCTCTCAAAGACAGACTCTATTCCTTTCTTCTGTTGTTGTCAGTCATGCCTTAATGCTCCCCCTGAAACCCTCTACCACTTCTGGTTCTCTCAATTTATCCACGTCCCATGTGCTTTAATTCCCGCCTTTCTGCATTCTTCAGTTTTAATCTACAGTTAAAAACCAATAAATTGCTGTCAGAGTCCACATCTGTCTCTGTAAATATCTTACAATCTAAAATCTGGTTCAAAATTCTCTGTCTTACAAACATATAATCAATCTAAAACCTCCCAGTATCTCCAGGTCTCTTCCAGATATAGAGCCTTCTTTCATGGTTCTTAAACCAATTGTTAGCGGTGGTTAAATTATGCTCTGTGTAAAACTCTACCAGATGGCTTCTTCTTTCATTCATTTCCCCAGTCCATATTCACCTACTATTTTCCTTCTCTTCCTTTTCCTGCTATCGAATTCCCATCTCCCATGGCTACTAACTTTTCGTCTGCCCTTCAGGCGGAGGTAGATCAGGGTAGGGAAGATCTGGACAGGTTAAGGAGGGAGAAGGGCAAAGAGAGTTGGTTAGTGGCTACAGGTAACAGAAGGTTCAAATGGTTCAAATGGCTCTGAGCACTATGGGACTCAACTGCTGTGGTCATCAGTCCCCTAGAACTTAGAACTACTTAAACCTAACTAACCTAAGGACATCACAGACATCCATGCCCGAGGCAGGATTCGAACCTGCGACCGTAGCAGTCGCACGGTTCCGGACTGCACGCCTAGAACCGCGAGACCACCACGGCCGGCTAACAGAATGAACAGGCCTAGAACTAATTCTGACAGTTTTGTGGTGAATGTCAAAATTAAGTTTGACCTGATGCTTCAATTAAAAACTGATGAGCCTCAAGCAGAGGTAGGTGTAGACAGGACACAACTAAATTTCAATAGGAAATTGAAAAAGAATGTAGGAAAGTCATCGAAAAGGAAGATAGTTTTGTTGTTAGGCAGTTCTCATGCCAGAGGTGTAGGCCAACTTCTGCAGGAGGAATTGGGACCAGAATACCAGGTCACAAATTTTTTCATACCAAGTGCAGGTCTGGATCGGGTGACAGAGGATCTAGGATCACTCTGTAAAGGATTTACCAGGGAAGACACAGTGGTTATTGTAGGAGGGCCAGGGAACAGCATCGGCAGAGATCCTGGGTATGGTATAGAGTGTGACCTGGTACAGATTGCGTCGGCATCGAGACACACCAATGTTGAGTTTGTATCTGTCCTGAGACGCCATGACCGGCCTCATTTGAACTCTTCTGTTGGGAGAGTTAATTTAGAGTTGGAACGGCTGCTTGGGTTGGGTGCGGGGGCTCATATTGGTGTGGTTCCTGTTGATTCTCTCAGTAGGTGGAACTATACCAGGCATGGCCTACATCTCAACAGGAAAGGGAAGGGTAAACTGGCTGGGGTAATAGCAGAAAATTTGAGGGGGGGGGGACGCACTGCCATGAAAGGTAAAATACCAGTGGTTACAGGTGTTGGAGCAGCAGCTTTTTTAGGATAGGTAAGACAGAAAGATGTCAAGTTCTATGAGACGTCAGGATTGAAACAAATCTTCAGTTTAGGAAAGAAATTAAAGAGCACAATTCTAGCACAATGGATCACCGATCACAGCTGTCAATTATTAATTTTCACCAATCACCAGAAATTTTATCTCCACCAAGTTGTATCTCAGTCCTAGGTAATTGCATTGATGAATTAAAGTCACCCAACCCAGTTGACATAATCTGCCTCTCTGAACACCATGTGACCACTGGTACAGGAACTAGGCCTAAGCGCAATGAGAGACTCACACAGGAGAGTACTGCAAATGTTAGAATAAGGAAAGGTTCTCATAAAGGTATAATTAAAAATAATATAAAAATATTTCTTCAAAATATTGGGAGTTTAAAGAATAAAATGGATGAGCTTCTGGTTTGTTTAGAAGATTTAGAACCTGTGGATGAAATAGATATACTATGCCTGTCTGAGCATCACATTGTTACTGATATGGATAAGGTAAATGTAAGTCGATATAAGCTCTCTGCACATGTAATTAGAGAAAATATGGAGAAAGGAGGAGTTGCCATAAATGTCAAAAGTTATCGTTGTGCAAAAAGTATAGAAACAAAAAAGTTTTGTGTAGAGAAACATATAGAAGCATGTGCCTGTGAGCTTTAATAATACAGGCACATTTATAATTGTAACTGAATATAGGTCCCCATCGGGAAATTTTCATCTATTTCTGAAAAATTTGGCCTCCTTGTTGTGCTATCTGTCAGACAGGGGGGAAGGAAATTATTATTTGTGGGGACTTCAACGTAGATTCTTTGAAAGAGGGTAATAGAAAAAATGACCTTGAAGTATTACTCAGTTCTTTCAATTTGACACCCGTTATTGATTTTCCTACTAGGGTGGTAAAGGATAGCAGCTCACTGATAACTTCTTTATAGACCAAGATAAGTTTAACCAGATAAATGCTCAGCCTGTTGAGAATGTTCTTTCTGATAATGGTGCACAGCTAGTTACAATATATATCATAGCTCCATTCAGCAATACTAAACAGTCCTCCAAAGTAGTATCTTCAGTCAACGATTTAACAATTGCCAATTTCAGGGAAAGCCTACAGCAGTTAGACTGGGATGAGGTGTACCGTGACTGGGATGAGGTGTACTGTGAACCTGATGCCAATTTAAAATATAATTTATTTCACGACACTTTTGTAAATGCATTTGAAAGCTGCTTCCCCAAGAAAATATTTAAATATACTCGTAAGAAACCATGTAACAAACCATGGCTTACTAAGGGTATAAGAATATCTTGTAACCGGAAAAGGGAAATGTATCTGACAGCAAGAAAGAGTAGTGACCCAGAAACTATCAAACATTATAAAAACGGCTGTGCTATATTGAGTAAAGTTATTAAAAAGTCCAGAAGTATGTGTATCATGTCTGAAATCAGCAACTCTGATAACGAAATTAAAACAATGTGGAATATTATTAAAAGAGAAACCGGTCAACCAAGAGCACAGGAAGACAGTATTACCATCAAATTGAATGAAAACTTTATGAACAAAAAGTCAGAAGTTGAAAATGTTTTTAATAATCATTTTCTAAATGTTGTGGATATAGTAGGATCCAGGTGTTCATTAGAAGATGCTAGGCTGTTAATGGAAGAGGCTATACCTATGCAATTTGATACAATTGAAATCTCACCCACTTCTCCCTCTGAAATTAGGAAAATAATAAACTTGCTTAAAAGTAAAAACTCACATGGAATTGATGGCATTTCCAGCAAAATACTAACAGCTTGTTCTCAACAGATAAGTAAGATTCTCAGCCACCTGTGTAACAGCTCTCTGGAACAGGGCATTTTCCCTGATAGACTGAAATATGCTATTGTTACACCTTTGCATAAAAAAGGGGATAGATCTGATGTCCACAATTACCGCCCAATCTCCCTTCTAACAGCTTTATCCAAAATTTTTGAGAAAGTAATGTATTCAAGAGTAGCTTCACAAGGGTCGGTCTTGGGTCCCTTGTTGTTCTTAATATATATTAATGACTTGCCATTCTATATTCATGAAGAGGCAAAGTTAGTTCTCTTTTCTGATGATACAAGTATGGTAATCACACCTGACAAACAAGAATTAACAGATGAAATTGTCAATAATGTCTTTCAGAAAATTACTAAGTGGTTCCTTGTAAACGGACTCTCACTGAATTTTGATAAGACACAGTACATACAGTTCCGTACAGTAAATGGTATGATGCCATTAATAAACATAGACCTTAATCAGAAGCATATAGCTAAGGTAGAATATTCAAAATTTTTACATGTCCATTGATGAGAGATTAAATTGGAAGAAACATTGATGATCTGCTGAAACATTTGAGTTCAGCTACTTATGTAATAAGGGTCATTGCAAATATTGGTGATAAACATATTAGTAAATTTGCTTACTACGCCTATTTTCACCCATTGCTTGCATATGGCATCATATTTTGGGGTAGTTCATCACTGAGGAACAAAATATTTATTGCACAAAAGCGCATAATCAGAATAATATCTGGAGTCCACCCAAGATCATCCTGCAGACATTTATTTAAGGATCTAGGGATATTCACAGTACCTTCTCAGTATATATACTCTCCTATGAAATTTGTTAGTAACAAACAAACCCAATTCAAAAGTAATAGCAGTGTGCATAACTACAATACTAGGAGAAAGGATGATCTTCACTGTTCAAGATTAAATCTAACTTTGGCACGGAGAGGGGTGAATTATACTGCCACTAAAGTCTTGGGTCACTTACCAAATAGTATCAAAAGTCTGACAGATAACAAACAAGTACTAGCAGAAGTAAATCCGTGAGGGCCGGCCGTGAGTCGTGCTTCGGTAGCTCAGATTGTAGAGCACTTTTTTTATTGATTATTAAATCTTCTCCTGTATTACTCGTGCTTAATTTCAGATTTAAAACACTATATTCACGTGACCAAAAGTCCAGTCCTTCTGAAACCGAACTTCTTTAATTCCACTATATGTGTCGTTAACCCATTCATGTCCATTATTAAATTTTCAAACCTACCTGCCCAGTTAAGGGAGCTGACATTCTTTGGTCTGATCTATAGAACACCAGTTTTGTTTCTCCTGATAACGACGTCCCCCTTAGTAGCCTCTGCCTGGAGATCCAGATGGAGGACTATTTTGCCTCCAGAATATGTTGCTCAAGAGGACCCCATCATCATTTAACCACACAGTAAAGTTGCATACTCTCGGGAAAAATTACAGCTGTACTTGTATCAGCCATTCGCAGTACCAGCACACCAAGACCGTTTTGGTTGATGTTTCCAGACCATATCAGTCAGTCATCCAGAATGTTGCCCCTACAACTACTGAAAAGGCTGCTACCCCTCTGTAGTAACCACACATTGGCCTGGCCTCTTGGCAGATAGACCTCCACTGGACCTATGGTATGGCTATCTGTATCATAGAGTTCTGTAAGCATTCACACTAATGGCAAATTCCTTGGCTCATAGAGAAGGTATTCAAAGTTAAAAATGCAGAAAAACCAACTAGTGCAACATTGTTATAGCTGTCTCGTACACGTACAGTCAGTCTCTTTTTTGGGAACAGGTGACCTACCACTCATCAGAAATAGGTCACTCATTTACTACTAGTAATTATATTATTAACTGAAGAATAACTGATTGGCAACCATACATAAGAATTCCATGGAAGAAATCAAGAATACACATAGCAATTTCTTACCTCATTCTATTCAGTGTGCTAGGGACTATTGGGTCTGCAAATACAGTATTAATGGTTGATAGTTGTATTCTGCCTCTAGAATAGTTAAACTGGAATGAAATCCATCATCTGTATGTTTACCCAAAAAGCTTATATCAGCCAAATTATGAAGAATTTTAAAAAATGTGCAAATAAATGCATGACGAAAATAATGAGAAGATTACGACTTTTATTGTCAATAATAATGAGATCATAGCACTTGTTTAATGTCACACTAATTAACATGTACTATTCGATGAATTCATTCTCGAAATTCAGGATATAATTGGAGAACTTTTTCTAGATGCAGACATAAAGGGATAGATCGTTTATACTTAGCCCTGACATATTCAAAAATATCACAACAGTTAGTGACAGATAGTCTAAACTGTTTAAATATATTTAGACAAGATGATACAAATTTTAAACATTATACCATGAGTCTGTTGGTGGTGATTTAAAGTTTGGTGATGTTAGAGAATATTATAATAAATGCTGAAATGAGGATCAGATCGGATTTCTAACCACAGACAAGTCTAGGAAACCTAGTGAAGAAAAGTACAGACAGGAAATTAATGACTGTCTTACAACATCTCAATTTTAAATGTAAAAGACGTTTCATTAATTTATTTTTTAATTTATTTAATCGACAGGTTAGCTGTAGTTGATGGAGAAGAATTAGGTGGAAATAAAAATTATTGCAGCAAAAATATAGGAATTACACAAATGTTGGCGAAATAGGACCCAGAAGTTGTTCAAAAAGCTAACAAAATAGAAAAAAGTTTAAAGAATTTAACAAAGGGTCCAAGCTTTGGGAGCAACAACCATGAACAGAATTTAAAAAATATATTAAGAAAAGAAGATCAGCTTGTTATTGATGCAATTGAGCAGGTTAAACAAGGAAGTGAAAGATTAGGTGACATTGTGTGGAGAGCTATCAAACAAAACAGAGACACTGAAAAGAAGATTCCATATTTACCAATTAAGGGATGACAAAGTCCACAATATGAATGGTTTGACGATTACCCTGCTAAATATGACTACAGGTCAAGGGAATCAGAATTACAGACTCCACTGAATAAATATGAAGAACAAAAACAAAATGAATCAGAAGTACAAGCAGAGCTGAATAAATATGAAGGAAAAACAAGTAGAAAAAATCGGAACATAAAAAGAGAATGAAGAGGATACAAAATACTAAAAACTGAATGTAAGCGAAAGTATGTTAAAGTATACTAACCACATGATGATATCATTTTGAGATTGAGACTTGCCAGTGTTAAAGTATACTAACCACATAAAGATAACGTATTAAGATTGAGACTTGTCAGTTATATTAAATTTGTTATTTCTTTGCCACTTCAATTCAGTGGAAATGAATTAAAAGTTAGTGAAAGAGAATATGAAGGTACTGATGGATTTTTGAATCTTTTAAATCAAAAACACGTTACTATAGGAGATTTAAACAGGAAATTCGATGCAATTGACTAATAAAATTATACAGATGTATCTACCACTCAGAATTGTATTCTGATAATAATACAGATAAAATAAAATCGAGTAATGATAAAAATATAAATCTTTAGTAAAAGAAATTGTTGATGTCTATTTCCTAAATTGGAAAGCAAATTTAAAATCAGGTTCCAATGAACAACCAGAAGAAGGCTTAACAAAAAATACAGAAAATCCAATAGAATATGTTTGGATGGATGATGTGCATGTTAATCGATAGATTAGAAGAATTAGGTGGAATTAAAATCGTTGCAGTGAATATATAGGAATAACACAAATGTTAACTAACAAATTTAGCGACTTAATTGTCAATAATCCAAACTGAATACCATATCTGAATACATTTTTGAATTATTTATCACACACATGTTGAAAATCAGAAAAAGAACTAGTAAATTGTGCTTTAAATAATTTTCCAATGCCAGAGATGCATTTCCTAGGCTTTCGTTTTTGTAGACCCCACACTAAGCTGCTTAAAAGACTGGCTTTAGGAGATCCAGGAATTAATCAGTTAGATGAAGAATGTATACCACAGAACATTGCCAACAGACCTCATCAAAGATTTAGAGAAGAGGCATGAACCAGCTAAACAACTTCAACTACCTGCAAAAGAGAGAATGTGTGCTTCTTATACTTCATTAGGAGAAAAATTAGCTGCAGCTGAATTTATAGGAACAAAGTATAGAAATAGGAAATTAGGAACAGATGTAAATATGACTGTTCAGCTGTCACTAATTTAGATCTTGATGAAACTGGATGAAGACTATAAAAATATTCGCCCCCAAAACTTTTTATCCATATGAATGAATAAGTTCACAATTGATTACATATTACTACCTAGTGACAAAACTAAAAAAGTGAAAACAATTAATTTCAGTCATGAACATTTACATAGAGCTGAAGCTTTTTTTAACAGAATCTCAAGTAAGAAAGAAATATGTCTTAAGGTGTAGTTGCCATAGGAAAAAGAATTATTCAATGTCCAAAAAAAAGAAAGGAAGTTCTGTATTAAAAGAACATGAAGGACAGCTTCTTCCATTACCCTTCACAGCATTATCATATTTAGCTAGCATTAGTTACTTAGCTGAAGGAGCAGTTGCTTTTGCAAATGCAGTTATAAATAAAAACAAAGCTGGCAAATAATTAGAAGAACAAAAAGGGCATAGTCAAGCAATGGAAGAAACTGTTTAATAGTTATAAAACGAAATTCGAAAAAGTAATTAACATGTTTTATCACACATTAAGTAATTGCAATGTAGAAAAATTTTTGGCATTGGATGAAGCACTTATAACTGTGTCCAGGGCTGTTTCCTTTCTGAAGATGTAATATGTGTGCTTAACACTGTCTCTCGTTATAGTTATATCCACAAATGTATTTGCTGTAGTGTTTCTTTTTCTACAGTCAGTTGAATATTTGTATATATGTTGTGTATATCTGTATGAAGTTTATCTACTTTCTCTGTAGGTGCATTTATCATAAAGATTATGTCATTCATATACCTGTGCCAGTAAACAATTTTGCATCTCTTCTTTATGACATCTGTACCGAAGATTGTGTTTCCTATATGGTTGATTTATATGAAGACTGTATTTTTTATGTGTCTGATGAATATGTTTGCCAATGTACCTGATATTGGGGATCCCATTTAAAGCTCATCTTTTTGTAAGTAAAGTTCCTTGTCAAATTAGGAGTAATGTTGGAATGTGATTGATTTGAGTGGTTTGGTTGTTTTGTTAATGATGTCTGAAAGTAGTTTCTTGAGCATCAGTAAGTTTTCTTCAATTTATTTTATTTTGTCTGCTGTGAGTATCGAGGTGTATATGTTCTGTATGTCAAATGAGATGAGTGATGCTCGTTGTGTAATGTGTAAGTCTTTTATTTGTGTTATGAGTTAATTTTGGTCTTTCACTGTTGCGCTGTTCTTCGTTCCATAATGTTACATTATGATTTTCTTCTTGTGTTTCACCACGTGGTATGATGGTGGATTCATGATATTAATCTCGCCAAGTTATACAACAGTTTCAAGAGTATCCATCTCAGACTCGACAAAACCATCCAACACATCAGATTCACTCAGAGTTGGAAAACAAGTAATGTGATTCCTAATTACATTAATATAAAGGTCAGAAACAACTCTTTGATAACACAAAGATCAAAATCATTTGCAGAGAGCACTTGGTTAATAAATGAAAGCAGGTTGGTTACAACAAGAAATGCATGCTTACTAGAATATTATCGAATGTACATCTCATTTTACCTGCATTTATTAACAACAAAACCAGTGGTGATTAAAGGAATACAAGAATCTCAACACTTAGTAGCAACTACATTGCAATACATATGGAACAAACACAAACGAATAATTGGTACATTCACTAAGAAGAATAAAGAGAAAGTGAAACATGACAAACTGCAATAGACCCACCACCACCACAAGTTTCATCCAAAACTGCTAAACCTCACAGATACAGAATTAACAGTGAGAGAAACACAGTTATTAGAGAAAGGATTCAAACACAACATCGGTAAAAAGACAGATAATCACCACACAGAAAATTCGGTTGTACGAACAGAGAGCATCCCGAAAGAGGTAGAGAAACAAGAAAATAACATTGTAAATATTGGGTCAACAGGAGAACTAGTTGAGAAAGAAATAAATAACATTATCAGAATGTCAAATAACATCGAAACAGGAATCTTCAAATGGAAAACAACACTATTAACAAATGAAAAGGAAAAATACACTCTAACAACATCATAGTTAGAAGAGCTGATGAAGTGAACAGCACAGTCCTCTTCAAAAAGAAAAACATGTAGAAAAAACTAAAGTTTCCATCTCTTCTGACAATATCATGAAACTAAAATCTGATCCAATAACATGTTTCTAGACTTACATAAGAAATCCTCAGACATTTAACACATTGTAACATAAACAAGAACAGCACATCTCACAGAAGAACCCAAAAGCTCTAACACTCAGAAGCGAACCCAAGGTTCAAAGACCGCTTATTCGGTTCAAGTCTATTATTAACTTCTGAATGCACCATCATACCATGTGGCAAACCACATAAACCAAATCATAATGTTATATCATCAAATGAAGAACAGCACATCAGTGGAAAACACAAACGAACTAAAAACACAAATAGAGGTCCTCCACATTACACAAACACCAGCACTCATCTCTTTCGACAGAGATTAAACATGCTATGGACAGACGTGAAGCTACCATCCTAACACTGCTTGACTTTAGCAAGGCTTTTGATACAGTTGACTTCGATATATTACTAATTAAAATGAAGCAGCTGAATTTCTCAAACAGCGCAATACACTGGTTCGACAGCTACCTCAGAAACAGAAGTCAACAAGTCATTTGTGGGTCGGAAAAGTCATCATGGAAAAACGTGCACTCTGGAGTTCCCCAAGGCTCCGTCCTTGGTCCATTACTCTTCTCACTGTACATTAATGATATTTCTTCAGTGATTCACTCCTGCAACTACCATCTATATGCCGACGACATCCAACTGTACATAAGTGCAAGCCCCAAGAACATTGCTGACGCAGTAGCGAGTATGAACGCAGATCTTTGTTCTGTTTCTCGATGGGCACAGAACCTAGGTCTGAAACTAAACCCCAAGAAATCCCAGGTCATACTTATATCTCATCCAAAGTTAATCAGTCGGTACTTTCGCGAAACAGTCCCTCAAATACTCCTCAATGGTACCCAACTTCCATACCAAAAAACAGTAAAAGACCTTGGAATAATCTTGGATGAACACCTAAACTGGGAAGAACAAACAGTCACAGCTTGCCGGAAATCGCTCTCCTCCCTACACGCAATTCAAAAATTTAGAAAAATATTTCCAACCCATGTTAAACAAAAGTTAGTCCAAACACTAGTCTTGCCTAATCTTTACTACTGTGATGTAGTTCAACACGGCACAAGTAGTGAAAATTCGAGATGCCTCGAGCTAGTGATGAATGCATGCGTTAGATACGTATGCAATATACGGTTGTATGATCATATCAGTCCTTCATACTCCCAGCTAGGTTGGATACGCCCTCATAAGGCACGCGATCTCCACACGATGTGCTTTCTTCATCGATTTCTTAGCCACTGGTGCCCCCAATACTTATCTTCTCACATTAAACACCTCTCATCATTCCACAACCGCAATACCAGATCGGATACGTCTAGCATCTTGGCTGTACCTTTACATAACACAAAATCTTTCTCCGTGTCATTCTCCATCTCAGCCATACGACTATGGAACGCGCTCCCCTGTGATCTGCGTCTTATCCAAAACCACTCAGCATTCAAGACGGAACTCAAGACTTACATATTAGGGACGGTATAGCCACCATTGTTGTGCCCCTCTCATCTTTTTCTTTCTCCTCTCCATCATAGCTTCGAATTTTACCATTCTATTTCTCTTCCTCTAACCTATCTACCTCTTTTATATCTCTTTCACCCCATTCCATCGTCTTATGTCTCTGCTTGATGAGAATAACTCACAAGCTGCAAGAATATAACGAGAAAATTCCCAACTAGCAATAGGACTGACATTCATAAAAGAAAAATCTGTTTACTTTCATATACATAGTCATTATTATTATTATTATTATTCTTGATTGTTATAATTATTTTTTGATTGTTATAATTATCATTGTACTACTTTTATAATCTCTATTTTTTCTTTAACATTAATACTGTATAACATGTTATATGTCCTTAATGTTCTGTAGAAACTGAAATTTGTTGAATCCGAGTATGCCTGGTTAGGTGTAAGAGAGGGCCTGAAGGCCCTAATCTTGCCAGGTAAAATAAATGCATAAATAAATAAAATAAATATCTACACCTTGATACCCACAGCAGACACAATAAGAATAATCGAAGAAAACTTACTGACATGCAGTAAAGTACCCGGTGACAGTATTAATCAAATAACCAAAACACTCAAATAATCACCTCCATAATTACCTCCAATTTGAAAAATAACTTTATTGACAAAAAGATGGGCTTTCAATGGGAATTTCACTATCAGAATCACTGGCAAACATATTCATCAACCACAGAGAAAACACAATCTTCAATACATACATCATGAAGAAGGGATATAAAATTGTGTTTTGGTATATACATGTGGATGATGTAAACTTTGTGGTAGACGAACCAACAAACAAAACAGATAAACTTCATACAGAAATAAGCAATACACATACAAATATTCATTTCACGATGGCAAATAAAGTATAAAGGCAAATACATTTCTTGGATATAACAATAAAGTGAGACAGCAATAAGCTTACACTGACATCTTCTGAAAGTGAGCAGTCACAAGTACAAATACCCATGGTTCATCCGACCACTTCCAAAATCTAAAACCAGCAGCTTTAAGACACATCACAAAGACTAAATGTCGTCACACACAAACAAAAGACAAACCAGATATATACCAAGGAGCAGGTATATAACCAGTTATAATGCCAAGGATGTCAATCAATATACATAAGGATGACAGATCAGGAATTTCAAAACTGGATACAGGGAACATATAAGAATCTGGAACAATGAAAACAACCATTCTATCTTTGCAAAATACATGATAAAACATGGATATGATCAATCCACCAAGGATGAAGACATTAAAATTAATAGAGTGAATAATCACAACAAGAAACTTCTGACAGTAAAAGAAAAGCTTTCATGTAGAAAGAGCCCTTGTAATAAAAATAGTGATTAATAACCAAATCAGTATGAGCTGTAACTCACTGATTCTGTTAGCCACTAACAAGAAACAGAAATCTGATACATAAGCAGAATAAATAATGAATCTTCCTTTCCCCTTCTTTCCCTTTATGTCTCTGTCCGACCTTCTCTGTGTAGCCATCTCCCCCCCTCTCTCCTTCTCTCTCTCTCTCTCAATCTCTCTCTCTCTCTCTCTCTCTCTCTCTCTCTCTCTCTCTCACACACACACACACACACACATACACACACACACACACACACATTCACACACACATATATCCACCATAAAAATGAAGAAGAAACAATACAGTGTAAACACACATACATAGAACGAAAAATGGAGCTGATGTATTGTAGTAAATTCGAGTGAAAAACGCAAGAAATTGGCACAGCTGGGCTGTGAGGACCGAATGAGCATACCAGCAGGACCAGTCATATGGACTAACAACAGTGGGAATTGTAAGTACCACCAAAAGATAACTTAACTGCACGAAATTTATGCTACAAAAGTTGTTTCTGATATGATAAACAAGATAAAAACATGATAGAATGTAACATAGTAACATACTGTAAATAGTACATAACACATTTATTATATGTATAAAAAGAAAAAATCCACTGAACATTCTTCATACAAAAAAGGGAAATATGGATGACAAAAAAACTTTGGTTTAGCTGCATAGACAGAATATTCCTCCTTGAACTACTTAAGTATGTGGAAAAACTTAACAGCACTATAGTTTCGAGGGAATACAAAATTTTAATGAAGCCATTTCTATTTATTTGTGTGTGTCTGTATTAAAGAAGTTGTCAGATAATTACAAATTTAATAATATTTTAAGCCTAATAAACAAACATTTTTGGAAAGAATATAAACAAATGAGATAATGCTGCAGCAATTTCATTAAACGATTTCAAAAAGAATTATTTAACATTTTTGAAGTAACTAAAGGTTATATTGATTTTGCACAAAAGGAATTAGTAATAATAAAAGATACTGCAATTTGTTATAATGCAGCTACTAAACAATAATTAGGCCATGAATTAACAATCATATTGTCAAATCTGAATATGGAAGTATTCTAACACAATGAAATGATTATGTCACTACAGTACATCTGAATGAAAAAGTAATCAGATTCATGAAGATAATCTTACCACTTTAGAACCGTCAGAAAATAATTGCTCTACAAAAAAGGAGGTAGATACAGCGTTTTCAGAATATTTCTAAAAGACAAATTTAACTCCATACGTAAACAAATTAAGCTATCTTCAAAGCGGAATGTGTGACAAATTTAAAGTGACTTTTCATGTTGCTAAGGATAATAAAGTATTAAAATATGTATTGGAGTATGATGTAAAAGTTAAGGGAATTTTTATTTTTGGAAGGTATGTAGATAGTGACATGTCGCTTACAGGTTTTAGAATAGACATAAAAAGGTTTAATGTCGATGAACAGCAAAATTTGTATCCCATCAACTAAATAATCCATGACTTGAAATGAAAAAAGATCAAATTTTAATATATCTGAATCAGTCTACTGGAACTTCATGTGTTTCAGGTGCTGTACTTGAATTGGGGGAATTGTTTCTAAAATTAAATGATGATGAGAGGATGGACTGATAATAGCTGAAGACTCTCCAAGATATATGTTGGAAGAAGCTTGAATCTTACTATACCTTTAACCTATTGAATGGCCATCCTGTCTGGTGACTGAAGTGCAAAAAATTTACTGAAATGTATAAATCTTCACAGAGTAACACTTAATAATGAAAGACAGAAAACTAAAGGTTTTTGCACAATTTGTAACATTGAACAGAGTAAATTTGTATAAAAAACTGTAGGTTATTACCTTTAGTGTAATGTTCCAGAAGAATATTCCAGGAATTGTGTGAATAGTTGAAGTGAATATTGTGCATTCCTTCTTCTTTTATCTACTCAATCTACAACAATATATGTATTAAGCATATGCTCTCCTGGTTTATAATCTGTGCAATCGTACATGTCGATGTAAAATAGTTACCTTATTTCGACAAATTTAACTTCATACATAAACCAATTAAGCTACCTTCAAAATGGAATATGTGACAAACATAAGGGAAATTTAATTTTGTTAATGATAATCAAGTAATGAAATATGTATTTGAGTATGATGTAAAAATTAATGGAATGTTTATTTTTGGAGCCAATGTAAATGATGACCTGTCACCTACTGATTTTAAAATACATATAATGTCGATGAACAGCAAATTTTACATCCCACTCAACTAAATAATCCATGACTTGAAATGGAAATGAAGAATAAAATTTTTATAAATCTAAATCAGTGTGTTAAAACTTGTGTCTTTCTTGCTAATTACTTGTGTTTGGTGATTTGCTTTTAGAATCATACGATGATATAGTATGGAACAATAATGAATGGAAAGGAGTCTCTGAGATGCCCATTACAATTAGCTTAAATCCTACTAAATTTTTAATTTATATGAATGGATAATCATGTTTGGGGTTTTCTTTCTCTTTTATCTACTCTGTGTAAACCAAAATAAGTATCAAACATATTTTTTCCTCAATATAATCTGTGCACTTGTAGGCACTGATACAAAATTGTTTACCTTATTTAGGCCTTCTGCTGTTATAAGTTGATAACCTGCTTGGACGATAATTTATTAGACACTACAACAGCAACTTCAAAATAGTTTTTCTTAGCATACTGCTTGGATGTGGCAATGTGTATAATCTCTTCTTTCTTGATCCCTACAATACAACTCCAGGCTATGATGGCTACAGTTGCACAGTGTGAGGCTGCAGAGGATGGCCATCACTGTTGTATGCCAGCAATGGAAACCCAACCCACGTTCAATACGACCCATGAGTCTGCCGACTGATCTGCACCTGTGGTCAGCAAAGTTACTGCTTGCACTGACATTGACCATTCACCTGTGGTTGAGTGAAAGGTCACCCCGGGCGTGCAGGCAGCGAAAGACTTCCCAGGGGGCCGAACGTAAGGCCACCTCAGTTAGTCTGACACATTTTCTAGGCGCTGTCTACGGATGACACTGTCCCTCACCCAGAAGCAGTCGCTTCTCCTGTTTGAAAGGAAACCTCTGAGGTTGCAAGACACAGACAGTGGCATTATTGGTAATTGGGAGCTCCAGTGTTAGGAGCATTACAGGGCCTCTGAGGGACGTGGTGGCCAAGGAGGGGAAGAAAGACAAGGTGTACTCCTTTCGCATACTGGGTGGAGTCATTCCAGATTTGGAACAGTTCCTTCCAGAGGCCATCTAGAGCACAAGATTTCGCAAACTGCACGTGGTAGTTCACGACAGTACGAACGATGTGTATCACTTCGTATCAGAAGAATCTCTCTAGTTCCAAGCGGATGTCAGATGTGGTGATGGCTGGGCTGTCAATATTGCTTGCAGGATGAAAGCAGAGCTCACTATTTGCAGCATTGTTGACAGGACTAACTGTCTAATTGTGGACCTTCCGTACACAGCTGAGTAGAAGGGCTGAAGCAGAGGCTCAGGCGATTCTGTGACTGTGTTTGCGGCAGATTCCTCGACTTTCACCATAGGGTGATGGAGTGTCTGGTTCCACTAAATAAGTCAGGAATCCATTACACGCAGAAGTCATCCACACAGGTCATTTCGACTGAGTGGCATGGACTGGGTGGCTTTTTAGGTTAGAGAGTTTTAGGGAAACATAAAAAGGGTTTCAGTCCCAAAGGGTGGAACATAGATCTAGGAGCCCCAGGTATAACAGTGTTAAATATCATAGATATGTTGAGAAAGTATCAGAGCTCAAAGCGCTAGTGAAAGCACTGATGCCCAAATCGTTATAAGCACCGAAAGTTGCCTCAACCCAAAGGTAAATTCAGCTGAAAATTTGCAAATGACCTAATAACGCTCAGAGAGGATAGGCAAAATACGATTGGCAGTGGCTTCTTTGTTGCTGTTAGAAGTAGTGTATATTGTAACGAAACTGAAGTATTTACTTCCTGGTGAGTTAGTATGGGTAGAGGTCACTGTTGGCAACTGGAATAAAATAATTCTACATTTTTACCGATATCCCAACGAAGATGATGCAATTGCTATAATGAATACTTAAGTATAATTATAAACAGGTACCCGCCAAAATGAAAACTTGAGTCTAATTTTAAACAGGTACCCGCCAAAATGAAAACGTGAGTCTAATTTCAAACAGATGCCCACCTCATGGAACTATAGTTACTGGTGACTTCAATTTTCCCTACATACGTTGGCGAAACCCAATGTTTACATCCGGAGACACGCATGAAGCGTCATCCGAAATTGTGCATTCTCTGAGAATGGTTTCCAGCAGTTAGTCCATGAGCATACACGAATAGTATACGTTTCTGAAAACTCATTTGACCTGTTCGCAACAAATAATCCTGAGCTAATAGCGAACATCAAAACGGATACAGTGATTTGTGAACAAAGAATTGACGTAGCGATACTGAAAATCGTAACTCCCAAATTCCCCAAGAATAAACGAAAAGTACACCTATTCAAAGCTGCAGATAAAAGTATCCTGGCAACCTTCTCGATTATCTCCAAGCAGTCCTAACTGACACTGTAAGAGTAGACCAGATATGATTTGAATTCAGAGAAATAGTATCAACAGCCACTGAGAGATTCATACCATCCTTGGTACAGTAAACGAGTCAGAACATTGTTGCATAAATAACAGGAATAGCATGTCAAATTTAAACGAATGCAAAATACCCAAGATGGGCGATCTTTTACAGAAACTCTAAATACAGCGCAGACTTCAATCCGAGATGCTTTTAATAGTTTCCACAACGAAACTTCCTCGCGAAACCTGGCAGAAAGTCCCAAGAAATTCTGGTATCTAACGTATGCTAGCATCAGAACACAATCAATACCTTCTCTGTGTGATTGCAATCGGAATACCATTGATGACATTTATGTGAGAGCATAGTTACTAAACACAACATCCTGAAATTCCTTCACCTACGAAGACAATGTAAATATTTCATAAATCTAATCAAGATCTGCTGCCAACATGAGCAACTTAGAAGTAGGCATCCTCTGACTAATAGCTTGATAAAAGCTGGTCTTCTGTCTAGACTGCATGCCAGTTATGTTCCTTTCAGAGTATGCTGATGATATAGCTCTATATTTCACAATCATCTACAACCGCCCGCACGCTGAAAGATCTGTAATCAAAGACTGGAAAGTTGCACCTGTAAGACCAATATGTTAGAAAGGCAATAGGATTAATCCACTAAATTACATGCCCATATTATTAACGTCAATATGCAGCAGGATTCTGGAACGTGCATTATGTTCGAACACGATGATTTACCTCAAAGAGAGCGGTCTATTGGCACACGTTCAACAGGGATTTGGAAAACTTCGTCCTTGTGAAACACGCTAGATCTTTACTCACACAATGTACTGAGCGCTACTGACAAGGTATTTCAAATTGACTTAGTATTTGTAGATTTTCATATGGCTTCTGACATTGTACCTAACGAGCAGCTCGTAATCAAACGCTGGAGAATTGTCCAGTAGAAGGAGGTTCTTACTCATTGGTCTGAAGATGATCACAGACTGTTTTTGATGGTAAATATTCGTAGAGCTCAATTCTAAAATAGAAAATTTTTGCGGAGAATAAGAACTCTGAATCACGAAATGTGCGCGTATTCACTTGTGCGAGAAACTGTGTCAACGGTCGTTGATAGAAAGGTGGACCACATGAACTGATACAAGGTACGAGTAAATAATTATACGGTAGTATAATTATTAAATTATTAAAAATAATAATCTTGCGTATCACAATAATGGCTACCCCAACTTGGCCTCGTGTGTGACCTAGTATGAAGGTGAAAATTAGTAAATGTTTCTGGTCTCCCCCATAAACATTTGATTTGCTTATAATGAAGTGTGTTACATAAAATATACAGGTTAAACTCTTCTATCTATGGAAAAGTTCAGATTTTAATGCGTATTTATGGAATGGAGACTTGAAAAATTTTCCCACCATAGGATAGTAAGTGTTCTTGCGGCCCCAGCTCAGTAACGTGGTGTTGTTTCGGAACACAGAACTAAACCAAAAGTGGCAATCATAATCCAGTGGACCACTTGCTACCCCTCTTCAGCAAACGTTTTAATTAAATCTGATTTATTTAGCATATACTCGTCCGCCCTGACCGAGTTCACTTGTAATGTCTTTTGCTGAATTTGTTCGAAGTGACCTACAGCAATTAAATATAATAATCACAGAAGGCATGGGTTTAGGTATAATTGTGTGCGTGCATAAAATTCCACTGTAGATAGGTCCGCGCTCACCTCTCTCTTTCCATAATTATGTGGTGAAAGTAAATCCTGTTGACTAGAGAGACCGTTTGTAATGATGTATAACATGAGAGGCACTGCTGTTGCATAAGAATGGACAGTAACTATTCCCATAAATACATGGCTAATTTTTCAGATGCTATAGTTAGACGATATATATCAATTACTCTAGATCCTCTACTAATTATTACATCCGTTCATCGTTAACAACTTAAAAAATAGGTGAAACCGAAACTATCAGAACCTCCCTAGAATATTGAAAATAGGATTGATAAAATATCCCTTGCAGCCGACAGGCAATCAGCCACAAATTTGTCCCTACCTCAGTCGCATTCTGGGTCTACAAATAAAAACAATTAAAGGCACTATGGTCCCTATTAAGCCCTGCATTGGTGCCTTCTGTAATGGTTATAAAGACTGTGTTATCCGTTGCCTTCAAATTTTTGCCAATAGGTTAAACCAACACACTAAAAAATTTTAATACCCCAGCAGTAACTCGCAGAGGCCTGTAATTTCGTGGAGCACGCGAGTTTTGTAAACCAGTACTTAAGAGGGTAGCTTGCAGAAGCAGTAGGACACCATAAGCGACAGTAAACAACCTACCCGGTCGAATACACTCCTGGAAATGGAAAAAAGAACACATTGACACCGGTGTGTCAGACCCACCATACTTGCTCCGGACACTGCGAGAGGGCTGTACAAGCAATGATCACACGCACGGCACAGCGGACACACCAGGAACCGCGGTGTTGGCCGTCGAATGGCGCTAGCTGCGCAGCATTTGTGCACCGCCGCCGTCAGTGTCAGCCAGTTTGCCGTGGCATACGGAGCTCCATCGCAGTCTTTAACACTGGTAGCATGCCGCGACAGCGTGAACGTGAACCGTATGTGCAGTTGACGGACTTTGAGCGAGGGCGTATAGTGGGCATGCGGGAGGCCGGGTGGACGTACCGCCGAATTGCTCAACACGTGGGGCGTGAGGTCTCTACAATACATCGATGTTGTCGCCAGTGGTCGGCGGAACGTGCACGTGCCCGTCGACCTGGGACCGGACCGCAGCGACGCACGGATGCACGCCAAGACCGTAGGATCCTACGCAGTGCCGTAGGGGACCGCACCGCCACTTCCCAGCAAATTAGGGACACTGTTGCTCCTGGGGTATCGGCGAGGACCATTCGCAACCGTCTCCATGAAGCTGGGCTACGGTCCCGCACACCGTCAGGCCGTCTTCCGCTCACGCCCCAACATCGTGCAGCCCGCCTCCAGTGGTGTCGCAACAGGCGTGAATGGAGGGACGAATGGAGACGTGTCGTCTTCAGCGATGAGAGTCGCTTCTGCCTTGGTGCCAATGATGGTCGTATGCGTGTTTGGCGCCGTGCAGGTGAGCGCCACAATCAGGACTGCATACGACCGAGGCACACAGGGCCAACACCCGGCATCATGGTGTGGGGAGCGATCTCCTACACTGGCCGTACACCACTGGTGATCGTCGAGGGGACACTGAATAGTGCACAGTACATCCAAACCGTCATCGAACCCATCGTTCTACCATTCCTAGACCGGCAAGGGAACTTGCTGTTCCAACAGGACAATGCACGTCCGCATGTATCCCGTGCCACCCAACGTGCTCTAGAAGGTGTAAGTCAACTACCCTGGCCAGCAAGATCTCCGGATCTGTCCCCCATTGAGCATGTTTGGGACTGGATGAAGCGTCGTCTCACGCGGTCTGCACGTCCAGCACGAACGCTGGTCCAACTGAGGCGCCAGGTGGAAATGGCATGGCAAGCCGTTCCACAGGACTACATCCAGCATCTCTACGATCGTCTCCATGGGAGAATAGCAGCCTGCATTGCTGCGAAAGGTGGATATACACTGTACTAGTGCCGACATTGTGCATGCTCTGTTGCCTGTGTCTATGTGCCTGTGGTTCTGTCAGTGTGATCATGTGATGTATCTGACCCCAGGAATGTGTCAATAAAGTTTCCCCTTCCTGGGACAATGAATTCACGGTGTTCTTATTTCAATTTCCAGGAGTGTATTATCAGTACCATCGGTAGGATGGTTACGTTACAAAGTTTCCAATTATCCATGGTCGAATGGCAATGGTCCCGTGCCCACTGATATCGTAATTGTCGATCAGCGTGTAAACACGTCGGGGTGGTCTGCTACGGAGCCCCATGTTCAAAAATGTACAATGAACGGTGTGCTCCCAAACCCTTGAAAGTGCACCAGGACTGTGCTCTTTCGGCAGAGATGCGACAGATCACCATTCGTCCTACTTTAGAGTGCTGGCAAGCCTCAGAATCTTCCGTTCTGTGAAGAGTCCTGGACTTCCATCCATTTATCCCCTAGTAGTGGTTTCACTGTCCTTCTTCCTCTTTCGGTAGGTGCTCACGTCAGTAGCACGTCAACATTCGACCACCTTCGCCGTTTTCGAGATACTCGTTCAGACACTCTGTGTAATAAGAATCTGCACATTGTCAAAGTCGCTTATCTCAATGGATATCCCCATTTGCAGAGCACGTCTTCGGTAGGGTGATCCCCCATCCGTGTATGCTCCGCTAAAGTACAGGTTGCTTCAAAAAGAATATACATATTACAAAGTATTATTTCGTCCTAACTATCGATCGCTGCGCCTCGGCTCGGCTATTGGAGAAACGAATACATAATCTAGTTTAAATTAATAGTCGCTAGATGACAGTAGTTCAGTTGGGCTTGGTAACCGTCATATGTTTAAAATGGCTCCTCCGCAGCAGAAATCATTTTATGTTCTCGAGTTCAGTTCCGTGATTACAATCCAAAACGTTTGAGGTTGAGGTACCAAAGTGATCCTCCGAATGGGTGGAACATTCGCGGATGGTATCGACAGCTTCCAGATACAGGATGTGCATGTAAAGGAAAGAGCCCTGGCCGCCCTCGTGGTCCCGAAGAAAATGTTGCACGAATTCAAACTGCTTTCCAACGTAGTCCTTCAAAATCTACTCGTCGCACCAGTTACAGCTTCCTACAACAAGAATTTGGCGTGGTTTGAGACGTCGAGCAACGCGGGGTATCCGAGCGGTCTTGGACGTCTTGCCACGGTTCGCGTGGCTCCTCCCGCCGGAGGTTGGAGTCCTGCCTCGCGCATGGGTGTGTGTGTCGTCCTTATCGTAAGTTAGTTGAAGTTAGATTAAGTAGTGTTTAAGCCTAGGGACCGATGACCTCAGCAGTTTGGTCCCATAGGAACTTACCACCACAAAATTTTTGAGACGTCGCTTGCTTATGAAGCCGTACAAGTTACAGCTGTTACCAGTTCAGCGCCCTGATGACAAATGCAAACGTGTGGCATTTGGTAACGAGATTCTTGATGCTACTGACAATGATAACACTTTTTCACAAACCAACATGTCCAGTGATTAAGCGACTTTCCCTGTTAGTGGTCAGGTTGACAAACACAATGTTCGGATTTGGGGCCTACAGAACCCACATGCAGCCATTAAACATGTACGAGATTTGCACAAAGTCAATGTGTTTTGTGCGATATCCCGATCATCTGTTTACGGCCCAATCTTCTTTGGAGGAAACTCGGCTCAAATGGCTGTGAGCAGAATGGGACTTATCTGCTGAGGTCATCAGTCCCCGAGAACTTAGAACTACTTAAACCTAACTAACCTAAGGACAACACACACATACATGTCCGAGGCAGGATTCGAACCTGCGACCATAGCGGTCGCGTGGCTCCTGACTGTACCGCTTAGAACCGCTCGGCCACTCCAGCCGGCGATGGAAACACGGTTAACCGTCAGTAGTATCTCGCCGTGTTACTAAACTGGTTGTGTCCGAGGTTGCACGAAGACAACTTTATTTTTCAACAAGACGGGACACCCCTCACTGGAGTCGCCAAGCGCGTGAATAAATGAATGAAACTCTACTGAACCGCTGGATTGGTCGTCATGGAGCTGGCATCTTAGCATGTCTCAACCGGGTTCACGGTCACCGGATTTGACACCGTCTGACTTCTTCCTGCGGAGTTCCGTTAAAGACAACGTTTATGAACCACCACTCCCACAGAACCTGGAAAAGTTGAAGAACCGGATCCCTGCTGCCATAACATTAGTGACGAAGGACATGCTTGCCCGAGTATGGGAGGAATTTGAGTATCGATGTGATATTGTTCGCGTCGCTGATGGAGGACATATTGAACATCTGTAATCTGAACTTAAGAGGTTCGTAAATATGTGTGTAACGTTTCATATTCGTATGTCTTAAAGTTTAAATACATCCATTAGAAATACGTATCTTCTTTTAGAAACAACCTGTACATTTTTTGTGGCGTCACGTGCCCGCATCTCCACCAGGTGGCATCCAACGTCGCGATGGGCAGTGGTCACAATGTTTTCGTTTATCAGTGCATAGATGTCATATTTGGGGCGGAAAATTGTATCCCTATCGTTAACACATTTTATTCTAAGGACACCCCCTTCAGTCCAGTTCTTACTGTTCGCTCTCGGCTCTTGTACAAGTTGTACAAAGGTCTACTGAAAAAGTAATCCCTCCAGCTTTTACCATGAAAATTCTTGAGGTTTAATCAGTAAAACAAATTTTATTAATATTCTGCACGTTTAAACATCATGTCAACGTATTTAGTTCTCAACATACTCATCCTGGCGATGAACGTTTCTCCCAAAGAGAGACAGTTTGTTGCTTCCATCACTGCACAATGTTCGACTTTGTTGACACAGCTGCAACCTCACATCTTCCTCTAGCGCTTCATCACTATCAAAGTGAAGTCCTCGAAGACGTTCTTTAAGTCCTGAAAACAGCTAAAAACCGGATGGGGTCAAGTGTGGACTGTATGGAGCCCGGCCGATGACGGCGAACCCAAGGCGTCGGATTGTCGCAGATGTCGCAACGCTCGTATGTGATCTGGTACTGTCGTGCTGAAGTACAACCGCCATGTTACAAACTGTGATCCGGAGCTGTCTCGAGGCAGTGGGTTGCTTCAATGTGGCGGGAAGTCGACTGCGTGATACGCATTATATGCAACACCTCAGCCGATACTGAGCACAGAATATAAATTTCGGAGGCCTTACCATTCAGCACGCCCTCGTATTTTACCTGTTTCCCCCGCAGTTTACTCAGAATCTCGAACAGCTTGAACCATTTTAAATTTTCGAACACTTCTTCCACATCGAAAAATCCTATGGTACGTGTCTTGCTTCCATTATCAAACGGAACCTCGGATCTATGTCAATGGTAACTTTACTTTTCCCAAAGCCAAACTGATCGTCATGCAAAAGATTCTCAATATTCTTCCTCATTCTTCTGGGAACAATTCTGTTCAGAAACTTGGATGAATGGGCTGCAAGGCCGATTGCACGGTACTTCTCGCACTTCTGCCACCGCTTTGTAAGTGATTCTGTGGACGATACTTTTGCGGTGGAATGACGGCATGTCTCCAGTCTAATAGGTTCTACAAAACAACATGAACTGTAGTTCGGTTGTGACTTCCACCAGTTGTTTTAGGAACTCAGATGGAATGTTGTTTTTCTCTCCGGCCACATTTCAGCGCAAGTTTTCCAGCTCTGTTGGATTGGGCCTCTAATACTGCATCCACCATGTCTTCAGTACAGACTAACGTTACTTCTATGACGTCATGAGACATTCAATATATTCACTCCACCTACCAGCTCTCTTCTCTCCGATTAACAGTGGATGGTATTGTTAATGTTGACGCCGTGTCTTTAATTTCACTGGTGATTGTTTTTACTCTTGTGTTTGCTGAACGAAATCCTCTGAGAACCATTTGCTTTAGATTTTTTCACATTTTTCTAGCAGCCATTTCACCTTGTCTCCCGCACACTACCCATTCTTTCCATTACCAAATGATTTATACTGATGTTTACGTTCCTTTTCAATGACTTTTTGTGCTCTGTTCCGTCATCGATCAACTGAAGTGTTTCTTCTCTAAATCCACGATTTCTTGGCGGTTCCTGCCTTGTATCTTTGTTTATCTTTTCATCTTCTATGACCTTCTGTGATTATCCTTGTGAGATATGTATATTCCTCTTCGATTGAACTATTAGCTGTGGTATTCATTATCGCAGAGTCTACAGCTGTAAACAACTTGACTCAAATCTCAACCTTCGTCAGTACTCCAGTATCCCTCTTCTTTGAACACTGATTAATCCCTATTAATCTTCAGTCTATTCTCCATCATTTCTAAATTGAGGTCCGTGTTTATATTTGCTCCTGGGTTCACTTTACTATCTAGTATCTCGTTTCGGAATCTGTATCTGACCTTGACGTAATCCTACTGGAATCTTCCCGTGTCTCTTGAATTTTCAAAGTATACCTCCTCCCATTGTAATTCATGAACAGTGTACCCTCTATGAAATTTATTTCAGAATTCAATCATCTTTTCCCGTCTCTTATTCCTACTTAACCCATATTCCCCTGCGATTCTTTCTTCTTTTCCAAACCATTACTACCGCTTTCCAGTCCCCTACGATTATTAGATTATAATTTATTTTTACATGCTGAACCTCCCCTTCGATATCCTCATTTACTTTCTATATCTCTTCATGTTCTACCCTGTGTTCCTTAACTGCTTTCGTTGACATTCGTTTGCTTTCGATTCTGATCAGAGTAATCATATCACTCAATTGTTCACAGCAACGGACTCCCGGCTGCCTTAAGTTTAATGTCGGTACCTCGTCATTTTTTTACATTAATCTACGACATACATTCTTTTTTTCAAAATCTGATAAATAGTGGCTTGACGTAACTGCTTGTCTGTGAATAAATTTTAGTACAACGACTCTTCGCGGTTGCGTGAGCAGTACTTTTACAAAAATAATTGATTAGAAATGTTCTTTCTCCAGAACGGTTCCACTAACCCTTTTGTGTTGTTGTTTAGTTTGGTGAAGGTGGAGATTCCCTTTACTCATCTTCCGGGGAAAACTACAAATTCCGATTGGAACTGTTGCGCTACTGACTTTTCCTTATGTTGCTCCAAATTTTGCTAGTCATCTGTACTTAGAAACGTGTCGCAAAAATACTGTTTACCAATGTTGTTGACTGACGTCTGTGCTTATAATACAGTGAAGTGCCAAAAAACCTGGTTTAGGCAGGCGTAGTCAAACACAAGGATACATAAATAGGCAGAATACGGCGCTGCGGCCAGCAACGCCTATACGAGACAACAAGTGTCTGGCGCAGATCTTAAATCGTTTACTGCTTCTACAATGGCAAGTTATGAAGATTTAAATGAGTTTGAACGTGGTGTTATAGTCGGCGCGTGAGCGATGAGACACGGCTTCTCCAAGGTAGCGATGAAGTGGAGAGATTTTCCTGTACGACCATTTCACGAGTGTACCTTGAATATCAGGAATACGGTGAAACATTAAATCTCCAACTTCGTTGTGTCGGAAAAAGATCCTGCAACAACGGGACCAACGACGACTGAAGAGAATCGTTCGACGTGACAGAGGCGCAACCCTTCCGCAGATTGCTGCAGATTTCAATACTGGACCATCAACAAGTGTCAGCGTACGAACCATTCAACGAAACATCATCGATATGGGCTTTCGGAGCCGAATGACCACTCCGTTACCCTTGATGACTGCACGACACAAAGCTTTGTGCCTCGCCGGAGCCCGTCAACCCCGACATTGGACTGTTGATGATTGGAAACATGTTGCCTGGTCGGACGAGTTTCGTTTCAAATTGTATCTAGCGGATGGACGTGTACTGCATCGGGACAACCTCATGAGTCCCTGGGCCCTGCATGTCAGCAGTGGACTGTAGGAGCTGGTGGAGGCTCCGTAATGGTGCGGGGCGTGTGCAGCTGGAGTGATATGGAACCCCTGATACGTCTAAATACGACTCTGACAAGTGATACGTACGTAAGCATCCCGTCAGATCACTTGCATCCATTCATGTCCATTGTGCATTCCGACGAACTTCGGCAAGTCCAGCAGGACAATGTGACACCCATACGTCCAGAATTGCTACAGAGGAACACTCTTCTGAGTTTAAACACTTCCGCTGGCCGCCAAACTCTCCCGACATGAACATTATTGAGCATATCTGGGATGCTTTGCAACTTGCTGTTCAGAAGAGACCTCCACCCCCTCTTATGTGGACAACCCTGCAGTATTCGTGGTGTCAGTTCCCTCCAGCACTACTACAGACATTAGTGGAGTCCATGTCACGTCGTGTTGCGGCACTTCTGCGTATTCGCGGGAGCCCTACACGATATTAGGCAGATGTACCAGTTTCTTTGTGTCTTCAGTGTATTTATACTGTACTGAGAACCAAAAGTAGCAGGAAATACACATTGCAATTGGGAAACAGTGGTGACGAGACAAAGCAGGAAGCATACGAGGAAGAATCACTTCGAGGAAAACCCCGTATGCGCATGTGGTTATCTCGGGGTTAACACTCCTAGATACACCCAGGGTCACCTCTTGCCTCAAGAGCGAAAACTGTTGACTGCATTTTATTTGGCTCGCACTTAACTGGCAAATACGTAGCGCAACTGTAGTATCAACATTTCCTCCTCATTATTCGGTAACATCAAAAAAAATGGTTCAAATGGCTCTGAGCACTATGGGACTTAACATCTGTGGTCATCAGTCCCCTAGAACTTAGGACTACTTAAACCTAACTAACCTAAGGACATCACACACATCCATGCCCGAGGCAGGATTCGAACCTGCGACCGTAGCAGTCGCGCGGTTCCGGACTGACGGTAACATCATATATACCTACATCAACATCTATATCTCTTTTCTGCAGGTAACCTTAGGGTGCGTAGCAGAGTTAATTTCTCGTACCACCCTTCCCTTTTCATTTACTATAGGCGAAAGTAGTTTCGGGTGAATGATTGCCATTAAACCTCGGCATTAGCATTAAGTTCTCGGATATACTCGTCTTGGGAATTTCGCAAAACTTACGTTGGTGGAACGTGACGAGGTAACGCGTTGGCCGTCTCTTCCGGGAATTTACGCTAGTTTTCTGCGTATTGGAGAACACTTCTCTTGTAGTGTCTGCCACCGAAGTTTGTTGAGCATGTCCTTAACGCTCTCACGCCGTCCTGATGATCCAGTGACGAAACGCGCCGCCTCTAGTTGGATCTTCGCTATCACTGCTATCCGTTGTACTTGATCTCATGCTGATGATCTATACTCAAAAATCGGTCTAGCAAGTGTGTTATAAGCAACGTTTTTCGTGGGTGAGTTACATTTCCGTAAGATTGGTCGAAATGGCTCTGAGCACTATGGGACTTAACATCTGAGGTCATCAGTCCCCTAGAACGTAGAACTACTTAAACCTAACTAACCTGAGGACATCACATACATCCATGCCCAAGGCAGGATTCGAACCTGCGACCGTAGCAGTCGCGCGGTTCCGGACTGAAGCGCCTAGAACCGCTCGGCCACAGCGGCCGGCTCCGTAAGATTCTTCCTGTCAATGTCCACCTATAATTTGCTTTCCCTAAAATTTGTTGTATGTTGTGATTCCACTTTGGTACACTATGATTATTACTCCTGGTATTTTATGAATCTTACTGCTTCTAGTGATTTGTCACCGGTAGTGTAATTTTGTGTAATGGTTCTTCTTTGCTTTTTTTTTGAGTCATCTACTTATAATTGATACTAATAGACTTCTCTTGGCCAGGAACGCCCTTTATCTAGCGCGTGTCTGCTTCTTACGAAATATTTTCTCTGTCCATCATGGGCTATTTTGCTGCCTAGGTAGCAGAATTCCTTAATGTCGTCTTCTTCGTGATCACCAGATTTCATTTTGAGTTTCTCGATGATCTCATTTCTGCTACTTCTCATTACTTCCGTCTTTCTTCGATTGACTCTCAGTCCATTTTCTGTACTCACTACACTCTTCATTCTGTTGAACAGGTCCTGTGATTCTTCTTCACTTTCACTGAAGATAGCGCTGTCGTCAGCGAATCTTACCACTGATATCCTTTCAATTGAAAATTAGTCCCAATCTTGAACTTTTATTTCTGCCATTGCTTCTTCGATGTATAGATTGAACAGTAGGGGTGAAAGGCTACTTCGTTGTCTTACACACTTTCTAATCTAGGCCTTCCGTTCTTGGTCTTGCACTCTTATTCTCCCCTCTTCGTTTTTGTACGTATTATATGGCAAGGAAATCGTTTCTGAAGAATAAAAATTTGTTAACATCGAGTTTAGATTTAAGTGTCAGGAAGTCGTTTCTGAAAGTATTTGTATGGAATGTAGTCATGTATGGAAGTGAAACATGGACGATAACCAGTTTGGACAAGAAGAGAATAGAAGCTTTCGAAATGTGGTGCTACAGAAGAATGCTGAAGATAAGGTGGGTAGATCACGTAACTAATGAGGAGGTATTGAATAGGTTTGGGGTGAAGTGAATTTTGTGGCACAACTTGACTAGAAGAAGGGATCGGTTGGTAGGACATGTTTTGAGGCATCAAGGGATCACAAATTTAGCATTGGAGGGCAGCGTGGAGGGTAAAAATCGTAGAGGGAGACCAAGAGATGAATACACTAAGCAGATTCAGAAGGATGTAGGTTGCAGTAGGTACTGGGAGATGAAGAAGCTTGCACAGGATAGAGTAGCATGGAGAGCTGCATCAAACCAGTCTCAGGACTGAAGACCACAACAACAACAACAACATATATTATCTGTCCTTACCTACAGCCTACCCCTATTTTTCTCATGATTTCCAAAATCTTGCACCATCTTACTCTGTAGAACGCTTTTTCTAGGTCGACAAATCACACGAACGTGTTTCGATTTCCTTCAGTCTTCCTTTCGTTATCAATCGCAACTTCAGAACTGCCTCTGGTGACTTTACCTTCTCAAAAATTGTCAAATGACAGATCCTCAGTTTTATTTTCCGTTCATCTGTATATCATTCCTATCAGCAACTTGGAAGACCTAAAAGTATTAACTGACCTCCCTTTGTACATCTTTGAGGTGATCCTTCCCTACGTAGCAGAGATGACCTATTAAAGGAAAAAAAAGGAATTTGAACACTTATACAACACAACACATAAAAACTACATGCTCACCTCGCATGGCTTAAAATTGTGTGCTCACACTCCTCAGTATATAGTGATAAAATTCCATAATGAATATGGAGCTAAACATCTTAATAAGCAAGTTACTTGATTCCCTAAAATGGAATAAAAATTTTTAGTGATTGGAAGTAATGAAATCCAGCTAGATATAGTCTTCTATAAATTGTTCAATAAGTAGTATTGTAAGTTTGACAAATTTTAAATAATTACATTTTCACCAAGTAAGTGTGACAAAATTACAAATAAGTAAACTGAAACCTTGACATGTCTCCTATATATCAAACTTATGTTCTTAAATCCTCTACGTTGTGAGATTAATAAAATATATTTCACATTTCACATTGGATGCATGAGCTCGTAAGCTGACTGTTCGATAATTCTCGCACTTGTTGGATTTTGTAATCTTGGGAATTGTGTAGATGCTATTTATCTGATGGTACATCGCCAATTTCATATATTATACCTAGCAGCATAAAGAATCGTTTTCTTATGAATTCCCCCTATGATTTCATAAATTTCGATGGAACATTATCTATCCCTTCTGCCTTAATTGATTTCAAGTCTTCTGAAGCTCCCCAGAATTGTATTTCTAATACATGATTCTCTATCTCTTCCCTATCGGTGTGTTTCTTATTTTATCACATCATCAGATAATTATTCCCCCTCATACAGGCCCTAAATTTGTACTCTCTCCACCTACCCGCACCCTCCTCTGCCTTTAACAGCAGAATTGCCATTGTACTCTCACTGTTACCTCCCTTGCGTTTAATTTCATCGAAGTTTGTTTTCATTTTTCCATACATTGAGCCAGTCCTTCTGACAATAATTCCTTTTTCGATTTATTCACATTTTTCATGTATCGATTTGCCTTCGTTTCTCTGCACTTCCTATGTGTATCATTCATAAGTGACTTGTATTTCTGTATTCCTGAGTTTCCCTGAACGTTATTGTACTTCCTTCCTTCGTCGATCAACTGAAGTATTTCTTCTGTTACGGACGGTATTTTCAGTTGCCTTCCCTATAGCTATAATTCTCTCTCCAACTACAGTGATTGCCTTTTTAGAGATATCCATTCCTCTTCAACCGAACTGCCTATTGAGTTATTCCTCACCGCAGTATCTGTTATAGCCTCAGAGAACTTCAGGCAAATCGCTGCATTCCTTAGTACTTGAGTATCGAATTTCTTTGCGCATTGCTTCTTACTGACTACTCTCTTACACTTCAGCCTACTTTTCACCAGTAACAAATTGTGATCTGAGTCTATGTCTACCCCTGGGTAGGCTTTAGAATCCAGTCTATTGTTTCGGAATTTTACTTGACCATGAAGTAATCTACCTGAATTCATCCCGTATGTCCCGGCCTTTTCCAAGTATACCTCCTCCTCTCGTGAGTCTTGAACAGAGTATTCGCTTTTTCCATCTAAAATTCATTGCACAACTCAGCCTTTCTCCTCTCTTACTCCTACTGCCAAGACCCTACTTTCCCGCAATCCTTTCTTCTACTCTTTCCCCTATAACCACATTGAAATTCCTCATGGCTACCAGATTTTCACCTCTCTTTACGTACTGAATTATCTGTTTGATACTCTGTCTCTTCATCTTTTGCTAGCGATGTCGGCATATTTACCTAAACTATCGTTGTCAGTGTTGATTTGCTGCCGGCCCTTGATGAGGACGAGCATATATCTGAACTGTTTACGGTGACTCGCTCTGTATCTCAACTTAATACTGATAGCGAATCTGACTCCCGTTATTCTATTCGCTGCAGTTGTTGACATTAACCTATATCGTCCGACCAGAAATCCTTGTCTACTTTCCATTTCAATTCACTGACGCCTACTATATCTATATATAGCCTTACCATTTCCCTACGTATCTCTAGATAATCTTTGTAATACAAACTCCTCCGTTATGGTCGACGTTAGCCTCACAGGTGGTGATGTACAAGTGCGCTATGTACACTATTATGGTCGCTATATGCTGCCTGTCTCTGAGCTAGCGGCGGAATTAACTGCTACTGGGACTCCCACTGCGCTGCGACTGATGACTAACTGGAACTCACAGCGTGATATAGACTGGCCGTCCGGTCAGTGGTGGCGATCTACACTACTGGCCATTAAAATTGCTACATCAAGAAGAAATGCAGACGATAAACGCGTATTCATTGGACAAATATATTATACTAGAACTGACATGTGACTACATTTTCACGAAATTTGGGTGCATAGATACTGAGAAATCAGTACCCAGAACAACCACATCTGGCCGTAATAACGGCCTTGGTACGCCTGGGCATTGAGTCAAACAGAGCTTGGATGGCGTGTACAGGTACAGCTGCCCATGCAGCTTCAACACGATGCCGCAGTTCATCAACAGTAGTGACTGGCGTATTGTGGCGAGTCAGTTGCTCGGCCAACATTGACCAGACGTTTTCAGTTGGTGAGAGATCTGGAGAACTTGCTGGCCAGGTCAGCAGTCGAACATTTTCTGTGTCCAGAAAGGCCCGTACAGGACCTACAACATGCGGTCGTGGATTATCCTGCTGAAATGTAGGGTTTCGCAGGGATCGAATGAAGGGTAGAGCGCCGGCCGAAGTGGCCATGCGGTTCTAGGCGCTGCAGTCTGGAACCGCGGGACCGCTACGGTCGCAGGTTCGAATCCTGCCTCGGGCATGGATGTGTGTGATGTCCTTAGGTTAGTTAGGTTTAACTAGTTCTAAGTTCTAGAGGACTAATGACCTCCGAAGTTGAGTCCCATAGTGCTCAGAGCCGTTTTTGAAGGGTAGAGCCACGGGTCGTAACACATCTGAAATGTAACGTCCACTGTTCAAAGTGCCGTCAGTGCGAACAAGAGGTGACCGAGACGTGTAACGAATGGCATCCCATACCATGACGATGGGTGATACGCCAGTATGGCGATGACGAATACACGCTTCCAATGTGCGTCCACCTCGATGTCGCCAAACACGGATGGTACCATCATGATGCTGTGAACAGAACCTGGATTCATCCGAAAAAATGACGTTTTGCCATTCGTGCACCCAGGTTCGTCGTTGAGTACACCATTGCAGGTACTCCTGTCTGTGATGCAGCGTCAAGGGTAACTGCAGATGATAGTCCATGCTGGTGCAAACGTCGTCGAACTGTTCGTGCAGATGGTTGTTGTCTTGCAAACGTCCCCATCTGTTGACTCAGGGATCGAGGCGTGGCTGCACGATCCGTTACAGCCATGTGGATAAGATGCCTGTCATCTCGGTTGATAGTGATACGAGGCCGTTTGGATCCAGCACGGCGTTAAGTATTACCCTCCTCAACCCACCGATTCCCCATTCTGTTAAAAGTCATTGGATCTCGACCAACGCGAGCAGCAGTGTCGCGATACCATAAACCGCAATCACGATAGACTACAATCCGACCTTTATCAAAGTCGGAAACGTGATAGTACGCATTTATGCTCCTTACACGAAGCATCACAACAACGTTTCAACAGGCAACGCCGGTCAACTGCTGTTTGTGTATGAGAAATGGGTTGGAAACTTTCCTCATGTCAGCACGCTGTAGCTGTCACCACCGGCGCCAACCTTGTGTGGATGCTCTGAAAAGCTAATCATTTGCGTATCACAGAATCTTCTTCCTGTCGGTTAAATTTCGCGCCTGTAGCACGTCCTCTTCGTGGCGTAGCAATTTTAATGGCCAGTAGTGTAAATACTGGCGGCTGAGAGGGTGTTGGCAGCGTGTTTCCTTTGCCACATGGTGTTCTGGCGGCAGCTGACGCCAGCACACAACATTTCCGTGTTAGCAGACGGGTGGCAGATCGACGACTCTCCTCCCTTTGTTCTAGCCTTTAATTTATTGTTGTGCCTGTTCTATCTGCCATATTCAGCCGTCACTTCTAAGGCAGAAGACTTAATACTAGGCGGACGAGAACGGCACTTCGAAGGGCCAAGGCTCGAAGCGCAGTACACGGGAAACCATTCTTGTACCGGTAATCGAATGTGGGCCTCACCCCTGAAAGCACAGCATCTAAGACACCACATCACAGCAGATACGCAGGACTGTGAGAAGGTTTGACAGCCACACATTGTGTGTCGAATCTGTCGTCAGTGCTGTTCCCTGTTCCCGAACGTGTCTGTGCATACTTACTGACAAAGATCGAAGCTCAGAAACCACAGGTCTTTGGTTTTAGCTCCATGTTTTAGTTGGGAAGGAGACATAACAATGCTCAAAGTGGTAATAGAGGATAAAGTTCTGATATATATTGGGGTGGTCCATTGATAGTGACCGGGTCAAATATCTCACGAAATAAGCATCAAACGAAAAAACTACAGCGAACGAAACTCGTCTAGCTTGAAGGGTGAAACCAGATGGCGCTATCGTTGGCCCGCCATATGGCGCTGCCATAGGTCAAACGGCTATCAACTGCGTCTTTAACATAGGAACCTCCATTTTTTATTACATATTCGTGTAGTACGTAAAGAAATATGAATGTTTTAGTAGGACCACTTTTTTAGCTTTGTGAAAGATGGCGCTGTTATAGTCACAAACGTATAAGTACGTTGTATCAAGTAACATTCCGCCAGTTCGGACGGTATTTGCTTCGTGATGCATTACCCGTGTTAAAATGGACCGTTTACCAATTGCGGAAAAAGTCGATACCGTGTTGATGTATGGCTATTGTGATCAAAATGCCCAACGGGCGTGTGCTATGTACGCTCTTCGGTATCCTGGACGACATCATCCAAGTATCTGGACCGTTCGCCGGATAGTTACGTTATTTAAGGAAACAGGAAGTGTTCAGCCACATGTGAAACGTCGACCACGACCTGCAACAAATGACGATGCCCAAGTAGGTGTTTTAGCTGCTGTCGCTGCTAATCCGCACATCAGTTGCAGAAAAATTACGCGAGAATCGGGATTCTCAAAAACGTCGGTATTGAAAATGCTACATCAACATCTATTGCACCCGTACCATATTTCTACGCACCAGGAGACGACTTTTAACGTCGTGTACAATTCTGGCACTGGGCATAAGAGAAATTACAGGACGATGACAGATTTTTTCCACGCATTCTATTTAGCGACAAAGCGTCATTCACCAACAGTGGTAACGTAAACCGGCATAATATGCGTTATTGGGCAGTGGAAAATCCATGATGGCTGCGACAAGTGGAATATCAGTGACATTGGCGGGTTAATGTATGGTGCGGCATTATGGGAGCAAGGATAATTGGCCCCCATTTTATAGATGGCAATCTAAATGGTGCAATTTATGCTGATATCCTACGTAATGTTCTACCGATGTTACTACAAGATGTTTCACTGCATGACAGAATGGCGACGTACTTCCAACATGATGGATGTCCGGCACATAGCTCGCGTGCGGTTGAAGCGGTATTGAATAGCGTATTTCATGACAGGTGGATTGGTCGTCGAAGCACCATACCATGGCCCGCACGTTCACCGGATCGGACGTCCCCGGATTTCTTTCTGTGGGGAAAGTTGAAGGATATTTGCTATCGTGATCCACCGACAACGCCTGACAACATGCGTCAGCGCATTGTCAATGCATGTGCGACCATTACGGAAGGCGAACTACTCGCTGTTGAGAGGAATGCCGTAACACGTATTGCCAAATGCATTGAGGTTGACGGGCATCATTTTGAGCATTTATTGCATTAATGTGGTATTTACAGGTAATCACGCTGTAACAGAATGCTTGCTCAGAAAAGATACTTTCTCAAAGGTACATGTATCACATTGGAACAACCGAAATAAAATGTTCAAACGTACTTACGTTCTGTATTTTAATTTAAAAAACCTACCTGTTACCAACCGTTGGTCTAAAATTGTGAGCCATATTTTTGTGACTATTACAGCGCCATCTGTCACAAAGTGAGAAAAGTGGTCCAACTAAAACATTCATATTTCTTTACGTACTACACGAATATGTAATAAAAAATGGGGGTTCCTGTTTTAAAAAAAACGCAGTTGATATCCGTTTGACCTGTGGCAGCGCCATCTATCGGACCAACGATAGCGCCATCGGGTTTCCCCCTTCAAGCTAGACGAGTTTCGTTCTTTGTAGTTTTCTGGTTTGACGCTTATTTCGTGAGATATTTGGCCCTGTCACGATCATATGTGTGTGTGTGTGTGTGTGTGTGTGTTAACCAAACAAAAACTGTTTTTTGCTTTGTTTCACACATTTTATTATTAATGCTAGTGCACAGCCTAGGTTTCGGGTTACAAGCCCATTTTAAAGTACATTATTGACGCAACACTAAAAATATGTGAAACAAAGTAAAAACCACGTTTGTTTAGCTAATTTACAATGTTTCACTAAGAACCTACAGTTGATTTAATTACAATATGTTATCTGCGATTAGACCCTGTTGGATCATACAAAGCTTCTTCATTCTTTTTCCGTTTTTGCCATACTGCTCTCGTTTTTTCTGCATGGGCTCTTTACCTTTCCTCTGTCCATTTTGTTCCTGTTTTGTTCGGAGCTTCGATTTCTGACTTAACTTCCAAACTTTCAACTTTCTGCTTAAATACCTTTCCGTCCAAAATACATAAATAGTTTATCTGACCTTTTTGTAGATCCTTTTTGACCTTTTGTATCCAGGGTATAGTTTTAGGTCCTTCTACGTATTTAAGAATTCTGTGGGTAAGTCTTGTTTTGGGAAGCCTAGAGACGAGTCTATAAAATTTTATTCGCCTTTTTCTAATGTCTGCTGCAAGATTGGACAATTTCTCAGTTGTTTGACGAGATTGTAGCCTTAACCCTCTTCTGTTTCCTTTGGTCCTAGTATATTTCTGATGATTTTACGTTCTTCCTTTAATAAGTTTTCTAGGTCACCTTTTATGTGGACTGTCAGGGATCCACTGGCAAACAGGACTTCAGGTTATAATACTGGATTATAGTCCCTAGTTTTAGTGTTTTTGGACAAGCATTTTTTATTGTACACCTTGCAGCTTCTTCCATACGCTCCCTTTAGTCGGAGGCAAATGTTTTGTGCGCTTTCTTCTCGCCCGGTAGTTTCAAGGACTTCACCTACGTATTTAAAATATGGGGCTCTATTATATGACGGTATTTTGTATTCATGTTTTGGATGTCAGTTTTTGAGGCGATGAACCCAGACTTTAGGAAAGATATTTGTAGACCAACTTTCTCTGCACATTCTTTAAGGGTTTCAGCCTGTTCGATTGCTGTTATCTCAGCAGCTAGTAAGTCTACGTCATCAGCAAAAGCGAAACATGAAATTTTTATGTCGTCCTTGACTCGCCCTATGTGTATAGCTTTCCAACAGTTCTTACTGTTCAATTCCTTTTCCAATTCGCGGATGATCTTCTCCAATACAACGTTGAATAGGAGAGGAGGTAGATCATCACCTTGTCGGACGCCAGTTTTGATCAGGAAGGGCTCGGATATTTCACCCATGAATCTCACTTTGGAGGTAGTATCAATCCATGTTTCTCTGCTGAGGTCAAGGATTTTTGGATCTAACCCTCGTTCTTCAAGGATATCGAAAAGTGCTTATCGGTCAACTGGGTCGTATGTCTTTTTAACTGCCTCGGGCATGGATGTGTGTGATGTCCTTAGGTTAGTTAGGTTTAAGTAGTTCTAAGTTCTAGGGGACTGATGACCATAGATGTTAAGTCCCATAGCGCTCAGAGCCATTTGAACCATTTTTTGTCTTTTTAAAGTCAACAAACGTGCAAATTATTGGGCCGTTTCTAGCTGCTTTGCATTTTGGCACTGTCTTTAGATTGAAAATTTGTTCTGTGCAGGATCTACTGGGGCAAAAGCCACCTTGGTATTCACCAATTTTGTTTTCCAGTTGCTCTTGTGCTCTTTGAAGAAGACAGGCTGATAGAACTTTGTGTGCGAACTGAACTAGGGAAATGCCTCGATGATTATTTATATCTGATTTGTCTTCTTTCTTGTGTAATGGATGAATAAGCGCACATTTCCATTCCTGGGATAATTTTTGTGTCTCCCAAATATCTGCAATGATTTTGGTTAACTCCCTGAGAGAATTTGGTCCTAGAGTTTTCAGTAGCTCAGCAATAATACCATCTTCATCAAATATTCTATTGTTTTTTAATTTAATAATGTGTTTGTGAATTTCTTCTTCTGTTGGTCGGTATGATTCAGGGTGCGAGTAAGTAGGTCTTTCTTCGGGGTCTCTCGAAGGTGGTTCCAGACAATTAAGGAGTGGCGAAAAATAATGTGCCAGTTCCTTTCAGTTTTCCTGGTTAGTGAGTGCAAGCTTTCCGTCAGATTTCTTGAAACATAAATTTTTTTGGCTGTATCCGCGAATTTTTAATACAAAACTTCTCTAAAAATCTCGTGTATTGTAGTTGCGGAAGTTTTCTTCGCTTAAGTTCTGTTGGGTTTTCAGATATTTTCTTTTGGTCTGCCTAATGATTTTCGCCACTTGTTTCCTAGTTTCACAGAAGTAGTGAAGATTTTCTGGTGTTTTATTTCTGTAGTAGTTAAGAAAAGTATTTATTGGTTTTTCCAAAGCTTCATCATTCTCCGTATCCCACCATGGATGGTTTGTGTTTTTCTTCAGGTGGAATCTATCTTTCGCGTTCTGGATTATTTTAGTGTGAAATTTTTCCCAAGTATCTGCCTGGACTTTTTCCAGTTCTTCTCCAAACTTATTTTCTTTGACTCGTCTGTTGTCAAATTTCTGCTGGTGCACTTTCTTGCGGTAGACTCACTTTGGGATAAATTTCATTTTTACCCGTGTTAGATAGTGGTGTGAATCTATGTTGGCACCTCTACAGACATGTACGTCATGAACTTCAGTCTGTAGAGGATACGAGATGGCAACATGATCAATCTGATATTCACTGAGCTCTTTCATTGGGAATCTCCGGGTATTTGTTTACGGGTATTCTTCCTCAAAGATGCTGACTTGATTTTAAAGTTGTTTTGTTGGCGTTGTTCTATAAGCCTTTTTCCGTTTTGTTGGTAAATTTCTGGGCGGGATATTTTCCTACAGTTTTCCAGTGTTGATTTTCTTTGCCTATCTGAGCATTGAAATCACCCAATAAGATTTTGATGTCCTACTTTGGTATTTTAGCCATTACTTTCTCAAGATCGGTCGAAAATTCCTCCACTGCCTGTGGATTCTTTCTGTTAGAAATGTTGGCGGGGGATTGAACATTAATGAAGGTATATTTCTTGTTAGCGCATTTTCAGAATGTTCGCATGGTCATAAAGCGGTTGCTATAGGGGCACACATCTCTTACGGAGTCTGTTATATTTTTATGTATGACAACAGCTATTCCCTGAATAGGAGCACCTTTAACAATGCATTTTTCTGTGTTACACTTAAAGATACGGTAATTTCCATAATCTGCTGTGTATTCCATCTGTGAATTGTGTTTCTTGAAGGGCTAAAATCGGAAATTTTTTTGATCTAACTCCTGTCGTAGGTTGTGTAACTTTCCGGTTGAATTAGAGTGTTGATATTAAATATGTATATACAAATGCTAGTTTTGAATGGAAGTCTGCCAGAGAACTCAGACTTCCTCTATGATCGTGACTGCCCAGGTCCCCCAGACTCCGAAGACCCGACTACCGCCTGTTGGCGGGTGGATTGAGTACCACCTGGGATAATATTGTTACTACTTTCACGAATCATGGTAGCTTATAGTTGTTTGTCCAATGTTTCCACTGGGTTATCTGATGGGATTGTTAGTTCCTGGAGCGATTATTGCAGTCGCCCCTAACATGGCGAACATACGCCGACCAGAAAGCTACCAATTACGCTTTCAGATACATCTGAATTTGCTATAGTTAGTTTTTTTACTAACCCTAAAAGCAGGGCCTCCTCTTCCGCCAACTCCGCCATACTGATGACCTTCATCTTCGTCTTCACTGCCCCTGACCCTCCCAAGGTACTATCACCCGGGCCAGGTGAACAAAGGTTTTTTACAATATTTATGAGTAAAAGCTATGAGCCGTTTAACAGTGTGGATGTGTGTGCAGCGTTATGCGTACGCAGGCGAGCGATTTGTCCGCCTGGAAGTGCTATGAGAGGAGGTAACGTTGTGGTATAGGTCAACGCTAGCAGGGTGGTAGCCAAGGGCCACAGTTGACTATTTTTCCAGTAAATTTATTCAAATATTGATTACACTTCTTAGTAAAAAATCATGGTAATTTAGCAAGTGGTCAGTTGCATGTGTTAGCTGACACCGCCTTTTAAATGTCTACCGAAAGGAACTTCTGACAAACAGGTTTAAGCAATTCCGGAATGGAGACGAGATACTGGCAGAAGTAAAGCTGTGAGGACCAATCAATTGTTTAAAAAATATTTAACAACGACCTACTGTCATTTATCATGAGCCCACTTGCTTTAGAATGCTGGCTTATTTTTCTATGGACAAACCTTTGTTAGTATTTATTGTGGATGGTCTGCGTGTGACTGAAAGTTTATAACATCTCTTTCTATAAATATTGTAGCATTATATTAGTTTAGTCCATATTAGTGTAGTCCATGAAGTGGTCTTGTTAATTCAAATCATGTCTATACAACATAAAAACGACGTATTGTTGGTGGGGACGGCCCTTAGCCAACGGAAAAGCAGACAGAAGCAGCACACTACAGAAATCAAGTGGAGACAGATGTTTCGAGTGAAGAGCTCAAAGGAGTGATTCTGGGCACCTGGGGGATCATTCTGGAAGAAGACAGGCCTGCCTGTGGTATCGTGTGATATTTGATGGAGTAAATGATAGACTGTAGGTGATGAACAGCCGCTACCATGCTTTAATTTCTCGAGGGAATTTAAATTTCGAGAGGTTGGAATGTGCTCAAGTGTATTACGGAACTGTGGAGGGACAGACTGGAGGGACAGACTCATCATCTCGCATGTGTTAATTTGTAAATCATCATATTGAGCTCTGAACTGTTTTTAGCTAGTGAATATTTCGTTTAATGTAATTACGAAAACGACTTAATTTTCGTGTACCTTTGACGACGATTTAGTTTGGGGATTTGTTACCATTCTTATAACGCTCCAACATAATTGCATTTCACAAGGCCATTTTCTGCCTGTTGTTTAATTGGGTATCGTAGGACCAGTTACATTTACTCGAGATGTTCTTTCTTGAATAAACGTTTACATTATTTTCTGGAGTCTACAGGAATTGCAGCGTATTGGAAAAGAATCCCTGTTATTACATTATTCATTTAACTTTTATTTTGTATTCTGTGTATTTTATTAACTAGCAATTATAGCCAATGCATAAACTATTTGACTGCAGTATTACAGCTACAGCGAATTAGCTGTGGGCAACGAAAGCAGATGTGCGCGTCTCGACCTTTACGTTGAGCTGTTCTTTTCAAAGGGAGCCACGTTTAGCCCAAGTACCTGAAGTATGAGTTGTCGCAGGTGAAGACGGAACTGGTTTACTTCTATGGGATGTTGCTTAGAGCCGCAACTATGCTAGCAGCAACCGTTAGGTACAGTAGCGGTTGAACATTCCTCCTCCACTACACGAATCTAATCCCCTTACGATTGCAGTTGTAATTCTAACACTTTGCGATATTCTGTGATACAGGTCTAAAGTCTATCGCATTATATGTAGTTTGCTTGGGGGCTGGGAGCATAAGATTTTGTAGCAGTTACATGTATTGGGATCGGTAGCAAAAGTTAGGTGTGGGGAAGTCAGCCGTGGAACTTCAAGAAGGAAGAAGACGTCTCGAAGTAGACGTGCTGAGTCCGAACCAGCTGCGGCCAGGCTTTGAGAGGGCGCAAGCAGCAGCGGCGCCGGCGCCGGCGTCGGCGACTCGAGCCACCGCCGGCGACTTGAAGCTCATCAGCAGCACCGAAGCTTGAGGCTGCAGCAGCAGCCAGAGCGACCGACAGCGTTAAAATGTGTGAGCCTGCGGAGTCATCAGCAGTGATGGAGCTTCCCGCTATTAAGCAGACACCCAGTGTGAGCGGTTCAGAGAATGTGAGTTGGCCAGGTAGCCAAAAACCTGAACATGGTAGTGTTGCCAGAGACGATGTTAGTGGGGTTGATAGTCCAACATCAGAGATTGGTGAGGTATATATGACTGATTCAGTGGCGTGGTTAAGGGAAATTCAGACTAATTTGAACTCTAAAATGGGGGTACTGGGTACAGAGGTAGGCTCAGTAACATCATAGATAGGTTCAGTGGAGACAAATATAGCAGAAAGTTTATAAGCTGAGGTGAAGTACGTGAAATCTGATACAGAAGGGATGACAGATTCAAGGGGAGACGTAGGGAAAATTTCCGGAGGCGTTGGCCTGTTTGACATTGGAGTCGACATAATGGAAAAAGATTTAGGTGGTAAGTTGGAAAAGATACATTACAAGACGGATGGAGAGCTGACCGCTAAGTCTCTTAACAGTTTATCTGGCAGAGTTGTTGAATCCGAAAAAGAGGGGGTGAAAAATAGATAACAGTAGGAAGCGGATATTAATAACGAAATTTTACACGGGTAACAGCAAGTTAAAGATTTTCAGGGAGAATCAGGCTACTACTACAATAGGTGTTCAATGGGATACTACAGGAACGACTAAGTGTTTTACAGATGATGAAAAATACCATCCAGCTGATTTTCATGCTGCATGTAGACACTGTTTTGTGGAAGGAATGTCAGAAGAGAAAAAAAAATTAAGTTCGCTAAAAGATGTCTCGACGGCAATGCAACAGCACGGGCGAAATTATTGGGTGCTTCTATTACAACCTATGAAGGGTTTGGAGTGAAGGGAAACAAACGCGGCATCACAATGAATTTCTACGCGCAGCAAGTTTCTGATATGGCAGTGGCTCGATGCGGGATCTAATTATAAACAAGGCCCAGAGAGTGGACGACATTTAATTAGAACTACAAATAGCCTTGGGAGAGTCAGGCATGACAAAACTGGTCCATCTGGTTCAAAATGGCCCTGAGCACTATGGGACTGAACATCTGAGGTCATCAGTCCCCTAGAACTTAGAACTACTTAAACCTAACTAACCTAAGGACATCACACACATCCTTGTCCGACGCAGGATTCGAACCTGCGACCGTAGCAGTCAGGCGGTTCCAGACTGAAGCGCCTAGAATCACGCGCCCACCGCGGCCGGTGGTTCATCTGGTGTGCAAGATGTATGAGACAGGCGAAATATCCTCAGACTTTAAGAAGAATGTAGTAATTCCAGTCCGGAACATAGCAGTTGCTGAAATGTGTGAAAATTACCGAACTATCAGTTGGTTTGTCTTGATTGCAAAATACTAACACGAATTCTTTACAGATAATTGGAAAAACTGGTAGAACTCGACCTCTAGGAAGATCAGTTTGAATTTCGGAGAACTGTTGGTACACGAGAGGCAAGAATGAACCTACGACGTATCTTAGAAGATAGGTTAAGGAAAGGCAAACCTACGTTTATAGTATTTGTATTCCTAGAGAAGGCTTTTAACAATGTTGCCTGGCATTTCCTCTGTGAAACTGTGAGGGTATCTGAACTAAAATGCAGGGAACAAAAGGCTATTTACAACTTGTACAGAAATCAAACAGCAGGAAAGGAAGCAGTGGTTTAGAAGGAAGTGAGACAAACCTGTAGCCTAACCCCATGTTACTCAATGTATACATTGAACAGGCAGTAATGGAAACAAAAGAAAAATGTGGGAGTAAGAATTAAAGTTCAGCGAGAAGGAAAAAAATTTGAAGTTTGGTGATGGCATTATTATCCTGTCAGAGACAGCAAATGACATTGAAGACCAGTTGAACTGAAGAGACAGTATTCTGAAAGGAGGATATAACATGAAAATGAAGCGGAGCAGTGTCTCAGCATTGCGCAAGTAGCAGCAAGTGGCTTATTTAGCGTTCATGTAAGTGTAGTAGTCAAGTTGAAAATTTTTTTGAGTGTTCTTAGCGCACTTGTTTAGTTAAATCCGTCAAATCATCGTGTAGTTTCATAATTAGCAGGGGAAGATTTGTATTTTAATATCTGTGATGTGTAAAGTCGCGTAGTCGTCTTTCATTTCTTTATTTCTTTCAAATAGTTTTGGACGTTACTAACAGTACAGTTAGCCTTCAGCCGCCGAGCAGTGTGTCAGCAGTGCGCAAGTAGCAGCATTACTGCATTTACTAGGCAGTCTTGTATTTTAATAACCGTTTGAATTTTGTGTCGAATTGTTTGTGCTCTCTGCAGATTAGTTCAGACTTTTTTTGCACAACAGTATTTAACATGGATAGGGACTGCGACTGCTGTGTTCGGATGCAGGCTGAGTTGGCATCCCTTCGCTCCCAGCTTCTGGCAGTGTTGGCTTCGGTCACACAGCTTGAGGCTGTTGTCAATGGGCATCACTGTGGGGGTCCGGACGGGGGTTTGTCGGGGACGGCCAGCTCGTCCCACCCATCACCCGATCGGACTACGACTTTGGCTGCCCGGGATACTGCCCACATTGAGGCTGACCCTTCACCCGTGGTAGAGTGGGAGGTCGTCTCGAGATGTGGCAGGGGGCGAAAGACATTCTGGAGGGCTGAACGGAAGGCCTCTCCAGTTTGTCTGACGAAGCGGTTTCAGGCTCTGGCTGATACTGGTCTTTGGCCAGACATGGCTGCTTGTCCTGTTCCAGAGGTTGCCCCTCATTCTGCAAGATCTGGGCTGTCGCAGAGGGTGGGCTTACTGGTAGTTGGGAGCTCCAACGTCAGGCGTGTAATGGGGCCCCTTATGGATATCGCTGCAAGGGAGGGGAAGATAACCAATGTGCACTCTGTGTACATACCGGGGGGAGTCATTCCAGATGTGGAAACGGTCCTTCCGGATGCCATGAAGGGTACAGGGTGCCCCCATTTGCAGGTGGTCGCTCATGTCGGCACCAATGATGTGTGTCGCTATGGATTGGAGAAAATTCTTTCTGGCTTGCGGCGGCTATCTGATTCGGTGAAGACTGCGTCTCGCTAGCAGGATGAAAGGATAGCTCACCATCTGCAGCATCGTCGACAGGACTGACTGCGGACCTTTGGTACAGAGCCGAGTGGAGGGTCTTAATCAGAGGCTGAGACGGTTCTGCGACCGTGTGGGCTGCAGATTCCTCGACTTGCCCCATAGGGTGGTGAGGTTTCGGTTTCCGCTGGATAGGTCAGGAGTCCACTACACACAGCAGGCGGCTACACGGGTAGCAGGGGTTCAAATGGCTCTGAGCACTATGGGACTCAACTGCTGAGGTCATTAGTCCCCTAGAACTTAGAACTAGTTAAACCTAACTAACCTAAGGACATCACAAACATCCATGCCCGAGGCAGGATTCGAACCTGCGACCGTAGCGGTCTTGTGGTTCCAGACTGCAGCGCCTTTAACCGCACGGCCACTTCGGCCGGCACGGGTAGCAGGGGTTGTATGGCGTGGACTGGGCGGTTTTTTAGGTTAGATGGCCTCGCGCAAGTACAGAAAGGGCAACGGCCTCGAAGGGTGTGGGGAAAAGTCAGGGCATGCGGGGACCAAGCGGACAGATTGAAGAGTTTTTAGCAAACAGAACACAGCATGTTGTAGTCAATGGAGAGACGTCTACATACGTTACAGTACCCCTGGCGTGCTACAGGGGCGTGTTATGGGACCATTGCTTTTCACAATGTATATAACTGACCTAGTATATAGTGTCGGAAGTTCCATGCGCCTGCCCGGGTTCCCGGGTTCGATCCCGCCGGAGTCAGGGATTTTCTCTGCCTCGTGATGATTGGGTGTTGTGTGATGTCCTTAGGTTAGTTAGGTTTAAGTAGTTCTAAGTTCTAGGGACTGATGACCATAGATCAGGGCCGGCCAAACGCTGCACAGTGTGTAGACGTACGGAAGTGCTGCACATGTGCGCACGTGTGCGACAGCGAGCGACAGCGACATCTGTTATTAGACATGTGACCTAAATGAAGGGCGGCGGCTCCTCTCGCTGTTTATGTGGTACAAGCAAGAGCGCAATATACCCAGTCTCGTTTACCCCTGGTGACCGTAACGTTAACAGAGAAGTACTGAGAAATGCCGGGTACTGTGAAAAAGCAAAGAACGGAAGATCTATGTTCCCAGTCGTTTCGATCAAGCATCAGTGATGAAAATCTCCCGCAACTGCTTGCGTTTGTCAATGAGCCGTGCTTCTGTGCCCGATATTAACTATATCATTTCTCATGACCAGTGATAAACGTATTTGGATTTATTCCTTTCATAATTAAAAATTATTTTTTACTAACTGTGCATTATTGCATCATTCTGCTCCTTGTTACATTATTATCAGGAAAATTGGTCATTAAACCGCTTGTTGTATACTTACATTTAGGGTCTTTTTTTTTAATATGTGAAGGACTACGCTCAGCTGAAGTCGATAAAACATAACATTCATCTAATTGTCGTTTATTATGCAGATTTCAGACAGAACCGATGAAAGATATAGCAATTATGGTACAGGTCATCATCGAGAGGTCTGCGGTTGTCATTCTGTTCAGAGGTCAGTGAGACAGAAATTATGTGGGTGTAACTGAGGGCACCGAGAATTAGTTGTAGGAAACCTTGCATTGGTTTAATGTTATTTGAAATCATGTTTAATACGCGAAATACCTTCCCATGATTGGCTTGCAAGCTGTGGAAAGAGCACTAGAATTCGCCGGTACAGAGTACCCCAGCAAGTGGATAAAACGACATCTGTGCGTAGAAACACGCACTACATGAACGCTGACGGCTGCGGCGTGCACGCTGTGACCCGGAAGTTGCACAAGTGCAGGAGCACCGCACGCGTGCAGAATTTCTGGCCGGCCCTGCCATAGATGTTAAGTCCCATAGTGCTCAGAGCCATTTGAACCATTTTTGTCCATGCGGCTTTTCGCGAATGACGCTGTAGTATACAGAGAAGTTGCAGCATTAGAAAATTGCAGCGAAATGCAGGAAGATCTGCAGCTGATAGACACTTCGTGTAGGGAGTGGCAACTGACCCTTAACATAGACAAATGTATTGTATTGCGAATACATAGAAAGAAGGATCCTTTATTGTATGGTTATATGATAGCGGAACAAACACTGGTAGCAGTTACATCTGTAAAATATCTAGGAGTATGCGTACTGAACGATTTGACGTGGAATGATCATATATAATTAATTGTTGGTAAGGCGGGTGCCAGGTTGAGATTCATTGGGACAGTCCTCCGAAAATGTAGTCCATCAGCAAAGGAGGTGGCTTACAAAACACTCGTTCGACGTATACTAGAGTACTGTTCGTTAGTGTGGGATCCGTACCAGGTCGGATTGACAGAGGAGATAGAGAAGATCCAAAGAAGAGCGGCGCGTTTCGTCACAGGGTTATTTGGTAAGTGTCATAGCGTTACGGAGATGTTTAGCGAACTCAAGTGGCAGACTCTGCAAGAGAGGCGCTTTGCATCGCGGTGTAGCTTGCTCGCCAGGTTTCGAGAGGGTGCGATTCTGGATGAGGTATCGAATATATTGATTCCCCCTACTTATACATCCCGAGGAGATCACTAATGTAAAATTAGAGATATTCGAGCGCGCACGGAGGCTTTCCGGCAGTCGTTCTTCCCGCGAACCATACGCGACTGGAACAGGAAAGGGAGGTAATGACAGTGGCACGTAAAGTGCCCTCCGCCACACACCGTTGGGTGGCTTGCGTAGTATAAATGTAGATGTAGATGTAGATGTAGATGTAGATGTAGATGTAGATGTAAAATCAACAAAAGCAAAACAAAGATAATGCAATGAACTCGAATTAAATCAGATGGTGCTAAGGAAATTACGAAAGGAAACGAGACACTAAAATTAGCAGAAGACTTGGGTTCTTTGAATAGCAAATTAACTGATGGTGGCCCAAGTGGGGAGGGTACAAAATGTAGAATGGCAATGGCAAGAAAAACTTATCGGGAGAAGATAAATTTGTTAACATCGAATATAGATTTAAGTGTTTGGAAGTATTTTCTGAAAGCATTTGTACGGAGTGAGCTTTGTCTGAAAGTGAATCGTGGATTATAAAGTGTTTAGATAAAAAGGGAATAAAAGCTTTTGAAATATGGCGAGAGTAGATTTATCTACCCATTCGATTTTTCCCCCCACGACCACCACCACTGCGACCATCATTCAAGGGCGCAGTGCTGTCGGACTTAGCATGACACACCTGAGGCGCCATGGCGATTTTCACCTGTTACCTTAGTTAGTCTTTCAGCTCAGCTCCGCCGCATTGTTACATGCAGGAGGGCTCTGTTGCTGGTTTGTGTTACCAGCTGCTACATCGTATTTCCAATACTTACCTGTAGCGTCTTTGATTCATAATCAAAACGTCTTTAGTCCCGGGGTCGAATCCCACCGCTGTTTATATTTTGATTACTAATCAGCAATGGCGGCCGAAGACATCCGGCATAAGAAGTCACCCCTCATTCTGCCAACGGCCTTGTCAAAGAGGGCGGAGGAGCGGACAGAGATTCAGGGCACTCTTTTGTCCTAGAGGTGGGAAACTGCCCCTGAAGGCGGAAGAATCAGTGATGATCAACGGCATGAGGATGCAGAAGGTAATGGAAACCACTGAATTGAAGACAGGACATGAGGCCTGTAATTGAAGAAGTGTCATGATGATCTCTCCATTGGCAGAAGATTCCCGAATAATCCCCATTCCGATCTCCGAGAAGGGACTGTCAATGGGGAGGCTACTATGAGAAAAATATTGAATAACGGAAGGATAAACGTTCTACAAGTAGGGGATGGAATGTCAGAAGCTTGAACATGACAGGGAAACTAGAAACTCTGACAAGGGAAATGCAAAGGGTCGCTCTAGCTATAGTAGGGGTCAGTGAAGTGAAGTGGAAAGAATCCAAGGATTTCTGGTCAGTTGAGTATAAAGCAATATCAACAGCAGCAGAAAATGGCATAACGGGAGTAGAACTCGTTATGAATAGGAAGGTATTGCAGAGAGTGTGTTACTGTGAACAGTTCACTGACAGGATTGCTCTAAACAGAATCGACAGCAAACCAGCACCGACAACGATAGTTCAGGTATACATGCCGACGTCGGAAGCTGAAGATGAACAGATAGAGAAAGTGTATGAGGATATTGAAAGGGTAATGCAGTATGTAATGGGGGACGAAAATCTAATAGTCATGGGCGACTGGAATGCAGTTGTAGGGGAAGGAGTAGAAGAAAAGGTTACAGGAGAATATGGGCTTGGGACAAGGAATGAAAGAGGAGAAAGACTAATTGAGTTCTGTTACAAGTTTCAGCTAGTAACAGCGAATACTCTGTTCAAGAATCACAAGAGGAGGAGGTATACTTGGAAAAGGCCAGGTGATATGGGATGAATTGAGTTAGATAACGTCATGGTCAAACAAAGATTCCGAAATCAGATACTGGGTTGTTAGGCGTACCCAGGAGCAGACATTGACTCAGATCAACAATATAGTAGTGATGAAGAGTAGGCTGAAGTTTAAGAGATTAGTCAGGAAGAATCAATACGCAAAGAAGTGGGATACAAAAGCACTAAGGAGTGACGAGATAAGCTTGAATTTCTCTAAGGATACGGTACTACTAAGGAATGACGAGATACGGTTGAGGTTCTCTAAGGATATAGATACAACAATAAGGAATAGCTCAGTAGGCAGTACAGATGAAGAGGAATGCACATATCTCAAAAGGGCCATCACAGAATATGGTAAGGAAAACATAGGTACAAAGAAGGTAAATGTGAAGAAACCATGCATAACAGAAGAAATACTTCAATTTACCGATGAAAGGAGGAAGTACAAAAATGTTCTGAGCAACTAAGGAAAAGAGAAATACAGGTCGCTGACGAACGAAATAAATAGGAAGTGCAGAGAAGCTAAGACGAAATGGGTGCAGGAAAAATGTGAAGACATCGAGAAAGAAATAATTGTCGGTAGTACAGATTCAGGATACAGGAAAGTCGAAACAACCTTCCGTGACATTAAAAGCAAGGGTGATAGCATTAAGAGTGCAACGGAAAGTCCACTGTTAAATGCAGAGGTGACAGCAGATAGACGGAAAGAATGCATTGAAAGCCTGTATGAGGAGTAAGATTTGTCTGATGTGATAAAAGAAGAAACAGGAGTCGATTTAGAAGAGATAGGGGACCCAGTATTAGAATCAGAATTTGAAAGAGCTTTGGAGTACTTAAGATCAAATAAGGCAGAAGGGATAGATAACATTCCATCAGAATTTGTAAAATCATTGGGGAAAGTTGCAACAAAACAACTATTCACGTTGGTGTGTAGAATGTATGAGTCTGGCGACATACCATCTCACTTTCGGAAAAACATCATTCACACAATTCCGAAGACGGCAAGAGTTGATAAGTGCGAGAATTACCGCACAATCAGCTGATCAGCTCATGCATCCAAGTTCCTGACAAGAATTCTAAGCAGAAGAATGGAAAAGAAAATTGAGAATGCGTTAGGTAACGATCAGTTTGGCTTTAGGAAAAGTAAATGCACGAGAGAGGCAATTCTGACGTTGCGGTTAATAATGGAAGCAAGACTAAAGAAAAATAAAGACAAGTCCATAGGCTCTGTCGACCTGGAAAAAGCGTTCGAGATGTAAAATGGGGCAAGATATTCGAAACGCTGAGAAAAATAGGGGTAAGCTATAGGGAGAGACGGGTAATATATAATATGTACAACAGCCAAGAGGGAATAATAAGAGTGGACGACAAAGAACGAAGTGCTCGTATTAATAACAGTGTAAGACAAGGATTTAGCCTTTCGCCCCTACACTTCAATCTGTACATCGAGGAAGCAATGATGGAAATAAAAGAAAGGTTCAGGAGTGGAATTAAAATTCAGGGTGAAAGGATATCACTGATACGATTCGCTGATGACATTGCTATCCTGAGTGAAAGTGAAGAGGAATTACATGATCTGCTGAACTGAATGAACAGTCTAATGAGTACAGAGTATGCATTGAGACTAAATAGAAAAAAAGGCGAAGGTAATGAGGAATAGTAGAAAGGAGAACAGTGAGAAACTTAACATCAGGATTGATGGCCACGAAGTAGATGAAGTTAAGGAATTCTTCTACCTAGGCAGTAAAATACCTGATAACGGACGGAGCAAGGAGGACATCACAAGCAGACTAGCACTGGCAAAAGGAGCTTTCCTGGCCAAGAGAAGTCTACTAGTATCAAATATTGGCCTTAATTTGAGGAAGAAATTTCTGAGAATGTACGTCTGGAGTGCAGCATCGTGTGGTAGTGAAACATGGACTGTGGGAAAACTTGAACAGCAGAGAATCGAAGCATTTGAGATGTGGTGCTACAGACGAATATTGACAATTAGGTGGACTGATAAGATAAGGAATGAGGAGGTCCTGCGTAGAATCGGAGAGGAAAGGTGGAAAACGGTGATAAGGAAAGGGACAAGATGATAGGACATCTGTTAAGACATGAGGGAATGACTTCCATGGTACTAGAGGGAGCTATAGAGGGCAAAACTGTGGAGGAAGACAGAGATTGGAATACACTGAGCCAATAATTGAGGACGTAGGTAGCAAGTGCTAGTCTGAGAAGAAGAGGGTAGCACAGGAGAGGACTTCGTGGCGGGCCTCATCAAACCAGTCAGAAGACTGGTGACCAAAAAAGAAAAGTTGCCAGTTGCTGCGTTGACCATTATTTCAGGGAGGTTGCCGGTTATTTCCGTTCTGAAAACACTCAGGATTATAACGTGCACTACTACACCTACGTTTTCTGAAATGTGATGAATTTACACCATCACTTATTCGGCTATTTGGAGATTATTTATGTGTTGTTGACACGCAGTTATTCTTTTCATTACCGTAGGTGTTGTAACTACCATAGAGAATCTTACAGTTCGTAACAGTTATGCCATTAACGTTACCGTTGTTTAACGTAGTCCCCTGACGTAAGAGATCAGTAGAGGTAAGGGTACACAAGAGTAGATCAATGTCAGTCTCGATTATGTGTACCAACTTTTCCTTAATATGAACAGGGCGGTCGGAATTTAACAGGCGTATCACCTCTTGTTGTAACATGGGGTCAACTCTGTACCGACTTTTATTTACATATTTATCAAAATAATTTCGTAGTGTGCCCTGCTTATTGTTACAAGGCTTAGGATAATTTTAGTTGACCAGTGTTTGTTTAGGAAGGCCTTCTCGAATTGTGAGTGAGTATGATAGGAATCTGTTGTTTCACTGGCCCACAAGGTGCCATCTCCTTGAATGTGTAAGGACGTAAACTGCATTTCCTGATTACCTGCTCACGCCTTTGGCATCACGCCCCAAAAAGTACTGATGAAAATACCAGAATGTGATTTTTCTTTCCTTTTTCTTCGGTGATATGAGGCTCTCCAGGATAAGTACAGACGATACATAGGGGCCCCACGCCACAAGGTAAGCAATTTACTGGTTCTCTGACACTTCCTGTGATACACATGTTTACATCCACATTTCTCAGTGAAACAGTGTACGTTTCAGCGGGTCGAACAGCGACAGACGTTGCATCTTCGACAATGTCTTTTACCGGTGAAAGCTCCCTTTCAATTTCATTTGCTTCTTCAGTCATTTCGTCACGCCACAGTAAAGATTTAGTGTTATTCAGTTAGATAGCCCTCATAAGGTATTCGGCTCTATTTTGACCCACAATGATTTTTGATGGTCTACAACTTTGAAAATACTTGGTTCTAATACACTGCCTTCAGTGACTTTTTTGCCTCTTAGTGAAATGTATTCAACACAAAGAAAATATTTTGGAGCTTTAGTCTGGCATCCATACAAATAGTTCCCCTCAAGCTGGTAGAGTCTTTTTTTAGACTATTTATTTTAACCTCCATCATAATTGTAAATTATGACAATATTCAATTTGCGAACAATGGAACGTGTATAGGCGCAGTAAGGTGGGTATAAAGAAGGGAGACCATCGTTGTTTCTGCGAAAAGGAAGCAAAGGGGAAAGTGAGTCATTGTTTTTTCCTGTAAGCAAATGAGTTTGTAAAGTGATTCACTTCTAATCAGGTCGCTAGTTTTATACTTTTCCAGTTCATATAATCTGTAACACTTTTTGCTCAAGATAATGCATTTTTGGAAGATAATGAAATAGCAGAAATACTGATGAACGTATCTGATACTGAAGAAGTAGTTTCGAAGGATTAATATCATGTTTTGAATGCAGCTCTTCATCTTCATTAGAAGGCGCCGATCATACACCAGAACAGCAAATGGTAAGCGGCGCAACAATGTCAAAGAATAAATAAATTGAAGTGAAGATAGAACCTCTACCTCAACTGGGATGGCATGCAGCATGAAATATATAGTTCACACAACTCCAGGACCAACACGGCATGTCACTTCTCGCTTTACAAATTAATACTCAGGTTTCTGATTGGTTCTTCCTGCTTCAAATGAAAACTTTATACTTATCCATTCTAATGCTGAAGGAATGCGTTTATATGGAGGTAAGTGAAAAAAATTTGACGTTCTTGTTCCAGATTATTATGTAGGTTATCGGTCATATAACGAGTCTACTGAAAGTTTATCGACTCAGTACAAGGGTTGCCCAGTTTTCAGAGCTATAATGTCACTCAATGTTCAAAACGATAGCGAGGGTTATTCGATTTGATGCCGTGAGAGGAGTACAAAGGCGTGAACAAGGTAAGTTCGGACGTATAAGAGATTTATGGAAAAAATGGGAAGAGGTAATATTTCTGTTCCAGTAGACGAACAACGTGTCGCATTCAGGGGAGACTATCCGCCACCGGCAAATTGTGCCATAAAGTTTTGGGTATTTCCTGACACTGAAACAACTTATGTATGGAATATTCAGCAATATGCTGGGAAACGGCCAGGTAGTTCCCCCGACAGGAACGAAGGTACTAAGGCTGTAACTGACTTGTCCTATGGCTTGAAAGGGCATAACGCTACCTGGGACAACTTTTTGACCTCCTATGAGCTGGGACAAATGTTGATCAGGGGAAATATCACAATGACTAAAACTGTGCGAAAGAACAAGTCTTGCACCCCGCCAAAACTACTACAGACTAGGGAGATTAGTAACTACACGTCATCATTTCCTTTCACAAATGACACAACGTTTGTACCATACATCCTAAAGAAAAACAAATGTGTTATTGTGCAAAGCACTCTACACTACGATGCAAAAGTTAGTGGTGGCGCAAGTGAAGGAACCTGAAATTATTTGCGACTACAACGCTATGAAAGGAGATGTGGACACAATAGACAAAGTGGTCGTCAATTATACAGCAAAGAGGAAGACAAAAAGATGGCCTATTGTTGTGATCTCAAATATCATACATCAGCCGAGGTCCGCAGCATGAGACAGACGTCAGGAGCTCTCATGACAGCCTAAAGAACAACTCGACTGCGATAGTTGTCTGCACGCACGTCAAGATTGGGGACTGGTGACGTATTAATTAGTAGCTCAGGCACAGTAGGCACTTAGATGAGTTACGCCTGTGTCCTCAACAGTGAGCACGCCTGCATTGTCGCGGCAGCGACCTTGTTTGTGTGTGAACTGTGTTTACTTGCTTTGGTACCCAATCACTATTCTTCAGTGCAGTTCTACTTAGTCAATTAGGAATTATAATCCTTTCCACAGTAGATGGTAAGGAACTGTAATCGCTTGTTAGGCTCCAACTTCATCATTCCTAATTTATCATTCTTAGGTAACATTTATATTTCTTTGTGCGTTTATGTGCCCTTGATTTTGATATCATTTGATTTCTATGTTTCCGAATAATAAATCTGAAGCTTCTGGAGGAACACACTATCATTTCAGCAGCAAAGCAGCCACATTAACTATCCTGCCCTTACTGAAATTTTTTGTGGTATGTTACTCAATCAGATAATTAATTATGCAGAGGTGTCAACTGTACTGTTCACTAAGGGCCAAACAGATTATTTTTGCTTTACAGATTTGCACAGTGTATCAAATATAGTATAACACATGGAGGTGCCGTGTATTTTATAAAATCAGGCAGCTTACTTTCGCCTCATCACTGCGGTGCATTTCAGTTTTGCTGAATATTTAGACTTACTCAAAGCGTGTTTTTACCTATGTTCTTTGTACCCTATCTGCTATGTGTGATCGGAACTAGTCCTAATGGTTCTAGCTTGTTTAGCAGAATTTTATCGTTGATAGTACTAAAACTCCTAGCATCATCTAAAAATATGCCGGCGACGTAGTAATATTCGGCAAGAGTATCAAGTAAAGCTATTGTGAATTGCACTACGCATCATTCTACAGTTACACTAATTTGGAAACCGAACTGTGCTTCAATTAAAAGGTTGTATTTTTCCAAGTACTCCATTAATCTGTCTTTCATAACTGATGCTACTATTTTTGAGATCGGTGTCAGCAGGGAAACGGGCCAATAATCTTCTGTGTCTTTTGCTTAATCTTCCTTTCAGCAGAGGTGCAACTCTAGCCTATTTCAAATACTCTGGAAGTGGCCCTGATAAGAAGAATTAATGCATTATGTATTTTAAGGGGGCTTGTAACCACTGTATGCATTCTTTCAGCACACACGTTAGTTGTTCCCGTAAGCCCATTGCCTGTTATATTTTTTTTAGATTTTGTAGAGTTTTAATGACTTCATGGGTTTTAATGACTTCATGGTCTGGGGTTGGTACTATTCTCAGTGTAATTAGTGAATTATTATTTAGAGGTGTTATATTGATTTTTGTGCGTTTTCGTTTTAAACTGTCTAAAATACTGGTAAATGTCACATTCGCAAAGTATACTAGGTGATGTGGATCATTTACTGTTTTCCCCCCTCTCCCTTAAGGGTATATTATAATTTACTTCTTTGTCTCTTCTTGTTACACTTTTTAATGTCGTCGCACACTGCTTTGTTTCCATTCTCTGCGTTGCATATTATATTTTCGTTAAATGAGTCTCCTGCAGCTATCAGCACCTACCTATAAATGTTTTTCTACCCATGATAGAAATTTGAGAACTTTGGGTCTTTATGACTCCCTTTCATGGAATTGGGATACTTTAGATTTTGACAAAATTTCTTAATACCTGCTTTTTGTTTTTGTGAGGGGCGATACTGATGTAACTACTTTTGAGACTGTCTTTTGAATGTTCATTTTAAATAGTGTTGAGAATTTAGAAAATTTCGCATTTACATTGGTTTTCCTATAAATTTCATCCCAACTTTGCTTTGCTGCTTCGATTGAAAAATCGTGGATTTTGATTTCCAATTGATTTCTAAACTGTGCAACACAATTAAAGGGTCACTTTTTCAAAGGACTCTAATTGTCCTCAAGTGCAATGGAAAAGACTGAAATAGTTTTAAAGTGAAGATTTTTGCATTAAAAACTTAGTAAAATAGGTCTCCCAGTAGCTAAGAACGTTAAAGTTGTTGCAAAGATGTCGTGAGCTGACACCGATTGCCTCATACTCTGTCCGTATTCCTGTGCACCTGGTGTATTAATTTGCAGTACCTGTGGACAGGTACTTTTTCAGTCATACACGTGTAATTATGGCAATATTTCGATTGGAATCGTACTTCCTTCAGAAAATTAGTGTATCATTTGCGTTCTTAGGTACAAATTTTTGGCCCAGGTTTTTCTTTGCTGTGTCTCAGTACACTCACGTGGAACAACTACGGCTGTGGGCTGTCAGTTCCCAGCGCAGAAAGTGGCCACACGGCAGCCCTCGGAGTGCTTATCGATATTACTCGCGGAGTCGAGGCCGGCCATCGACTTCCGGCGAAATATCAATAGCGGTGTCGCCAACGATCCGTCGCTCGTATGTAACGGCGTCTAGTTTTGCATGGAACTGTCGTATGCAATCGAGAAGCATCAAACTGTATAAACAATTTTCAGATGTTGATGAAATGTGAGTGTGAAAGTTTTTCGTCGAATGTTAGGGCTGCTGTCAGTGATTATTACTTGAATGATCATTAAGGCGATCGTGAACTTCTGTAGCGTGACAATTTTCTTTGGAAAAGCGACAGAAGAAAATTATACTTCAGGGCGCAAATGGATGTAAATGTAACTGTTGGTATAAGCATTGTTGTGTTTAACCACTGTTAGAAAGTATTTTACTAGAGAACTCAATAAACAAAGAAAACATTTGAAATATTCTGCTCCCGAAACAAACCTTTCACTAAATCTGAAGAAAAGAGAAGTGTTTTCATTTTAGAACCGCAGCCAGGTTTGGTACGAAGCGCACTGTGCCTATTAATCGTGCCTCACCCGTGTGCGTTCGTCACAGAGGAGGCTGTTTCGATTAGTCAATCAGTAAAATATAGTGGAAGGAAGTTACAGGACCACTCAGTTAGCTGCTTAAGTGGAGTCGTTTTCCACGGTTGTGAAGTGCCTGAGCCGCAGACCAGCGCTGACACACAGAAACTCGCAGCTGCTGAGAGGATGGCCGCCACTCGAAGTGCAGCTGCAAATCTGGGCTGCTGGCGAAACAAACGCGGACAGTCTGTTATGGCCAGAACAAAAACGTTGGTGGCTGCAGAGCACATAGTTCAGAAGAACACTACTCCTTGACGCCAAGGGAATAATGAGAATAAAACGAATGCTTCTTAGAGAATAATCTTAGTCTTCGAAATGCAAATCCCTCTCACCCTGCCAGTTTGATTTTTTTCTGAAACATCAGATGACATCGATTTGCACATTAGGGACGTATGTGTCTGCCGCCGAGTCCCTCACCCCCCCCCCCTTTCCCTTTTCTTTTCTAGGGAGTAGCGGGCACTACGGAGAAACTACTAGTCAAAACAAAAGGGACATATAAGGAGAATTATGACCTCCTGAACAGGGAATACCAGTGTGCATCTAACCTCAAGGAATAGATATTTAATTTCCTGAAACCAGTATGTAGCATGATTACAGCACTCACAGTGTTTTCTTAAGTCGGGAGAGAACTAGCTGGCGAGCGACTACTTTTGTAAGCTTCGTATTCCATTTCTGGCCTCCCCCACTCAACAGAATCTTACAAGAAGTCAATCAGTGCAGATGCCTCATATGAAACCTATAAAGCCTCCGTTCCGCAGCCTCAGGACCTTCTACAAAGGCAGCCTGTCCACTCGTCGAGTGACGAAAGGCTCTCCGGAATTGGGGACTGGATGGTAGCTCTGCGTATTTTCTGACATTGTCCAAATCCAGATAACCCTGAAGGCTTCCTGGTCAGCTAAATGTCTTTGAATTATGATGGAGAACAAGAAATGACAATGGGAATAGCTCGTGAAGATCGTAAGCCGATTCGGCGATGGTACCGCTACCGTGCGGAGGGCCGCCAGGAGGGAAGATCGCACAGCTAGCCCGCGCGATCTTCGATCTTCAGGCGCCTCGTCACGGTTCGCACGGTCCCCCCCCCCCCCCCCCCATCCGAGGTTCAAGACCACCCTCTGGCATGGCTCTGTGTGTTGTCCTTACCGTAAACTATTTTAAGTTGCATTAAGTAGTCTGTAAGCTTAGGGACCGATGACCTCAGCAGTCTGGCCCCATAAGATCTTCCCACAAATTTCCAAATAGGAGGAAGCTTCCCAGGCCGTCCTGCCCCGAGCCTCCAGGCCAACCTTCACACGTTTCACCAGAGATTCGAACACTCAGGATCCAAGCTGGTGATGTCCACAGAGTGGCCGCAGAGTGTGCCAGTTGGCACCAGTGGCGAAGCACAGCTGGCACTTCCTCAGGAGGACGCGGATACACCGCTTGATACATCATCTCTCGGTGGCGATAGGTCACATTACAGTATGTTATGAAACCTCGCCGTGAAAATTATAGGTGTTCTCCTAGCCTTTCATAATTCTATTTGACTGGTCGGACAGTTCTCCGATTCATGGAGGAAGGTTGAGTCAGTCAGCGCTAAGTTCTGACACGCAGTTAACCGAAGACTTATACCAAAAACTTTTGGGTCCAAAACAGTTCATAGAAGAGCCAGTGAACATACTTAAATAACTAAATATAAAATTAGTCCGAAAGGGCAAGGAGCGCCTACCTTTATCAGCTAGATAAACAGCGTAGACCACTCTTCTGGGTTCCAATTACGTCTACATCTAGATACACATTCCGTAAGCCACCGAATGGTGTATGACGGAGAGTACCTTATGCCACTATTAGTCATTTCCTTTTCTGTTCCACTCGAAAACAGAGCGACGGACAAACGGCTCACTACATACCTCTGTATGATCACTAATTTCCCTTACTGTATCTTCCTATTCCTTTTGCGAAATATGCGTTGGTGGCAGTAGTTCGCCTTTGGCGAAATGAATGTCATCTTCCCTCCAGTAATTCCCATTTGATTTCACGAAGCATCTCTTAACATTCACGTAGTGATGGAATCTACGCGTCACAAAACCAGAAAGACAGTGTTGAATTGCGTCAATGTCTTACTATAATACAGCCTGGTGTGGATCCGGAACATCCGAACACTACTCGAGAATGGCTCCCACTAGGGTCCTATACAACGACTCTTTCAGAGGTCAACCACCTTATCTTAAAATTTTCCCATTAGATCGAAGTCGACCATTCACCTTCTCTGCTACCGTCCTTATTATGTGGCCATTCGCTTTGCAACGTTGGGTCTTGATCTTTAAACCAAGTGACTGTGTAAAGCAGAACACTACTAATTCTGTATTCGAACTTTGCGGTTTGTTTCTCTTACTCATTCTCATTAAGTTACATGGTTCTACATTTTGAGCTACCTGCCATTCATCACACCAACTCGAAATTTTGTCTAAGTCATATTGTATTCTCCTACAGTCTCTCAACGACGACACCTCCCTGTACACCACAGCATCATCGGCAAACTGCTGCTCACTCTGACCCTCACACCACTTACGTATGCCGAAAACAGTAGCTATCCTCTCACACTCCAAAAGGACACTCCTCACTATGCCCTAGACTCTGATGAACATTTGCCGTCGAGGACATGGTACTGGGTTCTACTACTTACGAACGCTTCGAGTCATACACGTATCTGCGAACTTACTCCGTATGTTTGGACCTTGGTCAACCATCTGCAGTGGGATACCGTGTACGCTTGCCGGAAATCTAGAAATACGGAATCTGCCTGCTGTCCTTCACCTGTTGTGTACAGGATATCACGTGGGAAAAGGGAAAAATTCAGTTTCGCAGGAACGATACTTCCTAAACCCATGCCGATCTGTGGACAGAAGCACTTCCGTCGCAAGAAAGTTTAATACAATCAAACTGAGAATGTGCTCAGAGTTCTGCAGCAACACCATGTTAAGCATTTTGCTGTTGTGATCTTCAGTCCTAGACTGGTTTGTTGCAGGTCCCCAAGCTGCCCTATCCTGTGTAAGCCTCTTCAACATCGAATAGCTGCTGCAACCTACAGTCTTCTGAATCTGATTACTGTATTCGTCTCATGGTCTCCTTCTACGATTTTTACCACTCCGCTCCCACCTCTCACCACTTACATCTAATACTGATTGGGTGATCCCTTGAAGTGTCACGATGTGTCCTACCAACCGATCCCTACTTTTAGTAAGGTTGCACCACAAATTTATTTTCTTTCCAGTTCTATTTAATACCTCATCATTAGCAACACGATCTGTCTTTAGCATTCTTCATCTTCTATAGCATCACATTTCATAAGCTACTATTCTCTTCTTATCTAAACCGTTTATCATACATGTTGCACTTCCATACAAGGCAACACAGCAGACAAATATCTTTATAAAAGACTTTCTATCATTTAAATCTATATGCGACGTAACTCATTTCTCTTCTAAAGGATATTGGTCTGTAAATTTGCGAGTCCGTTCTTTCACTCTTCCCATATACAGGAGTCACATCATTCGCACAGTTGTTTGGGAGTTCGCGCTGTGTGAGAGATTCACAATAAATGAAAACAAAGTAAGGAGCCTATTCCGAAGGGCAGTCTCTGCAAAACCGAGCTGAGATTCCATCTGGGCCTGGCGACTTACTTCTTTTCAATTTTTTAATTTGTTTCTCGACACCAGGAATGCCTATTGCTACGTCCTCTATTTGGGAGACTGCGGGACGGTCACATGACGGTACGTTTGTGCGACCCTCCTGCGTTGATGATTCCTTAAATCCGAAATTTAAAACTTCAGTTTTCCCTCTGCTGTTTTTTGTTGTCGCACAAGTCTGGTTAAATAGTACTGGCTAGAAGCGTACGATCCACTCAGGTAATTTTCCTAGGACCAGAATTTTCTCGGTTTCTCGACCAAATCCTTCGCTGAGGTATGACAGTGGAAGTTTTTTTATGCTTCGCGCATTGATCTTCTTACGGACGCACAACAGTGTCTTTTTCCTCGGCATTTTTCGAATCTGATAATGAAGCCGCAGAAGGTCTTTTCCATCCTCAATCCACTTATCTGGCACGTACGTAATTCAGAGTGCGGTTTACAGTCAGTTTAAAAGTAACAGGGTGGCGCAATGGTTAGTTTACTGGACTCGAATCCGGAAGGACGACGGTTAAAACACGCGTCCGGCCATCCTGATTTAGGTTCTCTGTGATTTCCCTAAATCGCTTCAGGCAAATGCCGGGATGGTTCCTTCTAAAGGGCACGGGCGATTTCCATCCCTATTCTTTCCTATTCCGAGCTTGTGCTCCGTCTCCAATCACCTCGTTGTCGAAGGAACGTTGAATACTAATCTCCTTCCTCAATCAGTTTAAATTTTGTCGATTATTCCTCTATATCCTTCATATTGGAACTAAATGGTACCTGTAACTGTGAGGAAGCAAGCAAGTAGACCACCCAAGGAAAACAATACGACGCAGTGGACCACTCCCCATCATGCTGTCATTTCGCTTCTCAGTCCGGGACATACAGTTGTGGGACGAGGAGCGGCTGGTAGTAGAGGCAAGTAACATGAAGTCAATTGACGCAGTCATGCGGTCGGTGTGTGCCTCACATCTTTTCCACTGGCGGAATTAAATCACTCAGAATTCCCTCCGAACAGGACATTTTCCGTCAACTCGTGACATCATATTCTGGTGCAGGAAACTCCAGCGTGTGTCGGCTGTTCTGTAATAGTCAATGGTCAGAACGTATTCTAAGAGTGAACATTAAAATATGTCAAGTGGGCAGAAGTAAATATAGGTGAGAAGACCTGTCTTACATTTTCGCTGTTGACAACACTTGTACGATAAAACTATTACATTTTGTGTAATATCTCGGCCCAAGCGTAGAGGTTGTGGTTCCAGGTCTCAGTGTGTTTCAGTGCGACTGGCTTATGTTTTCTTAGCGCATTGATCAGCCAGTCACATTTATCTGATGCACAGTTTTCGATTTTTCCATTGAATACTTTATCGTTATTACTAAAAGCCATAAATTGACAGTAACTTTGAACTCTGTATTCCTGCGCGTGCGCGAATGCGAGTGTATGTCTGTGTGTCTGTGAGTGTGTATATGATGGTTACAGAATAGTAGACATTAATATTTCTTTAACTTCACTTATCTGATAAGGCATATTTGAAAGTGTGCCAAAAACGTGGCTGCCTTCCACCCTAAAAACATCCATCATCATTAGCGTTGATGGCACCAATTGCTCAGCGGATCTAATAATAACACATCTAGAACTCGCAGAGGGATTGGATCCATAATATGTTGTCGGGAGAAGCGCAGTACGAGTTGCTAGGAACGATGTAGCACTCGGCTGCAGGAACACCAGAACAGCGTGTCTGTGGTTGTACGTAATTAAACGCTTCCAAGAGAAGTCACCAACATACCATGAGCGACGTGACACTCTTGATGGTGGTGTCCATGTGAGCATGATGTCGTTGGAGTACAGTTCGCCACCGTAGTTACTGGCGGGCACACCTAAATCTTACTTTTCTGGCGTCTTTTTTATATACAGAACACAGGAAGGCCCAATCCTGAAGATATAAAGTTTACGCGATGTGATAGTGTACTTGTAAAGCAGAATATCACCTTCGTTATTTCTTATCCCCGTTTGTTCACAATTTTAATATACTGCAGTTCTATAAAACGAATGTCCATTTACCAGCCGGAATAGATAACCTTTATAGCTGGTGTAAAGCAGTGCAATAAAACAAGTGCCCATTTAGCATCAGTAGCAGATAACCTTTGTAGCGTGCGTACGCTTTATGAACTGATTTCGAGGACGCTTCGGTGACGTGGAATATTTACGGCTGACGGCAGCGCTAGAAGCTACTTGTATCAGTAATTTTATGGGGCGGTTGTTTAACATGTGACTGGTGTAATAGGGGATTAACAGTTCGCCATAACGAAATTTTCAACGTAAACATACAAACTTCTTGACAAGCACTCAGTATGTGATACTGGCAAAAAAAAAAACAACAACAAAAAATAATAATTTTGGATTTGATACCAGTGACGTCTTTGCGCTTGTAAAATACAATTTCGATGGAGGTTCAAGTTTAAAAAAAAAAAAGTTCCATATACCTTACAACTGCAACATTGGTTGTCACGGAAACACACTGTTTTACTAGGGACGAGTCGTACAGAACACTAAACGACCTAAATCTAAATAAGGCACATGGAACAGACGAAATAATGTTGGGAGAACCAACGATAACAAACATGTTTCAGTAAGCATGTAGAATTGATATGAAGCGCGCAAGACCGTTAGACTTCAGGAAGATTTTAATGATTCCGATAGAAGGAGGTGGTGAGAGATGCATTCCCGAACTATCAGGAGGAAAAATGCTAACATAAATCTTCTACAGCAGAATGGAACGACAGGTGAAATCCGCTGTGGGTGATATCAGTTTGGATTACGTAGAAATGCATCCAATACTAAACCCCTCAACTCATTTAAGAACATAGACTGAAAGAAGATAAACCAACTTTATAACGTTTGTAGCTTTATAAATGATTTTTTACTTTGTTTAGAGCGATACCGTTGTTGAAATTTTATAGTCACCTGGGGAAAACGCAGCCAGCTAAAGTTTGTATATAAGTATTACCTGAAGCAAGTCGCAGTTCTACGAATCTGACAAGTGAAAGGGAAGCAGAAAATCCGAGTTACGGTGGTAGCCTGTCCCTCATCTTATTCAGTCTTTACACACATAAAGCAGCGTAATAAATTAAGGGCACATTGAGAAGATGAATTAGAATTATGGAAAAGTAACAACATCTTTAACGTTTGCCGATCACGTCACATTGGTGTCAGAGAAGGCATAGCATTTGGGAGACGAGCTGAATGTTTTGAAGAAAGAAAAAAGATGTTTCTGTGATCTGGTTTCTGCAGTCTTCTTGCCGTGCAGGTACATCACGATGCAGTTCAATAGTGATAGATCCTTCTTGGCAGCGGTACTGGCGGTGGCGGAGTCAGATTTTATGCCGTCAGCGGGAAGGGCAGTTACGACTAGGTCGCTTTAAGTGCGACAGCGGGGATAGTTGCTTTCTCTCAGTGACCCGGTGTCAAGTGGTTTGTGTGGCGACGGCTGGTAATGAACACTGTGACGTCATGAGCAGCAGGGCAAAGTGTGTCCTGACGAATTTTCTTTCTGTTGGTTGCTTACATTCAGAGGCTTACCTATTGTTATACTGCTTGATTTATGACCCCATGGAGTTGATTTCTGACCCCCTGAGGATAATCTGCCCTTCTGAGAAACCACCCACTCCTCCTCCTCCCTCTCCTCCACCCCAACTTCTCTGGGAAATCCCCCATGCACCACTTCCTCTAGTCGATAAAAGCACACATTTGTTATCAAATCAATTGACTGATTAATTCAATCGATGACTTAATTACCCCATGAACCGTCCTGTGAATACCTAGCGTCCCCTTTCCTCCCCTCACTTCCACTTCCCCACCTACCAAAGTAATCGTTCAGAATGTGGAGAGCTGTTGGTATGGAAGGTGCAAGTATTACCCTCTGGAGCCACTACATGTCCTAATTATGTAATTACATTGCTGCAGTTCGGAGGTGTGGTCTACTCAGAAAATTTTTGTATGTGTGCTCGCTTTGACATGCAAGGATCGACTATGCTGGTGCAAAATGACACCGATACAGAATGTCGTACCCCAACTCCCCAGAAATATTGGTGGAAATAAGATTCTGCACTGGAGAGGAAGGCTCTCACAACATAAAATTCAAAACAGTGTCATTAGTAGATTCATTTTGGGGGTTTAGCCAAAGGTTTAGCCAAAACTGGCCTAGTGATCCAGAACCCACCTAATGTATCTACTTTTACCCCAATTTTTCAGCTGAAATTTCTCTCAAAACATACTCAGGTTAGCGCAAGCGTTCACCTTTGTCCACCGTCGTTCACACCTTCATTCTCTTACGCTTCTCCTCTTTGTAGAGAGAGAAACGAATCCTAGTCTCTTCAACAGCGATAATATTTTTATGAACTGCCAATTCTCTATGCTGTCTGAGTTATGTATTGAATACAGTTCCACTACACTTACACGCCGAGTGGTCTAAGGCGCTGCAGTCATGGACTGTGTGGCTGCTCCCAGCGGAGGTTCGAGTCCTTCCTCGGGCATGGATGTGTGTGTTTGTCCTTAGGATAATTTAGGTTAAGTAGTGTGTAAGCTCAGGAACTGATGACCTTAGCAGTTAAGTCCCATAAGATTTCACACACATTTGAACATTTGAACACACTCACACGTACTTTTTATCTTTTTTAATCGCCATTAAATTTTGTATGTTATAAATGGACGCCAACAACAACTCTACAATGGTCTACATTGTTGAAGAGCTAGCAGAAATGATTTACAACAGATCTGAATTAAGACCTTTATTTGAATCAGAAGGTGAATACAGTGATCATGAATATGTTGACTATACTGATTATAAAGAAGATTACAATAATGAGTAGTGCAACTGCTTCCCTAGGTGAATGTAAGAAAAAAGTACAAAACATTCATATCGAACACATTCCACTCAGTGATCACTGAGCTTCAGGCCTTTGCCTTCTGTACGTCAACTCAGCACGGAGTCCCATCTCTGAATTAACAGAGCCGCTCCATTATTCGAGTTGAAACATGCCAATAGATGGCGTACAGAAGAGAGGGTAGAAAATGTTTTGTCAAATGGCTAGCCCTCTTCAAACCACTAAAATTTGATGACTCCATGAGATGATGGCCAAAATCCTTCTGTCTATATACTCGGTTATGTGGTTTCAGAGTGCAAAGAGGCTCTTTTTTTTCTTTATTGGATTTGAATTCCCCGACCCTCGAAGGGAGAAGGCTGGCAACAGCATAATATGCTTCTCTACAGCCTACATAAAAGTTAAAAAACTTAATGAGAATATAAACAAACGAGAGAAACAAGGCGATAAAACGGTGACATTGTAAAAATTTGTAAAATGGCGGAAGATGTGGAATTTAAAATATAAAAACACTGCGGTGACGATGCTGAAGAAGATACACAAGAAGGAGACAGGCACAATGAAAAAACACGGTGGCAGTCTGGCTTCAGTTGGCATGAGATAAAAAACACAGTTAGCAACCCATCGTAGCCCTTCCCAACACTGACACAGGAAGCGCAACACAGAACACTCACTTATAACTGCACTATACAGGTGACACGGCGGCAGAAAGGGGGGGGGGAGGACCCGGAACTATGAGGGAAAGGACAGGAAAAGAAAAAAATGGGGAGCTGATGGAGGGAGGGGAAATAAAAAAGTGGGATCTGGGCAGATGCGAGAGGGAGTGGGAAAGGCAGTGGAGATGAGAGCAGACAGGACTAGGGGGAGAGAAGGGAGGCAGAGAGAAGTTGGGCAGAGAAAAAACAGGATGGAAGGGGGGAGAGCCCAGGGAAAGGACAGAGGAAGGGAGGGGGAGGTGAGGATCAGAGTTGATAGGAGGGATAAATGGAGGGAGGGAGGGCTTCGTCCAGGAGGGGGAGTCGACAGAAGCCATCTTGGGCAGGTGAAGAGCAGCGAGGACACAACGGCGAAGGCGTGGCAGAGGGCAGGGTTGGAGAGGAGAGGAGCAACAAGCGAAGGCAATGGGAGGTGTAAAGGATGCAGATAGAGGAAAACTAGCAGACAGAGGATCCATGTGGGGGATGGGAGGTGTATACGGAAAGCGAGGTGGAGTGCTTGGCACTCGAGAATGTGGAGGGACTTATAGAATTTGGGGGGGGTGGGGGTGGGTGGATATCCAGGCGGGACTGGCATAACAGATGATGGGACAGATCAAGGATTTGTAGGTGTGGAGGATGGTAGAGGGGTTCATCCCCCTTGTCTGGCCAGAGAGGAGTTTGAGGAGTCCGAGGCAGTAGTGGGCTTTGCATTGGATAGATCAGAAATGAGGTATCCAGGTGAGGTGACAGTAAATGGTGAGGCCAAAGTAGATGAGGGTGGAGAAGAGGCGGACAAGACAGGCACAGATGGTAAGGGAGAAATCAAGGAGCCTGAAGGAGCGAGTGGCACGACCTATGATGATTGCCTGGGTCTTGGAAGGATTGATTTTCAGGAGCCACTTGGTACACCATGCAGCAAAAATGTCAAGGTGACTCTGGAGAAGGCGTTGGGACCGTTGATGGGTAGGAGTGAGGGCAAGGAAGGCAGTGTCATCGGTATGTTGCAGGAGGTGTACTGCATTGGGGAAAGGGGGTTTGGGGCGTATCTGCCACGTACAGGAGGTAGAGGAGAACGTAGAGGACAGAGCCCGGGACACACCCAAAAAGGGGTAGAAGGTGCGGGAATCAGCATTATGGACGGTAACACAGGAGGGGCGATAAAGAAGCTCTTTCTTTTTTCTTTACTGAATTTCAATTCCCCATCGGGGTGGGCTGGCAGCAGCATATCCGCTGCTCTTCAGCCAAAAGACAATAATGATACAACGGAAGACATTTAAAATTACAAAGGAGAAAATATGGCGGACAAAAATATAAAAAGTGGAACATCACGGACGAGAACAGACAAAAAGGGGGCGACTGTAAAATGGAGGCAAAAACCTTAAAAAGTATTGAGCACAAAAACCCATACACTGGGACAATTAAAAGAGCACAAGGCAAAGTATGGCTTCAGCATATGGACACCGGCAGTGGTGCGTCCTATGAGGATTGCCTGGGTTTTGGAGGGATTGTGACAAAGGAACCACTGGTTACACCAAGTGGTGAAGTGGTCAATATTAATTTTCTGCAGTCAAGCGCCAGCTTTGACCTGCTGCCAGAGGCATCTATTGAGTGCTTGCTTAACTGCTGCAACACAAGTGTTGCTGAGACCGAGAGAGACAGAGATAAGGAGACGTGGCTAGTTATCTGAAGGCCGCGTCAACTGCTCCATAACACCCTGCTATTTTCTCTAGCGCCCATTTGAGTTAGCGGTGGCCGATACTTCGCGAAGAAGTAAAAATTAAAAATTTTCAAGCAAAATTCTGGGTTGCGAATCATAAGTCAAAATCTTTTTACCATACATTACCACATAAATAAGTGTATCTTTCGGAATGTTATAATTAAAAATTGCACACGTTTAACGTTTACGTTCATTGTTCAGCGTTCAACGGTTGCATTCAACGCTCAACACTTACCTTCAACGTTCAACACTTATGTTCATCATTGAACACTTATGTTCAAAACTTGCACTCAGCATTCAACACTCACATTCATCATTCAGCACTTGAGTTCAACACTTGTGCTCATCGTTCACCGCCATCGAATGCGTTGCGCAGTTGGAGGTGAGCCGCCAGCAGTGGTGGATGTGGAGACAGAGATGCCTGAGTTTTGAGCGGACGATCTGGACATGTGTCAGAAAAAGGAAATTTGTTTCATTGGAAGTCACAAAATTATATATATTATGACTTTTGAACGCTATTAAAGTAAATACATTCTTTGTCATCTATCAAATCTTTCATTTGCTAACTATTCCTATTAGTAGTTAGTGCCTTCCGTAGTTAGAATCTTTTATTTAGCTGGCAGTATTGACTCTCGCTGTATTGCAGTAGTTCGACTAACGAAGATTTCTATGAGATAAGTGATTCATGAAAGGTATAGGCTATTGTTAGTTACGGCCATTCTTTTGTAGGGATTATTGAAAGTCAAATTAGGTTGCGCTAAAAAAATAATGTGTGTCAGTTTAGCAACGATCAGAATAAGTAAAGAGAGAACTGTCTGAATATGTTAGGTTTTACTAAGGTGTCTTTGTATCAAATAACGTAGAAGTTTACGACCACAGTAATTCATAATTTTCTAAAGGGGACGTTTCCTATGTATTTTATTTAGTGCAACGCAGTCTGACTTTCAATAATCCCAGCAAAAGAATGGCCCTGACTAATAATAACCTATACCTTTCATGAATCACTAACCTCACTAAAATCTGCGTTACTCGAACTACTGCAATACAGCGAGCGCCAGTACTGCCAGCTAAATAAAAGATGTAACTACGGAAGGCACTAACTACTGATAGGCATAGAATGAGATTTTCACTCTGCAGTGGAGTGTGCGCTGATATGAAACTTCGTGGCAGATTAAAACTGTGTGCCTGAACGAGACTCGAACTCGGGACCCTTGCCTTTCGCGGGCAAGTACTCTACCATCTGAGCTACCGAAGCACAGCTCACGCCCGGTACTCACAGCTTTACTTCTGTCAGTATCTCGTCTCCTACCTTCCAAACTTTACAGAAGCTCTCCCTCTGGAAACATCCCCCAGGCTGTGGCTAAGCCATGTCTCCGCAGTATCCTTTCTTTCAGGAGTGCTAGTTCTGCAAGGTTCGCAGGAGAGCTTCTGTAAAGTTTGGAAGGTAGGAGACGAGATACTGGTAGAAGTAAAGCTGTGAGTAGGGGGCCTGGGTCGTGCTTCGGTAGCTCAGATGGTAGAGGTAGAGCACTTGCCCGTGAAAGGCAAGAGTCCCGAGTTCGAGTCTCGGTCGGGCACACAGTTTTAATCTGCCAGGAAGTTTCACTGATAGGCAGTTAGCAAATGAAAGAGTTTGATAGATAACAAACAATATATATATATATATATATATATATATATATATATATATATATATATATAAATTTCGTGATATCCAATTAATCAAATTTCCTTTTTCTGACGAACACACGTCCAGATCGTCCGTTCAAAACTCAGGTATCTCTCTCTCTCCACATCCACACTGCTGGCGGCTCACCTCCAACTGTGAAACACTATGCGCTGTTCACATCCAACTGAGCAACTCTACAATAGCGAATATTCCAACAATGTCAACCAGCCACAGACTGCACACAGCACAGTCAGTGATTTTCATACAAAGCGCTACGTGGCGTTATCAACATGAAAACCTAAACAGCCTACTTACAAGTATACATACAATCTTCAAGCATCTTTACTCTGTCAACGCTCTAACTGAGTACATGGGCAGAAGGATTTTGGCCATTATCTCAAGGATGAAGTGTCAGTGGTTTGAGGAGTGCTAGTCATTTGGCAGAACATTTTCTATCCTCGCTTCTGAACGACTTATCGCCATCCATCGGCATGTTTCAACCTGAATAATGGAGCGGCTCTCTTAATTCAGAATGGTTCAAATGGCTCTGAGCACTATGGGACTTAACATCTGTGGTCATCAGTCCCCTAGAACTTAGAACTACTTAAACCTAACTAACCTAAGGACATCACACACATCCATGCCCGAGGCAGGATTCGAACCTGCGACCGTAGCAGCCGCTCGGTTCCGGACTGAGCGCCTAGAACCGCTAGACCACCGCGGCCGGCTCTTAATTCAGAAATGGGACTTCATGCTGAGTTGACGTACAGAAGGCAGAGGCGTGAAGCTCAGTGACCACTGAGTGGAAGGTGTCCGACAGGGAATGTTTTGCACTTTTTTCTTACATTCAACTAGGGAAGCATCGCACTACTCGTTATTGTCATCTTCTTCATAATCAGTATAGTCAACATATTCATGATCACTGTATTCACCTTCTGATTCAAATAAAGGTCTTAATTCAGATGTGTTGTAAATCATTTCTGCTAGATATTCAAGAATGTAGACCATTGTAGAGTTGTTGTTGTCTTCTGAGTCCATTTGTACTTTGTCTTCAACAGCGTAGGCCGTTGTAGAGTTGTTGTTGGCGTCCATTCATAACATACAAAATTTAATGGCGATTAAAAAAACTAAAATTACGTGTGAGTGTGGTGGAGCTGTATTCAATACATAACTCACACAGCATAGAGAATGGGCAGTTCATAAAAATCTTATCGCTGTTGAAAAGACCAGCATTCGTTTTCCTCTCTACAAAGAGGTGGACGTAGGAAAATAAAGATGTGAACGACGGTGAACGAAGGTGAATGCTTGTGTTAGCCTGAGAATTTTTTGAGATATATTTGAGCTGATAGATTGGGTTAAAGTAGAATACTTTTAGGGGTTTTAGATAACTGACTCATTTTTTCGCGAACCCCGAGGGGACCCTCAGGGTGAGCCAGAAAATGAGTCAGTGAGCCAGAAACCCCAAAAGTGTTCTACTGTCGTTAATTTATTGATGCATACTGTTACATGTACAAATTACATTGTAAGTAGTCTGTTTAGGTTTTTATATTGGTAACGCCACGTAGCACTGGCTGCGCTGTGTGCAGTCTGTGGCTGGTTGGCATTGTTGTAATACTCGCCATTGTAGCGTTGGGCAGTTGGCTGTTAACAGTGCGTAGCGTTGCGCAGTTGGAGGTGAGCCGCCAGCAGTGGTGGATGTGGGGAGTGAGATGGCGGAGTTGTGAGAGCGGATGATCTGGACAGAGACAGTAAATTTGTAAGACTGGACGGAGTTTCCGTGCCGCTCACAGTTCGTCCTTATTTCTGGCCGGCGTAGCTTCGTCTACGTTCGCCTTAATGGTTTTAATTTTGACAGACATAACCTTATGATTACGCGTCTTTATTGCTTTAATTGTTAATCTGTGACATGGCCAGTATTTGGCTCTCAAAATAATTTAATTTTTTGTTCTGAAGAAGATTCCATTACTGGAATCGAAACCTAGGTAAACGAGTAAAAATTACCTTGCAACTGAAGGTGTAAAAATTGTTTATTTCTATACATATAAGGATGCTGACGTGCTGCATTATGTTAAAGATTTGTAAAAGAGAGTAATGTCTGAGAACGTTCAGTTTTGCTCAGCTGTTTGAAAAGCAAATAACGTGAGAGGTTTATCAGCACAGTAATTCAATAATTGTTCTAACGGGATGTTTCAACATACATACTGAATGTATTGTGTTGTTGGAAAGTTTTTGCGTGTGTGCTCACCTTGACATGCAGGGATAGACTGAGCTAGTGCACAATGCCACCAACAAAGAATGTCACAACCCCTCACTCACTACCCACTCCCTCCTCACCCTCTCAGAAAAATCTAGCTGGGAAACGATTGAGTCTGTGCTGCAGCTGAAGCATTGCATGACACGAAATTCAAATCAATGTCAATAACATAGGACTCCTTCACTCGGGTAGAGGCCACACTGCACCCACCAGCCTCCCTTTTTTTTTTTTTTTTGAGTTAACAGTCTTCTGACTGGTCTGATGTGCAAACTCTTCATCTGAATGTAGTACTTGTCACCTATATCCTCAATTACTCTTATTACCTGAATGTGTTCCAATCTCTATTTTTCTCTACAGATTTTGCACTCTACAGCTCCCTCTAGTATCACGGAGCTCATTTTCTGATATCTTATCAGATGTCAGATCATCCTCTCCCTTGTCCTTGTCACTGATTTCCACATATCCCTTTCCTCTCGACTTTTTCGCACAACCCTCTTTCCTTACCTTATCAAACCACCTAATTTTCAACATTTCTCTGTAGCACCACATCTCAAATGCTTCGATTCTCTTCTGTTCCAGTTTTCCCATAGTGCATGTTTCACGTCCACACAATGCTGTGCTCAGAAAGTACATTTTCAGAAATGTCTTCCTCAAATTAAGGTCTATGTTTGATACTAGTAGACTTCTCTTGGCCAGGAATGCCGTTTTTGTCAGTGCTAGTCTGCTCTTGATGTTCTCCTTGATCCATTCGACATTGCTTATTTTGCTGCCTATGTGGAGTTCCTTAACTTCAGCTACTTACTGACGATCAATCCTGATGTTTTCTGGCTGTTGTTATTTCTGCTACTTCTCATTACTTTTGTCTTCCTTCGATTTACTCTCAGTCTATATTCTGTACTCATTAGACTATACATTCCATTCAGAAAATCATGTAATTCTTCCTCACTTTCACTCAGGAGAATAATGTCATCAGCGAATGGTATCACTGACATCTTTTCACCTTGAATTATAATTCCACTTCGGAACATTTCTTTTATTTCCATCACTGCTTCTTCGATTTATAGATTGATCAGTAGGGGCGAAAGACTACATCCCTGTGTTACACAATTTCTTATCTGTGCACTACAACATTGATCATCCAATCTCATAACTCCTTCTTGGCTCCTTCCTTCTTGCATATTGCACATCTCACGCAATAGCGTAGCCCTACTTTTCTCAGAGTTTCGAACATCTTGCACTGTTCTACATTGATGAACGCTTTTTCCAGGTCGACAAATACAGTGCACGTGTCTTGATTTTTCGTTATTCTTGCTTCCATTATTAACCGCAACATCAGAATGGCCTCTCTCGCACCTTTACCTTTCCTAAAGCCGAACTGCTCATCATATAACACCTCTTCAGTTTTCTTTTCCATTCTTCTGTATGTTATTCATGTAAGCACAACTGATGCATGAGCGGTTAAGCAGACTGTGCAATAATTCTCGCACTAGTCAGCTCTTGCAGTCTTCAGAATTGTGTGGATGATTTTTTTTCGAAAGTGAGATGGTATGTCGCCAGATTCATACATTCTACACACCACTTCCTCCAAAGATTTTAGAAATTCTGACGGAATGTTATCTATCCCTTCTGTCTTATTTGATCTTAAATCCTCCAATGATCTCCTTAATTATGTTTCTAGTTATGGATCCCCTATCTCTTCCTTGTTCACTCCTGTTTCTTCTTCTATCACATCAGGCCAATCTTCCCCCTCATAGAAGACTTAAGTGTATTCTTTCCGCCTATCCGCGCTGTCCTCTGCATTTAATACTCCAATTCCCAGTACACTCTTAATATTACCACCCTTGCTTTTAATTTCACCAAAAGTTGTTTTGACTTTCGTATATGCTGAGTAAATCCTTCCGAAAATCAATTCTTTTTCGATTTCTTCACATTTCTATGCAACCATTTCGTCGTAGCTCTCTGCACTTTCTTTCCTCAGGGACTAGTATTCCTGAATTTCTCTGAACATTTTTGGACATCCTTCATTCATTGATCAGCTGAAGTATTTCTTCTGTTACCCATGGTTACTTCACAGTTACCTTCTTTGTATCTATGTTTTTCCTTCCAACTTCTGTGAGTGACGTTTCTAGAGATATCCATTGCTCTTCAATTGCACTGGCTACTGAGCTCTTCCTTATTCCTGTATCTGTAGCCTTAGAGAAATTCAAGCATATCTCGTCACTCCTTAGTGCTTTTGTATCCCACTTCTTTGCATATTGATTCTTCCTGATTAAACTCTTAAAGGTCAGCCTACTCTTCATCCCTACCACATTGTGATCTGGGTCTATATCCGCTCCTGAGTATGCCTTATAATCCAGTATTTGATTTCGGAATCTCTGTCTGACCATGATGTAATGCAACTGATATCTTCCAATATCCCCTGTTTTTTTTTCCAAGTATACCTTCTCCTCTTGTCATTCTTGGACAGAATATTCGCTATTATTAGCTGAAATATATTACAGATCTCATTTAATCTTTCTCCTCTCTCATCCCTTATCCCAAGCCCATATTCTCCTGTAAGCTTTTCTTCTACTTCTTCCCATACAACTGCATGCCTGTCCCCCATGACTAATACATTTTCATCTCCCTTTATGTACTGTATTACCCTTTAACATCCTCATACACTTTCTCTATCTCATCTACGTCGAAATGTAAACCTGAGCAATTGTTGTCGGTGTCAGTTTGCTGCTGATTCTGATGAGAACAACCCTACTATTGAACGGTTCGTAGTAACTCACTCTCTCTCTCCTACCGTCTGATTCATAACAAATCCTACTCCTGTTATACCATTTTCTGCTGCTATTGATATTACCCTACACCTCTCTGACCAGGAATCCTTGTCTTGTTTCCATTTCACTTCACTGATCCCTACTATATCGAGACTGAGCCTTTGAATTTCCCTTATCAGGTTTTCTAACTTCCCTGTCACGTTCAACCTTCTAATATTCCACGCCCCGACTCATAGAATGTATCCTTTCTTCGGCTATTAAATATTTTTCGCATGATCACCTCCCCCTTTGCGGTCCCCTCCCAGAGATCTGAATGGGGGACTATTCTGGAACCTTTTGTCAGTGGAGATACCATCATGACACTTTTTTGTTTACAGGCCACATATCCTGTGGATACACGCTATGTATCTTTATTGCAATAGTTGTCATTGCCTTCTGCATCCTCATGTCTTTGATCACTGCTGATTCTTCTGCCTTTAGATGCAGTTTCCCACCCCAGGGACGTGTGAGTGCCGTGACCTCTGTCTACTCCTCGGTCCTCTTCGACAAAGCCTTTGACAGAACGAGGGTTGGAAGAAGTCTTCGGCCACAAATTCTGATTATTAATCACAATTTCTGCTGTGGCGGGTTTCGAAGCAAGGCCTGATGTCGTTTTGATTACTAACAAATGACGTTGCCCCTAGACCATGGGGGCCACTTCCTACGCCATAATTACTGTAAGCAGTGTAGTAGTCCCCGTTTTTGCCACCCTGCGCATACAAAGTGCGTTCCATAAGTAATGCGACCAAATTCATAAAAAATCATTTATTGAATATATTCTTACAAATAATCAAATATTTTCAAAATAGCACACTGTTGCGTCTATACACTTCCGGAATGTCCTTTAGAGCTGATGTAACATGCGCCTGGATGCTTTCAATCGTGTCCCAATGTTTTCCTTTCATGACTCCTTTTAACCGAGGAAACAAAAAAACAAAACAAAAAAAATCTGCGGGACCCAGGTCAGGACTGTAGGGAGGATGGGGAGCCAATGTGGTCTCGGTCCTGGCCAGGAAGTCGTTGACAATGAAGGCACTGTGACTTGGCTCGTTGTCGATGTGAACTTTCCACGTGTCCTTGATGTCGCTTCGGCAGCGCGAGCCCCACCTTTTCAGTCTTTTGAGCACTTCCAAGTAGAAAGCTGAGTTAATTGTAGTCCCGGTAGGTACGAATTCGTGGTGGACAATGCCTCTGACGTCAAAGAAGACAATGAGCATGGTTTTGATTCTGGACTTGCTCATGCGTGCCTTCTTGGGACGGAGCGTTAATGGGGTGTGCCACTCTGAACTCTGCTTTTTGTCCCAGGGTCGTATTCAGAAGTCCACAACTCATCACGAGTGATAACTGAGTTTAAAAAGTGGGGATCATTTTCACACATTTCCAACATTTCTCAGCACCGAAGCACTCGCATGTGCTTGTGTTCGTCGGTCAACAATTTTGAGACGAGTTTAGCACACACCTTTCTCATGTTCAAATCTTCGGTCAGAATGCGGAAAACGGTTCTTTTTGACATGTTTAGAGTTTGTGCTATCAATTGAAGGCTCAGCCGTCTGTCAGAGTTTAAACCATCGCGCACACGCGTCGCATTTTCGTCGACTCGTGAGGTCGATGGCCGTTCACTGCGAGGTTCGTCGGTGATCTCCTCTCGGCACTCCATGAACGACTTGTGCCATCGTAAAACTTGTGATTTGGTCAAGCAATAATTCCCGAAGGCATACTGAAGTAATGGAAACGTTTCGGTGGCGGACTGCAAAAGTTTAACGCAAAATTTGATAGCGTACCTTTACTCTACAGAAAGATCCAATGTGCTGTGTTACATAAACTCAAAACGGGTTGACGGAAACACACGTCCTGACTCTCCGGCAGCTCGCATCCCAATGAGACAAAGAGCGTTTAGAAGCTAACGCCCCTCTCCACTTAGCCAGCTGGTTACAACACGCTGTGCTGTACGTTGCGTCAGAAAAAATTGGACGCGTTACTTACGGAGCGCACTCTGTATATCTGTCATCTAGGGTCCACCACAGAAGTCAAAAACCTCCCAATGTTCTAATTAAACATCACATTACAAAATACTATGGACCGCAGACCGGATGTCGCATTCCTTTGATCTCATGGCCCAAACAAACCATCAGGTGGCGACATTCTGTTGATCGGCTTCCGGACTCACTTCCAGTCTTTGTCTCTTTCATGTTTCTAATCCCTGTTTGTGTGTTGCCAACGTCCCCAAAACCATAGACAGAGATTTTCATCTGTCCTCAGAGTACTGTGTTGCTATTGAGTAATGCTGGGGACAAAGGGAGAGATGACGTAATGTCGATATAAAAAACAGAGGGAAAGACTCCATTAGCAGTACTCTCTCAACCTAATTGTTTAACAATTTACAGGAGTCAAGTAGTTCACGTCAGACAATCACTACCATCTTATGATGATCCTTCTCTATAATGAAAGTTATTTACAACGACTGAGCATCACAAGTAAATGTCAAACTTTATCCAAATCAATTCCGTCACAAATAGATCATAGCACTAAAAATTTCCGAGGTCTTGTATGCACTGAAGTTTGAGAACGCAAGCACCCTTCTCCACCGCAAATTTGCACTGAATTTATCACATGAAAAAAAAAAATGGCTATCGCAATTGCGATCGCTAAACGACCGCCGGACTACAGCACATGCCATCTGCCGCTCTTCTCGAAACCGCACCGCACCACTGAGAGACAAGTGTGCTGCATGTATCGACCACATCAACAGTTAAGCACCAGTCACTTGGCATTCGTTCACCTTCCGTACCAGACCCTCAGCGGCCAGGAAGAGTAGCAGCATGGGCACCCAGACATCAACCAATTAATTTATATGAGAGTGAATAATTGTCCATCACAAACACTCGCCATATTGATTCTTCTCACGCAACACACACGTCCATTTCTGTCACTGCTCTACCAGCACATTGTCTAGTTCACTAATCAGTTATCGAGAGGGCACCGCGAGACCCACCACTGGGACTGATCCCTGGCTGCAGCAAGAGTCGACCAGCCCGTAGCCAGAATATTTTCTATGTGTCTGTTGTTCATGCAAGGCTAAGCCATCACTTCCAGTCAGGAACTGACAGCAGACATTGCGAAACAAGCAGCAGTGGCTCGGGTGCATACAGTAGTTCTAATCAATTCCACCCTAACATTGACCAATCAGTTAAAAAAATCCACTTTATTTGAAACAGTAATGGTACTGACCACATACCCCGAATTTCTGCCGCAAAATATAGATTTCTCACTTTTATACGACTTATTTTGGAAGACAGAAGAAATTGAATCATAAACGAGTTTTCACATCAGTAAAGTATTGTTATTTGTTGTGAAAATGCTTTAACAGTACGGAATAGGCTCTATTTCCTCTAAGCATTCTCTCATTAGGAATAAAAGAATCTGACATATTCAGCTTAATATCTGTTAGGTTCTGCATCACAGGACTGGAACATGTAACACATTTTCGACTCATGACAGAGTGCTAAGAACAAGCTCTACCTCTGTCACAGGATGCTTCCTCACTTTCAGACTCTCTTAAAGTAACGAGATGCTTCGTCACGTCCGAGTCTCTTAAAGCAACAGCACAGAGAAATTGTAAATATTACGTTTATACTGTGTATCATATTTCAAATTCGGTACTATATCTGACTGTATTACGATGTTCATCTTTCCGTGCGTAGGTGGGAGATTGAAATTTCGTTAAAAGATCTTGCAGCAAAAAAAAAAAAAAAAAGAAAAGAAAAAAAAGCCTTATCTCGGCTCCCATTCCTCGGTCATATCCATGCTGCTCTATTCCTCACTTCCACCGGCCTGCTGGCACGTCACTGGTATGAAGTTAGTAGGCTAATTAATTAAACTGAGCCGGCCGGAGTGGCCATGCGGTTCTAGGCGCTATAGTCTGGAGCCGAGCGACCGCTACGGTCGCAGGTTCGAATCCTGCCTCGGGCATGGATGTGTGTGATGTCCTTAGGTTAGTTAGGTTTAATTAGTTCTGAGATCTAGGCGACCGACGACCTCAGAAGTTAAGTCGCATAGTGCTCAGAGCCATTTGAACCAATTAAACTGATCGTGAGGGTCACTTTGCAGGATGAGTAATTATTCTCCAGCTGTCACATTACAATCGCCAGGTGGCTCAGGTGGAATCCCTGGAGGGAAGGCGATATTCTAATTCTATAAGGAACTGACATTTGAAGCTGATCACAGAAGAATTCTACCACAGCCAACGTACATTTCGCTTTAGGACCACAAGGATAAGATACACGAAATTAGCACTCAAGAGGAGGCATATAGACTTTCTTCATCCCTCGCTCTGTTTGTGAGTAGAATACAAAAGGGAATGACTAGTAGTGGTAAAGGACACCCTGAGCCACATACCCTATGATGGCTTTAGAAGTAACTATATCAATGTTAGTGTAAATTTCATATACCTATGAATATGTCACTGCATCTATTTATAGTTACACAAACCTCATGGAAGAATGTCGTCTCTTATTTATTGATAAAACAAATGACAGAACGTCTGCTGCTGATTGTCTCTCGGTAAACATATTCATATTAGCTACTAATTTTCTCACTGCAGTCAGATAACGCGATGTATATGAGAGGTTGTAATACTTTTGTCCACAACACTTACCTAAGTGGTATAGAGCTCACCTCTCAACTCCCTTTTCGTCAGAGTATCGCTTACCTGCTGTATCTCACAAATGCTCCAGTCTTCGATGTATAGCATTTGAATACACATGATTTCCACGAGTAAGAGATGTCCCCCACCAAGTCACAGACCTCTGTTGACACGCTCGAATACCCATAACGTTCTGACAGCACTGTTGTATTAGTTAGAAGGCTGTCTAGCCCTCCAGCCATCACAATAAGAAAAATAGCACACTAACACACAGGACCATGCAGAGTATACAAATAAGTTCAGAGGCACAACATCTACAATTCATCGATATCAAATCATGGTCTACAAATATCACACTGATCTCCTTTAACATATTTGTATGATTACTATGTTAGAAACACGACAGTGTAATGGTTTCAAAGACTTCACTGACAGCACAGTCTCTCTCTGTCTCTCCCCTCGTTATTTTTGTAACATCCAGTGGAATAAAACTATGAACTAGAAAAAAATCACTAATATCACCTGGTACAGTACTCGATAAGATAGTACCACGTTCTTCTATTCCAATATATCGAAAACAAATGCAGTCTGCTTGTTGACATCTAGTACATGTGGTGATCCTATTATATAGAGACGTATTGGTGCACCTGATCAGGTAACCACTGATCAAAGTCGCTTGTGCAGACCTGTTTAAAGCTCTGTCACCTGTACTCTAGGAGGACCATATCCCAAAGACTGTCAGTCACAAAAGAGGGTTCTTGTGGCGTTCTTTCACAAGAAATTTCATACATTGTTTTCTGCTGCAACACATCCAAGCAGTGTACAACACAGCTTTGTGTCCCACCATTTCTTTTCCACCATGACTTTCAAGTCTATGTCAAGTCCTAAGCCAGCATTAACACGTTTCGATCCGTCAGCTCTCACAAAACTGGACATCACATACTGTAAGTTAAGCTGCTCCCACAACACACTGGATTGTTGAAATAAATTCTGAAGACATAGCAACATATGGAAACTGGAAGAGTTTTCAGCGTTGTGGAGTGTCTCCAAACAACTCTCCACAAGTGGTGACCTCTACATTTAAACTCACAGTGATGGGGTATTAGATGCCTCAATGCACTGTTTTTTGATGAGACCAAGAGCATTGACTCTCATATTACCAGAGCATATTTCACCAATGTATTTGATCATTTTCTCAGTGTCCTAGGTGGAGCATCATCACTGAAAAGTATTTGGACACTACGTCTTTCATTTTTGTGGGCTACAATGCACGTGGAACTATAGCGTATTCTGCAGGACTTAAGCACATAGAGCATGGACAGTATTGGCCTTCAGTTGTTAATCGCACCAGTGGAAGAATGGAATGACTTTCATAAACCCAGTCAGGCATGTAAGCAACGTAATTCATCCACATTTTAGTCATATTTACCTCCATTTTACGAATCTTCCATCAATTTCCGTAATTTTACCAGGTTCCCCTTAATTGAAATGCATTTCACCCAATTACCTGAACTTCAAGAAACCAATCTCAATGACACGTCACGTCAACAAAACGTCTCATCTCGTCGATGGTGTGATGCTATCGGCTGATGACAGCGCAGCATGATTCTGAGTTTCTGTATCATTGCTAAACCACCACCCTCCATTGCTCTGTAAGGGCTATATACATGTGGATATATCGTGAATCCTGTTACACTGCAAAGACCACCTAACGCAAATGCTGTTTCTTGCCAAAACACTTTACAAATTCGGTAAGATTTCATTACGATTTACCATCTCTACCTATGTGGATGGGAGGCACAAAATATTCTCGCATTCGTGGATCTTAAGAAAACTCTAGATAGTCTCTCAGTGGATCTTGTAACTGTTCCTCTGTTTTTAACCAACCCTCCTCGCGGCATTGTCTCTGATTTAATGTGGAACTGACGAGAAGTAGGAGCGCACTATACTTGCTACATTCGATATCTCCTTAAGGAAAAGAACAAGATGAGATCCACGTAGTCGATACACTTCGATACTTTACTTTCAGGAAGAGCATAGGATGTGTTCCAAACATGCACAACCGATCAATGCCTGTGATACAGCATAGTAGTCTCATTCTAACACCACAACCACCGTTATGTGAAGACTGTTCTGTACCAACCTTACTCGGTCACCTATCCATATACACCCTATCTCTGTAGATGCATGTATGCTGAGGATGTTAGCAGCACTTATTGGTGTGTAGTAGCTACAAGCCTGATACATTTGAGAGTGTTGTGGCTATATAACGGACTGTGATGAAGAAGAAGAAGAAAAAGAAGAAATGTATGTTTTATTCACGATGGAGCTCAATATGGAAAGATTTTTAAACATTTTATGAAAGTCACTTGTGCTGTCAATTCTGTAGTATCGTTGCAGTGTTTGGATTCTATAGCAAGAAGGTATTGGAATGAGAGAAATGATTATAGAACATAACGACACACTTCTAGGGCTATATGGTTGTGCGTTTAAATACGCTATAACGTTAAAGCAGTGTGATTTCCGCTGTGTTAGTCATGTGGAATGCAAAGCTGTTAGTACCCCAATGCAGGAAATATATTTCCAACACCTGACATAGATTCACCCTGTATGTTTTCTATCCCACTCACTATGGTGAGAAACTGTAATTCGATAAAACTACCACGTGCTACATCAAAGGAAATAAAAACATAGATTCTTTGTTTTGAATGGGACTATATAGCTTTCTGGAGGTGTACAGTGCTCACTGTTCACGTCTGATTACGGTTAAAAAACTATGCTATGCTGGCACCCTTCCTATAAGATGATCATCCGCAATGGAACATGTATGAAACCATGACATTGTGTAAGAAAATAGACAAATGCGTGGTAGCGGAGTTTTACATGTGAAATTACACTTCACGCAGCCGTAACCTCGTGACAGTCTCTTCCACACACATCTGTTTAGCAGCTGTATGCACAGGGTTTTCAGTACCTCACAAACCTCTGTCACTGACTTCGAATACCTGCAGTTACAGAACTGAACACCTGATTTACGTCCAAAATGTAGCAGAGAAATGGAATGTCTTGCATACACCGTCGTTTGTCTAGAGGTGGGTGCCGAAATAGGTTTTCCACCGGTCTGGTGGACATGATTCATCCCACATGCCCTGGATGTCCTCTGCTGGCTGTGGCACGGAGATCTTTTCTGTAGTCGACTGAAGGTAGATAGCGCTCTAAGTAACACCCGTAAAACGCAATTATACATTAGTCGAAAGTGGGTTGTATGAAATAGCTGATACACCCCGAGGGCAAAACGGAAAAAAATCGTTAAATGTTTGAAAGCGACCTGTTGCAACATTGCCCCTTTCTAGAATGCATCATCATTCTACTATTAAACCACACCTCACTATAGCCGCTCTCAACCGATTACTCCATCTACTTTCTATCATCCTTTAAAGCAGATCTACGTCAGATTAGAGGCAGATGGTTCTCTTTTCCAGAAAAGCATCAAAGACAGCATTAGCTCGTATGTATCCCTATTACGTAAATAGACATACAGCAGAACGTTGTTAGAAACCATGCATCATCCGCTCTGTAAGGTGTTTTTTAGCTATCACTACATAGTACTTATTGACAGAGAGTGCAGAGAAGGACGTTGTATACACTGTTTGTTAGAGTTAGAAACATCTAAATAATCTTGCACTGGGTCAAACAAACAATGCATTGTGTAGTTGTATATTGCAATTCTCAAACTTGTAATACAATGCCCTTTAACTAAGAATATTCTATAAACATCTATAAGGTGGTTGCCTATAACTCTGGGATCACACCTGGGCTTGTGATCAGATATATACAAATTTATTGCTCTACGTTCAATAGTCAACTAAATTGTCGTTGTTGTTGTTGAGGTCTTCAGTCCTGAGACTGGTTTTATGCAGCTCTCCATGCTACCCTATCCTGTGAAAGTTTCTTCATCTCCCAGTACCTACTGCAACCTACATCCTTCTGAATCTGCTTAGTGTATTCATCTCTTGGTCTCCCTCTACGACTTTTATCCTCCACACTGCCCTCCAATGCTAAATTTGTGATCCCTTGATGCCTCAGAACATACCCTACCAACTGATCCCTTCTTCTCGTCAAGTTGTGCCACAAAATCCTCTTCTCCCCAATTCTATTCAATACCTCCTCATTAGTTATGTGATCTACCCATCTAATCTTCAGCATTCTTCTGTAGCACCACATTTCGAAAACTTCTATTCTCTTCTTGTCCAAACTATTTATCGTCCATGTTTCACTTCAATACACGACTACACTCCAGACAAATACTTTCAGAAACGACTTCCTGACACTTAAATCTATACTCGATGTTAACAAATTTCTCTTCTTCAGAAACGCTTTCCTTGCCATTGACAGTCTACATTTTATATCCTCTCTACTTCGACCATCATCAGTAATTTTGCTCCCCAAATAGCAAAACTCCTTTACTACTTTAAGTGTCTCATTTCCTAATCTAATTCCCCCAGCATCACCCGACTTAATTCGACTACATTCCATGATCCTCGTTTAGCTTTTGTTGATGTTCATCTTATATTCTCCTTTCAAGACAATGTCCATTCCGTTCAACTGCTCTTCCAAGTCCTTTGCTGTCTCTGACAGAATTACAATGTCATCGGCGAACCGCAAAGTTTTTATTTCTTCTCCATGGATTTTAATACCTACACCGAATTTTTCTTTTGTTTCCTTTACTGCTTGCTCAATATAGAGATTGAATAACATCGGGGAGAGGCTACAACCCTGTCTCACTCCCTTCCCAAACACTGCTTCCCTTTCATGCCCCTAGACTCTTATAACTGCCATCTGGTTTCTGTACAAATTGTAAATAGCCTTTCGCTCCCTGTATTTTACCCCTGCCACCTTTAGAATTTGGAAGAGAGTATTCCAGTCAACATTGTCAAAAGCTTTCTCTAAGTCAACAAATGCTAGAAACGTAGGTTTGCCTTTCCTTAATCTTTCTCCTAAGATAAGTCTTAAGGTCAGTATTGCCTCACGTGTTCCAATATTTCTACGGAATCCAAACTGATCTTCCCCAAGATCCGCTTCTACCAGTTTTTCCATTCGTCTGCAAAGAATTCGTGTTAGTATTTTGCAGCTGTGACTTATTAAACTGATAGTTCGGTAATTTTCATATCTGTCAACACCTGCTTTCTTTGGGATTGGAATTATTATATCATTCTTGAAGTGTGAGGGTATTTCACCTGTCTCCTACATCTTGCTCACCAGATGGTAGAGTTTTGTCAGGACTGGCTCTCCCAAGGCAGTCAGTAGTTCTAGTGGAATGTTGTCTACTCCCGGGGCCTTGTTTCGGCTCAGGACTTTCAATGCTCTATCAAACTCTTCACGCAGTATCGCATCTCCCATTTCATCTTCATTTACATGCTCTTCCATTTCTATAATATTGTCCTCAAGTACATCGCCCTTGTATAGACCCTCTATATACTCCTTCCATCTTTCTGCTTTCCCTTCTTTGGTTAGAACTGGGTTTCCAACTGAGCTCTTGATATTCATAGAAGTGGTTCTCTTTTCTGCAAAGGTCTCTTTAATTTTCCTGTAGGCAGTATCTATCTTACCCCTAGTGAGACAAGCCTCTACATCCTTACATTTGTCCTCTAGCCATCCCTGCTTAGCCATTTTGCACTTCCTGTCGATCTCATTTTTGAGACGTTTGTATTCCTTTTTGCCTGCTTCATTTACTGCATTTTTATATTTTCTCCTTTCATCAATTAAATTCAATATCTCTCCTGTTACCCAAGGATTTCTACTAGCCCTCGTCTTTTTACCAACATGATCCTCTGCTGCCTTCACTACTTCATCCCTCAGAGCTACCCATTCTTCTTCTACTGTACTTCTTTCCCCCACTACTGTCAATTGTTCCCTTATGCTTTCCCTGAAACTCTGTACAACTTCTGGTTTAGTCAGCTTATCCAGGTCCCATCTCCTTAAATTCCCACCTTTTTGCAGTTTCTTCAATTTTAATCTGCAGTTCATAACCAATAGATTGTGGTCAGAGTCCACATCTGCCCCTGGAAATGTCTTACAATTTAAAACCTGGTTCCTAAATCTCTGTCTTACCATTATATAATCTATCTGATACCTTTTAGTATCTTCGGGATTCTTCCATGTATACAACCTTCTTTTTCAACTAAATTAACAAATGTATTCCAGCCATCTTCTAGCTGTCTACGAAAAATGACTGTATCTCGTACCCAGTGCTTCCATGTCAACTTTTTCTCGTATTTCTCTTGCTGTCATGTATTCATCCCTATGTGCAAGCATTTTCCTGCACCAAGCAGACATGTAAGTTCTCCCTCACTCTCCCACAATTTACCCACATTTTGTGTATTTTCCCTCAATTTATACGTATTTTTCGTTACTTTTACTGATGTTATGTCACTTCTGTTCATGTGATCAAGACATCACTCTTGCCATGTATTCTAAAATTGCTTGTAAATGTAACACAGTTGTGAACATGTAGTGCAACAGCGCTATTTTTCTGTATGTGTGTGTTTGTCCGTACCAGTTTCATTCAACACCTTAGATATATTTATCGCAACGATCTATTTGTGGCGGAAATACCACTACTTGATTTGCATGATGTTTGCATGTGATCTCAGACGCTGAAAATTTGATCTATTTGATTCCTGTAAATTGTCGTAGAATTAATTTGATAGTTCAGTGCTGATGGACTATTTTCCTTCTAGTTTTAATATCGAAATTGTATCAGCTCTCCCTTAGTCCCCAGCATTACCCAATAGGAACACAGTATTCTAAGGATAGATGAAAACGTCCGTCAGTGTGTTTGGAGACTTTGGTCCACACACAATCAGGAAGTAGCCACTTGAGAGAGACAGAGAGAGGGAGTTAGTCTGGAATTTCCTGATCAACAGAGTGTTGCAACCTGATGCTTTGCTTGTGGTCATGAGACGAAAGGAGGCCATCATCTGGTCCATGTCAGCGGTATTTAGTATTATGGTATGTAATTAGGACACTGGCCAGTTTTTTGAACTCTGTGGGGTTGCACGGATGACAGACATACGTGTGGGGGACCCCAGAGTTATCACATGATGAAAAGTGTGGGTTGACGGTACAGATATAAGCTCTACCCAGATAGAGAGCCCTGTTTCCCACAAACTGATTAAATAAAGAATATGCATTAACAAATTACTGACATTGATTTGAATTTCGCGATCCTTCCCTCCAGCATTGACTTAGTCTTTATACCATCAATTTTTTCTGAGGAGCGGGAGAAGGCGAGGGGTGGGTGTGACACATCCTCTGGTAATAGAGACGTGCTCCGGCTCAGTCGATCGCTGCACATCAAGGTGGGGACACACAAAAATTTGCCAACCAGACAACACCTCCAGTCTGCAGCAGTGTAATTACACAATTAATACACGTAAGGTTGTGCATCAATATATTATTCACATTGATTTGAATTTCGTGTCCTGAGGTCCTTTCCAGCAAAGATTGAGTGTTTTTCCCTCCGCTACTTCTGGGAGCAGTGAGGACAGAGGGGGTGAGGGGTGGGAGAGTGAGACAGCCTGTGGTGGTGGCATTGTCCACTATCTCAGTCGATTCCTGTATGCCAGAGTGAGCACACAGAAAAAGATTTAACAACAAGGCAACACATCATATTTGCAGCAGTGTATTTACGTAATTATTACATGTAGGTATTTTACCCATGGTCTAGCGGTAGCGTCATTCATTATAAATCAAAACGACATCGGTCCTAGGTACGAAAACCACAAATGATTAAATTTTGATTAATAATCAGCATTTGCAGCTGAAGACTTCCTGCATAAGAAGTCACCCGTCATTCTGCCAACGGCTTTGTCAAAGAGGGCAGAGGAATTGACAGAGGTTCAGGGCACTTTCTTGTCCTTGGGTTGGGAAACTGTCCCTATAGGCCGAAAATCAGCAATGATCAACGGTATGAGGCTGCAGAAGGAAATGAAAACCACTGCATTAAAGACACATAGCGTGTATTTACAGCGCATGTAACCTGTAATTGAAGAAGTGTCATGATGATCTCTCCATTGGCAGTAGATTCTGGAATAGTCACACATTAGGATCTTCAAGAGGGGCTGCCAATGGGAAGGTGACCGTGAAAAGAGATTGAATAACTAACAGAAGGATAACATTCTGGGAGACCAGGTGCGAAATGTCAGAAGCTTGGATTTGGTAGGGAAGCTAGAAAATCTACATATAGTAGAAATCGGTGAAGTGAAATGGAAGGAAGATAAGGATTTCTAGTCAGCTGAGTGTAGAGTAACATCAACAGCAGGAGAAAATGGGACTCGGATTCGTTATGAACAGGGTGGTAGGGCAGAGAGTATGTTACTGTGAAGAGTCCAGTGGTAGGGTTGTTCTTATAAGAATCGACAGCAAACCTGCACTGACAACGATAGTTCAGGTATACATGCCGACGCCGCAATCTGAAGATGAAGAGAGAGAGAAAGTATTTGAGGATACTGAAAGTGTAATAAAGTATGAAAATGGAGACGAAAATCTAATAGTCATGGTAGACTTGAAAGCAGTTTTAGAGGAAGGAGTAGAAGAAAATGTTACAGGAGAATATGGGCTTTGGAGAGGAACGAGGAGGAGAAAGACTAATTGGGGTCTGTAATAAATGTCAACTAGTAATAGCGAACACTCTGTTCAAGAATAGTAACAAGAAGAAGTATATCTGCAAAAGGAGAGTTGATATGGGAAGATATCAGTAAGATCATATCATAGTCAGACAGAGATATCGAAATCAGGTACTGGATTGCAAGGCATATATAGCAGCAGATACAGACACTGTTTACAATGTAGTAGTGATGAAGAGTATGTTGAAGTTTAATGTATTAGTCATGAATAATCAATACAGAAGGAAGTGGGATACGGAAGTGCTAAGGAATGACGAGATATGGTTCAATTTCTCTTAGGCTATAGACAGAGCAATAAGGAATAGCTCAGTAGGCAGTACAGTTGAAGAGGAGTGGACATATCTAAAAAGGCCTATCACAGGAGTTGGGATGGAAAACATAGGTACAAAGAAGGTAACTGCAAAGAAACCATGGGTAACAGAAGAAATACTTCAATTGATCGATGAAAGGATGAAGTACAAAAATGTTCTGGCAGTCACAGGAATAGAGAAATACAAGTCGCTGAGGAATGAAATAAATAGGAAGTGCAGGGAAGCTAAGACGAAATGGCTGCAAGAAGAATGTGAAGACATCGAGAAAGAAATAATTGTCAGAATAACAGATCAGGATACAGGACAGTCAAAACAACCTTCGGTGACATTAAAAGCAAGGGTGATAGCATTAAGAGTGCAACGGGAATTCCACTGTTAAATGCAGAGGAGAGAGCGGGTATGTGGAAAGCTTACATTGAAAGCCTCTACGAGGGGTAAGATTTGTCTGATAGAAGAAGAAACAGGAGTCGATTTAGAAGAGACATGGGATCCAGTATTAGAATCAGACTTTAAAAGAGCTTAAGATCAAATAAGGCAGAAGGGATAGATAACATTCCATCAGAATTTCTAAAATCATTGGGGGAGGTGGCTACAGAAGGACTACCCAAGTCGGTGTATAGAATGTATGAGTCTGGCAAAATACCAGCTCATTTCGGAAAAATATAATCCTCACAATTCCGTAGACTGTAAGAGCTGACAGGTGCGAGAATTATCATACAATAAGCTTAACAGCTAAGCACGCAAGTTTCTGAAAAGAATTATATAGAGAAGAAAGGAGAAGGAAATTGAGTTGTTGTTTGATAACGATAAGTTTGTCATTAGGAAAAGAAAAGGCACCAGAGAGGCAACTCTGACGTTGCTGTTGATAATGGAAGCTACACTAATGAAAAGTCAAGGCACGTTCATACTATTTGTCGACCTGAAAAAGCATCCGACAATGTAAAATGGTGCAAGTTGTTCGAAACTGTGAAAAATAGGGCTAAGCGACAGGAAGATACGGGTAATATGCAATATGTACAAGAGACAAGAGGAATTATAAGAGTGGATGATCAAGATCGAAGTGCTCGGATTAAAACTTACGTAAGACAGGGATGTAGTCTTTCGCCCCTACTGTTCGATCTGTACATCGAAGAAATAGTGATAGAAATAATAGTAAGGTTGAGGAGTGAAAATCCAAGGTGAAAAGACATCAATGATAAGATTCGCTGATCACATTGCTATCCTGAGTGAAAGTGAAGAAGGATTACATGATCTGCTGAATGGAGTGGACAGTCTAATGAGTATAGAATGTGGATTGAGAGCAAATCGAAGGAAGACAAAAGTAATGAGAAGTAGCAGAAATGAGAACAGCGAGGAACTTAACAACAGGATTGATGGTTACGAAACAAATGAAGTTAAGGAATTCTGCTATCTAGTCAGCAAAGTAACTAGCGACAGATGGAGCAAGGAGGTCATCAAAAGCAGACTAGCACTGACAAAAAGGACATTCCTGGCTAAGAAAATCTACTAGTATCAATCGTAGGCCTTAATTTGTTCCCATCAGTTTTTCATTAGTGGGGAAGAGGAAGTGGGTAAAGGGGATGGGAGATCTGGGGATTTTGCAACAGAGGAGGGAAGTATTAATTCATCAGTATCATGAATTATCCAATGAATTTGATATAAAACGTGAGCTTGTAACGCCGACATGGAGGGTTGGGTATTTCCCAGAGGGGTGGGGGAGGAGGAGGTAGAGGGGGAAGGATGAGGCGTTTCTCAGAAGTAATGATTATCCCCAGGATGTCATAAATCAACTACCAGGTATTCATAAGTCAGTTAGCATAACAATGGATATGCCGGCAATGTATGCTTGTCTCTGAATGTATGTAATGCACACAAAGAAAATGTGTCAAAACAAACTTTGGCTTACTACTCTCATGGTCGTTTGGATCTTTGTCATCTGAGTTACATGATTCCTGTGTCAGCTGTATCAGTGGAGACTACCCGATGTAGAAGCTATTTCGGTCTGTTGCGTGGTTGCTACCTTGCACTTGGATTTGGATCATTGCAAAGATGCTTGTGATCACTGTGGTGATGGGTAGGTTTCCTATCAGCCAGTTGCAAAGGAGTGGACATGAGGGTGACTGTTGGATATGCGCGACCTACTGAAAGCATTGATTTGGTGATCGTTGACTTATGCTCCTACTATCTAAGAATTACAGTTTGCATGCATTTACATTCCAAATAGTTATGGTTTGTGTGAAAAGGCTATTCTGGCTGCTTATCCCTTGTGGTCTGTTTTTGTGAACGTAGTCTCTTTGAAGCCATTTTATTGTTTATTTCTGACTATTAATAAATTGTCGGGTGGAAGCCTCTTGCCTGTGTTTGGCCGCTTATTCTAGACTCGCTTATTCTAAAATTTCTCCAGTTTCGTTAGGTGCTATAATTTTTTTAAGCTTTTTAACTAGTAATCTTCATGTTACAGTATATCATGAGAAAACATGTAGTTTATATTGTTAGTTTTGCTAAAAGGCTCTCAAGTAAAAGAAATGTTAATTTTAAGGTGGTTCCTCTCTCCATCAACAGTACTTAAACGAGAGCCAAAAACTCAGCTGGCCAAGCAGCTACCAGAATGAGATTTTCACTCTTCAGCAGAGTGTGCACTGATATAAAACTCCTGGCAGATCACAACCGTGCGTCGGACCGAGACTCGAACTAGGGACCTTTGCCTTTCACCGGCAAGTGCTCTACTGACTAAGCTACCTAAGCACGACTTAGGACTCGTCCTCACAGCTTCAGCTCCGCCAGTACCTCGTCTCCTACCTTCTAAACTTCGCAGAAGCTCTTCTGCAAAACTTGCAGAACTAGCACTCCTGGAAGAAGCGATATTGCGGAGACATGGCTTAGCCACATCCTGGAGGATGTTTCCAGAAAGAGGTTTTCTCTCTTCAGTGGAGTGTGTTCTGATATGAAACTTCTCAAGTCGTTCTTAGGTAGATCAGTCGGCAGAGCACTTGCACATGAAAGGAAAAGGTCCCAAGTTGGTGTCTCGGTGTGGCACATAGTTTTAATCTGCCAGGAAGTTTCAGCTTGACTACCGTTTGTGAAGAAAAAGAAGAAGTTCTTTCGGCTATAAATGAGCAACTGTTTGTAATAGATGTAAGCTTGTCATTAGCCTACTTACTTGCATTGCTTTGTTTTCATAATTACATGCGATCTGTTTTACTTGCCCGTGGATTTAGTATTTTAACTGGCTGTTGATCATTTCTGTAAGTGTCTAACGCTTAAATCTGGAATGTATTTTTACTGCCACAGTATTGATCTTATTAAACATCTGTGTGTAAAGCTTGGATTTACTGTCAAGATTTCAGAAATATTTTTCTTAAAATATATTGTCTTCAAATTTTCTTCAGTGTTAATTTAGAGATTTCGTAAGTTGTGCCATCAGTTATTTTGCTTCGAAAAGAGAAATTCACTGGGAAATTAAATTTTGGTGCTAGTTTCTGAGACTTCATTAAGATCATTTTTATGTGGAAATAAGTGGTTTATTTTTTATGAAATTTGTTGATAAAATTATGGCCCAGTTTCCTGCCACTGAACACCAGCTCACTACCACATTTCATTGGTAGCACAGCGTGGATGTAGTCGAGTTGCAGGGTTCTGATCCTGTCTAGTGGTAAGGACAGAATTTACCTTTTTTATGATTGTGTAGTGGATTCCTTGTTTGTCCTACGATTTTCTCTGTTCTTATCGCTTCTTTCCCCTACAACAATGAGAATAATGCAAAGTCAAATTGCACCTATTTCAGAGTACATCTTGAAACGTATATCCCCGTCTAAATGGTTTTATCTTTTCAGAAGTGGGAGGAAGTCAAAGGTACACTACAACACCTAGCAAAATACTTGTGAAACCGTCCTTCAAGTTGAGCACAGCTTTATTGGATTTACAGAGCAACAAATGAAACATAATAATGCCTATAGGCGGACGACCACACCAGTTTTGGCTACGACGCACGCTAGGCAGCAGCAATGTTAAGCAGCCGATTTAATCGGCAGGCTGACGGTGAGTAGTGATCAGTCAGCCGAGCAAGATGGTTGTGGAATATGTTACGCGTTTTCTGTCATAGCAAAAGTACTTCATTATAATTTAAAAAAATTATTTATCCATCATTGTATTTGCTTAATGTGCTACGGATTATACGTTCTATTACATAGCTGTTGGATAATAAGGAAAATATAGTCACTCATCTGTTTTCATGCAATCAAATTTGCATGAAACTCTCGTTAGTAAAAATTTACAGGTGTTGGAGAAAAGTCCCCTACGAAACAAGGGAGTACCAATGCTGTGTGTCATTGCCAGAGACGAGGCATTTGGTATATCTGAAAATTTAATGCCCCCAAAAAGTATTCAGCGTATGAAAATTTAATGCCCCCAAAGGATGTTTTCCGAGTGGATGCTTGAAATTAATTAGCAACTGCTGTAGTAAATGCATGCCGTGTCTCACAAAATATTGTGACGGGTAAAGATGGCTATAAATTTTAATACATTTTGTACGTTCCTCCAAAACTGGTAATTCCCGCAAGTCCTACAAGGTGTCGAAAGTCAACATGAAATTTGTTTCAGGAAATAAGGATCGTCTGGCTGCTTCGACAAGTGCACGGAAAAAAAGGCAGTCGCATAAATTCTTCCTGGGACAGTTCGATCATAACTGTCAGCGCAGAGCCAATTGGCTATCGCAGCTGCCCATACGCGAGGTACAGTGCACACCACTTTGTTATTGGACTGCCTGCCTAGTGTGTTACAGATCTACTACACCACCGACTCAGCCCCCTTCATCTGCGTCTGCACCTGCCAATATGTCTCCCCGTCTCTCACTCCCACTGCTAACATGGCACAAGAACTCTACGTATGGGTCCAACGACGGGAATTCAGCTGACGGTAGATTTAAAACTTTAAAATCCTCTTTAGACTGCGTACACTATCGGATATGTGTGTCTCGTTAGTGCAGTTACGCTATTCCTGGTTGTACTGCTATAAAATGATTCAACTAAACTAGAACTCTGTGTTTTCTAATGATTCACAGCACCAGAATTTTAATAAAATGTATCCTAAAATGTTTATTGAAAGCTGCTTGACATCCAGAGTCATTCATAGTGTCTTAGGATTAACACTGAATGAGTTTCAAATAATGGTTCAGAAGCTCTGGGCACTATGGGACTTAACATCTGAGCTCATCTGTCCCCTAGAGTTAGAACAACTTAAACCTAACTAACCTAAGGACTTCACACAAATCCATTCCCGAGGCAGGATTCGAACCTGCGACCGTAGCAGGAGCGCGGTTCCGGACTGAAACGCCTAGAACCGATCGGCCACACCTGGCGGCAGAGTGAGTTTGCCGTTAGAATATTGAGAGCTGATTTCTTAGGATGGAGCTGGATAAGGTTACGATTGTCGATAGGTCCGTAATCAGTTACTCTCGGTTGTACAACAAATACGTAAACTTTATTTAAAGAAATTAAATTTTTAATATAATCTCTTAAAGAAACACAATTGACTGTATAACGGCTGAAGGCCTTGTCACAGAAAGACATCCACAATTTTAGGGCCGAAGCCACCTACAATAACTTTAAACAACAAAGGTCTGAGGCCTGAATTAGAAGTCAGAAGAACAATTCCAAATAGCACATAGCAAGAAGGTATGCCCGGAACAATCGAAGACAAGATCGGTTTTATCGATAAAATCAAATCCCAAACTCAAGTCAACCGGCAGCTTCTTAATCAAGGCCAAAGACATGGACCAGGAGAAATCGCCAACAGAGAAACTCCCTCGGACCCCACCATGCAGAAGCAACACCTGGCCATTGGCAACTCGACATCTCTGCACCGGAGAAGGGACCGACCGAAGTCTCGCAAGATGACCTAATTCAAGAAACCATTCAAAGCTCAACAACGAAAAAGAGCTACCAGAATCCAAAAGGGCACAAATAGGTTCGCCACCTACCCGGGAACAAATGTAAGGCAGAGCCGGTCATGATGGGGCGGCGATACCGGTACATCAATGTTCAAAGCCTCGATTTCGAAGTCGCTTCCCAGACCGGGGTCATTTATTGGCTCTGGGCGCGCGCGGTTGAAGGCCATAACGAACTAAATCACCTGTCTGACCACACCTGAAACCAAGTCACGGTTCCCTCTTAGCAGCCTCCACCGGTGTCGCTAATTTGGAGTTTTTCTTGACAACGCCCGCGGGCTGAAACTTAGCCTCATGGCATCCCTCGTCCGCAAACGGTAACACAGGTATCGCTACATCGGTGGCACAAAGTTCTTCCCAGTTTTAAGGACGGTCACGAAAAACAAATTGCGACTTACCCACGGCACGCATTCCACTTATAGGACAATAGAAACCAACTGCTTTTCTGGGAAATCGACCGACAAGGCCAAGCTGGTAGTCTTGACTCTGTCCACATTTTGATGTAACTCCTTTTTATCTTGTTGCATCTGCCAGATACAGGGACACTTGAGCTGTTTGCGAACCGTCATGGTCAATCTTTTATTAATTTCCGACTGCCTGAATTGCTGTCATTGCTCGGGATACGAAGGTCCTCAATTCGCCTCTAGCTAACGGATCTGCTAGATTAGAATGACATTATGACATGAAAAGATTTCATGAGGTATGTGGTTTGAGAAGTGATGATAAAGTGAAATCACAACGAATTATTTGCAAAAACTGTAGTGGAATTGATGAAACCTCAATTTTTGCTGCAGAAGACTATGAGCTGAAATTCATATACGCAAGACATAATTAAAGCCGAATTCAGGAGTGCATTGTTTGTGTGGGACACATATTCTTTACAGTCACAATCGTAGATCTCTGTAAATGAAGGTTTCTGATGAGACGTTTGAAAAGATAGTTGTTCTGAAATGTAATTTAAAAGAAAAGAAATGATTGTTCGTTTGATAACTGACCAATAACTGGAACTATAAATGGAATTGAATTTCAGATTTAACTTTTAGCCGGCCGGTGTGGCCATGCGGTTCTAGGCGCTTCAGTGTGGAACCGCGTGACCGCTAGGGTCGCAGGTTCGAATCCTGCCTCGGGCATGGATGTGTGTGATGTTCTTAGGTTAGTTAGGTTTAAGTAGTTCCAAGTTCTAGGGGCTGATGACCACAGATGTTAAGTCCCATAGTGCTAAGAGCCATTTTTTTAAAACTTTTATCCTACACACATTTTATGCACAGTTGACGAATAAGTGTTTTTATTCATATAATTGCATAATTCTTCGAATAATATACGTTATTCACGAATAACCAATAGTATTTTATATCGATATTGGTTATTCGTCATTCGCATAAATTTTACACAAATCTGGTGCTGATGAAACGCATCGTGCATGCTCTCACTGTGAATTCGGAGTCTGTGTGTGAGCACAGGTGTGTGAAATCCCGTGGCTCACGTGCCTGGCACAGCCACGCGTACATGCGCTCACGCTGTTGTTCCCCTTTCTGATCTACATGACTGATTGACCAGACTTTTGGGTTTTCGGCATTTCTTTTGGTGCTAGACTAGAATCAGGCCTTTAACCAAATACTCTTAGCGGAGTAGTCAAAGCTCTCCACAGCGTTCTGTACGCATTGGAATTTGTATGAACATGACTGTGCCCCTTTTGGTTTGGCAACAGGTGCTGCGGTATTGTTCTATCTTTGGGATTCTTTTTAGAGTCACCTTAATTTTAGGATGATGATGTTACTTATAGTAAGACCTTCGAAGACCACGTAGATCACATACGTCAGCTCTTGTGCCGACTATGGGAGGCGGGATAGACCCTTAAACGGTCAAAATTGACATAGCAAAGAAGGAAATTTTCATTCCAGAGTCACATAACATCCACCATTGGTGTAAAGATACACCAAATCCGCATTAAAGCCATCCATCAGTTTCTGATGCTTAAAAATAAGACGAATTCTGCTACATTCATCAGGATGAACAACTTTTCCTATCAATTCGGACAGAATTTCGCACCGGTGGCGGCCCCCCATAACCAGCTGATGTGGAAGGGAGAGAAGATCGCGTGAGGTGAATCTCAGCTAGTATCCTTGAATGCTCTTAAGATGGCGTAAGCTATTGCGCCAGGGTTGTCCATACCGAATTTTGAGAGAGACTTAATTCTCAAAATCGACGCTTCCAGTTCTGGATTTTCCGCGGTTCACCTTCAGGAAACTGGAGGTGCAAGACGAACAAATGGCTATGCCTCGAGAGTATTGTCCCGTGCTAAGAAGAAGTATTCAGCGTATGAATTACAAGCTCTGGATGTGGTATTCGGATTAGAGGCCTTCAGGTTTTAACTTGAACATAAATTGTTGTATTTGAAGACTAACAATCAAGCGTTGTCGTGGGCTTTGCCCCGACGTCACTAGAAGGGGCCTGTAGTAAGGAGGGCGGTAAGAATTTCGACGTTCCGTTTTTGGGTGTGGCACATTGGAGGGACGTATAATGCTCCTGAGGTTTTTAGGGCCCTTTCAGGTCGTTAGAGCAATCTCTCCAGTCAGGTTCTTGATTCAGGATCCATCTTCACTCAAAGTTATTAGTGCCCATGGAAGATAGCTTAAAGTAGTCATGGTAGCCAGGATGCCAGGGTGCAATCCAGTCCTTCATTCAGAACACACCCGTCCCCTGAATGTTATGGTGACGGAAGAGTATTGTAGCGTGCTCGTATATCGTGGCGCAATACAGCATTGATAGATACTTCTGGTTATCAGCACCATGGTCGGTGCTACCTAGAGTCGGAGGGATTTTCCTCCGTCAGAGGCAAGAACAGTGACGATTAACTGTCTTTCACTGATCGGGTGTCAAGCGGTTTGTGTGGCGACGGCGGATAGTAAGGCTGTAGAGATCGTGGTTCGCTGCTCATTTGGAATGTTAGTCAGAGCGAGTTACGTGATTCCTGTCTCGAATGGATCGGTGGAGAATGCCCGATGTGAAAGTTATTTTGGTGTGTTGCTTAGGCATCTACTTTCACTTGGTTTCTGAACATTCCGAAGACACCTGAGTACACTGGTTTGTCGGTATGGTTTCCATCAGCCAGTTACAAAGGACTCGACCGTGACTGGTGGATATGCCCAACTAGATATGCCCTACAGATTGCAACCACTGATCGGGCGATCCGCTGAAAGGAATGGTTAACCGTAAAGTGGCTGCTCTATCTATCAACCGCTATAGTTCCTGTTTGAAAAGGTTTTTCTCTCATTTTGAATCCTCCTTATCCCTCCTCGTCTCTAAAGCGATTTTTGTAAACCTCTGATGCGATTCTTTCAAGTCATTTAATGATTGTTTTTTACTATTAAGCCTCTGACCTGGGTTTGACGCGATAAATGGCGTTATTTAATTAGGCAGAACATAACGTGATTTCAACGCACAACTCGCTTATTCTAAAATTTCTTCTGTGTCTTTAGGTGCTTCAACTTTTTAGAAACTTGTTAAAGGATAGCTTTAGTTCACATGTGGTTTACATTTTTGTTTCCACTCATAGCAATGGTTAACTGTAAAGTGTTGTTTCCATGGGTGTCCAGCTGGATGCGATCGTTGAAGTCCCACGATATATCTGAGAATAACCTTTCCGCCATCATCAGGTGGATCTGATAGAATGGTTTGTCTGCTCATTGTCGGTGTTATTTATGTCCGTCAGTCAGGCTTCGATTCCCTGCGCCGACGGTCCGATTGCGGCGGCCGGCATTCCGGCTGCGAGCGTCGACGCTTCGATTGCGGCCGCCGACAATCAGTCTGGTGGAAAATGTAGAATCCCGTGGAGTGTCCTCGGCGGCCGTCGTGGAAGGAACTTGTGTCAGCTTGAGGCGTGACTTCTTCATGGAACTAAGTAATGATTTCCATGCCTTGCTGAGTTGAAAAGATGTGTCTCGTTTTATGAGACTGTCCGTTACGCGAATTTCAATGGCCTCCTTGAAGATCCTGTCACAGTATAAGCTGGTAGGGGCCAGAATCTCGCTCTCTTCGTCATTCGCGTTGTGTCCAGTTTCCAAGCAGTGCCGATTTGTTGGGATGGCCTAGGCTCGTATGGCGTCGGTGTCCTTTGAAGCGGTCTTCGACTGTTCCGACTGTTTGATCGATGTAGGATTTGCCGCAACCACATGGAATATTATATACGCCCGATTTCTTGAGGAGAAATCCGTCTTTCACTGTTGTCGTAGCGGCCCCTTTATGTTAGAGGTTACGCAGAACCGACACGGAAGGTGTGTTGGCTAACCCCTGTCAAGAGTGCGGAGAAAAACATCGGCAACGGCCGGAAACAATAACAGACTTTCCAAATAAACAGCGAGCTACATCGCCAGGCAACATGTGACACTACGAAAATAGAATTAATTTAATACCTTCAGCTGCTGATGGACGTTGATATATATCAACGGGGAGATATAAAAATGTGTGCCCCGACGGGGACTCAAACCCGGGATGGGCTGTTTATATGGCAGACGCTCTATCCATTTGAGCCACCGAGGGCACAGAGGATAGTGCGACTGCAGGGACTATCTCGCGCACGCCTCCCGCGAGACCCATATTCTCACCTTGTATATCCACACACTACCACAACACCCTCATTACTCGTGGAAGACATTTTTACCAAGTCCCGTAACAGTTCGGGGAATATGTGTGCATCCGCTCAGAAGAAGAAGGTCATGGCCAGTATTGCCAAAACTATATACTTCTACATGTCCGAAAGAACAGACTCCACATCCACATAAGTACATGTGGTTCCACCAGTCGGAACTCACATGAATCATGTAGCATTCCGCCGTCTTAGCTTTATAAGCACGCCTAGACCGTAAGACCGGCAGTGTTTACCAACCGCTAGGAACAGCTCCGGCTCTGGCGTTGTATTCACTCCCCGTAGCATTGTAGAATGCTTTGTATTTTGTAGAGTAGATTTAGGTCAGTATTTTCTTCAATTGTCTTGTTTTCTTATCTGGTGTGCCACCACAAGAGTTGCGGGTTCTTTGTTGTTGTTCTTGTTTTAAAACTTAGTGTATGCCAAGAAGGCGTTTTTATATATAATTTTAATAAAGTGTGTTAAGATTGACTGCTAGTTATTTCCTGCCGACTGCAGGACACTAAAGGTAATGGTGACGAGGATAAGACTTATTTTCGATCGAATGGCCTACTCTAAGGAGCATCTTCAATCCTTGGTGGAAGCTCTACAGCAGATTCAGACAAATCTCGCGCGTTCAGAAATTCGCTCTCACTCGCCAGCGTTGCAGGAGGTAGCTCATGAAGTTGATTGCATCACAAGTAAGCCGAACAATTTGCACGTGGCTCCACCGACGTTTCCGGCTTTCGATCGGTTTGTCGAACCATGTTCAAATTATGTCAAACGGATGGAACAACATTTACCGACACATTGGAAGCCCGACCAAAATCTAAGTCGGGCTTTTTTCCTAGCAGCAGTCGGTCCAAAGGTGTATCGTCTCATTCAACAATTGAACCCTGAGCAACCCCCTCGCGATCTCTGATTTACTCATATTAAGGGCTGGTTTTTTGAGTACTTTGACTCACAAATACACATCACTTTCACCGGAAAGTCCCCAGGTCAGACATATCGGGAATGGAGTACGACGTTCCAAGGCCTCTCCCGCGATTGTAAATTCCGGTGCGCCAACATTGCCTGCAAGCAGTCTTACGCCTCTTCGTTGATTCACAATATGGTCGTGTTTCATGCACCAGACGAGTGTCTTCGGGCTGATATTTTGAAGTTACAGGACTCGTCCCTCGACGCCTGTCTGCCGATCATTCATTCGTTTGAACAGTCTCACCGGCTACAACCACCGCGTCTTGATCCAGCTGTTTCCGCGGCTAGCCAGTTGCCTAGTGCCGAGAGAGAGTCTTGTCGATCCGTTGGTCCACTCCGTGACAGGACGTCTTTCACCCGGCTTCCATCCTGTCCGGACTGTTTCCGGACTCACCAACGGTCGGAGTGCCCACACTGGCGAGCAAGATGCCTGACTTGCAGCTGAGAGGGCCATATCGCCGTGGTGTGTCAGGCATTGCAGAAACATCGCGTGGATGCCACGCTTCCTGCGGACACACAGGCTCGTCACGAACCATCACCTCAGAACCTGGAGGCCTCGCATTCCATTCACGGCCAAGTATTCTCCATCATTCCCCAGTCGAGTACCCGTTTCCTCCTTGCCTTGGAGGCCGCACATGCTCTGGTGGTCTTCCAAATTGACACATTATCATCCGTTTCTATTGTGGATGGTGCCACACCCCAACGCTTGGGCTCGCCGGCTTTATCCCCATACACTCGCTCCTTGCGTTGTTTCAGTAGTCACTTTATATCAGTCGACGGCGTTTCTTTCCATGCAAATCTTTTCCAATAATGGTTCCTTCACCGCTCAGTTTTTGGTGGTCGGGACCCTCGGCGCAACTAACCTCCTGGGTGTGGACATTTTTGGTCGTCTGTGTTTATCAGTGCAGGACGCGGTAGAGGTGGTGTCGATTCCCTCATCGGATACCTCCTCGCCCCGGTGCTCAGCAAATACGAAACATTGTTCTCATACTCCACACTAGGGGCGAAGGGTTTTACCGCGTATTTTAAGCTTCTTCCCTCTGCTGTTCTTCGCTTTTTTTTTTTTTTTTTTTTTTTTTTTTTTGCCCACCCCGTCCCCTTTTCTCTTCGAGACAAACTGGAGCTTCGTCTTGTAAGCGGCGGTGGAACTTCGCCGCTTACAAGACGAAGCCATCCTTTCTCCCGTCGCGCACAGTCGCTGAGCGACGCCTATTGTGATATTCGAGAAGCCGAACGGTGCTTTAAGCATTTGTGGCGATTTTAATGTCACGGTAAATTCTCAGTCCGTCATCGATGCCTATCCTGTCCCAACAGTGGATGACATACTCACAGGTCTTGCGGGCTCTACCGTTTTCGTCAAAATTGATTTGCGTGATGCTTATTTGCAGCTGCGTTGGACGAATAATCGCAGCAGATCCTTGTCATCAATACCTCGTGTGGCCTTTTCCGGTATAACAGCCTCCCGTTAGGTATCGCCAGCGCCCCCGTCATTTCCAACGTTATTTGGAACGCCTCAAAAGCCAGGAGCCCGGGGCAGCCCATTATCTGGAAGATCTCATCGTTGGTGGCTCGTCCGCGATCGACGTCATGGACAAGCTGGATCGGCTGTTTCAGGTTTCTGCCGAGGCAAACCTGCGTTGCCGGAAAGAAAAGTGTGACTTTTTTTAGAGAGAGGCCAGCTATCTAGGTGTTCACGATTGATGCTCACGACCTACACGCCTCTAAGGAGTATGTCGAAGTGATTCAAAACCTGCCTCCTCCCATCAGCGTGAAGCAACTGCAATCCGTCCTTGGTCAAATGAACTATTATCGGCATTTAATACGTTTTACTCAAATCTCTAACCTGAGGCACTATGCAAAAACATGTCGAATTCAGTAAAAATACTGCAGAATTTCGTTTTAAGTAGAAAAATTGGACTGAAGTTGTCGGTAAGTCATAAACAACTGACATAGTGTACCAGAAAAGACATGCTTGAAGATAAAGTTAAGAAGAAAATCAGCAATTTTCAACCGATCCTCGATAAACGGGTGAACTAAACTTGAAATGAGGACTTCAGTTTGCAGCCTGTCACGAAGAGAAGCTGAATACCGACGTGCTAGTAACACACAGCAGGCGGTAATCATCGGATGGGAGCCACGTTGCTATGACAACTGAGAACTCGACAGAATGTACGGCATGGAGAGTGTACAATTTGAACCAAAAGGCAACTGCATTATAATAACGTCACTGCAACCATTCAGTAAAGTAGCTGTAATATAACTGCAAAGGCCAGAGTGTTACGTTCGCTGCCGGAGAAGTGATCTAGGCGCAGGCACTGGCGCCTAAAACTTCTGTGGTCTCTGACAAAAATTGAAGACATTGAAAGGTAAGCTCCCGATGTACGGTGAAGACAAACAATGGGACTGGGATACATCACTGCCTGTCGTGGCATTCCCTTACAACTCAGCGAAGGAGGATACTTCAGGTTTCACATCGTTCTTTGCACTACGTCGAAATAACGACGGATACACTGTTCCTTTTTCTAACGAACGATAGAGTGGCTGAGTGAAGCACCTAACCACCAGGACTGAAGAAGCAATATATCGGGCTTGCATACCAATGCGAAGCCCAGATGCAAGATCAGGAGTGCTACAACGTATGGCTTGGCCAGAGCGATACAGCTCGGTAGACTTGGTATGGATTCTTACGCCTGTGCGGAAACTTACCTCGGACCGTACCGTATTTTTTGTCGCTCATCGGACGTCACATACGTTCCATATGAAATCGAGGATTACGGTCGTTCGTCAAGAAGAGAGAAATGGAGTGAAGTCTTCTATGCCCTCCCACTATGCCCTACAACAGTCCTGACACGTTGATCGAAGCTAGAGGCTTTTCGCTCAAGGAAACTGGTGACCCACTGTACGACGACAAAGCTTCAGCACAGTGTAAGGGATGTGACAACACGACAAGAACCGAATATCTGCCAGCGCTGCCCTACAGAGGAACACTGACAACGTCTTGATAGCGCCAAACTGCTGTAGCCAGGTCGAGTGAACACTAGTGAGTCTGTGACTCATTTTCTCTCCAGGACAGACGCCTGTGGCACCTGCAGCGCAAAGTAGCCGTCAGCGGGGCCACGCTGGTGTTCGTAGTAAACGCGCTTTCTGTAATGAGCGTGGTACTGCGCTGATTACCCACTGCCTGGTGGAGACGCCTGCTACTTCGAGCATCTACGTCACTGTGGCTCCCATTAAGCAATTTAATGGTCGTCGTCTACACGGAATGCGGTCGCAGCACAAGCAGTACATCGTTCCGAAGGTCAGAATGTTGGGGATACCGATGAATTCCAAAAGAACCACAGGTCAACTCCTCATCAGGCATCCGTCAGCATTTCCCAGAGATAATGGTCAGAGGCCAACGAAATGGATAAAAGTCTTCAACCGAGCCGCAAAATTTTATAAGTGGGATAACATGAAGTGCTTAGCAAATGTGTACCTTCAGTTGGTTGACAAATTCCGGCCCAAACTGAAGACAACATTTGGCGAAAATTAGCACCAAGACTGGTTAGTGGAAGAACAATTCAAGAGCTGGGCCCGACGTCATAGAGAAACTACACAACCCCACGAATAGAACGATTTGGTCCTATGTCACACTGTGAATCCGGATGTGTCAGAGACCGACAACATGAAGAAGGTGACGGAAGACATGTACCAAGCTGATCTGGAAAAGGATATCATTACAACCGAGGAGTGCATCACGTGGAGCCAACGCATCAGAAACAAAGCCAGTTACAGAAGCCCACCATGACCTTTTCTCTCTTTCACTCCAGGTAGTGAGAGAGGAGCTGAATCGTATTATGGCTGCCAGAACAGTAGGACCAAATGAGCAAGAGGTAGCAGCCATGAATGTCGACACCATACGTCAGGAGGTAAGAGAGAATTTAGGACGAGTCTCTGCAACCATTTGATCGTGCCAGCTAGAAGGGACTCCGTCAGCACAAAACTACGCTACAGGCATAATACGACAACCCAGCACCCGACCAATGCCGGTACAATCAACCATTCCGCCAAGTATAGCACTCTGTAGAAGAACTGATGTTTGGAGAGAGGACAACATGCCGAACTGTTTTCACTGTGGATCTCCTTAATACGCTGTGCACAACTACCGAGAACGAAGGAGAGTTTCGACGGCTACTAGACTGCACGACGTCATTCAAGTGCAGATGATTTCACTGAGGTGACAAAAGTCATGGGATGCCTTCTAACATCATGTCGGACCTCCTTTTGTTCAGACACTGTGCAGCACCTCGACGTGCATTGACTCAACAAATCGATGGAATTCCCTTGCAGAAATATTGAGCCACGCAGCCTCTAGAGCCGTCCATAATCGCGAAGGCGTTGCCGGTGCAAGATTTTGTGCACGAACTGAACTCTCGCTAATGTCCAGTAAATGTTTGATGGGATTCATTTCCCCCTAGATCATTTGCTCGTATTGTTCAGAATGTTTTCCAAATCAGTCGTGAACAGTTGTGGCCCAGTGACAATGTTTGGGAACACGACATCCATGCATGGCTGCAAATAGTTCCCGAGTAGCCGAACATAACCATATCCAGTCAATGACAGGCTCCGTTGGAGCAGAAGACCCAGTCTATTCCATATAAACACAGCCCACGCCATTGCAGAGCCAGCACCACCTTGCACAGTGACTCATTGTTACCTGGGTCGACGGCTTTGTGGGGTCTGTGCCAGACTGGAACCTAGGATTATCTCTTACCAGCTGAAATCACGACTCATGTGACGACGGTTTCTCAGTCGTTTAGGGTCCAACCGGTATAGCCACGAACCCAATAGGCTCTGCAGGCGATGTCCTGCTGTTGGCAAACGCAGTGCTGTCGTTCGTGTGCTGCCATAGACCATGAACGCCAAATTTCATCGCACTGTCCTATCGGATAAATTCGCCGTACGTCCCATGCTGATATCTATGCTTATTTCACACAGTGTTGCTTGACTTTTAGCACTGACAACTCTACGCAAACGCCGCTGCTCTCGGCCATTAGGGGAATGCCACCGGCCACAGAGTTATCCGCGGTGAGAGGTAATGCCTCAGATTTTGATTTCTCGGCACGCTATTGACACTTTGGATCTCAGAATATCGAGTCCCACAACGATTTCCGAATTGGAATGTCACATGAGTATAGCTCTAACTACCATTTCGCTTTCAAAGTCTGTTAATAACAGTCGTGTGGCCGAGCTGATGGGAAGTCTTTCACGTCAAAGAAGCCTCAATTCTTTGTAGAGCATTTAGAGGACAAGTTTGGAGAGGTGGAGAGCTTGTCCAAAATGCGCTCAGGGTCAATATTGATAAAAACGGCATCCTCTTCCCAGTCTCGAAGGTTACTTACTTGTGACAAGTTGGGGAATGTTTCAGTTACCATCACACCCCATAAGAGTTTAAATATGGTCCAGGGTATTATTTTCCATAGGGACCTTCTTTTGCAGTCTGCTGACGAGCTGCGCGCCAATTTAGAGCGTCGAGATGTTCATTTCGTCATCGGGGTCAGAAGGATAACGAGATTACTACCGGTGCCTTATCTTGGCCATAGAGGGTAATACATTACCGGAGAAGGTCAAGGTGATGGTCTACTGCTGTGATTTCAAGCCCGATATCCCTATCCCGATGTGGTGCTGTTGAAAGTTCTGCCATAAGTCTTCCCACTGCACTTCCAGCCTCACATGTCGAGATTGTGGACGCCCATCACATCCCAACACTCCGTGTGCCCCACCTCCCATCTGCGTAAACTTCAGAGAGCATCATTCACCTTGCTCGCCAGACTGCGGGATCTTACAGAAAGAGCGGAAGATCATGGAATATAAGACCCTGGACCGACTGACCTATAGTGAGGCTAAGAGGAAATATGAACGACTCCATCCTGTGCGAATGACTTCCTCATATGCCACAGCTACGACGACCGTGATAACTCCAGAATTACAGCGAATGCTAGTCGGCTCCACAAGCCGTACGACTCCACTTGCCCCCTTGATGTGGGGGCACTACCCACCCTGTTGCTCCCACGCCACCTACCTCAGGAGCAACACCACCGCACCCATTGGGGACGTTCGTCCCCGCTTCTAAGCTGGAGAAGCGTCCAACTTCTTCGGCTCCTCTCGCTCACAAGGCGTCCCTTGGGCCCTCCCTTCCCAGGTTTCCACAAGTGGGAAGTATGACGCCCGGAAGTGGCATAAGTGCCCACAAACAGCTGGTTGTAGGGCTTGGCGATCCTCCTCTGTTCTGGAGACTGAATTAGTGAAGATCTCCCAGCCAGTGAACCCCAAGGAGCATCGAGAAAAGTCCAAGAAGAAGAACTCTAAGACCAAGGACCTTGCCATGCACCCAACCCACCACAACCTACAAGCTCTGCATCTGAGGACGAGGTAGAGATTATGGCGTCTGCTGAGGACCTAGATCTCGCTGAACCCTCAGACACAATGGAAGTCACTCACACAGGTAATCAATCGGTGGCTCAGATGACTCAACAGTGTAATGTGCCTCCTCAGTCCCATTACGCCTTTCTCGGCCATGGACAATGGCATCTTCCACTGGAACTGCAACGGTTTTTTCCACCATCTTGCTGAGCTCCGACAACTTCTCAGCCTTCACGCTTTCCTCTGCATTGCTCTTCAGGAAACTTGGTTTCCTGGCGATGTGAATCCCCTCCCTCCATAGCTATTTGGGTTATTATAAGAACTGGGCAGCTTATGAGATGGTATCTGGTGGCACCTGCATCTACGTCCTTCACTCTCTTTACAGCAAGTGTGTCCCTCTACAAACACCTTTAGAGGCTGTCGCTGTTCGGGTGTGGACGCCTCAGGCTGTTACTGTCTGCAGTCTCTATCTTTCATCGGATTGTAATGTCCCACAGCATGTCCTGGCTGCACTGATAGCCCAATTTCAAATGGCTCTGAGCACTATGGGACTTAACTGCTGAGGTCATCAGTCCCCTAGAACTTAGAACTACTTAAACCTAATTAACCTAAGGACATCACACACATCCATGCCCCAGGCAGGATTCGAACCTGCGATCGTAGCAGTCGCGTGGTGCCAGACCCGTAGCGGCTAGAACCGCTCGGCCACTCGGGCCGGCAGCCAATTTCCGCCACCTTTTCTGTTACTGGGCGATTTCAACGCCCAAAACCCTCTGTGGGGTGAATCAGTGGCAACAGGCCGAGGTACCATTGTTGAATTGTTGAGAAAGTGTTGGCACAGCTCGACCTTTCTCTTTTAAATAATGGTGCCTTCACACATTTCAGTGTGGCTCATGGCACGTATTCAGCCATTGACCTTTTGATTTGCAGCCCTAGCCTATAACCATATGTCCAATGGAGTGTGCATGACGACTTGTGCGGTAGTGACCAATTTCCGATCTCTCTGTCACTACCACAGCATCACTCTTCTGGGCGCCCTGCAGATGGGCTATGAATAAGGCTGCCTAGGAATTGTTCACCTCCATAGCCACTATTGAGCCACTTTCCGATGACGCCATTGATGTGGTTGTCCACTCGGTCACCACCAGCATCGTGACTGCTGCAGAATCTCCCATTCCTTGTTCTTCTGGGTCTCTGGGTCTCCTCAGCGGAGGACTGTGCCTTGGTGGTTGCCCGAGATTGCTGTGAAGATTAAAGATTGCAGGTGGGCCCTCCAGCTTCACAAGTAACATCCCTCATTGGAACACCTCATCGCCTTTAAACGGCTCCGCGTGCGAGGCCGCCGCCTCATTTGCCGACGAAAACAGGAGTACTGGGAAAGGTATGTCTCCACCATTGGCCTCCATACCTCTCCATCGCAGGGTTGGGCCAAGATTAGGCGACTCTACGGCTATCGGACCCCCATCAGCATACCTGCACTTTCACTGAATGGAGCAGTCTGTACTGATTCCAACACAATTGCAAAACACTTAGTGGAGCATTTTGCTCAGAGTTCCACTTCTGCAAATTACCCGCAGGCTATCTGCTCCCGGAAAGAGTGGTTGGAACATCGGAGCCTTTCATTTCACACACGCTACCCTGATTCTTACAACACTCCATTCAGTGAGTAGGAATTCCAAAGTGCCCTGACTTCTTGCCCTGATACGGCTCCTGGGCCTGATCGCATCTACTGTCAGATGCTCAGACACCTCTCAGTGGACTGCAAGCGACGCCTCCTAGACCTTTTCAACCTATCTGGGTTGAGGATGAGTTCCCGTCACAATGGCGGTAAAGCATCGTAATCCCTGTGTTGATACCTGGCAAGAACCCACTGGAGGTGGACAGCTATCACCCCCATTAGCCTCACCAACGTTCTTTGCCGATTGCTCGAACACATGGTGAGCTGGAGGTTGAGTTGGTTGCTTGAGTATCGGGGCCTTCTGGTTCCGTCTCAGGATGGGTTCTGTAAGGGCCGCTCTGCCACTGATAATCTGGTGAGGCTGGAGTCTGCCATCTGTACGGCCTTTGCCCACCATCAGCATCTGGTTGCCGTCTTTTTCCACATGCAGAGGCGTATGATACGACATGGTGACATCACATCCTCACCACGCTTCATGGGTGGGGTCTTCGGGGTACACTCCCGATTTTCATACAAAATTTTCTGTCGCTTCTTTCATTCCGCATGCAAGTTGTGGCCAGCCGTATTTCCTCCCGAGTTCAGGAGAATGGGGTCCCGCAAGGATCTGTCTTGAGTGTCTGCCTCTCTTTAGTTGCAATTAATGGGCTCGCTGCGGCGGTGCGAACGTCTTTCTCAGCTTCCTTGTATTTGATGACTTCTGCCTCTACTATAGCTCCACTGTTCACCCTGAGCCAGGGCTTTATCTTGACGGCGAACGTCTTTCAGCGGTGGAGACGCAGCGGTTTTCGGGATTGGTTTTTGATAGTCGGTTGACTTGGCTACCTCATATTCGGCAGCTTAAATACACGTGCTGGCGGCATCTTAACGCTCTTCGTAGCTTGAGTCACAACAGCTGGGGTGCCGATCGGTCTACCCTTTTACGGCTGTAGCAGGCGTTAATTCAGTCCCGTCTAGATTATGGGAGCCTGGCTTACGATTCGGCATCCCCTTCCGCGTTGCGGTTGCTCGACGCCATAATTCACAGCGGAATCAGAATCGCCACTGGAGCTTTTTGCACAAGCCCTGTCACTAGCATACTTGTGGAGACTGGTGTCTCTCCATTGCGGATCCGGCGCCAACGATTACTGGCCGCTTACACTGCCCACGTTTGTAGCTCGCCTGGGCATCCCAGTTACCGTCTGCTGTTCCCCACCTCGGTAGTCCATCTACCAGAGCGGCGGCCCCGGTCAGGGTGTATGATCTCAGTTCGTGTCCAGGCTCTTCTCTCAGGGCTTGACTTTTCCCTCTCCCACCTATTTTCCTGGCCTATATACGTCTACCTCCGTGGTGTGTGCCCCGCCCATGCCTTCAGCTTGATTTGGCACAGGGCCCGATGGACTCAGTGCCTCCTGAGGCCCTCCGCCGCCGCTTTCTTTCAACCCTTGCCTCGTTTCAAGGCTCTGACGTTGTCTATACTGACGGTTCGATGGTTGCTGGTCGTGTCGGTTATGCTCTTACTCTAGAGGATCATTATGAACAACACTCATTGCCGGCCTGTGGAGGTGAGGCCGCCGCAAGTGAAAATCCCCCATGGACGACGGTCATCAAGGTGTCACGTAACGTCATTGACGGTGTCATCGACGGCCTAACTGTCCGGGGGATAGTCGATAAGAGGCTTCTTTTTCCGTAGTACGGAATGCTTATCGTTGCCGGCTGAGGTAGACTATGTTCAATGACACGAAAGCGATTGTAAAAAATGTTCAAATGTGTGTGAAATCTTATGGGACTTAACTGCTGAGGTGATCAGTCCCTAAGGTTACACACTACTTAACCTAAATTATCCTAAGGACAAACACACACACCCATGCCCGAGGGAGGACTCGAACCTCCGCTGGCACAAGCCGCACAGTCCACGACTGCAGCGCCCCTGACCGCTCGGCTTATCCCGCGCGGCAAAGCAATTGTACTAAAGGTCACCAGTGCGAAATACGTAGAGTCAACAGCAACATAGATTATAAGAATAATTATCATGAGAATAATAATAAATATTATGACAATAATTATAGTACACAACTCTTCTAATTTGTGTTTTAACAAAATGTAGCCATGACATAATTTTCAGACAGGATATCTTTGAAGCATCGCCAGCAATTACATACTGTAAGATATCAGACCTCTACACTGACGAAGCTATTGCAACAATCGCAAATAGCAAAGAGCCTTCTGGGTGTTTGTTTGCCGTTGAAGGCGTTTTTACCCCTATACATTATGTCGTAACGTTGATCGTTGAGTTCTAAGCTAGTCGTCACTCGGGCTTCGCAGTTACACTCTGCGTCTCATCGAGAAATTGCTAACAGCGACTAAAATGATACATATTGTTTTCTATCTTATCTTTCGCTTCATTTGACCATTAACATACGTGTTTCATGGGTCACATTGTTTTCCGTCTTATAGTGTAATATGTAATTATGTTCACCTTTTTTATATTACAAGATAAATTTCTTATTAATACGTCTATTGTTATGTTTTGGTACGCAAATATTTCAACATCTTTTGATCTCTGGTATTCTTTTGTTAAACGCAACTTGTGAAAGAAAAAGAAACATGCCAGGGTTACATAACTCTGATGCGTGATCGGTATGAACAGTTGCAGTCGAACAGAGACAGTCAGCGGGTGTATAGTGGCGTGCACCCAGCGAGTGCACTGTAGCTTTGGAGTAGAGGATGTTTCACAATGTTTTGACAATTTCAAATTTCAGTAACACACAAACATCACAAATCACAGTTGAAAGTATTACACAAGGTACAACAAATATTCATGTTCACTTATAAAACACTACGTCGGACAAATGACGCCATTTCGCAGCTAAGAGCACTCGAGAAGTTTCGCTCAGTTTTTAACACATCTTTCGTAATTGCCACAGAAATTCCGGAAAAGTTATCATGAGTTCGATAACTGTTGCAAGCTTCTCGGCCGAGCAGAGTACATTCTGGCCTTCAAATAACCCCATACTTAAATGTTCGGCACGGTTAAACCAGGCGACCGAGGGCAGCCAATTGATATGAGTGAGTTTTCACGGTTTTCCGAGGGCCGGTTGACTTTCGGTTGGATGCAACAGCAGTTGCACGCTAGTTTATTATGCAGTTCAGTGTTGTTACATGAGTCGGAATTGAACATCGACGCTCAGTCTAGAAATGCCTGCGAAAGACACGTTGCATGTGCATGAGAAATTCGCGGTAGGCGAATAACACTATGCTGCGAACCCACTATGTTGTCACTCCACGCTACTATTAAACAGCGCCACCAAATTAGAAATCGACAGAACATTATGGAACACCCTGTGTTAGTTCGTCGGGCAGAAGCACAAGCTAAATTTACCATTGAGTTCTTATGTTACGCGTACGTTCTGGACTGGTTATGAACGTGAACATTTTGAAACAAAATGTAAGAATGTTTGAAAACTGTGAGCTTCGAGGAACGCTATAAACAGCAACGACGACAGACATGCGATTGAGTGGTTATTATAGTTATTTGTATTAAATTGTTGGGATATAACACATTTGCACAACTTAATGTGCATTCACAATCCTAGTATTTTGTTTGCAGCTTAATGAACTGCCGTGCACGTTAAAACTGCTGTGGAAATATTTAAAGCGATTGGTGAGTTAAAGCGAATTTTCTACTGTTTCAGCACCGTGTAGCGGATGTTAACACCAGAATCGCGTGAGTACCGAAGATTGTAATCCGATACATATCTATGATCTATACGACTAGAATTACTTCCGAGCAGTTTGTGACCAGAGGAATGCCACGGAAGACAGTAGCGCTACCTATTCTTCTGTTACTCATTGTTATTTACCACTTTTGTCTCTGTCTTTACAATTCGTTGTAGTTGTTATTGTACGTGTTTCTACGTATTTTTTGAAGGGGTGAGTTTTTACATTTGTGTTCATTCTTTTCATTGAAAGTATTATATGTTTTGTTGTGACATGCAGTAGGCTGCGTGATTCTGTGGTGACGGCCGTTAGTTTCCAAGCCCCTGTAGGGAAGCAGCCTACTCACGCTGTAGTAAATTCACATCATTGTATGCCAGCCAGTCTGCTGTAACTAGCTCTGACGTTATAAATGTTGCGCAATACCTTAAAAATCAAGCAAATGACCTAAAACTGTTTTATCATGTCAGAACTAATGCTAAATTAATGTGTGTTAAATATCAGTTCGATAACTTAAGCCATTTCCGAGATTTGGACGTTTTTATGCAAAAATAATTGGCGCAACAGAAAAGAGCTAGCGACTTCAAAATTTATATTTAGATTCAGCTTTCATAATGATTTAATAAAAACTGTACTTTGGATTTCACAAATTAAGATTTTAGTGGAAATTCACGATTTTCTGGTTTTCGTCTCAATACTGAAGGAAGCAAGATAGATTAAGTAGGCTAGTAAATAAGGCTAGGATGTTTAGATTTAAATAGGTTGGAGGTCCGCTATGACTATGAAGCTGTGAAAAGTTTCTTTTGAATACCTATTAAATTATAGCGATAGCGGATCTAAAAAGGGACAGTTCAGAGCTCATCTGCTGCGTGCAGTGCAATTAAATTAATTCTCTCGCCCAAAATACTTAACTTAGCCACGTCAAAATTTTATTATCAATACTTACCTGCGTGCTGAATGCACAGTTAAATTAAGAGCTTATTCGGCCATCAGCAAGAGAAGCTATCATTTATTATGTAACTTGAAGTGGTGCGTTACTAGCCCAGCGGCTAGTCGGGACAGCCGATTTGATCAAGCGTTCCCTCAGCCGTCCGCACCGCGGATTTATATATAAGAGCGCCGCGCGAGGAAGAAAGGCCCCAGTTCTCTCCAGACGCTGAATGACACGCCATCCGTGTCGGCAGTCGCGTCGCGTCGGTATCACCGCTTCTAACAGCCTCGGATGCCGTATTCAGTTACTCGAGATGCGCGTAACCAGGAAATCATTTCATGTGAAGTGTTAATTCTGGGTTGACTTTCATTATCTAGCTTCAGTGTGCGTATTGTCGTATTTTCACGTGCCGTCGCGGGACAGACATTCTACCAATTATTTAGCGTGGCGTTTGATGAAATACTCTCATCAAATTATGGCGAGCATTCTTGTTAACATTTAATTCGGACATTTGTAGTTGCATCAGCGCATTAGACTCTGAACTGCTCTGTTAGGTTGAAAGGATACTTGTGTCAGCCATTTACCAGTGAATTTCAGAATATATTCAACTATTTTGAAAAATCGTGTTTGATTGGAAATCCCGGACAATCACCTAATTCCTCAGAGCTACAAGCTGCAGCTGTAACAGTTTTCTCAGGAGAAGTGGGCACTAGGAACTCTTTTTACAAGCTTCACGTTTTATGAAATCGCTTTCTGGGGGCTAACACGTAAATAGAGAGCCAGTGTTGAGAACGGCGAAAGACAGCTTTAACAATATTCTAATAGCCAGAAGCTGATTCAACAAACAAACATTTTGTACTGCAATCACATATTTCCCAATTCTTACTCGCCGCCCCACACCCCGACCAGTAAAATTAAATCAGCGAGCTGTTCTGAGTCAATGACGTATTAGTTCACTGAAAATTAGATTAAAGTGCAGCACTTAAATAAGATTTGTTGTTTCCTACTTTACCCGTATGCTTACAAAGCGCCTAGACGCCTGGGAAATATTTTCACTGATAAGTATTGATGAAGTGCCTGTAACGCGGCTATTGGGCTTTTCTAAGTTAGTAGCAACGGTTTGTCCAAAAATGTGACAGTGAACCTCGGGCTGCCAAACGCCGGGCTTTAACTACATTTCAAGTACATGGAAAAATTTTGTTTCATGCCCATCTACTAACATTTTTCAATTCAGGAATACTGATTATGTCGCTTTGGTTTGCACAGTAACTTACAGTCATAGTACACATAAAATCGCTCACACTGTGACACATACAACTAAACTAATAACTTTGAATGAACGAAAATAATCAATTTTTGAAGATATAATATAATTGGATAGAATGAAGTCTACTTACCAAGCGGCGGCAGGATTACATAAACATAATACACATAGTACGTTTTACAAGGGTGTTCTCGTGGCGTCGCTTGGTGAGTAGATTTTTTTCTATCCAATTACATTATAATTACGAATTAATCAAGATAATTATTTGGGTGCGGTATTTGATTGTATCCGTTTACCGCAACGGCAAAACGGTACGTTGTATTTGATTCAGAGCCAGATGTTTTATGAAACTGGGTTGGAAAAAAATAGAGTGTCACGCGTATCTATGTTATTTGCCTTCATTCATTATTTCTTGGGAATCTGCACTTTACACTCAAAGCAATCACCTAACTGGGTTGTTGTCGTCGTGGTCGTGTTTTAGTGGAAGATAACCGTCCTGTCCTTCATCGTTCATTTTATGGCAGTTTCACACTGGCCTTCCTTTTATTCCATAATACCAGTATATTGCGATGTTTCAGTTAAATTTCTCTTCCGTATACCTTTTCAATCACAAACACGTGCTGCTGCTGTAGTCCGAGCAACCGTACAACAAGTAACTATCCCCAAGATTCCTACAAAAATGAAGTATCCGACTAGCGACTGCAGCTCCCGAACAACCATGTTAATTCGTTGTACCTACTGCATTTGCTCTTATTACATATTTATTGGTTTCTGTATCATTTATCTTCTGTTCGAATTAACCATGAGAATAATAACATTAGTGATTACGAGTTCATTCATACAGGAAAATGACAACATTCGTGGAAATAGTTCTTCAAGGAAACTTCAGCAGATTAAAACAGTGTGTCGGACCGAGACTCGAACTCTGGACCTTTGCCTTTCTCGGGCAAGTGCTATAGCAACTGAGCTTTCAGGAGTGTTAGCTCTGCAGGTTCGCAGGAGAGCTTCTGTAAAGTTTGGAAGGTAGGAGACGAGGTACTGGCAGAAGTAAAGTTGTGAGCACGGGGCGTGAGTCGTGCTTGGGTAGCTGAGTTGGTAGAGCACTTGCCCGCGAAAGGCAAAGGTCCCGAGTTCGAGTCTCGGTCCGACACACAGTTTGAATCTGCCAGGAAGTTTCTTATCAGCGCTAACTCCGCTGCAGAGTGAAAATCTCATTCTAGTTCTTCAAGGTTCTAACAGATGGCGCCCCTTATCACATTCACAGAATGCTGGCGTCTAGTTTCAAGTATCCGAAACTCCGCTGTGGACTGAGTGTATTTAGATCTGTGTTGCAGTCTTTATTTAATTGTATCATTACACACCTCACAGTTGCAGCGCGACTGCAGGCAATGGGTGAAGAGGCGCTGCGCTGACGTCGGACGATTAATGGCTACATCTGCAACACCTACACTTATTAAACCACTGTGAAGTGCTTAGCAGAGGTTACGTCCAGTTCCGTTCACTTGTCCAGCTCTGTAAGAACAGAGTTTAAATGCGTCCATTTATGCTGCAAATAGTCTAATTTTGTCCTCACCATAGCTTCAACAGTGATACGTAGGGAGTTGTAGTATACCCCTAGAGATATAATTTTTAAGCCGTATCTTGAAACTTCATATGTAGGCTTCCTCGAAATGCTTTACGTCTATCAGTACAGTTTTATCAGCGTCTCTGTGAACAATCTCCCATGCATCAAATAATCCTTTGGCCATTCGTAATGCTCTTCTTTGTATACGTTCTATCTGTATATCCTCTGTTAGTTATATACGATGCGGGTTCCACAAAATTGAGCATTATTCTAGGATCTGTCGCACGAGTGATTTGTAAGTAATCTACTTTGTAGACTGATTGGATTTCCCAAACAAACCAAAGGCTACCATTGAGGTTACGTATTCATTTCATGTCATACACCTACAAGGAGTTACAGGCAGGTATTTGTGTGAGTTGGTCGATTCCCTCTGTGTCGTCACGGAATACAAAGGTTTTCCGTTTTGTGAAGTGTACAGTTCTATACTACTGAATATTTAAAGCAAATTGCCTAGATCTCATTCAATATTTATAATCCTTATTTCAGACAGTAATTCGTTATAGATGTCTGCAGCTTCCGCTAAAATTTGAGGTTACCATAAATATTGTCTACAAGGTCATTAGCATACAGTATGAACAAGAAGGGTCCCAAAACACTTTCCTGGAGCATACATGAAGTTACTTCTACATATATCGATAGTCCTTTATCCAAGATATCTTGTTGCTTCCTACTTACGACAAAATCCTGAATCATATGACCAATTTGGCTTCAATTTCCCATACGTGGTTTTGATAACGAGCATTATGCAATAACGAGTCACATCCTTCGAGGAAATCGAGAAATATCATCTTTCTGACCGCCTTGATAAAAAGCTTTCAATACGTCAAATAAGTTTTTTATTTTCACTTTGTCGGTGTTTCTGGAACTCATGCTGACTGACATGGAGAAGGTCAATCTCTTCGAGATGTCTCCTTGTGTTTGAGCTGACAAAATGTTCTAACATTCTATAATAAATCGATGTTAGAGATATTCGAAGGTAGCTTCGTGGATCACTTCTACCATCCATCCTGTAAACAGGTGTGACCTGTGCTTTCTTTCAGCTACTGGCCATGGCTCTTAGTTCGAGAGATCTGCGACATATTGTAGTTGTCAGAGGGACTAACGCAGAGTCTGACAGTAAATCCATCGGGCCCTGTAGCTTTGTTCAGTTTTAACAGTCTCAGCTGTTTCTCAACACCACTGACATTAATACCTATTTCGCTGATCTTTTCAGTGGTACGTATATTAAATTGCGCTACATTTCCTGGGTTTTGCTTTGTAAAGGAATGTTTGAAAACAGAATTAATCATTTCTGATTTTGCTTTGCTACCCTCAGTTTCAGTTCCTAACTAATCCGGGAGTGACTGGACATGAACTTTGGTACCAGTAGAGCCTCTACATATAACCAGAATTACTTTGTGTCTTGTGGAAGCTCTTCAGTCAAAATTCTGGTGAGGTAGTCACTAAAGACATCACATATTGTGGTTTTGACAGCCAAAGATACTTCGTTCAGCATTTCCTTGTCTATAGCCCTATGTTTTATTACACACCTACATCCATTTGCCTCTGTTTCTTTGAGAGTTCCTATACGATTACTGTATACCATGAAGGTTCTGTACCATTAAGACCTGTTGTACTAGGTATATACACTTACAGGTCAAAAGTTGAAGCATAGCGACGTGTACATATGCAAATGGCGATGGTATCGCATACAAATGGTTCAAATGGCTCTGAGCACTATGGGACTTAACTTCTGAGGTCATCAGTCCCCTAGAACTTAGAACTACTTAAACATAACTAACCTAAGGAAATCACACATATCCATGCCAGAGGCAGGATTGGTCGCGCGGTTCCAGACTGTAGCACCTAGAACCACACGGCCACCCCAGTAGGCTATCGCATACACAACGTATAAGGAGACAGTGTGTTTTTGGAACTGTCATTTATACACAGTGATCCATATCAAAAGGTTTCGTACGGAATTATGGCCACACAACGGTAATCAGCAGACTTTGATCGCAGAATGGTAGTTGGACTTATACGTCTGGGACATTCCATTTCGGAGTCAATATTGCGAGATCCAGTGTGTCAAGAGTATGCCGAGAATATCAAATTACAGTCATTACCTCGCATCATGTACAACTCAGTGGCCGACGGCCTTCACTTAACGACCGACAGCAGCGTCTCTTACGTAGAGATATCACTGCTAACAGTCAAGCAACACTCAGGAAATAACAACAAAAATGAGTCTGGGATGCATTAGGACAGTGTGGTGACATTCGGCATTAACGCGCTAAGGCAGCAGACGACCGACGCGAATGCCCTGGCTAAGAGCACGACATCGCCTGCAGCGCCTCTCCTGGCCTCGTGGGCCGGCCGGTGTGGTCAAGCGGCTCTAGGCGCTACGGTCGCAGGTTCGAATCCTGTCTCGGGCATGGATGTGTGTGATGTTCTTAGGACAGTTAGGTTTAAGTAGTTCTAAGTTCCAGGGGAGTGATGACCTCAAATGTTGTGTCCCATAGTGCTCAGAATTATTTTAACCTGGCCTCTTGACCACATCAGTTGGACGTAGACGACTGCAAAACTGTGCCCCAGTCAGATGAGTGCGGATTCCAGTCGGCAAGAGCTGTTGATAGGGTTCGAGGGTGCCGCCGACTGTAGAAAGCCATGGACCCAAGTTGTCAACAAGACACTGAGCAAGCATGTGGTGGCAACATAGCGGTGTGGGCTAGTTTTACATGGAATGGATTGGGACCTGTGATCCTACTGAACAAGGCTTTGACTGGAAGTAGTTGTGTTCGGCTACCTGGAGACCATTTTCAGCCATTTATGTAGTTCTTGTTCTCAGACAACGACGGAACTTGTAGGGATGACAGTGGAGCATGTCATTGGGCCACAGTTGTTCACGACTGGTTTGAGGAACATACTGGACGATTTGAGGGAATCCAGATCACCCGATATAAATCCCATCGAACATTTGTGGGACACAATCGAGAAGTCAGATCGAGCACAAAATCCTTTACCAACAACAGTCTTGCAACTGTCGACAGCTGTAGAGGCAGCATTGGTTGATATGTCTGCAGCGGACCTCCAATGACCTACTGAGTCCGTGCAGCACTACCTGGGGAAAAAGCAGGCCCTTCGCTATTTTAGGAGGTATCCGATGATTTTTGTCACCTCAGTGTATCTACCCAGTGCTTGGTCAACTATTCTTTTTAATGTGAGCTGTAGCTCCTCCACTTCCTTTTGTTCTGAGCTAATAGTTTGAAGGTCTCCGTTCAGATATTACACTACTTCTTTCTTTTCTAGTTTACTGGACAAATAATGGAACTCCAGCTTGCTATATCAACAATGGAAGGAAAACTTAGATTGATACTTACTGTAAAGGTAACATGTTAAGTTGCAGACAGGCAAGATTCTTACACATTACCTCTCGGCCACATCTTTCAACAGAAAAAGAAGAACACACAGAGTCAGTCACACAAGCAAGCACACCTCACACCCTCATAGTCGTCAGCTCCGTCAGCTTAGACCAGACTGCAACTGCCACATCCAAAGGAATCAGCAATCTGGAGGTGGTAGGGAAGGGGAAGGTATTGGTGGGGGGAGAGGAGAGCACCGTCTCGCAAAGTGCATATAGACTAGATTGCCAACAGGCACAGTGTCTGGAGGTTTTGGGCAGGGGCAACAGAAGGGTGAGGGAGAATGGAGTGAAAAACGAGAAGACTGAGGAATCATGGGTAGGTGAATCGACAAAGTTCCACGCACAAAGAGGGTGGGCCGGCCGTAGTTGCCGAGCGGTTCTAGGCGCTACAGTCTGGAACCGTGTGACCGCTACGGTCGCAGGTTCGAATCCTGCCTCGGGCATGGATGTGTGTGATGTCCTTAGGTTAGTTAGGTTTAAGTAGTTCTAAGTTCTAGGGGACTGATGACCTCAGATGTTAAGTCCCATAGTGCTCAGAGCCATTTGAACCATTTGAACAAAGAGGATGGGAGACAGTAATAGCGAGGAAGTGGTAGGACAGAGGTGGTGCAAACTGTTACGTAAAGAGTGTAGGACACTATGTTATGATAGGTTGAGGCCGGGAAATTTCAGGAGTGCAGAATATGTTGTAACGATAACTCCCATTTGTGGAGTTCAGAAAAGCTGTGGGTGCAGGGGAGGATCCAGATGGTTCAGGTAGTGAAGCAGCCACTGAAATAAAACATGTTATACCCAATTGCATGTTCTGATACTGGGTGATCTACTTTGCTATTGGACACAGTTTGGTGGTGGTCATCCATCCTGATGGACAGCAAGTTAGCAGCCATACCAACATAAAAAAGCTATGCAATGATTGCAGCGGAGCTGGCATATGACATGGCTGATTTCACATGTGGTGCAGTCTCTGATGGGGCAGTGTAAGTGATGGGACTGGAATGATAAATGCTAGTTGGGTCGATAAGACAGGTATTGCACTTGGATTTTCTAAGGAGTACAGACCTCGTGGTGAGGGGTTGGGGTTAAGAGTGGCTTAGGGATCGACTAGGATGTCCTGGAGATTGTCTGAGTGATGGAACATGCTTGGGAGTGAGGGAAGGTCCTTGGGTACGATGTCCTCCATTTCTATGATGATGGGTGATTAAAGCTCTGGCAAAGATATGGTTCAGTTGTTCCATTCTGGAGTGTTATTGGATCACAAAGGGGGTTCTCTTTATTGGCTATTTCTTGGAGGCAGTGGGAGGATTGTGGATCTAAGGGCAAATGTCATGGTAAATCTGTTTGCGAATGTCTTGGAGATGGTAACTCTTTATGAAGGCCTCGTTGAGACCCTCAGCTTACTAGCAAGGAAGTTCTTATTACTGAAACAATGCTGCCCAGGGTGGACATGCAGTATAGGAGACATTTTTGGTGTGGAATGGATGACAGCTTTCGAAACACAGGTACTGTTGGTGATTGGAGGTTTTAATGTGGAGAGATGTGTGGATGCACGCCACAGTCCATAAGTTCAATTTCCAGGAAGGTGACACCCAATGTTGAGGAGGACCAGGTGCATCAGATGGGAAAGAAGGTTTTGAGATTGTGAAAGGATGAAGATGGAATGTCTTGATTCTGAGTCACGATCATGAAGATATCATCAATAAACCAAAACCAGACTAGGGCTTTTGGGTGGCTAGGAATGTCTCCTCTAGATGGCCCATAAACAAAGGAGGGTGCCATGAGGGGGATTATGGCCATGCTGTTGATTTGATTGTATAGCTTCCTTACAAAGAGGAAGTAATTGTGGGTTAGGGTAAAGTTAGTAAAGTGTAAGATAGTGGATTTGCAGTCTGAAGGACGCTGGGAAAGGTAGTGTTGAATAGCAGTAACACCAAAGGCATAAGGGGTGTTCATGTATAGGGAGGTGGCGTCAACAGCGATGAATAGAGATCATGGAGGTAAAGGGAGTGGGGGATGTTGAAAAGTCAGTGAAGGAAGTGTTTGGGTTTTCTTTCACATTGGAGGCTAGATTATGAACAATCGATTGGAGGTTTTGGTCAAATGAGGCATGCAGGATTGTGGAGTCAGTGGATTTTGGGGAGTGTGTACAAGGTGGATGTACAGGCTGTCATATGGGTTAGAAGGGAAATGCATTCAGGTGAGAGGTTTTGGGAAGGGCTTAGTGATTGCAGCTTATGTTGGACTTCTGGGATCAGATAACTCTGGCAAAATTTATAGATTGTTGGAACTAGGAAAACCCTTCTGCCAGGTAGTCACTGTGATTCATAACAACAGTGGTGGAATCATTGTTTGCAGGTACGATGATCAAGTCAGAACTGGTTTTGATTTTATGTGTAGTTGTCCTTAATTTTGTTAAAAGGTACGTGTTTTGAAGAAGGGACATGGTAAAGAATGGTGAGAACAAGTTTGAGGTAAGGAATTCTGAAAGGTGACGTGTGGAAGGTCAGATGGGAACGGGGCAGGAGGATCATGATTGGATGGTGGTATAAACTGGGAGATACAGGGTTCAGTGCTGGGATTATATTGGTCTTGGTTGAAGGTATTGGTCTCAAAGAATGGACTATGAAAGGAGAATAGGTCTTTGACAAATTGAGTGTCATTCAATTTGTGCATAGACCTGAAGGTGAGACAGTAATGAAACTTCTGTGTGGGTGAGGGTTTTTGGAAGTTTCTCATGAAGGTCTCCACAGGCAGTAACTATCCCCCACACCTACAGATTTCTTGTGCTGTCTGCCCTCCCACCCCCAATCATTCCACCTTCCACAAGAGCAAGCCAGAAAGGAGTACCTCTTTTGTGACCCAGTACCATTGCAGACTGGAACAACTCAACCTTACCTTTCACCAGGTGCTTGAGTACCTATCGCTATGTCCTGAAATGAAGGACATCCTGACCAAAATTCTTCCCACCCCATCACCCAACCAACCTCCACAACATTCTGGTCCATCTCGAAGCCACTCCCAATCCCTACCCATTGCCACAAGGATCATAGCCCTCTGGAAGACCCAGGTGCATGTTGTGTGCTATTCATCCAGGCAGCATTGCCTGTTATATTCCTGACGTAGGCTTATCCTGGGCTGCCTGTGAAATCAGCCATGTCAGATACCAGCCTTGCTGTAATCATTACATGGCTTTTTATATTTTTTTGGCTGCCGACCAGCTGTCCATCAGGATGAGCGACCACCACCAAGCTGTTTCCAATAGCAATATAGAACACTCTGTGGCACTATATGCAATTGGACTTAACATGCTTGATTTCAATGGCTGCTTCACTATGTGAGGTATTTGGATTGTCCCCTCAGCCGGCCCCCGGTAGCTGAATGGTCAGCGTGACGGTTTGTAAATCCTCGGGGCATGGGTTCGATTCCTGGCTGGGACCAGGAATTTTCTCCATCCAGCGACTGTGTGTTGTGCTGTCCTGTCATCCTTATCGACTGCAGGTCGCCGAAATGGCGTCAAATTGAAAGACCGGCACCCATCGAAAGGTCTGCCCAATGGGGGGGCCCTAGCCATAAGAATAAATAAAAAGTAAAATTCATCCCCTCTGCCATCAGCTTTTCTAAATTGCGCAAATGGCAGCTATCCTTACAACACATTCTCCACTCGTGTTATTATCCCAGCATCAACCTACAGCAACATAATGTTCCCACACCCTTTACCTAACAGTTTCCACCACCTCTGTCCTGTCATATCCTCCCTTTTACCATACGATCTCCCACCCTCTTTGTGTGTGGCCCTCTGCTAACTCATCTACCCGTCTTTCCCGGGTCTTCTCCTTTCTCGCTACATTCTCCATCCCCTTTCTCACCTCCATGCCCAAAACATAGAGAAACTGCGCATGTTGGCCGTTTAGTCCATGCCAACTCAGCCAGACAGTTCTCTCCTCTCTCCGCACAATACAGTGTTATCCCTTCCCCTTCCTTGACCCCCCCAAGACTGCTGCTTCCACCGCATATGACAGTTGCATTCTGGTCTGAGCTGATGGAGGTGAAGATCCTGTGTGTAGGGTCTGCTTGCATGTGTCAACGAATGTGAGTGTTTTTCTTTTTATGGCAGGAGCTGGGGCCATTGCTACAAAAATGTCATAGTTGCTGGTGCTGGTTTCGATCTGAATATATTCAAAGAGGTCAGGTCTATTTGTTGCCATTAGATGTGAAATACACTACTGGTCATTAAAATTGCTACACCAAGAAGAAATGCAGATGATAAACGGGTATTCATTGGACAAATATATTATACTAGAACTGACATGTGATTACATTTTCACGCAATTTGGGCGCATAGATCCTGAGAGATCAGTACCCAGAACAATCACCTCCTTGGATGGCGTGTACAGGTACAGCTATCCATGCAGCACCAACACGATACCACAGTTCATCAAGAGTAGTGAATGGCGTAGTGTGACGAGTCAGTTGCTCAGCCACCATTGACCAGACGTTTTCCATTGGTGACAGATCTGGAGAATGTGCTGGCCAGGGCACCAGTCGAACATTTTCTGTATCCTGCTGAAATGTAGTGTTTCGCAGGGATCGAATGAAGGGTAGAGCCACGGATCGTAACACATCTGAAATAAAACGTGACCGAAACGTGTAACCAATGGCACCCCATACCATCACGCCGGGTGAAACGCCAGTATGGCGATGACGAATACACGCTTTCAATTTGCGTTCACCGCGATTTGCCAAACACGGATGCGACCATCATGATGCTGTAAACACAACGTGGATTCATCCGAAAAAATAACGTTTTGCCATTCGTGCACCCAGGTTAGTCGTTGAGTACACCATCGCAGGCGGTGCTGTCTGTGATGCAGCGTCAAGGGTATCCGCACCCATGGTCTCCGACCTGATAGTCCATGCTGCTGCAAACGTCGTCGAACGAGACCTGGCTGCACGATCCGTTACAGCCATGCGGATAAGATGCCTGTCATCTCGACTGCTAGTGATACGAGGCCATTGGGATCCAGTACGGCGTTCCGTGTTACCCTCCTGAACCCACCGATTCCATATTCTGCTAACAGACAGTCGCGATACGATAAACCGCAATCGCGATAGGCTACAATCCGACCTTAATCAAAGTCGTAAACGTGATGGTACGAATTTCTCCTCCGTACACGAGGCATCACAACAACGTTTCACCAGGCAACGCTGGTCAACTGCTGTTTGTGTATGAGAAATCGGTTGGCAACTTTCCTCATGTCAGCACGTTGTAGGCGTCGCCACCGGCGCCAATCTTGTGTGGATGCTCTGAAAAGCTGATCATTTGCATATCACAGCATCTTCTTCCTGTCGGTTAAAGTTCGCGTCTGTAGCATGTCATCTTCGTAGTGTAGCAATTTTAATGGCCAGTAGTGTATTGCCATCGTGAGTGGAGTTTCAAACCATCTGCAGCAGTTTTCACAAAAGGGATTTAATAATGTTTCCGAGGAGGTCTTTTCATGCCCACCATTAACAATATTGTCGTTTACCATTTGACTCTTGAAGATTAAAATCACATCTGATGGTTAGCGTGTGACTGGGGAAGTTAAGTAGAAGCGAACTGAGGTTTTCTCTAAAGTTTTCTATTGCATCAAGAGATGATTCGCAGTAAGACAACTGATGGAATTAGTACTCACAGATGTGAATAGATTGTGGGGTGGTCGAAAACTCGAGGGGAACGTGAGATATCTCGAGATATAACACGAATCGTGCTCACGTGCAAGAAAAGTCGTAGTCCAGTAAATGGATGGCCGTCTGGGATACCCAGGTGTATCGTACAGCTGCTGAGTCGTGTGGTGGTAATCTGCAGATATGGTGATAAGGGGGCAGGCGATAACGGTGCGGTGATAGAGGGGCAGATGATAAGGGGGCAGGTGACAGGGGAACCGGTGCAGCAGGCAGAAGCCGCCATGAGCTCCGACCGGCCGCTGCGCCGGCTGTGGCTGCGGCTGCGGGCGCTGCCGCAGCCCCTGTCGCTGCACCTTCGCGCCCGCCGCCTGGTGAAGGCCTGCTGGCTGCTGGCCGGCGTCGCGCTGCTCCTGCTGCTGCTGGGCGCCTTCCGCTTCTACTACGCGTCGCAGGTAGGCCGTCACCCTCAGGCTACTGTGCGTGCATCCGCACTTCGTACCCAAACTCCGTACTGAGGTGCCGAAGCCGTGAGATAGCGACGTGCAGGTATACAGGTCAGGGGTGCCCGCAGGAAGGGGGGGAGGGGGGGGGGCAGTGGTGGCAGTTGCCCCTAGTGAGAATTCATTCAGTTTACGAATATAAAAAATACCTGTAACTTTAGGGCTCAATTATGTATGATTTAAAATACATGTAAAATTACCACTAAATTACCGGAAAATATCGATAAAATGACGTAAAAATGATATAAAACACATGTAAACAGAATTACAGGATGAACTAGAGCAATGAAAAACTTTAAAGGAGAATCGGACTAAAATTATTAAATGATGATAAATTTAAAAATTGTGTTTTTCTTTAAGAAATCTCGTTCGTTGAAGATGTGCAAAATTGTTATGTATCCGGGAAGGATGACAAGATATCCTTCAGTTACTTCCGAATGTCGATTTTTAATAGCAGGAAAACAAGTAGTTCAGAGAGAAAAAGCTTAGGACAGGACCAAACGAAAATGGTGGCAAAATGTACAGTCTGCTAATGTAAAAACATGTTTTACTATAGTTATAATGTCATGACTGGGTGTTGTGTGATGTCCTTAGGTTAGTTAGGTTTAACTAGTTCTAAGTTCTAGGGGACTGATGATCATAGATGTTAAGTCCCATAGTGCTCAGAGTCATTTGAACCATATAGTTATAATGTTAGTTTTTTATGTTCATAACTCTGGCATGGTACTAAAAGTGCATCAGTATTTCTAAATTGCATATAAGGGGAAAACATCTGGCTTACCATGGAACGACAAATGCTCTTCAGAGAACAATAGTAATTCAAAGAGCATATTACAATGCGTAGGCCAATTCCAAAATAGAGCTATATCACATGAAAGAATCCTTCTTAGTTAATACACTACGCAGCTGCAGAACACCATTGTTAAGTGCATAAAAGAAGGTTTCACAGTAATGTAAGTGAATCTGACCAGGTTTACACAGTTGAGTGTAGTGAACCGTTTTTTTCCGGACTGTTAATTTAAATCCAACTGCGTTCACTGCATGAAGAGTGTTTTTAAGCGCTTAAACAATTATTAGTGGTAAGAAAACAATTTATTGTCAGAATACGGTTCAGAAACAAACTCTGGGAATATATATATATATATATATATATATATATATATATATATATATATATATATATATATATATATATGCTACTGAGACAAAAACCTGCGGACGCCCCTTATACAGGTGGCGGTAGTATCGCGTGCGCAAGGTACAAAAGTACAGTGCACTGGCGTATCTGTCAGTTATACCCAAGTGATTCACGTGAAAAGGTTTCCGACGTGGTTACTGCCGCTTGACGGGAATTAACAGACTTTGAACGCGGAATGGTAGTTGGAGCTATACGCATAGGATATTCCATTTCGGAAATTGTTAGGGGATTCAATATTTCGAGATCCACAGTGTGAAGAGTGCGCCGAGAATACCAAATTTTCAGGCCTTACCTCTCACCACGGGCAGCGAAGATGCCGACGGCCGGGAGCGGAGTCGTTTGCGTTGAGTTGTCAGTGCTAATAGACAAGCATAGTGTCAAATAACCTTCCGCAAACAGTAGTATTCAATGAACTGTGGATGAAGTCCGACCAACAGGCATTACATGCATTGACCAAAAATGATAGTGCATTGAGAATGGCTAGTCTCCAGCTGAAATCTAGATCTGCCAATAAAATTTAAAAAGTACGACTGATAGCTGAAATCTATTATTTACAAGTCAATATAACAGTAGCTGGGTGTAACAGCCTCCTGAATGGAGGCTAACCTGATGAGAAATCAATGTGCAAACGTACGACGAACGTATCCCTTACGACGGTGCGACGAAATGCGGCGTCAATGGACTGTGTCACAGACAGCCGACGCGGACGTCTTCCCTGACAGCAAGACATCGTCTGCAGCGCCTCTCCTGGGCTCGTCACCATATCAGTTCTACATCTACATCTACATTTATACTCCGCAAGCCACCCAACGGTGTGTGGCGGAGAGCCGTTTACATGCCACTGTCATTACCTCCCTTTCCTGTTCCAGCCGCGTATGGTTCGCGGGAAGAACGACTGCCGGAAAGCGTCCGCGCGCGCTCTAATCTCTCTGATGTTACATTCGTGATCTCCTCGGGAGGTATAAGTAGGGAGAAGCAATATATTCGATACCTCATCCAGAAACGCACCCTCTCGAAACCCGGACAGCAAGCTACACCGCGATGCAGAGCGCCTCTTTTGCAGAGTCTGCCACTTGACTTTGTTAAACTTCTCCCTAACGCTATCACGCCTACCAAATAATCCTGTGACGAAACGCGCCGCTCTTCTTTGGATCTTCCCTATCTCCTCTGTCAACCCGACCTGGTACGGATCCCACACTGATGAGCAATACTCAAGTATAGGTCGACGAGTGTTTTGTAAGCCACCTCCTTTGTTGATGGACTACATTTTCTAAGGAGTCTCCCAATGAATCTCAACCTGGCACTCGTCTTACCAATAATTAATTTTATATGATCATTCCACGTCAAGTCGTTCCGCATGCATACTCCCAGATATTTTACAGAAGTAACTGCTACCATTGTTTGTTCCACTATCATATAATCATACAATAAAGGATTCTTCTTTCTATATATTCGCAATACATGACATTTGTCCATGTTAATGGTTAGTTGCCACTCCCTGCACCAAGTGCCTATCCGCTGCAGATCTTCCTGTATTTCGCTGCAGTTTTCTAATGCTGCGACTTCTCTGTATACTACAGCATCGTCCGTGAAAAGCCACATGGAACTTCCGACACTATCTACTAGGTCATTTATATATATTGTTGGACAATAGACGACTGGGAAACCGTACCCAGGCCATATGGGTTCCAATTTCAATTGGTAGGAGCTGATGGTAGGGATCGGGTGTGGCGCACAGCCCACGAAGCCATGGACCCAAGTTGTGGAGGCATTGTGCAAGCTGGTGGTGGCCCCTTAATGGTCTGGCGTGTGTTTATCTGGAATAAATTCTATTCTCTGTTCCGATGATTGACTAAAAATAGCTACCTGCGGCTACTTGAAGACCAGTTACAGCCATTCAACCATAGAATTTTTATGGGTAATATTTCGTCTTGTCCTGGGCAACAACTGTTAGTGATACACGTTGAAATGTGTGTTCTAATAGGACAACTATGCAAGGAGTTCCATCCAATAATATCCAAACAGCAGACTCTGTACACAATTTATTAAATTGCCAATAGTAATAAGTTTACTTGGCATCAAAATTTAAAATTATCTATATAAAAAAACTTTGAGAAATATAATGACGCTTAGCACCATAAAATGAAAGAAGCGCAACACACAGCCAATAAATATAATAACAAAATAAAAATTTCATACATCCAAAGGGCGAGGGCAACTCCCAACGCAATCACAGACGAGCGAGCTCTCAACACTTCGGAGCCTTCCCACTAGAAACGGTCCCCGTAATAAACCGCTGAGAGCTCCCCGACACGCCTCCCACAACTGCCCATCACTTACGCACCTTGGTTATGTTCTGTAACACACGACAGATAATATCAACGCAAGACAATATTCAAGATGGTTCAAATGGCTCTGAGCACTATGGGACTTAACTTCTGAGGTCATCAGTCCCCTAGAACTTAGAACTTGTTAAATCTAACTAACCTAAGGACATCACACACATCTATGCCCGAGGCAGGATTCGAACCTGCGACCGTAGAAGACAATATTAAAAAATACATTATAACATCCCGACAGCACATGATAACCACGGCGCCGTTAACTCGGGCGCTCTTAATAAGTGCCGGAAGCCAACACACACAAATCTCAATAAACAATTCTCGCTCTTTAAAACGAAACAATAAAAGCCAAGCGCACATGAATAGTCAAACCACAGTCTTAGAACTGCCTTAACGACACCAAACGCGACTATGCCACCAAGTTAATAATAACACAGTGAGAAAAATACAAAGCATACCACTAAATGCTGTTACACGACCAAATTGACGAGATCGTGTTGTTCAGGTCCCACAAGACAACATATACCAAGCAGCAGTAATTCACTATGTGTACACTGTACAAAACTGCCCTTCTTAGGCAGACTTTACCTAACACATCGAATGCCAAGTAAACCATACATGAACGCTACTGCCGGCCGGGGTGGACGAGCGGTTCTAGGCGCTACAGTGCGGAACCGCGCGACCGCTACGGTCGCAGTTTCGAATCCTGCCTCGGGCATTGATGTGTGTGATGTCCTTAGGTTAGTTAGATTTAAGTAGTTCTAAGTTCTAGGGGACTGATGACCTCAGAAGTTAAGTCCCATAGTGCTTAGAGCCATTTGAACCATGAACGCTACTCCGGGCAGGGCTCCAGTTGAGCAAGTAAATTAGTACCAACAAATATCGTAACGAGCCACACACACACACACACACACACACACACACACACACACACACACACACACACACAGCAAAAAGTTAAAAAGTTCCAAAAACGCCGTCCCACATCAGAATGAAGTTCAGAAACCGCTGCTGGAGCTTCCAGGGGAAAATCTGTCGAGCCAACCGAACCCACACCCTAACCTGGCAGACGACTCAAAAATTCAGCAATTAGTTGTCTCCGGGCCAGAGTATCACAGTACCCCACCGGACCTCCACATCAGACAGGCAGGAAGAACAAGTAAGCCGACTCCAGTTAATCACCACCACATGGCCAGCACAGCGGCGAGTCACCTCCGCCCCAGACCACTCTGCTCATATTGCGAGGCATAACAACCCTAGCCGCTAGTCACTAGCAGGTCAGGCAGAGCGAAATTTACGTTCCGTGCAATCCCGGGAAACCAACTACCCTCTCGCTTTCCGCCGGCTACCACAAACACACGCCAGCGACGTCATAGCAAATCGCCACCGTTGTTAATTTTATACCTTTAACTTCAGTTTGTTTTAATGTTTCTCCTTGGATTTCTACCAAAATGAGCGCCATCCACACCAGGATAACGAACTATAATCGATTACAGTGCGCGCTCTGAACAAGATCACAGGATAGCGTCGCGCGCCATATCACACGTAAATAACGTTCTGGACAGTTAGAGCGACACTAAGCCCACCAAATATTTATGGGACATAATCAGGAGGTCACTTTATCCAAAAAATCCTGCACCGGCAAATATGGACTTCTATAGAGGCAGCATGAATCAATATTTGTGCAGGGGACTTCCAAAGACTTGACTCCACGTCACGTCGAGTTGCTGCACTACACCAGGCAAAAGGAAATCTGACACGATGTTATTCACCTCCGTGAATAACTCTTTTAATTATACCGCGAGTCTGAACTGTTATTAAAATAATAAATGAAAATAATAAAATAATAATAACAATTCAGCACTCCAATATCTGATTTAAACTGCACTCCACAAAACAGTTAAACAGCCACATTTTCGCAATTCCATAGTTGTCTCCCATTACGACGTAGAAGTTTGAAATTTGACGCAAAGGCTACTACAACTTTCCTCCGTAAAGGTGCAAGAGCATCTAGCGCTGTCACCTTCGGACTTGGATAAGTTTCAAGCAGCCGAGTGTAAACACATCATGGAAAGAAAAAGCCAGAGCTCTGAAGTTCATGTGAGAGATAAAGTGATGTAATAATGTCACACAGGCACAAAATTCACCACAGTTCTTTCCAACGCCACTGTGGGCGTGTCACACGATAGGAAGCTCGTCACGACCCGTTTTACCAACATTTCAACCTTTCTCTTGACACCTATGTGCTGAAGGTCATAACTGCGATGCCCAGCACTGCAGTCACACCGTTTTCCCGTGTGTGACGGTGTAAAACATTCCAGACGCACCGCCGCTCAGCATCGACACAACGATGGCATAAAGGGCGACATAAGTGAACCCTTTTACTTGGGGCGTTGATTCCCACACATTTCGCCGTCGGAAACGAAAGTTCGCTTTGCGATGAGCAGCGGGAAGGCGTTCTTGATAATTTACCACGCTGATGATACCCTCCCGGACGACAGAGTCCTACTGTAAGGACATTGTGGGCCTGCATTCGCTTTGAACTTAATCGCACGCCTCTGAAATGTGTACATCTACATGATTACTCTGCAATTCACATTTAAGTGCTTCGCAGAGGGTTCATCGAACCACAATCATACTATCTCTCTACCATTCCACTCCCGAACAGCGCATGGGAAAAACGAACACCTAAACCTTTCTGTTCGTGCTCTGATTTCTCTTATTTTATTTTGATGATCATTCCTACCTATGTAGGATGGGCTCAACAAAATATTTTCGCATTCGGAAGAGAAAATTGGTGACTGAAATTTCGTAAATAGATCTCGCCGCGACGAAAAACGTCTTTGTTTTAATGACTTCCATCCCAACTCGCGTATCATATCTGCCACACTCTCTCCCCTATTACGTGATAATACAAAACGAGCTGCCCTTTTTTGCACCCTTTCGATGTCCTCCGTTAATCCCACCTGGTAAGGATCCCACACCGCGCAGCAATATTCCAACAGAGGACGAACGAGTGTAGTGTAAGCTGTCTCTTTAGTGGACTTGTTGCATCTTCTAAGTGTCCTTCCAATGAAACGCAACGTTTGGCTCGCCTTCCCCACAATATTATCTATGTGGTCTTTCCAACTGAAGTTGTTCGTGATTTTAACACCCAGGTACTCAGTTGAATTGACAGCCTTGAGAATTGTACTATTTACCGAGTAATCGAATTCCAACGGATTTCTTCTGGAACTCATGTGGATCACCTCACACTTTTCGTTATTTAGCGTCAACTGCCACCTGCCACACCATACAGCAATCTTTTCTAAATCGCTTTGCAACTGATACTGGTCTTCGGATGACCTTACTAGACGGTAAATTACAGCATCATCTGCGAACAACCTAAGAGAACTGCTCAGATTGTCACCCAGGTCATTTATATAGATCAGGAACAGCAGAGGTCCCAGGACGCTTCCCTGGGGAACTCCTGATATCACTTCAGTTTCACTCGATGATTTGCCGTCTATTACTACGAACTGCGACCTTCCTGACAGGAAATCACGAATCCAGTCGCACAACTGAGACGATACCCCATAGGCCTGCAGCTTGATTAGAAGTCGCGTGTGAGGAACGGTGTCAAAAGCTTTCCGGAAATCTAGAAATACGGAATCAACTTGAGATCCCCTGTCGATAGCGGCCATTACTTCGTGCGAATAAAGAGCTAGCTGCGTTGCACAAGAACGATGTTTTCTGAAACCACGCTGATTACTTATCAATAGATCGTTCCCTTCAAGGTGATTCATAATGTTTGAATACAGTATATGCTCCAAAACCCTAATGCAAACCGACGTCAATGATATAGGTCTGTAGTTCGATGGATTACTCCTACAACCCTTCTTAAACACTGGTCTGACCTGCGCAATTTTCCAATCTGTAGGTACAGATCTATTGGTGCGCGAGCGGTTGTATATGATTGCTAAGTAGGGAGTTATTGTATCAGCGTAATCTGAAAGGAACCTAATCGGTATACAATCTAGACCTGAAGACTTGCCCGTATCAAGCGATTTGAGTTGCTTCGCAACCCCTAAGGTATCTACTTCTAAGAAACTCATGTTAGCAGCTGTTCGTGTTTCAAATTCTGGAATATTCCATTCGTCTTCCCTGGTGAAAGAATTTCTGCGACTGCAGTTTTTACTCTGGTGTACAGGGTGGTAATCAGTAGGAACCGTTCAAAACCAGACGACGAAGCAGAGAAGGTCGTTTTTGCTTTTTCAGTCCTACTGTTTTGCGTCCTCCTGTTGGTCGTTTGCGAGTTTGGGGGACATGGAGGCGAGGGGGTGCGAGATTGAAATACGCTTTAATAAAACTGCTATGGGTCCCTCTAAATCCCAAATTTTTCCAACACCGTCCTCAGTGCCATCTGCGCACCTTTGTTGACCACATCAAATATGAGGTCGTACAGAGACAACCAGTCGCTGCTCACCAGGCGCCAGTGATGGGCAACCATTCTGAGAGAGAGATGAAGGGAAACCTCACATACCTTTGCGTTAAGTGGTGGAGCGAACTGCAACTCCTCCACGAACAGCGAAAGATCAGTGACAAGCACCTGCAAAGATAAATCTCGAGAAAGAAGAATAGGCGAGTCATCTGAATTGGTGACACCTGGGAAGAGGAGGCGCCTCCAGAAGACGGTCGCCAAACTCGACTCTTTCAGTAAAAGTATAATTATACGTGAAATATCCGCATATTATTCGAGGAAGGAGTGTCCGACAATCAAAAAGCAGCGTCCTGCACTTGTCGTAGCGTACCTGTTTCGGGGTAGTAAATCTTCCTTGCTAAGACTTGTGAAAAAGTTAGAAGTCCGCTGTAAGTCTATTTCTGGGATGCAAGTTATTAATGGAACGCCAAAGTACTACAGATCCGTGCTGCCAGTTTCATAGGGAGTGTGTAGAGGCAAATTTTGACGACATCATTGGACTTCATGAAATTGGGTGAATGCAGGGGACAGTTTAAAACAAGGTTGGACAAATGATACAATCTGACATGATATGGCAGCTCTGATTGCTAGAGGAAAGAGAACAATAAATGCCGCGCCTGCCGAAAAATTCAAAATATTTCATTCCTAGTTGTCAAACAAGACCTCAGACTTTCACAAAAAAATTTTTCTCTGGGCCTTGTAACGCTTCAACGTGGGGTTGGCCTTGTCGTTACGGATTTGGCAGTGTTAGTTACAGAGGGTGTCCGGGTGCCTTTCCTGCCGCCACCCTGAACCCCCCTGGATGTAACTAGTTTACCCCATGTGCCTGCGTCTAGTGGAAACCATTAAATAGTGCGAACGTCTGCAAATGTCTGTGAGTCGTGTAACTGAGACGAAACGTGAGGACCAGCCCGGTATTCACCTAGCGGGATGTGGAAGGCCGCCTAAAGACTAAATCCAGGCTGGCTAGCATACCGGCCCTCGTCATTAATCCGCCGGGCGGATTCGATCCGAGGTCGGTGCGCCTACCCGAGTCCAGGAAGCAGGCATTAGCGCTTTCGACCGCCTGGCGGATCAGACGTCCACGAAGATATGAACCAAAATACTGTTGCGAAATTGTTTGAAGACTTTCTGCTACGAAACATAACGGAAAACCCTGTACTTGTTATGAATAACGCTTGCAACCATTTCGTTGTGCAAAATAAGGTTTGCTGGCTAGATCAACCTTAAGACACGGTTTCACAGTAACTTAAAAAGGGCATAATTGTTAGAATTCCTGTCGCAACAGAAGCCACTCAGTTGGGCTCGGGTCGAACGATGCATTGTTACAGACAGTAGCAAAGAATAGCGTTGCCCGCAGTGGAACGCCTTTACAATTTACCAGCTGAAACAGTGACAGAGGAAGTGTGCAGAAAACTGTCAGTGGCCGTTGCTTCCGCGTGCGGTCGGCGACAGCGCCGCTGCTTTGGACCTTAAGAGTCACGTGCCAGATGGTCTAAACCAGACTACAGCGAACGTTTACTTAATGAAAGAAATGAAGGCATCGCTCATTTGTAATACGCAGTATTCGAATGCTACCACTCGAGTTTCAGGTAACCAGTCATGCTCTTATTACGCAAAAGTACCCTTCAATGAAAATACATAGACTGTCGACATACTGACAATTGACACGACAAATCAGCCACCACAAACACTGTGATTTCATTTTAATCATTGGGAAACGTCATAAATGGATAAAACCATTACTCCAGAGCTCATTTGCCTGCGAGAAGACGCCAAATGTTATCGTGGTACCACATTAGCTCACGTCGCATAGAATCTTACACAAAATGTAATATCCAGTAAACGTAGTGATTCATGCAGCTCTGACACTTTATTGAAACAACAGGTTTGATTCGTGTTATTTTTCAACTGATAGTTAGTTTGTTTAGAAAAGGTCAAACCAAAAGCTTAGCACCAACTATCACTAAGCAAATGACACAAAGGGTACTAATATACGCTGTGCCAACTGAATTTCAGTAAGTAGTTAATGTGTTAAGGCATTTAGTGACTCTACACGAGGGTGCAGTTCAAATAGTTCAAATGGCTCTAAGCACTATGGGACTTAACATCTGAGGTCATCAGTCTCCTAGACTTCGAACTACTTAAACTAATTAACCTAAGTACATCACATACATCCATGCCCTAGGCAGGATTGGTACCTGCGACCGTAGCAACCGCGTGGTTCCGGACTGAAGCGCCTAGAACCGCTCGGCCGCCGCGGCCAGCGAGGGTGCTGCTACGATGAACTTCTTACCGAGGCAATTTCACACAAATTCTTAAGCATATCGCAATTCCATTTCATATTCCGTCGTCCCCTCCTGCTCCCTCACTTCTGGTTTCAGATTGGCTCCAGAAAGAACTAACCAGTTAATGCGCAGTCCTCACCAATAACTCTGTAATTTGGACTGAGCTGTTTGTGCAATCGGCGTACACTGCTCTCTTCTGTGGAGCAAGATCGCAACCTCTTCTCGCCGACCGCCCTCCAAAGAGTTTCTCTCGTTTCTCTGCCAGTATTACCTTTGGTCTGTGAAGGCATTTACGCTGTTGTACATTCTTTAGATATAGCTCTTGCTAGCTATAGAATTTCAGACAGGACTTTTTTATGTTACGGAAGGAAAGCATATTTTCCTCGGAAAGTAGATATGTTTAAATGGTGAGCAGTGTAGCAATATACATATGACACAAAGGGTGAGCAGTGTAGCTTCATACTGGAGTTTCAATGTACTACTGTTAACCTCGAGATCTAGGTTGTCGCAGAGTATTGATCTGTAAAGTACTCAGAGGTTCAGGTTTGCTCCATGTTTAAAGCTTATGTCTTTACATACAGCGTAAACTAATATTTCTTAATTTCCGGAATACATATTACTCAATACGGCACCAACGCTTATTAACAAAAGTACCCTTATGTCCGGTAGCAAGTTAAATTGATGACTACGTTCAGTGTACCTTGGCAGGCGAGTCCCAGTATGTTCAGATGGAGAGTCATCGACTGAAACAAAAGATACTTCAGGTGTGACCCAGGCAAATGTAATGGGGCACACGCTGTTCGTGTTGCGCGTTAAATTATTTATTTATTTCGTCTTTATTCAAATTACATTCTGGCTTTAAGGACCTCTCTTACATCTGACCAGGAACAATGAATAAGAAAATCATTACATAACACTCAAATAATTATAACAATAATAATAATGAAGAAAATATAATATAATGAAGGAATTGAGAATGATATTGATTAGGTATTACATAAAAAACAATAATAATAACTTTCATTATTAATAAATTAATTGGAGGTAACAGCAATAATAATATTAATGATAACATAATGAAGAAATGAAGAACGAAATTGCTTAGGTATCACATAAAAACTCATTTATAATAATTTGCATTGTTAATAAAAAGTAATAATAATAATCAAATTATTGAGGCATTAAGTAGGATATTTATTAGTTTAGCACTTGAAGCTTTGGTTGGTATTAGGAGAAGTAGAAGGACAAATGAAAGTGGAGAAAATTTAAACAAAAGTGACAATGGTCACTAGGGAAAAAGAGAATTTCAAAAGAGAATTCTGTAGACAATGGGCAGGAGACGTAGCGAGGGAGGGAGGGTTGACAAGAGGGAGCTGCAGAAGAGGTAGCTATTGAGATAGAAGGTGAGCCATTAGCTGCCTTACGAAGTTTAAAACGATTTTAATTTCTCTGTTTTTTTGAAGAATATTGTTCAAAAGTCAGGTTCCTGATACAGAAAATAATTTATATAACATGGCAGAGTTGTATAGTGGTACAGAGAGAACTGGAAATGTGCATTTCTGCTGTGTTTTTTTTCTGATAGTACTGTAAGGATTGAAGATAAATAGGAAGGAGTGCAATGACTGAGAAAACGATACACAAAACCTAGGGTATATTTATCTCCACACTTATTGGGACATGGCCATAATAACTGTTCACAGGTAGGAGTGATATGGTCGAGGTAGTTTGCATCGCAAAGGTATCGCACACAAGCATTCGTAGCCAGTTCAAAGTGACGTGAGTTCTCATACTAGAATCATTGAATGATGGGATCACTGTAATCAATGAGTGGACGTATTAGTAACTGTATGAGTTCCCTTTTAAGTTCAAAAGGAAGTTTTTTAAAATATATTTCTGTAGTGGATGAAGTGATGCTGATGCCTTCTTAGAAACTGCATTTGTTTGTTCAGTATAAGTGATGGTCTAGAATTTTCCCTGATTTCTTTGCAGAAGAAGAAATGGTTATTATTGTGCTTTCAGTATTAAGAGTGAATGAGATTCTCGGAACCGAGTAGTAATAAGTATTTTGTGAGCGATGAAGACTGCTTGCGTTTTAGATGGGTTGAGATGCAAATCTATTTTCTGCGTAGGTTCTGATAAATTAAACATGTCAGCATTTACGCACTGGAAATTAGTGCTTGCAGTGCGATACAATTTAATGTCGTCAGCTTCTAAATGACATTTGCAATGGTAAATAATGATCGACACATCATTAACATATAATGAGAAAAATACTGGGTTCAATACTGATGTTTATGGGGTCCCTGCTACTTCTTTCCTCCATTGTGACCTATTTGCTCCGATAACTACAGACTGTCGTGTAGTTATTTAGTCTTGATGCAACTTAGTGGAGTAAAAAACAGTAATTTGAGAGTTTGATTCGTCTACATAACATCATAAATATTCCACCTGCAGCAGTAATTCTTAGTGTAACTGTAACCCTAACAACTTCTTTATCCCGCAAAAAAATGTTGGAGTAGATTGCTTATTATATTAATGAATAAATAGGTGCATTGAAGGAAAAAATGGCAGAGCGTTACGTCCGAGAAAAGGAATTAATTTTTTGACCCAGGACAGAAAGAAAAGAATAAGTGTTGTTTGTACAACAGTAAAGACACTAGCCATGACAGTGAGCAGGTCCTCAACAAATCCTACGGTGACTAACTTTTTTAACATGTTTTCTTTTATCTCAAGGCTGGCCGGTGTGGCCGAGCGATTCTAGGCGCTACAGTTTGGAACCGCGCGACCGCTACGGTCGTAGGTTCGAATCCTGCCTCGGGCATGGATGTGTGTGACGTCCTTAGGTTAGTTAGGTTTAAGTAGTTCTAAGTTCTAGGGGACTGATGACCTCAGCAGTTAAGTCCCGTAGTGCTCCGAGCCATTTTTTTTATATGAAGAGCTATTGCACAAAAAGTTCATAGCAGCAGGAACACCGAAGCAAAACAGCATGGAATTCAACCAAAAGTCCAAAAGTTTCCAGGTCGAGACAAGTTTTATCTTCATCACATGGTTTTTGATAGAATTTGATAACAGTGAATTATGTGCCCCAAGAGAAGAAATGTGTCCTATTAGTCAGTTCTCTACACCTCATTAGCGCAGTACGTTTCTGGCCACCCAAAGTGCACATCAGGTGAAATTTTCAGCACGCGTTTGTGGCGACGAGAGATACACATAATAAGTACTTTAGCTCATCAAGGGCGCCAGTAACCCCACCTGCAAGCGCTGTATAAATGGGGAACAGGCGGCCGTGTGGACGTACTGGAAAAATCTATCGTGTGGTTGTTTCATGTGTGCAGCTTCAGTATGCTTCGTAGAAGACAGCGAACTTTTTTCGAGCACGTTCCGCAGTTCGACCGAGGAACAACAGTTACCTGGGATTATCCGTCAGAGAAATCGGTGGTCTTGTCGGACGGAACCAGGCAGCTGAGATGCGGATCTACACTCGCTGGTTGCCGGGGGCAACGACGTACCGACGGGACCGATTACATCCACGTCGTTGCCCCACTACCCGCGGTGGCAGGTATACGAGGTGCGGCTAGAAAAAAACCTGACTGATGCTGGAAAAAACATTTATTTACAATTATTTACAATTTCATGTTATCTCCTTCAATGTACTCTCCTCCTCGGTCTCTACATCGCTCCATACGAATTTTCCACTGTTCATAGCAATGCTGCAGATCATTTTCGGTAAGTCCATACATTACTTCCGTCGCTTTTTCTTTTACTGCTTCAACAGTCTCAAATCTAGTTCCTTTCAAAGCTGACTTGACTTTAGGGAAAAGAAAAAAGTCACAGGGGGCCAAATCAGGTGAGTAGGGTGGATGATCTAAGATGGGAATGTTGTGTTTTGCCAAAAACATCTTCACTGACAACGCACTGTGAGCTGGGGCATTGTCTTGGTGAAGGATCCATGACTTTTTTCTCCACAAATCGTTCCGTTTTCTCCGTACTCCCTCACGTAGGGTAGCCAGGACGCTAATGTAGTAATGCTGATTCACTGTTTGTCCCTCTGGTACCCAATCAATGTGCACAATCCCTTTGATGTCAGCTTTTGCTGACAATGGTCTGCCAGTGCGAGTCTCATCACTGGTGTTTCGCGGCCATCTTTAAATCGTTTAAACCACTCAAACACTTGTGTTTGCGATAAACAATCATCGCCGTACACTTGTTGTAACATTACAAACGTTTCACTTGCAGATTTTCCTAGTTTGAAACAAAATTTGATGTTAACACGCTGTTCTTTCTGTACACTCAACATTTTCCGACGCACAGACAAAACGTCAACTACTTAAAACAGACGCCACGGGCAGACTGAGTGCAGGAGGCGGATGAAACTCGAGCAGTAGGCGGAGCGAGAGTCACGTGACAGGCCACGCGACTTTCAGCCTTATTGCATTCGTTTTATTGTTTCACCAGTACTAGTCCGGTTTTTTTCTAGCCACACCTCGTATTGCGGGCGTGGCAGTGATGGATCGCTCTGACGCGTTGCGAACCGTATCACAATAAATTCGGTCTGCTGCGCAACAAGCAGTGTCCGCGCGTACCACTCGACGTCGTTTGCGGCACAGTGGACTTTCCACAAGGCGTCCATTGCTTCGTTTGCCAACCACAAGTTGTTTCGCCGGTAATGGTGACGGGAATGGACAACCGAATGGAGTGACGTTGTTTTTACCGACGAATACCGATTCTGCCTGTACCAATTTGATGTTCGGAATAGTGTCTGGAGACACCGTGGTGAGGGATTGTTGAACTGGCACCTATGCAGTGCCATACTGCCCCTGCACCCAGTATTATTGTTTGGTGTGGTATTGGGTTCCACTCCCGCAACCCCGTAGTACGCATTGTCGGTAAACTAAACATCCAGCGTTACATCACTGAAGTGCTGGAACCCGTTGTCCTCCCATCCAGCCTGCCGATGGCCACATTGCAACAGGATAACGCGCGACCACGCAATGCTTTAGACTTCTTCGTCGCCCATCGGATTGCATTGCTGTCTTGGCCCCCCTGTTCTTCGGCTCTCTCGCCTATCGAAAATGTGTGGTCGATGTCTGCGGAACGACTGGCCCTTAATACAACACCCGCTGCTGTACCGGATCACCTTTGGCAATATGTGGAAGCAGCATGGACTGCTGTAACCGAACAGTACATCCAAAGCCTCTGTGTTTCAATGCCGAAGCATGTAGCAGCAACTGTAGCTAGCAGTGACGGCAACACAACACCGCTTTCATCTTTAGCTCTTCATATAGGGTCGTATTTCCCGTAATGTGACCTTTGTACTACGTGTTATCTCCCAAACCAATTTGTCTACGATATTTCCGGTCCTTGCAATTGCGTGCTGGATGGCCAATGTAGCCGCCCTCCGTCGATCCGCTGACGTCGACTTCTCGGACGTAAGATACTGATAATGTTATCTAGTGTGTACACCAGACTTTTTGTTATATCTACACATCAGATGCAGCAGCCACAAACATCTTCACTGTAACGGTGACTAAATTTCGGGTTTTAATGCTAATAATTAATGTTAACTTTTTGCTCAGTCGATCACCCTTCATTTGTTGCTGCGCTACCGAAGACAAGATAGTTAATATTGTTTTTGGATGTTAGTCATTATTTACCAAAATACACGTAATTATGGAAATAACTTTAGTTTTTATTAACAACATTCGATAATAATTAAATGATCATTAATGATTGCTTTTTGTATAGGAGGAAAAGGAGGGTTGATCTTACAATTACTCACAGCAATTACGGCAACTAAAATGTCCGTTATTTTTATAGGTATTGTACTAGAGACTACGGTCCATTACTATACTTCGACACAGTCAAACTTCGTACGCTCTTACTTTCACAAAGCTAAGTGTCCGTTTCCGTTCTTATACTCAATTTAACGTCCATTCCACACATCCTGTTATGAGTTATTCCACATGTAATGGAATTTAAGTCTGAGCGCTACTTTTTCTCACGCACATAATTCCTCAGATATTCTTAGTCCATCACCTTACGGGGAAAGCCCGTCCCGTAAAAATTAACAACAGTCATTTTTTTGCAATTTAACAAAAGTGCCCTGATCCATTCCGTAGCCACACGGAAATGACCGCTAAATTGTACTCCGCAGCGGCGTGCGTTAAACCCTCTTTGATTTCCCTGAAGCGCTACTTTGCTGCGGACGTTATTCTGATGAGAATATATATATATACATATATATAATGCTATTAATTATTTCCGATATTATAGATCAGCTCTCCCCTGTATGAGAATAATTCAAGTAATATTGTTCTTAGTTAAAAGAGCGGTAATACCAGCAGTGTATTATTGAACAATAAAATTAATAGAGGAGGCTCTTCACGAAAAGGCACTTACATAGAAATGCAAGAGAGAATCAAGAAGATAGCCGGTTTACTTATGGACAAATGTAATGGGCACAGAACCAACAAGTGCTCTGAGTTCATTTTCGCAGCAGCATCCCGCCAACCGGTGAGATGGATCTGCTGAAAGGAGAATTTTCCTCAATCAGCTACAGCTAGAAATGATACGTTCGCATATGCAGAAGAGAGAGAACAATCCATGCCTCCGAAAGAATGTTCTACAGGAAAAGGCAAGTTGTTGCGTTACTAACAGACGAATACTATGCTAACCAGATCAGAAAGACACAAGGTGTTCCATGTGCCAAAGCAGATTAGACAGAAAAAGTGGTCAGCAACGCACGCAATGCACAATATATAATTACAAAAACTGAATGTGGGTTGTTTTCCTGAGCAGAACTTCTGGTGTAAGCCCAGTAAAATTAAAATTTGTTGTCGAATCTCAGAAATATTATAGCGTATTGTATGCTTTGAAAGTACTGAAATGAAGGTTACCATCTCACAATAAATACTTTGTTATTCATTCTGTACCACCAAACCCCTCATAATTTGATGATGTTGTGTTAATACACGGCTTTATGTTCTTGTTGCGATACAAGCACCTTACAGAACCCGCTACAACAATTTTGCGGTTCGAGCCACTCACGCATCCGAGGATTAAATGGGGAAAAACTTTATATGCAGCTCACTATGCGTAAAATCCAGTTTATGCCATGATTACAACAATTCTCGGAATAATTCAACGAATACAAACATCTGTGTGTCACAAATTGTTATGCTGTGAAATGGAGCAGTCACTCAGATTCAGTCGTAGGTATGGCAGGTGAACAACCCATCTGAAAAAGTTACCAGACTGTGTGCGACCCTTACCGAATAGGACTAATACTCACAGCATACAGAGAAGAGCAGCGTGAATACTCAGCGGTTTGTTTGAGTCTCGAGAGGACAACACGGAATAGTTGAAAAAGTAGAACTGGCTGACGCAGAGACAGATGCAGATCATCCAGCGAAAGCCCGTTAAAAACATTTCCAGAATCGCTAATTGGTGAGCAGTCCACAGCCCCCTCTGAATCGCCACTGAGTCGTTCGTCAAAACAGAGTTGTGCTAATTTACGGCACGTCAAGTGGCATTTGAGCAATGAGTCAGGCCGCGTTCCATATGAGACTTTTAGCGGAGAAAACCCTTGCATGTGCTACAATGCTAAGAATCCGCTGCCATGCGCTTCACAGTGGTTTTCAGAGTATGTATGTATACATATATACACTCCTGGAAATTGAAATAAGAACACCGTGAATTCATTGTCCCAGGAAGGAGAAACTTTATTGACACATTCCTGGGGTCAGATACATCACATGATCACACTGACAGAACCACAGGCACATAGACACAGGCAACAGAGCATGCACAATGTCGGCACTAGTACAGTGTATATCCACCTTTCGCAGCAATGCAGGCTGCTATTCTCCCATGGAGACGATCGTAGAGATGCTGGATGTAGTCCTGTGGAACGGCTTGCCATGCCATTTCCACCTGGCGCCTCAGTTGGACCAGCGTTCGTGCTGGACATGCAGACCGCGTGAGACGACGCTTCATCCAGTCCCAAACATGCTCAATGGGGGACAGATCCGGAGATCTTGCTGGCCAGGGTAGTTGACTTACACCTTCCAGAGCACGTTGGGTGGCACGGGATACATGTGGACGTGCATTGTCCTGTTGGAACAGCAAGTTCCCTTGCCAGTCTAGGAATAGTAGAACGATGGGTTCGATGACGGTTTGGATGTACCGTGCACTATTCAGTGTCCCCTCGACGATCACCAGTGGTGTACGGCCAGTGTAGGAGATCGCTCCCCACACCATGATGCCGGGTGTTGGCCCTGTGTGCCTCGGTCGTATGCAGTCCTGATTGTGGCGCTCACCTGCACGGCGCCAAACACGCATACGACCATCATTGGCACCAAGGCAGAAGCGACTCTCATCGCTGAAGACGACACGTCTCCATTCGTCCCTCCATTCACGCCTGTCGCGACACCACTGGAGGCGGGCTGCACGATGTTGGGGCGTGAGCGGAAGACGGCCTAACGGTGTGCGGGACCGTAGCCCAGCTTCATGGAGACGGTTGCGAATGGTCCTCGCCGATACCCCAGGAGCAACAGTGTCCCTAATTTGCTGGGAAGTGGCGGTGCGGTCCCCTACGGCACTACGTAGAATCCTACGGTCTTGGCGTGCATCCGTGCGTCGCTGCGGTCCGGTCCCAGGTCGACGGGCACGTGCACCTTCCGCCGACCACTGGCGACAACATCGATGTACTGTGGAGACCTCACGCCCCACGTGTTGAGCAATTCGGCGGTACGTCCACCCGGCCTCCCGCATGCCCACTATACGCCCTCGCTCAAAGTCCGTCAACTGCACATACGGTTCACGTCCACGCTGTCGCGGCATGCTACCAGTGTTAAAGACTGCAATGGAGCTCCGTATGCCACGGCAAACTGGCTGACACTGACGGCGGCGGTGCACAAATGCTGCGCAGCTAGCGCCATTCGACGGCCAACACCGCGGTTCCTGGTGTGTCCGCTGTGCCGTGCGTGTGATCATTGCTTGTACAGCCCTCTCGCAGTGTCCGGAGCAAGTATGGTGGGTCTGACACACCGGTGTCAATGTGTTCTTTTTTCCATTTCCAGGAGTGTATTTATATAGATGTAGATGTACAAAACTGCGAAGTAAACTCTCATCACATGTATCAACGTAAGATACAAAAGTTTAACGGGTACCTCGGTGTATTTTATGTATATCGTACATCAGCTATGAAAAATGCGAGAGGATATGGGAACTCAAGGATGTTAATTCATCATAATTCTCATACACGTGCTGGGTAGATCTTGATTCTGCCAATACATTGACATGTGATTGTATTCTGAGAAAAGTTGGATAAATACCTTATCGTAAGTAGCTATTATTTACCAACAGCGGCAGGGCAGTATTTCTTTTCAGCGTAGTGCAAATATATAAAGCAATCCAGCAGTAATTTTCACATTTCCCAGAGTGACTACAGCCTCACTTCATTACCAGTGCACATCACGGAAGCGGCGCGCAGCTGCCGTTTCTGCCTCTTAATGCACAGCTTGACTCGTTTCGGAGTCCAAGCGTCCCCTTATGGTCGGATTTACAGAACATGTTTTCCCTTTCATCGAGCTTAAGAGTCCCATCCGTGACGTTTAATATCTTTTGTCACAGTAATTATACATTTTACCTTAATGAAATTTTATGACTTTTCTTATTTGTCAAGTTAGTCACAATTTTCGAAAAAAACATTAAAGTTTGCATATGGATTGTGACACGTTTTCTCACGTACGTACCTCGCAGGTCCGTGCGGTTAGAACCAATTTTTCACCAACAACATGCTGTCTGCGCAGCCCCGAAAAATGTTACCGGGAAAGAGGACAATCAAATGAGAAGATGAAGGACTCGTTGGAGCAGTCTTCTGATTCAGGGAACCCACCTAGTGAACGTGAATCTTCCATTGATAATGAAGTAGATGTCGCTGAAAACTCATAGCTACACAAAAATCAAGATCATGAAGAATCCCATTACGAAGATGGAGAAGAACAATGTAGTGCAAACTCTGCTGAGTGTTACTCATTCTTTTCTCGTAATGGAAATGAAATATGGGCTACAGATCCTCAAGCTCGAATTTCTGGTAGGCGGAGCAAAAAGGACGTATTGAAAGAATACCAGAAACTTAAATGGTTTTTGATTAGGAACTGTTACAATGAAGAGCCTTGCTTCATGTTGTTCTGTCGTATGCCCGTCACTGAGAAAATGTGTGCGTGGACCAACAAGGAAGGTCCAATCCTTTACGAGGACTGTTTCTTGGTGGTCTGATCCCGACTGGAGTTTACAAGTAACTAAAAGATGATAACAGTCAACTTTGGAGTATTCAGAAAAGCCGACCACAGTTCAGTGACATTATATCTCGCAGCTACTTCCATACTATTCTGATGGTGTTGCGCTTTGATGATGCAGCAGCCCGACATGAACGTAGGTCAAGTGACAAACTGGAACCAATCAGAGAAGGTTTTGTGACGTGGGGAACTACCCTTGCCGGCCGAGGTGGCCGAGCGTTTCTAGGCGCTACAGTCTGGAACCGCGCGACCGCTACGGTCGCAAGTTCGCATCCTGCCTCGGGCATCGATGTGTGTGATGTCTTTAGGTTAGTTAGGTTTAAGTAGTTCTAAGTTCTAGGGGACTGATGACCTTAGAAGTTAAGTCCCATAGTGCTCAGAGCCATTTGAACCATTTTTGAACTACCCTTAGGGATGCCTACATTTCAGAATGCTGCATGAGGTTGATGAACGGTTGGTCACAATTCGAAGTCGCTTTCCATTTCGACAGTACATCCCATCAAAACCTGATAGAAATGGAATAAAGTTCTGGGCAATTCGTGACAGTGCAACAAACTACTGCTGGAAGACGAAAGTGTATTTGGGGAAGGAGGAAGAAACCAGATCCGTGTAACTTGGCGAAAATATTGTGAAAACCCTAATGATTGAACTTGAAAAGTCTGGGTGTAATACCATCTTTGGTAACTTTTATACATCTATACATTTTTCTCCTTATTTGTTGTCAAAAGATCTGACATTAGACGGTACTATCCACAACAATAAATGTGAACTGCCTGCAGATTTTATTACACCTAAAGGACGTAAAATATACTCTTAACTATTTGGTTTTCATTCAGTTATGTTGATAGCGTATTATTTTCCTTAAAACAGCAAAGTTGTTACCGAACTTAGCTCTCTTCATGACCAACCAATGGCTTCATCATCACAAGTAAAGAAACCTGAAGTGACAATGATATACAGTGTCACAAAGGGCGTTGACACCATGGACCAAAAGACGCGATGCCACAGCGAGAAGAGAAGAACAAGCTGCTGTCCATTGGTGGTTTTCTTCAACATAATCGATGTAAGTGTAATGAATGAATATATAATTTGGATGACGCTGTCTACCAATAAACGTGAGACATCGGACTTTCATCATCAATTTGGGAAAACAATTAGTGGGGTTAAGGATGTCACCGGACCCAGGAAGGGAAATGAAACAACCAGCTAAGAAAAGGAGATGATGTGCATATTGTGTAGAGAAGAAAGACAGCAAAAGTCATACTCAATGTTGCAAGTGCACCAAGCGCTCAGATCATTCTGCCTGTAGATCTTGCGCAAATTTTAAATAATAATAAAATTCACCATTAATAGTAACAAAATTTTGTCATTTTAAATATAAACTTTAAATAAATAAAATTATTGTGTAAGTACTCACACTTAAATGTCCTTCGCATCATTAAACAGTGTCAATTTAAACAAGACAGGCCTGAAGGGACCCAACTGATAGGCAGCGCTATACTGATTTTCTGGCAAGCAGAGGATTAAGCTTTCACACACACATATTTGAACAGTATAAACTAGAATGGCAACATTGTCTTTTCAAACTGCAAGTGGTTCCTCCAATTTCTTGCTCTATATACAGTATAAATGGTATGCAACAAGTGTCCTTGTTTTGTTTTTTATGTGGAGGAAAGATTTAAAAATTTTGTACAAGGTATCAGGTTAATTCGAGAGGAGCAGTATTACATGACACCGATAGAGTGTGGGAAACACAATCCAAGTTGTTTTTGTGTGCGCTTACTGATAAGAGAATTATCCGGAAATCACGTGTTATCGACCTCATTCTTGTAAGATGAGCAACTTTCGTAGTGTCTGCAGTTGGTGATCAAACCATAAAGAAGCTTTCGTATACTCAATGGGTCAGTTATCAATGTCCTCCTTCCTAATCGGCCTACTGAATTACGATGTAATTGACAGTGATTGCGTATGCATTACGAAATTTTACAATGAGCAAGGCTATCGTTACCTAAGGAAAATAATACCGGTTCGTAGGAGGAAAGTGTACAACAGAACCTTGTGAAGGAAGAATCTAAATACTGATAACAATTTTGAAATGGGTGTAATTGAGTGCAATCGCTCACGAACCACACAAGGGGCGGGGAGGATGGGTACCACGTAACAGTTTTAATACAAAAATATTTACGGTGTGTAAAATACTGTTTAGCTAAAAAAGAGAGAATTAAACAATCGCCAGCCACTAGGGAAATGAATATTTACAATCCTAAGAAAGATAACGGTAAAGAGACTTAGGCAAATAATCACTAGTGTGGCAACAGAAGGTTTTCACGTTTATACACAGCACATTTCACGAGAAGGTAAGTGAATGAGAAAGTACTGAGTTTGCAGTTACTTAATCTGAATTACTAAATTGTGAAAGCTAAGTTAAACCTCAGTGTAACATAGCGCAAAATTTAGAAAAAGATAAGTAATTAACTTGTGATTAGTGAAAGATTGAACTGAATTTACTTTAAAGCAAATGAGGAACTGATTTTACTTTTAATATAACTACAATAAAATACATACCAAGCCAGAAAAAGTCACTCCCTAAGCTTAATACCGAATAAATGAAATTTGGCACTCTTAATTTGTGCTGTATCTTCCGTTATTAATTTTGTCAGTGAAGTTTTACGTTACTTTAAGTGAGTGAAGTAAATACTGAAAATTGCAAATTAGTTGAGCCTTTGTTACGCAAAACAGGAATGAACAGTTACTGTCATAGCTAAATTTAAACTGAAACTGGCCATTAGCCAACAAACAAAACAGGCAGTAAACAGCGAATTTTCATATTTTTACGACACACTGTGATTGCATGGAAAGGAAGGGACTCTGCTTGTTAATAATGCCTGAGAACAATGACAACACATGTGCCCTGTAACCCTCGAGCGGGCGCGCTTCCATTCATTACGCGAGTGAGCGCGTGGCGCATCCAGTGCTCCGTGTCACTTTTTTTAGTTTCTTACGTCTCATTTGTATTTTTATTGCTATTTACATGGATTCATGAATGACAAAAACCAGTTCACATATATTTGGGTTAGGAGAAGATTATATTCCATGTCTTGCGTGTAAAACACTAAATATTACATAGAGACAGTGCAATGTTATTTCTTTGTCGTAATAATCAACTATAAAACTCAACATTATTATGAAAGTGGACAATACACACATATTTCTTTGTAACATCGTATTCTGAGTTTACATGTTTACAGTTTTCACATATTTATATGATAGTGACATGCAGTTGGCAGACGAAATTTCGGCTAAAATCACATTTGATTGTAGTGTTTATGTTTTTAGCACTTCCGCAGTTTACACATCATCCACGCTTCTTTGAAAAAAATCCTCCAACTTTTGCTACTTCTGCTTATTTGCAATTTCGAAGGAAAGCTGAAATACGAATGGCAGAGATGGAGTCTTAGTTCTCTGTTGCAGATGTGTTTTCATTAGGGTATATGACAAGCCTTTCAGGATTATTCTTCTTGGGATTTTAGGATGCTTAGAATTTGCATGGTAGATTCTTTGGGCCATCTTCTCGTAATTCTTGCTACAGAATTGGAGGCACACATTTGATCAACAGCGTAAACTCCTCCTTTTGTGGCGTTGTAGTCCATAATGATTTCAGGCTTGTTAGTTTCTTTACTGATAGCTCCAGAATCATGCATCGTAGATAGGAGAATCACAGCTTTATTCTTTTTAGGTGCGTAGGACATCAAAGTAATATTTTTCTGGCACCCAAATACTGACGAATTTCGTACTCATTGTTCCAATACATGTGATTTTCCTGGTCAGTAAGGAGAGTGCTAGTGCGTAACTGATACACCACTTATCGATAGCCACATTCCTATTGCTTCCTTCAATGTGGCTGGTAAGTCTGTTGACCACATCTGAAGGAGAATTTTAAATAGAATATGGCCCTTGAGGTTGCTTGCCACAATAGATCACCAAGTTACTGGTGTAAAAAGTTCTCGCATCACAGAGAGCAAACATCTTTATTTCATATTTCGCTGGTTTATTTGGGATATACTGAATGAAGTTATAGAGTCCTCTAAACTCTTCTAACTTTTCTTCATCCACAGTTACGAATTCGCTCACACTGTAACAGTTTTTGCAGTTTCCAATAAACTCATCAAGAACTGTCCGTTTCTTGTCTCACTTGTCGTATTCTTTTATCATCAAATCTGCGACAGCGTAATAGATACAGAAAACGCTTGAGGCTCATCGCAGCTCTAAGTATCTGCATGCCTGATCCGTCAGTCGTCCAAAGTTCATTCACATTTGTATGGTTAGGCTTCTTCGTCCCTAAGATGTAGATCAGTCCAAACAAAGCCATTATTTCATCTCTCGTCATGTCTTTGGCATCGTTTCCTTTCATATAATTTACACTAGCCTTTTATGTTGAACATACATGTTAGTACATTTGACAACCTCATCGATCATGTCAATGCTGATTATTTTAGTGCATGCACTTATATCGCCCTTGACATCCCTGGCTATGGCTTTAGGTCTGGGAAGTATACTGACAATGTTCTTACTCATTGTCTTTGTTACGGCTGTATTCCAAGATTTCTTCCACTTACACGTTTTATGCCTTCCAGTATAATACTTGTCATTTGAAACAGATTCGACATCATTTTCTTCGGCATCAGATGTACATTCTTCCTCACTTGTTGAATCATGGACACTCTGTGTGATGAATTCTTTTTCTTCTTCGTCCTCATCTTCACAATCATCAAACTCGAAATTCGATACCAGAAAATCTGGATCCTCACTGAGTAGCCACTCAACCCCGCCGTCATTAAGGCATCTTTTAGTGCTATAAAAGCAAAAATAATTACAAAATATGTAAAACAATTAAGTGCTATAACGTTAATGTTTTGTACAGCACATAAAACGAAAAAAAGTACTTACTGCTATAGGGACATCAGCAGGCGAGCGGCGCACTTTGCGCGCCAACTACACACCGGCGGAAGAAATATAACTCCACTTGTAACAATCACAGACAGAAACGATTGTTCACAGCAGAAGTCAAGACAACAATGAAGGAATACACGAGAGAAGAACACAGTGGTACCAACTGATCATATTTCACAGTGATTTTTTAACGAGCATTACGTTTTAACTACTGCAGGTTATTATTAAGGAAATGCCACTGGGTAATACCTGTACAATGTTAGTTATATTCTGTCAGTCTTACGATGTTGTAGCTGTGCCGACAACGAAGAATGTAGCCTACGACAATGCTGAGCTACTGCTTTTGCTCCTGCTGTTTGAGATCCCTGAGCCGTCTCCAGAGCAACTGATAATTAGAGGACAGTCAGTAGTTAGAATGGCAGCTTCCTCCGCTTGCCCTCTCCTACGCCGCTCTCAGTACTCGCGGGTTAACCGAATCAGATGCGTCTACACTGGAGCGAGCATAGCTGCACACCACGTCTGTGGCAGCGCCCAACAAATACTTCCGCTCTCTTTCATCACTCAAGCTGCTCTGCATCCTCTCTGCTCGCAGTGCGACAAAGACTCTGTGTATACAAGGATAAAAAAGGGCACAGCTACTGCTATTTCGTCGTTGCTATCGATACATTAAAATAAAGTGCCCTTGGCTATTACCCAGAAATTTACAATATTTACATTATAACTATAATCAATTATATACATTCAATAATAAATAAACTGTTACGCCCATTACATTTTAAATACAGTTTCTGTAATAACGCCTACAGATTCAGAATTAGAAGTACAGTACAAGTTATAAACGGATATTAAACGACGAAAAATTATCGATGATGCAGAAGGTATTTTATCTGCATTTTCGGTGTTACAAGTTCTACAATTTCATTGTGGTAGATCATGGTGGTAGATCATGGCTTCCAGTCAAATGTCGCACGGATGTTCGTCACTGAATAAAAGAACTGTGCGCCTAGTTCTTAATTTTGTTCAAATATTTGTATTTTTTTTCTTTTTGTAAAAATCTACATAGGTGTTTTCTGCGCTGCCTAAATGCCAATGACTACAACCGTTTGGCGAATCAGTAACGTCGGCCAGTGGTGACCGCTTCAGATTCTGCATTTCATGTTTCGCGTTACGGTTCACTCCTCCACATCCTGAGGCTAAAGAGGAAAGGGCAAGGGCGTACCCAGGATCTGAACTAGGTGGGGGGGGGAGCAGGTCATACTAGTCTCAGCATACAAGGACTCGAGATAACATACCTCTTATTAAATAAAACATTAAACCAGCGAAAACCTGCTTTTAATAAACATTTTAAACACAAGAATGCACTTGTACAATCCGAGAAAAAATGCAGCATTTCTTATTAAATAATACAGTAAACTAGTGAAAAACAACTGCGAATATCTTCTAGGGGGGTGGGGGCAGCTGCCCCCCCCCCTGCCACTCGCTGGGTATGCCCATGGGAAAGGGGGTGGGGGAAGGGTATCAACTTCCATATTTCACGGCTAACTTCCACAGAATAAAGTAGAATGAAAACAACTTGTCTCAGAAATGGCAAGGAAACGTATAGATTAGAATCTGCGTTTGACACGGAAGACTTTACAGTTGCTGGCGTGAGTGCGTGACCACGTTAACATTACAGCCAAAGATATGGGTGCATTTCACTGGCGGACCACACCCGATGACGACAGCAAAGCTGCATCGTCTTTCAGTCCACGAGTAGGGGCGGAAAACCGTGGCATCTCGAGTAAGCTAAGGCACATGAGAACGACCTTTTCAAAAAACGAAGAAAGATAAAGACAAGAAAGGGGTGTATAGTTGCTTGTAGTTATTTTCGTCACGAATGTCTACATCTACGTGATTACTTTGCTATTCACAATAAAGTGCCTGGCAGACGGTTCAATGAACCACCTTCAAGCTGTCTCTCTACCGTCCCACTCTCGAACGGCACACGGGAAAAACGACCACTTAAATTTATATGTGCGAGCCCTAATTTCTCTTATTTTATCGTGATGCTCATTTCTCCCTATGTAGGTGGGTGCCAACATAATGTTTTTGCAATCGGGGGAGAAAACTGGTAATTGAAATGTCTTGAGAAGATCCCGTCGCAATGAAAACCGCCTTTGTTTTAATGATTGCTACTTGTGAAGATGATGTACTATGATCGTGAATTTGTAATCAGAAAATGTTTAAGGAAAAACTGCATGAAGAAAATTAATATTGCGTGAACCCCACGAACTCGTTTTACTTCCGGAAACTTCAAAAGCACACCTGTGTAAGTTTCCGAATCCTGTTAAACTCCTGACAATAAAATCCTTTGATAGTGGAAAACAGTAAATCAATCTGAAGCTACTTTTATAAATAATAACACAATATACTGTAATTTTGCTTGCCAGTAACAGTTAAACCCAGATAAATTTACATCTAAACACGAATGAATGGGATTATGACGTTAAGTGGTATGTAATCAAATATCGCGAACTATGACAACTGTCAGATTCAAAGTTCCCTCCAATACACTAACTTGAACCAATGGCGAATAAGCTAGTTCTTTGTAATTGGTTGGTGTAAATAAATTCTATGGCAGATGCCTCAACTTACACGTTTGGTCACATCTCGCAGTGCAACACATAAGTTCTCCTGTCTAAATTACTGCGTATACACATCGAAGCTCGCCCTTTCAAGAGAAACATACAACGCATGCAACGATTAATGCAAATACTCCGAAAAGCAAAACAAATTAATTATGGCAATAGCCACTGTCAGTGGTGGGGTCAACAGTCACTAAAGGTGAACAGTCTTTACAATTCACGTCTTTTATTTACTGAGAGAAACATTAAGAGATAGTCTATTACAAAGAATAAAGCAATTAAATTGGTTACAATTGTGTTTCTCGAAAAGAAGAATGTTTTGATTCTTATCAGTTATGGGTCGGCGTGATGTGTCAACGGCGGTAGAAACAGTTTTGTAGTTGCTGATATGAATCCTATACGTTCATCCAGTCATGTACTTGGCATTAAAATATCCACTTTTCCTTACATACTGTTTCGGCTGGCGGTGGTAATAAGTGGCGTAGCATCCATTTGTCGTAGGACAGAACACAGTAACTGCTTATGCAGCACCGGAAGGTCGTATTAGTTAATCTTCAACTTCGACACACGACAGTTGGGCACAGTCCACATCATGTTTAAATTAACATTCCACTTGATACACATTGCCAATTGCGGAGCTAGACAGTTTCATCTAATGTTAATATTCACGGTTCATAATAACGCTGGTCCCCCGAAAACAGTCATTTACGGAACAAAACGGTTCACAGTTTCCACATTAGCAGTTAGCGTTTTAGCACACGTCATATATCGTAGTCAAGAAAATGAGCAATATTAAATTCACAGTTTATGTAATGCAGCTCAATTCTAAACTGACGACAATACTGTCTGTTCACGAGTGCGTTGTCATCGCCTCAGGCATCGTTCTGCAAAAACCAACAGCATTTGCATAATACAACGTCCGTTTAGAATATCCATCATACAGTCAAATTCCAAACCGGTCTAACACAAAAACGTCCGCTATTAATATCGCGTTAAACGCACACCATTTCTACACACAGTACTTGCTTCCACACCGACTTGCTTTGCGTCATCTGCCACTGTCTACTTCACTGTTCGACCCGACCACTTGGATACCTCTCTCGCTCCAGAGTTCTTACAACACTTATGCCTATTTCATTCTGTTTCACACAATACATTTACTAAAACTATTTGAAAGATTACCAGAAACGAAATCCAAGTCTTGACTTAAGGAACTCGAATAGAAAATGGCACAGTAAACATAGTCATCCACACTTCATGTTCTACGATATATAACCAAATGAAGAATATTCTACGTCATCAGAAATATATCTGTGAAGTGCAAATAGTAAAAGAAAGGAAAAAAATTATATCTCGTTATTAGTCATGGCATGACATAGTTCAATTCACGTATCATGTCTGTGGCTCTATCTCTCATACTTCGTGACAATACAAAACAAGCTGCACTTCTTTGAACTTTTTCTGATGTGTTGGCAGAAGAGCCAACACCGTGTTGCTAGAGGAGGCCGAAATGCACGCGTTTAAACTCACGCAGACTGGCGTGAGGTCTGGAACAAGGTAAAGTAATTATCCTATGAAGAAAAGAACGTAGTTGATTGAATACTTAACTTTAATCCATAATTGGAGAACATCGCTCTTGATGATACATAATTACAATCTCAATATAAACTGGTAATGGCGCCTTGCTAGGTCGTAGCAAATGACGTAGCTGAAGGCTATGCTAACTATCGTCTCGGCAAATGAGAGCGTATTTGTCATTGATCCATCTCTGGCAAAGTAGGCTACACAACTGGGGCGAGTGCTAGGAAGTCTCTCTAGATCTGCCGTGTGGCGGCGCTCGGTCTGCAATCACTGACAGTGGCGACACGCTGGTCCGGCGTATACTAACGGACCGTGGCCGATTTAAAGGCTACCACCTAGCAAGTGTGGTGTCTGGCTGTGGCACCACATTTTCTATGTCATCCGTCAGTCCCACCTGATGCAGATCCCGCACGGCACAACAATACTCCAGCATAGGACGAACAAGCGTGGTGTAAGCAGTTTCTTTAGTAGACCTGTTGCGCCTTTTAAGTGTTCTGCCAATGAGTCGCAGTCTTTGGTTTGGTCTACCCACATCATTATCTACGTGATCGTTCCTATTTAGGTTGTTTGAAATTGTACTATCTAAGTATTAAGTTGAATTTACGGCCTTCAGATTTGTGTGACATATCGCGTAATCAAAATTTAGCGGATTGTTTTTAGTGCTCATCTGAATAACTTCCCACAGATCTTCATCACCATCCTGTGAGTGCGGTGTGGAACGACAGACAGTTGCTCATCTTGTATCGACATGTCCCGCACGTGCCTACAAGGGACCTTTCGAAGATTTCCTCACACCGAGGAGTGATGTTATAAAATTCATAAAAGACCTTGATCCATCTATAGCTGTTGTTATTTGTGTTACGTTACGGTGGAGAGATGCGCTTAAATGTTGATATGTACTAATTTGTAATTTTTATACCTGTATTGCCATTGGATCAGCATCATTGCCATACGATAAATAAATGACCATCGAAAGCAGTACCACCCCAACATTAATTATCTTATGTAATTATCAGTACACAAAATGGATTGAGAGTAAATCGAAGTAAGACAAAACCAATGAGAAGTAGCAGTAATGAGAACAGCGCGGAACTTAACATCAGGATTGATGGGCACGCAGTAGATCAAGTAAAGGAATTCTGCTACCTAGGCAGTAAAATAACCAATGACAGGTGGGGCAAAGAGGACATCAAAAGCAGACTAGCAACGGCAAAAAGGGACATTCTGGCCAAGAAAAGTCCACTAGTATCAAACATAGGCCTTAATTTGGGGAAGAAATTTATGATAATGTCCGTCTGGTGTTCAGTATTGTATGGTAGTAAACATGGACTGTGGGAAAACCGGAACAGAAGGGAATCGAAGCATTTGAGATATGCTGCTACAGACGAATGTTGAAAATTAGGTGGACTGATAAAGTACGGAATGAGGAGGTTCTGCGCAGAAGCAGGGAGGAAAGGGAAATGTGGAAAACAGTGACAAGGAGAAGGGACAGGGTGATAGGACATCTGTTAAGACATCAGAGAACGACTTCCTTGGTACTAGAGGGAGCTGTAGAAGGCAAAAACTGTAGAGGAAGACAGAGATTGGATTACTTCCAGCAAATAATTGATGACGGAGGTTGCAAGTGCTACTATGAGATGAAGAGGTTGGCGCAGGAGAGGAATTTGTGGCGGGTCGAATCAAATCAGTCAGAAGACTGATGACCCCCAAAGGAATTTAATTATCTTATGTTACTTTAGTGAATGTGATGATAATTCAGCATGAAGGGCCTAATCTTGCACGTCGGTTACTTATCTGATTCGTGATTGGGTAACGAGCATGCATACAAGAAAATAATCCGTATAGATAGAAATTAGTGAAGGGAAAACCGTAATTCCACTCCAACAGATTTTGTTTAAGCCGTGAGCCACACACTTATAGCCATGGAAGTCGGCACTCCTTAAATTCGCGAGCGTGCGCTCTTTCTGTGTCTAAGCGTGCTTTCAATGAAATGGCTGCGGTATGCGAACGCAATGTGCTCGATAGTGTGCTAAACTCAATCACCGTATCTAAACCAGCATTGTTCTAGAACACTGAGAACTAGTGCTCTGCATTGCTCGCTATGAATATTAACCTAAAGGAACGACTTGACTCAAGACTCATCACTGACTTCGTAGACGTACAACGTGAACGATTTCGAACCAACACAAGTCAGTCGGTGCAAGGTTTTAAACTTCACACGAAAATAGCTGAATTTCACACGCAACGGTTAAAGGTAACAAAATAATTCGCTTCCTGCATCTAGTGACACTGATGCTATCATGTTGGAATGTGACCTAACTAAGAAAGAATTATCACCTATCACCACGTTCCGGTGGAATGTGTGTTCGGTTTCTGAAGCCACAATGTGCACTCCTTGAAGATTCACTAAACACCCCCATCCACTACATTCAGAGTTAGTTCTCTGTTGAGGTATAGTCTCCTCTCAATCACCTAATCCAGAAGTTCCCAAACTTGGGAGTAATTACCCCCTGAGCGGTAACATGAAGTTCTCTGAGGGATGAAAACAGGAGTGTTAGATTGTGTTTTCGCCACGAAACTAAATTATTTTCAAAATATCTTTACTATTATCACTACTTCACAAGACTGTAATAGTGATTATGTAAGTTGCCAATAATTACATTGTTTTTTAATACTAACATTAAATCCTGAAAATGTGGTAGGAGGTGCAATCAGAGCTCTAACGGAAAGATTTAAGTGTTCAGTTTTCCCACGCGCCATTCGAGAGTGGAATGGTAGAGAAGTTGTATGAAAATGGTTCGATGAACCCTCTGCCAGGCACTTAAGTGTGAATTGCAGAGTGACCATGTAGATGTAGATGTACTCCACCCATTACACATATATTTTATACATTGTGCCCTATATTTATGACAGTATATAATTGAGACATATACAGCACATGCACTGACTTGAAAAAGTTAAGGGATACTTCGTAATATCGTCTCGGACCGCCTTTTTCCAGACCTAGCCCAGCAACTCGATATGGCGTGGACTCAAATCCTTGGAAGTCCCCTGCAGAAACATTGAGCCATGGGGAAATGAAGTCTAGGAATGGCTGCAACCTGTGTGGCCGAGCGGTTCTAGGCGCTACAGTCTGGAAGCGCGCGACCGCTACGGTCGCAGGTACGAATCCTGCCTCGGGCATGGATGTGTGTGATGTCCTTAGGTTAGTTAGGTTTAAGTAGTTCTAAGTTCTAGGGGACTGATGACCTTAGAAGTTAAGTCCCATAGTGCTCAGAGCCATTTGAGCCAATGGCTGCAAATTGTCTCCAATTAGAAGAACATAACCATTTGCAGCGAATGAACAGTTCAGTTGGACCAGAGGACCAAGTCTGTTCCACGTAAACACAAACCACACCGTTATGGAACCACCACCAGCTTGTACAGTGCCTTCTTGTCAACTTGGATCCACGGCTTCGTAGGGTCTGCACGTCAGTCGGACGCTACCGTCAGCTCTTACTAACTGAAATCGAGTCTTTTGTGTCCAGGTCACGGTTTTCCAGTCGTGGAGGGTTCAACTGACGTGGTTACAACCCCAGGAGAGGCACTGCAGGCGATTTCGTGCTGTTGGTAAAGGCACTCGCGTCCGTCGTCTGCTGCCACAGCCCATTAACGCAAACCTTCTCCGCACTGTCCTATCTGACGCATTCGTCGCAAGTACCACATTGATTTCTGCGATTATTTCATGCAGTGTTACTTGTCTGTTACCACTGACAACTCTACTCAAACGTCGCTGCCCTCGGTTGTTAAGTGAAGGCTGTCGGCCACTGCGTTCGCCGTGGTGAGAGGTAAAGCCTGAAATTTGGTATTCTTGGTACACTCTTGAAACTGTGAATGTAGGAATATTGAAATCCCTAGCGATTACCGAAGTGGAGTGTCCCATGGGTCTAGTTACAATTAAATTCCACGTTCAAAGTCTGTTAATGCCCGTAGTGCGGCCTTAATCACGCCGGAAACCTTTCCACATGAAACAGCTGTGTAGAAATGACAGCTCAGCCAATGCACTGCCCTTTTATACCTTGTGTAAGAGATTGTGCCGCCATCTGTGTATATGATATCGCTCTCCCATGATTCTGTCATCTCAGCGTATACTGAAATACGTCATGAAACTGTCTTCCTGACCTGTAGGTAGTTCCAGTAATGGACAGTAATGACGTCCTACAAAGAATTGGGAACAAAAATATCCCTTCTGCTAAATGTCATATTTAATTGTGCTGTAACGAAGCTATGCGATTCCTCTGTCGCTCAGCTACTGTGTATTGCTTCCTCTTCACTCCGTAACAGACAGATAAACTAATTGACAGCAAAACGCTGTGGTAACTATACGATGACATCTACTTTACTGTAATTCGTACACATTATTATAATTATTTTTCACCAAAATAAACTTCAACTGGCAGCTGTACAGAAATTTTAATTTCATTTTACCGGTTTCATCATACTAATCTGTTATCTTCAGAAATATAATACAAGCTAAAGCCATGGGTAAGCAGACAACAAATGCAGATTGGACAGTAAAGACGTCTTACAAGGAATTGGGAACAAAAATATCCCTTCTGCGAAATGTCATATTTAATTGTGCTGTAACGAAGCTATGTGATTCCTCTGTCGCTCAGCTACTGTGTATTAGATGTTAACAAATCTTTAATAGTTTTATGATGACCAGCTATTGTACATATATGTTTTAACGAAATTTTGGTATTTTTTACTTATTCTCTGTAGGACATATTCATCGTTGGATCATTTTTTTTAATTTCGCTTACCTATGCGTTAAGCCTGTATCAAACTTCTGAAGATAACGGAGTAATCTGTTGAAACTGGTAAAGTAAAACTACAATTTTTATGCAGCTGACGACTGGTTTTTGTTTTGGTCAAAAGGATTTACACTGCAGCTGCTGAATACCAGCTATCTACAAAACAACAAGTTATTAATATTAGTCGTGGTAATCAGAAACAAAACATTGGCAAACGGAGCTGTTTCAGTCTCTGTCGGCATAAACGTAAGGATTCCAGCGTCCAGTGATTTGAAAACAATAAATATAGTGCACACATTTTATTTTGGTTGATTTGAAACTAGGGTGCAGGGTACTGTCGCATGATACACAACAGGTTCTAGATACCGGTTCCCAGGTTGATGCCATATTTCTCGAATTTCGAAAGGCGTTCAACTCAGTTCTACACTGTCGCTTGTTACAAAAAGTGCGCGCTTACGGTCTATCCGATGACATATGCGGTTGGACAGAAAGTTTTCTAACAGACAGGGAGCAGTATGTTTTCCTGAACGGGGTGACTTCAACAGAAACTAGCATAACTTCAGGTGTGCCCCAGGGCAGCGTAATAGGTCCTATCCTTTTGAAGATTTACAAAAACGATCTGGTTGGTGATATTGACAGCGGCATTAGACTGTTTGCCGATGATGCTGTAGTCTACAGGAAAGTAATATCACATGAATGTTGTGAACAAATCAATGAGGATTTGCAGAAAATAAATGCGTGGTGTAATGACTGGCAGTTATCTTTCAGTATTAGAAAGTCTGACCTACTGCGTATAACAAGGCGAAAATCCCCATTAATCTACGAGTACAAAGTAAATGCTCAGTCTTTGGAAGCGGTAACGTCCGTCAAGTATCTAGGATGTGACTATTCGAAATGATCTCAAATGTAATTATCAGATTTCACAAGTAACGGGTAAGGCGAACTCTAGAGTGTGGTTTATTGGTAGAATCCTGAAGCGATGCAGTTATTCAACAAAGGAAATAGCTTACAATACGTTAGTTCGTCCAGTCTTGGAGTATTGTTCGTCTGTATGGGACCCTTACCAGATTGGTCTGATACAAGAGATTGAGATGGTCTAAAGAAGATTCGTGACTGGTACATTTAGCCATCGCAAGAGCGTTACAAATCTCATAGAAAGTTTGAAGTGGGACACACTTGCAGATAGACGGCGCGCTAAACAGAAGGGTCGGCCCACTAAATTCCGAAATCCGATCTTCACCGAGGATGTAGAGCATATATTATTACCACCAACTTTCAAATCGCGCAATGATCACCATTCAAAGATAAGGGAAATAGGAGCTCGTTCTGAGGCGTTCAGACAGTCGTGTTACCCTCGCGCGATCCGCGAGTGGAACAGAGGGGTGGGGGAATATGACTTTGGCGCGAATTGTGCCCTCCGCCACACACCGCTTGGTGGCTAGCGGAGTATATATGTAGATGTAGAAATGTCGCTAAGGAGTAGAGTCGTGTAGAGGAATCATGTTTAGTAATCAAGTGCCCGCCCCGCTCTCAGTGTGGACATGTTCCTTTCTTTTCTGAGGGGGATCTGTGGGTAGCACTCGAGGTCAGTTGAGAATCACTTCATCATTCTATACAGAAAAAACTTTTTATAAATAAGCATTACCAATTGTCTCAGTGACTCACTTGTTAGTGGTTCCAGGAAAACCTACTAAAACTGAATGTGATTTACCTTTTGTCATTTTAAAGATAAAGGTGTTGAAATAAAAACTTAGATGGGTGGTAACGTTGATGATGAGCAGGTCGTGATGGGGTGGGGGGGGGGGGGGATACTAGCAGCACATGGTAAGGTTAAGAGTAATGGTCTCAGGAAGGTTGCCAACCACTGAGCTACTACGATTGAAAAGCATGTGTGCTGAGGCAGCGACAGGTGCTGAAAAAGAGCCTCAGGTCACTGGCCTCAGGTCTTTCAGAATAGAGAAGAAGTTCCAGAATGTACTAGAAGGCTCTCCCCGGAGGTCTCAAAGAACTAGTCAAGAGAATTTATTTTAAAAGTGCTGGGAAAGTGCGCTTCCGCCGTTGAGGTTCCCAACCGCTGGACAGTCCTGGCCAGATTTAAAGAAGGCATCGACTTTTCCCTGTGTTCCAAAGAAAGAAAAGTTGGGAAACTACAACGAAGTCGCCATGTTCCGATTTCGTGAATGTTGTGGCACAAGGACTTGGAATAAGAAAGGGAGTCAGGCTACGGAGATTAGTAACTGAATAAGGACACAGAATAAAATAAAACATCGAACAGAATTCCTTCTCAAGCATTCGCACTGGGTTTAACAGCGATGTTAAATATACACAAGATAAAATTGTGTGAGATGGAATTATGAATAGGTATGAAAAATAATCACCCCTTTCACCACTTCAAACTCTGAAGAATTACTTTCACAGGAATTATTTTAATAAAGAATGAAGCTCACGGGAGTCTGTTAGACCCAGGATCCCCGGGTTTACGAGCATCACACTGTTCTGTCTGTGTTCTATATGTACAATCATTTAGGTCAGATCCACTCATTAAGAAACATACAAGCCAACATAAGGAGGATCATCATGAGACAGCAAAATACATGAAGAATAAAACATCCTGATTATCCCATTTGGGGTTGACCCAGCTTCTTCGGTATTCAAGACCATAACAACAAATTTGTTCATTAATTACGAGTTTTAAAGCACAATAAGTGAAAGTATTTCACCATGAAAGTATTAAGTCAAAAACAGGTTTAAGACTACACTATTTACACTATTCGCCATTAAAATTGCTACACCAAGAAGAAATGGATATGATAAACGGGCATTCATTAGACAAATACATTATACGAGAACTGACATGTGATTACATTTCCACGCAATTTGGTTCCATAGATCCTGAAAAATCGGTAACCAGAACAAGCACCTCTGGCCGTAATAACGGCCTTGATACGCCTGTTGAGTCAAACAGAGCTTGGATGGCGTGTACAGGCACAGCTGCCCATGCAGCTTCAACACGATACCACAGTTCATCAAGAGTAGTGACTGGCGTATTGTGACGAGACAGTTGCTCGGCCACCATTGACAAGACGTTTTCAATTGGTGAGAGATCTGGAGAATGTGCTGGCCAGGGCAGCAGTCGAACATTTTCTGTATCCAGAAAGGCCTGTACAGGGCTTGCAACATGCGGTCGTGCATTATCCTGCTGAAATGTAGGGTTTCGCAGGGATCAAATGAAGGGTAGAGCCACGGGTCGCAAAACATCTGAAACGTAACGGCCACTGTTCAAAGTGCCGTCAATGCGTACAAGAGGTGACCGAGACGTGTAACCAATGGCACCCCATATCGTCACGCCGGGTGATACGTCAGTATGGCGATGACGAATACACGCTTCCAATGTGCGTTCACATTGATGTCGCCAAACACGGATGCGACCATCATGATGCTGTAAACAGAATTTCGATTCATCCGAAAAAATGACGATCGTCGTTGAGTACACCATCGCAGGCGCGCCTGTCTGTGATGCAGCGTCAACGGTAACCGCAGCCATGGTCTCCGAGCTGATAGTCCATGCAGGCTCGGCTCTGAGCACTATGGGACTTAACATCTATGGTCATCAGTCCCCTAGAACATAGAACTACTTAAACCTAACTAACCTAAGGACTTCACACAACACCCAGTCATCACGAGGCAGAGAAAATCCGTGACCCCGTCGGGAATCGAACCCGGGAACCCGGGCGCGGGAAGCGAGAACGCTACCGCACGACCACGAGCTGCGGACGGTGAACGCACATTGGAAGCGTATTCGTCATCGCCATACTGGTGTATCACCCGGCGTGATGGTATCAGGTGCGATTGGTTGCAAGTCTCGGTCACCTCTTGTTCGCATTGACGGAACTTTGAAGAGTGGACGTTACATCTGAGATGTGTTACGACCTGTGGCTCTACCCTTCATTCGATCCCTGGAAAAACCCTACATTTCAGCAGGATAATGAACAACCGCATGTTGCAGGTCCTGTACGGACCTTTCTGGATACAGAGAATGTTTGACTGCTGCTGTGGCCAGCACATTCTCCAGATCTTTCACCAACTGAAAACGTCTGGTCAATGGTGGCCGAGCAACTGGCCCGTCACAATACACCAGTCACTACTCTTGATGAACTGTGGTATCGTGTTGAAGCTGCATGGGCAGCTGTACCTGTACACGACATCCACACTCTGTTTGAGTCAATACCCAGGCGTATCAAGGCCGTTATTACGGACAGAGGTGGTTGTTCTGGGTATTGATTTCTCAGGATCTAAGCACACAAGTTGCGTGCTAATGTAATCACATGTTAGTTCTAGTATTATATATTTGTCCAATGAATATCCGTTTATCATCTGCATTTCTTCTTGGTGTAGCAATTTTAATGGCCAGTAATGTAAAACAAAGGAGTTTCTCGTTGCGCCGGGATCTTCTTACGAAATTTCAATGACCAACTTTGTCTTCCGAAGCGAATATATTTCGTTAACGCCGACCTACATAGGGAGATACGATTATCGTAGCAGAATAAGCGAAATTAGTGTTCGCACAGAAGGAAAGATGTGTTATGTTCTTTTGCCGCGATGTTGGAGAGTGGAATAACAGAGAGCTATTATGAAGGTGGTTCGGTGATCCCTCTGCCAAACACTTAAGTGTTATTTTCAGAGTACGTATGTCAATTGAAATCAAATAATGGGACGACACTTTAATTGTGTTATCGATGAGAATGACTAGGAGTGCGGCCCAAACGAGCTTCCTGAACTTGAGACGCTGCTGGTGGAGTAGCAGCTGTTTGAGCCGTGAAGACATTTCACCCATAGGAAACAGCATTCACGTACTTGTCTTCAACTTCTAGGATTCTCATTAAAGGAATTCGTGTTTCAATTTCCACACGGAACAGCATCGCCGAGACAGTCATTAAACTCCCGTACGAGGTACTTGTGTAATTTTACTATCGGCCACCTTTCTTACCCAGCTCACCGTCGACCACTGCTACTAGTCTGTGGCAACGGGCTCCTCAGTGTCGCGGTCTGGGTACCGCAACTCTGTTGTCGTGGGCGGAGTACGCGAAGGCAGCGCAGCGTGCGGCTGCACTGGAATTCAGTTCGACCGCTGCCACTTGGTACCTTTCTACTTTGCAGTGTTATCAGAGGTGCTCTCTTTTTCTGAGCCATCAGTCTTCTGACTGGTTTGATGCAGCCCGCCACGAATTCAACTCCTACGCTAACCTCCATATCCCGGAGTAGCACTTGCAACCTACGTCGTCAATTATCACCTGGACGTTTTCCAATCTCTGTCTTCCTCTATAGTTGTTCCCCTATACAGCTCTCTCTAGTAACGTGGAAGTCATTCCTTGATTTGTTAACAGATGTCTTACCATCCTGTCCCTTCTCCTTGTCAGTGTTTTTCACATATTCCTTTCCTCTCCGCTTCTGTGCAGGACGTCCTCGTTCCTGAACTTATCAGTCCACCTAATATTCAACATTCGATTGTAGCACCTCACCTCAAATGCTTCGATTCTCTTCTGTTCCGCTTTACCCATGTTTCACTACCATAAAAATCTGTGCTCCAAACGTACATTCCCAGAAATTTCGTCCTCAAATTAAGGCCTACGTTTGTTACTAGTATAGTTATCTTCGTTAGGAATGCCTTTTTTGCCATAGCTAGTCTGTTTGTTATGCCCTGCTTGCTCCGTCCGTCCGTCATTGGTTATTTTACTGCCTAGGTAGCAGAATTCCTTAACTTCATCTGCTTCAGTACCATCAATAGTTATGTTAAGTTTCGCGCTGTTCTCATTTCCGCTAATTCTCATTACTCTCACCTTTCTTCAATTTACTCTCAATCCTTATTATGTGCTCATTAGGCTGTTCAATCCATTCAGCATATCAGCTAATTCTTCTTCACTTTCACTCAGGCTGGCCATGTCATCAGCAAACCGTATCATTGATATATTTTCACCTTGAATTTTAATCCTACTCGTAAACATTTCTTTTATTTCGATCGTTGCTTCTTCGATGTACGGACTGAACAGTAGATGGGAAAGACTACATCTTTGTCTTACGCCCTTTTTCGTCCGTGCAATTCGTTCTTGGTTTTCCGCTCTTATTATTACCTCTTGGCTCTTGTGCAAATAGTATATTACCCATCTGTCACCGTAGCTTACTCCTGTTTTTCCCAGAATTTCGAACATCTTGAACCATTTTACACTGTCGAACACTTTATGTAGGTCGACAAATCCTATAAATGTGTACTGATTTTTCTTTAGTCTTGCTTCCATTACCAAGCGCAACGTCAGGTTTGCCTCTCTCGTACCTTTACCTTTTCTAAAGCCTACGCGCGGGATTAGCCGAGCGGTCAGGGGTGCTGCAGTCATGAACTGTGTGGTTGATCCCGGTGGAGGTTTGAGTCCTCCCTCGGGCATGGGTGTGTCTGTCTGTCCTTAAGATAATTTAGTTTAAGTAGCGTGTAAGCTTAGGGACTGATGACCTTAGCAGTTAAGTCCCATAAGATTTCACACACATCTGAACTTTTTTCTAAAGCCTAACTGATCATCATCTAACGCATCCTCAATTTTCTTTTCCGGTTTTCTGTATATTACTGTTGTCAGCAACTTGTGTGCATGAGCTGTCAAGCTGACTGGGTGATGACAATTCTCGCACTTGTCAGCTCTTGTAGTCTTCGGAATTGTGTGTGTGATATTTTTCCGGAAGTCAGACGATATATTGCCAGATTCATACATTCTGCTCACCTACGTGAATAGCCTTTTTCTTGCCATTTCCGCCAATTATTTTAGAACTTCTGATGTTACGTTATCTATCCCTTCTGCCTTATTTGATCTTAAGTCCTCCAAAGCTCTCTTGAATTCTGATTCTAGTATTGGATCCCCCAGCTCTTCTAAATCGACTGCTGTTTCTTCATCTATCACATCAGACCAATGTTCCCCCTCATAGAGCTGCTTACAGCACGCAATTAACCTGCAGACCCACGATCGTGTTGTTAGAGCGACGTGTATTCGGAAAGTTAAAAGCGGTCTTACGCACATGAAAAGAAGGCCGCTTTATAAATCTGTTGTGTGAAGTCAGGCTCCACCGCATCTCGTAGAGGAAGATTCTTACTTGTTCCAACAACATGGTAAACGTAGGCACGCCCTCCGTCGTATCATAACGGACCTTAAACCCGCCGATAGCACGCGAGCACGCACACAAGCGGAAACTGTACCTGAGGCAAGCCGCTGCTTTGCGGGTTTATTTAGTGATAAGGAAATAGGTGGCGCAGTCGTACGGACGTTTTGCACGAGGTTCCTCGCATTTTAACAGTAACCGATAGGCGACACCATACAGAATCTTTTACTGTTGATGTAGCGGGAGATGTGCTTAAAACGTGCGCCAAAAACAAGTCACCAGATACAGAGAGACTGACTACTGTAATAATTTCAGTTCTGGAACATTTCTGGATCGACGAGAGCGGAAATTTTTAATGACATTCTGAATCGAGTAGTGATTCCTTCGTATTATCTCGAGGAGATTATCTTATTAACCTCAAAAGCAAAATTGAATAACAAATTGTCTAATATCCGGTGCATAAGTATCTTCAAATGAGGCTATAAACTGCTTGCAAAATGTGTCGCCTGTGAAATAAAAATTTAACGTCGAAAATCACCATTAACTTCCAACACCGTGCAGTGCGCAACAGGAACACTCATGGTGATTCAACTACCCCTACCGATATCGTTTTATGCAGCCCGCAATGTTGAATACAACGATGTAATTGTTTACGCTATGTTGTGGAAATTCACAAAATTGTTACGCAAATTACACACAAACGTCAATTTTAGGGTCTGGGAGTGCTAGACTAAACTGGCCGCGTAATGAGGCCAGTAACCGAAGACCAAAAAAGGTCGAATGTGGGAAATAATTCGGGCAGTCGTAAACCTTTGTATAATGGTCGGAGGGATTGCCATGAGCAACCTACTAGAAGTCCTGACCGAAGGGGCTCAGTGTGGCTGTGGGGATGAGTTTGAAGGACATTTTTATACGTTTTTGGTGTAATAACTACGGCCTCTAACTAAAACGTTACCCAGTACACAATTTAACTATGTTACATTTCCTACAGAAAGGACCTGTTCACTTTTTCTGTAAGAGTAACATAGGGAGCAGAAGAATATGAAAATCTCGCACATCCTTTCAGAAGGCTAGATATAATATTTGCATAAAACGACAGCGGGGGCGTCAGCTAAATCACCCTCTGTTTACGATACAGTGACGACGTACTGGGTCACAGCAGCCTCTGCCACCATGAATCTGAGCCCACCTGGTGTTCTATCTTTCACTGTCATTTGAGCAGGTTATTCACAGTTAGCTGTAACGTATGTTATGAAAAATTTAATTTGGAACGAAGTTTAAGAGAATGATTTTAACGGTTTCAGTAACTCATTACCACATATCTGAGTGAATGGAATTTTTTAAGAGAAAATTTAAATTCAGTGTTCTTTGAAACAGGTATGTTACATTGTAATGAACCTTGCCTGCTCGAAAATTTAGCATGTTAACTGAAAGCTCTGATTCCGTATAAATTATGAGCAGTCTTCACTTAATTTTCTCACTTAAATTATATATTTCTCATCTTAAGGTATCTATAAACATATTTGAAAATCAAAAACTGTTTTTCTGACAATATATTATTATTATTCATATTGATCCTTTACTCACGCGAACTGTTGACTGCTTTTGGCACGGGATTTCAAATTGATTCCGTATTTGTAGATTTACAGAAGGCTTTTGACACTGTACCACACAAGCAGCTCGTAATCGAATTGCGTGCTCATGGAATATCGTCTCAGTTACGCGTCTGGATTCGTGATTTCCTTTAAGAGAACTCATAGCTCGTAGTAACTGACGAAAAATCATCGAGTACTACAAAAGTAATTTCTGTCACTTACCAAGGTAGTGTTTTATAGGGACTCTGCTGTTTCTTATATACACAAACTATTTAGGAGACAATCTGAGCAGACTTCTTGGGTTGTTTGCAGATGATGCTGTCATTTACCGTCTAGTAAAGTCATCAGAAGACCACAACAAATTGCCAAACAATTTATAGAAGACATGTGTATGGTGGGGCAATTGGCAGCTGACCCTAAATAACGAAAACTGTGAGGCAATCCACGTGAGTGCTAAAATGAATTCTTTAAACTTCGGTTACATCATAAATTAATCAAATACACTCCTGGAAATTGAAATAAGAACACCGTGAATTCATTGTCCCAGGAAGGGGAAACTTTATTGACACATTCCTGGGGTCAGATACATCACATGATCACACTGACAGAACCACAGGCACATAGACACAGGCAACAGAGCATGCACAATGTCGGCACTAGTACAGTGTATATCCACCTTTCGCAGCAATGCAGGCTGCTATTCTCCCATGGAGACGATCGTAGAGATGCTGGATGTAGTCCTGTGGAACGGCTTGCCATGCCATTTCCACCTGGCGCCTCAGTTGGACCAGCGTTCGTGCTGGACGTGCAGACCGTGTGAGACGACGCTTCATCCAGTCCCAAACATGCTCAATGGGGGACAGATCCGGAGATCTTGCTGGCCAGAGTAGTTGACTTACACCTTCTAGAGCACGTTGGGTGGCACGGGATACATGCGGACGTGCATAGTCCTGTTGGAACAGCAAGTTCCCTTGCCGGTCTAGGAATGGTAGAACGATGGGTTCGATGACGGTTTGGATGTACCGTGCACTATTCAGTGTCCCCTCGACGATCACCAGTGGTGTACGGCCAGTGTAGGAGATCGCTCCCCACACCATGATGCCGGGTGTTGGCCCTGTGTGCCTCGGTCGTATGCAGTCCTGATTGTGGCGCTTACCTGCACGGCGCCAAACACGCATACGACCATCATTGGCACCAAGGCAGAAGCGACTCTCATCGCTGAAGACGACACGTCTCCATTCGTCCCTCCATTCACGCCTGTCGCGACACCACTGGAGGCGGGCTGCACGATGTTGGGGCGTGAGCGGAAGACGGCCTAACGGTGTGCGGGACCGTAGCCCAGCTTCATGGAGACGGTTGCGAATGGTCCTCGCCGATACCCCAGGAGCAACAGTGTCCCTAATTTGCTGGGAAGTGGTGGTGCGGTCCCCTACGGCACTGCGTAGGATCCTACGGTCTTGGCGTGCATCCGTGCGTCGCTGCGGTCCGGTCCCAGGTCGACGGGCACGTGCACCTTCCGCCGACCACTGGCGACAACATCGATGTACTGTGGAGACCTCACGCCCCACGTGTTGAGCAATTCGGCGGTACGTCCACCCGGTCTCCCGCATGCCCACTATACGCCCTCGCTCAAAGTCCGTCAACTGCACATACGGTTCACGTCCACGCTGTCGCGGCATGCTACCAGTGTTAAAGACTGCGATGGAGCTCCGTATGCCACGGCAAACTGGCTGACACTGACGGCGGCGGTGCACAAATGCTGCGCAGCTAGCGCCATTCGACGGCCAACACCGCGGTTCCTGGTGTGTCCGCTGTGCCGTGCGTGTGATCATTGCTTGTACAGCTCTCTCGCAGTGTCCGGAGCAAGTATGGTGGGTCTGACACACCGGTGTCAATGTGTTCTGTTTTCCATTTCCAGGAGTGTATAAAGGCCGTAAATTTAACTAAATACCTAGGAATTACAATATGAACAAACTAATTTGGAAAGAACGAAGACTGTGTTTTATTGGCAGAACACTTACAAAATGTAACAGATCAACTGAAGAGACTGCCTACACTACGCTTGTCCGTCCTCTTTTAGAACACTGCTGCGCGTTGTGGGATCTTCACCAGATAGCATTAACGGAGTAAATCGAGAAAGTTCAAAGAAGAACAGCACGTTTTGTGTTATCACGAAATGGGTGAGAGGGCGTCACGGGCATGATAGAGGATTTGGGATGGACATCATTAAAACAAAGGCATTTTTCTTTGCTGCGCAATCTTCTCACAAAATTTCAATCATCGGCTTTCTCCTCTGAATACGAAAATATTTTGTTGAGGCCAACGTACATAGGGAGAAACCATCACCATGATAAAAGATATAGGTGATCTTTCCTCCACCATGCGATCTTCTAGGGTGGAATAATAGAGAATTACTGTGAAGGTGGTTCGATAAATCCTGTGTCAGGCACTTACGTGCCATGTGCAGAGTATCCATGTAGCTGTAGACGTAGCTGTAGCTGTATATCTAGACCCATTTCATAATGTCGCTCTTGCACCATTAAAATTGGCTATCAGAACTGTCAACTTAAATGATCAAAATAGAAATTTATAGTAAACATCATACCGTTATGCTTCAGTTTTCGTGTAATCAAAACTTCTGTCTTGATTCATAGTTTTTCTGATTTTGCTATCGATTATGAAGTAATTTTTTTTTAAATAACAGAAAGCTGTTATTTTTCAGATTGTCAAGATTTGTGTCCTCTGTTACTAACCATTAAAGCTATAATTCTTCCTTTAAAAAATTATTTTCAGAAACCAAGATATAAATTGAATCTGAAAACAATCTCAGTTAAGACAGTCATTTCAATGCTAATTTGGACTGTAACTATTTGGTTTTGTAAGCTGGACTCGTAATATATAATGTATTTTGGCGTCAAGCACGGCAGACTTCTTTAGATAGTGTAAAAATGGGTTTAGCAACTAATGAGCCGCGTACATGTTACTCTCTGATGGATTACGTTCTTTGTGTGGCTCAAGGAAGTCGCACAATGTAAATGTAATGGCAAACTGTGTTTCAAGAACATGCAAATAAAAGAAGAAAATGGTTAAAAGCAAAATAATGTATCAGTGCCTCGCCATTTAAACGCCCTAGACAAAATATTTTCTTCAGGCTTTGTAGGAACAAATCAACACGCCCTAACGCTGAGAAAATCTTTGCAAGCTAGTGCTGTTTATCTAGAAATGTAATGCCTTTTCTCTCTCCAGATACTTTAACGCTTCTTAAACTACGAGACAGTTGTTACAGCGTAATATTTGGGGTTTGTTATATATGGACTTACAAGTAAAAGTAAAATGATTAGACAAATGTCGATGACTTTTTTCTTCATTTCTATATGTCTTTTGCGTAAATTACACAGACCGTATATGAACATGCAAATCAGAGAAAGAGGAGAGGTTTTTGCAGCCAGGTCGGTCTCTGGCTTGTCCACTGGCTGAATACTAATGCAATACGGGCTTGGTTCGGAAACACTGATCATCACCCGCAAGACGATCTTCTTGCGGATTTACAACCCAACAATCGGATTTATGTGTCCTTTATCCTACTTTAAACAAAAGCATGAGATTCTAGAAGACCGTTTTGGATTGAATCTCACGAACTTTGTAGCCTCAACTGGCGAACTGTTTCGTGTGGAACACAAGATACGACCCTCATGACCACCACCTGCAGCCTACAATTAGCACAACGTGTTCTCTTTATCAATACCTTCCTCCCGAGATAAACATGGTATTTCGCATAGATCTTTCATTTCCCATAATACTTGGAACGAGCAGTAACATGGGATGGAGGTGGGGCGATATATTCACAGTAGTTGACTTAACCTGCTTATTAGCACGTGAAGATGGTGGATTCGGTCGGACTCGTTTTACAACCAAAGTTGTAGCGTGGTTAATCCACCGTGATTGCACAACGATAGAGAATCATCCGTCAAGTCCCACTGCTATTTGTTTGATATCCGTCATCCTCATCCCCCTGCTCCCTTTCCCCCTCCTCCATGATCTGCCCCACTTGACGGTCCTATCTTATCAGCTGAGACATATTCGACAACACTGTTTACGAAAAAGCTTTTCGCCACCGAAGATCTGGAGCTTCGGTTAACAGCATCCAAGTGCTGATATGACGACCTGACAGTACGGCCAGCCACGACTGAGGTGGAGGTCAGGTTTTCGATATTTCCACACAACACGGTGTGGGCCGAGCTCCTTGCCTACGACAAAAGTTAGCAGCTTCTGGTGTAAGGCAGTCAGTAGCGACATTCCGACGAGCCCACGGCTACATTGGCTATAGTCCATCCACCTCGTGCGAACGCAGTCTTCAGAAAGACACACTTAACAATCGTTCCACGTGTTCTCAAACTAAGACAGTCTTTTGTGTTGCCGTTATACTGCTCGCCTTGATAGACAGGACAAACAGCATTTAGTACTGTCCTGATTCCCGATTTTAAACCTCAGCAACAAAGAGAGCGGCCGCTCCGATACATACAAATCGCTTCATGCAGTGGTTCCCCTACAAACTCCCAACATGTTACCCTTTTCTCCTTCACGTATCTGCACACCACTGCATCGCCAAATCTAAGAGGAACTATAGCCAATATTTCGCTAATTTTCTTCGGGAGTTCGCATTTGACAAACTGCGCTGACCGTGGTCACTCCACACTAACCCTCATCTACAATGAAATTTTTAAACTGTCGTAAACAGGGCATTGTACCGTAGCGAAAGCTGTAACACTGTCAAAAAAAAATGAAATAAAATATAAAGCGACTCCTTTATGATTTGCTGGGAATAGTTTCACGAGGAGGATTTGTATTTCATTTTGTTAATTACCATTTCATTTGGCATACCAAATATTTCCAAGTAGCCTTTCCTTCCAATAGGTTTTCTTGAGTTATGTGGAATAATAGTAGTGTATGCCAAGAAGAGGCGTACAAGAAGAGACATTGATGATTATTATTTAGAAGGAAGACTGTTAGTGTACGTCCATAAGAGCTCAAAGCAGAAATACTTTATATATTCCTTTGCAGGGAGATATTCAGAATTGTCGAGTAAACGATATTATATTTCACTTTATAGACGTTTTTTTTATTTTTGTCAAAGACTGTCGGAAATGGAAGCATTTTAACAATTTCTGTTTTCCAGGAAGCCATTTTAATTTATGAGTTCAAAAACTTCTATTTACACTTTCACGGAAGGCATTTCGTTTTCATTTACCTGAAGCTTAGATTAGGGGAGCAAGACCCTTCATGAGATTTTATTTTATGTTTTTCCGTGTTGTTCTCCCTAACGGATATGTGGCTATAAAAACACAACAGGAGGTGACTTCTTAGTTTTACTGTTTTCGAAAAAGTGGGTTTTCCAAATTTGTTTGCTACTCAACTCAAGACGAAAGGGTTACGCTTAAATTGCTAGAGGAGAGCAATTGCCTTACTGAGGTATCAGCACTGGGAATCTCCTTTTATTTCATTTGAAAGAAAGGAGCAAGAAACAAAAAACAGCTGTGCCACAGGATTACTTCCTTTTTTCTATCATTCCTGTTTCTCCCCTTTTTCATGTTACTGTACTACTGTGTTAAATTCAAATGATAGTGCTTATGCTGTGGACCCAAAGTCAGCTAGAAATACCTATATGATAAGTAACATATAACATTCATGTCTGCGTTTTATTTCAACACTTAACTCCCGTTACGCTATTTCTAATTATTATATTTCTTTATTCTGTTCCCTGACACTAGACCTAGTGCTGTAGGGAGCCCCAATGAACCTTGTGGTTAGAGAAATATTGCACATGAGGAAGTAGTAGCAAATCCAAACGTGACAAACTATGAGTAAACAAAGAAATGTCTCGACATGGCGGTAGGTATTCTATTAAAATATTTAAGACTGAGACAGTACCTACTAAATGAAATTCAGTGATCCAACAATATTGATTTATTCACAAAACACAAGAAAAACGGCATTGCCACAAGTGAAAAACACAACTGGAGTGAATAAATATATTAATCTCTTTAAGGCATGAAATGACGCAGACTTAATAACGGATAACACAGAACACATCAGGTCTACAACTTTGCTTCCCTGGTTGTTCTTTTCCTTCATAGTTCAAGGCTTTCTGCAAAAAACTTATAAAAAATTTACGAAACAAAGTGTTTACAATCGTTGGCCACTACTTTTTTCCCATCTTTGTGGCAGTGTGCGATTTCCGCTGCGAGAGATCTGGGCGTCTTTTGAAGAGATCCGTGAATCGATCCAATTTCGCACTTGTTGTCTGACCCCAGATGCTGGTCAAATACGCATGCCAAATACGATTGCTCGAAAAAGGTGGCAGTCAGAGGGAGCAGCAATAGCTGGAGAAAATCCCATCCCAACATTCCCAAGTATGTTTCGATGGATTTTGCGACATGGGATCCGTCACCGTCATGTTCCAAAATCACCTTATCATGTCTATCGCTGTATGATGGCTGTCTGTCTTTCAGTACTCGGGCCAAACGCGTCAACTACTTTCTACAACGATCTTTTGTGAAAGTCTCCGTCAGTTTCAGGAGCATTGAAAACCTTCTCTCTTCCACCACCAAGCCGGTCTGCGACGTCCAAATCATCGTTCTTGAAGCGTCGAAACCATTCTCTGCACGTTGGAACTTAGCTATGTAACTTAGCTACAACAAATTTTGCCTATGTTCGTCTGTGAAAATGGACTCGATAAGCAACCTGAGCTATCAGTTAACGGAATCTAACCTGCATAAAACTGTGTGCGTGTTGTACGAGTGTCAGTTTCATTGCCATTGAGGCCCTCAACAGATCTTTACATGGAAAACTCAAAACTAATATTTGGATAAACTATCTGACTATGTATTTGAATATAAAAAGTACAGGAACAAATGAACCTGTAACACTGAATACGTAAGATATCTGACTGCATTTCTGAATAACAATTTACAAGGGATACAGAATCTGACTTGTGCAACGAAATTTAATGGATTAGAGTACATGTCATGTTGTGGTGTGTCAGTGTCTCTGTTTTGGCCCTATGCTTTGCACTCGCCTCTTTAGATGACTTCCTGTTTCCATATGGTTTGCAGTAATTCACAGCACCATGCAGAACGACTTTTTTAAAGGAGTTTGGTTGGGTACTGTTAACAGCTAAATAACCTGTGAGAAGGCATTTCATGAATTAAGTCTATTTAGAGTATCAATAAAGGCTGAGTGTCAGGTTAACAAATTATTTCAATTTAAAAGTTACGTAAACATTTAATAACCACAGCACATTTACTAATTAGATATGGAAAATAATAATTATTGTTTGGAGGATAAGGAGGCTTCTTTACCTGACAAGCAAAACGTGGCATTATTGCAAACTTGGACTATCACGAGCCTAACCCTGTAATTGCTTTTGTGGTATACTTGTGAATTTCACCTTGAATTCCATCTTCAATCGTAGTTAAGTCATCTAAATCTCTCCTGGCTATATACTGTAAATGAAATCAGGCCATCAGTGTGGTAATATTTGTTGTCACCGACGTGAGGGCAGCGTGACACGTCTTCTGTCTCCGAGTTCTCGACCGACACTACTTGGAATCGCGCTCCACTGTTTCGCCCTCAGATTGCTACTAGTCTCACAACAATGCTTAGAATTGCACTCCCATGTTTCGCTCTCAGATTGTTACTATCGTTATCTGATTGCTTATTTACTTCCAATCTTACACAATGCAAAGAATAGCTTTAAGTTGTCTACATTGTTTTCAATGTAATCTCGGAAATGACGATAATTAGTTTCGTAAGCTGACATATTCAGTAGAGACTAAATTTACGATGCAATCACAAATCGCCTTTTTTATCATCTTACGTTCACACCTGTACTGATTCACTGACCTGCTTCCGCCACCAGCCGATTCTGCCGTCTACTGCGATACGGCGGAAGCTGAGCTGTACACCTAATAACACTTGCCTCATATCTGTGGAGGAAAGACTGCGCTTGTTAAGGTTGAAGACACAAACACAATTACGTCTTCCATGACTCAATAACACGTATTCTGGGGCGGCAGGTAAATAGAGAGTGTGAAGCTTCGCCGTTTTATTAGAGCCTGAATACTATTTTTGCGTTCGGCCAGAAAGGTACGAAGAACATACTCACCATAATTTCAGGTTTGCAAGTACATATCATGGTTGTGCTGTTTCCTCAGCATGATCAGGAAACTATCAGTAAAAATAAGAGTTTAGTGTTCTAACTGACTGATATATTCAGTAAAAGATCACAAGCACAATATGTGCACTACTGGCCATTAATATTGCTACACGACGAAGATGACGTGCTACAGACGCGAAATTTCACCGACAAGAAGAAGATGCTGTGATATGCAAATGATTAGCTTTTCAGAGCACTCACACAAGGATGGCGGCGGTGTCGACACTTACAACGTGCTGACATGAAGAGAGTTTCCAACCGATTTCTCATACACAAACAGCAGTTGACCGGCGTCGCCTGGTGAAACGTTGTTGTGATGCCTCGTGTAAAGGGGAGAAATGCGTACCATCACGTTCCCGACTTTGATGAAGGTCAGATTGTAGCCTATCGCGATTGCAGTTCATCGTACCGCGACATTGCTGCCCGCGTTGGTCGAGATCCAGTGACTGTTAGCAGAATATGGAATACGCAACGCCGTGCAGGATCCCAACGGTCTCGTATCGCTAGCAGTGGAGATGGCAGGCATCTTATCCGCATGGCTGTAACGGATCGTGCAGCTGCGTCTCGATCCCTGAGTCAACAGATGGGAATGTTTGCAAGACAACATCCATCTGCACCAACAGTTCGACGACGTTTGCAGCAGCATGGACTATCAGCTTGGAGACCACGGCTGCGGTTATTCTTGACGCTGCATCACAGACGGGAGCGCCTGCGATGGTGTACTCAGCGACGAACCTGGGTGCACGAATGGAAAAACATCATGTTTTCGGATGAATCCAGGTTCTGTTTACAGCATCATGATGGTCGCATCCGTATTTGGCGACATCGCGGTGAACGCACATTGGAAGCGTGTATTCGTCATCGTCATACTGGCGATTCACCCGGTGTTATGGTATGGTGTGCCATTGGTTACAAGTCTCGGTCACCTCTTGTTCGCACTGACGGCACTTTGAACAGTAGACGTTACATTTCAGATTTGTTACGACCCGTGGCTCCACCCTTCATTCGATCGCTGCGAAACCCGACATTTCAGCAGGATAATGAACGACCGCATATTGCAGGTCCTGTACGGGCCTTTCTGGATACAGAAAATGTTCGACTGCTGCCCTGGCCAGCACATTCTCCAGATATTTCACCAATTGAAATCGTCTGGTCAATGGTGGCCGAGCAACTGGCTCGTCACAATACGCCAGTCACTACTCTTTACGAACTATGGTATCGTGTTGAAGCTGCATGGGCAGCTGTACCTGTCTGTTTGACTCAGTGCCCAGGAGTATCAAGGCCGTTATTACGGCTAGAGGTGGTTGTTCTGGGTACTGATTTCTCAGGCTCTATGCACCCAAATATCGTGACAATGTAATCACATGTCGGTTCTAGTATAATATATTTGTCCAGTGAATACACTTTTATCATCTGCATTTCTTCTTGGTGCAGCAATTTTAATGGCCAGTAGCGTAATAATATCCATAATAATAATAATAAAATTTCAGCTGACATATATAGAATACAAAGACACAAATACAGACATTAGACCATTCTTGCAAAGACCACCAAATAACCCACAAGGCGAAACAACAATAACAACTATCAACACAATCATACACAACAAAATAAATGGAAATACAACTATGGAAGAGTTACAACTACTGATTTATATAGGAGCGCTCACTACACTAAAAATACACACTAGGCAGAGATCGGAACCAACCAACACACAGAAGAAACCCACAAAACCAGCATGGCAACACAGGCTACAGTTCAGAATAGAAAAACTGAGAAAAGACATCGGTCAGCTAACACAATTTATAAGAAATGAAATATCAGACAAAAAACGAAAAACGTTAGGTAAAATCTCACAACAAGAAGCGATAGAGCAATTAGATAAAAAGAAGCAAAAATTACAGGCATTGGCCAAACGACTTAGAAGATACAAAAAAAGTGAAAATTGAAGGAAACAAAACCAAACATTCAACACAAATCAAAAGAAATTTTACCAGACAATAGATAACACACACATTAAAATAGACAATCCACCAAACATTACAGACATGGAAAACTTCCGGAGCAACATATGGTCAAACCCGGTACAACATAACAGACATGCATGGTGGATACAAGCAGAAACAGACACATACAAGACGATACCACAAATGCCTGAAGTGATAATTTTGCAACATGAAGTCACCCAAGCAATTAATTCTACTCACAATTGTAAAGCCCCTGGAAAAAATAAAATAGCAATTTTCTGGCTGAAGAAGTCCACCTCAACACATTTACATCCAACTAAATTAGTTAACAGTTATATTGCAGACCCATACACATTCCCTGATACACCTACACATGGAATAACTTATCTGAAACCTAAAGATCAAGCAGACACAGCAAACCCAGCTAAATATCACCCCATAACATGCCTACCAACAATATACAAAATATTAACTTCAGTCATTAAACAGAAATTAATGACACATACAACACAGAACAAAATTATAAATGAAGAACAAAAAGGCTGCTGCAAAGGAGCACGAGGATGTAAAGAGCAACTGATAATAGATGCAGAGGTGACATATCAAGCTAAAACTAAACACAGGTCGCTACACTACGCATACATTGATTACCAAAAAGCTTTTGATAGTGTAACCCACTCATGGTTACTACAATTATTAGAAATATATAAAGTAGATCCTAAATTGATACAGTTCCTAAACATAGTAATGAAAAATTGGAAAACCACACTTAATATAGAAATTCAAATAATATCACATCACAGCCAATACAGATTAAGCGTGGAATATACCAAGGAGACTCATTAAGTCCTTTCTGGTTCTGCTTTGCTCTGAACCCACTATCCAACATGCTAAATAATACAAATTATGGATACAATATTACTGGAACATACCAACACAAAATCACACATTTGCTATACATGAATGATCTAAAACTACTGGCAGCAACAAATCAGCAACTCAACCAATTACTAAAGATAACAGAAGTATTCAGCAATGATATAAAGATGGCTTTTGGTACAGACAAATGTAAGAAAAATAGCATAGTCAAGGGAAAATACACTAAACAAGAAGGTTACATATTGGATAAACACAGCGACTGCATAGAAGTGATGGAAAAAACAGATGCCTATAAATATCTAGGATACAGACAAAATATAGGAATAGATAATACAAATATTAAAGAAGAACTAAAAGAAAAATATAGACAAAGACTAACAAAAATTCTGAAAACAGAATTGACAGCAAGAAACAAGACAAAAGCTATAAATACTTATGCTATACCAATATTGACCTACTCATTTGGAGTAGTGAAATGGAGTAACACAGACCTAGAAGCAGTACACTTACACGATAACAATGCCACAAATATAGAATACATCACATACATTCAGCAACAGAAAGATTCACATTAAGCAGAAAGGAAGGAGGAAGGGGATTCATCGACATAAAAGACCTACATTATGGACAGGTAGACAATTACGAATATTCTTTATAGAACGAGCAGAAACTAGCAAAATACACAAATCAGTCACTCATATAAATACATCGGCTACACCACTGCAATTTCATAACCACTTCTACAATCCTTTAGATCACATAACATCAACAGATACGAAGAAAGTAAATTAGAAAAAGAAAACACTACATAGCAAGCACCCGTATCATCTAACACAGCCAAACATCGATCAAGAAGTATCCAACACATGGCTAAGCAAAGGCAATATATACAGTGAGATGGAAGGATTCATGATTGCAATACAGGATCAAACAATAAACACCAGATATTACAGCAAGCATATTATTAAAGATCCCAATACCACAAGAGATAAATGCAGACTTTGCAAACAACAAATAGAAACAGTAGATCACATCACAAGCGGATGTACAATACTAGCAAATACAGAATACCGCAGAAGACATGACAATGTAGCAAAAATAATACATCAACAACTTGCCATACAACATGAACTAATAAAACAACACATTCCCACATACAAGTATGCACCACAAAATGTACTGGAGAATGATGAATACAAATTATACTGGAACAAAACCATTATAACAGATAAAACAACACCACATAACAAACCTGACATCATACTCACCAATAAAAAGAAGAAATTAATACAACTAATCGAAATATCCATACCCAATACAACAAATATACAGAAGAAAACAGGAGAAAAAATTGAAAAATCCATCCAACTGGCTCAGGAAGTCAAGGACATGTGGCATCAGGATAAAGTTGACATTATACCAATTATACTATCAACTACAGGAGTCATACCATACAATATCCACCAGTACATCAACGCAACACAGCTACATCCAAACGTATATATACAACAACAGAAATCTGTAATTATTGATACATGTTCAATTACCCGATAGTTCCTAAATGCAATGTAACATATACCGTAGATTTAAAAGGAAGTAAAGCTTGATCAAGGTCCGCCTCACTTTCCATTTTTAACCAGACACAATGTCTGAGAAAGGAGAGAATAATAATAATAATAATAATGTCCCAATTGGAAACAGCTCTATTAGCTGTTCAGAGGCGACCTTTTCGAGAAGTTCATGTAAAATGGTCTATCACCCAAGTTTGTAATCACCAAAAGTTAATTGCTCGCCACAAAAGTGGCAAAAGTGGAAAATAAGCTCATCACTTTCCACGCGGTTTTGTCAGAATTATGGGTGGTACACAAACAGTTACTTCCATGAAATCCAAGCTATGCGGGACGGTCTACTGGCCCGTCAGTTCACTTCCTACTTTTACAGAAAACGTTTTAGGTGCATTCCCAGCTCTGACGTTATCCAAAGTACAGAGTATGCCGGCCTATGACTCACCCAGACACCTTGATAGCTTGGTGCAAAGTGTCTCATCTCACTGCCTTTCTAGCCGTATTTTATACTTGGTCGCAGCGGACCGCTGATCGAAACATCTCGCTAACAGCTGCTCTTGGCACATTGTAGCAGCATCTAAATGTCCATTTGCTGGGCACTTGTTAATTAATGGTTCTGTCGTTTAACAGTTTAGAGTCTTCTTAATTTTTATGTGAATGGAGTTATGTTTGCTTTACTTACTGAAAAAGTTTTAGCTCGACTGCGTTTAAACGTTGCCAGCCGGAATGTTTTGTACGGAACCGACAGCAGAAGGCGACCTCTGAACTTCTTCCCTAAGATTCCTTGTAATGTCTCGAAACTTGATACAGGTACATTATTTAGTGATTGTAATCAATTTCTATAACTATAACTTTCTGTTGACAAATCCAAATTATACTTAATCTAGTACGAATAGGAACATTTTCGGTTCAAATTTAGTTTCCAGTGAATTACTTAAAAACTAGCAGAGATAGCTCATTAGTGTTACGTAGTTAATGTTTTCCTACAAAACTGAAGCTACATACGAATTTTCATTTTCTAAGTGTAATATATAGCGCATTCAAATTCTTTCGTAGAAACACAGATTTTGACCAAAACGTTGCTCTGATCAAGTCGAGACTTGTAACATCTGATTGCGGCATACATTTGCACATTGTGAGCTATTTTTAGCTTTCTGTTTTCACTCTCCAGAGCCATTTACTTGTTTCTTAAAATAACATATTTAGCAAAACATATTTCATTAGATCATTCTTAGACTTCACAATGTTAACAGTAATGTACAACAGCACTCACTTGCAAATTTTGTAAGTTATTTTAACTTTCAATTTCATTCCTAGAATAGGGTGCCCTACTTTAAGTGCTATGTGTAGGTGTGTTATGATAACGTGGAGCTGGTAGTGGTGAACTAGGCTAAGTTCAGGCACACTCGCTTCCCTTTGTATCTCAGAATGGTGCAGCGCTTGTTTCGCCACAGCAACCCCTATTTATTTCTGTGATGAATTTTTTTTGACAAAATAAATATTAGAAACAAGTGATGTTACTATAGATCGTATACTTATACAAAAACATAATATACTTGGTTTTTGAAAATAAAATCTCGATTATTGGAAAATTAATGTCCTGATTTAGAATTTTCAGTCTCCACCTGAAGGACAAACACGCAAACACGTATACAACCGCTCTATCGAGAAAAGATTAGTACCCAAGGACTGGAAAGCTGCACACGTCTTACCAATATCTAAGCAATCACTATAAATTACAGGCGCATATCATTAACGTCGATATGCAGCAGGATTTTGGAATAAATATTGTGTTCGAACATTATGAATTACCTCGAAGAGAACGGTCTATTTACACACAGTAAACACGTATTTAGAAAATATCGTTCTTCTAAAACACAACTACTTTTTTACAAACACGAAGTGTTGAGTGCTATCGACAAAGGATTTCAAATTGATTCCGTATTTCTAGATTTCCATAAGGCTTTTGACACTGTACCATACAATCAGCTTGTAGTGAAGCTGCGTGCTTATGAGCTATCGTCTCAGATATGTGACTGGATTCCTGATTTCCTGCCAGAGAGGTCAGACGTCGTAGTAAGTGACAGAAACTCATTGGTTAAAACAGAAGTGATTTCTGGCATTCTCCAAAGTAGTTCCATAGGACCTATGCTGTTCCTTAACGATATAAGTGATTTAGGAGAGAATCTGAATCTGACACTTAGCCTTTATTGATACTTATGTCATTGTCATTGTCTATTGTTGCTCATGATTATTTGTGAAGTTTAAATAGACTTAATTCATGAAATGCGTTCTCACAAGTTATTTAGCAGTTAACAGGACACAAACAAACTCCTTTAAAAAGTCGTTCTAAGTAACAATAAGCTGTAGCCGCTACTGCTGCATGCTGCTGCGAATTACTGCAAACCACATGGAAACAGGGAGTCATCTAAAGAGGAGAGTGAAAGCGTAGGGCCAAACCAGAGACACTGACACACCACAACATGACATTAAATTCCGTTGCACAAGTCAGATTCAGTATCACTTGTAAATTCATATTCAAAATCGCAATCAGAGAGCTTACGTATTCATTGTTACAGGTTCATTTGTCCCTGCAGTTTTTCATATTCAAATACGCATCAGATAGTTTAACCAAGTATTAGTTTTAAGTTTTGCATGTACCGATCTGCATTAGGTTGTTTGCAGATGATGATGTCGTTTATCTTCTCGTTAAGTCATCAGAAGAAATGCAAACGATTTAGAAAAGATATCTGTATGGTGCGGAAATTGGTCTGTTGTTGTTGTGGTCTTCAGTCCTGAGACTGGTTTGATGCAGCTCTCCATGCTACTCTATCCTGTGCAAGCTTCTTCATCTCCCAGTACCTACTGAAACCTGCATCCTTCTGAATCTGTTTAGTGTATTCATCTCTTGGTCTCCCTCTACGACTTTTACCCTCCACGCTGCCCTCCAATACTAAATTGGTGATCCCTTGATGCCTCAGAACACGCCCTACCAACTGATACCTTCTTCTAGTCAAGTTGTGCCACAAACTTCTCTTCTCCCCAATCCTATTCAATACCTCCTCATTAGTTATATGATCTACCCATCTAATCTTCAGCATTCTTCTGTAGTACCACATTTCGGAAGCTTCATTTGTCTTCTTGTCCAAACTAGTTATCGTCCATGTTTCACTTCCATACATGGCTACGCTCCATCCAAATACTTTCAGAAACGACTTCCTGACACTTAAATCTATACTCTTCTTCAGAAACGCTATCCGTGCCATTGTCAGTCTACATTTGATATCCTCTCTACTTCGACCTTCATCAGTTATTTTGCTCCCCAAATAGCAAAACTCATTTACTAGTTTAATTGTCTCATTTCCTAATCTAATTCCCTTAGAATCACCCGACTTAATTTGACTACATTCCATTATCCTCGTTTTGCTTTTGTTGACGTTCATCTTATACCCTCCTTTCATGACACTGTCCATTCCATTCAATTGCTCTTCCAAGTACTTTGCTGTCTCTGACAGAATTCATGCCCCTCGACTCTTCTGCGGAAATTGGTAGTTGGCCCTAAATAACTAAAGGTGTGTGGTGATCTACATGAATGCTAAAAGGAATCCATTTAACTTCGGTTACACGATAAATAGTCAAATCTAAAGGCCGTAAATTCTACTAAAAACCTGGGAACTACAATTACGAATAACGTAAATTGGGAAGAACACATACAAAATGTTGGGGTGAAGGTAAACCAAAGACTGCCTGTTATTGGCAGAACATTTATTATTAGGAAATGTAACAGATGTACTATAGAGACTGCCTACAATATGCTTGTCCGTCCTCTTTTGGAGCACTGCTGCGCGCTCTGGGATTCTTACCCAAGACTATTGGTGGAGTACCTCGAGAAAGGTCGAAGAAGGGCAGCACATTTTGTATTATCGAGAAATAGGGGAGAGAGTGTCACTGAGATGATACAGGGTTTGGGATGGACAGCATTAGAACGAAGGCATTTTCCGTTGTGGCACAATGATCTAACAAAATTTCAATCACCAAGCTTCTACAACATGAATGCGAAAATATTTTGTTAACGCCTACCTAGACAGGGAGAAACGATCATCATAATAAAATAAGGGAAATCATAGCTCACAACGTAAGATATAGGGGTTCTTCTTTTTCCGCGCGCTATTCGAGACTGGAGTCATAAAGAATTATTGTAAAAGTGGTTCGATGAACACTCTGTCGGGCACTAAAGTGTGATATGCAGAGTATCCATGTAGATGCAGAGAAATATTTCAATTTTCAGTAGTCCCTCATTTAATCATAACCGCAGGCACTGTTGTGTGTCCTTACAAACCACTTTCACTAAAACATTTAGGATATAGAGTGGGTAATTACTACACAACTGGCCATTAAAATTGCTACACCAAGAAGAAATGCAGATGATAAACGGGTATTCATTGGACAAATATATTATACTAGAACCGACATGTGATTACATTTTCACGCAATTTGGGTGCATAGATTCTGAGAAATCAGTACCCAGAACAAGCACCTGTGGCCGTAATAACGGCCTTGATACGCCTTGGCATTGAGCAAACAGAGCTTGGATGGCGTGTACAGGTACAGCTGCCCATGCAGCTTCAACACAATACCACGGTTCAAAAGAGTAGTGACTGGCATATTGTGACGAGCCTGTTGTTCGACCACCAATGACGAGACGTTTTCAATTGATGAGAGATCTGGAGAATGTGCTGGCCAGGGCAGCAGTCTAACATTTTCTGTATCCAGAAAGGCCCGTACAGGACCTGCAACATACGGTCGTGCATTATCCTGCTGAAATGTAGGGTTCCGCAGGGATCGAATGAAGGGTAGAGCCACGGATCGTAACACATCTGAAATGTAACGTCCACTGTTCAAAGTGCCGTCAATGTGAACGAGAAGTGACCGAGACGTGTAACTAATGGCACCCCATACCATCACGCCGGGTGATACGCCAGTATGGCAAATGACGACTACACGCTTCCAATGTGCGTTCACCGCGATGTCGCCAAACACGGATGCGACCATCATGATACTGTAAACAGAACCTGGATTCATCCGAAAAAATGACGTATTGCCATTCCTGCAACCAGGTTCCTCGTTGAATATACCATAGCAGGCTCTCCTGTCTGTGATGCAGCGTCAAGAATAACCGCAGCCATGGTCTCCGAGCTCATAGTCCATGCTGCTGCCAACGTCGTCGAACTGTTGGTGCAGATGGTTGTTGTCTTGCAAACGTCCCCATCTACTGACTCAGGGATCGAGACGTGGCTGCACGATCTGTTACAGCCATGCGGATAAGATGCCTGTCATCTCGACTGCTGGTGATACGAGGCCGTTGCGTTCCAGCACGGCGTTCCGTATTACCCTCCTGAACCCACCGATTCCATATTCTGCTAACAGTCATTGGATGTCGACCAACGCGAGCAGCAATGTCGCGATACCATAAACCGCAATCGCGATAGGCTACAATCCGACCTTTATCAAAGTCGGTAACGTGATGGTACGCTTTTCTCCTCCTTACACGAGGCATCACAACAACGTTTCACCAGGCAACGCCGGTCAACTGCTGTTTGTGTATGAGAAATCGGTTGGAAACTTTCCTCATGTCAGCACGTTGTAGTTGTCGCCACCGGCGCCAACCACGTGTCAATCCTCTGAAAAGCTAATCATTTACACATTACAGCATCTTCTTCCTGTCGGTTAAATTTCCCGTCTGTAGCACGTCATCTTCGTGGTGCGGCAATTTTAATGGCCAGTAGTGTATATATAGCGTTGTTTATGATACTCCCTTACCAAAAGGGAAAGGGGAGGAGTTGCTGCTGTGTGCGTCCTACTCGATCCCTTCTCCAGTACAGCATGTGGACTGCCTCTCATGACGCCTCTACGTCCCTGAGAAACTCGTAACACAGACTAAGCTTCTCAACTTACCTCTAAGTGACCACAAAATGCATTCTATAATCTATTTTCCTTGTGTAATTTAAATAAATAATTGAGATGTGGCCCGAAATAATTTTTCTTTTTCTAAATTTATTATCTGGAGAACTGTTCTTAACCTATTCAAAATGATAATAGCGATACCTTTCTTCACAAAATTACGTCATTATTACGTCATTATTAAGCTTGAATCACAGAATTTGCAACTTTTTTAACCAAAGCTATTATTCTCTGGAGGCAACATATGTTTAAATGATTAGATTAGATTAGATTTAGTTTTTGTTCCACAGACTAAAAGAATGAGAGCATTCTCGTGGGTGTGGTACATGTCATTAAGTATAACATAAAAAACATACAACGTTTGAATATAATACTCACTACCCTGATCATTTGTCATGAGATTGTCAAAATGGGTGAATCCGTTACAGTAAAATGGAACTGCTAATATCTTGAGAATTAACACACTCACAGAATGAAACATTGTTATCCACTTTTAATAATTTTATCAACCGCAAAATACCTAATCTTGACTTGTGGTCAAGTGCTGTCAAAACTGAAATCTAACAGACATGTTTACTTATGCTGGCCTAACAGTCCCTGTTAAGATAATCACCTATAGAGCAGAAGGAATTGCGCAGCAAAAAGTTTTCAAACTCTATTTAGACCGTGCTTTATCTGAAACCATGTCTTTAGTGATGTCTGGCAATTTATTGAAAATGTGAGATCCTCAATATTGTATCCCATTTTGGCTTAAATGGCTCTGAGCACTATGGGACTTAACATCGAAGGTCATCAGTCCCCTAGAACTTAGAACTACTTAATCCTCACTAACCTAAGGACATCACACGCATCCATGGACGAGGCAGGATTCGAACCTGCAACCGTAGCGGTCTCGCGGTTCCAGACTGAAGCGCCTAGAACCGCTCGGCCACATCGGTAGGCTATCCCATTTTGGACCAAGGTTTATGTAGACTACTCTTATTCCCAGTATTGGTACTATTGGTTGAAAATAGAGATATATTACTTGCAACAAATTTCATTAAGGGATAAATATACTGAGAAGCAGTGGTTGAATACAAAGTCACTTGAACAGGTGCCTACATCATGTTCTTGAATTTACAACACAAATTATTCTTATTACACGCTATTGCACTCAAAAACGTTTGCTCGGTTTGATGACTTACCTCGGAATATGATCCCGTATGACATGCCGGAATGAAAGTAAGCGAAATATGCAAATTTCTTTTATACTTACATCTCCTACATCCGACATCATTCTCACTGCAATTACTGACTTGTTTAGGTGCTTCAGCAATTCTGTGGTATGCTCATCCCAACTGAATTTATTATCGAGTTTTAATACTAGAACTTTAACACTGTGAGCCTCTTCGATCTGAATGTCATCATATTTTATACACATGCTGGAAGGAACAATCACATTTTGTGCTAGTTTGCAATTTATTTTATTTCCTTAGGTGTTGCTTTACTTAGAAATATGAGTAACCTTTGTAAGTTCTGTCTTCATACGGCCCAATTATCATGTGGATGACTATGCTAAGGAACTCGTTAGTTCGACAGCAGTTACATTGCTTTGTCACACACGTAATCAAAAAACTACTTTTTTTTTGTAACATTCCAATACTCTTCAAACTGCATGTCTTAATACATCCGTTCACCTGTACTGTTGTCTATTTTCCTTCATCCATATATTTCGACACATTTCTGTCTTTTATCTTCGTCAGCCTACTGACCTCATTATTTACATATACTTTGGTTGTGATCCTCATACCACTTCCACACATCTCCTTTAATTAATGACGAACGCTTTGGCTTGCCTCTAGTGGGACCATTTTATTACTCTCTTATCTACAGACAACCCTACTTCCAGCTGAAAAATATTGATTTCATACAAATTTTATTGTTCCAGATTTCAAAATTTTCTTCTTCAATTACTTCTCTGACCGCAAGTTATCCGTATGTTACTGTTACTAATCCTTTTTGTGGATCTCATTTACCATTTATTTATTTCATTTATTTTTTCTTCATCATTGGTGCTCAAACGTTACCCACTGCTATTTTAATATTTAGAATTTACCACTGAAAATTACTTCTCTATTCTCTTATAAGTCATTATTTGGGTATAATAATTTTTGGGAATCATCTTACTTACTAGGAAGATATTACAAACTAGTACCATATATACAGCATGACGACATATATTCCTTATATACTATAGATAGAACAGAAGAAAATAATGAAACTCGAAAGGGAAATAAAATTTCATCCAACTGGGACCGCACACTTAGCCAAACTATGTATCCACCAAAGAGTGGTAAACTTTCAACAGGATTTGGCTACTGTCACTTCTGCAAGGCTTCAGATCCATAACGTTTCGTAGACATAGTTCTCTCGTACTTTTCGTTCATTCCTAACGAGAAGCTTTTGCATGAGGCTTACCTATTGTCCTGCATGGTTCTTGATAAACATGCATAAACGTCTTTGTGTCCTATGAAATTTTCTTCGATTTTTATTTAGTTTTGAATAACACAGAGTTCAATAATGTCAAAATTAGTGGGGGAAGATTTTGTGCCATGCCTTCTCTTTCTGTCCAAGACTCTTTTACGTATGTTTGCCCCAGCCTGTGCCTTCTTCTCATCTATGAAGCTCTGAGAGGGGACTGGAAAATCAACCGTGTTTGAAAGGATGTTATGTGGTTCTTGATTACACATTATTTCACAGGGAGCAAAGGATGATTTCTTCAAAGTTCTTGATATGATTGGCCCAAGGTGCTTCCAGGCACAATAAGTTCTACACAATCTGTTTAGGTCACGCATAACACTCTCGCTTATATTTCCCTGCAGAAAATACGCCGAGCTCCTTGTATGACGAATTCTGGCCTTTTCTGGACATTCGTTAAATTTTCCATATACAAATTGCGGACCATTATCCGACAAGGGACATTTAGACCTGCCAATCTTTACAAAATAGTACTTTTTTAGCTTGTCTGCCAGGGTTTTTTCATTAGCTCTCTTTGTTGGATATGGTCTGACATTCTTTCTAAAGCCGTCAGTAACCACAAAAACATGCGTAAATTCTCTTTTAGATGTTGGGAAGCGGTCGAAAAGATCGACTACACATAGTTACACTTGGTTCTACGTTGTGCATATCTCCGAGCACCATACTATTTACTGCACCTGCCCTGCAACACACAACACAGGATGTTAGAATCCTTGCCACTATACGATGTACGATGCATGTTGTCGCAAATCACCTCACTCGATTTAGAAATGAAATTCCTGGCTCCATAATACCAATACCGTAGATTCACGTAATCTACAGACAGCAGTAGCAGATCAGCATGTTCCGATGGAAAATGTATTTTCCATTCCGCTGATTATAGCTTTTTCTTCGGAATAGAATTCCTTTATATAGACTAGGCAACAGCACTGCCCTACTTTTGGATAATTATGGATCCCTAAATGGCTTTTGACAAACCTCAACTGATCATTTTGCTCCCTTCTTAAGGTTTTATATATTTTCAAGGCACTTTCCTCTTTGAGCTGAAGTATGACCAACATGCACATTTCATTCTTATTTGCTAAAGGAATATCTGTTTACGTGCCAAGCTCATCACTTCTTGATAGCCCATCTGCTATCAGATTATTATTCTCTTGTATCTAGTTAACCTCAAGGTCGAACTGATTAAGACACGTAGTCCACCTGGTTAGTCTTGGATGTCTTAGTCTGCAGGTTTTAAAAACGTAAGTCACCTTCTGACCTAAATAATAATCCTCAAACTTTCGCATACCAGATACTATAGCCAGCACCTCTAATTCCGAAATTCCTTAATTTCGCTCGGCACGTTGCAATGAACGACTCGTAAAACCGATTGTTTTATGTACCTCTTGGTCGCCTTCTGTTTCTGTCTGAAACAACTCTCCTGCAATCCCATATCCACTTACGTCAACTTACATGTAAAAGAGGTTCAAAAAATCTAGATGGCGAAAGAACGGACTACTCATCAAACAGTTTTTTGATTCTTCAAAAGCGGACTCTCCAGTCCAAACCCGGAGGGCATTCTTCTTCAGTACGTGGAGTAGACAAGATGCATTAAGGAAGTGATATTTAACAAAACGGCAGAGAATCCGGATAAACCGAACATTGGCCCGAACTGCTTTTTATTTTGTGCGATTCAAAATTTTCAATGACTGACAATTTCGAAATATCAAGTAATACACCCTCCCTGGTAATTTCATTGCCCATGAATTTTATTTTGTCTCTGACACACTCAGCCTTCTCTAACTTTAATTTCATACCTTCTTTTTCTGTAGCTTCTAGAACCCTGTCTAGTAGACTGATATGTTCTTCTCATGTGGGAGTTGTCAGCAGTATATCATCTACATAAATAGTCACCTGGTCTAACAGATCCTGTCCCAATGCATGAGTCATCACTGTTATAAAAGCGCACACAGAAATATTACTTCAAATGGGACTGCTTTATATTAGTAGAACGCTGTGAGACATGAGTTTCTCCTGGCGTATACAGGTTTCAAACAACTTACGGGAATTCAGCCAGGTAATATTTATAGCAAACGCCGATATTTCGGCGGGATTACACCCCGCCATTTTCAAGGCACAAACTGCAACGGACGGGCGATGTACAAGCAAATTTAAAATCTCCGTTCTTGGAGTAATTCAAGAAAGGTAACACACACTGAATACTAGTGCCACCAAAGATGACCAAAGTCAGAGGTATCGATAGCGAAAGACTACGAACTAGCAGGTGAGGTAACATTGGCTCTGTCCCTCTGTTTTTTGACAAGGGAGAGAGCAGAGTTTAAACAAAAACCTCCATCCCCGTCTACAAGGTTGCTCGCTAATTTAATGTCAACAGCTTCTTTAACAAGACTGTCCTAATAGCTGGACGTGCAAGCCAATATTTGTGTTGTTATACAACATAGAGTGACCAATAATCAAACAATGTTCGAGAATGTCAGATCTACTTGGGTGATGTAAACGTGTGTGCCGTTTATACTCAGTATATCTGTTCCCCACGGTCCAAATAGTCTGACCAGTGTATGCCATGCCACAACTACAAGGAATGGGATATACACATCCGCCTTACGCAAACCAAGATCGCCGTTAACAGAAGCCTAAAGCACTCTAATTTTAGATGGAGATCGTAAAACACATTTCACATTGTATTTACGTAAAATACGACCGATCTTGTTGGAAGTGCTTCCTGCGTAAGGCAAAAAGGCAGTAGACTTAGGTATCAGTATTATCATCAGTCACCCGATGTACTGTTGATCGATAGCACAACGCACTTTCAATCCGTCTTTCACTATAACCATTCTGACGAAATGTAGCTTCAAGATGGGCCAGCTCACCTGGCAAAGTCTCAGTGTCGGAAATGACATGTGTCCTGTGTACCAAGGTACCAAGTACCCCTTCACGCTGAGCCGGATGGTGACAACTATCAGCTTACAGGTACAAGTCAGTGCCCTCTCCCTTCTCAAGAAATAGGACAGAGTCAATGATACATCACCTGCTAGTTCGTAATGTTTCACTATCGATACCTCTGACTTTGGACAACTTTGATGGCGCTAGTGTTCAGTGTGTGTGTCTGTGTTACCTTAGCCGGCCGCGGTGGTCTAGCGGTTCTGGCGCTGCAGTCCGGAACCGCGGGACTGCTACGGTCGCAGGTTCGAATCCTGCCTCGGGCATGGGTGTGTGTGATGTCCTTAGGTTAGTTAGGTTTAAGTAGTTCTAAGTTCTAGGGGACTTATGACCTAAGATGTTGAGTCCCATAGTGCTCAGAGCCATTTGAACCATTTTGTGTTACCTTTCCTGTATTACTCCAACAACCGAGACTTTAAATCTGCTTTTACTTCGTCTGTCCGTTGCAGTTTGTGCCTTGAAAATGTCGGGGTGTAATCCAGCCGAAATATCGAAGTTCGCTGTAAAGAGCACCTGGCTGAATTCCCGTAGGTTGTTTGAAAATATTGGTACACTCCTTCATACAAAAAAATGGTTCAAATGGTTCTGAGCACTATGGGACTCAACTTCTGAGGTCACTAGTCCCCTAGAACGTAGAACTAGTTAAACCTAACTAACCTAAAGACATCACACACATCCATGCCCGAGGCAGGATTCGAACCTGCGACCGTGGCGGTCTCGCGGTTCCAGACTGCAGCGCCTAGAATCGTACGGCCAATTCGGCCGGCCCTTCATACAAGAAGCCTGTATATTTACGCGATTCTTTTTCCAGAGGCAAATTACAGCACCATCAAGCTATGTCCATTAATGTCAGATACTAATACCTCGATACTTTTGTATCTGTTCGACCATATTTTGCGGACGGTCACTATCTCTTATTACAATTTCATTTAGCCAGCGTGCGTCCAGTACTAATCTATAGCTTCCGTCACACTTAGGCACAGCATCAAGAGGATTATTGTATTCGCTAATTGCTCGCTCAATGGCACACCATGCCAACGTATGTAGAATGTCTTTCTTAACCGCTTACTTTCTTGAAAAATGTACGTAGCTGATCATACTTCTTGAAAAGTACAGGTTATACATTCAGACTGTATTCACACCCTTTAACATTACCAGGCGTATTCGGGAAGACATTGTGACGAGTGGTCAATACTTCCCTTAATTCTGCTCTCTGTTTATTAGAAATATATAAAAGAAACAAGTGTTCACTGTAACAATATGGTTTATTACGGTAATGCATCGACGTATGAATTACACTCTGAGATAACCTAATAAGATCTTATCATTAAATTTTCACTGAGACATTTGAGTCTCATGTTTATCTGGGACATTGTACATGGAAAATAATCTGAAGATATTAATTGAATTCTGTGTTAGGGAGGGCATTCAACTTGGGTAGGACGGCAGCTATCCTGACCGTAGTGCTGCGGTTAGCATTTATGTTTAGTAAACAAAAAGGCTTGGGTTTGGGTCCCGGCCGCAGTGCATATTTTAATTCAGTTCTTCAGCTTCTGTCACTATCGTATGTAAGAGAATAAACATTTAACGAATGAGCAAGGGATTATAATTGTAAAATATAACCTTGGTGCACGTACGTGGTCACGATAAAAGCATAATATTGAGTGGATGCGGTCAATAGCTGCAAGAACACGAACAAAATAAGTGCAAGCATCACTAAGATCGCCAAAGTGCATGATGAAAGCAATGTTTTGGATGCGAAACTTTAAAACTGTCCAGTTAGCCCCTGGTGGGAGTCACCTGACATCATGTCACTATAAATCAGTGGTAGCAACCCTGGTCCATTCATCTCACACACAGCGTGTAGGTGGAAAGCGGCAGCAGTAGCGGCTGGAAATTCTGGCTCCAGCTCACACTCTGCTCTCAGTAGTGTAGTGGAGACATCCCCCCGCACAACCGCACGTCTCACCTGGCAGCAGGCGTGTGCTCTGTCGTAACACTTCGTAGCTTGGCTGTTTCTGCCAAGGCGAGAATCTCTCTTGCCAATAGCACCGGACAGGTTTGTAAATAAGTTAACACAAACTGCTACTGCCGGCCGCGGTGGTCTAGCGGTTCTGGCGCTGCAGTCCGGAACCGCGGGACTGCTACGGTCGCAGGTTCGAATCCTGCCTCGGGCATGGGTGTGTGTGATGTCCTTAGGTTAGTTGGGTTTAAGTAGTTCCAAGTTCTAGGGGATTTATGACCTAAGATGTTGAGTCCCATAGTGCTCAGAGCCATTTGAACCATTTGAACAAACTGCTACTCCTGCGGAATTTGCTATAATTAACCAAAGATACTGTGGTGTGAAGAGGAATCCAGAAAACCTCTCAGGAAACATGATATGGTTCTGAAGGTGGCGAACTGAAAGGCTTACATGTAGACAGCCGCAAGAAAGAGTGCTCTCTACAGGATTTAAAACGAATCATCTTTTGTGACGTGGCTGCTGATGCAAACAACGATTCTGAAGATGCATCGTCTCTGAGCGGCTGCACCTCGCTTAGATTTTCTTGCTAAAAACATTCCTGCCAGTGGTTTTTTTCAGGTAGCTGGCCACCAGGAGCGCGAGGGTGATAGACAAGATTTCCGCTTTCGACTAAGTGTGCCGAAAGTTAACTCTCAACAATGAAAACATTACGGCCTCTCCCGATACTGTTAAGTAGACTTCTGTGTCACCTCAGTCAGCTTGGGAGCTTTCCGGTCCTCAGAAAAAATATCAAGACCGAACCTTGATAAAAGAAAAACAGAGAAAAAGCTATTAGTTGGGCAGTCGCCGGTAGTACTGAATACTGTCTGCAGATATGATGCAGCGGAAGAGCGCGACAACTTTTACCAAAGGAGGCGAGTGTATAATAACGTGAAGAATGTAGTACCACAGTCTTGCAGGAAAGCAGCCATTAAGGCTACTCCTGCTTCATGCAGTACAACACTTATGTCCAAATTCACATTTTCATTTCATAATGCATCTGAATTTAGAATTCTGCATATCAGTTCAGATTTATATGCCAATTATTTATGCTGTTGATGAAGACACTGAAAAAACGTATAATGAAACAAAAGAAATTATTCAGATGACTATGTGAGGCGAAATTGTCATTGTGATGGGAAACCAGAAGACAACATTGTAAGCGAATGTAGAGGGCTGAAAGAGATGGAAAAGCAAGCCGCCTGGTAGAATTTTCCACAGCCCATAAAATAAATCGTCGCTAACACCTGTTTTAAATCATGAAAGGAAGGTTGGAAGTGTGTTTTTCCAACCATGTACAAACTGGTTCTAATGGCTCCAAGCACTATGGGACTTAACATCTGAGGTCATGAGTCCCCTAGACTTAGAACTACTTAAACCTAACCTAAGGACATTACACACATCCATGCCCGAGGCAGGATTCGAACCTGCGACCGTAGCAGCAGCGCGGTTCCGGACTGAAGCGCCTAGAACCGCTCAGCCACAGTGGCCGGCGTACAAACTCTAGGGATTGATTGTAGAGAGGCCACGGGACAAAGTGTTCTAATGAACTTGTGCCCGGAAATGCATGGTTTCCATACTGGAGAATATTTATTCGAATGTATTTCCTTACAGAGCCCGAAGGGATAACGACGAGGACCAGTCTGCCAACCAGCCTGGATATGATTTTCATGCGGTTTTAAACATCCCGCTAGGTGAATACTTGGCTGGTCCCACGCCCCGCCTCAGTTATACGACTCGCAGTCATTTGAAACAGATTCGCACTATTTCGTGATTTACACTGGAAGCAGACAGCCGGATACGCTATTTCTGCCCTTGGTGGCGGGGGGGGGGGGGGGGGGTTATGTGGTGGCAGTAGGATGGGCATCCGGTCACACATTAAAATTAACCATGCCAAATCCACGATGCAGGACAACGGCAGTAGCAAAATAAGAAGACTGCGGTCTAACATGCACTGAATAATGCAACCACAGCTACAAAGTGCATTGTTTCCCACTAGAGGGTGGTACTGTTCCTTACATGTCATGCGCAAGCGCCTGCTCCAGCCATAGTAACTAATAATGTTGTGCCCGATTCACTTCTTTTGGTGACTCACCTTGCAATGAATCTGATACAGCATTATACGCAATGGTTCTGTATTCGAATGGAGAGCTTCCTGACATGGTGTTTACTTACGGAAAGTCCAATGGCAACGGGTGGTGGGCAGCAAGGTTGTATCAGGAGACCTATCCCTGCCGACACAGTATTCAATATTTGCAACAGTGCTTCATGATTTGTTTGAGACAAGGTTATTACAGGAAGCAGGAAATCATGAAGTACGTACCCGAAATGTACGGACACAATACTTGGAGGAAAATGTGATTAACACTGTGGGAGGCTACCAGTACCTGTTTTGCTCCGTATTCTCTCATCGGTCAATCACTTGAGTTTGTACACGGTGGAAAAACATCACCCTGTATTCAACTACTCGCTTGACGAAGGATCGTCACCTAAAGACAAGAAGGTCGCACAGTAGTACTGGAAAAAGGAACTGGTAGTATTCCTCAGTTAGAGACTCATTTCACTAACGGCGATTTTCAGTTTGTTTTGCAACATATACTGTATTTGAACATCATGACTTACCTCAAAGACAATGATTTATCAACAAACAGTCCGCACACATTCAAAAAATATCGTTCTTGTAAAACACAACGAGGACTTTTGTGACGTGAAGTGACGCGTGCTGTCTGGAGAAGGGACGTCATATTGATCCCTATACAGTATTTGTAGACTTCCAGATTGCGTGTGACGCCACTCCTTACAAGCGGCTTCTACTCAAACTGCGTGCCTGCGGAGTCTCATCTCAGTTATACGTCTGCATTCGTAATTTCCTCTCAGGAACGTCATAGTTTGTAGTAATTGACGGAAAGTCAACGAGTCAAACAGAAATGATCTCTGGCGTTCCCCAGAGAACCAGTACAGGCCGTTCATTGTTCCTAATCTGTCAAAATGATTCAGGAAATAGCCTGAGCTGCTCTCTTTGCTAGCTTGGAGATAATTCTGTCATTTACCAGGTCATAAAGTAATCAGATCATCGAAGATAAGTAGCAATTGACTTTAAATAATGACAAGAGTGAATTCACTCACATGATTACCAAAAGAATTCTGTTAAATTTCGGTTACACGATAAATCACACAAGTCTAAATGCTGTGAATTCAACTAAAAACGTAGGGATTACAAGTACGAAAAACTTAAATTGGAAGTATGACATAGATAATGTTTTGGGGAGCGCTGACTAAAGGCTGTGATTTATTGGCGGAAAACGTAGACGACACACCCGGTCTACTAAAGAGACTCCTCACATTATGCTTGTCCATCTTCTTCTGGAATATTGTTGCATGCTGAGGGATCGGATTAAGATAAAATTTATTGAGGTCGTCTAAAAAGTTCAACAAAGGGCAGTTAATTTTGTGTTATTGCAAATTAGGGGTGAAACCATTACGGATGTGATGAACGAGCTGAGGTAGCAGTCACTCAAACATAGACGTTTTTCACTGTGGCACAATATTTTCGCTAAATTCGAGTCACTAGCTTTCTCCACTTGAAGCAAAAATATTTTGATGGCACCCACCTACACAGGCAGAGGTGATTATTGTAATAAAAGAAGAGAAATGAGAGCTCACACAAAAATTTACATGTTCATATTCCACACACTCATAGAGAGCTGAACATTATGGAAATAGCTTGATGTTGGTTCTATGAACACTCTGCAAGGCATGAAATTTGAATTGCACAGTTATGATGTAGATTTACGTAGGTAGATGTAGAGTTCTGTAGTGCGTGTCGAAAGCCGTTCGTTCGCTTGTTTTGAAAGTTTGTGACCGCTCGTCGGTATCAGTCAGTGAGGCAGCAGCAGCTGGCCAAGACACAAGCAGCCACAGGGAAGTAACTGAGTTTGTGACATTTTACGAGTTCCTAACTGGGAACGAATTGTAAAGCTCCATGTGTGTGCTTTAGTTTTTCAGCACTGTGAATTTCTGTCCGCAGCTCGTGGTCGTGCGGTAGCTTTCTCGCTTCCCGCGCCCGGGTTGCCGGGTTCGATTCCCGGCGGGGTCAGGGATTTTCTCTGCCTCGTGATGACTGGGTGTTGTGTGATGTCCTTAGGTTAGTTAGGTTTAAGTAGTTCTAAGTTCTAGGGGACTGATGACCATAGCTGTTAAGTCCCATAGTGCTCAGAGCCATTTGAACCATTTGTGAATTTCTGCCTGACTTAAGTATTAACCGGCAGAAATTCACGGTGCTGAAATACTAAAGCAGTTTTAAATCTCTGCTTATTAATCTAATTTATTAGACACGGTTCTTCCGTTTTCTTCAGTGTCTACAGTACTGTTCCATGCTATGTGTCAACATTCCTTTGTTTGTCTGTGTAGCGTAGTTTTCTACGGTCTGTAGTATGGATAGGGACAGTGATTGCTGTGAGAAGATGCGAGCCAGCTGCTGGTACTTTTCTCTCAGCTCCAGGCTGTGATGTCTTCGCTTATACAGCTTGAGGCTGCTGGAGATGGGCGCCACTGATGATGGCTGACTGTGGGGAACTAACGGAACCCGAGCAAGTCTGAGTCCGCCGATCGGCCTGCACTGGTAGCCAGCCCAGTTACTGCTCACACTGATGTCCTTCAACCAGATGCAGTCACCTGTCCTGTTTCAGAGGGAACCTCTCAGCCTGCTGGACCCCGACATTCAGGCAGGGAAGTTGGCAGCTCTGGTGTTAGGTGAATTATGGGGTGCCTTAGGCAAATGGTGGGCAAGGATGGGAAGAAAGCCAATGTGCACTCCGTGTGCTTACCAGGTGGAGTCATTCCAGATGAGGAACGGGTCCTCTCGGATGCCAGGACGAGCACAGGGTACATCCCTGGCAGTAGGATGGGCATCCGGTCACACATTAAAATTAACCATGCCAAATCCACGATGCAGGACAACGGCAGTAGCAAAAGAAGAAGACTGCGGTCTAACATGCACTGAATAATGCAACCACAGCTACAAAGTGCATTGTTTCCCACTAGAGGGTGGTACTGTTCCTTACATGTCATGCGCAAGCGCCTGCTCCAGCCATAGTAACTAATAATGTTGTGCCCGATTCACTTCTTTTGGTGACTCACCTTGCAATGAATCTGATACAGCATTATACGCAATGGTTCTGTATTCGAATGGAGAGCTTCCTGACATGGTGTTTACTTACGGAAAGTCCAATGGCAACGGGTGGTGGGCAGCAAGGTTGTATCAGGAGACCTATCCCTGCCGACACAGTATTCAATATTTGCAACAGTGCTTCATGATTTGTTTGAGACAAGGTTATTACAGGAAGCAGGAAATCATGAAGTACGTACCCGAAATGTACGGACACAATACTTGGAGGAAAATGTGATTAACACTGTGGGAGGCTACCAGTACCTGTTTTGCTCCGTATTCTCTCATCGGTCAATCACTTGAGTTTGTACACGGTGGAAAAACATCACCCTGTATTCAACTACTCGCTTGACGAAGGATCGTCACCTAAAGACAAGAAGGTCGCACAGTAGTACTGGAAAAAGGAACTGGTAGTATTCCTCAGTTAGAGACTCATTTCACTAACGGCGATTTTCAGTTTGATTTGCAACATATACTGTATTTGAACATCATGACTTACCTCAAAGACAATGATTTATCAACAAACAGTCCGCACACATTCAAAAAATATCGTTCTTGTAAAACACAACGAGGACTTTTGTGACGTGAAGTGACGCGTGCTGTCTGGAGAAGGGACGTCATATTGATCCCTATACAGTATTTGTAGACTTCCAGATTGCGTGTGACGCCACTCCTTACAAGCGGCTTCTACTCAAACTGCGTGCCTGCGGAGTCTCATCTCAGTTATACGTCTGCATTCGTAATTTCCTCTCAGGAACGTCATAGTTTGTAGTAATTGACGGAAAGTCAACGAGTCAAACAGAAATGATCTCTGGCGTTCCCCAGAGAACCAGTACAGGCCGTTCATTGTTCCTAATCTGTCAAAATGATTCAGGAAATAGCCTGAGCTGCTCTCTTTGCTAGCTTGGAGATAATTCTGTCATTTACCAGGTCATAAAGTAATCAGATCATCGAAGATAAGTAGCAATTGACTTTAAATAATGACAAGAGTGAATTCACTCACATGATTACCAAAAGAATTCTGTTAAATTTCGGTTACACGATAAATCACACAAGTCTAAATGCTGTGAATTCAACTAAAAACGTAGGGATTACAAGTACGAAAAACTTAAATTGGAAGTATGACATAGATAATGTTTTGGGGAGCGCTGACTAAAGGCTGTGATTTATTGGCGGAAAACGTAGACGACACACCCGGTCTACTAAAGAGACTCCTCACATTATGCTTGTCCATCTTCTTCTGGAATATTGTTGCATGCTGAGGGATCGGATTAAGATAAAATTTATTGAGGTCGTCTAAAAAGTTCAACAAAGGGCAGTTAATTTTGTGTTATTGCAAATTAGGGGTGAAACCATTACGGATGTGATGAACGAGCTGAGGTAGCAGTCACTCAAACATAGACGTTTTTCACTGTGGCACAATATTTTCGCTAAATTCGAGTCACTAGCTTTCTCCACTTGAAGCAAAAATATTTTGATGGCACCCACCTAAACAGGCAGAGGTGATTATTGTAATAAAAGAAGAGAAATGAGAGCTCACACAAAAATTTACATGTTCATATTCCACACACTCATAGAGAGCTGAACATTATGGAAATAGCTTGATGTTGGTTCTATGAACACTCTGCAAGGCATGAAATTTGAATTGCACAGTTATGATGTAGATTTACGTAGGTAGATGTAGAGTTCTGTAGTGCGTGTCGAAAGCCGTTCGTTCGCTTGTTTTGAAAGTTTGTGACCGCTCGTCGGTATCAGTCAGTGAGGCAGCAGCAGCTGGCCAAGACACAAGCAGCCACAGGGAAGTAACTGAGTTTGTGACATTTTACGAGTTCCTAACTGGGAACGAATTGTAAAGCTCCATGTGTGTGCTTTAGTTTTTCAGCACTGTGAATTTCTGTCCGCAGCTCGTGGTCGTGCGGTAGCTTTCTCGCTTCCCGCGCCCGGGTTGCCGGGTTCGATTCCCGGCGGGGTCAGGGATTTTCTCTGCCTCGTGATGACTGGGTGTTGTGTGATGTCCTTAGGTTAGTTAGGTTTAAGTAGTTCTAAGTTCTAGGGGACTGATGACCATAGCTGTTAAGTCCCATAGTGCTCAGAGCCATTTGAACCATTTGTGAATTTCTGCCTGACTTAAGTATTAACCGGCAGAAATTCACGGTGCTGAAATACTAAAGCAGTTTTTAAATCTCTGCTTATTAATCTAATTTATTAGACACGGTTCTTCCGTTTTCTTCAGTGTCTACAGTACTGTTCCATGCTATGTGTCAACATTCCTTTGTTTGTCTGTGTAGCGTAGTTTTCTACGGTCTGTAGTATGGATAGGGACAGTGATTGCTGTGAGAAGATGCGAGCCAGCTGCTGGTACTTTTCTCTCAGCTCCAGGCTGTGATGTCTTCGCTTATACAGCTTGAGGCTGCTGGAGATGGGCGCCACTGATGATGGCTGACTGTGGGGAACTAACGGAACCCGAGCAAGTCTGAGTCCGCCGATCGGCCTGCACTGGTAGCCAGCCCAGTTACTGCTCACACTGATGTCCTTCAACCAGATGCAGTCACCTGTCCTGTTTCAGAGGGAACCTCTCAGCCTGCTGGACCCCGACATTCAGGCAGGGAAGTTGGCAGCTCTGGTGTTAGGTGAATTATGGGGTGCCTTAGGCAAATGGTGGGCAAGGATGGGAAGAAAGCCAATGTGCACTCCGTGTGCTTACCAGGTGGAGTCATTCCAGATGAGGAACGGGTCCTCTCGGATGCCAGGACGAGCACAGGGTACATCCCTGGCAGTAGGACGGGCATCCGGTCACACATTAAAATTAACCATGCCAAATCCACGATGCAGGACAACGGCAGTAGCAAAAGAAGAAGACTGCGGTCTAACATGCACTGAATAATGCAACCACAGCTACAAAGTGCATTGTTTCCCACTAGAGGGTGGTACTGTTCCTTACATGTCATGCGCAAGCGCCTGCTCCAGCCATAGTAACTAATAATGTTGTGCCCGATTCACTTCTTTTGGTGACTCACCTTGCAATGAATCTGATACAGCATTATACGCAATGGTTCTGTATTCGAATGGAGAGCTTCCTGACATGGTGTTTACTTACGGAAAGTCCAATGGCAACGGGTGGTGGGCAGCAAGGTTGTATCAGGAGACCTATCCCTGCCGACACAGTATTCAATATTTGCAACAGTGCTTCATGATTTGTTTGAGACAAGGTTATTACAGGAAGCAGGAAATCATGAAGTACGTACCCGAAATGTACGGACACAATACTTGGAGGAAAATGTGATTAACACTGTGGGAGGCTACCAGTACCTGTTTTGCTCCGTATTCTCTCATCGGTCAATCACTTGAGTTTGTACACGGTGGAAAAACATCACCCTGTATTCAACTACTCGCTTGACGAAGGATCGTCACCTAAAGACAAGAAGGTCGCACAGTAGTACTGGAAAAAGGAACTGGTAGTATTCCTCAGTTAGAGACTCATTTCACTAACGGCGATTTTCAGTTTGATTTGCAACATATACTGTATTTGAACATCATGACTTACCTCAAAGACAATGATTTATCAACAAACAGTCCGCACACATTCAAAAAATATCGTTCTTGTAAAACACAACGAGGACTTTTGTGACGTGAAGTGACGCGTGCTGTCTGGAGAAGGGACGTCATATTGATCCCTATACAGTATTTGTAGACTTCCAGATTGCGTGTGACGCCACTCCTTACAAGCGGCTTCTACTCAAACTGCGTGCCTGCGGAGTCTCATCTCAGTTATACGTCTGCATTCGTAATTTCCTCTCAGGAACGTCATAGTTTGTAGTAATTGACGGAAAGTCAACGAGTCAAACAGAAATGATCTCTGGCGTTCCCCAGAGAACCAGTACAGGCCGTTCATTGTTCCTAATCTGTCAAAATGATTCAGGAAATAGCCTGAGCTGCTCTCTTTGCTAGCTTGGAGATAATTCTGTCATTTACCAGGTCATAAAGTAATCAGATCATCGAAGATAAGTAGCAATTGACTTTAAATAATGACAAGAGTGAATTCACTCACATGATTACCAAAAGAATTCTGTTAAATTTCGGTTACACGATAAATCACACAAGTCTAAATGCTGTGAATTCAACTAAAAACGTAGGGATTACAAGTACGAAAAACTTAAATTGGAAGTATGACATAGATAATGTTTTGGGGAGCGCTGACTAAAGGCTGTGATTTATTGGCGGAAAACGTAGACGACACACCCGGTCTACTAAAGAGACTCCTCACATTATGCTTGTCCATCTTCTTCTGGAATATTGTTGCATGCTGAGGGATCGGATTAAGATAAAATTTATTGAGGTCGTCTAAAAAGTTCAACAAAGGGCAGTTAATTTTGTGTTATTGCAAATTAGGGGTGAAACCATTACGGATGTGATGAACGAGCTGAGGTAGCAGTCACTCAAACATAGACGTTTTTCACTGTGGCACAATATTTTCGCTAAATTCGAGTCACTAGCTTTCTCCACTTGAAGCAAAAATATTTTGATGGCACCCACCTACACAGGCAGAGGTGATTATTGTAATAAAAGAAGAGAAATGAGAGCTCACACAAAAATTTACATGTTCATATTCCACACACTCATAGAGAGCTGAACATTATGGAAATAGCTTGATGTTGGTTCTATGAACACTCTGCAAGGCATGAAATTTGAATTGCACAGTTATGATGTAGATTTACGTAGGTAGATGTAGAGTTCTGTAGTGCGTGTCGAAAGCCGTTCGTTCGCTTGTTTTGAAAGTTTGTGACCGCTCGTCGGTATCAGTCAGTCAGGCAGCAGCAGCTGGCCAAGACACAAGCAGCCACAGGGAAGTAACTGAGTTTGTGACATTTTACGAGTTCCTAACTGGGAGCGAATTGTAAAGCTCAATGTGTGTGCTTTAGTTTTTCAGCACTGTGAATTTCTGTCCGCGAGCTCGTGGTCGTGCGGTAGCTTTCTCGCTTCCCGCGCCCGGGTTGCCGGGTTCGATTCCCGGCGGGGTCAGGGATTTTCTCTGCCTCGTGATGACTGGGTGTTGTGTGATGTCCTTAGGTTAGTTAGGTTTAAGTAGTTCTAAGTTCTAGGGGACTGATGACCATAGCTGTTAAGTCCCATAGTGCTCAGAGCCATTTGAACCATTTGTGAATTTCTGCCTGACTTAAGTATTAACCGGCAGAAATTCACGGTGCTGAAATACTAAAGCAGTTTTTAAATCTCTGCTTATTAATCTAATTTATTAGACACGGTTCTTCCGTTTTCTTCAGTGTCTACAGTACTGTTCCATGCTATGTGTCAACATTCCTTTGTTTGTCTGTGTAGCGTAGTTTTCTACGGTCTGTAGTATGGATAGGGACAGTGATTGCTGTGAGAAGATGCGAGCCAGCTGCTGGTACTTTTCTCTCAGCTCCAGGCTGTGATGTCTTCGCTTATACAGCTTGAGGCTGCTGGAGATGGGCGCCACTGATGATGGCTGACTGTGGGGAACTAACGGAACCCGAGCAAGTCTGAGTCCGCCGATCGGCCTGCACTGGTAGCCAGCCCAGTTACTGCTCACACTGATGTCCTTCAACCAGATGCAGTCACCTGTCCTGTTTCAGAGGGAACCTCTCAGCCTGCTGGACCCCGACATTCAGGCAGGGAAGTTGGCAGCTCTGGTGTTAGGTGAATTATGGGGTGCCTTAGGCAAATGGTGGGCAAGGATGGGAAGAAAGCCAATGTGCACTCCGTGTGCTTACCAGGTGGAGTCATTCCAGATGAGGAACGGGTCCTCTCGGATGCCAGGACGAGCACAGGGTACATCCCTGGCAGTAGGATGGGCATCCGGTCACACATTAAAATTAACCATGCCAAATCCACGATGCAGGACAACGGCAGTAGCAAAAGAAGAAGACTGCGGTCTAACATGCACTGAATAATGCAACCACAGCTACAAAGTGCATTGTTTCCCACTAGAGGGTGGTACTGTTCCTTACATGTCATGCGCAAGCGCCTGCTCCAGCCATAGTAACTAATAATGTTGTGCCCGATTCACTTCTTTTGGTGACTCACCTTGCAATGAATCTGATACAGCATTATACGCAATGGTTCTGTATTCGAATGGAGAGCTTCCTGACATGGTGTTTACTTACGGAAAGTCCAATGGCAACGGGTGGTGGGCAGCAAGGTTGTATCAGGAGACCTATCCCTGCCGACACAGTATTCAATATTTGCAACAGTGCTTCATGATTTGTTTGAGACAAGGTTATTACAGGAAGCAGGAAATCATGAAGTACGTACCCGAAATGTACGGACACAATACTTGGAGGAAAATGTGATTAACACTGTGGGAGGCTACCAGTACCTGTTTTGCTCCGTATTCTCTCATCGGTCAATCACTTGAGTTTGTACACGGTGGAAAAACATCACCCTGTATTCAACTACTCGCTTGACGAAGGATCGTCACCTAAAGACAAGAAGGTCGCACAGTAGTACTGGAAAAAGGAACTGGTAGTATTCCTCAGTTAGAGACTCATTTCACTAACGGCGATTTTCAGTTTGATTTGCAACATATACTGTATTTGAACATCATGACTTACCTCAAAGACAATGATTTATCAACAAACAGTCCGCACACATTCAAAAAATATCGTTCTTGTAAAACACAACGAGGACTTTTGTGACGTGAAGTGACGCGTGCTGTCTGGAGAAGGGACGTCATATTGATCCCTATACAGTATTTGTAGACTTCCAGATTGCGTGTGACGCCACTCCTTACAAGCGGCTTCTACTCAAACTGCGTGCCTGCGGAGTCTCATCTCAGTTATACGTCTGCATTCGTAATTTCCTCTCAGGAACGTCATAGTTTGTAGTAATTGACGGAAAGTCAACGAGTCAAACAGAAATGATCTCTGGCGTTCCCCAGAGAACCAGTACAGGCCGTTCATTGTTCCTAATCTGTCAAAATGATTCAGGAAATAGCCTGAGCTGCTCTCTTTGCTAGCTTGGAGATAATTCTGTCATTTACCAGGTCATAAAGTAATCAGATCATCGAAGATAAGTAGCAATTGACTTTAAATAATGACAAGAGTGAATTCACTCACATGATTACCAAAAGAATTCTGTTAAATTTCGGTTACACGATAAATCACACAAGTCTAAATGCTGTGAATTCAACTAAAAACGTAGGGATTACAAGTACGAAAAACTTAAATTGGAAGTATGACATAGATAATGTTTTGGGGAGCGCTGACTAAAGGCTGTGATTTATTGGCGGAAAACGTAGACGACACACCCGGTCTACTAAAGAGACTCCTCACATTATGCTTGTCCATCTTCTTCTGGAATATTGTTGCATGCTGAGGGATCGGATTAAGATAAAATTTATTGAGGTCGTCTAAAAAGTTCAACAAAGGGCAGTTAATTTTGTGTTATTGCAAATTAGGGGTGAAACCATTACGGATGTGATGAACGAGCTGAGGTAGCAGTCACTCAAACATAGACGTTTTTCACTGTGGCACAATATTTTCGCTAAATTCGAGTCACTAGCTTTCTCCACTTGAAGCAAAAATATTTTGATGGCACCCACCTACACAGGCAGAGGTGATTATTGTAATAAAAGAAGAGAAATGAGAGCTCACACAAAAATTTACATGTTCATATTCCACACACTCATAGAGAGCTGAACATTATGGAAATAGCTTGATGTTGGTTCTATGAACACTCTGCAAGGCATGAAATTTGAATTGCACAGTTATGATGTAGATTTACGTAGGTAGATGTAGAGTTCTGTAGTGCGTGTCGAAAGCCGTTCGTTCGCTTGTTTTGAAAGTTTGTGACCGCTCGTCGGTATCAGTCAGTCAGGCAGCAGCAGCTGGCCAAGACACAAGCAGCCACAGGGAAGTAACTGAGTTTGTGACATTTTACGAGTTCCTAACTGGGAGCGAATTGTAAAGCTCAATGTGTGTGCTTTAGTTTTTCAGCACTGTGAATTTCTGTCCGCGAGCTCGTGGTCGTGCGGTAGCTTTCTCGCTTCCCGCGCCCGGGTTGCCGGGTTCGATTCCCGGCGGGGTCAGGGATTTTCTCTGCCTCGTGATGACTGGGTGTTGTGTGATGTCCTTAGGTTAGTTAGGTTTAAGTAGTTCTAAGTTCTAGGGGACTGATGACCATAGCTGTTAAGTCCCATAGTGCTCAGAGCCATTTGAACCATTTGTGAATTTCTGCCTGACTTAAGTATTAACCGGCAGAAATTCACGGTGCTGAAATACTAAAGCAGTTTTTAAATCTCTGCTTATTAATCTAATTTATTAGACACGGTTCTTCCGTTTTCTTCAGTGTCTACAGTACTGTTCCATGCTATGTGTCAACATTCCTTTGTTTGTCTGTGTAGCGTAGTTTTCTACGGTCTGTAGTATGGATAGGGACAGTGATTGCTGTGAGAAGATGCGAGCCAGCTGCTGGTACTTTTCTCTCAGCTCCAGGCTGTGATGTCTTCGCTTATACAGCTTGAGGCTGCTGGAGATGGGCGCCACTGATGATGGCTGACTGTGGGGAACTAACGGAACCCGAGCAAGTCTGAGTCCGCCGATCGGCCTGCACTGGTAGCCAGCCCAGTTACTGCTCACACTGATGTCCTTCAACCAGATGCAGTCACCTGTCCTGTTTCAGAGGGAACCTCTCAGCCTGCTGGACCCCGACATTCAGGCAGGGAAGTTGGCAGCTCTGGTGTTAGGTGAATTATGGGGTGCCTTAGGCAAATGGTGGGCAAGGATGGGAAGAAAGCCAATGTGCACTCCGTGTGCTTACCAGGTGGAGTCATTCCAGATGAGGAACGGGTCCTCTCGGATGCCAGGACGAGCACAGGGTACATCCCTGGCAGTAGGATGGGCATCCGGTCACACATTAAAATTAACCATGCCAAATCCACGATGCAGGACAACGGCAGTAGCAAAAGAAGAAGACTGCGGTCTAACATGCACTGAATAATGCAACCACAGCTACAAAGTGCATTGTTTCCCACTAGAGGGTGGTACTGTTCCTTACATGTCATGCGCAAGCGCCTGCTCCAGCCATAGTAACTAATAATGTTGTGCCCGATTCACTTCTTTTGGTGACTCACCTTGCAATGAATCTGATACAGCATTATACGCAATGGTTCTGTATTCGAATGGAGAGCTTCCTGACATGGTGTTTACTTACGGAAAGTCCAATGGCAACGGGTGGTGGGCAGCAAGGTTGTATCAGGAGACCTATCCCTGCCGACACAGTATTCAATATTTGCAACAGTGCTTCATGATTTGTTTGAGACAAGGTTATTACAGGAAGCAGGAAATCATGAAGTACGTACCCGAAATGTACGGACACAATACTTGGAGGAAAATGTGATTAACACTGTGGGAGGCTACCAGTACCTGTTTTGCTCCGTATTCTCTCATCGGTCAATCACTTGAGTTTGTACACGGTGGAAAAACATCACCCTGTATTCAACTACTCGCTTGACGAAGGATCGTCACCTAAAGACAAGAAGGTCGCACAGTAGTACTGGAAAAAGGAACTGGTAGTATTCCTCAGTTAGAGACTCATTTCACTAACGGCGATTTTCAGTTTGATTTGCAACATATACTGTATTTGAACATCATGACTTACCTCAAAGACAATGATTTATCAACAAACAGTCCGCACACATTCAAAAAATATCGTTCTTGTAAAACACAACGAGGACTTTTGTGACGTGAAGTGACGCGTGCTGTCTGGAGAAGGGACGTCATATTGATCCCTATACAGTATTTGTAGACTTCCAGATTGCGTGTGACGCCACTCCTTACAAGCGGCTTCTACTCAAACTGCGTGCCTGCGGAGTCTCATCTCAGTTATACGTCTGCATTCGTAATTTCCTCTCAGGAACGTCATAGTTTGTAGTAATTGACGGAAAGTCAACGAGTCAAACAGAAATGATCTCTGGCGTTCCCCAGAGAACCAGTACAGGCCGTTCATTGTTCCTAATCTGTCAAAATGATTCAGGAAATAGCCTGAGCTGCTCTCTTTGCTAGCTTGGAGATAATTCTGTCATTTACCAGGTCATAAAGTAATCAGATCATCGAAGATAAGTAGCAATTGACTTTAAATAATGACAAGAGTGAATTCACTCACATGATTACCAAAAGAATTCTGTTAAATTTCGGTTACACGATAAATCACACAAGTCTAAATGCTGTGAATTCAACTAAAAACGTAGGGATTACAAGTACGAAAAACTTAAATTGGAAGTATGACATAGATAATGTTTTGGGGAGCGCTGACTAAAGGCTGTGATTTATTGGCGGAAAACGTAGACGACACACCCGGTCTACTAAAGAGACTCCTCACATTATGCTTGTCCATCTTCTTCTGGAATATTGTTGCATGCTGAGGGATCGGATTAAGATAAAATTTATTGAGGTCGTCTAAAAAGTTCAACAAAGGGCAGTTAATTTTGTGTTATTGCAAATTAGGGGTGAAACCATTACGGATGTGATGAACGAGCTGAGGTAGCAGTCACTCAAACATAGACGTTTTTCACTGTGGCACAATATTTTCGCTAAATTCGAGTCACTAGCTTTCTCCACTTGAAGCAAAAATATTTTGATGGCACCCACCTACACAGGCAGAGGTGATTATTGTAATAAAAGAAGAGAAATGAGAGCTCACACAAAAATTTACATGTTCATATTCCACACACTCATAGAGAGCTGAACATTATGGAAATAGCTTGATGTTGGTTCTATGAACACTCTGCAAGGCATGAAATTTGAATTGCACAGTTATGATGTAGATTTACGTAGGTAGATGTAGAGTTCTGTAGTGCGTGTCGAAAGCCGTTCGTTCGCTTGTTTTGAAAGTTTGTGACCGCTCGTCGGTATCAGTCAGTCAGGCAGCAGCAGCTGGCCAAGACACAAGCAGCCACAGGGAAGTAACTGAGTTTGTGATATTTTACGAGTTCCTAACTGGGAGCGAATTGTAAAGCTCCATGTGTGTGCTTTAGTTTTTCAGCACTGTGAATTTCTGTCCGCAGCTCGTGGTCGTGCGGTAGCTTTCTCGCTTCCCGCGCCCGGGTTGCCGGGTTCGATTCCCGGCGGGGTCAGGGATTTTCTCTGCCTCGTGATGACTGGGTGTTGTGTGATGTCCTTAGGTTAGTTAGGTTTAAGTAGTTCTAAGTTCTAGGGGACTGATGACCATAGCTGTTAAGTCCCATAGTGCTCAGAGCCATTTGAACCATTTGTGAATTTCTGCCTGACTTAAGTATTAACCGGCAGAAATTCACGGTGCTGAAATACTAAAGCAGTTTTTAAATCTCTGCTTATTAATCTAATTTATTAGACACGGTTCTTCCGTTTTCTTCAGTGTCTACAGTACTGTTCCATGCTATGTGTCAACATTCCTTTGTTTGTCTGTGTAGCGTAGTTTTCTACGGTCTGTAGTATGGATAGGGACAGTGATTGCTGTGAGAAGATGCGAGCCAGCTGCTGGTACTTTTCTCTCAGCTCCAGGCTGTGATGTCTTCGCTTATACAGCTTGAGGCTGCTGGAGATGGGCGCCACTGATGATGGCTGACTGTGGGGAACTAACGGAACCCGAGCAAGTCTGAGTCCGCCGATCGGCCTGCACTGGTAGCCAGCCCAGTTACTGCTCACACTGATGTCCTTCAACCAGATGCAGTCACCTGTCCTGTTTCAGAGGGAACCTCTCAGCCTGCTGGACCCCGACATTCAGGCAGGGAAGTTGGCAGCTCTGGTGTTAGGTGAATTATGGGGTGCCTTAGGCAAATGGTGGGCAAGGATGGGAAGAAAGCCAATGTGCACTCCGTGTGCTTACCAGGTGGAGTCATTCCAGATGAGGAACGGGTCCTCTCGGATGCCAGGACGAGCACAGGGTACATCCAACCGCAGGTGGTGGCTCAAGCCAGTGCCAATGGTGTGTGAGCTTTGTATCAGAAGAGAGTTCTCCAGCTTCGAGCGGCTATCAGAAGCGGTTAAGGTTGCCAGTCTTGCTTGCAAGATAAAAACAGAGCTCACCATTTTCAGGACACCTGTCAGGACTGATTGCAGATCTCTTGTGCAGAACCGAATGGAGGGTCTCAATTAGACACTCAGAAGATTCTGCGACCTTGTAGGCTGCAAATACCTCGACTTGTGCCATAGGGTGGTGGGGTTTCCGGTTCTGCTAAATAGGTCAGGAGACCCTTACACGAAGGAGGCGGCTACATGAGTAGCAGGGGCTGTGTGGCGTGAACTGGGCGTTAGAGGGTCTCGGGGAAACATAAAAAACGCTTCAGTCTCAAAGGGTGCAGGTCGAATACAGGAATAACGTAGATCCAGGAACCATCGGTGTAGCAGTTGTAAATTGTCGTAGCTGTGTTGGGGAAGCCAATAAAAAGCACTAATGCTCAAATCGTTATAGGCACTGAAAGCTGGCTAAAGTTGGAGATAAGGCGAGCCGAAATTTTTGCGGAGAACCTAACGGTGTTCAGAAAGGATAGGCTAAACGCAGTTGGCGGTGGCATCTTCATTGCAGTTCGAAGTAGTTTATCTTGTAACGAAACTGAAATAGTTATTTCCTGTGAGGTAGTATGGATAGAAGTCATTCTTAGCAACCTGTACAAATTAATAATTGGTTCCTTCTACCGGCCTCCCAACTCATATGACGCAATTGTTGAAAGGTACAAAGAAAACTCTAATCTAGTTTCAAAGATGTATCCGACTCATATAAATATAGTTCATGGTGACTTCAGTTGACCTTGAAATCTTGATGAAAATACACGTTTAAATCCGGAAGTATCCATAAAACATCATTATAAACGATGATAAACCCATTCACTGAAAATTATTTCGAGCACATATTTCATGATCCACTAGAATAGTAAAGGGTTGTGAAAACACACTTGATCTCTTAGCAACAAATAATGCTGAGCATCAAAACGGATACAGAGGTTAGTGAACACAGGGCTGTCGTAACGCGACTGGATACCGTAGGTGCCAAATCCTACAAAAATAAACGCGAAGTTTACCTATTCAAAAAATCAGATAGAAATTCACGTAACGCCTTCCTGAGAGGCGATTTCCTCTCTTTCATGTACTGGTAAGTGTAAACCAGAAATGGCCTCACTCGAAAGAAACAGTATCGACAACAACTGTGAAATTTATACCAAATAAATTAACAAACTACGGATCTGATCTCCCTTGGTATCCAGAACGGGAAGGAACACTGTTACACAAACAACAAATTGACGCCAATTTAAAACGAACTAAATATCTCCAAGATTGTCGATCTTATACAGAAGCTGGAAATTTAACTGGGACTTCAATGAGAGATACTTATTGTTGTTTCTACAACGACACCTCGTCTCGAAACACTGAAAATCCAAAGAGATTCTGGTCGCATGTAAAGTATGGCAGCAGCAATACACAATCAATGCCTTCTCTGAGCGGTAGAAATGGAAGTACTGTCGATGACAGTGGTGTGAAAGGACAGTTACAAACACAGCCATCCGAAATTCTCTCACCAAAGAAGACGAAGAAAATATTCCAGTATTTGAATCGAGAACAGCTGCCAACATTAGTAACCTAGAAGTAGATACTCTCGGGGTAATGAAGCAACTTAAATCACTTAATAAAAGCAAGTCTTCCGGTCCACACTGTTACATTAGGTTACTTCCAGAGTACGCTGATTCAATAACTCCATACATAACACTCTCATACAACCGCTCGTTCGACGGAAGATCCGTACCCAAAGACAGGAAACTTGGACACCTCAGGAAAGACAGCAGAAGTAACGGACTAAATAACATACCCTTACTATTAACGTCCGTATGAAGCATTATTTTGAAACATATATCGTGTTTCAACATTATGAATTACCTTTAAGAGAACGGCCTATTGACACACGGTTAACAAGTGTTTAGAAAACATCGTTCTTGTGAAACACAAGTAGCTCTTTACTCACGCGAAGTGTTGAGTGATATTGACAAGAGGTTGCAGTTTGATTCCGTATTTCTAGATTTCCAGAAGGCTTTTGACATTGTACGACACAAGCGGCTTGTAGTGAAGTTGCGTACTTACCCAATATCGTCTCAGTTCTGTGACTGGAGTCGTGATTTCACGTCAGAGAGGTCATAGTTCGTAGTAAATGACGGGAAGTCATCCAATAAGACACAAGTGATTTCTGGTGTTCGCCAAGATAGTGTTATATCCCCTCTGCTGTTTCTTATCTATATAAACGATTTAGGAAACAATCTGAGCAGTCAGTTGTAGGTTGTTCGCAGATGATGCTGTCGTTTATCGTCTATTAAAGTTATCAGAAGATCAAAACAAATTGAAAAACGATTTAGATTAAATATCTGCATGGTGCGAAAATTAGCAATTCACCACATGAGTGCCAAAAGAAATCCCTTAAACTTCGGTTACGCGATAAATCAATGTAATCTAAAGGCCGTAAATACAACTAAATACCTAAGAATTTCATTTACGAACAATGTAAATTTGAAATAACACATAGAAAATGTTGTGGGGAGGGAGAACAAGTAGTGCTCAAAAATGTGTGTGAAATCTTATGGGACTTAACTGCTAAGGTCATCGGTCCCTAAGCTTACACACTACTAAACCTAAATTATCCTAAGGACAGACACACACACCCATGCCCGAGTGAGGACTCGAACCTCCGCCGGGATCAGCCGCACAGTCCATGACTGCAGCGCCTAAGACAGCTCGGCTAATCCCGCGCGGCAACTAGTACTGCGTTTCATTGGCGGAACACTTAGAAAATGTAACAGATTACTGAAGAGACTGCCTACGAAACGCTTGGCCGTTCTCTTTTGGAGTACTGCTATGCCTTCTGGGATCCTTACCTGATAGGATTAACAGAGTACACCGAAAAAGTTCAAAGAAGAGTAGCACGTTTTGTATTATCGAGATATAAGAGGGAGCGTGTCACTCACAAGATAAAGGATTTGGCGTGGACTTCATTAAAACAAAGGCGTTTATCATTGCTGCGGAATCTTGTTACGAAATTTCAAGCACCAACGTTCTCCTCTGAAAGTGAAAATATTTTATAACGCTGACCTACACAGGGAGAAACGATCATCATAATAAAATAAGGGAAATCACACCTCGCACGGAAAGATATAGGGGTTCGCTTTTTCGGCGCGCTGTTCGAGATTGGAATAACAGAGTATTATTGAACAGATAGTTCGATTAACCCTCTGCCAGGCTACTAAATGTGATCTGCTGAGTATCCACGTAGATGTAGATGTAGATGTTAATGCTAAACAGTCTTCATTTTTGCGATTACATTCGTCCCTTACAAGACTAATCTAGTCTTGCTGTATGATTTGTAGGGCTAAAGGCGACTATGAAGTTACTCACTGATAGCAATCATTGTAACTAAAAAGTCTTCCACTTGTCTACCTGGCCCAGGCGTCTGCTAAATCGACTTTGCCCTTTGATAGTGGTTGTTGTTGGCCTGCATTACAGGTTATTCCTTTTATCTGAATCCAAATGGACTTGAATTCTGGAATAATTTAATGAAATGATGGCTGTGTCATTATTGTAGTCAATTATTGATTATTGATTAATATATCAACGCAGGACAGATCTTTTATAAATAATCATTGCAAAAGTGTATTGATCATAAAATAGGACAAACAATGCAAGTAAAGAGAAATGAGAAATAAATGGCGATATAATGGCATCACAAATAGACGCCACAAATAGTTAACATTCAACTGGGTGGGGTTTGGTTGGCGACGACGAAGATTGGCTGATTAATGGATTTATTGTACACAGAAGTTGTACTACATTGGTGCAGCTGAGAACAAGTGGCGAGACTGTTATTCTGTTTGCCCTAAAAAGCCTCAAGAGCAATACTATACCACTTTCTCGATGTGTAGCGCTGTCTCAGGTGACGGTAATGGGGCAAGCGTTTGTAGAGTACCGATGTGCAGCGCCTGTAGTTCGTTATCGCGGGCACAAAATGTGCAAAGTCGCAGCTAGCGATCTGTTAGACGGATCGCAATTACTCTCTAATGGAGACCTAGAATCTTGGCAGATTCCAACTTGTGACACTATCGTTCCCCAGTCATACCCTGGACCAATTGACTTACTTGTACAACAATGCACACAAAGAGATCAAACGTTATCGTGGAAGACCTGACTTGAACAAGATTGCCCTTGGTGCAGAGAGTTGACTGAGATGACTGAGGTTTGAAGTGTCACTATAGCTAAGTCCTGACCAAGTTTCACCGCGCCTCCCTTTCCATCCAGTAAACTCCGCAGATGTACTCACACAACCACCCCCCCTCCCCCCAAAAGGGTTTCGTGCCAAGCACAAGACTCCCCGAGCTCAAAGTGTCCCCTCTAACTCGTCTGCTCTACACGTCAGCCAATTCTAATCTAATTTAATAATATTCTTCTCTTTTCTGGAGAAGCAGCCAACCCATACTCGTAAATTCCCCCACAGAGGAGAAAACATTGCTCACCCACCTTGTTTTCTTCCCACAGCCACGTTAGGCTTATGTTTCCGTTTAGGTCTGCAGTGAACAACACATTCATCCTGAAGATCGTTACCAGGGTGGGCCATATGTTACAGCGGCTTTGGCTAAACAAAGATAAGTTCTTTTCTGTCCAAACGTAGACCATTTCAGAGCCACCATAAATTTTGCATTCCATTCTAAACTACTTTGGAAGGCCCTAGATTCCCGAAAAATCTCAGCTGGCAAAGGTACAACACCGCCTGATGGCTTCCTCTATAGTGCCCAATCCACGGTGAACATGGAACCTCACAAATTTTTATGACCACGATCCCTATTCACAAAGCTTGCTTACAACACTGTCGAAACGCCTTGATGGGCAACCCACATTGGTCTGCCCCTGTTGCTGCTAGAGGCACCTAACGGGGAGGTCCTCGTAGGAAGTTTCTTCGTCTCTTCAGCCGAAAGCGTTGTCTGCACACCTGTGCGAGAAATTCTTCGCGGAGAGTGTTTCAGGCTGTTCCTCTCCCTAGTAGCCGCACGTGGCTTCCGAACTCCAAATATCGACTGCTAGATTTACTGTTAAATGACCAAACTCTCTGCTTGTTGTCGAATCCAGAAAACACTATTCAAAGGAGATGCACCATAGAGATTCCACCTGCATTAACAATTTACATGCTCCCGTCACTGCCTGCTCATGTTATTAACTTCCTGTCATCTCATAAAAATGGTATCTTTTGTGTGAAATCAGCATTAAAGAGTAGCCTTGAATATGAAAAATAGTGAGAGAGTGACTCGTCCTCTCTCACATTTCTCTTCCTGGAATTCTGAATGCATAATTGTAACAGAAAATGGTGGTTTCTTACTCTGAAACAGACAAGAAAACTTGCATTACACATTGCATGAAAAGCAAAGGAACATATCGATCGACAACTCAATAATGTCGTATTTCGTAAATACATCTTCACAGTGTGCACTTGTAACGTTACCTTTAGATCACATTGCATTATCTTTACCTATTCATTTCCCCCACAGTCTATCTCTTTTTTACTATGACATTTATAATTACAGATACGGATTTCCTTTAGATGTCATTTGTACTCCTTGTGCAGAGTATAAGAAAAACAAAAGAAATGTCATGTACCCTCAGGACCTCAGACATGCATAGCGCGTCCACCTCTATGACATGAGAAGTTCCATAGTAGCTCTATGTGATCATGCGTCCAGCCAGTTCCCATAATTACCAGTTGTGCTTAAGAGCGACCTCGCTTCCAGTAGGTTCAATAAAACACAGTGCGGCCTTGCGAACGACGCCGCTTCCAAACTATTCAATTAACGCTTGTGCTCGGCACCACCTCCATCACGTCCTACAAATAGTGGAAAAAAATTACTTTGCAGAGTGCCACCTCTAGATTGTCGTACCTAATTTTAAACGGATTCTCGATTGTTCCATTGGTGCCTCGCAACTGTGTTATAATCAGTCATTCATATTACAGTGGGACCTCTCCTCCTCGTTAATCTTACTGACAAGTAAAATATTATAGTTTCCTCCACTTGTCATCCAATGTTTCCCTTTTAATTTACTGTTAACAATGTACATACTAAATGCTCTCCCACACTCAGAACATAGTCCACTTTTCCAAGGAAATCGAGTTTTAGACCAGCTATCATTTTAAAATAAAAACGCATGCACCATCATTACAATAATTTATTACAAAAGAATTTTTAAAGTGAAAACTTCTAATACCTAGACCCCAATTTTCCTAGCACATTGAAAGTTCGACAGTTAGTTTCGGTTGCTGTCTGCAGCCACCTTCGGATCTGAAACTTCCTGGCAGATTAAAACTGTGTGCCCGACCGAGACTCGAACTCGGGACCTTTGCCTTTCGCGGGCAAGTGCTCTACCAATTGAGATACCCAAGGACGACTCACGCCCCGTCCAAACAGCTTTACTTCTGCCAGTACCTCGTCTCCTACCTTCCAGACTTAACAGAAGCTCTTCTGCGAACCTTGCAGAACTAGCACTCCTGAAAGAAAGGATATTGCGGAGACATGGCTTAGCTTCTGTTAAGTTTGGCAGGTAGGAGACGAGGTACTGGCAGAAGTAAAGCTGTGAGGACGGGGCATGAGCCGTGCTTGGGTAGCTCAGTTGGTAGAGCACTTGCCCGTGAAAGGCAAAGGTCCCGAGTTCGAGTCTCGGTCGGGCACACAGTTTTAATCTGCCAGGAAGTTTCATATCAGCGCACACTCCGCTGCAGAGTGAATATCTCATTCTGGAAACATCCCCCAGGCTGTGGCTAAGCCATGTCTCCGCAATATCCTTTCTTTCAGGAGTGCTAGTTCTGCATGGTTCGCAGGAGAGCTTCTGTTAAGTTTGGAAGGTAGGAGACGAGGTACTGGCAGAAGTAAAGCTGTGAGTACCGGGCGTGAGTCGTGCTTCGGTAGCTCAGTTGGTAGAGCACTTGCCCGCGAAAGGCAAAGGTCCCGAGTTCGAGTCTCGGTCGGGCACACAGTTTTAATCTGCCAGGAAGTTTCATATCAGCGCACACTCCGCTGCAGAGTGAATATCTCATTCCACCTTCGGATCAGTAATACATGTAGGAAACATAGCCTAAGAAAATTATGTACAATCAAGTAGATTACAAAAACACTCTACACCTGAACAAAAGGAATGCGGGGACAATTCAAGATGTAAAAGTCAACATTCGACAAAGCCATTTAACAGTGCAGTATAATCTGTGTTAATGCTTATCACATAACATACCGTTCAAAATATGAAAAGGCGATGAATAAGAATTGGAAGGCATCGTGAGCTGTAGTCATAACAACATGCATTCGTTAAGTACCATAACACTATCTGTATGTAGTTGAAAACGTCACCATGAGCAAGCCAGGTTGTAGTCCTGTCGAATGAATTGTAGACCATAAATCTCGAAAAGCTTATTCTACATGCAAATTGATTTTAAAATATAAGTATAATAATGTTATTAAGTTAAGATTACAAGCAGAGATCTGTATTATGACCTGTCTGGTAACATGTCGTTTGTAGGAGGCAGATCCTATGTAACTGGCATTGATTCATGTGTAAAATCTAAGAAGCTTGTGCCTGAATTCAACTAATTTTAAAACCATAAAATTAGCTTGGGAATGTAGTTAAAAACTAAAAGACAGGGAAGCTGCCTTGTATTGCCAACTGGCCACATGCCATACGTGAAAACTATATGTGAAAGTTATTCGATAAAAATATTAAACTACAGAGCAGCGCTAACAAATGTAAATAACAGAATAAAAGACAGATCATAAGTGAGAATCAAATAATAAAAACATCAAAGTATAGTGTATCGGTAAAAATATGAATAATACACGATAATTTCGCAGGTTGCCGTCCATATATGAAGTGGTCAAGTTGACTGAAAAGGACAGTACTTGTATCCTTTACAACATTGTGATATTGACAAAGAAATTGACACGTTTAAAGAAATCGTGGTGGCCAATGGCTATAAAAGTCTGATGTCACGAATTGTTACAGTGAGATAAAGAAACAAAAAATTTCAGGGTAGAATAAGCCCCCTGCGCATGTCAAATGTAATCGTATGAATAAAGTCAAATTTTTAGTTATGGCCTACAATGGTCATGAGTCACAAGAAGCTGAGCGGTGTTTTCCCAAAACGGATGTTAGGATTGGCATGCAGATTAATAGCTCATTTAAAACATGCATACGAAACCGAAAAGGGTCAAGGCTTGGTACGTTGCATAAGTCGGGTGGGTACAAAATCAACTGCAACGACTGATACAGTTTCTATATTGGCCAGACAGTCCGGTCTTTTGCTATACGTTACAGTGATCACAACTACACTCAAAATAGAACAGCTTCTGACTCGCATGTTGCCTCTAAAAGCAAGCGCTCAAGACTTTAAAGTACTACATTATGCACCAGAGGGAAGAGAAGTTGATTTGGTTTTGAATGAACAGAAGGAATTCAACAAGAATTATCTCTTCGGTGTCTTCGACGAAATGTTATAGAGCAAGTAGTCGTTGCAATTCTGCGACAGCACGTCTTCCTGCCTGGGCAGTCACAGCCTAGCATTGCCGCCATCCTCCATTAAGCTGCGCCGGCCTCCAGCGCTGCTAGAATAACCCCACCTGCTTCCTGCGAGGTGGCGCTCGTTACCATCAGCTGCCGCCTCGTCTCGTCCAATATTTTAAATTTTATAATTCTATGTTGTTAAATTCTATGATGAACAACACAACAGTCCCTGCTGTTTACAGCCTTAAGACATTTTTTATACCAGGTGACTCACCCAAGCAATGCTCTGTAGTTTTATGTTTCCCGCATACATTGGTGCTAGAAGGGTTGCCTCGACACTGCTGTCCAAAGGGGAAGCGAGGGTAGAAGCGAACCTCCACCGAGCAGTGCCACCGCCTGCGTGCTCTTCCTCCTGGTTCCGATCTGGGAAGTTCGCGTGGCCGTGTGTCCGTAGTTCGAGTCAGGTCTTACAGTCAAACACGTAACAGCTGCAACGTAATACACCGATATTATACTGATCTGATCTACAGGCAGACGCACGGCAATGCAGCTGAAGCCTGAACGTTTTCCAGTCTGACGCCTACCCTCTGCGCATGGTTTTAGACGTACAGATATGCACTTAAGAATCCAGGGACCTTTCGAGGTACAACGTGCCGTGGAAAGACCAATCTGAGACACACCGACGTTGCCCGGAACGTTAGCGAGTATTTTGGAGCACATCCTATGCACGGTAAGCATAGCTTAAATGAAAATTAAGCGTACATACAACGTAGTATACACGAAAGTGTTATCATGCTATTGCATTTAGGTTGCAGTATCATTTCTAATAATAATAATAACAAAAGTAATACTATTATGATCATTATTGTTAATATTATAAAGGTCATTACACCTCCCCCAGTAATACCTATTTCTCATCATAATCAGTACAAAGAAGAGCTGCGGCGGACCTGAGGATATCGAGATCTTTGGTACAAAGGGTTCTAGAGGAACGAAAATGGCAACCATTTAAGCTGCACGTCCACCAACAACTACGAGGGTTATAAGTTCCGATCGGTCGCGAAATGTAAATCAGAGTGAAAACCAGAAACGTTCTACTTGCAACTTTTAGGTACACCTTCCACCTACTTCTCTGCATAGTCGCCGCTCCAACTTCGAGTGTTGTCGTAGTGTTGTATCAACTTTCCAATATCCTCGTCATAGAAAGCAGCCGCCTGTGCTTTCGGCCAGTTATCTGCACTGGTCTGCAGCTCGTTGTCTGTGGAAAAATTTTGTCATCATAGCCAGCGGTTCTTGTGAGCAGAGATGAGACTCAGGGGGAGCCAATTACGGGCTGTAGTGTGGGTGATCAAACACTTCTCACCGGAAACGTTGCAGGAGCGTCTTCATTGCCCCTGCAGTGTGCGGCCGAGAATTGGCACGAACTGCTCGATGATTGCGTTATGTGGGCTGCATGACACAGGCGAAATCTTTAAACAGGCCCTAACACTTGGCAGGAGACCCTACTACCTACGCGCCTTTACGTGCTCAAGGACCTGCTGTTGTATAACTATACCATAGCACAGCCGTGGCTGGAAACTGTGTCTTAGCCACATGCTTGCAGAACACTGCTATTCACCAATACGTACATACTTCCTGCACTGGGTAAAGTAGCTGTAAATCCGAATTTCATTAGGCAGATTTTATGGGAAGATGAACGCTATTTCGCCAATGACCGAACTGTCAATAGACATAATGTGCACCACTGCGATACTGAAAATCCTCATTGGTTACAACAACATCACACGCAAGCTAGCTGGGGTGCTAAGGTATGATACGGCAATCTAGGAGACCACACCATTTGATCTGTTTGTTTGGCTCCCAGACTAACAGGTCAGCTGAATCTTGACAATCTCCTAGAACACATCCCACTTCAGTTACCTGTGAGCTACAGCTTTCACCACGATGGTACAGCACCCCATTATTGAAGAGGGATTATGGAATATCTGAACGATTTGTACCCCAAACGCTGGACACGTGGTGGTGGCAGAATTCGATGGATAGCGAGATCGACTGACTTAACGGCCTTGGCTGTTTTCTTCTAGGGTTATATTAAGGCCAGGGTTTACGAAACGGAACCGGAAAATCCAGATGTGCTGAAAGCATGAATATGTCACGCTTGCGCTTGAGTATCTGCAGAAATGTTAGGAGTGTCCATGCTAATACTGAGAGGCGCTTGTATCAATGCATGCAATAGGGTGGACATACATTCGAACATTTGTGTTACGAAGAGTGTTATCTCTATAACACAGGTTTAATGGAGCATCATTTGTGATATTCTTATGACAATCAAAGATAAGATAACATACATGGAACAATGCCAAGATCTGTTACTCTATAACAGAGGTTTAATGGAGCATCATTTGTGATATAATTATGACAATCAAAGATACGATAGCATATATGGAATAATGCCAATTGTGAATTACAAACTGATGCATTACGAGTTGTTAATAAGTTAGCTGACATACGTTGCTATGCTTCGAAACAGATAATTAACGTCCGTATTGTTTTGGTCACGGACAATCACTCTTCCACACAGAGCTCAAGAATCGAACCCTGCACCCCTCCTAGAACAAGGAGTTTTCTAGCGACGTGCTACAGGACCATTTATAGCCGAAAGTGTTTGTTTTTAAGCACTGTTCTTGCGTTTAGCACGATCTCCTGTCTATTTGTGTGGAGTCTCCTTCACTATTCTGCTTAGGCAAACCCTTCGGTACCTGTGATATTCGGGATTAACTAACGTCGACAGAGGGCTGCCTCTTAAACGAGGGTTGTCAGAAAGTAAGTTCCGATCGGTCGCGAAATGGAAACCACTGGGAAAATCCGGTAACGCAGTTGGGCAGTGTCTCTAGTATGCCCGTCAATCGTGTCGCGGCACTCTTTTCACTTTTAAGTGAACAGTGAGCACGTAACGATGCGTAGGGAATAGCGTCTCCCGCCAAGTATGAGGGACAGGTTAGAGATGTCGCCTGTGTCATGCAGTCCACACAACACAACTGTCGAGCAGTTCCTTTTTCGTGCCAATACTCGGCCGCACACAGCAGGGGCAATGAAGACGTTCATGCAGCCTTCCTGATGAGAAGTGTTTGATGACCCACAATACAGTCCGTAATTGGCTCCCCCTGAGTCTCATCTCTGCTCATAAGAACCGCTGCCTATGAAGATAACGAGCTGCAGACCAGCACTCGTAACTGGCCGAAAGCACAGGTGGCTGCTTTCTATGACGAGGATATTGGAAAGTTGATACAACACTACGACAACACTCGAAGTTGGAGCGGCGAATATGTAGAGAAGTAGGTGGAAGGTGTACTAACTGTTGCAAATAAAACGTTTCTGGTTTTCTATGTGGTTTCCATTTCGCGACCGATCGGAACTTACTTTCTGGACAGCCCTGTTATATGTTAAACATTATCATCATTTCTAATTATCTTTGCCATGGTCTTTAACAGTCTACGTCCGATATAACTGTCAATCTTTGCAAATGCCAGCGCTCCCGCACCATCTATCGCCTGTGTTGGCTACCTCGTTTAGCCAGAGGAGCCCTTGTATAATTCAGTTTGTTTCGACCTGTCTTGTCAGATTCATGGCGTGCAGCGTTTGCATATTACCCTCAAATTTATACATATTTTATAAAGGGGACTACGTTATACGACACACAGGCCAGGGCATCGTATTTCCCTCTCACTTTTGGTTCAAATGGTTCAAATGGCTTTAAGCACTATGGGACTTAACATCTGAGGTCATCAGCCCCCTAGACTTAGAACTACTTAAACCTAACTAACCTAAGGACATCACACACATCCATGCCCGATGCAGGATTCGAACCTGCGACCGTAGCGGTCGCGCGGTTCCAGACTGTAGCGCCTAGAGCCGCTCGTCCACCCCGGCCGGCGACGGTTCCAGACTGAAGCACCTAGAACCGCTCGGCCACCACTCATTTTTGACTGTCGGTCACTGTGTGGCTTATACGTTTACACATACGAAACAGATGACAGTTTTTGAAACCGTTGCATACAATGCTCTCAATATAATTCCTATTACTGTATTACAAGTAATGAGATTTTGATTGAACTTCTGTTTATTCACCTGGAAAATTTCCTATAGCGCTCCACTGTACTTAGTTGTTTTTACCTTTGGTTCACTCCGAGACGCTTGGACACTTCCATTGTTGAGAGCCCTTCCTGGCACAAAGTAACAATGAGGACGCGATCGAAACGCGGTATTGACCGTCTAGGGATTTTTGAACTACAGGTGACACGAACCGTGTACTTCCTTCCTGGTGGAATGAGCGGAACTGATCGGCTGTCGGAGCCCCTCCGTATAATAGGCGCTGCTCAAGCATGGTTGTTTACATCTTTGGGCGGGTTTACTGACATCTCTGAACAGTCAAAGGGATTGTGTCTGAGATACAATATCCACAGTTAGCGTCTATCTTCAGAAGTTCTGGGAACTGGGGTGATGCAAAACTTTTTTTTATGTGTGTACAGCCATGAACGTGTCTGCCTTCTGAAAACTCACCAGGAATTTCAACATTAAATAATCGTGTTCATAGCCATGAGACAAGGAACAGAGATGATTTTCACAGAGATATCCACAAAGGAGCTCTCTACGAAAAAAGTGTAAACTACCAGCCCAAAATACTTTTTAGTGCATTGCCTGCTATAATACAGAAAATTTAAAAATTTCATAAATTTAAGGTAGATCTCAAACAGTTTTTACTAACACATACTTTTTATAACATTGAAAAATATCTTAATATGGAAAAGTAATTTTATTTATATATACTGATATATAATATTTGTATTTATTATCCAAGTTTTTGAAACAAAAGAAATATATGAAATTATACTGTAATTTACGACATCCATACAATGTATATTGTTAACGTATGAATAAAGAGGTTGATGGATTGATTGATTTCAACAAGGTCCTGCGGCGCGGGTAGCCGTGTGGTCTGGGGCGCCTTGTCACGATGCGCGCGGCTCCTCCCGTCGGAGGTTCGAGTCCTCCCTCGGGAACGGGTGTGTGTTATGTCCAAGCAGTGCGTAAGCCTGCGGACCGATGACCTCAACAGTTTGGTCCCATAGTCATTCCCACAAATTTCCAAACAAGATCCTGAACGTGGGCTTTCCACAACATATTCCTATCTATGTGAACACCTAGAAATTTGAACTGTTCAGTTTCATTAATCATATGCCCATTCTGTGAAATTAAAACATCAGGTCTTGTTCTACTGTGTGTCAGAAACTGTAAAAACTGTGTCTTACTGTAATTTAGCGTTAGTTTATTTTCTACAGACCATGAACTTAAGTCATGAACTGCACTATTTGAAACCGAGCCACTGTCTCTCACAGCATCCTTTACTACCAAGTTAGTGTGATCAGTAAACAGAAATATTTTAGAGTTACCCATAATATTATATACATAAGGAACAGGAGCTTCTTAAGTTTGGTGCGGTGCACACGGCCCAGTGGACCGCAACTATGGTTATGAATGTTAATAAACAGAAAAAACGATCACCGTCCGAAGAGGCAGAGGCCGTGGAGGCCCAACGGTAGCGACGGGCTGCCGTGTCATCCTCAGTCCTTAGGCGTCACCAGTTGCAGATATGGGGGGGGGGGGGGGGGGGGACGTCGTCAGCACACAGCTCTCCCAGCAGTCGTCAGTTTTTGTGACAGGTGCCGCTACTTCCCAATCAAGCAGCTCACCAGTTGGCCACACAAGAGCTGCGGGCATCCTACATTTCAATACAACTCAGCAGATCCGGACAGTGACCCATCCAAACGCTAACCAAGCCCGACAGCATTTATCTTCGGTGATCTGACACAAACCAGTGTTACCACTGCAGCAGGGCCGTTGGCCATTAAAGTTACTAGATCAGTCATAGAGGATAGGAGAGTGTTTCTGCTAGGAACAGCAGATCAGTAGTTGTTAGCATCTCACATAGATAGAGAATTGATATTAGTCACTTCCAGTAAAACGGACGTAGAGGAATTATGCGCAAAATTTAAAAAGACTGTAAATCGTGGTCTGGAGGACTATCCGCTGTAGTGTCAGTATCATTAAGCGATTGCCAACAAAAAATAATAAGTCATCTCGGTAACAATTTTAACATGTAGAGCCTGGAAACCTACGTGGAAACGCGCAGTGCTTGACGCTTTCGCCAGACCATTGTTAGGTTGCGAGCACTAAGAAACGGCTGATTTCAAGCTGAACTGCCCCTACACAGTACAAAGATGATGATGATGATGATGTTTGGTTTGTGGGGCACTCAACTGCGCGGTTATCAGCGCCTGTACAAATTCCCAATTTTCACTCAGTCCAGTCTCGCCACTTCCATGAATAATGATGAAACGATGATGACAACACAGAACAAAGAGGCCACCAGTTGACGAGCGGGGCAGAGTTCAACAGTTCGAGAGTTCCTGCCAGCAGACGTGCCTCCGGTGTCCGTCAGCCGACAGCAGAAAATAATGCGAGCGGAAGAATCTACCGATTTAAGCTTGTACACTGAGGAGGACTTGTATTCTTGTCTGTACATACCTCTGGACTGTCGGTAGTTCGTCTATCATGGCTTGTATGTACCTACAGATGATTATCACTCACGGTATGACGTGTATGTACGATATGACGAACAATAAGAAACTGTCTCCTTTTCGGGATTCGAGTCAAAGTGATAGGCCAGGCACTCTATATTTTCTACTTCTTTGAGTACCTAATCTAGCAAGCCTCATCCATGTTCTACGCTTATTGAAGTTAAGACCCAGTGTCTGTGCTCTTTGACAGGTTCATGTAAACTCGAGAAGAAGCAATAAAATTAGACCAAGGTACCAACCCTGAATACTGTTTCTTCATTTCTACCTCCCTAGCGTAAGACCCGAGTCTTTCTGTACTGTCTCCAGCCATAGACACCCTGTCGCCGACGTATTACCTTGCACGAAGCCGCTCATGTGCCAAAGAGTCGTCAGACCCGAAAAACCCCAAATCGCTTCCTATTCGACTGAGAGATTCATCCCCTTGGTGTTACGACAGTGCCTAGTAAATGGATTAAGGACTGACAAGACCCACCGTGGTTTACCACGAAATTCGAAAATGCTAAGGAAGCAATGGTAGTTGCACTTTCAGTTCAAAAGAGAATCAGCAAATAGCGACCCTCAAAGGTTAGCAGAGATTCGTGCGTCTGTGAAAAGATCTGTGTGTGGAGCATACAACTATCACCGCCATACTTTAGCAAAAGATCTGAAAAAGAACTTGAGAAAGTTCTTGTTTTATGTAAAATTGCCAAGTGGTTCTAAGCCTTCCACACAGTTATTCGTTATCATGTTGTGGCGAATCAAGTGCTGTATCATTGTGAGAGGTACAGAGGTGAACGAGCGTGCTGCGACTTACACCAGTTTACTACTACTAGCGTCTATTCATCAGAACGCTCCTGTGCGTAGCATTCAAGGGGTTACACCATAATCTAAGAGTGAAATTAAAAATTAAAATAACTTTTTCAAACTTTGCGAGTGTATACTTCAGTATCTTAACGTTAATTCTGTGAAGCCCCAGAATGATCGAATGAACATGTTTCGCCAAATAAACGAAAAAACCACGTGGCGAGTGACAAGATTATTTCCCACTTTTAAGACGAGCAATTAACTCTGGTGATCACAAGTCAGGGCGACTGACTATTTTTCATGAAACTTTCCGCAGAGGTCGTTTCTGAACTGTTACTACTGCTGTTTCCGATGCGGATAATATTTTTATCATTGCAGATACTATTATACAGGGTGAAGCGAAATTCGCGCTATAGGGCATCGCAGCACGACTTCTCACATCCCATTAATAAAAAAATATCTCTCATAAAATTTCGTCCGGCTAGTACATCCAGCAGAAACAGGACTTTAAAGAGGGGCAATCTGGCAAAATTGTAACCACATCTGCAAGCAGTGAATGCTGCTTAATCCGACCGTATTACAGTGTTCACGAAGTCATTGTTGGCTTCCTATTGTTGTTGGGACCATTCACAGAATTGCATCGCTGTTGACGATTTGCAGGATGCAGGTGTTGCGTGAAAACATAATGATGAGCATGCAGCCCGTGCTTGTGCAGCAAGACACGCAGCTACCTTGCTACGCCACATGTACTTAGCTGAGGTTCTTGGTGTAAGACGCCCAGAGTAGGATCCTCAGTAGCTGGAGTATGGCGAGTCCGTGGACGACCTCTATCACGCGGTGGTGGAAGAAAAAAACCTGACTCCCAAAAGTGCAGCTCCAGTCGACGAAACGCATTTTTATCTGGATGGCGTCGACGAGGATATCTAGCAGCATATTCAGGAACTGCAACACTGGCCTGGTTATCAGATGCACCAAGGGCCAGAAGCATATCCACATATTCATCGTTTGTGTATGCCATACGTCTGCCACACTGGTTTAGAGGTTTACAATGAGAAAATTCGATACGTGTACACTTGTACATTGGAGTCTGTCATGGGCGTGTTACATCGCTCGCAACTAGTCCCTGTCTGGTGAACTGCGTATACAGTATAAACACGCAGTCAGTCCTACACGCTGTTCCACCTAACGCACGTTACCCCTCTCACAGGTATTGCTCTGCATGATTGTGAAATGCTAGGTTTCGAATTACACTGTTTCCCTAACGCTAGTAGACGTGGTGTTTCCACAATCCCATCGATAGAACAATAATAATAATAATAATAATAATAATAATAATAATAATAATAATGCATTGAGATACATACTAAATAGCGTGTGGTTACCAGACTCAATGTTGAAGGACGTAATTAGTGGGATCATGGTGATAAAACATACAAATAATAACCGAGTTTGGACACTATTCGCAAAGCACGTTGCTAGCCCTACTGGTAACGTAAGGCCTCAACGAAATGTAATGGACCTGAACGAGGCAAGAATAATAGTTGGTACTAATCTATGGGACCGTTGGAGGAGGGTACAAAGAAAACAGGTTTCGCTTTTGGTAGACGAAATGGTGCGAATTTATTCACGCCCACGACGTGGAAAGGGCATCTGTGAAAGATGACCAATCTTCCATTTCTACCATTGCAATGTAGATGCAAATGTTTTCTGGAGTACCCGACGATTAAGATGCCAGATACTGTATCACCTGGACTACATTTACCAAATAAAGAAACTCGACCCAACCCAGATCGAACCATCAACCTCCTGTATGCTATCCCAAAACTCTGTCCACTGCACCAACCGCACAGGACGACTAATATGAGCTGAAAGAGATTGTTACTATACATGTGGTTACAGTGCTGCCAGATTGCCACTCTAAAATGTCCTATATATATATATATATATATATATATATATATATATATATATATATATATATATATATAACTGGCATGTGAGGAGTCGCGCTGCGAAGCCTGTGTGTGTGAATTTCGCTTCACCCTGTATATTGTGCACGTTAACACTTATTGAATACATCAGTCAGTTAAAACTCTAATCTTTTATTCATAGTGATAGTAGTCCTGCTGACTAGTAGGAGCATTCTCTATCAGTCAACACAATGAGTAATGCGGTCTTCCAGATTGGAAGTCGCAATGTTCTCCATCGCTTTCTGGCTTACCACAAAAGTAGATTCCAGGCTTTTGTAAACAGCGAAGATCACATTTATTTATCCGTTGCCTCAAACAGTGTGGTACGTCAGTTGAAGATAACAAAACGAAAGCAGAAGTTTTAAATTTCGCGTTTGGTTCGCTGAGGAGAATCGTAGAAGCATACCTTCATTGGAACACCGAACAGCCTCCTCTATGGACGACGTAGTAACAAGCGTACCTGGTGTAGACAAACAACGGAAAAAGCTGAAAACAATAAGTCACCAGGTCCGAATGGAATTTCACTTCGATTTTACAAACAGTACTCTGGTGCATTGGTCCCTTACTTAGCTTGCATTTATCGCGATTCTCTCGCCTAGTGCAAAGTCCGAAGCAACTGGAAAAACGTGCATGTTACTCCCGTACATAAGAAGGGTAACAAAAGGAGCCTGTAAAATTACAAATCAATATCCGTAGCATCAGTTTGCTGCAGTATCCTTGTGAACATATTCTTTGTTCGAATATAATAATTTTTATTTAGGCCGATAAGCTAATATCCACGAATTAGCAGGGTTGTAAAAAGTGTCGCTCGTGTGAAACTCAGCTTGCCCTTTTCTCACATGATATATTGCGAACTATGGATGAAGGACAAGTGACAGTTTCGATATTTTTAAGTTTCGGGAAAGTATTTGACACGGTGGCCCACTGCAGGCTGTTAACGAAGGTACGAGCGAACTGTGAGCTTGCGGCAATAGCACACTTTGGTGAGGACATGAAACTGGAATATCGCTTAGATAACCTGTGCGCCACAGACGGCGCACGTGTTTAAAGTGAACATCTATCACCCCTTCCTCCCTTTTTCCGCGAAAATCACGATTACTCCAGCTCTGTCCCGAATTGTTCCAAAAGTATTTCGGGACACTTATTTGTCCCGGATTTAACAATTAAGAAACGATTTTTCTCGAACTATATGTTCACTTCACCTATATCAGTATGCTCTTATTGAAAGGATATTTTCCCCAAATGAGTAATATTTCACACAGTGACAAAACACAGTTTGTTGTAGAAACTACTACGGCAGTGTAAGTGACTATAGAGAATTATTATGAAACTTGAGTTGAATGTTTTCAGAAGACTGCTAAAGAATACAGACAGGCTGAAGCGAATTTGCAGTGCTGATAAATACTGCATGTCCACTCACATAGATGGGCACCTTGACACACTCAACTCTAACAAGTTTGTTTGCTTGGACATCCCACACAGAAAGCACAGAAATACTTCTTTTGTAAATAAAAACCACCTTTACTTGTTCCACTGTAATTTATTTCTCCCAGACGCTTTTCGACATATTTTGCTCTAAGGCATCTTCAGTGGGATCTATAACAATACAGTCGTTGGTTATTTTTAGATTATAAAACAGTTCACGTCGACCTTCGTATTTAAATAAATAATTACTTACAGTTCACGATTTTCGTTAGCATCTGCGTTCCCTCTCATCTGATATGGAGGTGACACTATCAAACAATTTATGAAACATCAGCATATTTTTATATTTCGAACATTTTCCTTCACATTGTTCATCTTGTTTACCCCTGTTTTTGAGGTGCACTAAAAAAATGGTTCAAATGGCTCTGAGCACTATGGGACTTAACTTCTAAGGTCATCAGTCCCCTAGAACTTAGAGCTACTTAAACCTAACTAACCTAAGGACATTACACACATCGATGCCCGAGGCAGGATTCGAACCTGCGACCGTAGCGGTCTCGCGGTTCCAGACTGTAGCGCCTTTAACCGCTTGGCCACCCCGGCCGGCTGAGGTGCACTATTACTCTTCGAAACTAGTTACAGACAGTTGTTCAAAAACTACTTATAAAGATGTAAATATTGTTAGTTCACTGTCTTACCCTGTTTGGTTTGCTTACACATATGTTGCGAAGCTAACGAAGTATATACTGAAAAACGTGTGTGTGTGTGTGTTTTGTGTGTGTGTGTGTGTGTGTGTGTGTGAGAGAGAGAGAGAGAGAGAGACAGAGAGGAAGAGAGAGAGAGAGAGGAAGAGAAAGAGCTAAAAAGTGGGTATATATATATTGTGTTGAGGGGACGGGGAATGTGGGGGCGGGGGTATTGGTCGTTAGTCAGCATCAGTTGCAGACTGTTGAATATGAATGTAATAGCTGTCAGAGAGTGGTTGAAAGCATTGGTAGTGAGCTGATTTAAGTTTTGTTTTAAAAGTTATTGGATGGGTTCATGGACAAGTGAGTGTAAAGGTGTTGAGTGATATTACTGTTATTATTGTTAGGATAATAATCCTCTTTAGGAGGGTTACTCTATTATTTTACCTGTTAGTATAAACAATGAATAATTTCGCATATGTAGTTGATCATTCAACAGTGTTTCCATTTCTGCTTTGGTTTTCTGTACATTGTAATTTTCTTGCAGGGTTTGGAGGTGTTTTTAATTGTGGATTCTAATTACTTTCGTGTCTTCTTCAATAGTGGTCCATTTGTGATTGTGTTCTCTGAGGTGTTCTGAAACTGTCGAGTGGTTTATCCCATACTTACAGACTCTCATGTGTTGTTTGTATCTGATATGAAATGTTCTGTCTGTTCGTCCTTTATACCTGCCATCAAGTGTTACAGTGTAGTTGATATATACCTGCTTTCTGGTATATACCTCTGCTTTTTGTCAGTTTTGGGATGTATTTTTGCACAGTATTGTCTTTTATACATGCTAGATTTATTCCCTGTGTTTTGAAATGTTGGTGATTTTATGTGTAAGTGTGTGTTTGTATATAATTGTGTACCATCTTGTGTCTTATATTTTTCTAGTTATTCTGTGTAGTTCACCTACATCTACATTCATACTCCGCAAGCCACCCAACGGTGTGTGGCGGAGGGCACTTTACGTGCCACTGTCATTACCTCCCTTTCCTGTTCCAGTCGCGTATGGTTCGCGGGAAGAACGACTGTCTGAAAGCCTCCGTGCGCGCTCTAATCTCTCTAATTTTACATTCGTGATCTCCTCGGGAGGTATAAGTAGGGGGAAGAGATATACTCGATACCTCATCCAGAAACGCACCCTCTCGAAACCTGGCGAGCAAGCTACACCGCGATGCAGAGCGCCTCTCTTCCAGAGTCTGCCACTTGAGTTTGCTAAACATCTCCGTAACGCTATCATGGTTACCAAATAACCCTGTGACGAAACGCGCCGCTCTTCTTTGGATCTTCTCTATCTCCTCCGTCAACCCGATCTGGTACGGATCCCACACTGATGAGCAATACTCAAGTATAGGTCGAACGAGTGTTTTGTAAGCCACCTCCTTTGTTGATGGGCTACATTTTCTAAGCACTCTCCCAATGAATCTCAACCTGGCACCCGCCTTACCAACAATTAATTTTATATGATCATTCCACTTCAAATCGTTCCGCACGCATACTCTCAGATATTTTACAGAAGTAACTGCTACCAGTGTTTGTTCCGCTATCATATAATCATACAATAAAGGATCCTTCTTTCTATGTATTCGCAGTACATTACATTTGTCTATGTTAAGGGACAGTTGCCACTCCCTACACCTATGGTTTGGTGCTTCCCGCTTTTATTTTACTTTTAATTTCATTATTAAGCTTTGTGGCTATGTTACTATTGTAAGCATTGTTTCATGCTGTTTGGATTATAATGTCAAGCACTTTTTGGTAGTTTTCTTCGGTGAGTGGCACTGTGTTGATTCCATGGAGCATGTGTTGAAGTGCTGCTTGCTTTTCTCAGTGTGGATGGTTCAAGGATTCGGGGATGATAATGACTGTTGCTGCAGATTTACATTAAATTTCAAACACATGCTTATGTTTTAGTTTTTGATTGTTACATCCTGAAACTTAATTTGGTTATTTTGCTCTCTTTCAATTGTGGTTTTTATATTTTTATGTAACTTGTTGATGTCATATGTAGTTCTTCAATTTTTGTTTGTGGCTCATCTGTTAAGCAAAGGATATCATCTATATACCTGGAACAATGTAATATGTTGTATTACTTTGCTGCTATTTTTTTGAAAATGATCTTTCCAGTGCGATTTATAACAATATTTTCTACCCCTTCTGAAACTGGGGACCCCATTGGTAATCCATCTTCTTGTAAATAAAATTCATTATTGAACTGGAATTAATTTCTTGTGCTATGAGCTTTATTAAGTTGGGTAATTCATTAATCTGTTCATCAGAGAATCTAATTTAAGTTTCCAGCATCTTATCTATAATTTCTGCTGTTTCCGGTACTGGTATGTCGAAATGCATGATTTCTATATCAAATGAGAGGAGTGTTGCTGTGTGGGATTTTTTTTATCTTTTATTTGTCGTATTAGCTGCGTAGTGTTTATAATGGTTCTGTCTTGTACCTTGAAATTGTCAGATCGTAATTTTAACATGAATCCTGCAAGCTTGTAAGTGGGGGATTTTTCTGAAATCCAGTATTGCTCTTTAGTTGGCTTTGGAGGACAGGCGCAGTGTAATTAATCTGTGTCAGATATCATTTATCTTTTTTATCCAGCATGATGTCTACAATTTTCAGTTGTTTACTTTCAGATGGATCTGATTTAACAGATTCCAGACTAAGGTAAAAACACCCTGAAAAATATAGACACCATACTGGATAACAAAGAGAAAAGACAGGTGACACAGATTAATACGGCTGCATCTGCTCTCTGAAGCCAACCAAAGCTCCACAAACTGAGTCGTCCTATGAGCCCAATACTGTATTTCATAAAATACCACACTTACAAGCTTACAGGCTACATCTTAAAATTACTGTCTGAGAACTTACAAGAAAAAGAAGATACAAAAATCCAAGACACAGCAACACTCTTCTCATCTGACATACACTCCTGGAAATTGAAATAAGAACACCGTGAATTCATTGTCCCAGGAAGGGGAAACTTTATTGACACATTCCTGGGGTCAGATACATCACATGATCACACTGACAGAACCACAGGCACATAGACACAGGCAACAGAGCATGCACAATGTCGGCACTAGTACAGTGTATACCCACCTTTCGCAGCAATACAGGCTGCTATTCTCCCATGGAGACGATCGTAGAGATGCTGGATGTAGTCCTGTGGAACGGCTTGCCATGCCATTTCCACCTGGCGCCTCAGTTGGACCAGCGTTCGTGCTGGACGTGCAGACCGCGTGAGACGACGCTTCATCCAGTCCCAAACATGCTCAATGGGGGACAGATCCGGAGATCTTGCTGGCCAGGGTAGTTGACTTACACCTTCTAGAGCACGTTGGGTGGCACGGGATACATGCGGACGTGCATTGTCCTGTTGGAGCAGCAAGTTCCCTTGCCGGTCTAGGAATGGTAGAACGATGGGTTCGATGACGGTTTGGATGTACCGTGCACTATTCAGTGTCCCCTCGACGATCACCAGTGGTGTACGGCCAGTGTAGGAGATCGCTCCCCACACCATGATGCCGGGTGTTGGCCCTGTGTGCCTCGGTCGTATGCAGTCCTGATTGTGGCGCTCACCTGCACGGCGCCAAACACGCATACGACCATCATTGGCACCAAGGCAGAAGCGACTCTCATCGCTGAAGACGACACGTCTCCATTCGTCCCTCCATTCACGCCTGTCGCGACACCACTGGAGGCGGGCTGCACGATGTTGGGGCGTGAGCGGAAGACGGCCTAACGGTGTGCGGGACCGTAGCCCAGCTTCATGGAGACGGTTGCGAATGGTCCTCGCCGATACCCCAGGAGCAACAGTGTCCCTAATTTGCTGGGAAGTGGCGCTGCGGTCCCCTACGGCACTGCGTAGGATCCTACTGTCTTGGCGTGCATCCGTGCGTCGCTGCGGTCCGGTCCCAGGTCGACGGGCACGTACACCTTCCGCCGACCACTGGCGACAACATCGATGTACTGTGGAGACCTCACGCCCCACGTGTTGAGCAATTCGGCGGTACGTCCAGCCGGCCTCCCTCATGCCCACTATAAGCCCTCGCTCAAAGTCCGACAACTGCACATACGGTTCACGTCCACGCTGTCGCGGCATGCTACCAGTGTTAAAGACTGCGATGGAGCTCCGTATGCCACGGCAAACTGGCTGACACTGACGGCGGCGGTGCACAAATGCTGCGCAGCTAGCGCCATTCGACGGCCAACGCCGCGGTTCCTGGTGTGTCCGCTGTGCCGTGCGTGTGATCATTGCTTGTACAGCCCTCTCGCAGTGTCCGGAGCAAGTATGGTGGGTCTGACACACCGGTGTCAATGTGTTCTTTTTTCCATTTCCAGGAGTGTAGAAAGCATGTATTCCAACATACCAGTACCAGAAACAATAGAAATCATAGATAAGAACCTGAAAACTTATGGTAAAATCCCTGATGAATAGATTAATCACATACTCTCATTAATAAAGCTCATAACAGAACTACTTCCAGTTCAGTAATGAGTTTTATTTATAGAAAATTGATTACCAATGGGTGCCAAAGTTTCAGAGGGCATAGAAAATATTTTTATAAATTACATTGAAAAGACCATTTTCACAAAAATAGCAGCAAAGTAATACAACATATTATATTGGTCCAGGTATATGGGTGATATCCTTTGCTTAATAGATGAACAACAAACAAAAATTGAAAAAGTACATACATACTACATCAACAAGGTACATACAAATATGAAAGCCACAACTGAAAGAGAGCTGACTAACGAAATTAACTTTCTGGACGTAAAAATTAAAAACAAAACAGTAAACACATGTTTGAAATTTAGCGTCAATCCGCAGCAACGGACGTTATCATTCGCCAATCCTCGAACCCTCCACACTCATAAAAACAAGCAGTACTTCGGCACATGCCCTATAGACTCAACACAGTTCCATTCACCGAAGAAAATTACCGAAAATAACTTGACATAATAATCCAAACAGCACAAAACAATGCTTACAGTTGCAACGCAGCCACAAAGCTTAACAATAAAATTAAACGTAAAATAATAGCAGAAAGCACCAAACCATAGGTAACAACACAACAGAAAACACGCAAACACTCAGTAGCATAACAACTACACAGAATAACCAGAAAAATATAAGACACTAGACGATACACAATGACATACAAACACGAACTCACACATAAAATCCCCAACATTTCGAAGGACAGGGAATAAACCTAGCATACATAACAGACAATCCTGTGCAAAAATACATCCCAAAACTGACCAAAAAAAACAGAGACATGTGCCAGAAAGCAGGTATACATCAACTACACTTGTGATGGCAGATCCAAAGAGTAATCAGACACAATATTTTATGTCTGATACAAAGAACAAACTACACTTGTAAGGACAGATTCAAAGAATAAACAGACAGAAAATTGGTGTCAGATACAAAGAACACAGTACGGACAAACGACTCCACATTTACAGAGTACTTAAGAGAACATAATCAAAAACCAACCACGGTCGAAGAAGACACGAAAATAATCAGAATAGATCATAAAATACAGCTCCTAACCCTGGAAGAAAATAATCACATACAGAAAACCAAAACAGAAAATAAAACACTGTTGAATGATCATGTACACATGCCAAACAAATCATTGTTTACACTAATAAGTAAAGTAAAGGTATCATATTCCAAAAAAGGATTGTAATAATAATAATAATAATACCAACCAGCACCTTTGCACTCCTTTGTCCATGTACCCAGCCACAGAACATTTAAATCAAAACTCAGATCAGCTGATCACCAAAGCTCTCAACCACTCTGACACCTATTACATTCATATTCAACATTTTGCAACTCACACTGAATAACCACCACCCAACCCCGCACCCCCAAAACACACACACACAAAATGCATATACACACCCATTAGCTCTCTCTGGTCCCCCCCCCCCCTCCCCACCACACCACCCTGTCTCTCTGTCTCTCTCTCTCTCTCTCATACATGCATATACACATATTCACACCCATTAGCTCTCTCTGGTCCCCCCCCCCCCTCCCCGCCACACCACCCTGTCTCTCTCTGTCTCTCTCTCTCTCTCTCTCTCTCTCTCTCTCTCTCTCTCTCTCTCTCTCTCTCTCTCTCACACACACACACACACACACACACACACGTACACAGATATTTATATCATGAGTAGACGTTAGTTTTCAGTGTACACTTCGCTAGCTTGGTAACATGTAGGTAAGCAAACCAAACAGGATAAGACACATAGTGAACTCACAATACTTGCATATTTATAAGTACAGTTTTCGAACAAATATCTATAACACGCATATGTTGATCACAATATTTAAAGTGCAAGTGACATATGCGATGTGACAAATGTGGGTGAAAGAGCGCCAGAAATCGGCCAGTAGGAAATACATCTCCAGGACCACACACATGAGGTAACAGCGCTGGATATCGTGACACCAAACGATAATTTCAAATATGAAATTCTAACCTAAAAAACAAGAGCTAAACACGAAAAAAATGTAACATTGCAGTATATTGCATCTATCACATAATATATTTATTGCATGTGTAAAAAGAAACATGTATTAGAGGCCACCGAAGATGCTTCCCAAATAAAAGAAGCGAAACGCTTATGGCAATAAACAAACAGCCTTTAATTAGTAGCATAGACCAAATGTACCTCCACTGATTGTCGTCAGTTGAAAGGAAAGAATGAATAATTCAGTCATTACGCAAAGCTACAACGGTGTCGAATCTTTTCATTCGATTGCTCCTACTGACTGTTTCGGCTCGAAAAAAATTAAATGAATAATAATCGAACGGATAGATAAAATTACAACTGACTGACACGATTGTTTTCATTCGGTTGTTCAAACAGACTAGTTCCAGTCAAAAGGATGGTTGAATAATTCAACCTATACATTTGACAACAATCGAATGATTCGATTGTTTTCCAACAACGAAATGACCCGATTGTTTCACAAGCTGCGACATGGTCGAGAATAAAACAGTGACTCGAATATAGAAGTTTCCTCTATTTTACGTCTATGGTCACATTTCTTTTTAATTTGACGTCAGACTACCAGTTTCGGTCTATAATGACCATCTTCAGATTATGTTTTATAAAAATCTGTTGTACGCGCGGGCTCTTCTTCCCGTCGTGGCACATTGGAGTGTGAGTATAGTGCTAGAGGACTTACTTTCCTCCCCTTGTTTCCACTCACAATAACTGGACGGAACAAGTTGTCTGGTATAAGTGTTTATTACATTAAACTTTACAACCTGCACATGCAGCGGGCCAATTGCGGTTCCTGGCTTAGCTGGAAGACATACACGCCCGTCCGCTACAGGGTCTCGCAGCTACCTGCTCGGCCGTTACCACTGCTAATCTTACCTGCGTGCACAAAGGACCTGGGAGATCCACTTCTGCACGTAGGTTGCAAATTCTCCATACAGGGAGCAGACTGTACTGGACAGTCTTGGAGAGCCTGTATAGGGAGAGAGTGGCCAACCGGACGATACGGCGGCCATTTTTCTGCCAAACTGCGGGCGGGATGTTTGAGTAGCCAGTAGTGGAGTAGTGGAGTACACACTCACCGACTCAAAAGCACAAGACAATACGGCGAAATCATTCGTTAAATGCCTTTCTTTACAGCTATAATATACTCATAGTAGCCTACTACGTACAGCACAGGAAAATTTGATACAGTGGCTGTAAAAATTATTCGTTACTTGCATTTATCTCCTTTAAAGTTCGTTTACTAGACATATTGCAATGAAAGTAACGAAAATAAAAAGATATAGTGTATAGCATTTGTTTTTTATCGGAAGTGCATAATGCTAAAGATTTAACGTACCTGTATTGCGTCAGATGAATGAAAGTCTTAAGCAGTTGTTTACTTGTGACATGCAAAAAGTGTGACACGAATTAGTACTTCTTGTCACGTCTTCAAACTTTTTGCATGTCACAAGTAAACAACTTCTTACGACTTATACACTGAATACCTCTCGTAGATAACAAGCGAAAAAGATTTAAAAAATCAGGTAATGTTAAATTTAGGCCGGCCGCGGTGGTCTAGTGGTTCTGGCGCTGCAGTCCGGAACCGCGGGACTGCTACGGTCGCAGGTTCGAATCCTGCCTCGGGCATGGGTGTGTGTGATGTCCTTAGGTTAGTTAGGTTTAAGTAGTTCTAAGTTCTAGGGGACTTATGACCTAAGATGTTGAGTCCCATAGTGCTCAGAGCCATTTTGATTTTTAAATTTAGGCTACTGTAATTACCAAATATAACAAGAAAACTACCGTATCCCATCTACCCCACAGTAAGTAGGCCTATTAAAAACTGTCTTCAAGAGTACCTACAATTATTTACTACGAATAATATTTCAGCAACTACGACAACTGCGGGAAACGTGCTTATAACTTGCCTGCGTCAACAGTCAGGCAATAATACTGAAACCAAAATAATGTCTAGTGTTCTGATTCGGAACGAAATAAAGCTTGACGCTATAAAGTCGAATGAGCATGGCACAACAATTACAGGAACTTTCCGTTTCCTGCAAGGACTGTCAGATATTGGCTTCAGAAAAGCTTGTGACGCTACCAGTATGCACGCAAACGCTAATTACGTACTAAAAACGATATAAAACTAAATCTAACATGCATGCACAGCGCATAACAAGTCTCTCAATAATTCAAATACCTTCTAATCGTTTCCAAAAGTCCCCTGAACTTCAATTCAACTCAAAAGCATGGCGAACATAGGAAGCGCGCGATAAGTTTGGCAGGAAATTGGCGCCAAAGCTTTTCAACCAGTCACGGACAACTTCACTTATGGCCACTCTCTCTGTATACAGGCTCTCTAGACAGTCTGACCTGTCCAGTTTGAAGCTGCCACTAGATGGCAGTTGGAGTGAGTAGCAGAGTCCAAAGACCTGTCCTAATTTACTGGCTCCGGTATATTAGGACATGTTTTATAAAACAGATCTGAAGATGGTCATTGTAGAACGAAACCCGTAGTCTGATGTAAAAAAAAAAAAAAAAAGAAAAGAAAGTGGCTATACACGTAGAGTAAAGGAAATTGAGACGATTGTTTTCACTCGTTTGTCGCCGCCACTTGCAGCGCTGCTCACGGGCGGCCGTCGCCCCTGCCTTCGCCGCTGACCGCCGCCGACTGCTGCACGTGGCAGCCGCCCCCCACTCCGCGGCGCCGCAGCAGCGCACCGTGTACGTCATCACCCCCACGTACCGCCGGCCCGAGCAGCTGGCCGAGCTGACGCGCCTGGCGCAGACGCTGATGCACGTGCCCGCGCTGCACTGGCTCGTCATCGAAGAAGCGGCCTGCACCACGGCCGCCGTCGCAGAACTCCTCGCCAGGACCGGCGTCCGCTACGACCACCTCGTCGGTGAGTAGCGAGCGCTGTCCACTGTGCCGAAGCTTCTAACAAGGGAACCTCCCCATCACCCCCCCCCCCCCCCTCAGATTTAGTTATAAGTTGGCACAGTGGATAGGCCTTGAAAAACTTAACACAGATCAATCGAGAAAACAGGAAGAAGTTGTCTGGAACTATGAAAAAAATAAGCAAAATATACAAACTGAGTAGTCCATCCTCAAGATAGGCAACATCAAGGACAATGCGAGCTCAGGAGCGCCGTGGTCCCGTGGTTAGCGTGAGCAGCTGCAGAACGCGAGGCCCTTGGTTCAAGCCTTCCCTCGAGTGATAAGTTTACTTTCTTTATTTTCGCAAAGTTACGATCTGTCCGTTAGTTCATTGACGTCTCTGTTCATTGTAATAAGTCTGTGTTTTGCGACCGCACAGCAAAACCGTGCGATTAGTAGACGAAAGGACGTGCCTCTCCAATGGGAACCGAAAACATTTGATCGCAAGGTCATAGGTCAACCGATTCCTCCACAGGAAAACACGTCTGATATATTCTATACGACACTGTCATGTGCGTCACCTGACGGGAATATGTTGTCAACCCACCTAACTTGTACTCTTGGCGAATGGGTAAAAAGATTCTTCTACCTTGCCGGATTTAGGTTTCCTTGTGGATGTGATAATCACTCCAAAAAAGTGATGAAAACATAAGAGTTTGTCACATAAACTGCAACAAATGAATGAAACAGTTTCACAGTCGCACAATTTCCCCTATGCTCTGTAAAAACATAACGTTTTAACGTTTTCAAATTTTTCCGTGTGTAGACCGTCAAATACTGCGTATGTCCAAGCAAATCGGAACATGTCCTGGAATTTTGGAGAGCGAAGTTGATTATGTGTGAGTGTCTGAACTTTGATAATTGTCTGAAAATAAAAAATTAAACTTTTCACTCGAGGGAAAACTTGAACCAAGGACCTCTCGTTCCGCGGCTGCTAACGCTAACCACGGGACAACGGCGCTCCTGAGCTTGTGTTATGCTTGATGTTGCCTATCTTGCGCATGAACTACTCAGTTTGTATATTTTGCTTATTTTTTCCATAGTTCCACACAACTTCTTCCTGTTTTCTCGATTGATCTGTGTTAAGTTTTTCAAGGCCTATCCACTGTGCCAACTTATAACTAAATCTGACGGGGGTGCGATGGGGAGGTTCCCTTGTAAGATCACTAGCTGTTGCCTAATCCTACGTACGAGGGTCGTTCAGTAACATGTTCCATATTTTTCTTCTCAGAACATATTTATTCTTAAGAGTCAGAATTTGGTGACGATGCACATGAACACGTCTGTGTCCTAATTTCCTACGTAGTCTCCATCACGTTCTATGGCCGTATGCCAGCGTTGTCGAAGAGCTCTTGTCCTGTACACGAAGCCATGTTAACACTGCATGACTGGCACTCTTGTCATCTTCAGAGTGTGTTACCCTTAGAGAATCTTTAAGTGGACCAAAGAGATGGAAGTCTGAGAGTGCCAGGTCTGGACTGTAGAGTGGATGAGGCAATGACGTCCTACCCAATTTCACGATGTGTTTCCGGGTTCTCAGGCTTTTGTGTGGCCACGCATTATCGTGTTGGAGCAAGATTTCTGCTGGATACTTGTCCGATGCAACACGTCGGAAACAGTTCTTGAGTGTATTCAGAGTCTTCACGTATGCTTCTGAATTGATTGTTGGCCCTTTTGGCATCCCATCAACGAGAATGACGCCATTACAATCCCGGAAGACTGTCACCATGACTTTTCCCGCAAAGGGGGTTGTTTTGAGTTACTTATTTTGTGGTGAACCAGGATCATGCCACTGCATAGACTGCCTTTCTGTTTCCGGCGCAAAGTGCTGCACCCAGCTTTCGTACCTCGTAACGATCCGTGACGGAAAGGACTCTCCGTCGGTCTCAAAACGCTCGAACAATTCAGATGAAATGGCCTATGTTTGAATCTTGTGGTCGGCTGTGAGCATTCGTGGAATCCATCGTGAACACCTCTTTGAATATCCGAGAGTCTCGATCAATGCAGTCGCACTTCCAATGCTGACCGACAACTGTAGGGCCAATTGTCGAGTTGTGATGCGCCGGTCGGCACGAATAATGGCATCCGCACGATTCAGCATGTCTGGAGCAGAGGCTGTGACAGGACGTCCCGAGCGTGTCTGATCATGGAGCACTGTTTCTGCATTTCCTGAAGCTGTAACTTTTTTTACCCATGGCCCAACTGTACTCCATCAACTGCAGCATCACCATACACTGCACACAAACGTTTATGGATGTTCACCACGGTTTTTTTTCTGCACACAAGAATTTTATAACAGCACGCTGCTTGTACCGTGAGTCGTGTGTAGAGGAAATTTTGACGCTGTACTACTCTGCGATCTGCCTAACGGTTCGAAACTTCACCGGCGCTCAGGACAAACGTCAAATATGAAGCCCCAACATTGACGTTTGTCCATGTATATTAACGGCCTTTTAATAGAATGTGGGGCATTACTTACTGGACGACCCTCCTACGAGAGTGAACGAACTGCTGAAAAAACGTTGTCTCACTCGCTCAACGACATCGTCAGGTGTTCTTGGACGACCAGAGGATTTCCCATGTCTCACCGAGCACTCTGTTCTACAAAATATTTATGCCACTCATAAAGTTTAGGCCTACTAGACGGATCTTCAGTGTACTTGATACGGAAGTTATGCTTAACTGTTGTCACCGACGTCGATTCTTCAAATCAGAACTCACAGCTAGCACGCTGGGGTCCAATGAAGGCAGCCACCATTAACGCAACTGCCGCTAGCGCTCCTTGCGCTTCGGTTCCGCTCTAGTGAGCTAAGTGAGACAAAACTTGATGTATTTGCCTACAAATTGACAGTACAATAACCTCTGTACGTACCATGAATTAATTTATATGAGTTTTCAAAATCGTAAGGTTCTTTTGAAACACGCTGTATCTGTGTCCAAAAGAGTCATATCGCGATTAAAAACAGGCCGCTGAAGGTGGATATTCCGGTGATGGTAGACGGACCTCCAAACTCCAAGAGGATCGATACGTTACCCTGTCTGCGAAAAAGAGCAGACCGCTGCAGCCCTTGTAACCTGTCTCTGTGAGAAGCACTTCGCGGCATTTAAATCGGGTTGCTTTTTGTGAACGAAATCCTGTGCAGCTGATCGCACTTGTATCATGCAGTGGTCGAGAATGCGTTCGTTGGCATGCAGAGCATGTTAAAAGTGGGGTCAACAAAAGTGGTACACGCTGATGTTCTCCGACAAATCCCACTGCATTGTGACAGACGATTCTGGTTACAATTTTGTAACACATTACACGCTACAGAATGTTGATGAACGTCACCGGTGAGGCCTAGACGTTAAGGTGTGGGCAGACATTATGCAAGACGATCGAAGAGTGCTGGATATCTTTGTGCGCTGTAGCGTTACAGCACAGCGGTATTGCAGGGAGGATATTCTGGATAATGTTATTCTGGTTTGGAGTGCGGTAGGTTCCTACTTTCTGTTCATGGACGACAATCCCGGTCCTCACCGGATTTCTGAGGTGTTACAAACACTGGAAAGTGAAGATATTGAACATATGGAATTTCTTAGATACTCCTCGAACCTAAAGCCTAGAGGGTGTGGCCGGCCGAAGTGGCCGTGCGGTTAAAGGCGCTGCAGTCTGGAACCGCAAGACCGCTACGGTCGCAGGTTCGAATCCTGCCTCGGGCATGGATGTTTGTGATGTCCTTAGGTTAGTTAGGTTTAACTAGTTCTAAGTTCTAGGGGACTAATGACCTCAGCAGTTGAGTCCCATAGTGCTCAGAGCCATTTGAACCATTTTGAACCTAGAGGGTGTGCCTTGGATGCTCTTGGTAGAAATGTTTCTAGACGGAAATGTGCTCCCGTAACGTTATCGAGCTTCATGTTGGTAGTCTGACCTGCGTCAAATATGAACCATGTTTTTGTCTGTCATCCTGCTTTCCCATGAGGTGAAACACGTACCATTTTTCGTTCTAGATGTGTTCCATGACGTCCATCGTTGCCACTGATTATTCATGTCCAACAGTGTCTCTGTTCCATAGCAATTGTCAGTGTACGTATCACTGTCTCGCAATGAATAAAACAAGAAATCAAGGAATAATGGTGCATGTTTGTCATTGGATTGGAGATTTCCTAGTTCACGGAACTCGGTAACTTTACAATGAAGAGAAATGGTCACCGTAAATCCCATCGCCCACTAAGTATTATTCGCTGTAAGCTTACAAGTTGGTTCACATATTGGCATCGCACCAAGCTCCGTCTCCTGCTGTACGGCCTCAATATGTAGGGACCCCACTGCGTTTTCGCTTAGTACTCCTCTGCTCTTCTCCTTCTAGCGTTCCCTGAACATTATCTGCGCCGGCCAGTCAGTGGTCTAGTCGCCGTCTGACGTCACAGTCTGGAAGATGGGGCCAAGATAAGGAGCAGAACCTCAAAGTGCAGTTCAGTGGCTACAAGTGTCTCCACAGTGGAACAAAGAATGGTTGATGAGTATATGGAAGATTCATTCTTATATTCTCAGACAAGTATCAATTATTATAACAGACTTCTGCACCCGCGTTCCCATTTGCGGCAGACCTTACACCGTGTGATTACCTTGGCATGCAGCCTAAGCATCTCCACTCCCTACAAGCCTACAGTCAAGCTCTACAAAACGTACATCGAATCTTACTCTGATTTTTAAGAAAGTTTGATAGGGCTATTCTTGGTGAGAAGTATATCATCGATGTAGTGGATACTGTCAAGAGCTCTACGCAGTTGATCAGTATAAATGCTTTTCGACGTACAAACGTTCCGACACTGTATGATTGTAGTGAAATTTGAGAACACTTGCAGACAATTGACACTTGATTGGGTGACAGGAGTCTATTAACTGCCTGCAGATTATCGAAAAAAGTAGAAGTAATTCCAAGAGTACCTCAGCAAAGTATGTTCGGATTCCTGTTGTTTGAGTAGCATATCAAAGAGCCTTGCAAATAATGTTACTAGTAACCTTAGCCTTTTGCGGGTCATATAGTTATCCGTAATTAGTTTCCCCTCAAAAATGTCCAAAAGGATTGTCTAACTTGACAAGATTTCAATGTCATCTAGAATATGGTAATTCATGTTATGCAGATCCTGCAAAATCCATATTGACAGATACTTGAAGACAGATACAAACTGTCCCCTGAATGCCTATTTACAATTTTTCAAGAGGTAGGATTTGTTAAGAAAGCTCAGAAACACGACGTATCGCTCCCATATGGATTTCAAGACTTTCACAATATGCAGATGCATTTAAGCTATCATTCTTCCTGTGCTCCATACATATACACAATGTGAAGGAGCAGCAATAGCTCGCTCAATCGGAAATACCCCATGCCATGTACTTCTTAGTTGTTTGCAGAGTATAGAGTTAGAGGTAGATGTAAAATGCAGATTTATCTTTACTCACTACCATATATAATTTACAATATGACGTAATTTATTTCAACTTTAAGAATTTCCTAATAAACTCATAAAGCCACTACATTTTCTTGTAACAGTGCGAATAAATCCTCGAAAACGATTGAGTTGTTACAAAGAAAACATTCTGTGTAAACATTTCATCCCGTCAACGAAATTACGTCTGGTGACATTAGGAAACACTGAAAAGATATTACTTCATAAAGTAAGATTTCTCATTTAAACACCATAAAATTGGTATACATTGTTAACAAAAGGAAGATTTTTCAATTCACCGCTTCTAAATTGGTATACGTTTCATTTACCAAACGCACTTAGTGTCAAACGTATAAATGTATTGCATTAATATCAGACTGCAAGAACTTGAGACAATACGTGGACTCTTCTTTTCGCTGGGTGACCTATTACTGTTATTTAGGATTCTCTCCGTCCTAGGCGTAATGCAAATGGAACTTCACATTCATGAGGTCCTTTCCGCTATTCTTGACAAACATCAGCAACTTGTAATCACTGCGAGTTACAACTGTGTGATGATAATGATACAGGTTGGCAGTAGTAGTGGTGGTGTTATCAAACTGCTACAGTAACGTTATTGGTGGCGCACATAATTTAGCGCTGAATACCTACTCAAGTAAAGATAGTGTGGTGGCGTCGTCACTTCTCTTTATTTGGCATCAGCTTGAGTAATCCGATTTAACGAACCTAGTACTCCATTCGCGAGCTACCAATGATACAGTATGACTACAGAGAACATCGTGCGGGTATTACATTAATTCTGCAGTGAATTGCTTAACAAATATTACCCTCAGCTATGCAGCTGGAATGACTCATTATACAGGTACTCAACGTTGCACTTGGTTAAGTGATCAGTTCGCTTCAATCCTGCTTCTTGTTTTCGTAGCCGGCCGGTGTGGCCGTGCGGTTCTAAGCGCTTCAGTTTGGAACCGCGTGACCGCTACGATCGCAGGTTCGAATCCTGCCTCGGGCATGGATGTGTGTGATGTCCTTAGGTTAGTTAGGTTTAAGAAGTTCTAAGTTCTAGGGGACTGATGACCTCAGAAGTTAAGTCCCATAGTGCTCAGAGCCATTTGAACCATTTGAAATTTTCGTAAATACTTGATACTGACCATTCGTTATTTTACTAACCATGCGCTACTATCTGATTCGCATGTATATGACATGCGTTAGCGCCGTCACAAAGCAATGACCAAGGGTTGGATGCCGTTGAAGTCCTGTTACATTGATGGCAAGACAAATGTCCGCAAATCACCTCTATTGCCTCAAAAAACAATTGCATCTTAAATATCGAAAGACCGACGTCCACACTGTCACAGCGCGTTGAAATACAGCAACGACGGCAGATGAAAATTTGTGACCGACCGGGCTTCGAACCTGGACCCAGTGCTTACTAGACAGACGTGCTGACCACTGCACCATTTTTTTTTTTAATTTGAGAAGACTTCCAGCACCAGGTCGGCGGTGGCAAAGAGGGCAGGGGTCGAAGATCCGACGCCTGGCCACAATGCCTCCCCCATGCCTGTCACTGCGTAACAGTATTATTCCCATGTATTCCATGTTTGTTCCTATATATGCCTTAAATTGTAGAACAAAATTGAAGTAGTAATTAAGGTAAAATAAATTACATATTTCTGCCTCAAATGACGTGCGTTCCTTGTAGAACATAACTTATATCAGTCAAAAGGGTGACGGAAAAATACATAAACATTCATTCAGAAACATATTCACAATTTAAGTTATTATGCACTGGATGCATATGACGTCTGTAAGGAAGCCATATACTTTTCAACAAATGAATGAAATTTCGGAGCCGGAGGTGTTTTATCAAATTAGAACAGTTCTGACTTTAGAACCAACGAAAAAGCAGATTACAGGAATAAAAAAGGTGATGAATAGTATTCTGCTTATAATCAATAGAACTGCCCACTTCTTTGTAGCCCACATAAAGCAATAGACAAAAAATTTTGAAACCATTCCTTATACTTGTTATTTTTCTTCAGCTTAAAATGTTCTTCTGCAATGTAAAACATGTACTCTTCTTAGTTCGAAGTTTTGTTTGTTAACACGTAAGACAGAAACTGTCCCAGTTATCTGGATATGACTTTCTACGGTTCTGTTGATAGTGTTATTTTCTTCCTATCCCCAATTCTGATTCTATTTTCACATAAGAATATGTGCGCTACAGTTTCTACAAGCCGACATTTGTCGCAGTATGGAGATGGCCTCAATTTCATTTTCCATAACCGTTGCGCTGTGGGTATGGTTTCGTTTACAACGTCGTACCCTACGGCACTGGTAGAATTTTACTGTTGATATTTTTCCATACATTCATCCAGTTTTTAGTAGTTTAATTTTCCTGAATTGGGTTGTGAAGACGATGTCTGGTAACATAATCATAGACGGTTTTAGTTTTGGTTTGTGCTGATGGAAGTCTTATACAGCTGCAATCGACATAGTACATTCGGACGTAATCTAGGCTGGCATCTATAAGTGCTACATTAACAGGAGCGTTCCTATCCCCAGGATCTATCGAGAGGAACAGAAGTTTCATGATGCCTGTGTTAGTGGCATGTATCATTTTAAAAGCACGAGTTAGAAACAGTGCGTCACGTCTAGATTTAACGTCTTTAATTCCAAGTCCTCCGTTTTGCTTCTGCAAAGTCGCCGTGTGGAAGGATACTTTGAAGATATTTTGTTTCCACACATACCAACACGCTGCAGCTAGTATTTTTATGTGCGGTGACCTGCGGTATCGGTAAGACTGCTGCGACATGATATATTTTGCTAAGTATGTATGTATTTATAAACTGAACTTTCTGCAGTCGGTCTAACGATCGCATGTCATTGTCCTTCAACAAGGCTCCGATGACATTAAGTTTCCGCGCCCAATTGTTCATAGCCATGCGCTTGGGACTCGCCCTTAACCACAATCCGAATTGGAGTCTCTCTTCAGTTACATCTAACCAGTGCGCACCTATTGCACTATTGTAAGAACCGAGATGCAGTATTTTGGATTTAAAATTTTGTAAATATGTGGTAAGATATTATAGGACCAAGCTGCTTAGGTCATCAGTCCCTAAGCTTACTCACTACTTAATCTAACTTAAACTAACTTACACTATGGACAACACACACACCCATGTCGGAAGGAGAACTCGAACCTCCAACGGTGGGCACTATCAGGACACAGCAGCCAACTTCTTTGCAGCACCTATCTACACACGGTATTCGTCAGACGCGAATTCGCATCTTTGCCGCATACCACATGCGCGGTACATCCCCCCACCCCCCCCCCCCCACCCCCCTCGTACATTATTCCACTCACTCGCGGCCACACTGTTTTCCCGCGAGGGTTCGGACGATGTCGTGCGTCTAGCACTGAAAACTTTCGGCGACCGGTCGAGACCTAAATAATTATACAGGCTGTTTCAGGAGGAATGGTAAATATTTTAGGAGGTGGTAGTAGAGAGAAATTGCAGAAAAATGCCATATAACATGTGTCCAATTTTTATCAAGTACATATAGCTAGGTTCAATGCATTTTCGTTTCGTATGTTGGTCCTTACAGGACCCAGTTGTCTACACTTCCTTGAAAATGAGCTTCTAGCGTTATTGGAAGAGGTTCCTTTGGCTACAACAACGCGTATGTTCCTCCAGCATGACGGGGCTCCTGCACATTCTAGTCGTCAGGTGACATTATCCAAGCCTAACTTCTCCCGGAAGATGGATCAATAGATATGGGCACTTTTCTTGGCCACCAAGGTCCCCGGACTTATCTCTTTGGATATTTGCCTGCACTGATGGTTAAAGGCGAAGTCTACAAAGAAAAAGTAAAACCAACAGCCGATTTGATCGTTCGGATTGTGAATAGTGCAGTCCTCATAAAAGAACGCAAGGACGACCTCAGAAGAGCTACACATGGTGTTATCAAGAGAAGTCAAATGTGCATTGAAGTTGGTGGGGGACTTTTTGAAAATCAGCTTTGAACGTCCGCATTTGCCTTTCCTTTAAGTTTGTTAGGGTCACGTACTAACAGCTGTATCTCTGTACTCAATAAAAAATGGACGCATTTATTTGTAATTTTTTTATGCAATTCGTCTGTACTACCACCTTACCACCCGCTAAAATATCTACTATTCCTCCTGAGACACCCTGAATATGGATGTAGGTGTGGTGTCTGTTCTTTCGGACATGTCCGAACGAAAAGACACTATGAATCCGGGTTCGAACCTGGTCAGGCACAAATTTTCATCTGACGCCGTTGGTCTATTTTAACGCCCATGACAGCCTGGATATCTGTCTTTCGATATTTAATTGATTAACAATGCTATTTCGATTCGTAGTGTCTGTTCTTTCGGAAATGTCAGAAAGATCAGACACACACACGCACACACACATTTTTATCTTAAGTGCTATTCGGAAAATGTCTGGCAAATCAGTGATAGTGCCGGACTGTAGCTGCATCAACCTACTCATTTCACTACATGTATTTTTATGACCATTTCCTCTTTAATGACAGCGACAGTGTCTCTAATCGCCTATTTTGACAGAAACCTGTTTCTCTCGGCCCTAGCCTATACTACAGCAATGAGTGATTGCTCACATTCTTGATGCCTCACTGGACTTGCTCATCCGCTACTGTCATTGTAAACGATCATAACGAAATTAAGTATAGGAATCCTATGAAACCAATGAGTTCAAACTGCGCTGCTGCGCAGATGAAAAAAGTAGTTTTCACAATTATCAGATGTTGTTGTTGTTGTTGTTGTTGTTGTGGTCTTCAGTCCTGAGACTGGTTTGATGCAGCTCTCCATGCTACTCTATCCTGTGCAAGCTTCTTCATCTCCCAGTACCTACTGCAACCTACATCCTTCTGAATCTGTTTAGTGTATTCTTCGCTTGGTCTCCCCCTACGATTTTTACCCTCCACGATGCCCTCCAATACTAAATTGGTGATCCCTTGATGCCGCAGAACATGTCCTACCAACCGATCCCCTCTTCTGGTCAAGTTGTGCCACAAACTCCTCTTCTCCCCAATCCTATTCACTACCTCTTCATTAGTTATGTGATCTACCCATCTACTCTTCAGCATTCTTCTGTAGCACCACATTTCGAAAGCTTCTATTCTCTTCTTGTCCAAACTATTTACCGTCCATGTTTCACTTCCATACATGGCTACACTCCATACAAATACTTTCAGAAATGACTTCCTGACACTTAAATCTATACTCGATGTTAAAAAATTACTCTTCTTCTGAAACGCTTTCCTTGCCATTGCCAGTCTACATTTTATATCATCTCTACTTCGACCATCATCGGTTATTTTGCTCCCCAAATAGCAAAACTCCTTTACTACTTTAAGTGTCTCATTTCCTAATCTAATACCCTCAACATCACCCGACTTAATTCGACTACATTCCATTATTCTCGTTTTGCTTTTGTTGATGTTCATCTTATATCCTCCCTTCAAGACACCATCCATTCCGTTCAACTGCTCTTTCAAGTCCTTTGCTGTCTCTGACAGAATTACAATGTCATCGGCGAACCTCAAAGTTTTTATTTCTTCTCCATGGATTTTAATACCTACTCCGAATTTTTCTTTTGTTTCCTTTACTGCTTGCTCAATATACAGATTGAATAACATCGGGGAGAGGCTACAACCCTGTCTTACTCCCGTCCCAACCGCTGCTTCCCTTTCATGTCCCTCGACTCTTATAACTGCCATCTGGTTTCTGTACAAATTGTAAATAGCCTTTCGCTCCCTGTATTTTACCCCTGCCACCTTTAGAATTTGAAAGAGAGTATTCCAGTTAACATTGTCAAAAGCTTTCTCTAAGTCTACAAATGCTAGAAACGTAGGTTTGCCTTTCCTTAATCTTTCTTCTAAGGTAAGTCGTAAGGTCAGTATTGCCTCACGTGTTCCAGTATTTCTACGGAATCCAAACTGATCTTCCCCGAGGCCGGCTTCTACTAGTTTTTCCATTCGTCTGTAAAGAATTCGCGTTAGTATTTTGCAGCTGTGGCTTATTAAACTGATTGTCCGGTAATTTTCACATCTGTCAACACCTGCTTTCTTTGGGATTGGAATTATTATATTCTTCTTGAAGTCTGAGGGTATTTCACCTGTGTCATACATCTTGCTCACCAGATGGTAGAGTTTTGTCAGGACTGGCTCTCCCAAGGCCGTCAGTAGTTCCAATGGAATGTTGTCTACTCCGGGGGCCTTGTTTCGAGTCAGGTCTTTCAGTGCTCTGTCAAACTCTTCACGCAGTATCGTATCTCCCATTTCATCTTCATCTACATCCTCTTCCATTTCCATAATATTGTCCTCAAGTACATCGCCCTTGTATAGACCCTCTATATACTCCTTCCACCTTTCTGCTTTCCCTTCTTTGCTTAGAACTGGGTTTCCATCTGAGCTCTTGATGTTCATACAAGTGGTTCTCTTATCTCCAAAGGTCTCTTTAATTTTCCTGTAGGCAGTATCTATCTTACCCCTAGTGAGAAAAGCCTCTACATCCTTTCATGTGTCCTCTTGCCATCCCTGCTTAGCCATTTTGCACTTCCTGTCGATCTCATTTTTGAGACGTCTGTATTCATTTTTGCCTGCTTCATTTACTGCATTTTTATATTTTCTCCTTTCATCAATTAAATTCAATATTTCTTCAGTTACCCAAGGATTTCTACTAGCCCTCGTCTTTTTACCTATTTGATCCTCTGCTGCCTTCACTACTTCATCCCTCAAAGCTACCCATTCCTCTTCTACTGTATTTCTTTCCCCCATTCCTGTCAATTGTTCCCTTATGCTCTCCCTGAAACTCTGTACAACCTCTGGTTCTTTCAGTTTATCCAGGTCCCATCTCCTTAAATTCCCACCTTTTTGCAGTTTCTTCAGTTTTAATCTACAGGTCATAACCAATAGATTGTGGTCAGAGTCCACATCTGCCCCTGGAAATGTCTTACAGTTTAAAACCTGGTTCCTAAATCTCTGTCTTACCAGTATATAATCTATCTGATACCTTTTAGTATCTCCAGGGTTCTTCCATGTATACAACCTTCTATCATGATTCAGATGACAGATGGAATTTGTCAGATTCCACTAATTACGACTACATTATTAATTGTCGGTTCATAGGCGCTTTTCTGCCGCTTGTTGTAACTGTTTTTTGAATGTTAGAGCTGGAAGAATAGAAACATCAAATTTTCGCCCTTGGAATATTCGAATTCGCCTTTCGAGAAAATGCAGAATATCCGGCACAAAAGCCGACAACAAAAAGCCAGGCCATGGCTGTCTTCTGGAGGATGTGCCAATGACAGTGATCTCAATAGCAATATTGTACAGCAAAGATACATTGCCAACTCAACCACTGGAGAAGCTCCAAAATTGTGAATCGCGTCTGGTGAACATGCTTTCAATGTTTCTGTCCGATTAAGGCCGGTAAACACAAATACTTGTCGCAGTTATTAATTTATGACATTTAGTTTGCACTCAGTGCATCGATGTAATACAAGTAATTAGACTCTAGCCCCTAAACCTAGTTTGAGAAATGCGAATAAGTCTCATTGACATATAATGAGGATATTGCGGCCCTTACCACCCGCAACTTTGAGACGAAGCTATAGTCATTTCCGAGGTCACTCACAGAACACATCAGCTGGTATTCTTCCTGGCAGTATAACTGAGACTTGGCAACAGCGCAGAATATGTTTGGCAACTCTGAGACCGACGAGTTACTTCCTTGATGGCACAGAACTAGCCTCCTAAATTCACTTGATATTATCGTGTCATTTCAATTGAATAATGTGATTTGCTCTTGAAATGTGACATAAGGATATCAGGTTAATGCTTTTGAGTCAGCGAAAGTCGTTCCACACCGGAAATACAAATACTTCCGCCTCTTATGTTGCGATATATCTGCCATAGTGCCTACTGGGCCAAGAAGTAAGCCAACGACACCACACTTGTCCGCTAGCTCCTAGGTAACGTGCTTGCCTGTCACATGGGCGCTGCCTCTGTTGGCCTTTCGAGACTCGCTGAAAGCCAGATTTTTAATGCTTCTGTTGCAGAGCTTCAAGCAGGCAGATACAAACTCAATAAGGAAATCGTAAGACAACGCTCGGGCAAAATTCGGCTTGCTATTTTTAGTGCCTCTTAGTGTCAGAGCGAAAACCTTACAGTACTGCAAAATTCGTAATTCCAAATGGTTCAAATGGCACTGAGCACTACGGGACTTAACATCTCAGGTCATCAGTCCCCTAGAACTTAGAACTACTTAAACCTAACTAACCCAAGGACATCACACACATCCATGCCCGAGGCAGGATTCGAACCTGCTACCGTAGCGGTCGCGCGGTTCCAGACTGCAGCGCCTAGAACCGCATGGCCACCGCGGCCGGCTCATAATTCCACTTTTGTTTTCTGCCGATATATTTTTTATTGTTGTGAATACATAATTTTTTCTATGAACTGCCACATTTTCATAATACTTGAGAATGATACAGGACATGAAGTAAATACAGACTTTTTCGAAGTCAAAAGTCTGTAATATCCTACTAATTAGTGTTAAAATAGGTTCAATCGTCTCACAGACACTTAATGCTTTATTACGATAGACTGCCATCGTGATATTTCCGTAGTTAGCTGAATTTAATTTGTATTAGTAGAGTGAATATTTTAATTGCGTTTTCCATTAGTTTACTGAACGCAACAGTAATCATCAAAGAGAAATTAATCACCAGTAGAATTTTCTTTCACGATATCTAAAACAATCTGACAATGCTAAAGTAGTTTACAAATTCTACGCCTGTAGAAACCTACTGGTTCTAACGATGTCATTAAACCAGTGTAGTTTGAAGAGTATTTTCGTCTAGAAATGAACTGCCGTGACGATTGACCGATCAAGGGAGGGAAAGGTAAAATTTAACGAGTATATGACGAGAGGGACAAGTGCTTGAGAGATGACTTCCCTATCAATACAAGTGCCTGAGAGACGATTTTCCTATGAATTCCTGGATAGTTTTGTTTCTCAAATCAACAGAGTGCGTTATCATGCAGTAGCACAGGCGATGTAGTTTTGTCGGTCGATTTTCTTACACTGCGACCGAAAGGTGTCTCAGTTGTTCCCAACAAATCCCAGCTGTGATGCACACACCACTTGGGGCAGAATTCGTAGCGCAAAACACATTTTTGGAGCTATCAGATGTAAAATATTATGCTCACACTTCCCTTTGCTCGAGTTTACGCCTTTTGGTGGGGCTCAGCCTTTCATTTCTTCTTAGGAAGTTAACGGTAAAGGCATCATCACTCGTCACTAGTAACAGTACTGCATAGGAATGTTCAGTGAACGACCTGATGACGTTCAATAATAGTCACTCAGTTGATTTTTGTTGTTTCGAATTAGAGCATGCAGTACTCCTACACCATACTTCTGAATTTTTCCTGTTGAATGCAAATGTTGCATGACGGCTAAATGGAAATCCATAACATACACTCCTGGAAATGGAAAAAAGAACACATTGACACCGGTGTGTCAGACCCACCATACTTGCTCCGGACACTGCGAGAGGGCTGTACAAGCAATGATCACACGCACGGCACAGCGGACACACCAGGAACCGCGGTGTTGGCCGTCGAATGGCGCTAGCTGCGCAGCATTTGTGCACCGCCGCCGTCAGTGTCAGCCAGTTTGCCGTGGCATACGGAGCTCCATCGCAGTCTTTAACACTGGTAGCATGCTGCGACAGCGTGGACGTGAACCGTATGTGCAGTTGACGGACTTTGAGCGAGGGCGTATAGTGGGCATGCGGGAGGCCGGGTGGACGTACCGCCGAATTGCTCAACACGTGGGGCGTGAGGTCTCCTCAGTACATCGATGTTGTCGCCAGTGGTCGGCGGAAGGTGCACGTGCCCGTCGACCTGGGACCGGACCGCAGCGACGCACGGATGCACGCCAAGACCGTAGGATCCTACGCAGTGCCGTAGGGGACCACACCGCCACTTCCCAGCAAATTAGGGACACTGTTGCTCCTGGGGTATCGGCGAGGACCATTCGCAACCGTCTCCATGAAGCTGGGCTACGGTCCCGCACACCGTTAGGCCGTCTTCCGCTCACGCCCCAACATCGTGCAGCCCGCCTCCAGTGGTGTCGCGACAGGCGTGAATGGAGGGACGAATGGAGACGTGTCGTCTTCAGCGATGAGAGTCGCTTCTGCCTTGGTGCCAATGATAGTCGTATGCGTGTTTGGCGCCGTGCAGATGAGCGCCACAATCAGGACTGCATACGACCGAGGCACACAGGGCCGACACCCGGCATCATGGTGTGGGGAGCGATCTCCTACACTGGCCGTACACCACTGGTGATCGTCGAGGGGACTCTGAATAGTGCACGGTACATCCAAACCGTCATCGAACCCATCGTTCTACCATTCCTAGACCGGCAAGGGAACTTGCTGTTCCAACAGGACAATGCACGTCCGCATGTATCCCGTGCCACCCAACGTGCTCTAGAAGGTGTAAGTCAACTACCCTGGCCAGCAAGATCTCCGGATCTGTCCCCCATTGAGCATGTTTGGGACTGGATGAAGCGTCGTCTCACGCGGTCTGCACGTCCAGCACGAACGCTGGTCCAACTGAGGCGCCAGGTGGAAATGGCATGGCAAGCCGTTCCACAGGACTACATCCAGCAACTCTACGATCGTCTCCATGGGAGAATAGCAGCCTGCATTGCTGCGAAAGGTGGATATACACTGTACTAGTGCCGACATTGTGCATGCTCTGTTGCCTGTGTCGATGTGCCTGTGGTTCTGTCAGTGTGATCATGTGATGTATCTGACCCCAGGAATGTGTCAATGAAGTTTCCCCTTCCTGGGACAATGAATTCACGGTGTTCTTATTTCAATTTCCAGGAGTGTATATCAGTAGTCGAGACTTCCTTAATGTGGAAAATCATTCATGCCAGAACGATCTTTGTTGAAACAAGAATACCTTTTTCTAGCCTATTTTTCCCAAAAGCACTCGCTCCACACACAGTTCAAATCTTTCTAGCTGCCTCCTCTGCATTCACCTCTCTGTTATACGAAAAGTAAATATTGTGTTGTAGATGTTAGACCTTTTCCCACTTGCGACTCAATTTTACAATGTTTAACGGTAGTTAATGATTTTCAGGTATGCAAAATCCAATGCTTAACTGTAAGTTGATAACTAGAACTTCAGACTCGAAAATGACAGTTGATACATACACTGACAGCGTCGCGTTGCGTTCACCTGTGCGGCGCCGGATTTCAGGCCGCGGGTGGCGTCTGGCCGTCAGTTTTATTGGCCACCTTATGTGAACGACTCGGACTTAAGCTCTGTGGCGAGCGGACGGCGGTCACTTTTTATGTCTAAGACTGTACATTTGTCTCTGAGATTTCAAAATAGAGCTATCTTTTACAAATGTGGACAATTGAAAACTTGTAAGCATGAGAAATCAAGGCACAATTTTAAATTGGTATTCGTGATATCTCCTTCTCATGAGCATTATAGTTTAATTTTCAGTTTGTGTGTCATTTCGAATTAGCGCCTGAGCATGCTATCACTAAAGAGGAAACACAATAAGGAAAATAAAATACTGTTAGTGTACTGAGACAAAATATTTTATTAAAATGTGGAGTTTTACAGTAATAATGCCTGCATATTATCCTAAACAACTGTTCCATAATGTTTTAAATTTGATTGATTCCAGTCGTGCAGAACATCATTCCAGCTCTTTCAGCTGTCCAACTTACAACTTAATCGACGTACTAATTATTTCAACGGGCTATGCAAGTTGATGCACTCCGCGTGCCAGATGTTACCTCCGTTCTAATTTAATATTTATTTTCTGTGTAGCGCCTATGCCGGAGGAGTGTAGCATCCTACCAGGAGGCAAACCACGTGGAGTGCCACAACGAAACAGGGGCCTGCAGTGGATAAGAGCAAACGCATCGAGAGGTGTCTTGTATTTTGCTGATGACGACAACTCTTATGACATTCGGTTATTTGAAGAAGTAAGAAATCAATTTTTACACCGAAATTAATGGAATGTGAGTTCTTTGAAGTTACAGTTGTTTAAAAATTATTTATGAACTTAAATCATCTCGTAATTCCAGTAGTTCCCACATAATTTGAAATGATTGTCTTAAAGAAAAAATCTTCTGTAACTACTTAAATTTCTAGTTTCTGTTGAATAGCATAACACACACGGCAGCCCACTTGTAGCTACATTATTTTCTTTTGTTCTGAGGAAAGCAATTGCAGCCATACCTGGCAACAGATAAATATTTTTATGCTGTAAGAGAGAACGAGAACTAAAGACTAATCCTTATAGTCCTATTTGTGTGGTTTCTGCAGAATATACTGCTTAATGGTACAAGAAATTTTGGAAGGCAGACTAACCTACTGCATAATGTATGCTTACTGGACACCACATTCACTAAGAGAGGTCCATACCTAGTGAAAAATGTGCTGTGCGTCATAGTTTTCAACATGGTGCTATGAAAATGAGTCAGGATTGTTGCACACACATACGTAGATACAAACTGACAGTCAATGAAATGAGGGCATAAAATATCATCATGTTCAAAGCCACAGTGGCTTAGAGCACTTACGGCCATCACAGATTGTAACGATTTCCTCCACACAGACAATGCAAAATAGTGTCTTGCCGTGGGCTCTGGTGCAAGCAGTGCGGTGTAGTGGATAGCAGTCCTGTCTTAAGCATATTTCTAGACGACCTTGGCCTGCATAAACCCCCTTCCACCTTCCCTCTCTTCCCACCCAGCATATGATAAGGACACCAAACCATGAGTACTGTTTCAGGAACGGAAGGTCCAGCCATTTACGTAACGGAAGCCCTGGATCAATGGGAATAAAGTTCCGCAACCAAATCGATGTGGCATGGAGAAGAGCGGATTAAGTGAGGAAAGTTAAAATCGCATTTGATTATTCCTGATGAGAAAAATCACTGGCCATTTACAGGGAAAGAATATGATGAAGGCTAGTGTTGCGAATGTCGGAAACGCTAAACCACCAAAGTCAGGTTCCACGCGCGGCAGCAGCCTAACTGCGTAATGTACATCAACTGTCAGTGATCGTCAATCCAAATTTACCAAATGTTGGGCAGTCATTGCGAATAATAAGTAACATAAAGTACAATTGGTCGTTGTTGTTGTGGTCTTCAGTCCTGAGACTGGTTTGATGCAGCTCTCCATGCTACTCTATCCTGTGCAAGCTTCTTCATCTCCCAGTACCTACTGCAACCTACATCCTTCTGAATCTGCTTAGTGTATTGATCTCTTGGTCTCCCTCTACGATTTTTACCCTCCACGCTGCCCTCCAATGCTAAATTTGTGATCCCTTGATGCCTCAAAACATGTCCTACCAACCGATCCCTTCTTCTAGTCAAGTTGTGCCACAAACTTCTCTTCTCCCCAATCCTATTCAATACCTCCTCATTAGTTATGTGATCTACCCATCTAATCTTCAGCATTCTTCTGTAGCACCACATTTCGAAAGCTTCTATTCTCTTCTTGTCCAAACTGGTTATCGCCCATGTTTCACTTCCATACATACAAATACTTTCAGAAACGACTTCCTCACACATAAACCTATACTCGATGTTAACAAATTTCTCTTCTTCAGAAACGATTTCCTTGCCATTGCCAGTCTACATTTTATATCCTCTCTACTTCGACCATCATCAGTTATTTTACTCCCTAAATAGCAAAACTCCTTTACTACTTTAAGTGTCTCATTTCCTAATCTAATCCCCTCAGCATCACCCGATTTAATTTGACTACATTCCATTATCCTCGTTTTGCTTTTGTTGATGTTCATCTTATATCCTCCTTTCAAGACACTGTCCATTCCGTTCAACTGCTCTTCCCAGTCCTTTGCTGTCTCTGACAGAATTACAATGTCATCGGCGAACCTCAAAGTTTTTACTTCTTCTCCATGAATTTTAATACCTGCTCCGAATTTTTCTTTTGTTTCCTTTACTGCTTGCTCAATATACAGATTGAATAACATCGGGGAGAGGCTACAACCCTGTCTCACTCCTTTCCCAACCACTGCTTCCCTTTCATGCCCCTCGACTCTTATAACTGCCATCTGGTTTCTGTACAAATTGTAAATAGCCTTTCGCTCCCTGTATTTTACCCCTGCCACCTTTAGAATTTGAAAGAGAGTATTCCGGTTAACGTTGTCAAAAGCTTTCTCTAAGTCTACAAATGCTAGAAACGTAGGTTTGCCTTTCCTTAATCTTTCTTCTAAGGTAAGTCGTAAGGTCAGTATTGCCTCACGTGTTCCAACATTTCTACGGAATCCAAACTGATCTTCCCCGAGGTCCGCTTCTACCAGTTTTTCCATTCGTCTGTAAAGAATTCGCGTTAGTATTTTGCAGCTGTGACTTATTAAACTGATAGTTCGGTAATTTTCACATCTGTCAACACCTGCTTTCTTTGGTATTGGAATTATTATATTCTTTTTGAAGTCTGTGGGTATTTCGCCTGTCTCATACATCTTGCTCACCAGATGGTAGAGTTTTGTCATGACTGGCTCCCCCAAGGCCATCAGTAGTTCTAATGGAATGTTGTCTACTCCCGGGGCCTTGTTTCGACTCAGGTCTTTAAGTGCTCTGTCAAACTCTTCACGCAGTATCTTATCTCCCATTTCATCTTCATCTACATCCTCTTCCATTTCCATAATACTGTCCTCAAGTACATCGTTTGTATTCCCTTTTGCCTGCTTCATTTACTGCATTTTTATATTTTCTCCTTTCATCAATTAAATTCAATATTTCTTCTGTTACCCAAGGATTTCTACTAGCACTTGTCTTTTTACCTATTTGATCATCTGCTGCCTTCACTACTTCATCCCTCAGAGCTACCCATTCTTCTTCTACTGTATTTCTTTCCCCCATTCCTGTCAATTGTTCCCTTATACTCTCCCTGAAACTCTCTACAACCTCTGGTTCTTTCAGTTTATCCAGGTCCCACCTCCTTAAATTCCTACCTTTTTGCAGTTTCTTCAGTTTCAATCTGCAGTTCATAACCAATAGATTGTGGTCAGAATCCACATCTGCCCCTGGAAATGTCTTACAATTTAAAACCTGGTTTCTAAATCTCTGTCTTACCATTATATAATCTATCTGATACCTATTAGTATCTCCAGGATTCTTCCAGGTATACAACCTTCTTTTATGATTCTTGAACCAAGTGTTAGCTATGATTAAATTATGCTCTGTGCAAAATTCTACAAGGCGGCTTCCTCTTTCATTTCTTCCCCCCAATCCATATTCACCTACTATGTTTCCTTCTCTCCCTTTTCCTACTGACGAATTCCAGTCACCCATGACTATTAAATTTTCGTCTCCCTTCACTACCTGAATAAATTCTTTTATCTCGTCATACATTTCATAAATTTCTTCATCATCTGCATAGCTAGTTGGCATATAAACTTGTACTACTGTAGTAGGCATGGGCTTTGTGTCTATCTTGGCCACAATAATGCGTTCACTATGCTGTTTGTAGTAGCTAACCCGCACTCCTATTTTTTTATTCATTATTAAACCTACTCCTGCATTACCCCTATTTGATTTTGTATTTATAACCCTGTAATCACCTGACCAGAAGTCTTGTTCCTCCTGCCACCGAACTTCACTAATTCCCACTATATCTAACTTTAACCTATCCATTTCCCTTTTTAAATTTTCTAACCTACCTGCCCGATTAAGGGATCTGACATTCCACGCTCCGATCCAATTGGTCGTATTGAATTAAATAAATGGTATTGGGTGGCGTCACAATTAAATGATGTGGCTAGTCAAGAAAGTTTTAACTCTAATGACTCTTTATTCATTCAGCAGCTCTTTGAAATAGAGTCTTTAAAGTTTGTGGTTTTATACAAATTATTAAAATAGTTAACAATAAAATAAATCCATATGTGAAGCATGCTGTAGCGTATTAGTATGAAAATGTAATAGTTTTCCCGATACCAAATACTCATAGAGCACAACTCAACAACACATCACAGCTGCTGAATTTTGACTAAGTCCCACAGCAGTTGTTAAAGTAACTAGTGCGACCACATGATGTCCAAGATAAACTATCAGTTAAAAGCTATTCTTACAACCTAAGTACCACTTCACTTGTGTAACGTTCACTCCCCTTTCCATACCACCTGCTGGCCACCAGTTGACCTCTGGCCACACCACCAGCGCCGCTCAGCGCCAAGGATACATGCGACCTCTTATAGATCCGCGCCAGTTGAATAGAGTCTGTCTCCCTTTCAACTTATAGTCTTTCTTAAATATCATGCTTAATAAAATGGAATGATAAGTTAGATTTAGCACCACGCTTTGCCTAACACTGTTACAATACACGTTTATGCGCTATAGAAAGTCAATTCTCCCTAGTTCGGATAGTACCAGACATCAAATATTACAATCAACAACTTCACATCATTTAGTAATAATGGAATTCTGCACAGTGTTGTATTAAAGAAATAATAGACAACTAGAATGTGTTGATGATTGATGATGAGAGTATAATGCAGGATGCATTGTTTGTGTTCAAGTGGAAGCCATGATATCTGACCCCGGTATGCACTAAATCAATGTTACAACTTAATGCTACATTGATTGTGGTTGTGTAGCGTTCACGTCCAGTAGCAAGAGCACAGTGCAACGGTATGGTGCAATGTCTGTCAAGATCGCGCTTAGTTCTTACTCGTTATGAAGCCTGATACATTTCCCAAATGATTTACTTCCACTCAAAAGTTAACTTCCGTATAACTACATATATCACAGACATGGATTGTAGATTAAAACTGAATAAACTGCCGAAAGATATGAATTTAAGGAGATGGAACATGGATAAACTGAAAGAACTAGAGGTCATAGAGAGTTTTAGAGTGCACATAAGAGAACGGTTGGCAAGAATAGGGGAAAGGAACACAGTAGGAGAAGAATGGATAGCTTTTACAGATGAAATAGTGAAGGCAGTAGAGGATCAAGTAGGTAAAAAGACGAGGCCTAGTAGAAATCCTTGGATAACAAAAGACATACTGAATTTAATTGGTGAAAGGAGAAAATATAAAAATGCGGTAAATGAAGCAGGCGAAAATGAATACAAAAGTCTCAAACATGAGATCGACGAGGAGGGCAAAATAGTTAAGCGGGAATTGTTAGTGGACAAATGTGAAGATGTAGATGCATATATCACTAGGGGTACGATAGATGCCACCTATAGAAAAATTAAAGAGAGCTTTGGAGAAAGGAGACCTTCATGTATGACTATCAAGTGCTCAGGTGTAAACCAGTCAGAAGCAAAGAGGAGAAAGAGGAAAGCTTGAAGGAGTATATAAAGGGTCTATAAAAGTGAAATGTACGTGAAGGCAATATTATGGAAATGGAAGACGACGTAAATGAAGATGAGGTGGGAGATATGATACTGTGTGAAGAATTTGACGGAGCACTGAAAGACCTATGTATAAACAAATCCCAGGGAGTGGAAAACATTCCGTTATAACTACTGATAACCTTGGGAGAGCCAGCCATGAGTAAACGCTTTCATCTGGTGAGGAGTATATATGATACAGCCGAAATAACCTGAGACTTTGAGAAGAATGTAGTAATTCGAATTATAAAGAAAGCAGGTGCTGAAAAGTGCGAAAATTACCGAACTTTCAGTTTAATAAGTCACGGTTGCAAAATACTAACACGAATTCTTCACAGACGAATGGAAAAACTTGTAGAAGCCGACCTCGGGGAAGATCAGTTTGGATTCCGTAAAAATGTAGGAACACGCGAGACAGTACTGACCCTATGACTATCTTAGAAGCTAAGTTAAGGAAAGGCTAACGTACGTATATAGGATTTGTAGACTTAGAGAAAGCTTTTGACAACGTTTACTACAATACTCTCTTTCAAATACTGAAGGTGGCACGGGTTAAACACAGGAGCGAAAGGCTAATTACAATATGTACAGAAATCAGAAGGCACTTATAAGGGTCGAGGGCTTTGGAAGGGAAGCAATTGTTGAGAAGGGAGTGAGACATGGTTGTAGCCTATCCCCGATGTTATTCAATCTGTATATTGAGCAAGCAGTAAAGGAAACCAAAGAAAAATTTGGAAAAAAATGGTTCAAATGGCTCTAAGCACTATGGGACATAACATCTCAGGTCATCAGTCCCATAGACTTAGAACTACTTATACCTGACTAACCTAAGGACATAACACACATCCATGCCCGAGGCAGGATTCGAACCTGCGACCATGGCAGCAGCGCGGTTCCACACTGAAGCGCCTAGAACTTCTCGGCCACCGCGGCCGGCTGAAAAATTTGGAGTAGGAATTAAAATCGAGGGAGCAGAAATAAGAACCATGAGATTTTCCAATGACATTGCAATTCTATCAGAGACGGCAAAGGACTTGGGACAACAGTTGAACAGAATGGACAGTGTCTTTCAATGAGAATGTAAGATGAACATCAACAAAAGGAAAACGAGGATAATGGAATGTAGTAGAATTAAATCAGATGAAGCTGACGGAATTAGATTAGGAAATGAGAAACTTAAAGTAGCAGAGCAGGTTTGCTATTTGGGAAGGAAATTAAGTGACGATTGTTGAACTATAGAGGATGTAAAATGTAGACTGGCAATGGCAAGGAAAGCGTTTCTGAAGAAGAGAAATTTGTTAACGTCGAGTATAGATTTAAGTGTCGGGAAGTCTTTTCTGAAAGTATTTTTATGGAGTGTAGCCATGTAGTGAAGTGAAACATGGACAATAAATAGTTTAGACAAGAAGAGAATAGAAGTTTTCGAAACATCGTGCTACACAAGAATGCTGAAGACGCGGTGGGTAGACCACGTAATTAATGAGGAGGTGCTGAACAGAATTGGGGAGAAGAGGGTTTTGTGGCACAACTTGATAAGAAAAAGAGTTCGGTTGGTAGGACACGTTCTAAGGCAAGGGACCACCAATTTAGTACTGGAGAGAAGCGTGGTGGGTAAAAATCGTAGAGGGAGACCAAGAGATGAGTACACTAAGCAGATTGAGAAGGATGTAGATTGTAGTAGTTACTCGGAGACGAAGAGGCTTGCACAGGATAGAGTAGCATGGAGACCTGCATCAAACCAGTCTGTGAACTGAAGATCACAACAACAACAACGTCACAGAGACCAGGATTTCATTATAAGCGTTACGGTTACTTAGTGATCTTTCGTGTACTCAATATAGTTGTAGAATGAGCAGCTGAATTAATATTTAGTCTTTAATTTTTCGACATTCCTTAACTTTAAATGTTACATAAGTCTCAGTTCTCAGCGCTGACCCAGCTCCCTGTCCACCATTCTTGTCTTAACGAGCTGCACCTGCCAATCCTATCTTTCAGGTGGTGAACCATCGTTGGTTCAGGAATTCACTGGTGCCGCTCAAGCTGATAGCCTGACCGTCGCCGCCGTGGCCGAACATTACTTTTGTGCTCTCAAGACTTTAAGATCTTAGCTGGCTGGGCGTTTTCCACCACACGTGCTATGTAACACCAAGTATCCATCTTAACATAAACTCGATTACCATTTGTGCTCTGTACACTGCAGTGAAACGCGGGTGTTTTTCAGAGGAATCTCTTATAAATACTAATAATAACTGAACATCAATCTTGTTATTCGCAATAATTTTTCTCAGTACTTCCCATCCTCCTCTTCATCACTCGTGGCTTATACACCATTGGTCTATACACCATAGTGTGACAAAACATCAGCAGCTGAGCTATCCTTCTTATAAAATGGCAATATGTTACTGAGATAAGCCACTTTGGCATTCCGAAATACTGTAATGAAATGATTACATTTGATACAACAGAGGACCAAGAATGGTCCGATCAGTACTCCCCAGTGAAGCAGTTCACTCAAATGGTACTCCACGGCTCCGAGCACACAGCCCCATACAAAATGCAACACAATCACAGCGACCCGGCGTGCTACCAGAACCACCAGGCAGTAAACCAAAATCGTACTAAGCCAAACCAAGGACCGACTTTTAAAATAACGAGACCTAGCCCGGGCCGGACAACAGACCAAATGCCGGGAAATTCATAAGAAACCTCAGCCAACTTAATACCAAAACAACAATTTATGAACAATATGCAAAACAAGACCTCTCAGTCCAAAGGCTTCCGTTTAGTCGCGAAGGTGGCTCCGACCCGCGTGCTGAGGTGCCAAGCATCGTATGGAGTGCCGAATGAAGCTTAATCTTCGTTAACGGAAAGCGGAAGCACCACAAGACAAATCTAACTGCGCAAGGCAGACTCTACGGAGTGCCACTCGGACTAGGAACTTGAAGATCAAACATAAAGCACCCAGACTAACGTGCCGCTGAACGTCGCACTTCCATCACCAGCGTCTAGTAGAGTACGGAGAGCAGCGTACCCCATCGATATACATCCATGGGACGGTGAACGAGGATAGCAATCCCAGCGACGGAGAACAGGTGGACGAAATGACATCCCGGCGCACATAGAAGGTATTTCAAACTCAGCCTCGACAAACTACAACAGGCGAGATTTTGCTCCCCTTGCGAATCAAGTTAAACGGCACACCACGGCGCTGTCCACACTATTAACCGTAAAACCACGGTCCGGTCTTCCCTTCGGGCCCACTCGGCGTCCAGACGCAAACAACGCCAGCCGAGCCGAACTGTCTCCACGCCAAGGCAGCCACCTCTTATCTCCTCACACGCCTCCAGCTAAGCTGCGTCCAGCGATCACACACCGAAACAACCGCCTAACGCCAAAGCGCCGTCTGAGTGAAAACTCAGCACTAAGATCGATACGGACTTGGAAATAAGCGAGCACCGTAACAGATAGCACGACATTTTCAGAGCACCCATTGTTATCTGCTGTATTTTCCCCAAATACTCACGCTTCCATTTTAAGAAAAACGTTTAATCAGCCCTGAAGCACTTTATTAAAAGACAACACACCGCTAACCAAGTAGCACAGTGAGATATATTAGCAGAACAAATTCCGCAATGCAACAAATACAGACTTGCTACGTTCGCTCTGTACCTATTTAGTGAGTGACGACTTGACAGCGGGTCACAGGAAGTTAACAGTCAGTCAGACTCTGATCCACAGACCCTCACGTGATTGCCAAGGACTCGGTCCCTGCCTCCCTGCCTTTACTGTGCCGCTCGTGATTTCTGCCGTGTGCCGCAGCAGGACCTCACAGCACGCCACTGCCGTCAGCGTATCACAGTTTAGCATCCAAGCAATAAATTGCACTCCAAACACTCTCTCTGCCTTTGAATAGGGTAGGGAGCAGTAGAGGTAAAGCATTTTACTAAAAAAAGAAGCATTCAGAAGCCCCCAGCGTGCACACTCGACAATCTAGGAAGCTAGCTAGGAAGAGACGGCACAGACTCTAGCTTTGGACCCCTCTGTTCACTTCCGCTCTCACGTTGTATGCTCAAACACCCCGTGTGCTGGCAGTGAAGTGATTTCATTTTCCAGTTGCGTTTTTGTTGTCTGTTGCACATAAATTCAAACAGACGTAGTTAAATTGTCCTGATAGACAGCATGCTTCCAGAACTCAGTTTGCCGTCCCGTCCATTGTAATCACTGCAAGTAGTTTGGTGCTATCCTATGAATTGCTTTTCTGGCCAATGTTGTAATATAATTACCATTCTAGTAGCTGTAAACAGCTGTATTTGTTGCTTAACTAGGTGCTTTTGGGTAAGGAGTAATGGTATGTGCACTGAAAAAAGAAAAACATGTATGCTGCTTACAGCAGTGCTAGTACGGTGGAGCGATTTGCAGATTTCAGCGGCTGGGGGGTTCACAAAAGATACAAATATGTGTGCCGTAATTACGCATTAGCACAGCCTCGTGTAACGTTGCCACTGTTGGTGTATGACAATGTAGCACCCAAGCAATGAATCCAAAAGTGTGTAGCAGTCTCTGGCATCCACACACAGACTGCGAGGAAGCTAGATGGGATGTGTACAGGCTCCAGCGATTTACCCCCTCCCCCCCTCCTCCCCACCCCCCAAACACCCTCGAGACACCGTATGTCGAAACTTTCGGTGCGCTGGCAGCAAAGCGAATCCAGTTTTCAGGTGAATTTTCGTGGTGTGTTACACATAAAATAAAGTAAGAGTAGGTAGAATGTCATGATACGCAGGTGTGCTTACAGGTCTCTGATCGTGTATCACAACCATCGTACTCACTGCAAATAGTTTAGGTGCTATGGTACGTATTGCTCTACTGGGAAATGCTGTAGTATAGCTGTTACTTTACTAGAAGTATACAGCTAGACTTCCTGCCCAAGTAGGTATTTCGCGATGGCGAATAATGTTGTGTATACTGCTTACGGCAGTGATGGTAATATGTAGCAAATAGCATAGGATCGAAGATTAGTACAGGCACAAACATTGGTCTTTTCTATGGGATATTACCAGTTTCATCTCTTAGCTTTTATCTAACTTACTGCGAAGCTCAGTTAACTTCCTTTCTACAGGTGAACCTCAATAGAAAAACATGTCATGGTGATGGTTTATTAATAATATGGTGACTTTCGGCTTATGTGCAGCGAGAACCCAGTGTGGTGTGACACATTTGTTCTTCACAGACATTTCTAGCCAAAAGCGCTGCCAAACACTTTGTCGTGTTTGTAGCCAGTATAGCGACTTGAATGTGTGGTAATACATTCTAATATAAAAAAACTCACCACGAAGTAGTTACGCAAATTGGTCAGGAAGTGACCTTCATATAGGTATCGACAGAAAAAGTAATGTTGTAAACTTTGACGACTGATGGAAGGAAAGTGTGATGCTACAGCGGAATTTCACTGTGCAGCTGCCAAGAGAGTAAACAGGGGACATGTCGACCCCAGGGCATAAAGTCTTTGTAAATTTCTATCTGTGTTCTCAGCTGGAAAGTAACTACGCCTTGCAGACGAACGAATGAACAATATATGTATATGTCGTCATTTAATAGAGGATGAATAGTTGGGCTCAAAGATGCCAATTGGAATAATCAGCAAATCGTTCTACTTTAGAATAGGAGCGATGGCACAGTTCGATCATGTTGACAAAAATGGGTGAACCATGGCCGAAGTGTGTATCAAGAAAGAAGCGGTTGACCTAGAGAGAAGACAGAACGTGAGGACCGATCAGTCGTCAGCGAGCCACTCAGAGACCCAGATTAATCATTATTATTTATCTGACTTGCAACCTGTGCTTCAGTTTCCACAAGGACCATCAACAGTCGGCTCGCAGAAAGGGGGCCGAGCTCACGGTGACCCTAGCGCCGACTATCGTTGACCTTTATAGACCAACAAGCCCATTTGCAGTGGTGTAGGGCGCATTTGGCCTGGAATCGCATTGCCTGGAGTACAATTGTCTTCAGTGATGAGTACCGCTTCGAATGAAAGTCCTATGGTCAAGAAAGACTTGTCTGGAGATGGCCTGGACAGCAGTGTAGTACCAAATTGATTGTCAACTACCATACGGCCTGAGACCTGGGAATGATGGTCCATTTCATTTCATAGCAGAACCCCACTGGTTCTAATCCACTTCGTCCTCACATCACAGCACTACGTCGACGATACTATGGGCCCCGTTTTGTTGCACTTCATGGCATTTCATCACGGGCTTACAATTCAGCAAGATATTGCCCTACCGCACGTGGCAAAAGTTTCTACTGCTTGTTTTCGTGCTTGACAAACCCTACCTTGGCCAGCAAGGTTATCAGCTCTCTCCCTAAATGAGAACGTATGGACCATTATGGGCATGGTCCTCCAGTATGTTCAACGTTTTGACGGTCTAATGCGCCATTTCGGCCGAATTTAGCAGGATATCGCTCCTGACATAGGAACAGAGGTGGATCAACGTGTTATTAACCTGCTCGAGCCTAGAAGCTGTTACTCTCCAATGAATCGTGAATTTTTTTTGAAACTGTAATCATTTGTTTGTCTGTGTATCTACATCACGTGTACCAATTGTCGTCCCTTTCAGATAATTCCTTCGTGGTGTGTCTTTTCTTTCTTTCTTTGTCTTATGGTGTCTTTCTGAGCAAACAGTGTATGTAGAATGTAGGTCTCACTACCAGTAACCAGGCAGGAATCAAGTTTGCATATGTGCATCTCATTCCAAACTCAAATAGCATATGGAAAAAGTGAACAATATGATTATAAAATGACACGCCTTAAGCATCGGGAAAGCTGTCTACGTACGTTCAACAGTAACAAGCAGCAGCTAAACGTATCAAGGCAGCTCAGGTGACACCAACGGCCTTGCCACAGTGGTACCAGTGGTTGTCAACAGACCACCAAAGTTCTGTCCTGTCGGGGCTTGGCTAGCACTTAGATGGTTGACCGTGTGGGTTTGCCGAGTGCTGTTGGCAAATTAGGTGCACTCAGCCCTTGCGAGGCCAATTGAGTAGCTATTTGATTGAGAAGTAGCAGCTCCCGTCGTGAAAGCTGACAAATGGGACCAGAGAGTGGCTTCCTGACAACATGCCCCCCGGCATTTGCATGAAGCGGCAGATGTCGGTTGAGGATGAGATGGCTGTCGCTCGCTACCATTTAAACTTCCGAGGCTTGTTCAGACGAAGAAGGAGAAGGCAGTGGAGGAGCTGGTGAGGTGCTCGTGACCCCGGCACCACGTGTTCTACGCAACACCCATATTATAAACGGCCTTTATGAACAAAACACCAATCCTGATGAATTTAAATTTCCACTAGATCTGTTACTCATTAATACTAGATTTGTTAAAATGACTTCTGTAGGCACACTATCGTAAGATAATTTGTCTACAAAAAGGTGATGTCCCTTACCAGAAAATATGGTGTGGGCATAGCCTTTTCGTCAACAAATAACGCCCAGCATCGGTAGAGCCATAACGAGCTATCTACCAAAGACACATACGCAAAATCTGGGATTTATACTCGTACACTCATGTTCCGAAAAAAAAAAAAAATAAACAGAATAACTTGAACGACTAGAGACAGGACTTTCGTTTTCATAGGACATTTAAACTAGTATGTTCTGCAGAAACGATTAGCATTTGAGTCACCACTGTTGAGCATGTGTCCTGTTGCCCAGTAGGCAAAGGGTCCGCCATGGGTCCTGGTAACTTGTTCCATGCGTAAAGGCATCGACGATTATAAGATGCGAATGGCGTCCTCTGGTACAACCATCCACGCTGCATTCACCTTACAACCCTCCTGCCTCTCCGGCTAATTAGACTTTTCTATATGACCGTGTACCTAAAGTCCCTGATCTGTGGGGAAAAGGCATTTATTCCGAAAAATAAAGCAAAACCGAGAGAAGTCGATGAAGTTATAACCGAATCGCCATTACTCAGTACTTTAGCAATGACTTTTAGAAAAAAAGTTCGGTTAACTTTATGTATTTTTATAACGTCTGTCACTACGGTTGGAAAGTCTTGTCTTTGCAGCTTCATTTTTTTTGTGGACGGCTGCAACGTCCGACGTATCTTGTGTTCTAGGGCTCTTTATATTTCTGTATAAGAAGCAATTATGATTACAGGATAGTGTCATAACCTTCTCTTTCTCCATTTATATCGTAAAATTGCACGTAGAATTCCTTCGCTGTACGCAACGGTCCATGCTGCGGAACGCGGTTGCCTCCACATTATGTAAGCCTTTTAATTAACTTATATATATATATATATACACTCCTGGAAATGGAAAAAAGAACACATTGACACCGGTGTGTCAGACCCACCATACTTGCTCCGAACACTGCGAGAGGGCTGTACAAGCAATGATCACACGCACGGCACAGCGGACACACCAGGAACCGCGGTGTTGGCCGTCGAATGGCGCTAGCTGCGCAGCATTTGTGCACCGCCGCCGTCAGTGTCAGCCAGTTTGCCGTGGCATACGGAGCTCCATCGCAGTCTTTAACACTGGTAGCATGCCGCGACAGCGTGGACGTGAACCGTATGTGCAGTTGACGGACTTTGAGCGAGGGCGTATAGTGGGCATGCGGGAGGCCGGGTGGACGTACCGCCGAATTGCTCAACACGTGGGGCATGAGGTCTCCACAGTACATCGATGTTGTCGCCAGTGGTCGGCGGAAGGTGCACGTGCCCGTCGACGTGGGACCGGACCGCAGCGACGCACGGATGCACGCCAAGACCGTAGGATCCTACGCAGTGCCGTAGGGGACCGCACCGCCACTTCCCAGCAAATTAGGGACACTGTTGCTCCTGGGGTATCGGCGAGGACCTTTCGCAACCGTCTCCATGAAGCTGGGCTACGGTCCCGCACACCGTTAGGCCGTCTTCCGCTCACGCCCCAACATCGTGCAGCCCGCCTCCAGTGGTGTCGCGACAGGCGTGAATGGTGGGACGAATGGAGACGTGTCGTCTTCAGCGATGAGAGTCGCTTCTGCCTTGGTGCCAATGATGGTCGTATGCGTGTTTGGCGCCGTGCAGGTGAGCGCCACAATCAGGACTGCATACGACCGAGGCACACAGGGCCAACACCCGGCATCATGGTGTGGGGAGCGATCTCCTACACTGGCCGTACACCACTGGTGATCGTCGAGGGGACACTGAATAGTGCACGGTACATCCAAACCGTCATCGAACCCATCGTTCTACCATTCCTAGACCGGCAAGGGAACTTGCTGTTCCAACAGGACAATGCACGTCCGCATGTATCCCGTGCCACCCAACGTGCTCTAGAAGGTGTAAGTCAACTACCCTGGCCAGCAAGATCTCCGGATCTGTCCCCCATTGAGCATGTTTGGGACTGGATGAAGCGTCGTCTCACGCGGTCTGCACGTCCAGCACAAACGCTGGTCCAACTGAGGCGCCAGGTGGAAATGGCATGGCAAGCCGTTCCACAGGACTACATCCAGCATCTCTACGATCGTCTCCATGGGAGAATAGCAGCCTGCATTGCTGCGAAAGGTGGATATACACTGTACTAGTGCCGACATTGTGCATGCTCTGTTGCCTGTGTCTATGTGCCTGTGGTTCTGTCAGTGTGATCATGTGATGTATCTGACCCCAGGAATGTGTCAATAAAGTTTCCCCTTCCTGGGACAATGAATTCACGGTGTTCTTATTTCAATTTCCAGGAGTATATATATATATATATATATATATATATATATATATATATATATATATATATATATTGGTTTGTCACAGTTCTTCTTTCCGGTACATATTGTACTTATACTTAGCATTTTATTCCCGGTTTCAGGTCTCTTACGCTTTTTTGACTAATGACAACACGTCGATATTTCCTAATAATTTTGTCTTAAGGCCGTATTCAGCCATTGAAGGACAGATGTTGGCTCAGCACGTTACTTCTGACGTAAGTTCACAGCTGTTGTTAGTTGTAAAGATAGCTACACAGCCTTGCACTCTGCGTCACCGTACTCCTTGCCCCGTTTTAATGTACCTATGTCTCACAATGTTGTTTTACACCTCTAGGTTAAACTGAAGATGCCTCACAAGAGCTAAACAAGATGTTGCCCATAAACACATAAAACAATAAAACAATTTCCGCACTACACTGACTTATTTTAAGACGTTCATGACCACCCGCTGTGCAAGACGCCCGGTATGGAATAGAACCGATTTCAAAAGCACATCTATTTTATTATTCCAAACTGATAAAGGCCTCAGACCGACGCGCAGGTACTCTTATAAAAGATCAGTCTAATACGTTGTTTGTAAGCCACTTCTTGCGTGGATGACAAAGCACATTCCTGCAAGTACATCCGAATCAGAAATATGCTTAATGTATCCTACAGTAGGTCGCTCCAGACAATTACAACTAGGTATTTCGTGGCGTACATTAATTCCTCTTATGATCGATAAGCAAGATCTACGGTGGGGATGACATAGTGGAATAACACCTGTCTCAAATGGTTCAAATGGCTCTGAGAACTATGGGACTTAACATCTTAGGTCATCAGTCCCCTAAAACTTAGAACTACTTAAACCTAACTAACCGAAGGACATCACACACATCCATGCCCGAGGCAGGATTCGAACCTGCGACCGTAGCAGTCCCCCGGTTCTGGACTACAGCACCTAGAACCGAACGGCCACCGTGGCCGGCTAACACCTGGACTGTCCTATTTCAAGAGGTGTACTTCATTCGCCATAAAATCGCGGGGTGGTCAATAACACAACAAGCTCCTGTGATCTGTTATTATAAATCACTGATCGCTTTGTTGGTCAGAAACTCCATTTCAAAATGAGAAAGGCTATTGCTGTAGGTGTTTATGCTAGTAATGCATTTCGGAAGATGCTTTCAGTTGTCAAGTGCTTTGTTACATGTGAAGACATTGCTAGCGGCGGTGGTATGTTATTAACATTTCATTCGTGGAAATATCCTCGATATTTAGAACTTTTTATTACGTAAAATTTTCGATATTTAATAGTTTCCCATTACCCTCTGCTCCCGGTTGTCTCTTTGACAGGTAACGTCGTGCCTGGCTTATCGTACTGCAGATGGCACAGGAAGTGTTTGGGCGTACTGTATCCTAGGGAGAGATGGCGGAGAGGGAGTAGGTACACAGTCCGAGGCTAGGGCGTTAGTCTCTTCCCAAATAGCTTCCTGGTCGGTCGTGGGTGTGAACGCTTTTCAGTAATGTGTATTACCCCTATCATTTCCTGTCCTGTAATGTGATAGAGAGAGTGTTTAGAGTGCAATTCCCTGCCTGGGTGCTACACCGTGGTAGCTACACAATGGTACGCTAACAACAGAGGTGGCGAGTGGCGCCGGACAGGTGGAGAGGGCGGCCTGCGTGTTGCTGTCTGTCGCCGTTGCTCCACTGGTAACTTCTCTGTGACTCGCTACGATGTCACCACCAATCAAAGAGACAAACGAAATGTAGCAAGTGTGTATCTGTTGCATTGCGGAAATTGTTTCGCAGACACATCACAGTGTGCTGATTGATTATCAGTGCATGTTTTTAGAATAATGTGCTGCGCCACTGGTTGAATCTTTTTTCTTACAATGGAGGCGTGGGTATTTGGGGAAATTATAGCAAATAGCAATGGGTTATCTGGAAATGTCGTGGCATCATTTTACTATAATACCGGGTGATCAAAAAGTCAGTATAAATTTGAAAACTGAATAAATCACGGAATAATAGAGATGTACAAATTGACACACATGCTTGGAATGATATGGGGTTTTATTAGAACCAAAAAAAAATACAAAAGCTCAAAAAATGTCCGACAGATGGTGCTTCATTTGATCAGAATAGCAATAATTAGCATAAGAAAGTAAGACGAAGCAAAGATGATGTTCTTTACACAAAATGCTCAATATGTCCACCATCATTCCTCAACAATAGCTGGAATCGAGGAATAATGTTGTGAACAGCACTGTAAAGCATTTCCGGAGTTATGGTGAGGCAGTGGCGTCGGATGTTGTCTTTCAGCATCCCTAGAGATGTCGGTCGATCACGATACACTTGCAACTTTAGGTAATCCCAAAGCCAATAATCGCACGGACTGAGGTCTGGGGAGCTGGGAGGTCAAGCATGACGAAAGTGGCGGCTGAGCACACGATCATCACCAAACGACGCACCCATGAGATCTTTCACACGTCTAGCAATATGGGATGATTCTAATAAAACCCCATGTCATTCCAAGCATGTGCGCCAATTTTTACCTCTCTATCTACATTATTCCGTGGTTTATTAAGTTTTCAAATTTATACTGACTTTTTGATCACCCCGTACTTGGGAATGTGAAACGGGCTTATCGAAGTAATATTTACCGCCATTTTCTAAGGATAGTTATGCTGCTGATGTTCCTTGTGCAGACATCTAGTGAAAGGGAGGAGGATGGGTGGAGTTGGAAAAAATTATTGTTATAACGAATCTGATATTAAATTGTAATTACTATTTGTGAGAAATACAGTACCTTCCAAACCAAAAATGCTTCATTCTCTAAGCGTACTGAGTACAAATGATAATTGGTTTCATAAGGAGTTGGTGAGGGGAGGGGGAACTTGATTCCTATTGGTCCAGGAGGTTCGGCACGTGCACAGGTAACCCTTCGTTCTGCGAACGGTGCTGTTGTTCCATGACCGCCACGTGGTAGGAGCAGAAGAGGGGAGGATGGGGGACGGGCGTATCTGCGTCAGTCATATAAATCTCTCCTCGATATCCGCTGATAGCGTCGCTATCTGGCGTGTTCCATGTTGCCACTTCAAACCCAACCATCACTTATTATTATTTAATATTGGTCATTTATCGAAGGTTCCTGATACATCATATGTCTGTAAAGTTTGTATGTCTGGTAATATTTAACGGTTGTATAAACATTAGCTTTGTAGCATATTTGTTTCATGTTTGGATAAATAAGTACATCCAGGGTTCAAGAGATCATTATTGTTTGGCTGTATGCTGGTGGCAATATAAACCTGCTTTCAGTGCTATTAAACTTCATTGGCAACCCTCCCTTCGGAAGATCACAATTGCTTCAATTAGGCAATGTAAAAGCCATCACCTATTTGGACAGGAAACGGAATACAGTCAGTAGATCATTGCTAAGATATGTATCTTCAGGAAACAAGTGTATTCCAGAACAGCAGTAAGTCAGTTCCACAACACGCATTCATCAGTGTTTCCCAGAGTCGCTGGTCGTGACCCAACGAATTGCCTGAAGGGATTCTACCGAGTGGCAAATACAACAAATCAGATTTATACTTTACTTGGACGGTACATCCCAGAAATGACTCGAGAACAAAGAGGAGAAACTCATTAAATGCCATAAATTGAAGGCCGAGATGATGAAAACATTTGGTGACAATTAGCAGCAAGTTCGCGTAGCAGAAGGACAATATCGAAGAACCGGGCCCAGCGTCATGCCAAAACGGCGAAGCCATGCATATTCAATGCTTTGGCCCTTTGCAGCATTGTAAATCCGAATATGACAGAAATCAACAAACCCTCATATCTGATGAAAGGAGTCGCAGTATGCAGGTACCAGTCTCTTCTGGCGAAGGATGTCATAAGAAAAGAAGAATTTATCTACTTGTATCAGCACATCGAGGAAAAAACGTCGAAAGAAAGAAGTATGATCGATTTCCAAATGTGTAGTCCCTATGGCAGTTGTGGAAGACCAGCATGACTTGGCTTCTCTCATAGGACAGATAGTTTAATAGAAGAGAGACAGCAGTGAATGACAGCCAGAAATGTGTGCCATGGAACTTCATCTTCTCAAATTAAACTCATAAAATGAGTACAGAGTAACATTTAGTAAAATATTGATATTACATTTATCTAGTAAGTTAACAAACTCGTCATAACTATATTGGCATAGAATAGGTAATACCATTAAGTTTTGGAGCAGGAACAGTGTATGAGCAGTAAGCCGTTACAGAAAGACAAAGTTCATGATTCTTCAACTGCACTCAATTTACAAAGCAACCCCACGTGGGTCCCATAACAATCCCATAATACTAACATGACATACTGCCTCTAAAGTGAGTGCAGCTCAGAACTATTTAAACACAGAGCTTAGTGAGAACTTTTAATATTCCCAACCGTTCTGTATCCACACATTTTTGTATTATAATTTTCTGCCGAGAGCCCCCTGCACTACCATTTGAAAATTTTCACTTAAGGCTAGTAATAGCATTATTAAAATATCAGACCAACAATAGCATCACTAAAACCCAAAACGACAACCGAATACATTGAGTAATAAATTTAAAAGCCCATTAATACAGTACATAAGGATCATCAAGATACAAAATAAACATTTGCACAACTTGCAAACATTGGCCAAATGGCTGATCCAGTTATGTCTTCTGCCACCAGTGTGGTACATTTCCACTGATATAACCTCTGTTACTTGTTAGGACCTTTCAGGTTACTGTCCACATTGATAACTAGTGGGTACCATAGTTAAGGCTGATATGAAACAGAGATGCTAAATAATACATCTATAACCCAGTCCCTACATAACTGTACTGTAAACTGTATACTCACACCAAACATGACCATTAACCTGATAGGCGAACAACTATAAATAACGTCTGTTCCATTATGTGAGTTCCATATTGCTTGGAGGGCCACAAGACAAAGACCAACTAAACTGCCCATGAATTTGTGGCAAAACACAGTGACAATGAGCAATGCATGATGTCAGTTTTGAGCCTCAAATTCCCTTCCATACGGAATTACTCAGAACGTCTACCACATAACAGTCCATCCATACTACAGAACAGGTAGCTTTTGCCATCAATCATGTTCCATGAAGAGAAACACACCAGCATGTCCATGCTATATGGGTCTCGTTTCTCTCTGAAGGCAGTGACTCAAGGTCTCCACAAATATACCCACAGTAATCACTGCAAGTTTCCACATCACAGAATACTACCACAGCCACACTAGTTGAACACACATTTGGTTACATACTGCCCCGTATACAGTTTACGCTTGCTTTTTAACGCTCTGTGGTCCCGCATGTAAACACCATCCTTACTGCCTCCATCGCCTTCCCAGAGATGCACGACGCAGACCATCGACCACCACAAACGTGTCAATAGGCAAAGATATGCCAAGAATCACAGATGTCGGATACATAACATAACAGGCAGCAGCCATAAATGTTGGAATTAGTGAGAGGCTAATAGACGACGTTGATGAAGAGACGAATTGACCTTTGGTACCAGTCACCACCACCTGTCAAACGCACTATGAAGAATGGACTCGGCCAACGAGGATTTATGCCACAGCCATCAAACGACAACACAGCATCCACCCAATGAAGGTATAGCCAACTCCTCGACCAAGTAAGGCGCAACGTGCAACAACAGCCGTTTGCTGGATGGAGGATAACACGCCAGTCTGTTTCCACTCTAGACCCTCCGGACGCATCATGCGCTACTGCAGAGAAAGAAGGCGAGTGTCTGACGACTTTTACGTCGTAGGACGTTAATCATCCCACAGCCCTATTGACACCAGTAAACTGCAGACGACTGCAGTCAACCTGTGGGCCTCAGATCATCCCATTAACCCGGACGACGTTGCTCCCCAACACATCGTAGCCATTCCGCATCGCCATACAGATGTTACAACCACTCGCCTGTACACCAAAATTAGGAAAACGAAGCGAGGCAACCACCTGTGAAGGTGTGATCACCACAGATGAAAATCCTCCTCGGATGACAGTTACCAAGATGACACGAAAGCTCTTCGACATCATCATCGACTGCCAGTCAGTCTGGATGCTAGTCAGCACACATACATCTTGTATTATAGTGTTGCATGTGTATTGTCGCCAACTAAAGAAGATGATGATAATGATATTAAGTTTCTGGGGCGCTCAACTGCGCGACCATCAGCGCCCTTACAAAGTCCCAATTTTTAAACATTCCAATTGTTTTACACAGTGCAGTCTAGCCACTGCCCCAAATGATGATGATGATGAAATGATGAGGACAACACTAATACTCAGTCCCCAGGCAGAGAAAATCCCCAAGCCGGGCGAGAACCGAACACGGGACCCCGTGATCCAGAGGCAACAACGCTAGCTACTAGACCGCGAGCTGAGGACGAAACTAAAGAAGACTTTGTTTCCCAATATGAAGGTGATCGTGCTGAAGATCCAAAACGGAAAATACGGCCAGCTGACAGGAACACCTATTGCAGGAATAGCTACCAATGACAGAACACAGCAATTCGAATCTAAAAGTTGGTACCACTGCTTCGGGAGAAAAGAGCCTTGTCTGGTCTCTAATGTACATAAAGAAATATTCAGTTATGCCTTACACTCAGTCACCAAAAAAGAAAAGGAAAATAGCAGTGGGCGTATGGGTGAGGCTGTTGGTTTCAAGGAAAAGCAAAATAAGGCAATATACACAGTATATTGCATTGTGACCTTCCTCCACGCGTCATCTTGTGTTTGAGGTAATAAGAAATGAAGGCCACAAAATTGTGCCATTACAAGATATGAAATGAACAAAATTATTAAAGCAATTCGAAAAAATGTACTTTTGTTTCAACACACTTGCAAGCTACTATGAAACGAACTCCAAACCTTATGTTCCAGTTGATTAAATGTTAAATTCCCTTATACTTAACGTTATATTATTTGGTCAGTAGAACACAATTTCTGTGTGCTCATTGTCCTTTTTCCTTAACACTAAAACACAAATATGTGTTCTCCTTAGTAAATGTGTTATGCTAACACTTAAATCTTTCCGCGCGAGCACTGTATTCCCTTATTTTATTGCTACGATCATTTCGCCCTATGCAAGTGGGTATAAACAAAATATTTTCGCATTCGGAGAAGAAAGTTGTCCACTGCAACGAATAACATGTTATCTTTAATTATTGTTTCCCCAAATCGCATAGCACATTCGTGACACTCTCTCCCCTACTTCACGATAACAGAAAATAAGCTTCACTTCTTTGAACTTTTTCTATGACGTCCATTAATAATTTCTGGTAAGGATTCCATTCTGCACAGCAGTAGTCTAGCAGAGGACGGACAAGCGTACTGTAGGTAGTATCTTTCATAGACCTGTTGCATCTTCTAAGTATTCTGTCAATAACACACACTGTTTGGTTCACCTACGCCACAAAATTATCAGTGGGATCGTTTCAATTTAAGTTATTCGTAATTGTAATTTCTAGGTATTTGGTTGAACTGACAGTCATTAGATTGATTAACGTATCGTGTAACCGAAATTTAACGGATTCCTTTGTCCACTCAGGTGGATGACGTCACACTTTTATTAGATTTCGGGTCAGTTGCCAGTTTTCGCACCACTCACATATCTCATGGCTGTAGTAGATGAAAAATGACAGTCTCACCTACAGACAGTGTAAGACGGTAGCTCAGATTGTCTCCGTAGGGACAGCAGACGCCTACAGCACTCTCGTGTGGAGCGCTGGGTATCACTTTGAAGCGAGAACGTGTGGGGACCGCCACTTACGTGTCAGTTGTGCGGTGAGCCGACGCCACTGTCACACCCATGCGCTTTGTTCAGGATGTAGGCTGTGGTGGCGGTGTGGTGATGGGAACTAATAAGTACACGTTTGCAGAAAATATATTTATTTTGCACAAGTGCGTAAACGAACAAGTGACAAAAATGAAACCACACCGCAATATCTATTAACCGGCGATTACGGTAATGGAGTGGTTCCACTCGAACACTGTCCTGGAGGGTACACACTCCCCAGTGACGAGCTCATGGACTGATCGCGTGACCTGTAAGAACATTGGACATGCGTCCATAACGAAACGAACTTGGTTTACGATCACAGTGTATTGCACAGATGTGACAAAGCGAAAGTGGAAATGAACGGAGAGCGCCAAAAAAACTTTCGTACTTGTCAGTGGCGAGCTCGCATTAAGCTCGACCCACCTTGTCTGCGGCTCGCAGAAACGGTATCCAGAAAACGCTTCTGGTGCTATACAGCGGCTCTCCTCTGATGCCAGTCTCTTTTTGCTCACCCACACTGCGTTCCCAGAATTTTACCTATCACTAGGTACGTGTGCTGACAGACACCTGAAGCAGCTAGTTTGGGCTGAAGGTGAGCGGCTCAGGTCCATTCACGCCTGTCTGCGGCACAGCTGCCACACAGATCTCCCTCCCCTTTTAGAGTGGAGCTCAGGGGCTGCGAGAAAGCGCAGGTCTAAGTGACATGTTTGTGTGAGGGTGATGGCAGTGGGCTGGTCGTCCGTGATTTGGCTGTGGTTTGGACGTCAGTACACAGGTACACGGTGGGTGTGTTCTTGTGCAGCCGGCTAGCCATAGCAGCGGCAGCAGCGTTGGCTGCGAATTGGGCTGGCCTCAAGGCTATGAGTCACATGAAAAGATGGTACCTCGGATAGAGCACTGATAATAAAAGTTAAATAAATAAAGCGTTCACAAGTTGCACTGTTCGGAATTCACTGACATGCTCCTGCGCAGGTCCAAAGCATGGAACTCAGTCTGGATTCAATGCTTTGGAACACAGAGGTATGCTGATCAAGTGAAATGTCTATACTCGTGCATGGTGTCATCGCCCGAATGTGTTTCCTGGATCTTCGATGGACAAGACTTGCAGTGTGAAGGGCAATGATAGGAGCTTGATGGGAAATGATATGAAAAACTGGAGAGGAAGATAATTCTGCCTCACTGTTTGACATGGTTGAGGCGCAGGGACGCGAACGTTCAGTCCAGAGCTGGAACGGACAAATAGCCAGTTATCTGTGAGGTGTTTTTCGGAGCTTGAGTGGAGATGGCTTGTGGATGATGCGGCTCTCTGGAGACATGATGTCTCCAGCAGGTAGCCCCTCGGACGTTGTCAAGATGCAGCACGGGAATTTGAAATGCATACAGCAGTTGGAATGCGTGACCTCGTCCACTGCTTCTGTGGTGGGGCTGGCCCGGGCACTTGACTTGATCTGGGCTGCTGTGCCTGCTGGCTGGGCAAGGTGGGTTGGGAAACCGGCGTGATGACAGCTGGTGCCATGTGTGTGTCAATGTAGGCCACGGCTACTAGCTCTGTCTGACTGGCTCTGGGAGAAGCGTCGTCTGCTGACAGGTCTTCCGCTGGCTCGAAGAAGTGGACGGTGGTAGGAGCAGTCAAAATGTAAGCCGGATCGATTCGGTCGGTTGTCATTTTGATTGGCTTGCCATTTCTCACGATTTCAAGCGTTCCCTCGCCACAGATCATGACTCAGTGTGGTCGCGAATAGGTATCCAAAGTGGTGGCCATAGCATGATGGTAGGGACCATAATGTGTGAAATACGTGTGTGAATTCCTAAGATACCAAACTGCTGAGGTCATCGGCCCCTAGATTTACACACTAATTAAACTAACTTGAAATAACGTATGTTAAGAACAACACACACACCCATGCCCGATGTAGGACTTGAACCTCCGACGGGAGGGGCCGCGCAATCAGTGACATGGCGCCACTCAGCGTGGCCATAATGTGTATGTCGCGTATCGGGTCACCGTATATAAACACTTTGGCAGTAACGTGCTGTGTGGATGCGTGCGGTCAGAGGTGGACAATACGGATGCACAGATGTTCTGTCAATGGAGGAGCCTATGCATCACAGTATCTCCATAAAATCACCGCACGTGGCGAGGGTTTGTCTATAAACAAGGTTGGCAGGTGAAGAGACGTTCTCTTCTTTCGTTGTTAGTCACAGGATGAGCGGTAGCAGTAGAAGTGCTTCTGTCTAGGCGGCGTCGTGGCAAGTTAGAGAGACATTCAGCGTTCGATGGAGCTGCTCGATCGTGCCGTTAGCCACTGGGTGGTAGCTGACAGTTTTTTGTAACGCATGTCACACAGTTGGGCGACATTTGTAAACAGCGCACAGCCAAACTGGCCGCTGCCATCCATTGTTACGTAACTGGGGCGGCCGAGGCATCAAAAATGGTTCAAATGGCTCTGAGCACTATGGGACTCAACTGCTGTGGTCATCAGTCCCCTAGAACTTAGAACTACTTAAACCTAACTAACCTAAGGACATCACACACATCCATGCCCGAGGCAGGATTCGAACCTGCGACCGTAGCAGTCGCACGGTTCCGGACTGCGCGCCTAGAACCAAGAGATCACCGCGGCCGGCGCCGAAGCATCACAGCCAGGTGACGACTATGGCAGCGGCGACGGCCTCGGCGGTGAAGTCCGCTGCGGGCGTTGCCTCCAGCCAAGTGCGAAGTGGCCTACCATCGTCAGCCGATAGCCTTGGGAAAGAGTTAGTGGTTCCGTAGTGTCCACATGAAAGTGTGCAAAACGTCGTGTTGCGTCGGGAAAGGCACGGACGGGTGCATGGGTATGCCTCCCGATTTGGCATGCTGAGTTGTGTATCCATTGACGGCATCTTCCCGGAGTTCTGGCCAGACGAAATGCGCCGCAACGAGTGCACAGTGCTCTTGATGTTGTGGGGCGGGGAGGGGGGGGGGTGGACGTCGAAAGTCCGTGGACATCACAAAAAGCACAATAGATGGTTGTGCCTGTTGTAACGTCGCACCAAATGGTATGGGCAGAGACGGGAATGGACGCTAGCTTGAGCTGTAGGCCGCTGGAGTTGTCGTAGAGGAGGATGTCCAGTTGTTTGTCACTGCCCTGTTCTTGGGCACCGTCTTCAAAGTCCACAGATAGAGAGGTACCGGCAAAAGCGCGGGACAAGCAATCAGCGACGATGTTACCAATTCCGGATATGTTGCGGATGGCAGAGGAGAACTGCGACACGTACCACCACTGCTTGAACTACCACGGTGTACACTTCTTATTATTGTTCCGAAACGCGCTAGTTAGGGGCTTGTGGTCTGTGAAAATCGCCAAGGGGTGGGATTCTACTGATAGGCGGAAGTATTTTACTGCCTCAGACACAACAAGAAACTCTCAGTCGTGGCACTCCAGTCACGTTGCGACCCTAATACCTTCCACGAGAAGAAACCAAGTGCCTACCAGGTACTGCCAATATATTGTTGAATCACTGCACCTATAGCTGTCTGGCTAATAGCCACGACCACAGCCAGTTCAGTGTCATGCAGAGTGTATGAGTGACCAGTGTCGCTACTACATGGATTCCATTTAACTTAATAAAGCCTCTCTCCATTGCATACGTCCAGTTAACAGTAGTCCTTCCCTCCGAGGTAGAGCCCTGTACCCCCCCTGTCAGGGTTTCCGGCATTGCAGCGGCACTTGGCGATGGCGCCAACAGAAGGTTATCACATTAAGATAGCGGCGTATGTTTGTGTGCCTGCGTGTGAGGCACCTTCAACATCGCCTGTATCCTGTCCAGTAGTGACGTGGCCCAGAGGGGGGGGGTGATTACATGCCGCAGGAACGCAAAAATATAATTTTCGAGGCGTTAATGACGATGCCAGTCTCGCTCAGGCGTAGAAGGATGGTCGTTAGGTGGTGGCTGTGGAATTGGGGCGACTCTGCATACATGAGGGATCGTCGAGGTACGTGAAACACCACGATGTGCCCCCTACGACGCCATCCAGGAAACGATTCCAGTTCTGAGGAGCATTCTGTAGGCCAAACGTCATCTACAAGCTTTCGAAAAGCCCAACTGTCTTGATATTCGCCATTTTTTGAACGTCTTCAGGCTCCACATGAATCTGCATGAATACCTTCGCCCAGTCAATTTCGCTAAATTTAACTGAAACTGTCAAGGCGTGTCTAAAATCTTGTAAGTATAGTGCTGAACATCAGTCCAGCACTGTCGTGCATTTAAGAGACGATAGTCTCAGCATGGTAGCTACGAATTATCTTTCTTTGGAACCAAGTGCAAGGATGAGGATCGTGGGCCTGTCGCAACATTGCTTCCAACTCGACTTTGCTACTGCGAATCGCTAGGGAGTGAATCGATGTTGATTGCACAAAGTGAGTAGGCCAAATGTAGTCACGGTGTGGTGGACAGTGCACTAGGTGGGCAAGAGAGATATGAAATGTTGTGCACTATGTCTACTTACGGTCAAGCCGACATTACTGGTTTAACACTGATGAAAGCGGCTGACCACCGCTGTCCTACGGTCTTCAGATTCGTTGTCGAATCGATCGGCTGGGCGATTGTAATGTCGGCTAATAATTTGTGTACCATACGTTTATATTGCTGAGTTGTTTGCCATCGTAACAGTGCCTTGGCTTTTCGGACGTCTCTTAGCATAGCTCGGGAGGAAATAGACAGATGGGAACCCATGTCGACAAGGTACCTCACTATGCTAGACCATTCTGTCACAAAGAAATGAAATAAAGCGATCGTGTACTACTGATGGCCGGGAGGCTCCATGTACGGAAGTTCGGCCGCCGAGTTACCAGTCATGTCAGATGACGCCATATTTGGCGACTTGGATGTCGATGATGATGAGAAGACAAGACAACAGCAAATCCACGAACGGAGAAAATCTCCAACCCGGTCGGGAATCGAACGCGGACCTACTGTATGATAAGCAAACACTTTACCACTCAGCTAATGAGGCGGACTGTCACGGAGAGACCAATGGATGCTGCACTGGACACGGGCACGCCCAGGCCCGGTCGCAGTTGACATTCGGGTGTGAGCAGGGAGGTCGACACTTTGTCGATTGCCAAAGCGGGAATGATACCTGCAAAAGCCGCTCAGGTACTGCTCTCACATCGGCGGTGTACCTCCTGAACTGCTGGTACCGCCGGTTGCATGAGCGAGTCGGCGGTATTGGGATCTGCTGGCTGCTGGCCCCTGTCCTTGACTGCGCCAATGGGTCGATCTACGAGCTGAGTGCTACCACCTGAGTGGTGCATGTCGGCGACCGTGCTGGTGGCTGTTAAGTGACTCGTTTCACCGCGGGGTCATATTTGCCGGCGGGATGGCGTCATCGCAGGCTGCCGCGGCAGAGGTGCTGGCCGCCTGTGCTGCTGTGTCTTGCACACTATAAGCGAAGTCTAGCGACGACGTAAAGCTGCACTTCCGGCTGTGCAAAGTTGACCACCAGCACTTGGTGCTGGGAGTCTGCACATACGGATAGAGCGCCAGAGCGAGTCGAGGGCCGGGCTGTCGGACACTGCGAGGCTCCGCAGGTGGCGTAGGAACTGAGCGGGCCTCCTGTCGCCCCACTCCTCTTGGCGCAGCTGCTGATGTAGTCAATGAACTTCACCAGACTAACTCCTCCATTAGTCGCATAGATGAAGACTGCTTCCGCAGGGCACTGATTTGCGTGCGGAAGTCTTTCTAAGCCGGCTGTGGGTAGGCAGGGATCGTGCGTGCAGAGTACCTGCCTGCAGCTCGCTTCATAGCCTCCGGATGAGCGCCAGCAGCTCGTCAGTTGCCTTTCGTCTACAATCTATTGCCTTTTGCTATTTCCTCAAAGTCGTCACCTTCAATTAGCGTCTAGTTCTCAATTGTTCGTTCACAGACGAATCACTGTACGTTCGCGAGGACGTAAGTGTTAGATCCATTACAGTTCCTCTTTACTCGTGCTGATAATAGTTCATCAACACGTGTTTAGCTCAGTCATCAATCTGGGGACACGAGTGAAGGGGGAACGTGTGGGTACCACCGCTTACATGTCAGTCTTGCAGTGAACCGGCTTTACTGTCGCACTCACGCACTTCCTTCAGGACGTGGTCCACAGTGACGGTATGGTGATGGGAATTAATAAGTAATCGTTTGCCGAGTATGTATTTATTCTGCACAGATGAGTAAATGAACAAGTGACAAAAATGAGCCGGCCGCGGTGGTCTCGCGGTTCTAGGCGCGCAGTCCAGAACCGCGCGACTGCTACGGTCGCAGGTTCGAATCCTGCCTCGGGCATGGATGTGTGTGATGTCCTTAGATTAGTTAGGTTTAACTAGTTCTAAGTTCTAGGGGACCGATGACCTAAGATGTTAAGTCCCATAGTGCTCAGAGCCATTTGCACCATTTTTTTGACAAAAATGAAATCCATTCTTTGTTGTGGTCTTCGGTCCAGAAACTTGTTTGATGTAGCTCTCCGTGCTGTTCTATCCTGTGCAAACCTCCTTATCTCTGAATAACTACTGCAACCTACGTCCTTCTCAGTGTATTTACTGTATTCATCTCTTGGTCTCCCTCTATGAGTTTTACCCTCCTGGTTGCCTCCAATACAAAGTTGGTGGTCCCTGATGCCTCAGAACGTGTGCTACCAAACGATTCCTTTTTCTAGTCAAGCTGTGTCACAAATTCCTCTTGTACCCAATTCTGTTCAGTACCTCCACATTAGTTACGTGACCTACTCATGTAATCTTCAGCATTCTTCAGTAGCACCACATTTAGAAAGCTTCTGTTCTCTTCTTGTCTACACTGTTTATCGTCCGTGTTTCACTTCCATACATGGCTATGTACAAATACATACAGAAAGGACTTGGTGACACTTAAATCTATTTTTGATGTTAACAAATTTCTCTTCTTCAGAAACGCTTTCCTTGCCATCGCCAGTCTATATTTTATATCCTCTCTGCTTCGACCAACATCTGTTATTTTACTCCCCAAATAGCAAAATTCATTTACTGCTTTAAGTATCTCACTTCCTAAACTAATTCCCTCAGCATGACCTGATTTAATTCGACTACATTCCATTATCATTGTTTTGCTTTTGTTGATGTTCGTCTTATATCCTCCTCTCAAGACGCTGTCGATTCTGTTCAACTGTTGTCCCAAGTCCTTTGCTGTCTCTGACAGAGTTACAATGTCATCCGCAAACCTCAAGGTTATTATTTCTTCTTCCTGGATTGTAATTCCCACTCCAAATTTCTCTTAGGTTCCCTTTACTGCTTGTTCAGTGCACACATTGAATAATATTGGGGATAGGCTACAACCCTGTCTCACTCCCTTCTCAACCATTGCTTCCGTTTCGTGCCCCTCTACTCTTAGAACTGCCTTCTGGTTTCTGTACAAATTGTAAACAGCCTTTCGCTCCCTATATTTGACCCCTGCCACCTTCAGAATTTGAAAGAGCGTATTTCAGTCGACATTGTCAAACGCTTTCTGGAAGTCTACAAATGCTATAAACATAGGTTTGCCTTCCCTTCATCTACATTCTACGATAAGTAGTAGGGTCGGTACTGTCTCGCGTGTTCACTCATTTCTACGGAATCCAAACTGATTTTCCCGAGGTCAGCTTCTACCAGTATTTCCATTACTCTGGAAAGAATTCGTGTTAGTATTTTGGAACCGTGACATACTAAACTGACAGTTCCGTAGTTTTCACACGTGTCAGCACCTGCTGTCTAATTATCATATTCTTCTTGTCTGAAGGTATCTCGTCTGTCTCGTACATCTTGCTCACCAGATGGAAGAGTATGGTCATGGCTGGCTCTCCCAAGGCTACCAGTAGTTCTAATGGAATGTTGTGTAATCCTGGGACCTTCTTTAGACTTAGGTCTTTCAGTGCTCTGTCAAATTCTTTACGCTGTATCATATTTCCCATTTCATCTTCATCTACGTCGTCTTCCATTTACATAATATTGCTCTCAAGTACATCGCCTTGTATAGACCCCACCTTTCCACTTTCCCTTCTTTGCCTAGGACTGGTTTACCATCTGAGCCTTTGATATTCAAAATGGTTCAAAAAGGCTCTGAGCACTATGGGACTTAACGTCTGAGGACATCAGTCCCCTAGAACTTAGAACTACTTAAATCTAACTAACCTAAGGACATCACACACATCCATGCCCGAGGCAGGATTCGAACCTGCGACCTTAGCAGTCGCGCAGTTCCGGACTAAAGCGCCTAGAGCCGCTCAGCCACCGCGCCTTTGATATTCTATCAGGTAGTTCTCTTTTCTCCAAGTATCTCTTTAATTTTCCTGTAGGCAGTATCTATCTTACCCCTGGTGATATATGCCACTACATCCTTACATTTGTCCTCCAGCTATCCCTGTTTAGCCATTTTGCACTTCTGTCGATCTCCTTTTTGAGATGTTTGTATTCATTTTTACCTGATTCATTTACTGCATTTTTATATTTTCTCCCTTCATCAGTTAAATCACATCTCAGTGTCTATTAATTGGCGAACACTGTAGTGGTGTTGCCTTGCAGTTCCGCTACAACACTATCCTTGAGGGCTTATACTCGTCGGTGACGAACACGTCGACCGTTCACGTGACCGCAGGAGAACATTGGACAAGTATCCGGAACAAAACGAACTTTATTCGCGATCGCAGTGCGCCGTGTATTTCGCTGGCGCGACGAAGCGAATGCGAAAACGAACGGGGAGCGTCAAACAAACTGCCCTACGCGTCGTTAGTCAGCTGGAGTCAAGCTGGACGCACTTGGTCCGCGGTTACCAGAAATGGAATCCAGAAAACGTTTCTGTACTGTACGGTGGCTCCGCTCTCACTGGCCGTTGCCCTTCTCTGACACGCGCCCGTGCTCGCCACACGTCGCCGGAACTTCGCCTGTCGGCAGACGTGCCCGCCACGGATACCTGACGCAGTCGGCTTGGGCCGACCGTGGGCACCTCTGGTCCGTTCACACATTTTTGCGCACGTCTGCCACTACTTCTGTCTCACTCGTTGACTACGAGCTGCCACTTAACACAGTAAATCACGAATCAAGTGGCTTAACTGAGACGATACTACGAGGATCGTTCAATAAGTAATGCCTCGCATTTTCTTCTCAGAATATATTTATATTTAAGAGTCAGAATTTGATGACAATATCCATGTCGTGTCCATGTCCTTTTTGTCTAGTAGTCTCCATCCCGTTCTATGGCCGTACGCTAACGTCGTGGAAGAGCCTGCATTCCCTGCTGGTGAAAGCACTTGTCCTGTAGGTGTGGGCATGTCTTCACTGCATGACGGACACTCTTGTCATCTTCAAAGCGTGTTCACCGTAGAGAATCTTTAAGTGGCTCAAAGATATGGAAGTCCGAGAGTGCCAGGTGTGGGCTATAGGGTGGATGAGGCAACGATGTCCAACACAATTTGGCGACGTGTTCCCAGGGTCTCAGATTTTCGTGTGGCCGTGCATTATCGTCTTGGAGTATGATTTCTGCTGGATTATTGTTCTTCAGTTTATTCAGAATCTTCACGTATGCCTCTGAATTGATGGTTGACCCTCGTGGCATCACATCCACGAGAATGACGCCATTGCAATCCCAGAAGACTGTCACCATGACCTTTCTTTCAGTGGAGCTGTCTTGAATTTCTTCTTTTGTGGTGAATGAGGATTATTGCACCCCATAGACTGCCTTTTTGTTTCCGGCGCAAAGTGCTGCACCCAGCTTTCGTCCTCCGTAAGGATCCGTGGCACAAAGGCCTTTCTGTCGGTCTCAAAACGCTCCAACAGTTCAGATGAAATAGCCTTTCTTTGAATCTTGTCGTCCGCTGTGAGCATTCGTGGAACACATCGAAAGCACCTCTTTGAATATACTTCACTCTCGATCATTGCAGACTCACTTCAAATGCTTACCGACAGCTGATGACCCAATTGTCGGATTGTGATGTGCCAGTTGGTACGAATAATGGCATCCGCAAGATTCAGCATGTCTGAGAAGTGGCTGTGACAGGACGCCCAGAGCGTAGCTGATCATGGAGCTCTGTTTGTGCATTTACTGCGGCTGTAACTTTCTTTACCCATCGCCAAACTGTACTCCTATCAGCTGTAACGTCGCCACACACTGCACACAAACGTTTATGGATGTTCACTATAGTTTCTTTGTATGTACCAGAGAGTAAAATAACAGCTCGCTGCTTGTAACATGAGTCGTATGTAGACGCCATTCTGACGTTGTACCATGGCTCTGCCGTCATCCAGAACGGTTTGAAACTTCACCGGCACACAGAACAAAAATCAAATGTCAAGTACCAACAGGGACATTTGTCTATGTATATTAATGACCTTTTTATAAAAAGTGAGACAATACTTATTGAACAACCCTCGTACGTAGATACGAAACATGATTGGAAGCCACCTGTGAGCTACGGTACCCAAAACCTTCTGGAAATCTAAAAATTTGGTATCTTTTTTATATCGCCTGTCGAAAGCGCTCGTTGCTTCATTAGAATAATTAACAAACACCGCCATAGAACATTTCTCCCTGCCTGATTCATGCACCCCTGCTAGTTCTGGTAGGCTCAGTACCACGAAGTTAATGTCTGCCAGTTCTGGTAGATACGCACCTTCCACCTATCAAATAGAGATAAACCACTAGCTACGCCAACATCTTAAAGACGTAAGAAATTTTTCAGCTGGTGAACGCTAAATCTCCCACCAACCTTCTGAAAGCCTCTGAACAAACTCTTTTACTGTCATAGTAGCGAAGTTTATCCTTAACTGCAATAGCTTCACTTTTGAAAGCCACGACTACTAAGTCATCAGGCGAAAGGTAATAAGATCCGTGGGTGGGTCATGTAGAAGAGGCTTCGTCCTTCGTCCTTCGATTTGGTAGAGATACAGTACTATCCTTTCAGTCTGGATTATTGGTGAAGACGTTTCTGGCATCCGCTTAACATACACTCCTGGAAATGGAAAAAATAACACATTGACACCGGTGTGTCAGACCCACCATACTTGCTCCGGACACTGCGAGAGGGCTGTACAAGCAATGATCACACGCACGGCACAGCGGACACACCAGGACCCGCGGTGTTGGCCGTCGAATGGCGCTAGCTGCGCAGCATTTGTGCACCGCCGCCGTCAATGTCAGCCAGTTTGCCGTGGCATACGGAGCTCCATCGCAGTCTTTAACACTGGTAGCATGCCGCGACAGCATGGACGTGAACCGTATGTGCAGTTGACGGACTTTGAGCGAGGGCGTATAGTGGGCATGCGGGAGGCCGGGTGGACGTACCGCCGAATTGGTCAACACGTGGGGCGTGAGGTCTCCACAGTACATCGATGTTGTCGCCAGTGGTCGGCGGAAGGTGCACGTGCCCGTCGACCTGGGACCGGACCGCAGCGACGCACGGATGCACGCCAAGACCGTAGGATCCTACGCAGTGCCGTAGGGGACCGCACCGCCACATCCCAGCAAATTAGGGACACTGTTGCTCCTGGGGTATCGGCGAGGACCATTCGCAACCGTCTCCATGAAGCTGGGCTACGGTCCCGCACACCGTTAGGCCGTCTTCCGCTCACGCCCCAACATCGTGCAGCCCGCCTCCAGTGGTGTCGCGACAGGCGTGAATGGAGGGACGAATGGAGACGTGTCGTCTTCAGCGATGAGAGTCGCTTCTGCCTTGGTGCCAATGATGGTCGTATGCGTGTTTGGCGCCGTGCAGGTGAGCGCCGCAATCAGGACTGCATACGACCGAGGCACACAGGGCCAACACCCGGCATCATGGTGTGGGGAGCGATCTCCTACACTGGCCGTACACCACTGGTGATCGTCGACGGGACACTGAATAGTGCACGGTACATCCAAACCTTCATCGAACCCATCGTTCTACCATTCCTAGACCGGCAAGGGAACTTGCTGTTCCAACAGGACAATGCACGTCCGCATGTATCCCGTGCCACCCAACGTGCTCTAGAAGGTGTAAGTCAACTACCCTGGCCACCAAGATCTCCGGATCTGTCCCCCATTGAGCATGTTTGGGACTGGATGAAGCGTCGTCTCACGCGGTCTGCACGTCCAACACGAACGCTGGTCCAACTGAGGCGCCAGGTGGAAATGGCATGGCAAGCCGTTCCACAGGACTACATCCAGCATCTCTACGATCGTCTCCATGGGAGAATAGCAGCCTGCATTGCTGCGAAAGGTGGATATACACTGTACTAGTGCCGACATTGTACATGCTCTGTTGCCTGTGTCTATGTGCCTGTGGTTCTGTCAGTGTGATCATGTGATGCATCTGACCCCAGGAATGTGTCAATAAAGTTTCCCCTTCCTGGGACAATGAATTCACGGTGTTCTTATTTCAATTTCCAGGAGTGTATTTTTCTAACGGAAATTCTTATGGTACTTCTTTAAATTCCCAGTCGCTTTCCCAGATATTGACCTCTGTGTTATTGGGGCCCTCATCCAAAACAAGCAACAGCAATATCTCCATTGCAACAGTTGCTACCACTACCATCTCAAATGTTACCCATTGTACAAACATGCTGTATGTGATAACGTATCTCCTCCAACATCAAATACCTCAATACCTTTCCCATTTATCTCACCCAGGCGTTCACCTGCAACAACTATCGTCCAGAAACTAACCTTGCAGGTATTCTGCTCCTCTTTGCCTCCAACCGACATACCTCTGACTTCCATAAATTTGAAAATCATTGCTTAAATTAATCAGTACCAATCACGCCTTGCTAGATGTTCTAACCGATGCTGTGCTCTATTCAAGACAAGTTCTTAAAGTAGATCTTTTCCCTGATATCTCCCACAAATCTCATTCGGTCACCCTCCATTCCCTCCCTAACCTATACAATCTGTTTGACAAAGAATGACATTCCAAGACGACCATTTCCCCTTTCCCTGCCTCTCTTACCTTTCACACTATTATCCTTTCATTCAGCCATAATCACCTACTCAAGCTACGCCACTGGCAAACTGTACAATATTTAATGAAGGGCAACATGTAAAACTACTCATATTTGTTTCGAACAGACATGTGTTCACTGCATGCCTTTCTGCACACTAACCCTGACCATAACCAAACAAGCAGAATGTCTGAATGCATACAGGAGTTTTGTGATATCCAGAACCCAAATTGTAGCCTACAGTATGACTCAAGAGACGTTAGTGCCTGCTATTCCACACAAGGAATTCGAATCATCCCATGTATTTCCAATGTCCCCAAATTCTAGATGGGAGAAGTCGCTTTACAGTGTATCTTCTCATCCTGCGACCCTCATTCGCTCAACACGTTTTAGCTTAACCTTCCTTTCCAGTACACTGTTTGTTGAATGTTGATTTTATTTTGCCATACATTTATTTATCTCTTCCTTCTTCTCCTACTAATGCCACTCACCTTGCATACTTTGTTCCCCAGCCCTTTGTTTCCATTGTTTGCTTTTTTTCCTTCTTTAATAGCATTAGTTTTTTCTCATTTTACTTCGTCTTCCTCTTCTAAAGTAAATTGGTGTCACACTCTGTCATCTTTGAGCCGAATCTCGTGTAGCACTATGTAGAATATTTGATCAAAATACCTTAGGTAAATTTTAGAACGGAAGTAATGGCCCGTCCGGCTACCCGTGCCGTCTAATGCACCGCTTCCCGAGCCTGAAGGTGTGCCGGTACCCGGCACGGATCCGCCCGGCGGACTAGCGTAGAGGTCCGGTGTGCCGGCCAGCCTGTGGATCGTTTTTAAGGCGGTTTTCCATCTGCATCGGCAAATGCGGGCTTGTTCCCCTTATTCCGCCTCAGTTCCACTATGTCGGCGATTGCTGTGCAAACACTGTTTCCACGTACGCGTACACGATAATTACTCTACCACGCAAACCTTGGGCTTACACTCGTCTGGAATAGTTCCTGGTGTGTGTGGGAGGTGGGGGGGTCCACTGGGGGCCGTGTGGGGTGGCGATGGGGTGAGTGGACTGCTGTAGCCTGTTTTGGGGTTGTGTACCACTGAGGGCGGCGGCGGGGACGAAGCCTCTCCGTCGTCTCTACGACCCCAGTTCAGTATATACATACATACATGCAAGGAAATAATGCATTATTAACGTGCACTCACGTGTTCAAGTGTCTTGTGCATTATCTGTTAACTTCACTGGTAATAAAATACTCCTAGAAATTAAATGTTTCTTACACAGTACAACTAATCATAACAAAGAAGAATGATATAAAAGATTTTAAAGAAAGGAAAGAATGGTCAAATATTTTGTGGAATGGTTTTTCTAAAAGCAACAAACAAAATTCATTGGAGGAAAATTGCCTGTGAATGATGCAACAGCAAATGATGTGCTGATTGAGAATGCATATTCTCTTTTCTGGTATTTGAAGGATTCCCTACCGAAAAAGTTATGAGACTAAAGAATTCTTGAAACAGTTTCACACCTTCAGCGATAGGTGATTTAAATATTTAAGGCCACAAAACAGAAGATTGCACAGTCGACGCAATCCACCAGATCATTATCCTCTAGTAATTCTGAAAATATTAATTTTTATGTCAGACATACAACTTCAAATTCTTAATCCGCACCTTATTTGCTGCAAATGTATTCCAGCATCATCACATCAAATGTTCCTCTAACTTCTTTTAATCCTTTTTGACCCATTAACTTTTCATTGATTTTCTTTTCAAACTTTGGGCAGCAAGCTGTTGCTGGATCATTTTACTTTTAGTGCCTGTTCCAAAGTAAGCCATTTTAACCATTTTAAGAAGAAAATATCACAGTAATGCAATTTTGCATGTAAATTATCTATGGCTGTAAGGAGCGAACTTTTTGTCACCTCATTTCCTATCGTAGTCTCTTCTCGAAATGCGCTAAATTCAGTACAGCTTCACTGAAGACATTTTGACTGTTAAATATCACACCGATGTATCTTTTGATGCTCATAATGGCCAGGCCTTGAAGAGGTGAACTTTGTGGCACTTCATTTCCGTAGATAGCATGAGCTGTGCGCCAAACTTTTAAATTTTCTCTGAAATCACTAATTACATTTTTCTTAATCTTCTTGATTTGTCAACCAGTTTTATTCTGTCTTCGCAAAATTACATTTCATGCTGGTCTATTTGATACTTTATTCAACCATTTCGTTTCTAAAGGAAAATTCTAAAATAATTCCCCATAAATCATTATTAAACATTTTTCTGAACCCAATTAAATACAAGGCTTTAAACCCTTTTTTGCATAGTAATACACCATGCTGGTCAGTTTCATACTCCTGTTGTATATTATCACTCTTCGCTTGTCTATTAAAATTCGGACAAAAATCCTTAGTGTAATTTCCCTCAAATCACAAATTAAATCTTTCTTAATTACCCTGACCATTTTCAAGCAAGTAGGTATTTTTTGCTAAATTACGTCTCATGCTCGTTATTCAGTTCAAAATCTATATTTGGTAATGAAGATTCGGACAAATGATTTCCTCAAATCAGCAATTAAGTTTTCTTAATTCTCCTTATCACTTTAAGGACGACAGACCCCCTTTTATGGAACTGTACATCACTCTTTTCAATTTGTACCCTATTTGTCAATTCCCCACTTTTTGTTTGGCGATGATATTTCTTAAAATACGCGCTGTATAATTTATAGTGTTTTATGTTTCTTTTTTTTACGTACGACAAATAAAATAATCTTAATTAAAGCAAGATGTACACCTAGTCTTGTGAATACCTGCGAACTGAATTTCCAGCATACCTAGATTCTCAATCATTTCTTCATTGCCTTTACATCTCTTCACCTACTGTCTCTCAGATGGTCCTCTCCTCGTCCATTCCTTCCCTTGTATCTCACGGTTTCACTTGGTAAGTGTTAGAGATGTCTGATGGTAGTGTAATGGTACTTTATAAGGTACAATTTTATTTCTTTTACAGGTTCGGTCTACTGAGAGGGTAGCAATGTGGCCTGTAGGCTTAGTCGGAAATTATGGTATCAGCACACCTGTGGTTGTAGGTGGCAGGTTAGCAGGCTTCTATGATGGCTGGATATCTGGACGCAAATTTCCTGTAGATATGGCAGGGTTTGCAGTGAGTGTAGAATTCTTGTTGCAGGTGAGGCAATGCTGACATTTCAATAAGAAAAACAGAAATACAGAGATATAATTAATTGTTTGTAACAATTACTTCTGTTAACAAAGTGTTATTGAGTGTATTTTCAGAAGCTAAACTACTCAGTAGTGATCACAGCCTAAGAACAAAAAATAATTTATGCCCTGTTACCTATCTGCTCAGCACACACTTATTAATGTGTATAGACTATAAGAAATGCAGGAGTATTTTGAAAAAGTTCTATAATTCCTTATTTACAGAGACCAAACGCTTTTATGCCGTATGAGACAGGGTTTGAAGAAGATGGTTTTTTGAAGAGTCTGGCGCCGTTTGAGCCCAATGAAATAGAACTAAAAGCAAACAACTGCACCAAGGTAACAAATAAAGATTAACTATCCAGTCCAAAGGCATGCAATACTGAGATGACCGTTTGGGCAATATAAGTAATAAATAAATCTGTATCTAAGATAACATAATTTAAGGAAAAAATGGAATATAGATGTCGAAATAACGTAGCTATTAGGCATCTGCCACTGCAGCCATTTAAAGAGAGACGAAAATATGCGTGCCCTGCACATTTGCTACATTTAGATTTCTAATAACAGTAGCTCGAATGTTTATTAAAACACTGGACGCTAAATAAGAGATAGTTTGATATTTTATATTCTTCCTTTATATAATTGTTCTTCACTTCAACACAACAGTTATCTTTATCTATTTTTGTGTGAAGATAGATGATTGCAGTAAAATTTGCGAATAATGACCTAACAACCTCTATATTTGTACTACAAACATTTAGAATAATCAAGTTCTTCGAGTGTTTGTAACGCTGAATGTACTTGTCATACGGGAAAGTTCTGTGTGTGCCTGGTTTGAGACTGCTGCTGTTGTCAGGATGATAGAGCATGAGGTGCACTGGATGTCGCCGATGGGCGCAGAGCGCGCTGGTGATGCAACAATAGCGGAACAAGAATTTACTACAGTGAAGTTTACACTCGTGTATTCTTCCCTGTGGCGTGCCCAGGACAAAGGCTGTGCACTGCATGGCCTCATAACATGCTGCCGCTATTTCAGCGATCTTCAGAGGCCTTTGCATGCCACACTGGCGGACGGCGTAATTAATACAAGTGTTCCTGCATAGGAAAGCGGCTGCATGTCACCAGAGCACTCTCACAGACATAGAGGTTCTCGTAGCACTCCCTTATCAGTTAGAGGGCCCGCACAACAGACATGCAAGGTGGGCTGCCGACCTCCCTTCCAGAACCCACCAGTGGATCTAAAAATCAGCAGACTTACCGCATAAACACAGCACTACTTCGTGAAAAGCCATGTGACAGAGATTCGCCAATTAAAACTAATGTGACTACGTGTAGAACTCCTCCGAGTCAGACGGGCAGTGTGTACCTACAGCTAGGACAGCTCTAGCCAATATCGATGCCGGCTCTAGCCTAGTAGACACTCGTTGTAGCCTTCAGTAGAAAGTTGTATCTTGTTCAGCATGACGCCACTTTGTAATTGTGTGGAGTAGTATTTTGGTTATTATTTCTTTTCATTGTCTTGTACTTTTATCTGGATTTTGTCACCACAAGAATTGTTGCGCTTCTTGTTATTCTTGTGTTTGGAAATTAGTGTAAACCAAGAAGGCGTTTTAGTTAAACACAGTGTGTTCAAACTTGATCGTTAGTTCTTTCCTGCCCACCGCAGGTCACTACAGAGAAGCTGTGTTAACAGAAACTCTCGGCAGATCTTGTAACCTCCCCCTCACTTATTGACCTTAATGACAGTAAAAATTAAACAGCGTGTACCTAATGGAAATTTGGGAAAAGCAATCGTCACCGAAGTTAATCTGTCGGTAAAGAGGGAGGAAAGGGTTACATCTAAATGAAAGGAAAAATACAAATGAAACTGGTGGAAATTTATTTTGAAAAGGGGTAAAGTTAATAAGGAAAGTAAATGAGTGGTCGTTACGTTAAAAATTAACTGGCGTTAGTTAGATATTTGAGATTTGGGGAAAATTACGGTCCCCAGTCCTATGGACAACTACTATAATAACTGAAAAAGAAAGGTTATTGCACATATAATTAGCACTATAAGCGTGGCAACTGAAGGTTGACACGTGTTGTGTGAAAACTGAATGTTTGTCAGAAGTAATAAATTTCGCTACTCTCTGACTTAATTTAGCAAACGATTTAATATAACCGGAAAATCGAAAGTTAATTTAGTGACTGAAATTAACAGTGAACTTTGTTTCCGAAGCACTACGAAATTCAATAAAATAAGGTTAGTCTTGGGCTACCTCAACAAGCATTTCAAAAGCTGCTTGAATCTACGCAATTTAGGAATAAGAGATTTAAATTTGAACTTGAATTAAATGATTTTGAACAATTAACAATAGTAAAATATAGTACGTACCAAGCTGAGCTGCAGCCATAGATAAGCTAAAATATGGTAACAAAACTTGCACTCTTAATTTGTGCTTGTGTAATCTAAATATTGTAGCCCGCTATGAATACCTTAACTGAACTTCGAAATTCAAGCAGTGAAACCGAATGAAATTACTTTAATGCTGGCGTTTGAATTTCAACGACACTCGAGTTCATTTCGGAAAAGGAAGGGACCCTGCTTGGTAATGCAACTGGGACAATGAGCAACAAAGGTTCACGCTAAGTTGCTGTATTTTAGTGATGCTAATGGAATAGTTTCAAAAGCTGAGGTGTGCCATACAGTTCTAAAACTTTACGCGCTTTCAGTCTTCCTTGTTGGTTGATTGAAGGTTTGAAGTCGTCGATCGAGGAGCTGGCGACAATCACTTATTGTCGGCCGCAGCTGTTGCAGAAGCTGGATGTTGGCGCGCCTTCTTCTCGAGACGGTCACCAGGCGAAACGGGCTCTTGATGTGTGCCTGCTAATGTTTCCCGTCCGCGACACCGTGCCAGAAACTATCATAGCAAGTCGAGCGCAATCAGATGCTGCCGACCCCGGAAGCCCGGCAACTCGCGGGAGCGTCACTCAACACAACTGCTCCACCGCCCTACTGTAGCCAGACTCCGCTGTGCCCGCGCTCCACGCGGCAGAGTTAACACTACCAAAGATCCTAAACACTTTGGTTCTCCACACGACCTATCGATGTAATCCTTCGATAGCATAGCTTTCCTGGGCAAGACCTAGCGTAAAAATACAAATAGTATTTACAAAACAAACCAATAATACATCGACATAAATGCATAAATATATATATATACAAATAGTAAAACAATTACAATATATACAGACACAGACATGTCATATCTTCAGGTAACAAGATAAGGAAAAAATTTATAGTACAATAGATGGAAATAGGATGATGTGCATTTCCGGCGTTACAATCTGCACAGTGTGAGATGAACTACGGTATAGCCTTTCCACCAAGGAATGCTGGGGATGCCGGTGATTGCTTATTACGAGTAGTTAGGGGCAGCAGCGGTTAGTGTGCCTCCCGAACACTACGACAGGTGGAGTGTGCGCCGAACACAACCAGTTTGGTTCAGTAAGCTGGAGATAGGGTTTACAAGTCATCTCGTCTGTGTCTGCGAGGTCGACACCTCACAATGACCGAAATCAGCAGACCAGACAGCTGGCAGTCCTGAAGGCGGAAGTCGTCTCGGTGAACAGCTGCAGCATATCACAGGCTCAGCCTCAAAGCTGATGTACAGAAGCGTAAACAGGTTGAGGCTCGGAAGCCTGGGTGTTTATTACTGCTCATATGTGACAATGATGTTATTGCTGGCCGGTGATGACCGAATGTGTCCCGCTTTTCGGGGCTCGTCGGTAGTCTTCATTATGTCTCTACTTCGCAAGAATGGCTTTCATGGCTCCAGCTTGCTGCATTTTCGTCAGTGTTCTTAAGAAAATTTTACTTTCTCTTGCGAAATCAAGCTGTGCTGTTAGAATGAAGGTCTGTCTTCTCTTCTTTGAGGTCATGATGCTCATTTTATGATTCCATGCTCGCCCTCACGGGGCAATGTCTTCTCGGTTTGTTCTGCTTTTCGTTGAATTCCCTTTCTACCTGTTTGTCGTTTTGATTGCGCAATGGGCCATTGACCTGGCTCGCGTTGGCTTGGTACTGGCTGCAGAGGACTTCCAGAAGAATTTACATTTGCCTGCAATCCATTTCTGCTGTGTGGCAGCACTCTGCATCAGATTCTGTATATCCCTATGACTGCCACTTCTTGCTGTGCCCCACCATGTGCTTCAGCAACGAATATTTCTTTATCACAGAAAGGTTTCAGATTTCTTTTTAGAACTGCACCAAGAGCAAATTATTAATATTCAATGGAAAGGAGTCTTTCAACAGATTTCTGCCCATTAATACACAGCAGTATAGTCAGAAACTTTTGCACGTAATGTGTTTTGTTTTATTTGCCTGCACAAAAACAAAAGCTGCAGTATTAATATCTTTAATCATTTCTTCGATGTTAGCTTCACACATAAAGTCTAAAATATATGCTGTATATTCTGTTATATTTCATTACGGATTGAAGTACTAGAGCGGTTTAACGATCATCTGACCCACTGTTTACATTTCCTAGAAGAGGTAGCTAATCTAATAAACCGCCACGCTGACAGCTATTTTTGATTGATAGACCTTATGCTATTATGCTACCTCATTACTTCAATTAAACGTTAATCACCCTAGTACTGTGTAATATGTGTACTAGAGCAGTTTAACGATCATCTGACCCAGTGTTAAGGTTTCACAGGAAATCTAACTAATCTAATAAACCGCCATTGTTATCTGACGGCCATTTTTCATTGAGAGCCCTAATGCTACCTCATTTCAGTTAAACGTTGATCACCCAACTACTATGTTTAATATACGTCTATTCTTCATAACTATTATCTAGCATTGATACCTATTTTTAAGTGAAACTCGTAGGACTTTTTAAGGTAACTACCGAGGAGCGTTGCACTAGCTACCGCTGGCTGCTAAGCATTTCGTGTTGGCATACGGGATATAGCAGCAAGTGCTCAAAATGCGGAAAAACAGAAGAGACGTATTCGACGAAATCTGCACCGTGCAACAGTAATACCTGGCGTTGTCAGGATGGTGTCAACACCCCGGGATAAGAGCGCATTTAAGCCATACGATCAATGGTTGGGTAACAGAGCAACAAACGCCCCTCGAGCCATATAAATAGCTGTGAATTTTGAGGCAGATGTATTCAGAGTCCAGGAGCACCACCACGATGCCAGAGTTATGCTAGATGAGGTGACCAGGCGCCGCCAGCTGCAGCAGTGGGTTCGAGACTGGGTTGGGCCAGCTGCCTCTACCATTGAGTCTCCATGTGGGACTTGGTACCACATCGCCAGACACCTGCCAGATGTCAGTGGACGATAGTACCCTCTCATCTCTGTGTTGGACACGAGTTGGCCCTTGGTCGCCAGAGTCTCACCGAGCAAGAGCAGACCACAGTCACAGCAAGAAGAAGAAACATGCCGCTGTAGTTATGGCCTTAGCCCACGCAGAACGCTGGCAATTGTTCAGCCTGAAGTCAACAACACAGGTTAATGACGCGTGTTTTCTTTGCTGGGGCAGAAGCCAGCCACCAGCCACCTTTCGGTGATGGCCGACCTGCCATTACTGATACGGGAGTGACTGCCACTTTGTACACAAGACGTAACATTGAAGTCTAATAAAATATTGCTCTAGTCACCATAACACGATGGTGTCTAGAGAGCTGATGTCGCCACCAACATACTGCAGAGCGTGAACGAGCCCCACGGTGTGACGTCTGAACCACAACTTACAACCGCCATCCTAGAATTTAGAATATGCCTCACTGCAGGTGTGCTTTTCAATCTATACATGCTAACCTGAGTGCAGTCTCTCTCTTTTGATATTGTTTGACTGCAATGTCACGTCAAGTTAGTGAGTTTTGTAGGGGGTTGAGCTGCATCTGTAAGTACAGTATGTGACAGGTGAACGCAGTTGGTATTTTTGAGGAGATATTAATTTCAGCGATAGCTTTCACCTGGTTGATTTGGGCAATATGGGTGTCACGAGCAAGGGGTATGGCTCAATATCTAGAAGAATACATCATCTAAAACTTGCAGCGCTTGTACTTCAGAAATGGAAAATTCTATTGATGTCCTGTTTTCCCAGTATGGAATGGTAATCATGGGCTCGTATTTTTAGTCAATCAATTTGTGAGTTAAAGAGCATTTCGCTCTCACTTAAGTACATGGCCGAAAGAGACAGCCTTCCAGGAATTGTCAAACGAATCCTGTCGTCCAGGACCGAGTGCCACAAAGAGCGCAGATACACCACGAGGTGGGGAAACTCACAGGCGTCTATTGTGCCGGACGAGGCCAGGCTTTTCACGCCTAAGCGCTGTAGTGTGCGAGTGAGACAGACAAGAACCTACGTCATAGGGAAACCGCACTTAGGAGGTGTTTGTGCCCGGGAAGGGTTATCAATGTTAAATATGGAAGACCAAAGATCCACCTTAAAGGGAGACATTTATGAAAACAATTTAAATCTGTAGTAATTCAGGGAATGAGCCACAGTAATTTTAATCTACAGTCTTTCATAAATTTTTATGGTGGTCCCAATGAAATTTTAATATTGATCATGTCTATAATAGTTTAGGATTTACTGTTAAAGTGAAATTAATAATTTTTGTAAGAAAGTTAAGCATCAGAACATGATGGCCTCCACACAAAACACATTGAACGATGACAACATGACACCTTATTGAATCATTAAGTAATAGACTATTTGCTGTTAAGTTTAGTGCATAATGGTTACTTTTGTGCTTTATTTTTAATCAGAAAGCACTTTGGTGCAAGGCTACTGGCCATGACAATCAACGTTAAGAAGGAAATTGTATTAGTTTTATGTAAAAAAATTTAAGGTTTATTATGAAATGGCTTCAGGGAAGGAAAGTGCACTAGTCAGTTAAGCGACGATGTTCGGCACGCGGTTGACGAGGCCGGCGACGGGCAGAGGGACAGTTCGGACTGAGAAGCGAAAGTGGACAGACGGTCCTTAGGTAGCTAGGAAATGAAACGTCTTACAAAATGTAACGCTGTGTGGTACCTCGGGACTTAGTCTCTGATCCCTGAGCAGCTGCGCGCCTGGTGTGAACGTTTTGGAGTATTGGTCCTGTATTTCGCGATGAGATTGTAAATTATCGAACTGTGTCAAATGGATATGAGCTTGGGTGTAACAGCAACTCTAAATCCGACCACTTTCGCTATTAGTTTGTTTTCTGAATAAACATTATTCTAACCCAGTCGCAATTGTGTGGCCTACATCATTTATGGGTCGTTAATGTAGTTCCCGATATTATTATAACTGTTATTATATCTTATATTAACTTTGTTTGTTTCATACAATTTCGCAAACTTGCTATCAGACAGAAAATTTAAGCAAAGGGCCACAAGTATCTGATTTAGGGCGTGTAATGCGACACGTGCGGTTCAACCCTAGACGAGTTTGAGCCAAGACATTTCGAGGAAGAGAAACTACATGTGAGCCTGAACATCTTTCGGATGTTATCTTGCAAACAGATTCTAATAACACTTAGAAAGTATACTTTTTGTGCAAACACACACCTTTTTAATTTGAATAAGGGCTATTAACGTTAACAAACTGAAATTTGGGTAAGTTAAAATGTCAGTTATGTTTGCCACAGGATTCTGTTGTGAGTCGTTTTCAAAATATCTTATGTGGAAAGCTCCCACACCGACACTTTTTTGTGCCATTCAATCTGTGTAACTGCTAGATACGATGTTATGTTGCCTTACAGTGTTCTTGTGTTTTCCTCGAGTGCATTGCGTCTTGTTAGTCAGTTAGTGTGTTATATTCCAAGCAACAGGTCGTGAGTAGACTATGGTATTTACCAATGCAGAGGAAGCCGACATGCTTATGATGTATGGAGCATGTAGAAAGAATGCAGCTCGTTCTTGTACAGTATATGAGGTAAGATATCCCAGTACACGTCAACCATCTCTGCAATTATTTATCAACCTCTTCGACCAGTTACTTGAAAGTGGTAGTGTAAGTTCATCCGCATATTAGCTTCCGGCAAACCACACGAGGTAGTGGCATGAGTCAGATAAGTATTGTACACATTCTCCATCGACGTAGGCTCCATCCCGATCCCATCACTCCCCATCAAGAGCAGCATGGGAACGACTATGAGAATCATGTTAAGTTCTGTACATAGGCATTAAGACAGGATACTCCAGGGGTATCATATATCTTGTTTAGTGGTGCAACCACACTTACCAGTCATGGCCAGGTAAACCGCCAAAACGTGCACTATCGTCTGTTGACAATCCCCTTTGCCTTCGTCAGGTGGAACATCAGTGTCCATGGTGTGTAAACGTGTGATGTGCGATAGTGAAGCTTCAGCTCATTGGCCTGTTTTTTTATAGAGGGAACACTGAATGCTCACAAGTATCGCAGAATCCTAACAGACCATCTTCCATGGATGTTAAAAGATGTTCCTCTGCAGACTAGGAGGAACCTGTGGTACCAAAATGACGGCTGTTCAGTTCACAGTGCACAAAGTAGTTACAGCATGTCTTCACGAAATGTTTCCAAATAGTTCGACAGGTCGCAGTGAACCTGTACCTCGACCAGCCTGTTTCCTAGATTTGGCGCCTGTTGAGTTCTTTTTCTTTGGGGAAAGCTAAAAGACACTACCTACAAAGACATACCAACTAAACACGATTACATGCAAAGACTTATTACTGCTGCATGCTCGGACATCTCCGCTGAAATGCTAGCACATGTGCAACAGTCGTTCCACACAAACTACAAGCTTGTGTTACCGCAGCCCGTGGTCAGTTTGAACACAACCTGTGACATTCAGTTGTCTCGGTACTGATCGGAATCTACATAACTAGTATATGCCCTTCTGGTGTTTTTTAGTGTGGGCTGCAACAAGTGTTGTACAAGGGACGGGGTGGAAACTTTTCAAAATACGATATCTCGTAAACGACTCGCACTTCAATGCTGCAACGAACACCAGATACATTCTAATTTGCCCTACATTTAGTTTGTTAATGTCAATAGGCAATTTTACATTCAAAAAGTGTATGTTCACACAGAAAGTACACTTTCTAAGTATCGTTACAACCTGTTGATTGGGTAGCAGTAGGAGACCCTCATTACCAATCCATCCTCTGAAAACTGCACATCAATAGCACTTTCAATTTGCACAATATATGCAATGCAAGTTTTAGGTGATTCACCATGTATAAGCTGTGAACCTTGATTAGTGATTCAGTAAGTGAAGATAAGTGTAATCGTTGTTTCCGTATCGTCATGGGCAACCACTCATACGAGAGCAGTTAAGTTTTAGTAGGTTGTAATATGGTAGTATTACGGTCCACTGTTCTCGTAATTTGATTTTGTTTTATGCAGAGCAAGGAATATGGCTCGTCATTGAAGCATATAACGCAGTGAGAAGCATAAAATAGTGCTGTGTCATTTTCTCTATATGGTTCCCCTTTCTTCTTCTGCTGAATGGCTTTATACACATCTTTTCACATTACTTCTAGAATATCATTATTTTCATTATCCACTACATGGGTTTTTCATTCATGTGTGGAACTGTACAATCATGGCGAGGAAAATTCTGGTAGAGTGGAGTAATGAGAAAAGGAGACAAATGACCAAATGGCAGAAGCATTGACTTATAGACAGACACACAAAAAGGAATGAAAACTTCGCTAGCTTTTGCACAAGTCCTTTAACAAGCTGGTGCACACACAACACATACAGACACACACACACACCTAAACATACCTAAACACACCTCTCCAGCTGTACTGTGCCCACAGAACATATTGTATGTTCAATTAGAATTATTATGTGTCTGTGTGTGTGTGTGTGTGTGTGTGTGTGTGTGTGTGTGTGTGTGTACTCTAGCTCGTTAAGAGATTCACTCTTTTTGTGTGGTTGTCCATGATTAAATACCTCTGCTATCAGGGGAGTTGTTTCCTTTACTCCTAAATTATTTATAAATCATACACACATTTATAAAAATCTTTTAATGCCTGTGCAGGTTTCTCTCATTTGTTAGTAACTGTGTCACCTGTAATATTAATTGATGAAACGTGGTATCTACAAAGCATATGTCTTGTTTTACTTCATACTTTTTTCTGTTACAATATTTTAAATTTTCCTCGTTTCCATCTACAAAGTTTTGGCTATTTACATACTCCGTTTCTTCAGTCCTGTCTAGTACCCTTTATCCAGCCAACACCTTGTTGGAACTGATATCGTCCATCTCCTATTTTACAGATAACCAACAATACCTGCATATAGGCGATTACTACAGTGGGGTCGCCATTCCTAAAGGGATTGTAATGCTGTTGCCAGGCCCTCAGACCACCCCCTCCCTTCCCTGAGCAGGAGTCTGTGCACCTATTCAGTCTCTGATTAGTTTGATCATACAATTAATGGTGACATCGTGTTACATAGTGTTGGCACATCATGTGTCTGAGATCGGATGTAGGAACCAGCCCAGTATTTAAATAGGTGAATGTGGAAAACCACCGAAAAACACACCCAGGTTGTTTGACATACTAGTCCCCATTGCTCAGCCATGACGTCGTTACGATAGAGGAACAGTGGGCCGCCCCTTGTCCTGGAATTGGGCGCTTTTCGCATTTGGATTTCAGCGCTGGTAACCTATTGTAACTCGCTATTTTTAAAAATTCCCTTCATATACAGTTATATATTTCTGCCCCATGTGTTTTCTCCTATTTCTGTAGTTACCTTACTGTATCTGTTATGACTGTATGAAGAACATACAGAATAGTGATTGTTTCAATTGAGTTGTGGTAGAATTTGATTATCAAAATCAGTAGAAACCCATGTTTGCGATATTGTATCTGAGGTGGAACATCGATACCAGCCCACTGTTCACCTAGTGCGAAATGGAAAACCGGCTAAAACTCACTCACATTGAGGCTGGCCAGTACGTAGACCCATCATCGTCAATTTTCCTATGGGGATGTGATCAACGATTGTTGTACCTCCTAGTCCCAAAGCAGCCGCACATTAGTTGAAGCAGCTAACAAGGCAGGTTTATAAGTATTGTTTCCATTTAATGATGATGCCTGTTCCGTTATTAAGTAATATAAACCTTCAATAAATATGACGCTATCATTATTTGTAGTCACTCCATTGCTACTAGTTCATGAATGTTAGGAAACCAGGGATAATGATACCCATTTTGTTGTACTATATATGGATACGAAAAGATTCACTTCAGATAGACACAAAGTTTATACTCTCATATTACTGTAATATACTAGATTATTGTTCACAGTTTCGCAGACAGTTAATGATTGCAGAGACAAAATCATAAATATATTGCTTGTTCAAGCAAGCACTTTGTGATAATTTCAATACGTTGTTTTAGGTGCTGGTGTGGCACACTCAGACTAAGAAGAATGAACCATCAGCAACTCTAGACATTAAAAAATACAACAACACAAATTTGGTACTTCTGAAGAAAATCATTGTGTAGGGAAGTTCGTTCGCTGACGATACAAATGTAGCTAAAGTGCCATTGTAACTTTCAGAACCTATGATTTGAATGTGTTTTCTGCTGATTTCTTTAACTGAAAGTCACATGTCATACTTCTGTTTAAGTAATGAAAATGTTTGGCACTAAGACTGGAACTGAATATTTTATTGCCAATAAACTCATTCAAATTGAATGAGTTTATATGATAACTTTATCATACATTAAAAGGTTTACATAGTGATGTTAAACATAACAAATTCTTCTAAATCAAAGCACACATTCACTTTTGAACTCTCCTTCTGTGTATTCCCTCATTTGTAAAGTATTACTCATGTCTCTGCTGTAACAAAACGCTTTCATTTTTTGTAAATTAAAAACCAATAATTATATTAAGAAATTTGTAGCAGTGATCTGTAAAAATATGGACTGAAATGTACCTGCCTGCACACAAGTAAGCTGTCATATGGAGGTAACAATTGCTGCTACGTTGTTAAAAGAGGATGTAAAAAGGAGTAGAATATTTATTTGTACTGTGTCTGTGTGGTAGTGTGTCGAGAGGGAAATGGGGAGAGAGAGAGAGACAGAGACAGAGAGAAAGGGAAAGAGAAAGAGAGAGAGAAAGAAAGAGAGAGAGATAGATGCATGATAACTGACAATAAAGAGTGTACAACACGCTAGGTCAAGGACAAGATCTGCTCATAAAAGTATTTTTACTGCAGTTATGCAACACATTAAACATCGAGACCTGGGAATTATAGAGTGCAATAATATATTAATTTTCTTAAAGAAGATATTCTAAAATATTTTTATCATTCAGCCTATCGATACAACCCGCTTTGAACAAGATACAAACATGCAATGTTATAGTTGTGAGTACCCTTGCTATCGCTCCAGGATTGTGACACTTATGTTTTTCCATGTGTTTCATATATGGCTTCATATAATAATGTGCTGTCCCGTAACTGTTTTGTAAGGCTGCCCATTAAGAACACAAACAGTCTGTTAATTCGCTGGTTATTCTATCACTGTACTTCATATCCTAGGAGTTAATTTTTCCGCAAATTCATAAATACTGTATTATTAACAAATTGAATGTCAAGTACTCAACTTTTGAAAAAGCTGTAAAAGCTGATGTCTCATTAGTGTTGGAAAGACGATTGATTGTGAAGTATTTCTCCTAGGAAGGCAGTGAGAGGTTGAAAAGAAACTGACAATGACAGTTAAACATACAAGTACTGTTGAAACATTTGTTTAATTTAATCTTAGAAATTATCCACATTGAGAAGTAAAATAATGTATCAGACTTACGTTTTGTACATATTATGGAAATTGTTTCCTAATATGAAACTAAAAATACTTCAACCGGAACAATCATACACAATGGCAATAACTCAGGAGATAGGAAGTGTTTTCTCTTGTTTATAACATTTGTTATTGATAACTATAGAAATGATTAAGTCCGTTGTAAATTGTAAATGGAAACTAGCTGATGGGAACAGTAGTTTCATGCACCAAAAACATTTAAGCATTTTCAGAATGTGATGTAAACGGTAAACTACTTAACACAATCAATTTTTATAGATTAATAGTTACTACTAGCTACAAATTAACTTTAATACATAACATCTACAGAAGAAGCAAGCCATTAACTACTGGTTGTATGTGATAGATAAGTACCTCAGTTTACTGAAATCAAAGCTAAAATATTAAATCTTAATTTTCATGGAAGGGAAATGAGGTAAAGGTGTTGGGGACGGAAAGCTAACAAAACATTAAGAGACGATACCTTGATGCTCAGTGGTGTCAAGGCTGAGCAAACCCCTCGAAGTATGGAAAGGATGCAATTTGTATCACATATGCTATAACAAAACAGACACATATTCCATCACCACAGTAACGTAAACAGATTTAATGTGAATAAATTCAACATCTCAGAGCTATGAGCAAGAGTTATTTCGCAAGAGATTTTCATTATACTGGTCCATTAACTTCATACATTGTTCAGTGTCATTTACTGGTATATGTAGAGACCTGCTTTAAGTGTACATGTATGTGCGGTTTCTTTACTATCTTTTTCCATTTGGTATCTCAAACTTTATATGAGGAATAAGTCTGGAAATGTGAGTGAAATGGCAGAAATGCGGGATCCAGAAATTTCTGACCGATCTGTTCAGGTGCAGTATCTCCTCAAGGGCTACCAAAGATGAAACACCGTAAAACTCATTTCATCTTCTTACTATAAGTATGAGGGTAACGGAAGAGAAAAGATAATTAATTTCACTTTCTCAACAGTGTGTAACGGGAAAACCTTACATACTTGCAGATGAGCTAGTGGCCTTCAGTCCCGGCCGAAACATTTTCTGTTCGAGAGTTTGGACTCCATAAATCGGAAGCCAGTGACTCGCCAGTGTCAACCACATGCAGCCTCGGCGTTCACGACAGATCTCAGGGTGTGCATGCGCGATATAGGCTGCACGTTTCTGATCTCGCTTGGCCAAAGATAAAATTATAGATTGTTGAAATATATGCGCGAAATATCATTCATGAACAGAGTTTTTGCCATTCAGTAGCAACAGATGAAAACCTGTAACTCACCCAGCATACAAGGCAAGAAGAAGTGCAATATGTAATCTACAATCACAGATATAATTTAATTTAAAATAAGTAATTGGATACATTAGTACCTAGCCTTTATGTTTGGCATGTTGGCACACAGGTTCCTATGTCTGTATTTATCAAGATGTGTCATTTATTATTTAAAATTCTAGTATAGTTATTGTGGTTATTTATTGAACTTTGTGTATTTGTAAACATCAAAATTGTCTGTTAATGTACTTATTAACTGTATTTGTGAACTATGACACAGCGCAAGCTAATAAAACCATCTATTGATTATTAACTTTTGTGTCAAGAGAGAACTATCCTGGCAAAGTACAATAAATATGAAATTCCTGTTCTGTTTATCATTACTTCTACCTGTGCAGGGTCTGGCAAATAAAACATTCCTGTTTATTAATTCCTTATGCTATCCTTGTAAGGCATCAAGAATAAAGTCCGCCTGCTTCGCTGGGTGGTAACGTGCTCGCCTCAAATTCAATAGGGCCTGGGTTCGATTGCCAGCTGGGTTGGAGATTTTCTTCGCTCAGGGTTCAAATGGCTCTGAGCACTATGGGACTCAACTGCTGAGGTCATTAGTCCCCTAGAACTTAGAACTACTTAAACCTAACTAACCTAAGGACAACACACACATCCATGCCCGAGGCAGGATTCGAACCTGCGACCGTAGCGGTCGCGCGGTTCCAGACTGTAGCGCCAGAACCGCTCGGCCACCAGCGGCCGGCTCCGCTCAGGGCTGGGCGTTGTGTTGTCCCCGTCATCATTTCATCCTCATCACCACCGCGCAAGTCATCCAATATGGCGTCGACTAAAATAAGACTTGAAGTTGGCGCCCGAACTTTCCCGCGTGGGGCCTCCCGGCCAACGATGCCATAAGCTCATTTCGTTTCCATTAAAAATAACGTGTACCTACTGTGAATAAAATAATGTGACCTGGTAGGATCAGCTGAGTCCAAGCAGTGTACTGATTGGGAGCTATGTGTCAGACAGCTCTGCTGTGGTGGCTCAAATGCAAGTTCACTACTATCGCAAAATGAGACAGTTAATAAGATTACAGGTCACAGACAATCTAATCAACCGTGACTCGGGATACCAAATCAGCACTGCCTGGAATCCAGCGCTTGAGCTTGTGAAAACTCAACGCAGGACACTCCGGGATTCTACAAGAAATAGAAGTGGAGACCGAGAGGACAGCCGTGAGACAAGGTGTCGTACATTAGAGACCAGATCTGACACACCCCAGATCATGAACTCGACTTCAGAAGACGGCCAGGCCGGGTGCGGACGGCAGAGGGAACACCAGCGACCAGAGAGGGACAATGTAGCCGCGTCTGGCGGGTGCGGACCTCAGACGGAACACACGACTCGGCGCGGACCGATTAGGGAGAGCCCAGCACGAAACACAAGTGGAAATCATAGTAACAGTCAGGAGATAGAGTACCCAACATCTCAGATCGGGTCTGACACACCTCAGATGACAACCACATCCGTTGAGGACGCCAGAACGGGCGCCGACGGCAGTCAGAACATCCGCGACTGGAGGGGTCCGTTGAAGCCGAGTCTGGCGGGCGCGGACCACAGATGGAACACTCGAACCGGTGCGGACCGATTAGGGAACGCCCAGCTCCTCCCAGGCATAAATACTGGACTCTATCGACCCAAGGACCAGTCTCAGGTAGCACCTGAAGAAGACAGCGAGGCACGCTGTTGAAATATCGTGCGAGAACGACGCGAACATCCGACTGGATTCCCGAATATCCAAGATGTCAACAGATCGCCGGGAAAGCATGAAGAATTACAATAAGATTACTGTTTAATGAATTTAAAGACGGCGACAGATAACGACTTACACATATAGAAGTCATAAAATACTTCCTTATGGCCATTGCTATACAATTACCATTAAATTTACATTCTTTTCAAGAATTCGTACCGGTTAAAATCAGTAAGTTAAACGGGGTGTGGTGTGGGGTTGTGAAAGTAACTGACAGATTTCCATGAAATTTCTCGCAAGAATTCTTAAGCAATAAACACAAAGCAGAGGTGTTGCATATTTCATGTTGGAACCCACGCGGAACACAGTAGTCTATTTTTTCAGCAACGTTCGGTCGTTGCACATCTCACTTAGAGCAATTAATCGGAGTGTCACATTACATCAGGGATTTTCGACTAGGCAAGTAGCAACGTATAAAATCAGTGTGCAGCAGGAAAGTAGTCATACAAACGTACATTCAAGAAACTGAATTATGTAGGAACCATCCATGTTATAGATCAAAATTAGGGGAGACTACCTTATTCTTGGCAGACGGACCGAAATACATTTTCAGTTGGCGCCAAGATGCAAAAATTTCATTAACACGAAAATCCATAGTATATAATAAAATTCTAATAATTTATCATTGCAAATGGTAGCTCATTGGATTCCCATTGAAATGAGGATACACATGGTTCAAATGGCTCTGAACACTATGGGACTTAACAGATGTGGTCATTAGTCCCCTAGAACTTAGAACTACTTAAACCTAACTAACCTAAGGACATCACACACATCCATGCCCGAGGCAGGATTCGAACCTGCGAACGTAGCAGTCGCGCGGTTCCTGACTGAGCGCCTAGAACCGCGAGACCACCGCGGCCGGCGATACACATGGCCACACTGAAATAAAAACAAGGGTAGTTTCACTTATCGAAACTGAATAAAAATTCACCGTGGCTACGGTTATTAAATAAACACAGGAATTAGAGATCTATAGGGGCCTATATACACTTGGCTGTACATTTGGAAAGACATCAGAGAACTATCAAGCGAAGAAACTGTTTAAGCACTAAATACGTTAAAAATGGAAATATGCTCACTCAACAGAAGAAATATATGACTACCTGTTTAAGATGAAGTACACAGACTAATCTCTAACATTTTTCAAGGATACATGAGATCGACACTAAAGCACAGTCTTATAAGTTCCCCACTTTGCGGATATATTATGAATTTCAAACTCACACTAAGTGCATGTACTGCCCTTAAGGTTCCTCAGAGCAAGTTACTTTTAATCTCATTATACAAAGAAATGTTTCCTTTGTAGTATAGGAACACGCGGTAGGAACTTGACCTACACACCAAGCAGATCCCTCAGAAAGTCTGGTAATCACCTACACACAGAACTGTACTTAAATTGATACGAAAGTTGCTACTACCATCCTAACGCTGAGAAAGAAATTGTTAATCAGATTATTAACTCAAATAAACATATGATGTGCCAATGCAGAGTGAAGGTCAAACGAAAACTGCCTTACCTCCCCTCTGGAAGAAGAGAGCTGACCAGCGGTCTCCTGACAGCCACCCACATGAAGAAGTGGTGAAGGGTTGTGGAGGTGTCTCTGTGCACCCTTGCCAACTTAACAGGATACATGTGAACAAAGCAACAAGATCACCTGGGGCAGTTAAACTTCTCTGTCTATTTGCTACATGCCAAAGACTGGCAAACCTATCCTAGAAGGCAAAGTAATTGCCTTCACCAGCATGAAATGCATTCCACTCAAATTTATCAGGCCTTATGCTTCACTTCGTAAGGAGGCAGAAATAAAGAAACTACACTCTTTGGCATCCTGAAGGCTTGTTACATTCTCTAATGGATACCCATAAGCAGTGAATCAGCTTAATAATAGGACAAATGACATGTAAGTGGTAAGTTGTCCAGCAGATCCCTTCCATCACGTTCTTCCCCAACAAAACAAAACGAGTTGGGAGCAGCGTTGCATTCTGAGGCTAGTCTCCCACCTTTTCTCTAAGATGCAATGTTAATGAAGAGGTTCTAACGAAGCATGCAACTTATTCTTTAAATCATGAGCAATGCACACGTCTGGAAACAAAATTATTTGATACTTAGATCGCCAGAACATAATAATTACAAAAATATTGTATTTCTTGACAATACATAGAATTACATAACATAAAGAAAAACTGTAGCAAATAAATTGATGTAAAGAATGAAATATCCATGAAAGGAAAACATGATTCTTCTCATTAGCAAAATTTAGTGCAGTACATATCACAAACATTGGCAGGCAGACTATTTAGACGAATATGTATAAAAACGAAAATATCTCTTATTTCACTAACATACATATACACATCATATTATTCGCCCATCGTTATTGATTTGAAAAGAAAAAAATGTACAGGGTGGTCAGAAACAGTTTGAGAAGCTTGTGAGACTAATGCAGAGTAAATTGTGATGAGAAATAACTGTAAAGAAAAAGTTCAATAAGTCCGCTGTTTCCGAGTTAATTTGCGGTTGAGTTAGCTACCCAATTAGGCAGTTGTAAACAGAAATTCAAGCGCCCCACCAGGTACAATTAGTGTCAGTTGTTCTCATAGCGTAGATGATAGCGCAGGAGATTTCTCATTCTCTGACTTGGCTTCGATCGCTACTACCACGCCAATTTTTGTATCGCTCTCCTCTCATTTGTTAGGAAACCAAATGAAGAACACTTACAGCGACACCACCTCTGGAAGGAAACTTGAATTTGTGTATGGATGGCTGGTTGGCTAACTTCAATGCTAGTTAACTCGGAAACGGCTCAATTTATCGAATTTACAGGTTAACAACTGTTTCTCAGCACAACCTAATCCGAAACACCCTCACAAGCTTTTCAAAATGTTTCTGACCACCCAGTATAATACTTTGAGAGTAAAACTTAGAGGTGGCTAATTACCAATGTATAACTACTGAAAATCAAAATAGATAAACAACGATATTTAAGTTGTGAAAGACAATCACAGCTCTTGTGCATGAAAGCGTACTAGGAAAACTGAAAAGCTGTCTAGTGATACAGATGCAATAATAGAGAGATGCATGTTCACACAGGTATTTGACTGCCAGGCAACACAAACGTGTACAATATCCAATGATCTGACTGTAAATCATCTGAAAATGTGTATACTCAGTTGGTCAACTCATGATTATCTAGAGGTCATCTCAACTATATGTCAGTTACAATGTTCCTGACAAATGCGCAAAACCCTAAACACTCGATATAACTAGTCCCAAACTTATCAGAACGTAATGCAAATGAACTTTTAACGTTTCCAGAAGTAACACTTACAGAAATTGTTAGATGCAAAAGTCATTCACATAATCAGAGTTTGTAATCATAACAGAAAATTTCATACTCACAGTAAATACAAAATTAAATATTGCCAGTCTCTTTTTTTGTAAATCGGAAAAAAATTAATACAGAACTGAAACCATCACAATACAGAACACGCAGCCACTGAATCCTGACACAGCAGTAACATTGCACACAGTACAGTTCAGACACTTGGAGCTATAAGCATGCTATAAAAACTTTTGTAAGGGGAAGAAATGATGTGGATTCATAGTACACAAGGCTGCTGTCGCAGTTTATTCTGCTAATGGTCAGTTCGTTCTGCACCAACCGCGATCATTTCTGCGTCTCCTAATGTTCTCAAGATATCTCTTTGAAGTAGGCTACATTGTCCGTCAGTTGAAAATCAGCTTTCCCCATCCTTGTGCGTGGGGAGTGCATTCAAGTACTGCACTGGGTCCACATTGGAAAATTATCGCACCTTAATGTACCAGCTGTGTGAGGAATCAGTGGTCACTGTAGTGTCTTTTAGTCTCCCTGTTATCAAGATCTTGACCAATGGAGGAAGCTGCTCACAGAGTCTATCAGTGAACATGTAAAGACTGCATGTACTTCCACCAGGTATGAAGTGTTCTGAGATTGTACCTTGCTTCCAGATCTGTGGCGAAATTTTTCTTTGTAAGAGAAGCCATTGTATGTCACTATAAGGCTTCAGTGGTAGGCAGACCCACATTAATCTCTTATGAGATGCAATGCTCTATCCGCATAATCTTTATGCCTGCTGTGCATGTGCAGGTAGAGTGTAGCAGGGGCACACTACAGTCATCTGCCACCGGACGAACACTTTTTACCTGCCTCACTGTGTTCGTGGTGGACACGTCATATCGCGAAACACAGCAAGATCAGAAAGTACAGTTGAGGGGTAGAACAGCAGTGTCCTCTCATCTAATTTTTACTGTGTGACGTCAGTGAGCCCTGTCACAGAACGGTGCGGTGTGAAAGGTCGCTGTACTGCACAAGGTCGGCAACCATGCATGCAAAGGGGTAGGGTGGAAGGAGAACTGCATGCCCGTTCAGCCACCTCGTGCACTCCATCTATACGGAATCACTCTTTAAATAGCAGACTTCGATGTACATAAGTTACAAACAATTACAAAAATACATACAAACATCCCACATTTCAAGAATATTGTGAGTCATTTGCTTACGAGCCGGGTTACATACATGGGTTACGATTATGTATCACATTTTCCCATTTTTTCTACTTTGTGAGTTCCTGAAGGTGTGCTATTTTATCTATTGATACTTAATTCATTAAATATAAAACAATCACAAATTCACAGAAACTGACCACATCTTATGGGAACTTGTATGTGAAAACTGTCAAATAAACGATTTTTTTAATTTTTGTCTTAAAATATTCTCTGTAGTTTTCTGAAAGAGAAAAAGCTTACTTCCAAGAAAATGGACCACGAGGAATTTAAAAGTGGCTGCACGCACCACGACGTCTCCATGGCAGCTCTGTTGAAAATATAGTTTTGCTCCCATTTGTTTCGTTCTTATGACTTTTTTGTCCCTTAAGTTGGCTGACCTGTGAAAGCTTTATAGTTGCGTATTTTTTGTGTATGCAGAGAGTGTAATCATTGTTTGCTGTTGCTTTGGCGCGAATATTTTGTTTACAGCGATGTAATTGTGTGTGTGAGATTCTTATTGTGTGCATGAGTTTCTTATTCCACTTGAAACCAACGCAAATAATTAAGAAGTTCGACTTAAACAATGTATATTTTATGGAAATCGGTTCACGAAATGCGTTAGCTCTGCTAATACTGGAATACAGCGTCATACAACACTTGAATCAGCTTCAACTACTCCAAGTGCTTCGATCCTATAACTGAAATATTGGGACTCTGGGCTTGACAGTATTAGTGCTGATAATATAGAGACACCAACTATTGATCCATGTTGTGTTATTGTTGAACTCTCTGCTCTGTCTCAACTAATAAATTAAGGTTTGCTATGTAAGCGATGTGGCAATAGTAATGTGAAGCTAGTTGAGAAGATACCTGCTAGAAGAGATTGTGCATTAAACTTAAGAATTGTTTGTAATTTTGGCGATGTAAGTGAATTTGGTAATACTTTTGGTGTAACTAAATAAAGAGTGTATAGCACAAATGTTAAACTTTCTTATGATATGATGCATATAATCATAGGATACAGAAGTGCTTTATTTTCTTTGAATTTACGCTTATGGACTTACCGCCCCTTAAAAGGTCTGACAGGTACAGTAAAGTTATTCTACAGGCTTTAGAAGAAGTACCAAGAGATATTGTGAAAAATGCTGTCAGGAAAGTGTAGACATGAATGACAGCAATACATGTATGTCTGCAGTCCTGGATACATCCTGTCAACAAAGAGGTAGTGACAGCTACCTACTTGGACAATGGCAGTCATTGCTGTGGAGTGTACTACCAAGTACTGTCGTGGCTGTAATAGTGGAACTGAAAATCATAAATGTTTGATTACTTTTAGTGATTACAATGGAGGGATGGAATCTAAATGTGTAGTCAAGATATTTCACATGTCACTGGAGGGATATGGTGCGATGTATACATATTACCTAGGAGTGTGATATATTACTGTATCTTATTGCTACCGACCAGAACCCCTCGGAGAGCATTAAAGATAAACACCAGTCCTAATTGCCTGATTGCAAAGTGACCTGTTTCCAAATTCCATATAAAAATAACCACTATTTCAGTATACATATAAGTCGAAAATGATTCTTTGCTGATTAACATTGTTCTTATGTGAAAAACACAATATAAATGTGAAATTAATACTGTAACTAATCGAAAGAAATGTAGCACATGTTCCAGTAAACCTATCATTATAAAATTACTAAAGCAAATTAAATAGAACATGTAAATAAAGCATGTTAATTGAATCTCCGATATATGTTAGCACTAAAATTCAGGCAATAGTTGATTTGTTATGAACAAATTTAGAAATGTCATTGTTACCTGTAACATAATTAGTCAGAAAATGTTATATTAACTCGTAACTAAGTTCAAAATAGGTTCACCTTGTTCAGCACTGAGATTGTAAATTTTTAGCAATGTGTATCTCATATTCGGTTTAACTTTTAATTGTGATTTTACATAAAATTGTAATTTTCATTGTAGGTAATTGTTAACAAAAGTATAAATAGAGGTCACGCAGGCGCCTTGGGGCACTCGTTTTTTGGCTAGGGTTGCGAGCAAATGTATTGTAGGCTCACTCGTTTGTTCATTGTTATGAACTCTGTGTCGTTTGATGTCAACTTTGGGTACATGTGATGTAACCGGCACAGTTCACCAGGCTCGGACACCAGAGTCCTGGAAATATATTGGTGTTAAAGCTGCACTGTACTTTGGAATTTATTTGGGAGTCTTCCGTAATCCTTTTCATAGGCTGCACAGCGACGAGACAAATCCTGGAATTTTACAACACCCCGAGAACTAAACAACTCTCACTGTTGGTAGAATTGACGTGAAAACAACAGCACATCGACTGGGCATTTCACTCAAAAGTCAAAACATTTGCAACGCGAAGGTGGGAAAATATAAACATCTCAACGTGGTGGAGGAGCTGGGATCAAGTGGAAGACTGTGCAGACGACGACTCGCAAGAATTCCGTGTACAAGAGGCAGGAACCATAATCTTGTACGTTGCAGACTGCGCCATGGACATCGCCAGGAGCAAAAGTGATATTCTGGAATGACATCGCGAATGAATCAGATAAGTACCCCTTTTAATTGTGTCCTGCAATTTTCTGTTTTTGTTTCATTGTGATCGTGTGACAATTTCACCTGATAGGCAGGAAAGTGTTTTTTCTAGTGTCTAGCCACTTTGATCAAAGTGAGCGAAACTCAGTTAAATCAAATAGCCATAACCACTCGGTCAGGCCATCAATTTCATGCTTCAACTCCAAATGTAAACTTAAACAGTGAAGCAAATTCCGCGAGCAGTATTTGTTCACCTTTTCATAGTTTTTCGGGAGCAAATCAGTAACCGAATTTAATTGATGAGATATCTCAAGTGTTGAATAATAAACTACAACAATTGGTAACTCAAAATAACCAATTAGGTAGCAACATTAAAGAGGTCACAGAAAAGCTGGACCAAAATTTGAAATCATTGAGGGAAGAAATCATCACAACAAATAACAAAGTACAAATTGTTGCATATGACATAGAAAGGGTAGAAACCAAAGTTGACTGTTTGGAGGCTTTCACAATCTCCGAATTTAAAGAAACAAACAAAAGCGTTCGATTAGTTAACGTACATGTCAAAAACACGGAGGTAGTCGTTTTAAATGTATTAGTGAACCGAAAAGACGAGTTAAATATGTTGCAGAAACTCATTGTTTCAGAAAAAGAATTGGTAGGGGAAAAATTGAAATTAAATTCTGAACTATTTTCTGATAAGATATCTCGTATTGACGAGAAAGTAGGTGTAACAATAGAACTGCAAACAGTCAGCTCTGAAGTTTCAAAATTGCAAAATAATATAATGCCCAATTTTGATTCAAACCAGATGTTTGTGCATAATTGTAACAATGTTAGTTTTAAATGTTACCCAGGTGATGCAAAATTACATCCGGTTGACTTTGTGCATCAGTGCAAAGACAGTTTCCAACCTAACATGCCAGAGTCTGCTAAAGTTAAATTTGCGAAACGTTTTTTGGATGGTGAAGCCCATACATGAGTGAACCAAAACATTGATGCAAATACTACTTCTTTTGCCGATTTTGAACGCCAATTCTTGGCAACGTTTTGGTCGGAAAACAAACAGGCAAGAATAAAATCTGAATTTCTTAAAGGTAACAAATATCACACAGGTCTTGCAATTAGCATGCGAGAATTTTGTGAAAACCAATTAAAGACATTGTCACATTTGAGAAAACCTTTGGACGAACTGCTACAGATCGACGCACTGAAACGGCGCCTACCACACTGTTTTCAGTGGGGACTTGTATATGGACCAGATGACAGTGTTGACGAATTTTTACGTCATGTAGACAAAATTGACCATGCATAGCAGAATGATGACAGACAGTACAATCAAAACCTCAGAAACACTCACAATAGGAATGGGGGGTCACAAAAATATAATGGACACAGAAATAATAACTGGTGTGGTAACCAAAACAGTAGTTACAACAGACACGAAAACCATCAAGAACAGAGAAACAGTAACCAGCTTCACAACAGAAATTCCAACCAGGGAAACAGGTAACCACCTCATTGGGAGCCTGTCAATTTGAGGTGAATAGTTACGGCACAAACCAGGCAAATAGAAGGTTAAAGAGACATTAACGTAAAAGCAATCACAAATGTAATGTAAATAGGGACTACTATTTAGATGATACTAGTTATAAGCAAAACTTTTGGGATCACATGTTGAGTGAATTGAATAATGCATATACTCAAGCAGGACAACAGTTTGAACTTAATGAACATGACTTAGCATTAATTGATGACACATTAACACCTGATGTAGGCAGAACTTATGATATGTATGGTATCACTAGCTCGTTTTCTGATGAAGGTAAGGATAATGAGGTATCTATATTAGTAAAAATTGGTAGCCAAAATGAGGAAATAACACCTGACTTAGATAATGAAAGAGGTAGCGATTTCAGAAGTGTAACTTTCGATGTTGAACACTTAGTAGTTAAGGCAGATGTGCATGCAGAGGTATCACCCACAGATCATTTTCATGATGATTTTGATAAAGATAGTATTGTGAAGGGTGATGTATTTGATGATATATGTACACAAGAGGAATTAGATGCCATTATTGATAATGGTGTTGCAGCTGAAAGTAACTCTGAATGCGAAATTTATTCATGTGAAGATATTAAGAGTGCAAACAATGTATTGGTACCAATTTGCATAAAAGAAATCTTAAAATCTCAAGTACATCTACTAATAAGAAGGAACAAGCTAAGTTGATAGGTGAGAAGATTTTGGAATCTATTATCAGTGAAAATGAAGTTTGTTTAGAAAATAATAAGGAAAGTGAAGCCATCAAATCAGATCCATCCATGAAAGATAATTTTAAGTCTAGTGAAAGTTAGGTATGTGTTTCATGTGTATTTGATTCCAGTCATAATGACACTCAATCTTTTGTTGATTCTGACATTGAAACCTGTAGTGAAGAACTGTGTAACAACATCGATACAACTGAATTAGAAAATGACTTGCAGGCAGAGAATGTGCATAATGACCCAAATATTACCTTAGGTAGCCCTTATGTAGAAATAAGCATTAACAATTGGTCAGATCTTTGTTTGATTGACACTGGCAGTCCCAATAGTAGTATCTCAGACAAGTTGAGGAACAGGATAAAAGACACAGAAAGTTACATCGAATTTCCAATCACAGGTGAAAAGGATTAAAGGTGCCACTGGCAAGTTTAGTAAGTTAATAAATAAACAAGCTTTAATTACATTTTCTGTTGGCAACGTTAATTTTGAACATGATTGTTTAGTTATTCCAGACCTCAATGAGCAAATGATATTAGGGATGGACTGGATAGTTAAAGCAAAGGTGAGTTTTGATTGGCAAAATTCAGAATTACTGTTCACTGAACCAAAGACCAGTATTCAAGGAAAAGTAGTGATGTAGTTAAATTTAAGTACAAGCAGTAGTAACCATATTAGGGAAATAGTTTATCCAGAGTGTAGCCATTACATGGAGGAAGAGGAAAATAGGGATCACAATAACCAGAATTTCGTTGATGATAGTTACTCCCTAACCATATCAGAAAAGGTAAAAGCAGCAAATGACTTGACTGCGTCTGAAAAGCAGGAAATAGAAAATTTTCTCTGGGAAAACTGTAACATTTTTTGTGATCAACCTGGTAGGGTCAAAGATTATGAATTTCATTTGAAGTTAAAGCCACACGAACCCTTTTTCATTAAGCCTTATGGGGTACCCATCTGTAAAAGAACGAAGTGGAGAGGGAACTCCAGAAAATGCAAAAATGGAGAATATAGACAGAAGTCACAGTCCATATAACAGCCCAATGGTCTGTATTTCAAAAAAGGATGGTGGTGTTAGGCTCGTATTGGATTCACGTCACCTGAATAAGTTTATAGAAAGAGAAACAGATCATACTGAATCCTTTGAGGAACTCCTGTACAAATTCAATGACACAAAATATTTTTCTAGCCTGGATTTGACCTCAGGTTTTCATCAAATCACATTAGCACAGGATTCGAGGCAGTACACAGCTTTCTTATATAACGGTAAATGTTTTCATTATTGTGTTGTTCCGTTTGGGCTGAATGTGTCTGTAGCTGAGTTTCTTCGAGCTTTGGATCATGTGATTGGAAGTGAACTACTATCTTAACTAATTATTTATGTGGATGATATATTAAAAACCAGCAAAACTTGGGAGGAACACCTTGATACTTTGTACAAATTAACCAATAAGTTCAGACAAGGCGGTATGACCCTTAAATTAAGTAAATACAAATTTGGAGTATCAGACTGGAAGTTTTTAGGCCATATAATTCACAGAGAAGGCATTCTACTTGACAGTGACAAAATTTCTGCAATTGTCCAGTTTCCATGTCCAAAGAACAAGAAACAGCTGATGTCATTTTATGGTCTATGTAATTTTTATTGTATGTATGTCAGCACCCAAGCTTTAAATGCACCGTGTTTGAGAGAGCTATTAAAAAAGAACACCATATGGTAATGGACAGATCAGTGTCAAGCAGCATTCGATGAGATCAAACAACAACTAAATAACAGTCAATTACACCACAGACCTGACCTTTCACTACCATTTTGCCTAATGACAGATAGTTCAGATTATGTATTGGGTGTACATTTGTTTCAACAGAAGGAAATTGATGGAAAAATAGAACATCTTTCAATCAGTTTTACCAACCGAGGTCTGCAGAAACATGAATGTAATTACACAGTGACTGAGAAGGAACTACTTGCCATTGTATGGGGTTTCACTAAACACAGGAACTATCTAGCAGGCCATAAAGTCATAGTTTTCACGGATCACAAAGCTCTATGTTATATTCAAGACTAAACTTTTCAATAGTAGATTAACCAGGTGGGCCATATTTTTACAACAATTTGATTATAGCATTCAATATATAAAAGGGGATCAAAATATAATTGCTGATGCTTTGTCTAGATTACCTGTGGGGGGTGGTCAGGAAGAAGAACTATTGGATAACAAAAGTGTTTAAAATAATGTACATGAGAGGGATTAAGGGTGAAAAGGAAATTACTAACATTTGCAGTCAGCTTAGGAGATACCAGAACCAGGATGATGATTTGAAACTTGTGAAAAGCCTTATTGGTAAAAGGGGTTACGAAAAGCTTGGCATGTATTATCAAAACTTTAAAGGCATTTTATTCAGGAGACAACACTGACTCTGACATCTGGAAGGTTTGTTGGCCTAGACAATGTGTTGACGTTTTAGTTAAGTACACACATGAGAGCTATGGACACTGTGGAATCATGAAGTGCACTGACAAACTTAAGGAAAATGTCTATTTTAATAATATCTTTAGAAGAGTAAGACAGGTTATACAAAAAATGTGATCGGGGTCAAAGAGTAAAAGTCACAAATCAGAAATACCAAGGTTATTTTCAAAGTATTGTGCCAAAAGGCAAATTGGAACTGATAGGAATTGGTTTGTTTGGTCAATTGCCGAGAACTAAAGAGGGTTATACATATTTGTTTGTAGTTGTTGACTTATTCAATAAACTAGTAAAATTGTATCCACTAAAGAAGGCAACAAGCAGGAAAATTTTAAACTGTTTCTGTAATGATTACTTCACACAGATTGGAAAACCAAAAGTCATACTTTCAGACAATGGGAGCCAATTTACATCTAACGTTTGGAAAGATTTCATGAAAGAAGAAGACATTAAGCACATTCTTATTTCCGTTTATTCTCCATCTTGTAACCCAACTGAGCGCTATATGCGTGAAATAGGCATGCTTTGTAGAACTTACTGCTCTAAAGATCATACAAATTGGTCAAGTTACATATGTGACTTTGAAGATGTTTTGAACACCTTACAACATACAACAAGTGGCTTTACGCCTTATGAAGTCCATTTTAACAAACACCCACCAAACATCTTGTATGAATTGATCAATTTTCCTGTCTGTAATGAGTTAAAACCAGATGAGAGAATGGAAATAGTGAAGAAAAATATTGAAACACACTGTGCCAAGAGAAAGCTTAAACATGATTCAAAAGGAAAGTTTACACAGTACAATGTAGGTGATCTAGTCTTAACCAAAAGTTATGAGAAATCCAAGGTAATCAATAGAGAGATCAAGAAATTTTTCGATATTTACATTGGTCCATTTGAAGTTTATGAAAAACCACATCCAAATGCCTACCGACTTATCTATCCCAAATCAAAAAAGCTATTTGGTTTAAGAAATGTCACTCAGTTCAAACCTTATGTGCAATAATTGCAATCCCTCAGGGGGGTACACAATCTTTGAGTGCTATGCATGTGTCTTATGCAAGGTGCCCAGCTAATGTGACATTTTCTTTTCGAAAACACTGATGCCACATTGTACGATACCTTACTGACACACAAACTTCCAACAATACATATGTTAATTTTTCTTACCTATGTTTGCTTATATCTGTTATGTAAGATATTTTCAGGTGATTTAATTTGTAGTATAAGATACATTTTGTTTTGATTGAGTAATCTGCATCATCAGATGTATTGATAATTTGACATTTACATCCTCCAAATTGTGACTATTACTGATATGTGAGGACTATGATTTGCCAGGAAAAACCAATCTGTATTTTCTAGTGAGGAACAGTTACACATCTTTACAGACAACAGACCATACTGTATTTATATCAGCTTATGCAGAAATGAAAGGTGGATTGTGTGAAGATACACTAAGCTTATTAATACACACTTACAGATTTTATGGTACATTTGTGCAGTTAAGAAGAACTATATACATCTTTTCACTGTTTTTATCTTATATATGTTATCCACAAGGAAGGAATTACTATGTTCTGCTTCTCACACCATTATACAATTGACAGCTGAATTAATGTGTTACTATATATAAGACCACATGAGATGTTTAAAGACGTTATGATTTATGAAAGGGTTGAAGTGATTTATGCTGTTAAGAAGGGTTTATCACCATGATATACTATATACATGTTTCACTCAGTTATGTACACATGAGAGAGATGTTGAAATTGCTATGAATTGTTGAGGATTGTCTTGAAATAAGGTAAGTGACGTTGTGATTTGCATTTTTATTAAGGATTTGAGGTTGCTGACTCATTCCTGGTTCTGATTCACATGAATTGATGTTAACGGTTTATTGATGGAAGATGGTTTTGTTTTGGCTTGTATTTTCGTAGGGGTATTTGGATGACGATGATGATGATGATGATGATGATGATGATGATAGGTCTAGGTTATATGATATGCAATGCTGCTGAGGTGGTTGGTGGTATTCAAACCTCATTTATTGATGGTTTTGATGATTCATTTAATTGAGAGGATTGTGATGATTATAGTACTGTGCAGTCAAACATAATGGAACTAATGAATCATTTGAATTGCATCAAGTAGAACTCTTATACATTCTGATTGAAGGAAATGCTGATGTGAAATTAAACTTGAGAGTTATTTTGAACCATTATGACGATGCATAGCACACAAATCACATTGAAAAACTATTATTTTACATTAGGCACATCTCACAAGACACAATCTGGAGACTAGTTTGGTATTGACGGGTAGGAAATGACAACTTTAATAGGCAGACTGAGGACTTTGACGAAATGAAACATAAGATTGTATGTGACAAGGTTCTGGATTTTTTTTACAGAATCTCCTTACTGCAAGGTTGCTAACTATGGCAAAATTACATTTTCACTTGCTTAAGTGTATCTTGCACTTTCAGGAATTTTATTGATGTAATACTTATTTTATCACAATTTATAAAATCTTGAAGCTGTCTCTCTGTGTAAATTTGATCTGACTTTCTGGATGTCTGGTAAACATTATGAAACAGTATTGCTTTTGATGTACAAAGCCAAGAAATATTGACTATACGTAGTATATTCAGATACTTGTGACAACAACCCGGATTGGATGTAAGTGAACAGTTTCTATACTGTCACAATATAAATATACAAATATAGTTTTGAATATTCGTGTTTGATAAGATTTGTAAAATATTTTATGGTATTGCAAACTGTTAGGATAAATTTTATTCTTCTGTCTTTTATATGATAATATTATTCTAGAACATGTCATATGGACACTTTAAAAGTGCAACGTAATAAAACCAATCAAATTTGTGATTTCTTAGCTTAGTTGTGTCTAAGTGTTTGAAGGAGGGAAAATTAATGGACGCTCTAGAAGTGACAAAAACAAGGACGCTCTAAAAGTGATAGTTTCGGAAAAACATTCATTCAGAAAATTTGATGTAAATATTGATTTCGTAAAAGTTTGGAAATTTCTTTGTAATCTCATATTTCCAATTCTTGTTTCCTTGATGTATATGTTTGTAGCTATTTGGAAAATTTATCTATATGCAAAACTCTTCAGGGGGAATTGAAATATTACTGTATCTCATTGCTACCGATCAGAACCCCTCGGAGAGCATTGAAGATAAACACCAGTCCTAATTGCCTGATTGTAAACTGACCTGTTTCCAAATTACATACAAAAATAACCATGTAACTAATCGCAAGAAATGTGGCACATGGTCAGGATGTACCAGTAAACCTATCATTATAAAATTACTACAGCAAATTAAATAGAACACATAAATAAAGCATGTTAATTGAATCTCTGATATATGTTAGCACTAAAATTCAGGCAATAGTTGAACTGTTATAAACAAATTTAGAAATGTAATTGTTACCTGTAACATAATGAGTCAGAAAGTGTTATATTAACTCGTAACTAAGTTCAAAATAGGTTCACTTTGTTCAGCACTGAGATTGTAGATTTTTAGCGATGTGTATCTCATATTCGGTTTAACTTTTAATTGTGATTTTACATAAAATTGTAATTTTCATTGTAGGTAATTGTTAAAAAAAGTATAAATAGAGGTCACGCAGGCGCCTTGGGGCACTCGTTTTTTGGCTAGGGTTGCGAGCAAATGTATTGTAGGCTCACTCGTTTGTTGATTGTTGTGAACTCTGTGACATTTGATGTCAACTTTGGGTGCATGTGATGTAACCGGTACAATTCACCAGGCTCTGACACCAGAGTCCTGGAAATATATTGGTGTTAAAGCTGCACTGTACTTTGGAATTTATTTGGGAGTCTTCCGCAATCCTTTTCATAGGCTGCACAGCGACGAGACAAATCCTGGAATTTTACAACACCCAGAGAACTAAACAACTCTCGCTGTTGGTAGAATTGACGTGAAAACAACAGCACATAGACTGGGCATTTCACTCAAAAGTCAAAAAATTTGCAACACGGAGGTGGGAAAATATAAATACCTCAATGAGCAATACATGTATGTCTGCCATCCTGGATACATCCTGTCAACAAAGAGGTGGTGACAGCTACCTATTTGGACCATGGCAGTGTATTACCAAGTACTGTCGTGGCTGTAATAGTGGAACTGAAAATCATAAATGTTTGATTACTTTTAGTGATTACAGCGGAGGGATGGAATCTAAATGTGTTGTCAAGATATTTCACGGGTCATTGGAGAAATATGGTGCGATGTATACATATTACCTAGGAGTGGGAGACTGAAAACAATACCAAAACGTTTGTGAAAGCAAACCATACACTGACACAAAAACTGAAAAAATTGAATGTGTTGGACAAATCCAGGAAAGGTCAGGTACAAGACATAAGAACTTGAAGAGGAATTTGAAGGGAAAGAAACTAGATGATGGTAAGTATATTAGTGGATGTGGTCGGCTTACAGACGAAGAAATAGACAGGCTGCAGTATTGTTATGGACAAGCCATAAGACAAAATTAAAATAACTTTGATGGAATGAAAAAGACAGTATGGGCTACCTTCTTTCATAAATCATCCAGAGACAACAACCCATGTCATGCACTCTGCCTACCTGGAAGTGATTCATGGTGTGGTCACCTGAGGGCTGTTATTCAAAGTGAGACATACAGCCATAAACATTCTTTGCCATTTGCTGTCATGGAAGTTATAAAAGCTATATAAAGGGATCGTAGTGACACAAGATTATTAGATAAGTGTTTAGGTGGTAGGAATCAAAATCCAAATGAAAGTTTCAACAGTTGTATACGGGAACAAATACCAAAAACTGTTATAGTAGGACTGAATACTTTAAAAATGTGATTTTCTATGTTTCAATGACGGTGCAGTGTCAAGATTTAATGTTATGGAACTGATGGGAATGCCTGGTAGAAAGCTGTAATAGCCACTGACCAAAGGAGATCTTTGAAGCAGAAACATCCGTGTTGGAAGACACCAAAGGAGCAAGAATAAGAAGAAGAAGTGTGAAAAAGAGAAGAGAAGAAAAACAACGCAGGAAACAAGATGAGTACAGACCTAGGATGCAAGTTTGATAGAAAAAGCAAGTTTTAACTTACCTTGAATTTTCAGAAAGTTAAATATTCTGGTACAATTTAGTTACAACCTGTTAAAGACACACAGCTGAAATTTAGCAAACTGTCTTAAAACACGCTTAACTGAAAAGGAGACTACTCTTGTGACTTAACTTTAAAAATAAAATGCTTTTCTCAAGAAAAATCCTGAATACACTTAAAAAATTTCCGATAATCATACTTAAAATTTTTTGTACCTCAATCTAGGACAGCACCATCTTTTCATTAGTCTGCTTTAAAGATAGTAGTGTAAAGAACTTAAAGAAAAAAATAAACCTTATACTTTGCTTGTATTTTGAGTAATGTGAACCTACCTTCTACATAAATAGTTAGCATGGTTTTTTCCCTTGCAACAAAACAGTAGAATTAAAAAAATTCGTGTGAGAGCTAAAGCTGTGGTTTGTAGACAAAAATGTTCCAAAAATATGTATTAAAAGATGGTAAGCATTATATGGGCTTACAAATGTCGTTCTTTGAGTTAAACTGTTTAGAAAACTGACAATTTCTTCAAGGTTTCCCCTGGTATTCACGGACCAGTCCCCTTAACTTTATAACCGTGTGGTTTCTGGACTAACGGTCACCAATAAGTAATAAACAAGTGAATAGTATGGAAATGTACCTCTGATAGACCCCTCATATTGCTGAGCGCCACTGTTAGATAAATGAGTCAGGAGGCTTTTCGTTTATTCTGATCTCAGATTTGTTTTATAAAATCGAAAGAACAGATACAAATATTCAGCAACTCATTCACATACTACATTGCTATAATTCAGTCACTAACTCCCAGATTCCATATCAATAATACAGCAAATTTGCAATTGCATCTGATGCCTGTCATAAGTTTTCAATGGCCCAAGCAATACATATGAGTTATATGCATTACTCAAACTTCCCTCTAATATACCACAACTTTCAAATCACTTAACTACTTATACACACTAGTGCACTGAAATACTGTTAATAGGCCTCAGTCATGGCCAGTCACCCATGCTGGGAAGCATGATGATACAATTCTTTGGTCTAATCCTCTGTTATTGGACCATGCATAATCTCTCATTCATGTGTTAATCATACATCTTTATCAAACGAAAAGCCAGAATACATCTAACTCCATCTCACAAGGAAATAATTATCAATACATGTATTAACTTCACAATGAAGTAAAAATTAAGCAAATGTTTTATGCATAGTAACAACTGTTACCCAGCTGCAAAAACATAATAAACAATAAACACCATATAATTTATCACTCTGAACAGACCTTTCTATAGCAGAACTTTAATCTGACCCTGGCCCTACTTAACTCCTTACTTCAATATGCATACGATGCATTATACACAATGTATACCTCAAACACTAGGCACTAAGAAGCGCATTAATCCAGAATTAAAACAATAAAAAATGTAAATTTCAAGAGTAAGAAATTTATTTAATGAAGAGTATACTATAATATAATGATTCTCTTTCCTGTTAATCAAAAGTTATTACATTAATGCAAAATTAAATTTAAAAAAATATTTTTTTAATATGATGTATTGTGAAAAAGAATTTCATTGGTTTTTTGGACTCTAGTCTGCTTGTTCAATAATTACTCAAAATACCGGCTTTTGAAAGTAGTCTTTCTGCAGAGATATTTATACATCGTTTTAAATAATGCCAGAAATATTTTTTTCTTTTTTTCATTCCAGAATTGGGGTGGGGGTCACCTTGTTTCCTGTCTGTTTACGACAATTCATGAAACAGTTTTATCATTATGGCTGCCGTAGAACATCTAGTGGAAATGGACTGCTCGATGGTTTCTGACGTTGTTCAATCATACTCAATAAAAGTAATGGTTATCAAACATTTCGCTAGTTATATCAAATAAAAGATTTAATCAACACCTTATCTTCAATACCGTTGAACATCACACGCAGTAACATTCAGTTTGAGCACGTTACTGAAGGTATAGACATATGACTAGGTTCTACTCTGGTCAAGTCGGCGGACGGCGATAAACTACAGTCTCCCGTCATCGGTAGCGGCAGCCGTGGTGCACCGCGTGGACAAAACTCCAGTCAGTAACAGTCTGACTCAAGCTGTCTTGAAATCCTCTCAGGCCGAGGTAACGCGGTTTGGTAATTCGAGTTGATTCATCCCTACTCCTAACACAGATCAACGACACTGTCCTGAAATACCATTAGAGAGAATATATAGGTGAACACCATGTACCAGTCCATGGGAAACTCTAACATGAAATCCCGAATGACAGAGACTGTTGGGGAAAGCGTCACAGAGTTACAGGTCCAACCAAAAGCAAAACTGTGAAGAACCACTATAGCTGCACCATACTGAAACGACACATGGATTCCAGCATTAGGATAGACAAAACTCTATGGCCAAAATAAAGAACTAAAAGTGTAAAATGGAACACTGCATAGTAAGGGATGAGAAGCTTCAGAAGACCCTGATGCCTTGGATGGCGTCCAGCGTCTACGAGCAGGAAGAGCAGAACCAAAAATCGATAACTAGAAACTAGGAACTGAAACCACGCTCACCACAATGTCTTTTGCAGCAGTTATTGCTGCAGGTACGCAGTGGTTAATTTGTGAAATTTTAGCTACTGCAACACACCTCTTCAACCACACAAGCATGCCTCACCCCTGCGCCCAGCCGTGAAAATCAAGTTACTGATGAGTCAAATTTTGTGATAAAACTTACACTGGGAAATCATTTTTTGCAAAATACAAGTTCTTAAGAACATAATTTCCTACAGTCAAAACGATAAATTTAATGTAGACAGCAGGTGCTACCCTGTTGTAGCAGTGTCACTGTCCTTCCTAGTTATGCACACTAGGAGTGCAGCATATCGACCCAAGTTCGTAGTCTTAGTGACAGTGTCAAACAGTTGCACTGCAGCTGCTAGGTGAACGTGTGCCGAGGATTAATTACTAACTCATTTCACAGTGAATGACGATGAAGATATTCTTGGTCCATTGGGGTCACATAAACTTCCGAATGCCTGAAGGTTTAGGTAAAACTAAACATGTCGAAACATGGGACATGGAGTTAGATATTTGGAAAATGCCTTAGGTGCCATTCCTCCTCTATTCATTAAGTAACGATGAACAATCATATGTGTTATGAAACTACATAACGGGTAATATTTTACCTGATCTTGTTTCGCGCTGTTGTCCTAAGGCATTACAGCCATATTTGACGACATTTCCTCTGTATCAATTACCTAACGACTGTGTCTAGTACGATTAAGTGAAACAATATTTAATTTATTTTATTTAAGCATCTACATAATGCAGTGATGCATGGACCTTGCAACTAGTGCTGAGATACAAATTATCAAAGATAATACTGTTAGAACATTATACAAGGACATATACGAGTGTAATAAGTTATCTTGCCTCTTCTCTTTCTCTTCATTAACTGCCATCTTATCCTCTTTTTATTCTTTTTACCAGTCTTGGATGTAATTAGGCCTTTGTTGCTGACCTGTACTAATAAGAGTAAGCTTTATTGAGGTGTTTAGACAGATTGTCCATTAAAGCATAAAAAGTAAACTGTGTGTGACGACTACATTATTTGAAGACACTCACTCATTTTCCTTAATAACGAAAAATAAATTTCATTCATAAAGAGTGAGTGAATTACATACAAAAGCTTTGCCTTTGGTTCGAGATTATTCCGAAAGTCATTATTTGAGTAATAATTATGTTGCGTTTTACGGTAGGGTGCCAAATTATTACACTCACTGAATACTAAGGGCTGTTTTAGTTTGCAACTTTGTTTGCCTTTTGTATGAAGTTTACCTTTTTGTAAAACTAATGTTACGTTTGGGTGAAGTTACTGTATTATTTTACAGTAAAAAATATTTAAAACATAATTTTAAAACATGGTAGACATTGCATAGAAATGTAACGAATTGTGTATTGTCCAACAACAATAGAAAAACTCAACGATCTTCTACATATAACACCCTGTACCTAACTTCACAAAGGCAGTTCTGAGAGTCCCAAATATTTCATGTCTCAGCATACATACAAGTATAAGACTAAATATCCTAGTCGGTGTTGTAATTCGAGAAACAGCGTGAAACACAACTTCCAGTATTAGTAACTATCTATATAGCCTTCGTCTTGCGAATCCAAATAGAGGATATCGGAAATTGTGTGTCGGAAGTGAATGTTTATACAAAGGCGAAGATATTGCTGGAGAACTCTCCGGATAGGACATACCATCTGCCAGGCACTTAATTGCGAATTGCAGATTAATTATGTAAATGTAGGGGTAGCTGGCGTAAAGCTGACGATTCTGCCACGTTCCAGTGCTAGAGGGAAGTCCGAATTACCTAGAAATGGGTTGAGCTGAGTCTTTTGATGCTTTGTTTACTTTTATAAACATGAACGGCGACTGCCACCAGGCCAAGATTGCTCTGGAAAACGCGGCTGATCGTTGTGTTCGGCTCCAGCCTACTGAAGAGCACGCGACTGGCGTCATTTCGAGTTTGAACGTCCGAACCTGCCAGTAGCGTTCCCTTGTTGTTGAATAAACACTGTACAGCAAACTAACTCGCCAAGCCTCCTTAAACAGGCTACAAGTCCTCCCATCATTATGAAATGGAAAATCAGGATTATCCCAAATGTGCAAATGTCTACCAACGGTCATTCATCACTGTTTATTTTGTTACCCGTAGGCTTTTTGCAGCATACTACATCTGTGTCTACTTTCTTCCATCTTCGTCTTGTTTACTTGTTTCATTATATTACTGATCTAAAATCTACTTTATGTCGAAATGTGTCCTTTGTTAAGCCTATGTAATTTCGTGTCATATTGCGACTTAACCTAACGTATGCTCTTAACTGTCAGAACTAACTGTAGTGTAACATTTCCAGTGTTGAGACGGCTGCGTGGACACGTTCCAGAGACCAATGAAATTAAAAAAATAGCATAACATTCTCTTGGGCGTCTCCCTGTGATGTGGAAGACAAAGCCGCTGTGAAAGCGATCGTTTAGGCATAGGGCAGTGTACACGGTACCGCACGCGACGTTCTGTGTAGCCAAACAACTCTCCACGAAGCGCTGTGCTATTGGAGACAGCGACAGGGAATTTAATTCCGCTCCAGTTAGGGTACGCCCCCTGCCATCTAAATGGTTACGCGTGACATAGGTGCCGTGTAGTGAAAGAGAAAATTATTTTGGTTTTCAAACGTACGACGAAAAAGGGATTCACACTGTCGATAGTCAACAAGGCCACTGCTACATTTTAATTTTCGATATATCGATTGCACCATCAGCTATCGCCCGTCTATGCTTTAGCCAAGACCAACTGCTGCACATTACTTGATCTCAGTTTCTGTTTCACTAATCAATTCAGTTCTTACTTGTAGTAGAATTTAAAACAAGTGTTGCCATTTATTGCTATTGTTCTGTACGCTGTTGTGATGGTTTCTCTTTACATGTAAGTTTATAACAATAAAGAAGACGCAAACCAGTTCTCATTCGTCCACTATCGCTACGATAAGTTAAAAATATTACACGCTACTATAACAGTCTAATTACGTATCCATAGCAGTATAATGTTAGTACTGGAGTCATTATTTGGAGACTGGTAGAACTTTGGTGTTGCAGTGTTCCAGATTTGCTCAAAAGTATACCATTAGCAGACCAAATGGCAAAATATCGCCCAGTCTTGTCATTTGGCCGGTACTTATGAAAACCAGTTCCGATGTGGAGAGACGTGGAGGGTTATCTGGAGAGCGGAAGGGGAATCTCATGACAGCACATTCTATACTTCGTTCGATTCTAAAGGATTTTTTGCATAGGGTTGCTTGAATTCTCCCAATCCGCAGCGCCCAGCATCCTCACCCTCATCCGCCACCCATTCCCCTTTCGTCCATAATCTATTTACGATGCTGTAACACTATAATAACTAAAGTGTTTCCAGATGTTCTATGATTGTTTCAGACTGAAAAGTTTTTAAATTGTAGAAACAATTATGTAAAAAAAAATTTTTTTTGCTTCTTCTGTAACAGTATGTATTTAGATTTGGGGAATAGTTATTTATTTCTCAGACAGACAGTTCTTAATTTCGATTAAGGTTAGCGTAAGATTCCAACAATATGCCTAGTTAAGCGGTATTTACATTGGAAGGTAGCTATTTTTCTACAGGTGTATGAAATGTTCCAGTAACTTACGGCAATGAAACTGGGTGACGTTGTCGACAACCGCCGATATTTCCACAGGAGCACACCCAGCTATTTACAAGGCAAAATTGCTGCAAGCAACCGCTGTGACAGCGAATTTAAAACATCAGTTTCACAAAAACTCCGTAAACATCAACACACACACACGCACACACACACACACACCACTGTTATTTATTTTATTTACACGTCAAGTTCCGTAGGACCAAATTGAGGAGCAAATCTCAGAGGTCATGGAACGTGTCAGTACATGAAATTACAACGTGAAATTAGTAACAGATATGAATAAATGTTTATGAACCCGAAAAAAGTCACTCCATACGTTTAAGTAAAGTCAGTCAACAATACAATAAGAATCAGATTAATTTTTCATGTAACTGCTCGATAGAATAGAAGGAGTGACCCATGAGGAAACTCTTCAGTTCCGATTTGAAAGCGCTAGGATTACTGTTAAGATTTTTGAATTCGAGTGGTAGCTTATCTAAAATGTATGCAGCAGTATACTGCACACATTTTGCACGAGGGTTAAGGAAGTCCGAACCAAATGCACGTTTGATTTCTGCCGAGTATTAACCGAGTGAAAGCTGCTTATTCTTAGGAATAAGCTAATATTGTTAACAAGGAATGACAGTATGGAATATATATATTGAGAAGCCATTGTCAAAATACCCAGACACGTGAACAGGGGTCGACATGAGCTTCATGAACTTATATCACTTATTGCCCGAACCACCCGTTTCTGAGACCAAAATATCCTTTTGGAATGGGAAGAGCTACCACAAAATATAATACCATACGACATAAGCGATTGAAAATAAGCAAAGTAGACTAATTTTCGTGTCGAACGGTCACTCACTTCAGATACCGTTCGAATAGTAAAAATGGCAGTATTAAGTATTTGAACAAGATCCTGAATGCGGGCTTTCCACGACAGCTTACTATCTATCTGAACACCTAGGAATTTGAACTGTTCAGTTTCACTAATCATATGCCCGTTCTGTAAAACTAAAACGTCAGGTTTTGTTGAAGTGTGTGTTAGAAACTGTAAAAAATGAGTCTTACTGTGATTCAGAGTTAGTTTATTTTCTACAAGCCATGAACTTAGGTCATGTACCGCACTATTTCAACCGAGCCAATGTTGCACACAACATCCTTTACTACCAAGCTAGGGTCATCAGCAAACAGAAAGATTTTAGAGTTACCCATAATGCTAGAGGGCATACATTTATATAAAAATAAGGAACAGGTGTGGCCCCAACACTGTTCCCTGGGACACCCCCTACTTGACAGTACCCCACTCAGACCCTACATCACAGCCGTTATCAACATTATGAGTAATGACTTTTGCTGCCTGTTGCTAAAGTAAGAGGTGAATCAATTGTGAGATACTCCATATATTCAGTAATGATCCAACTTCTGGAGCAATATTTTGTGATCAACACAATCAAATGCCTTAGTTCAATCAAAAACTATGCCAAGCGTTTGAAACCTTTTGTTTAGCCCATCCAGTACCTCACAGAGAAGAGAGAGTATAGTTTTTTTCAGTTGTTTAACGACTTCTGAAGCCCAGCTGTACATTTGATAGCAAATCGTGTGATATGAAATGATCAATTATCCTTACATACACAGCCTTTTCAATAACTTAGGCAAACATTGATGATGTCTAAAATTATCTACATTATCCCTTTCCCATTTCTATAAAGCGGTTTTACTACTGAGTACTTTAATCGCTCAGGAAACTGACCATTCCTAAAGGAAAAATTATAAATATGGCTAAATACTGGGCTAACATGTACAGCACAGTACTTTAATATTCTGCTAGACACTACATCATAACCATGAGAGTCCTTAGTGATTTAATTATTGACTCAATCTCCCCCTTGTATGTATTGCAGAGGAGTATTTCAGACATCAATCTCGGAAAGGCATTTGCCAAGAAAGTTATATGATTTCCTGCAGAAACTTAATTTTTATTTAATTCACCAGCAGTGCTCAGAATATTATTGTTAAATTACATATGTGTGATTTATCAGTAACAGAAACATTTTTACTGCATACTGACTTTACATCGTCGACCTTGTGCTGCTGACCCGACACTTCCTTCACAAGCGACCACATGGCTTTCATTTTATCACGTGAATTAGCTATTAGCTATTCTATTTGCATACCACATACTCTTTGTCTTCCTAATAACATTTTTAAGCACCTTATAATACTGTTTGTAATGGGCTGCTGTAGCTTGATTGTGACTAGTTCTAACATTTTGATATAATTCCCTCTTTGTTCTACAGGATATCGTTAGCCCACTAGTCAGCCACCCGGGCTGCCTATTACTGCTAGTACCCCGTTTAGAACGTTCGCTACGGTCGCAGGTTCGAATCCTGCCTCGGGTATGGATGTGTGTGATGTCCTTAGGTTAGTTAGGTTTAAGTAGTTCTAAGTTCTAGGGGACTGATGACCTCAGAAGTTAAGTCTTCTAGTGCTCAGAGCCATTTGAACCATTTTTTAGAACGTTGTAATGGAAAACAACTCTCAAACAGAATGAGAAATGTATTAAGGAAAGCATTGTATTTATCATCTGTGTTATCAGCACTACAGACATCCTGCCACTCTTGTCCATTGACAAGGTTTAAAAAACTCTCTATTGCTGTTGGATTAACTTTCCCACATAGTTTGTAATTAAATATGACGTTTGTGTGAGTTAAAAAGCCTTTTAGTGTTAAAATTTGTGCGTTGTGGTCTGAAAGGTCATTCACGCTTTTACTAACAGAATGCCCATCTAGTAATGAAGAATGAATAAAAATATTGTCTATGTCTGTGCTACTGTTCCCCTGCATCCTAGTTGTAAAAAACACAGTCTGCATCAGATCATATGAATTTAGGAGATCTAACAACATCCTTTTTCTTGCAGCATCATATACAAAATTAATACTGAAGTCACCACATATAAGTAATTTCTGGTACTTGCTACTAAGTGAATCAAGAATCCTCTCTAGCTTGAGCAGAAATGCTCTGAAGTCGGAGTTAGGGGACCTATAAACAATAACAATTGGAACTTTAGTTTCACTAAATGCAACTGCCCCTGCAGAACATTCAAATATCTGTTCAGTGCAGTGTCTTGATACATCTATGGACTCAAATGGAATACTGTTTTTTACGTACATAGCCACTCCCCCACCCTGCAAGGAATTCCTTGAGAAACAGCCAACGAATCTGTATCCAGGTAAAGGAAGCCTCTGAATTGTCAAATTATTTAAGTGGTGCTCTGATATAACAATAATTTCAGAGTCAACATCTATAAGCAGTTCACTAACTGTATCTCTAATACCTCTTATATTTTGATGGCATATACTAATTCCTTCTGTACTTGGAAACATCATATCCTCAGAAGATCAGTCCTTAGGGGGACTTCCTTTGAGCAGATATCCGTATCAGCTGACTTCAATCTAAAAAATGTGCAACTCTAACACCAAATACTACAACCACCACCACCACCAGCAACACCACCACCCTCTACACTGTCACCTATAAGCTTAGCCAGCCTCCCCTTCCCATACCTATTGAGGTGGAGGCCATGCCTAGTGAATCCCGATCCACTGATAGACCCAACTGGCACCATTGCAATGTGACCCATGCGCTCTTCCATCAGCGTCTTCTGCAGACCATGGCAACGAGCATTAAGATGAGGCCGATCATGACGCTGAAACAGTTGCACGAAATGCACGTTAGTGGCATCAGTTTGAGTAGCTATTTTCAACAGATCACAACCTATATTCCCCATCCCTATGAAGACTGTTCACTGCTCCATCCACTGTCACTACCTGATCCTCCTTCGTAAAATTCCTACTTAAGTCCCCTATGCTGTCAGTCATTTGAACCAACCCTGCACTAGGCTTCACAGTGCTGGTGACCTGGTACTCACTCCCCAACACTTCCTGCAATTTCTGGCCCACACCTCTACCGTGAGAACTGCCTAGCAGCAGAACCTTCTTCTTTCTGCTACACTTTGCAACTAATCTAGGCCTCCTAATACCTGAGGACTGCTGCATGTTCCCTACATCTACAGTTACACGAGGCTCCTCTCCACTGAACTCTGACAGTTGGTCAAATCTATTGCATATACGCAAAGTAAAACTGTCTGAATACCTCCTCTTCCTAGCTGCCTGCTTTCCAACTGCTAGTTCCCATTCCCCACCGGCCTTCACCCTCCTCAAACTATCTAGTTCCTCCTTGGCGCGTTCTAACTGCACCTGTATTCCCAGGAGAGGGTCTCACTAAAATGACCTCTGGCTTCCCCACTACATTACCCCCAATGAAAATACTTTGAACAAATCCCACACCGTAACCCAATACTCACAAAACTACGGCAGAGCCCACACTTCTCACTCGTGGTAAAATTTTACAATTACTGAGAAAAATTATTGGTCTACGTTACCAAAGTTCGGTTACACTAGTGGAACTATTTATGGAACTGACAATAATGGTCTCGAAATTCTCTGCCTACTAAGAAAGCAACTACTTGTATTAATGCTACTACACCACAGCCAGTACCAATACCAAGAAAACTACACAAAATTATTAGCTGAAACCAAAAACTTCAAACTGCCACTGGAACACTAAACGAAGTTAAAACACTGAATGAAAATTTTACTGAAATATTCCACTAGAAACAATAAGAAACATCAGTTGAAAACTAACGCACGAAATTTACTAAATGACACCAACGCACAGAAAACTCTGAAACATGTTTCCAAAAGTTTATTAAATCTTTATTTCGCCACAAACGGCACGATACTCCGCTGAAAACTATTAAATTTAACAACAATGTAACAGTGCACAAATAAGTTTGTCAGTACTTAGCTCTATAACCGCTACAGCTGCAGTGCACGCCGCAAAATGTAAACACGCTACTGAGGCGTGAGGATTAAACGAACGAATAATAGACCACTCGAGTCAATAACACAGGAACAAAGACTGAGATTAATGAAAATCCACTAATATGTTGCTTTTACAGCCTGGTGCCATCACAAACAGAAGATGACCGACGTCAGAAATCATCGATAGTGGAATTAATAGTCAACAGGTGAGGTAGCATAAATTCCATGTCTCTCGTTTTCCATGTACAATTTAAACAAAAACCACATTCACTATTCATAAGGTTACTTGCAAATTTAATTTCTGCAGCTTCCTCAATAATGCTATCCCAGTAGCTAGAACTGCTTGTCAGAATCTCTGTGTTGTTATATTCCATAGGATCATTGGTGCGAAGATAATATTTTGCAATGGCGTACCTTCTCAGCTACTGTAAGCGTGTGTGCCGCTTATGCCCAGTACACCGTTCCTCCACAGTCCTGTTAGTCTGAGCAATACAGGGCACGACACAGCTGCAAGGAACACAGTAGACAGCCGCCTTACGCAAACCAAGATCATCCTTTACACTGGATCTAAAAGAACCCTGATCTTCACATCGTATTTCCCCAAAATATGAACAACCGTGCTTGAAACGCTTCCTGCGTAAGGTAAAAACACCGCAGTCTTTGGCGGCACCTCGGTATCCTCACCACTCACCCGGTGCACAGTCGGTCGATAGCGCAACGCGCGTCTAATCTGTCCTTCACTATAACCATTTTTGCGAAAGGTGATTTTGAGATGGGCTAACTCAGCTGTAAAACTCTCAGGTCCGAGATGACTTGGGCCCCGAGAACTAGGGTACGAAGTATCCCTTCTCGTTGAGCCTGATGGTGACAACTATCTGCCTGCAGATACAAGTCAGTTTGATAAGGCTACCTATAAACGGCATGGTCCAACGTACCACCCACCTTCCTCTGAACCAACACGTCGAGGAAGGGAAGACAGCCTTCCTTCCCCATCGCGATTGTGAAACGAATATTGGGTTGGACTAAATTCAGGTGTTCTCAACAGTCGTACAAATTCTACCTGCCATGAAAGAAACATGGAGGTTTCAAGGCCGCCTCGAAATATTCCATAAACAAAATGGTAACAGTAGGTGACAGCGGCCCTCCCATCGCAACTCCATCTGTCTGCTGGTAGTACTGATCACTGAAGAAAAACTAAGTAGGAGTCAACACATGTCGAAATAGGTCTGTTAATTCTGCACCAAACCTAACCGAAAACCATCGTAACGAATCAGACAGAGGAGTACAAGTAAAGAGAGAGACCACACAAAAACTTACTGGAATATCAGACTCATTCGAACGCTTTGTATAATCGACATAAAGTTATCGAGTAAAACGGGAGTGTTTTCTGCTGTTCCCCAAGGTCGTGTTATAGTTCCTTTCCTTGTCCTTATCTAGATAAACGATTTGGGAGACAATCTGAACAGCCGTCTTAAGTTGTTTGCAGATGGTGCTATCGTGTATCGACTAGTAAAGTCATCAGAAGGTCAAAACAAATTGCACAACGACGTAGAAAATATATGTGTATGGTGAGAAAATTGGCAGTTGTCCCACATAAGGAAAAGTGTGAGGTCATCCACATGAGTGCTAAGAGGAAGCAGTTGAACTTCGGTTACACGATAAATCGGTCAAATCAAAAGGCCGTAAATTCAACTAAATACACAGGAATTACAATTGCGAACAGCCTGAATTGGAAGGAGCACATAGAAAATGTTCTGAGGAAGGCTAACCAAAGACTGCGTTTTATTGACAGGACACTTAGAGAATCTAACAGATCTATTAAGGAGACTGCCTTCACTACATTTCTCCGTCCTCTTTCAGTATACTACAATGCGGTGTGGGATGTTTACCACATAGGATTGACGGAGTACATCGAAAAAGTTTAAAGAAGTGCAGCACGTTTTGTATTATCACGTAATAGGGTAGACGGTGTCACTCGAGTCACACAGGATTTGGGATGGACAGCATTAAAACAAAGGCGTTTTTCATTGCGGAGGAATCATCTCAATAAATTCCAATCACCAACTTTATCCTCCAAATGCGATAACATTTTGTTGACGCCGAGCTGTATAGGGAGAAACGATCACCATGATAAAATAAGGGAAATCAGAGCTCGAACGGAAAGACATAGGGGTTCGTTCCTTCCGCGCGCTACACGAGATTGGATTAATAGAGAATTATGAAGGTGGTTCAATGAACCCTCTGCCAGTCATTTAAATGTGATTTTCAGAGTATTGATGTACATGTAGATGTAGAAGTTGTTAATGTGGTGCTCACAGCCACCTACTATAGGGCTCAATAGTATAGTAGCAAGGTGTTTTTCTACACGATACGTCGGAGCAAAAAATGCGATGGTACTTTGGGATATGCCATTTGTAGGTAGCTTCACAATGGCTTGTGTCTGCTGGCTGATATTTGTCACTATCCGGCCTACCGTGAAAGGGTGCTTCGTACCTCTGTTCACAGAGCCCATATCATCTCTGACTCGGAGAGTCGGAGAGTTTGATAGCTGAGTTAGCCCATCTCGAAGTCATTTTCGCCAGAATGGTTATAGTGAAAGACAGATACGACGCGCGTTGCGCTGTCGACCGACTGTGCACCGGGTGAGTAATGGTAATACCGCGGCGGCACCAAAGTCTGCGGCCTCTTCACCTTGCGCAGGAAGCGTTTCGAATAGAACTGGTTGTATTTTGCGAAAATATGATGTGAAGTGTGTTTTTATATCACCATCAAAGACCAGGGTCTTTGTAGAACCCTTAAAGATTAATCTTGGTTTGCGTAAGGCGGGTGGGTGTCTACTCTGTTCCTAGCAGTTGTGGCACGTCATGTATTGGTCAGACTATCAGGACTTTGGAGGACTTGTGTACTGGGCATAAGCGGCACACATACTTATAGCTGCCGAGCAAATAGCCATTGTAGAACATTGTGTTGGCAACGGTCGTCCTATGGAATACCGGCCTCCCCCGTATATAAATCAAACAGAAACCGTAGTATACGCATCTGGGTCACTTCACAGAGTCGGCGCTGTATTTGGTGACAGTGGTAAGCTGCAATATTAATTTACTTCTCATTTCGTGAAACCAACGAGTATTGCACACATTCGCCGTGCGTGAGTGAAAGTTAATTTTATGTGTTGTCTTCTGCCAGCAACGAGAATAGCACTGGCTCGTCTTGTATTACTTCAAGATCGTTTCGTTAACCACGGAGAAAAGTAAGTTTTTTTTTCTTTTCTTAAAGGGCAGACGGCAATGCTCGCAACATTGCTTTGCACTGGCAACGCCCCCTGCGACGCTGCAATTTCTCCAATTTCTCTTATTTTTTCAGCTGTCTCGTATCGTGTTCGACGGCAGCCCTGAATACTGTTTTCAGTATCTTCCTAACAGCATACCGAGCGAGGTGGCGCAGTGGTTAGACACTGGACTCGCATTCGGGAGGACGACGGTTCAATCCCGCGTCCGGCCATCCTGATTTAGGTTTTCCGTGATTTCCCTAAATCGCTCCAGGCAAATGCCGGGATGGTTCCTTTCAAAGGGCACGGCCGACTTCCTTCCCCGTCCTTCCCTAATCCGATGAGACCGATGACCTCGCTGTCTGGTCTCCTTCCCCAAAACAACCAACCAACCTAACAGCATCCAACCATCCCCTCTTCCGCTGTTGCAAAATTCTTGTTACTACATCTATGAATTCTACATCGAGCTCATGTACATCTACATGTACATCAGTACTCCGCAAGCCATCTGATGGTGTGTGGTGGAGGGTGCTTGTGGTACAACTGACCGCCCCCGTCTCATCCCCCTTTCACTGTTCCACCCGCGAACGGTGTGTGGCAAGAATGATTGTCAGTACGTCTCTGCATTAGCTCTACATTTACGCCCTTACTCTGCTATTCACAGTAAAGTGCCTGGCAGAGGTTTCAATGAACCACCTTCAAGCTGTCTCTCTACCGTTCCATTCTCGAACAGCGCCCAGGAAAAACGAGCGCTTAATTTTTTCTGTGCGAGCCCTGAGTTCTCTTATTTTATCGTGATCATCATTTCTCCCTATGTCCTTGGGTGACAACAGAATGTTTTCGCAATCGGAGGAGAAAACAGGTGATTGAAATTTCATGAGAAGATCCCGTCCCAACCAAAACCGCCTTTCTTTTAATGATTGCCACTCTAATTCACGTATCATGTCTGTGGCACTATCTCCCCTATTTCGCAATAAAACAAGACGAACAGCCTTCTTTAAATTTTTTCGATGTCATCCGTCAGTCCCACCTGATGCCACACTGTACAGCAACACTCCAGAATAGGGCGGACAAGCGTCGTGTAAGCAGTCTCTTCGGTAGACCTGTTGCACTTCCTACATGTTCTGCCAATGAATCGCAGTCTTTGGTTTGCTCTATCCACAACATTTTCTATATGATCGTTCCAATTTTGGTTATTTGTAATTATAATCCCTCAGTATTTAATTGAATTTACAGACTTGGGTTTGTGTGACTTACCACGTAATCGAAATTTAGCGGATATCTTTTCGTATTCATGTGAATGGCTTCTTTTCTTCATTCAGGGTCACGTGCCACTTTTCGCATCTTACATATATCTTATCTAAATAATTTTGCAATTCGGTTTGGTCACCTGATTACTTAACAAGACAGTAAATGACAGCATCATCTGCAAACAATCTAATACGGCTACTCAGATTGTCTCCTATGTCGTTAATATAGATCAGGAACAATAGAGGACCTATAACTCTTCCTTGGCAAACGCCGGCTATTACTTCTGTTTTACTTGATGACTTCTCGACTGTTACTACTAATTGTGACCTTTCTGACAGGAAATCACGAATCCAGTCGCACAAATGAGGCGATATTCCATAGGTATGCAGTTTGATTAGAAGACGCTTGTGAGGAACGGTGTCGAAAGCCCTCTGGGAACCGAAAAATATGGAATCAATTTGAATATTCCCTACACACATTATTTCCTGAGTATAAAAAGCTAGTTGTGTTTCACAAGAACGATATTTTCAGAATCCGTTCTGACTACGCGTCTATAAATCGTTTTCTTCGAGGTAATTCATAATGTTGGAACACAGTATACGTCCCAAAACCCTACTGCAAATCGACGTTAATGATGTGGACCTGTAATTTAACGGATTACTCCTACTTCCCTTTTTGGGCATTCGTGTGACTTGAGCAATTTTCCAGTCTTTAGGTTCGGATCTTTCCATGAGCAAGCGGTTATATATAATTGCTAAATATGGTTCTATTTTATCAGCATACTCTGAGAGGAACCTGACTGGTATACAGTCTGAGCCGAAGGCCTTGCCTTTATTAAGTGATTTGAGCTGCTTTGTTGCGCCAAGAATATCTACTTCTATGTTTCTCATCTTAGCAGTTGTTATTGATTGGAATTCAGTAATATTTACTTCGCCTTCTTTGGTGAAGGAGTTTCGGAAAACCGAGTTTAATAACTCTGCTTTAGTGGCACTATCATCAGTGACTTCACCGTTATTATCGCACATTGAAGGTTTAGATTGCGTCTTGCCACAGGTGTGCTTTATGTATGACCAGAATCTCTTTGCGTTTGCTGCCAGATTCCGAGTCAGTGTTTCGTTGTGGAAATTATTAAAATCATCTCGCATTGAAGTACGGGCTATATTTCGAACTTCTGAGAAACTTTGCCAATCTTGGCGATTTTGCGTTCTTTTAAATCTGGAATGCTTTTGGAACAGCTACCTGACCCGTTTTGAGTACCATGGGGGATCAGTACCATCGCTTATTAATTTATGCTATAATTTCTCGCGTTTTCTAGTCATTTCGTGTGATGTAGGTAAGCGGAATTAATATATTGTCCGACACTTCCTGGAGAGTACTCTTTTGAAATTTCCATACCGAACCTCTCCGTGGTGCAGAAAGCCTCTCTTGTAACATGTGCCACTGGAGTTCATTTAGCACCTCTGTAGCGCTCTTGCGTCGAGTACAGAATCCGTGACGAAACGTGGCACTTTTCATTGGATCTTCCCTACCTCTTCTATCAGTCCTACCTGGTAAGCATCCCAGATTGATGGACAATATATACAGGGTGAGTCACTAACTATTGCCACCTAGAATAACTCCGAAAATATGATAGAAGCTGAAGAGTTTGTGGGACAAATTTTGCATGGGATAACGGGGGCCATAATATGACGTTGGTTTTTTGTTTCTAGGTGGGGTCGCTTCAGGGATATGTAGGTCAACTTTTTTTTTAAATGGGATGCCATAGTTTGGTACTTATCTTCTGATAGCGGCTATCTTGACGAATCCAATGATGTGTAACAGTAAGGTCTCTGAAGGTCAACGAAGGTCAAAAAGGTGGCATGAACGTCCATTTACAGAAGGTGTTCGAAGTGATGACCATTGGTATCAATGCAGTGCTGCAATCGTCTTATCATGGATTGAGTGGTATTTCTTATCAATTTGACACTTATCGAAGCACATTCTCTCTCGTATATCGTGCAAATAGTAAATATTCGCCGAACAGCGTATCCAACTAACGTGCCGTTGACATGTAAACACCATTCGACGGTTCCGCAATAAACACTAATAGGAACGGTAAGACGAGCATCGTCAAATCAATCGAATGTCAGTGATATATTCCTTCGAAGAACACGTCGATATGCTTCTCATTTACAAAGAATGCCAACAAAATTCTTTGAGAGATACAGACATATACGCTGAAAGATGTCGTCAACGTAGTCACCCTACACGTCGTACATTTATATATGGACCTTTAACGCATCGGAAACATATCCGGTAAAGGATAATTACTAACAAGGAAACGGAAATTGCTACTCTTGCCACTGTGGTTCGAGATCCTTGTGTTAGTTCGGGTCAAATCGCTAGAGAATTTGGCATGAGCTAGAGTAGTGCTGTTGGTGTTTTGCATCGCTATAAATATCATCCATACCATATCAGTCTCCACCAACAATTAATTGGTACGGATTGTATGCGTCATATTGAATTCTGCCGATGGCCTCAACTTCAGATTCAGAGGGATGACAAATTTATTAATTTGATTTTTTATATACTGGCGAGTCTATATTCATGAACGAAGGAAATGTTAGTTTGCGTAACATGCGTTATTGCAAAACCGAAAGTCCATTTGACTGCGGCAAGTTGCACACCAAAAACCGTGGTCAGTGAATGTATAGCGTGGGATTCTGGAGGACAGAATTATGGGCCCCTATTTCATCGAAGGAAATCTTAATGGTAGAAAGTACACCACATTCCTGCAAGAAACATTAGGTATGTTATTGGTAGAAATACCCTTAGGAACAAGGAACAACAAGACGATGGGTGTCCGACACTGCACGTTCTTCGCTCCTCGCTAGAAATGAGTTGCAGAGACAATTCCCAAATCGTTGGATTGGGCGCGGAGGAGATGTGTCGTGGCCGGCTCGTTCGCCACGCTTTACGACTCTGGATTTTTTCTTGTGAGGATTCGTAAAAGACATTGTTTATAAAGGTGTTCCAACTACACCTGAAGATATGCGAGAGAGAATTGTCAGAGCATGTGCCGAAGTGGTAAGGAATACCACCCAATCCATGATAAGAAGATAGCAGCACTTCATTGATACCACACCTTCTGTAAATGGACGTTGATGCCACCTTTTTGAACTTCATTGATCTGCAAAGACCTTACTGTTTCACATCATTGGGTTCGTCAAGACACCCGCTATCAGAAAATAAGTACAAACTATAAGATCCCATTTTAAAAAAAAAATTTACCTTCGTATCTCTGAAGCGACCCCACCTAGAAACAAAAAACCAACGTCTTATTATGGCCCCCGTTATGCCATGCAACATTCCTCCCACAAAATTTCCAGCTCCAATTACACTTTCGGAGTTATTCTAGGTGGCAATAGTTAGTGACACACCCTGTATACCGTGCTGCCGTTTCCCTCCTAATCTTTGGCAGAACAGAAAAAATCCGGTGTATTCCCACCAAACTTCTCCGAGCACACCTTCCTTCTCGATGTAGTTTCGAGATATGCTTCTCGAACCTCTACGCCTCATTCCTCACTTCCCATGTCCTTTGTGTCAGCTTCAGCATCCGAATGTGACTGGTGAAACTAAAGATCCTTACCCTGCTAAAAAGTATCATTTTACAATTGATGCTCCTTCAGTGTTCCTAATCCACCATCACTGAAGATATGTAGCACCGCCAGAATTACGATGGCCCTGATCCCTTTCTCCGTCGTGTGATATCCTGGAGGAATACGAAATTGCAATTATTCTCCCTCCACTTTTCGATACACCACAAATCACCCAACACACTACTTCAAGTGAACCGATAAAAATCCCTCACACTCTCTGTATGAATGAAATATTACTCTGACGTACATACCAATTGTGCTCCTTACCTGCACTACAAAGGGACCTTAACCAACGCTACAACCCACAGTAAGGTTACACAGAATAATGAAGCCCGAAAATTGCCAACATCAACAGTGTCATATTATACGTGACCCAATTGCATGAGCTATATTGAATGTCAGCCCCCAGGTGGGGAGGGGAGGGTAGGTGAGGGGAGATCAGCCAGTTCTGTCACGATGCCCATGGCCCCAACTGCTCTTGGCCAGTACAGGCCAACGGAGAGCAGCGCGCTTCGTTACAGTATCATTTAGTAACCGCGAAAGCGTTACGGAGATGATAGATAAACTCCAGTGGAAGACTCTGCAGGAGAGACGCTCAGTAGCTCGGTACTGGCTTTTGTTAAAGTTTCGAGAACATACCTTCACCGAAGAGTCAAGCAGTATATTGCTCCCTGCTAAGTATATCTCGCGAAGAGACCATGAGGATAAAATCAGAGAGATTAGAGCCCACACAGAAGCATACCGACAATCCTTCTTTCCACGAACAATACGAGACTGGAATAGAAGGGAGAACCGATAGAGGTAGTCAGGGTACCCTCCTCCACACACCGTCAGGTGGCTTGCGGAGTATGGATGTAGATGTAGATGTAGATGAGGTCTGAGGTTTGTAGTGAGAGGTTACGAAGTTGCTCAAGGATCACTGTGTAATGCCACTAACAGTATCTAGATACTACTTCCACTCGGAATAAAAAGCAGAAGAAGACTATCTGTAAGTAATTGTCCATAACTGTTAATAATGATATTCAATTATGAACATATTTATAAATACTTACGTTTCGTTATTATTTTTCCAGCAATGCAGCATGTGCCCGATCGAATACTAGCAGAACTTCTGGTGTTGTCTGCAATAAACAGGATCAGGAGGTAGTGTAATAGTAATATGCATATTAGCAGGGGTTTTGTAACTAATACATGGAATAAAATAATAAAGGAAGATCTTCGTGCATCCATATTTAAATTGTATGAAGGTGGGACACAGATGGTGTAATTTTTATTAAAGATGCAATTCCTCCAGCTGTACTTGAGATTACTGCCCGCCATCCATGTGGAGCGCGTGCTGCTCTCACCGCGGACTTCTAGACTGAGCCTCACACAACTGATTTCATCAAAGTGTACGGGCCTGAAGATGGCGTTGACGCAACGCCGAAACTAGTAGCGAAGTAAATAAAAAAATTTAAGTACAGCTGGAGGAATTGCATTTTTAATGAAAGTAAAGGTAGAAGAAATTTTACAGTAGAGGCAGTTCTGGCTAACGATTTCTGGAGAAATTGGTTTGAGTAGCATTATACAAAGAAATTAAATAAATTTTGTCAGAAAGTATAGAATGATGGGGAAAAGTGAATGGTGGATGTTTATTTGATAAATGTGATCGAAATGTTAAGAATGCTGAAGAAGATAAAATGGGTTTGGAATTTTAATACATAATGAGTTGGAATCAGAATTAGCTGTGGTGGCTGAAAAAATAAATGTATTCTGTAGTGATATAAGTGGGAGTGTGAATGGAGACAGTAATAATGCTGAATTAGGTGAAATTAGACCAGTTTCAGCAGACGTTAACGTTAATTACGTGCAGTAGGGCCCGAATCTGGTGTTTCTATGGATGGAGATGCACATGAAGGTGCGTGTTCCAGTATGTGTTTGAGGTTAGTCATGAGCACACGTGAGTTCGTAGGTCCTTTGTCAGGTGTTTCAGGAGATGTAGTTTCAGTTGAGGAGGATGCAGCTGTAGAAGATGTTATTGTGGTAGAGGCTGTGAGGAATGCTTTGAATGCTAATGAAGTGAATTAAGTTGCAAATGTTGTAAGCAAAGACGTTGTACAGGCACATTTATTGTATCGTGGTGATCGGCAGATCGTTAATCAAGAGAATAATGATAGCAGTGAACCTTTAGAGGATGCTGAAGACCACGACTTTGATGCTAGTGACTGAGTAGCCAGAGCTAAATGGTTTCAGAAATGGACACATGAAAACTGATGATCCATGAGACCGGTTAAGCTAGGTTACACAACACAGCTAAGTGACAACAATATTGAAAATACAGATGTATGTGAGGAAATATTTTAGGGGGATTAGGATTTCAAATGAATGGGGTAGGGAGGAGAAGATGGTTCAAATGGCTCTGAGCACTATGGGACTTAACATCTGTGGTCATCAGTCCCCCAGAACTTAAACCTAACTAACCTAAGGACATCACACACATCCATGCCCGAGGCAGGATTCGAACCTGCGACCGTAGCAGTCGCGCGGTTCCGGACTGAGCGCCTTAACCGCGAGACTACCGCGGCCGGCGGAGGAGAAGAGATGTATATGATGGGGAATGATTGTATTGGTTGTAGAATGATGATGCTAGTTGAATAAATAATATTGCAAACAGTGGGGCGGTGACGAGATCCAAACCTTTTTGATCATTGATGATGAGTAGCAGAACTTTGTGGATGAGAATAAAACGGTGGGTGGCTGTCGAAAGATTAACATTCTTATGATACCCAAAACATAGATTTTGCAAGGTTTCACCAAATGTTAGTTCCAGAGATGTGGAAGGAAGAGAATCGTAATGTTACCAAGAAGTTACCCGGCTTACTCAATAAGAATTCAGATTCTGAAGTTAATTTAAGGTTTACTTGAGGTAATGATTTTGATTCATTCAGTGAAAAAAATGATGTGCACCATGGTTAAAGAGAAGAGGATCACCTGGCTGTAGCAGAAACCTGATTCTGCTGAGAAAATTTAGCCTAAAATATATATTAAAGTGCTGTTTGGTGGACTCTCGGAGTCCCATATGTTGGATCTTAGAGAATTTTTACGAATATGTTAAAAACACAGAAACAGTTGAATAGACAATAAAAATTAGATATGATACTGGGATTGGCAGTCAGCCTGTGTGGAAAGAGGTAGTTTTTGATGTAAATAATGATAGAGAATTATTTAACCACACATTTCTTGTAAATCTAGAATAGAGTATGATTGTACGTCCCCCTTGCGAAACAGTGTCCATTTCGTTCAGCTGCACTTCCAAGTCATTTACTGCCTCTGCTAGAATTACAATGTCATCGGTAAACCTCAAGGTTTCTATTTTTTCTGGTTTCTCGACCCTCGAAAATGTGTTTTACTTCCTTGTTCAAAGTACAAACTGAATACGACCAGAGTTGGGTTACAACCATGCTTCCCTGTTATTCCTTCAATTTTTGCAAATGCCATATTATTTCTGTAAAAGTAGTATGTAACTTTTCACTCCTTGTAAGTTTCCGCTGCTACCTTCAGAATTTCAAAGAGCGTTTTCCAGCCAGCATTGTCAAAACCTTCTCTGAGTCTATATAAGCTATAAAAAGAAGTTTGCCTTTTCTTAGCCTTCTTCTAAATGAATTCCTAGGGTCAGTACTAACTTGCATGTTCACACATACCTGCAAAACCTGACCTGATCTTCCCCAAGGTTTGCTTCAATAAGTTTTTTTTTCTTCTGTAAGTAATTAGTGTCAGTATTTTGGTTCCATAACCTGTTAAACTTATAGTTTGATAATATTTATTCCTGTCAGCAGTTGCTCTTTTTGGTATTTAGATTATTACATTCTTCCTGAAGTTTGACAATATTTACAACATTTCGTATATCTAGCTGATGGCATACAATAGTTTTGTAATGGCTCGCACTCCAAAGAATTTCTGATGGAATTTTGCCGAATCCAGGGCCTTGTTTCAGCATGCATCTTTCTATGGTCTGTCACCATATTCTCGCAGTGTTATGCCTCCCATCTCATTTTCACCTATTTCATCACCTCTTTCTATAATATTGCCAGCTAAACCATTTCCCTTATATTGCCTCTCTACAAATTCCCTCCACCTTTCAACTTTCACTTTTTTGCTTTACAATGAACTTCCATCTGGACTCTTGGCGTTTATACAGCTGCTTCTCCTTTTCTCCAAAGGCTTCTTCACTTTTTCTGTTGGTGGTACCTGCCTTACCACTAGCGATATATACGTTCTATACACTTACATTTGTCCTCTAGCTGTTCTGTTTGCCATTCTGCACATTCCATCAATCCCATTTTTAACCGTTTGAATTCTTTTTCGCCTGCTTCCTTTGCTTCATTTCTATGTTTTCTCTTTTCATCAATTAAAATGAATAATCCTGTTCCTTCAAAGATTTTCAACTAGGCCTTGTTTTTTTGTCTATTTGAAGCTCTGCTGCCTTCACTGTTTCATCTCTTAAAGCAATCAGTTCGTCTTGTACTGCATTCCTTTCCCCTGTTCTCGTCAACTGTTGTTTAATGCTGCCTCTGTAAAACCTATGGTTCTGCCAACTTATCCAGGTCCCTTCTCCTTAATATCCTATGTCAATTGTTCAGTTTGAGTTTTTAGTTTACAACCAATAAATATTGGTCTGAGTCCCCATCACCCTCTGGAAATGTATTACAGTTTAAAATCTGGTTACGAAATCTGTGTCTTACCAATACTTGCAGAAGCATGGGCATTGGAGTTACAAATTTCACGCTTTTCGGCGGCGAATACTTAGAAAATCTATGGCCAGGTAGTTGTGTGGATTTAGAAACATTTCGACAAGTTAGTGTGTGGAGTGGGAATAGCTGACACGAGGTGAAACAGGATTGAACTCTGAGCTGTTTTCATTGATTCGTGAGCGTTCTAGAGTTGTGAGTTTTGGTGTCTAAGCACTGTTGAGCGGTAAATCTGAACACACGCGATTGAACTTATAACGGTTTCAGTAGTTCATCGAAATTACTCGTTACTTACGCCATTGTCTGCTTTGTTTGTTTAATTTAATAGGTTTAGTGCTGTCGCTACGTTGGTGTTACTTAAATAGGAATCAGTAAACTCTTATTTATTTAGCTCAAAGATTTTATAAGTTGCGAACATTATTTATTTTTCACTGCATAGAAAATTCCTGCTTGCATATTCTTAACTATTTAACTACCGTATGACTGATAATAAGTGTATTACGATTAATGCTTAGGTCGGCACCTAAGCGTTAAGTGTAGCCAAATAAGAGAAAAGCAAACAACGTGTTCTGAATCCCATGAACAATGTCAAACAGCATTCATAAATTTGTTGTTGTTGACGATGTTGTTGTTGTGGTCTTCAGTACCAAGACTGGTTTGATGCAGCTCTCCTTGCCACTGTATCCTGTGGAGGCCTGTTCGTCTACGAGAAACTACTGCTGCCTACTTCCTTCTGAATCTACTGACTCTATTCATCTCTTGGTCTCCTTCTACAGTTTTTACTCCACACAGTTCCATCCAATACTAAACTGGTGATCTCTTGATGTATCAGCATGAGTACTGTCAACAGATTTCTTCTTCTAAACGTTCTGACACCAATTTACTTTCTACCCAGTTCTATTAAGTATCTTCTCATTAATTACATGATCTTCTTATATAATCTCCAGTATTCTTCTGAAGCACACATTTCAAAAGATACTACTCTCTTCTTGTCTAAACTTTTTGTTGTCCATGTTTCAATTCCATGGAGTGAATACGGAGTGCGGAAATGAATGAAAGAGGACACTGCCTGGTAGAATTTTGTGTAGAGCTCGGTTTAAGAATCATAAAAGAGGATTGTATACTTGGAAGAGACCTGGAGACACCGGAACATCTTAGATTGATTGTATAATGGTAAGACAGAGAATTAGGAACCATGTTTAAAATTTTAACACATTTACAGAGGCAGATATTGATTCTGACCACAATTTATTTGTTGTAACCTGTAGATTTAAACTAAAGAAACTGCAAATAGCTAGAATAATCAGAGATGGGACTAGATAACTTCAAAGGACCAGAGGGTGTTCAGAGTTTCAGAGGAAACATTAGGCAACAGATAACTAGAACTATCAGATTAATAAGTCACGGTTGCAAAATACTAACACTAATTCTTGACAAAATAATGGAAAAACTTATAGAATCCGACCTCGGCGAAGATGAGTTTGAATTCCGGAAAAATCTAGGAACGCGTGAGGCAATACTGACCCTACGAATTCTTGTACAAGATGGGTTAAGGAAAGACAAACCTACATTTATGGCATTTGTAGACTCAGAGAAAGCTTTTGATAATGTTGACTGGAACAATATCTCTGAAATTATGAAGGTAGTAGGGGTAAAATACGTGGAGCGAAGGGCTAATTACAACTTGTGTAGAAACCAGACGGCAATTATAAGAGTCGAGGGGCACGAAGTGGAAGCAGTGGTTGAGAAGGTAGTGAGACAAGGTTGTAGCCTGTCCCTGATGTTATTCAATCTGTACACTGAATAATCATTGTAATTTTGTCAGAGGCAGCAAAGGGAATCGACACTATCTTGAGAGGAGGATATAAGATAAACACAACCAAAAGAGAAACAATGAATGTAGTCTAATTAAATCAGTTGATGTGAAAGGAAATAGATTATGAAACGAGACACTTAAAGTGGTAGATGAGTTTTGCTATTTGGGCAGCAAAATATCGGATGTTGGCTGAAGTAGAGAGTATATAAAATGTAGATCGGCAATGGCAAGCAAAGCATTTCTGATGAAAAGACATTTGTCAACAATGAATATTGATTTAAGTGTTAGGAGGTTTGTTCTGAAGATATTCTCCTGGTGTGTAGCCATATTTCGAAGTTAAACATTTCCGATAAACAGTTTAGACGAAAAGAAAGTAGAAGCTTTCGAAACGTGGTGCTACAGAAGAGCTTATAGATTATATGGGTAGATCATGTAAATAAGAGGAGGTACTGAATTGAATTGGGGAGACAAGAAATTTGTGTCACAACTTGATCCAAACAAGGGATCCGTTAATAGAACACATTCTGAAACACCAAGGGATCTCCAGTTTAGTACTTGAGGGAAGTATGGAGGGTAAAAATCATAGAGGGAGACCAAGAGATGAATACAGCAAGCAGATTCAGAGGGATGTAGATTGCAGAAGTTACTTGGAGATGGAAAGGCTGGAACACGATAGAGTAGCATGGAGAGCTGCATCAAACCAGTATTAGGACTGAAGGTCAAACCACAGTAGGGCTGCACACGATACAAATGCTTTCAGGAAAGTGTTCCTAATACTTAAATCTATATTAGATATTAACAAATTTCAATGTCTCCAGAAATGTTTTCCTTGCTATTGACTGTGTATATCTTTCATCCTCTCTAGCCGGCCGGAGTGGCCGAGTGGTTCTAGGCGCTATAGTCTGGAACCGCGCGACCGCTACGGTCGCAGGATCGAATCCTGCCTCGGGCATGGATGTGTGTAATGTCCTTAGGTTAGTTAGGTTTAAGTAGTTCTAAGTTCTAGAGGACTGATGACCACAGCAGTTAAGTCCCATAGTGCTCAGAGTCATTTGAACCATTTGAACCATCCTCTCTACTTCGGCCATCATCAGCTTTTGCCCAAATACCAAAACTCATCTACTACTTTAAGTGTCTCATTTTCTAATCTAAGTTCCTCAGCATCACCTTACTTAACCTGACTACATTCTTTGTCCTTTCTTTGATTTCGTTAATTTTCATAAACTTCAGTTTTTATTTCTTCTCCCTGAACTTTAATTCCTACTCCCAATTTTTCTTTCGTTTCTTTTACTCCCTTCTCAGTGTAGTCAGTTGGTGATAGGCTACAACCCTGACTCACTCCCTTATTAAGCACTTCTCCCGTTTCATGGCCTCGACTCTTAAAGCTGCCATCTGGTTTCGGTAAAGCTGTGAATAGCTTTGCTCCCTGTATTTTAACACTGGTGCCTTCGTAATTTAGAGAGTATTCCAGTCAACAACGGAAATAGCCGACTATAAGTCTACAAATGCTATAAAATAAGTTTGCCTTTCATTAATCTATCTTCTCCGAGAAGTCATATAGTCAGTATTGCCTCTCGTGTTCCTACAATTCTTGGGAAATATTAGTTTGAATTTCTACATTTCTCCAGAATCCAAACCAATATTTCCCGAGGTCGGCATCCACCTATTTTTCCATTCTTCTATAAGCAATTCGTGTAGTATTTTGCAACCATGATCTATCAAACTGACAGTTAAGTAATTTTTACACGTGTCAGTACCCATTTTCTTTGGAATCGGAATCAATACGTTCTTTTTGACGTCTGAAGGTATTGCGCCAGTCTCATACATCTTGCATGCCAGATGGAAGAGTTTTGTTATCGCTGGCTACCGCAAGGCTGTCATTCGTTGTACTGATTTAACTGTCAGTTTGATAAATCATGGTTGCAAATACTAACACGAATTACTTACAGTACAACTGAAAAAAAAGTGGAAGCCGATCGGTAATTTTTCTTCTCGCATTATCATACCACCCACCTCACCTTTGTCTGCGCCCTCCTCCGTTTCTACACTACTGGCCATCCATTAAAATTGCTACACTACGAAGATGACGTGCTATAGACATGAAATTTAACCGACAGGAAGAAGACGTTGTGATATGCAAATGATTAGCTTTTCAGAGCATTAACACAGGGTTGGCGCCGGTGGTGACACCTACAACGTGCTGACATGAGGAAAGATTCCAACCGATTTCTCATGCACAAAACCAGCAGCTGACCAGCGTTGCCTGGTGAAACGTTGTTGTGATGCCTCGTGTAAGGAGGAGAAATGCGTACCATCACGTTGCGGTAGCGCGGTTCTTTCCATCCCTTTACGACGAACCTGCACCTACCTGTGAACATTGTCTCAGCAGATCATCAGCAGGAAAGCCGAGTGAAACCTACTGTACTTCGACGTGAACCAGGCTGCAATTAAAGTCACTAATCTACGTTTGGGGAGAAACACGAAATGAAAGGTTGGAAATTTAGTCCTCAACTTAGGTGAACAAGTATCACTGCCAAACCCGTGCTAGCCATAACACAGTCACTCACAATCCCTTTCAATCACGTTAGTAATTTTATGGTGTTGCATTTCCCGAAAACGTAATAGCTACAAAAATAACGATTGTTTGGATCGATAATGCTCGCCAAATATTAAGTCTGTCGTTACCTAATGCAGTCTCCGTTTTTGGCCACCGATCTGCTCAATACGCCACGCGGAATATATGTCTTATCTCGTCACATAATTCACTTAAACACTCCGAAATTTCTACACACACATCGGAAATATTATGCCGTCACTTTCCAACACTTTTGATGTATGAAACACTGCTAGATCTGGGAACTTATCATTTCCATCGGAACTACTACTACCCTCGTCTGATCTGTTTCATGGCTAGGGTCCGACTCCTCCCTAGAATATTCTAAGTCTTCTCTACCAGCAGAGAAAGGCGCGCAAAGAATATTGCTTTACCATTTGACAGTTTACTCAACAGCCAATAAGCAAAACAACACTCTCCCGCGTCAGTCCGCGCTTTTCATCAGTAACCAATGGCAAAATAATAAACCTAACGGCTGCACCTTTTACCGACGTAATTATCTAATATGCTGAAGTTTTGTTTATGCATAAAGTTATTTACTATTGTTATTTATACCTGAATTATCTTTCCCTTTACCATAAACTTACTTTACAAATCTATTCTACAAAAATCCCCTTTGTTCATATCCATACTTCTTTGAAATGTTCCCATACTAAATCTTACTACATAACTCGTTAAACAATTATCTTCATATTGACCTTACGCCACACACACACATCATTCATACTGCCAAAACACATTTATAACATTTTACATACTCAAAAAGACATAATAACACTTTATGAAATTACTAGAACAGTTCATGAAAAACATTCTATTACTTTAGTGCACTCTAGTGGGCACAATCGAAACTAAAATCACAGTCCCCCTATCCAATATTGTCCTCTATCGGCTGATATATAAACTACGTGCGCGTCCAGTTTCGCGTCACCATCTGTCACTATCCAGCTCTGAGACACATCTCCCACTTAACCGCCTCCATGGCCGAATCGTTATACGGCGCTACGCCTCAACGTTACCGACTTTGATAAAGGTCGGTTTGTAGCCTATCGCGATTGCGGTTTATCGTATCGCGATATTGCTGCTCGCTTTGGTCGAGATCCAATGACTGTTAGCAGAATATGGAATCGGTGGGTTCAGAAGGGTAATACGGAACGCCGTGCTCGATCCCAACGGCCTCGTATCACCAGCAGTCGAGATGACAGGCGTCTTATCCGCATGGCTGTAACGGATCGTGCAGCCACGTCTCGATCCCTGAGTCAACAGATGGGGACGTTTGCAAGACCACAACCATCTGCACGAACAGTTCGACGACGTTTGCAGCAGCATGGACTATCAGCTCGGAGACCATGGCTGCGGTTACTCTTGACGCTGCATCACAGACAGAAGCGCCTGCTATGGTGTACTCAACGAAGAACCTGGGTGCACGAATGGCAAAACGTCAATTTTTCGGATGAATTCAGGTTCTGTTTACAGCATCATGATGGTCGCATCCGTGTTTGACGACATCGTGGTGAACGCACATTGGAAGCGTGTATTCGTCATTGCCATACTGGCGTATCACCCGGCGTGATGGTATGTGGTGCCATTGGTTACACGTCTCGGTCACCGCTTGTTCACATTGTCGGCACTTCGAACAATGAACGTTACATTTCAGATGTGTTACGACCCGTGGCTCTACCTTTCATTCTGTACCTGTACACGCCATTCAAGCTCTGTTTTACTCAATGCCCAAGCGTATCAAGACCGTTATTACGGCCAGAGGTGATTGTTCTGGGTACTGATTTCTCGGGATCTATGCTACCAAACTGCGTGAAAATGTAATCACATAGCAGTTCTAGTATAATATATTTGTCCAATGAATATCCGTTTATCAACTACATTTCTTCTTGGTGTAGCAATTTCAATGGCCAGTAGTGTGTAATATTCCCTTCAAGTTCATCTTTCTTGTAAAGACCTTTCACATTTCAGCTTTCCCTTTCTTGCTTTGGTCTGGTTTTCCACCTGAGCTCTTGATACTCATACAGCTGCTTCTCGTTCCTCCAAACGTCGCTTTAATTTTACCGTAGGCGGCATGTGTCTTTTCATTAGTGAAATATGATACTAAATCCTTACATTTATCCTACAGCCATTCCGACTTAGCCATTTTGCACTTCCTGTCAGTCTGATATTTAAACGTTTGTATTTCCTTTGGACTGTTCTGCCAGAATCGTACGCGAATCCCACTCGGGAAAGAAAACATGGCTATGAAAAAAGTTGGGTATTCCGAGTGAGCAACAACCTTCTCCGGAGGAGCATTCTGACTGCCTCAACGGCCCGAGTCGTGTACGAAACGCACGTGAGTAGGCAGGGGAGTGTCTCCGTCAGCACCGAAACTGACTTGGGGGCTCGTGGGCTGTTCAACACTCACTGACGAATGATCGGGTAGGCGCGGTTGCGCTTGCGACCCAGAACTGCCGGTCGAGTCGTGACTTAAGACGCCGACAAAAGTCGCAAATAACAGTCAAGCCATCTTACAAGGAAAAAGCCATCGGAGATAGATTATCGGATTACACAGTACACTGACGGACATATTTTCCTGAGCACGTCTACAGTTTTCACTCGAAGACGAGTCGCTGACAGGAGTACTGATCGGCCAATGTAGATAACATTCAAAGAATTTTAGATGAAAAGAGCATCGGTATTATCACAGGTAATTCTGTGAAATTCTGTGCCACTAATGTCGCCTCCTTGATAGCCCTTCCCGTAATCACTAAGCGTTGAGTAAGCTTCCAGCAACTCTCACGAGCTGTACGTCACGTTGTCATTTTTGTTGTCTGTGTGTTACGGCCTCACGTCCACAAAGGCACCGCTGACGGGCTTGCAATGATTTGGTGGAGCATGCCGTATCTGGTCCGCTTCGAGACGTGGTTTTGCTCTTAATTTCGGTCATTTGGCTCCTAATTTCGGTCGTAATATCCGTCGGCTTCTTCATGTCAGATTCCACGACAGGTGGCTGGGAAGAGGTCGACCAGTTCCTTGGTCTCCATTTTCTCTTCACACAATAGCACTAGAGAATTACGGGATGAATTTTCATTTCGCAGCTCCACCTCAGTCCCAGGCGTTTGAGAAGTCTGAGACGCGTTGTCGGGTTCTCAGCCTACAGCACCGACTGATGTGATCGGCTTCGCCACACGTGGGGGTGGAGCGGGGAGTTGGGGGTGGGTTCGGCGGGGGAGGGGGGCTGCAGGAGGGCCGTTTCACATACCTGCAACGACCTTACAGTAATTCGGCTACGTTAAACACACGGATCCTGACAGAAGACCAGGAAACGTAAGATTTTTACAATTTTGATACCAGTATATATATATATATATATATATATATATATATATATATGGCTCTGAGCACTATGGGGCTCAACTGCTGAGGTCATTAGTCCCCTAGAACTTAGAACTAGTTAAACCTAACTAACCTAAGGACATCACAAACATCCATGCCCGAGGCAGGATTCGAACCTGCGACCGTAGCGGTCTTGCGGTTCCAGACTGCAGCGCCTTTAACCGCACGGCCACTTCGGCCGGCTATATATATATATATATATATATATATATATATATATATATATATATTGTTTCTCGCTATTATATATATATATATATATATATATATATATATATATATATATATATATATATATATATATATATATATATAATACTGTCTGAATATATATATATATATATATATATATATATATATATATATTGTTTCTCGCTATTTTCTTTTTATTCCTAATTAAAATTTATCGTTATACTTTTCGCGAATCAGGTCTTAATCAGGGGACCATTTAGGAGACATGTTTATTTTTGTTTGGCCATAATGTTGCGACGAACAATGAATAGAATCTGTGTAGCGCTGTAACCAGAACCACGAAATTGAAGCGCGCACACGGAGGTAAAAAAACTTGAGAAGGAATGCGAGGATCTCAGCACCACAGTGCAACGTTAACAATAGGCAACCGACATTCCACGAACATCAGAGCACGACACCAGCAACAAACCACAAAACTCTGCATTGGTCCCTTTACGGAAATTTCGATAACGTTAGCCTACTAATGTACTGCGTTTCTGAATTGCTGCCTGACGGTGAACTGAGACTCGAAACGCCTTGCCGCGTCTTCCGATTGATATCAAAATGAACATAGCGTGATATAATGCTTGTTTTGTGATTGTGTCAAAATTATAAAATTTTGTTTTCATTCTGCAAATTACGGTATCTCTATCGCAAATGTGGCAGCAGCAATGCCACGTCATCCCTTCATCTTTCTCCAAAAATAAATAAAAACTCCCATTAATGTGAAATGCATTCAGCACATGGGTTGGACGTCTTCAAACACAAGTAACGAAAATATAGGCCTACACCAAAACCAGGTAAAAGCTTGACATTACTTCTAGGAACAAATTGCCAAAGGATAATACTGTCTGAATGATTCTTAATTTAGAGCATTTGGGATTGTTTGTATTAGCAGAAAAGTACACATCAAGCCTTGGCTTCGGTTTCAGTTAAGGCTTGCTAAAGTGAACATCATATTGCTAGGCTTAAGATCAAACAGTACATCTACATCTACATGATTAGTCTGGAATTCACAAATGAGTGGCTAGCAGAGGCTTCATCGAACCATCTCCATGCTATTTCGCCGTTCTACTCTCGAATAGTTCTACTCTCGAATAGCACCGAGAAAAACGAACTGTTGCGAGCTGTGATTTCGTTTATGATGATCATTTTCCTAATGTAGGGGTGCGCCAGCATATGATTTTCACCCTCTGAGGAGAAAGTTGGTGATGAAAGTAGAACTGTGGTTAGAAGAACTGGTGCATAAAAGCACTTAGTAATTTGAGAATATTTATTTGAGACTACCTTCACTCGTGTACGGCTGCTTATATAGCCAATGGCACGTTCTTACTAGATGAACTCATATTTTGTTTGATGTAGGACCACTATTCAGTAGGATAATCAAATATTTCCTGTTGCTATAGAATGTTCAAAACTACGAGTTTTTTGCAAAACTCGGCACTTCCTCTCAGCCACTTAAAGTAAAAATCGATAAACGCAAATTGTGCGTTGCTTAGACCTGAAGGGAGAATAACGATGTAGAACGCGAGGGATTTTTGTCCTAAAAGAAAGGAGAACACAAACCCACAAACGGCAGGGAAGCATTTGCTGCCAGAACCAACAACAGGAATATATTAGACGTTTCGATAGCAACATTAACATCTAATGATTGCTCAGTCGATCTAACTTTGACAGGGAGACGAAAGAGCAAGAAAGAAGTAATAAGGGACAGTGCTGTTTCGATAAAGTACAGCACAAAGAAAACAGATGGCCAGACAGGACCTCTTGTGCAGCAACATTTCAAGCAACATCAGAGATGTCCAAAGACGTAGCATCGAAAGGAATAAGATGTGGAGAAGAAGAATAAATTAAGAACAAACCATAGGTTCTAAAAGCCTTATGCAAAGTTCTACACGATAATGGAGGAAAATCCAACTGTTGTTCAATAATACTTTGTTGCTCATCAAAATCAGCCAGTACCAAAGCTCTACATAGATGAAGTATTCTATTCGAGACAAGTGTGACTATACAATTTGTGCATTGTGATGCATTGACGAGCACAGGTTAAGGGAAGGATTGCTTTTTATACTTGGTTTGAAACAAAACGAAAGGATTTAACCACGTAGCCCCTGCTCTATCAGGTTTTCTCAGAAATTGTGAGGTGTCTCGTCCAAAAATGGTCAAAATAAAACTAATTTATTTTCTGAGTCCTGTATCATTCATACTAAAAAGACTGTAATTATGTACACACTGATGGGCTTCGGGAAATAAAGCACAACATTTAATAGTCTGGTACACTATTTCCCTATCCATGGTCGGCCCACATCAGCTGTAGTCCTGACACTATGACGAAGCAAGCTCGGATATTTTTACTTCCCCTCTTGTTTTGCCATCTGCCTCCTTAAATTCGTTTTTTCAGTTTTAACTAATTACGATTAACATCTACATCTACATCTACATCCATACTCCGCAAGCCACCTGACGGTGTGGGCGGAGGGTACCCTGAGTACCTCTATCGGTTCTCCCTTCCACTCCAGTCTCGTATTGCTCGTGGAAAGAAGGATTGTCTGTACGCTTCTGTGTGGGCTCTAATCTCTCTGATTTTATCCTCGTGGTCTCTTCGCGAGATATACGTAGGAGGGAGCAATATACTGCTGGACTCTTCGGTGAAGGTATGTTCTCGAAACTTCAACAAAAGCCCGTACCGAGCTACTGAGCGTCTCTCCTGCAGAGTCTTCCACTGGAGTTTATCTATCATCTCCGTAACGCTTTCGTGATTACTAAATGATCCTGTAACGAAGCGCGCTGCTCTCCGTTGGATCTTCTCTATCTCTTCTATCAACCCTATCTGGTACGGATCCCACACCGCTGAGCAGTATTCAAGCAGTGGGCGAACAAGCGTACTGTAACCTACTTCCTTTGTTTTCGGATTGCATTTCCTTAGGATTCTTCCAATGAATCTCAGTCTGGCATCTGCTTCACCGACGATCAACTTTATGTGATCATTCCATTTTAAATCACTCCTAATGCGTACTCCCAGATAATTTATGGAATTAACTGCTTGCAGTTGCTGACCTGCTATTTTGTAGCTAAATGATAAGGGATCTATCTTTCTATGTATTCGCAGAACATTACACTTGTCTACATTGAGATTCAATTGCCATTCCCTGCACCATGCGTCAATTCGCTGCAGATCCTCCTGCATTTCAGTACAATTTTCCATTGTTACAACCTCTCGATACACCACAACATCATCTGCAAAAAGCCTCAGTGAACTTCCGATGTCATCCACCAGGTCATTTATGTATATTGTGAACATCAACGGTCCCATGACACTCCCCTGTGGCACACCTGAAATCACTATTACTTCGGAAGACTTCTCTCCATTGAGAATGACATGCTGCGTTCTGTTATCTAGGAACTCCTCAATCCAATCACACAATTGGTCTGATAGTCCATATGCTCTTACTTTGTTCATTAAACGACTGTGGGGAACTGTATCAAACGCCTTGCGGAAGTCAAGAAATACGGCATCTACCTGTGAACCCATGTCTATGGCCCTCTGAGTCTCGTGGACGAATAGCGCGACCTGGGTTTCACACGACCGTCTTTTTCGAAACCCATGCTGATTCCTACAGAGTAGATTTCTAGTCTCCAGGAAAGTCATTATACTCGAACATAATACGTGTTCCAAAATTCTAAAACTGATCGACGTTAGAGATATAGGTCTATAGTTCTGCACATCTGTTCGACGTCCCTTCTTGGAAACGGGGATGACCTGTGCCCTTTTCCAATCCTTTGTAACGCTACGCTCTTCTAGAGACCTACGGTACACCGGTGCAAGAAGGGGGGGGGGGGGGCAAGTTCCTTCGCGTACTCTGTGTAAAATACACTCCTGGAAATAGAAAAAAGAACACATTGACACCGGTGTGTCAGACCCACCATACTTGCTCCGGACACTGCGAGAGGGCTGTACAAGCAATGATCACACGCACGGCACAGGGGACACACCAGGAACCGCGGTGTTGGCCGTCGAATGGCGCTGGCTGCGCAGCATTTGTGCACCGCCGCCGTCAGTGTCAGCCAGTTTGCCGTGGCATACGGAGCTCCATCGCAGTCTTTAACACTGGTAGCATGCCGCGACAGCGTGGACGTGAACCGTATGTGCAGTTGACGGACTTTGAGCGAGGGCGTATAGTGGGCATGCGGGAGGCCGGGTGGACGTACCGCCGAATTGCTCAACACGTGGGGCGTGAGGTCTCCACAGTACATCGATGTTGTCGCCAGTGGTCGGCGGAAGGTGCACGTGCCTGTCGACCTGGGACCGGACCGCAGCGACGCACGGATGCACGCCAAGACCGTAGGATCCTACACAGTGCCGTAGGGGACCGCACCGCCACTTCCCAGCAAATTAGGGACACTGTTGCTCCTGGGGTATCGGCGAGGACCATTCGCAACCGTCTCCATGAAGCTGGGCTACGGTCCCGCACACCGTTAGGCCATCTTCCGCTCACGCCCCAACATCGTGCAGCCCGCCTCCAGTGGTGTCCCGACAGGCGTAAATGGAGGGACGAATGGAGACGTGTCGTCTTCAGCGATGAGAGTCGCTTCTGCCTTGGTGCCAATGATGGTCGTATGCGTGTTTGGCGCCGTGCAGGTGAGCGCCACAATCAGGACTGCATACGACCGAGGCACACAGGGCCAACACCCGGCATCATGGTGTGGGGAGCGATCTCCTACACTGGCCGTACACCACTGGTGATCGTCGAGGGGACACTGAATAGTGCACGGTACATCCAAACCGTCATCGAACCCATCGTTCTACCATTCCTAGACCGGCAAGGGAACTTGCTGTTCCAACAGGACAATGCACGTCCGCATGTATCCCGTGCCACCCAACGTGCTCTAGAAGGTGTAAGTCAACTACCCTGGCCAGCAAGATCTCCGGATCTGTCCCCCATTGAGCATGTTTGGGAATGGATGAAGCGTCGTCTCACGCGGTCTGCACGTCCAGCATGAACGCTGGTCCAACTGAGGCGCCAGGTGGAAATGGCATGGCAAGCCGTTCCACAGAACTACATCCAGCATCTCTACGATCGTCTCCATGGGAGAATAGCAGCCTGCATTGCTGCGAAAGGTGGATATACACTGTACTAGTGCCGACATTGTGCATGCTCTGTTGCCTGTGTCTATGTGCCTGTGGTTGTGTCAGTGTGATCATGTGATGTATCTGACCCCAGGAATGTGTCAATAAAGTTTCCCCTTCCTGGGACAATGAATTCACGGTGTTCTTATTTCAGTTTCCAGGAGTGTAGAACTGGTATCCCATCAGGTCCAGCGGCCTTTCCTCTTTTGAGCGACTTTAATTGTTTCTCTATCCCTCTGTCGTCTATTTCGATATCTACCATTTTGTCATATGTGCGACAATCTAGAGAAGGAACTACAGTGCAGTCTTTCTCTGTGAAACAGCTTTGGAAAAAGACATTTAGTATTTCGGCCTTAAGTCTGTCATCCTCTGTTTCAGTACCATTTTGGTCACAGAGAGTCTGGACATTTTGTTTTGATCCACCTACCGCTTTGACATAAGACCAGAATTTCTTAGGATTTTCTGCCAAGTCAGTACATAGAACTTTACTTTCGGATTCATTGAACGCCTCTCGCATAGCCCTCTTCACACTACATTTCGCTTCGCGTAATTTTTGTTTGTCTGCAAGGCTTTGGCTATGTTTATGTTTGCTGTGAAGTTCCCTATACTTCTGCAGCAGTTTTCTAACTCGGTTGTTGTACCACGGTGGCTCTTTTCCATCTCTTACGATCTTGCTTGGCACATACTCATCTAACGCATATTGTACGATGGTTTTGAACTTTGTCCACTGATCCTCAACACTATCTGCACTCGAGACAAAACTTTTGTGTTGAGCCGTCAGGTACTCTGTAATCTGCTTTTTGTCACTTTTGCTAAACAGAATAATCTTCCTACCTTTTTTAATATTTCTATTTACGGCTGAAATCATCGATGCCGTAACCGCTTTGTGATCGCTGATTCCCTGTTCTGCGTTAACTGTTTCAAATAGTTCGGGTCTGTTTGTCACCAGAAGGTCTAATATGTTATCGCCACGAGTCGGTTATCTGTTTAACTGCTCAAGGTAGTTTTCAGATAAAGCACTTAAAAAAATTTCACTGGATTCTTTGTCCCTGCCACCCGTTATGAACGTTTGGGTCTCCCAGTCTATATCCGGCAAATTAAATTCTCCACCCAGAACTATATCATGGTGGGGAAATCTACTCGAAATATTTTCCAAATTATCCTTCAGGTGCTCAGCCACAACAGCTGCTGATCCAGGGGGCCTATAAAGACATCCAATTACCATATCTGAGCCTGCTTTAACCGTGACCTTCACCCAAATCATTTCACATTTCGGATCTCCGTCAATTTCCTTCGATACTATTGCACTTCTTATCGCTATAAACACGCCTCCCCCTTCACTGTCCAGCCTGTCTCTGCGGTATACATTCCAATCTGAGTTTAGGATTTCATTACTGTTTACGTCTGGTTTCAGCCAACTTTCTGTCCCTAGTACTATATGGGCGCTGTGACCGTTTATTAATGAGAGCAGTTGTGGGACCTTTCTATAGACGCTCCTGCAGTTTACTATTAGCACATTAATATTGTTACTCCCTGTTGCATTTTGCCTACTCCTACCTTGCCGCGTCTCAGGAGGCGTCTTCTCGGCCTAGGGAGGGATTTCTCTAACCTAAAAAACCCCCATGTGCACTCCACATGTACTCCGCTACCCTTGTAGCCGCTTCCGGCGTGTAGTGCACGCCTGACCTATTCAGGGGGACCCTACATTTCTCCACCCGATACGTGAGTATAATCTAAATTTTCATAAGAGAGAAAGGTTGACCCTCAGTTTTAAAGGAATGTAACACCAGATCTAATTTTGCGCTTGGTTTATTCATGTAGTTGATTTTCTGATTTATTTAGAATCTCAGTTTTGGTCTACTCGAAAACATGTTAGCAAAGCCAGCCTCTAAATAGTTCCAAAGTAATTTTCAGTTTCATCAAAAGTATTGTTTGCATGACTATATTTGTTAATTTCATGATTTAAACAAATAATTTGCCTTAATCCTTGTAGTAGAAGAAACTGTTAGAAAGAACTAATGTTTCAATGTATTCAGTTAATTTAATGAGTTAAGTTTTAATTGTAATTTCTGTAAATTTAACTTTGAAGAATGTGTAGTTTGAGGAACTATTAATGTGAGAATAGATAAGGGACTGGTTTGTGGTCCCGAGACAGTCAGTCCACAGCCGAGCTTCAGACGAGAAACATATATTGGTTAGACCAACAACAATGCATCCATGAAATAGGTGTAACACAATCAGGCCGTGGTAAAACAATGACAGTGTCTGTACCATACACACCTTGTTATTTTTCAAGAACTGTGTGGTTAGGTTTTTATTGCTCGTAAATGTTCAACAGGAAACTATTGTAGCAGTATGTGGATGTTCAGCTGTAACCTATTAACGAGGCTTATCGTAGGTTAAACAATAGTACACTGACCATATAACTGTGTATTATTGGGGGGCTGTGAACAGTGAAAGTACAGTACTGTGAAACGGAGAATTGCACCTGTTGGCTTCATCATTTAAAGCACTGACTGTTGTACTTCCATACCACATTTTTCAGCCATTGTAGCAATGCAATAAGTCGACACTAAGGCCTATCAACGAATAAATAAAGCAGGAAATGTCGTCACAACACGTTGTTTGGTACAGTGGATACAGACAGCCAGAAAAAAGGGAGATATTCTTTAACTGACTGGAAACTATGGCTGATGAAAAGACTGAAAATAGAGTATTGTTGTCAATTACAATGAAAGACCTGTAGAGGTTCAGGTACTAAAATCCAGAAACTGCAGCCAGTTAGGAAAGCAGTTGCCCTGTAAAGGAATAGCGTTGTCAGCAAGGAAAAGAAAAAGTGTTTCTTAAAACCTTAACATACCAGAAGGAGCAGAAGAGTTTCGTAAGTTCATTATTGAAAATGATGAATAGGTTTCCAATTTAGAAATGTTTTCTATTGTAGTACACTATTACATTACTAAACAAAATGAACACTACAATGTTTTTCTTTGTAATTAACGTTAAAGACAAGTAATAAATGGGAAAAATCTATTTGTACATGTATATTAACAAAACTTATAACTTTCATCTTTGCATTTACTGACTTTTGAAAAAAACTTCTAAACTTTGTGCATCTATTGTTGAATAAATTATGAAGATTTTAGAAAGTCGAAACACACATTCGGAATCGTACCGACAGAAGCTTGTAAATGTTAAATTACCTCCTTTATGTAATTAGTATTTTGTTATGATATTTAAAAAATGCATTCCCTCAGAAATCCTGAATTTTGTAAAAACTCCCTTCAATTAATTTAGTTTTGAATTTACAAGGAAGAATCGGTGATCCAGATCCTGAGAGGTGTAAGCAGTTTTGCGTGGGAGCTCCGAGCTTTGAGACGTTCAGCGGCAGCAGCAGCACACAGAGTTGACAACGATTTGAAGCAGTGGAAGAGAGGAGAAGACGGCAAGACGAAGGCGTGACGGGTGCGTGTCACAGGCTTCAGCAGAGGAGACTAACAGTGTGGGCGCCAGCCTGAAGTGTAAGAGCTTCGCAGCGGAGCCAACGTCGGCAGCGTCTTCACTTCCCGGCGACAACAGCACAGCAGAGGCAGTCATCGTGGCAGAAGGGATAGGTAGGTGCGACAGAAGGGTCAGTGTGTGTGGCTCTGCAGCGTACCACCAGGAACACGGAAGCTGTCACGTTCAGCCGCCGAGCAAGTGCTGTTCAGAGAATAATAGTCAGGCGGGCAGACCAAAGCCAGGGCGGAAAAGTTTAGATTTGGAGGCTACAGCTACTAAGATGCTGCGGATGGTGAGGGATTTTCAGCTTATAATTGGCGGAATGAAAACAGGTCTTTCAAATGAAATTTCAACTGTTAAACCTGAAATCTCAACTGTTACCACTGAACTAAATTCAAAGATAGATGATGGAAACTCTAGCTTAAAAAATGAGGTAAAAGCTGAAGTTGAGAAAATTAAAACGGATTTATAGCATATGACTGAGGGGAAGGTAACTGAATTTAGAACCGAAATGGGCAAAATTACAGATGAAGTAGACTGTGGAGTTGAGAAAGTACCTAACGACGTTATAAAGTCAATGGATTTGCAGGTGGAAAAGATGCATATTGAATTGAGGGGAGGTGTAGATAATTGTTTTCTGAGGGAGAATGGAGTTGTGGGGGAAACAAGAACTCACTACAGAATGTGTTTGAGAGAAATGTAGATTGCGAATAGGTCATCGAAAAAAATCAGAGCGATTTGGAGGAAATGACCCTGAAATTAAACACGTTAGCGACAGATCAGTCCGCCACCATGATAAGTGAACTGTGGGTGGGAGCGGTGACTTCAAAATGCTTTACTAACTATGGAAAGTACCATACGATACATTTTCTTGCACCATGTAGAGATAATTTCACACAGGGATTGTCTTATGTGACAAAAATGAAACTAGAGAAGAGACAGTTAGACGGAGAGGCTCAATCGTGGACAAATTTGTCCATTGATTTATTTACCAGTTACGAAGAATCTGAAATAAGTTTTTTTAAATAAATTATGGAGTGAAGCGAGACAGACGTGTTTCCAAACCCATTCCCCGAACGGGCAGAGTTATAGACACGGTAGTATGACGATGAGAGAGTTTTGTGTTCGCGAGTTGGCTGAAGTGGTGCACATAACTCGACAACTAAATCTTCTAAGCAAAATTGTAACGCTCAGTGAAGACTGCCACAATTGTTGTAGTGGGACCTAGCACGTAGCCCAACACACTGAATAAACAAATTCTTGGATTTTGCAGAGAAACTGGAACAACCGCTCAGATTTAAACCGCAGAGTTTCAGCTGCAGGCAAGGAACCGAAGGAACAGGGAACTACACCGAAGGTTTAACCAGCAGGAAAGGAATCGATTCAGTGAGTTTCGCAGGAAAAACAATAATTATGGAAAAAATTCTCAAAGCTGCAATAACCTGGAGGAAAATTTTACAAATCGATATAGGGGGCGAAGGCTTGAAAGACAGTGCAGCCACGACAAGAGACCGGAAAACTACATAGATTCTGCCGCATCTCAGGTCCGGAGATGTCAATCTAAAGTGACGTGCGGAACGACAAAATGGGCAGCGAATGTGGAGGGATGTTGAATTAGAAAGCAGGGCTGAAATTATGGAAGTTGAGACTGTAAACGAGGACAAGAAAATAGGAAGCAATCAGAAGCAGAGGAACAGTAAAGGCAGAGAAATATATGGGAAAGATGTATTAGATGACGAGGAAATGGGAGTAAAAGATTTATTTCATTCTGGGAAGAAGAAGCTAATAGTAGTAAATTTTGCGTTAAAATCGATGTCAGGTTCGAAAGCAGAAGTGAGTACAAACTTAGCAGAAATTGAATGCAGTCTGATCGCAACTGACTTAAAATCCAATAACAGTTGTCATTGTTATTCCGATAGCAATTAAGTAAACGTAGCGCGGAGGTTGAACTAGATAGTAACAGGGCGAAGATTGACTCTATGTTGGGAGACATAATTGATTCATTGTGAAAGGGAAGGAGGAGACGATTTCAGGGAATAAAACAGTGGACGAGGACTGAAATGCGGAAACGGGTCTTTAAGCATTCATGTCTGTAGAGATAGGTGAGCCAATGGTTTCAGACGATCATAAGAAGTCAATGAGTGGTTCTGAATCAGACTCAGTAAGAAAGTGTGCGGAAACTATTGAGCTGGATCCCAAAATCAGTACTGATGATACGTAAAGGGGAAAGTGGAAGATAGTGTTGATGATTGGATCTCACATGAGAAAGTTTTAAAATCAATATCAGCGAAACTGAGTAAGAATGAAAAGTTTAAGGCGGCAAGAACGGGTGATGCAGGGGAAAGCAGCTCAGCGCAAGAGAAGCGTATGAGATTGTGAAGTTGAAGAAATGTCCGTGGTTAACATGTATGATGTGAGTATCGGAGGTCAGGTTTTAGAGCATGGGACGAAAACACGTCATAATTTAATGGAAATGGAGGGTCCCGTTAATTCCGAAGAATACTCTGTCGTTGCAAGAAGCATTCAAGAATAAATAGAGACCTAATGGAAAATAATGTCGGTGAAAGCGTTGTAGCCTTTGTCTCATCTGTTGGAGACTATCAAGGTGATAGGTCGGGGGAATCAGACGAAGTGTTACTGGGGAAAGACGAGAAGGGTGATGTAAATAATTATATTTTATTTACAGAGGGTAGGGCTATGGAGAGCAATATCGCGGAGGAAGAGATAGGTATATTAAATTCTATTGAGGGGATCGAAACGCTGGCTTTGAATGACGAAGTCGAATTAGATTGGAGTACAGAAGATGTAGACGATTGCACTATAGAATTCTGGAAATTATGTAGACAAAAGTACAAACATCAGACGGGTACGCGGGATTTTCAAAAGGCCGAGACATGTAGGGAACTTGATAACAGAAGCGGTGAACGAGGAGTGAAGGAATTACTTGACAATTTAATGGACGGAGATAACGAGGCTGACGGATGTTTGACAGACGAGATTAATCCACTGAAAATGGGTGAAAGTGGAAATGACATCGATAATGATCTATTAAGGGTAAAGGAAAGAACTGAAAATAGACAGCCAATTATGGAAATCGATGTCAGTGACGAGAAAATATATGCACTTATCATTTCTGGGATCAATATGTGAGCCCTTTCGGGAAATTGTTTTAAATAGGCGTAATATCAAGAAATTGGAAAGTCCCCGGTGTGGAAAGTGGAACTGCAACATATGGACTGAGCAAACCCTTAACAGAAGATACGTTACTGGAATTTCAAAGTGACGTATTTCATATTAGAATGAGTTGCTTTATAGTGAAAGTGTTAGTAAAAGATGCTGTGTAAGGGAATGATTTTATGATGAAGTACAAAATCTAATTATAAGAAAAATGAGTTAAATTCGAACAAGAGGATAAAAAAGGAAGAATAAAATTCACCAAGGTGCTCAGCAGACAACAGCGAATGGTCTATTTGCATGTAAACAATTACCCTAGAGGCAGTAACAGAAGAGGTGTATCACTGCCCATAACTGTATGTCATGTGTAAACGATTATGCGTAAAATTATTAAGCACTACGTGTTTAAAGTACTAAAAATTTAGGTGGTATGTTATTTTTTGTATTAAGGTGAAGTTTATGGTGCTAAAATGTACGTAAAGAATAAGGAGACACCTAAACTCTGACGCTAGGAGGTAGATAAAAGCATTCTGCGTATTTCTAGGTGCGTGGAGGGAGGAAAAGACAGAGAGGTTAATTAAATGACGTACGGATGATAAGAAGATAACGTAATTCAGTTGTTTATATATGTGCATATCTGTAATTGTCATTATCTTTGGTTTGAAGTTTATCGAGGGAAATAAACAGTTATTTAAAATGAATGAACGTGCAGTTCTGTCAAAGCATTATGTGGTTTGCATTGCCTCAAACCGTAGACGTTTGTCGCCTCTGCCGGCCGGAGTGGCCGAGCGGTTAAAGGCGCTACAGTCTGGAACCGCACGACTGCTACGGTCGCAGGTTCGAATCCTGCCTCGGGCATGGATGTGTGTGATGTCCTTAGGTTAGTTAGGTTTAAGTAGTTTTAAGTTCTAGGGGACTTATGACCACAGCAGTTGAGTCCCATAGTGCTCAGAGCCATTTTTTTGTCGCCTCTGGGTTATGAGTGCTAACACTGGAGATTCTTTCGGACTTAACATTCTTGTAGCAACTTCGTGGCCCAGTTTTGACCTATTCCTCATATTCTGTGCTGATGGTGAGTACCAGATGACACAAGTGTGGTCGCGGTACATAAGGTCATGTTCCAGACTCACCGCCATGAAATACAGAATTGAAAAGAACAGTGACTGCCACGCCTGATGCTGTGACCGAAAACTGCTATGAAAATGAAATGCTACGATGAATTCAGTGTTTTGGAGCGACTATATGGGTGGGTAGAAATCACTGAAACAAGTGGAAGCTGCGAGTCATCAACAACTTACGAAAATGAACGCGACTTGACAGAAACCTTTCATGACAATACCTGAAATTTCTGCCTGTTTACGCTATAGCACGCAAATTATCCTCAGTTTAAATGTTTAGGATAATATATTTTTAAGCACTGGATCACTATAGTTCTAAACCTAGTAGTACTGCTTCATTCACCGCTTCAAGCTATTTACACTGCTGGTGAGACACGGACGGGAATTATGGTAGCATCGATGGTATGATAGGTGTCACTGAATGTGCTATCTAATAAACTAAACGTTACAGTAATTGGGGATTTTGCAACGTGACAGTGGTGGAGAGGAAACCTTAGGCTGCGGTCGAGAGTTATTTGGAGCTGGGTAAGTGTAAGTTAAAGCCGGGGAAGCAAGGTAAAGTTCCATTGCGCGAACAACAGCAAACGGTCGGCAATGAGTGTTGTGTGAAGACCGGAGCGGCAGAGGAGCGTAAGCACTAGTTTGAGCTGTTGCGTAACGCCAGGGATCGTCCCTTTCAAAAACCGAGTGCAACACGGAACTACCATAGAAAACTGTTCATTGTCCTGTGTGTATATGCACGGAGACTGGGAAAACGATAAACAGGTTCTGCCGCGGTTGCCACGATGAGGGCCTATGGGCAAAGGAGGGATTAGTGAGAGTGAGCGGTTCAAAAAAATGGTTCAAATGGCTCTGAGCACTATGGGACTCAACTGCTGAGGTCATTTGTCCCCTAGAACTTAGAACTAGTTAAACCTAACTAACCTAAGGACATCACAAACATCCATGCCCGAGGCAGGATTCGAACCTGCGACCGTAGCGGTCTTGCGGTTCCAGACTGCAGCGCCTTTAACCGCACGGCCACTTCGGCCGGCTGAGAGTGAGCGTCTGGATTTAAGTGGTAAGCATCAACACTTAAACGCTTAGATGGGCGTTAATGGCTGCAGATGTCCGAAGCTAGGTGTTATTTGGAAATACAATGACTGTGAACAGAACGAATACTCTTGTAACTTAAATGAGAGAAGCATGTTGATAGTATAGGCACAATGGTTAAATGAGTATCCAAGGAATGTAGTGCTATGTACACAAGTACCAAACATGGTTTAGAAGCTTAACTAGGTTCTACACCGTAAACGTTTGCGGGATGTAACAAACAAGGCTGTGTTACAAGTAGACATAGTATCACATCATGGCAATGCACAGAAGCCATTATCAAAAGTAGCAATTAATATTGCACTATTATTAACTATGTTGTGAAGATATGTGTCTACATTAATTGTGCCATGCTTGAAAATATTCCACACTTACACCTTTAAATGAAGTGGTTCGTAATTATTAGTATTTCAAATTAATTTGGCGTATTAACCTTGTCACTGGCATTTGACTGAAAGTACGAAAAACGCACATCCTTGTCTATGTAGATTATACGTCTACGTTTAAAGGAGCAGTAAGTGGCAACAGTAGAAACGGTAAGAAATAATATTAATTCAAAAATTTCCAAATGTTTGTGAATTTCTGAAGGGCCAAACTGCTGAGGTCATCGGTCCCTAGACTTACACACTACTTAAAGTAACTTATGCGAAGAACAACATACATCCGTGTCCGAGGGAGGACTCGAACCCCTGACGAGAGCGGCCGCGCAGTCAGTGACATGGTGCCTCTAACCAAGCGGCCACTCAGCGCGTCTAGCGTTAATTAATAATGGTAACTCAGTTGTAGGATTATTAGTGTAGGAATGGTGGCCCAGGTTCTTTTACCTTTACGTTTCCAGTTGATTTTCATTCCATTTCAGGCGCGTTGGTGGATGTGATGGTGGGAGATGTGTTCTTGGGAGCCGCTGGAAAATTGAAAAGTTCGGTTGCGGCCATCAGACAGAGAAGGCTGATTTGGTTTTTCTGTTGTGAAAGTGAATGTTCGGGTACGGGCGTAGGAGACTTGCGTTTTCGCGGTCGGGAGTGCAGCCAATTGACAGATTCTGAACGAAGACTTGTGACTGTGATTTCAGATGTCAGAGAATGGGACTATATTTCGTAGTACGTGGAGTTGAGTTTACGTGTCTGAGCGTAAGATTATTAGAACTTGTGTATAAAAGCATTTAGCAGTTTGAATGTATTCAGTTGGGGCTATCATCTTTCGTATTCTGCTAGGTAGGCTGCCAAATGCGACATTCTCACTAGATGAACTCGTATTTTGTTTTATGAAGGACAGCGTTCAGTAGGAAGCTATATCTTGCTGAGTAAGTCAGTTACGTAAAATGTAGGTGTGGAGTGAAGGTCATTATTACTTTGTCTCCCCTGAACTGTTATGTTTAGTAATCTTTAACTTGGATCAAGTGTCTTTTCTCAAGCGTTTGACCAGAGACTCACAAGTGTAGTGGTTTGACCGGTCACTACCATATAAGGGATGTAAAAACGGACGGTGTTTGGCTCGACCCTGAAACGTCTACGAGCCTTGTTTTAACGAACAGGGTCGTACATTAGCCCAAGGAAACTAAGTCGCAATGTGTTGCATTGCAACAGGAACTCCAGTTAAAGGAGCTGAAAGTTTGAAGAACATTCCAGACAATGGGTGAGAAAAGAGGAAAAGAAATGTAAATCATAAGAGAGCTGTCTGTCTTCAGAAGAATGCGATTTACCTGAAACAGCTGAAGTTAAAATGTGTGACTCTTTACGTTACTCAGACGATGGGTGCATCTAAGACCAAACTGAAAACAAACAAGAAGAAACTTGCCTGTTGCACAAGATAATTATTCTTAGTAGATTTGCATGGCAAGAATCCAGTTCACTATATCGATGAAATGATCAAGAACAACAATTATAATGGTGGCTATGAAGTGACATTTCTCTGTGGGTATGTGGGGGGGGGGGAGGTGGGAAGGGGGGGGGGGGAGCGAAAAATTCAAACGCATTTGTATATCCTCGTACGGTTGATACAACATATGCGTCAATAAAAGTGCAGAAATGGTCTTACCGAAAACTGTTTGCTTGGGATAGACCAAACGAGAGCATGCCTTCAATTTGATGTCAAGCAGAAAAAAAATGTTCAACTAATACTATCGAAAAACTTACACTGCTTTCATAGATGCTAAATATCAATTTTGTCTGGCATTTAAATGTAGGCTGTTTCCTGAAGGTGCTGAATAATACTATTTAGGCCAACACGAATGTATGTCTTTGTGCTTGTTGTGCAATACCCTAGTATGTGTTGCATTCTGCCATGCACTAGTCCACGCTATAAAAGTTTACGTTCCCATAGAGTATCCTCAATAAATTCACCAACTTAAGAGACACCCAGAGCCTCAGAGCTTTAAATGAATGTTGAAGAATCCTTAAGTTAATATGTATGGAAAGAAAAGTATTTTCTTTTAATCTAAGAAAATGACTTTTCCATTATACTGTGCCCCACATTCGTCTACCCAGCGAGATCAGTCAACTCTAGGTTAAATGTCTCCTTTTCGCTCTTTTCAACCCAGAGGAGGGACCTCTTGTGTGCTGTTGGCAATCTGTTAATGAAGAATAGAGTCAACTTGCCCTTATTGTATGGATGGCAGGAATGTTAATTTAGTTTTTAAAATCTACTCAAGATTTTTCAGATAAGATCGGAAGCACGTTGCTCCCAGTATAGGGGCTTTTATGGTATTTAACCCCATCCTATTTCGTTCTGCAGCCGACCAGAACTACTTCATGACCTCAGTTTCAAATACCGCAAATGTTGTAGAGTGTCTGATAACTGGCAAAACATTTGAAATAAGCTTTCCGCTCATTTGACTCCTTAAACATTCTGCATTCCTTTGGATTCGCCAGGTGCACGGAGGATTGTCCTATACAGGTCTCAATACGCAGGTCACAGGCAGCGGTATAGTTAAGAAATTTCATTAATGAGTATGGGTGTCTATCGTCAAAGTCTTGTCCGCTGGTGGGCATCGACCTCTGTGATGGACACGTTTCCAGCAAAATTATACTATTTTGCGTCGCTAACGACGTGCCAGTAAACATGAAACTGTCGCAACATGCCACTTGTTATTAGCTCTCATCCTCTTCAAACGTCTCCTTATGAGTCATTCCACCGAATTTGTAAAGCAAACTTTGGTTTCACGACATCTCTTCTCACCGCCGTCGTTCGGTGCGTCTGTGCTTGAAAAGGAAAAGAAGGATGAACGGGAGAGTTCGCGATGTGATGGCCTCAGCGGGACTCCAACATAAAGAGACAGTTTGCAGAATGAAATTTTCACTCTGCAGCGGAGCGTGCGCTGATATGAAACTTCCTGCCAGTTAAAACTGTTAGCCGGACAGAAATTTGAACTCGGGACCTTTGCCTTAGTTTGAAAGAGAGAGCGATTTCTCAATTTATAACTGATGTTTCTTATTCTATACGTTTTCATACAACCTTTTTATCGTGTATCAATGCCATATATTTCCTGTTCCTACTTTCGTCTGCGTAGGTGAATGTTTGAGTCGTCTGTGTATGGTGCTTCAGAATTGTTTTGTTTCAAAAAGGTTTCTGTGGACCTTACGAGCACTTTAGCCAGCTTTGGTGTAGAGTTGAAATACAGCTTCGTTGGGTCAAAGAGACTTCGGTGACCAATAGTCAACAGCTATTGTAACGTTGGCACAGGTGCACACCGCGTAGCCCCTCTGAGCGTTTCCGGCTTCTGCGAGGATCCGGACTGCGGTAATGTGCGAGCCTCAGTGATCATCTATAGCAGCATAAGTTGAAGTGTGTCAGACTTGGTTTTATTTTAGTTTCTACTAGTCCTTCTTGAATGTGTAGTCATCGGTAATCTTGATTCAAACTATTTCTGTTAGGGAACGGTGTAATTTTTTTTTTTAATATTCATTTAACTAAATGTGATCTGTTGTTCGACTACAACTTAGCGGTGGCAAGCGGTGACACAAAATGATATAAAAACTCAGTTAGTTCTGTATACTATGTTCGAACGTGCCGTGTGATTTTCTGTGTGCTACTAGTAAATTTTATTTGATTTATCGTCCGTTTGGTGTTTTACTTTCGTGGGTTTAGTAACATGCTTTCTGTTGCACCACGTGCGTTTCTTTGTACGTAACGAAGGTACGATCTGTTATAAACACATCTTAATTCCTCTACGGAGAAGGTGTGCTTCTATTTTATAATCATACCATCAAATTAATGAGTTTATACCTAATTCTCGGAACGAGCCTTTGTCCTCACAAATTGACACTCAAAGCTAGTTACTGTGTGACACAGTGCGCTTCAACGTACAATATGGAAGCATTCTTCTATACTCTTCCCCTTTTTCTGTGTTGATGGTCAATGTATAAGTTAGTGTATGTGCATCAAGTAAATCCTACGTGTTATCTAGCAAATTGGATTCAACGTATGGAGGCAGTGTTCTTAATATAGGGTATCATGTGTCGTAGTTTAAGCACCACCATTATAAGTATCGGTGTTTCATTTAAAATTGTGTTTTTTAAGTCAGAAATAAATGTTCAGTGATTCTTAACTTACAACTGTTACATCTCGTAGCAAAAACCTTGCTTCTTAGTCAGGTTCCTTAAAATCACCACGATTATGATTAAAATCAACCAAATTCACAAATACCTGGTCCATTTACAGCGTGCCAAATATAAGCTATTTAGTGGAAGGTTGGTGACACTAGTGGCGCAATTTTCAGTGGTTCTTAACATGGCGGCGATGTAGTCATGTCAGTACTGTTGGCCTCGCCCTGCTACAAATCTTCTTGGCGCCGAAATTATATTTTTACAGAACCAAAACCCATGCCATGATAATGCAGCATCCAAGGCCCATACATACTGTTCTTAAGCTCCTCTGGCCTCAAAACTCTGAGAATATGAGATGTAACCACAGCACTGCTCAGCCCAACTCCTTACCTCTCATAAAGGATGAGTTGCCACTTGCGCGCCAACCGCTCCTTTTCCACTCCACCATGCTACTTCCGTAGCTGTGGAGCTTCCCCACATCTTTTACATTCATCCCTACGTTCCCTAACTATAGACCAAACCATTTACAGCCATTACATAACAATCATTGCAGTAGTTATTTGAATCCACAACCACAGTTTCCACAACATCGCACAAGAAGTTCACATAGCACAAATATGTATACAAAATCAAAGAATTTTCATGACAGATACAACACTTTACGTAAGCGACAGTATAAATTGACATAGAAATATCGATACAGATACAAAATAGGTCGAGATTAAGTGTTAAAAGTGGACAGAACCAGTTGGTTTAGCCAGGGATAAACATATGTTTTTTTTTTTTTGTATTTATTTTGCCTCACGACAACTCAAGTCAGTTTACGACTGTATATCCAGTCAAGGCCAGCGTAGAACTACGGGTCTGCAAGGCGTCGAGGCATCCACCACTGGCACAGGCCACAGCTGACCACGGCCGCCCTTATCGCTGCAGTCTGCACAAGGAAAACACCGAGCTGCTCGGGCGCTGTGGGAGTAACTAGAGTGTGTTTACTTAAGATCTGCTTTAGATTGGAGTTGTTGTGCGTAGTTTTCCCCATTTCCTCGTCTCCATGCCAGCCACGTATTGCTCATGTGTTCTTGGGGCCTAAATTAGAGGCATTCAGCAGATAGATGATATTGTGCACCTACAATAGAGTAGACAGTGTAGAGTCAATGTGCGATTTTATAACACTGTCTATGTGTCACTTTTGGGGTTAATTTCCGTGGGTTCAGTGTGCTTGAAGTTACGTTTGTGTTTGCTTTTCTCTTAAGATTACGCTAGTATAAGAATGGTTTTGGTAAATTTTCATGTATTTATCTTGCTTGAAGATAGGTTCATTAAGGTTCTCTTGTGTTACTTTTTCCGTCATCGTCATATATGCAGCCTGAACCCACTGTTTACGGTGATTATTATAGTAAAAATATTTATTGTAGGTAATAGTTCGTTCGTTTGACCTAGAGTAGAGGTTACCCGTCCTCCCCTCCCCCCTCCATTGACATATTTTAGGTCATGGGTAATAGCTATTATTCTGATCTCGAAACGTCACTATGTCAGGAAACTCATTACTGGTAGGACCAGGGTTCACATGCACTGTAATCTTGTTGGAGCTATCTAAACGTGGTAAGTGGTAAGGACAGATCATACCAAAATGGGCGACTATTTTAGAACATGTACATCTTGACTTACAACTTCTTCTAGCGATCCTTTGCATGAAAAGCCGAATTAATTGCATATTCTGCTTATCCATTATAGATAGGTTAAAGGAGTTGTAAAAAACTGCTATCACAGCAACTGGGGTTTTCTGGTCTAGGATGTGAATCTAATCCATTTAGAATTGCAATCGTAATTCTACCACTTAATAGTTTCCGTGATTCAGGTCACAAATTTATTCCATGATAGGCAGTTTTCATATGCATTGTGAACATAAGATTTTGCAGCAGTTGTGTACAGACGTGGGAGGTGTTAGACATGTGGAAGCTAGGCACTGGGCTTCACGAAAGAAGAGGAAGGCTGCACAGAGGTGAGCTGAGTTACAGACTGCAACAGCGAACAGCAGAGACTTGGACGGAAGTGCAAGCAGCAGCGGTGGTCAAACCAGTGAGGACCACCGGTGACGACTTCGAGTATATCACCATCGGCAAGGGTATCGGTTACTGTTCGCATCTACAGTTTTGATGACAGTAACACAGCAGAAGGAGCCGGCATGAGCGATAAGTTAAGTACTCGTGCCGACAGCGTTAGTTGATGTGAACCTGAAGATTTACCGCCAGTGATAGAGATTGCTGTGATTAAGCAATCAACCATCCTAAGTGGTTCAGATAATGCTACTGGGCCAGTTAGTCCTAAATCTGAACATGTTAGTGTAGACAGGAATAATATTGCTGGGACTTATAGTCCAATATCAGAGAAGGGAGAAAATTCACAGACTACTCAACATCACAGTTTACGCAGTTTTGGCAAGCAATGCTATCTATTACAGGGACAGTGAGTACAAAAACGAAGAAATACAAATACTGAAAAACTAGGCACAAAAACTGAAAAGGAGAGGCAGACGTAAAATCTGCAAAAGCTGAGGTGGGAAAGATTAAATCCGAAATTAAAGGGATCATTGAAATAAAAGAAGAGTTTATAAGGACAGACATGGGCAAAATTTCGGAGAAAGCTGGACTGGTTAACAGCAAAGTCGACACTGTGGAAAAAAATTTTGAAGAAAAATTGGAAAATACGGGGTGAAAAGTATTTAAACCGACAAACTCTGGGAGGTTGTATGGGACATCAAAACAAATATTCTTCCCTACTGTCATTTTTTTCTATGAGGAGTATTTAAACCGGTAGAGGAAGATTTCTCTGGCGGCATATTAATTAAACCAACAAACACTTTTCCATTTTTTTATGACGAAGAAACAACACATTAACACAACCCAATTTTAATTACAGTAGATTTTCAGAAATTTCTCCATTAACACGTAAACAAAGGTTACACCGTCAGATCATGTTCTGTCTGACACGGGCAAATACATCAGGAGTGTCCTGAATTTTTCGCCACACAAAAAAGTGGGGATCGAGCAGGCCATGGTACAGGACCACCTCTGCCAATCCACGTGTCTGGGAACCGTTGATTCAGGAATCGACGCACACGGCGACTGAAATGTACCAGCGCCCAGTCATGTTGGAACCACATGCGTTGTCTTGTAGGGAGCGGGACGTCTTCCACTAATTCTGGCAATGCTCTAGCGAGAAAATTGTAATAGTGCCTGCCATTTAATGGCCTAGGCAGCAGATACAGCTCAATTAAACAGTCCCCAACAACACCGACCCAAACATTAACGAAGAACCGCACTTCATGAGCGCTAGTAACTGTGGCATGCGGGTTATCCTCACTCCAAACATGCGAATTGTGCATGTAGAAGATTCCATCACGCCCGAACGTTGCTTCATCGGTAAACAACACAGAGGATGTAAATGTAGGATGCATTTCACACTGTTCCAGGTACCACTGCGAAAATTGTGCTCTGGGTGGATAATCAACTGGTTCCAGGTTGTGGACACGCTGAAAGTTAAATGGACGCAACAATTGCTCTCGAAGGACAGTTCTTACACTCCTCTGATTCGTCCCCATGTTACGTGCAATTGCACGAGTGCTGATCGAAAGATCCCTCTCCACATGCTGCAAGACAGCTCCCTCAAATTGCAGCGTCCTTACCGTGCGGCGGCGTCCCTGTCCAGGTAATCTGCTAAATGACCCGGTCTCACGCAGACGTTGGTACACAGCAGCAAAGGTCGTATGATGCGGGATACGGCGATTAGGATATTGTTGTTGATAAACCCGCTGTGCAGCTCGTCGGTTGTGGTGCGCTACGTAGTACTCACCAACCATATCAGTGTACTCACACCAGGTGTATCGCTCCATTAGTAAACCGAGACAATGTACTACTACACTGGTGGACAGCAATTGCCTACAACTGAAGAACGTAATACGCCCTCTAACAACTGAAGATCGTAATATGGCCTCTAACAACTGAAGAGCGTAATGCGGTGTGTGTGTGTGTGTGTGTGTGGTTTGAGGTTTTCGGGCGCTAAACAGCATGGTCATGCGGCCTCCACCGGTTTAAATAATCCTCATAGCAAAAAATGACATTAGGGAAAAATATTTGTTTTGATGTCCCCTAGAACCTCCCAAAGTTTGTTGGTTTAAATACTTTTCAGCCTGTATACAAAATAAGCTGGGTGGTGGTGTAAGGAGTTATGTGAAGGTTCATAACACGCTTGAGGTAGTAACCACTAAAACAGTAAGCTATTTGTCAACCACCGGTTTAAATAATCCTCATAGCAAAAAATGACATTAGGGAAAAATATTTGTTTTGATGTCCCCTAGAACCTCCCAAAGTTTGTTGGTTTAAATACTTTTCAGCCTGTATACAAAATAAGCTGGGTGGTGGTGTAAGGAGTTATGTGAGGGTTCATAACACGCTTGAGGTAGTAACCACTAAAACAGTAAGCTATTTGTCAAATAGAATAGTAGAGTGTAAAAAACAGGAAGTTAAAAATAGACAAAAGTTTGATTGGGGAAAAAATAACGAGCGTGTGCAGAGGGAACAGGAAGTTAGAGTTATGGGTAGTATTAAGTTCTTCAGTAGTGAATCAGGCTACTATTGTGACCGGTCTTCCATGGGCTAGTTCAGGAAAGACAGCATGTTTCCCAAATGGTGGAAAATACCATACTGTTAATTTTCTTGCTGCTTGTAGAGATGGTTTAGTGCAAAAAATGTTGGGTAAGGCTAAAATTAAGTTCACAAAAAGACACTTAGAGGTCGACGCACAATCTTGAGAGTATTTAATGTGTGCTTCATTCAGTACCTACGAAGTATTTGGGAATTGTTTCCTGGACAAAATCAAGAATCAAGTGAAACAACTTCAGAATGAGTTCCTTTATGCAGCAAATATCCAACACGTAAGTGGACCAATGTGGGAATTTTGTGTTCTTTAACTAGCTAAGTTTATGTATTTAAATTGTCCTCTGCGAGTCTTAACAGAAATCGCGACGCTCAAGAAGAGATTATCTTAACTACTACAGTGAAATCTTGTTCAGAGTCTATAGATTCGATTGACGAATTTCTACATTTCATTGGAAAGTTGCAACAAGCATTGAAATTCAAGCTGCATAATAGAAATATTAGACAGGGAAACGGGAATCAGGACGAAACCCACAAACATCACAAAACTAATCTTCACGAACATAACTAGAATGATTATCACCATGGTGGTAATAATAATTTTAAATGGGGAAATAGCAATTGGAGTTTTCGCTGTGGGAATCAAGACTGGGACAGGAGTAAGGAAAGCTAAATTTCGCCACATTTCAGGTACAGAAGTGGCAAAATAAAACGAATCAGAAAAGGAATCCATACCTTAAGAATACTATGGCTACAGAAAATTTGTTGGATCCAAAATCAACAGAAACTGAATATATTGTGAATTCTGATGAGGAGTACCCCAGTAGCAGCAATTTCGATAGAGTATCGGCAGAGGTAAGGGGAATTAACTGACGTAAATTCATTGGTGATCGACTCACGTAGTTTTCAGTTTATTCGCGGACGTTGGAAACGAATATCAGAGATAACAGTAAGTTTGTTGCAGAAACGATCGGTGTTGTAGTTGTAAATTGTCGTAGCTGTGTTGGGAAAGAACCAGAGCTCCAAGCCCTAGTAGAAAGCACTGAAGTTAAATAGTTATAGGCACAGAAAGCTGGTTAAGGCCGGAGAAAGTTCAGCCGAATTTTTTTCAAACGATCTAACAGTGTTCAGTTCAAAGAAAACTTGAGTCTCATTTCAAAGAGGTACCCCACTCGTACATTTATAGTCGGTGGTGACGTCAATCTACCATCGGTATGATGGAAAAATTGTACGGTTAAAGCCGACGGCAGGCATAAAACGTCATCCGAAACTGTACTGAATGCTTTCTCAGAAAACTATTTTGAACAACTAGCCCACTCGAAACGTAAATGGTTGCGAAAGTGTGCTTGACCTTTTAGCAACAAATAATCCTGGACGAATAGTGAGTATCGTGACAAATACAGGGATTAGCGACCACAAGGCAGTTGCTGCTAGGCTGAATGCCGTAATAGCTACAACCATCAAAAAGAAACGCAAAGTATATCTGTTTAAAAAAGTTGATAAAAATGATCTTAATGCCGTTTTAAGAAACACTCTTCACTCCTTCCGATCTGATCATCTAAGCGTAGAAAAGTTGTGGAATGATTTCAAAGAGATAATATCTACAGGAATTGAGAGATATATACCACATAAATTAATAAGTGATGGTACTGATCCCCCATGGTACATAAAACGGGTCAGATCGTTGCTGCAGAAGCAGAGAAAAAAGCGTACCAAATTTAAAAGAACGCAAAGTCCCCAAAACTGGCCAAGTTTTACAGAAATTCAAAATATAGCCCGTACTTTACTGCGAGATGCTTTTAATAATTTACATAACGAAACTCTGTCTCAAAACCTGGCAGAAAACCGAAAGAGATTCTGGTCATACATAAAGCACACCAGTGGTAAGAAGCAATCAATACCTTCACTGCTCGATAACAACGGTGAAGTGACTGATGACAGTGCCACTAAAGCAGAGTTGTTAAACACTGTTTTCCGAAACTCCTTCACCAAAGAAGATGAAGTAAATATTCCTGAATTCCAGTCAAGAACAACTGCCAAGATGAGAAACATAGATGCGGATATCCTCGGTGTCGCAAAGCTTCTTAAATCACTTAATAAAGGTAAGGCTTCTGGTCCAGATTGTATACGAGTCAGGTTCCTCTCAGCGTATGCAGAGACAATAGATCATATTTAACAATTATATACATGCGCTCGCTCACAGAAAAATCCGTACGTAAAGACTGGAAAATTACTCAAGTCACACCAATACCTAAAAGCGGAAGTAGGACTAATCCGTTGAATTTCAGGCCCATATCACTAACGTCCATTTGCAGTAGGGTTTTGGAACATATACTGTATTCAAACATTATGAAGTACCTCGAAGAAAACGATTTATTGACACAGTACGGATTCAGAAAATATCGTTCGTGCGAAACACAACTAGTTCTTTACACTCATGAAGTAATGAGTGCTATCGTCAGGGGATGTCAAATTGATTCCATATTTTTAGATTTCCAGAAGGCTTTCGACACCGTTCCTCAAAAGTGTCTTCTAACCAAACTGCGTGGCTATGGAATATCGCGTCATTTATGCGACTGGATTCGTGATTTCCTGTCAGAAAGGTCACAGTTCGTAGTAATAGATGGAAAGCCATCGAGTAAAACAGAAGTAATTTCCGGCGTTCCCCAAGAAAGTGTTGTAGGGCCTCTATTGTTCCTGATCTATATTAACGACATAGGAGAAAATCTGAGTAACCTCTTAGAATTGATTGCAGATGATACTGTCATTTACCGTCTTATAAAGTCATCAGACGACCAAAACGAATTGCAAATTGATGTAGATAAGATATCCATATGGAGCTAAAAGTGGCAATTGATCCTGAATAAAGAAAAGTGTGAAGTTATTCACATAAGTATTAAAATAAATCCGCTAAATTTCGATTACACGATAAGTCACACAAATCTGAAGGCTATAAATTCAACTAAATAGTTAGAGATTATAATTACAAATAACCAAATTGGAACGATCACATGGATATTGTTCCGGGTAGAGAAAACCAAAGACTGTGATTCATTGGCAGAACACTTAGAAGGTGCAACCGGCCTACTAAAGAGACTACTTACACCACGCTTGTCCGCCCTGTTCTGGAGTATTGCTGTGCGGTGTGGGATCCGCATTAGGTGGGACTGACGGATGACATCGAAAAAGTTCAAACAAGGCGACTCGTTTCATACTATCGCGAAACAGGGGAGATAGTGCCATAGACATGATACGTGAACTGGAATGGCAATCATTAAAACACAGGCGTTTTTCGTTGCGACGGGATCTTCTCACGAAATTTCAATCACCAGTTTTCTCCTCTCATTTACATGGGGAGAAAAGATCATTACGATAAAATAAGAGAAATCAGGGCTCGCACAGAAAAAATTAAGTGCTCGTTTTTCCCGCACGTCGTTCGAGAGAGGAACGGTAGAGAAACTGGTTGAAGGGCCAGCCTGGATGGTCGAGTGGTTCTAGGCGCTACAGCCTGGAACCGTGCGACCGCTAAGGTCGCAGGTTCGAATCCTGCCTCGGGCATGGATGTGTATGATGTCCTTAGTTAGGTTTAAGTAGTTCTACGTTCTAGGGGACTGATGACCTCAGAAATTAAGTCCCATAGTGCTCAGGGCCATTTCAACCATTTGAACTAGTTGAAGGTAGTTTCGTTGAAACAACTGCCAGATATTTTATTGTGAATAGCAAAGTAATCACGTAGATGTAGATGAATCCAGAAAATTTAGAAGTCGATGATGGGGAATATTCCTGAATTCCATATGATGGGGAATATATTGGTTTAGGAGGTAATGTTAGCACAGAGTGGTACATCAGGAAAGAAAGCAAATACTCTGTTAATGATTGGAAATGGCACAGAAAAATATTGAAGACGCTATTACGTCACCGGGTGTGGGGTGGGGGGTAGGGGGTGGTAAATATAAAGTACCAAGAGCTCTTGAAGGGAGAAAAGGTGAGATAGGAGCAAAGGAGGTACTTAATGAATCGTTTGATGGAGTTGATTAGAGTTAAGGTCGGTCTAAGGTTATAATATGTACGACTTATATGGAGAAGAGATTAAGTGATGTGAAAATAGTCTTATAAAGGTAAAGTGTGTAGAGATGTAAGAAATAATAAATGTGCTGCCTATAATAGAAATAAATGTGGGTAACGAAGAAATAAGTGCGCTCTTCGATTGTGACAGTAATGTGTTAACCATTTGGAAAAATTTTGTCATTAGGAATAAAAAGATAAAAAGAACTCCTCTCGAACAGGCCATGAAGGCCCAAGGCCCAATGGTACCGACTGGCCGCCGTGTGATCCTCAGCTCATTGACGTCACCGGATATGGAGAGGCATGTGGTCATCACACCGCTCTCCCAGCCGTATGTCAGTTCACGAGACCGGAGCCGCTACTTCTCAATCAAGTAGCTTCTCAGTTTTACGTCACAAGGACTGAGTGCACCCCGCTTGCCAACAGCGCTCGGCAGACCGGATGGTCACCCATCCAAGTGCGAGTCCAGCGCGACAGCGCTAGACTTCGGTGAGCTGACGGGAACCGGATTTACCATTGCGGCAAGGCCGTTGGCGGGAATAGGAATAAGAAGAGAAAATTTTTGATTTTTCCATTCACTAGCGTAAAGACTGAAATTGCATATGGTCGACTGAGTAAACCTATAAAATATTAAATGCATTTAGATTTTATCTGTAGTGAATATTGTTTTAGTGTGAGATGTTTTTAGTTAATTAGCTAGTTAAAGATGTTGTATTGGCTATGCATCTTTTAGTGCAAGTACATAAGTTTTATTAACTGTATACAGAAACACCTCAAACTTCAGTTAGGAAGTAAGAGACGGAAGTTTAGACTAAAAGATCTTTTACCTATAGACCAGCGAATAGTACGTACAAAAATCACTGAAGATTAATACAATTGTAATTCTATGTATAACCAGATAAAAGAAGTTATTGGGTTGGCTAAAAATGTTTCTGGGCAACGGCCTTGCCGCAGTGGATACACCGGTTCCCGTCAGATCACCGAAGTTAAGCGCTGTCGGGCGTGGCCGGCACTTGGATGGGTGACCATCCGGGCCGCCACGTGCTGTTGCAATTTTTCGGGGTGCACTCAGCCTCGTGATGCCAACTGAGAAGCTACTCGACCGACTAGTAGCGGCTCCGGTCAAAGAAAACCATCGTAACGACCGGGAGAGCGGTGTGCTGACCACACGCCCCTCCTATCCGCATCCTCATCTGAGGATGACACGGCGGTCGGATGGTCCCGATGGGCCACTTGTGACCTGATGACGGAGTGCTTTTTGAAAATATTTCTAACTTGAAAACAAACGAAACGTGTAATTTGTTGAGATGGTATGAGGATATTCACTAACACAAGGTCGATACGATGACAGATTTTGATTATTCTGTTATGGTGTGTCCACATGAGTAGACAAGAGCAAAACCACGTTTAATTGCTCTTGTTGATTGGGAGAATGTGTGGGCTAGATCAAAACAAATTATAGAGTTAGATATCGTGGAACAATGTATGAGTGATTATTGTAACGCAGTTGTAGCAGTTAAAATAAGGATAACTCGGTTAGAATAATATTAAACTCTGGCAAACTGAATAAGATCATTGTAAGGTTACTCGACCAGCCAAACAACATGGGAGAGCTCATACAGAATGTCAGAAATCTAAAACTGACGCTGATTGTCGATCTGACCTCTCGTTCCTGAAAAATTCCGTGGATCGAGACAACAGACGATAGACAGCTTTTTCATTGAAGTGACAAAGTCACCATTTCAAAGTTGCGCCATTCGCATTAACGATATCAGTTAAATCCTTTCTGAGGGCACGAAATCATGTACTAGGAGATGGACTGTTGAGCTAATTTGAGGTCGATGTGGACAACATTTTACTAGCTACAGAATGTTGGAGTGAACATTGGGAGTCATTGGAGGGACAGTTCTTGGCCTTAACTCTCGCGATGTCAAGGCTGGGGGAGGTGTACTTTATGCAGACCTGCCAAAGACATTGTCATCTCCTTAGTTATCTTACATTTTAATAGTTTGAAAAAATTTTCAATGTTTATAATGAGTTCTTTTATGACATGCTACAAGTCTAAGTAGTTATTCAGTAGGTTTAGCATCAGCACCTTACTTCCCCATAAAAATCTATTCAAAAAGTATCTTGTGAGTAAAAGTCAACAAAGCAGATGAAATGTGCTTTTTTCTCTTTGAGTGGGTATAAGATATACTCTCGCACCCCCCCCCCCCCCGCCCCTCTCACACATACAATGTTAACCGTTAACTCACGAGGTGATTTTTCTGTTACGTATACCACACCCAAGGTGGGGTCTCTGGGACCCCTATGTTTAAACCAAGATTTAAGGCAAAAATCATTTGAATTTTTTAATTTATGCTTTATAACATTTATTTTTACAATTATTTAAGTGTTGTTTAAATTATTTATTATTTATTATTAATTCCTTTAACTCCATATGTGGAGCATAGGGCTGCAACAACATATCGCCATCTGGTTCTGTCTTCTGCTAGTATCTTCATTTCTCCCCATCCCATTCCTAGCTGATGGTCATCTGCTTCAACTGACCATCTCCATGTCATTATGGGCCTGCCTCCTCTCCGTCGTCCTTGCGGTATGAAGTGCTTCTCTCGCAATATGTTGATTTGGTCTTCTAAGAGTATGTCCTAACCATCTCCATTTCTTGCTTCTGATTTGCAGCTCAGTTGGCTTCTGGTTTGTTCTCTCCCAAAGAGTTTCCTTAGAGATGACATTTGGCCACCTTATCCCCAGAATGTTGTTTAAATGCTTTTAGTTTATTTTAGTGCACTAAACAAAGCCCGCAGCATTTTACTATTTCTCACACAAGAGCACATAATTTTGTGTGGTTCTTTTAAGCAGTACATGTGAAGTCCTGCCCATTCGTCTTGTATAGGCTGCCTAAAGGATGCTGCGTTCTCGGAATGCTATACAGGAATTCAAGCAAATAACTTTGGTAGTTTTACTTCAATAAAGCAGATTTACAATAGTTGTATTTACAATGAGTGTCGCAAGCGATGGGCGAAATGCAGACAGTAATATTCTTAACTATAGATAATGTTCATGCAAGTTTGACACACAGTTTGTGAATCACGGATAACTGCTATCGTAGCACTCCCTGCTGGCCTGTCCGCATACTGTCCTGATACTGAGCGAATACTGAGCGCCCGAGGTTGGCAGGAGCAGCGCTTATATTCTTCTCTTGTAGATGTCGCTCCTGCCGTGGTGCAATCCTAATCAGCGCACCAATGACCGACGTCGTTTCACCGCCTTCTCTTCTGTTCCTATCTTCGTTCCGGCGCTTGTCATTGCGCCGGAGCAGTACACATAAAGAGACTGTTAGAATACTGGATTTTTCTGATGTTGATATGTGAGGGAAAAATGATTAACAAAACAGAGAGTCATTTTAGATTGTAGATGTACTTATAGTAACGTGTCACGTCATCAACAACTTTAATCTTGACGAAATTCAGTACACCTTTAACCCATACGGACAGAGACTCATTTACTTTACGACAATTCCTTGTCCTAAAAACCAACGGCATTGTAGACATATAGTAAGATGAACCACGATCTCTGTTACACACCTCACATATCTGAAATGTACGATAAACAGTAACTTATCGGCTGTTAAAAGTCTCCAGCCCTGATTCAGTCTCCACTTTACCACCACGAACTAGAGCCATAATATCACAACCATTACCATATGCACTACCATCAGCATTATCAATGTAAAATTCACTACATATCCACAAAACACTGAAGGACCATGAAGAATAACTTGCGCACCTACTACGTTCTTCGTAGTAATAGATATATTATCAATAGCTTTATACACTGTAAGGGGCGAACACCTTCTCTTCCTAAAATAAAGCGGCACAACTAGTCTGTGTCGATGCTGCTGCACGTGCGGCTGCTCGACGACTGACGTAGTGTTACCACAAACGTCACTCGACAAAAACTAGTTATGCCGGTAATAGCGGAACAAACACTGGTAGCAGTTACTTCTGTAAAATATCTGGGAGTGTGCGTGCGGAACGATTTGAAGCGGAATGATCATATAAAATTAATTGTTGGTAAGGCGGGTACCAGGTTGAGATTCATTGGGAGAGTCCTTAGAAAATGTAGTCCATCAACAAAGGAGATGGCTTACAAAACACTCGTTCGACCTACACTTGAGTATTGCTCATCAGTGTGGGATCCGTACCAGGTCGGGTTGACGGAGGAGATAGAGAAGATCCAAAGAAGAGCGGCGCGTTTCGTCACAGGGTTATTTGGTAAGCGTGATAGCGTTACGGAAGTGTTTAGCAAACTCAAGTGGCAGACTTTCCAAGAGAGGCGCTCTGCAGCGCGGTGTAGCTTGCTGTCCAGGTTTCGAGAGGGTGCGTTTCTGGATGAGGTATCGAATATATTGCTTCCCCCTACTTATACATCCCAAGGAGATCACGAATGTAAAATTAGAGAGATTCGAGCGCGCACGGAGGCTTTCCGGCAGTCGTTCTTCCCGCGAACCATACGCGACTGGAACAGGAAAGGGAGGTAATGACAGTGGCACGTAAAGTACCCTCAACCACATACCGTTGTATGGCTTGCGGAGTATAAATGTAGATGTAAAAGGCGTTCGTGCTTCTCAGTGTATAAAGCTATTGATAATATATCTGTTACTATGAATGGCGGAGTAGGTGCGCAAGTTATTCTTCACGGTCCTTCAGTGCATTGTGGATGCGTACTGTATTTTAGACTTACTAATGCTGATGCTAGTGCACATGGTAACGGTTGGGTTACTGTGGCTCCAGTTCGTGGTGGTCAAGTGGAGACTGTATCGGGGCTGGGAGGCTTTGAACGGCAGAGAAGTTATCACTTATCGTACATTTCAGATATGTGAGGTGTATAACAGAGATCGTGGTTCATCTTACTACATGTCTGCAATGCCGTTGGTTCTCTAGGAGCCGCGCGTGATTAGCCGAGCGGTCAAAGGCGCTGCAGTCATGGGCTGTGCAGCTGGTCCCGGCGGAGGTTGGAGTCCTCCCTCGGGCATGGGTCTGAGTGTTTGTCCTTAGGATAATTTAGGTTAAGTAGTGTGTAAGCTTAGGGACTGATGACTTTAGCAGTTAAGTCTGATAAGATTTCACACACATTTGAACATTTGGTTCTCTAGGAAAAGGAATCGTTGTAAAGTAAATGAATCAGAGTCTGTGTCCGTATGGGTTAAAGGTGCACTGAATTGTGCCAAGGTTAAAGTTGTTGGTGATGCGACACATTACTATAGAAACTGAAAAACTACAAATTTTTTAGTATTTATGCATGGCAAGAGGCCTAAGAGTGAAATATGTTTCTTAGTACTTGACTTAATGAGTAGGGCTAGGACAGCTTGAGATACGTTAACAGATAAGGCAGTACAAGCAAGAGATGTATCACAGATTTACAGAGTCAGGGATTAATACCGTAGCAGTGAAGAATAGTCGATTTAATATTGGACACTTGTTTTTCAGGTTAGCGGCACCAACGATTGCAGTAGAGAACTGATCTAGGATGAGACCTGAGGCAATGGGTTTCCTCATTAGGGAAGAGCAATGTAGTGCCGTGACCCAGTCCTTCGTCAGAAAATTATAAGTCCTCAAAAAAAGTAAGGAGATATAACATGGAAGCGCACAGAGCTCTGAGTTAACACCCGTGGTTTGGTATCCTACAGTGAGGAGACACGTGGGTCATAATAACACACACGCCAGTGGACTGTGCAGTGAAGATAGTCGAGATCAACGGTAAATAGCGTTGCGCAGCGGTAACCACGAAAAAAGTGTGTAGGTGTCACCACAACAGTGCAAGCTTCTTGTTATGGCAAAACGAGTAGGTGCCAGGTTTCACTGAAACAAATGGGCGCTGGAGATGTATAAATAAGTCTGGATTTTAAGGCATGGGGCACTTCTTATCACCATAAGCTTGCAGCACCATCACCACGATGCCATGACGCCACAAGACAGCGAGACTACAGGGCTCTGTCGCACCAGCCATGGGTTCGAGGGTGAGCTATAACTGCCGTGTACATGAAGTCCTTCACAGAAGTTTTTGGCACCACCCTTCCGAAATGCTGTCCATGGCTGCTGCTACCGACGCTAAGCAGGGAGACTTAGCATCACAGTGCAGCTTCTGTCCAAGGGTAGCAGGCTGTACCTGCCACACAGCAGATCCGAAACGCCGCCACCATGGCTGCTTGCAGAGCAAAGTGGCCCGATTGGGACGCCACTGCAGCACAACATGATGCACCGTCGACATCAACAGGCGTGGCTTACAGAGGCTGCCGGCCTCAGTAACAGGAGGTGCCGTCTCAGCAGCAGCAGGCGGAAGCCACTGCAGTCTATCAGACGCAGACAGGATGGTTCAAATGGCTCTGAGCACTATGGGACTTAACTTCTGAGGTCATCAGTCCCCTAGAACTTAGAACTACTTAAACCTAACTAACCTAAGGACATCACACATATCCATGCTCGATGCAGGATTCGAACCTGCGACCGTAGCGGTCGCGCGGTTCCAGACTGTAGTGCCTAGAACCGCTCGGTCACTCTGGCCGGCCCTAGACAGGATTAACAAGTAGAAGAATGCCTGCCTCACCACGTCGTAGATTGCTATTAGAGAGATACTGTGCTACCCCACAATGTCGTTACTGTTTTAACTTCGGATAGTTCAGTTTACACTATCATGTATGAAGTATTCAAGGGGAGTTAGTGGGAGGAAAGACAGAACACCGAAGGGTAGCTTCTGCCACCTGTGTATTAAGGAGGAGATCGGAGTTTAACGTCCCATCAACAACGAGGTCATTAGAGACAGAGCACTAGCTCGGATTAGGAAGGATGGAATGGGAAATCGTCCATGCCCTTTCAAAGGAACCATCCCGGCATTTGTCTGAAACGATTTAGAGAAATCACGGGAAACCAAAATCGGGATGGCCGGACGAACGTTTGAACCATCGTCCTTCCGAATTCGAGTCCAGTGTGCTAACCACTGCGCCAACTCGCTCGGTCGTCTGTATATTACTGAATGACTAGCATGGCTGTAACGTTTATGAAAAAGAGTTTCTCTCAGAAGTGTACGGCTTCAAAAAATTCCAGATGTATCCAGAGGGTTGTAACATAACTGTACTATCTGACCATTAGGTATTTAGTTTCTTGCAGGATAGTACGTTGCTAAACAATCATCTATGCAATGGGCAACATTCATGCAGCAATTTAGTTGACACATCAGCTATATAAAAGCAATGAGAACTGCACTGCAAATGTACAGTCACTTCTACCTGTTGTAGAAGATGGCAATGATGGGGAAGAAGAATCTGAAGAGTTTCAACTCTTGTATATGAGAGTAGTAGAAGGGGAAAGCGAAATTCATTCTGTCTGTAAGACCATGTGACACATGCTAATTGATGTGCAAGAACTGAGATCTATATATCTATTAAAACAGATTTTGGCAGTAAGTAACATGGGTACTTCCTCACCATGAAATTTATTAGAGTGTCCTATTTAGTAGGAAGGATCAGATATTGTGGAGACTGCGTTTCAAAAAATGGTTCAAATGGCTCTGAGCACTATGGGACTCAACTGCTGAGGTTATTAGTCCCCTAGAACTTAGAACTAGTTAAACCTAACTAACCTAAGGACATCACAAACATCCATGCCCGAGGCAGGATTCGAACCTGTGACCGTAGCGGTCTTGCGGTTCCAGACTGCAGCGCCTTTAACCGCACGGCCACTTCGGCCGGCGACTGCGTTTCCCAGAAAGGTTTGTTGAGCACCTGGTAGTTCACATTTACTTAAATTACAGGCATTATGGGCACAAGAATGTGTTGAGATAGAAGAGGAGTATGTGTAAATAACAAGTTAATCAGACAAGTGTGTGCACACTTGACCGTTTGTGACAGTGCGTGAAATGTTGCGCTACTATGCACCAGGGAAAAATGAAAATATCAGCTTTATCGAAGTTGCTGTTTTATTAGTCATGGAGAATTTTGTGCTGCTCCTGAACAGTAGTCATAATGCAAAATACATACTCCTAGTCATAAATGTATTTTATAAAATTATTAACTTGTATGTGACATGGAAAGCAAATAGCGAAACTTTGGTCGCCAAACTGGAAAAGGATTTAGTTACTAAAGTTATAAAACCGGGCTGTCGTCTGACAACGGATAATAGTTTACTTCTAAATTATGTGGAATGATTTTATGTAGAATCAAGGTGCCAAAAACATCAAAATATGATAAACCCACCGAGAGAGTAGCCCTTGTGGAAGCTGTATGTGGGAAATTAACCACCTGTGTAGGATGTATGCAAGCACCAATTATACGAAATGAACGAACTTTATGGACACAGTTGAAGATGTTGTTATTGGCGTTAAAACGAATTCTACAGAGCAACTGCATTTCGAAATAATGACTGGAAAGGAACCAAAGTTTAAACTCAAAGACCTTGTGGAATGCTCACCATGTAAAGCAATAACTGCAGCCGGAAAACAAAAGAGAGCAAACTGTCGTACGGAGAAAGCGGTAGAAGAGATGGAAAAGTAGCATGATGGGTGATATAAATCAATTAAATGTAAAATTGGGGACCACTTATTGGTGAAGACAAGGAAAAATCAAGATAGATAGACGGAGAAATTAAAAGCTATTCGAGCTGTACTATGGACCACTCATTGCCCACAAGTTAATACTTATAAGTTCAAGTACTTTGTAGCTCGAAACACACTGAGGTGATGAAACGTGACAGAGCTGAGACTCAAAAACTGAAAGTCAAACTTAGTGTCTAAATAAACGCATTTTCCTGTGTAATATTTACGAATTTTTGGGGGCTATTTCTATATATTGTATGGGTAATTACTGTTAAATGTAAGATGCATGTGGTGATGTAGGAAGGCACAATGTTAGTGCAAAGGGGGTTGTTCAGTTTGATGTTCTTCCTGAACTCTGATGTATATTGTGTTATGCTCAGGGAACTGAAGAATCGACTTCAACATGTTCATTGACCCAGAAATGGAAGTGAACTTCTCTGTCTCTATGACAACACAAGGGGTCACATGAGTCTGTGCAGAGGAGCTCACCATACTTCATTGGACTGTTCTTCCTCATGCACCCTACAGTCCAGATCTCACACCTTTTGTGTTCGGCTGAGTGGAGGATGCACTCCATGGGAAGGATTATGTTGTTTACTGATGCAGCAACATGTTGGCTCTGATATCACCAGTAGAGCAGTACCATGTTGTTATAGAAGCCATCCCAGTAAGGTGGCATAAGGCCGTCACACTGAATGGATGCTGTGTCAAAAAGCGCAGTTTAAAGACAAAAGGATAAGGAATAATATTGCCCATTGTAATCCTGAATAAAACCAACCTGATTTCACAAAAAGAAGGGGTGCATTACCTATTGAGTGCCCCTGATGTAAGTAATTGATAATTTATGTCATATTTAGTATCAATGATAATGTATGTCAAAACATATCCTACAATCTTCATGCTGCTTCATACACCAGTGCAAAGCTATGTACACAGTTCAAATAAATCTATGTGGTTACAGTGATGCATCCATGTATCAAATATATAAGATGCATGTATATGCAGACTGAAACAATGAATGAAAACTTGTACCAAAGTCTGGTTCCAATCCTGGCCTTGGTACAGATTTTCATTCTTCAGTTCAGTCTGCATACATACATCATTTATACTATTGTATTCACACACATATAATGTACACTATTTATTATGTTACATAAGACAAGTCACATTTTGGTGCAAATTGATGTGCCAAGTTAGCAGACTAATGTGTCACATTTAGCGGAGATACGTAAAGTTATGAGTGCTTAGGTGAGCTAATTGGCCATCTGGGGTTGGTACTGAATGAGGTGAATCTGCTTGCTTGACAGTGTTTGCAGCAGAGCAAGGATGCTGCACAGCTGCTCCAGATGAGCTTGGTACCGAGCCAAACAGCATGTGGCCAGAAAAGGATAATTACAGAGCAGGAGGAAATTGATGTCAGTTCATGGCATGGCTGGAGTGCAGAAGATGTATCGGTAATGGTGGCATTTTAGGCATTCTAATATATGGCTACATATGGCTAGTAACAGCAATTACAAATTCAGTAATAAATCACTGTTTCACAGTAGTGGAAACCTGAATACGTCTTCGGTCTCAGAAATATGATATGCATTCAATAAAACAACAATATTTTCAATATCGCAAAAACTACAAATGTTAATAACCTATGGTGACTAATTTTGCAATGAACCTAAACTCATTTAATTTCATCAAACATTATCTGAAATGATAGAAGTGTACTGCACCTATCATCCATGTAAGCTAAGCACCTATATCAATGTCTTTCATTCATTTATTATGTTTTTAATATCCTTTCCATTATGCAAGTGTTCGCCAGAGCACCATGTTCTCCACAATAACACAGCAGCTGCATGCAGTGTGGGATGCCTCATGCTTTGTTCTACTTGTCCTGCATATAGTTTACTAGTCAACCCATCCAGCATTATGTGGGAGTTATCCCGCCAATTTTCTATTAGAAAGAAAACCAGAAAAAGAGCTGTGGGGATAGTGTAACATCAAAAAATCATTTTTGAAAACACCTTTGAAATTATGAAACAGTCACGCAAAGAAGCATGCATACTGTACAGATGCATAAATACACTATTCGAATTAATAGACATAGCATGCTAAATACACATGTTTATTTACCTAAGAACTTGACTATAAACAATTTTTCTAGTTAGTTTTTTCAATATGATTCTGTAAAAGTCTACATAGCTGTATAGATGGTTATTGTTTTCGCCTACAACCATTTGCACTTGGTAGTCGATAGGTGTCAATAGCACTGCCACATGTCAGGGATTTCCTTAAGTTTACCTGGCTGCAGTAGTGACTTAGTAACAAAGAATAAATGTATTAAAACTTAATGCATGGTGCAGAATTTTTTCACACATCTCAGTGTTTGTCATATCATGCCCCTTGAATTTTGCGTCGAATAATTATATATCTATGTAGATATGGTCAGTGGCGTATGTGAATATTGTCTGCTAAATATGTTGTGAATAGAGTTAGTAGCAAAGGAGTAATTAATTTAAATGTCTTGCATGATGTGGCCGTCCTACAAGCATCTCAGTCTTTATGATATCAAATCGCCTGATCTACGCGTCATACAACAACATAATTTTGAAGGTACATCCAGTGGAATACATGGACACTGTCTAAAAAGTATGTTGTAAACAGAACTAGTAACAAGTAATAAATTTAAATGTCATGCACAATGTGACAGTTATTCATGTTTCTATGATGTCATGCCTCCTGAACCATCTGTGGTACATACATTTAACAGCATATTTCGATTCTGTCTACGACGTTTATCTTGAACAGAGTTAGTAGCACAGATATAATGAATTTAAAAGTCTTGCATGATGTTGCACTTTTTCATGCATTTCATTAAGATGTCTTATCTCAACTATGATAGGTAGGTAAGTGATTTCTTGCCCCACACCGATTGCTGACGGGTACTAATGGATATGAGTATCAAGTTTGGTTGAAATTGGTCTGGTGGTTCAGGAGATGTCAAATGTACACACACACATACTCCTACTTTTATAATACATAGATGTTAACCAATTAACTATTCACTAAACTCTTGACTGGTGATGAACACAAGTTATTATGTTGAATTAATAAACTGTCTTGAGCCTGCAATGCACGATAACACCATACCATGGTAATCTTTCAGGGAAAACGTATTTGTGAAAATGTTCAACTCCATCATAATGTTATGCTAAACAACTAAACGTACCAACTGAAGTCTTGTTAACAGACTTGTAATTCATTTCATACTCAGTGACACAGGTGTATCTGGAATATAGAAATATTAATTAGGTATATATGCTTAAACTGATAATTACCGACGTGAGTTTGTTCTTCTACTACATATTCAGCTTTATATGGAATTTGTATCATCCATGTGTTTGAAATTTCAATTTTTTATGTTGGTATTTTTCATTTACTTTTGAGTATCTTTTACTATCAATCTTGTTATAGGTTGATACAAAATTTTTTGTATTTTCTCATGCTGCTATGCTATAAATGACTGATGAGACTGTAAATGAAGTCAAAACCAAAAAATTTTTGCAGTAAGGATGAGAACGAATTGATGTTTAAAAGTTGGAATGGATGAATTGTGTGTGTGACTCATCAAGAAATATAACTGCACACTGTTTGTAAAGTCTTTTTGATTTAATGAGTGTTAGCAGGAAATGGTTTGTAATGCTAGTTTTACAGAAAAGCAGATGAGTGTAAGCAGGTACAGTAATAGATCTGTCATGTCGATGAAGAACAAGTTAAGTTCACACCAGCAAAATAAAAGACTGAGCATGTGGTGGCTCAGTAGATTAATTAGGAATTCAACAATAAAATGTAATGTGTGTGACCTTGACAATATCCGAAACAGTGTCAGAACTGAGTGTGTAATCCCAGTGCCATGTAAGCCCTGAATTTCTTCAGCTTGTGCTTTAAAAAGTTTTGAGCACAATGGCATTGGCATTAATACAGAAAACAGAAGGAAGGGGTTGCTGGTACACAATCATTATATTTTCCAAAACTGTCATGTAGCTAATATAAAATCAGAATCTAAAGACCCATTAGATCTGAATAATTTATCAACTCTCAGAACTGAAAGGTGTATTAGTGCCAGTGACTGTCTGTAGTTAACTATCTTAATTTACGTTTTTATTCGTATTTGCATGGTGAATATAAGTGTGAAGCCATTTGGAAGCACACTGGGATGTGGTGCCAACGCTCAGGTGAGTAATGAGGCTCCACAGTCGGATAGATGGACCACCCTTACCCAATTCTCAGAAGCCTGCGCTGAACAGGCTACAGGTTAGTGTCGCTTACTTGACCATACTCTATTTCTGAGTTGCTGCAGCTGGATGTCGGGCACCCTACGGGCAACATAGATTCAACCTCGCATGGTGTAAAGCATCCAGCAGTGACTGTTTTAAGACTCGAAGGTGGAAAGTGACGAAATACTGTTGTAAGACGTCGTGATCTCCTGACCTTCATTGATTACATATTCCGCCCTCACAATGATATTCCGCACATCAAGACGCTTCATTCAAACCCAAACTCGATCAGATAAAGTCAATGTTGTATGAATTCGTCTAAGCGATATGCAAATAACTAATAAATCGCAAGTGCGCACCGTGGCTGGCGTACACACACACATTCAAGACACGACGGTCACAAAAGCTTTTAGTTCGAGAGAGGCCACTGCACGCCAGGAGGCTGGCCCCAACCCATCTACATTGGCCGGTGTCCATCCGTAGAGCAGACAGCATTTGCCCGAGTGAATGGACGACCCCGTGTTTGGCTTAAAATCAAATTCCGCTACATTGTGTGGGAGCGCCCAGCCTATGCATTCTTTACACCATAGCACGCAGTTTCAGAGATTTTAACAGGGAGACAACAAAAGCCAAACGCCGATACTACAGATTTCCGGATTGGTCGCCTTAAACGAAACATCATTCTCACGTTTTAGAAGTGCAACGCTGATTGGCAGACAATATTTCTGATGCCTTGAACTGAAGGAATAATGGAAGAGACCGAAAGATATACCCCTTCCCGTCTGGCATGGAGAGGGGCCGTTCTGTTGTCGCTCTTGGAGCGAGAACACGTAACGAGAGTGTGCGTGCTCGTACGTGTACTCAAAGAGCGAGGAACAAGTCTCTCCTCAGTACTTCACTGGGAGAGCACCCCTGTCGAGACTAAATCGAAGTGCGGCTCTATATTGAGTCCTTGCGATTAAGCGTTGTTCACTGAATTGGCTGCCACACTTATTGTGTGGTGTGAATGGACAGAGTTATAGTTAAACGCCTATGAGCGAATTTTGAGTGGCATCGTGGTGGACTGGTTATCTGACTGGTGTACCACGCCAATAGTTAAACTAGGGGCGAATAGGAGTCCTTGACTTCATCAAGGCGTAGGGAGAGTTTGAATGGCGAAGGTCAATCCAGATAGAACGAGAGTTATCTTATTTGTCAGCAGTGAGCGGCGCAGACCGCAGTCATCGCAGCTTATGGTATTGTGCGCTACAGCTCATGCAAGCCCCATATTTCCTCCACAACAGTACATTTCACTGCATTTCACACGCGACAGCCTCGACCGTACCTAGCAACATTCTAACGGATAATTATTCAAGTTGAGTAGGTGCGGCTCTCAGCCATTCTGCCAAGTCAATAACAATCTTAAACTTTGTATAGAAATTTCATTAGCGAATCCTATCCTTTAGAGATAACTTCACATTCCGTAAAGAACCAGGATCTAACTTATTCAATTCATAACTAAAAGTGCCATCGTGATTTCTCAGAATCTTTGTAAAATAAATAATAATTTTCGTTAGTTTCATGTTTTTCTTACACTACCTAGCACTACTCCAGTACCCAAGTATCCCACTAGTTACGTAAGAAATTTTGTGAATTTTTGTGTCATTTCCCTACATCGGATGACTCCAGAAGATATTTATTGCTGAAAGTTTTTCAGGCGTTTCTCTTTAGAACGTTAGGAGCGTCTGTCTGACTTCTGTAGTAGTGTGGGGGTGCAAATTGCATCTTGCAGGAGCCACAGGGTAAAGGGTACATCTCAGATTAAGCCGTTGCGCAGAATCACAGAATAGCACCCACACGCTCACACTGTTTTTATCGAAGTCTAAGAAACACACTATCGTGAACAAAAGCAGAAAGCCGTGTTTCTTTGTAATGCACTGGACAGAACAGATAACATCTAGAATGGAGTGAGAGCTCGCAGTCTGGGACCTCTTTTTAAGCGTGGGATGCCACCACGAGTTAGGTTTACAAAAACGAAATGCTTACACAATATGAGATCAGCCAGGATTGGCTAATGTAAATGGAGTATAAGTTAGATAGAGAAATCCGACTCTGCCGCCGAGGTCCCACTTCATTGGCCACGCAAAGAGATACGAAGAAATTCAGATGCTTTTTTTCAGCAGTAAATGGTAGGAAGCGCGTTACTGGTGAACCACCTGAAGACAGACTCGAGGAAGGGGACCAGCGTCATGTCACACGCAGTCTTTTGCTGGTCGGTGCTCTGAATATCCTTAGCACAGCAAACCCTAACAGAGTGAAGAACGGAGAACGCAGTCATATGGGTTTTCCTTTTAAGAAGTAGTCGTTACAAATTGAATCTGTTCTCGTCTTTGGACAGTTCGATTTGTTCACCACCAAGAGCCATCTCTTTTTCTGGCTGCATCTATCACCAGGGCTCACCTCCGAGCAGATGAGCTGCGAGATTCTGGAAATTTTCGGGCTGAGTCGAACTTAGCCACAGCGCTGATTCTGCAGCCGCTTCAGTCTCTGGCTAGCTGTTGATATGGTGAGTTCTAGATGCGACAGAGAGATGTTCCGTAGGTACAGTGAAGTCATTTTTATATAATTAAAACAACCTGAAGCTTCAGTCTGAAGACTTGCTTCCAAATTCGAATGACCAATTTGCTTACAACTCCAGCCACAGATGCAACGCATATCTGTCTTTTATACTAACGTCACAACAATCATCCTACAACTGCGCGCCCGGAATTGCTCCATTTTTATGAGCGAATATTAGAACCTTACCACAGGCCCTTTCGTCAGATGTCCCAAGGTTTTACTTTAGAATTAGCATCACTTTTCAGATGAGGTGTGTCACTTTAATGCAATAAAACAATAATTGGGATTCTTGTTTCATTTCGAAGTCATTAATTTGTAATTAACGTCCAATTGGTGTCTAATTCATGCTAGTTAATAGGGCCAGTTAGCACACTTTCAGATTTGACAACCTACCTTCCCGTCGCATAGGTAGAGCTGTCAGTCATCGTTGGGCGTGAGTCCTACCTACTCCCTACAGTTTCCATGTTTAGTTGCAGCTGAAACAAATAATATTTCACGAGAATCCGTTAATATCCACAAACATATCAGAAATATAGCATTCAATTACCTGAAAATATCAGCACATATTGTTTAATTTACCTGTAAAATTGTTCATAAATGCTAACTGTGATAAGAAAGTGAATCCTCTGGCTTCTTTTCAAATTCTGTAGTATTCAATTACACCTCTCTATTCACATACTATAGAAGTTCTTTTCTCAGAGGGGGAAAATTGGGCTAAATGTTTTTCCAGCACTCAAACAATGTATTTCGGAATGATGAAGTATGTCATTATATTCCGCATCAACTTCTTCTAAAAACTGTTTAGATTTTCTATTTCATCCGCGTGTTAAATTCGTGATTGTCGTTGCATTTCACTGCAGACAGCGTTCTGACACTCCACCCACATAGCGCTCCATGATGAAGAATGCAATGACAGGTTAAATAATTTATACCTTATTTCCTTAAAGATCAATGAAGTCATTTCCGCTAACGACTGTACCTAGTGTGTAATCGATTACAAATTGCACAATGCTTCTTGAAATAACCAGTTTTGTCAACATGCTTCTTAACTACATGAAAAATATTCGAACCTTTTCTCCTGAACAATGGAACGAAGGCGAGTGACAACTCATCCACAGAAAAGTTGTCCGTTATTAAGTGAATAAAAACCAGTAGCTAGTTAAGCATTGTTTGCAGACTGCTCTCGTTCACACACAAAGAACAATACGGACAGTTTTCTATTAAATTGTCAAGTTTCTCTTTTGTCCTACGTCCCATATCAAGAATTCAACATTTTACAGAGTGACAAAGCAGCTGTTTCAAAGTGTTCAGCTGCATCGTCATAACTAATTGCTTGCTCCATTTTTACTATATATTCTTTCACGAGTAAACCGTCTGACGCATTGCTGATTTTTTAAAGACTTTGCGGTTTAGGATACTCTTTCCGTAAGTTATTGACTAAAACACATTCTTCTTCATGAAAGCAATGCCCATGTGCTACGTAACGAAGCGAAATGTCGACAAAGATTACAATATTTATTTTGAGGTAAGTATTTTTTTAAATATTAAACACTGAGGTTTTTCATCGGAATTGCTTACAATCTCCCTGTCGTCACTGAACGTGCGTTTTTCAGTATTCTTGCTTCACGAAAGTCTTAAGAACCGTAATGGCAAAGTAGTCAAAGTAATAACCCGTATCAAAGGAGAATAATGGCCACAGTAATAACCGAAATGGCAACCTGAACGATAGCGCAAGATCAAGGACAGTAAATCTCGACAAAACGCCGAGAGCCAGCTGACTAATGAAACGTAGGTGCCTCTTCCATATCAGACAGCGAATGCATGGGGGACAGGCTATGATTTGAGGAAACATTCCAACACACGCTGCACCACTCGTCTGCTGGTCTGCTGACACACAGGCGAAACGAAGGACGCGGCCGGGCTGTGACGTCACCACGTGAGTAGAACAGTGGTGGGGGTGGTGGGGGGGGGGGGGGGGGAAGGAGAAGCACTGAATTGTCTGCCTTGAGTACAACACTCTCGCCACCATGAAGGTGGCACGTGTAGGAATTAGCGTGCTCTAGGGTAGTATTCCCGCGTTCAAAAATGTTCAAATGTGTGTGAAATCTTATGGGACTTAACTGCTAAGGTCATCAGTCCCTAAGCTTACACACGACTTAACATAAATTATCCTAAGGACAAACACACACACCCATGCCCGAGGGAGGACTCGAACCTCCGCCGGGACCAGCCACACAGTCCATGACTGCAGCGCCTAAGACCGCTCGGCTAATCCCGCGCGGCCCCGCGTCCATCTTCCGTAAATATATACACATATATATACATTAATACTTGTTCCATAGATCACGAATACGACATTTCGTAATGGTGTGTAACATGTCACTTTAATATAAGTTTTCTTTAGACAAAATAATCAATTAATTATTTTTTCTTAAAGTTACCAATTCATATCTATAATTTCATCTATTTAGTAGAAGGAAACGTCATTTAGAAATTACTTTTTAAATATTGGTTGACTATCTGTCAGACTTCTAATGCTATTTGGCAAATGACCAGAGATTTTTGTGACACCATAATTCACCCCTTTCTGTGCCAAAGTCAGATTTAACCCAGAATAGTGAAGATCGCTCTTTCTTCTAGTGTTGTAGCTGTGCACTTTGCTGCTGTTTTTGAATAGGGATGGGTTATTAATAAAAAACTTCCTAAGTGATTATATGTATTGCGAAGGTACTGTGAATGTCTCGAGTGACTTAAATAAATGTCTGCAAGTTGATCTTTGGTGGGCTCCAGCTATTATTCTGATTACACGCTTTTGTGCAATGAATAATTTTTCTCTTAATGGTGAATTACCCCAAAATATGATGGAGTGTGAAAACAGTGAATAAAATTAGGCATAGTAGGTTAATTAACTGATATGATTATCATTAAAATTTGCAATAAACCTAGTAGCGTAAGTAGCTGAACCTAAACGTTTCAGCTGATGATCGATGTGTTTCTTCCAATTCAGTTACTCATCAATGCACACACCCAAAAATTTCTAATATTCTGCCTTAGCAACAGACTTCTGTTCATAGTCTATATTTATCAATGTTGTTATGCCATTTACTGTACAGAATAGTAAGAGTATACACTGTATTTTCTCAAAATTTAGCGAGGGTCCATTTGCAGAGAGCCATTTCATAATTTTTTTAAAGACATTTTTTACAACTTCCTCAGCTGATTCTTGCTTGTTGTATGTGATTACTATAATTTTATCATCATCTAAAAGAGCTAACATCTCATCTTCATGAATATAGGACGATAAGGGGCCCAAGGCGGTACCCTGTAGGACACTATTTTTGATACCTCCCCAGTTAGAGGACTCTGCTGATTTTTGCAGAGTAGCTGTATTATTAATTTCAACCTTCTGTATTACATATGAATTAAGCCATTTGTGCACTGCCCCACTCATACCACAATATTTCAGCTTATGTAGAAGAATTTCATCATTCACACAAGCGAAAGCCTTTGAGAGAAAACAGAATATCCGAGTGGGTGATGTTCAATTACTCAATGCATTTAATATTTGATCAGTGAAAGCATATACAATATTTTATGTTGAAAAGTCTTTCTGAAAACCAAAGTGACATTATGTTAGTACTTCATTTTTACAAATATGTGATGCTACTCTTGAATACATTACGTTTTCAAGAATTTTGTATAAAACTGTCAGAAGTGAGATTGGGCGGTAGTTGTTAGCATCAGACCTATCTGGTTTGTTATGCAATGGTTTAACAATAGCGTATTTCAGTATATCTGCAAAAATGCCCTGTTTCAGTGAATTACTACATATGTGACTGAGAATCCTATTTATCTGTTGGAACCAAGCTTTCAGAACTCTGCTGCAGGTGCCATTAATTCCAAGTGAGCATTTACTTTTGAGTGAATTTATTATTTTCCTAATTTCAGCAGGAGAGGTAGGTTGAATTTCAGTTTTATCAAACTGCATACGTATTCCCTTCTCCATATACTGCCTTGCAATTTCTAATGAATAGCTTTATCCTGTTTTCTCTGCAAAAATTTAAAAATGATTATTAAAAATGTTTTCTACTTCCGAGTTCTTTTGACTTAGTTTGATAGAAATGCAGTCTTTCTGTGCTCTTTGTTGCCCTTTTTCCCCTTTAACAATATCCAAATTGTTTTAATTTTACTATCAGATGTGTTAATCTTAGACATATCACCTCAGAGGCGTAGCACATCTAATCATCTATCCTCAGCCGCTGACTTGTTTGTTCGCTTTCAAATGCTAAAATACTAAACATAAAGATGTTCTTCCAGATTTATCCGTGGCCTTACAAAACACCTGGACATTCGGGAACTATTTTTATTAGTAAAAACTGGTAAAGTACGTCACGGGAACAAGGCGACTATAGATAGGAGAGAAAGGGGTGCGGATGTAGTGAGGTCAATAACGTTAGCACACGCGATGAAGTCAGAGCCAACGAAATGAGTATAAGCCGGCACGAGCTGTTCCCGAGTTTTCTCTAGGTGTGACGTGAGTAGTTCTCAAGCACAAGACTAGGTTTAAAGTGATCCTTTGATGCTCAGTATTTATTGCACAATAGCCAGTATTGTACAATACTATAGACGGCCTGAGAACTGTATTCACGGTTTGCGCAGTAAAGGTCGAACAAAAGACACCGCACTTGGAAGTCGACATTCGATTCCTCATACAGAATCAAGACGAAAGTTTATTTTGAAAAATCAGATCGGATGCATTTTGAAAACACGAGTATGAGAACGAGGATCTGGCAACACTCTCACAGCCTCCACCGGGTCGGAATTTACAGAGAAGCCTGCCTCAGCCCGCAACGCCGCACCAGCCGTCGCAGCTCACTGATTAGACTGCTCAGACAGGCTACCATCTACCCGGCAGCTGTGGTTCGAATCATCGTCAGTTCCCCTCTTCATTTTCAGATGTCCGTTCCTTGGTTTTCGTCGTTTATAAGTAGGACATCATTTGATCACATGACAATAGCCTATCACATGACAGTGGGATCGATTAAACTGCTTCGATGTGTCTAGTAACCATGCAGTTCACCGCCATAACTAGCACTGTCAACTTTAGAGTATAGGTCGGCTTCCCCATGGACTACACAAACGATTAATACGTCGATAGACTTTTTGCGCTGAGTGCATCCGGTAACCAAGCCGCCGTCGCTGCTGCTCGTGTGTATGCTACATGGAACCCCCAAAGGCGACATCCTTATAAGAATAATTTTCGTCGCCTGGAGAAACACCTTCGCGAAACGTAATCTTCGTCCACAAGTAATGGACAGAGGTCGTCCAAGGACGAGACATATCCCACAAACAGAGCACGCAATTCTAGAAACCGTTCACCAGTCACCTCGGTAAAGTATCCGTGACATTGCAAGGGAGTTCCAGATTTGTTGAAGTCTTGTAGAGTGAAGAATTGCAGCTATAGCATTGCACTTCTACTCAATATCAGTGACCAGAAAACAGGATTCGAGGACTATAGTTTTGTGAACGGCTTTTGCACGAAATGGAAGACCACAAACATTTTATAAATGACGTGATATGGACTGACGAGTCTACCGTCACTCGTGAGGGCATTTTCAACCTCCACGACGGCCATTATTGGTCGGAATACAACCCGTATGTCACCACTGAACGTAGCTTTCAGGCACGCTTTGGCTTGAACCTGTGGGCTAGAATCTTGGGAGGAATGCTTTAGGACCCTTACCTATTGCTGGAGAAGCTGAATCCCCCCACCATCACCTCCACCCTACCCCCCTCCCCGCCCCGCTGGCCGGTGTGGCCGGGCGGTCCTAGGCGGTTCAGTCTGGAACCGCGCGACCGCTGCGGTCGCGGCTTCGAATCCTGCCTCGGGCATGGATGTGTGTGATGTCCTTACGTTAGTTAGGTTTAAGTAGTTCTAAGTTCTAGGGGACTGATGACCTCAGATGTTAAGTCCCATAAAACGTTCCACTTCGTGTTAGGCGACAGCTATGGCTTCAGCAAGATGGTGCAGCGCCACACTTATGAATGAATGTGCGTAACTATTTAACTGAAGCGTTTCCAGGGGGGGGGGGGGGGCTGGTCTTTGAGATCCAGTGCTCTGGTCTCGACGTTCCCCGGACCTTAATCCACTAGATTTTTATTTGTGGTAGCAGTTCAAAGGAACAAGTTTATAGTACCCCAGCCATGGGTATACGAGACCTAATAGCTCGTGTACGTGCCTATTCGGCAATAATAAATGCAGGCGAGTTGCATAGGCTTCAGGAGATTATGATCCAGCGAGTGGCGAGGTGTTTACAAATGCAAGATGGTCGCTTTGAACATCTTCTCTAAAGCGAACGTTCTTCGTACGTGTACGCACCGGCTCTGTGAAGATAAGCCTGGACGTCAAACGTACAGAATGGAATTATTCTGTGTACCTTGACGTGCAATATAGTGTAGCCCATCCCTTGTGGGATTTGTACTTCATTACAGAGAGACGATGTTACTGTATCGACTATTACTTTCTATTGACTTTATCCTTGTTACTGACGAGACAAAGCGGTCGTTTACGTCTGTAAGATGCTCATGTTATGTCTTAATGTTTATATAAAGATAACAGTAACAGAAAGAAATACACATGATTTCGCACTGTGGAGGTGTAAACTGGATAACTGGATACAAAAAAAAAGAAAAAAAGACATTTTTTGCGAATACTATTCGAAGATCAACGAGACTGCATATACATTCTATAAGTCATTGTCTCGTCAGACAGACGAGGCCGCGCGGGGTAGCCGAGCGGTCTGGGGCGCCTTGTAACGATCCGTGCGGCTGCCCCCGTCTGAGGTTCGAGTCCTCTCTCGGGCATGGGTGTGTGTATGTTGTCATTAGCGTGAGTTACTTTAAGTTAAATTACGTAGCGTGTAAGCTTAGAGACCGATGACCTCAGCAGTTTGGTCCCAGATCCTAGCACAAATTTCCAATTTTCTCACTGACGTGATGGGACATGTGTGACACAGTTCAGAGTTCATGCTACCTGTTCTTCTACACGCTGCATGCTGTTACAGTGTTACCAGAACCTCGTTTTTTTTTTAAATCGCATTTCTGTCAAACCTATTGGCAGGCCACTGTTTTGCTAGATACATATCTGTCTTGGATTTGGAAGACAGCCAAACCGACATACCAACAGCCAAATGTGACAGTTTTTCTTCACCCTGTGTGCTGATGAAGACTTTTTACCTTCAAAAATATCTATACTCGCTCAGTATACTGTGCAATATATTATAAAATTTAAGGATGAGCTTGTGCAACATACAGCAGTTCTTGCCAAGACTTCACAATTTATGGACGAGTAAACAACTGATACGCCATACGAGTATGAACGCGCCAGAGAAAACAGATGAAAATTTATCATCTGGTAGAGATGATTAGCAATCGTCTGTAGAGGTCCATTAAGGGGAGTAGTTTGATTTCGTATTTGGTAATTAGCTGCAGATATCTTCGGCACAAACGTCATAGCAACTCCTTATGTATTAGTTTCAGAAGCTGGAATAATGTATTGTGGAAATGGGTATAACAGCACTCCCTGCATATCCCTTACAGCATTCTGTAAAGTGGAATGGAACGAGCACGTGAACAATGTGCATTTCTGTGTGCATAACGTGTAACGACGTTGGTCAATTCGTTGGAGGATTTCTCTTTAAGATTTAAAAGATTCTGATAGCCATCTGGCTCTCCTACCAGTTCTCTTAGTATGTTTCAGACATAGTCTACACGGAATTATAAAACACCGTTCTTGTGAAACACGACTAGCTCTTTAATCACATGAAATGTTAAGTGCCCTCGGCAAGGGATTTCAAATTAATTCCATGTTTCTAGATGTACAGAAGGCTTTTGACACATTACCTCATTAGCGGCTTGTAATCAGATTTCGAGCTTATGGAATATCGTCTCAGTTGTACGACTGGATTCGTGATTTGCTGTCAGAAAGGTCACAGTTCGCAGTAACTAACGGAAAGTCATCGAGTAAAACAGAAGCGATTTCTGGTTTCTCCAAAGTAGCGTCATAGGCCCTCTGTAGTTCTTTATAAAATATTTAGAAGACAATCTGAGCAGTTTTATTACGTGGTTTCCAGAAGATGCTGTGTCGTTTAAGACTGTGTTGTATTGGCAGAACACTTAGCAGGTTCCACAGATCTAGGAAACTAGCTGCCTACACTACGCTTGTCCGTCCTCTTTTGCAATACTGCTGCGGGGTGTGGGATCCATACCAGACAGGATTGACGGAGTACACTGACAAAGTTCGAAGAAGGGCAGCATGTGTTGCATTATCTGGAAATAGAGATGAGAGTGTCACGGACATGATACAGGATTTAGGGTGGACATAAAAAAGTGGTATCTGCTCACGAAATTTCAGTCACCAGCGTTCTCCTCCGAATGCGATAACATTTTGTGGACGACGCCCTACATAGGAAGAAACGATCATCAAAATAGTATGAGGAAAATCAGACGTCGCAAGGAAGTACCGGGTGTAGAAATATCAAACCGGAATTTCCCTATAGATGGTTGTAGCAATCAGTGTAAGGCCCGTGAGACCGCGTCTGCAGCGCCAGTAACACAAGTTTCATACATCGGTATCTGTTTCAAAGACGTAAAAATGTCGAATTTTATGCCTACGAACTACAATTTCCGAACAGCATTGGTTTTCTGTTTTCATTTGAAGAAAAATGCTGCAGAATCGCAACGAATGCTTGTCGAAGCTTTCGGCACACATGCTCTTGGGAAAACACAGTGTTTCGAGTGGTTCAAAAAATTCAAAAGTGTCGATTTTGACGTGAGAAACGACGGGTGCGGGAAACCACTGAATAAGTTCGAAGACAATCAATTGCAGGGCTTATTGGATGAAGATGATACTCAAACTCTACAGGAACAAGTGGAATGACTGAATGTGACGCAGAAAGCAGTTTCTCTTCGGTTGAAAGGTATGGCAAAGGTTCAGAAAGTGGGAAAATGGATTCGGCATGAACTGAATGAAAGACATCAATCAAATCGAAAGACCACTTGTGAAATGCTGCTCTCCAGATACAAAATTAAGTCGTTTCTCCATCGTGTAGTGACAGGTGACGAAAAATGAATACATTTTGAGAATGGTAAGCGTTGTTAATCATGGATGAATCCAGGCAAACAATCGACATCCAGTGCAAGACCAAATCGCTGTGGAAAGAAGACTATCCTCTGTGTTTGGTGATATCATAAGGGTATCATCTATAACGAACTGCTAAAACCTGGTGAAAGCGTTAACACGGAAGCCTACCAACAGCAAATGTTCGATTTAAACCGAGCATTACGTGAAAAACGACGGGAATATGGAAAAAGGGAACACCAAGTCATATTGCTCCACGATAACACCCCATCATAAACAACAAAACTGGTCAGGGAAAAGATCGAGGCGTTGAGTTGGAAAATACTTGAGCGTGCAGCTTTTTCTGCAGACTTGTCTCCGTCCGATTGTCATCTATTTGCATCACTGGGACACACTACGGCTGAAAAGGCTTCAGTTATTATGAAAATGTACGAAACTGGCTCACTGACTGCTTCGCTTCAAAAGAAGAACTTTTTTCTTTGCTTGGAATTCATAGCCTACCAGAGAGGTTTGGGGTTCAGTTGTTTGGGGAAAGAGACCAAACAGCGAGGTCATCGGTCTCATCGGATTAGGGAAGGACGGGTAAGGAAGTAGGCAGTGCTCTTTCAAGGGAACCATCCCGGCATTTGCCTAGAGCGATGTAGAGAAATCACGGAATACCTAAATCAGGATGGCTGGATGCGGAATTGAACCGCCGTTCTCCCGAATGCGAATCCGGTGCGCTAACCACTGCGCCATCCGCTCGGTCCTACCAGAGAGGTTGGAGAAATGTATAAACAGTGAGGGACATTATTTTGAATAAAATATTGTTTATCAGTTTCAGACTACAGACGTATAGTTATTGCAACCTAATTACGATTTCATACTTCTGTACCAGGTATATAGTTGCTCGCTTTTTCCGCTAGCTGTTGAAAAGAGGAATAATAGAAAATTATAGAGTGAAGGTAGTTTGATAGACCCTCTGCCAGGCACTTAAGTATCATTTACAACGTCTGTAGATGTACATCTACATCTACGTGATTATTCTGCTATTCACAATAAAGTGCCTTGCAGAGGGATGTAGCTGTAGATGTAAACACCGGGTGATCAAAAAGTCAGTATCAATTTGGAAGCTTAATAAACCACGGAATAATGTAGATAGAGAGGTTAAAATTGCTACACATGCTTGGAATGACATGGGGTTTTATTAGAACAAAAAAAAAAAACAAAAAAAAAAAACAAAGCTCACAAAATGTCCGACAGATGGCGCTGGACAGCAAAACGTCGGTGACTGCGCATGACAATCGTGTATAAAAGGAGCTGTAATGAGAGAGATAATCAATACGCCAGCAGTCGCAGCAAGTTGACGTTACCTGAAAAGGCGCTTTTAGTGAAGCTGTATTATCAGAATGGGGAATGTGCCAGTTCAGCGTTACGATCCTATCGCCATAGGAAGGACATTCGATCGGGTGAAGATCCGTTGACATATGCAGCTGTGGCGAGAATGATTTCGAAGTTCGAAGCCACGGGTTGTTTAGACGATATACCCCGTAGTGGCCGACCGAGCACAAGGCGTAATGCTGCTGAGACAGTTCAGGAAGAAATGGAGACTGTAGCGGGTTCGTCTGTGCACGGGGAAGTCAGCGCTCGTGCTGTCGAACGTCGCACCGGCGTTCCATACACTACTGTTTGGTTGGCATTTAGGCGTACCCTCCGATGCTATCCGTACAAACTCCATCGGCATCATGAAGTGTTATCTGGCGATTTAGTGAAGTGGAGGGCATTTGCGGTGTGGGCGTTTCAAAAGATGGCGGAAGATGACAATTGGTTGAGTAACATGTTGTGGACCGACGAAGCTCATTTACCGTTCCGAGGGTCTGTCAACGCCCACAACTGCAGAATTTGGGCTACCGAAAATCCTAGAACTGTCGTGGAAACTCAATTGCACGACGAAAAAGTCACAGGTTGGACTTACCACATCTACCGTTATCGGGCCTTTTTTCTTCGAGGAAATGGGTGATTCTGGTTTTGTAATTGATACCGTGACGGGTGAGAGGTACGCCGATATGTTACAGAATCGTATCATTCCCAGCCTGGCTGATAAACACCTGCTGGAACATACGATGTTTATGCAGGATGGCTCTCCACCCCATATTGCTAGACGCGTGAAAGATCTCTCGCCCGCGTCGTTTGGTGATGATCGTGTGCTCAGCCGCCACTTTCGTCATGGTTCAAATGGTTCAAATGGCACTGAGCACTATGGGACTTAACATCTATGGTCATCAGTCCCCTAGAACTTAGAACTACTTAAACCTAACTAACCTAAGGACAGCACACAACACCCAGTCATCACGAGGCAGAGAAAATCCCTGACCCCGCCGGGAATCGAACCCGGGAACCCTGGCGTGGGAAGCGAGAACGCTACCGCACGACCACGAGCTGCGGACCTTTCGTCATACTTGGCCTCCCAGGTCCCCAGACCTCAGTCTGTGTGATTATTGGCTTTGGGGTTACCTGAAGTCGCAAGTGTATCGTGATCGACCGACATCTCTAGGGATGCTGAAAGACAGCATCCGACGCCAGTGCCTCACAATAACTCCGGACATGCTTTAAAGTGCTGTTCACAACATTATTCCTCGACTACAGCTATTGTTGAGGAATGGTGGTGGACATATTGAGCATTTCCAGTAAAGAACATCATTTTTGCTTTGTCTTACTTTGTTATGCTAATTATTGCTGTCGGACTTTTTTGAACTTTTGTATTTTTTTGGTTCTAATAAAACCCCTGTCATTCCAGGCATATGTGTCAATTTGTACTTCTCTATCTACATTACTCCGTCATTTATTCAGTTTTCAAATTTATGCTGACTTTTTGATCACCCGGTATATGACTGTGTTTAGAACGCCTGTGCAGCTCGTCGCCGCTTCCTCTTACTTTTATTTTTGCATCACGTCAAAATTGCAGCTTCATTGTGAGTTCTGTATCAGCGATCGCCGCCATGTGCGCTACGAAGCAGAGTACAAACTGACACGTGCAGTGCGTAAGTGTTGCGCAATAATATTGTGGCTTTCTCGGTCGCGCAGTATTGGCTGCCAAGGCTACACGTGAATGGCGGTCAGGACTGCGTGAGGGTGCCGCTCTGCGAAGCCGTCTGCGGCTGGACGCGGTCAGGGACAAACGCCGTGCGCCCTCCGTCCTGTATGACGCGTCATAGCCTGAATACAGCTGTGGTCCCGTCGCGATGCCGCAGGTGTACCCGAAGCGGATGATAAGCGGGCAGCAGGTGATAAGGAGCACCAGGTGGCGATAAGGGGCGGCAGGTGATACGGAGGCAGGGCGAGCTGGCCGCGCAGTCGCCGCCATGGAGCCCGGCGGGCCGCAGCGCGACCTCCGCCCCCACCACCGCCCCCAGGCGCAGCGCCGCCTCCGGCTGCCGTCCCGTTGGGTGCTCGCCGCCGGCGCGCTACTGCTGCTGCTGTGCGTCTACTACGGTTTCGGCTCTACGTGGAGCGACCCTGTCTTGCAGGTAGGACAGTGCCGTTTCTCTAACGTGGTAGTGCATAGGTCCAAATCTCGGTTGTGAGGACAGACAGACAGACATGGACCGTATCCCGAGGTCTACATTATCCCCGTATTTAACAAACTTCTAAATAGGAACTCTCATTTATTCTTCAGTGTTAGATTCATATTGTGAAGTATGTGACGTGTTTCGATCACCCTCGATCATCTTCAGATTTAAGTAGTGTTATTTTTCTGATAAGACGTTCTGAATAGACGAGACGAGTTGCTGACGCTACTACTTCTATCTGAAGATGATCGAGACTGATCGAAACATGCCACGTAATTAAAAGTGCGCATCTGAGACTGAAGAATAAGTGTGAATGATTTCAAATATCAATACAGCTGCAGATAATCTCGAGAAGAACTTGTCTGCTACAGTTTTAACGTACATCCCTTACCAAAAATGCAACTCAACTAGTATTTCTTGACTTACCAAAAGGATTTCACTCGGCACCACACTGACATTTGTTGACAAAACTACGAGCGTATGAAGTGAATTTTGTGACTGGATTCAAGATTTGTTGTTATGGAGGAAGCAACACGTTTTGTTGGATTTGAGTCATTGACGGATGTGACTTCAAGTGTGATCTAACAAAGTGTGTCGAGGCCATCGCCGTTCCTGCCGCATATTAACGACCTTCCAGACAATAACGGTGTGAACCTCAGGTGTCTAGCAGATGATGCAGTTAGCTATACTGATGAAATGTCTGATGAAAAAGTTGCAGAAATGTTGATTCAGTTATCGCAAAGATGAGCGCAAGGTGAACAATCAGAAGGTGTTCAACAAGTTTTTAAGCGAAATTTTGCCAACAACTCTGAGAAAAACCTGGAACAGGTTTCGGTCTTTTTTAGAATTAGTAAGCGATTAGAAATCCTCTACTCATTCACTCAGTGAGCATACTGGCACCGAAACAGAACATAACAGACAGCGAAGGCCAAGTACTGAATTCCCTCTTACGAAATCATGGCACTACGAAAGGTCGCAACACGGCCCCTCCTTTCAGTCGTCGTAAAGACGCCGAAATGGCACATACTGAGATAACGGATCGCGGAATACAAAAGCAACTACAATCGCTTATTAGTGATCAGGCATCGGGACCGTACGAGGCATCTGTATCATTCTGTTGCACAAAGATTATGCGGAAGAACTTGCTCCCCTTGTACAAGCAGTTTATAGTAGATCGATGGAGCACCGAAAGTTGCCTAGCGACTGGAAAAAAGCGCAGATAATTCTCGTTTTTGAGAAGGATCGTAGAACGGATGTACACAATTACAGGCCTTTATGTTGACTTCAGTCTCTTGTGGAATTATGCAACACGTTTTACGCTCATGCATTACGACGTCCTTGGAGAGCGAAAACCTCCCCTATAAAAACCAAAAAAACCAACATGCATTTCGCAGGCAGAGGTCTTGCGAAACTCAGCTCGCTTTGTTCCTCCATGAAATCCACAGCGCTGTAGACGACGCTTCTCAGGTTGACTTCAGGAAGGCTCTGAGCACTATGGGACTTAACATCTGAAGTCATCAGTCCCCTAGAACTTAGAACAAGTTAAACCTAACTAACTTAAGGACATCACACACATCCATGCCCGAGGCAGGATTCGAACCTGTGACCGTAGCAGTCGCGCGGTTCCGGACTGAAGCGCCTAGAACCACTCAGCCACCGCGGCCGGCTTGACTTCAGGAAGGCATCTGACGCCGTCCCGCACTGCCGTTTAGTGAACAAACTAACACGTTAGCGAGTATCCGACCAGATTTTCGATACTTTGCTTTTAACGGAACAAAATTGACAAATGTAACTGTTATTTCCGGAGTATCGCAAGGAAGTGGTTCAGTGTCAGAAGGAACATCGCTTCGTACTTCTTAACAACACAGCCACTGCCATATCGTATCATATTACTTCCTCCTACTCACATCTCGCGAAACGACCACGGAGGAAAATTCAAAAGTTGGAGCTGATACAGAGGCCTACTGGCAACCATCCTCCCCCCCCCCTCCCCTCCCCCCCACCTTCCGCGAGTGGAATAGACGGAATAGAAGAGATTTGGGGGGGGGGGAGAATGACTTTGTGGCAACTGAAGTACCCCCCACCACATACCGTTATGTGGCTGTCAGAGTATGATGTGGATGTAAGACTGACAAATTGCTTTAAAAGGCTAGATACGCAAAAATTTTCACAAATCGAAAAAAAAAACACCGTAGTGTCCCATGACGTTGAAATCGGTGATCGACAATTACGATTCTCCAACTCATACAAACTCCTACATGTAACAGTTTGTCGGGATCTGAAGTGGCACGGTCACAGGAACGCCGTGTTGTAGGTAACGCGTGTCAGATCTGGCTTCACTGGTAGGATGCGAAAATGCAGTCGGACTGCTACAAGTTACTCGCACTTTTCGCTCTGGAGCAGAGTCCAGCTGTGTGCCACGCTTATCTGGTAAGACAGACGGGGCATAGTGGACTCTTACAGAGAATGACCTCACGAGTGGTCACTGTTTCACAAACAGGAGAGCATGGTAGATTCGGTGAGAAACTGCAACCGGCGGACTCTACGAGGCAGACGCCAAACATTCTGCAAAAGTCGACTCGCCACATTTCAAGAGCCGCTGTTAAATGAGGCTTCCAGAGCGCCATACATATTGCTGCCTACAGGAAGACAGAGTCAGGCTAATTTACAGCACGCAAAGAGGCACGTAAGCAGTCGTTGTTCCAGTCACTGGAACGGAAAGAAACGCTAACATGAGATGCAATGCCAAGTACACTCTGCCGTGCATAGCAGACTGGTTTGCGAACTATGTGTATAGTGTGTAATCGTAGAGGTATAAATTGCAAATTACATTCAGACTGGCGGTATTATAGAATACACAAATGTTCTAAGAGTATCTTAGTGCTTATTGTGAATGTGTATGGTGTATGAGCTATGATAAAAGCCAGGAGCATAGACAGTCAGTGGTGGAAGTTCGTCGTATGCCTAATACATGCGTTGGAGAGACTTTGGCTTTCCTGCACATAGGCAGCCGACGTTATTCTGCGTAGAGTTATATAAATGCTTTGTTTTAACTATTACATAACAACAGAAGCAGAGCACCACAGAGTAAAGAGTAGCGTGCTTTTTCGAAGTTTAGTTTTCCTTGTATCACTTATAGTTAAAGTAAGCTAGAAGTAATTCGCAGGACCGCCAGTGTGACTAGAAAAGCTCTCGGTTCTCACTATACGTTAGGGAAGTAGCTTCCAGTTCCTCCTTCTGCCTTTTCGTGTACGAGCTGACTCGTTGAACTGCCACGACAGTCCCCTTCATAATCGGATTTGCGAAACATGTTAGATGGCTGAATGAATAAATGAACGAATGAACGTAACACTTGTAAACGATGTATAAAGACATACACAAATACACAATCAAAATTCTTAACAGCATCCTAACTCGCAAACAAGGCTTATACTCTCTTACTCTAGATAAACATTACAAGCTATGCAACAAATATCCTTGATTTACAGTTGATATTTACTAAATTCAGTACAAGCTACGGCGTTAATAAGACAACAACAGGAAAACACCATGACTCTATCACGCCGAGGCCATTTCCCGGACACCGCACGTTATCGCTCTTACAAGTGTTAGTCGAGCAACGTTATCAGCGCGTGCGGTTTCTGATGAAACCATATGGAAACGTTAGTAAAATTTGCGCGCTTTGATTCGTGTTTCTTGGGCAAAGAATAAAAATCGTGACCAATTCCGCACTCTCAGAGGGGCTCCACCAGTGCTGGTGGGAGTTGGATAAAATTGCGCACATGTGTTCGTCACTCAGAAATAAAAGAGAAGAAGTTGTACGTAGTTCCGCATTTGGTTCTACGCTTTGTAGCTTCATCGACGCATGTCTCTTCTGCTCTGCCAAAATCATCGTAGCTCCATCCTTTAGAAGAACCCGTGACGCCGGCCGGAGTGGCCGAGCGGTTCTAGGCGCTCTAGGCGCTATAGTCTGGAACCGCGCGACCGCTACGGTTGCAGGTTCGAATCCTGCCTCGGGCATGGATGTGTGTGATGTCCTTAGGTTAGTTAGGTTTAAGTAGTTCTAAGTCCTAGAGGCCTCATGACCTCAGAAGTTAAGTCCCATACTGCTCAGAGCCATTTGAACCATTTTTTTGCCGGCCGAAGTGGTCGTGCGGTTAAAGGCGCTGCAGTCTGGAACCGCAAGACCGCTACGGTCGCAGGTTCGAATCCTGCCTCGGGCATGGATGTTTGTGATGTCCTTAGGTTAGTTAGGTTTAACTAGTTCTAAGTTCTAGGGGACTAATGACCTCAGCAGTTGAGTCCCATAGTGCTCAGAGCCATTTGAACCATTTTTTTGAACCTGTGGCACTAAAAACAAGAGCATTATCAGTACTGAAAAAGCTGTGTGTGTCGATTTTTCTTTATTCCCTCGATCTAATCAAATGTTTACTCAATCACGATTAAAAATTGATGCTGTAGAAAGTTTATGCAAAATTCCCGGGTCTGTGTGTTCAGCAGGACTTTAAGTGAGACACATATAAGTAACTTGCCTAGGGAACTCTCATCCGTGGGCTATGGTCGAAGAATACTAAAGTCTACGACAAGCAAAACAACAGTGTAGCAGGCATACTATGCGCAGCTACACTCACTGCTTCGATGTTGGATCATTTTCTGAGGATCTTCCACAAACAGAGCACTTGTAGGCTTTTCTATGTGCTTCTGCCACCATTTCCAGAACCACAATTCTGAAACCTGTGTTTCTGTCATGATTTGTTTCTTCTGACACAATCCCTGTCCCAGCTTTTATTTTAGATGCACATGGAGACAATCTAATGTTTGCATCTGCAGGCTTGACCCTAACCTCAATGTCAGTTTTTCGTTTTATATTGTAAATATGCGACTAATTATATTTTTTAAATATTTTACCAGGCCTAGGCATTGTAAAAAAGGATCAACAGATTCAACCTTGCACGAAGAATGGCACAATAAATCAAGCGTCACTCGAATTCCACTGAACAGCACAAAACTTGTTTACAACACTCCGCAGCCTTCTATACCACACTGATTCAACCAGAAAATGGCTCCACAGCCTTCTTTACAACACTGCTGTTATGTATACAAAAACTCACAGCCTTCTAGGTTCACAGACCAAATTCTGCAATAAAATTATTCCTCCATTTGGTACATTGAAAAGCGGGCTTGGCGCATTACACTGCTTAGGGTTTTAATTTTTTTATGCCATTTGTAGTTTGAATTTGAAGGAAAAAATTTGGGATAATAATCCCAATTATATTTACTATCAAATAAGCAAATAAAAATAATGTATAAATTTTTCATTATTTCTGCCACCGGCTCCTCTTAATAACTTGAAAACATTGAGCTTGAATGGTGAATGGGACGATTTATAATACATCGTATCAGTCACCGAATATTTCGGAGAACTGCAACAGGGAGAAGTTATCTGGATTACAGATTTACTGAATTCTTTTCAAAATAAGATGTAATTTAAATTAGAAAAACATGTGGCGGTCCTTTGAACGTGCTGGGGATCATGTGCAATAACTGAGGTGCCGGTAGAGAATGTAAAGTTCAGTGTGTAAATTACGATTTTATAGGATACTGGAGGATATTCCTTTGGTGGATTATGTAGGCCACGCAGTATACTGTTTTGCGGCGTCGTTTCACGTATTTTTTTATGTTTTTGCTTTTAGATAAATCATTTCGTAAAATATTTATCCACTGCTTTCTTTTTTTTTTTTAATTATCAAGTTTTGTTCAGAAGATGTGATATCTTATATGTCCACTTTCCCCTTCATGTCTGTCTACGAAAATTCGGCCAAAACTTTTCTCTCCAATCAACAATTACTTTTTCCTCAATCACACTGACTACTTTGAAACAATTAAATCTTTCAGTGCACCACGTTGCAGCCCCACATGAAAAGATATTCCCTGCCACTGCCGGCAATGGAACCCTGGTCCGCCACATCTCACTCACCTGCGCCGACCACTCGGCTGTGGAGGCAGACAACGACACTACACAGGCATGTGAGAAACCGTCGATCACTAGAGGTAGTTAAATATATTGTGAAACGCAAAGGTAAATTTATCTGTCGTCAATAACAAGTGAACATGTTGCAGTAGTTGTATATTACAGAAACTAGATCTGAAAATTACTAAGAAAAGTACATAAAAATTAATGAACATGCACATTACGTTAGAAATCATTAGCACAGGCAGGAGACTTAAATCTATACGGAATGCTGTGAAACGGGAGGCAGGACAGCTGACCACACCACAGCATAACACCACTGCTGATTTAAGTAGAGAGGCCGGTAACGATGAATCACTGGTAGCAGATGTAGTAGCAAACGTAGTGACAAATCTTTCAAGAGAATATCAAACCAAAATGTTGAAAAAGGAAGTCAATCGAAAATAAAACCTCTTCTGGATTTGACGGCGTTTCCAACACGGTACTAAGGACTTTTTCCCATACAAGCGCTGTCTTTTCTGAAATATGTAATGCGTCACATACTCAGAGAATTTTTCCAGAGAGATTGAAATATGTCGTTAAACCCTTCTACAAGGAAGTTGATATGAGGAATGTCAATATCTACAGATATGTTTTACTACTGGTATCAGTAGAGAGCAGTCCGATAAAAATAAAAGAAAAAAGACGAAAGGATCTTTGTCCTCCTTCTTTTTCTTAAGGATTATAACTTTTGCTGATTTCTATGTGTTCTAAAATTTTGCTTTGGCAAGACACTCATTGAAGAGGGAGCAATGGTTATACCCAAATACTTTAATTCCTTGGTGTTCTGGGGTTCATCATCAACCGGATTAACATCCAGATTGTATACTAAACATCTGGTCATAACTGGAGGTTTCTTCTTGCCTGACGTCTGACGCTTGTGACCTCAATGTTGTGAATAAGTCTTCAGCTGACCTTTATTTACTTTCGTTGAGAGAACCAGCGGTGATTGTACGTACTGTGTTACAAGTTTGTATAGCGTGGCACGTAGATTAATTTCGAGTTGAGAAATGAATATAAACAGTTACAAACGCAATAAATTTTGTATTTTTATTTTTCATTACATATAAGGTGACCGGTTTCGGTCTGCTTTAGACCATCTTCAGACCCACACCGTAATGGTAGATGGTGCCTGCTCAGTTCACTGCCGCAATCCACCATCACGGTGTGTGTCTGAAGATGGTCTAAAACAGACCGAAACCGGTCACCTTATATGTATAGAAAAATAAAAATAAAAATACAACCGTATTGCGGTTATGACTGTTTATATTCAATTTTAAATAATAAATAAACCGCTGTACTCCAGAGAGACATGTTCTCAAAAATTACTAATTCAGAGTTGCTCGCAAACAAATTAGTCCCTTTCAGTCGCTTTCAGTTTGTAAAATTTGGTTTTCAAAGCATCTTTTAAACCTCGGTAGGAAGCAAGTAGCACTGGCCTGCGGCCCGGATGAAGTCTTCTCTACCAGGATCTTCGTACTCTGCGGAAACTTTTTCTCAGCTTAGTGAGTTGGAGAAGTACATTCTGGAGGTATGGCTCTCTTGCCGCTAGGAACGGCAACATTAATTGCTTGTTAGACTCTCCGTGAGCTCTACAAGCTATTCCCAGAAATTTCTTCCCAGCTATTATTGTATCGGCAGGAAGTATTCTTGAAATAAGAGCTCCCAGTGTGCCCTTTTGAAAATTTTATGGGAGATAATTTGAAATAGCATTTCAGTTGTTATATTCTTAGTTACAACGAAACTAATCGAGTTGTGTGGTTAAACCCCTAGCCAGCCTCTAGAACATCCTCGGAACGGCTGTTCGTCATGGAAACGTCCCAGAAAATCCTTCACAGATTAGTGAGTTACATGGCAAAGTTTGCACGTCAAGTTGAAACTCCGTTATCACTTGTAACTCAAGGCCACGAGCAAGTAGGACTCTGCTGTTCCGTAAGACTTATCTGGCACAGGAGTCATGATGACGAATTTGTCGTATAGGGCTCCACACGTAAACCGTAGCTCCCTTACATGAATACTAATCTCTTCGCTGCAAAGTACATACGTATTTACAAGGTGTCATCTGCGGAGGGAATAAATTAAACTTAATGAAGAGATATTCTCTTCACAGAACTTTTTTATTTGTACAGTCCTCATTGCATTTTTAAAGATGATCGTTGCTGTCATCGGATGCTCTCCTGCAGTTACGACTAGAGCTGTTCCTAACTTCAGCCGGATGTTTCCTCGCTTGCTGCACGGCTTTCATAAATTGACGACATTTAGTCAGATATGAAGGTTCCTAGTTTCGCTTACAGCGACTATCCTGCGCATGGCATTGGTCCGCGCTACGTTTACGTAATTTAAATTACACTGAAGAGCCAAATAAACTGATACACTTACCTAATGTCGTGTAGGTCCCTCGCGAGCACGTAGAAGCGCCGCAATACGACGTGTAATGGACTCGACTAATGTCAAAAAGTAGCGCTGGAGGGATTTTACACCATGAATCCTGCAGGGCTGTCCATACATCCGTAAGAGTACGAGAGGGTGCAGAACCTATTCTGAGCAGCACGTTGCAAGTCATCCCAGATATGCTCAATAATATTCATGTCTGGAAAGTTAGGTGGCCAGCGAAAGTGTTTAAACTCAGAAGAGTGTACTTTTGGGGTGTAGTATTGTCCTGCCGGAATTGCTCATGTCCGTCGGAATACACAATGAATATGAATGGATGCAGGTAATCAGACAGGATGCTTATGTACGCGTCACCTGTCAGAGTCGTATCTGAACGCATCAGAGGTCCCATATCACTCCAACTACATATGCCCCATACCATTACAGAACCTCTACCAGCTTAAATAGCCCCCTGGTGACATGCAAGGTCCATGGACTCACGAGGTTGTCTCCATACCCGTATACCCGTACACGTCCATCTGCGCGATACAATTACAAACGAGGCTCGTCTGACCAGTCTTCAACAGTCCATTGTCGTTGTTTACGGGTCCTGGCAAGGAATAAAGCTTTGTATCGTGCAGTCATCAAGGGTATATGAGTGGGCCTTCGGCTTCGAAAGCCCATATCGTTTAATGGTTCTCACGCTGGCACTTGTCGATGGCCCAGCGTTGAAATCTGCAGCAGTTTTCGGAAGGGTTGCACTTCCGTCACGTTGAACGATTCTCTTCAGACGTAGTTGGTCCCGTTCGTGCAGGATCTTTCCCGGTCGTAGCGATGGGGAGGGGGGGGGGGATTTTATGTTTTACCAGATTCCTGACATTCAGGGTACGCTCGTGAAATAGTGTACAGGAAAATCTCCACTTTTTCGCTACCTCGGACTATAACACCAGGTTCACTCTTACTTAAATCTTGATAACCTGCCATTATGTCAGAAGCAACCAATCTAACAACTGCAACAAAATCATGTTGTGTTGTTTAGGCGTTGCCAAGAGCAGCAACTTATTCTGCCTGTTTACATATCTCTGTTTTTGAATACTCATGCCTATACCAGTTTCTTTGCCGCTTCAGTGTAATTAGTATGCATGACACGTTACATGTATTTGTGACGCTATCACCATTACTTCTGCGAGCTAATATCTGTCGTACCATGTGCAGCTATAAACTGCCACGAAAGCAGTGTCCTTCATCTCTTGCCTGCGAAATATCTGAACATTTGACTCCATTAGCTGATCTTCTCCGGTAGCGAGATTTGTCGACTTGAACTGAATTCTGTCCACAGCTAGTGGAGTGGAAAAGATAACTTCCTGTCCCGTGAAACGTCTAATTCGTCGTCAGGTCCAAAGTACGGTGGTTAATGCTGGAGAGCCCTCACTGGAAACTCTGACGCATTTCCTCTGGTGCGATAGTACGTGTTTGTTTCCCTGCTGAAACGCGAGGCATACACCTGTGAGAATTGGAGTTCGTAGTGTTTGACATTGGCGGATTATTCACGGCGTATCCTGATATGAGCCCGGCGAGAAACGCTTCTCAGTCCGCAGCAGCGCTCTGTGGTTCAAGGGCAGGGCACGCAGTGGTGCTAGCCGTCAATCGGATATGGCTCCAGCCGCACTGGAGCCGTCGCGGCTGGAAGAGGCAGCGGAAGACATTCCAGCCGCTTTGCCTCTGACGTCATACTCAGTTTCTGCAGGCGGATGGTAGCACCTGGTGGAGACAGCGTGGCCATGCGGGGTTCAGGTACTCACCTCTCTGTCTGTAGCAACGTCGATGGCGATCCTCCGGTCTGGAGCAGACTGGGAGCGCCAAACGAGAGGCGCAGGCGACTCTGCGACGGCACAGCGTGCACATTTCTCGACCTGCGCTATCGGGCGGTGAGTTATAGGTTTCCCCTTAATAGATCAGGCGTACATTACACGCAGGAAGAGGCTACTAGGGAAACGCAGTATGTGCGGCGTGCACGTAGCGCTAGAGGAATCCACCTTGGGACCAGAGATGACTTGTCGAAGACACACGACCAACATTATTCTCTTAGAGTGCTAGTCCCGAGATCGGAAACAGAAAAAAGCTAGAATTATGTTACTAAATTCCAGGAGCGTCTATGGTAAAATCTCAGAAGTAGTATCGCTTATTAAATGTTATAATATCCAAACAGCTTTAGAAAAAGAAAGCTGGTTGAAACCAGAAATGCGTAGCAACGAAATCCTGAATTCAGACTGAAATATTTATCCTTAAGGATAGCTTAATCGCAATGGTGCTGACGTATTTGTTCTTGTAAAGCAATCGATAATATTTAGCGAGGTGTCATAGTTCCCGAATATGAATAAATCAGCTTGAAGTTAAGCATCGAACGTAGGTCAAAAACGTTAAATCGGATGCCTTTGTAGACCAACTGCGTCAGGAGCTGTAAGGGTAGTGCACTTCAGTGAGAACTTCTAGAATATCATGAATACGTTTCCCGATCATGCCAATGTAATAAAGAGTGACTTCAAGAGTGCTGGGTACGGATTGGTAGTTTCTACATCTACATCTACATCCCACTGCTTTGCAATTCGTATTGAAGTATCTGGCAGAGGGTTCATCCATCCACATTCACACAATAGCTATTCCATTCTACTCTCTAACAGTGCGCAGGAAAAAACCAACACAAAATTTTTTTTCCGAGAGAGCTCTGATTTCTCTTACTTTAATAGAATGATCATTCTCCCTACGTACACTGATCAGCCAGAACATTATGACCATCTGCCTAACAGCCGGTATGTCCACCTTCGGCGGCGACGCGTCGTGGCATGGAAGCAATGGGGCTTTGGTAAGTCGCTGGGGGGAGTTGGGCAGGCCGCTGTGACCGAGCGGTTCTAGGTGTTTCAGTCCGGAACCGCGCTGCAGCTACGGTCGCAGGTTCGAATCCTGCCTCGGGCATAGATGTATGTGACGTCCTTAGGTTACTTAGGTTTAATTAGTTCTAAATCTAGGGGACTGATGACCTCAGATGTTAAGTCCCATAGTGCTTAGAGCCATTTGAACCATTTGAGGGAGTTGGCATCACATCTGCACACACGAATCATCTTTCATTTTTGAATCCTCAGTCTTGTTAACGGTTTGATGCGGACCACCACGTATTCCTCTCAGAGTAGCACTTGCAGCCTACGTGCTCAACTATTTGCCGGATGTGTTCCAGTCTCTGTCTTCCTCTGCAGTTTCTGCCCTCCATAGCTCACTCATTTCGACAAATGTCCTATCATCCAGTCTTTTCTTCTTGTCAGTGTTTTCCACGTTTTCTTTTCCTCTCTGATTCTGCGCAGAACCTCCTCATTCTTACCTCAGCAGTCCACCTACTTTTCACCATTCGTCTGTAGCACCACATCTCACATGCTTTGATTCTCTTATGTTCCGCTTTGCCCACCGTCCATTTTTCACTACCATACAATGCAGTGTTCCAAATGTACATCAGCAGAAATTTCTTCCTCAAATTAAGCCTGTGTTTTATACTAGTGGACTTCTCTTGGCCAGGAATGTCATTTTCGCCAGTGCTAGTCTGCTTTCGATGTCCTCCTTGCCCCGTCCGTCATTGGTAATTTTGCTGCCTAGGTAGCAGAATTCCTTAACTTCATCTACTTCTTGACCATCAGTCCTGTTGTTAAGTTTCTCGCTCTTCTCATTTCAGATACTCCTCATTACATTCGTGTTTCTTCGATTTGCTCTCAGTCCATATTCTGCACTTATTAGAATGTTCACACCATTCAGCATGTCAGCAATCACTTTCACACAGAGTGGCAATGTCATCAGCGAATCGTATCACTGATATCCTTTCACTTAGAATTTTAATCCCACTCCTGAACCATTCTTCTATTTCCATCATTCCTTCTTCGATATACAGATTGTACAGCAGGGGCGAAAGACTACATCCGCATCCTACATACTTTTTAATCCGAGTACTTAATTCTTGGTCATCCACTCTTTTATTGTTCCCTTTTGGCTCTTCTGTATTTGCTCCTGGGTACGCCTTACAATCCAGTATTTAATTTAGGAAATCTCTGCCCGACCATGATGTAATCTAATTGAAATCTTCCCATGACACCCGGTCTATTCCAAATATACCTCCTCTTCTTGTGACTCTTGAACTGACTATTCGCTATTATTAGCTGAAATTCATTACAGAACACAATTAGCTTTTCTTCTCTCTCATTCCTTATCCCAAGCCCACATTCCCCTATAGCCTTTTCGTCTACTCCTTCCCCTACAGCTGTGTTCCAGTCCCCATGACTATTACATTTTCATCTCCCTTTTAGTATTACTCTTTCAATATCCATATGTACTTTCTCTATCTCTTCACCTTAAGCTTGCAACGTCCTCAGGTATACCTGAACTATCGTTATCAGTGTTTGTTTGCTGTCGATTGTGATAAGAACAACCCTATCACTGCACTGTTCACAGTAATACACTCTCTGCCCTACCTTCTTATTCATAAAGAATCCTACGCCCGTTACACCATTTTCTGACCAGGAATCCTTTCCATCACACATCACTGACCCTTACTATATCTAGACTGAGCCTTTGCACTTCCCTTTTCAGATTTTCTAGCTTCCCCAACACGTTCAAGTTTCTGACATTCCACGCCCCGACTCATAGAACGTTATCTTTTCGTTGGTTATTCAGTCTTTTTCTCATGGTCACCTCCCCCTTGGCAGTTCCCTCCCGGAGGTCGGATGCGGAACTATTCCGGAATTTCTTGCCAATGGAGAAATTATCATAACTTGTTTTTTTTTTTTTCGATTACAGGCCACATTTCCTCTGGATAATTGTAATGTGTCTTTAATGTAGTGGTTTCCATTGCCCTCTGCGTCCTCATGTCGTCGATTATTGCTAATTCTTACGCCTTTAGGGACATTTTTCCACCCCAAGGACAAGAGAGTGCCCTGAACCTCTGTCCGCTCCTTCGCTCTCTTTGGACAAGGCCGTTGGCACAATGAGGGCGACTTCTTATGCCGGAAGTCTTCGGCAGCCGATGCTGATTGTTAACCAAAAGTTATGTACTGGCGGGTTTTGAAACCGGGACCAAGGACGTTTCGATTACTAATCAAAAACCACGGGGTAGGTTACAAGTCATCTAATTGCCGTAACTTCCAGGGAAGGGGGCGATGACCTCTGACGTCATATTCAATCATATCCCAGGTGTGTTCGACCGGGTTCCGATCTGACGAGTTGAGGGGTCAGCATATCAACTGGAACTCGCCACTGAGTTCATCGAACTATTCCATCACATTACAGGCCTTGTGGCATGGCACATTATCTTGTTGAAAAATGCCACTGACATTGGGAAACACGATCGTCATGAAGGGACGTACGTGGTCTGCAGCCAGTGTACGATACTCCTTGGCCGTCATGGTGCCTCGCACGAGCCCCACTGGACCCATGAACGCCCATGTGAACGTTCTACAGAGTATAATGGAGCCGCCGCGGTGTTGTCTCCGTCTCACTGTACAGGTGGCAAAGAGCTGTTTCCCCTGGGAGACGATAGATTCGTGCCCTCCCATCGGCATGATGAAGAAGGTATCGGGATCCTTCAGACCGTGTAGCGGTCTGCCACTACGCCAACGTCCAGTGACGATGGTCACGTGACCATTTAAGTTGTAGTGGCCGATGTCGTGGTGATGGCATTGGCACATGCTTGGGTCGTCGGTTGCGGAGGCACATCGTTAAGAGTGTTCGGTGCACTGTGTGTTCAGAGGCACTTGTATTCTTTCCGTTGTTAAAATCTGATGGCAGTTCCGCCGCAGTTCGCCACCTGTTCAGTTTAACCAGTCTCCCAAGTCTACGACGTCTGACAACTGTAATGAGGGGTGGTCGCCCAACCCCATGAAGTCTGGACGTGGTTTAACCTTGGTTTTCCCACGTGTTGAATACACTCACCACATTCCATCACCCGACAAGTAGTGCCGTTTCCAAAATTCTCGTGTCTAATCTCCGGGTCATCACATTGCCCCCCCACCCCATCGAACTGAAATAGTTTGCGCGCATTCTCATTCCACACATGGACAGCACGTTCACTGATGCTTTATGCACCGTGCGTGTGTCTGACTAGCAGTCATTCCTCGGCAGATGACTCTGCTATCGCCTAGACGGGTTTATATCGATAGCAGATTAGTGGTCATAATGTTCTGGCTGATCAGTATATAGATGTGAACAAAATATTTTCGCATTCGGAGGAGAGCTTTGGAGAAGATCTCGCCGCAACGATAAACGCCTTTGTTTTAACGACTGTCTCCCAGCTCTCGTTTCATACCCGAGGCACTTTCTCCCATACTGCACAATAACAGAAAACGAGCAGCTCTTCACTCAATTTTTCCGGTGTTCTCCATCAATCCAATCTTGTAAGTATTCCGTACAGTTCCCCAATACTCCTACAAAGGATGGACTAGCGTGGTGTACCTAGTCTCTTTAGCAGACATGTTTCATCTTCCAAGTGTTTCGTCAATAAAACTAAGTCTTTTGTTCGCCTTCCCACAAACATTATCTATGTGATCATTCGAATTTAAGTTGTTCGTAACTGTAATGCCTACCTATTAAGCTGGGTTCACAGCCTTTAGATTTCTGTGACTTATCTTGTAACCTAAAATTAACGGATACCTATTAGCACTCACATTTTTCATTATTTGGGGTCAACTGCTTCTTTTCGCACTATTCTATGAAAAGTCGTGTCAGATTCGTGTGACATAGTTCTGAGTTGTTTGTCTTAAAAATTACTTAGAGCAGATACCTGGAGAAGCAATAAGAATAGTAACATCTTAGACCTCTTAGCAACAGACAGAAATGGACTTACGAAACAGCTAACATAGAGCAAGATATCAGTGATCATAAGGGTATGATTACGTTTCAGACAAAGGACAGTCAAGAAACGTAGGAATACATTTTCGCTTAGCAAGAATGACAGAACACAAATCGCAAAGTGTCTGTGAAGTCAGTATCATATTTTGTGGGCTGGGCAAGATGAGGTGGGGCACAAATGGAAAAAATTCAAAAGAGTCGTTCAGTATGCATTAGACAAGTACGTTCTGAGCAAGGTCATATGGGATGGCAACTGTCCGTCATGGTTTAATAAACGTGCCTGAAAATTGCTACAACAAAGAGAGCTTCATCAGAGATTCGAGAGAAGTCAAAACCTAGATATCAAATAAAGCCGAATGAAGCAAAAATGAGAACAAGGAAAGCAATGAGAGAAGCGATCACTGACTTTGGAAGGAAAATCTGGTCAACCTATCTGACTAAAATCGTAACAGGCTTTGATCTTACTTAAAATCGGTAAGCGGCTCTAAATCGTCTACTCATTTACTCAGTGACCATAATCACACCAAAATGGAAAATGACAGAAGTCTAGCTACTGAATTCGGTCTGCCGAAACTGTTTCAGATCGTAACACGGTCCCTCGTTTCAATCGTCGTACGAACTTCGGAATAGTAGATACAGAGATAACCGATTGCGGAATAGAAAAGCAACTACAATCGATTAGTAGTGATAAGGCATCAGGAGAATTTTACATGCACCTGGTGTAGCCAAAGGGCATTGTATATCTTTTGCCGACCTTAAACATTCTTTTATCTTCCTGGTGGGTCTACAGGTAGTTTCCATACCGTCCTAGCTCAACACTTTCTCAATGCTATCTGTAAGAATACTGATGAACGGAACGAAAACATCTCCTTTGGGGACCGTCGTTCGTGAACGATCCTGATTCTCTCCCTATTGCGAAGTGCTGTATCTATCTTCTTGATAGAACAAGAATCCTTTTTGAATGTCGACCGTAGCCGTTAGAGCTCATTTTTAAAGTAACATACTTCACAAAATTTGTGTGGCCTATCTACGAAGGTTTTAAACACTCCTCCTTTTTGTCCAGGGCGGTGGTTAGACTATTAATGCAGGTAACGGCCAGTAACCATGGCTTTTCTGTATACTCGATGCCCAATGTCCCGTCCCCTCACTTGCTGAGAGATACGTTGAAGAAATTCAGTTGGCCCCTTATTCTCCGTCTTCATAGTAAATTGTTTCTTGGACTGACACTGTCGAGATGTATCAGGAAAGCATTCAGCTCCTCTGTACCGTGTGTCCATACTACGAAAGTGACATCGACATAGGCAAGGTGTCTAGCCAATGCATGGATGGGAGACCCTGTAGCACTCACAGTAGACCATGAGTAACCCATAGGGCCTGGGCGAAGGCGATGCGCTCCCATTTTGCAGAGCAGCTTGTTATCGTCAGAGGAGATTGACGACACTTCCACCAATCGATTAGTGATTTATAAAATGTTCGTAGTCCGATCTTTCTGAAGCTTTTTTATTTATAATTGTTGGTATTCAAAATATTATTCATCTTTTATGACAGCAAACATTTGACAGAAATTGCCTCAATGATGCAACTCGATATTGGTGGAACTGATAGTGATATAAAAAATTCATATCATTTAATTGAAAAATTAAAAGAAATGCACGTGGGCCAAGGTGACGTCCTTGTTGGTTATGATGTTTTGTTCTTACTTCTCCATGTACAGTCGTGGACAAAACGAGCGAGACCCCTCGCCTTTTCGTTATGCTGATCCGCACGGCTTTAAAGTCTGCTACACAGCATAACCGGCAAGGCGACGAAGTGCTACCAACATACTATGCACAGGCGTGAAATTGACAAACTATCTGAACTTTTTTAGGCTGTTTTCAATAATTTTTAACACTATATTAATGCTGATTAGTGTGTTAAATACAACACGTAAATATAAGACAGAATGAAAGAAGAAACGCTAATTGGTATGAACTGTACCAATAAAAATGAATTTCAACTTATCGAGATAACATAACTGTTTTAGTAAGACAAAGAACCCCGGATCGTTACGAATTAGCAAAATATTATCCGCTTTCGGCCGCGAAACGGTCTGTGTCAACGTTCAGACCAGTCATACTGGATTACCGTTGCTGACCTACCATGAAAGTGTGCAAATTTAGCAATGCGTAAAGATTCATAACGAAATTCAGTTAAAAATCATTCAGTGCCACACTTAAGTCAATTCCATTATTGACAGAAGCGGAAAAAGTAGGCAGTAACATGTATGAAATTCTACAAGAGTGTCATATTGACATGCACAGAGCGCCAGTACAGAATAAAGGTAGCGATAAAAAGTATTGGGGGAGCGAGAATTTCTTAAAATTGCTTTACTGATATTCTACCTGCCTCCATCGAGATTAGAACCGAAAACAAAGCAGACCTTTCTTTCACTACGCTAGCAGACAACCCAGACAGCCCTCTATTATTACCCCAGACATGAATAAGCCGGCAATTTCGCAATGAAAATGGCAAAATGATCTGCAGTTTCTGTTGCATAGAGCTTTCTGGACTCAAAAACATGAATTTTCTTCCTTTATGTCACCGCTTATGTGCAACCATTCGAGATGTTTATCGAAATAGCAAAATACTGTTATTAGAGAGTAAATTTAGTAGGATATTTCTGCACCACCCCAGGAAACAAATGGCTACACAGCTGCCAAACGTATTCTACACTGTTTCGAATTCTCCACTAGACTCGCCACAGCCGGAAAACGTTCATTAGCCTAAGTGTTTCTTAAGCTAGCTAGCAATGGGAATGTTCGCACTTCTAAAACGCGGTAGCATTAATACTGGGATGTGAATTACCACGTGTATAGGCAAATGGATTCTATTTGCATTCCTGTAAACGTGATTTGGATCGAAAACGTTGCTACGATTAATATGCTTATGTATCGACAGCAACTAGAACATTTCGAATAAAGAGTAGCGGGTGTTATTTATGCGGCCCTCATCTTCAGTGTTTTCGTTGTTAGGATTTCGTCACCTAAACCGGTAAAAACGGAACCCTACTAGTCTCACTTTCTTGACCGTCTATCGGGCTACCCAACCTTTAAAACCCGTTTACCACCAGAACGGGTAGACATAATAAGCGGAAATGTATCGCACTTCTTGCGGTAACCGGTCCCTTGGTGGTGTAAAAAAGTGAGCTTCTATGTCAACGCAATCTAAAGATACGGCCGTTTATGAAAAGAAAATTTACGCGGAAGGTCAAAAAATGGCTTCAAGAACTATGCGACCAAACTGCTTATGTCATCAGCCCCTAGACCTAGAACTACTTAAACCTAGCTAGCCTAAGGACATCACAGACGTCTATGCCCGAGGTAGGATTCCAACCTGCGACTGAAGTAGCCGTGCGATTCGTGACTGAAGCACCTGGAACCGCTCGACCACAGCACCCGGCGGAACCCTATTCACCTCATGTATAATGATAAACTGTATTCGCCAGCAACTCAGATCGTTTGATCACGGAACTTTTACGAAGCTACATTCAAACTTTGTTCGAAGTCGTCTGCAATATCCATTTATAAACACCCTAGGAACGTCGTATGCGATATCCACTTCTGAAGACGCTGGCAGATACTGCAGTATCATAACAAGTAGGTAAGAATTTATTGTTATTGGTCCATGCATCACACTTTATTTCAATATGAATTTAACGCGCCTAGGTGTTCGTATATGGCTGAAACTAACGAACAAAAAGTAAATAAATAGCAAACAACTTCGATATTCAAATCAAATGAAAGTCACATGTCGCAATTACAACGTAATTTCGTTGTTACATCTACATGACTACATCAACAAGATTTCTTTGCAATCCAGACTTACGTGCCTGGCAGAAGGTTCGGACTATTTCTCTACCGTCCCAGTCATTAACAGTCTGCGGGAAAAAGGACCACTTAAATCTTTTCTTGCGAGCCTTGAATTACATTACTACTATGGTTTCTTCCTGTGTAAGTTCTCGATGATTGGCATTCAGAACAGATGTTGGTGATTGAAATTTCGTGAAAAGATCTCGCAACAACGAAAAACGCTTTTGTTTTCATGAATGTTACCCCAAATCGATTATCAAATCTGGGACCCTCTCTCCCCTATTTCGTGACATTACAAATCGTGCTACCGTTCCTTGGACGTTTTTTGCGTGCGCAGTCAATCACGTCTGTCAAGGATATTATAGCAGTGGACGGACAAACGTAGTGTAGGCAGTGTTTTCAGTTGGCCTGTTGCGTATTCTTAGTGTGCGGCCAATAAAACGCAGTCATTTGTTTGCCTTCCCCACAAAAGTATGTTTTCGATCGTTCCAGTTTGAGTTTTACTGGGTACTGAGATGAATTGACAGTGCTTAGACTTGTGTTTTGTCATATAGCCGAAAGTTTATTATTGTTATTGGACGCAGCTTTCGTGTTTAATGTATTCCTCATTCAACAGAGTACACTCCTCCTACACCACTTATAACTGTTTCAAAGTATTAAATTGTTACTGATGTTCCAAGTTGCAGTTGTCATCTTAACTTGCCGTTTTGGAACAAAGGAAAATATTATAGCGAAATGTAGCAGCTAAGAAGCGGAGTATCCAAATAAATAAACATTTCCGGTTTAAGAAGTTGCAGTAGGTCTACTATACAGTAACGTAAATTAGGAGCAAAGTCCATTAGTAGATCGTTATCAGGAAAATCAGCCCTCATAATGCAAAGTGTCACTACAAGAAATAAAGTTTCCAAACATGTCAATGAGTAGTCGAGGAAAGTGGACGCATTCTGTCTACTGAATCCCAACGCACGCCACTTACGAGGGGACACGCCAAGCGTCATACCCCGATCTTGCTGAAACTTCGCTCAGTGAAAGAGGGGACAAAATAAGCGAACACGTGTCTTGGCTTATCTGCTTACACTCTACCGCTTCTGAGAAAACGACGCTCAACGTTATCAATGCGCTGTTGCTATAGTGTAGATACCTCTTAGCGGGTAAGGATTCAACTGAAGCGGTGGCTCTGCGGCTACCATAGCGACTTCGGAAATTTGCGCTGCGAGTTCGAAACCCGGTTTTTCCTTCCCCCCCCCCCCCCCTCACTCTCTGAATTATCTACGAATTTTTATTCCAATTTATGTTGAAACACTGTTGCCGTTATTCGTCAGTTAATTTACTGTGTAAAGAAATAAGTTAAAAAGGGAACACATAGTGCGTAGTGGGGCGATCACTCTGTTGTAGAAATAATTCAGAAGCCAAGATCGCTTAAATACTGTTTGCTGTATAACCGGTTTCAACACACTAAAGGTGCCATAATCGGATCTGAATGTAGATTAACATTTATAAACCATTTGGATATAACGATACATGAGGCAGACCAGATGATTTTAGATCAGCTTGTCTCATTCGTTCATTATTTTTTTAATTAATTTATTACACATAAAGTTAATTGGCGAATAATGACAACATTATTTCAACATAAATTAGAAAAAAACATTCGTAGATAATTCTGATAGAGAGGCAGGAAAAAATAGTAATAAAAAACCCAATATGGTCTCGAACACGGGAATCAAAGTTAAGAAGGAACGACGGTAGCCACTGAGCCACCGCTTCAATTGCGTTCTCGGCTGCAGAAGGTATCTACACTATAGCGCGTTGATAACTTTGACCGTCGTTTTCTCGGAAACGGTCGAGTGTCTGCAGATAAGTCGAAACACATGTTCGCTTATTTTGTCCTCTCCTTCACTGAGCAAAGTTTCCGGACAATCAGCCTATGACACCTGGCGAGTTCTCCTCGTTAGTCGAGTCGCTTCTTACGCCCGGCGAGAATTATGTATGCCTCAGAGTAAACTGCGCCACTTGGAAACACGGCGAGCGAGGATAAACACGTTTTCCTTCTTATAAGGCAACCTTCTACAGCTAAAATTCACGAAGCGTTCTTCAGGTTGCCTCATATATTTCAGAAATGTTTCTTGCTTTAGGCCTGCCGCATATGCAAAACGTAAACATTTCATTTAATGTAATATTTATCAGGATAAGACATGACAAGAATGGACCAGTCCCTTCTGAGAAAAATTACAGATTCTAAGTTGTTCCACTATGTAATGACACGCGTACGGGCTTGCGACCTCTCGTTTATGCCATCGATTTCCGTGTTACACATACTTGGCCACTGCGTTGTGGCTGCCGTCGTGGAGGAGGCAGTCTGTTTCCTACAAGCGCTGTTTCCGCAGCAGATATTAACCGCGACGAATCATTCAGTCAACGCTAAATGGCCCATCTGGCTGAGGAAGACAAGGGCGCTATAATAGCACTCCATGCAGAGGGATCTTCAAAAGGCTATATAGCAAGAACTATGGGTCTTCCCAAGTCGACGGTAGCCAGGTGGATCAGACGAAAGGAAGAGAGTGGTAACCTGAATGGGAGGCCTCATGGCCGTCGCCGCGAAACAACAGCAGCTCAGGATCAGCAGATACGCCGTTTCAGTGATAACCACCCATTTGTCAACGCACGACAAATTCAGCATACTTTGGGTCTCAATGTTAGTAGTAAGAAGGTGGACTGAGAGCAAGAAGCGCTGCTGTGAAAGTGACATTGACTGTTTCCCACAGAGAAGCTCGCCTTGCTTTTGCTGCTGAAAATGTCGACAAACCTCTCCAGTTTTGGAGGCGAGCGATTTTCACGGACGAAAAAGTTTTCTCTACGGCATCAACCGGGAAAGTACTTGTTTACCAGCCTGAAGGTGCTAGGTATAATCGAAAATATATTACAGTTGCCGAAGGAATGGCAGGGAGTCGGTAACGGCATGGGCATGGATATCGGCCGAAGGGTGTGGGCTCCTGTGGGAAGTGGAAGGAAGATTCGATGCGCGCAATTACATATCAATTCTGGAGAACGTGATGTAGCCTTCTGTGACAGCAAGATTTGGCGATGACCAGATCATGTTCCAACAAGATCGCTCGCCTATTCATATGGCACGTGTGGTTAAGAGGTGGTTCGACGACCATAGTAATATTACTGTAATGGAATGGCCACGTAAAGGAGCTGACATGAATCCCATTGAGAATATTTGGGCAGAAATGGTCAGAGTAATACGAGAAAAGGGGCAGTCACCGTCGACTCACCTACAGCTTTCTGATGTGATTCATGACGCTTGGAATGAGTTACTTGAATCTCCTAGTTATGTGGCTCGAGTTGTGGGCTCAATGCCCAACAGACTTCGAGCTGTTGTGGAAGCCGAAGGAGGCTATACGCGATACTAGCAGCATCAGCGGAGGTGTTTTTTTTTTTTTTTCCAGCCCTTCACCAATCAGCTGCAACAGCTGTTTCAAGTTTTTTCTTTATTTATAGACGTATATTTTACGTAATTTCAAGGAAACGCAGTAAGTGGAATGTGGACAAACAAATTAATTCACAGCAAGATATGTAATATTTAATTTGACAACAGAAGAAATACACACCTTATATATTCATGCAGTCTGTAAAAAATACATTACACACGTGTATATGCAAGAAGGGTACAAAACAATTCAGCACAAATGAAAAATATTGAGGAGAAGCTCGCCGATGAAGACGTAATTGGAGAACAAAGGTTGGGCTAGAAGGAGAGGTAAGGAGGCCCGAGAAAGCAGAGAAAAATCAAATACCCAGTAGACTTTGAGTCGTTGTCGGAGCAGAGGGCGGTTGGTATATGCGATTCGGAGCAACAGTAGAAGAATAGTTTTATCTACTGATTTTTGAGGCTTTATTTTGTGACGGTTAAACAGTGCTGCATCATGAGACCCACTATTTGTCCACATGTGGCTAAACATCAGAGGTGTAAAAAATATTTAGAGATGCCGAAGTTCTCAGGAAGAGTAACGTGTTTTAGACAAGAAGATGATTTTTAGTTCATTTCATTTTAACCATTCACACTATGCTTTGACATTCTAATCTTTGATTTCATTTTATTATCATGTATCTTTTCTTCAGTGAAAGTCAACGGTAGTAAGTTTCAAGATATGAAGAATAACTGGAAGTTTTTAATTTGTGGAATAGCGTATGTAACAGTTAATATTTTCAACAAATCTGTAGTTATAGGACATATTAAGAAGCAAGTCAAAAATGGCATTGTGGAAAGATCAGGTTGGTTTCTAAAGGGTAACGACGGTAAAATAGCAAATACGAAACTATGGGTAACAACTATTGTTGATGGTGAGGAGCCATAATCGATATGCCACTATTCTGTAATTGTTTTTCTGAAGTTTATCGTCAATCCTAGGACTGAAACCGATACTCTGTTTTACGTAAAGAATATAACCTTCAAAATTTATTTAGCAGCGCAGAATATTAAATCATAGTTTATAGATCAGGAACCGTATCCAACTGCCTTTAATTTTATTCTCACGGATGACATTGATACAGTAAATAACAAGAGAAATAACAAAACTCTCAGAATCAATATAGAGAATTCAAGTGTCCAGTGGATTCAAAAGTTTGCTATAATAGCGAATAATTGCTTTTACTGACTCCTTCATGCCTACGTCTTCTGTCAGACAATATTTGAAACTAGGACATGCAAGGTAAACAATTTTTCCACAAATTGTCAAATTGGAAGTCGGAGAGCCAGTTACATAAATTACGATGACAACAAACGTTTTTCAAATAAACTGATCACAGGAGGCATCCAACACATTTATTGTGAGTTACATGCACAGTATGTAAACTGGCAACACCACCAACACACAATACCACTAACAAGGGAACATCCCCATCGCAACCCCATCAGATTTAGTTATAAGTTGGCACAGTGGATAGGCCTTGAAAAACTGAACACAGATCAATCGAGAAAACTGGAAGAAGTTGTATGAAAAAATAAGCAAAATATACAAACTGAGTAGTCCATGCGCAAGATACGCAACAACAAGGACAGAGGAAGCTCAGGAGCGCCGTGATCCCGTGGTTAGCGTGAGAAGCTGCGCAACGAGAGGTCCTTCGTTCAAGTCTTCCCTTGAGTGAAAATTTGAATATTTTCTTTTCAGATAATTATTATCTGTCCGTCCGATGCGAGGTAACTGCGCCGTAGTATGATGACGCTACACCGAAACAAACATCGAAACACATGACGTCAGTCGACTACAGCGCACGGAAGAGAGAGTATTCCTGCTAACGAGGCTCCCTGGCTGGCAGTTGACTGTTCGCTACTTTGGAAGAGAGTGCATTAAATACGTGAGATGCATTCCGTGGGCAATATGAATCCAGCAAATAGAGCTCGCGACTTCAGTAACAATGTCAATCAATGAATATTTTCCGAACTGTAAGGTATCGGAAAGTTCCTTAAGGGATCGAACGATTGTCGAACATTTGTATGATTATTTCCTACATTTGTTGATAAACAGTACGTGTGAGGATGATTGTCTGAAAATTAAAAATGAAACGACTCACTCGAGGAAAGACTTGAACCAAGGACCTTTCACTCCGTAGCTGCTCACACTAACCACGCGACCACGGCGCTCCCGAACTCACACTATCCCTGCGCATGGACTACTCAGTTTGTATATTTTGCTTATTTTTTTTTCATAGTTCCACAGAACTTCTTCCTGTTTTCTCGATTGATCTGTGTTCAGTTTTTCAAGGCCTATCCACTGCGCCAACTTATAACTAAATCTGAGGAGGGTGCGATGGGGAGGTTCCCTTGTTAGCTATGAAACAACTGTAGCAAAACGGAAAATCCTCGTTATCCATGTGATGAATAAGACGACTAATTCGCAACATAAATGTCAATGTAAGCATCAATTTATGTTGGAACGTGCTTACTGGACCAAATAACATACGTTTCCTACGTCTTCAATACGAATCATGAAGCAAATGTAATTTAAAGGACATAAAAATATCGAGTGATTTTACTAACATAATTATGAACCACCCACGAACATAAATCGGCCGGCCGAAGTGGCCGTGCGGTTAAAGGCGCTGCAGTCTGGAACCGCGAGACCGCTACGGTCGCAGGTTCGAATCCTGCCTCGGGCATGGATGTTTGTAATGTACTTAGGTTAGTTAGGTTTAACTAGTTCTAAGTTCTAGGGGACTAATGACCTCAGCAGTTGAGTCCCATAGTGCTCAGAGCCATTTGAACCATTTTTGAACGAACATAAATCGATGATCACATAGTTGTCAAAAAGTATTCTACAGTATTGCCATTGTCCATTAGACTAGCAGCAGGAAGAAAACGTTCGCTCAGCTGTGCTGAGATATCTTGCACTGACGAAGCTCGCGCTTCGAAGACGCCACAGCATCGTCTGCCACCATTTCATGGGAAACGAAATATCTCAAGTGTACAGCCTTAGACATAAAAACACCGCCGGCGCAAGCACCGTGCGATCCGCGATATGACGCCGTTGAAAGCACGGCTAACCCGCGCCGGCAAGCTGTTAATATCATCTGATGTTGCTAACAAGTTATTTACTTCTGGTGAATGATTTTCTGCGCAGTTCATTTAAAATAGAATAACTAAAATATATTTGATGTTACGGAAGACGAAGGACGCCTAATTCATTTCCCTCTCTTTACTTATGATGTTACATTCGCAATCTGAGCATACGTATTATCCATAACCACACTTTAGCGCCACACAGATACGTGAATGAAACACATTGGCGTACAGTTTTAGACATAAAAACTGACCGCCGGCCGCCTGCCACAGAGACTTAAGTCCGAGTCTATTCACTTAACGTAGCCAATAAAACTGACCGGCCATCTGCACAATCTGGCAACACTGTAAGATGCGGAAGCGTTAGGAGGAAGTGCTGTCTACTTCCGAGATGTTCTCGGATTGTGTGAGCCCGTGGTCTAGTGCTAGCCGGCACGGTAGCTCAGCGTGTTCGGTCAGAGAGCCGGTTGGCCTCTGTAATAAAAAAACTGAGTGGAAGGATCAACCACCGAACTTGAACAGGATGTCCTGCGACGTCCGCAACGACCAAACACAACGATCAATAATGAACAATAAGAAAAAAAAGAAAGAAAAAATGGTAATCGTCGTGCATTCTAAGCTTATGGTCACCTGTTCGTGTCCAACTATTTTTTTTAACCACATTTCGGTCTAAAGTTATGATTCTGATTGAGCATCGAAGATAATTCGCTTAACATTCTACCCACCAGCAACGACAAGTATTCCAGAAACAATTCCGCAGGACAGCTCATGGCTGCGCCGCGATCATAACAGCTTACGCTCGAGCGTTTCCTTGCGCTGCAGCGGCTACCGGCCACCGGCCAGACGCCACCCGCCGCCTGAAATCCGGCGCCGCCCATGTGAACGCGCGCGGCGTTGTCAGTGTATGTGTCAACTGTCATTTTCGAATTTGAAGTTCTAGTTATCATCTTGCAGTTAAGCACTGGATTTTGCATACTTGAAAATGATGAACTACAGTTAAGCATTGTAAAATTGAGTCGCAAGTGGAAAAAGGTGTAACATCTGCAACACAACGTTTACTTTTGGTACAACAGAGGGGTGAATGCAGAGGAGGCAGCTAGAAAGATTTGAACTGTGTTTGCAGCGAGTGCTTTTGGTAAAAATACGCCAGAAAAAGATATTCGTGTTTCAACAAAGATCGTTCTGGCATGAATGATTTTCCACATTAAGGAAGTCTCGACTACTGATATATGTGATGGATTACCACTTAACCATCATGCGACATTTGCATTCAACAGGCAAAGTTCAGAAGTTTAGTGTAGGAGTACTGCATGCTCTAATTCGAAACAACAAAAATCAATGGAGTGACTATTATTGAACGTCATCAGGTCACTCATCGAGCATTCCTATGCAGTACTGTTACTGGTGACGTATTTTGTTGCCTTTATTGTTAACTTCCTAAGAAGAAATAAAGGCTGAGCCCCACCAAAAGACGTAAACTCGAGGAAAGAGTAACGTGAACATGATATTTTACATCTGATAATTCCAAAAGTGTGTTTTGGGCTACGAATTCTGCCCCCAGGGTGTGTGCAACACAGCTGGAATTTGTTGCCAACAACTGAGACACCTTTCTATCGCAGTGTAAGAAAATCGAGCAAAAAACTACATCACCTGTGCTACTGCTTGATAACTCACTCTGTTGATTTGAGAAACAAAACTATCCAGGAGATTGATAGGAAAGTCGTCTCTCAGGCACTTGTATTGATAGGGAAGTCCTCTCTCAAGCACTTGTCCATCTCGTCATATATTTGTAAAATTTTACCTTTCCCGCTCTTGATGGATCAACCGTCAAGGCAATTCATTCTAGACGAAAATACTCTTAAAACTACTCTGCTTTAATAACATCGTTAGAACCAGTAGGTTTCTACAGGCGTAGAATTTTTAAACAACTTTAGCATTGTCAGATCGTTTTAGATATCGTGAAAGAAAATTCTGCTGCTGATTAATTTCTCTTATATAATTACTGTTGCGTTTAGTAAACTAATGGAAAATGCAATTAAAATATTCACTGTACTAATACAAATTAAATTCAGCTTACTACAGAAACATCACGACGGCAGTCTATCTTAATAAAGCATTAAGTGTCTGTGAGACGATTGAGCCTATTTTAACACGAATTAGTAGGATATTACCGACTTTTGACTTCGAAAAGATCTGTATTTATTTCATTTCCAGTACCATTCGTAAGTATTACGAAAATGTGACATTTCATAGATAAAATTATGTATTCACAACAACAAAAAATATGTCGGCAGAAAACAAAAGTGGCATTATGAATTTGGCAGTACCGTAAGATTTTCGCTCTGACACTAAGAGTTACTGAAAGTAGCAAGACGAATTTTGCTCGAGTGTTGTCTTACGATTCCCTTATCGAGTTTTTATCAGCCTGCTTGTAGCTGTGCTACAAAAGAATTAAAAATCTGGCTTTCAGCGAGTCTCGAAAGGCGAACGAAAGCAGCTTGCACCTGTTAGCTAAGCATGTTACCTGGGAACTGGTTTTTTCCTAAAGTGGGAAGACGTCCTTTTGTGGTTGAATTGTTGGCAAATGTCAGTCAGACGTGTGCCGTTGGTCTAAGCGTTTCGGTGTGTTGAATTTGTACCAAAGATTTTTCTACAGGTTTTTTCTGCCCAAATAGAGAGTTGAGGTTTCCCATTAGTATTTTCACGTCACCGCTACGGTCGCAGGTTCGAATCCTGCCTCGGGCATGGATGTGTGTGATGTCCTTAGGTTAGTTAGGTTTAATTAGTTCTAAGTTCTAGGCGACTAATGACCTCAGAAGTTAAGTCGCATAGTGCTCAGAGCCATTTGAACCATTTTGAACCAGAATTTTTCGACATTTTCGGTGTTTTTCTTATTTTTGATGTTGGTGGGGACACGTGCATTGATGAGTGTATATTTTTTACTGGGGCTCTGAATGAGCATAGTACCTAAGCTTACACACTACTTAACCTAAACAAACACACAAACTCATGCCCGAGGGAGGACTCGAACCTCCGCCGGGATCAGCCACACAGGCCATGACTGCAGCGCCCCAGACCGCTCGGCTAATCCCGCGCGGCTACTTTAAGTATACTCGTCCACAAAACCCATGTGGACAATTATCTGATAATCGGTCAAGCTTTGCTTTGTCGCAGCTCTTTAGCATACAAGTCCATTTACTTTCAGGCTCCTCCTTACAATTCTTGCAATGCAAGGTAATTGAAAAATCCCATCCACTCGACGCCAACTGAGGAACTGACTGGTGCATGTGTTGTTCAACACACAGTAGTTGTCAGCCTCACTGGAATCAATGACTGTGTGTGTGTGTGTGTGTGTGTTTTCGTGATCATGCACAATCTGAAATAATACTATTAACATTAGAGAGACAACCAACAATAAATAATTCATCAAATATGACTTTAAAGTATTTTAATGCGATGGGAAGTTACTAACTGAATTTTCACCCAACCCACGTCCTGCATATTACGTTAAGTAAGATGTATTAACTCCATAGTATCGTTAGCAGAGACAGTGCGCTCTTGTTGTCGAGGCTCGCGACAAGCGCAGCGATCAGCAGTGCCCAATGCCGCCGCGATTTGTTTATGTTGGCTGAGCGTGGACACTGCAGCAGACGCTTCGCCATAAACAGAAAGAAATCACCTTGGCTCTGACCGCTGTGAGCGGATATCACTGCCTGCGTGTTCTTATAGTAACCAACGTGAGACTCTACTCACAGGTGCCATGGAGCAATTGCAACGGGTATCATGTCATTAGTCATGAGAATATTAACCAGTGACGAAATGTCCACTCTATTTGAATCCCAAGAAAATAGGAACCTTCTCACAAAGGAATGTGAGGTGATATCAAAATTTATCCAACATACAAAAATTAACTGCAGGGCTTTCATGTATGCAGTAGTAGCACACAAGGAAATATTATGTCTTGGAAGCGTATATTTCATTTCCTCTTCTCATATTAACGCCCTTGTTTTAGTATGAAGTGGGAAAATAAACACGAAAAACTTAAGTTCCTGAGAAGCATATAAGTCATTTCCTCTTCTCATATCATAACTTTTGTTTTAGTATGAGGTAAAAAAACTAAACAGTTTAGGGTGGTGGTGGTGGTTAGTGTTTAACGTCCCGTCGACAACGAGGTCATTAGAGACGGAGCGCAAGCTCGGGTTAGGGAAGGATTGGGAAGGAAATCGGCCGTGCCCTTTCAAAGGAACCATCCCGGCATTTGCCTGACACGATTTAGGGAAATCACGGAAAACCTAAATCAGGATGGCTGGAGACGGGATTGAACCGTCGTCCTCCCGAATGCGAGTCCAGAGTGCTAACCACTGCGCCACCTCGCTCGGTAAACAGTTTAGGGTTCTGAAACATGATATGACACCAGATTCTTATCGTAGGCGCTATCGGAAACGCAAAAAGCAGGGAGCTGTCCATTGTTTTGTCCAAAAGTCTGTTTCCTTTCATGCATTACTCACGTTAGGAGAACCGGCCGTGGTGGCCAAGCGGTTAAAGGCGCTACAATCTGGAACCGCGTGACCGCTGTGGTCGCAGGTTCGAATCCTGCCTCGGGCATGGATGTGTGTGATGTCCTTAGGTTAGTTAGGTTTAATTAGTTCTAAGTTCTAGGCGACTGATGACCTTAGAAGTTAAGTCGCATAGTGCTCAGAGCCATTTGAACCACTTGAACCAGGTTAGGAGATTCTTATTTAAGGACTTGTGGGCATCAAGTTCTTCAGCAGAACAAGCCTTATGTTATTGTGCTAATTACGGGAAAAAAAATGCAACAAAGACGAGTTCCCCTGGAGCAGTGAGGATATTTGCACATGTCTGTATTCAGCAATGACGGCCAGCTGCCACAACACTTCACAGAATCCTTGCGGCAGGCAACACAACTGTGCGTGCACTTCAGACTTCATTCAGTAAGACGTCAGGAGTTGGATGGAAACGTCAAAGTCGTATTCAATCCAGAATGAGGTGTTATTAAGGTAGTTGAACGTTCTAGCAATTACACTTCTATAATTCCCATATGCGTATTCCGATAGCCAAAAGAACCCGTTAGTGCGAAACCATCTGGAACTGCATTAACATCAAACTGAAAGAACTTGAGACAATACGTGGACTCTTCTCTTCGCTAAGTGACCTGTTACTGATATTTAGGATTCTCTCCGCCCTAGGCGTAGTGGAAATGGAACTTCAGAGGCGCCGGCCCGGGTGGCCGAGCGGTTCTAGGCGCTACAGTCTGGAACAGCGCGACCGCTACGGTCGCAGGTTCGAATCCTGCCTTGGGCATGGATGTGTGTGATGTCCGTAGGGCCGGCCGCGGTGGCCGTGCGGTTCTAGGCGCTTCAGTCCGGAACCGCGGGACTGCTATGGTCGCAGGTTCGAATCCTGCCTCGGGCATGGATGTATGTGATGTCCTTAGGTTAGTTAGGTTTAAGTAGTTCTAAGTTATAGGGGACTGATGACCTGAGATGTTAAGTCCCATAGCGCTCAGAGCCATTTGAACCATTTTTTGATGTCCGTAGGTTAGTTAGGTTTAAGTAGTTCTAAGTTATAGGGGACTGATGACCTCAGCAGTTAAGTCCAATAGTGCTCAGAGCCATTTGAACCATTTTTTTTTTTTTTTTGAACTTCAGAGGAGCTTTCGCTATTCTTGACAAACATGAGAAACTTGTAATCACTGCGAGTTACAACAGCGTGATGATAATGGTTTAGGTTGTCAGTAGTTTTGGTGGTGTTATGCTGTCAAACTGCTTACAGCAACGTTAATGGTGGCGCACATAATTTAGCGCTGACCACCTACTTAAGTAAAGATAGTGTTGTGGCGTCGTCGCTTGTCTTTATTTGGCCTCAGCTTGAGTAATCCGATTTAACGAACATAGTACTACATTCGCGGGCTGCTAATGATACAGTATGACTACAGAGATCATCGTGCGGGTATTACTTTAATTCTGCAATGAATTGCTTAAAAATATTACCCTCAGCTATGCAGCTGGAATGACTCATGACACAGGTACTCTATGTTGCACTTGGTTAAGTGATCAGTTCGCTGCAATCCTGCTTCTTTTGTTTGTAAATACTTGAATACTTCAAAAATGGTTTAAATGGTTCTGAGCGCTATGGGACTTAACGTCTGAGGTGGTCAGTCCGCTAGAACTTAGAACTACTTAAACCTAACTAACCTAAGGGCATCAGACACATCCATGTCCGAGACTGGAGTCGAACCTGAGACCGTAGCTCTCGCGCGGTTCCAGACTGTAGCGCCTAGAACCGCTCGGCCACACTGGCCGGCATACTTGTATACTGACCATTCGTTATTTGACTAAATATGAACTACAATCTAATTCGCATGTATATGGCATGGGTTAGCTCCGGCACGAAGGTATGATTGGATTCCGTTGGAGTTCCGTTATTTTGATGGCAAGACTAATGTTCGCAAATCACCTCTATTGCCTCAAAAAACAATTGCATCTTAAATATCGAAGGACCGACGTCCACACTGTTACAGCGCGTTGAAATACAGCAACGACAGCAGATGAAAATTTGTTTCCGACTGAGCTTCGAACCTAGACCTGCTGCTTACTAGACAGACGTGCTGACCACTGCACTATTTTTTTTTTAAGTTTGAGAAGTCTTTCAGCACCAGGTAGGCGGAGGCAAAGAGGGCAGGGGTCGAAAATCCGAGGCCTGGCCACAATGCCTCCCCCATACCTGTCACTGAGCAGCTGCATTATTCACATGTACTCCATGTTTGCACCCATATATTCCTTTAAATTGTTGAACAAAATTGAAGTAGTAATTAAGGTAAAATAAATTACAGATTGTCGCCTCCAATGGCGTGCGTTCGTTGTGGAACATAACTTATAACAGTGAACAGGGTGACGGAAAAATAAATAACAAACATTCATTCAGAAATATATTCACAATTTAAGTTATTATGCACTGGATGCATATGAAGTCTGTAAGGAAGCCATATATTTTTCAACAAATGGAAGAAGTTTCGGAGCCGGAGGGGGTTTGCCAAATTAGAACAGTTCTGATTTAAGAACCGACGTAAAAGAATATTCCAGGAATAAAAAAAAGTGAAAGAATAGTATTCTGCTTCTAATCAATAAAACTGTCCACCTCTTTGTAGCCCACATAAAGCAATAGATAAAAAAATTTTAAACCATTCCTTATATTTGTTATTCTTCTTCAGCTTAAAATGTTCTTCTGCAATATAAAACATGCACTCTTCTAAGGTCTAAGTTTCGTTTATTACGACCTAAAACAAAAACTGTCCCAGAAGCCACGAATAACTGTTATTCTTTGCGGATGGGTAACATTTCCAGTCAGGTTTAAAGCTTCAGTTATCGGTATATGACTTTCTGCGGTTCTGTGGATAGTGCTAATTTCTTCCTAGTCCAGTTCCAAATTCTGATTCTATTTTCACATAAGAAGGTGTGCGCTACAGTTTCTACAAGCCCACATTTGTCGCAGTATGAAGATGGTCTCAATTTGATTTTTCATAATCGTTCCGCTGTGGGTATGGTTTCGTTTACAACGTCGCACCATACGGCACTGACTCTAGTTGGTATAATTTTATTGTTGATATTTTTCCAGACTTTCCTCCAGTTTTTTGTAGTTTAATTCACCGGAATTAGTTTGTGTAGACGATGTCTGGTAATATAATCATAGACGGTTCTAGTGTTGGTTTGTGCTGGTGGAAGTCTTATACAGCTCCAATCGCCATAGTACTTTCGGACGTAATCTAGGCTGGCGTGCTACATTAACAGGAGCGTTCCAATCTCCAGGATCTAACGAGAGGAACAGAAGTTTCGTGATGCCTATCTTAGTGGCATGTATTAGTTTAAAGGCACGTCTTTAATTCCAAGTCCTCTGTTTTGCCTCTGCAAAGTCGCCGTGTGGAAGGGTACTTCGAAGATATTTTGTTTCCACACATACCAAGAGGCTACAGCTAATATTTTATGTGCAGTGACATGATAAATTTTGCTAAGTATGTATGTATTTATAAACTGAACTTTCTGCAGTCAGTCTAACGATCGCATGTCATGGTCCTTCAACACGGTTCCGATGACATTAAGTTTCCGCTCCCAGTTTTTCGTGGCCATGCGCTTGGGGTTCGCCCTTAACCACAATCCGAGATGGAGACTCACTTCAGTTACATGTAACCAGTGCGCACTTATTGCACTATTGTAGGAACCGAGATGCAGTATTTTGGATTTAAAATTTTGTAAATTTGTGGTGAGAACGTATGGGACGAAGTAAGCTTACACACTACTTAATCTAACTTAAAATATGGACAACGCCGGAGGGAGGACTCGAAGCTCCGACGGTGGGCACTGTCGGGACACAGCAACCAACCTCTCTGCAGCACATATCTACACACGCTCCTCATCAGACGCGAATTCCCATCTTTGCCGTATACCACATGCGCGGTACCCCCCTCCCCCCCCCTTCTCCTCCCCGGCCATTATTCCACTCGCTCGCGGCCACACTGTATTCCCGCGAGGGTTCGGACGATGTCGTGCGTCAGGGTTCGGACGATGTCGTGCGTCTAGCACTGAAAACTTTAGATGACCCGTCGAAAGCCAAATAATTATACAGGATGTTTCAGGAGAAATAGTAATTATTGTAGGAGATGGTAGTATAGACAAATTGCAGAAAGAATGACATAACATGTGTCCAATTTTTATTGAACATACATATAGCTGGGTTGCAATAAATCTAGAGGTAGCCCTGGATGGAAAAATATTATGAACACCTCACATAAATAATGTGTTCCACTGCGAAAGACAATCTTATTAGCACTAGAAGCTGCTGTAGGGTAAAATGGGGTCCAAACCCAGTACTTACTGGATATACATCTCTGTAAAAAGACCATTGGTAATTTATAGGCCTATAAAATGAACAAAGTCGAACAGAAGGTGGCTGCTAGGGAGTCTGGCAAAGTGCAGAGACTGATCTGCTTTCACAAACAGATGGAATTAGCAGGGCATCCACTCTTGGGATTGATATTACGCTAGTCATGCCAGCCTTACACCTGTGGCTTAAAATGGAGACAGCGGCAGGGACATAAAGGCTAAAAATTGGAAATAGCTGGATATAGAATATACGGAATCCCAAATCAGTATGGCGCTGGCTCGGGAAATGCCGACTAACTATACAGTAACTTGTAGCTGTTTCAATAAACCTTGCCATGTAACAGTTGGAGGCAGGGAGCAGTGGAAGAACGAACCACTAAACCGTGCAGGAGACATAATATAGTGGTTTGCTGACAGGTCGAAAACAGATGAATGTGCCGGGTCTGGTGTACTGCCTAGAATCTCTTTAGGGAAGATGGCCACAGTATTACATGACATCTTCTATCAGCAAGTGCACGGAGGAGAATTAGAGTAGACCCTACAAAAATCTTAGCATCTACTTTTATTCAGACAGCCAAGCAGCTCTGAAATCTCTATCAGCCCGTACAACTAGATCGAAGGTCGTTGCAGAATGCCATGAAACATTTTCTTTCGGACATGTCCGAAAGAACAGACACCACACATATATCCATATACAGGGTGTTTCACGAGGAATAGTAGATATTTTAGCACGTGGTAGTACAGACGAAATGCATAAAAGAATTCCATATAAATGCGTCCACTTTTTACTGAGGACAGAGATACAGCTGTTAGTACGTAACCCTAACAAACTCAAATCAAAGGCAAATGAGGACGTTCAAAGTTGATTTTCAAAAATTTCCCCACCAACTTCAATGCACATTTGACTTCTCTTGATAACACCACGTGTAGCTCTTCTGAGGTCGTCTTTGCTTTCTTTTATGAGGGCTGCACTATTCATAATCCAAACGATCAAATCGGCTCTTAGGTTTACGTTTTCTTTGTAGACTTCGCCTTTAACCATCCCCACAGGCAAATATCCAAAGAGTGAACGTCCAGGGACCTTGAAGGCCAAGAAAAGTGCCCATAGCTAATGATCGATCTTCCAGAAAAGTTAGGTTTGGATAATGTGTCACCTGACGACTAGAATTTGCAGGGGCCCCGTCATGCTGGAGGAACATAGGCATTCCTGTAGCCAAACAAACCTCTTTCAATAAGGCTGGAAGTAATTTTCAAGGAAATGTAGACAACTGGGTCCTGTAAGGACCAACATACGAAACGGAAATGCATTGAACCCAGCTGTATGTTCGAAATAAAAATTGGACACATGTTATATGGCATTTCTTCTGCAACTTGTCTATACTACCACCTCCTACAATATTTACTATTCCTCCTGAAACATCTTGTATAATTATTTGGGTCTCGGCGGCTCATCTAAAGTTTTCAGTGCTAGGCGCACGACATCGTCCAAACCCACGCGGGAATACAGTGTGGCCGCGAGCGAGTGGAATAATGGTCGGGGGGCTTGGTCTCATAAGTTAGATTAAGTAGTGTGTAAGCTTACTTGGTCCCATACGTTCTCACCACAAATTTACAAAATTTTAAATCCAAAATACTGCATCTCGGTTCCTACAATAGTGCAAAAGTGCGCACTGGTTAGATGTAACTGAAGTGAGTCTCCATCTCGGATTGTGGTTAAGGGCGACCTCCAAGCGCATGGACACGAACAACTGGGAGCGGAAACTTAATGTCATCGGAACCGTGTTGAAGGACCATGACATGCGATCGTTAGACTGACTGCAGAAAGTTGTGACAGTGTGGACGTCGGTCCTTCGATATTTAAGATGCAATTGTTTTTTGAGGCAATAGAGGTGATTTGCGAACATTTGTCTTGCCATCAAAATAACGGGACTCCAACGGCATCCAATCGTTAGTCATACCTTCGTGCCGGAGCTAACCCATGCCATATACATGCGAATTAGATTGTAGTTCATATTTAGTCAAATAACGAATGGTCAGTATACAAGTATGCCGGCCAGTGTGGATTCAAATAGAGTGGACATTTCATCACTGGTTAATATTCTGATGACTAATGACATGATACCCGTTGCAATTGCTCCATGGCACCTGTGAGTAGAGTCTCACGTTGGTTACTATAAGAACACGCAGGCAGTGATATCCGCTCACAGCGGTCAGAGCCAAGGTGATTTCTTTCTGTTTATGGCGAAGCGTCTGCTGCAGTGTCCACGCTCAGCCAACATAAACAAATCGCGGCGGCATTGGGCACTGCTGATCGCTGCGCTTGTCGCGAGCCTCGACAACAAGAGCGCACTGTCTCTGCTAACGATACTATGGAGTTAATACATCTTACTTAACGTAATATGCAGGACGTGGGTTGGGTGAAAATTCAGTTAGTAACTTCCCATCGCATTAAAATACTTTACAGTCATATTTGAGGAATTATTTATTGTTGGTCGTCTCTCTAATGTTAATAGTATTGATTCAGATTGTGCATGATCATGAAAACACACACACACACACACACACACACACACACACACTCATTGATTCCAGTGAGGCTGACAACTACTGTGTGTTGAACAACACATGCACCAGTCAGTTCCTCAGTTGGCGTCGAGTGGATGGGATTTTTCAATTACCTTGCATTGCAAGAATTGTAAGGAGGAGCCTGAAAGTAAATGGACTTGTATGCTAAAGAGCTGCGACAAAGCAAATCTTGACCGATTATCAGATAATTGTCCACATGGGTTTTGTGGACGAGTATACTTTAAGTAGCTGCGCGGGATTAGCCGAGCGGTTGCCGGCACGGTAGCTCAGCGTGTTCGGTCAGAGGGTTACGTGCCCTCTGTAATAAAAAAAACTGAGTTAATTGATCATCAACGAACTTAAAACGGATGACTTACGACGTCCGCCCCGAGCAGACGCAACGAATAAAAGCGAACAAAGTTACATTGAAAAAAAAAAAAAAAAAGAGCGGTCTGGGGCGCTGCAGTCATGGGCTGCGTGGCTGATCCCGGCGGAGGTTCGAGTTTTCCCTCGGGCATGAGTGTGTGTGTTTGTCCTTAGGATAATTTAGTTTAAGTAGTGTGTAAGCTTAGGTACTGATGACCTTAGCAGTTGAGTCCCATAAGACGTTACACACATTTGAACATTTTTTTATACTTTTAGTAACCAACCCACCCACGATCATTACGTTAGATTTCTCGAAGGCTTAGGGAATTGATTTCATTAAGTCGTCGACAGTGTAGCGTGATGGTTTACTTCCCAACATATGTTTTCTATATTTGTCCAAAGGTCGCTTGCTTTTGTAGATCCACGTGGCAATGGCCTTGTTACCTCTGCCCACATATTCTCTATCTGGTTGATGTTTGGTGATCGTGGAACAAACGGCAACAGCTTTATCCTCTCTTGGGCCTGAAACCAATCTCGCACTGCTCTGTTATGATGGATGGGGCTCTGCTCCTGTAAATAAACTATTATCACGTTAGTCCATGTATTTATATTTAAATAACGTATTTGTAATAAGCACATTGGATTATTATTTTCCACAGTGTTTAAGAATTCACGCCCTGTCTTAGATAAGTGATCTATATTCAACAGTCCGATTAAGAATGTGATTTGCCCAGTCTATCACATGATGAGAGTCGTAGTCAGATATCCACATTAAGACTGCCTAGCTGAATCCGATTAGAGCTATCTGGTATCGAAACGAAATTACAGAAATCGGATAATTTGAACGTCTGTATTGCAACAATGCTGCGCACATAAATTCCTATATGGAGTAACAGGTAGCAACTGTCTAAGAAAAAGTGAGAAATATGTCTTCTAGCAGCAATGTAACGTAATTATAACCCACATTTATGTGATGGAAATACTGAATCGAACAATACACATCTATTTCAGTGGTGGGAAGATACACCATATCGGATTTGCTGATGACATAATGACAATAATAATAATAATAATAATAATAATCGCGTGTGGCGGATAGGGGAAACCCTCCCCCATATGGGTGGTACCGAGGAAATCAAATACTGGGGGTGAACCAAATACTAACACAATCCTGAACGGCTACCAAATCCGTTGAACCCAAAATCCAGACACGTCTGAGTGAAAATCACCGCTACTCTGGTCACCGTCTCTTAGCTCAATGAGCTTGGCTGAAAATATTTGCTTTCAAAGGCTTCAACACCCTCTGGTCCTGTCCGGTCCTGGTATCACCCAAGCCAAACCAATGAAACACAAGCAAACATGAACTATGCAAGCAAAGTCAACTTTACCCCAGGTGGTACACAACCCGGCTGTCGACAGGCGGCAGTTGGATTTTCGGATTCTGGGGAGTCCAGGTTAGCACGGCAGAGAATATCGAAGATCTCTGGTAAATTTCCCTACAAGGAAGAAACATGCATTTAAAAGTAAACATCGATACATTGATCCAAACACGAAAACTAAATAATCTCACAAAAGAAATCCACCGACAAAAAATTCTCATCCTTGCTCTTCAAGAACCACGACTAACTGACAATGAAACCTTGCATTAGGGAAACCATTGCGTCTTCAAAAGCAAAATACAACAAAAGGTAGCGAAAGGCATACCAATCTTCGGCATTGCATTTCTCGAACACAGATCTATCATCAACTCTGTCAAAGAAATCACACTCATCAACAATGAAAAGGTTCAAAAAACTCTGAGCACTATGGGACTTAACACCGGATGTCATCAGTCCCTTAGAACTTAGAACTACTTAAACCTAACTTAACCTAAGGACATCACACACATCCATGCCCGAGGCTGGATTCGAACCATCGACCGTAGCAGTCGCGCGGTTCCGAACTGAAGCGCCTAGAACCGCTCGGCCACCGCGGCCGGCCCATCAACAAGCGACTTATGACTATGCTCATTCTGAGCCACAGTAAAAAATATACGCTCATCAATGCACCTATCCCCACCAACAACGAAAATAAGAAAAACTCCGAAAATGTCGAAAAATTCTGGAACACACTCGAAAATACTATGAGCAAAATTCACCAGGATGACGTGAAAATACTAGTGGGAGACTTCAACTCTCTATTTGGGACAGAAAAAACCTGTAGAAAAATCTTTCGTACAAATTCAACACACCGAAACGCTTAGACCAACGGCACACGTCTGACTGACATTTGCCAACAATTCAACCACAAAAGGACGTCTTCCCACTTTAGGAAAAAACCAGTTCATGCTTAGCTAACAGGTGCAAGCTGCTTTCGTTCGCCTTTCGCGACTCGCTGAAAGCCAGATTTTTAATTCTTTTGTAGCACAGCTACAAGCAGGCTGATAAAAACTCAATAAGGGAATCGTAAGACAACGCTCGAGAAAAATTCGCCTTGCTGCTTTCAGTAACTATTAGTGTCAGAGCGAAAACCTTACGGTACTGCCAAATTCATAATGCCACTTTTGTTTTCTGCCGACATATTTTTTGTTGTTGTGAAGATATAATTTTATCTATGAAATGTCACATTTTCATAATACTTACGAATGGTACAGGAAATGAAATAAATACAGATATTTTCGAAGTCAAAAGTTGGTAATATCCTACTAATTAGTGTTAAAATAGGTTCAATCGTCTCACAGACACTTAATGCTTATTTACGATAGATTGCCGTCGTGATGTTTCTGTAGTAAGCTGAATTTAATTTGTATTAGTACAGTGAATATTGTAATTGCATTTTCCGTTAGTTTACTAAACGCAACAGTAATTATCAAAGAGAAATTAATCAGCAGCAGAATTTTCTTTCACGATATCTAAAACGATCTGACAATGCTAAAGTTGTTTACAAATTCTACGCCTGTAGAAACCTACTGGTTCTAACGATGTCATTAAACCAGAGTAGTTTTAAGAGTATTTCCGTCTAGAAATGAATTGCCTTGACGGTTGATCGATCAAGAGCGGGAAAGGTAAAATTTTACAAATATATGACGAAAGGGACAAGTGCTTGAGAGAGGACTTCCTTATCAATACAAGTGCCAGAGAGACGACTTTTCTATCAATCTCCGGGATTGTTTTGTTTCTCAAATCAACAGAGTGCATTATCGTGCAGTAGCACAGGTGATGTAGTTTTGTTGCTCGATTTTCTTACACTCCGACCGAAAGGAATGCTCGATGAGTGACCTGACGACGTTCAATAATAGTCACTCCGTTGATTTTTGTTGTTTCGAATTAGAGCATGCAGTACTCCTACACCAGACTTCTGAACTTTGCCTGTTGAATGCAAATGTCGCATTATGGTTAAATGGTAATCTATCACATATATCAGTAGTCAAGACTTCCTTAATGTGGAAAATCATTCATGCCAGAACGATCTTTGTTGAAACACGAATATCTTTTTCTGCCGTATTTTTACCAAAAGCACTCGCTGCAAACACAGTTCAAATCTTTCTAGCTGCCTCCTCTGCATTCACCCCTCTGTTATACCAAAAGTAAACGTTGTGTTGCAGATGTTACACCTTTTTCCACTTGCGACTCAATTTTACAATGCTTAACTGTGGTTCATGATTTTCAAGTATGCAAAATCCAGTGCTTAACTGCAAGATGATAACTAGAACTTCAAATTCGAAAATGACAGTTGACACATACACTGACAACGCCGCGCGCGTTCACATGGGCGGCGCCGGATTTCAGGCGGCGGGTGGCGTCTGGCCGGTTGCCGGTAGCCGCTGCAGCGCGAGGAAACGCTCGAGCGTAAGCTGTTATGATCGCGGCAAGCCACGAGCTGTTCTGCGGAGTTGTTTCTGGAATACTTGTCATTGCTGGTGGGTAGAATGTTAAGCGAATTATCTTCGATCACAATCACAACTTTAGACCTTCCACTCAGTTTTTTTATTACAGAGGCCAACCGGCTCTCTGACCGAACACGCTGAGCTACCGTGCCGGCTAGCGCTAGACCACGGGCTCACACAATCCGAGAACATCTCGGAAGTAGACAACACTTCCTCCTAACGCTTCCGCATCTTACAGTGTTGCCAGATTGTGCAGATGGCCGGTCAGTTTTATTGGCTACGTTAAGTGAATAGACTCGGGCTTAGTCTCTGTGGAAGGCGGCCGGCGGTCAGTTTTTATGTCTAAAACTGTACGCCAATGTGTTTCATTCACGTATCTGTGTGGCGCTAAAGTGCGGTTATGGATAATACGTATGCTCAGATTGCGAATGTAACATCATAAGTAAAGAGAGGGAAATGAATTAGGCGTCCTTCGTCTTCCGTAACATCAAATATATTTTAGTTATTCTATCTTAAATGAACTGCGCAGAAAATCATTCACCAGAAGTAAATAACTTGTTAGCAACATCAGATGATATTAACAGCTTTCCGGCGCGGGTTAGCGGTGCTTTCAACGGCGTCATATCGCGAATCGCACGGCTGCTTGCGCCGTCAGTTCGAATCCTTCCCCGGGCATGGATGTGTGATAAGTTAGTTTGGTTTAAGTAGTTCTAGGTCTAGGGGCTGATGACGTAAGCAGTTTGGTCGCGTAGTTCTTGGAGCCATTTTTTGACCTTTCACGTAAATTTTCTTTTCATAAACGGCCGTATCTTTAGATTGCGTTGACATAGAAGCTCACTTTTTTACACCACCAAGGGACCGGTTACCGCAAGAAGTGCGATACATTTCCGCTTATTATGTCTACCTTTTCTGGAGGTAAACGGGTTATAAAGTTCGGGTAGACCGATAGACGGTCAAGATAGTGAGACTAGTAGGGTTCCGTTTTTACCGGTTTAGGTGACGAAATCCTAACAACGAAAACAGCTACGACAGCTACTGAAGATGAGGGCCGCATAAATAACACCCCCTACTCTTTATTCGAAATGTGCTTGTTGTAGTCGATACATCAGCATATTAATCGTAGCTACGCTTTCGATCCAAATAACGTTTACAGGAATGCAAATAGAATCCATTTGCCTATACACGTGGTAATTCACATCCCAGTATTAATGCTACCGCGTTTTAGAAGTGCGAACATTCCCATTGCTAGCTAGCTTAAGAAACACTTAGGCTAATGAACGTTTTCCGGCTGTGGCGAGTCTAGTGGAGAATTCGAAACAGTGTAGAATACGTTTGGCAGCTGTGTAGCCGTTTGTTTCCTGGGGTGGTGCAGAAATATCCTACTAAATTTACTCTCTAATAACAGTATTTTGCTATTTCGATAAACATCTCGAATGGTTGCACATAAGCGGTGACATAAAGGAAGAAAATTCATGTTTTTGAGTCCAGAAAGCTCTATGCAACAGAAACTGCAGATCATTTTGCCATTTTCATTGCGAAATTGCCGGCTTATTCATGTCTGGGGTAATAATAGAGGGCTGTCTGGGTTGTCTGCTAGCGTAGTGAAAGAAAGGTCTGGTTTGTTTTCGGTTCTAATCTCGATGGAGGCAGGTAGAATATCAGTAAAGCAATTTTAAGAAATTCTCGCGCCCCCAATACTTTTTATCGCTACCTTTATTCTGTACTGGCGCTCTGTGCATGTCAATATGACACTCTCGTAGAATTTCATACATGTTACTGCCTACTTTTTCCGCTTCTGTCAATAATGGAATTGGCTTAAGTGTGGCACTGAATGATTTTTAACTGAATTTCGTTATGAATCTTCACGCATTGCTAAATTTGCACACTTTCATGGTAGGTCAGCAACGGTAATCCAGTATGACTGGTCTGAACGTTGACACAGACCGTTTCGCGGCCGAAAGCGGATAATACTTTGCTAATTCGTAACGATCCGGGGTTCTTTGTCTTACTAAAACAGTTATGTTATCTCGATAAGTTGAAATTCATTTTTATTGGTACAGTTCATACCAATTAGCGTTTCTTCTTTCATTCTGTCTTATATTTACGTGTTGTATTTAACACACTAATCAGCATTAATATAGTATTAAAAATTATTGAAAACAGCCTAAAAAAGCTCAGATAGTTTGTCAATTTCACGCCTGTGCATAGTATGTTGGTAGCACTTCGTCGCCTTGCCGGTTATGCTGTGTAGCAGACTTTAAAGCCGTGCGGATCAGCATAACGAAAAGGCGAGGGGTCTCGCTCGTTTTGTCCACGACTGTACATCTACATCTACGTGATTACCATGCTAATCACAATAAAGTGTCCGGTAGACGGTTCAATAAACCACCTTCAAGCAGTCTCTCTACCGTTCCACTCTCTAACGGATCGCGGGCAAAACGAGAACTTAAATTTCCCTTTGCGAGCCCTGATTTCTTTTATTTTATCGTGATGATCATTTCTCCCTATGCAGGTGAGCGCCAACGGAATATTTTCGCAATAGGAGGAGAAAATTTCATGAGAAGATCCGTCGCAACAAAAACGCCATTGTTTTAATGATTGCCATTCCAATACACGTATCATGTCTGTGGCACTATCTCCCCCATTAGGCGATAATACAAAACAAGCTGCCCTTCTTTGTGCTTTTTCGATGTCATCCGTCAGTCCCACGTGATGCGGATCCCACACCGCACAGCAATACTCCACAACAGGGCGGACAAGAATGGTGTAAGCAGTCTCCTAGTAGACCTGTTTCACATTCTAAATGTTCTGCCAATGAAACGCAGCGTTTGGTTTGCTCTGCCCACAAAAATATCTATTTGATAGTTCCAATTTGGCTATTTGTAATTGTAATCCCTCAGTATTTAGTTGAATTTACAGCCTTGAGATTTGTGTGACTTATCGCGTAACCGAAATTTAGTGGATTTCTTTTAGTACTCATATGAATAACTTCACACTTTTCTTTATTAGGAGTCAATTGCGCTTTTCGCACCATACAGATATCTTATCTAAATCATTTTGTAATTAGTTATGGTCATCTGATGACTTTAAAAGATGGCAAATGACAGCACCATCTGAAAACAATCTAAGACAGCGACTAAGATGGTCTCCTATGTCGTTAATACAAATCAGAAACAATAGAAGGCCTGTAACACTTCCTTAGGATACGCCGGATATTACTTCTGTTTTAAACGATGACTTTCCGTCTATTACTACGAACTGTGTCCTTTCTGACAGGAAATCGAGAATCCAGTCGCACAACTGAGGCGATATTCCATAGGCACGCTGTTTGGTTAGAAGACGCTTGTGAGGAACGGTGTCGAAAGCCTTCTGAAAATCGAAAAATATGGAATCAGTTTGACGTCCCCTGTTGATAGCACTCATTACTTCATGAGTATAAAGAGCTAGTTGTCTTTCACAACAACGATATTTGTTGAATCCGTGCTATGTGTCAATAAATCGTTTCCTTCGAGGTACTTCATGATATTCGAATACAGTATGTGTTCCAAAACCCTACTCCAAAGCGACGTTAGTGTTATGGGCCTCTAAGTCAACGGATTACTCCTACTTCCGTTTTTGCGTATTGGTGTAACTTCAGCAAATTTTCTAGTCTTTATTTACGGATCTTCCTATGAGCGAGTCGTTGTATAATATTCCTAAATATGGAGCTATGATATCAGCATACTCTGAGAGGAACCTGTGAACCATGATTCCAGTGAACGAAGGTATCTCTTGTATACCTGGATTTTTCCAGAAGGTATTGTACAGTTATTGAAACACTGCCTCACCACGACCTTCTTTCAATACATAATGATTCTTATGAACAGACTGACAGAGTGGGGTGGCTATGGGCAGTCTTCTTTGTCCGGCTGTTGTATTTTGTTTATGGAGAACTCTGAATCAGGCCTAGCAGACTGCCGGGAAAAGAGCAGGAAGGTGGCGCCGCCATGTCGATGATACTTTCGTAGTATGGACACACGGTACAGAGGAAATGAATGCCTTCCAAATACATCTCGACAGTACCAGTCCGAGAAAACATTATACTGTGAAGACGCAGAATAAGGGGCCAACTGAATTTCTTGGGCATGCCTTTTAGCAAGCGAGGGGACAGACGTTGGGCCACATATTATACAAAAAAGCCACGCATACTGACCGTTACCTGCATAAAGAATCTAACCACCACCCTATACAGAAAGGAGGGGTGATTAAATCCTTGGTAGATAGGGCACACATAATTTGTGAATCGATTTACTTAAAAGATTAGCTTGAACATGAGCGGTCGACATTCAAGAAAAATGACTATTCGGACAGGGAGATAGATAGAGCACTTCGTCCTAGGGAGAGAATGAGGACCGTTGACGAACAAGGGCACCCACAGGAAATGTTTTCGTTCCGTTCATCAGTACGCATACAGATCGCATTGGGAAAGTGTTGAGCTAGTACGGTGTGTAAACTACCTGTAGACCCAGCAGAAAGATAAAAGAATGTTTAAGATCGACCAAAAATATACGACGACGCTCTTTGGCTACACCGGGTGTACATAAAACTCCTTGCAATTGTGGACTTACACCACAGAAAGAAATGTTAACACCCGTCTCGTTGAACAGAAGAGGAGTTACCGCCTGAGACATACGGATAAATCGGTTGTACCGGAACATCTTCAGCAAAAGGGTGAGCATGAAATAAAATTCACTGCGTCGACTGCAATATCGAAAACATCGCATTATGATGCGCGTGTGTATAGAGAGGCTATCGAAATTTATGAACACCATAATAGTTTTAACAGAAAAGAGGAATGTGTTAAATTAGATAAAATTTGGACGTCAACATTACAACTTAGGAATGACGATCGATTGTTTTAAGTCGAGAATATTCGCGTTACCGGTGATAATCTAGTAGCCGACGTCACGTGATGGACTGTGGTTCCGTCTGCACTGCCTGTATATTCGGCGGTCACTCTAGGTCTCCTTGCAGTTCGCCATTTCACCTTGGAAGATGTCTCCCGCAGTCTGGGGAGAAACGTTAGGAGAAAGTATTGAACACCGACCATAGCCTAATAACTCGAAAGTTTTTTATGATGTTAGTACCAGCCGTGAATGCTTACACTGTATGATGGAACAGTAACTTTGATAATTAAAGGAAAAGTGGGAGGTGAAAACTGCCTCCAAAACCTGCACCTACAATCGTAAACGGATTAATGTGGGTAAGAGTTGCAGCAGTTATGTACGGGTGGATCTTTCGCCCGATACTACTCTAGTGTGGAGAACAGCGACAAACCTCTTTTAGGATTCATGACTACAACAGGAACCACATCTACAATGCATGTATGTATTTATATGCGTGTGTTTCCACAACAGTGGAGCATGGAGATAAGGACAGATACCACGATAGTAACTATCACTAATCGTAAACTATTTTTGCGAATTATTTTTGCTCAATAATATTTCGTTTGACGAAGCATTTATTAATCAATCTGTCACATTCAAAGTACATGCATTGGGCGACTAGTTCCAAACCAACTGGTTCATTCTCAAGCCAGACCTACTGATGATATACACTATTTTCTAGACACTATGAAAGCGCCCACCGCTGACGACGCGTAAGTGATGAAATAAATCGTAATTCGTGGAGTTTCTGGCCGGCTGTCGGGTGTTGTGGGCAGGTCGCCACGCTTTTTAGGTCGACAACCATTCAGCCATCTTCACGTCAAGTGTTGCCTCCGAAACCAGCACTTAGAAAAACCGCAATGACGTCTACTAAATACATTCTGACCTCCACTAATGTGTTATTTATTTGGACACCAGCAACCTCAGTATTAATTCCATACTACACAGCGGTCTGTGTATGTGTCAAAACGGAAAACCGCTGTGTACTTTCTACGCGAATGATTATTTTTCCTTACTGGTGAAAGTATATATTGGCTTTGGATGTTACAGGACTATATTGATTTATTTTTGAAAGTTGGTTTGGCACTATTCTGGCACAAATATATGTACTAGCCTCGAAATACATACACTGGAGCGCCAATGAAACTGGTATAGGCATGCCTATTCAAATACAGAGATATCTAAACAGGCAGAATAAAGCGCTGCGGTTGGTAACGAATATATAAAACGACAAGTATCTGGCGCAGTTGTTAGATAGGTTACTGCTGCTACAATGGCAGGTTATCAAAATTTAAGTGTGTCTGAACATGGCATTATGGTCGGTGCACGAGCAATGGGACACAGGATGTCTGAGGTAGCGATGAAGTGCGAATTTTCCCGTACGACCATTTCACGAGTGAACCGTGAATATCAGGAATCCGATAAAACATCAAATCTCTTACATCGCTGCGACCGGAAAAAGATTCTGCAAGAACTGGACCATCGACGACTGAAGAGAATCGTTCAGTGTGAGAGATGTGCAACCCTTCAGCAAATTTCTGCAGATTTCAATGCTGGGCCATCAACAAATGTCAGCGTGCGAACCACTCAACGAATGTTCATCGATATGGGCTTTCAGTGCCGACAGCCCACTCGTGTACCCTTGATGATTGCACGACACATCGTTTTACGCATTTCCAGGGTCCCTCAACGTCATTGGACTGTTGATGACTGGAAGCATGTTGACTGATCGCACGAGTCTCGTTTCAAATTCTATCGAGCAGGTGGACGTGCATGGGTAGGAAGACCACCTCATGAACGATGGGCCCTGTATGTTAAGAGGGCACCTTTCAAGCTGGTGGAGGCTCTATAATAATGTGGGGCGTGTGCAGTTGGAATGATACGGGACCCCACATGCGTCTAGATACGACTCAGACAGGTGACACGTACGTAAGCATCCTGTCTGATCACATGCTTCCATTCACGTCCATTGGACATTCCGACGGACTTGGGCAATTCCAGCAGGACAATGCGATACCCCACAATCCCAGAATTGCTACAGAGTAGTTCATCTGAGTTTGAACAGTTCCACTGGCCACCAGACCCCCAGACATAAACATTATTGAGCATATATGGCATGCGTTGCAACGTGCTGTTAAGAAAAGATCATAACCCCCTCGTACTCTTGCGGATTTAAGGACAGCCCTACCGGATTCATGGTGTCAGCAGTACTTCGGACATCAGTCGAGTCCATGCCACGTTGTATTGTGGCACTTCTGCACGCTCGCGGGGTTCCTACATGATATTAAGCAAATGTATGAGTTTCTTTGGCTCTTCAGTGTATCTGCACTGCCTCCTTGTAATTCCACAACCAAAGCAGGAGATGAAAATATATCAATGGAAACATTTTAATACTGTGATACGCGGTGAATTTCGGTTTTTAGTTTTCTGTATAAAATACGTTTTCAATTAAAATCGTAATCCAAATGTTTGATCAGAGACTTTTGCTATAGAGGCCAAGAGGAAACGAACTGTGTACATCTTTTGTCGTAAAACAAATGAAATAGGAATTCAATTATTCTCGCCATTCTCTGGCGCCTTTCTTCGTCTGGCTGTTGCAGAGCGAGCACAATGCTTCTATGTATCGTAAATTTAGATAAAATATAAGATTTTTTTTAATGCGTAGTGGAATTTAGTTCCAGTTTCAGACCTGTTCAAGTCCCATAATAATAACCTTACTTTTATATGAATATTTCCATTTTTCTTGTCAGAGGCCGCAAAGAAATGGGTGGTGACGAGTTGGTTGGACTGAAGCGCCTAGAACCGCTCGGCCACTCCGGCCGGCTTCTTAATGTAGTTATGTCGGTTAGTACCATGGGATCGAAATCAATACGCCTCACGCAGTATGGAACATTTCTAAATAGTTTCTGTCCTTATTTACACACAAACGATCTCCACATTTTGTACTGTGGGTCTGGCTCTGAGCACTATGGGACTTAACATCTATGGTCATCAGTCTCCTAGAACTTAGAACTACTTAAACCTAAATAACCTAAGGACATCACACAACACCCAGTCATCACGAGGCAGAGAAATTTTGTACTGTGGACTAATAATATACCTACACTTGCCTTATGGAAATTTGTATCGCTCTCGATCTCATCTTACAGCTCAGTGACCAATTCCAGTTCATTTGTGTGTGAATAAACACATAAAGTGTTTCATAATGTTTCACACTGTACGAGTAAAGGAGTTGTGTTTCAGATCATACGCCATTTAGCAGCATGATCTATGATGTCCTGTAGTAAAGTAGCAGTACAAAATCGTTGTAGTGCTAAATACTGCACCTTACATGCATGGTGCGCCAGTAATGTGCCAAACAATTTTTTCTCATATTTTGTAAAATACATTTTTTCTTTCTTCAAAATTGATTGTCAATGTGGTCTAGTAATCTATAAAAGCCAATACATCCTTTTTTTCCCCAAAAGAAACAACATCATAAGAAAGAGGTTGGTCTCTGTGAAGAAGCTGCTTCATACGGGACCTCGGGTTACGCCTTCTGCAGCGCCGCCTCGGAACTCCCGAGCTGTGTGTGCTAATTCACGAGCAGCGCGGGCGCCTGCCAGAAGTCGATACGAGACTTCCGCCAGTCCGGTCCAAACGGAAGTGGCGAAAGCGTTCGGTGGGTCGGTGGGCGCGATCCGAAGCGCGTGTGGCTATCAACATCCTGGCAGGCCAGCGCGAGCGCGCCAGCAGTCGTGTGCAACTAGGCTAGGCTAGACCGGAATAGACCAGGCTCCGCAGCAACGGTTCCACAGGGAAAATTGTCCAAGTCAGTGTAAAACTCACCCGAAGGTGACTGAGTAGTTGCAATCCGAAATATTGTGGTTACATGTCGACATCATGCGGCTCCAAGCTCGAAGCGTCACGGATTATCAGTTGCTCTGGGAGAACTTCAATAGCTACGTACTGAAACAAGTTAGGGGAAAAAGCATAGCCTTCCAGCAGCCTACGGGAATGCATCTAGGTAACGCCCTAGACAACCGCCGATATTTCGGCAGGAGCTCACCCTGCCATCCTCATCGATACACTGCAGGAAGGAAGGAATTTATAAGCTCGGTTTTTAAAGAAACACCGGAGAGATGACACTCACACCCAGTGTAAACTCTATCATCATCACTAACCACGGACCACCGACTTCAGAAGTTATCGATATTGAAATTAATAATTAACGGCTAGGGTTGAAAAATATTTGCGCCTCAATTTTCCTAACAAGTGAGGGAGCAGGATTTCACGCAGAATTTGAATAAAAAAACACTACCTCTATTTACACTACTGGCCATTAAAATTGCTACACCAAAAAGAAATGCAGATGATAAACGGGTATTCATTGAAAAAATATATTATACCAGAACTAACACGTGATTACATTTTCACGCAATTTGGGTGCATAGATCCTGAGAAATCAGGACCCAGAACAACCACCTCTGGCCGTAAAAACGGTCTTGATACGCCTCGGCATTGAGTCAAACAGAGCTTGGATGGCGTGTACAGGTACAGCTGCCCATGTAGCTTCAACACGATACCACAGTTCATCAAGAGTAGTGACTGGCTTATTGTGACGAGCCAGTTGCTCGGCGACCATTGACCAGATGTTTTCAGTTGGTGAGAGATCTGGAGAATGTGCTGGCCAGGGCAGCAGTCAAACATTTTCTGTATCCAGAAAGGCCCGTACAGGACCTCCAACATGCGGCCGTGCATTATCCTGCTTAAATGTAGGGTTTCGCAGGGATCGAATGAACGGTAGAGCCACGGGTCGTAACACATCTGAAATGTAACGTCCACTGTTCAAAGTGCCGTCAGTGCGAACAAGACGTGACCGAGACGTGTAACCAATGGCACCCCATACCATCATTCCGGCTGATATGCCAGTATGGCGATGACGAATACGCGCTTCCAATGTGCGTTCACCGCGATGTCACCAAACACGGATGTGACCATCATGGTGCTGTAAACAGAAGCTGGATTCATACGAAAAAATGACGTTTTGCCATTCGTGCACCCAGGTTCGTCGTCGAGTACACCATCGCAGGCGCTCCTGTCTGTGATGCACCGTCAAGGGTAACCGCAGCCGTGGTCTCCGAGCTGACAGTCCATGCTGCTGCAAACGTCGTCCAACTGTTCGTGTAGATGGTTGTTGTCTTGCAAACGCCCCATCTGTTGACTCAGGGATCGAGACGTGGCTGCACGATCCGTTACAGTCATGCGGATAAGACGCCTGTCATCTCGACTGCTAGTGATACGAGGCCGTTGGGATCCAGCACGGTGTTCCGTATTGCCCTCCTGAATCCACCGATTCCATATTCTGCTAACAGTTATTGGATCTCGACCAACGCGAGCAGTAATGTCGCGATACGATAAACCGCAATCGCGATAGGCTATAATCCGACGTTTATCAAAGTCGGGAACGTGATGGTTCGCATTTCTCCTCCTTACACGAGGCATCACAACAACGTTTCACCAGGCAACGCCGGTCAACTGCTATTTGTGAATGAGAAATCGGTTGGATAATTTCCTCATGTCAGCACGTTGTAGCTTCGTTTTATAAACATTTTAAGGTTCTTAAATAGCGTTTGCAACCCAATGTGAGTCGTCATTTAATATGTTGAAATGTGCATCCGTAAACGAGTCATTATTTATTCAAAACCGTCTTACCTTTCTGTACCCCGCCCCTTTATTATGAAATACGTAAAAAATTATTATGTAAATTTTTCGAAGCCAAGTATTATCAAAAGACGCTACGTGACAGAAGCCACAGCTTGAGGACGAAATGTGTGAATAAGTAATTTTTGAGGACATTTCTCTTGGAGAACAGCGGTTTTTTATATTATTTAAAAATGCACATTCCCTCTCACAACAGCAAGAAACTTTTTTTTTAGGTAGTTACTGATTTCGGTCTGTTTTTAGTTAGCGTTTGTGGAGTCATAGCGCCTGCTACGTTTACCGTCACCGTTTACCATGTGTTGATACGTCTGAAGATGGTCTAAAACACACCGAAACCAGTAACCTCCCAAAAAAGAAGTTCCTTACGGTTTTACTGTGCATGTCCTTTTTTAAGTAATAAAAAAATGTGTGAATGACGTAGTTTGAAACCCGACAGCGGCTGGCAGATCAACCCCGGACTCACCCTCACCCTCGCCCTCACCCCCCCCCCCACTTCTAAACCTACCCCCTCCCCACTGCTTGGTGAGGTGGGGACCGACGGTTATTATCTCGGCTGTCGTTCAACGATTCGCCAACAAGGTGATGGTGCGGCGGCGAGCCAAAATAACTGATAACGTCTGCAATTCCAATATGACATACCTTGAAGGAATAGTAACGTTTATCCTACGATTTCAAGACAATAGGTCGAATATCTCAGTATTACAAGGTAAGGATGCAGACTATCGTTTTAGCACTCTACAGCTCAAATCTGTGACGTTCCGACTTTCCTAGAAATGACTGTAACGCTAGGGACGAAAAATGGTCACTAACATGTGTAATATTTCAGCGCTGTCACCAGTATTAAATTATTTCTGTAACTATTTCCCAATTTGGAAAATGGCAAATTTTCAGTGTAGGGCAGAATCCTTACCGAGACCGAAATTAGAGCTGAAGTTCAAGTTGTTGGATGCTACACTGGACAATGGGTTTTGGTTAAACAGGCAGACGACTGGTGGCAAGGTTCAAATGGTTCAAATGGTTCTAAGCACTATGGGACTTAACACATGAGGTCATCGGTCCCCTAGACTTAGAACTACTTAAACCTAGCTAACCTAAGAACATCAGACATATCAGTAGCCGATGCAGGATTCCTACAGGCGACTGCAGCAGCAGCACGGTTCCTGACTGAAGCGCCTAGAACCGCTCGGCCACAACGCCCGGCTCTGGAGGCAAGAATCCTATCTGAGCACTATGTGACTCAACTTCTGAGGTCGCCAGTCGCCTAGAACTTAGAATTAATTAAACCTAACTAACCTAAGGACATCACACACATCCATGCCCGAGGCAGGATTCGAACCTGCGGCCGTAGCGGTCGCTCGGCTCCAGACTGTAGCGCCTAGAACCGCACGGCCCTCCTATCGGCTCCATTATTATTGCTGAAGGTATGTATGTGAAGGTGAAAGTGCATTTACAACTATGGTAGAGCCGTGGATTAAAATCATATGAGCGTTACTGGTCTCGTAGCAAGCCACAATAACAATGAAGAATGGTTAGCTGGGCAGCACGTATGAAGAACTATTCTCTTGGCTCTCCTGGAATCGTAACGGCATTGTTGTGGTAAGGACAAACTGATTTGTTCTGCACATTTCACACAGTTCTAATGGTATCTGATGATCCCAGTGGACACTTCCTGAGCTATAGCCCGATTACCACTACTTGAGAGTTGACGCCTCTCACTTGCTGCTACAGTACTGCCAAGTCGGCTGATGGCTACCGCTCGATTATAGACAACACGCAGACACGGTGGGTCCCTTCACAGACAGTGTTATGTGTTACGCGGAGAAATGTTGAAAGTGGTCGCCACGAGGAACAAGAGAAATGCTAAATGCTCTGCCGGCTGCGGAATTTAAGTGACCAGTGACTGAACAGGGGCAGACGACGCGTTTAGCGGCCCGGCATTTGAAAACGTGCCCTAACCTAACGACAAACTGGTGATATGCAGCGTATCGGAGAAAACGGCGGTCAACCAAGTACTAAAATCACGATCACTTTGTTCAAAGAGACTGAACCTAACCTCTACGAGCGAACTCCGGACAGAAATTTCAGTTTCACCGCCAAAAGTAATCTGCAGTTTCTCGCTGTCATTGTTTACCTAAATGTGTCCTCACACTGGCTAGCTGAACAGCGGCGCCACCGACAGGTGAGCGGTCGTGGTTGGCAATTGGAGGAGGCAGTCACGCACTCCAGCGAATTCTGAAACACTCTCTCAATTCAAATTCAGATAACTTTTAATCTAAATGTCGGACTAAGGTACGGTTTGCATCAGTCCATTGTAAATTAAACAGAGCACGTACGTCGGAACCCTTTCTCCATGAATTATACTTTGTCTACTCGCTTAAGTAATTGGGAAGTGAGTGGTGGTCACATCTCACCCTGCCTTCAATTGTTCCGAAATTCCGCGAAAAGGATCCACCTGCTTATCTGCGGTGTAACGTATTTACCTACCATTCAGCGGGCCACGGTTCGATCCGCAGCCGGGTTGGAGACTTTCTCCACTCGTGAACTGGGTGTCCTGTTGTCCTGATCGTCAGCGACGCGCAAGGCGCCCAACGTGACGTCACCTGAAATAAGGCTTCCACCCGGCGGCCGAACTTGCCCGGATGAGGCTTCCCGTCCATCAATGCCCGCACGATCATTTCATTTCCGGGAAATGGGAAAATCAATACGTGAATCACAACCTTTTGTACTACCTTAAATTTTTACTTCAACCACCAAATCTTTTTCTTGAAACCCTTCTTTGTACTCAAAATAAGTTTACCTTTTCTGTTATTACCAAACCGAATCACCCAACTGTCAGTTTAATAAGTCACAGCTACAAAATACTAACACGAATTCCTTATAGACGAATGGAAAAACTGCTGCAAACCGACCTCGAGGAAGATCAGTTTGAATTCCGTAGTAATGTAGGGACAGAAGGCAATACTGACGCTACGACTTATCTTAGAAGATAGATTAAAGAAAGACAAACCTACATTTATAGTACTTGTAGACTTAGAGATAGCTTTTGACAATACTGACTGGTATACTGTCATTCAAATCCTGAGGGTGGCAGCAAATAAATATAGGGAGCGAAAGGCTATTTACAATTTGCACAGAAGCCAGATGGCAGTTATAAGAGTCAAGGGGCACGAGAGGGAAGCAGTGGTTGAGAAGTGGGTTGTAGCCTATCCCCGATGTTATTCAACCTGTATACTGAGGCAGCTGTAAAGAAAACAGAAGAAAAATTTGGAGTAGGAATTGAAATCCATGGAGAAGAAGTAAAAACTTTGAGATTTGCTGACGACATTATAATTCTGTCAGAGAAAGCAAAGGACCTGGAAGAGTAGTCGAACGGAATGGACAGTGTCCTGAAAGGAGGATATAAATTGAACATAAAGCAAATGTAGTCGAGATAATCAGGTGACGCTGAGGGAATTAGATTAGGAAATGAAACATTTAAAGTAGTGGATATCTTTTGCTATTTGGGGAGCAAAATAAGTGTTGATGGTCGAAGTAGAGAGGATATAAAATGCAGACTGGCTATGACAAGGATAGCGTTTCTCAAGAAGAGAAATTTGTTTACACCTAGTGTAGATTTAAGTCTCAGGAAGTCTTTCCTGAAAGTAATCGCAAGGAGTGTAGCCATGTATGGAAGTTAAACATGGAAGATAAATAGGAAGAGAATAGATGCTTTCGAAATGTGGTGCTACAGAAGAATGCTGATGATTCGATGGGTAGATCATGTAACTCATGAGGAGGTATTGAATAGAAATGGGGAGAAGAGGAATTTGTGGCACAACTTGACTAGCAGAAGGGATCGGTGGGTATGATACGTTCTGAGGCGTCAAGAGATCACCAATTTAGTATTTAAGGGAAGCGTGGGTGGTAAAAATCGTAGAGGGAGACCAAGAGATGAATATAGTTGGCATATTCATAAGGATGTAGGTTTCAGTAGCTACTCACGGATGAAGAAACCTGCACAGGATTGAGTAACATGGAGAGCTGCTTCAGACCAGTCTCTGGACTGAAGATTCAAATGATTCAATCGGCTCTAAGAGCTATTGGACTTAACATCTTAGGTCATCAGTCCCCTAGACTTAGAACTACTTAAACCTACTAACCTAAGGACATCACACACATCCATGCCCGAGGCAGGATTCGAACCTGCGACCGTAGCAGCAGTGCGGTCCCGGACTGAAGCGCCTAGAACAGCTCGGCGATAGCGGCAGGCTAGACTGAAGATCACAACAACAAAACCTACTTGTCAGTTATTGACCATACTGGTTAACACTTATCAGATCAATATAGCCAAAACAAACAGAAACATACATAGGACAATAGTATTATGAACACACAACAAAACGAGTTCACGATTTTCAAACGCAAATATTTCTTTACTACTGCTACCAGCTCCAGCTACCAGCTCATGACCGGGAATCTCAGTGTTTACTGCAGTCTCACACATTCACAACACTAGTTCTCACGTCTATGGTGATGGCCGTTGCGTTTGGAGACGCCTGTGGAGTCCTGTATGCTCTACATCTACGTTTCCGCCTCTGATGGCGGCCGCTCTGCTCGACACGGCTGTGCCGCAGCTTAGTCTCCCACGCAGCTGCAGACTGTGACTGCTAACTGTCTTTAGGCTTGTCTCCTTCTCAGCTGTGTGCGACGTTTACAAACCTCGTAAGTTGGCCACGCAGGGTTTCCTAACACCATCACTTGTTATTCAAGTGATAATAATTAGCTGTGGCCAATATAACGGGTGATCAAAAAGTCAGTGTAAATTTGAAAGCTGAATAAATCACGGAATAATGTAAATAGAGAGGTACAAATTGACACACATGCTTGGAATGACATGGGGTTTTATTACAACCAAAAAAATACAAAAGTTCAAAAAAGTCCGACAGCAATAATTAGCATAACAAAGTAAGACAAAGCAAAGATGATGTTCTTTACTGGAAATGCTCAATATGTCCACCATCATTCCTCAACAATAGCTGTAGTCGATGAATAATGTTGTGATCAGCACTGTAAAGCATTTTCGGAGCTATGGTGAGGCATTGGCGTCGGATCTTGTCTTTAAGCATCCCTAGAGATGTCGGTCGATCACGATACACTTGCGACTTCAGGTAACCTCAAAGCCAATAATCGCACGGACTGGGGACCCAGGAGGCCAAGCATGTCGAAAGTGGCGTCTGAGCGCACGATCATCACCAAACGACGTGCGCAAGAGATCTTTCATGCGTCTAGCAATATAGGGTGGAGCGCCATCCTGCATAAACATCGTACGTTCCAGCAGGTGTTTATCAGCCAGGCTGGAGATGATGCGATTCTGTAACATATCGGCGTACCTCTCATCCGTCACAGTAGCAGTTACAAAACAAGAATCACGCATTACCTCGAAGAAAAAAAGGCCCGATAACGGTTTTTTTGGTTCTAATGAAACCCCATGTCATTCGAAGCATGCGTATCAATTTTTACCTCTCTATCTACATTATTCCGTAGTTTATTAAGTTTCCAAATTTATACAGATTTTTTGATCACCCGGTATATTCTTCTTTCACTTGAATCTTCATCACGATATTGCTTTGATTCTCTTCACCCGAATGATAAAAGCATTGAAAGATTTGGTTTCCTAATTCTACCCGTCTTGCAAGTTATTATAAATACAATGTGGACATTAAAAAACTGACAAACTGCAGGAACTGATTCCTGACTCGAATTTGAGAAAAAATGGTTCTATGAAGATATGTCCGGAAATGCATCGTTGCCAGTGTAGGTGGTGCTGATGAATGACAGCTTCTCTGATCACATGCCGTGTGTTCCTTTTGTGTTGCAGGCTGATCGACGCAGCGTACTGTAAGCAGCAGAATGGTCCGGTATACATGTCGGCAACGAGCCGAGGGGTGTTTTTGTACGAGCAAGCAGATGGAATCGGTAGGGAGGCAGCACAGTTATACCAAAACAAGTAGCATCACGCAAACCAAACACATCACACAATACTTAAAGCCCTTTTTGGGCGTTTGTGTCGTCACTAGTCCTCCCAGACAGACGATGGTGCAGGGAGGCGGAGAACAGTGCGTACACCAGATTTAGAGGACCTGGTTCTACAGCAGGGTTCTACAACATACAGAGATGAACCGTAGTACAAGCTCCAGGCAAGTGGCCCGCCAATATGGTGCAAGCCAAAGTACGTTTATTTGTATCCTGCATGATAACCGCTACTGCACTTATCACCAGCAATTCCACGGAGGTCACTTTGAACATCTCTTGTGACGTGAATGCGATGCAGCTCTGTACTGCGTTCCGGAACGATTTGTTGTCATTGCACGTTCACCGTCCATTAGTTCTGGACACATGTTCATAGGAGCTTTCTCGCTCCATTTCCACTCAGGAATCCGTCCCTGCCGTTTGTCGGTTTAGTTGACGCTCATCATTTATAACCAAACAGACCAGCTTACTCAAAGTTTTTGACTGAAGCATTTTGAATTACTGAATATCAATCTATTCCGTTTCTCACTTATCTTACTATAATTGTTAATTGCATTTACATGAAAATTTGCTGTTATACACTAGCGCCCTTGTTGTTTCATTTCATTTAATCTTACAACTCCAAAAACTCATTGTCTATTACACTGGCACTTGCGGCTGCTTAGTACATCCTTTTATATAACTATATATTTATCACTCGTGGCTGCTTAGCCTCTTTCACTGTCTGTCATTGTCATTTCTATAATTTACAAAGTTGAAACTTCCAGGCAGATTAAAACTGTGTGCCGGACCGAGACTCGAACTCGGGACATTTGCCTTTCGCGGGCAAGTGCTCTACCGACTGAGCTACCCAAGCACGACTCACGCCCCGTCCTCACAGCTTTACTTTTGCTAGTACCTCGTCTCCTACCTTCCAAACTTTACAGAAGCTCTCCTGCGAACCTTGCAGAACCAGCACTCCTGAAAGAAAGGATATTGCGGACTCATGGTTTAGCCACAGCCTGAGGGATGTTTCCAGAATGAGCGCTAGTTCTGCAAGTTTCGCAGGAGAGATTCTGTAAAGTTTGGAATGTAGGAGACGAGGTACTGGCAGAAGTAAAGCTGTGAGGAGGGGGCGTGAGTGGTGCTTGGGTAGCTCAGTTGGTAGAGCACTTGCCCGCGAAAGACAAAGGTCCCGATTTCAAGTCTCGGTCCGGCACACAGTTTTAATCTGTCAGGAAGTTTCATATCAGCGCACACTCCGCTGCAGAGTGAAAATCTCATTCTGGATTTACACAGTTGTTAGTTGCTTCTGTGGGCGGGCCTTCATGTCCTCAAAGTTGTCTCCACCACGACGCAGAACTTCCGCTGGGAAGCCCTTACACGTCCTCCATCGACACCCGATCTCTCGCCATTCGGTATCCTTGCTTTTCGATCCTTCAAGAAACACATTCATACCCGTCGATTTGCTCTGAACGAAGAGGTGCTAGCCTAGGTACAATCACAGTTCCGTAGTTCCATATGCAACAGGAAACATTTCACCGTGAAGGCATCTACTTCTTATCTCGCAGTGGGACAAATGTATTAACAGTTATGGTTGTTACTTTTGAAATAAATAAGAGTTAATTTACTTCTTTCTATCTGTCTCGTTTTCATATGACTGCCCCTTACATAACCTTACATTATAAAAACTCTCCGTAGAAGGCAGCATGACATTCTTCCGTTACCTCAAAAAATGGTTCAAATGGCTCTGAGCACTATGGGACTTAACATCTATGGTCATCAGTCCCCTAGAACTTAGAACTACTTAAACCTAACTAACCTAAGGGCAGCATACAACACCCAGTCATCACGAGGCAGAGAAAATCTCTGACCCGGCCGGGAATCGAACCCGGGAACCCGGCCGTGGGAAGCGAGAACGCTACCGCACGACCACGAGCCGCTGACCCGTTACCTCAGTTTCTTGCCTTATTACACTATTAACTGATACATTATCAGAACTCTCCAACTGGTACCCGTCCAACATAGTTCATGCCAATGATCACTTACTGTCTCTGCCGTCGTCTTTGGATGAATCACTATCCATTCTAACTTATACCTTGTGACGCCACCTTCTCCTTCGAAATACGTAGACCGCTCTCAGAACCTGGCACCCCAGCATGATTAGCAGTATTTATCACCTGGATTCTGAGGACACGTTGGTTGATTAAGAAGAGCAGTATTGTGATACAAGTAGACTTGAGTTTCCTTTTTCGTCGCCCCATGTTGAGGATGTTGTGAACGAATTTTACTCTTAATTCTGCCAAAAACTTCTAGAATAGGAGAAAAGCTATATAACATAGTGCTACAGCTCATTAAAGTGGGTGGCAGTTTGTACCAAAGCTATGCCAGTCAAACACTAGCTTCACAGGGCAGCACTACAACACAAATGTGGCAAAACAATAAAAAATAACCAAAACATTTACTAAGACTGTGCTGCAAACTCTACTTAACGTTGGTAACAATCGACGTGTGGCACTTGATATCGTATAAACACTACAATGAAATCTAAATTACTTTGCTTCTCTTGGCAGTTTATGATGTTGCCGCTATGGCTGAAAGTAATTATGCAGACACTCTTGGTTAACTGCCCTAATACTCCGTAAGTAGGACTGCTAAGTAGAGGCTGCAGTCCTCTGACAAAAACTTGCGAAAGTGTAGGAAATTTGAGGTAAAAATGGTTCAAATGGCTCTGAGCACTATGGGACTCAACTGCCGTGGTCATCAGTCCCCTAGAACTTAGAACTACTTAAACCTAACTAACCTGAGGACATCACACACATCCATGCCCGAGGCAGGATTCGAACCTGCGACCGTAGCAGTCGCACGGTTCCGGACTGCGCGCATAGAACCGCGAGACTACCGCGGCCGGAAAATTTGTGGTAAGTTCCTGTGGGACCTAACTGCTGAGCTCACCGGTCCCTAGGCTTACACACCAGTCAGTCTAACTTAAAATAATGTACACTAAGGACAACACACACATCCATGCCCGTGGGAGGACTCGAACCTCCAAAGGAGGGGAGCCGCGCGAACCTTGGCGGGGTGCACTAGACAGCACGGCTAGCATCCGTGGTTCCGCGGAAGTATGCCTCTGAAGCGTAACTCCGGGAAGTGCACTGAGCCAGCGGTGGAAACTGAACTGAGGCACAATGGGAACTGAAAGAGGATACTAAGATGGTATTCGTTCTTTCGGACATGTGCGAAAGAACAGATACCATCGGTGACCATGTAGCTCGTTAGAATGAAATTACAATGAAATGAAAACCCTTAGCTGCTTACAGGCGTTGACATATGTCAACGGGGACGGATGAAAATATGTGCCCCGACATGGACTCGAACCCGGGATTTCCTGCTTACATGGCAGACGCTCTATCTATCTGAGCCACCGAGGACACAGAGGATAGCCGGCTGCGGTGGCCGAGCGGTTCTAGGCGCTTCAGTCCTGAACCGCGCGACTGCTACGGTCGCAGGTTCGAATCCTGCCTCGGGCATGGATGTGTGTGATGTCCTTAGGTTAGTTAGGTTTAAGTAGTTCTAAGTTCTAGGGGACTGATGACCACAGATGTTAAGTCCCATAGTGCTCAGAGCCATTTTAGCCATTTTGATCACAGAGGATAGTGCGACTGCAGGGATTTATCTCTGGCACGCCTCCAGTGAAACCGTGAAATCCATATTCGCAACGTATTGTCCTGCACTACACTCGTAGTGTCCACGCCCATTATACTCATTACTCGTGGCGCATTGCAGATTTCCGTAAGGGTTCGGGCACTGATTGTGATTCACATATACAGTATATATAGGGTGAGTCACCTAACGTTACCGCTGGATATATTTCGTAAACCACATCAAATACTGACGAATCGATTCCACAGACCGAACATGAGGAGAGGGGCTAGTGTAATTAGTTAATACAAACCATAAAAAAATGCACGGAAGTATGTTTTTAACACAAACCTACGTTTCTTTAAATGGAACCACGTTAGTTTTGTTAGCACATCTGAACATATAAACAAATACGTAATCAGTGCCGTTTGTTGCATTGTAGAATGTTAATTACATCCGGCGATATTGTAACCTAAAGTTGACGCTTGAGTACCACTCCTCCGCTGTTCGATAGTGTGTATCAGAGAGCACCGAATTACGTAGGGATCCAAAGGGAACGGTGATGGACTTTAGGTACAGAAGAGACTGGAACAGCACATTACGTCCACATGCTAACACCTTTTTATTGGTCTTTTTCACTGACGCACATGTACATTACCATGAGGGGTAAGGTACACGTACACACGTGGTTTCCGTCTTCAATTACGGAGTGGGATAGAGTGTGTCCCGACATGTCAGGCCAATAGATGTTCAATGTGGTGGCCATCATTTGCTGCACACAATTGCAATCTCTGCGTAATGAATGTCGTACACGCTGCAGTATATCTGGTGTAATGTCGCCGCAGGCTGCCACAATACGTTGTTTCATATCCTCTGGGGTTGTAGGCACATGACGGTACACATTCTCCTGTAACGTACCCCACAGAAAGAAGTCCAGAGGTGTAAGATCAGGAGAACGGGCTGGCCAATTAATGCGTCCTTCACGTCCTATGAAACGCCCGTCGAACATCCTGTCAAGGGTCAGCCTAGTGTTAATTGCAGAATGTGCAGGTGGGGTACGTCAAGGAGAATGTGTACCGTCATGTGCCTACAACCCCAGAGGATATGAAACAACGTATTGTGGCAGCCTGCGGCGACATTACACCAGACGTACTGCGGCGTGTACGACATTCATTACGCCAGAGATTGCAATTGTGTCAGCAAATGATGGCCACCACATTGAACATCTATTGGCCTGACATGTCGGGACACACTCTATTCCACTCCGTAATTGAAAACGGAAACCACGTGTGTACGTGTACCTTACCCCTTATGGTAATGTACATGTGCGTCAGTGAAAAAGACCCATAAAAAGGCGTTAGCATGTGGACGTAATGTGCTGTTCCAGTCTCTTCTGCACCTAAGGTCCATCACCGTTCCATTTGGATCCCTACGTAATTCGGTGCTATCCGATACACATGATCGAACAGCGGAGGAGTGGTACTCAAGCGTCAACTTTAGGTTACAATATCGCCGGATGTAATTAACATTTTACAATGCAACAAACGGCACTGATTACGTATTTGTTTATATGTTCAGATGTGCTAACAAAACTAACGGGGTTCCATTTAAAAAAAAACGTAGGTTTGTGTTCAAAAACATACTTCCGTGCATTTTTTTATGGTTTGTACTAACCAATTACACTAGCCCCTCTCCTCACGTTCGGTCTGTGGAATCGATTCGTCAGTATTTGATGTGGTTTACGAAATATATCCAGCGGTAACGTTAGGTGACTCACCCTGTATATACATATTAAGATGGTGTCTGTTCTTTTGGACATGTCGACAGATACCGTCTAGTCGAGCGATGTCGTTATCCTGACGGAAGTAATTCACAAGATGTGCACGAAGGGGGTGTGAATTGTCGTCCATCAAGTCGAATGCCTCGCCAATATGCTCCCGATATGGTTGCACTATCAGACGGAGGATGGCAAACAGGTATCGTGAAGCCGTTACGGCGCCTTCCATGACCACAAGCGGCGTACGTCGGCCACACATAATGCCATCCCAAAACAGCAGGGAACCTCCACCCTGCTGCACTCGAAGGACAGTGCGTCTAAGGCGTTCAGGCTGACTGGGTTGCCTTCAAACACGTCTCCGACGATTGTCTGGTTGAAGGCATATGCGACACTCATCGGTGAAGAGAACTTGATGTCAGTCCTGAGCGGTCCATTCGGCATGATGTTGGGCCCATCTATACCGTGCTGCATGGAGTCGTGGTTGCAAAGATAGACCTCGCCATGGACGTCGGGAGCGAAGTTGTGCATCATGCAGCCTATTGCGCATAGTTTGAGTCGTAACATGACTTCCTGTGGCTGCACGAAAAGTGTTATTCAACATGGTAGCGTTGCTGTCAGGGTTCCTCCGAGGAATAGTTCGTAGGTAGCGGTCATCCACCGCAGAAGTAGCCCTTGGGCGGCCTGAGCGAGGCATGTCATCGAAAGTTACTGTCTCTCTGTATCTCCTCCGTGTCCGAACAACATCGTTTTAGTTCACTCCGAGACGCCTGGACACATCCTTTTTTGAGAGTCCTTGCCGGCACAAAGTAACGATTCGGACGCGATGGAACAGCTGTATTGACCGTCTAGGCACGATTTAACTACAGACAATACGAGCCGTGTACCTCCTTCCCGACGGAATGACTGGAACTGAGCGGCTGTCGGACCCCTTCCGTCTAATAGGCGCTGCTCATGCATGGTTGTTTATATCTTTGGGCCGGCTTAGTAACATCTCTGAACAGTCAAAGGGACTGTTTCTGTGATGCATTATCCACAGTCAACGTCTATCTTCAGGAGTTCTGGGAACCGGGGTAATGCAAAACCTTTTATGATGTGTGTATAACACAGGCATGCGTGAAATCGGAGTAGCTTGCTGTGGTAATAAAGAAGAATCAGCTAGCATTCAAACGTGGTAAAGCAAGATTACTCCTGTCACGGTACTTATTTAGTTGGTACATACATAAGGCAATCGACAGAGTTAGTGAAGAAGTAAACGTTGGTGTAATAATTCGTGGAGATGAGGTAGACGTGCTAAGATTAGCCGATGATATGATAGTAATTGTAGAAAGTGAACACAATGGATAGAGCAATGGAGGAGCAATTCCATAAGACAACAAACACACATAAAACTGAAGTTCTAGTTAGCAGCGCAAGCGAAGAAAGCAAGTCAGTGGTAAAACTGAAAAATGAAATAATTTTAGAAGTCAACGAGTTTAATTACCTGGGAAGCAAAATCACGAGTGATGGAAGAAGCTACATCGAGATAGTATACAGAGTTCCCCAGGCTTATTTTATTTCTGCCATACGCTTTTCATCTTTTACTATAAGGCAGCTTTATTGAGATCTAGAATGATACAATTTTGTTTTGGTATGTGATATCCGTAGACTATAAAACAGTTCACATCTTGCTATCTACGTAAATAAATGATTACTTACAATTCTTCGCGTTTTTGATTGGCATCTGAATCTCTTCCCATCTGTTCACGTGCTTCAGGTCGCACGTGTTAACAGCGTTAGAAGTAGTAATACGGACTCCTAGAAAAGAATTGCAGGTTCGAGTTTATATGTAGATAATATCTAGACAACACGACGCGATATGGCTTTCGGTTGTCTCCTCTCAAAGAATGAGTGGACAATCTGTCTGATAGCTCTCGTTCTAAAATGTAGTGAATCTGACATACAGGCTAATTTGACCAAGTAAAGGATTCTGCAAAAGATTTGCAGACACGTTTTTACCAAAATATGAAATATTATTAGCTAAAAATTACAAAACACATGAACGTACTTCTTTCTACAACAAGGACAGCAGATGTAAGTCATACCAGAGGAAGTGCTGCTTAACATCATATTTTGTTGTAGAACTTTTGAAAGTGTCACCGAGTTTAGTCTAATGGCCTCGTTACAACATATATGCACTATAATATATTCTTTGTCCTTTAAATACATTACAGGTTTTTATAAGAAAATATTTTTCATTGCAGATTGTTTGACTTTTCTTCAAAAATTACGCGAAATGTGTAACGTTTTATTTTATTATGATGAGCTACAATAGGACAGTAACTGACTAAAATGGAAAAAAATTATGTAAATCGCCGTCGCTAATTAGTGTGTACTTAGTACAAGGAAAAACGGCTGTGGTCAGAAATCGAAAAGACGTGCTATTTGTCGTGCCATGACCACGATTTTTGAGGCTCAAAAAGAGCAGCACTTTTATTCGTAGTAGGGAAAAGTAACAGTTAAATCCCACATAAAGTTGTTGGAACGCAAACAGTTCGCAATACGTCGATACTGGATAAACAATTCGTGCGGTGAACTTAACTTGCTCCAGCTCCTAAATAAAGTTTGATTGGTTTTTTCATTTATCGGAGCGAAAAGTAACAGTTGAATCCTAAATTAAGTTATTGTTAATATCTACTGATTATAGCTTCAACAACGAGATAGAAAAGCAAATAAGGGGAAACTTAGAAGAGCTTACTAACAAAGCGGAAATAACTGATTAACAGGAGTGTGAGAAGTAGAGGAGTAATATGAGTGGTATTAATGGAAGGTACAGAGGGGAGGAAATTGTGCGTGAAGGATGTCACGCATCCTCCGACGTGTAGACGACTCTGATCACAATTTCTGGGTTCGAAAAACTACGGTGTGTGGCGGCATTTCACATTTTATTTACTGTTCAGCTATTTGTTGCAAAGTGTTTAACTCATCGATACTGCTGCAGGGCTGCTATACAGGAACTGTTATGACATCTCATATGCTGACGCGTAATTTTATTTCTTCATTATAACGTTTTTCGCTTCTGTAGTGGCTTTAAATGTGACGTATGTACATTTCAAGTGTTGTGTACGTGCAAGGTAGAAACTGAGTTAGCAGCACTGGCACTAACAAACTTTGTTATTCTGAATATGCACCCAAGGTGATCAATTCTACACCGACAACTAACAATAGAATAAAATTAATACAAACAAAAGGCTATAGTGGAAGAGAAAAATTTAATAAAGGAAAACAACACTTTGCAAGAACACTCTTTACCGCTGTGAGAGAAATGACCAACGACACAGAACAGAAAGCACGTACACGCAAAAGAACCACTTCCCCGTCACACACAGAGACATAAACTAGGAACAGAAGTCGTCGTAACTCCAGCTACAGTTTTCATAACCTACTCGCAACATGCAATACATCATAAACAAAGTGCGAAAGTTTTGTTTTTTGTTTATAGAATCAGCTACATGCCGTCCAATGAACGTGAATACACGAATAACAAGGTAACAGCCCGGTACACACCAAAACTGTATTAAACAACACTGCCGCAACCCCTAGTGTATAACACGGACATACATAAATTCGCCTTTTAGTATTTGTTTACTAACAGCGCCCATACAGTTGCAGATTGCATGATATACGCAGAGAAAACTCGGCGACAGAAAAAGCGCAGAAAATATGCCGCAAACAGCGGATCAACGATGAATGCCAACAGGTTCATGGGACGCCCACCTCGAACAAATGAAACGAATAAAACAAGATCAGCAAAAGAAACGGAAAAAAAAACCGTTAGCACTCCATGAGACGAGCGTCTGTGAGGTGACGGTTCGATTCCCGCTCTAGCTCAATTTCTGATCTATATTTTTTTCATCATGCTCGTATTATTTAATTCTTATGACATTTAAGAGTCAATACAATTTAGAAGACCACGTGTATTTGCATGAAGTATAAGTGAACTTCATTTTATACGACTACTTACTATTTTTGATTAACTTTAATTATTAGAACAATCATAGTTATAACTATCGACAAGTAAATGTCCTGAAAATGTATGCTTGTCGTGATTTGCAAAATGCCTTATACATGATATCTGCTAAGATACCCGGAACTACTTTGCACGTTGACGCTTCGAGCTGCAGACGCAGAGACAGGCCCCATTTGGCAGTTAACCCGAGTAGCGGTGAGACTTTGCTAATATAGCAAGAACGAATAGTGTAGGTGCAAATTTTTCGAATATCGCAGAATTTACAGTTGTATTACAAAAATAAAGTTTCGAGCAGGAAGTAACTTTTTTACATTTGTTTCGTTCTTGTTCGTTGTATTTGGTTTTAGCGGACGTCACATGACAGCCGTTGAAGTCCGTTGTTGATTCTTTCACTCAGTTTTTTATTAGAGACGCCAGCCAGCTCTCTGACCGAACACGCTGAGCTACCGTGTCGGGAAGTTGAACCGTCACCTCACACAGGTTCGTCTTCCGAAGCTCGAACGCTAGGCACTTAACCACAGTAACCTCCACACGCTCAGATACATCAGTTACATAATACATGCGTAAAATTTCTCTTGCGATTTTCTCGGAATTGCCAGTGTAGTGCACCTTACTACTGGCACGCTATGTTGTTTTAATGGGCTACTAAAGGTGTACAAAGCTTAAAGTAAATCCGTGGTGAGTACACCCACTGGAAACTAGCTTGACGGAAATACGGCTTCAGTTCCATCACCTCTTTCCGACATGGACAACTATCTGCCCTGTCCTCGCCGGTCGGGATGGCCGACCGGTTCTAGGCGCTGCAATCTGGAACCGTGCGACCACAGCGGTCGCAGGTTCGAATCCTGCCTCGGGCATAAATGTGTGTGATGTCCTTAGGTTAGTTAGGTTTAAGTAGTTGTAAGTTCTAGGGGACTGAGGACTTCAGAACTTAAGTCCAATAGTGCTCAGAGCCATTTCAACCATTTTGAACCCTGTCCTGCTTCCATCCATCTGAAGCTCTTGAGTAGCGCACATGGTAACCAAGCTCACCCTCGGTCATTACCACTTGTAAGTCCCTATCTTCTGCCACTTTCCCTCTTACTTTCACAAACTTCCCATCTGCCTGTAGCGTCACTGGTTAGATGTCACACTTAAATAGTGCGTAATTGTCTGCCACCGGTATCCTCAGTGACGTCTAAGACAGTGCACTATCCGGCTGCTCCACTCTGCAGTTCTGGTGGTATTTGTACTCACACTTCTCTCAGCACCTTCACGTATTGTTCAGTTGACAGTAAGACCAGACTTAACTGCACATGTAAGTAATACCCCGTGAACAGTTTCCTGAAGGTTTGTCTGGCCTAGCTGTTCTAGGCGCTTCAGTCTGGAACCGCGTGACCGCTACGGTCCCAGGTTCGAATCCTGCCTGGCGCATGGATGTGTGTAATGTCCTTAAGTTAGTTAGGTTTAAGTAGTTCTAAGTTCTAAGGGACTGATGACCTCAGATGTTAAGTCCCATAGTGTTCAGAGCCAATTGAACCATTTGAACCTGAAGGTCTCTCAACTCCACTCTGACGTCCCCTAGCGACTGCAATATTCTTGCCCAGATTTTTTGGCAACCAATATTTCCACCCGTTCTTGAAGCCCCTATCAGTCCCGGTTTAGAGTACCAGCTCATGATCTGGCATATTCCACTACTTCTTTAGAAAGCTGTCGAATCATGCATGTGTTGTTCAACACGCCACTCTTCAGATTCGTAAACCGCGTGGAATGCCCCTCCGCAGACGCTGTGTTCCCTTCTGCTGGCTTCCTTGCGGCTTACGCCGATTCATTTGCTCGCTTACGTTGTCGTGTCTCCTGTCCAAAAATATGGTCTTCAGTATTCTACCTCCAGCGCCTATTCTTCCCCACTGCACTCCAGCGAAGATATACAGGAGTGTCAAAAGTAACACTCCTCCTCCCTCTCCTTGTCCAAAAAAAAAAAAATGTTCAAATGTGTGTAAAATCTTATGGGACTTAACTGCTAAGGTCATCAGTCCCTAAGCTTACACACTACTTAACCCTAAATTATCCTAAGGACAAACACACACACCCATGTCCAAGGAAGGACTCGAACCTCCACCGGGACTAGCCGCACAGTCCATGACTGCACCGCCTTAGACCGCTCGGCTAATCCCGCGCGGCTCGTCCTCTCCACTCGACAATCTGCGGACAGGGACCTTTATCAGCTCCCCTCCCTCCAGAAGCCTGCTATCTCCGAACTTCGTCACACTAAAGATAATCCTTATCTAAACACATTCATTCCAAATTGCTCCAGTAACCTCTACAACACACAAAAGAAAGTAACCAAAATCGCAAAAGATACATTTTCCTAGGTGGCTACGGCTGTTAAGTATTTTGGAAAAAGCATATTTGGGTCAGAAGCTGAACATATGTATATTTATTCTCTACCGTTCCAGCTATAGCAACCAAATTCACAGCAGAAAAACGGTATCGGTATCAGTATACTGTTTCTCTCCTGTGGAGATGGTTATTATAACTAGACCGCGGATTTTAGGTAAAAACTTATTTTGTTCCTGAGTTCCTATTTGCATAAAAATTTGTACTTATGCGTTTCATGACTATTTACACTTAATAGCATTAATTGTATAGGACCTAAAAAGGCCTATTTCGATGTTAGTGCCTATTTTTGCCTATTTCGGCTTTAATATCCTAAAAAGTGCCTATTTCATCATATAAGACAGTGGCTCCAAGTTTTTCCACACTATACGACAGATGGAAAAAAATTTTCTGCCCAGCGTGCAACAAGGTGGCTAGTTAATATGCGCTCATGCTTCGTATTTGCCTAACACATCGGTCTTTTTTTATTTTTTTCTATCGCTATCCCTGTTAATACCAAATACTCTTTGTAGGTGCTTTATTATTCATATGTAAAAAATAGATCACGGATCTTTAGGTTAAAACCTATTTTTTTTCCTAAGCTCCAATTTGCATATAAGTTGGTACTAGTGCGTTCATGACTAACTAAACTAAATACCGTTAGTTCTATAGGACCTAAAATTGCGCATTTCGACGTTGACTCCTAATTTTGCCTATTTCGGTATCAAAATCCTAAAAAGTACCTATTTCATAGCGTGTAAGCTATTTCGTTAATCTGACATAGAGTTCTTGTGTTTTAGAAGATTAGAAAAAGGAAGTAAACTTATGGCTTTACGTCTCGTCGAAGGCGAAGGTCGTTAGAGATTGTTTACTATTCCTTTGCTTGCCCTACTACCAACAGCACTCGGCGCGGTTGAATGGTCATCCATCCAAGTACGCGCCGAGCGAATGGGAACCGGTCAAAGATTTGAGTTACACATTAGAATCGAACGTTGGAGTACTAAATGTTATATTTGAAAATATTTCGTTCGTAGGATTCTGGCCAAAAATGCAAACGGTTTTACACAAGATCACTGGCCTGAAGGAGTTGTGTGCAGCTGCCGACACACTTAGTGGAAAATCCAGCACTCCTGACTGCAGCATTCCTGTACAACATGTGCCGAAAATGAAGTACGCCCCTGTCACATCTGCTCATGTAAAACGTTCTTTTTCAAGGTATAAATTGATTCTGACTGACAAGCGCCACAGTTTTCCACTATAAAACCTAGAAAAGATTTTGGTTATTTATTGTGAAGCCAACTATGGTCAGAATATGTGAAACTACGAATGTATTAATAAAACCATTGCCACATCTTTTTTATAGAGAACTTTATCTTGCAGGAACTCAAAAATATTTGGAGTTATGTTCAACATTAATGTTGTAGATTGCTGTGCTCCGTAACTGCGTAAATATTCATTCTCCTTGTTTTAATGACTAATAAGATGTTCATACTGTCAACACTGTGTATTTTAATTTATTTTTATTTTCTCTGCATCATTTTTATTAGAGCCTATTTTAGGTTTTATATAGCCTAAATGAACTACTGAAGGAGCCTATTTTAGGTGCCTAAAACACACTTTTTTGCGACCTAAAACTCCGTGGTCTAATTATAACTAAGGCCGGTAGAGGATAAGTACGAGTATAAAACTCTACAGCTGATGGCGCTAATACGTTTGTTTCAAACAAGTAGAACATATCGATTACTTCCTAAGCCTTGATGCTGACTGTGCTCGAGTTACACGAACCTCCTTCCCCGTTGCTCACTCTCCCACTTTATCTCCTCGTTTCCACATACATCCCGCTTGGAATCGCTTCTGGCGCACACTTCAACAGTTGTAGGCGACTGACATGTACAATAGTTGACCTACTTAGAAACTGCAGCACCCTATTCACTAATGACATGACTTGAAGCACTTGAGATAGGATCTCGTATCGTGTCGCAAACTTTTTCTTTTCCCGTTTCAACGTATACGGACTTGACAACATCAACCAATGGCCCACTGTGTACTGAGTTAACGTTCGCAACGATTCACTGCTTCCTGTTGCTTTTCCAGTGCCTTCGTGTTTGCTTGCTGGATCTTCTTCCAACCTCTCTCACCATTCTCGCAGTTTCTTGGGATGACCCTCCGCTCTGCTTCCTTTTCGCTCAATCATGTAGAATGGCGACCGTCTCTTCTTGCCATACACCAGATAGTATGGCGGCAATCCCGTGCTAGTGTCTATTTTTTAATTATACACGATCACCACGAAATATAAATATGCATCTCACTCTCATTGGAGGGCATTCACATAATAACTAAGCATCTTCCCAGTTGTCCAATGAGCCGGTTCCGTCCTTCCGTTTGCTTGAGGATGCTTTACCTTTAACAACCGACAGAATTCGCTCATCATGTCTGACATGAAGTTCGTCCCCTGACCATTTATTTTTGTTCCGGCAATCCTAGCTCCAATACGCGTCTATTCAGCCACGCTTTATTGACTACGCTTTCCTACTGGGCCGCCATCGGCACCATCTCGATACAACGTGAAAAATGATCAACATTAGTTAACACAAAACTATTTCCTGCTGGTGTTTGGTTGAAAGACCCTAACACAACCACCCCACTACAGTTAAAACTTCCTGTTGCTTCCGTCAACCTCTGCAATACCAACTTTTCCCGACTGAAATCAGGATACTCTGCACACTGTACACAATTCCTGATGTACTGCTCGTCCTCATTTTCCTGTCATCTTCACCAGTGCTTCTCCGCCAGCCTTCGGTTCATCGTTCTGCAACCCTCAGGGTCTGATAAGGGGTGATTATGCATTTCCCTCGGTAATTTTTCCCTCAGCTATGCTGACACAATCACTCGTGGTCCTAACTTCGTCCCCCTACACAGTAATTCGTCATACATGCTAAACTGCTGGTGACTGCTACACTTTTTACACTCCTCATCGGCACTCTGTGCTGTTTGCCACTCAGCAAGGTCGTGACCTAGTACTTGTTTCACTGCTGTTGTCCTGCTTCGGGTGTTCGCACTCACATACGCCCTCCCTGGTTTGTGGATTACTTCACACTCATATTCACCGAGTTTTGATACCCAACTCGTCAAATGGATGGATCCTTCAGATCTAGTAACCACTCCACAGCAGCGTGCTGTGACACCACTTTAAATTCCCTCTGTACTGGCAACACAGAGAGTATGTTGCACTCTACACCAGGCTAGGCATCTCTCATCCTGTCGCCGAATAATTTTTTTCGCTCCAGTCAACTGTCTTGATGCAAAAGAAGTAGGACGTTCTTCCCAACCACTTCTTACAGAAAATGCACCTAGGAGCATGCTCCAATGCGTCACACGACAGCACAAATTCCTTCCGGAAGTCTGAAAAAAAACCACACTGTACTTAAAGTTAATATTGTTGTTATTGTTGTTGTTTTTGTGGTCTTCAGCACAAAGACTGGTTTGATGCATCTCTCCACGCCACTCTATCGTGTCCTAGCCGCATCTTCTCCGAGTAATTACGGCAGCCTACATCCTTCTGAAACTGCTTACTGTATTCATCTCTCATCACGCTTCGCTCCAGTACTAAATTGGTGATCCCTCGATGTCTCAGAAAGTGTCTTACCAACCGATCCCTTCTTCTAGTCAGGCTGTAGGGCAAATTTCTCTTCTCTCCAATTCTTTTTAGTACCTCCTCATTAGTTACATAAACTACCCATATAATCTTCAGCTTTCTTCTGTAGCACTACATCCCTAAAGCTTCTATTCTCTTCTTGTCTAAACTATCGTCCATGTTTCACTTGCATCATGCTTACATTCCATACAAATGCTTACGGAAAGGGCTTCCTGACACTTAAATCTATACTCGATGTTAACAAATTTCTCTTCTTCAGAAACGCTTTTCTGCTCATTAACAATCTATATTTTATATCCTCCCTACTTTGTCATCAGTTATTTTACTTCCCAAATAGCAAAACTCATATGCTACTAGCCGGCCGAAGTGGCCGCGCGGTTCTGGCGCTGCAGTCTGGAACCGCGAGACCGCTACGGTCGCAGGTTCGAATCCTGCCTCGGGCATGGATGTGTGTGATGTCCTTAGGTTAGTTAGGTTTAACTAGTTCTAAGTTCTAGGGGACTAATGACCTCAGCAGTTGAGTCCCATAGTGCTCAGAGCCATATGCTACTTTAAGCGTCTCATTTCCTAATCTAATTCCCTCAGCATCACCTCATTTGATTCGACTACATTTCCTTATCCTCATTTTGCTTTTTCTGATGTTCGTCTTAAACTCTTTGACTGCCTGTTTGAGTCGAGTAGCGTGCTTGCTCTGTTTGTTCCAAGTTGGGCCATGCCGGTCGCTAGTCTTTCTCGCTGTCGATGAGTAGTGAGTATTTCAGCGTCTTCGCACTGTAATGGTTCAACAGATACATACGTCTGCCGGTTGGAGTGGCCGTGTTGTTCTAGGTGCTACAGTCTGGTGCCGAGCGACCGCTACGGTCGCAGGTTCGAATCCTGCCTCGGGCATGGATGTGTGTGATGTCCTTAGGTTAGTTAGGTTTAAGTAGTTCTAAGTTCTAGGCGACTGATGACCTCAGAAGTTAAGTCGCATAGTGCTCAGAGCCATTTGAACCATTTGAAGATACATACGTCTGTTCGTATGCCCAATCAATGGCAGACAGACTTGTGAGTATGGAATTTTTTACACTAAACAGGCTCTTCTCTAATTTAGCGTCAAAGGAGAGCACGATAAGCTTAACACAAATTAGTGAGACTGTGAACGATTTCTTAAATTGATCGTTTTCGCGATGAAAATTACGTTCCCTAGTCAGGCCCTATAACTGAGTAATCCACTCTTTATAGCTTTGATTGACTCCGTGATAAATTGAAGAAATTGTTGTCAGGTATCAGCAACGTGGACTTGAGAGTCATAATATTACTTGAGCATTTCTTTAACGACAAAATAAGAGTCGTAGGTTCACAAGTTGATAACAATTTCTGGAATAGTAAAAATATAGTGGGGCTGAAACAAGCAAGTAAAAATGATTTTTGTTCAACATTACCTCACATCTGATGAGCGGTTTAGTTTGCTGTAGATTCAGATTACATTGATTGCTTTAAACCTCGAAGTTCCTATCGTAACCGGGAAAGGGTGCCGATGCATTGTTACTTTGCGGTGTCTGTTTTTGGCCTTTGTCCTTACTTTCTTCAAGACTGGCCTAGCATGTCACCGCGGGCTTTTGGACTGGTGACAGCTGTTTTTATAAATGTATCACGGGCTGTAGTAGATTCTGTTGTGACTGGGCTACGTCTGAAAAATATGCTCAGGACTGGCTAAAAAGGCCAAATATTCTTCCTAGGAAGATTAGGGATCTGCAGCCGTAGAATCTACTACTCATAGCATAATCACCCAAGCTATATCAGCTCTAAAAATCAGTGAAATGAAACATGAACACAGAAATAAATGAAAATCAGAATTGGTTCCTTAGTTTCGTGCCTCTTTTCCGGTAAGGCTTCTGTTTGCTCTTAGCCCTGGTTGACAAGACTGTGCTGTATTCCCACTGCCACGTTCTCAATGTTGGGAACTGATGAAAATATTATTAATCTTGACTAGTGGATGACTCAAAAATGTTTCGACCATTGATAAGTACTGGTCGAAAAATTTGTTAACAATCTTTAAACTTTTTCCTCCTCTCTCGTCCTGAGACTGTAACTAAATGTTACTATTAATTCAGCTCAAATATCTACAGCAGCAAAAAACTTATTTAGTGCTATAGTTTATGAAAATGGGTTGCAGGTTGCACACTAGTGCTACTAATTAAACACTTGCTTGATAGGGTAGCACTTGAACAGAAATGTGACAACACAATAAGAAATAACCAATAACTTTTCCTATGAGTATGATACAAACTTTAATCAACTTTGGTAACAGTTGATGCGTGGCACTGGATGTCCTATGCCTTTTACAATGAAATCTGAATGACTTTGCTATCTCTTGGCAGTCTACGATATTGTCACTATGACTGGAAGTAATTGTGAAGACACCCTTAAGTAACTGCTTTGTTACTCGGTGAACAGCGACTGCTAAGTAGGAACTGTAGTCTTCTGAGCAAAACTCGTGGAACTGTGTTAAGTAGGGCAACTACATGAAATTACAGTGAGCCAGCTGGAGGCCTGAACTGTCGGCAGGAAACGTGTTACAGCAGCAACTGGGAGACTGCTCCGCACCGCGCCCTAGAGGCTGTTGGCGGGGAGTGCACCGCAGGTGTCTTCTTTCTGTTCATACATTAAGGTATAATACAGTCAGTTTCTGAGCAAACAAGAAGAGTTATATGAAGTGATCAATTTATGAAGTGAGATGGTTTCAGCGACAACATGACAGCACAAAATAAAATAAATAGATAAATAAATGTATTAGTACAAGAACAAACTTCAAGTAATCTGATGTCTTCTTTCTGTTCATATATTAAGGTATAATACAGTCAGTTTCTGAGCAAACATTGTAATCAAGATTCATATAAATTTGAGTGTTGATTAAGATATTTGCTCAGAAATTGACTATATTGTACCTTAATATACGAATAGAAATAAGACACCAGATCACTTGAAGTTTGTTCTTGTAGTAATTTATTTCTTTTATTTTGTGCTGTCATTTTGTTGCCAGTATGATTAAAATATTTGCCCTTATATAGACTTTCATACATATAAACGAGAACAAATTACGTCTCTGAGAAAAGTAGGCCTATGCCATATCTTTTTTCCAAGATATTTGTCACAACCAACATTTGTATAGCACATGCTGGATGCTGGCAAAGTTTCGCTGTCACAGTGTAAATGCATACAGAGTGTATAAAAGTGTGTGAAGTGATGTACCAACTGGCCATCAAAATGGAAGCAGACGGATGGACACTAACGGAAAAAAGCCGCCTATACTGTCGCAATAAGTAAAAAACTAAATTTTGCATCCATATCGACTGATAAATAATAGTCATGGCGATACGGTACATTAAGGCGTGTTCCATCTTCCTGTAACAGAGCCAGCCCAGCATTATGCTAGAAATAGTGCTGTAACATCCAGAAAACCATCTGAAGCTGAACCTGAAAAGGTTCGAAAAACGGTTCATGGAATAACAACTGTTCAAAAAAGTGATTGGTTGCAGTTTTATTTATTAACATTCAATCGACAGTGACGGGTTCTGAAATTTCCGTAATGGATAAACTTAATAAGTGGCACAATATCTGACAACTTGCTCAGTGCATTATGAAGCAAGAGTCACCTACCACCGCAGGTAAAAGGCAATAGCAGAGTCACACACCGAGATGCCCTTGGATGCAGAGGCCGACTTATCCGACCATATAATGGATGCCTACTTCGTGCAAAAGCATATCGGCAGCGATGGTGACACGCAGCAACTATCACAGTCTTTCAACCAAACAGATCAATGAACTGTTATCTCAGCGAGATAGTAATAACGACAGAAACCGCCATCGCAGGATACAGAGGAAACGCTCTTCCACAGCGTCTGCGATCTCAGGAACAGGTCAATTCTCCATCTGTTGGTAAAATTGCAGATTCGGGACTGAGGCGCGCAAACGTACCGTGCCATACCAGCGGTAATCTGACGTAACTGCGTAATCCGATAACTGAGCACAATCAGAGCGCTTGTATATAAGTGGTCGGATGTCAGTCCAGAAATGTTAGGTGGATGCTGGATCGGAGTTATGTGTATTTCGTCGAACCCTATGGAACGGGCGCTGATCATCAACTTCATTGTGCCCTACTACAGCAGACAACTCTTCTATACAGACGTACGGTAGGCAACGAAAGGAATCAGATCTTTGACGGCGGATGTGCCTGAACCCATCGTTAGCGAAGCCGATTTCCAAGCATCTCTCACCTGCTGCCCGACACGGCGACAGCTCGAATCATGCGCAGCGTCACCGACCTTACAGTTTCGAGTTTCCGACCGGGCACAGCAGCTCTCGCGGTCGAGACAGAGCAAGCGGCCAGCGGCCAGCGGCCAGCGGCGAGGTGACGGACCTTCTCCAGCAGTTTCCAGCCTTGACACGGCCGCGTGGAGCACCGAAGGACGTACACTCTTTGACATAAAACTTGACCGGCGGCCGGCCGCTTCAGAGGCTAAGTCCGCGCCGATCGCGACATGGGACAAAAAAACTGGCCAACTCGCTAATTCTCTAAGTCCGGTTATCTGCACAATCTGGCAACACTGTAGACTGCGGCACTTTCTGGAGGAAAACTTGTCCCATGATAGAGAAACTCTAGGCTGAGTACGCCTGTGGTCTAGCGGTAGCGTGCGTAGTTTCTGTTCACAATGTCAGTGGATCAAGAGCAGCTGGCATAAAATATTTTTATAGCCTCTTCTGTCTGAATGCTGAAGACGTGAATGTAATGGTAGCGCAGATTCAATCTATTTCGCTTTGTGACACACCGATATCAAAATTTTATCCAGTAAAGATTTTGCGGCAGATTTCCTGCAGACTGTCCTCCTCTGGACGCCGTATGCGGCAAAGCTCCGGGATCCATTTGCTGGCCACTGGCAGCGGCCGTGGCGACAGCAGCGGCGCTGCACTCCCCCGTTCTTTATCGAAAGCGCCTGCTACCGCTCATCGCTTTTGATGATTTAAAACGCTTTATTATTAAATGTTGCTCCACAGAAAATTTCTACAATTTACATTCACGCTCAAAAGCAACGGAGACAGACGCCCTGATTAGTAGGCGGGTATTATATTACATTAATCGGCAAGAGCTGAGTATGGCCCGAAATTAATTTTATAGACTGGGACGAAATTAAACCACCTCACTACATTCGATGAATTTATAAATGCTTCATACCTCGTTTCTTTTCCTTTCAAACTCAATTATTTGTGCAACTTTTGGTCAATGTTTGGATGTTTTCGTCAAGCCAGAGTGAGCGTCTGTGGTGTAAAGTGTATTAAAGCTCTTGTTTCATTCCTTATGGTAAGTCTATGCGATAAACTGTGTGAATACCTTGCAATGCATGCTCTGTAGCAGTGCAGGAACACTGCACATTTGGAGTTCCATGTATGGGTTCATGAAGTATTTATTGTTGATCGGAAGTGATAGTTAAGGTCATCAGATTTAAACCAGAAAAATTTGTCGTTTTGAAGGTTTCAGAGAACGGAAAGGAATTGCTAACGCCGGTGTTAGAAAACGTCTACAGTTAAATGCTATTGCAAAAATTTAGAAGAAGGGAACTATATTAATGAACATGTGTACTTCATAAACAACCTGCTGACATGTTAGACCTATATAACGAACAAAGCTCAAATTTATATCGTTGACAGTCGGTTTGAATCTTTTCAGGGTCTATTTTACAGTGAAGCACCTTGGAATTTGCAAAGCAGAAATCCATGATAGTAACTTAATTTACTAAGTCGAAATCGGACGAAGATTGATGTTTAAAGGCATTCTTCAGATTTCGCATAAAAAATTTTTACTAGCAGTTTGCAACTCCATTAATTAAAATAGAAAATAAAAGGTTGTAGTCAGCGGCTTCTGCCGTGATTCGAACTGCTATGTCTTATAGTACAAGCACTGCAACGCACAAGGGAACCTCTGAGCTAACGACACACTGGCGGCCAGAGGCGGAATGTAGTCACTGCGATGTTGCCTGAGCCTCAAAACGCAACCTTAAACACACGAACAGAGGAGGTGGAGATTACTGTTTTAACGTCCCGTCGACAACGATGTCACTAGAGACGGAGCACAAGCTCGGATTAGGGAAGGATGGGGAAGGAAATCGGCCGTGCCCTTCCTAAGGAACCATCCCAGCATTTGCCTGAAGCGATTTAGGGAAATCATTGAAAACCTAAATAAGGATGGTCGGGCGCGGGATTGCACCGTCGTCCTCCCGAATGCACACACAAACAGGTGTTACTTATGTGAAGAACGCCGTTCTTGGAGTCCAGAAATTAAATATACTTTCTAATTGTGTCATCTTGCAGTGGATTATATCGTACGAGTCTTCGATGTGGAAAACGAATGTCAAGTGAATTTAGCGAGGTAACGCCGACCTACACCCGGAAGTAAATGCACTATCAGAGTGTTGACAAATACTTGCTACGACGCTGCCATTTCTAGGCTCTCTGACGAGGCAGCTCTTCAGCGAAATGCTTGCCGTGATTCTCCGATACGGTTCTTCAGAGTGGAGACGCGCGCGCACGTTTGGTTTTTATGCCGCGTTCTCCCCTGATGGCTTCTGACGTCGCCTTGTGGGCTATGTATACATATGAGACATTCAATTATCATTAATCCAGAATCATACAAGTTTCAGCTTCCGGCGTGGAAGAAGGCTGTTGACGCCGACATTATATCATTTCAACGTAGGGAAAGCAAAACGGATCATTCAATGTTTCTCATTCAACATAAAGCATGTGAGATAATTTTCCGTAACGTTCATAATCATCTAAAAATACAAACGAAGTAAAAATACACCGGAAGCTTATTCGAATTGAATATAACGCTTTGCACCTCGATGTCGAATTTGTCCACTTGCAATCTTTTGCAGCATACACATAGAATGTCATGATTACCACGAGAATGAAGAAATATGTTGGTAAGGATGGAAGCAAGAAGAGACGCAGTCAACAAATATTCTATTCCTCATTGCATTCATTTCATTTGACACGTAAGAAGAGGTAAAGCGGGAATTTACTTTCGTTAACACGAAAGATATGCCGCACATATTGATAACGAGGAAGTCTGCGTCTTCATACGTTTCCTCCTTGAAATCTGTATGCTCTATTATATACTAAGTAGCCCGATCATTGTTTCAGTAATGTTGTTTGACCCCGTAACGATGAACAGATTCCAAATGTATGTCTCCCTTCCTGGGTTGTTTTTTGTGTTTTATTGCTTGGAATTCCTGAAGCAGACCACTGTGCCTTCCCCCCTCGTGGGTTAGGTCTCAAAACTAAACCGCTTTGTATCCAATGGCATAATTTATTCAGACAGCATCAGCATAAGACTATCAAACAAAGCCTTCCATTTACAGTTGCAGCACTCTAACCAGCACTGACCAAAGTGTAATCCACGGTCATGGTCCTAAATTACCAGCTGTCTGCTACTGTGGCAAAGTCCGTACTACACTTTCGATTCCGCAGCACCATTTTATCTGGTAACACTGTGTAGTTGCACAGTTGTGCTACCAGGTCTGTCCTCACACTGTCAACTTTATGTATCTCACTTCTCCTGTAGCGTAGATCACGAGGAGCCGAAGTAAATGAGTGTATTCTGCATGACGTAACATTCAGTATTCCCTTCTTTCATAGCCACTCTTCATGTGCATCGATACCAAATAGGAATGCGAAAACTCTTGCGAGTGAGAGAATGACAATAACAATCGTAACAAGAACAAGCAAATAATGAATGATGTTTATTCCAACGCAGAACGAGAATGGCTTTAAATATAAAAATCTGTATCTATATCTATATCCATATCTATTGATCTTTGAGTTGGCACAATGCAAATATATTCTTAGCATTTAGTTACTGAATTTAGTTCTGGATGTTTGCAGAGAAAAGGAAAAGTCGGTACTTCTCGCTAGTGTAATATAATGTGAACCAGCAACTACCCTTTCCTTAGAACACGACTCAAGCAGGTCCTCAAGTAGGTAGCAAGGCACTGCTGCATTCTGTTCCCTGACATTGCTCTGATGACGGTTAATGCAGATAGTTCCGATTATGAAATACAAAACGTATTGCAGGTTAGGTCCTAGGATAGTAACATTAAATTTGCGTTGTAGACGGCACATGAACGTGACGACTATCCATATTACTCATCAATATAAAAAGACAATATTTTGGGAATTTAGCAGGATTACTCAAAATGAATTCTGAAATTGGGTGACTGACTGCACAGGTGCTAAACGTCGTCAAGAGTATACGATGTCCTAATCGCATTAGGAATATGAAGATCGTCTTCGACAGCTCGCAACTTTCACATTGCTATCTCCACCCTACTCCAGACAGCCCTCGGTGGAGTTGCACTACGTTGCCGATGTTATGGAAGGCCTTCAAACCGACAACAGACCACATATTGTAAAATACAAGCGAATTCTCTTGCAGCGTAAGCTTATTGTAACTAATCTAAAAATTATTGGAGAAGAACATTGTCCTATTCAAAAAAAGTAAAATGTTACAATCTGTTGACGTCAAACGGACATTATCTATGTCCTGTCTTGTGTCCTACTCATCTATAATATCAAGTGTACTATGAAAATGATTATATGTAATGGATGATAGGGTAATGCATTGATACCAGATGGCGGGGGCCGGCCGGAGTGGCCGTGCGGTTCTAGGCGCTTCAGTCTGGAACCGCGTGACCGCTACGGTCGCAGGTTCAAATCCTGCCTCGGGCATGGATGTGAGTGATGTCCTTAGGTTAGTTAGGTTTAAGTAGTTCTAAGTTCTAGGGGAATGATGACCTTAGAAGTTAAGTCCCCATAGTGCTCAGAGCCATTTGAACCATTTGAACTATTTAACACAAAATGACATTAAAAATTAAAGTTATTCACGAGCAGCTAGTTGAGAATATGTATGAACATTAAATGACACGACGAACTGAAATAATATGACGAAGAGTTCAGCGCTCACTGGGAATAGAGCCCCACACATATCGTTGTTGACTACACACAAAGAGACGTCAGCTACCGAATTTTTATCCACCAGCTGCTCAGAATAGCATCTTGAACTTACAGTCATCTCGCAAATAGTTCTGTGTCTCACTGGGAGTTCAAAACGTCAGATATCGTTAGTGTTGACAACGAATGAAAATACATTAAAAATCAAAATTATTATCCACCAGCAGATAGGTGTTCTCATGATAGAGCTTGATAATACATACTTAAATCTTTAGTGCCGGGCCAGGATTCGATCCCATTCACGCGTAATATGTGAAGGTGTTGAGGAATCTGCAGTTTTGAACAAACAACAAATTGTAGCCGAGCTGTATTGCCACGAAGGGATCAAATTCCGCGTTAAGGGCGGTCTGAGTTGCATTCCCAGTTTAGAACCAATTTTATCGACATACAGAAGCTCAAATAAAAGATGGAATAAGTGTCCTGTGACCATACATAGCGTTTGTGTCGTCACTTGAAACAAATAACTAGTATAAGAAAGGTTACTGGTGATAGAGTTTCTACATGTCGCCACTCCAGACTTTATTGTGGTTCAACCTACCGTCTACTTGGTAAAGAAGGAGTATCATCTTTAATGTGAATTTTCAGACCACGCAGCCATTATATCTCCTTCACTTGGTGTAGCCAGGAGAGAATGGAATCTGTCTCTCCCTATCTAAAATCATTGACGGAAGTGGGAATCGAACCCAGACCATAGGTATAACAACCTACCATCCGTCCAACAGACCACGAAATCCTCTTCTCTGCGAGTCATTTTTCTATCGTAACGCAGTTGCGCCACACTGGATGAGAATTCTGACACACAGGCTCCCTGTAGTAATTTGCAGCATGTTCAGTAAATTCATTTACTTGGTTGACCGAATCACTATGAATTAGCTGCCTCGGCTACCCAGTGCATACATTCGACTATTTTGTAATCACAGAAATAAAATCACGTAACTGCCACCTACACACAACTGCCAACAGTGTAGGATGCAGAAGTTTAAATAGGAAGTGTTCCTTTCCACTTGAGCTATTCTATTGCGCTAACTGTTACTAGAAAACGTCGTTCAGTCCAAAAGAAAAGCTGTAACTGTTTGTTAACAGAAGTCAAGACCTGGCCATATGCATAATCTCACAGTGCTGTGGAATCCAAAAGTTCTGGAGGAATAGTTGCCGAGCACTGGAGCTGCTGTAGCTACGTGTCAGCTTGTAGCATAGATAAGATGCCGCGAGTTCGAATACATTCAGTGCTACATTTTTTAAAACGCAATTCTGCTCTCTGCTGAAGGTATCAATCTAATGGAACTTTGAACATAATTCCCTTCACTTCTCAACCCAAAGTAGTCGCATGTGGAAAAAGGGCTAACTACTGTGACATTTTGTTCTATTCAGGTTTAATAGACAGCAGGCAGCAGATGCATCTCGAAGATGTGCAGGGAGAGCGCATCGTGCCATAATATGTCAGAAAAGTATTTTCTAAATTAGCCGTCGTGTGGTAGTGATATTTTATTCTTCTTCAAACTTTGTTTGACAGCTTTAACTCAGAACAAGTTTTCTACATGCATGTAATCAATAAACTGCATGTGCATTGTCAGACTTTCATAGGTAACGTCAGAGAATTCGCATATATCGTTGATGTTTAATTTCTCTCTCATGTTTACTATTGTTTTAACAACACTAAAGGAAACCTTACGAAAATTGTGCACTGTATTATAAGAAATGAAATAAAACTAACCATGATAACCTTACGACGAAAGTATCTGTACACAAGCATGCCTCTATCGACACGAATTAGTAAAATACTACTCACTTAGATTTTGATTGGGTCTGTGTTTAATTGGTATGCTGTGTCATACTCAAGAGGTATGCAAATGTGGCATTTCATAAATATAGTTACGTATTCCTAGAAACCCAAAATTCGCTTGGCAGCAGCGGAAAGAGGCCTTACCTGTTGTGCAGCATTGTAAGTTTTTCAACATTGCACTATGAGCTGAAAGCATTTTCTTGCGATTTCCTTATTGATGTTTGATCTGACTGCTTGTAGCTCTTTCACAGAAGGGATAAAAACGTTACAGTCAGTGGGACTGGAACTGCTAACCATAACAGACGCTTTTTCACAGGTCAGCACGTTACCACAGAGCTGGCGAGGAGGTATGGGTCTTAGCTTCCTATTACGAAGGCAATAGTAACTAGAACTCGTAAACCGCTATTTGAAGGTCGAGATTAGTTGCGGTTTCCACCTGCAACGACTTTCCTGGGCTGAAAACCGTAAATTTTCAAACTTTTGTTACCCTTCAAGCGATAATAAATCAGATTATTCAATGGAAATGGCAGGTAAAATCAAGTGAACTTTGAGGCTTAATTCCGTGCACACCAGGAAGTAACTCGTCGATCACAGAGTTGCCAAACATACGTTGCCTTGTTGCCAAATCTCAGTTACAGTACCAGCAGGAAGAAGACGAACCGATGTGATCCTACAGCGGTCTGGGAAGTGACCATAGCTGGTGTCTCCAAGTCGCGGCTGCTACGGCCTGGAATACGTAATGCGTCTGATTCGCTTTCTGTAACTAGGTTTAGGGACTGGAGCGTAGTTACTAATAATACTCAGAACTGACTGCAAACTGAGCATCATAAATCAGTAACTCTCATTGTTGTTTTTATATTTCTTTCGTAAGTGTACTCAAAACTAAGAAAGTTATTCACAGGCGTTTTCGTGCCTCGCCGATAGTCGAGCACAACCTACAAATAAAAATAAAAAAGAATGTGTGTGTGTGTGTGTGTGTGTGTTTGTGTGTGAGAGAGAGAGATAGAGAGAGAGAGAGATAAATAAAAAGCAATGAGAGAGAGTGTAAAAAATTGTTGTAAAGAAATTGAATCATGATATTTAAAGAAATCTTTCATTAAAATGACACGTTCCACATCATTACGAAATGTCGTATTCATGATCTATGGAACAAGAGTTAATCTAATGTAATCTAATCTAATCTAATCTAATCACATCATATTGATGATTAACCATGAAGAGTCATGAATTACCGAAATTTTGGCCAATACCAGCAACCAAATCTAAACTTGAAAATAAAAGACGACAATTTTTGTAATAAACCGTGACTCCTATCAAGACCCTTTCGTCCCTGTTATCTAACCACGAAAGATGTCTGATATACCTCCATTCGGAAGTAACAAAGTGTGCATGCATTTAAAGATGAAGTGCATGATGTGAAGTTCTGTGACGGAGATACGAACCCAACACGTAATCCGATTGTTAACTAAGAAACATCAAATGTTACGTATCGGTTTTTCTTACGAGCCGCTAGGTGTCTGAATCTAAAATAAGGATACACACTTTTGTGCCTAAGCGACAATCGAACTGCACACCTACCGTGCATCCACGAATATAGCTTAAGTATCAGTTGCTTACTCATGAACAGTAAGATGTGTGCGTGTTTGACCAGAAATAACGACACCTGTTGCGATTGTTGGAAACACATGAACAGACATTGAAATTGCGCGTTAATTTTCACTACCAGGTGGGTGTGCACTTGATAAAGCTAGAAATGAAATTATGAATATTTTTGTACTGGATCTGGTTTCAGACCCACATACTTACCTTTGGAGGAGACCTAGAGAAGATTGCAGTCTTGGGAAAAGGAACGATATGACTGAACTATACTGTTCCGAGAGATTCAGATCCTCGAAAGAGGAGATACGAATTCGAATCACAGTCCAGCACCAAATTTTTAAACGTCTCTAGTTCAATCAAGTACAAGTAAAATAAGAGCCCTGTCCCTTTAAATGGCTATCGGTTCATCAAATAAAATAAAATTTCCTAACGTAAGTAAGCTTACTGGCGACTGTATTTCTGTTTACCATGACTTCCGCTGTGTCATTTCCCAACGTAAACCGGCTCTGCCCAGTTGGTAATGAAGGAACGTGATGTTTAATGCGGATTCTGGATTATAACGTCTTTCTCTTGAGGTTACCAGAGGTAAAATAAATCTGTTTGTGCCTCTTAAAAGTAAATGCCTGAACCCACGCATTGCACCTGTGATAGCTCGTTCCAACATACCATTGTGGCCACATTACCCAGCCCCAAGAGTGTGCTGTAACGGATGATGTGCTTAGCTTACAAAATTAGTCACGGTGGAAAAAATGCGAGTCTATTAAATAGTCAAGTAGAAGCAAGCTTCTGACGCAGAGATTATGCTATTCTCATGTCAGCAGGATGTAAAGAATCTTCTAGGCATCATAGGCTGGATGTGAAGCCATTTTGATTTTTCACAAATTCAGCAAATTTCTTAGTTCGAGAAAATCCACTGTGAAGTGTGAAGTGTGAAGTTGCCGGATAATTCGATTATTACTGTTGTTATTACTATCATTTTATTCATACCGCTGCTGGAACACGACCGTGGTCTTCAGGTAAAACGCGAGACCAGCTAATATGACGTCTGGCGACCGAAAGCACATATCGACAAAATTTTTATCGCCCCTTTCCTCTCGGTGCTGAAACTATGAGTGTAATTCAGGCGAATCTACAATATCAAATTAGCTGGTCTCGCGTTTTACCTCAAGACTACGATCGTAGTCAAGAGTAATGTACTAAGACTGGAGTCAAGACTTCCTCTGGGAAGTGCCGCAGTCTACATGTTGCTAGATCGAGCATATTGCCAGACATAGAATTCTGAGAGGAGCACGACTGTATTGTCCACCTTACGTGAACGACTCGGCGGTCAATTTTTTGGTCTGAGACTGTATCTACAACACATATTGCACGCTGAAGACCCAGAAGAATTTTAAAAAAAAGTAGTTTATGAGAGCAACGTTAACCATAGCGTTCGAAGTATTCATAGTATTGTATACGTGTGTGTAAACGTCTTCCAATGACCACTCAAGAAAGACAAGGATACACAGTCTAGCTCCAATATTATAAATACGCCTCAGTTTGTGGATGAACTCAGACGTAAGTCGATAATAATTGTGAAAATTTAGCAGCACTGTACCCATTGGTGTTAAACTCGTTTTCAACCAATGATTCCCACAGCTACAGGGATACAGGGATACTACTTGTGATACCTCTTAGACAAAATACTTAAGCAGTGTTATCAGACGAAAAGATCAACCTGACACAAACTGTGGGAAGTTTGTTTTACAACCTTCGTACCTGGATATTCAGCTTTTTCCTATTTGAGATATCTGTGAACGTTGCTGCTTAAGACGATTTAAGCAGAAACTAAATTCCCTCAGCTTCGACAATGTTTAAAGAAATCGTCTTATTGGCACTAAATCGTGGTTTGTGAATTGTTTACCGGCCGTACTCTGCCGTATTTTGCCGGTTGGAAGGCAAAAGCTTACTGACAAATTTCACACAGAAATTACTGTTACAGTGTACTTATGGAGCCAAATGAGTGAATTGCGTATTATCCGGTGAGAAAGAGCACTGGCAAACAGTCTTCGCTACATTAGGTTATTTAAACTAGTGTCACTCTGAGCTAGAATGTATGGTCAGCGACTAAGTGTATGGTCAACGTTTGGGATGCGAGTTTTGCGACTGTGAAATACTTTCCTACATTATAGAAGCGAATATTAAATTTGAACTAATATTGCGAAAATTTTGTACTTGGACAGCTTAGAATGAAAATACTTCTGTTTATTTCAAAGGGAAACAATAGATTTTCTAAAACACTGTCTGTCATACACAACTTGAAACAGGTCATGTCGACCAAATCATGTGGAAGAACTAACAGCAACGTATATCGGAAGGCAGTAAGATCTCTTGCCTTTTGGTTTGTCAGTACTCGATAGCCATTTCTAGGCGAAAGTAAATGAAGAAAGGCAGTGCGTTTTTGTTACCAAGTAACGTCTTCGTCAATTACTTTAGTTTTAAAGTAATCTACGAGTAATTGCTGGTGTTTGATATTAACATAAAAAGGATTCCGTAGACAGGGAAAGAACCTGTTCATGGGAAACTACATCTATAGTGACCAAAAGAAATTAAATGATGTTCAAGCACTTGTGTTACAGCAGCGGTATGAATAGAATGATATTAATAATAACAGTAATAATCGAATTATCCGGCAACTTCACACTTCACACTTCACAGTGGATTTTCTCGAACTAAGAAATTTGCTGAATTTGTGAAAAATCAAAATGGCTTCACATCCAGCCTATGATGCCTAGAAGAGTCTTTACATCCTGCTGACATGAGAATAGCATAATCGCTGCGTCAGAAGCTTGCTTCTACTTGACCATTTAATAGACTCGCATTTTTTCCACCGTGACTAATTTTGTAAGCTAAGCACATCATCCGTTACAGCACACTCTTGGGGCTGGGTAATGTGGCCACAATGGTATGTTGGAACGAGCTATCACAGGTGCAATGCGTGGGTTCAGGCATTTACTTTTAAGAGGCACAAACAGATTTATTTTACCTCTGGTAACCTCAAGAGAAAGACGTTATAATCCAGAATCCGCATTAAACATCACGTTCCTTCATTACCAACTGGGCAGAGCCGGTTTACGTTGGAAATGACACAGCGGAAGTCATGGTAAACAGAAATACAGTCGCCAGTAAGCTTACTTACATTAGGAAATTTTATTTTATTTGATGAACCGATAGCCATTTAAAGGGACAGGGCTCTTATTTTACTTGTACTTGATTGAACTAGAGACGTTTAAAAATTTGGTGCTGGACTGTGATTCGAATTCGTATCTCCTCTTTCGAGGATCTGAATCTCTCGGAACAGTATAGTTCAGTCATATCGTTCCTTTTCCCAAGACTGCAATCTTCTCTAGGTCTCCTCCAAAGGTAAGTATGTGGGTCTGAAACCTGATCCAGTACAAAAATATTCATAATTTCATTTCTAGCTTTATCAAGTGCACACCCACCTGGTAGTGAAAATTAACGCGCAATTTCAATGTCTGTTCATGTGTTTCCAACAATCGCAACAGGTGTCGTTATTTCTGGTCAAACACGCACACATCTTACTGTTCATGAGTAAGCAACTGATACTTAAGCTATATTCGTGGATGCACGGTAGGTGTGCAGTTCGATTGTCGCTTAGGCACAAAAGTGTGTATCCTTATTTTAGATTCAGACACCTAGCGGCTCGTAAGAAAAACCGATACGTAACATTTGATGTTTCTTAGTTAACAATCGGATTACGTGTTGGGTTCGTATCTCCGTCACAGAACTTCACATCATGCACTTCATCTTTAAATGCATGCACACTTTGTTACTTCCGAATGGAGGTATATCAGACATCTTTCGTGGTTAGATAACAGGGACGAAAGGGTCTTGATAGGAGTCACGGTTTATTACAAAAATTGTCGTCTTTTATTTTCAAGTTTAGATTTGGTTGCTGGTATTGGCCAAAATTTCGGTAATTCATGACTCTTCATGGCTAATCATCAATATGATGTGATTAGATTAGATTAGATTAGATTAGATTACATTAGATTAACTCTTGTTCCATAGATCATGAATACGACATTTCGTAATGATGTGGAACGTGTCATTTTAATGAAAGATTTCTTTAAATACCATGATTCAATTTCTTTACAACAATTTTTTACACTCTCTCTCATTGCTTTTTATTTATCTCTCTCTCTCTCTCTCTCTCTCTCACACACACAAACACACACACACACACACACACACACACATTCTTTTTTATTTTTATTTGTAGGTTGTGCTCGACTATCGGCGAGGCACGAAAACGCCTGTGAATAACTTTCTTAGTTTTGAGTACACTTACGAAAGAAATATAAAAACAACAATGAGAGTTACTGATTTATGATGCTCAGTTTGCAGTCAGTTCTGAGTATTATTAGTAACTACGCTCCAGTCCCTAAACCTAGTTACAGAAAGCGAATCAGACGCATTACGTATTCCAGGCCGTAGCAGCCGCGACTTGGAGACACCAGCTATGGTCACTTCCCAGACCGCTGTAGGATCACATCGGTTCGTCTTCTTCCTGCTGGTACTGTAACTGAGATTTGGCAACAAGGCAACGTATGTTTGGCAACTCTGTGATCGACGAGTTACTTCCTGGTGTGCACGGAATTAAGCCTCAAAGTTCACTTGATTTTACCTGCCATTTCCATTGAATAATCTGATTTATTATCGCTTGACGGGTAACAAAAGGTTGAAAATTTACGGTTTTCAGCCCAGGAAAGTCGTTGCAGGTGGAAACCGCAACTAATCTCGACCTTCAAATAGCGGTTTACGAGTTCTAGTTACTATTGCCCTCGTAATAGGAAGCTAAGACCCATACCTCCTCGCCAGCTCTGTGGTAACGTGCTGACCTGTGAAAAAGCGTCTGTTACGGTTCGCAGTTACAGCCTCGCTGACTGTAACGTTTTTATCTCTTCTGTGAAAGAGCTACAAGCAGTCAGATCAAACATCAATAAGGAAATCGCAAGAAAATGCTTTCAGCTCATAGTGCAATGTTGAAAAACTTACAATGCTGCACAACAGGTAAGGCCTCTTTCCGCTGCTGCCAAGCGAATTTTGGGTTTCTAGGAATACGTAACTATATTTATGAAATGCCACATTTGCATACCTCTTGAGTATGACACAGCATACCAATTAAACACAGACCCAATCAAAATCTAAGTGAGTAGTATTTTACTAATTCGTGTCGATAGAGGCATGCTTGTGTACAGATACTTTCGTCGTAAGGTTGTCATGGTTAGTTTTATTTCATTTATTATAATACAGTGCACAATTTTCGTAAGGTTTCCTTTAGTGTTGTTAAAACAATAGTAAACATGAGAGAGAAATTAAACATCAACGATATATGCGAATTCTCTGATGTTACCTATGACAGTCTGACAATGCACATGCAGTTTATTGATTACATGCATGTAGAAAACTTGTTCTGAGTTAAAGCTGTCAAACAAAGTTTGAAGAAGAATAAAATATCACTACCACACGACGGCTAATGTAGAAAATACTTTTCTGGCATATTAAGGCACGATGCGCTCTCCCTGCACATCTTCGAGATGCATCTGCTGCCTGCTGTCTATTAAACCTGAATAGAACAAAATGTCACAGTAGTTAGCCCTTTTTCCACATGCGACTACTTTGGGTTGAGAAGTGAAGGGAATTATGTTCAAAGTTCCATTAGATTGATACCTTCAGCAGAGAGCAGAATTGCGTTTTAAAAAATGTAGCACTGAATGTATTCGAACTCGCGGCATCTTATCTATGCTACAAGCTGACACGTAGCTACAGCAGCTCCAGTGCTCGGCAACTATTCCTCCAGAACTTTTGGATTCCACAGCACTGTGAGATTATGCATATGGCCAGGTCTTGACTTCTGTTAACAAACAGTTACAGCTTTTCTTTTGGACTGAACGACGTTTTCTAGTAACAGTTAGCGCAATAGAATAGCTCAAGTGGAAAGGAACACTTCCTATTTAAACTTCTGCATCCTACACTGTTGGCAGTTGTGTGTAGGTGGCAGTTACGTGATTTTATTTCTGTGATTACAAAATAGTCGAATGTATGCACTGGGTAGCCGAGGCAGCTAATTCATAGTGATTCGGTCAACCAAGTAAATGAATTTACTGAACATGCTGCAAATTACTACAGGGAGCCTGTGTGTCAGAGTTCTCATCCAGTGTGGCGCAACTGCGTTACGATAGAAAAATGACTCGCAGAGAAGAGGATTTCGTGGTCTGTTGGACGGATGGTAGGTTGTTATACCTATGGTCTGGGTTCGATTCCCACTTCCGTCAATGATTTTAGATAGGGAGAGACAGATTCCATTCTCTCCTGGCTACACCAAGTGAAGGAGATATAATGGCTGCGTGGTCTGAAAATTCACATTAAAGATGATATTCCTTCTTTACCAAGTAGACGGTAGGTTGAACCACAATAAAGTCTGGAGTGGCGACATGTAGAAACTCTATCACCAGTAACCTTTCTTATACTAGTTATTTGTTTCAAGTGACGACACAAACGCTATGTATGGTCACAGGACACTTATTCCATCTTTTATTTGAGCTTCTGTATGTCGATAAAATTGGTTCTAAACTGGGAATGCAACTCAGACCGCCCTTAACGCGGAATTTGATCCCTTCGTGGCAATACAGCTCGGCTACAATTTGTTGTTTGTTCAAAACTGCAGATTCCTCAACACCTTCACATATTACGCGTGAATGGGATCGAATCCTGGCCCGGCACTAAAGATTTAAGTATGTATTATCAAGCTCTATCATGAGAACACCTATCTGCTGGTGGATAATAATTTTGATTTTTAATGTATTTTCATTCGTTGTCAACACTAACGATATCTGACGTTTTGAACTCCCAGTGAGACACAGAACTATTTGCGAGATGACTGTAAGTTCAAGATGCTATTCTGAGCAGCTGGTGGATAAAAATTCGGTAGCTGACGTCTCTTTGTGTGTAGTCAACAACGATATGTGTGGGGCTCTATTCCCAGTGAGCGCTGAACTCTTCGTCATATTATTTCAGTTCGTCGTGTCATTTAATGTTCATACATATTCTCAACTAGCTGCTCGTGAATAACTTTAATTTTTAATGTCATTTTGTGTTAAATAGTTCAAATGGTTCAAATGGCTCTGAGCACTATGGGGACTTAACTTCTGAGGTCATCATTCCCCTAGAACTTAGAACTACTTAAACCTAACTAACCTAAGGACATCACTCACATCCATGCCCGAGGCAGGATTCGAACCTGCGACCGTAGCGGTCACGCGGTTCCAGACTGAAGCGCCTAGAACCGCACGGCCACACCGGCCGGCCCCCGCCATCTGGTATCAATGCATTACCCTATCATCCATTACATATAATCATTTTCATAGTACACTTGATATTATAGATGAGTAGGACACAAGACAGGACATAGATAATGTCCGTTTGACGTCAACAGTGTGTAACATTTTACTTTTTTTGAATAGGACAATGTTCCTCTCCAATAATTTTTAGATTAGTTACAATAAGCTTACGCTGCAAGAGAATTCGCTTGTATTTTACAATATGTGGTCTGTTGTCGGTTTGAAGGCCTTCCATAACATCGGCAACGTAGTGCAACTCCACCGAGGGCTGTCTGGAGTAGGGTGGAGATAGCAATGTGAAAGTTGCGAGCTGTCGAAGACGATCTTCATATTCCTAATGCGATTAGGACATCGTATACTCTTGACGACGTTTAGCACCTGTGCAGTCAGTCACCCAATTTCAGAATTCATTTTGAGTAATCCTGCTAAATTCCCAAAATATTGTCTTTTTATATTGATGAGTAATATGGATAGTCGTCACGTTCATGTGCCGTCTACAACGCAAATTTAATGTTACTATCCTAGGACCTAACCTGCAATACGTTTTGTATTTCATAATCGGAACTATCTGCATTAACCGTCATCAGAGCAATGTCAGGGAACAGAATGCAGCAGTGCCTTGCTACCTACTTGAGGACCTGCTTGAGTCGTGTTCTAAGGAAAGGGTAGTTGCTGGTTCACATTATATTACACTAGCGAGAAGTACCGACTTTTCCTTTTCTCTGCAAACATCCAGAACTAAATTCAGTAACTAAATGCTAAGAATATATTTGCATTGTGCCAACTCAAAGATCAATAGATATGGATATAGATATAGATACAGATTTTTATATTTAAAGCCATTCTCGTTCTGCGTTGGAATAAACATCATTCATTATTTGCTTGTTCTTGTTACGATTGTTATTGTCATTCTCTCACTCGCAAGAGTTTTCGCATTCCTATTTGGTATCGATGCACATGAAGAGTGGCTATGAAAGAAGGGAATACTGAATGTTACGTCATGCAGAATACACTCATTTACTTCGGCTCCTCGTGATCTACGCTACAGGAGAAGTGAGATACATAAAGTTGACAGTGTGAGGAGAGACCTGGTAGCACAACTGTGCAACTACACAGTGTTACCAGATAAAATGGTGCTGCGGAGTCGAAAGTGTAGTACGGACTTTGCCACAGTAGCAGACAGCTGGTAATTTAGGACCATGACCGTGGATTACACTTTGGTCAGTGCTGGTTAGAGTGCTGCAACTGTAAATGGAAGGCTTTGTTTGATAGTCTTATGCTGATGCTGTCTGAATAAATTATGCCATTGGATACAAAGCGGTTTAGTTTTGAGACCTAACCCACGAGGGGGGAAGGCACAGTGGTCTGCTTCAGGAATTCCAAGCAATAAAACACAAAAAACAACCCAGGAAGGGAGACATGCATTTGGAATCTGTTCATCGTTACGGGGTCAAACAAGAGGGTAACATTACTGAAACAATGATCGGGCTACTTAGTATATAATAGAGCATACAGATTTCAAGGAGGAAACGTATGAAGACGCAGACTTCCTCGTTATCAATATGTGCGGCATATCTTTCGTGTTAACGAAAGTAAATTCCCGCTTTACCTCTTCTTACGTGTCAAATGAAATGAATGCAATGAGGAATAGAATATTTGTTGACTGCGTCTCTTCTTGCTTCCATCCTTACCAACATATTTCTTCATTCTCGTGGTAATCATGACATTCTATGTGTATGCTGCAAAAGATTGCAAGTGGACAAATTCGACATCGAGGTGCAAAGCGTTATATTCAATTCGAATAAGCTTCCGGTGTATTTTTACTTCGTTTGTATTTTTAGATGATTATGAACGTTACGGAAAATTATCTCACATGCTTTATGTTGAATGAGAAACATTGAATGATCCGTTTTGCTTTCCCTACGTTGAAATGATATAATGTCGGCGTCAACAGCCTTCTTCCACGCCGGAAGCTGAAACTTGTATGATTCTGGATTAATGATAATTGAATGTCTCATATGTATACATAGCCCACAAGGCGACGTCAGAAGCCATCAGGGGAGAACGCGGCATAAAAACCAAACGTGCGCGCGCGTCTCCACTCTGAAGAACCGTATCGGAGAATCACGGCAAGCATTTCGCTGAAGAGCTGCCTCGTCAGAGAGCCTAGAAATGGCAGCGTCGTAGCAAGTATTTGTCAACACTCTGATAGTGCATTTACTTCCGGGTGTAGGTCGGCGTTACCTCGCTAAATTCACTTGACATTCGTTTTCCACATCGAAGACTCGTACGATATAATCCACTGCAAGATGACACAATTAGAAAGTATATTTAATTTCTGGACTCCAAGAACGGCGTTCTTCACATAAGTAACACCTGTTTGTGTGTGCATTCGGGAGGACGACGGTGCAATCCCGCGCCCGACCATCCTTATTTAGGTTTTCAATGATTTCCCTAAATCGCTTCAGGCAAATGCCGGGATGGTTCCTTAGGAAGGGCACGGCCGATTTCCTTCCCCATCCTTCCCTAATCCGAGCTTGTGCTCCGTCTCTAGTGACATCGTTGTCGACGGGACGTTAAAACAGTAATCTCCACCTCCTCTGTTCGTGTGTTTAAGGTTGCGTTTTGAGGCTCAGGCAACATCGCAGTGACTACATTCCGCCTCTGGCCGCCAGTGTGTCGTTAGCTCAGAGGTTCCCTTGTGCGTTGCAGTGCTTGTACTATAAGACATAGCAGTTCGAATCACGGTAGAAGCCGCTGACTACAACCTTTTATTTTCTATTTTAATTAATGGAGTTGCAAACTGCTAGTAAAAATTTCTTATGCGAAATCTGAAGAATGCCTTTAAACATCAATCTTCGTCCGATTTCGACTTAGTAAATTAAGTTACTATCATGGATTTCTGCTTTGCAAATTCCAAGGTGCTTCACTGTAAAATAGACCCTGAAAAGATTCAAACCGACTGTCAACGATATAAATTTGAGCTTTGTTCGTTATATAGGTCTAACATGTCAGCAGGTTGTTTATGAAGTACACATGTTCATTAATATAGTTCCCTTCTTCTAAATTTTTGCAATAGCATTTAACTGTAGACGTTTTCTAACACCGGCGTTAGCAATTCCTTTCCGTTCTCTGAAACCTTCAAAACGACAAATTTTTCTGGTTTAAATCTGATGACCTTAACTATCACTTCCGATCAACAATAAATACTTCATGAACCCATACATGGAACTCCAAATGTGCAGTGTTCCTGCACTGCTACAGAGCATGCATTGCAAGGTATTCACACAGTTTATCGCATAGACTTACCATAAGGAATGAAACAAGAGCTTTAATACACTTTACACCACAGACGCTCACTCTGGCTTGACGAAAACATCCAAACATTGACCAAAAGTTGCACAAATAATTGAGTTTGAAAGGAAAAGAAACGAGGTATGAAGCATTTATAAATTCATCGAATGTAGTGAGGTGGTTTAATTTCGTCCCAGTCTATAAAATTAATTTCGGGCCATACTCAGCTCTTGCCGATTAATGTAATATAATACCCGCCTACTAATCAGGGCGTCTGTCTCCGTTGCTTTTGAGCGTGAATGTAAATTGTAGAAATTTTCTGTGGAGCAACATTTAATAATAAAGCGTTTTAAATCATCAAAAGCGATGAGCGGTAGCAGGCGCTTTCGATAAAGAACGGGGGAGTGCAGCGCCGCTGCTGTCGCCACGGCCGCTGCCAGTGGCCAGCAAATGGATCCCGGAGCTTTGCCGCATACGGCGTCCAGAGGAGGACAGTCTGCAGGAAATCTGCCGCAAAATCTTTACTGGATAAAATTTTGATATCGGTGTGTCACAAAGCGAAATAGATTGAATCTGCGCTACCATTACATTCACGTCTTCAGCATTCAGACAGAAGAGGCTATAAAAATATTTTATGCCAGCTGCTCTTGATCCACTGACATTGTGAACAGAAACTACGCACGCTACCGCTAGACCACAGGCGTACTCAGCCTGGAGTTTCTCTATCATGGGACAAGTTTTCCTCCAGGAAGTGCCGCAGTCTACAGTGTTGCCAGATTGTGCAGATAACCGGACTTAGAGAATTAGCGAGTTGGCCAGTTTTTTTGTCCCATGTCGCGATCGGCGCGGACTTAGCCTCTGAAGCGGCCGGCCGCCGGTCAAGTTTTATGTCAAAGAGTGTACGTCACAACACCGTACACCACATTAAAACCACTGACGGACCGCCTGTCTCATGTTGGCCTAGACGTTAAGGTCCCCATCCCTTAGCCATTGAGAAGTCAGAATGTAACGCCCATGCTAGGAAGGAATTATTTATTTGTCCAGCAGCCCATGGTCGTCTCCATTGCACCGTGTACCAAGGAAGTGTTACCCACGGCGTCCATGTGGGAACTATCGTTCATTCAACGCTCGAATAACACCGCATCATTGTCGAGTGTCTTTATAACGGGATTATATAGTACCGGAAAACAATAGTTCTCCCGGAAAACCGTCGTCGATTTTTATCCAATGACGACATATGCCACCTGGGAGATGACGACTTCAACGTCGTCCGGCAACAGATAGCGTAGCGGCATAACTACTAAAGTGCACTTTGTGTCCACGCTTCCATAGGGAATGTCCACAGCCAGAAGACTCAGTATGGTGAAAACGTATGAAGCAAGCAGGCAACCATGCCACGGAGACTCACTCGTGCTCCCTACAGCCAACTCAGCGAGTTTGGAAGGGGTCAAACTGTGGGCACCCGAGTGGTGGGATGCTCCTTTCGGAGAACTGCGTCAGCTGTACAACAATCCTCCTATCAGTGATCACGTGAACATTTTCACACCCATGGCTGCGAAAGCCCTGCAGCAGGCGAGACGCGTGAGTTTTGTGCTGCCGTACAGATAAGTGATTTAGAGTGTAACAAAACTCTGTTTAGTTCAGGAAACCAGATTAATGCGTGTATTAGTGTGTTTTGCAAGCTTACTATTAAAGGTTTCACTTCTCTTTGCGTATTATTCTAGAAAACGCAAAAGTAGTATAAAGTAGAGTTACGATTGTATTCTTGCATTCATTTTAGCGCAGTAAAACTTATAGAATCTCATTCAATTGTTCTGTTCCGTTCCAGCAAGTTAAGAAAAGCGTATTCTTTTGTTGTTAACTCTTATTTTGAGAAACACAGCGTAAATTTTTAAATTCCTGTATCTGGAAACTTTGTACATACGGTAGTATCTTTGTTTACATACAGTTCCACTAGGCCTAATTTTTATAAACATGTATTTCTTCTTATTTTCGGTAATCTAACTTATTGTCACTAAAGTAAGTTTGTTTACATACGACTGAGACTAGACCTAATATTTCGTAAACTTGTTTTCTTGTTTTTCTATGATTTAATTTGACTTATTCTCGCTAAAATAAGATTTTTACCACGAGTGAAAAGTGCCTGACGTGGCGTAGAATTGTTAGCTCCGGGGTTTGCTGTGATGGGTTCAGTAGCTTTTTCCATTGGGGTGACTGTAGCGGCGTGGGAAATGGGGAAGTGGGTCAGACTCGTCAGTGGTTCTGTAGGAGATGCAATAGAGATAGGAAAATAGTGGAACAGGAGGGGAAAATTGGTGCCCTTCAGGCTAGGGAAGATTTGAACAGGTTAAGGAGGGAGAAGGGTAAAGAGAGGTGGAAAGTGGCAACAGGTAACCGGAGTAACAGACCTAGAACCTTGTCAGACAGCTTTGTGGTGAATGTGAGGAATAAGTTGGACCTGTTGCTTCAGTTAGAAGCTGATGAGCCTCAGACAGAAGTAGGTGTAGAGAGGGCACAGCAAACTTTCAGTAGAAAATTGTATAAGAATGTAGGGAGGTCAGCAAAGAGAAAGAAAGTTTTGTTGTTAGACAGTTCACATGCCAGAGATGTAGGCCGACTTTTGCAGAACCACCTAGGATCAGAATACCAGGTCACAATTTTTTTTAAACCAAGTGCTTGTCTGGGTCAGGTGACAGAGTATTTAGGTTCACTCTGTAAATGTTTTACCAAGGAAGACATCGTGGTTATTCTGGGTGGGCCAGGCGATAGTATTGACAGAGATCCTGGGTACAATATAGAGTGTGACATGACAAAGATTGCATCAGCAACGAGACACACCAGTGTTGAGTTTGTGTCTGTTCTGAGACGCCATGGCCGACCTCATTTAAACTCTTCTGTCGGGAGAGTTAATTTGTAGTTGGAACGGTTGCTTGGGTCAGGTGCGGGGTCACATATTAGTTTGGTTCCTGTTGATTCTCTCTTTAGGTGGGATTATACTAGACATGGCCTACATCTCAACAGGAAAGGGAAGGGTAAACTGGCTGGGCTAATAGCAGGAAATTTAAGGGGGCAGCCACTGGCATGAGTGGTCATAGGTGTTGGAGCAGCACCCTTGTTAGGATAGGTAGGACAGAACCAAGTCAAGTTCTGAAACAAGTAAAAATTCAAACAAACCTTCAGTTTGATAAAGAAATCAAACAGCATAATCCTGGCGCATTGGATCAGCGAACACAGCTGTTGGTTAAAAATTTACAGCAATCAGCAGAAATTTTATTTCCACCTGATTTCATCTCGGTAAATGTGAAATGCCAACTATCTTTAGTGCATCAAAATATTAGAGGGCTTAGAAGTAAAATTAATGAACTACTTATGTGCATGGATGAATTAGAGTCATCCAACCCCGTTGATATCATCTGCCTCTCTGAACATCATGTGACCACTGGTATAGATATGTTAAACCTTACAGAATTTAAGTTAGCCTCCTACATCTGTAGACAAAACACGGAGAAAGGAGCAGTTGCCACATTTGTTAAAAACAGTTTTAAATTTAAGAATACTGACATTAATAAATTTCGCTTAGAGCAGCACTTAGAAGCATGTGAAACACAGATAGAATTTCATAATAGGTCCTTTATAATAGTAGCCATACACAGAGCACCTTCAGGAAATTTCAACCTGTTTAAAAACGGTCTAGAAGATTTATTATCTCATCTAAATTAAAAGACAAAGAACTAGTGGTTGCTGGTGATTTTAATATGTTGATGTTGTGGTCTTCAGTCCTGAGACTGGTTTGATGCAGCTCTCCATGCTAACCTATCCTGTGCAAGCTTCTTCATCTCCCAGTACTTACTTCAACCCACATCCTTCTGAATCTGCTTAGTGTATTCATCTCTTGGTCTCCCTCTACGATTTTTACCCTCTACGCTGCCCTCCAATGCTAAATTTGTGATCCCTTGATGCCTCAGAACATGTCCTCCTAACCGGTCCCTTCTTTTTGTCAAGTTGTGCCACATACTCCTCTTCTCCCCAATTCTATTCAATACTTCATCATTAGTTATGTGATCTACCCATCTAATCTTCAGCATTCTTCTGTAGCACCACATTTCAAAAGCTTCTATTCTCTTCTTGTCCAAACTATTTATCGTCCATGTTTCACTTCCATACATGGCTACACTACATACAAATACTTTCAGAAACGACTTCCTGACACTCAAACCTATACTCGACGTTAACAAATTTCTCTTCTTCAGAAACGCTTTCCTTGCCGTTGCCAGTCTACATTTTATATCTTCTCTACTTCGGACATCATCAGTTATTTTGCACCCCAAATAGCAAAACTCCTTTACTACTTTAAGTGTCTCATTTCCTAATTTAATTCCCTCAGCATCACCCGACTTAATTCGATTACATTCCATTATCCTCGTTTTGCTTTTGTTGATGTTCATCTTATATCCTCCTTTCAAGACACTGTCCATTCCGTTCAACTGCTCTTCCAAGTCCTTTGCTGTCTCTGATAGATTTACAATGTCATCGGCGAACCTCAAAGTTTTTATTTCTTCTCCATGGATTTTAATACCTACTCCGAATTTTTCTTTTGTTTCCTTTACTGCTTGCTCAATATACAGATTGAATAACATCGGGGAGAGGCTACAACCCTGTCTCACTCCCTTCCCAACCACTGCTTCCCTTTCATGCCCCTCGACTCTTATAACTGCTATCTGGTTTCTGTACAAATTGTAAATTGCCTTTCGCTCCCTGTATATTACCCCTGCCACCTTTAGAATTTGAAAGAGAATATTCCAGTCAACATTGTCAAAAGCTTTCTCTAAGTCTACAAATGCTAGAAACGTAGGTTTGCCTTTCCTTAATCTTTCTTCTAAGATAAGTCGTAAGGTCAGTATAGCCTCACGTGTTCCAATATTTTTACGGAATCCAAACTGATCTTCCCCGAGGTCGGCTTCTACCAGTTTTTCCATTCGTCTGTAAAGAATTCGCGTTAGTATTTTGCAGCTGTGACTTATTAAACTGATAGTTCGGTAATTTTCGCATCTGTCAACACCTCCTTTCTTTGGGATTGGAATTATTATAATCTTCTTGAAGTCTGAGGGTATTTCGCCTGTCTCATACATCTTGCTCACCAGATGGTAGACTTTTGTCAGAACTAGCTCTCCCAAGGCCATCAGTAGTTCTAATGGAATGTTGTCTACTCCTGGAACCTTGTTTCGATTCAGGTCTTTCAGTGCTCTGTCAAACTCTTCACGCAGTATCGTATCTCCCATTTCATCTTCATCTACATCCTCTTCCCTTTCCATAATATTGTCCTCAAGTACATCGCTCTTGTATAGACCCTCTATATACTCCTTCCACCTTTCTGCTTTCCCTTCTTTGCTTAGAACTGGGTTTCCATCTGAGCTCTTGATGTTCATACAAGTGGTTCTCTTATCTCCAAAGGTCTATTTAATTTTCCTGTAGGCAGTATCTATCTTACCCCTAGTGAGACAAGCCTCTACATCCTTACATATGTCCTCTAGCCATCCCTGCTTAGCCATTTTGCACTTCCTGTCGATCTCATTTTTGAGACGTTTGTATTCCTTTTTGCCTGCTTCATTTACTTCATTTTTATATTTTCTCCTTTCATCAATTAAATTCAATATTTCTTCTGTCACCCAAGGATTTCTATTAGCCCTCGTCTTTTTACCTACTTGATCCTCTGCTGCCTTCACTACTTCATCCCTCAAAGCTACCCATTCTTCTTCTACTGTATTTCTTTCCCCCATTCCTGTCAATTGTTCCCTTATGCTCTCCCTGAAACTCTGTACAACCTCTGGTTCTTTCAGTTTATCCAGGTCCCATCTCCTTAAATTCCCACCTTTTTGCAGTTTCTTCAGTTTTAATCTACAGGTCATAACCAATAGATTGTGGTCAGAGTCCACATCTGCCCCTGGAAATGTCTTACAATTTAAAACCTGGTTCCTAAATCTCTGTCTTACCATTATACAATCTATCTGATACCCTCTAGTATCTCCAGGATTCTTCCATGTATACAACCTTCTTTCATGATTCTTGAGCCAAGTGTTAGCTATGATTACGTTATGCTCTGTGCAAAATTCTACCAAGCGGCTTCTTCTTTCATTTCTTAGCCACAATCCGTATTCGCCTACTATGTTTCCTTCTCTCCCTTTTCCTGCTCTCGAATTCCAGTCACCCATGACTATCAAATTTTCGTCTCCCTTCACTACCTGAATAAATTCTTTTATCTTATCATACATTTCTTCAATTTCTTCAGCATCTGCAGAGCTAGTTGGCATATAAACTTGTACTGCTGTAGTAGACGTGGGCTTCATGTCTATCTTGGCCACAATAATGCGTTCACTATGCTGTTTGTAGTAGCTTACCCGCACTCCTATTTTTTTATTCATTATTAAACCTACTCCTGTATTACCCCTATTTGATTTTGTATTTATAACCCTGTACTCACCTGACCAGAAGTCTTATTCCTCTTGCCACCGAACTTCATTTATTACCACTATATCTAACTTTAACCTATCCATTTCCCTTTTTAAATTTTCTAATCTACCTGCCCGGATAAGGGATCTGACATTCCACGCTCCAATCCGTAGAACGCCAGTTTTCTTTTTCCTGATAACGACGTCCTCTTGAGAGTTCCCGCCCGGAGATCCGAATGGGGGACTATTTTACCTCCGGAATATTTTACCCAAGAGGACGCCATCATCATTTATCCATACAGTAAAGCTGCATGCCCTTGGGAAAAATTACAGCCATAGTTTCCCCTTGCTTTCAGCGGTCCACAGTACCAGCACAGCAAGGCCGTTTTGGTTAATGTTGCAAGGACAGGTCAGTCAGTCATCCAGACTGTTGCCCCTACAACTACTGAAAAGGCTGCTGCCCCTCTTCAGGAACCACACGTTTGTCAGGCCTCTCAACAGATGCCCCTCCGTTGTGGTTGCACCTACAGAACGGCCATCTGTATCGCTGAGGCACGCAAGCCTCCCCACCAACGGCGAGGTCCATGGTTCATGGGGAAGTAATATAGATATCCTGAAAAACACTGTCAGTGACAGTTACTGAAATCAGTTACATTGTCATTCAATTTAATTTCTACTATAAATTTCCCAACTGGGGTATACAAATGTTCTAAGGCTGCCATTGATAATATATTTATAGACAATTCTATGCAATTAAGCCACATTACAAAACCAGTAGTAAATGGGCTATCTGACTATGACGTGCAACACCTATCATTAAATTTTGAAAATTGTCAGGGTAAAACATCTATCAGAACTGAGTACTGAAGGCCAATAAAACAGTCAAAAATTGAGAAATTTAGGAGATTCCTCAAAGAAATTAATTGGATGGATGTTTACAGCATCCAAGACACAAATGGAAAATACAAAACATTCATTAATAAAGTTAGCACCTTACTTGAAAATTGTTTTCCCCTGAAGGTAACTCATATAAGCAGAAGTCTAATAAGAAACCATGGATCACACAAGAGATAAAGATATCATATGAGACAAAAAGGAAACTCTATCTGATACGTAGGGACACCTTTGATACAAGCATTATAGCTCATTACAAAAATTACTGCAAAATATTGAAAAGGTAATCCAGAAATCTAAACACCTGCATTATCAGAAGAAGATAAATACATCCAGCAATAAAATAAAAACAATATGGGATATAGTTAAGTCAGAGACAGGTAGGACCAGAAATGAGGACGAACAAATAGCTCTAAAAATAAATGAAACCCTGGTAACAAACGCATGTTGTGTTGCAAACTGTCTAAACAAGTACTTTGTCTCTGTTAGATATAGCATGGGGTTGTCAGATTCCGTAAATAATGCAATGGAATATCTGAGACGAGTGCACACATGCAATCTCAGTAAAATGGAATTGACACTTATTTAACCCAAAGAAGTAGAATCCATCATAAAGTACTTGAAATGAAAGCATTCTAGTGGTTATGATAACATAAAACAAAGTTAATAAAAGAGTGTTCATGTGAGCTTAGTCATATCTTATTTCCGTAATCAATTACTTGTCACAGGAACATTCAAAGACTGGCTTAAATATACTGAAGTTATATCTCTCCACAAGAAAGGGGACAAAGAAATGCAGTCAAATTACCGACCGATCTCACTTTTGCCAGGTTTTTCAAAAATCTTTGAAAAGACTATGTTCAAGTGTTTACTTAAGCACCTTAGTGAAAATGACATACTGTCAAAGTCACAGTTTGGGTTTCTTAAGGATTCTGATATTGAGAAAGCTATTCACACTTACAGCAAAAATGTCCTTAATTCATTGGACAACAAATTGGAGGCAACTGGCATATTCTGGGACCTGTCAAAGGCGTTTGACTGTGTGAATCACAGCATTCTTCTAAGTAAATTAAAATATTATGGCATCACTAGCAGTGCTGCAAAGTGGTTTTAGTCACATCTTACTAATAGAAAACAAATGCGGTCATTACGTAACACTTCAACAGTAGGCAATCAGACATCATCTGACTGGGAAGAAATTACATGTGGTGTTCCCCAAGGTTCCATACTAGGTCCACTAATGTTTCTTGTTTACATTAATGACCTGTCATCTTTACATTACCAGATGTCAAGTTTGTCTTACTTGCAGATGATACAAACATTGCAATAAATAGTAAATCAAATATAAATTTGGAAAGGGCAGCTATTCAACTTTTTACTGACATTAATAAGTGGTTCATAGCCAGTTCACTGTCATTAAACTTTCATAAGACCCACTATATGCAGTTCAGAACTTCCAAGAGATTTCCTTCTGGTGTGTGTATAAAATATGATGACATGGAAATAGGAGAAGTTGAGAGTATAAAATTCTTCAGATTACAACTTGAAAATAAATTCGGTTGGGAGCAACATACTAACGAACTGCTAAAGCACCTAAACAAGTCTGTGTTTGCAATGGGAATGATGTCAGACATAGGAGATATAAATATAAAAAAACTGGCATATTTTGCTTATTTTCACTCCATTATGTCATATGATATCATATTTTGTGGTAACTCCACAAACAGAGAAAAAAATTTTAGAGTACAGAAGCGTATAATAAGAGTAATGAGTAGTGTAAATTCAAGAACAACATGCCGAAACCTATTCAAAGAATTGGGCATATTAACCACAGCTTCTCAGTATATTTATTCCTTAATGAAGTTTGTTGTAAATAATACATCTCTTTTTCCATCTAACTGCTTAGTACATAGTACCAATACTAGGCATAAGAACAATATACATAAAGATTTAAAATCACTTACTCTTGCCCAGAAAGGAGTCCAGCATTCAGCAACGCGTATTTTCAGTAAGTTACCAGCAACCATTAAGAGTTTAGTTTCAGACAAGGCACAATTTAAACATTATTTAAAAGAATCTTTGGTGGCCAACTCCTTCTATTCCATCCATGAGTTTCTCAACAAGTGCAGTAGACCATTTTAATGAAAATTTATTACACTTTAATTTTTGACAATACTTGGTTGTAACAGCCAAGTACCTACCTATTGTGTGAATGATGGATGTATGGAAAGCAGATGTAACACTTAAGTCTGTGAATAGTGAAAGTTTAATTTTAAATCTTGTACATAATCTGACTGTTCTTAACTCTGGATCACTGAAATGAATAATTCACTTCAATTTTTGGCAATCCTTGGTTGTAATAGCCAAGAAACTAGCAAATGTCTGAATGATGGATTTAGTGAAATCAGATGTAAGAATTAAACCTATAAATATTAGAAGTTTAAATTCATGTACATAATTTTACTGATTACTGACTGAGGATCATTAAAAGTAATGAAACTCAAGTTTTTCTAATTACATTTTTGTAATGTGTTTCTCTGACATGTTCCACACCCAGGAGGATTCCCTCTTTTATGGGTCTATGGAATGAATAATTAACCTAATCTAATCTAAAGCTGATCGTCCACGCAGCACAAACGCCCGCCAGGACCGTCGTATTGTAAGAGCAGAAGTGGCAAGTCGTACAGCTCCCACAGCCCAGATAAGAGGGCTAGTGAGTCCAGACGTGTCAACATGATATGTTGAGAACTTGCTAGTCTCACTGCTAATATGTGCACGCCTCTAGCCTGTCTTCCACTCATACCACAGCATCGACCTGCACGGATCGACTGATGATGTCAGATGTTCACTTAGAAGATGGAATGGCGCACCGTGGTCTTCAATAATGAATGCAGGTCCTGCCTGCACGCAACTGATAGTCGTTTGCCCGTACAACGAAGGACTGATGAGCGCTCTAACGTAGAGTGCATTGGAAAAAAAATTGGAAATTTGTGGTAAGGACTATGGGACCAAAATGCTGAGGTCATCGGTCCCGAAGGAGGATTCGAACCTCCGACGGGGGCAGCCGCGCCAACCATTGGACCAAGCACAGTGACCCAACACCTGACCTCATCATCTAGAATGCGATAAGCCACAACTCTTGTATACCTTTGGTGTTTCTGGAGGGGATGCCAACAGCGCTCGGTACGTGCAGAATGTCGTTAGAACCGTACTTTTGCCACTCTTGCAACAGGAAGTTGATGTGTTGTTCCAGCAGGATAACTCTCGCCCACACACTGCCCATGAAAGTCAACGTGCTCTGCAAGATGTGCAGTAACTTCTGTGGCCAGCACGATGTCCGTACCTCTCGACAGTCGAGCGCGTATGGTATGAGATGTGACGAGAAGTCATTCGTGCGACTCATCTACCAATAAGTCTTACAGATCTACGTGAACAGGTGGAGAAAATGCTTGGTGTAACGTATCTCAGAATAATATTCAGCATCTATGCGGTCAACTGGATGCCAGAGTCAGCGTCTACATTGCAGCCTGTGGAGGCTCAGCACTTGTTATTACGGGTATTTCAGCGTGGGTCAGTACTTGGTACCTCAGAACCGCTTCTGCTATTGATCTGTAAATATAACGGTTTCATGTACTCGATATGCACTGTTGCAACTGTAAATCCTGAGTGAATTAGAAACCTCTGAAAGGGTGTACTATTTTTTCCGGCAGCGTAATTACACATTACGTGGTACAAAAACATTCAGCGTTCGTGCCTTTACTCACATTCCGGTGGTCTACCAAGATAAAACGAAGACAGCCATCATCATACAATTTGGATTATTTGAGGGCTCTTCCAACACATTTCGCTTACAAAATACCGCGCAATCATGGCAACGATTCATCAATTCGGTACTCCAAAGTCTTCCTTTCTGTTTCGCGTATTTGGATGACATCCTTGTCTTTTCGCCCTAGACGTCTCCATAAAAGTGAAAGACATTTTACAAATTGCTCGACCGAATACCGTTAGAGAGCTGCACCGGATTCTTCGCATCCGCAACATCTACCGTTTGACATCTGCCATTCTCAGCAGAACTAAAAACACCGTTGAGAGCAGCACTCACTGTTCCGAAAATCAAGAGTGACTCACCGATTTACTGAAGGGACGCCATGAGCTCTGCCTTCGAAGCAGCACAATAAAGCGTAGGGGATGCAGCACTCATCGCTCACCCTGAACTGGATGCAGCCCTCACACTGCTTGTTGACGTAAGCCAAACAGCTATCTGTGCGGCGTTACAACGGCTCGATGATGACGCGTGGTGGCCACTGGCTTTCTACTGGTGTTTCTCGAGCTTCGGTAATCGACGACGTGATAGCCGGTAGTCTTTCCCGTCTGAGCAGCCTCTCAAGTAACATCGATTTCGCACGAGCTGCCGCGGCATTAGCGTCTCGCAAAGAACTATAGAACCACTTAAAGGATACTTCTACTAGCTTGGGTTTCCAACTAGTGGATGTTGTTGGCGCAGATGTCAAGCTGTATCTCCCAACCTCTCAAGCAGGAACCCTCACCCATTCTTGCATACTACAATCGGAAAATGCACCTTTGACAGTCCGCAATGTTTGTGTCATCCTGGTGTCGGGCCAACGGTCCTCCTAGTGTCACTCTGACTTGTTTGGCCTGGAATTGAAAAAGATTGTCTTGAATGGACTCGTACGTATGTCAGGTGTCAACGAAGCAAACTTTTCCGCCTTGTGTACACGCTGGTAGGGGACTTTCCTGACATAACTACGCGTTTTGCACACATTCCTGTCGACGTGGTAAGCCAGTTACATATGTCGAATGGACAGCATTATATTCTACTTATGATAGATCGTTTTACTCGCTGGCTGGAAGCAGTAGCATATGATACAAGCTCTGTAGAAATCTTAGCCTCAGCTTTCGTTTCAAGCTGAATTTCTCGATTTGCTGCCTGCTACATGTCACAACGGGCTGCGGCCGCCAGTTCAAACCAGACCTGCTTGCCCAGTTCAAAAAACTGTGCAGCACTGTTCGCCACAAAACCACAAGCTACCACCTGGCGAGTAGCGGTACTATAAAACAATGGCACCGTACTCTAAAGGGAGTAATCATGTGCTACGAAACGGATTACACCACAGGAGCACTTTCAAGTCCGAGCCAAGTCAGAGAGGAGCAATACGGTGCAGTAAATGTAAAGGCAAGGCCTCCGGTCCAGGATGTGTGGCAGTCAGGTTCCTTTCACAGTATTCTGATACAATAGAGCCATATTTAGCAATTATATACAATAGCTCGCTCATAGAAGGATCTGTACCTAAAGACTGGAAAATTTCTCAAGTCACATCAATATCCAAACAGAGAAATAGGAGTAATCCGCTGAATTACAGGCCCATATCACTAACATCGATTAGCAGCAGGGTTTTAGAACATATACTGTGTTCGAACAATATAAATTACCTCGAAGAAAACAATTTATTGCATATAGTCTTCACGGATTCAGAAAACATCGTTCTTGTGAAATACAACAAGCTATTTATACTCATAAAGTAATGAGTGCTATCGACAGGGGATGTCAAATTGATTACGTATTTTTACAGGCCCATATCACTAACATCGATTAGCAGCAGGGTTTTAGAACATATACTGTGTTCGAACATTATAAATTACCTCGAAGAAAACAATTTATTGCATATAGTCTTCACGGATTCAGAAAACATCGTTCTTGTGAAATACAACAAGCTATTTATACTCATAAAGTAATGAGTGCTATCGACAGGGGATGTCAAATTGATTACGTATTTTTAGATTCCAGGAGGCTTTCGACACCGTTCCCAACAAGCGTCTTCTAACCAAACTGCATGCCTAAGGAATATCGCCATAGTTGTGCGACTGGATTCGTGAATTCCTGTCAGATAGGTCATAGTTTGTAGTAACAGACGGAAAGTCTTCGAGTAATACAAAACTGTTATCCGGCGTTTCCCAAGGAAGTGTTATAGGCCCTCTGTTGTTCCTGATCTATTTTAACTACGTAGGAGACAATCTGAGCAGCCGTCTTATATTGTTCGCCCAGTCCACACCACACAGCCCCTGCTACCCGTGTAGCCGCCTCCTGCGTATAGTGGACACCTGACCTTGTCAGCGGAACCTGAAGCCCAACCACCGTTTGGCGCAGGTCGGGGAATCTGCAGCCTACACGGTCTGAGCCTCTGATTCAGACCCTCCACTCGGCTCTGTACCAGAGATCCGCAATCGGTCCTGTCGACTACGCTGAAAATGGTCAATTCTGCTTTCATTTTGCAAGCAAGAATACTAACGTTAACCACTTCCGTTACCAGCTCGAAACGAGAGAGACTCTCTTCAGATCCAAAGTGACACACATCACTGGTACCGACGTGAGCAACCACCTGCAGTTGGCTGCGCCCTGTGCTCTTCATGGCATCCGGGAAGACCCGTTCCACAACTGAAATGACTCCACCCAGTATGCACACGGAGTGCACATTGGTTCTCTTTCCCTTCTTGGCAGCCGTCTCCCCAATGGGTCCCATACCGTGCCTAACGTTGGAGCTCCCAACTGTCAATAATCCCACACTCTGCGGTTGCCCGGATCTTGCAGGCTGAGTGGTTTCCTCTGAAACAGGACAGACGACAGCGTCTGGCTCACTGACAGTGTGAGCCACAGACAGCACCTGGAACCTGTTTGTCAGACAAACCGGGTACGCCTGGGTAGTCAGTCTTTCACCCCCTGCCTACGCCCTGGGGCGATCTCCCACTCGACCACAGGTGAGGGGTCAACCTCTGTGCGAGCAGTAACTGGGATGGCCACCGCTGAGAACCGATCGGAGGAGTCGGACGTACTGGACGTCAGTTGGATCCCCACGGCCGGGCGACATCAGTTTTGCCCATCCACTTCAGTCTCACGCTGGGTAACCGAAACCATCACAGTCTGAAGGTTAGAAAGAAGTGTCACCGACTCGGCTCGCATCCGCACACAACAAATTAGATTTTTAAGCAGAGTCAAGAACATAGCTACCGAAGCACTCAGGTGAAACTAAATAATTCGGTCCTGATTAGGAACTTGTAATATGTCACAAAATCGGTTTACTTTCCGACGCAAACGAAAACGCGAGAACCGTGGCTATTAGATATTTATATTACACGCAGAAACTCAAGAAACTAAACAATTAAAGCACGCAGATGATATTATAAAATTCGCTCCTTGTCAGGAATTCGTAAAAGTCACAATATGGTTTACTTCCCTGTTGCTGTTTGTGTCTCAGCCGACTACTGCTGCTCGGGAAAACACAAGGACTTCAGTCACAAAGGGTGCAGACCGAACACAGGAAGAATGTAGATACAGGAAGCATAGGTATAACAGTTATAAATTGTCGTAGCTGTGTTGGGAAAGTACCAGAGCTCCAAGCGCTAGTAGAAAGCATTGATGCTCAAATCGTTATAGGCACTGCAAGCAGGCTAAAGCCGGATATAAGCTCAGCCGAAATTTTTGCGAAGGACCTAACGGTGTTCCGAAAGGATTGGCTAAACACGGTTGGTGGTGGCGTGTTTGTTGCTCTCAGAAGTTGTTTATCTAGTCGTGAAATTGAGGTAGATACTTCCTGTGAGTTATTACGGGCAGAAGTCATTGTTGGCAACCGGAATAAAATAATAATAGGATCCTTTTACCGACCTCCTAATTCAGATGATACAGTTGCTGAAAGATTCAAAGAAAACTGAAGTTCTATTTCAAACACGTAGCCGACTCATACGATTATAGTTGGTGGTGACTTTAATTTACCCTGTATATGTTGGCGAAAATGCAAGTTTAATTCCGGAGATACGCATACAACATGATCCGAGATAGTGCTAAACACTTTCTCCGAAAATTATCTCGAGCAGTTAGTTATGAGCCCAAGCGAATAATAAACGGTTGTGAAAACACACTTGACCTCTTAGTAACAAATAATCCTGAGTTAATAACCAGCATCAAAACGGATACAGGGATTAGTGAACACAGGATGGTTTTCGGGAGATTGAATATTATATCCCCCAAATCCACCAAAAGTAAACGAAAACTTCATCTACTCAAAAAAATCAGATAAAAATTCACTTGACGACTTCCTGAGAGACAATCTCCACTCCTTCCAAATTAACAATGTAAGTGTAGACCAGATGTTGCATGAATTCAAAGAAATAGTATCGGCAGCAGTTGAGAGATTTATACTAACTAACTCCGTCTACAGGCCGCAAGCGACCCATCGGGACCATCCGACCGCCGTATCATCCTCAGGTGAGGATGCGGATAGGAGGGGCATGGGGTCAGCACACCGCTCTCCCGGTCGTTAAGACGGTTTTCTTTGACCGGAGCCGCTACCATTCGGTCGAGTAGCTCCTCAATTGGCATCACGAGGCTGAGTGCACCCCGAAAAATGGCAACAGCACGTGGCGGCGGGACGGTGACCCATCCAAGCGCCGGCCACGCCCGACAGCGCTTAACTTCGGTGATCGCACGGGAACCGGTGTATCCACTGTGGCAAGGCCGTTGCCGAGTTGAGAGATTTATACCAAATAAATTAACAAACGAAGGAGCTGATCCTCCTTGGTACACAAAACTGGTCAGAACAATGTTGCAGAAACAACGAAACAAACATGCCAAATTTAAACAGACGCAATATCCCCAAGATTGGTGACCTTTTATAGAAGCTCGAATTTTTTCGCAGACTTCAATTTGAGATGCTTATAACAGTTTCCACAATGAAACTTTGTCTCGAAACCTGGCAGAAAATCCATAGACATTCTGGTCGTAGGTCAAGTATGTTAGCGGCAAGAAACAATCAATGCCTTCTCTGCGCGATAGCAATGGAGATACTATCGAAGATAGTGCTGCCAAAGCAGAGTTACTAAACACAGCCATCCGAAACGCCTTCACAAAAGAAGACGAAGTAAGTATTCCAGAATTCAAATCAAGAACAGCTGCTAACATGAATAACGTAGAAGTAAATATCCTCGGAGTAGTGAAGCAACTTACATCAATTAGAAAAAGCAAGTCTTCTGGTCCAAACGGTATACCGGTTAGGTTCCTTTCAAAGTATGCTCCTTACTTGACAATCATATACAACCGTTCGCTCGACGAAAGATCCGTAGCTGAAGACTGGAAATTTGCACAGGTCACACTAATATTCAAGATATGTAGTAGGAGTAGTCCACTTAAATACAGGCCCATGTCATTAACGTCGATATGCAGCAGGATTATGGAATATATATTGTGCTCGAACATTATGAATTACCTCGAAGAAAACGTTCTATTGACACACAGTGAACATGGGTTTAGAAAGCATCGTTCTTGTGAAACACAACTAGATCTTTATTCGCATGAAGTGTTGAGTGCTATTGACAAGGGATTTCAAATTTATTCCGTATTTACGGATTTCCTCAAGGCTTTTGACACTGTACCACACAATCTGCTTGCTTATGGAATATCGTCTCAGGTATATGACTGGATTTTTGATTTCCTATCAGAGAGGCCACAGTTCGTAGTACTTGACGGAAAGTCATCGAGTAAAACGGAAGTGATTTCTGGTGTTCCCCAAGGTAGTGTTACAGGCCCTTTGTTCTTCCTTATCTATATAAACGATTTAGGTTATTTACATTCGACGCTGTCGTTTATTGACTAAAATTGTCATCATAAGATTAAAACAAATTGCAAAACGATATAGAAAAGATATCTGAATGGTGAAAAAATTGGCAGTTGACACTAAATAATGAAATAATTTACACGATAAATCAGTCAAATCTAAAGGCCGTAAATTCAACTAAATACATAGGAATTACAATAACGGACAACTAAAATTGGAAGGAACACATAGAAAATGTTGTGGGGAAAGCTAACCAAAGACTGCGTTTTATTGGCAGTACAGTAACGAAATGTGACAGATCTACTAAGGAGATTGGCTACACTACGCTTGTCCGGCCTCTTTTTAGAATACTGCTGCGCGGTGTGGGATCCTCACCAGATAGGATTGACGGAGTACATCGAGAAACTTCACGGAGGGCAGCTCGTTTTGTATTATCGCGAAATGTGGGAGATAGTGTCATTGAAATTATTCAGGATTTGGAGCGAACATCATTAAAACAAAGGCGTTTTGTTGCGGAGGAACCTTCTCACGATATTTCAATCACCAACTTTCTGCTCCGAATGCGAAAATGTTTTGTTACCGCTTATCTAAATAGCGAAAAAGATCACCATGATAAAATGAGGGAAATCAGAGCTCGTACGGAAAGATGTAGGTGTTCCTTCTTCCCGCGTGCTATACGATATTGAAATAATAGAGAATTCTGAATGTTGTTCGATGAACCCTCTGCCAGGCACTTAAATGTAATTTAGAGAGTATCGATGTAGATGTAGATGTAGACGTACATCGTTACGGACTAGATAAGAAAACGGTATGCATACGACAGTATGCTTACCGACATGTTCCAAAAAGCCGCGCGTAAAAACGGGACTTCCCGGTGCTCTTCTCTCTGGTTCTATTGCTGACAAAAAGGCAGTGTCAACTGTTTGGGATAGCACTTGGGCTAGGCAAGGCACCACTTGCATACCAAACAGAAGGTTCGTCTTAGTGTCACTATCCTACATCCCTGGGTCGAAGTATGAATATTACACACTCCCCCCTGTTTAGGCAAATGGAGCAAATCAGTTTGTACTTTTTGTATTTGATGTGATCTGTGAAGATCATGATGGTACTTATGGAGGCACTATTAGACTTTTAGGCACCATTAGATTTTTACCATAGTTTTTAACCATATTTTCGCTGCCACCAGTGGACTAAAACCCAGCCGAAAATTCCAAGACGACTATCCACAGCAAATGCCTGAAAATTCTATATTCCTAAGTTCCTGATCTTAAACATCCTTGAGAATTTTCTTGACATCTTTATCATTTTCCCAGATACAGAGATTCGAATTTACCCTACTCATGCATGTAAAATATGCACGTAAAAATTAAACATATTAACCAATGATGCGCATACCCGTGATAATCCCGTGATTTAATTAAACTGACAGATATACTCGTCAATAAATCGAGTGATTACGCATATATTAGTGATAAACCCAAGATTAAATTAAATTAAAGAGCAAACCGATGAATTAATGACTGATAGAATGAATTAATGATGCATATGCGTAAATGTATGGGCAGCTGCTGAGGAAACCCCAAAAGAGCGCTTTTCACCATTTTTTCGCCGCCTGTAGCGGACCACACCCTAATCACGGATTATAAGATGACTATGCACATAACACGGCTGTAATTCTTACGATGCATTCCTACCATTTAGATGTCGAACAAACTTGAATATCTTCTGGATATCTTTATCCATTTCCGAGATACAGACGTTCAAAGTTACCCTATTTGCCATCCTAAAATATGCATGTAAAATGCCCTCTGAGGTGCAAACGTAGTTTATAAAGTGACGTAGCACGGAGAAATGTGATATATAGTGTCTGTTTCATAATCAGAAGGGCTCTGGCAGCTCCACGTATCAGTACAGCAGCAAATACGAAGTTTTTTGTGCAAGAAAAATCCGGTTAGAGGTGTACAATTTGTTCTCCGTTATTTCAATTGCACATAGGTAAACTATCAAAATTTTACTGACCCATAACGTTCTTTTAATACAAGTGACACGCCCTGCTATGACAGTGAAAACTAGGGGACCAGTGGAGAAATGGTCCATCGGAGCACAAGAAAGATGTATATGCTCTTATTTATTAAAAGACTCAGCCTGGAAAGTAAGTTACCAGCAGCCTGATTCTACACTACTCACCATTAAAATTGCTACACCAAGAAGAAATGCAGATGATCAACGGGTATGCATTGGAAAAATATATTATACTAGAACTGACATATGATTATATTTTCACGCAATTTGGGTGCATAGATCCTGAGAAATCAGTACCCAGAACAACCAACTCCGGCCTTAATAACGGCCTCGATACGCCTGGGCATTGAGTCAAACAGAGCTTAGATGGCGAGTACAAGTACAGCTGCCCATGCAGCTTCAACAAGATACCACAGTTCATCAAGAGTAGTGACTGTCGTGTTGTGACGAGCCAGTTGCTCGGCCACCATTGATCAGACGTTTTCAATTGGTGAGAGATCAGGATAATGTGCTGGCCAGGTCAGCAGTCGAACATTTTCTGTATCCAGAAAGGCCCGTACAGGACCTGCAACATGCGGTCGTGCATTATCCTGCTGAAATATAGGTTTTCGCAGAGATCGAATGAAGGGTAGAGCCACGGGCTCGTAACACATCTCAAATGTAACATCCACTGTTCAAAGTGACGTCAATGCGAACAAGAGGTGACCGAGACGTGTAACCAATGGCACCCCATACCATCACGCCGGGTGATATGCCAGAGTGGCGATGACGAATACACGCTTCGAACGTGCGTTCACCACGATGTCGCCAAACGGGGGTAATGATGCTGTAAACAGAACCTGGATTCATCCGAAAAAATGACGTTTTGCCATTCGTGCACCCAGATTCGTCAATGAGTACACCATCGCAGGCGCTCCTGTCTGTGATGCAGCGTCAAGGGTAACCGCAGCCGTGGTCTCCGAGCTGATAGTCCATGCTGTTGCAAACGTCGTCCAATTGTTCGTGCAGATGTTTGTTGTCTTGCGAACGTCCCCATCTGTTGACTCAGGGATCGACACGTGGCTGCACGATCCGTTACAGCCATGCGGATAAGATGGCTGTCATCTCGACTGCTAGTGATACGAGGCAGTTTGGGTCCAGCACGGCGTTCCGTATTACCCTTCTGAACCCACCGATTCCATATTCTGCTAACAGTCATTGGATCTCGACCAACGCGAGCAGCAATGTCGCGATACGATCAACCGCAATCGCGATAGGCTACAATCCGACCTTTGTCAAAGTCGGAAACGTGATGGTACGCATTTCTCCTCTTTACACGAGGCATGGCAACAACGTTTCACCAGGCAACGCCGGTCAACTGCTGTTTCTGTATGAGAAATGGGTTGGAAACTTTCCTCATGTCAGCACGTTGTAGGTGTCGCCACCGGCGCCAACATTGTGTGAGTGCTCTGAAAAGCTAATCATTTGCATACCATAGCATCTTCTTCCTGTCGGTTAAATTTCGCGTCTTAGCTCGTCATCTTCGTGGTGTAGCAATTTTAATGACCAGTAGTGTACCTTTCTCAGCACCTCCAAAAACCTCCGCAAAAATATCGCTTGGCGAACATTTTCGCGCTTCTCAATGAGAAGAGAAGGAGACAGTGGTTGCGGGACTAATAATAAATAATGAAGGATAGTAGACATTAATTGTTGTATAGAAATACCGAAGGTGACAATAGCAGTGTGAGAGAAAGAGATGAAAAAAATGGCGTTGAGACATAGTGAGCCAACAGTTCTACAGAAAGATTGAAGGAGACAGTGCCAGAGAAAGACAAAGTGAAAGTGCGTGAGGGACAGTGATAAGCAGAGACAGAGTCCGTAACAATGACAACAAGGTAGATGGAGATAGTAACAGTGAGAGAAACTACAATGAAATGAACACCCATAGCTGCTTACAGGCATTGACATACGTCAACGGAGACCGATGAAAATGTGTGCCCCAACCGGGATTCGAACCCGGGATCTCCTGCTTATATGTTAGACGCTCTATCCATCTGTGCAACCGAGGACACAGCGGATAGCGCGACTGCAGGGATTGATCTCTGGCACGCCTCCCGTGAAACCCACATTCTCAACGTATTATCCCGCACTACATTCGTAGTACCCCCGCCCATTATACTCATTACTCGCGGCGCGTTGCCGATTCCCGTAAGAGTTCGGGCACTGTTTGTGCATTCGCACAGAAGAAGAAGATGGTCAACGGCCGGTGAGCCTTAACTATATATATATTTACTAAGATGGTTTCTGTTCTTTCTGACATGTCCGAAAGAACAGATACCATCTTAGTATATACACAGTGAGAGAAGACAGCAGCAGTGGAAAGGAATGAATGATGCTGGCCGATATGGCCGAGCGCTTCTAGGCGCTTCGGTCCGGAACCGCGCTGCTGCAACGGTCGTAGGTTTGAATCCTGCGTCTGGCATGTACGTGTGTGATGTCCTTAGGTTATTTAGGTTTAAGTAGTTATAAATCTAGAGGACTGATGACCTCAGATGTTAAGTCCCACAGTGCGTGGAACCACTTGAATTTGAATTTCGAATGAATGATGTAGTGGTAGAAATAGAGAGCAAAAGGGACATAGTCAGAGTGAGAGGAGACTGTAGTAGTGGGACAAAACGGAAGCCATGGTGGCTGTGAGACAAGAGATAGTGACAGTTGGAGAGCAGCAAAGATATAATCGACAGTGATTTGGGCCAAATGAGTGAGTGAGAATAGGCAATTTGGACTGGATCGGCATGAGAGGCTTATAGCGATGGACTAGTGAGTGTGAGCGAGTACAGTTAGGGACGATTGTGGAAGTGAGACGTCACCTGCATGTTGAGAAGAGCCGAATGTATTCGCATGCCAATATTTTGGCGAAAATTGACGTATGTGTTGACAAAGGTAGCATGAGTCAAATGGTATTCTACTTTTCGGTCTGTCTTTTAATAATAAGAAGCATATTCGCCTTTTTCTGCCCTCCGATAGAAGATTCTACACGTTGTGAAACTTCTCCGAGCCGATGCGGCTTATTAGTTCCCCGTATGTAAAATTAGTTTTACGTTATTTCCATTGAACGTAAGTAAAATAAGCACTGCAATAAAGTATTGTTGGTGAGTTTATATTCGTACGACAGCCAGGCTAGAACTCGACAAGATAAATTTGAAAGTCTGACGGCGGAAAAGCAGCCATCCCGCCAATGGTCCCTGGTCTCTGCCGGTCATTGGAATTCTTTGTAGACGCCGTTATTATAATAGACTGATACTTCACCGACATCTGACTTCTTAAGTGAGAGATTTTCTCAGAGTACTAAAATATACCTACTTTCCCGGTGGATTATTTTTGAAATACTGCAATTTTCACAAATGTCAGTGTACATTACGTTTAGTATTTTCATTTTGCCTTTATCTGTATAACACCATTTACATTTCAGTTTTAAATGTACCTCTACTAACTTTTTTTTCCAGATTCAGCATCCTGAAGCAGAGGAGAAGACCAGTTCAGATGTAGCACTTCGAGAAGTAGAACTGGCACTTCGATCAACTGTCTTGGTAGACGTGCTCCCAGCTAATCTTCAAGAATCCATCGATTTGTGTCGGATGTATAACTGTTTTGACTACTCCCGATGTCCTTTGGTGTCAGGCTTTTCCGTGTTTCTGTACGACCCAGATAAGTTTCCCATAGTCGGTGCTGGCTGGGAAGTTGAGGAATTTGTGAAGACCACACTGAAACAGACTATGGGTTACAATCCTCACTACACAACACAGCCTGCAGAGGCTTGTGTGTTTGTGGTGTTAGTAGGCGAAACTTCAGCAGTGGCAGCCACTAATGTCACTGAACGACCTATATCGACTGAAGCGTTGCACAGACTGCCATTCTGGGGAGCTGATGGCCGTAACCATGTGCTCCTCTACCTGTCACGCAGCACTGGACGGCGGCATTTCGCTGCTGGAAGCCATGACGCTTTCAGGGGTGTCGACACTGGACGAGCTATTATTGTGCAGTCAACGTTTCTGAGGTCAAGATTTCGACAAAGTTTTGACGTGATTGCGCCTCCTGTGCTGGGACCACCCGGAGGACCAGTGTGGCAAGACTGTCCGCAGATGGCGCCAGCACGCAGAAAGTTTCTGATTTCGTTTCAAGGTGAACTGAGCAAGCCGTCAAATAGGACTATAAAAGAAATAAACAGTGCTGTTAATCGTAATGACAGTAGTGTGGAGAGTTTTCACAAAGGTGAGCATAATGAAACAAGTGACAATGATTATACTCAGGACACAGACACATTTATTGTACATTATCTCAAGCGAATGGAGAGGGACACTGCATTACACAAGTTTTTGTTCGACTTTGAATGTTTGCTTTCACCAGTGAGCGGAAGGGCAAGGACAGTGGATACCTCAGGGGAGTGGAGACTCTGTGGAACAGAGACATCACGTTTGAGTGTGCTCGAACAGTCCACTTTTGCGCTGATTATCGCTCCAAAGGACGGAGGAGTGCTGTCAACGGCAACGATGCAACAGCGTGTTTATGAAGCTCTGAAGTCTGGAGCCGTGCCTGTCGTTCTGGGAGGAGATCAGATACTCCTTCCATTTGACGAGGTTATTGACTGGAGAAAAGCTGCAATTCTACTTCCAAAAGTAAGTAGCTATTAATTTAAGAAATTTCGTACAGTTTTATCCTAATCACCAGCTATTTTCATGCATTTCTGGGTAAAAGCCGTTTCCACAAACCACAAACTTCATCAGCCAGCTGATCATTTCAGTTTCATAAGAGTCACAATGACATGCTGATATCCTCTCATCCTCATACCCAGTATACTGTTTTAACCTTATTTCCTACTGTGGCAAATAATACATAGAATAAAAGAAATGAATATTTAAAAATTACAAAGTAAAACAGAACGCAAATACAAAACTGATGGTACAGTGGGACCTTTGTGTTACAAATTACATTCAAAGCACGCTCCTTTCCTCTCTCTCTCTCTCTCTCTCTCTCTCTCTCTCTCTCTCTCTCCGTCTATCTATCTATCTATCTTCTCTCATACATACACAAAAAATCTATTCTTGACTGATGTACGTACTATAGCAAACTTCCTTGGAAACTACATGTAACTCAATATCTGATGTTCATAAGTGTTACCGAGTTTGGTTTGCATAACAGAGAGAACTTCAAATTATCAAGAATCAGTTTTAAAAATAACCTCTAAAATATACTGTCTTGGTCATCACAATTCTGATTTCCGGTGTTCTTCATGTTGATGGAAACAATAATCATTTTCTTCCTTTTTTTGTTTCTGACATGTCAGGTATCGTATATCACCTATCTTTGAAATTACAGCGTTGGCAAGATGCCATATTTTCATTGCAACCACACTGTGGGGCAGCGGCGCCGTCTTTTTCTACGAGAACCTGACAACAGTTTTTTGCGATCAGCCAGAAAGCGATGGAGAACATACTAACCATAATTTCCAGTCTGCGAGATCACAATCCTCTATTGCTCACTGAAAGAAATGCTTCTACTCTCTGCTTACTCAACAAGATCAGGAACTATAATTATAAATGTAACTTTTGTGTTCTAATTGATCGATATATTATATAAACTTACACATACACAACACAGTAATATTCCTGATAATAGTAATAATAATAATAAGCCCCCGCTTCACCCCCCCCCCCCCCCCCGTGAACCATAGATCTTCCCGTTGGTGATGAGTCTTGCATGCCTCAGAGATACATATAGCCGTGCCGTAGGTGCAACAACAATGGAGGGGTATCTGTTGAGAGGCCAGACAAACGTGTGATTCCTGATCAGGGACAGCAGCCGTTTCAATAGTTGCAGGGGCAACAGTCTGGATGATTGACTGATCTGGCCTTGTAACATCAACCAAAACGCCCTTGCTGTGCAGGTACTGCTAACACATGAAAGCTAGGGGAAACTACAACCGTAATTTGTCTCTTGGGCAGGAAGCTTTACTGTATGGTTAACTGATGTTGATGTCCTCTTGGGTAAAATATTCCGGAGGTAAAATAGTCCCCCATTCAGATCTCCGGGCGGGCACTACTCAGGAGGACGTCGCCATCAGGAGAAACGAAATTGGCGTTCTGCGGATCGGAGAGTCGAATGTCAGATCCCTCAATCGGGTAGGTAAGTTGGAAAATTTAAAAATGGAAATAGATACCTTAAAGTTAGATATAGTGGGAATAAGTGAAGTTCGGTGGCAGGAGGAATAAGACTTCTGGTCAGGTGAATACAGGGCTATAAATACGAAATCAAATAACGGTAATGCAGGAATGGCTTTAGTAATGAATAAAAAACTGGAACGCGGGTAAGCTACTACAAACAGCGTAGTGAACGCATTATTGTGGCCAAGACAGACACGAAGCCCACGCCTACGACAGTAGTACAAGTTTATATGCCGACTAGCTCCGCAGATCTTGAAGAGACTGAAGAAATGTATGTTGCGATAAAAGAAATTATTCAGATAATTAAGGGAGACGAAAATTTACTGGTCATGGGGGAGTGGAATGCGACTGTAAGAAAAAGGAGGAGAAGGAAAAGTAGTAGGAGTATATAGATTGGGGGTAATGAATGAAAGGGAAGCCGCCTAGTAGCATTTTGCACGCAGCATAACTTAATCATAGCTAACACTTGGTTTAAGAATCATGAAAGAAAGTTGTATACTTGGAAGAGGCCTGGAGACACTGGAAGGTTTCAAATAGATTATATAATGGTAAGGCATAGATTTAGGAACAGGTTTTAAAATGTAAGACATTTTCAGGGGTAGATGTGGACTCTGACCACAATTTATGGGTTATAAACTGTATATTAAAACTGAAGAAACTGCAAAAACTTAGATGTTACCTGGATAAACTGAAAGAACCAGAGGTTAAGAGAGTTTTAGAGGGAGTATTAGGGAACGACTGAAAATAACACAGTAGGAAAAGAATGGATAGCTTTGAGAGATGATATAGTGAAGGAAGCAGAGGATCAACTAGGTAAAAAGACGAGGGATAGTAGAAATCCTTGAGTAACAGAAGAGATACTGAATTTATGTGATGAAAGGAGAAAATATAAGAATGCAGTAAATGAAGCAGGCAAAATGGAAAACAAACGTCTCAAAAATGAGATCGACAGGAGGTGCAAAATGGCTAAGCAGGGATGGCTAGAGGACAAATGTATGGATATAGAACTATGTATCACTAGGATAGGTACTGCCTACAGGAAAATTAAAGAATCCTTTGGAGAAAAGAGAACCACTTGTATGAATATCAAGAGCTCCAATGGAAACCCAGTTCTAAGCAAAGAAGGGAAGGCAGAAAGGCGGAAGTAGTATCTCGAGGGTCTATACAAGGGCGATGTACTTGAGGCCAATATTATGGAAACTGAAGATGACGTATATGAATATGAAATCGGAGATACGATACTGCGTGAAGAATTTGACGGAGCATAGAAACACCGAAGTCGAAACTAGGGCCCGGGAGTAGACAACATTCCATTAGAACTACTGATAGCCAGCCATAACAAAACTCTTCCATCTGATGAGCCAGATGTATGAGACAGAAGAAATACCTTCAGACTTCAAGAAGAACATAATAATTCCAATTCCAAAGAGCGCAGGTGTTGAAAACTGTGAAAATTACTGAACTATCAGCTTAATAAGTCACTGTTGAAAAATACTAACACAATTCTTTAGAACAAATGGAAAAACTGGTAGAAGCGACCTCAGGGAAGATCAGCTTGAATATCATTGAAATTTTAGAACGCAGTGGCAATACTGGCCATACGACCAACCTTAGAAGATGGGTTTGGAAAGACAAACCTTCGTTTCTAGCATTTGTAGTCTTAGAGAAAGCTGATGAAAATTTTGACTTGAATACTCTCTTTCAAATTCTAATGATGGCAGTGGTAAAATATAGGGAGCGAAAGACTTTTTACAATTCGTAGAGAAACCATGTGGCAGTCATAAGAGTTGAGGGGCACGAGAGGGAACCAGTGGTTCAGAAGTGAGTGAGATAGGGTTGTAACCTATCCCCAATATTCTTCAATATATATATTGAGCAAGCAGTAAAGGAGACAAAAGATATACGGAGTAGGAATTAAAATCCATGGAGCAGAAAAAAAAATTTGAGGTTTGCCGACGACATTTTAATTCTGTCAGAGACAGCAAAGGACCTACAAGAGAAGCTGAACGGAATGGACCGTGTCTTGAAAGGAGGATATAAGACGAACATCAACAAAAGCAAAACGAGGGTAATGACATGTAGTCGAATTAAATCAGTTGATGCTGAGGGTATTAGATTAAGAAATGAGACACTTAAAGCAGTCAGTGAGTTTTCCTGCTTGGGGAGCAAAATAACTGATGACGGGCGAAGCATAGAGGATATAAAATGTAGACTGGCTATGGCACGGAAAGTATTTCTCAAGAAGAGAAATTTGTCAACATCGAGTATAGATTTAAGTGAAAGGATGTCTTTTCTGAATGTAATCTATGGAGTGTAGCCATGTATGGAAGTGAAACATGGACGATAAACAGTGTAGACAAGAAGGGAATGGAAACTTTCGAAATGTGGTAATACAGAAGAATGCTGAAGATTAGATGGATGGTTCACGTAACTAATGAGGAGGCACTGAACTGAATTGGGGAGAAGAGTAATTTGTGGCACAAATTGACTAGAAGAGGTTATCGGTTGGTAGGACATGTTCTGAGGCATCAAGGGATCACCAGTTTAGTACTGGAGTGCAGCGTGCACAAGATAGAGCAGCATGGAGAGCTGCATCAAACCAGACTCTAGAGTTAAGTCCACAACAACAATAACAATAAAGACTGTCTCTATCGTAAACAGCACTATGAGTAGTTCAGAGGCGACCTGTACTTTAAGTTTCCATTAAATGGTCTTTCATCTTCACTTTTGATAATCAAAGTTAATACTCGCCATAAAATTGTAAAATAATGTCACCACTTGCGACGCGGTTTTGTTAACACTACGGGCGGCACACAGTCAGTTCCACGGCTTCCAAGCGATATAGGACGGAGTACTGTCCTCGTGAGTTCACTTCCTATTCGTACGGAAAACGTGAGTTTAGTTGCAGCCTGGCTGTGACGCCACCCGATGCAGCGCGTAAGCCGACGTTTGACTGGCACGGACCGTATGGTAGTTGGGTGCGAAGTGAGTGTCTCTCAGGCCGTATTTATATATGGGCGCATCTGACGCCGGAGGTAACACCTGCCGTCATCCGCTCTATGCGCAAGTAGCAACATTTAACAGGCCGCACTATCGGATACATATCATTTTATAGGAGTGTTGTGTATCAGTTTAAAATCTTTGTAATTTTTTAAGAATGGAGCTAAGTTGCCTTTAATCATAGAAAACGTTGTAGCTCTCCTGCATTTAAACTTTTCTAGAATTCTTAGAACGAAACCGACAGTTTAACATGACCTCTGAGCTGCAACTTTAAGAGACCTTCTATTGATTGGTATTTGAATCAAAGTGTTGCAATTTGTTATAGCTTTATTATTTAATGGGTTTCAACAGGTGCTGTAATCAAAACATTCTATCATTAATATAAATTTAATTAATCTGTTACAAATAGGGACGTTTTTATTCCAAATTTAGTTTTCAGTAAATAAATTGAAGACTACTAAATATAGTTTAATGGAGTCACATAGTTAATGTTTTTATACTGAACTGAAGCTTCATACAAATGTTCATATTTCTAAGTCTAATATTTAGCGCCTTCGATTTTCGAAGTTGAAATTTGTAACAGTTGATTTTGATATACATTTGCACATTCTGACTAATTTTTGGCTTTCTAGCTTTTACTTAGCGCCATTTTTTCTTCTTAAAACCATGTACGGAATTTAGGGAAAGATATTGATCTGATCTCTCTGAGATTTGACAATTTAAACACTAATCTACTGAACCATATGTTGACAAAGTTAGGAAAAGCTGCTTTCATTTTCAATTTCATCCTTACATTATGGTGCAATACCTGTATTCCACACACAGGAGCGTTATAATGACGTGGTGCTGATAGCAGTGAACTGGGTAAGTCCTGGCACACTCGCTCGCCTCTGTATCTCTCAAGTGATACAGCGCTTGTTTCGCCCCAACCTTATCAGTTTTCATATTGATATCACACGTCAAGCCTCTACAAACACGACTGAGTGATTAGGAAACGAGGAAAACCAATTGGAACAACATCTGAGTGCCAACCAAATATCTGCATCTTTACAATGTTAAATCACTTTTAATAATTACAGAGCATTGTCAGCTAAACTATTATCTTAAACACAGTTAACAGTTCTTTTATATTTCAAATTTCGTTTCTAATATTACACTGACTGCCTCTGAAATAAATGTTCCACTTTTATCTTCTGCTTAGACTTAAAATATATACATTAGACCATATATATTAAAGTTATAAGGATCCAGAGCTATTCTTACTTATGATTAATTTGTCTGTTTAACTGATGAACCGGAAGTCGCGATAGCAGCTTCAATTAACGAAGGACTTACCTCCAAATACTATCGTCTTACTGTTGAAGAGTGAACAATTCAAAATCTACTGCGACCCAGCATGACAATCAATAAAGCAGTTCATTGAAAGTCACTTCACATAAAAGTTGAACTGGTCTTTTCAAAAATATCGTGAGCCATAAAGTAAAATTTTACAGGAGAAGGCAAAAAGTTCCTACAAGCCAGCTGTGCATTTGTTGGTGTTGCTATGTCAACGTCTATTCAGTGTTCAAGGACTGTGTAGTACTGTGTATTTTTCTTTTATAATTTATGGTTTTTTATAAAAGTAAATTTAAAATTCGCTGATTCATGAATTTTATTCACATTTTGAGCTGTAGCTGCTCTTCTTATGACAATACTGACGCAGAATAAAATAAAACAAGTTAATCTCCTTCATCATCATTGCCACTTTTTTTGTTCCCCCTGCTATTGGCCATTGCTGCAGTTTCTCATAAAATTCCACATACTTAGGTGGAATGTACATCTTACATTCAATGTATCTTGTTTTCTTTTTTATGTTGAAGGGAACCCATTTTTCAGTATACGCTAACTCATTGGGAAGTGCAGGATTCTTAGTGAAGCTGTAAAGGAGCTGACAGCACCATCAGTGAACCGTTGCGTTATCATTTGCACAGGATAATGTGCATCATACTCAAAACTCAACCATTTCGAAAGGGGAAAAGGAATTTTATTTTCCTTAGCAAATTTTTCCATGCTCAATTCGGAGACGCAAGACTTTTAAAAAAGACAGGCCACCAGTTTTTAAAAACTTGTGGGGACGTAGAACCACTGGCTCTACCCCCCCTCCCCCAATAATATCTCTGCCCTAACGCTGCAGGAACAGCTGTATCTTTGCCAGATCAGTTCTATGAAGTGCGCGCTCTATGCTACACGCATTGTGTGTACTGTGGGAGAATAGAAGTATTCATAGAAAGTGACGGGATGGGAGTGATTATTTATCGTCATAATCACCAACCCCGCTCCCCACTACCGACATGTTAATCGATAGTTTCCGCTGAGAATTTACTTGCTGCCTTTTTTATCACTATAGAATACTCTTCGGTTACATACGACGTCCTCTCGCGATGGTCCACCAACTTCTTTATAGTCCCACATCCACTATCTGTAAGAAAAATATGCTGTATTAGGAACTAAAGTTTCATCTTCTTAAACCTACCACTTCATGCAAGTGTTGAAGTGAATCATTGTATTATTCTTATTATGGCCAACACACCCATTGGATAACAAGTGAAGCACATTCACATCTTTCGGGATATGTTACAAGATATAACGGTATAGAAATGTGTCAACTTCATTTCCACTTCCTTGGATAGAGTGAGTGCTAACTGTTTAAATTATGTGTGTTAAAAACATCGACTTGTAGCTTTTTCAGATAAAAGGTATCCTATACAGGGATATCTTGTGATGTAAATATTGCATGCAGTTAAACTTCAGCCTACAGACATCACTGCGTTCAAAGGCTTCACAAACTCCATAGTAAAGGTTTTTGGGTCTTCTACAGCGAACGACTAATCGGATTATCGCAGTTTGTCAAACGTGGCAAGAAAAAAAAATACACGTGAAAGCTGTAACAAGCCACCAATGTCTTTTGTTTTCAATTAATCACGCTTCTATATAGTCACTGCAAAAAGTGCTTGAGTTAATGACTCATGGCCTTTATTCATGAATGGAAGATTTCGATCTCCTACAGAGTCGTCATTTGGTGGTTGGCTACTATCTACTTGCATGTATTAATTTGGCTACCCTTCATCACCTAGTTCTAATATATAAACCATTTTTGGGAAAAAGTTAACTTATGACGTTCCTGCAATGACTGAATCAGTTATCAACAAAACAGAGCAAGTCACTTTTCTACAGTTCTTGCTCTACCCTAAACCCTTCATTAGCAAACCTCCTACATTGTTAACACGGCCAAATACCCGGTGGAAACAGAAATCACATCGAAACCACCCTTTTCCAGGACGAACTGAGAAAAGCCTGCAGCGTTATTTGCTGTGTTGGCAGCTGCAGAAATCAATTACATTGAACACCTGTTGAACAGTTCATCGGTTTCCTATAGGATGCAGTTTAGTTAGTGATACTTTTTTGTTTAAGCCATTATTATGTCAGTACTGTACATGAAACTCTGTGAGCCAGAAAATAATAATTATTATAATAATAACAATTGTTGCTATTGTTATTTGTACTACTATTATTACTATGACTAACCACTTTCTCCAGTCCCAAATTTGTTTCGCTTATACATTCAAACACTCATTAAGCCTGTTACATCTTCCATTCTTTTTTTACATTTATTTCTTATGTATAAAGTTGATGACTGTAGCAGTGCAAACTAGAGAATACTGATAAAAACACTGTGCTGGATACTGCCCAGCGGAAAATACATGTTGCTGCTTGCCAGAGGCAAAGCATGTTTATTTTGTTTTGCAGCCAAATAGAGGATGATATTTTTACCTTAAGACAAGTATTTGGACGGTTACTTTCAAAAGGAAACGACTAGTTTCCATCCTCACCGTCGCACAGTCTGACTTTACGCTCCGTCTCAAGGGATCTCTCGTTCTCAGTGGGGCGATAAAAGCTTCTCTGTCATCCTCATGACACCGTCAACAATGATGTCATCATTCATTAACATAAAATACAAAATAATTTTGCTTCTAAGTTGTCCTTAAGACTTGTGTATGGGGAAACTTGGCATCATCAATACATATGCCACCTAACGTAATACGTGCATCATGAACAGTACAGTAACAGAGAAGTTTGTCAAATGATAATCTGTCTCATAAGATGGATCTTATCCTCTACCAATCACAAATGAAACATTCCTTTCTCGCACTTCTGTGTCTCGTACGTACAAAATATATTTTCTTTACATTACAGTTTGAGGAAAAAGATCTTATAGATTTTTAGCTGTAGAATAGTACTCTTACAGTGACAATCTCACTGCTACTATGTTTTGGTCTGAGCTATTGCAAGTTCCCCGTAATAATTAGTTCTACAGATTATTCGTGAAGTTATGCAGTTCAGCATTAGAATGAAGAGCACATGATACGTGGCAACATGTGACTCAGAACATGCGTACAACTTATAAATTATGCGTAGGTCAACGAGGTAGGACACTATGCAGACTGAGAATGAAAGGAATTGGAGACTGAGAAAGGACTCCGCCTTTGCTGAACATGCTCTGAATGAATGCCATTCGTATGATCTCAAATGTGACGTTTCCATAAAGGAACAAAAGGAAGAAAATTAACCTGACTTGAAATTCTGGCCATTAATAAATACCAATGAAAGAATCCTGACCTGGCCCTTAATGACCAAACACAGGTCCATGACTCACCCAGTTATTATTCCTCTCACCACTAGTTAATAAGCTTGTTGTAACTGTTCTACACCCACATTCCATAGGCGTCTTTCTTCCCCTCCCGTTTTTCGGCCGGTCCTTAAGACATAGTGGTGTGTGCCATTACTCACTTGTATAACATTTCTGTTTTGTACACTCACATAGTGTTGAATATACTGTAACGTAAGATTTATTTGTTCACTGTCTCTTTCGGTATTATATTATGCTTGTGTTTTGTATTGATATAGTCATAAAATATCACATATCTTTGTACAGTTATGAATTCTCACTGAAGTTGTGTGGACTATCTGTTCACCATTAAGTTATCTGATGATGACCTAAGAATCCTAAAGCTGGTTCATACAGAACTAATAAATATTACTGTGGAACGTTAATACGTTGTATTCAAGTTATTAATATGAGTATAACTGTTATTGAGTCCTTTGCATATTTTCCACACTCAGATTTTTGTATGTCTAAAGGTAGTAAGTTTCATTAATGAATGTTTGATATGCTTTCAGTGTCAAACACTGAACTAATAAACATCAAGGTGTACTTCGTACAGAAGGCGACACCTTCAGATTTTTTGACGATGTGTATCCTTCCACTTCTTTATAAATCCCATCTCTATAATCTATGTAACTTAGTGACTCATGGACACTACACAGCACTAGAAATTGACTGGTTGCTCTGCTATTATGACTAGTATCATATACGCTATTTCATTTATCAGATTGCATATCTGAGTAGTTAAATATGAACAAATTTCTCCTTACTTTTTTTACATATGATGTTAATTCCAAAAGAACGTCTCCTTTTTTTTAGAAATACAAAAAACATTTATTTTCTATGATACTTAGATTATAAAGGTAGCAAATGCGTGTATTTCTTTAGACATTTTCCATTTCAGTGAATGCATTTTTGTAGACACTGTGACACTAACCGTATGACCCTGACACACCGGTTTCCACCACGTGCATAAGGAAGCGATGAACCACATCTTTGACTATCTTCCAGCCAAATGTTATTTCAACGAAAAGTTCAGCTGCTACTCACTGGGTGCCAGTCCCGAACTATGGTGTGGGCAGGCAGGTGATGATCCATTCAAACTTTTGCAGGAGAGCGGCGGTTTTGCGAGTGACACGAGGGCCTACATTGCCGTAGTGAATTGACGACGTTTCTCTTCTCCCGTTCCGAACTGTTGGTGTGGGTTTTTTCAGTGTTTTGCGGTATCTGTCAGCTTTTATTGTGATTCCAGCTGGAATTAACCCGACCACCAACACCCTCTCTTTCAGTAGGAAAACACAGGTGCCATGACTTCACTGAAATTTCGCGGCTTCGGTAAAGACGAATGCCACCACTCACGTCATTCTCGTTGGTTCTCAGATGTAAAGTTGAAAGCCCATGTTTTATCACTTGCGGCAACCGAGTGAAAACTAAAAGCAGTCATATTGGTCTGCATAACGGCCAAGAAATGCACGAGAATAAGCAACTAATCGCTGTTTGTGGTCTTCCGTCTGTGTTTGCGGTACCCATCTTGTGTTCATCTTCCGATATTACAGCTTTTCTGACTAAATTCTATGAGTACAGCTTTGGGAAACATCAGGAACCAAAATTCATCCAAGGTAATCCACCGGTCGTCTCTCATTGGTTTCCCACAGCTTCGTGACTGTATCATCGGATGTTGTCTGCATCCTGCTCCTTTGTTCGTCGTTATTTTCAGTACGACCAGCTGTAAACTTTCTGCACCACTTGCGAACGTTCTAGACATCCTTGCGCCACCCTCCATTTTGCAGTTACTTCACCATGGACACTGGAGGATTGTTCATAAGAAACAGTTAGCACGCAGAGACTGTACTTGCAAGGGAACAGATGACGTCACGCATGTGCGGAAAATCAGTCCGCTCTGCAACAAACATTCTGTGCATGGCCTAAGTCGCAATCACAATGGTAACGTGTGCACGTAAACTTTGCAGGACCTTTTTGAAACACTCGTTGGTTGATTGTGGCTGACTCATATGGCAAGTTTCCTTTTGCTGTGCCAATAAACTCGACAACGTCTCATAGCACAATTCAGGTGCTGTCCTCTATTTTTTGCCTCGAAGATTTGCCTGAAGTCATTGTGTCGGACAACGGAACTCAGTTGTAGTCATATGAATTTGAAACATTCTGCGAACGCAATTGCATACAGCATCTAACTATGTTTTATTCCGTACGAAGAACCGTCAACTTGCAATACAACTGATTTGTCAGGATCAAAGTGAACCAAACATCGGTCACTGAGCAATGCATCTTTAAATGCTTGAAAAGCTACTTGGTAATCATCTGTCCAAACAAAGGTAACATTATTGCGACGCAAGTTATGCAATGGAGCAGCGATTTGTGCAGCATTCGGTTGAACTGAATATAATAGTTCATTTCTCTAAAACTGATATCAATTCTGTGACATTGCGAGGAACTGGCAAATCTCGAATGACTAACAAAGGCGACTGAAGAGGATGTACACCTTGACTGTTTATAACATGACTAAATTACCGCAACTCAAGCTTTAAAAAAAATCACACTTCTCCCGCCTACGCTTTAGTCCTGCGTCAGATAACACACGAAACAACAGTCAAATACCGTTGGAAAATTGGGGGTGCGTAAGTTCTGCCAAAAGGCAAAAGCAAATATTTAAACAAGCCTAAAAGATTATTCACTGAACACACTTTTTGAGATTCTTCATCCAGCTGTATTTGTAGATGCGCGTCGCCAAAATCATTTTTTGAAGTGTAGCCACCAATGTCTAACCAATACATGAGATCCTCTGGGCGTGGCAATGGGTAAGTATCAACCACAGTTTGTGGGTTGACCGTAGACTTAAAGTCAACACAGAGGCGAATGCGACCGGAAGGTTTGGGGAGTAAAACACGTGTACTTCTCCATTGACTAGCTCGTATGGGTGCAATAGCTCCACTATCTTGCAATTCTTTAAGTTCAGCAGCGACTTTGTCCCGTAATGCAATGGGAACAGTTCTGGCCCGGCAAAATTTCGGCTGAGCATTCTCTTTCGTGGTAATATGTGCAACAAAATTGTTAGCCTTGCCTAAACCTTCAGAAAAGAGTTTCGGGAATTCTTTCAGCAAGCTAGCTACACTACCTTTTGCATTGAATGCAGACACTGACAACACATTGTCCTGAATGTTAAAGCCAAACAAATCAAATGAATTAAGATCAAATATGTTCTCACAATCGCGTGATTGTAGCACCGTAAAAGTCACTGTTCACGTAAGCGAGCGATGCATGGCAGGGAAAGTACATTTTCCAAGAACGGCAATGTCTTGTCCATTATAAGACGACAGGTGAGTGCTAGATTTTTACAGGCGTGGGGACAGTTGACATGTGTTACGATTCAGCAATGTAACAGAGGCACCCGTGTCCAACTGAAATTTCACGGGATTTCCACGAAGAAGCAAATGAACAAAAAATCTGTTGGACTGACGTAGCACTGAAGAAACTGCTCGCTTGCTAGTTTTGCTAATGCCTGTTTTAGGGTTTGAATACTCTGCATTCATTACATGGACCTTGAATTGTTGTTTAGCGACCCGAGAAAGCACTTTCCTAGGCACCCTATATGATACGAGTGGGCAGAACACAACACTCCACACACTTCAGTCAACTGGCAGTGAATTTTAAGTGGTTTAATACATTTTTTAATTCATAAACGGAATAACTGCGCCAATTTCGCACTTTGCGGTGGTGTGCAGTTGGAGTTCTGTTCTCAATGGTTGCCAAGTCAAAACCGTGTGTCCGCTGACATGTGTGCTCCCGCTTGTTTTGCTACCGATTGAAACCAGCGACAATTGTGGAGGTAATTGTGACGGTAGTCTGCAGTAAGAGTCATTATGACAAGTTTTATTTCTGTGTTATTGTAAGTTAGGGGATGTCTTCTTGAAGTGCCACGAAGTGAATTATTTCTGCCCTTGCATTTGTGTGTGGCGGGTAGTTGAGGTTGTACAAAGTACAAAGCTACTATCGTATGTATAAAGTTGCCAGATACCGGAATTTAAAATTTACGCTCTGTATCGCAAAGTAAGAGTTAAACAAGAAAGGGATACGCTTTTCTTAACTTGCTGGAACGGAACAGAACAATTAAATGAGATTCTATAAGTTTTACTGCGCTAAAATGAATGCAAGAATACGATCGTAACCCTACTTTACGTTTCTTTCGCGTTTTCTAGAATAATACGCAAAGAGAAGTGAAACCTTTAATAGTAAGCTTGCAAAACACACTAATACACGTATTAAACTAGTTTCCTGAACTAAACAGAGTTTGATTACACTCTAAATCACTTATCTGTACGACAGCACAAAACTCACGCGTCTCGCCTGGTGCAGGGCTACCAACACTGTCATTAAACTTTGAAAAGACCCACTATATGCAGTTCAGAACTTCCAAGAGATTTCCTTCTGGTGTGTGTGTAAAATATGATGACATGGAAATAGGAGAAGTTGAGAGTGTAAAATTATTGGGATTACAGCTTGATAATAAATTCATTAGGGAGCAACATACTAACGAACAGCTAAAGCGCCTAAACAAGAATGTGTTTGCAATGCGAATGATGTCAGACATAGGAGATACAAATATTAAAAAAAAACTGGCATATTTTGCATTTTTTCACTCCATTATGTCATATGGTATCATATTTTGGGGTAACTCCACAAATACAGAAAAACTTTTTAGAGTACAGAAGCGCATTATAAGAGTAATGAGTGGCGTAAATCCAAGATCATCATGTCGAAACCTATTCAAAGAATTGGGCATATTAACCACAGCTTTTCAGTATATTTATTCCTTAATGAAGTTTGTTGTAAATAATACATCTCTGTTTACAACTAACTGCTTAGTACGCAGTATCAATACCAGGAATAATAAAAATATACATAAAGATTTAAAATCACTTACTCTTGCCCAGAAAGGAGTCCAGTATTCAGCAACGCATATATTCAATAAGCTACCAGCAACCATTAAGAGTTTAGTTTCAGACAAGGCACAATTTAAACATAATTTGAAAGAATTTTTGGTGGCCAAATCCTTCTATTCCATCCATGAGTTTCTCAAGAAGTGCAGTAGACCATTTCAATGAAAATTTATTACACTTTAATTTTTAACAATACTTGGTTGTAACAGCCAAGTAACTGCCTACTATGTGAATGATGGATGTATGGAAAGCAGATGTAAGTCTTAAGTCTGTAAATAGTGGAGGTTTAATTTTAAATCTTGTACATAATCTGTCTGTTCTTAACTGAGGATCACTGAAATGAATAATTTACTTTAATTTTGGATAATACTTGGTTGTAATAGCCAAGAAACTACCAAATGTCTGAATGATAGCTTTAATGAAAGCAGCTGTAAGTATTAAACCTGTAAATATTAGAAGTTTAAATTTGATTCATGTACATAAATTTACTGTTTATTGACTGAGGATGATTAAAATTAATGAAACTCAAGTTTTTCTAATTACATTTTTGTAATGTGTTGATCTGACATGTTCCACACCCAGGAGGATTCCCTCTGTTTACCTGACATATTCCACACCCAGAAGGATTCCCTCTTTTGTGGGTCTATGGAATGAATAATTAATCTAATTTATTTCACTTTTTATACCAACCTACACAATATTTTGCTCTTTGACAGGCACGCGTCCCGGAACTTCACTTCCTGATAAGTGCTGTGGGCGACGCAGACCTGCTGGCGATGCGCCGCCAGGGCCGTGTGCTTTGGGAACGCTACATGTCGTCTGCGCAGGCGGCTGTTGACACTGTGATCGCACTGCTGCGCACGAGATTAGGAATGCCCCCGACTCCAGTACTGGATAAACCGTCACCTAGCGTGTTCAATGCTTCTTTCACTGTAAGTAGTAGATTCTATTTGTAAGCCTGTAATGCTGTAAAAATCTAAAATCCTTCATGTACAGCAGATTAAATATATACTTGTTTCATTGGTAGATGTATGTGTGATGAGACATTTATCATACTTAGCAGGGAAAGTATCTTTTGATTGATAAAGTCTGTAAAATTTGGACTGAAGACATCTGCATCCATACTCTGAAAACCACTGTGAAGTGCATGGCAGAAGGTACCAGTTATTATGGTTTCATTCCAATTCCATTCACGTATAGAGTGTGGGGAAGGATAAGTGTTTGAATGCCTCTCTAATTACTCTAACCTCGTCCTCACTGTTCCGGGGGAAGCGATGAGTAGGCGGGTGTAGAGTATTCCTAGAGTCGTCTATTGAAGCAGGTTATGGAAGCTTTGTAAGTGGGCATTCTCAGATAGTCTGTCTATGTGCGAGAGTCTGTCATCTCAGTTCCTTCAGCATTTCTCTGAGACTCTCTCATGGGCCGAACAAACTTGCGATCATTCGTATTGCCCTTCTGTTTATACTTTCAATATCCCCTGTTAGTAGCCGGCCAGTGTGGCCGTGCGGTTAAAGGCGCTTCAGTCTGGAACCGCGTGACCGCTAGGGTCGCAGGTTCGAATCCTGCCTCGGGCATGGATGTGTGTGATGTCCTTAGGTTAGTTAGGTTTAATTAGTTCTAAGTTCTAGGCGACTGATGACCTCAGAAGTTGAGTCGCATAGTGCTCAGAGCCATTTGAACCATTTGAGCCCCTGTTAGTCCCACCTGGTATTGAGCGCACACACCTGAGAAATATTCTAGGATGGTTTGTAGGACTGATATGTAGCCATTCTCATTCTGGGACTGATTCCGTTTCCACCGCATTTACCAATAAATTGAATCCTGCCTCCTGCTTTACCTACGACTGAGCCTAGGTTACGTTCCATTTCATATCCCTAGAAAGCGTTACATCCAGCTATTTGCAGGAGTTGGTCGATTCCACCTATGACACATTGTTACTTGTCACAAGACATACGTTTTTTTTTTCGTTTTGTAAAGAGCAGCACCGTACTTTTGAGAATAAACGTAGGCACGGTTCTGAGCCAAATAGCATTCCGAAATTGGGAAATACTGCATGCAATTCACAGCACTGATCCATCGCTTTCAGTACGTAGTGTGAGAAAACATCGATCTGGGTTTCACATTATGTATTTTTCGAAATCCATGCTGGTTGGCATTGAGGAGATCATTCTGTTCGAGCTATTTTAGTACACTACTGGCCATTAAAATTGCTACACCACGAAGATGACGTCCTACGGACGTGAAATTTAACCGGCAGGAAGGAGATGCTGTGATAAGCAAATGATTAGCTTTCCAGAGCATCCACACAATTTTGGCGCCGGTGGCGACACCTACAATGTGCTGACACAAGGAAAGTTTCCAATCGATTTCTCATACACAAACAGCACTTCACTAAAAAGGTCGGTTTATCGTATCGCGTTGGTCGAGATCCAATGACTGTTAGCACAATATGGAATCGGTGGCTTCAGGAGGGTAATACCGAACGCCGTGCTGGATCCCAACGGCCTCGTATCACTAGTAGCCGAGATGACAGGCATCTTATCCGCATTGCTGTAACGGATCGTGCAACCACGTCTCGATCCCTGAGTCAACAGATGGGGACGCTTGCAAGACAACAACCATCTGCACGAACAGTTCGACGACGTTTACAGCAGCATGGACTATCAGCTCTGAGTCCATGACTGCGGTTACCCTTGACGTTGCATCACAGACAGGAGCGCCTGCGATGGTGTACTCAACGACGAACCTGGGAGCACGAATGGCAAAACGTCAATTTTTCGGATGAATACAGGTATCATCATGGTCGCATCCGTGTTTAGTGACATCGCGGTGAACGCACATTGGAAGCGTGTATTCGTCTTCGCCATACTGGCGTATCACCCGGCGTGATGGTATGGGGGGCCATTGGTTACACGTCTCGGTCACCTCTTGTTCGCATTGACGGCACTCTGAACAGTGGACGTTACATTTCAGATATGTTACGACCCATGGCTCTACCCTTCATCCGGGCCTTGTGAAATCCTACATTTCAGCAGGATAATACACGACCGCCTGTTGCAGGTCCTGTACGGGCCTTTCTGGATACAGAAAATGTTCGACTGCTGCCCTGGCCAGCACTTTCTCCAGATCTCTCATCAATTGAAAACGTCTAGTCAATGGTGGCCGAGCAGCTGTACCTGTACACGCCATCCAAGCTCTGTTTGACTCAATGCCCAGGCGTCCGCAGCTCGTGGTCGTGCGGTAGCGTTCTCGCTTCCCGCGCCCGGGTTCCCGGGTTCGATTCCCGGTGGGGTCAGGGATTTTCTCTCCCTCGTGATGACTGGGTGTTGTGTGATGTCCTTATGTTAGTTAGGTTTAAGTAGTTCTAAGTTCTATGGGACTGATGTCCATAGATGTTAAGTCCCATAGAGCTCAGAGCCATTTGAACCATTTGAATGCCCAGGCGTATCAAGGCCGTTATTACGGCCAGAGGTGGTTGTTCTGGGCGCTGATTTCTCATGATCTATTCCCCCAAATTGCGTGAAAATGTAATCAAATGTCATTTCTAGTATAATATATTTGTCCAATGAAATCCCGTTTATCATCTGCATTCCTTCTTGGTGTAGCAATTTTAATGGCCAGTAGTGTATATTTTAGCTCAAAATATTCTTTAAGATTCTCCGTGAAATAGATGGCAAGGCCCTTGAACGATAGTTTTGTAGACCATTTCTATTACCATTCTAGTAGGCGGGTATTATCTTTGTTCTCATTCCAACCACGGGGCACAGTTCTTTTTTCCGATGGATCTATGATTGATTATAGTTAAAAGAGGGGCTAATTCAGCTGAATGTTCAGTATAGAGTCTGACAGGGGACCCTCTGGACTCTGGAACGTTGTTGATTTTTAATGGTTTCAGCTGTTTCTTAATGACCCTGCCACTAATGTCTGTAACCAGCATCTACAAGTAATACTGAAGGACTCACTTTTTCCGTGGCACGAGAATTAAATTACGGCAGTTCTCCTGAGTTTTTCTTTGTAAAGGAACATTTGAAAACAGAGTTAATCATTTCTGCTTTTGCTTTGTTACCCTCATTTTCAGTTCATGTCTCATCCGCGGGTGACCAGAATATAACTTTGATGCCACGAACAACTTTTTAAATACGATAAGAAATTATTCGGTTTTCGCAAAGATCGCCAACATTCTGCTACGGTATTCATTGATGGTTTCGCGCATTGCTCTCTTGACAGCAAAACACATATTATTTAGCATATCTTTATTGATAGCACCATGCCACCTTTTACATCATGCAGCAGTGTTTGTTTCTTTAGAAATTTATTTTCAGTGACTGCCTACATTGGAAAGTCCTTGTCATCATGAAGTCTTCAGTTGGGTACATATCTGTCCATTGAATGGTCAACTACTGGTTTAAATGCGAGCCATAGCTCTTTTACGTGCACCTGTCCTGTGCTAAGAGTTCCAAGTTCATCATTGAAATATGACAATGCTGTTTTTTTACTTGGTTTACTGTAAGTATAATACTTTCTGCTTATTTCAGTTTCCCTTTGCAACTGGGTAATCATTGTTGCTCAAACACACTCGTAGTTGCTCCTACCATTATCAATGTGGACGTTCTCAAACAGGTCAGATCTGTTTTTTGCCATTAGATCTAAAAATTTCCGTCATAAGTAGGATTCTGAACAATCTGATCTCAGTACCTTTCAGGGAAGGCATTTAGTAATAAATCACAGGATATCTTCTCACCCCTACTATTAACAAAAGCCGGCCGCTGGTGGCCGAGCGGTTCTGGCGCTACAGTCTGGAACCGTGCGACCGCTACGGTCGCAGGTTCGAAACCTGCCTCGGGCATGGATGTGTGTGTTGTCCTTAGGTTAGTTAGGTTTAAGTAGTTCTAAGTTCTAGGGGACTTATGACCTCAGCAGTTGAGTCCCATAGTGCTCAGAGCCATTTGAACCATTTTTTTATTAACAAAACAGTAATTTTATGAAGTTATTGTTGGATGAATAACGCTTCCGCCGACGAATGCTGTATACCGGGGATCTTACATAAAAGACAGTTCACGTTCTCTCTAAAGATTTTGCTTACATCAGGAGGTTCGTCTGGTGGAAGATAGTAGGATCCAACGACAGTATTATACCCAATGCTGATGCAGAGTCTTTCCCAAACAATGTAGCATGCAGCTTCATTTTCTACCTTGTGCGATTTGAGTTTCTACTCTAGTGTGGGGAATACACCGGCACCATGTTCCATTAGCGTATTCTTGCGACATTCGCTTATATTTTTCCTAATACTCTCACTGCTATCGGCTTAAAGTTTGAACTAGCTTCTGGACCTACTACTATGTGAGGTTGACTGCTTTTCACGAACGCTTCAAAGTCAGGTATTTTGTTGCGAATGATTTGGCAGTTTACTACGAGGGTTTTAATTCTCTTGCCCGTGTGTGTACTGGAAGGGGGTGGGGAAATTCCTTTGGGTGTTACATTATTACTTCTGGATCTCCTACAGCTGCCGTTATCTGGACTTCATAGAGAGTGGTTAATCTAAAGAATCCTCGTTTGCTACTTGGATAGCAGCCTCTGTTGTGTAGTGCTCTCCAGACACACTGAGGGTCCTCTACAGCTCTCAACTCAATGGTGGAAGTCCAGGACGTCGTAGCCTGTCTTATCACATGACCCCCAAAGTAGTTCAATCCTTTCACCGTACTGGCAACCAGGGGCCCACAATCAGTTCTGGGCCGATGCTACCAACTGTGAGCTCTGCTGGAACTCCGTGTACAAGGCTGGTCTTCTCAAGTTTCTCTGTCAGTCGTTGGAATTATCCAAGTATGACCTCGGAGCCCAGGCGACAGAAATCGTTTGTTCCATAGTGCACCACAATCGGCGTTTTTCTATTCCCTGTTCTCTCTGTGGCTCCGGAATATCTCCTCCAACATGCGGCATACACACACTGACTGCACCTGGTGTTCCATTCAGTCCCGTGTTGCCATTTTCCTATGGGGACCATTATTCGTCGCCCGTCAGACCTGCCGAAGATGAATAACCCATAATCTTTTTGCGTTTGCCTCCTGTTGACACAGGATAAGCACGTTCCCCAACATGTGAAGTGAATCCCACCGGGTCAGTTTTATTTTCGGGGGAAGACAGCACCAAGAATCTTTTGACTACGGGGACTATCCAAGTCCTACCTGGTGCCAGTCCATCCTTCACAGGACAGGACACCTAGACCCACGACTGAAACGCCACCAGCAGAGAAGTGGACGAAAAGCGATAGCTCCTGCTCTTCCTGCAGAGGAATCGGTACCTACAGGAGAGGACAGAACTTAAGGTGTCTTTGGTACGTCTAGTACACGACTTTTGGGAGCTGTTCCAGCACACCTATTCGCAGCAGATACTAATCGGTAGGCAGTAATCAAGGTGTTTTCCGCCTGCCTACGAACATCAACTGAATTATCCTGTGTTTGAGAACAACATTCATAGCGGAGCTGTGCTGTGGCTGGTGCAATGTTTTGCAGGACAGTTAAGAAATTAATTTGATCTAGGCCCGCTGGTTTCCTTCCAATTTGTTGACCCGAACGTGTCACTAATTCTCTTTAAGAACAGAAATAATAAGTATATATAACGGGATTTGGGTTAAGGCAGCAGAAAAACTAATGGAAGAAATGAGTAGTTTCTTAGAAATTTTTGAGCTTATAGTCGCTATCACCAGCCGTTGTGGCCTAGTGGTTCTAGGCGCTTCAGTCCGGAACAACGCTGCTGCTACGGTCGCAGGTTCGAATCCTGCCTCGGGCATGGACGTGTGTGCTGACCTTAGGTTAGTTAGGTTTAAGTAGTTCTAAGTCTAGGGGACTGATGACCTCAGATGTTAAGTCCCATAGTGCTCAGACCCATTTGAAGCATAGTCGCTATCAAACTCAGAGACAATGTTAATGTATGATAAATGTATCTAATATACTCTCCTTTTGAAAGGAAAACTAGATGTAACACAAAATTTTAGTTATAATATGTGCAGCGGAAACTAAATTTCAAACCACGGTTTGCTAAGAACAGCTTATGAATACTACAATCGTGACTTCCGAAAATTCTCAAAAATTTACCTTTATTCACACTGATACACACTCGAAATGCAGTCTGAACTATCTTTTGACAGTAACAGTAAATCACAAAGATTGATATGCTGCGAAATCACAAACACTGTTTTGCTACGAAGTAAGTTCAAATGGCTCTGAGCACTATGGGACTTAACTTCTAAGGTCATCAGTCCCCTAGAACTTAGAACTAATTAAACCTAACTAACCTAAGGACATCACACACATCCATGCCCGAGGCAGGATTTGAACCTGCGACCGTAGCGGTCGCGCGGTTCCACACTGTAGCGCCTAGAACCGCTAGGTCACTACGAAGTAAGTTATTCTCAACACTTGTAACTTACCAAAATTTTGAAAAACATACTTTTTCAAGTCAGACCTCTTTTAGTTGAAATTACACAATGAAATTAAGGAAGCACAATTTAAGATCGGGCCTACAATTGATGATAATAGTACGGTCTTATCCGGGCACTGAAAAATGCTACAAATTTCACATCATATCGCGATATACGCGAGTACTGACGCAATCAGTGAATGACGATGCATAAGTGACACGAAAACTCAAGTATTAGAATCTAACATTTCCAACCGGCTCACGACTCTGGCATACACGGCCTCACACGAAGGAAAATTCGGAAGTCGACTTGTATATCTAAATAAACATGCGATTTGTACGGATACAGGGAAAACACAGAACATTCATGTATAAAATGCATATTTAATTCATCAGCTGTTTTTATTTTAAACCCAAATTCTTCCGGTTTCGGTCTTGGACCGCCTTCACGGGTGAAGGGTTAAAATGGTTTAAGCCACCATATTCCATTAGTCATTACTTAAAATGTGTCGTGAATGCCATGAATGTAAATATATGACACTGTATGCATACAGAGCATCACTTGAGAATTTGGGTTTAAAATAAAAACAATTGATGGTTCAAATATGCATTTTATACATTACTTAAGCCTGTTGCCAGCCACGTTCCAAAATTTTTTAAAACTATTCAATCTTAACAGTCTGATTCATTACATTTCACCATACCGGCGAAGGTACACCAAACTTCTGTGTAATATCTGCTACCCTAATAGTTATCTTTTCCCGATCCTACGGTTACTACATGTTTCCTCTGCAGAGAAGCACTAATTTTGAGTACTGGTAGCACTGAGTAACTCACCTGTCTGTACAGTGAGTGTAGTAAAATATGGAAACACGAGAGAAATGCGTGCTTATGCGTAGATGCAGATGCAAGCCAAGCCTGCTGAATGCGATCTTATACAGTATTTGACCACCAACGGCATCTGCTCATTGTCCCTAATACATTCAAAGTATCAGTAGTGGTCAGAATAATGTACCTGCGAGGGTATTATCTTGATGGAAAGTGAATTCGAATGTGGATAATTTGTTGATGCTCATATGGTGGACGCTCCTCCGAGTAAGGTAGAGAAAGTATTTTGTTTTTCAGGAGATACCATGTCGCAATCTGTACCTCATACAGGTAACACGGAGAAACATCATCCTTTACATCAAAACAGGGACGAAAGTGTGTGTTGAGTAATAGTGGCAGGCAGTCGTTGAAAAGGGTTGTGTCCAAAAACAAACGGACGACCGCTGCAAAAGTCACTGTAGAACTCAATGTCGGACTCACGAATCCTGTTAGCAGCCAAACAACACGAAGGTTGCTACATGAGCAGGGAATTGTAGGGCGAGCTGAAATTGCATAACCACTCATCAGTGACGCAAATGCCCGCAACAGGAACATTAGATGCAGAAAGCGTAAAACCTGGATTATGGAGCAATGCAAGAAAGTCATTCGGTCGGATGAGACCTGTTTCACACTGTGCCCAACTTCTGGCGGAGTTATCGTACCAACAGTGAAACATGGCGGGGCTCCGGCGACGTTATGGGCTGCCATTTGGGTTTAAAATGGGCCGCGTGGCTACTCCGGAAGGCTGCATTATTGCCAAGGTTTATGTGACCGTTTTCGCTGACCAGTTCCATACCGTGGTACAGTGACTGTTCCCCAGTGGTTACGCTGTGTTCCAAGACGGCAGGCCCCTCGTTGACTCAACGCACGTCGTCCAGGACTGGTTTTGTGAGCGAAAGGACCAATTGTCGCATCTGCGCTGGCCGGCACCGTCGGCAGATGTTAATATAAGGGTGCGTTTACGACTGTGCGTCTTGTAGCTAGTCACAGTGCGGTAGCAGCTTGCCCCCCACGGAAGTCGACTAGATACGAGGCGCACAGCTGTAGACGCACCTTGACTGAGACTTTGTGTTGTAGTTTGGAGAGAAGGTTGCGTGATGCTATCCACCTCCATCGTCATTACGAAACTTGTCACTACGTTACAGGAGGAAATGTTTTTTTGAAAACTATACGTGGCCTGTAGTTATCCATTCTGAGACGAATAGAAGCTGTTTGGAAAACGAACAGGTCTCCTGTACTGTATTAGCATGGGAATATGTTCAATTTTTCATATTTTTGTCCACCTGTACAAAATAGTTAGTGGAAGTAATGTACTGATTAAACAGAAGACGGAACTGCATTGTAAATTGGATGAAGTGTAAATAGAATACTGATGGCGGTAACTTTGTTAGTTTTGTATGACGTGCGATCCACATCTGTATCTGCAGGTACTGCACTCGAAAACTTCAAATGCCGACATCTTCACGAGAGACAGTAGTTGGGCGTTCAAGGAGTTAGATTTTTGTGAATCCCTTTCCTGTACAAACCTTATGAAACCTTATTCTCAGATTCTCCACGAATTTTCCTGGTTGTCATTAGTTTCAGCAAGATATAAATGAATTGTGCACAAGTGGTGGACTGATGTAAATCTCTGTCAGTTGCAGTCCTGTGTAGGGCTCTGTACCTCAGTCGGTAGAAACAGGACCCTTGTGGGATCACTCTGCTGCTGTCTGTCAGAAAATCTGCCTCTCTGTTCCTTCTTCTAGACAAAGAGTGAAGGTATCAGGTCGAAATTTGTGTCAAATACTGTCTGTCGTCCGTTGGCGGTATAAAAAAATCTTCGCTTCTAAGTCAAAGCATTAAAAAGATATGGTCGTCTGTAAAGACACCGTTTTCTCAACAACAGGTGGAGATATGAAGCTGAAATTTAAGTCAAATACACTGCCTTGGCAGTGTAAATAATTCAATTTTCTAAGCCAGAGCAATCAAAAGATACGGCCGTGTATGTCACTTATTTTGGTACTCACAAACTCCCTCATAAAAACCCATAACCATGTTGGTCCTCCTGTTGTAGTGATAAAGTGAGTGCTTGGAAAACGGGAGGCAGCGCGATAGACTCTCGCGAGTGTGACGGATTTGTAAGAGTTGGTTTTAACCTACGCTACAGCTCTCAAGGATCTGAGGAGTCTCAACGAGAAACATGTCACTCAGATTTCACATTAAACTGTAGGACCCCTTGTGAGGTGTTGCGAAGATACCGAACAGTTAGTTGGTTAGGTATGAGTTACATTGATCAATCTCACAGTAACCTTTATGATGTGGTCTGTGTCAAGTGCATAAGAAATGCACACATGAATGAAGTATTTTTTTTTTAAAAAAAAACAAAAAGCTTAAAATTTTTATTACCTACCCCACTCTCTTAATAGGTACAAAATACTGGTGTTATAATCATCAATGTCACTGTTGTTTTTAAACTGGTCCATGTTGTTGAGAACAAATTTTCATTACTGAGTGAGTGTACTATGAGGCTGTTGTAAGAATTCCAAACCTATTAAATATAAGCCTACAAAACGCGCGACTGTGATCCCCACACATTATTCTAACCACTTTCCTTTGAGCAGAGAATACCTTTTGCCTAAGTGTTGAGTAACCCCAAAATATTATTCGGTGTGGCGTCACAGAGTGAAAGTAAGCCAAGTATGTTAGCTTGCTAATTTCTATATCCTCAAAATTAGCAATTACTCTGATTGCAAAAGTTGCTGAAGCTAGTCGGTTTAGGAGACGCAAAATATGAATTTTACAATTAAGATTCTCATATATATGTACACCCAGAAACTTAGTATGCTCTAACCTGGCTACTGACTTCCTTTGATGTGCTATATTTATTGAAGGAACTGTACTCCCTGCAGTAGAAAATTGGATGTACTGTGTTTTTTAAATGTTCAGAGCAAGCCCATTCGCAGAAAACCAATCAATAACTTTTCCAAAGGCATTATTTATATCGTTTACGATTGGAATTTCTTTTACTGGATTAATAATTATGCTTGTATCATCAGAAAACAGTGTCAGTTTAGCTTCTTGTTTCAGATAATATGGAAAGTCATTCACATATATCAAGAACAGAAGGGGACCCATGACCTAACCCTGTGCAACACCTAATGTTGTCTCATCCCAGTTAGATGAAGTGATAAACTTCATTAAATCACTTAAGCTATAACTTTTTGCTTCCAGTTCTGTAGGTATGACTTAAACCACTCATATGCTGTCCCATCTATACCATAGAATTGTAATTTCTGTAACATAATGTCATGTTCCATACAATTAAACACTTTGGGTAAGTCACAGAAAATTCCTGTTGGTGACATTTTACTATTTACTATGTATCCCATTACTGCTGAGTTGGCTAACTGCTCTTGAGTACATTACTTTCTCGACAATTCTTGAAGAAGCTGTGAGCAAGGATTAATGACATGTATGCTGTTCCCTTTTTTGTAGAGAGGCTTGACAATGGCATGTTTTAACCTGTCTGTGAAAATACCTTGAGTTAGCGATGCGTTACAGATGCGACTCAGAACATCAGCTGTAACTGCTCCACATTACTTTAATATCTTGTTGCAGATGTCATCTACTGCAACAGAACATTTATTTTTCAAATATTTAATGATTTTCCCTATTTCACCAGAGGTTGTTAGATGAAATCTAATTTGACGAGGATTTCTCAAAACCGACTCTTCCGCGTATTGCTTGGCTTTTTCTTTTGAACTATTCTCACCAACTTTTTCACCTACACGTAACTAACATTTGCTACTTGTGTACTGTTGGTTAACATGGTCTCATTCTCTTTAGTAGTAATATTGTCTACCCAAGTGGTTTCTTTTCATGCTCTCTTCTAACAAAATTCCGTACTGATTTGATTTTATTGCGCGAGTTGTTAATTTGATACCTAATATACATATTTTTTGATTTTCCGACAACTTTTCTCAATACGTTACAATAATTTTTATAGTGTTAAGTTACTTCTGGGTCTTCACTAATTGTTGCTGCCTCATATAATTTTCTTTTCCTTTCTGAAGACACTTCAGTACCTGTAGTGATCCTAGGTTTCTTGGGAAACGGTTTGGTGTTACATTTAGTAATTTTTTGGGGGCAACAGTTTTCAAAAAGGGATATAAATTTATCAATTTGCAATGTTTCACTCATCATTAGCAATTGGCTCATTATATATATATCTCCCTAAGTAGTATTTCTTAAATTTTCTCTGACGTGCTCCATAGATCCCAAGTTGACCAAGACTTACACTTTTACATAATGGTTTCTGAACTGTAGACCCTGCTAAGTTCTGTGACTTAATCAATTTTACGTCATGGTCTGATAATCCATTTATCACAGGGAAAGCATGTGTTACTTTTCATCTTGCTGCTCAAATACATTATCTATTCGAGTGCTGCTGTCTTGAGCTAGACGTGTAGGGAAATTCATCACTGTCGCGGGCCGGTGTGGCCGAGTGGTTCTAGGCGCTTCAGTCTGGAAACGCGCGACCGCTACGGCCGCAGGTTCGAATCCTGCCTCGGGCATGGATGTGTGTGATGTCCTTAGGTTAGTTAGGTTTAAGTAGTTCTAATTTCTAGGGGACTGATGACCTGAGATCTTAAGTCCCATAGTGCTCAGAGCCATTTGAACCATCATCAGTGTCCCTAAGTTACATGTCGTTAATAACACTTCTAGTTCTGTTTTCCTATCAGAACTGCTTAGAAAGTTTACATTGAAAGCACCACGGATTAATAACTTCTTCTTTTTGTCTGACAGACAACATAATATGGAGTCAAAATTTTTTTGTGAAAAGCTCCCAATCTCCTAATGCGAACCTGTAAACTGTTGCTAATATCAACACAACATTATCTAGCTGTAGCTCACACGCACAAACTTAAAGTAGTCATCGACCCTAAATCTACTTACTTCTACAGTTTCGTATTTATACCCTTGTTTTATGTAAAAGACAAGTCCTTTATCCATGCTAGATGTGCAAGTTTAAGATGCTAAATTATACCCATTTATACTGACACTTTCCATCCCCACAATTACATGGTGTTCAGACAGGCAAAGTGTAACAATCTCATTCTTATTTTTGAGATCATCTAAACACACAAACAGCTTATCTACTTTACTTTTTATTCCCTTGATTTTTGATGAAGTAAATTAATACTGTCCTTAGCTTTATCCCTATTTACTGTATATGAAGCTTCTTTTATTCTATTTTTCTTGATTATTGTCTTTCTGGACTTTGGCACTAACCTAAAAAACCTGTCCACCTTGTCGCATTAACCACATTTATCATACCCTGTGTGATTGTGGTCGTTCTTACTGTTGAGTAGTTGCTCTTCCTAACAGCTGTCCTTACGAGCAAACCAGTTGCGACTTTACCTACAACTACTCGTACTTAAGATACTTGGGCTATACACGACTTTGTTTTTTTTTTAAAAAAAGGATAGCTCGATATAGCCATAGAGCCGAACTCCACGCGTCTGCTTTCGTGTCCCACAACTAATTCATCTACATCTACATCTACATCATACTCCGCAAACCACCTAATGGTATGTGGCGGAGGGTTCTTTCGGTACTATCTGATCCCTCCAACCCCGTTCCACTCACGAATAGTGCGTGGGAAGAACGATTGTCGGTAAGCCTCTATATTGGCTCTAATTTCTCGAATTTTCTCCTCGTGGTCAATACGCGAGATGTATATTGGGAGAAGTAATATGTTGTCCGACTTCTCCTGAAAAGTGCTGTCCCGAAATTTCAATAGTAAATATCTCCGTGATGCACAATGTCTCTCTTGTAACGTCTGCCAGTGGTTTGTTTAGTATCTCCTTAACACTCTCTCGCCAGCTAAACGATCCCTTGACCAAACGCGCCGCTCTTCGTTGGATCTTCTCTATGCCCTCCGTCAGTCCTACCTGATAGGGATCTTAGATAGATGAACAATACTCAAGAATCGGGTGAACAAGCTCCTTATAAGCAACTTCTTTCGTGGATGAGTTACATTTCCTTAAGGTTCTTCCGATGAATCTGTCTTGTGTCTGCTTTTCACACTATCTGTTTTATATGGTCATTCCACTTAAGGTTACTCTGGATAGTTACGCCTAGATATTTTACAGCAGACACTATCTCCATCTGTTTGTCATCAATAGTGTAGCTGTACAGTAGTGGATTTCTTTGCCTCTGTATGCGCAATATGTTTCATTTATTTACGTTGAGGGTCAACTGCCAGAGTCTACACGATTCGTCAGTTCTCTGAAGGTCGTTTTAAAAATTCTTACTATCTTCTGTCGTTGCTACTTTGGTATAGAGAACTGCAGTAACAGCGAATAGCCTTAAGGAGCATCCGACGCTTTCTAAAATGGTTCAAATGGCTCTGAGCTCTGTGCGACTTAACTTCTGAGGTCATCAGTCGCCTAGAACTTAGAACTAATTAAACCTAACTAACCTAAGGACATCACACACATCCATGCCCGAGGCAGGATTCGAACCTGCGACCGTAGCGGTTGCTCGGTTCCAGACTGTAGCGCCTAGAACCGCACGGCCACTCCGGCCAGCGACGCTTTCTACTAGATCGTTTCTATACAGGGTATCCCATTTATCTTGACGACTCCAAATAACTGTTTGTCCTGATGCAAATTACAAAATGTTTCAAGCAAATGTTCTTTAGCCGTCAGGGGGACTTCAATCAGCATGATTGCCGTCGTTGTAGCTTTGTTTTTTACAAAGATATGAACAGTGGTATGACTTTTTTAAATGGCACACTGTATTTTTTATTCGCTAATTCATTTCCTCTCCTAAAGACCTATTCACAAATGTATAACAGTGTACCATTCACGGAAACACAACGTTATTAATTACATAACACAACATTGACGTTGACGCTCCCAGCGCTTAGTGCAGGTACTCGGGGTAATAGAACACATCCACGTGCTGATGTTGACAGAGACTGGCCGTTGTGGTCTAGCGGTTCTAAGCGCTTCAGTCTGGAACCGCGCGACCGCTACGGTCGCAGGTTCGAATCCTGCCTCGGGCATGGATGCGTGTGATGTCCTTAGGTTAGTTAGGTTTAAGTAGTTCTGAGTTGTAGGGGACTGATGACCTCAGATGTTAAGTCCCATAGTGCTCAGAGCCATTTGAACCTTTGATGTTGACAGAGGAAAATGTAAACGTAAGTAGTATGCAGATCCGCCATTCTGTCAAACATCGATAATTCAAGAGTTGTGTGAGTAGAACGTACACCAACGAAGAGAAGGTAGAAATGCTACTCATCATGGGAAATGTAAGTTAGAAAACAGTAGTTGCAATACTGTTTTCAAATGTGCGGGTACATTTAGTACAGTAGTTTAACCCTTTTAAATAATGTTGTGTAGAGTAGGCATACAGTAAAGGCTGTCCTTCTACAAACTGCACCGATATAACGTTTCTTTTATTGTTGTTGTTGAAGGTAGGCGAAATGCTACGCAGGCAGCGGAACTGTACAGAGAGCGATATCCTGACAAGAGCCCACTTTCCTGACGGATGTTTTCTCGTCTTGTTGCGACGTTTCAAGAAACGGGAGGTTTCAACCCACGACAACGCAATCGTCATAGCACTCGCATAGACGAAGCTGCCGAAGTTACTGTTCTCGCTTCCGTTGCTATGAATCCACATGTGAGCACACGACAGCTCGAACACGTGATTTGTATTCCTAAAACCAGTGTACATCGTAGTCTTAAACGTCACTGGTTCCATCCTTCCCATGTACGCCTACATCAAGAATTGCATCTGAAGTTTTCCAGAATCGTATACAGTTCTGTCACTGGGCACAGTCGCAAATCCTCGCCAACCCGGACTTCTTCTCCAATGTTCTATTTACCGATGAATGTTCCTTCTCAAACAAACGACAGGTAAATACAAGGAACATGCATTATTGGTCCAGCGACAACCCACGATGTCTTAAGTGAAACATCAGCATCAATGGAGAGTTAACGTCTGGTGTGGGATGCTTGGTACTACAATTATTGGCCCTTATTTCATCAATGGTAGTTCAAACGACACAGCGTATGCCAACTTCGTCAGACGAATTCTTCCACCTCTTCTGGATGATGTTCTAATAAGAACCAGAATGCTTATGTGGTATCAAGATGATGGATGTCCAGTACATAATGCCTTCCGTGCACGTCGTGTTCTGAACCGAAGGTATCCTGCCAGATGGATTGGTCGAGGAGGAACAGCTACTTGGCTTGATAGGTCTCCTGATTTAAATCCTCTGGACTTTTTTCTTTGGGGATGCATTAAAGACGTTGTCTATCGCGATATTCCAACAACTCCAGAGGACATGTAGGAACGTATCGTTCTTTCGTGTAATTCTCTTCAGCAGGTAACACTGTAAGCAGTAAATAATTCTTTCATTCAAAGAGTGCGCCAGTGTATCGGTGTCCAGGATGACCACTTTGAGCACCTTCGAATGTTCTACTCCTTTGGAATGGTACAGGAGAGTCAAAGTCATTATTATGTTACGTTTATACTTGGTTTTCGTTTGTTTTGTGACTGTTCCAGCAAGTGGAAGAGTTTGTGATCCTGGGGTCAAAATCAGTGTTGTGTTATGTAATTAATAACGTTGTGTTTCCGTGAATGGTACGCTGTGATACAATTACCGAATAAAAAGCACAGGGTGCCATTTAGAAAACACATACCGCTGTTCATATCTTTGTAAAAAACAAAGCTACAACGAAGGCAATCATGCTGATTGATGTCTCCCTGACGGGTAAAGAATCTTTGCTTGGAACATTTTGTAATTTGCATCTGGACAAACAGTTATTTAGAGTGGTCAAGATAAATGGGACAGCTTGTATACTGCGAACAGCAACGGTCCTATCACACATCCCTGCGGTACTCCGGATATTACCTTCACATTTCTCGAATTAGTTCCGTTAAGAACGAAGAGTTGAGTTCTTTCTGCAAGAAAGTCTTGAATCTAATTGCAGGTCTGCTCCGATGCTTCGTAAGCTTCTATGTTTTTCATTAAACGGCAATGCAGGACTGTGTCAATTGCCTCAAGGAACACGGCATCTGCCTGAGCGCCAGTGTCCACTGGGCTGTGGATCTCATGGAAGAACAGAGCGAGCTGAGTTTCGCAGGATCTCTGTTTGCCGAATCCATGTTGTTTTTTTCATTTTCCAAGAACGTCATAATGCTTCAGCATAAAATATGTTCCATAATTCCACAACAGATTAAAGTCAACGATATAGGTCTACAATTTCGTGGATCTGTCTTGCGGCCTTCCTTAAAAACGGGAGTGAGCTACGCTTTTTTCCAGTCGTTAGGTATATTTCGTTGCTTATGAGATCTACGATAAATTACTGCTGGAATTGGAGCAAGTTCTTTCGCATAATCTTCATAGAATCTCATATGTATCTCATCTGATCCTGAAGCCTTTCCATTACTAAGCGATTGTAACTGCTTTTCAATTCCGCTATCGGTTATCTCAATATCTGCCGTTTCGACTTTCGCACGACGATTGAACGGAGGGACAGTGTTACGATCTTCCGCGGTAAAACTACTTCGGAAGACCGATTTCAGTATTTCGGCCTTCTCTCTGTTATCTTCGGTTTCGGTGGCGGTCACCGAGAGAATGAATAGATGATTTTGATCCACTTACTGATTTTACATACGACCAAAATCTCTTAGGGTTTTACTCAGGTCGGTTGACAGCGTCTTACTTTCAAAATCACTGAAAGTTTCTCTCATTCCTCTCCTTATGCTCATTTTCACTTCGTTCAGCTTTTGTTTGTCAGTCAGGTTTTTACTTCTCTTGAATCTCAGATGAAGTGCTCTTTGTTTACACAGCGCTTTTCTAACACGGCTATTAAACCGTGGTGGATCTTTCCCGTTACTAAAACCTTTCTCGGAACATACTTGGCTAGGCCATATTGGACGAAGCCTTTTAATTTTTTTTTTTCCATTTGTCCTCCACGTCTTCGTCCTCATCACCGAATATTTGATGCTGACTGCTGATAGTTACAGAGCCAACTCGTGAGGGTAACGTCTTAGACTTCCTGGCAACAAACAGACGTGAAATCATCGAATCAGTTAACGTAGAGGAAGGCATCAGTGATCATGAGGCTATGACAGGATCTATGACGACGGATCCTACAACGAATGTTAAGAAAGGTAGGAAGATATATTTGCTCAGCAAGGGTGACAGGAAACAAATAACCTTCAATAAGCGATCCTAATTCTGAGACCTTTCCTTAGATGCTCCTGCAGTTTACTAAACTCATATAACTCTTTTCTATCTGTGATTTGCGAGGACCAAGATTCTCTGAAGCTTTAATCTGTGGCTGATTTAGCAGGTAAATCGTGTTTGCTCCCAAGGGAGGGGTCCTCTACCCGAAAAAAGCCCCTTGTGCACTCCACACGTACTCCGCAACCCTAGTTGCTGCTTCCTGCGTGTAGTGCACGCCTGACCTATTAAGGAGAACCCTACAATTCTGCACCTGATAGCGGAGGTCGAGAAATTCGCATCCTTTACCCTCGGAGAGCCGTCTGAGCCTCTGCTTTATATCTTCCACTCTGCTCCAAATCAGAGGGCCGCGATCAACCCTAGGTACGATGTTACAAATAGCTTAGCCTGCACCCCGTGTGCGTTGCTAGCTCCCTTCACCAAATCAGCGAGCCGCCGAATGGAGCTGAGGATGATCTCAGTACCCAAGCGACAGGCGTCATTCGTGCCGACATGTAACACTACCTGCAGCCGGTTGCACCCAGTGCGCTCGATAGCCACATCACACATGAGACCTCCCGGCAAACATACCGAATGCACACTGGAACTCTTTCACGCCTTTACTGCTAGCTCCCTGAGGGGCTCCATCACCCGCCTAATATTGTAGCTCCCAATGACTAGCATACCCACCCTCTGCACTTGCCCGGACTGGGCACGAAAACTGACCGCTGGCCCAACAGGAGAGGCACCCCGTGCTGGCTCAGAGTTATCATCAACACTGGGAAGAACCTCGTACCTGTTGCTAAGACGTAGGGACCCAGCCGCACAGCCTGATCCCTCTTTCGCCTTCTGCCCACTGACACGCAAACTCACCACTGTCTGCCATCCACTCTGGAGTGAGGACGGACCGGTCAGATGTTGCGTATCGGAAGCCGCAGTGACGTCCGGGCCACCAGGGGATTCCAGTAACACCAAAGGCGTCGCAGGTCTCGTCACTGGCGCCCCGACGTCACCGCAACTCTAAGCGTTAGCTAGAAGCTTGTCGACGGTAGCCAACGCAGCTTACTGCTGTTCACGGACAGCAGCCAACTCTCCTTGTGTCCGCTCACAACAATAACAGTCCCTAGTCATATCGTACTGTGTATAATATGGCGCTACTGAGTTTGAAAATATAGCAGAGGAGAAGAAAGTTGGTGTGGAGATTTTGCTCTGAACCCTGAGACCGCAATCTATTGAACAGAAATAAATTTCTCTACACTGAAAATGATAACCTGTAGCTGTGATTCTGCAGACAAGTAGTCTATGCATCGGCTGTAATTGCGAATTAATAAAATACATAGAAATACAAAAAGAATTAATAAATAATTAAATAACAACGGTTTTATTGTGACGTTTGCAATTGATGTAGATTGCAGAGAATTATGTTGACTAATTTTTATGAATATCTCAGATACAGGGGAACTGGTCCTACGAAATCAGTTAAAATACAAATCGAAAACACCATTAAAAGATGCAGTCATCTTACATTGAGAGAGTTACGAGCAAAATCCCCGAAACGAAACATTCCTCAAAGATACATGAAAACTAAGTCCACAGCATAAGCACAACACACGAAGATCCACCGGCTCAAAACAGTTCAGATTTCAATTTGATAATTCACAAATTAACGCAAGTGATGCAAAAAAACTAACTGATACTCTGTTTATTCTCAATTCTGCAAATCATAAGGAAATAGAGTCCTGCTCTGGAGCACATTCAGACCTCTCGAAATACGAGGTCCTATCAGAAGTTGAAGTATGGTCACAGCTGTTCACCACCTAGAATCAAACATCTCCACAATCGAATGCCACTCGTTACCACAGGCAGAGCTACCTCCTTCCAGAACTTGCATAAAAGTGTCCACCTTCTTCTAGATGTAACGTTAAAGTCCCGTAGCGCCCGTTCACTGCCCAGAATCTATCGACCACACGGCCGAATGAAGCATTATATCACAGGCAGCTCTTCAAGAACAAACGTAAGCGTCGAGAATCACTCCCTTGAGCTCTTCACGCGAAAAGGCCCATTCTCCACTTGACTGCTATAGTGTTCTGATACAATCTGCCCATCAAAAATACAAAGTCCTTAATCTCTACAGATATGATTTGACTCATCTTGACCACTTCCAAGGGTAAACTAGTTTATTACAACAATATTTAAATAAAGAAAGGATGTCAACATTCTGTCAAGCTCCGATAATTTACGATAATCATGAATAAATTTTTGTCCATAAGTAAGTATGCCAGGATTCCATCACAAGTGCACTCATGTTAAATGACAACGAACTGCAGCTAAATATTATTTGAATAATAATTTATACCTGTCTGACAGAATCGTCTTTTGGTTTTCGTTTGAACTGTGTGATCCTCTAACTCATGCGATTGATGACATTTAAGTTAGCACAGTTTTTTGATAGCACTTGTAATAAACATTTAAATAAAGTTACTGGAAAAACAGTAAATGTATCATTAAATAAAAACACAAGTATGGCAAAATATGAGGTACTGAAGCTGTGTTCATTTGCTGTGAAAAAGTGGAGAATATGATGTTCTGAAAATTACTTGAGTACAAAACGGATATAGAAATGTAATAAATCAATAAATAAAATAGATACAGATACATAGCTTTCAGAGATGATAGCTGGTGCAGTGCTATCATGAGAAACAACGTTTGTTGAAATAGCATGAAGCAATTATAGGTTGTTGAATCAGAAGGTCATAGTGATAATGTTTATTTGCGGTGAGAGATTAACTTCTGTAGTTTTAAAAACATTGTTGTGTCACTAGATGAGCCTCATTTTCTTGAAATCGCAGAGGTATTCAGATTTGCATTAATGGCCGGCCGAAGTGGCCGTGCGGTTCTATGCGCTGCAGTGTGGAATCGCGAGACCGCTACGGTCGCAGGTTCGAATCCTGCCTAGGGCATGGATGTGTGTGATGTCCTTAGGTTTGTTAGGTTTAATTAGTTCTAGGTTCTAGGGGACTGATGACCACAGCAGTTAAGTCCCATAGTTCTCAGAGCCATTTGAACCATTTGCATTAATATTTGATGTAAGTTACTGTCGAATCTCAAAGAATTGCAGCTTAGCCTTTTTTTTTCAATCAGCCATTAATTGGAGCGTCTCCTGCACCAAGGTCATGCGAGTAACAGCCGTGCCCAGCTTACGGATTTTCCCCATTTCCGGTCACCCACTCCTTGTCCCTGCACCTGTGGTCGCCCGTATCTACCACCTAGCCAGAAGCTGGAGCTGCAGCAGGTCACCCTGAGCCCTTGGTCCCACTAGCCTTCATCCCTACGCCCAACTTCACCTGCTACCAATACTGGCCGGCCGATTACTTCGCCTAAATAGGTGTAACGTTACAGTATATGCCTGTTTAATGCCTCCACCTGAAGTTTTTAACCGGATTCCATATTGGATTTGCATACAGAATTCTTCTTCCTTCATTTACTTTCTGTATCGGTTTTTATCTGCTGACATTTCACTGGTATTGTGTGCTGATTATATGACTGTTTAGAATGTAGCTTGTTGCAGTTTATGTTGGTCATCTCTCTGTACCTAATTTAACATTTCATATTTATAGTAGCTATTTGCCTCTAATGTATATGACATTGGAGCTATTGAACTCCTTTCCACTTGGGCCATGCCACTAGTGAAGCTTTCACTCGCTCTCGAGGATCGAAACTTCACTAAAATCGGTTTTGGGCCGGAGTGGCCGAGAGGTTCTAGGAACTTCAGTCTGGAACCGCGCGACCGCTACGGTCGCAGGTTCGAATCCTGCCTCGGGCATGGATGTGTGTGATGTCTGTAGGTTAGTTAGGTTTAAGTAGTTCTAAGTTCTAGGGGACTGATGACCACAGCAGTTGCGTGTAATAGTTCTCAGAGCCATTTGAACCATTTGCATTAATATTTGATGTAAGTTACTATCGAATCTCAAAGAATTGCAGCTTAGCCTTTTTTTTTCAATCAGCCATTAATTGGAGCGTCTCCTGCACCAAGGTCATGCGAGTAACAGCCGTGCCCAGCTTACGGATTTTCCCCATTTCCGGTCACCCACTCCTTGTCCCTGCACCTGTGGTCGCCCGTATCTACCACCTAGCCAGAAGCTGGAGCTGCAGCAGATCACCCTGAGCCCTTGGTCCCACTAGCCTTCATCCCTACGCCCAACTTCACCTGCTACCAATACTGGCCGGCCGATTACTTCGCCTAAATAGGTGTAACGTTACAGTATATGCCTGTTTAATGCCTCCACCTGAAGTTTTTAACCGGATTCCATATTGGATTTGCATACAGAATTCTTCTTCCTTCATTTACTTTCTGTATCGGATTTTATCTGCTGACATTTCACTGGTATTGTGTGCTGATTATATGACTGTTTAGAATATAGCTTGTTGCAGTTTATGTTGGTCATCTCTCTGTACCTAATTTAACATTTCATATTTATAGTAGCTATTTGCCTCTAATGTATATGACATTGGAGCTATTGAACTCCTTTCCACTTGGGCCATGCCACTAGTGAAGCTTTCACTCGCTCTCGAGGATCGAACCTTCACTAAAATCGGTTTTGGGCCGGAGTGGCCGAGAGGTTCTAGGAACTTCAGTCTGGAACCGCGCGACCGCTACGGTCGCAGGTTCGAATCCTGCCTCGGGCATGGATGTGTGTGATGTCCTTAGATTAGTTTGGATTAAGGGGCTCCGGAAAGGCTCAAAATCATGAAAAGTTCAATTTTTACTTTTTTGCGTTTTCTGAATCTGCAGACTATTACCTTTCAATAGATATATAATTTATTCAATTCCGAAGACTACAACTATTTTTAAATTTTTTTTGAAATGTGTTCTACATGGGCGTGACCCACTGTGGCGCTGTTAAACTGCTGTCAAATGGTGTTATTATTAACGTCCGTGTTGATCAGGTACATTTTAGTGATGTGAGATAAAGTATGTGTTGTGGCTAATCTGTGATGGTTCAATATATATCGCTGATGTGATTGTCGATTGTTTCATGTTTATTTACTCTGTCGTTATCTCGAAAATATTCGTAATTAATTCTGTTTCTTGAGTCTCTGTTTTGTTGAAGTATAATAATGAGTAAAAGTAAAGTTATTAGAAATCCTCTGAAGGCTTTTAAGAAAAGGAGAAATGTTGGAAAGCCAAAGGTATGTGTTATTACTGTAAACAATAAAGACGATGAAAATCCCCAACATAGCTTGTGTCCCAAAGAAGAAGACAGTTGGTGTAAATATAACAAAGGATTGCTAACTGGTGAAGTGTACACTCATAAGCATAGTCTGCCTCATGCAATAATGGAGGTGATAAAACCTATTTTCAGAGACTTAGCAGCACCTGAACTGTTGAAAAAGTGTATTCACGGAAAAACTCAAAACCCCAATGAAAGTGTAAATAGTGTTATATGGTCGAGAAACCCCAAGACTGTATTTGTTGGAATAGAAACACTTCACTTTGGTGTGTATGATGCTGTTGCGACTTTCAATGATGGCAACATTGTAAGGTGCAAGGTATTTAGAAATATGGGAATGAAGATAGGTTCTAACATGGTACGAACGATGCTTGCTTTAGACAAGGAACGCCTTCGGGCTGCAGACAGGGCTGTAAAGAGTCTAGAAATACAAGCAAGAGTAAACAGGAGGAGGAACAAGAGGAAGCTGGAGGAGGAGTTTGCAGAGGATGAAGATAATCCATCCTATGGACCTGGAATGCACTAAAAAGTTAATCCAATCTTTGTCGCTCGATTCCCAAAACTTTTATTTTCTCATACTAATTACATGTTTTCTAAGGATCTTCCAAACATATTTGTTTCAAACTTTCAGTAAATGTTACACAGTACCTTCTGCATAATTTAACACAGCCTTTTTCCAAAAAAACTGTATATTTTTGAATATATAAATAAAAAATTCCAAAAAAATGTTGTGAATTTTCATTACAATTGAAAAAAAATCATCTTTAATAACTGAACTAAAATTTTGTAAAATCCCTGTGTTAAGTTGTAGCCCATATTCCAATAAATAATCTGTAAAAAGTTCTACTTCCTACCTCAAATACTTTGTGAGGAAAGATGTAATTTATAAGCGTTATTTTAACATTGCAAGTATAGGGCGTTCCGGAGCCCCTTAAGTAGTTCTAAGTTCTAGGGGACTGATAACCTTAGAAGTTAAGTCCCATAGTGCTCAGAGCCATTTGAACCATTTTTTAAATTTGGTTTTCGGGGTAGTAGACCAGGTAAATACTCCAGCGAGCCTTTCAGCACTAATCCCTCGGTACCTGAACAGTAGGACACAAACACGTTCTAAGAACTGTCCAGCGATTTCAATAGCAGAACAGGAGATCTGTAGGTTTTGGGGTGAGAGTTTCGCCTGTCAGCAACGTTTCAGTGGAGTCTTCAGCTCACTATATGCCAATATCACACTCTGTTTGGTCTTCAGATACTGTTCCACAAGCTAAACATATGGGCGCACGAGCACCTATAAAATTAACTAAGACTGCAGGAACATTCATGCCCTTTCTGGGACTGGCAAGAAAAATTCTGCCGAGGGGCTTTTCCATAGGTCTGAAGGAAGGCTATGAGACTTGGTCTGGACCTGACGTTTGGTTCCATGCTCGTTCGTCTTTTTTCGACTTCGGACTTCAACCGAGTTTTCAAAGTTTGACATTGAGTTCAGTCGGAAATTTGAAGTCTTTCTGCATCCACAATTGCTATTAAAGAAGATTACGATGTTCGTGGCTCCAGATCACTACACTCGGGCACACACCAGCCAGTGCTAGCAGCCAGAGCAGCGCAGCGCACGGCGACCCATCAGCAGCCGACCCAGCTGCAGCCATAGTAAGACCGCGACTGTGTTGTACTCATCAAACTCCAGGAATTAGGCAGTGTGAGGCAAGCGACGTTCGTTTCCAACTGCTGGAATCAGCCTATGCGTCATACACTCTACATGCTTCACACACAATTATGCATGTATTCCACAGTGTAATCTTCTGTTTCAAGGGACTCTTTATGTATTCTGATTATCACTCATGTTTCGACTCATTGTGGAGTTGATTTAGAGGATTCACGTGCCTTCTAATGACATTTGTATTCCTCCCTTTATTTATTAATACACTACTGGCCATTAAAATTGCTAAACCACGAAGATAACGTGCTACAGACGCGAAATTTAACCGACAGGAAGACGATGCTGTGATACGCAAATGATTAGCTTTTCAGGGCATTCACACAAGGTTGGGGCCGGTGGCGACACCTAAAACGTGCTGATATGAAAAAAAGTTTCCATCCGATTACTCATACACAAACAGCAGTTGACCGGCGTTGCCTGGTGAAACGTTGTTGTGAGGAGGAAAAATGCGTACCATCACGTTTCTGACTTTGATAAAGGTCGGTTTGTAGCCTATCCCGATTACGGTTTATCGTATCGCGACACTGCTGCTCGAGTTCGTCGAGATCCAATGACTGTTAGCACAATATGGAATCGGTGGCTTCAGGAGGGTAATGCGGAACGCCGTGCTGGATCCCAACGGCCTTGTATCACTAGCAGTCGAAATGACAGGCATCTTATCCGCATGGCTGTAACGGATCGTGCAACCACATCTCGATCCCTGAGTCAACACATGGGGACGTTGGCAAGACAACAACCATCTGCACGAACAGTTCGACGACGTTTGCAACAGCATGGACTATCAGCTCGGAAACCATGGCTGCGGTTACTCTAGACGCTCCATCACAGACAGGAGCGCCTGCGATGGTGTACTCAACGACGAACCTGGGTGCACGAATGGCAAAGCGTCATTTTTTCGGGTGAATGCAGGTTCTGTTAACAGCATCATGATGCTCGCATCCGTGTTTGGTGACATCGCGGTGAACGCACACTGGAAGCGTGTATTCGTCATCGCCATACTGGCGTATCACCCGGCGTGATGGTGTGGGTTGCCATTGGTTACTCGTCTCGGTCACCTCATGTTCGCATTGATGGCACTTTGAACAGTGGACGTTACATTTCAGATGTGTTACGACCCGTGGCTCTACCCTTCATTCGATCCCTGCGAAACCCTACATTTCAACAGGATAATGCACGACCGCATGTTGCAGGTCCTGTAGGGGCCTTTCTGGATACAGAAAATGTTCGACTGCTGTCCTGGCCAGCACGTTCTCCTCTCACCAATTGAAAACGTCTGGTAAATGGTGGCCGAGCAACTGGCTCTTGACAATACGCCAGTCACTACTCTTGATGAACTGTGGTATCGTGTTGAAGCTGCATGGGCAGCTGTATCTGTACACCCTTCCAAGCTCTGTTTGACTCAATGCCCTGGCGTGTCAAGGCCGGTACACGGCCACATGTGGTTGTTCTGGGTACTGTTTTCTCAGGATCTGCGCACCCAAATTGCTTGAAAATGTAATCACATGTCAGTTCTAGTATAATATATTTGTCCAATGAATACCCGTTTACCATGAGCATTTCTTCTTGGTGTAGCAATTTTAATGGCCAGTTGGGTATGTTTTTCACTCTTTCCTGGTTCATGTCACTTTTCCTTCTATTTTTTTATTATTACCCATTTTTATTCCACAGACTGAATTCATAGTTTGTGACCTTCACGTGGCTGGACACAACTTCACCTGTAATTATCCAGCATCACGCTGGTGGCGACCCTATTTAACACTCACAGTCAAAATATATTCTGTTGAAGTAAAATCCCTGTAAAATTCTTATTGATGTAACTTTTAATCTATTTTGCGTTATTCGAGTGGACAAATCTTATATTTAGCAGATAAACCTGTTTCATTCTTTTACTAATAAAGTAACATATGTAACTGAGTGCCCCATTCCTCCAAACTTAAGCAATAGGCTAAGCTTCTATCAGATTCAGGAACTTATGTCTCGGCGTTTCTGATAACCACAGCAGTTGGTTTCTAAAGCAGCCTATATACTTCTCGAGAATAATATATCATTTTTCATATTCCACAGTGGTAGAAATGGCTTTAAATCTAATTTGCACACCCTAGGAGCACATGTTGAACTAGGGGTTAAGCTCACAGTACACCCATTAACTGGTACCATTTCCCCAGTTGGATGAGTGCGGTAGGTGAGGATCATGCAAGTCACTGGAATTGCGTCCAATAGGAAGACTCACATAAGGCCATTAATGAGCACTAAATTATTGTTACTATCGATATACATAAGTAATATTGGTCACAGAAGCACGCGCCATATGAGCACCATCAGTGTGTTCTTTTTGGAATGCATTTAGCGCTGACATAATCCACCTTTACACAGAACACTGTTCTGACCACAGCTGACATTTGTAACGTATTGAGGACACTGGAGACGTTCCGTTTGTGGTCAAGTACCACATCAAAGTCATCAGGCTTCGCTAGCATCTTCTTTTATGCACAAAGATGCATTTGTCACGGTTTTTCCTTATTTTTGTCCAACCCTTATACGTATAGATGATCTACCCAAATCAACAAGCACCCAAAATTATCATTCTTTCTGCGGAGGAAACATGTAGTAACCGTAGTTATTTCAAAAGATAAGAAACAGTGTAGCTCGAATCTTACTCACATTTGTCTTCTTTTCTCTCTCTCTCTCTCTCTCTCTCTCTCTCTCTCTCTCCCTCTCTCTGTCTCCCTCTTTAAAAAAAAAAAGTTCTGTGTATCCCTTATTTTGCAAATGTTGTCATGACAACTGTAATGTAAAGATTTTTTTGTTTTCTCTCTTTTTCACCAAATGTATTTCCTTTCGCTAATCTCGTTTTGTCAATTTATTTCCTAGATGTTGTTGTCTTGCTTTATGTGAAAGGACTGTCATGCCAATCACACCACTCTGCGTACATTTATTGCTGTTGCACACTGACCAGTCAGAAAATTATGACCACCCACCTACTATCGATATAATCCAGTCCAGTCGCTAGCGAAGCTAACTGCCAATGACTGCTAGTCAGACACATGCACTGGCCGTATAGTATCAATGAGCCTGTGGTCTGTGTGTAGAATGGGGAAGGCGCAAGATCCATCTGAGTTTTACTGAGGCAAAATTGTAGTGGCCTGGGTGCTCATCATGAGCATTTCAGAAACTGAATGACTTGTCAGGTGTTCGAGGAGTGCTGTGGTGAGCGTCTGCAATACTTGGTGAAACCAAGGTCAAAAGACATCCAGACGTCGTGTTGTTACACAGCCACCCCTCATTAGAGATGTCAGATATCGTAGGCTGGGCAAACTGGTAAAACAGGGCAAGCAGCGAACTCTGTTGGAACTAACATCAAACTTTAATGCTGGGCAGAGTGCAAGTGCGTCTGGACACACAGTCCACCAGATATTCCTAACAGTAGGCCTCCACATTCGACGACCCATGTCTGTGCCAATGTTAACACCATGGCATGTGCAAAAACGACTGAAATGGACATGTGACCATCGGCATTCGACGTTGGCGCAGTGTCAGAGTGTTGTATGGTCTGATGCATCCCATTACCTTTTTCATTATGCTGATGGGAGGGAACGAATCCGTCATCTTCCTGGGGAACAACTCCTTGAGACCCGTACTGCAGGATGGAGAAAAATGGGAGCGGTTCCATTATGCTCTGGAGAAGATTCACACAGGCATCCATGGGTCTAGTTGAGCTTGTGCAAGGCACCATGATGGCCAAGGAGTATCGTATACTGGTTGCAGTCTACGTACATTACCTTCATGACGATCATGTTTCCTGATGGCGCTTGCACTTTTCAAAAAAATAATGCGCCGTGTCACATGGCCAGCAATGTGATGGAATGGTTTGAGGGACACAGTGGCGACGCCACATCTGAACCTGATCGAACACATGTGATGTGTAACTGAACGTGGCATCAGAATTCATCCCCCCCCCCCCCTCCACAAAATTTAGGGGATTGGGTGACTTGCGTATGCAGATAATGGTGCCAACTCCCTCCACCGACCTACCAAGGCTTCGTTGCTTCTATGCTGTTTTCCGTACAAAAGGTGGACATACTGGCTATTTGGTAGGCGGTCATAATGTTCTGGCAGAACAGTGTATACCCAATGTCGTTGTTTGCATGTTTATAAGGGTTTACATTGCGAACTGTGGAGACACAGTCTATGTGCCCAACAGGAGCCCAGCCAGTATGAGACTCTGTTGCCACCACTGTCCAGCATGCTTCGAGGCCCTCCCTCCTCCCCCTTTCCCTTCCAGCGACACTTGCAGGACACCAGCTGGGCGACTGCTGGGGTGGGCAGCTCCCCCCGATGCGCCGCATCCTGTCTCCCCACCCTGCTGTATGTAAGAACGCCTGCTTAGCAACCACTTGCTCTCTGTTTGTAACTTAATTATTCATCATACAAAGGATTAATTTTTATTCATAAAGTTTGGATTTGATGGATATGTTGCGTTGTTATACAGATTTGAAAAATCAATTAGAGCAATTTTAATGACAATACTGATAGAAACGAGCAACAATCACATGGCGTAAGAATTGTCCAGCATTGCTGAAACAAGAATGTCACTGATCCTGTGTGTCTTGCCTTAAGGTATACCTGTACTTTTAGTGGCAATGCTTGTCCCCACCAGGTCTGTACAGTACTTTCACCTGTAGTTGCCGGACATCCGTTGCACTGCAAAATGGCACCAACTCTATTCTGTAGCGGGCCGGTGTGGCCGAGCGTTTCTAGGCGCTTCAGTCTGGGACAGCGCGACCGCTACGGTCGCAGGTTCGAATCCAGCCTCGGGCATGGATGTGTGTGATGTCCTTAGGTTAGTTAGGTTTAAATAGTTCTAAGTTCTAGGGGACTGATGACCTCAGATGTTAAGACCCGTAGTGCTTGGAGCCATTTGAATTTGAATTCATTCAGATTATACAATGAAAACAGAAAGTAACTGATTTGCCGCCTGAGTCTCCTTGTAGCCCTCGAAAACAGCCAAATTATCAGGAAGAACAGAGTTCTTCGACCTCAGTTTTCAACCTTTCGCACTGACTATTGGTAATGCCGAAATAGTTTTAAATCCCAAGTTACGTTTTCATTTCTTAAAAGAGTTTCAAAAAATTAAAATCATGGGAGAATACGTTTTTTTTTTTTTTTTTTTAGCCACTTATCACTTTTCAAGAAACAAAATCGAATGATGGACGAACTAGGTTTCCTTTTATTTTTCTATTTAATTTAATTTTTTCATTCTATGCGTCGTGTAAATGAGTGAGTCAATATTTCTGAATATTTTCACGATTCCTAAGTTTACTACTTGAAATAGGAATAAACAACCGAAAATCAGCTTTACAGAAACCGGTTATTTTGAGCAGTTTTAACAGTCAGGTTATATTTGCATGAAAGAAAAAAAAAATAATGTTGCCGGAAACGGGTTGTTTCAACGATAACTACCTTTCTTAACTTGCTCGAGCTGTTGTCAGGTGGTGCTGAGCGAGGAACGCGCGTGGGGGGCCATTACTCCTTACTGTGACAAGGAAAACAGGCGTGAATTATTAACTGTACTTTGAGGAGCGGTGATAAAGCGAAATTCATGTTCCCTTATCTGTGGAGTTTGTACGAATGCACAGATCTTGATAAGTGAATAGTGAGTCCACAACGAAGGTTTTCTCCAATTATCAGCTCGTGCCTCACGTCACTTTTTGATGATCTAGGATGACATTTGCGGTAAGACCAGATACGAGGACATCCATTACAACTGAACAAATCCCCAGCCAGTCTTGAACCCTTTTTGTTGTTAGGAGAGTTATCATTGTCGAGGGAACATTTGATTGTTAGTCATACAGGAACCCGCGCTATGTGATTGTTAATAAACTTTTATTAGTTTCACGAGGACTGAAGTCGAACTATCTGTTCTGGATGCAATAGTATCCACAGGATTCTGAGGGGGAGATGAAGTGAAGTCATCGAGAGTTCTGAGGAGAGACAGTCGAGAGTTCGTACTTTTCAGGGTGAGTGAGAGAAATTTGGATGCACATTATCTTCAAGAGAGCCGCGTCAGCGAATCAAACTCCCATGTCTGCCAACCCATCCGTCCCAGATTCGAACTTTTCTGTGTCCGTACCCTAATAAAATACTAGTGTTTTTGCGTTTGTTATGTGCCATGTGTATCTTTGTGATTCTTTGTTACTGTTAACCGCTCTGAAGAGAACAACTGCAAAGTCGATCGAAACGTAGAACAATCAGTTGCTGCAGTGTTTTATAGTGACGCAGCCTAATACCGAAAGCTATTTGATCCAAAATGACAGTGTCCATGGAAGCCAACGAACGTATGTATAGTATTAATGCTTTGTGTGTATTTTCCTCTTCTCAAGCAATCCCTGTCTAACTCTCATTTAACATTGTCACATACGATCGATATAACTGTTAGCGACGTCTTTTTTCTTTCTCTTCTTCTTAATTATGATTTCTGATAGTGACTTAGACAAAGGATTACTATTAATGTTGATTAGTAAATTGTGTTTGTAATGTTATAGCCGTCTCCGAAACGTGTATTAATTGTTTATGCTCTATCAGTCTATTTTCTCGCTTTAAAATTTGTGCTGCTTTTCAGTAACACTAGCTTACTCTTTGTAGACACACCACGTTCATATTTATATTAGCATTTCTGCGGATGTTACTGGTAGTATTTACTGTGTTTTGGTTCCTTGTTTTAATATGTTTTTTTAATTTGTTTTATAATGGACGATTGTTAACTGTAATCTTTCGCTTTTAATATTTTTATACTTAGACAACCAACATAACTGAAATATTGCTTTTAATGTTTTGTTCCTTTTGAAAATTTTGCGTTTAATATTTAGTTCCTTACGTAATATGCACTACTGTAATTTGGCCTGTAATGTTTTTATCTTTGCACAATAAACACGCAGCCCAACTGGGCCAGAAGTTTCTCTCTATTTAGTTCTTTGTGGAAATTAAAAATTGTCAATAATTTTTTCTGCTTTTTGTTGTGGTGAATTTCCTGTGTCCTACTTCTTTATGAAAAACTTGAAAGAATATAGTTACTGCATAAACTTTTTCCCAAGCCTCAATGTACATTTTGTGCACTCCTTCCACAGCTTATGATTTCTTGAAATGCTAAAGTTGCGAGTTGGTTGCTGTTCCTGTCTCGTTGAGACTTTACCGACTCTTGAAAAAAGTATACAATGGAGCGGTACAGTTTTATATCTTTTGATATCAGCAACCTCTTCCTTTTCCATTTCCAAACTCTGAGTATCTGTCTGTACGATATGGGTACGTGGGAGAATGTTACTCAACTATAACAGGGTGGATCAGAGAAATTTACTTCCCTCAGAGCGCAGAAATACCAACCTTCCTGTTTTTCTGCTCCATAGATTCCAGTAGCACAGCAGGAAGTGAATCCAGCGTGTTCCCGCTTTTTCGCGTTCACTTTATTGGCCAGACGAATAGCGCCCACTCCCTCCATGCAAAATACGAGGATTCGTTTCCAACGGACGTCGAGAGGCTGGTTTTCTGAGGCACTTTTGCTGCAGTCTCCAAGGTGTGAGTATCTCTGTCCCACTGGAACATGGATAAGTCTAAGTCGGCTTGCTTAGTGCTGGGTAGGGTGTCACTAGACATGAAGGTATCTGCATTTCACTTAAAGTGATAATTAATAATGTTTTCTCTAGTGAAGTTCGCGTTTGAATCTAAGTAATATATGAAATAATATATAAGTATTATGCAGCATAAAGTCTTGTGAACAGGCTTGGTCCTTGGACAGCATCTGTCCACGTGAGATGATCACGTTAGTTAACTGCTAGATTCAGTGTTTCCATATTTTCTTGTGGTTATTTAATATATTTGATTTTGTGGTGCGCTAATTTGGCATGCATCATTGTGAACGAACCCTCCCGGTGTACTGGACCTTTGTGTGCTACAAATTCTACTTATTTTTATTTCGTTTAATCTGCTTAATTGAGCTTTCCTATAATCGTACCACTTCAGTCCGTTGGGTGTTCTTTCGTTCCATGCTGAAACTCGGTAGCTTGAAACTCTTCATTGTGTAGCACTGACTACCATGTGTTTTCAACGCTGTGCTTTGAGATTAGAGTTCCATTCTCTTAGAGGGAGCTCGATCCACCGGGTTTAGTGAATCCCTACAACCATGATAATACATTTCTGTACCCGATTTTGTTGATATTAAAGCGTTTCACCCTTGCTGGCTGGCTGTGTTTTCCCTCATCTATCCATAGGCAACCCCTCTAATCGCATGGTATTAATAAATTATCTGGAGTGTAATGAATCCCTAGATACATGATTGTCCTGATCTGGATAAGGTCTTAAAGGAGTGGTTGGTATTTCACTGGGAGTTTCGAACTCAGATTTTCTTCTTACGATGTGTGACTGAGTTTCTGAGGTGACCCTCTATAATCTTACTTCCTATTACTGACAAAGCATCATGTCTCAAGTTCCGCCGGCAGATACTCTTGATTATCAATATAGTTAATTACACAAACAATCCTTTTGTGTGAGGTACCACAGTGAACTATTATTTTCTCAAAATGCAATGTTTATTTCTACTGTGGAGGGGGAGTTTCCCTATATTGAACGTCACTTTTATTGGACGTGACCTCTAGTTGATTTATCCTGTTTCCTCTTCTCATTCCTGCATTCTTTCCCTTTGTGTGACTTTTTTTTTTTTTCCCCTAGAAGCTGCGAAGGGTCGCGAGTATAACAGTGGTGGAGAAGGTGTAGAATTATTGTCACTCAACCGCTTCCTTTTTAACAATCTATGTATTACTTTAGTTGTGTTTTTAACTTATTCCATTTTATCACTGTAATAACTTACGTGCCCAGTAAGCCCACTATAGAATTTACCGATTGCTTTCTTCTTTTCATTCCATTTCACACCATTATATATTTGATGAATATGTGTACGACTACAGTAGTGACATCTAACGAGCTTACGATACGAACATCACAACTACTCTGCAGTAGTTTGTGGTGAACAGTAGCACTGTTAATAGGATGACTTGCCAACACTGTGGCCTAGTATATGCCATACTTTAAATAAATTTGACGATGCTAAGCCGATTTTGTGTTTGTCTTTTGACGATGCCACTATTGTTTCATTATACTAGGACATATTTTAAAACAGTTCATATTTAAACCACATGATTTTCAGATGTATGTCACTAATAATTTCATTATGGCCTGCTTTATTGTTTTAAGATGCAGACAATCCACTGGTCGTATTTGTGTATTTTTCCAGGTTTTGCTGCAGATCTGAAGGTGGTCATCACTGATAGAAACAGGTAGAATAGGAACCTAACAGTTTTGTGACGGAAGTAAAAGAAATGTATTCTAAATTTTTTAACTGTCAATTCAACTAAGACTTAGTCCATCATTCAATGTTGGTTCAGCACAACCATGCACATACAGCGAGTGGTGGTATTATTTCTATAAGAGTAGTAGAAGTAAAGCACTTCATCATGATTGTTTGAATAATGTCAGTAATCAAATTAAATCCATTTCATATATTGATGCAGGAGACTCCCCGGGAAGGGTAGCCAAATGTTAGTGTAGGAGACAGCCTTGGGGATCCCCAGATTAGTGATAAAAAAAGCGAAAGTGTTTAGGACACGTCTTTCATTTCATAATTATCAATATTGGCTTATAAAACTAACTGACCTCCTATAACATCACCAGAAGTTTCAGTAAAATCGATTTTCTTAAATTTAGGATGTACCTCTACATCCGTTTTGGACACCAAATCTCCCCTGAGAAATTTACCCATGTTATCCTTTTCTCCCTCAGGGTAAAATAAAATTTTCAGCCCCTTATTCCCATAATCTAAATCATAAGTATATTCTTTTACCTCTAGTGCACCGTCTTTAGTGCTGTGCTACTGCCAACGTCTTCAGAATTTATCTGCCTTCTTAAAGACATCCACTTCAAACATCTTTGCCTGATTTCTCATATCACGAAACAAAACCAAATTCCATTCATAACTCGTCTGTTTTATCACTGATATATTTTGCCAACTCCGATGTGACACACCTCGTTTTTCTGGAGTCCTATATACATATTCCTATTCGTGAATGCCAGTCCCTCAAACATTAGCTCACGATCCTTGTACCTAAACTGAGAAAACCTACCGTATAGAAAAATTCTTATTCCACAAAAGTGATCCACAGCGAAATATTTGAATTCACTGTGCTGTTTCCACAGTGCTGTTTCGTCAATGTTTTTAACATCACCTTGACTGATTACGTCTTTGACCTGAATATCAACTACGTTTTCATTCAGTTCTCTACTTGCCTCGTTCATTATGTCCTCAAATGAATCTTGCTTTGAACGGCAGTCCTCCATCTGCATCTACGTCTACTTCGTACTCCGCAAGCCACGTAAAGGTTTGTGACGGTAGGTATCTCTGGTATCAAGAACCTGAACCTCTCTTCTCTGCTCCAATCGCAAATAGCATGTGGGAGGAAAGATTGTCGCTAAGCCTCTGTAGTAGCTCTAGTTTCTTGAGTATTCTTGTCGTGGTTACTTCGCTAGATATATGTGAGAGGAGGATATATGTTGTCCAACTCTTTCAAGACAGTACTCTTACAAAATTTCAATAGTAAACAGCAACAGGGAGATGGGGGCACGAACACACTTTTGATATCAAATTGATACGCAAATTAAATAAACTGATCACCTAACTACCCCATAACCAACCACCCACAACCAGGCGCACCCCCACCTCCAGATGACGTGATGTGTTTTCTCACCCTGTACGTGGATCCACAAACACCGCCCTTCCCCACCCACCACCCTCCCCCTCCGCCACATACCCGTGCCAGTTCCGAATTTTGGTGAGAATTCCGAATTTCGGAGGGAATTCCGAATTTTAGGGGCAACTCCGAATTTTGATGGGAATTGATTCGTTCCAGGGCTGTGCCGACGCCCACCCCACCTCAACCCGGAACTGGCAAGGAATTAAAAATAGTGGTAACCTTTTGAGGAATTGAAATCTTGTCCTCCTCGACAGAAAGCTCAGGTGATGCCCCCTGAAACAATTATGCCACCAGAGATTCTTGGAATTGGTGGTAAATTAAAAATTGCGGTGCCCTTTCTGAGATTCGAATCCTAATCCTTCTGGACAGAGAGCCCAAGTGAACCCCCGAAGACTGCAGAGGGTGGGAGATGAATCTGCATTCTCCTTGATGGGCGCCCACGAACGAACGAACTTGGAAGCAGTCTTAGTTCCCCTTCCCACCCTCATCCCTCCCCCCCCCCCTCCATCCTTCCCTTCCTCCCACAATCTCCCTACTTCACGTAGGGACAGATGCCAGTTCTGTCCAACCGCTGTTGGTGCACGAAGAGATCATTCGGTTGGCATTGATATATTGCCTCTAGTCTGTGGAAATCAGTCTGTGGAAATTAGTTTTGAATACAGTCCAGAGACAGTTAGTGCTTATGTTCATTGTTACCAACCAGAAGTGTCTAGTAACCACAGTTTAGTCAGCTTTCAGCCGCCTTTAGTGAATTAGCAGTCTAGTTAAAAGTTGATTAACTCTACAGTAAATTGTTGATTTCTTAGGTAGGATAGGGTGGGTGACTGTTGTGTGTGACACAGGAGGAGCTGGCCACTGGTCGCGAACAGCTGAACGTGCTGATGGCCACGGTCAGCCGTCTTCAGGCTGCTGCCTCGTAGTGTAGCGGCAGTGGGGAGTCTGGTGCGTCGCATGCTACTCCCCACGGTCCCTGCTGTCGAGACATCTTCGCGGGTACCGCGCGCGGTTGGGTCACCCTCTCTCCAAGGAGAGTAGCGGGTTCAGCGGCGTTCGCGTCGCACGCGGCGGAGGTCCAATATGGAGGCTGGCCGTGTGGCATCGCCCGCTCTGCCTGTGAGTGGACATGTGGCCGCTCCTTCAGCAAGGTCTGGGCAGGCACACGGGGCGGGGGGGGGGGGGGGGAGGGGTTTGTTAGTGATTGGGTGGTCCAATGTTAGGAGGGTGATGGAGCCCCTTAGGGAAATAGTGGAAAGGTCGGGGAAGAAGACCAGTGTCCACTCTGTCTGCTTGCTGGGGGTCTCATCCGAGATGTGGAGGCCCTGCCGGCGGCGATAGAGAGCACTGGGTGCACCCGACTGCAAATTGTTGCTCATGTCGGCACAAATGACTCCTGCCGTCTGGGTTCAGAGGTCATCCTCAGTTCATACAGGCAGTTGGCGGAGTTTGTGAAGGCGGAAAGCCTCGCTCACGGGGTGGAATCTGAGATAACTATTTGTAGCGTCTTTCCCAGAACCGATAGTGGTCCTCTAGTTTGGAGCCGAATGGAAGGCTTAAAGCACTCAGACGATTCTGCGGAGAACTGGGGTTCAAATTTCTCGACCTCTGCTATCGGGTGGAGAAATGTAGGGTCCCCCTGAATAGGTCAGGCGTGCACTACACGCAGGAAGCGGCTACAAGGGTAGCGGAGTACGTATGGAGTGCACACGTGGGGTTTTAGATTAGAGAATTCCCTCCCTAGGCCCGAAAAGACGCCTCCTGAGACGCGGCAAGGTAGCAGTAGGCAAAGCGCAACAGATAATGACAATATTAATGTGGTAATAGTAAACTGCAGGAGCGTCTATAGAAAGGTCCCAGAACTGCTCTCATTAAGAAACGGTCACAATGCCCACATAGTACTAGGGACAGAAAGTTGTCTGAAACCAGATGTAAACAGTAATGAAATTCTAAACTCAGATTGGACTGTATACCGCAGAGACAGGCTGGACAGTGATGAGGGAGGCGTTTTTATAGCGATAAAAAGTGGAATAGTATCGAAGGGAACTGACGGAGATCCGAAATGTATTTGGATGTAGGTCACGTTTAAAGCAGGCTCAAACATGGTAATTGGATGATAGGCCCCCTGGCTCAGCAGCTGTTGTGGCAGAGCACCTGAAGGAAAATTTGGAAAATATTTCGAGTAGATTTCCCGACCATGTTATAGTTCTGGGTGGAGATTTTAATTTACCATATACAGACTGGGAGATTCAAACGTTTATAACGGGTGGCAGGGACAAAGAATCCAGTGAATTTTTTTTTTTAAGTTCATTATCTGAAAACTACCTTGAGCAGTTAAACAGAGAACCGACCCGTGGTGATAACATATTAGACCTTCTGATGACAAAGAGCCCCGAACTGTTTGAAGCAGTTAACGCAGAACAGTGAATCAGAGATCACAAAGCGGTTACTGCATCGATGATTTCAGCCGTAAATAGAAATATTAAAAAAGTTAGGAAGAAATGGTTCAGATGGCTCTGAGCACTATGGGACTCAACATCTTAGGTCATAAGTCCCCTAGAACTTAGAACTACTTAAACCTAACTAACCTAAGGACATCACACACACCCATGCCCGAGGCAGGATTCGAACCTGCGACCGTAGCAGTCCCGCGGTTCCGGACTGCAGCGCCAGAACCGCTAGACCACCGCGGCCGGCAGCTAGGAAGATTTTTCTGTTTAGCAAAAGTGACAAAAAGCACATTTCAGAGTACTTCACAGCTCAACACAAAAGTTTTGTCTCAAGTACAGATAGTGTTGAGGATCAGTGGACAAAGTTCAAAACCATCGTACAATATGCATTAGATGAGTATGTGCCAAGACGGATCATTCGAGATGGAAAAGAGCCACCGTGGTACAACAACCGAGTTAGAAAACTGCTACAGAAGCAAAGGGAACTTCACAGCAAACATAAACATAGCCAAAGCCAAGCAGACAAACAAAAATTACACTAAGCGAAATGTAGTGTGAGGAGGGTTATGCGAGAGGCGTTCAAAGAATTCGAAAGTGAAGTTCTATGTACTGACTTTGCAGAAAATCCTAAGAAATTTAGGTCTTATGTCAAAGCGGTAGATGGATCGAAACAAAATTTCCAGACACTCTGTGACCAAAATGGTACTGAAGCAGAAGGTGACAGACTAAAGGCCGAAATACTAAATGTCTTTTTCCAAAGCTGTTTCACAGAGGAAGACTGCACTGCAGTTCCTTCTCTAGACTGTCGCACAGACGAAAAAATGGTAGATATCGAAATAGATGACAGAGGGATAGAAAAACAATTAAAATCGCTCAAAAGAGGAAGGCCGCTGGACCTGATGGTATACCAGTTCCATTTTACACAGTCTGCGCCAAGGAACTTGCCCCCATTCTTGCAGCGGTGTACCGTAGGTCTCTAGAAGAGCGTAGCGTTCCAAAAGATTGGGAAAGGGCACAGGTCATCCCCGTTTTCAAGAAGGGACGTCGAACAGATGTGCAGTACTATAGACCTATATATCTAACGTCGATCAATTGTAGAATTTTGTAACACGTATTATGTTCGAGTATAATGACTTCTCTAGAGACTAGAAATCTACTCAGTAGGAATCAGCATGGGTTTCGATAAAGACGATCGTGTGAAACCCAGCTCGCGCTATTCGTCCACGAGACTCAGAGGGCCATAGACACGGGTTCCCAGGTGGATGCCGTGTTTCTTGACTTCCGCAAGGCGTTTGATACAGTTCCCCACAGTCGTTTAATGACCAAAGTAAGAGCATATGGACTGTCAGACCAATTGTGTGATTGGATTGAAGAGTGCCTAGATAACAGAACGCAGCATGTCATTCTCAATGGAGAGAGATCTGCCGAGGTAAGAGTGATTTCACAATATATACAAATGACCATGTGGATAACATCGGAAGTTCACTGAGGCTTTTTACGGATGATGCTGTAGTATTACGAGAGTTTGTAACAATGGAAAATTGTACTGAAATGCAGGAGGATCTGCAACGAATTGACGCATGGTGCAGGGAATGGCAATTGAATCACAATGTAGACAAATGTAATGTGCTGCGAATACATAGAAGGAAAGATCCTTTATCATTTAGCTACAATATAGCAGGTCAGCAACTGGAAGCAGTTATTTCCATAAATTATCTGGGAGTAGGCATTAGGAGTGATTTAAAATGGAATGACCATATAAAATTAATCGTCGGTAAACCAGATGCCAGATTGAGATTCATCGGAAGAATCCTAAGGAAATGCAGTCCGAAAACAAAGGAAGTAGGTTACAGTACACTTGTTCGCCCACTGCTTGAATACTGCTCACCGGTGTGGGATCCGTACAAGATAGGGTTGATATAAGACATAGAGAAGATCCAACGGAGAGCAGCGCGCTTCGTTACAGGATCATTTAGTAACCGCGAAAGCGTTACGGTGATGATATATAAACTCTAGTGGAAGACCCCGCGAGAGAGATGCTCAGTAGCTCGGTACGCGCTTTTGTTGAAGTTTCGAGAACATACCTTCCCCGAGGAGTCAAGCAGTATATTTCTCGCTCCTACGTATATTTCGCGAAGAGACCATGAGGATAAAATCAGAGAGATTAGAGGTCACACAGAGGCATACTGACATTCTTTCTTTCCACAAACAATATGAGATTGGAATAGAAGGGAGAACCGATAGAGGTACTCAAGGTACCCTCAGCCACACACCGTCATGGGTGGCTTACGGAGTATGGATGTAGACGTAGATGTAGAAGGTAAGAAAAGAGAATGTTTCTTGATGTCTGTTAAACGTGTTTCTCAGAGAGACTGCAGCCCTCTGCAACAACAACGAAATTCCAGAGCACGCTCCGCATCGCTTTTTCAAGCAGCCAGCTGCTGTCGCCTCGCCACACTTAGTGGTCTACTGCCCTCCTAGCCGACATCGCTAGGGGCAATGGTTCTTCGCCAACACAAAAACATGACACAGGACGTGCCATGACACCTGTTTTTAAACATTAAATTGTGACAATATCAATAAAAACAGCTATGATTTCACGAGAATAGATACAGCCGTTCCCTATTATTTCTGTCGGCAAAATCGGTATGGTTATGAGAGAACTATCTGCATCCAAATTTTAAGCAGTTATAGCACTCGTTGTGATAGAACATCCTGTACGATTTTACCGTTTTCTCTCTTCCAGGTTCTAGGCGCGCAGTCCGGAACCGTGGGACTGCTACGGTCGCAGGTTCGAATCCTGCCTCGGGCATGGATGTGTGTGATGTCCTTAGGTTAGTTAGGTTTAAGTAGTTCTAAGTTCTAGGGGACTGATAACCACAGCAGTTGAGTCCCATAGTGCTCAGAGCCATTTGAACCATTTTGATCTCTCTTCCAGTGTACTGAAAAACAATTACAGTCTGCGTGTTGGCATCGATTACATTACATCTACATGTATCGCTCCATTCGCGATGGAGGACAGTGCTCGAAGTCGTTTGCACAGATCTGCAAACATGTTTTGCCGTCTGTACTGAGGAAGACCATATTTGACAGCCTATCAATCACACGAGAGGTTCCCTCTATTGTTCGTTCATAAGCAGTTTATTATATTGCTTTCTCCATTGGAAAACATCCAACCAATTTACACCGTAATACACTTTAATTTTTCTACCACGTCTTCGAGGTGTGCGTCGGCTGCTGTTAAAACGACATTAACACTTTTCGATCCTTTAGCTCTCACACAAAGCTGGACATCGCATGGCGTAATTTATACAGTTCCCACAGCACACAGTTTGGTAGAAAGAAAACACAGAGGCGATGCTCCCCATTGACATAAATGTAAAGCGTTTCGAAAAGGTCTCCGAAACTGATGACCTGTACAGTTAATCTCATTTTCCCCAGCGAGAAGTTAGCGGATGTTTCAATGTTCCGTTTCGAAGAGCATTGTTCCGTCATTCTGTAGTCATGCACATGTGTTGACCGTCGCTGAGAAGTGCTGTTCACTACATGCGCTATATAGTACAAATAAAAAGAGGTACTGTTATCTTATTGGTGAAAAACTAAAAATAAAAGAAAATTTAAAAAAAAATATGTGGAGGGTGCCGCAGCATATGGAAACGGGACGATTCTGCTGCATTGAGGAACGCTTCCAAACAACTCTACATTTAATCCCATGTTCCACAGCGACAAGTAGCACATATCCAGTGTTCCGCCAAGGCTCTCTCCACCTCACCAAGTGGTGTCAGTCAGTCATTATGCCGTAATCAGCAGCGTACCCAGTGGATGGACGGGATGGGAAAGACACCGTTGATATGGGATGGTGTACTGTAATACACACCGCAGTTAATAGCAAGATCAATTTTAGCGATTTTACCAGTTATTCCGTAATTTCGATGCCAGTCATTGACATTCTAGAATGCTTCCCAATTTCTGTATCATTGGTAAATCACCCACCCACTACTTTGTTAGTACCATACAACAGATAACGGATGCAGATACATGAGTGTGCAGTACATCCATTCGACCATATACAGCAAAGAATACTAGACAGCGTCCTATACCGAGGCAAAGAGGTTATCTACATACTTCCAGCGCATCAATCATAGTGCAGAATTTACGATTACGACTGGCCATCTGTCCCATTATTGATGGGCACCACAGATTTATTTATTTATTTACACGTGATGTTCCGTAGGACCAAATTGGGAAGCAAATCTCCAAGATCATGGAACATGTCAGTACATGAAATTACAACATAAAAGTAATAAAAGATAATTATAAAATGTTTTTGAACCCGAAATAAGTCAATCCATAAGTTTAAGTAAGCCCAATCAACAACACAACAAGAACCAGCGTAATTTTCCAAGAACTCCTCGACAGCATAGAAGGAGTGACCTTATGAGGAAACTCTTCGGATAGTTGTTCAAAACCGTCTACAATACCGCAGACTCTTCCAGTTTCCATATGTTGCGATGTCTTCCATATTTTTGTCAGTGAGAAACATCGCCTCCGCGTTCTGTTTCTACCAAATTGTGTCTTGTGGGAGCAGCTTGATTTACGCCATGCGATGTTCAGCTTTGTGTGAGAGCTAAAGGATCGAAAGATGTTAATGTCGGTTTAACAGAAGCTGACGCAGACCTCGAAGTCATGGTAGAAACGACAAAGCGTAAGGATGTGTTGCAGTCGAAAAAACAATTTATTAAACTGCTTATGAAGGGACAACACAGGAACCCTCTCGTGTGATTGATAGTCAGTCGGATATGGCCTTCGCCCGCATCTCGTGGTCGTGCGGTAGCGTTCTCGCTTCCCACTCCCGGGTTCCCGGGTTCGATTCCCGGCGGGGTCAGGGATTTTCTCTGCCTCGTGATGGCTGGGTGTTGTGTGCTGTCCTTAGGTTAGTTAGGTTTAAGTAGTTCTGAGTTCTAGGGGACTTATGACCACGGCAGTTGAGTCCCATAGTGCTCAGAGCCATTTGGATATGGCCTTCCTCCAGTACAGACCACAAAACACTTCTGCAGATCTGTGCAAACGACTTCGAGCACTGTCTACACCTCCAATGGAGCGATATGTGTATATGTAATGTGCTCGATAACAACACGCACACGGTAACAGTTTTTCTATATATTGGAACAGAGAAGACGATAATATCTCATAGGAGGCTCTGCTACAAGGAGTGCTGTAACTGGTTAAAGTTTTGATGGAGATAGTTCTCTCAAAACTACATCGAATTTGCCTGTAGAACTGATCGGTATCGGCTGCATCTATTCTCGTGGAATCATAGCAGTTTGGGCCGCGCGGGGTAGCCGCGCGGTCTAGGGGTTTGTCACGGTCCGCGGGGCTTCCCCCGTCAAGGTTCGAGTCCTCCCTCTGGCATGGGTGTGTGTGTCGTCCTTAGCGTAACTTAGTTTAAGTTAGATTAAGTAGTGTGTAAGCTTAGGGACCGATGACCTCAGCAGTTTGGTCTCATAAGACCTTACCACAAATCCCCAAAAAACTTTCATAGCCGTTTGTATTGTTATCGTCATGAATGCGTGATTAAAAATAGATGTTATCATACGTCCTGTGTTATTTCATACTTCATATACCGCTAATGATAAAGGAGACATGACTTGAATCACAGCTCGTAATGGAGCCCAGAAATGGTAGTGTTTTTTTCCCCGACCTGTGAATAGTTTGTGTGAAATAGGCTGTTATGAGCAAATTTCTTACAAAAGTAGAATTCGAGAATCTTCTGCTGTATGGTAGAAACATTACAGACATGTCGGTAGAGGTGGGATATGCATAAAAATGTCAAATGTTGTCACGCAGGCGGTAATTGGTTTCGATGTATCGGAAGAGAGAGACACTTGGTGAAATCTTATAGAAGGTTCTATTACAAGACAGACTCTCACGATTTGTTTCGTAAACGCCAGTATAATATACCATCCAACGCATTGCTGAAACGAGACCTTCCATAATGTATTAACCAGTTAGGTCATCTTGAATTATAGTTTGTGGTTGTCGAACGTAAAATAATTGTGTTTTTTCTGACATGTGAGCCAATGGCGTGTTCTCTAATGTTATTTTACATGCCTGAAATGTTTGTAATACACACGTGTATGACAGTTTATTTACAGGCATTGATTTGAACGTGATGGACGTTCATGGTTTGTGTAATTTGTCCACCGAGCTGAAACAAGTTGCTCAAGATAGATGGTTTTCCTTCGGAATTTAAATTCACGCTTTTTCTTTACTCTGGTGATAGTTCGGAATCAACGGGGACATATTGTGATGATCGGTATTTTTCGCATCAAAATAGAGTTTTCTTCCAGATTTTACGTAGGGCGGGCTTGTCTCTTCTGATCATCTGTAATCGGTGGCGGTGCACTTTGCTAGATGTCGCAAAATAATGATATGCGAATTGAATCCTGCAGTTGAACACAGAAAGTATACCGATTTTGCTTATAAAACTAAAAGAAAATGACTTGCCTTATTTTCGTGGAAAGTGGACATTTGTTATTGTCACAATTGTGTTTTCCTTTTATAATAGTTTCTTCATTATAGGAGACGCATTGATGTTAAATAAAAGTGTGTGAAGCTGCTCTGTGGTCTGTGGTCGCTTTAGGCAAAAGGCTTTCTGTTTTCAAGGCAGCCCACTTTTGAAAAAGCCATCTGGAGAGTTCTCTGGAATTACGCTGTTGTTGTGAAGGAGTCCAATCTTTCTGAGAAATATGTTTAAGAGTCTGCAAGCCAGAGCTGCATTGACGTTAAAAACAATTGTTCTCCATCGCAGAAAGACAGGCTGCTGGAAGCGTTGGGGGCATATCTATTGTGGGTGGTCGCTGGACGCATCCGTGCTCCAACCAGTGGAGGTGGCGTCTGGGGACTGTCTCACTATATTGTAGACGAAGAAGTTGCACTTGGGGCAGCCGTCCTTTTATCTCCTAATGTTTAGTTGACTACACATGCTTTTTTTGTTCACGAAGGACTATCAGCTCAGCCTGGTCAGCGACCACGGCCAGCTTGTGCCGCTCCAAATGGGCTGCGGGCTGCTAAGCATGGCATGGGGCCAGCAGCTTCCCATTTCAAAAATTGATGTGGAGCGTTCTCCAGAATTTCGTTGTAATTTCGGAAGGGGTGCAGTCTTTCGTAGAAATACGTTTAACAGATTCTCTTCTTCTTACCTTTTGTCTATCTGAGACTGATTTCCGCAGACTGTAGATTGTATATCAATACGACCAGAAGGATCTCCTTGTACAATGCCAGTGGTAAGGCAGAACGGGCATGTATCCCTACCTATCGTGGGGGAGATGGATGATAGGAGGAAGGGAGGGATGAGATATGGAAGGGGGGTTAGACTGCTTCCAATTTGGCTACTTCACGGGCGCCCATCGAGGAGAATGCTCGATCAACTACTGCCCCCTCTGCAGTCTTTCAGGATGACGATTTTCCCCAGTACATGTGTTGCATTATGACCCAGTCGATACAAGTGCTGATTTTATCATAACAGTTTCGAAGAACAATTATGCATTTTTCCATTAGTTATTGTAGCATGTGTTGGTTTTGATTACCTCGGCTGCAGGGTGATTGTCGAGTAGGCATCTGTAGCCAACTCTGACCTCAAACAACGACAGATACTCTCCTCAGATATACGCTTACAGCTAACACACTCTGTACAACACCAGCATCTCGACAGTTGAACATATTTCTCCCAGAATGAATATAAATAGTACCATACACCGCAGCCTTTTTCCCACCAGCTTGTAGGTGAATGGTAAAGTTTGAGTGGGTCTGTCACTAGTTTCGAGTCGTATTGTGAAATTTTTACCGGCAGGATAACTCCAGTTTTGAGCTTTATTGCGATTTTAGGAGGCCCTTGTGTAGTGTTATGCATACAGTTGTGTAATTAGAGTCGACATTTATAAATAATTATGTAATTAGGACTGATCTTTACTTCATTTTCCCAACCAAAATTAATAAAGTACACTAACCTGACCTCCCTCTTCTGCATCTGGGCAGCTTGTATATCTTAGGGGACGCACTTGGGCTCACTGTCCAGAAGGGCCAGGATTTGGGTCCCAGAAAAGGCAGTTCCATTTTTAATTTCCCACCAGCTCCCTGCATCTTTTGTGGTATAATTGTGTTATGGGGTGCACTTGGGCTTTCCTTCCAGGAAGACCAGGGCACGATTCCCAGAGAGGGTATTGCCATCTTTAATTCCAAGATAGTTCCCAGGTGGGGGTGTGGTGGGACATCAGCACAGCCCTGGGACAAATAAATTCCCACCAGAATTCGCAATTGCCACCAAAATTCGATATTCCTGCCAAAATTCGGAATTTCTGTATAGGACAGGTGGGGGAGGGGAAAGGGGAACAGTGGGTGGGTGGTGGAGGGGGAAGGGGAACAGTGGGAACGGGAGATGGTGTCGGGACTCATTTGCAGGCAGAGAAGATCACACAAAGTTATCTGGGGTTGGTGTGGGCATGGTCAGTGGGGTGGGGTGGTTTGGAGGTAATTAATTGATCAGTTTAGTTAATTTGCATATCAAATTGATATCAAAAGTGCTCTCATACCCCCATCTCCCTACTACAGTAAATGTCTCTGTGATACTTGTAGCTTTTGCCAGTGGAGTTTCTTGAGCATTTATGCAACGTCCTCAAAATAGTTTAAATGGCTCTGAGCACTATGGGACTTAACTGCTGTGGTCATCAGTCCCCTAGAACTTAGAACTACTTAAGCCTAACTAACCTAAGGACATCACACACATCCATGCCCGAAGCAGGATTCGAACCTGCGACCGTAGCTGTCGCGCGGTTCCAGACTGTAGCGCCTAGAAGCGCTCGGCCACTCCAGCCGGCCAACGTCCTCATGCTGATTAAATAGTTCCATGACGAAAAGCCCTGCCTTTTGTTGGATCTTCTCTATATCTTCTGTCACTTTTACCTGGTAAACATCCCATATTGATGAACAGCACTCATGCATTATTTGAACAAGGGCTATATGAACCAATTGCTTCATGGATGAGTTACATTTCCTTAAGAGACTACCTATAAATTTCTGCCTGGCAGCTGCTTTTCCTACTGTCTGCTTTACGTGATCGGTCATTTCCATTTAAGATCGTTATAGATACTAACTCCTAGATATATTACGATAGATACTGTTTGAAGCAGTTTGTCATCAGTACTATAGTTGCACAGTAGTGGATTTCTTTTCCCATACATACTCAATAAACATTAGTTACTCATTATGAGCAGTTTGACCAATGGATTCTCCATAGACTCATTAAGTCACAAACTACCAATTTTTTTTTAACTTGTTAGCCATTGTGTTTTGCATATATTTGTTCCAGACCTACTTCTCTATTACAAAAGCATGTGAGCGGAACAGACACGGACGGGGGATCACACTAGTGAAGATATGAGCTGCACGTGTAGTAATATATTGAGATAAGCTACTTTGACAAACTGTAGATTATTATTATGCAAAGCTTGTGAACGAATATCTCGAAAACAGCGAAGCTGGTCGAATGTTCACGTGCTACTGTCATTAGCATCTACTGAAGGAGGTTGAAAGACAGTGAAACTAACACTAGGATGATAGGACATTTGTTAAGACATGAGAGAATGACTTCCATGGAACTAGAGGGAGGTGGAGAGGGAAAAACCTGTAGAGGAGGACAAAGATTGGAATACATCCAGCAAATAATTGAGGACGTAGGTTGCTAGGGCTACTTAGAGATGAAGAGATTAGCACAGGAGAGGAATTCGTGGTGGGCCGCATCAAACCAGTCAGAAGACTGCTGACAGAAAAAAACTGTGCTAAATAGTAGGACCTTCACAACTCTTCACAGATCGTTGTGTTTGGGGGCTTGTCTTCTCTGTAAAGTAGGTTTTATTGTGGTCTGTGGAATCTTTGCCGAAAGAGCACAATGCTGGTGCACGCACAAGTGTATCGGATTGCCACCTGTATCCCTTTATGGTTGATGTCCTCCTTGACGGCGACGTCTCTTTCAGCAGCATAACTGTCCTCATCTCGGAGCCAGAACCGAGGAGGATTACAGTGCACTGACGTTGATGTCTCGCCAACCAAATTCGCCCGATGTAAGTTCTATGGGGTCCATCTGGGTCGCTATCGGAAGCCATAACCTCGTAGACAGCTAATGCCACGTAACGCCACAACACTATCAACAAATTGTCATATCCCTGATACGCAGAATCAGTGATGTCTTTCATTCCAAAGACGGACAAAGAAGCTATTAAGCAGATGGTCATAACGTTTTGGCTTTTCATTCGGTAAGGATCCTCAAGCACAGGTACAACAACATTACTGGGATGATTTATTTCTCTTCCTAAAGGTGTATTTAGCTGAGTCCTCAACACTCTTCTCCTTCCCCCCATCTCTCTCTCTCTCTCTCTCTCTGTGTGTGTCTCTATTTTTGTTCCTTACCCAGGAAATTTGAGCTCTAACTTCTATTTGCCTCCCCAAAAGCTAAATACCAGGCATAATTACAGGTCTGGGTTTATTCAGTATAAAAACATTTGTAACTACACATTAAATGTGTTGCGAATATGGACAAAAATCAGCGTAGAATGGAATTACGACGATGAAATTCTGTGCCGGATCGCGGCTCGAACCCGGGTTTCTCACTTACCGCGAGCGCCCCAGCATTTGGCTCTCTGTTTACGACCCGCGGTCACATTCAGACTTCCACATGTCGCCAACTATGCGTCTAAAAGCTACACTCGTACACCAGTTATGTATAATCCCGTACAAGTGAGACATTCTGCATCGTAATTCAAACAACAAAGGCACTGTAATATCGCACATTTGTTACTACCTCCATTATTTTGAGACAAACTATTTATTCAAATATACTTCTAAGTTCTGCTATTTGTAATTTCTAATGTTCACTGCGGTTTACACATGAAAACCAGCAGTTACATTGTAGAGATAAATCCAGCAAGCAATCAGATTTTGATGTTTCTGTTTACGTAATCTGGACTGAACATTATTTAAGAAAGCCATGAATATTTTTCTAAATTAAGTACTATATGAATTTTAAAATGAAGTTTCATTGTATGTTAGTGCTTCCACTTGAAATCCTTTGCAGCCGCTGAAGGCCAAAGTCGACGATGCAGAGATTGATTTTGGGGAGTACCTAGGGCCCATTGAACCTCCGTACCCATCGCCAAAGTTTAAACGAAATTTCACTGTACTTCTTACTCAGGTACGTTCCATTCACGTTGTTCATCATGATCCTTTTATCAGTTAACCTCATAATTATTATACAAGTAAACAATTGTGGGCCTTGCAATGTATAAATATTAAACTTAAAAAAAGTAACTTTGTATTGCAGCTGCAAGAGCTACAGAATATCATCTTCAGGTCGACTTGGCATTAATGAATTTTTTACTTTAAGTTGTGTCGGCTACAGCATATGCATTCCAATAGACCAGTCAGTGGCTAACGCCACTGAACTGTGCTACAGTTCTTGCTATTTTTATCTTTTTGGCAGGGACACGAAATGTGGAATGACTGGGGAGACCCGTTTCGGCTCTATCCACAGTTACCTTTTGACACTGTCCTTCCGTCTGATGCTAAATTCTTCGGTAAGGTGAAAATTATAACAGAATAAAAATATGGCAATGAGCTTCTGCTTCTTTACTGTTCTTGTAAGAGAAAATTATGTCATTTTGTTTGGTTTGTCGTTGATGGTGAGTATCATTTGCTTAAATCTGAAGGAAATTTTTTCTGTTCACCAAATGAGCCACATAACTAAGAGGATTGTCCTAAACAAATATTTACCACATAACATGTATTCCTAAGAAACTTTAGGTGTCTTTTGCTATACAATGAAATCCTGCAATGTATAATTGAGTTACAGGTGATACGTGAACTGTAGCATAAGGCTTCCGTTTAGTTTCTGCAGTGTGTAAATTGATAACATAGGTTGCAGCCGTAGAACGCATTTCATATGCCGTGAAATGTAGGGATGTTTATTTCAGTTCCCATAATGTCAAATTCTAATATTACGTATACACAATCATACATTCACCATCAGATCACGCTGATACTTCCAGCTAATAAATAACTTATTAGTTTAGGTGTCTTAGTTTGCGGACGTGCTTAAAGAAGCACGAACTATACTGAACTCACAACAAAAAAATATATAAAGTGTAACACAGATGTTCATAATTATGATAAGATACTGTGAAAAAATATTCATGTTGTGCAACTGTCGTATGTGAAGTCTTTGGTAATCTCTGAGTGTCTTATGTAATTCCTTTCATAATAGTAATTATTTTTATTGGTCGGCTGTTGAACTTGGATCCTCCACGTCAAAGCTTCAGCGTGTGTGTGTTCTCTTTGCAATATTTGTATGTTATGATGCTTTTGAGCCGCGTGGAGTGGCCGCGCGGATTCAGGCACCATGTCACGGATTGCGGGGCCCCCCCCCATCGAAGGTTCGAGTCGTCCCTTGGGCTGGGTGTGTGTGTGCTGTTCTTAGCATAAGTTATTGTAAGTTAGTTTACGTGTTGTGTAAGTCTACTGACCGATGACCTCAGCGTTTTGGTCCCTTAGGAATTCACACGTATTTGATTCTTTTGTAAAGGCGAACTATAAACTAGTGGGCACTAACCCCGATTTATTTAAGTAAGTCAAAAATTATAAGTGCTCTGAACAAATCACTGAAAGACGTTGAGGACAGGGCACGATTGCTCGAACAGAAACTGTTCGCGAAGTCTGACGAACTTGAACAATATCGCAGACTCAATAATCTTAGACTGTTCGGAAGACAGGCGAATTAGTGATGAATCTAGACAGCGAGATGCAAGGCCTATAGCTGTAGGTGAAACTGAACGACATTGGAAGAAGTCATGAATGAGACCCAGGGTGCCAGGTTCTACAAGACCAATGATAGTGAAATTGGCGTCGCACAATAAAAGATCCGAAATGTTCAGCGCCAAGAAGATTATCGCGAATTCACGTCCAACAATATGAGTGGGTCTCACCTCAGAGAGATTAAACTTTTTGAACAACGCAATTTCGAGATTTGGGCTACAAAACGTATGGACAAATGATGGCAGGATTATGGTGAAGACCGAAAAATGGAAAGAGATCAGATAGCCATGCAAATGAACTCGAAATTCTGTGCTTTAGGAGATGAGAACAGTCAACCCTTGCTGTCACAAGTTTGTATGTTCACAGTTATTGCACAGTACAGTTAACCATGACGTATCTAAAACATTAATTGTTTTGTTTTGTTTCATTACTAATTTCTGTTTCTTATTTACTTTGTCAATAATTGTATGAATTTAGTTGGTTCAAAAAATGGTTCATGTGACTCTGTGCACTATGAGACTTAACATCTGAGGTCATCGTTCCCCTAGAACTTAGAACTAGTTAAACCTAACTATTCTAGGGACATCACACACATCCATGCCCGAGGCAGGATTCGAACATACGACCGTAGCGGTCTCGCGGTTCCAGACTGAAGCGCCTAGAATCGCTCAGCCACAACGGCCGGATATAAATTTAGTCTCCCTTCATTTTTTTTTTTTTTAGCAGCTTATCATCACACTGTTGTTGTCACTCATCATTAGTGCCATTAATAGCACACTCTGATGTTATTTCGCTTTCTTTCAGTACTGTTGCGCGTAGATTATTTCAGCTCTGTTTACCGAGTTTCTTTTACTGCCACAACTCGGATGTTAAACGGCCGCTGCAGCCCCAACGGTCTTGGCCACATACCTGCCTCCCCCGTGGAGACAACTGCAGCTTTCACTCCATGGAACAAGGTACTCCCTCACCCCCCACCCCCCACACTACCACCACATTGGCCCGTTTTCTTGTGCCTTTTTCTGCCGCCAGCGGTGACCCAGAGCAGCATGTGACCAGCAACGCCGTCCTCGGACGTTGTGCTTCTGAACAAACCAAGCTCCATGTTGCACTCGCAAATGTCAAGTCTCTGCCAGCATCTCGACGATCTCCGTCATATATTTGAAGACATAAACATCCATGAAATACTGCTGTCAGGTACCTGGCTCAGACCAAGTCGTCAACAATTTCAGTAAATCTGGATGGCCACATCTTTCTTAGACACAACAGATTTAATGGACAAGGAGAAGGAGTAGGGGTCTGCATATGCTCTCATTTATCACCTACTGTGCAACTCACGTCCAACAGTAATGAAGGTAAATAGGTGGAATATATTTCCATACAGATCCAATTCCTTAAGAGAATGTACTTGATGTACCTCCTACGGTAGGCGGATTTGCCTGCTTCGACACTGCTCTTTCGTGTCTCGAACAGAAATCTGAGCGTAGAATAATAGCTGGTAACACTAACATAAATTTCTGTACAATAGTCCTTCCAGTGTAAAATTGAAGCGGATGTTTTCTTCTTCAAATATGTGCCTACCTCAGCTTGCTCTACCCATCATATGAACTGTAGTCTCACTAACATACCTACAGGGAGTAGGAAACACCTGTACTTACTTGGGAATGGTTTATTAATAAGGGGTTGGACCCCCATTTGACCGTACTACAGCCATTATTCTTCTTGGAATACTGGCAAGCAATGATTCTATGGTCTCCAGTGGAATGTTACGCCACTCTGCGATCAGAACCTGTTGTAACCACTGTAGTGCCGAGGGAGGAGGAAATTGCTCCGGAGTTTGCGATCTAATACCGCCCATAAGGGTTCGATAATATTCATGTCCGGGGACTGAGCTGGCCAGGGAAGACGGTGCAGTTCAGTTGCATACTCCACACTACTATTCTAGTGTCCTGGCTTTGTGAATGGAAGCATTATCATCCTGAAATATGGCATCATTGTTGGGAAAAACATTTGAATTATGGGGTGCACCTGATCACCTAAAATGTTCACATAATCGATGGCTGTTACACGGCCTTTGAAAGTAATGATGGGACCAGCAGAATCCCATGATATGGCTGCCCACACCATGACAGTTCCACCTGCATGCTTAACCGTTGAAATCGAGCAATCGGGATTGTAGACTTCTTTTGGTGTTCTCAACGTAAACCTGACCCGATGTAGGAAATAACAAAAACGTTGACTCATCAGACCATATGATCTGTTTCCACTGATCAGTCGTCCACGATTTATGCTCCTGACATCATGTTTTACGCTCCTTTGCGTTGGTTGTCGCCACTAATGATTTCGGTATAACAGCTTGTCCATGAATATTCGCTTGATGGAGTTCTTGGCAGACAGTGTCGATAGATACGGGGCTCGAAGATGGCTATTGAGCTCTACAGTCACTTTAGCCGCCGTAGTTTTGTGTTGTTATGACACAATTCCTGTTAGCGTACGATGATATCTGTCATTTAGTTGATTTGCACCCACTATTAAATTTACGCGATGATGTCTTTCCATGTTTTGTGTAGGCTGCCATAACTGTTGGGACAGTTGCTCCAGAAACATTCAATAAATTGGCTGTTTTGGTTACTGATGCTCCAGGTAATGGGGCACCCACAATCTGCCCCCTTTGGAACTCTTTTAGATCTCCCACTGCACCTCGACCTCGACCTCTGAAAGCAAATACGAATTGCGCACTACTCGTAAACAACCTGCACTGACACCTAGTCCGTACTGAACACACGCAGTCCAGCGCGACATGTGCCTTACCTGCGTTGTTGACCCTCAAACACAGCCATCCCATTACTACCACTGTTCACATCATTTTGCTTATCCCCTGCATACTTGCAACGAAATCCCCAAATAGAGTAATTCGTGCCTCTCAAATATCTGAACCTGACGTGTCTGCCCATAACATAATTTTCATGATGTACTCGCTTGAATGACCCAGAAACAAACCACAGCTGACTACATACCGAGACTTCAAACACATTAATGAATCTGAACTATCAACTGCAGCGTAAGGAATGGTTTGAGGGTCGTCTTCTATTCCTTTCTCGGACATAAACGAAAAAAATTCATTGATTTTATAACAAACTTACTCAGCTATATAATAAATATACTCCCCTAAATACTGGAAAAGTACGAACGAAACCTGCACTGTACCTAACTGAAGAACTAAGACAGCTCATGAATCTCAGAGACGCTGTACATTGGGCATATAAATTGCTCCCTGTGCCCGAAAATCATATTGCTGATAAGCAGAAGAGGAACAGAGTCAGTCAGGCTGTGAGGGATGCTAAACTCAGTCCTTCCCATACATCTACCAACAACAGAAATAGACCAGCAGTCGTATGGAAAAAGCTGCATCGTCTTGGTGTAGGCAAACTAAAAGCTGTAGCTGATTCCGTTGCCCCAGCTGAAGAACTGAACTGATACTTCATTTCACCTACAAACATAATTCAATTGCAAACGAAACAGACACTTCATAGGGTAAACGACTGTAGCCACGAATATTTCTATCTAAACCTTGATAGCTGCAACACTGTCGAAAAATCAACAATGCATATCGAATCAGCATCTACTGAAAACGATGGAAACACAGACCAAATGATAATGCTTCTTATTGGCCCACTGATGCCCATTATAATAGATATCTTCAACGACGCCTTAACCACAAGTGTTTTCCTTGAGGCCTGCAAACAGGAACTAGTTAAGCAACTATCTCAAAAGGACGTCCCCAAAGCACCCTCTGTTTACCGATCTATTTGCAGCCTTTCTGCCCTGTCCAAGGCCTTAGAATATATAGTCCACGACTAGCTAACAAACCACCTAACTACAAACAACCTACTACACGAAAACGAATCAGGTTTCCGAAAACGTCACAGCACAAGATCAGCCTTAAACACTACAGGAGATGACGTGAAGCTTTCCATAAATGCACAAGAGGTGACTTTCATGTGTTCCTTAAATTACAGCGAAGACTGTTAACTTCGACACTTTACTTGCCAAACTTAGCAGCCTCAATTTCTCGCGAAGTGCTGTGCAATGGTTTCGCTCATACATGACGTCTTGTCAGCGATGCTTCGTGTATGGCATCATGATGTCACAATTGGGAGGGGGAAGGGGGGCAGGTAGTATCAGGCGTCCCCCAGTGTTCGATATTAGGTCGTATTCTCTTTTAATTGTATGTCAATGACGTGTCATGACTTTTGTCCTATTGCAAATACCACATGTACGCTGATGACTTCCCGTTGTATGTAAGTGAAAAACTAATAAACCTGAATATAGCTACCGAGATGCTCAGTACCGATCTGTGCGCACTATCGAAATGGGAACATCATCTAGGTTTAAAGCTCAGCCCATCCAAAACCCACAAGCGGTACTGGTTTGTCATTCTAGCCCTGTTATCCCCAAACATCGGGAATCCCTACCATTTTTAAATCTAAATGGTATCTACATCAACTTTTCTCCCTCAACAAAGAGTCTAGGAATAATAATACACAAAAATATAAATTTGGCTACGTAGCTGAAACAAGCAAGAAGGCATCAGCATCTATTCATTTCCTACAAAATTACAAAACGCTTTTCCCTCTTTACATGGAAAGAAACTTGTACAAACACTTACACTTCCAGTTATTATTACAGAGGTTTTGTCTTACAATGACTTTCCCAGGAAATCTCACGGTAGTTGAAACTGGTTATGAATGCTTGTGTTCGTTATATGTGATGTTCTCTTTGATCCAATTTCACCATAATAGGTACAGCTATCCTGACTGCTTGCGAACAAGCGCAGAAATTTCCATATCCTATGTCTTCCGTACTGTCTTATCAATGTATACTGTCCCTCATAACCTTCTTGCCCTTAAATCTCTTGTCTGAAGAACATATCAGAAACATCTGTCCCATCAGAGCACAATCTTTTCTGTTCCACTCCTTCGTTCAGCACTTTTTCGAAGTCCTTCTCAGTAGGAGGAACTCAAATCTGGAGTAGCCTCCCACATTGTAATAGAGAACTGAATAACATCTCCACCTTCAGAAGACAGTTAATTACATAGCTAACAAATCAACAATAATAGTTACCATTGTCCCTGTAGGCACTCGTTACTCTGTAAATTCTTCCTCCTAAACAGATATTGCTCTTTTCCTAGTATTCGTAGTCTGAGCAGTCTGCTTAAATTTGCTTTCCCCAGAACTCGCTATATCATCAAACATTTACTTTGTACATCCACAATTTTTTTTGTATCTGCCACTATCATTATTATTATTACCCTTAATAGTATCACTAAGTTAATATAATTATCGTTATTAATGACAACAGCAGCAGTACTTAAAGTACTACCAGTGTTAACTTCATTGGTTCATAACAATCAGTATTGTTTACTCACATTGCCAATAAAGACATTCAAATCATTTTAATACCATTTGTCATATTAAAGTTGTTATTTTTTAGGTAACTACGATGTATGAAAGGCGCTGTATGTGTGAAACCATTGTCCAATGTAATTGAAGGCCTGATGGCTCTAATCAGTTCGGTTAAGTGAGTAAATAAATAAATCTAATAAATATTAAAGAGAAAAATCCAGTCATTCCCGTATCGAAGTTCTACCACGCATGTGCACTTTGCATTTCAGTCTTTTCTGTCAATTTCTGAAACAAAAGCTCGATATTGCGAAGGTGGTACTCTTAAGTTACACATGTAACGAAGATATAATGAAGGTATACGACACAGTTTGGAATGTCAGACAGGAACTGATCCATAAAATGCTGTAATATGCCTGAAGTTGAAGATATTTCGAAATTTAACCGATTACGGTTACATGTGAGTCTTTTCTACCAGCTGACGTATTGAGCATTACATACGTATGTAATGCTGCGTCCAAGGGAAATTTAAAGTCTGCAAGACTGATTACACTGACTGTGGAGCAGTGGACTAATTCTGTAAAGAAATTATCTGGTGTTCCTAGATGATACAATTGCGTTTCAACCTAGTGTTTATCGCCACTATGGATTCGTCACCATGTTTTAAGATGCCACTAAGTTTGCAAACCATTACCAGTGGAGTGGCCCATTGACTGTGGAGAATATACGTTAACAGCTCTTCATCAGTGAAATTATGAGATGATGCAAGGCCCTTCGGACTGCTTGGCATGCGCTCTTTCATGAACTGCAACTTCTCAAAAACGTGGACAAAGTCTATCGCTCTTCCCATATATGACTTGGAAAATGACCACGATGGGAAAATTCGAGAAATTGGAGTTAGTACAGAGACTCCCTGATGACCATTCTTCCCAAGCACCGTTTGTGAAACGGGAGGCGGAAATCAGTTAGTGGTACCAGAAGTACCCTCTGCCAGACACCGTCAGATGGCTTGCGGAGTATTGTCTCAAATGTGGATGTAGATATCCTAAAAACATTTTTGACTTTTGGGTCAGCTGCAACGAGATAATTTACGGGAGTAGTGACTTGGCAATGAGAGAATGGAACAGAAAACTATACTAGAAAGGGGAGGCTACGACGTCCAGAGGCCGAACGATTTGTTTCGGCTGCCTGAAAAGCGGGCGATCCCAAACTTAGGTAAACAGATTGGTTTAGCAGGTACACAGTAGCAACAGTGTCCAGAAGTAATCTCACAGCGCAGTTGCCAATGAACTCCTCTGAGTACAGTTGATGGACTGCGTTCTGAGACGTCTGCAGCTTTGTAGAGCTACCACTCACATGAATGAGATTTTCACTCTGCAGCGGAGTGTGCGCGGATATGAAACTTCCTGGCAGATTAAAACTGTGTGCCCGACCGAGACTCGAACTCGGGACCTTTGCCTTTCGCGGGCAAGTGCTCTACCATCTGAGCTACCGAAGCACGACTCACGCCCGGTACTCACAGCTTTACTTCTGCCAGTATCTCGCCTCCTACCTTCCAAACTTTACAGAAGTTCTCCTGCGAACAGGTTCGCAGGAGAACTTCTGTAAAGTTTGGAAGGTAGGAGGCGAGATACTGGCAGAAGTAAAGCTGTGAGTACCGGGCGTGAGTCGTGCTTCGGTAGCTCAGATGGTAGAGCACTTGCCCGCGAAAGGCAAAGGTCCCGAGTTCGAGTCTCGGTCGGGCACACAGTTTTAATCTGCCAGGAAGTTTCATATCACTCACATGGTACATGTCCGTACTTTGGGACGTATCTGCATGTGAACTGTTACAAAGTACTGTGTGGGTCGGCGGCCCAGTCTGCACTAGACTGATTGGTGTCCTTCTCCTGCAGTCAAAATTCTAGCGAGGCTGCGATAATATAGTTATTCGTTAAAACAGAAAGTTGCAATAAAGGGGTAATTTAAGTTTCATCGAATACAATAACGGCTCTAGTTTTTGTATTACATGATACACTTCCGGGTATCCCGATAACATCATAGCATTTGGTCTTTCCAAGTCGGAAATTTGAACAGCAGGAAAATATATCTGAAATCGCTGATGGTGAGTATCCTAGTCTTCGCACTGTTCACTCATCATAATTTTCTTATCTGACTTGTGGCAGGTCTAGACTTTATAACCCACCATACTTTCTGTCCTCTGCTTTCCCTTTCATTCTTGCCGTCCGCTAACGTCGTCCAGCTGCTAGTATCCTCTTCTGTCCTTACGTCTCATACTCTAAATAAAAACTTTAATTGCCTCTAGTGGAAGGCAGTCTCGTCTCAGATAATCAACCATCCATTGCAGCTTCCAATTTCTCAACATCCTCCGATCTTCTCACCTCTTCTCAGTTCCTCTCCAGAACAGACTTAATCAGTCTACATTATCTTCTCCATTCTGTACCCTATCGACATTTATCACCACCTCTCCTCTCGTCCTGATTTCTCAATGTCCTCCTTTCTGCTCCTTACAAGGCCACAATCCGTATCAGGCAATTCAGTAGTCGCTTTATAAAGTCTATGTTCAAATCACCTGCTAATGGCTCTGAGCACTATGGGACTTAACATCTGTGGTCATCAGTCCCCTAGAACTTAGAACTACTTAAACCTAACTAACCTAAGGACAACACACACACATCCATGCCCGAGGCAGGATTCGAACCTGCGACCGTAGCAGTAGCGCGGTTCCGGACTGAGCGCCTAGAACCGCTAGACCACCGCGGCCGGCCCACCTGCTAAGAGTCTGTCCTGTTTTTGAAATGCCTCTTTCGCTATCTCCATCTTTCACCAGCTCGATTCTGACTCTGATGTCCTGTTCATACTGCAGGTTGCCTCTAATACAACCTCCGAAATTCCTAAATGCTCTCACCTGTTGTATGGTGTCCGCCCATAACTTACACTTCGCTCTTCTTTTCTTTCAGCCTGGAACCATGCCTTTCGTTTCGTTTTTATTTATTTTCATACCATATGCCACACAGGTTTGATCAAAGTAATTTACCGTCTTTTATGTTCAGACTCACCAGGAAAATAAAAGAATATATAAGGTCGACAAAAGATGCATGACATCCTTCGGCTACACCTGGGGTATATAAAATACATTGTAGTTGTGGACAGGTTTGTATCGGTATCACAAAGAGAAGTGTTAACACCCATCTTCTTGCACATAAGAGGAATTGCCGCCTGGATCACACTGATAAATCGGCCATAGTAGAACATATTTACCAGGAAGCTAATCATGAAATAAAATTCACCGAGACGAGCGTTATATCTAAAACCTCGTATTATTATGTGCGCATGTATAGAGAGGCTATCGAGATTGATAAACAGCGTAATAATTTTAACAGGGAAGAGGAAGGTGTTAAACTGGATAAGATTTGGATGTCAGCGTTGCACCGGCAGTGTGCCGATCGATTACTTTTAATCGAGAATGTTGGCATTACCAGACTCAATCTCATAGCCGACGCCACGTGGTGGCTAGTGGCGCCCTCAGTACTGGCTATATAATCAGCGCTTCCTCGAATTCTCTTTGTAGTTCGCCAATTTACCTCGGAAGATGTGTCCCGCAGTCGGAGACGAAACGTCAGGGGAGAGTTTTATACATCGACCACGGCCTATCACCACGGAAGTTTTAAGTGAAGAGAATGACGTATATTATCTTAGCGTTTTTGAAGCCATATTTAGTGTTATCAGAAGCGAAATGGATAAAGGAAGACGACAAGATCGAAATGATAATGGCACTGGCTGTTGGAAAAAACAGGATACGAATAGGTAACTCTCTCGACAATGGGGTTTGGTTGAGTGTGTTCTGGGGGATAGGACTGACGAGAATGGGCATTTTGAGGAAGATTTTTCCACGATCTGATTTGCAATGCTCCTCCACCTTTTATGCTACTTTTAAATTCGAAAATATGCTAATTTAATAATTACCTCAATTAGTGTCCTTCAGCCGATTTGTATAAATATGACAGCATATTCCCTAAGTCTTTCGGACTAGCCTGGTGGGACGAGTGGTCAATTCATGTACCACACACTGCTGTCGCATTAAACGAACTGGGAAAAGTCACTGACAAAGATACAGGACTCACCGCCAGCAGTGTGCAGCAAATCTTGAACAGTATTTAAAGATCTTGCGAGTTTTGCAATAATACGTATATTTGTGAACCATCCTTACAAAAACTGTCGCTTCCTACCGTGTTCAAATACGTTCAGTGATGAAACTGGTAGTCGTTTTTCCCCAAAGCGCAATTACTCCAGTCATAGTAACAAGAGCACGTAATAAAAGGGAATAACTAGTTATACTTTCATTTTTCAAACCGCAGGTGATTAAATATTTCAATCTTTTTTTTCCACCCGCCACAATAGTTCTGTAAATAGTGACAAGTGTCGTCTGCTGCCAACGTGGAAGTCCGAACTACAGACTTCCAGTTTCACCCGAAAACCTGCCTCCACAATCCTTATCCAATCGGTGTTGGACTTGAGTTGAAGCTGTGACAGCAGGAAAAAGTGGCACGAGTGGGATTTCGTTTAACGAGAATCTCATTTTGCAGGGAAATGACCCACACACCACAACCATTGGACTACACTCTGAAGCCATGATGAAATTAGGCATGCAGGTTCTAGTACTGCGACTGCAACAAACTGCCGCAGACTCGAAATCAACAAGTGTAAAGTCTAGTAAATCCAGTGTATATCGCACTGCCTGCAGTAATAACATTTCCATTAACAGTCTCTGTTTACTGAACTAATCAACTGTAATGAATGATTCTGAAATAACAGTGATGCAGCACTATACATCACGAAATGTTCTTCATGTCTGAATTAACTGGACTTCCGCTGAAATTCCATGCACTGAACCACTCACTTCGCAACAAAGACAGTTAACTAATTCCGTATCTTCTTTTATCTACCATCATGATCGTTGTTCTATATAGTTTTTAATTATTTTTATTATTATTGAAGCTTTCACCAACAGCATTGGTAACACACAGACCAATGTCTGGCTGCATTAATTAGCCCTAAATACGTTGACAATGTTCTACACCAGATAAAGGTCATCACTGAGAATAATATGCACTTTTTGCACAAATTTAATTTAACTGTAACCATAAAGAATCATATCACATCTGCTACAAAACTGTAGTAACAAATTGTGATTAAGTCCCTCTAATGTCAACCAGAAAGACAGTGCTCTTACGTCTCCCAAGTGGTGTGTTATACTTATGGCGCCGCCGTCCGGGGTGGCCGAGCGGTTCTAGGCGCTACAGTCTGGAACAGCGCGACCGCGACCGCGACCGCTACGGTCGCAGGTTCGAACCGTGCCTCGGGCATGGATGTGTGTGATGTCTTTAGGTTAGTTAGGTTTAAGTAGTTCTAAGTTCTAGGGGACTGATGACCTCAGAAGTCCCATAGTGCTCAGAGCCATTTGAACTTCTGGCGCCTGGCTGGCTTGGCTACTTTCTTGAAACACAGCCTCCGTCACTCGATTGGACAGCGACCGCCGTCGCTAATGGCCGTGCCACACAAACATATAGCCTGCGTTCAGTGCCACTTTGTAGCTGTTTTGCAGGTTAACTGGGCACAACGTGCAGCATGTAGTATGATGCATTATGCTTTCACCAAAAACTAATTATAAATAATGTAGAGTGAGAGTCAGACTTCACGTTTGATATAAACCCACATACACAGTCTCGGATGTTCCAGAAATGTGACTTTCCAGTCAGCATCTGGAAACATTTCTATTTCGAAAAGACTTCTTGTCCATTCTTCGTGAGTTCTACTTGACGAAAGCTTAGCGCCAAAAATCACGTCATCGAAATAATTTACAGCCGTTCTTCTTGTCTGTTCTACCAACATCAGCCCAAATGAAGACATAGCACAAATACATAATCACGTTAGCGCCGACCGATGTGGCCGTGCGGTTCTAGGCGTTACAGTCAGGAAGCGCGTGACCGCTGCGGTCGCAGGTTCGAACCCTGCCTCGGGCATGGATGTGTGTGATGTCCTTAGGTTAGTTAGGTTTAAGTAGTTCTAAGTTCTAGGGGACTGATGACCACAGATGTTAAGTCCCATAGTGCTCAGAGCCATTTGAACCATAATCACGTTACTATCCAAAACATCTCTGTCGCGATTCACAAACATTTCAAACACATATGCAGATTATCCACATCATTACATTAAACGTAGCAACTTTATAAGTGCATAAATACAATGGGTAAAATTTTAATAAATTCCCATTCTTTACGTTTTGGAAGACTTTGTTACAGTGTCATCTGGTATTACATAAGTCGTTCTTGCACCTGTCGTTACTTGGCGATAAACAAAAATGGCGGTTATGTAGTTTGGCCACTAGATAGTGCGCCTTCTTCATTCATAAAGACGCCTTGTTTTCCTGTGCAGTAGTATACTTTAGGCATTTAGGGTAAGCCTCTCCGCGATGCATTACAGTTTGCTGACACAGAAAATGATTTAGGGACCAAGGCAGTGTTATGCGATGGTATAGAGAGAGAATTTTAATATGTTGGAAAAGGTTGTCTAGGTTGTGCTTTTCAGATAGTAATGTAAGAGTTGAAGACAAATAAGAGGGAGTGCAGTGATTGAAGAGACGATAGAGCGAACATAGAGTGCGATAATCCCTCGCTTATCGCCATGTAGTCATGATAGTTGTTTGAAGACATGTGATATGGCAGAAAAAAGCATACGTCATAAATGTATCATACACAAGTTTTTATCTAAAGTTCCAGGCTGTGTGAGCTTTCGCATGGAAGTCCTTGGAGAATGGTATCACCATAATCAAGTTCTTGGAGTATCAGTAATTCAACGAGCTCCTTTTTAAGCTCTAAGGGATTCTTTTCTTCATTACTGTAGTGAATGAAGCGACGCCGAAACCTTCTTAGAGACAGCAGCTGTGTATTCACTCCAGTTCAGTCGCTTTTATAAGAGAGCCGGCCGCGGTGGTCTCGCGGTTCTAGGCGCTCAGTCCGGAGCCGCGCGACTGCTACGGTCACAGGTTCGAATCCTGCCTCGGGCATGGATGTGTGTGATGTCCTTAGGTTAGTTCGGTTTAAGTAGTTCTAAGTTCTAGGGGACTGATGACCACAGATGTTAAGTCCCATAGTGCTCAGAGCCATTTTATAAGAGCAGTCGACGTGAGTTTTGGCGAAAACCAGACTGATATTCATTTAGAAGTTCATTTGACGTTGAATAATTAGTAAGCTGTTCGAGCTCTACGTATTAGAAAACTTGGATAATGCTGACAGAATCAAAATGGGCCTGTAGTCGGAAGGGTGCTTGGCAGATTCCTTCTTGGGTAATGTTTTCATGAGTTCCTGCCTCTAGGCTGTTGGGAAGATGCTGAAGGGCAGTTTGTGGTTAAAAATATCTGTCATTTTGAACAGTAGGAGACCAAGGAGACACCTGATCATTTCCATTATTGTACAATCGTGCCCAGCAGCAGCTGAATGAATTCGCGGAATTGACTCTGTGACCACGTTAACGCTTGCTGGCTGCAGAAAAAAATCTTCCGTTTGTACCATCCACTGATACTTTAAGGGAATCGTGGATTTGCGCCCGTCGCCGTTGGTAAAGCAGAGATATCGGCTTGGCTATATAAGTTTACCACCTGTAATAACATGAAATTTGATTTGTATTCTGTATCTGATGTTCTGGAGCAAATTATTATGAAAACCTTATCTTTAATAGTAGCTTTATAAGAAAACTTGTGCCTGATACTCTTCTGTTTAAATTCAGTTACTTTAGTAAAAGCCAGGAATGATAAGAATAGGCTACGGTTTACTTTCATTTACTTTTGAAACTGCAAGATACCAAGCACCCACAGTCAGTTATTACAGAGTTGATTTTACTAACTGCGAAAAGAAATAAAGTTTACTTTCGTAATAACCGCACTCAGAAAAATTATTGGACTTAAAAAATAAAAAAATGAGGGAAATTTTTAGTGAATATAACATGTAAATATTAATAATACAAAACATGGCTTTTGAAATAAAGGCTTCCGTATTTAATTTCTTCGCTTTTGATGAATGAATTCTATTTTTTCTTACCGAGCTAGGTACCGCAGCGGTTAATACACTGGAGTCGCATTCGGGAGGACGACGATTCAAACCCAAGTACGGGTTTCCAGATTTAGGTTTTTCGTGATTTCCCTAGATCACTCCAGGCAAATGCCGGGATGTTTCCTTTGAGAGACCGCGGCCGATTTCCTACCTCATCCTTGGCACAAGCCTAGCTCGTGCTCCGTCTCTAAAAGTCTTCGAGTCGACGGGACGTTAAACCCAATCTTCCTTACTTCCAACTATTTTTTTTCTTTTTATCTTAAATGAAGGAGAAGCTTGAAGTAACGTAGTCGTAATACGTAATTTATTTTTTATGCTTTAATGAATATAGAGTTTACACACGTTAATCAAACTCAGCGACGAAGACTTAATCCCATCCAAGACCTAATGGAAAGAGACCAAGAGCACAAGATAACGAAAGAACAAGATGACAATAAAGTTTTAACACTCATAAATATCCTTTTATAGTATTCTAACAGAGTTATCGCAGCACAGTTTTATCTCAATACTAGTTACAAGGTTCATGCATCGCTGCAGTTCACAGATGTTCGTAGGAATAAAATTCGCTTAAGCATACTAGACGCCGTCATTTAGCAATTATTTCTCGTGGTATGGAAGAAATTTTGTTAAGTCTCGCTGTGACATAAGACGAAATACGTGTTTTAATCCTCAATAAGAACCAGAGTTTCAGCTCCTGATTTGAGCTTGCTTATTCCTAGACTTTGCTGATTTTTCCGCAGGATGGCAGGTCTATGAGAGTTCTCAGGTAGCGTGTGAGCATACATGAGCTTTGCATTCCTCACAGATTAACTAACTCGGTTGCGTAATTACTTGTAGATGATTGTCAGAGGTCTGGTGTCTTTTTTGTGTGTAGTGCGCTGCATCTGTGACACTCATAACGTGTTTGATGTCGTCTGTGAGCCATGGTGCTGGTTTTCTCCTTACTCTGTTTATCGAACAAGTTACTGAAGAACTTAGTGATGTTAGCTACTTCATTATTAATGTCGAAGTTATTTCCTGCCGTTGTATGCAAAAAATATCATAGACGTCAGCACTAAGCTCTGACATATTTATTCACTAACGAGTCTAAAAGTTGCCACTTGGAATTTACTATTTAGGTATTGCAACGAGTAAGCCATGAATGTTGCATCATGAGCGTAGAAGCCAGGTGATTTGATTGCACATGTATTAATGCATATATCAGTGTCTGCTTTATTGTGCATAGGCCCAAGTTAAATCAGTGTAAGGTTTGAGCAGGAAACTATACCTGTGAATTTTTGGCAAAGAAGGACTGTTGTTTAGAGAATTTATTTTGACATCTTCAGTTACATTTACGTGTTCATACAAAGATTAAAGGCTTGAGAGTACAGATTCACTGCTATAAAGCTGTCCTATTTCAGGTGAATTATATATTAAACATATGAGACACTTTGTACTGTGTGGTTTAATCTCGATGATCATGCACTGGACCTGTTTATCCTAGTTTCTGAACCTAGGCACACTCTTGGGGGACATATTTGTTCGTACATATGCTTCCACACCGCCCCCTCGTCTGTTACATCTGTCGTGTCTCAGAAAAATGTAACCATTCAAGTTTACAGACATGGAAGGGATACTCTGCTTCAGCCATGTGTCTGACATAAAACCGAGATCTTGAAATATGCACCGTCCTTGGTAATCATACACACTACTAAGAACCATATCCCTCCATGTTAATAATGGTGACTTCAGTCTAATTATTCTCTTTGGAAGAAAACATCATCTCTGTTGGTCTCACTGCGTATTTCTTTCAGCTGTCTTACTGTAGCTGTTCTTTCTGTGTGTGGTTGAACTTCCACCGAGCTAGCTTACGTGGCAGTAGTCCATCATGCGAAAGTTACTGTCGTCTTTTCGTTTTGCACCGCAGTGTAATAATAATACTAATGATAATAATCACAAAGAACTGGGAAGCTGAAGAAATGAATGTACATTTTTTTTAAACAGGGTCTGGTGCTGACTTCCGTCCTATTGGTAATGGAATAGGAGGTGTAGGAAAGGAATTCTCTGCAAACTTAGGTGGAAATGTACCAAGAGAACAGTTTACAGTTTTGATGCTGACTTATGAAAAGGAACAGGTAAGAACATAAGAATTGTTTTTTATATGTGTGACTCATATGTATTAAACTGCTTTTGCCACAATTTTTTGGAATTCGCCATTACCTATAAAGATGACTTGTACAACTGGGGGAACTATTTCCTGAATAAATACATACATTCAGAAATAGTGTGTGTATAAATATTTGGAATCTGTTCATGTGATATCAAAACATATTAATCTCATTGAATCATAATAGTAAACTATAATCCCTCTTCATCTCTCACTAGGTAAAACCACAACTAATGATTACATGAAACAATATACTTATATGTGGAATACAAAACCACTGGAAATTCCAAAGTGGTTTAGTACTGTCATACAATGTGCAATTTATCCTAGGTATTGAAAACCCATGAAGTCAAGACTGGACATGAAATCTTCATTACTTGGAGGCACTCATTAATATAGAGAAGAGGCACTCAAAACAATATTTGCATAAGAAACTTCCATTGAAATGAATAAATATAAAAGTATTGGCATCTCAAAGGCGTTATGCTGTTACAACCTAGTGACTCATACAATCAGTATTTACATCATTTCGTAACAGATATCATCATATACGAGGTCTGTTCGGGAAGTAAGGTCCGATATGTAGTGAAATGGAAACCACAGTGAAAATCTGATAATGCTTTGCATAGATGTATAGGATAGTGTCTCTAATATGTTCGTTGAACGCGTCACGTCGCCGTTTTTAGTTCTGAGAGCCCAGTGATAATGTAAAGTTGCCTAGAAAATAATGTCTCCCACCAAGTATGTGTGCCTGTGAAAGATTTCACCTGATTTCATGCAGCCCATAGAAAGTAACTGGCACGCATTTCCTTCTTCATGGACAGTGAAGATGCTCTTCCAGTGTTTACGATGTGAAGTATTTCATCATCCACTGTACAGCCCGGACTTGGCTCCCTCTGATTTTCATTTCTGCTTACGGAATCTCCGGTTATGAAGACAACATTTTGGTACAGACAACAAGCCGCAGATCAGAATAGAGAATTCAGAGAAAGAACAGGCAGCTGCCTTCTGTGACGAGGGTTCTGGAAAGTTGGTACAATGCCACAACATATGTCACAGTGGGAGTGGCGACTATATGGAGAAGTAGCTGAAAGGTGTGGCTAACTGTTGCAAGTAAAACATATTTGATTTTGACTGTGGTTTCCATTTCGCGATCAATGGGACCTCACTTTCCAAATGGCTCTCATATGTGTTTGTCTGTGGTACATGTGAATATCCTATGCACCCTTTCTGTGTCTCTGCACTCCCTCCTGACTTGCCTCCCCCTCCGTCTCTCACCCCACCGGTCTCCTGCCCCTTGGTGTGCCCCCCGACCCCCCTTTCTTTTCATCCCATTGCAACATTCACGAAACAGAACATTCGGAATCTACATAGTATAGAGATATGTTGCCAGCACTGTAGCGAAATGCGGACTGACCACCACTAGGTTTTCGCACATTGCTTAAGGCGTCGACTGCTAGGTGGCCGTACCTGCTGGCTAAATAATTTGCATGAACTCTGGATGTACTGATACGCAGGAACAAGATGTAAACGCAATTGAAATTAAATAATTGATATTCGTACAGATCTTCTTATAGTTAAAACAACAGGAAATAACAGTAATAACGAGCATGATAGGAATCTGCTGAGGTTATATAAACCAGGCGATGAAACTCTCTACCCCCAACCTGTTGCCGCTCCTTTACCGTTGTGTCCCGCCCTCTCTCCATCTCCACACCCTCCACCTTCTTTCCCAACACAACTTCCAGCACATTCCCCTCCCAGATGAACTTTTCCCTGGTATCTACCCCTCCTACAAGCTCTAACCTGACCTTCCCACCTTCTACTCCTTGGGGCTCCCTCTCCCCGTCTTTCCTTCCCATAAGTGGTTTTCCTCCCTCCTCCAACCCCTCCATATCCTATGCACCCTTTCTGTGTCTCTGCACTCCCTCCTGACTTGCCTCCCCCTCCATCTCCCACCTCGCCTGTCCCCTGCCCCTTGGTGTGCCCCCCGATCCCCCTTTCTTTTCATCCCAACTCCTCCAGCCCCTCCCCCACTGCACCTTCCTCTCCTCTCTTTGACCCTCCTCTCAGGCCTCCTCTCCCTCGGCAGTTCCATCCTAGCAGTTCTTATTCTTCATCGTGTATGCTGTGTCTGTTACAGTGGTTTTTTAAGTATCTTTGCTTTGGAGTGTTTTTATACTGTGGCCACATTTTAACTTATGCATGTGACTTCAATGTATTTTATGTGCTCCACGAATTGACAGCTGTGTTTTATACCTGTATTCGACTTTTTTAACTGTCCCACAACGAACGCCTCCATGTCAGTGTGTATTTTAATCCCCATTTTTGGAGTCACCCAGTCATGGAGAACATACTGACCATAATTTCCAGTCTGCAAGGCCACATTACTCCTGTTATCACTGAAATAAAATGTTCATACGCACTATTTCCTCAATGGGATCAGGAACTACAACTATAAATAAAAGTTTTAAGGTCTACTAATTGGTATATTCAGTAAAAGTTGATATGCGCCCGAAACACAATGGTAATAATGTCACTATCACAAACAGCACTATTAGCAGTTCAAAGGCGATCTCTGCAGGAAGTTCCAAGTAAAATGGTCTATCACCCTGACTTGTAATCGCCAAAGTTAACTGCTCGCCTTAAAAGTGGAAAATAATCTCGCTACTCGCCACGTGGTTTTGTCAGCATTACGGGCGGCACACAGGCAGTTACTTCCGTGAAAAGTAAGTTCAGAAATGGTTCAAATGGTGTGGTGAGTGTACTGTAAGACCTTCGGTACACACACCATCAGATTATTTGGCTTGTCGCTCTAACAAAGTAGGCGAGTGTCAGCAATATGTCTTGTGGTCTTATCGTGGCGTGTTTATCTTCTGCCATTAAGTCAGATGATAGAAATGCCACTTGCACGCTTAGAGTAGCAGACTGAAGGTGACCAACTTTAAACAGAACTTGATTAATTTTCACACACATTTATTAAAATAATAAAAACCATGGACATTATGTAACTTGATTCTGGATGCTGTTTACAATTGACAATCTGAAGTTCCTTTGGTCTTGGTACGTTACTCTTATTCTCACATATCTCTGATACTTGACAAAGCGTCTATTCATTTATCTTCATGGCTATGTACAGGAATATGGTAATCTTATTAGTCGCAGACTGAAACTTGACTATAGACTGGGACAGACTAATGCAGACTGGTACAGACTGGTGCAGACAAATGCAGACTGACTAATCGTAGGTCTGTACACTCGTTAAAATACCTCGTGCGTTCAGGTATCACGCGCGAGTGTGATCCACGAGGAGGAAAGGTTCTACGTTAGCAGCAATCTCATTGGCTGCGTTACATATTAATACGTGGATCGGTGGAAGCAGAATTTGGTCCGTCTCTAAGGCAGCGCCATCTCGTAGTGCGGAGATGGACGAGCGCTGCGCCTGTGCTGTTGTGCTTAGCGGGGAGCGCTCTAGTGGGAAAGTTGTGTACGCGCTGACTACACAGAACTGTGTACACAACAAATGGCTCTGAGCACTACGCACTTAACGTCTGAGGTCATCAGTCGCCTAGAACTTAGAAGTAATTAAACTTAACTAACCTAAGGACATCACACACATCTATGCCCAAGGCAGGATTCGAACCTGCGACAGGACCGGTCGCTCGGCTCCAGACTGTAGCGCCTAGAACCGCACGGCCACTCTGACCGGCGAAAAGTAAGTGATCCAGGACGCTGAACAGTCCTCATGAGTTCACTTCCTATTTTTACCGAAAACTTGTTTGGTAGCTATCCGGCTGTGACGACATCCGAGGCACAGAGTACGCAGGCATTTGACTGAAGCAGACAGAGAGATATCTCGATGCAAAGTGTCTGTTCGTACTGCCTCACTAGCCGTATTTATTAATGGGGCAGCGGACCGCCGAACAAAACATTTGCTATCAACCGCTCTAGGCACAGGTAGCACCATCTAAATGGCCTCTGTTTGGGATACTGATTACTTAACAACTCTGTCGTTCATCAATTCACAACCCTATTACTTCTTATACAAAAGAGTGGAGTTAGCTTTAGTTACTGAAAAAGTTTCAGCTCCACGGCATTTAAACTTTGTCTGCTATAATTTTTAGAACTTAACTGACAACAGAACGCTACCTCTGAGCTGCCTCTTTTAGATTTCTTGTAATAATTATTCTTTAAATTAAAATCTTGAAATTTGATACAGCAGTATTATTTCATCAGTGTAATCGAGTGCTGTAATTAGAACTTTCTATAAAAAAATACAAATTAAACTTAATATTTTATGAATAGGGACTTTTTCATTCCAAATTTAGTTTTCAGTAATTAATTTGAAAATTAATAGATTCTCGTAGTTAAGATTTTTATATCAGACTGGAGCTACATTCGAATTCTCATCTTTCTGAGTCTAGTAGACTATTGACCGCCTTCAGTTTTTCATAAAAACGCCAATTTTGACTAAATCGGGTTTAGACTCGTATCTTTTGATTGGGACGTACAACTTCAGATTCCAAAGACTTTTCAGCTTTCTAGCTTCATCCTTCGCGCCACTTCTTTTCTTCTTAAGATAACGCATTTAGCAAAACACATTCATTAGAGCATTGTGAGACTTGGCAACGTTATCATCAATATATTTAAGCATACACTGACATAGTTCGGAAAAGTTATTTCACTTTTCACCTCCACTCTTAAATTATGGTGCAATCCTTGGTACACTGTGCACAGGTACGTTATGATGAAATGGCGTTGGTAGTAGTAAACAGGGGCAAGTCCTGGTCCACTCACTCGCCTCTGTATCTCTCGCAATGAAACAACGCTTGTTTCGCCACAAATTCTTAAATTTCGTGCTCGTTTCTTTCTAAGAGGTCTAAGCTCGTATTCTGCAATTGTAAATTCAGGGTGCAGGCGTCCGCAAGTTGTGGCTCACATCTGCACTGACGACGCCGGTTGCTTGGGTTCTGAGGCCATCCTCGGTTCATACAGGCAGCTGGTGGAGGTGGTGAAGGCTGCTAGCCTCATACATGGGGTGCAAGCAAAGACCATAATTTGCAGTGTTGTTCCCAGAGTTGATCAGAGTCCTTTTGTTTCGAGCTGAGTGAAGGGTCTCAACCAAGCGATTCGTCGAATCTGTTACAGTCTTTGGTGCAGAAGTCTAGACCTGTTTTAGCGACTGGGAATTGGTGGGGCTACCCTTGATGCGTCAGGCGTGCTAACCGAGTACAGAGTGCATGTGGACTGCACATGAGGGTCTTTTTGAATAGGTGACGGTCTCAGGTACTATGATGACTATTTTCCAGTCGATATGCAGTCAAACGGCGTTCAGAATAAAGACACTTCGACTGTCACAACTTTATTAGTAAGATGTAAAAGTACTCATAACAAAATTGCCGAATTTGCTGAGCTCCAGGAAAGTTCTCGTGCTCAAAATATTCTCGGGACTGAAAGCTTGCTGAAACCCGAGGTGGAAAGGTCTGAGATATTTAGCGACTCATGGAACGTATATCGACAAGACAGATCAGAGGCCATAGAAGGGCGAGTGTTACTTGCAACTGACAAAAATATTGTCTCTATTCAGGTCGAACTTGAGTGTGACAGTGCAGTTATCTCATGTCGTGTAACAGGTTTAGGTGAAACTGAGTTAAATTTTATATGTTTTTACCGGCCACCCGATTCCGCTGTGACAGTTCTACAGTCACTCAAAGAAAGTCTACGGTCAGTAGTGCGTAAATACCCAGATCGTATAGTACTAGTTCGAGGCGACTTTAACCTACCGTGTATAAACTGGGATGGTTATGGATTCATTGCAGGGGGTAAAGACAGACTGCTGTGTGAAGAACTTTTGAACATGTTTTCCGGAAACTGTCTCCCACAGCAGGTTCGGCAGCCCCCACGCCATGAGAATATCTTAAGACCTTGTAGGTACAAATAGGCTGGACATTATCGACAAAGTCAGTATAGAAATGGGATTAGCGATCATGATGTCATCATAGCAACTACAGTTAGGGAAGTTAATGAATCAGTTAAGAAGCCTAGGAGAGTGTTTGTGTTAGAAAAAGCGGATACGCAACTGTTATCATCTCACTTAGACGCTGAATTGACGTCACTCAATTCCATTAACATGGACGTAGAGGAATTATGGGCAAAGTTTAATCAGACTGTAAATTGTTGTCTGAAGAATAAGGTGCCTAGTAACTCAATTAAGGAAGGGAGGGACCAACCACGATTTAATAACAGAATTCGGAAAATGCTGATGAAGCAGAGGCTGCTGCACTCGCAGTTCAAAACAACGCTTAAAAGGCGACAAGCAAAGATTAGTAGAAATTGGTGCACCAGTGAAAATATCTGTGCACGAAGCATACAACAACTACCACCGTCATACCTTAGCAAACGACCTGGAAGAGAGCCCGAGATAATTCTAGTCCTATGTGTAATCTCTAAGTGGGACTAAGGCTCCATCCAGTCACTTGTTGACCAGTCTGGTCAGGCAGATGCAAATAGCAAAACGAAAAACGAAGTGTTAAATTTCACGTTTATGAAATCGTTCACGCAGGAGAATTGTACAAACATACCGTCATTTGCACATCGAACAGAGTTCCATAACGACGACGCAGTAATAAGCATCCCCGGAGTAGAAAAATAGCTGAAAGTCTTGAAAACAAGTAAGTCACGAGGTCTGGGTGGAATCCCGTTTCGATTTTTCAAATACTACTTTACAGCACTGGCCTCTTACATAGTGTGCATTTACCACGAATCTCTCACCCAGCACAAAGCCCCAAGCGATTGGGGGAAAGCGCAGGTGACACCTGCGTATAAAACGGGCAAAAGAACGACCCGCAAAATTACAGACCAGTGTCCGTAACATCGGTTTGCTGCAGACTCCTTGTACACATTTTCAGTTCAAAAATAATAAATTTTCTTGAGACCCAGACTCATATGTCCACCAGTCAGCATGGTTTTAGGAAACATTGTTCGTGCGAAATGCTGCTTGCCTTTTCTCACATGATATACTGCGAATTGTGGATGAAGGGCAATGGCCACATTCCCTATTTCTAGATTTCCGGAAAGCGTTTGACACAATGTCTCACTGCAGGCTGTTAAAGACTGTATGAACATATGGAACTGGTTTACAGACATATAAGTGTCTCCAAGATTTCTTAGTGGCAGAAACCAGTATGTTGTACACTATGGCGAGTGTTGATCAGAGACTATGATATCGTCAGGAGTGCCACACGGAAGTGTGGTAAGACCGCGATTACTTTCTATATGCATAGATGATCTGGCGGACAGGGTAAGCAGCAATCTGCGTTGTTTGCTGATGACGCTGTGGCGTAGGGGAAGGTGTTGAAGATAAGTGACTGTAGGAGGATATAAGGAGACTTACAGAAAATTTCTAGTTGTTGTGATAAACGCCAGCTACCTCTAAATGCGGATGACCAGGAAAAACAAACCTTTAATGTTCGGATACAGTGTTACTAGCGTCCTGTTTGAAACAGTCACGTCGTTTCAATAGCTGGCCGCATCGTTGCAATATGATATGAAATGGAATGAGCATGTGAATATTGTGACAGGGAAGACGAATGGTCGACTTCGCATTATTGGCAGAATTCTAGGAAAGTGTGGTTCATGTGTAAAGGATACCGGATATGGGACGGCACTGTGACCTATTCTTGAGTACTGATCGAGTTTTTGGGATTCGCACAGGATCGAATTAAAGGAAGCCATTGAAGCAATTGAGAGGCGGAGTGAAAGGTTTGTTACTGGTAGGTTCGAAAAAAGACGCAAGTGTTACGGCCATTCTTCGAGAACTCAAATGGGAATCCCTTGAGCGAAGGCAACATTCTTTTGGAGGAACACTGTTGATAAAATTTAGGGAACTGGCATTGGAAGTTGACTGCAGAACGATTCTAGTGTCTCCAAAGTACATTGTGCTTAAGGACCACGCAGATAAGACACTAAAAGTTGGAGTTAATACGAAGGTGTATAGATAGAAATTTCAGTCTCTTTCCTCCTCTCCATTTACGAGTGGAACAGGAAAGTAAATGACTTTTAGTGGAAGAGGCTACTCTCCGTCACGCGCCGTGCGGTGGATTTCTCCGTATCTATGTAGATGCAGATACAGATGTTGAAGCCAAAGCGGATGAATTGGTGCGAGCCATTTGTCACGAAGTCAAAAGGGTTTAATATTCTCTTGCGTCCCACTCCACAGTCCTTAAGCCGCAGAGAAAGACAGGTCAGGAGATACTACCAAATATCGTTAGGGGAAACAGAACGACAAAGAAGGCTGAGTGTCTACCCAACATTCAAACAGCAAATGAAGAGCTACTAGAGCAAACAAGGGTATCAAAATGGGAGGTATACCTTAAGGACCAAACGATAACACATGTTTGGGGTTTTCCATGCAAACTTGCAATAAACAAGGCTCGGTCACCCTTTGCATTATCTACACTGAAACGATCCGACGGCATGATGACGACAGCCTGGGAGACATCAGTCAGAAGTTTGCTGCCAGACGATACAACGATGGAACACAGGGGGTACCAGCAGAATCTTCGCTCTAAATTACTAGAGGAGCGTGTGAATAACGGTGTTGTGATTCCATTTGGCCAGGGGTAAGTGAGACTGGCAATAATGAAACTGAAGGAGAAGAAAGCACCAGGACTTGAGAGGATACTGGCAGAAGTGTTGCATCAGCTAGTGGACCAAACTGTGCCATGTACAACAGTGTTATTAAACACGAATGTCTTTTGCAGAGTCAGATGCCCAGAATCTGGAAAATCTCGAATATCAGTATACTAACAAAAGGGCAGACAAAGACCCAAGATAACCGAAATCTTACAATCCGAATTATTGGGTAAATGCTCTATCCGAAGAATAGGAGAGGCTTCTGGGCCGCCACCTGATGGGCCACAGACAGGCAGTGGATAAGAGCTCCCTAGAGTACAGTTTCAGGAAAGGGAAATCCAACGAGGGTACTATGAATCAAGCAATGAATATTGTAAACACCTCAGATGACAAGCATGTTATAGGCATAATGACTGATATAGTTCGGGCCTTTGATAGTTTATGGTGTCCTGCTCTGATCAAAAGACTGATACAGATGGGGTGTCTAAGATGTCACTATTACGAGATTACTGCATAGACAGGAAACGGAAATTAGAATGTGCGGGAAAGAAAATTATGAAAGACATCACCAAAGCTTGCCCACAGGGCTCTGTTTGTAGTCCAGAGTTCTGGATGTTGGTAGAGAGCCATTACTCAACCAACTTCAGAGTACAACAAACACTAGAGACTGCACAGCCTATGCAGACGAGCTGCTAATTATTAATCTGCTAACGCAAGGACTAAATTAAAGGAAAACAGTAGGGTAGTTCTTGTAGGACTAAGTAACTAGTGCATAGAAAAGAAACTAACGACAGCAGCGCACGAAACAGTTCATATACTACTAAAAGTAACATTAACAAGAATGAGAAATCCCATGATCAGAATAAATGACCAGCCTGTGGAAAGAAAAGAAATATATAGGTAGTATGGAATTAATAATGACGAAAAGCAGAACTTTCATATAAATGTAGAAATAGGCTGCCAGATAGACGTTAAAATCCTACATAACATAGCAGCAATTAGCCAAAGAACTTTCCACCTGCCACTAAGTGCAGTAAGAAGGTACGATAGTGCAATCTTACTGATTCATTTGAAGAATCTCCAGTAAATATAAGTCATCTTCTTCAAAAACACTTGTTCAACTGATTCTTGACTATTTCTCATCAGTCTGCAACCCTGAGCAGACGGGATTAATAGAAGCGTTAGAGAAGATCTAATAAAAAGAGACATGTTAACTCAGACAATCATTTAGTCCGCCAGTAGCAATAGCTGTTTGATTTGGTTGTACATCTCTTGACAATCGTCCATCCAACATCAGGCAAGAAGCTGGGAATCCCTACAAGTTTAAAATAAAATAAAAACATACCTCATTAGCGACTTCAGCATGTATCTGATTTTCTAGATTCAGTTGCTGAACATTTCTGTAAGTCACATAACAAGGTGAAGTGTTAATTGCATTCCTGCATGACGAGCACTAACGTTATATGACTCAGAGCCTTACCAGTTTTACAAGTTCGTTCTACTGCCATGCAGCCAAATCAGGGATTACAGAGACAAAACAGTGTAATGTACATCAGATATGAAACTTATGAAAGTTAAAGATATGGCAGTCATTGGGAGAAGTAATGTATAGATGGAGGGTGTAAAGAGAATTTGATATTTTTACTGTGTTGATGGTAGCACTTTTAGAATTTGATTCCATAAATCCCAGTGTCCACTTGCAAGATACTGTTTTTTTTTTTTCATTTTAACTGCATTGCGCCACAGTCACCGATTATGTTGGTGAAATGTGTCAATCATTCAAACTGTGTGATGCACAGTCATCTCAGTTCATCTAGAGGATCACCCACCCATTCGTGGAAATGGCTTTCCTAAATCAGTTGTTTATTTCAGAGACAGATAGGTTTCGTGAAAAACCAGACATTATGACTTTTAGGCTATACCAAATCCCAGTCCTCCTTCAAAACTAAACCGAGACTGTTAGACACTATATTTTTAAGTCAGTGTCCTTTAACTTGTTAAACACTGCAGTGTGCCAGTCCACACTAAAACAAGAGGACCAGGTTATGATTATGCATCAAGAGCCGCATACCAAACGAGTTTAGTGTGCAGAGGTACATTGCATCTTACATTCTATTTTGGAAAACTTCAGAAAATTCGATACTCTGAAATCCACAGTGTCAAGAGTGTGCCGAGAATACCATATTTCAGGCATTTCCTCTCACCACGGACAACGCAGTGGCCCACGACCTTCCTTAACGACCGAGAGCAGTCGAGTTTGCGTAGAGTTGTCAGTGCTAACAGACAAGCAACACTGCTTGAAATATCAGCAGAACTGAATATCAGACGTACGACGAACGTATACGTCAGGGGAGTGCGGCGAAGTTTGGCGTTAATGGACTATGGTGACAGACGAACGACGCGAGTGGCTTTGGCAACAGCACGACATCGCCTGCAGCGCCTCTGCAGTGTCGGGCAGACCCCACGAACCCAGCGACCCAAGCTGTCAACAAGGCACTGTGCAAGCTGGTGGGGACTACATAATAGTGTGGGCTGTGTTTACCTGGAATGGACTGGGTCCTGATGATTTTCAGTTACTTCGAGGTTGTTTGCAGGTATTCGTCGACTTCATGTTCCGAAACAACGATGGAGTTTTCATGTATGATAATGTGTCATGACGCCGGACCACAATGGTTCGCGATCGGTTTGAAGAACATTCTGGACAATTCGAACGAATGATTTGCCCATCCAGGTCGTCCGACTCGCATCCCATGGAATAGTTATTGGCATAATAGGGAGGTCACTTCCTGCACATAACCCTACACCGGCAACATCTTCACAGTTATAGACGGCTGTAGAGGCTGCATGACACAGTATTTCTGCCGGGGAATTCCAACGTCTTGTTGAGTCCATGCCACGTCGAGCTGCTGTAGTACTACGAGTAGAATGAGGTCTGACACGCTATTAGAAGATATTCCAAGACTTTTGTGACCTCAGTGAAAAGAGGAAAGAGAAGAACTATAATTAAAACACCAATGTAAACGCTAATAAAAGAAAACCGACAAGGAAGTGGTTAGAAGTATGTGAAAGGCTCAAAAAAGGCAGTTCTTTTAAGCTGAATGAAAACAACAATTTGGGTTGAAACATAGTACCCAAACGAAACTTCACACGATTCATAACGCAGTCACTCATGACTCAGAGGTCAACTCCCAAGCCAAGTTACCTGCTATCTTCTCAGCATAATATGTGGCCGCTCAGGATTAGCTGAGCGGTCTAAGGCGCTGCAGTCATAGACTGTGCGGCTGGTCCCGGCGGAGGTTCGAGTCCTCCCTCGGGCATGGGTGTGTGTGTTTGTCCTTAGGATAATTTAGGTTAAGTAGTGAGTAAGCTTAGGGACTGATGACCTTAGCAGTTAAGTCCCATAAGATTTCACACACATCTGAACATTTCTTAACATAATTTGTGCATTTCAGCACAGGGCAGTGCGCAATGTAACGGTGTATTATAGACATTTCATTTCATCTGAGGGGCTGGAGGGATGTACGCATTGGCGAGTGAGCTGGCTTCACTCAACATAGCTTGTTGTCCCTCACTTTTAGTCACTCATCCTTGGCCCCAGCACAACGTACACTGCATGTAGGGGAACTTAACATTGGCAACAGTGAGTACTGAAGCACACTCATGTAGACAAAGCTGATTAATTTGAAGTTTAGATATATCTCATATGTTTCGGTGCGTCTCGCTCCAACTAGTAATCCGCGTACGAAGTCTGTTAATTCCCTGGAATTCCCGCCTTGCGACGAGAATCACGTGGGTAACATTTATCATGAATCACCTAAGCACAAATGACAGCTTCGCCGATGGACTGCTCTTTTACACCTTGTGTACGCGATACTACCGCCATCTGTATACGTGTATATCGCTGTCACATGACTTTTGTCACCTCAGAGTTGTTTATAAGAATGTACACTGACGGTCTTTAATGCTTCCAAACTGATCCCACTGTATCTCCTACCTGCGGGTAGGCAGCGAAGTAAGCTTCCTGCGGCAGCACTTGCCATGAGGACGTCACCCTACGTCACTCTCCAGGACCCGCAGCCTGGCGGCGTTCTGTTGATTCCCCGCGAGCATAAACGCGGCTGGACCCTCACGTCGTCCTCCTGGGACGGTGGTAGTTTGCAGGATTGAGCTGGCGCCCACTAGCCTTCGCGGCAGACAGTGATTCGCGTCCCGGTGGTGGCAGATGCGTCCGCTTCGTGGGCGCTGCGCTGAGCAGCACGGCTCAACGTCACGTAACAGTCCAGCTGCTCGACCTCGTGACGGGCTCGTCCGGCAGCAGTTAAGGCGTGGTCATTCCCTGCTCACTTAACGGTAGCGGCGTTGTCAGTGCGTGGAACGGGAAGGTGACGAAGTTGTCGTGATGGGGCTGCAGGACTTCCTGAGATATGGTTCGGCGTCGGCAATTGCCGCCTGTCGTCACGGACACTGTTGCAAAGCTGCTAACCTCGCAGTGCGGTGGCAGTCACCGACCGACTTGACTATGGCCTGCTTTTGTTCTGGCGCAGCGATACTGGTTCTGAATCTCGTTTATAACTTCATCCTTTACACTACCGTCATCGCACCACAGACAACAGAAGCCGGCATGGTATGGACAGAGAGGGGCAGCTGGTAGCATTCTGTGGCGTTCAGTGATGACTGTCGCTTCATTCTGTGGCAGTAATATCGATGCCAAAATGGGTGTAGACTACCAGTTGGAATACCACAGGAAACTACAAATTTCGAGACCTTTTCAGCTCTTGAAATCGCGGAATGCGGATCTACCCGATGTAACAATAGGTGAGTGTTGAAGGGAGGATGAACTCTTGATAGTACTTGTCAAGGATAGTAAACCTTGTCGTTTCATCCTTCATGACCAAAGTCACTAAATGGAACTTTTCCTTTTGCCATCAGTCTTCTGACTGGTTTGATGCGTCTCTCCACCAATTCCTCTCCTGTGCCAAACTTCTCATTTCAGAGAAGCACTTGCAACCTACATCCTCAATTATTTGTGGGTGTATTGCAACCTCTGCCTTCCTCTACAGTTTTTAGCCTCTTCACCTTCCTCTAGTACCATGGAAGTCGTTCCCTGACGTCTCGACAGATATCTTTTCACGCTGTCACTTATTCTTGTCAGTGTTTTCCACATATTACTTTCCTCTCACATTTTATGCAGGACTTCCTCATTCCTTACCTTTCCAGTCCGCACAACTTTCAACATTCGTCTGTAGCACCACATTTCAAATGCTTCGAGTCACTTCTTTTTCCCAAACTCCATGTTTCACTACCATACAACACTGTGCTGCAAACGTACATTCTTAGAAATTTCTTCCTCAGATTAAGGCCTACGTTTGATACTAGCAGACTTCGCTTTGCCAGGTATGCCCTCTTTGTCAGTTTTAGTCTGCTTTTGATGTCCTCCTTGAGCTGTTGGTCTTGGATTCAAATGGCTCTAAGCACTATGGGACTTATCATCTGAGGTCATCAGTCCCCTTAGACTTACAACTACTTAAGCCTAACTAACCTAAGGGCTTCACACACATCCACACCCGAGGCAGGATTAGAACCTGCGACCGTAGCAGCAGCGCGGTTCCGGACTGAAGCGCCTAGAACCGCTCGGCCACAGCGGCCGTCGGTCTCGGATTATTTTGCTGCCTAGGTAGGAGAATTTCTTACCTTCATCTACTTCGTGATCACCAAACCTGATGTTACGTTTCTCGCTGTTCTCGTTCCTTTGCTTCTCATTCCTTTCGTCTTTCTTCGATTTACTCTCAATCCATATTCTGTACTCAATAGTCTGTTCGCTCCATCCAACAGATCCTGTAATTTTTCACTTTCACTTAGGATAGCAATGTCATCAGCCAATCTTATCACTGATATCCTTTCGCCTAGAATTTTAATTCCACTCTTTATATTTCCGTCATTCCTTATTCGATGGATAGACATAACAGTAGGGTCGACAGACTACATCCTTGTTTTACTCCCTTATTAATCCTAGCACTTCTTTCATGATCTTCCAGTCTTATTGTTCTCTGCTGGCTCTTGTATATACTGTACGTTACTTGTCTTTCCCTATACCTTACCCCTATTTTACTCACCATTTGACACTGTCTAACTCTTTTTCTAGGTTGACAGATCCTATGAATGTGTCTTGATTGTTCATTAGTCTTACTTCCATTACCAACTTCAAAGCCAGAATCGCTTATCCAGTGTCTTTACATTTCCTAAATCCAAAATTATCGTCATCTAACACATCCTCAGCTTCCTTTTCCATTGTTCTGTACATTATTTTTGTCAGCGGCCAGGATGCATGAGCTGTTAAGCTGACTGCTATAATTCTCGCACTTCTCAGCTCCAGCAATCTTCGGAATTGTGTGGATGAAATTTTTCGAAAGTCAGGTCGAGTATCGCCTGACTCATACCAACTCGGTGCACTTCCATTTACTGCGTTCCTAAGTGGCTTGTACTCCTGTATTCCTGAAATTCCCTGAACATTTTTGTACTTTCTTCTTTCATCGATCAGCTGAAGTAAATCTTTAGTTACCCATGGTTTCTCCGCAGTTAGGTTCATTGCACCTATGTTTTTCTTCCCAACGTCTGTGACTGTCCTTTTTAGAGATGTCCATTCCTCTTCAACTGCACTGCTTGCTGAGCTACTCCTTATCTCAGTATCTACAGCCTTTTTGAAAATTTCAAGCGTAAGGTTTCAGTCCTCAGTACTTCCGTATCCTAATTCTTTGCACATTAATTATTTCTGATTAGTGACAGTTGCTATATTGGGTTGAGTTAAAAACTGGACTGTGTAACAATTGTTACTTCGTACGGGCGCTGATGACCGCGCAGTTGAGGGCCCCACAAACCAAGCATCATCATCTTCTTTCTGAGTAGTCTGATAAACTTCACCGTATTCTTCATCACTACTAAATTGTGACCTGGGTCTTTATCTGCTCCCCAGTACACCTTACAGTCCTGTATCTGGTCTCGAAATCTCCGCCTGACTCTGGTGTAATACAATTGCAATCTTCCCGAACCTCCTGCTCTTTTGCAAGTATACATCCTCCTCTTATGATTCTTCAACAAAGTATTCGCTATTCCTAGCAGAAAACTATTGCAACTCTGTTAGTCTTCCTCCCGTCTTATTCGTACTACCCCTACAACAGCATTCTGGTCTCCCATGGCTACTATATTTTCTTCTCCCTTTACGTACTGAATTACCCGTTCAGTATACTCATATACTTCCTCTATCTCTTCAGCTTGCGACGTCGGCATGTATACTGGAACAGCAGGATAATTAAAGGTTGCCCACTGTATTTCACCCCCAAACACAGTGAGAGGTGCATGGATCCTTGGCCCTAATTTGTTACCCACGAATCATATCTGGAACACCTTGGGAAGACGTATGATCTCATATCAACTTTACTCCAGCAGTCATATTGAACTCATGTAGCTTTAGTTCCAGGCATGGCAAGAAATTCCTCAAGATGGGATTTGGAGACTGTTTCCTCGCAACAAAAACAAGGCTGAATTTACGGCCATGGTGAGGGGATGAGGAAATGGCACGGAGAGTGACGTTTCCAAGTGAAAACAAAGTTTAATCATTTGATACCCATCACACGATGAAAGTATCCCCAAAGTCCGATAGATATCAGGCTTCGGTTTCACGGTAGAACACTTCCCATTCCCGTCACTTGTATGTTAGGGTACTAACTACTACTACTTCTGCTACTACTGCTACTACATCTACATCTACATGATTACTCTGATATTCAGAATAAAGTGCCTGGCAGAGGGTTCAATGAACCACCTTCAAGCTGTCTCTCTACCGTTCTACTCTCGAGCTGCGCGCGGGAAAATCTAGCACTTAAGTTTTCCGGACGAGCCCTGTTTTCTCTTATTTTATCGTGATGCTCATTTCCCCTTATGTAGGTGGGTGCCAGCAGAATGTTTTCGCAATTGGAGGAGAAAACTGGTGATTAAAATTTGATGAGAAGATCCGTGTCAACAAAAATCGTCTTTGTTTTAATGATTGCCACTCAATTCGTGTATCATGTCTGTGGCACTATCTCCCCTCTTTCGCGATAAAACAAAACGAGCCGCCCTTCTTTGTACTTTTTCGATGTCATTCGTCAGTCCCACCTTATGCGGATCCCACTCCGCACAGCAGTACTCCAGAATAGGGTGGACAAGCGTGGTGTAAGCAGTCTCTTTAGTAGGCCTGTCACACCTTCTAAGTGTTCTGCCAATGAATCGTAGGCTTTCTTTTGCTCTACCCACAAAATTATCGATGTGATCGTTCCAATTTAGGTTATTTCTAATTGTAATCCCTAAGTATTTAGTATAATTTACAACCTTCAGATTTGTATGACTTACCGCGTAATCGAAATATAGTGGATTTCCTTCAGTGCTCATGTTAATAACTTCACACTTTTCTTTGTTCAAAGTTACTTGCCACTTTTCGCACCATACAGATATCTTATTTAAATCATTTTGAAATTCCTTTTTCGTCATCTGATGAATTTACAAGACGGTAGATGACTGCAAACAGTATAAGACGGCTACTAAGATTGTCTCCTATATCGTTAACATAGATCATGAACAATACAGGACCTATAACACTTCCTTGGGGAACGCCGGATTTTACTTCTGGTTTACTCGATGATTTTCCGTCTATTATGACGAATTGTGTCCTTTCTGACATGAAATTACAGTTGCACATCTGACGTGATATTCCATAGGCACGAAGTTTGGTTAGAAGACGCTTGTGAGGAACGGTGTCGAAAGCCTTCTGGAAATCTAAAAATATGGAATGAATTTGACATCCCTTGTGGATAGCACTCATTACTTCATGAGTATAAAGAGCTAGTCGTGTTTCGCAAGAACGCTATTTTCTGAATCCGTGCTATGTGTCGATAAATTGTTTTCTTCGAGGTACTTAATAATGTTCGAATACAGTATATGTTCCAAAACCCTAGCCGGCCGGTGTGGCCGTGCGGTTCTAGGCGCTACAGTCTGGAACAGCGTGACCGCTACGGCCGCAGGTTCGAATCCTGCCTCGGGCATGCATGTGTGTGATGTCCTTAGGTTAGTTAGGTTTAAGTAGTTCTAAGTTCTAGGGGACTGATGACCTCAGATGTTAAGTCCCATAGTGCTCAGAGCCATTTGAACCATTTGAATCCAAAACCCTACTGCAAATTGACGTTAGTGATATAGGCCTGTAATTCAACGGACTACTCCTACTTCCGTTTTTGGTATAGGTGTGACTTGAACAATTTTCCAGTCCTTAGGTACGGATCTTTCTATGAGCGAGCAGTAGGATATAATTGCTAAATATGGAGCTATTTCATCAGCATACTCTGAGAGGAACCTGACTCGTGTACAATCTGGGACTAGAAGCCTTGCCTTTAATAAGTGATTTGAGCTTCTTTGCGACACCGAGGATATCAATTTCTATGTTTCTCATCTTGGCAGTTGTTTTTGACTGCAATTCAGAAACATTTACTTCGTCTTCTTTGGTGAAGGAGTTTCGGAAAACGTTGTTTTATAAGCCTGCTTTAGTAGCACTGTCATCAATGGCTTCACGGTTGTCATCGCGCAGTGAAGGTATTGATTGCGTCTTGCCACTGGTGTGCTTTACGTATGACCAGACTCTCTTTGGGTTTTCTGCCAGATTTCGAGACAGAGTTGCGTTATGGAAATTACTAAAAGTACGCGCTATATTTCGAACTTCGGTAAAACTTTGTCCGTCTTGGGGATTTTGCGTTCTTTTCAATTTCTCATGCTTTTGTCGCTGATTCTGCAACATTGATCTGACCTGTTTTGTGTACCATGGGGGATCAGTGCCATCACTTATTAATTAATGCGGTATATATCTCTCAGTTGCTATCAATAGTATCTCTCTGAAATCATTCCACTACTTTTCTACGCTTAGATGACCAGTTCGGAAGAAGTGAAGACTGTCTGTTAAAACGGCGTTAAGAGAATTTTTTTTAAATACATATATTTCGAGTTTCTTTTTTATGGTTGTAGGTGTTACGGCATTCAGCCTAGCAGCAACTGCCTTGTGGCCGCTAAACTCTGTATTCGTCACGATACTCACCATTTGTCCAGGATTATTTGTTGCTAAGAGGTCAAGTATGCTTTCACAACTGTTTACGCTTAGAGTGGGCTCATGAACTAATTGTTCAAAATAATTTTCTGAAAAAGGATTCAGTACAATTTCGGATTACGTTTCATGACTGCCGTCGGCATTAAACGTCTAATTTTTCCAGCATATCGATGGTAGATTGAAGTCACCGCCGACTATAACTGTATGAGTGGGGTTCCTATTTGAAATGACGCTCAAGATTTCTTTGAACTTTTCCGCAACTATATCTTCTGAGTCGGAAGGGGGGGGGGGGAGTCAGTAAAACGATCCAATTAATAGTTTAGTCCGATTGTCAAATCTAACCTCAACCCATATTTATTTCCCAGGAACTACAAGGAAAACTACTCCTGACACCAATAAATACTCCACCACCAACTGTATTTAATCTATCCTTTCTCAACAGTGTTAGATCGTTTGAAAGAATTTCGGCTGAACTTATTTCCGGCTTTAGCCACCTTTCTGTATCTGTAACTATTTGAGCTTCAGTGCTTTCTATTAGGGCTTTTAGCTCTGGTTCTTTCCCAACACAGCTACGACAATTTATAACTGCAATACCGATCGTTTCTACAACTAACTTACTGTGTTTTACCTGTGCCCTTTTAGACGGACGCCCTTTCTATGGTTCCCAGAGACCCTCTATCCTAAGAAACCGCCCAGTCCCTTCCACACAGTCCCTGCTGCTCATGTATCCGCTTCCTGTGTGTAGATGACTCCTGACCTTTTAAGCAGAACCCGGAAACCCACCACCCGATGACGCAAGTCAAGGAATCTGCAGGCAACACGGTCACAGAACCGCCTGAGCTTCTGAGTGAGACCCTCCACTCGGCTCTGCACCAAAGGACTACAGTCGGTTCTATCGGCGATGCTGCAGATGGTGAGCTCTGCCGTAATCTCTCAACCAAGACTGGCAGTCATTACCATTTCCGCCAGCTGCCTGAAACCAGAGAGAATCACCTCCGATCCAAAGCGACACACGTCATTGGTACAGACATGAGCCACCACCTTCAGTTGGCTTCACCTTGTGCTCTTCATCGCATCCGGAAGCACCCTTTCCATATCCAGAATGACTCTCCCCGGTATGGACACGAAGTGCACACTGGCTTACTTCCTCTCCTTGGCAGCCATGTTCCTAAGGGACCACATTACGCTCCTAACGTTGGAGCTCCCGACTACCAGCAGTCACACCCTCTGTGAATGCCCAGACCTTGCGGGCAGAGAAGATTCCTCTGGAATAGAGTGGATGACTGCACCTGACTCAGAGACATCTTCAGCCACAGATAAAACCCGAAACCTGTTCGTCAAACGACCGGGTAGGCCCTACGATCGGCCCCTCGGAAAGTTTTGCACTGCCTGCCAGACTTTGGAATGATCTCCCACTCGACCACAGGTGTGGGGTAAACCTCAGTGAGGGCAGTACCTGGGACAGCCACAGCAGTGGACCGATTGGGGGACACGTGGGACATGCGCGACGTCCCTCGCATCCCCTCATCCAAACCCCCCCCCCCCCCAGTGATGTTCCTTGGCAGCAGCCTCAAGCATGTGACGGAAGCCAATGCAGCCTGGAGCTGTGAGCAAAGGGTCGCCCTCTCAGCTCGCACCTGTACATAGCAATCACAGTTCCTATCCATTACTGCAGTCGCTCCTGTTTGAAGCCCGTAAAAATATGTAACAAACGAACAGTATACTTGCCTTATTAGAAGCAGGAACATGAGGTGCTGTGTCTCTGATGGTCTATCCAACACTGAGCTATACTAATCGAAAGAAACAAAACACTGTACAATGCTACTGCTTCTGCTGCTATTGCTCTTACTATTTCTGATTCTTTATTTTTTCTTTTTGCATTTTTCTTGTGCTGTTAAATACTTATGTCAAATTCGATGAAACAAAATATTTCTGTTTCAGGTACTTCTCGACTCTGTCAGTAGACTTTATGGCTTACCTTATCTCCATAAGGTGGTTGTTGTGTGGAATTCTCCAAAACCACCACTGGAAGACATGCGCTGGCCTGATATTGGTGTCCCTGTTCATGTATGTTGATGATAAATCTACTACTCTTTCTTAGATAATGAAATTACCCATTAGACCAAGCCTTGTTATTGTTTAATGTTATGGTTCAGCTGATGTTCAATATTACGATGCTGATGATTATTTGGTAGTCCTGTCATTCAGTACTTTCCTCACCAAAGAAGTCTGCACTTGCAGAAGTTTGAGAGATGTAAATATATTAATGTGCTCAGCATATGAAATTCCGAAATAATCAAATGGAATATTTTACCATGGGGACAATAATTTACTGAAACTTGTACTGCATATACAAGTACTTAAATTCATTTTTCATTGTAAATGTTTATTTTATTGAATTCAGACACCGCCAATGGTAGGGTTTCTTCCTCTGTGCCTTGCTAAGAATGTGGACGTGATGGCTGCATGCTCATTTCACTAGAATTTTCCTCTTTCTTACTGCTGCTCTACAGAAAAAAATAAAAGAAACGGAGAAACCTTAAACAGCTAACACAAGACTGACAATGAATACTACTGATATGATAACATTTCGTGGGCAGTCGATAAGACAGAGCATGGGCGAGCACTGGAAAGCAAGGAGCAAGGGGAAGGGGAGGAGAGGGACCGCTTTCCCACTCCCCACTTCGTGACCTGCAGGCGTTCTTCTCAGCAGCCTGGCCGTGCGGTTCTAAGCGCTTCAGTTTGGAACCGCGTGACCGCTACGGTCGCAGGTTCAAATCCTGCCTCGGGCATGGATGTGTGTGATGTCCTTAGGTTAGTTAGGTTTAAGTAGTTCTAAGTTCTAGGGGACTGATGACCTCAGAAGTTAAGTCCCATAGTGCTCAGAGCCATTTCTCAGCAGCCCACTGTAGATGAAAACAAGTAGCATCGTCTGTCTGGGGCCACTGTTTGTTCTATGGAAGTGACGACTGCAAGAGCTGTGGGACGCAGGTGACCTTCCCTGGGAACTTGATATTCTTGCACTTACTCTCTTATGTATTTTGCTATTTAGTGGTTTGGGCAAATAGTGGAAATTAGTTTTTAATTAGGTCTTCATGCTTTCCCAGCGAAGCGTTGTCGTCTTGGGTTTTCCGCATCATACTTGCACCATATTTCGACGCGTATCTCGCAGTTTTCATCGGGTGGCCCCCGAGGCGCAGGCAGCACCTGACGAAGACTGGAAGTTACTCAATGGAAGTATCGTGCAAGTACGACTCGAATTACTGGCGGAAAACATGATTATCCATGACGGTTTTTTATTGTAAGAGTATAGGAATTTCGTTGTGAGGACAGAGCTGCATACATAGGGGAGACAGAGAGACCAGTTAGCACACGAGTAGTAAGACACGAACGCTATGTGTGATTAGTGCAGCGTAATAAATCGGGGATAATGGAACACCCTTCCCCCATGAACCATGGACCTTGCCGTTGGTGGGGAGGCTTGCGTGCCTCAGCGATACAGATGGCCGTACCGTAGGTGCAACCACAACGGAGGGGTATCTGTTGAGAGGCCAGACAAACATGTGGTTCCTGAAGAGGGGCAGCAGCCTTTTCAGTAGTTGCAGGGGCAACAGTCTGGATGATTGACTGATCTGGCCTTGTAACATTAACCAAAACGGCCTTGCTGTGCTGGTACTGCGAACGGCTGAAAGCAAGGGGAAACTACAGCCGTAATTTTTCCCGAGGACATGCAGCTTTACTGTATGATTAAATGATGATGGCGTCCTCTTTGGTAAAATATTCCGGAGGTAAAATAGTCCCCCATTCGGATCTCCGGGCGGGGACTACTCAAGAGGACGTCGTTATCAGGAGAAAGAAAACTGGCATTCTACGGATCGGAGCGTGGAATGTCAGATCCCTTAATCGGGCAGGTAGGTTAGAAAATTTAAAAAGGGAAATGGATAGGTTAAAGTTAGATATAGTGGGAATTAGTGAAGTTCGGTGGCAGGAGGAACAAGACTTTTGGTCAGGTGATTACAGGGTTATAAATACAAAATCAAATAGGGGTAATGCAGGAGTAGGTTTAATAATGAATAAAAAAATAGGAGTGCGGGTTAGCTACTACAAACAGCATAGTGAACGCATTATTGTGGCCAAGATAGACACAAAGCCCATGCCTACTACAGTAGTACAAGTTTATATGCCAACTAGCTCTGCAGATGATGAAGAAATTGATGAAATGTATGACGAGATAAAAGAAATTATTCAGGTAGTGAAGGGAGACGAAAATTTAATAGTCATGGGTGACTGGAATTCGTCAGTAGGAAAAGGGAGAGAAGGAAACATAGTAGGTGAATATGGAGTGGGGGGAAGAAATGAAAGAGGAAGCCGCCTTGTAGAATTTTGCACAGAGCATAACTTAATCATAGCTAACACTTGGTTCAAGAATCATAAAAGAAGGTTGTATACCTGGAAGAATCCTGGAGATACTAATAGGTATCAGATAGATTATATAATGGTAAGACAGAGATTTAGGAACCAGGTTTTAAATTGTAAGACATTTCCAGGGGCAGATGTGGATTCTGACCACAATCTATTGGTTATGAACTGCACGTTGAAACTGAAGAAACTGCAAAAAGGTGGGAATTTAAGGAGATGGGACCTGGATAAACTGAAAGAACCAGAGGTTGTAGAGAGTTTCAGGGAGAGCATAAGGGAACAATTGACAGGAATGGGGGAAAGAAATACAGTAGAAGAAGAATGGGTAGCTCTGAGGGATGAAGTAGTGAAGGCAGCAGACGATCAAGTAGGTAAAAAGACGAGGGCTAATAGAAATCCTTGGGTAACAGAAGAAATATTGAATTTAATTGGTGAAAGGAGAAAATATAAAAATGCAGTAAATGAAGCAGGCAAAAGGGAATACAAACGTCTCAAAAATGAGATCGACAGGAAGTGCAAAATGGCTAAGCAGGGATGGCTAGAGGACAAATGTAAGGATGTAGAGGCTTGTCTTACTAGGGGTAAGATAGATACTGCCTACAGGAAAATTAAAGAGACCTTTGGAGAGAAGGGAACCATTTGTATGAATATCAAGAGCTCAGATGGCAACCCAGTTCTAAGCAAAGAAGGGAAGGCAGAAAGGTGGAAGGAGTATATAGAGGGTTTATACAAGGGCGATGTACTTGAGGACAGTATTATGGAAATGGAAGAGGATGTAGATGAAGATGAAATGGGAGATAAGATACTGCGTGAAGAGTTTGACAGAGCACTGAAAGACCTGAGTCGAAACAAGGCCCCGGGAGTAGACAACATTCCATTAGAACTACGGATGGCCTTGGGAGAGCCAGTCATGACAAAACTCTACCATCTGGTGAGCAAGATGTATGAGACAGGCGAAATACCCACAGACTTCAAGAAGAATATAATAATTCCAATACCAAAGAAAGCAGGTGTTGACAGATGTGAAAATTACCGAACTATCAGTTTAATAAGTCACAGCTGCAAAATACTAACGCGAATTCTTTACAGACGAATGGAAAAACTGGTAGAAGCGGACCTCGGGGAAGATCAGTCTGGATTCCGTAGAAATGTTGGAACACGTGAGGCAATACTAACCTTACGACTTATCTTAGAAGAAAGAATAAGAAAAGGCAAACCTACGTTTCTAGCATTTGTAGACTTAGAGAAAGCTTTTGACAACGTTAACTGGAATACTCTCTTTCAAATTCTGAAGGTGGCAGGGGTAAAATACAGGGAGCGAAAGGCTATTTACAATTTGTACAGAAACCAGATGGCAGTTATAAGAGTCGAGGGGCATGAAAGGGAAGCAGTGGTTGGGAAAGGAGTGAGACAGGGTTGTAGCCTCTCCCCGATGTTATTCAATCTGTATATTGAGCAAGCAGTAAAGGAAACAAAAGAAAAATTCGGAGTAGGTATTAAAATTCATGGAAAAGAAGTAAAAACTTTTGAGGTTCGCCGATGACATTGTAATTCTGTCAGAGACAGCAAAGGACTTGGAAGAGCAGTTGAACGGAATGGACAGTGTCTTGAAAGGAGGATATAAGATGAACATCAACAAAAGCAAAACGAGGATAATGGAATGTAGTCAGATTAAATCGGGTGATGCTGAGGGGATTAGATTAGGAAATGAGACACTTAAAGTAGTAAAGGAGTTTTGCTATTTAGGGAGTAAAATAACTGATGATGGTCGAAGTAGAGAGGATATAAAATGTAGACTGGCAATGCAAGGAAATCGTTTCTGAAGAAGAGAAATTTGTTAACATCGAGTATAGATTTAAGTGTCAGGAAGTCGTTTCTGAAAGTATTTGTATGGAGTGTAGCCATGTATGGAAATGAAACATGGACGATAAGCAGTTTGGACAAGAAGAGAATAGAAGCTTTCGAAATGTGGTGCTACAGAAGAATGCTGAAGATAAGGTGGGTAGATCACGTAACTAATGAGGAGGTATTTAATAGGATTGGGGAGAAGAGAAGTTTGTGGCACAACTTGACTAGAAGAAGGGATCGGTTGGTAGGACATGTTTTGAGGCATCAAGGGATCACAAATTTAGCATTGGAGGGCAGCGTGGAGGGTAAAAATCGTAGAGGGAGACCAAGAGATCAATACACTAAGCAGATTCAGAAGGATGTAGGTTGCAGTAGGTACTGGGAGATGAAGAAGCTTGCACAGGATAGAGTAGCATGGAGAGCTGCATCAAACCAGTCTCAGGACTGAAGACCACAACAACAATGGAACACCGCCGTGACTGTCGACAGCCCATCTTGTTCTGGGAAGCCCGTGTCGTGGCGGAAGAGTCGTGGATGCGCAAACGCAGAATTCGAGAGGTGACTGAAATCATTAAGCAGCCTGACAACATTTTACCCCCTCCCCCGCCCCCAATTATCAAATTGCCTATTTCTTCATACCTCAGAAAGGTGTCCTATCAAACGATCCCTTCTTTCATTAAAGTTCTGCTGTAAATATTCCATTCAGTACCTCCTCATCAGTTATTCGACATACTCATCTAACTTTCATCATTCTTCAACAGCACTACAGTTCCCAGGCTTGTGTCCTCTTCTTAACTGCTTACCGTTTATGTTTCACTACTGTACAACGCTCCTCTGAAAAATATATTTCAGCACTTAAATTACGTGCTGTAAAATTCCTGTTTTCCAGAAATGTTTCTCTGCTATTGTCAGTCTGCATTTTGTATCCATTCCACTTTGGCCGTCGTCAGTTACCTTGCTGCCCAAATAGCTTAACTCATCTAGCACTTTTAGTTTCTCTTTCCTGATCTAATTCCCTCGGCATTGTCTGATTTCATTCGACTGCGTACCATTAACATTGTTTTACTTTTTTTATGTTTTTCTTTTCAAGATACTATCCAGTCTGTTCAGCTGTCCTTTCAACTCATTTACCATATCCGTCATAATTACGTTTCTTCATACGTATATCTCACGAAAAGACCGCTAAGAACAAATTGAAGAAATTCGAGCCGACATCAAGGCTTACTAGCAAATGTTCTTCCCACCAACCATACGCGACTGGTACAGGAATAGGGGGAAGTGACCGTTGTACACAAATTACCTTCCGCCACACAGCATAATGTGACTTGAGGACTATAAGCGTAGATGCAGATGTCATAGATAAACCACAAAGTTGTTATTTCTTCTCTCAGAACTTTAAATCCCCTTTCAAAGTTCTCCTCCATTTCCGTTACTTCTTGCTCAATGTAAATGACTGAATAACCCTAGGAATAGGCCACAGCGCTGTCTCACTCCGATCTCAACCACTGCTTCTCTTTCATGTCCTTGGACTCCCATTTTCATGTCCTTGGACTCCCATAACTGCTGTCTGGTTTCTATAAAAGTTCTACATACCCTTTCGCACCCCGCATTTTATCTCTGCACCTTCTATATTACAAAGCTTCATCTTTGCCAAAAACTTTCTCCAAATATACAAATGCTATAAATGTAGATTTTACTTTCTTCCATCTATCTTCTAAGAAAGACATATGGTCAACTTAGTCTCACTCGTTCCTATATTTTACGGAAACCCAAAATGATGTTTCTCGAGTTCTCCTTCTACCAGTTTTTCCGTTCTCAAGTAAATAATTCGGTCAATATTTTTCAACCATTGCTTACCAAACTAATGGTTGAGTAGTATTAACACCGGTGGTTTTTTAACTGCAATTATTATATTCTTTTTGATGTGTGAGGGTATTTCTTCCGCCTCGTATATTATGCACATAATATGGGACGGCACCTTCAAAAGAAGAGATCAAGCAGCTAAAGAGTGGAACGCCTTAGCGGCAGATGAAATTGCACCAGAACTTCTGACCACTGACCCAGACACACCCACGGATTTCCTTCACCCTCTTTTGACAGAGATCTGGAACTTGAAGGGCTTCTCACAGGAGTTTCGAGGATTCCTGGTCAAATTGCCGAAAAAAGAAGACATCACCAATCTGAAATCTAGATACTACAACAGCAGCCCCGTTTTCCAAGTAACTGTTCTTGTACAGACAGAGTAAATAGGCTTTTAGTCATTATCTAACAATGAAATGAATTAGTCACTAGTCTTCCAATTCTCTTTGTAGACTCCGAAAATCCCTTCGACTCCATTAAAGTCATATGTGGAAATTTTGTAGAAGTAGGTGATACCAGAGAACATAGTAATGTTTATCACGGAGACTTACAATAACTATACACGCCGCGCTTTACACGAAGATGAACTTACAGAAAGTTTCCCAGTCAAGTTTTGAGTTGGCCAAGGATGTGTTTTATCTCCAGCTACCTGTTTACTTGTGCGTGATGAAGTGATAGGGAAGTGGTGGAGTAGAAGAATAGAGGGATAAATTTGGGAACTGACCCAGCGATTGGGAGATCTTCATTTTTTTAACAACGACTGTTTCCTCTCGCCGAACCATGCTGACATTGAAGGATAGCTACAGGACTTTGGACATGAAGCTAAGCCTGTTGGTGTAGAAGTGAATGGCGCCAAGACGAAGATTATGGAAATAAATACAAGAGATATTAGAAATCTGATGTTCAACAGTAAGGATGTTGAAAGAATAAACGATTTCATGTGTGTTGGGAGTGTAGTTACTGAAAACAGAGGGGTAGTTGCCAGTGTCAGAGCCAAAGTATAAAAGGCGAATGGGACTTTCATCCTGCTATATCCGCTATGGAGACCAAGAAATCTATATAACAACTAAATCACAAATGTTTATAACAAACGTGAAAGCGATGATGATATACGGATGTGAAACTTGCAATATTACCTGTGCAATCACCAAGAGTTTGCAGGATTTCCTCACTAGATGTCTTAGGAATAATCCTAGAACCTTTTGGCCAAACTTGATATCCGATTAAGAGCTTTGGAACAAAGCGAGAGCAAACCCATTCGCCACCCAAACCAAGACAAGGAAGTGGGAGATGTGTGGGATACGCACTCTGAAGAGAACAGGATGCAGTAAAGGGTCAATCTCTCCGCTGTAACAAACAGGGCGAAAGGAAACGAAAAATATAAAGTACAACATGGAGGAACAGTCCAGAAGACGCCGAGAAGGAGGGAAAAACGTTTGTAGAGCTAACGATCCTCGCCCAATAACGAGTGCACTGGCGGAGTTTCATCAAAGCTATGTGCTCTGCATAAGAGCTGAAAGAAATACGTCAAGTAAGTTTGTATGGAAGGTATTGTCGTGGCTGCCTCTCCTAAGGAAGTAGATAATTCTGAAGAAGTGGCGTCTATCCCAGGGGCAATGTTTCCACACAGATCTTTCACTGCTCTGTTTACATCTTCTTGCGGTCTCGTATTTCCCATCTCATATTAAGCTGTCTCCTCTTCTCATTCTGTAATATTCTCTTCAAGTTTGTATCCCGAATGTGAGCCACTATATATATTCCTCCATCAGTCAGGTTTCCCTCCTTTGCTTTATACTGGCATGCCATCTGAGCTCTTGATATTCATACAACTACTTCTCTTTTCTCAAAACGCTTCTTTGGTTCTTCTTTAGGCACTATCTGTTTTTCTCTTGTCATGGATGTTTCTACAGCCTTAAATTTGTCCTCCAGCCCTTACTGCTTATCTCCTTCATCTTTTTCAGACGTCTATATTCTCTTTTTATGCTTCTTGTGCTGTACTTTTCCCCTTGCATCAGTTAAATTCAGTATCTGCTCCGGTGATAAGGCCTATCTTTTTACATATGTGATCGTCTGCTACCTTCATTACTTCATGTCTTAAAGCTACCCACTCGCCTTCTATTGTGTTTATTTTTTTGTTCCATCCAACACTGCCTAAGTCTTCGTCTCAACTTTCAACAACCTCTGGTTCTTCCAGTTTTCTTCCCCTTAAATTGCTATTATTTCGAAAATTCTTCAGTTGTAATATGCAGTTCATATAAAATGTGATCCGAGTTCACACCCGCTCTTGGAAATGGCTTACACTTCAATATCAGATTTAGAAATCTCTGCCTTACTATGACATAGTCAATCTGAGACATTCTAGTGACCCCAGACCTCTTCTACATATTGCATCTTCTTTCACTATTGTTAAAGCAAGTGTTAGCAATGAATGAATTATGCTCTGTGTAAAATACTGCCTGGCAGCTTCCTCTTTTACTTGCTCCCCTATTCCATGTTCTCCAGCCATTGTTCCTATTCTTCCGTTTCCTACTATCAAAGTAGAGTTACAATAAAATGTTTATCTCCCTTATCTATTTACAAATCCTTGCCATTTCTTCTTCATTGTGGAGCTAGTGTAGATGTAAACTTTTATTTGCCTGGTGGGAGTTGGCTACATATTTCTTTGGGCTACTATAGATCGTATCTCTGCGTCAGGAGCATATCAGTATCAGGAGAAACAAAACTGGCGTTGTAGGGAACGGAGAGTGCAATGGCAGATAACTTAATTGGGCAGGTAGGTTAGAAAATTGTAAAAAGAAAATGGATAGGTTAAAGCTAGATATAGTGGAAATTAGTGACGTTCGGTGGCAGGAGGAACACGGCCTCTGGTCAGGTGAATACGGGGTTATAAATACAAAATCAAATAGGCGTACTTCAGGAGAAAGCTTAATAATGAATAACAAATAAGTGCACGGGTAAGCTACTATGAACGGCGTAGTGGACACATTATTGTAGCCAAGATAGACACGAAGCCCACACCCACCACAGTAGTACAACTTTGTGTGCCAACTAACTCCATAGATGAGGAGGAGATTTAGGAAACGTATGATGAGATAAAAGAAATTATTCAGATAGTTTATGAAGCAGAAAATTTAATAGTCATTGGGAACTGGAATTCCATAGTAGGAAAAGGAAATGGGAAAAAAGTAGTAGGTAATATGGACTGGGAGATAGGAATGAAAGACGAAGCCATCTGATAGAACTTTGCACAGAGCATAATTCAGCCATAGCTAAATCTTGGGTTAAGAAGCTTGTATACGTGGAAGGTACCTGGAGACACTGGAAGGTTCAGTTTCATTATTTAATGGTAAGACAGAGATTTTAAATTGTAAGACATTTCCAGGGGCTGATGTGGACTCTGCCCACAATTTATTGATTATGAGCTGCAGATTAAAACTGAAGGAACTGCAAAAAGACAGGAATTTAAGGAGCTAGAACATGGATGTAGAAGCGTATATCACTAGCGGCGAGATAGATACTGCTTACAGCTAAATTAAATAGGCCTTTGGGGAAATAAGAAGCAGCTTTATGAATATCATGAGCTCAGATGGTAAACCAGTCCTGAGCGAACCAAGGAAAAGTATGCGTAGAATGGTGGAAGAGGTATACAGAAGGCGTACACAAGCGAGGTGTACTTGAGGGCAATTTTATGGAAATGTATGAGAACTTAGATGAATATGACAAAAGAGATATGATACTGTGTGAACAATTTGACAAATCAGTGGAAGACAAGTCGAAACAAGGCCCCTGGAGTAGACAACATTCTGTTAGAGCTAATGATTGCCTTGGAAGAGCTAGCCATGACAAAACTCTTCCACCTGGTGAGCAAGATGTATGAAACAGGTGAAATATCCGTAGACTTTAGGAAGAATACAGTAACTCCAATTCCAAAGTATGCAGGTAAGGACAGGTGTGAAAATTGACTAACTATCAGTTTATTAGATTAAATGAGTAAATAACATAACTAATGAGAAGGTACTGAATATTATTGGGGAAAACAGAAATTTGTGGTACAACCTGACTAGAAGAAGAGATCGGTTTGGTAGGACAATTTCTGAGCATTCAAGGGATCACCAATTTACTAAGGGCAGTGTGGGAGTTAACAATCGTGGAGGGAGACCAAGAGATGACCACAGCAAACAAATTCAGAAGTATGTAGGTTGTAGTAGTTACTCAGAGATGAAAAGGCTTGCGCAGGATAGAGTAGCATGGAGAGCTGCATCAAACCAGTCTTCGGACTGAAGACCACAACAACATTGTAAATCGTTCACTATACTGTTCACAGCTCCTTACCTGCATTCCTTCTCTCATATTCATTATTAAACCTACTCTTTCGTGACCTGTAGTTCAGTTTTGTTGATAACCATGTACTGTCTAGATCCAGAAGTCTGTCCTTGCTGCCACCACACTTCACCAATTCCTAGTATATAAACATTTAATCTATTCATTTCCGTATCTACCTCCACTCCACTCACTTCCGTTTGTAAATTCTCTAACCCACCTACGTGATTAAGGTGTTTAACATTTGTGACACAACAGATTACGATTTGAACAGAGGTGATGGCTTTTTTCGCGAGTGGTCTATGAATGTAAAGTGTCACCCCAGCTGTATAGGTGTATCCGCATGTCAGTATGTGATATATTAAAGGTACACTTAATGACTAACTGAAGCAATTAAATTTTGGGTTACTAAGGATATGTACTTGTAATGTCTTGTCGCTAGCACTTCTATACTGACTGAAATTAATCTTATAACTAAGTGAAATTAATCTCTCTAACTGTCCATGATCTAAACGAATGTAGGAAAACATAATGGTTCTGTATCATATCGTCAAAGACTCGTAGAACACAAGCATTTATAGTTACGTCTTCTCAAAAACTGCATGATATAATGCAATGAAATAAAATTGTGACATTCCAGTAACAGCTAAACTGCAGTTATGGAAACCCAGGGAACTCATAGTGCAGAAGGAGCCACCAACGGTCTCTGGTGGCCCATGAATTTATATTCATAAACTGGAACTTATACAGAATTATGGGATATTGATTTGGTACTTTTTAGTTTGCATTTGGTAATATGATGGGTAGCCGTAAAGCAGATTTCTCTTAATTGGTGAAAAACACTCCTCAAATTTCCTTGACCGTGCTTGCAGATTCCCAGCATACATCACTAACCAAATGCCCAAAGTTCCTATACAGAAGCTTGGCACAGTTTCAATTTCTGCAAATTATACTTGTGGAAATAATTAAGACTGAAAAAGTTACCATTTAACATTTCAGTATATTATTCTAAAACTTATACCGGTGGCTTCTTTATCTCTTTCTATACTTGTCAAAAAATTCAGCTCCAATCTATTTTATAAATGGCATCTAAAAATAGACAGTTATTAGCGTAAGAAACATACACGTATTCAGCAAGCATCTCTCGTAATACAGACCTGCTCCATCGCTAAGCAGTCTTCTCACCCTTCAGTAGGATTTCCATCTGTTTCGATATATCGCACTGTCACTCTTATGGACTTCTTGTGCCCACATCTTAACAAGACTCAATTTTGTTCCAGTTTTGCAAAACAATGTTACGAGCTGCACTCAAGTACTGAAGTGGCGTCATCTGTTAGTGGAACATGTAAATGTGGCCTCAGTTTTGTTTATTTCAATAGGTTTGTGTTGTCAAGGTCGCCTCACAGATGGCGTTGCATGTTGTCTATCCTGTATCGTCGATGCACGCACCTTCTGGTGCTACCGCCATCATTCAAGAAAATATCATACTTCTCCCCTCGTACCAGGCTGGAATCATTTAAGCAGCGACAAAGGAAGAATCGAGCATTTCCCACTCGAATAATTATCTGACGAGACGATTCTTTCTAAACGTAATGCGAATGACGAGTGATAGTAATGTTTGAAGTGTTTACAGCGTGTATATATGGCGTGAAGTGTATAGTGACGTATACTTCGATATCTAAAGTGTTATTTCGACTGTTTATCTTCTAATAAATTCAACATAGCTTACAAAAATGCCTAAGGATGGAAACAGAAAATGTCACTTTTCGGATGATTACATAAAAGAGTGGTCTTTTGCCAAGGAAAGGCCTACAGATCAGGAAGCATTATGTGAGATTTGAAGCTATGTTATCTCAGTAACTCACGGAGGTAATGTAGACGGAGACATCACATTTCTAGTAATAATCATAGAAATAGATTGACGGTAGGATCAACATTAAAACATATCTCTACATTCACGATTAGAGACGAACTCCTAGATGCTGCTGCAGAACTTACACTGAGTTATAAAGTTATCAAACATAATCAATCCTTTAGTTGTTTTGACCGCACTGTAAAACCCAATGCTACAGTCAATCCTGACTCCAAAGCCGCAACAATGCAGTTTACAGCTAGGACCAAAACTACAGCGATTGTTTAAAATATTCTCGCACTACACTCCATGTCTGAATGAGTGGTAATTGAGTACGGCCGGTGTACTTGGCAGTAAAATAATGGTCGTACACATCAGAAGTGCTGTAACTCGAAAAACAACTAAAAATATTGAAAATTAAATAATTAAGCAAACAATTACCCAGATTCTGAAATGTTATATAATTCATTTACTTCACCTCACTAATTTTTTTCAAAAGCTTGAATTGCTAGCATCGTTGAGCTTCTTGAGTAGAGTCTCCATTTATTTATTAAGATTAAAAATTATTGTTTTACTAAATATGACTAATACATGGGACAAATATAAATTTGGAATTCAAGTCGAGAGAAATAATAAAGCAAGAAAGAAACAAGACAAATGTGATATTTAAAGAAACATTGTAAACCATCTATAATTATAGAACATTTGATAATTGTGGATCATATTTTCCTATTAATGTTTTAAAAGGAATTTATGGAGAAGCAGAATACTATAGGAGATTTGATAGTTCTGAGGACACCGATATGGAAATATGTGAAGAAACTGAAAACTCAATTTCTCTCTTTTTTTTCCTGTAAAGAAAAATGGCAAATTGTCAACTTGATGATTATAATTTACCAATAATTGATACAAAAAATATTAAGAAATATTAACACTTACATATTATTTTTAAAATTTTCTCAGTCAGTAAACAAAAAATCTAAATATAGAGTTTTAGAAAACAGAGAATACAATAAACGACAACTAATAAATTTATTCTGTAGTTATAATGAATTTTATGTAAATTTTATTTCTATGTTAGAAGTGATAGAAAACTTACTGTAATTTAATTTAATAAATTAATTTTAATATCCATTAAGTTCTGTATCACAATTTGCTACAACTACTGTTTTATCATACCAAATAAGGAAATTCTTTCTTATCTTGCTTCTTGAAATTTTTAGTGCCAACATCTCTGGTAATCAGACTGTATCTGAGTGTATCTTTTCTTTCAATTCACTCTCAGTTACTCTTATCATAGATTCAACAATCCATTTTAATGTTAAGCCTGCTCCTTTGATCACTAAGCTTTTATCATTTTTATCAGTTGATAGCATTTAAGTCCAGTTGAGGAACAATTTTTAATACATTTGTTATCTCCTAATTCATGTGGCATTCGTCTAACAGAGACTCTGCAACAGTGTTTTCACCAACATTGATGTGTACTGCAGTGTCTGTATAAAAATATATAACTTTTCCTAGCTCGTTGATCCTATCATACAACCTAAATGTCGTACTTAACGTGGTGAATGCTACTGTAAAAGTATTTGTGGGTGTTCTATTTACTACACAATAATCTCTCAAAATATATTTCATCCTTACAATACTCTCATTAATAAAATACCTATATTATATAAATGGTCATCCAGTAGCATCTCATAATATTTTTGTAAAACTGTCATATACTCAGTTTCACTCATATTTTCTCATAATCCCATTTTTACCATATTCTATTTATTAAAATTTATATCTACATTATATAAATGGTCATCCAGTAGTATCTCATAATATTTTTGTGAAACTGTCACATACTCAGTACCTCTCATATTTTCTCATAATCCAGTTGTTTCCCATAATGAATTAAGACATATCTTAGCAACAGCTCGTTTTCCTGGATTTTATTTTATCTCATCAAGATCTCAGTCAGTATCCAGTTTTCCATTCACTTCTTTCATAGACATCTTATTAGTTTTAAAATTATGTTTACTGGTTTCTGATTTTATTTTCAGAAAATCTTTTTAAAGATTTTCAAACATGTTGGATTTATTTCTAAAATCCCATGCTTCATGGACATCTAAAATTTTATATTCTTTTTCCACAGTTTTCTTTATTTCATTAGTAGCCCTAGTACCAGTAAGACTTCTTTCCTGATAGTTCTGATTGCATTTAGTTATTTTCCTTTTGCACATTTGACACACAAAGGGCAAAGGAAGCAACATTTTTTCCACTTTTATCGCACTTCATTTCAAGTTGTAAAAGTGGATGATACAAGTCTCTAGGTGACAATACGTTTTATAAACCTATAACATTTTTAGTATAATACTTCAGTCTTTTTTCTCTTTTGGAGTCACTCAGCATAGTAATCATAATATAGTACAGTTGGATAAAGACTGCACACATCATCATATCTTAGTTTTGTCTGTTTTGGCTTTTAATTTTATCTTATTTGTATGACCACCATAGAAACCATATCTTGGATTTAATGGTTTGACAACTGTAGGTAACTGTCTTAATGTCTTAAGTTTTTTATATTCTGCACGTACCCACAATATATCCAGAATTTCGTATCTCTGCACTCCTTGTCAATGTCTTCTGATACAAATCATCCATTTATTGTTTACTTTTGTTGTGCATTGTATCTCTTTTAAAAAGATTTTCACAAGCATATCAAAAACAACTGTGACGTTGATAAACAGTATTTGTTTCTTTTTCGTAGCTGTCTACTTTAGCTCCAGTTTTACTTATTTCACCATTGTTAAGTGCATATTGAATATTATTTTTGTTTAATCTATTTAAACAATCTGTAGATTCTTTATTGTAATTTTCCTTTTGCTCTTTATCCAGCATAGCAATTTTTCCTTCAGGCAAATATTTAGATCTGTATGTAGCCATACAAATCCAGCAATTTTTAAATAACTGAATGGAGCTATGTTACTGTTTCTAGAAACGATTTTCGTAGTTGTAAATAACCTCATGTCAATATACATACATCATAGATATAGTAATCTGTACTTTCTTTCTTCATCTTGAACACATAATTTTCTTCAACCTGTTGACTATGCCATTTGATAAATACTTCACTTTCTTTTGGTTTCGTAGTATCATCACAGTTATATTTGATATCTGGAGTTTCTCCTCTGTAATTTTCATTTTCTTGTGTATTGAAAAAATTCGAGAAATATCCTTTCTTTACTTCTTTGAAATCAAATGTTTTTGAAAACTACTGTGAGGGCCTCATACAAAATTACTGCTATCTAGAATTTTTAAACCCATTTTATCTCCTATAACATTAATTTAGTTCCTGTGTAGGTAATATATGGCTGTATTGTATTTTCAACATAGTACTTTAGTATGAATTGTGAATCATAACTTTTACCATAATAAACTTTAAGTGTATAGTTCCTGTTTTCTCCAACTATCAGCCACCTACAGAATTCATAATTCATCTTAAATTTATAGAGGGTATATCAATTAAAATGGCTATCTGTTATATCTATGTGTTACTTGTGAAACTCCTTAATCGTTCCATGTGTGTCTTTCAGTGTCGCTACAATGAATTCTCTTTCATATTCATTTTTCACAACACTGAAACTCTTTACCTTTGACTATTTTAAGGCATTCCAATCATAGGAAAACATAATAATTTTTCAATACTCCACTAATATATCACCTTCCTCATAACAGCTTAGGTAACCTTTGACTATAAAAGCCATATCAAATTTAATTTCGTAAATACTACCTTCTGCGACTTGTACTGCATGTAAGATTTATGATTTATGACATATCGTTGTTCGTTCACAGTTTCTATACCATTCAAAGCCACATTTATGTACTTCACATCAAACAAATGCACTTACATTCAGTACATTTATAAGCTGTATCACAAACCACTTGGTGATTTTCTTAAGAATTATCCATTGTAAAGGTATCTACTGCAATTATCAGAGTACATGTTACCTCCTTCAGTACTATGCTCTGTACCATTGCATAGTATACAGATTTATCTCTCCATTTTACATCTATATACGTTCTTGTTGTTATAGAGTTTGTTATGGCTATTACTGAATTATACTGATCCCAAGAAAGCTTTCATACTGTTAATTACATCCAAATGGTTTTGATTTTTATACAGATATATCTTTATTGCTTTCTCAGGACCAAGATATATCCAGAATGGATATTTTTAGCACAAACAACATCTGTTTGGGATTCCAGTAGTTGCTCAACATATTGAGTACCATATAGACTAAATCCTTGTTCACTGTATTGTCCTAAATGCTTACATAATATGTTGGTTAACATTTTCTGTAATTTGTATTTATCTCCTACTCTGATTTTCTCTGTTTCGTTCTCAGTTACCTCTCTCCCTAAGATATTATTTGTGTGGTATGTTAATGGTACAGTTATTGCTCTAGAACTACACAGATTATTATCATTAGTAATTCTTGTGATGTACCTTTTAGTCTCTTGCCAACAGCTAATTTTTTTTTTTTTACCTTTGCTACCTCTTGGAACCACTGGTATCTGAATATTAGATGCAGTATTTCCATTATAATATATCTCTGATTTTATTGCACAAAGCCTGAACAGATCCTCAAGTATTCTATGATGCTTTACATCCTGCAGAAATTGGACAAAAATTTGGATTTGTAGTTGTTACATTTAATTACCTCCTTTTCTGAAGAAAGTTCTCCTTTTAGCCACTTCTACCAAGAAATTAAGTGATTTAATTCGTAGTTTGAAGTTTAATAACATTACCATCATTAAAAACAATTTTACAGCAACAGACAAACCTTTTAATTTTCATTAAACCTCCAATTTTACATTAGGAGACCAGATTTAAAATTTTTATTAATGCTCAATCTTTCTTCTTTAATACTAATATATTACTACTGAGTAGATATTTTTGATAAAGTCTCACTATCTTTTCTTGTCTCAGTGGTCGAGTATTTTCAAAAACATCAGTTCTTTCGTATAATTTTTTGTGAAAATGGAACACCTGTAACATATTAGAATTACTGAATTCCGATTCCTTTAATGCGTTTAGTATTCAAAACAGGAATATATAAATTATGTGATATAATTAATGTAATTAAATCATTTTTTCTTAATGTGCTGTATCCTCTTAAATTATTTGTCCTACAATCATCATGACGCTCACTGACTGTGAATCATTTCATTTAATTCCTTCGATTTAGGGTGATAAAACATTAGAACAGTGAAAAATGATAATTTAATTAATTTTCATTTAATTTGAGCTCAATTTTTGTGTACAGTAATCCTGAAGACAAATCTAATATCTACTAGATAGCTTGCCCTAGATGCTGGATGTAAATAAAATCGAGTAAAATCTCTAATTCATAGAGAAATTATTTGTATCTTGGTTGAATTATCAAACACTCACAATTTTTCATATTTTAAAACATTGATAACGCAAAATAAACTTGAAATGGTTCTTATAATATTTGTGTGTAATATATTTTCCTCATATACAATAAAGTATTTTGTTATACGTATTTCTGTTGCGATTTTTATCCAATCCTTTATAAATATGCGAATGCTTGTTGTCTGTGTACATGTATTAATGGAAATTATCAATTGATTTCTCCACTTCACAATTTTTTACTTTCTCGAAGCAATTTTCATTAGATATAAATAACATTATGCACTACTTTCAGTTAAATAGAAATCGCTTAATTTTTTTTTAGCAATTACTGCTACTACTGTTTACTGACTTTGCTTCATTGTAATAGATTTCACTAAAGGTATGAAATATAATTATACAGAATATTAGTGATAAATCAAAAATACAATAATTTTATCAATATACGCAGCAATCAAGCAACACCAACTTTCTTATTACATTTAAAATTTGATTAATAAATTTTACTCTGTATAAAAGGAGCCAATCTCATGTTCGTCTGCTACTGTTGCTTGTATTTCATAGGTATTTTTATTAATATCTTTGAATTCATTGACTCTATCAACTATTAGTTAAACTTGGGTTCTAAGATATGGTGGTTCCATTACTTCAAAGAAGAATGTGTTGATCACTAACGAAATTTTACATTTCTGAAATTTGGAATTTTTTGAGTCCATAACCCCAGCCTCTGAATATTAATGATAGTGCATACTAGAATCAATCAAGCAATGTCAACCCATTTATTACATATTAAATTTTATTAAGCTGTTAAATTTTTAATCTGTATAAATGGAGTCGATCATAGACCTGGTCAGCAATAAGCTTTCATATAATACTAAACAAGTGTTTGTGATAATTGATAATGACAATAACCCTTGGTTTAAAGCTAAACATGTTGCTGAAATATTAGAATATAAAGATAAAAATCAAGCGGTTGGAAAATATATTGATGGAAATGTTAAGATTATTTATGAAAATATCAACTCCACCTACCAGAGGGGTTTAAAAGGTAATGAAAGAATACCATTATCATAGATGAATCCGAAATAGACAATTTCCACAGTTCTTGCACATTAAAATTTTCTTTCATTTCTTCTCCATCTAGGGCTCTAAACTTATAAGTGACCGGCGCAGAATGAATTACACTTCCAGTTTCAAAAATTTCTGTTGACCAGTTGGATCTGTATCTTTTTTCGAAAACTCCATTAATTTTAGTAATTCTATCTTTATCACCTGCTTTATATTTTGCATCAGCTAAAGCAGAATTTAAGTCTGCTACTCGGTTTATGATTAGGTACAATGCCAACAGGCTTCTAATTTTTATTGTTAACTTCCATTGGCTTCATTTTTATTGTCAAATATTTTGTATTAATCAACAAGAGTTATAACTAAGTTAAGAAATTTATGATATCCTTATAAGGCACATCTCCACATTTATTCTTTGTTGTTGTTGTTGATGTTGTGGTCTTCAGTCCTGAGACTGGTTTGATGCAGCTCTCCATGCTACTCTATCCTGTGCAAACTGCTTCATCTCCCAGTACATACTGCAGCCTAGATCTTTCCGAATCTGCTTGGTCTCCCTGTACGATTTTTACCTTCCACGCTGCCCTCCAATACTAAATTGGTGATCCATTGATGCCTCAGAACATGTCCTACCAACCGATCCCTTCTTCTAGTCAAGTTGTTCCACAATCTCCTCTTCTCCCCAATTCTATTCAATGCCTCCTCATTAGTTATGTGATCTACCCATCTAATCTTCAGCATTCTTCTGTAGCACCACATTTCAGATCTTCTATTCTCTTCTTGTCCAAACTATTTATCGTCCATGTTTCACTTCCATACGTGGCTTCACTCTATACAAATACTTTCAGAAACGACTTCCTGACACTTAAATTTAAACTCGATATTAACAAATTCCTCTTCTTCAGAAACGCTTTCCTTGCCATTGCCAGTCTACATTTTATATCCTTTCTACTTCTACCATCATCAGTTATTTTGCTCCCCAAATAGCAAAACTCCTCTACTACTTTACATGTCTCATTTCCTAATCTCATTCCCTCAGCATCACCCGCGTTAACTCAACATGAATTATTCAGATAAATCTTTCAACAACAGGTGCTTTTATTTCTCAAAAAGCTCAATAATGGTTGATGTTATTATTTTCACGAGCTCCTTAAAATATTTATTGCAGAATTCTTTTCGTTTTGCTGATTCCTTGGTGTCCGTACTTTAAATTTTTTTTCAAATGCATTTGCTGCACTTTTACATGGCCCATCTTTAACTAGAACAGCCCATGGAAGTCTTGAAAAATATCAGTAACAGTTAATAAACATTTATATATGTCAATTTGTGAGATATCTTTCAAATTTCCAGAATCCATTTCTACTAGGTCAGCTTGCCACAAATGATGTAAACAAACAGAAATAACATTTCATTCTTTAAAATTATTTCTAACAAGTTTACATAATTCATTATTTCTCCGTAAGTATTTGAAGGCCTGGGTGAATCACTCAACCCTTCACTAATGTAAAATTTTAACTTATTTCCTTTTTTTTAGTTTCACAAATTGTGCAAAGACGTTCAACACTTTGTCTTCCATTTTTGCTTGTTACTCTTTGAGAATGATGTGTTTCATATATATGTGAATATTTTTTTGCAATTACTTTTAGTCAGTTCCTTTCTTCTTTATTGCTAAGTTATGTCTTTTTTGTTCTTATAATTCTGCAACACTTTTTTCTTGTTCATTTCTGCTTCTACGATGACAGCTGCCCCACCTGCCAGTGAACTAATAGTAGCTAAATATCGTAACGAAGACAGTAAGTAATGGAAGATCAGCACCTTCATGTTTTGTTAGACCTGTCCTTTCTTTCGATATTCGAAAATTATTTCACAACAGGTATACCTAAAGTTCTGGATAAATTACCTCCAGTTTTCCTATCCTCTTTCTTTTTTGTGTGTCAGTAAATTATCAATGGTATGAAGCTGATCATTGTTGATCTTAATTGTAACTGCTTTGCCACTAGGTAACCAAGTATAATCAGCGTTGAAGTAATTTATTTATAGATTAAAAATTTAATGAACATTTTAAAAATTTATATTACCCATCCTTTTTCATCCATGTCAATATCCATACCTAAGTTTTGTTTCCCATATCGCCAAGGGATGCATCTTATGCATACATTCACTCTTTTGCAGCTAACTGAAGTTTTTTATCAGCTTGATGTCTAGATTCTAAAATTTATTATCTCTATATGCAATATCATGCTTCCTTGATATCCTCAGGCTAACCTTTCATTTAGTCCATTGTAAGGTCTGCAGCACACACAGTGTAGCAGATGCATCTCTGGCGTTTTTAAGAGATTTAAGGCCCAGTTGGCTAATCCTTTTCCATGCTTTTCACTTTTCAATACTGTGTGAGGAATGTTACTTATAAATCCAAAGAAATATGGAATTGTCTTTGGATTATTGATAATGAAGTGATTAAAATTATCAGTAAACATTTGAGGTTTTCCCACTTTTTCATTGTGATAATTCTTTTTTCCAGATAATTCTTCTCCACGTGTTACTGCTAATGTATCAATTATATCACTAACATCATTCACCCAAATATACTCAACTGGTTATTCTGAATTCCATTTTATTAAACCTTTACCCTTTTTCTTATGTGAACTTATTTCTGAATCTGATTGTACTTGTCCCAATTTTGTACAATCGACCTCAACAATTTATTTGGTCAATTTGTTATATTTAATACCTCTACTTGATTTTAAGGTATTTGGATTATTTTCAGAATACATTGTAGCTGAACTTTACAAAATATGTACATTACTTGATACATCAACAGCATCAAATTTTGTATTCATATCTTATATACTACTCTGTATCTAGTTAAGGATTCCCCAGTCTATTTGTACCTTTTTGTGTCCTATCGCCAACTATTAATTTATCTCCAACAATTTTGCTGGTAAGTTACCAACAAATTTAAATTCGCTAACTGGTGTTTGATCTTCACTATGGTTCATGTATTTTAGCATTGTTTTAGTTTTACAGACTTTTTTAGCATCACCTGCCATTACTCATTTAGCTTTTCTGTCTTTAACCTCTTCTTCATATTTAGTCAATACATCTTCCATCTGTGATTCACTTAGTGTATATTCATATTTTGGAATTTAATATTGTTTAATTGGTGGAATGTCATCAGGTTCATCAAAGTAGTGGCATGGAATCATCTGTTTTTCACCTTCTCCATTTTCTTCAGTAGCTTTCAGTATATTGTTACCTAAACCTGCAATGCCTTGTTTTACTTGGTAGATAGCGTTGATAGCCGATTGATCCTCTTTTCATATTTTTCAATCTGTGCTCTAGGTGTTTTCTTCCATTTTTTAAATTCCTCTTTTATTTCTTCCTTCATCTTTCTATTTTGTCTAGCTTCTTTTGACAACCTGTGAAACATAATTTGCATACTTTTGGTAAGAATAAAAAACATTAATAAAATAATTTTAGTTAGATAGCAAGTCATTTACCTTATGTTTGTGCTTTTTGTCATTAGGTTCCCTACTTATATCAGTTGTAAAATTCCAACTATCCTCATTTCAGGATCTGCTATATATTTCTTTAAAACCATCAAACTACAAACTCCAGCAATAGACTTGTGGTAGATATGATTTAAATTTGTATCACATTCTCTGAAAATATTTTAAAAATTGAGATTACTTCTGAGTAATTGTTTAGTAATTTTTGAGTGAGTCTGAGGTAAATAAAAACAATCAATTCTTTTATTTCTACCTCTAGTAAAATGTTCTCTGACTCCATCCTGATTTTCAAAGTGCAAGTGAATTAACTTGTCATTGAATCAGTAGTATAATTCAATCATTATTCTCAGTAAAAGTAGTAATCGCCTCATTATTTTTAATTTCAATGTTTTTCCTCCTGTTTATAAATTCTTGATATTTTGGATGATTTAAAGTGTTTGAATAAGCATACAAAGGATTAATTTTCCCAGTTTAACTATCCTGGGGCTAGAATATAATTGTCAGTCATTAATGTAGTGTTCCAATTCCCAATTGGACATATTATCGCGCATTGTACACAGCTTGCCATGCTTATTCTTCGATTTCTCCTCTAGATTTGTATTTTTGTTTCCCAGTCAGTTTTCATTCAATTAAAGTAATTTTTACTATCATGAATGAGTAGGTTAGATCAATTGAGTGGCAAGTCATGTGTTCTCAAAAAACTATTGTCTCTCCCTGTACGAGAATGTTATAGCAGTGTTCCACTAATTGGTGTTCATGCATCATTCTTAACTCCATGTACTGCAAAGAAAACAAATAACTTCGCTGTGAAGGAGAGACAATAGAATTGCCTTTTGGTCAGTACAGACTGTAAAGCTGCAAAAATTTATTTCCTCAAGATAACTCTAACATACACATTTAAACCAAATGAAATTATAAACAGAGAACTTTTTGAGAGCTATGTTAAATTATAAATGGATAAAAAGGATAGTATTGTAAGTGATTAAGATTTAGTAACAAAATTGTTAAAGCTAATTAAAAGACTGCTGCTAACAGAGTTCCTAAACTTTTTCTATTCGAATTAATTAATATAACTTTTAATATAACTCATGGAATGTTTGTAAAACACACTGACTGATGCTAACGATGTTCCTAAACTTGTTCCATTCAAATTAACTGTTACAAATTTTAATACAACTCATGGAATGTTTGTAAAACACACTGACATTTTCATCAAGAAACTAATATTATTGCTTCATTCAAGCCCAATGCGAATTTGGTGGACCACCAATTCATAAATCATATCATGCTGTATATATTCTAATATTTTATCTTATTCATTTTACAGAAATAACTGTAATCGATGACAACGATAATTTGATGTACATGAATATTGCTACTGTAACTGTTATTTTCGAAATGGCTTAATAAATTTTTATCTTTAATAAATAATGAACAAAGTAGAGAGCTATTATTCTACTCATTTCCTGTGAATGACAAGACTAAAAACAACCTAAATTTTCCCAACAAGTCCACATGGATTAATATTAATATTGGAGATGACTAGGTTCATTATAATCATGCTCAACTGTACATTACCTTGGCGAGTGGTCTACCAGGTGGGAGGCCCTCGTCACACGCCATTGTTATCATTATGACATAGATTATCCAACATATGACAGAAAATCCAATAAAAAATTTATTATAAACTATGTGGTAAATCTGATTCAGTTTATCATTATAAAGAAAGGAAAGAATACGTTTCTTTAATAAAACATCCATTCATTTCTTCATCTATCCTTATGCAAACGACTTCGACTCATGAAGTAAGAAACATGAAGTACTTTTTCCATAAGACTTGCTTGGACGTTTCTTTAGGGATTGTAAGAAAATTTGTGGGAAGGGGCTCTTACTGTAATTTTTACGTGAAGTTGTAGTGCAAATGATACCATTCTTCGATGGGCCCCTTGTAATCAAGCTGGTGTTGAAGATGTGATCACACTTCCTAAGGAGGGCAAAAGTGTTGTGCCATCAATGGAAAAATAAACAAAGTCGATATCTTAAGCTGCCACTGGATTCCAGGAGGGGGGAACTGTTACACAACTCCTGTCTCTAGCAAGCCTCGCAGCTGACTGAGGCTCCTGCAGCAAGTGTCACTTTGTTAGACCACAGTTTGTCAGACTACCCCGCCTTTCTTATCTCTGTGTCACCTCCACAGACCTATAGCTCTTCCACACAGCAGTTAGTGAAATCATTCATACATGGCTGAGACCGCAGCCATCTGTTAACCGATTTTGATGATTTAAACTTTGAAGTGAAGCCAAGTAAACGGTTTACAACCATTTCTAAACGTTTAGAACGAGTTTTAGGTGTAGAATCACTGTGTGTTGTGTAACATATATGCCAACTAACAGATTTGTTGCTATGCCCTGAAGGGCACACCTGAATTGCTATAGGAATGATTTGACCAGTCAATACTATTGTAATTTGCTATTGTCATCCACTGCTGTAACCCCAGAAGAAGCAGAATAGGACATCTGCTGTCAGTAACTCTTTTCAGTAGATACTGTCCAAGACGCAGCCAGAAGAAGTTGGGTGGACGATGATTAGCATCCAAGTCGCATACCAGCAGCGATGTTTAGCTGAAAAAAACTGGTGGGGTGAATTGAAATAAAGAGAGTACTATCAGAAAAAAATTCCACTGGGTTTCCTTCGAAAAGCGCCAAAAGGTTTTGCACTTCTTGAGAATGAGTTAATTTCTTTGTGTTGTACAAATTTTAATCTCTCTAAGTGGAGGCTCTACCCAAGAAGATGAACAGTGCTAGCAATTCAAGTTCGTTCAAGAAATTTGTGAGCTGAATGTGAATGAATTATATTAACTTACAGGATTTTAAAACTATGTACCAAGAAAAAATTTGTGTGGAGCACGATAGTGAATTTAAAATTATTTTGGCCAACAGGTATAATAAATTAACTAGTGGTTAGGATTTTCAATTTTTTGAAGAAGGGAATACTAAACTGATACATAAAGGAATGAAAAAGCTTAAAATAATGATAATGACTTGATGATCTAAAACTTTTGGTTTAATTACTTAACTTTCAATATTCAGTTTTTAATTTACATTTTCTTGTCGTAGTGCTCTGAGGCCAGACAGCCATTGTTTTAACTATAATTGTTCCCATTCAACACAATAACTATGGGAATGCATAAAACAATTACAATGTATATCATTTTATGGCACTGGCATCGAAACACAAGTCTCAAAAGATGTTTCCCTGAGGTGTTTGATACTTCACTGAAACTGGTGGTATCCGACAGAAGCTATTGATGTTTTATTTGAGGAAACAGTTGCGAAATTTTGTCTAGACACTGTAAGACGACTGCAAATACCATTAGAAATATTAATCATTTATCATTTTTAGTGGAGACCAATTTCGGAGGACTTGATCAATGCCAACAGTGGAATTTGTTTCACCATATTAAAGATGAACAAGGTAAAAATGTAGAAAGAATTGGATGCCCTGACCATATTCTGCACAGTACTGTATGAAGTGCTGCTGGAGTCTTAACTGTCGACATTGACATGATAGTCACGAAAATATATAACTATTTTTCCATATACATTGTAAAGACAGTGGAGCTGAATGAGTTCTGCTTACACGTTGATGTCAGTCATCGGAATTTGCTATTTCACTCATGAACAAGATGGCTATCGTTAATGCCTGCAGTTGAGTGAATTTTTAAGTGTTAGGTTCCACTAAAACAACTTTTGGACGCCAAAGAAAGGCCACTTTAAATAATTTCAGATATTTTTATTTGTTCAATCAGTGAAAATTCCTTCAAGTTTCTGCAGTCAAAATTGCCTCTGTTAGGAAAAAATAAATAAAAAGCATGGAGAAGAATAAAATCTCAATAATTGAAATATGGAATACATAAATCAACATCCTAAGACACCTGAGTAAAAGGAAGACTGTCAATTCTATTGACGTGCAAACGAGATGAATTAGAACAGATCAAAGAATGATAACCCTGATCAAGCAGTACTTAATTAGCTTTCGAAATTTAAGGAAGAGACAATGGCTTTCTATACCATAGCTTTCGATTTCTCAGAGAAATGGGCTGTTTCTTTTAATAAATATCAAGCATTTGATTGGACAGTTCTACCTGAAACGCCAGATAGAGTGAAGATTGAAAACACTGTTGTATACGTCAAAAAATGGAGTGAATATTTCAGATGACAATTGTTTTCAGTAATATATATATATATATCTGAAAAGCATTTTAGAAACTAAGCATGTACCAGGAAAATGTAAGTCTAAGCAATCAGTGAAACGAAGTTGAATTTTGCGAGCTAACATCCCAAAGATGTTCATGCTCACATGCAGTTCCTCTTCGTCGAATCTGTCTTGGCTCAAACTCGTCTGAGGATTGAACTGCATGTGTCGCGTTAGATGGCCTAAAGTAGACACTTGTGACCCTTTGGTTAAACTGTCTGGCTGATGACAAGTTTGTGAAATTCTATGAAATCAATATGACATATAATAACAGTAACAGTAACATCAGGAACTAAATTAACGACCCATAAATGATGTAGGCCACACAGTTGCGATTTGATTAGAATTACGTTTATTCAGGAAGTAAACTAATTGCGAATGTGTTCGTGTTTAGGGTTAATATTACACTCGAGCGCATATCCATTTGACACAGTTCGATCATTCACAGTCTCATAGCGAAATGCAAGTCCATTACTCCACCTCGTTACCTTCGCGAAACATTAGAGTTCACACCACGCGGGCTGCTGCTTACCGCTCAGAGACTACGTCCAACGATACCACACAACACAAAATTTTCTAAGTCTTTTCACTTCCTAGGTGCCTAAAGACCGACTGACCTTTTTCGCATCTCCACCAGCTCTGTAACCTTTGGTGTCTACACCAGAACTGAACTGTCCACTTTCGCGTCTGCACCAGCACTGACCCTCTGCCCGTCCTAGGCCTCGTTTCCCTCGCGCCGAGTATCCTCGCTCAACTGACTGGGACAGTTCTCTTTCCTGAAGCCGTCCATCTGATTGGCTACAGCTTACTCTCTATTATTTTACATTTTAACCTATTTACCTAATCAAAGCTTGATCATTTTCACGTTCTAAATAAAGTAACAATTATATCCATTACATAATAAACGTTAAATTCTTTTACATAAAAACCAATACAATTTCCTTCTTAACTCTGAATGTCACGGCCAGTAGCCTTGTATCAATGTGCTTTCTGATTAATAAATAATGAACAAAAGGAGTTATTATGCACTAAACTTTACAGCAAATATTCTATTACCTAATGATTCAATAAGATGTCATGTTGTCATTGTTCAATGTGTTTTGTGTGTAGTAAATGATGATCTGATGCTTAACTGGACTTACTGATAATTTAAATTCACTATATCTTTTAAGCAAATAAAGTTACAGAGTTGATATTTACAAAATTCGTCACTTCGATGATGTGTTCCTATATGAAATGTTGATCGTTAAGATAGACGAAAGCGTTCAGATTTTAGCATTCACGTTTTGTTAGAAAACTTGTTATTTTCACTTTAACAGTAAATCCTAAATTATTATAGATATGATCAATATTCAAGTTTTATTTGGATCACCATGAAAATTTATGAAGGAAGGTAGATTTAAGTTAGTGTTGCTTCATTTCTTGAATTACTACAGAATTAAATAGTTTTCATACATGTTTCCGTTTAAGGCCGATCTCAGGTCCGCCACATTTAATACCGCTACATCTCCCTGGCCACAACAGCTCCTATGGAGTTCCCTTATGACGTAGATTTTCGTCTGTCTCACTCGCACACTACAGCACTCATTCAGCACAAAAGACGCCTGTCAATTTCTCCATGTCGTGGTGAATCTGCGCTCTTTGTGGCACACGGTCCTGGACGACAGAGTTCGTTTCGCAACTCCTGAGGGCTGACTCTTTGGGCCACATGCTTAAAAGAGAGCATAATTCCCGTTAATTCACAATTTACTTTCTTAGAAAACAGAAAACAGAAAATCCCAAACACATCTGCTAAAATTACGCAAGTATTTGTTTTCCATTCCCACACACTACGCCACTGTGGAAAGAGTATTTTCGCTGATGTCGACCCAATGGACTGATGAAAGAAATCGACTGCTGCCCAGAACTTAAAATCTATCATATAGTGATAGCTGAACTACGAGCTGACATGCATGGAGTTTTATAAATACGTAAAGGGGTGAAAAGACTTTTCTGTAAAAGATGAAATTTTCTAAAAAATGTAGTGTACCCATTAAGTCTGATGCAACAAGTTGTGTGTCATTGTGTTCTAGATAAAATTAGTTATATTAAATACTTTTTTATTTCATTTTTATACCCTCATCTCCGAGTGCCCCGACGAGGCCCCAGCTACATATGGCAACCGTACACTGGAGCAGCTGTATGTCACAGAGTAAAAGCACTTATTCCAAGGCGAAATGCGCAAACAATAGAGAGCTAACGGAAGCGTCAGCTTATAAGCCCAGCTTTAATACAGCAAACGATAAAATCTCGTGAACTAGAGCCGACAATGACATCCATATACACTGATCAGTCAGAACATTTGACTATCGACACACTATCAACGTAAATGCGTCCTGGCGATAGCAGCGTCACCTGGTTAGGAATGACTGCTACTCAGACGCATGCATGGTGCATGTAGTTTCAGTCGCGAGATTTGAGACCAATCGGACACATCTGTAATGTGACTGGATGTGACGTCAGAGCTCACCGCCTCCTTCCCTGGAATGTACGGGAATTAGGTGACTTGTGTGTGCGGATATGGTGTCAATTCTCTCTAGCGACCTACCAAGGCCTCATTGCTTCCATGCCACGACGCGTCACCGCTATTATCCATGCCAGAGGTGGACACACCGTCTATTAGGTAGGTGATCATAATGTTACGGCTGATCAATGTATATTGCTCCCATTTGCACTCACGCAGCGTGAACTGTAACAGCTACAAGGACAACACACCAAATTAAATGTTGGGGAATGAGAGCACCATGATTGTGCCACTACGATGATATAAATTCTAAAAGGATACAGCACCAAGAATCTTTTTGTAACAGTAAGTCGGTAAATGTTTAATAACTTTTATGTTCATGTTGTCTTCTTTGTTTTCTGGCCTCTTTTCTCCTCAGTTGTGCGTATACAAATTTCATAGGTTAACGTTTGTCTTCAGCAAACTGCTTTAAAAATTTTATTAAGAGTAGGCACGTTTCACTGCATCGTAAAGCATCTTCAGCAGTCGCCGTAACAATATTATTTTATGTATATAGGCTGAAGTGGCAAGTGAGAATTTATATCAAGGTCAGGAATCGAACCTGGGTTTTCTGTTAACTAGGAAGGTGTGTTAGTCACTAAGCCACCTTGTCACAGCGGTTAACACAACTGCACAGAGTACTGTGGCACACCGCCCTCCCCAAACCAAATCTTCATTGCTGCCCCTGGTTCAAATGGCTCTGAGCACTATGGGACTTAACTTCTAAGGTCAGCAGTCCCCTAGAACTTAGAACTACTTAAACCTAACTAACCTAAGGACATGACACACATCCATGCCCGAGGCAGGATTCGAACCTGCGACCGTAGCGGTCGCGCGGTTCCAGACTGTAGCGCCTAGAACCGCTCGGCCACCACGGCCGGCACTGCTGCCCCTGTCTACTCTAAATTCCCTTTACACATGAACAACCTGCTGAGGCTCTCCATGTTCTGAAATATCACCTCAGCATCAAATGTAAATGAGGGCTCCAGCTTGAAAGCCAGGTACAGATATTTGTGTAAATTATATTACATTTCATTAATACTCGTTCAATAGGTCATGAAGACAACATTTCGTAATAATGTGGCATGTATCAGTTTCCTTTACACAATATAATTTATTGCAGTTACTACTTCATATTTAAAAATTCATCCATTGAGTAGAAAGAGTCGTCATTCACAAATACTTTTCATTTGTTTTTATATGGATCCTGACTACTGTCGTACTTTTAATGCTATCTGGCAAATAGCTAAAGGATTTTGTGGCAGCATAATCCACCACTTTGTGTGCCAAAGTCAGGTTTAACCCAGAATAGTGAAGATCACCTTTTCTTCTGGTGTTGTAGCTATGCACTTAGCTATTATTTTTGAATTGGGATGGGTTATGGATAACAAATTTCATAAGAGAATATATGTACTGGAAGGTATCTTGAATATTCCGAGCTCCCTAAAGAACTGTGTTCAAGCTGATCTTAGGTGGGCCCTAGGTATTATTCTGACTACACACTTTTGTGCAATGAATACTTTACTTTCTTAATGATGAATTACCCCAAAATATGACACCATATAAAAGCAGTGAATGAAAACATGGGTAGCAGGCTAATTTACTGAAAATTTTATCACTAAAGTTTGAAATAACCCCCTTAGCATATTAGCAGAGCATCGATGTGTTTCTTCCAATTCAATTTCTCATCAACAGACACACCGAGAAATTTTGAATATTCTTCCTTAGCAACAGGCTTTTGTTCAAAGTCTATGTTTATCACTGGTGTTATGCCATTTACTGTACAAAACTGTGTACTGTGCTTCATCAAAATTTTGTGGGAGTTTGTTTGTCGAGAACCACTTAATAATTACCTGAAAGATGTTATTTACAATTTCTTCAGCTAATTTTTCTTGTTGGGTGTGATCATTATTTTTGTATCATCATCAAAAAGTACTAGCTTTGTATCTCCATGAATACATGATGGCAAGTCATTAATATATAATATGAACATTAAGGCACCCAAGACTGAACCCTATGGGATACCATTCTTGATAGTTCCACAGCTAGAGGACTCTTCCACTGTTTGCAGATTATCTTGCTGTTAATTTCAGCCTTCTGCCTTCTTCCAGTTAAATACGAATGAAATCATTCGTGTACAGTCCAACTCATACCACAATAATTAAGATTATATGGAAGAATTTCATTATTCACACAGTCAAAAGCCTTTGAGAGATCATAGAAACTACCAATGCGTGATGTTCGGTTATTCAGAGAATTTATTATTTGATCAGTGAAAGTATATGTATCATTTTCTGTCGAAAAGCCTTTCTCAAAACCAAAGTGAAATTTTGTTGGTACTTAATTTTTACAAATACGTGAAGCTATTGTTGGATACATTACTTTTTCAGGAATTTTCGATAAAGCTGTCGGAAGTGACATTGGACAGTAGTTGTTAGCATCAGACCTGTCCCCTTTCTTATGCAATGTTTTAACAATAGCGTATTTCAGTCTATGCCAAAAAATACCCTTTTTCACTGAGCTACGACATATATGGTTGAGAAGCTTTTAGTACTCTGTTGGAAATGCCACCAATTCCATGTTAGCTTTCACTTTCGAGTGAATTTATTAATTTTCTAATTTCATTAGGAGAGGTAGGCTGATTTCAGTTTTATCAAATTGCATTGTTATTGCCTCTTCCATACACAGCCTTTTATTTTCTAAAGAAAAGCTGGCTCGTATTTTCTATCGAACACTTCAAAATGATTATGAAGCATAATTTATACAGTGAAATTTTTATTAACAAATTTTTCATTGACTTTCGTAGATTTGCTGTGCTCTTGGTCCCCCTGTTTCCATTTTAACAACATTCCAAAATATTTTAATTTTATTGTCAGAGGTGCTAATCTCAGACATAATGCACATACTTCTGACTTATTAATAACTTTTCTTAATACAATGCAGTAGTTTTTATAGTGTTTGACTGTTTTGGCATCAACTCTCCTCCTAGCTATACGATACATTTTGCTTCTCTGTTTGCTAGATGTTTTTATCCCTTTAGTAAGCTATGGCTTTTTAGATGATTTCTTACAATCATGTTTCACTGTTTTCTAAGGGAAACTGTTTTCAGATATACTCACAAAGGTGTCACAAAATAGGTAATCTTTAAATCAGCATCAGGTCCCATGCACACATCATCCCAGTCTAACTGTTGCAAGCCTTCCCTAAAATTTTTAATTGTTAAATCGTTAATTGAATACATCATTTTGGAGGACTGTTATCCATTATTGTATAGAGCTATGTCATATACTGTAACTAGCTGTGCATCATGATTGTGTGTATTATCCACAAAGCCACCTTGGCACAGCAGTTCACACAACTGCACAGATTACCCTGACACACATCTGTCCTCAATCCTAATTCTCACTGCCGCCTCCACCTACTTTAAATTCCTCCTTACATGCAAACAGGAATAGCACTTGGTATCAAATGTAAATGGGAGTCCCAGCCTGGAAGCTAGGTGCAGGAACTTATACAAATGAAATGACACCATTTCAGAGACTTTTAATGGTCTCGTACTGATATGATTTTATGACTTGTAGCTTTTTTAATTCAGCATTGAGATGCATGTTAACTGGATTTCAATTGTAAATTGATATAACATCTGGTACATACATATACACATCGAGCAAGGCGGTAGCATTGGTGAATATTCTTACTCAAAACATCCAATCTTTAATACCTTGATTCAATTTTTCCATTACATGTTGTTATTGCTTATTTATAAATTTCCGTATTGTGAACTGTTATCCATACCTTACTGATGAATAGTTCATTGGAAAAAAGTGTAAAAAACCAATAAGAGAGTTGTGATACGTCAGCACACATAGTATGAACTCTTTTTAACCACATCAACGACATTTCATAAATTTTTAAAGTTAAATTATGGGTTAACTATTTCACATAGAATTAATTGTAAGTTATCGATTTGGACTAGAATTTTAGCTTGCATCAAAAGGTGAAAACAAATTTTCAGCATCATTTATATATGAAATGATGTTAATGAGCCTGCTAAAACTACAAAAGTTGTTAAGCATCATAGATGTCGATTTTCTGTAGAGGGTTGAATCGCAGCCATAAAAGGACAGTGGACATTTGGCAATAGCACAGTGTTAGGAATGACTTCTTTGAGGCAACATCTGTGGTAGTCTGATCGGTGTTCCATTCGTGTTTGGTTTGTAACATGCAAGTTTTTTCAGGTCGTCGGTTGCTATACTTAGAATTATGTCGCTAGAGATCACTGTCGACATCGAATAACTCGGTACTTCTCTGCTTAAACATCGCCAGACCTTGTGATATTTTTCTGTGGGTGGGTTTGATTCACTGATTCTGTATACTTAGCTTGGACTATGACTCAGTTTGTCTGCAAGGGACTTGGAACGTTTCAGCTACAAATCATCATTTAGGTTATATCATCACACATTGGTTAGATTCTGATTAGGCGCGAGATGATATGATATTTAGTTTCAAACAACGTTTATCTGTGAACAAAGGCTGTGTATATCTAACTGCTATTTATTCAATTAATTTTATATAGTGGGTTCTAGTAAATCCGCTATATAAAATATACATTGCGCTCCAATCATTTACTAATCACTTAGTTGCTTAGTGGATTTCACCAGTCTAAGGATTAATGTGTGAATATTTAAAAACAATAAATTTTATTCTTCAAAAACTAGGTATTCTTGTTACAGCTAGTTATTTGATGTAATTTTGCACACACGTACACTCTGGTTACCATTTGTCTTGCTGAATAATTTCATTGAGGCCAGGTTTGTGTATTTATTTTAAAAGCGCACTTAAAGGCAAAACAACGAAGTATCAGCCCACTATAAACAAGAGCTATCGTCGTTTTATTCGTCGTAAATTGTCAGCTTCTCTTTGTTGCTCATTTCGAGTTCCAGCCGATGTAACTCTAGTTTCACTTCTCCTGATAATAACATCCTAAATAGTTCCTGCCTGGAAATCTGAATCAGATATTATTTTACCTGGGAGCATACTGTCATCTTAACTCCATACAGTAGAGCTGAGGGAAAAAAATGGTTTCAGTTTCCTAATATCCTCTTACTTTCAGATATCCATAGTAACAGAAATGCAAGGCAATAATGTTGGCCTATGATCACATGGTTATTCAGATCGCTGTTCTTGCAATTATTTGAGAATGTTGCTGCATTACTCAGGAACCAGACGTTAGGTTTTACTAATTGTACAGAGATCTATATTATGAAAACCTAATATTGACGATGAATTGTTTGACCTAAACTGCTTGCTGATAATCCATCAAGCAATTAATTATTAGTATGACAATTTTGAAGTATCCCCAAGCTGCAAAGTGCCAAATGTATAAGGAAGCTTACCTGAATTGTAGTGATATGCAAGCCATCCCACCTCAGCAAAGTGTATGGTTTATGGAGGAATTTACAATTAATTTTTGTAATCACAGTGTGTTATACAGAAGTGATTTCTTTCTAGACTTCTCTTTTCCTCTGGTTTTTGATTATAACTCTTTATCACTCTATCAGGATCTTCATGAGTCTGCTTCATTTACAGAACTGCGATTATTACTAATTCAAGAGTGTCCACTGTTGGCTACCACACATATAAATGAATTGCTTACCTAGATCAAATTCTGTTAGGAGTCCTCACTGTGTGTTTCAGTTCTTGCAGTATATACAGGATGTCCATGAAGTCTGGGTGCATAATGAACTCTAATAAATAATAATAAGAATATTTTAGTCACTTTTATATTAATAAATAATATTTTCAACACGATATCCACGTTTGTCAATGTACAATTTGCTGCGCTTTGCAAGATTAAGGCGAACTCTATGGAATAGGTCTGAACTGCATTAGATTTTAGCACACTGATTGGTAATTCGTTTTGTCAGTTGGTTTAAATTTGTAATATTCATTGAGTTAACTTTCTCTTTCAGCATACCCCAGAAAAAGAAATCAAGGAGAGAAATATCTTACGAACGAGGGGACCACTCACATGACCTCTTCTCCAATTCCAGTGAGGAAAAGTGTTCCTCAACCAATCTCTAACAGCTGCAACAAAATGGAAAGGAGCCCCATCCTGCTGAAAGCAGTCTGGAAGTCCCTCATCCAAATGCTTCATTTGAGGGATTAATTTGTTTCTCAGCATGTTCAGATAAGTCTCATCTGTTTCATGTCTATCAAAGAAAAAAGGACCTAGCATGATATTTCCACAAGCCACACCATCCCCTCACGTTTTGCCTGGTGTTTGGATGGACTCATCCAGTGAGGATTGCCTTGAGACCAGTATCGAAGATATTCTCTCCTTACCTCACCATTGACATAAATCACATTGACATTCATCACTGAACATAATACAGTCTTTAGTAAAATTGATATTTTCATCCAATTTGTGGATGGTTGATCTTGCAACACTCAACTCTGTGGATCTACGACAAAGCGATTTCTTTGGGCTAGTGCAAACCTTGGCCAAGAGAGCCTCTTTCGTTTCGCCTGAAGTCTTTGTTGGTTCAGAACAGGGTTTGTCCAGCAAACTGCCGATTTCTTTAGACTTTGTGATTAATTTCCTGACAGTAGTAAAACAAATAGGCTGACACTGAGGGTGTCGAAAGTTAAATTCTTCCGCAATTTTGCGATACGACCATCCCTCTCGTCCACTTAGAGTACCTACTCCTCTCGTTCTTCTTTAGAATGGACTATTTATTAGTATTCCCTATGTACCCAGACATTGTTGGCATCCTGTAGGTAAATGATATCTAGAAAAGTAAGTGTTAAGTAAGGTGTGGTGGCTGCGCTGGCCTCCTTAAATTCGATTTTTTTGGGGGGAGGTAAAGATGTTAATTAATGGATATAAACTGAAATTCATTTACCTTGATGTATGAGAAATCATTTTGCCAAGAGTGTGAATGAAATAAGTGGAAATATAGCATATAGTAGCTTGGATAACTTTTGAAAGAGGAATAAGGTATTGGGCATGTGTAATGTATAGAAAAACCGATGATACATGTTTCAAGAGGTGAAGCTTAATTTGCTGAAATGAAAATATCTTGTTTTATTAAAACTCCATCTTGAGATAGAATATCAAACTGCCTGCATCTGTGAGACATACTGGAAAATTGTAACATAACAAGTGGTGCAGTTCACATCATGAAAGTAAAAACCACTATATCTGTGGTAATCACAAAAATTTCTGTCCACAGAGAGAAGAACACGTGAGGGACTACTTCAGAAAGTTATGCTAGCTATTTACCATCAATATTCGCTACCAGTTTATCCTTATTAACGCTATAAACAACTGAATAATTCAGCTAAAAGAATATCTGTTGTTGCAGTGATGATGATGATGATTATTATTATTATGATGATTATGATGATGATGATGATTATTGTGATGATGATGATGATGATCTTGATGGTGATCCAGTGGTTAGGAAACATAAGAGTGAGGTATTTACAGGCCATACGACAATATTATGAAGTATGAGTAAGTAGAAGGGGCATGTAAAATTCAGTTAATTAAGAACTGTTTCAAAATTGGTACTAATTCCCAAATAGTTTGATGCCCTGATTATATACATCACTGAAATTTTTCTCTAGTACAGAAGAATTACTCATAAATCATTCACGAAATGTTGACAAATACTTTTTTCTATGTTGTACAGATAGATATGCAGTTGTCTAAAACTGAAAATCAAAATTATTACATGCAATGCCTTTAAACAGAAAAATAAGTTTATAAATGTGTGCTTACCTTTGCAAGTGTTTTTATTTTCTTTTTCGTTTCTCCTCAGAGCTTCTATTGGTACACCTACGATGAACCATCTGAGACTACTCTCTGTACAACATCCAGCACAGTCCTCAGTAATAAATTTCTTGTGGTGGCCACTTTCTTAGCAGCTGTACACAAATTGCAGCAGTTTAAAAGAAAAACGTCTTTTGCTTGCTGCACGTTAAGGTTTTTATTTAACTTGTGCACCCAGACGCGTTTCATCTTTATTTACAAGACATTTTCATTAGGTGCCAGATCGTGGTGTAATTCATTATTTGTAATCCAGATAACTTTCTCTCATTTGACAAACTGATTGTAAGTTTGATGTTCACCTTACTGTTCACTCTGTTCCCCAAATATAACCTTGTAACTGTCATTTGATGTAAATAGGGAGAAATGCGTCTGCGTGCACAAGTTAAATAAAAAACTTAATCTGTAGCCAGCAAAAGGCGTTTTACTTTTAAACTACTGCATTCTCCGATAATGATGTGGTAAACTCTGCCTTGAAATCCGTGATTCATCTCCTTGGCACCTTTAGGGATAGTTTCTCTCTTATCATCACTGGCATCAACAAATTACTAGGAAAGTAACAAACGTGAATGGACGAGGTGGGCTTGCAAACTCGACGCACATTGTTCGCTTCCTAAGAATGTAGGTATCATATATCTCAATGTTTACTCAGAGCTGATGTCCGTATTGTTTCCTAAATATTTCTGAGCAACTTGTCTGAAAGTTATCCATACCCCTTTCTCAATTGCTTCAATTTCTATTACAAATAATTCTACTCTAAGAGTTTATGAATGTCTAATACTACAAAAACACATTCTTTTGGTGCTGCTTCTGACGAACCTGGAAAAAATATACTTAAACATTCCCTATCTTTCTGGAAGTCTTCATGAATTACTTCATTCATTCGAACTTGATGTGAAGGCAGAGATGAACCAAACCATCATGTACAGTACTTCGCTTCCAGTTTCTATGTTCATTCTGGAAGGATGTTCCTTTTTAATTCACTGCCACGCTTCTCCCAGCCACACAGAAAACAGGGATCTTTAGCGTAGCCTCAGTACTGTTCAGGAAGTATAGAAATAGCATCCAAATCGCAGCACATGGACCATATGTGATCAGTGTATTTTAGCTTCGCTCGAATAGCAGCTATATTTCTTCATATTAACAGTGTTTCCTACAGAAATTTAAACGAATCTGCTGCCATTATGGCAAAGCCTTGACTTGATATTAATTTTTTAGTGTTGTGGCTTTTGTGGAAATACTTCTTGAACTCACCTCAACCCAACTCGTATTTGGATCAAAGCCCATTTTTGCAATGAAAACGTAACATCACTGAACTGTACTTTTGTTAATTCCTTTCTAATAAAATAATATGTTAACTACTGATATGCAATTTAATCTAAGATCTGTTTGAAAGGTAGAACCGAATAATAACAAGAATCGCTTTCTCCAATAGTCCTGTCACACAACCTCTGCAAATTTCAGCTTTGTAGCCGTTTATATTCAGCGCCTTTAAAACTTACTTAAATCCCAAAAAATATTTTATGAAATTAAGTCAAAATTGGGAGACATTTACTTTCCCACAGGTCTGGATTGATTAGCGTATATTTTATAGGGTCATAAGACAATCACAAAGATACTGTATAGCAGGAAAATCTCTTCTATCAAGCAGTTTGCGCACCAGCAGTAGGCCACATCACGTTCTCCGGACAATTAGCGTTCACAATGTGTTCATGGCTCATTAACACCTATTAACTCCTTCATAGCATATAGGTAGATGTACTTGCTTCCCCATTGTGTACAGATAACCAGGGAACTGCCCAACTAAAATACTGTCTCTAAGCCATGATAAGTTTTACTGTACTTTCCGGACACTAATGAAAACAAGTATCAGAATGCTTCAGTTGTAAGGGGCGTAGCGGATTTCCCTTCCCCGTCTTTTCCCAGTCTGAGCTTGCACCTTCTCCTAATGACATCACGCCCAAAAGACGTTCAACCCTGTTCCTCCTACCTTCCTTTTAGACCTTAAATCCCACTCCTCCTTACTATCTTTTAGACGTTGAATTCTATTCCTCTTACCTTCCTTTTGTGAGTTTCTCAGACCGAAAGAACATGTTTTAATTCTGATATTTATCATATGCATTATAACACAGTGCTTCAATTTTACAGGTAGTGAAAGCAAGTCGCAACAGTTTGAACAACCGTTTTCTTCCGTATGATGCAATTGAAACAGAGGCTGTGTTGTCACTTGATGATGATTCAAAACTACGACATGATGAAATTGTATTTGGCTTCAGGTGAGTGTTATTTGTATCTCTGTGTGCACACAAGATCAGGGTCAAATGATTCTTACACGACTTAAAATTTTTGTTAAGTCTATGTGTGATTGTTGGTTTACTGTGTTTAAAGCTTTACACTATGTTTATATTCATATTTTATGTAGTAGCTCGTTTCGCAAATTCTGTGGCAACCTTCATATGTTTAAATGTTTGTTTCATCCTCTGACAGAAAAGATATCAAACATCGAGAAGGCGTTATACACATTAACCGAACTTCGTAGGCATGTGTCTGCTTCCGAAAGATGATGTCTAGTGAGATTTCACGCCATTTGCATAAGGCCGGTACTAGCACCACTTTGAGGATGCAAATCAGGTTTGTTTCAAATACTCACTGTAACAGTCGTAAAAGTTAGTTACCTTTGTGATTTGGAGTGGTGAGTTAATGTTAGTCAAGAATCCCTTTAAAGCGACGAAGATGCGATTATCAGCACCGCACTGAGTTTAAACAAGGTCCCGTAACAGGGCTGGATGTTCCTTCTGCGATACTGCAAAGCCCTTGGCAGGAACGTAGCCACTGTACGTGACTGCTGGCACCGGTGATCACGAGAATGTACGGTCGCATGAAGCCGGTGCTCTTGACGGCCATGTGGCAGTGCTGAGAAGGAAGACCATCGTGTTCTGTCTCAGACGCATCGTACTGCATCTGCAGCAGTAATTTGAGCAACAGCTGACATTACAGTGACACAAAGAACAGTTAAAAATCAGTTACTTCAAGAACAGCTTCGAGCCAGATGCCCCGTATGGTGCATCCCACTTACTCCAAACCAACGCCAACTGCGACTTCAGTGGTATCAAGCGAAAGCTCGCTTGGAGCGGGGTGGAGGGCTGTTGTGTTTTAGGGCGAAATATGGTTCTGAATCGGTGCCAGTGATGGTCGTGCGTTGTTTATAAGGAGGGTAGTCGAGGGCCTGGAACCAACCTGTCTGCGTGCTAGACACACTGGACCTATACCTGGATTATGGGCTGGGGTGCAATTTCGCATGACAGCAGGAGCACTCTAGTGATCATCCCACATACCCTGACTGCAAATATGTGCGTCAGCCTGGTGATTTGATCGGATGTGCTGCCATTCGTGGACAGCATTCCAGTGTGTTTTTCCCGACACGATAACGCTAGTCCATATACCGCTGTTGTAACCCAACATGCTCTGCAGATGTCGACATGTTGCATTGGCCTGCTCAACCATCACATCTACCTCTAGACGAGAACATACGGAAAATAATCGGACGATAACTTCAGCTTCATCTACAAACAACATTAATCGTCCACGTGTAGACTGACTGGTTGCAGCAGGCATGGAACTCCATCCCAGAAACTGACTTCCGGTACCTGTACGACACAACGCACGCATGTTTTCATGCTTCCATTCAATATTCTGGAGGTTACTCCGGTTGCTAATGTTCGAGCATTTCAGATTTGCATTGGCTTAAGTCGCACTTACATTAACCTAAGATCTTGCAATGTTAATCACTTAAATACCGGGTGATCAAAAAGTCAGTATAAAAAAAAGTCACGGAATAATGTAGATAGAGAGGTACAAATTGACACAGATGCTTGGAATGACATGGGGTTTTATTAGAACCAAAAAATACAAAAGTTCACAAAATGTCCGAAAGATGGCGCATCATCTGATCAGAACAGCAATAATTAGCATAACAAAGTAAGACAAAGCAAGGATGATGTTCTTTACAGGAAATGCTCAATATGTCCACCATCATTCCTCAACAATAGCTGTAGTCGAGGAATAATGTTATTAACAGCACTGTAAAGCATGCCGGAGTTATGGTGAGGCATTGGCGTCGGATGTTGTCTTTCAGCATCCCTAGAGATGTTGGTCGATCACGTTACACTTGCGACTTCAGGTAACCCCGAAGCCAATAATCGCACGGACTGAGGTCTGGGGACCTGGGAGGCTAAGCATGACGGAAGTGGCGGCTGAGCACACGATCACCACGAAACGACGCGCGCAAGAGGTCTTTCATGCGTTAGCAATATGGGGTGTTTTTTTTTTTTGTTCTAATAAAACCCCATGTCATTCCAAACATGTGTGTCAATTTTTACCTCTCTATCTACATTATTTCGTGGTTTATTAAGTTTTCAGATTTATACTGACTTTTTGATCACCCAGTATATTACCAAGACAAATGTATTTCCGAAATTTCATAACTCTACGTTAATCAATTTTTGGTGTTGCAATTTATTTCCATCAGTGAACTTCTGAATTATTTTATTTCGTTTATGTGTGTAGAGAATTAGACTTTCCATCCTAAGGAATGGAAAAATATCACATTTCCCAAGTTGCAAAGTGAAATAGTAATAAGATTATGTAAGTCATGACGAACAGACACTTTAGTTTGGTGTCAAACGTAACCCCACAGATGTAACTTTTTGTTTTGTTCATATTTTTACGGATGGCACAGTGAATATTCATGGGTCGTGAGTTGTATATTTCTCCCACTTTATCGTAGGAAGTAAGATTAAGTTTTAGCATCCCATTGATGAGATGGTCATTACAGCTGGAGCACAAGATCTGATGTGTCTACTATGAGCAATGGAAACGACAAGTTACTCACTTCTTTGGGTTTGTAAATACGTACTTGTAATAGGACCAGATAGAATGTGGGCAGTGGAATTAGGCGTCTGAAATTATAATTAAGGATAAAACGAAAGATAACCTTACATCTTACTTTTCATCCAATTATTTCTTTTGGTCACGAAAGAACTCATAATTTAAGGTTGTTAGATGAAAAACAATTACAATTTAACCCTTAAAACATTAAAATTCGATGGGAAATCCGAGATGAAATATTACTGTGTATATAGTGTGTTCCGAAAGTATTCGTCCAGATTAATACAGGAGATAGAGAACTTGAAACAAATATATTTCGCTATAGAACGTATGGTCCCTGATGTCAGCATGTAATGTTAGGGAACGTTTTGTTAGTGGTGCTGACGTAATGTGTTGTGTTGGTGTCGCTAACTAGGAATGTGTACTGACATACAAAACTGCAGTGAACAACAGTGAACACGGGGTATTTTAGGTACGTCGAAATGGCCGACGTGTATCTCGGGTGCTGCTCTGTGAATGAAAGCGGACGAGAGGCAGTCAGAGAGTATCGAGAGCGCTTTAAGAAACGAGGGTTCCACAACACCAGACATGCTATCGGCTGTATCGCCTCCTTCTTCAAACAGGCACTTTCCGTGAAGGCATGCAAATATAGGTCAGAATCAAACAGTGCCAACTCCCGAAATGGAAAAAGAGATTCTGGGACGTGTTGAAGATACTCCGTCTACAAGTACACGACGTATAGCACACATCCTTGGCGTCAGACATAGTCTTGTGTCGAAGCTGTTATTTGACCAGCAGCTTCATCCATTCCATCTTCAGTGCTTCGTAGCAATAGCACCATTCACTTCGCATAGTGGTTTTTACTACAGCCCCCCCCCCCCCCCCTGTACATCTTACTTCTGGCCGAGGTCCTGTACACAGAAAAGGCTTTGTTATTCGTGAGGGCTGTTTCAATATCGACAGTTCGCATGTAAGGGCACATGTCAATTTACAAGGTGTTCGGCCTCAAGCTCATCACCAGCGGTTTGGTGTTAATGTGTGGGATGGCATCCTCGGTGATAAGTTGGTTGGACCATACATTCTTCCATTTCACCTCAACGCACGGAGATATCGCATCTTCCTGAAACATGTGTTCCGAGAACTGCTGGAGGTTGTATCTCTGAATGTTAGACAAAGGATGTACTTCCAATACGATGGTGGGCCAGCCCATTTCAGTTATTGCTGTGGGGAATCATCTGACAGTCACTTTTGGGAATCGATGGATAAGCGAAGGCGACCCTGCCGCTCGGCCGCCTACATTACCTGACCTCACGTGTCTGGATTTCTTCCTCTGTAGGCATGTGAAGCAGTTGTTGCACGAAACCGTTGTGGAAACAGAAGGAGACCTCGTCGCTAGGACTCCCATCGCTGCTGGTACCACTACGGACGTGCCAGGAACCTTCAAACAGACGCGATAATCAATGGTCTGACGACATACCGCGTGCACACAGGCCAATGGGCGCGCTCGAACCAGTTTCTGTGAATGCCACTGCAGTAATTAGCATGCTACGTCTACACCTACGTGATTACTCTGCAGTTCACAACTATGTGCCTAGCAGAGAGTTCATCGAACCACCTTTAAACTGCTTCTCTACCGTTCCACTCTCAAACACAGTGCGGGGAAAAGAAACACCTAAATCTTACCATGTGAGCTCTTATTTCTCTTATTTTACTATGATGATCGTTTCTCCCTATGTAGGTAGGCGCCAAAAAAAAAAAATGTTTTCTGACTCCGAGGAGAAGATGGTGCCGGCCGCGGTGGTCTAGCGGTTCTAGGCGCGCAGTCCGGAACCGCGCGACTGCTACGGTCGCAGGTTCGAATCCTGCCTCGGGCATGGATGTGTGTGATGTCCTTAGGTTAGTTAGGTTTAAGTAGTTCTAAGTTCTAGGGGACTGATGACCAAAGTAGTTAAGTCACATAGTGCTCAGAGCCATTTTTTTGAGAAGATGGTGATTGAAATTTCATGAGAAGATCCTGCCGCAGGGAGAAATGCCTTTGTTTTAATTATTGCCACACCAGTTCACGTGTCATGTCTGTAGCACTCTCTGCATTATTTCTAAATAATACATAACAGGCTGCCATTCATTGACTTTTCCGATGTCCTCGTCAGTCCTACCGAAACTACCCTCTGCGGAAATCGTTCCTAGCATCAGAAATTGTCATCAGGGATAATATGATTTGTATTTGGAGAGGGTCCACCTTGAACAAAATACAATTTCTAGTTTTCTTTTTATTTCCCTGACGTGTTTCTCTAAAGTTTCAGCAACATCAGTGAGCTTTTATTATCTTCTATAAAACAGGAGAAACGCTTTTTAGTACTTGTACGTATATAAATTTGAGATTTCAAGACAGTATTTACATATTTTGTTTGTTATTGAAATATGTAAATACTGTCTAAAAACTGTCTTAATCTATATGTGTATAAATAGTTAAAAGCATTTTCGTTGTTCTACAGAAAATAACAAAAAATAAATACTGATGATGCTGAAACTTCAGCGAAACATGTCTGACGAATGAAAGGAAAACCTCAAGGGATAATATGCATCATAACGAACTACATTTGTTTTTATGTTCTCTTGATTCTGTATTAATTTCAGTGAATAGCTTTCAGGCACCCCATATTACCACGAATAAATTTCGAGCACCCCATATTACCGCAAATCATCACTAACAAACCAGAAGTGCTGAGAAGCAGACAGAAATACAGCAAAAGATGAAAACTGACCTATCTTCAGAGACACAGCCTTTCTGGTTAACAAAGCTTTAGATATGAAGAGAAGAAATGAAAGGGTGGGGGCAGGTTTAACAACATACAGTAATTCCAAAGCTTTCAGAATAATAGTGTCCTTACTTTAAGGTAGTTGGTGGTGACAGTATGGGGAATAAATTGGAAAATGTGTGAGATTTTTGCATTTTTCTTTTATTACTGAGTTTGTTTAAGCTTTCTGTGATGAGAGCTATATTCCTGTAAATATGTTTCTTTTTAGCTATTTAAGTTTCGTGTATTTGCATGCCGGGAGCATCTGTTGATGCTTGTACATAGCTGTTCGTTATGTGGTTACTGTAATTACTGATGGAAGTCTTTTTATTACACGACTTAGAGTGTGGAGGGAACAAAGGGACCGGATAGTCGGCTTTCCTTCACGTTACCACGCCTGGGATCAGAGACATAGTGCATGGGTGTACAATCCCTACCCCTCCTGTGAAATCTCTATGGTTCTAACAGGTAAGCAGCATTAGTCTAAGAGAGCAGTTAAGAGTAACCAGCTAATGTAACTGATTGTGTTTAAATATGACCTTAATTTGATGACTATAAACACATGTTGCCAGTAAATGCAGCAGGGGTGAGGCGATGGTGGTAAACATGCCACAGTGACAAGATTATGTCTAGCTATTATATGACTGACAACACTTGGAATCAGCATCTGTTATACTTATTATGTAAATTGAAGGTGAAAGGTGGACAGAGGAAAGAAAAGGGAAGGGACTATTGATCTCAGCTGCATGGCGACTTCATGTGGAATCAGATGCGGCGAGTGAAAATTTGTGCCAAACCAGGATTCGAGCCCGGTGTCTCCTGCTTACTAGGCACGTGGATTAAAACCTGCCTACTAGGCAGTTGCGTTAAGCAATTCGCCACCTGGGCACAGTGTTTATCATAGCTGCGCGCTAGGTGAGGATGTGGGTCGGCCGAGAGGCATGCCCAGCTCGCCGCGCAATTGCAATAACCACTGTGTCTGTGTGGAGCAGTGCTTAACCCAACTGTCTTAATAGCAGCTGAGCCTAGGTTCGAATCCTGGTCTGGCAAACACTTTCACTCGTCGCCGCTGATTCCGTATAAAGTTCAGATCCAGCTGACATCAACAGTTCCTTCCCTTTCCTTTCCTTTCTCCACCCTCCAATTTACATAATATGACAAGTGGAAATTATAATGTCCATCTTCTCTGTAGAGGGCAGGCTACACCAGAAAAGGCATCAGTATTTTCTTGTATCACAAGTGAACCAACAAGAAATACATTTCGTCAAGCAATCAGGTGCAGGAAACACGCATTGAGTTAACACTAAGGATTCGTAAGCGTGGCCGTGACGGAAAAAAAAGGAATCCGTAACTCTTCAGGGCTCCGAAGTCGGTGGGGAGATTCACTGACTTTAGCTGTATCCTGTCTACAGCCTCCATTACCGAGAGGGACGTACAGTTGTGACTTTTTGGCGTTAATATTGAGCGAGTAAACAGCTTTGTTGCCTGGGTGACCATCGCGATACCTAACAAGGAGCACTACACAAGGAGGGAATTGCAAGACGTGCATCTCATTAGACTTCTTTCACTGGGGATACGCGAAAACTTAAGCACATTCCACAACTGCCGACTCAGAGGAGGAATTAGTAACAAGACTCCTTGTAGCAGCCACATAAACACACACACACACACACACACACACACACACACACACACAGAGAGAGAGAGAGAGAGAATACGCCACAGATTTTCCGTCGAACAAGGGGCGTCATTTTCCGTCAAACAAGGAGCGTCCTGCTACGCTGATATTGGCAGTGAGCTGTCGACCATTGTGCTAGTTTTCGACATTTTTCGTAATACTGGTCACTACAAAAACTCACTGAAACAAATTTAAAGTTGTTTTACTCTCAGTCACACCGAATTATGTTCTGGTAATCCTAACTCAATCAGTGTGTGTTTCCAACACCTGGCTACTGTCATCATATTTGTACTATGGGCCCTGAAGTTTATTATGGTTATCCACATCATTAGATGAACGGTGACTGATTGGCTGAGTACCTTACTCCTATCTGTGTCACACTAATGAGGCGTTTACATACGTGCAACTTACTGTGTGTGTTAAGTGCATACTGCCACTGCACTATGAAACAGTGAGGCGAATAAAGAGGCGTAAAGTTGTGCATGCCTATAATTCGTGTGCTGGAGCAGGGTGGACAGGAGCCGACATCTCCCAGTTCCATTGACTGTGGGCTGTGTGTGTTGAGAGGGGGGAGGGAGGGAGGGAGGGGGGATGGGGAGCAGGGAGTCCCGGGGGAGGTTCGAGTCCTCCCTCGGGCATGGGTGTGTGTGTTTGTCCTTATGATAATTTAGGTTAAGTAGTGTGTAAGCTTAGGGATTGATGACCTTAGTAGTTAAGTCCCATAAGATTTCATACACATTTGAATATTTTGAGGGAGGGGAGAAGGACGTGCACCTCTATACAGTTCTTATTGTTCGTTATTTTGTTCAGTTGTCTCACACTCTTGAAACATTTAATTTTTGACGCATATTAAAACTCATCTTACTGGTTTACACTATGACTCAGTAGTCTGACGAGAAATGTGTGGAATATGAATGAAATTGTTATGTATTTCATTTTTTGGATTGTTAATTCCGAGAACTGTAAAGAAACACTAAATGTGACTGTATATAGTTTCTCGTAACTCTTGAAACAACAAAGCCTGATCTGGACAAAATAAACGCCGTCGTCCGATGTTCCGAAGAACACATTTTGTAGAATGATTATCTGGCCCCTGATGTGACGAAGCCACACTGGTTCTACACGAGTCACTTCGATTTCTAGGTAATTTATGTCGATGAGAACACATGAAAGATCGCTGAAATCATCATTATTATTGAAATACCTACTTCCACTGTTGTAACTGACGCAGATCCCCATGTTTTCCATCCAAAGCCGCTAAACAGTGTGGGAAATATATTTAATGTATGATGACAGCAGATCCAAATGTAACAAAAAAGCCGGCCGTGGTGGCCGAGCGGTTCTAGGCACTTCAGTCTGGAACCGCGCGACCGCCACGGTCGCAGGTTCGAATCCTGCCTGGGGCATGGTTGTGTGTGATGTCCTTAGCTTAGTTAGGTTTAAGTAGTTCTAAGTTCTAGGGGACTGATGACCTCCGCTGTTAAGTCCATAGTGCTCAGAGCCATTTGTAAGAAAAACCAGTGCGAACTAAATATCAAGCACTATGGTACACCTTGTTTCATTATCTACACACGTTAAGTCTTAATGTGACTCTCTACTTAATTTACGTAAGATAGGATGAAATCGACGATGACGGAGCCACCGATGGGGACCAGTGCGCTGGCAACGGCGCGCTGCACCCTGCAGTTCCAGAATGCCCTTGGCCTTTGGGCGAGGCCGGTGGGTGAGCTGCCTTCTTGTCCCCCCCCCCCCCCCTCATGCCAGAGGAGCCGGTCCGGCGTAAGAGACAGGCTCCCACCTTTTTTCACTCGTCAACTAAATATGGCTACAATAGAGACGAGTTATTCAAGTGCGCTCAAGCGTTCACCTACGATGCTTGACACCTCTCCTCAGAACGAGATGGGACCCGCAGAAGACGAAACTGTAACTCAGAGACATGCACGAGTTACGCCGCTCCTGGAGCAGAACATTAAAAATGGAAAGATCAGTCAGGCGGCATTTTCCATCATCAAGAACGAGCTGGTTGCATGGGCCGTTGCCCACGCCAAACTCGAAGGCCGCGTGGAGGAATTGGAAAAGGAAAATGGAAGATTAAGAAGGCAACCAACCAAGACCTGGGCAGGAGTGGTCGCGCAAGCGCCACCCAAGTCACAAACCACGAAAGAGACGATCGCCAAGGCGACTGAGCGGTCAGACACGGCGGTCTTCCTCAGAACTCTACCTGGCCAAGACACAAGTGTGAAAAAGATACAAGAGCTGTTGACCACAACTATTGATCCGGCAAAAGACAAAATTAGAATAAACCGAGTTAAACCCAGCAGGAACTCGGTGATCGTAGAGGTGGCCACCGAGGAAGATAAAGAAAAACTCTTAAATAACCCTAAGCTGAACTTGGTGGTCAAGTGTGAACCACCGAGAAAAAGGAACCCATTGGTCATTTTGTACGATGTACCCACAACATTGACAAACGAAGATTGGTTCAAATGGCTCTGAGCACTATGGGACTCAACTGATGAGGTCATTAGTCCCCTAGAACTTAGAACTAGTTAAACCTAACTAACCTAAGGACATCACAAACATCCATGCCCGAGGCAGGATTCGAACCTGCCACCGTAGCGGTCCTGCGGTTCCAGACTGAAGCGCCTTTAACCGCACGGCCACTTTGGCCGGCGACAAACGAAGAACTGTATCAAACTATCAAGGACCAGAACTTTGACCAGATGAACAACAACGAATTCGAAGACTCATTCAAACTCAGATTTAAAACGGGGCCTCTGGATCGTGATGTCGTACACCACGTTGCTGAGGTCACAGCACAAATGTGGAAGAAAATAATAACAATGGGCAGACTGTATGTTGGCTTCCATGCCATAAATGTTAGAGATTATCTCGTGGTACCTCGCTGCCACAACTGTGGAGACTTGGACCACATTCTGAGGCATTGCACCAGGGGGTCGGCGTGCTCCAAGTGCGGCGAGGATGGTCACACCCGGAAAGACTGCAAAGCTGCAAGCGTCTGCATACCTTGCAAGAGGCGCGGAAGAAAAGCTACGGAACCACAGGACGAAATTGCCCTACGTACCGTATGCTGGAACAAAGACTGATTTCCAGAACTGACTATGGCTGAGTATGTCAAACAAAACAGGATGCCAAAGCGAAAATCCCCGAGCAAAAGGAGGGGGGATGCCATCAGGGCAAATAGGTTTAGAGAATTCCTGAAGTCTCTTTCGAGAGACTCGAAAATTGAGACAGCTCATAAAAGTGTCGAAACTGATCTCCCAAAGATCGATAAAAGTATCCAGACGGAATTTACCCCAGTGGCACAACTCCCTCCTCCCTCAGCCGGGGGGAGCGAAACCGATTAAACACCAGCAACGGCAAGGGCATCCTGTGCCTGAGGTCCTAAAAGATGGAAGTAATCTGAAAGAACAAAGTCCCGTGCAATAAAGCCAAATAACGAGCTCACAAGACACCCCAGTAGTAAGGTTACCGCCAGTAGACCCGGTTCGGGTATACCCAAATATAGAATTCACGTTGCAACTGGCGAGGTTGGAGCAGCCGGCTACCCTGACTACTGCCTTACGACATGTGGTTCGCGTGGGACACGAAAACGGAAGAAAAGTCAACTTCTCGGTAATGGAGGCTGTAGACAGGATACAGCTAAAGTCAATGAATCTCCCCACCGACTTCGGAGCCCTGCGAGACTTACTAAAGAAAGTTTTCGAGAGACGAGGAGAAAAATTTGACCTAGATGACATTTACGAACAGTCTGTCTCGGCTAATGGACGCATTACGTTTGACTGGAGTAAGACATGGCCAGACGACCACATACACACTTACTTTCCTTAAATGACTAAAATTACCATCCGCCAACTCAACACACATAACAGTCGACTTGTGATGCAGGAGCTGCTGAGGGAAGTGGAGGAGAAGAGGCTGGATGTGCTCTGTCTACAAGAGCCGTACTCTCAAGCTGGAAAAATAGCATTTGCATCCGCGACCTGGCAGGTCATCAGCCAAGGAGAAAATCCGAAAGCGGCGTTAATAATCACAAATAAAGCCCTGAGACCAACGACATTATCGCAATACACTAACAGTCACTGCAATGTCGTGGAGCTGTTATCTCCCGGCGGAGCAATAATACTAGTCAACATGTACTTCCAGTACCATGGCCGCCTGAACTCGAGGATATGCGCCGGTCTGTCAGAAGGTTGAGGAGACACTACCAGCGCAGTGTCGTCTGGCCAGAACGGCAAAGATGGCTGCTGCAATATCGGGAAGCTAAACTCCGATTCCAGAAGGAACTCCAAGCCGTCAGAACACGAAGCTGGGAAAACTTCGTCCTGAACCAATTGGCCTTTGGACCCCTGGGGCACACCATATAAATTAGTCGGAGAGAAGATCCGCTCTCCACTGGAATTATCAACAGTCAGGCACGGGGACAAGATGACGGAATCCTGAAAGGAGACTGCCGAGGTCCTCCTCCGGTCCCTGCTGCCTGATGATAGCGCGGATGGGGAATCTGAACGACAGCAACAACTACGACTTGATAGCCTCAATGAATACAATAACAACACGACAGATTACCCTTTTTCAGAGGAAGAGATGGCTGCCCACATTAAGTCACTTAAGAGGGGTAAAGCTCCCGGGCCAGACGGCACTGTAACTGAGGTGGTGCAGTTTCTAGCTCCCCAGCTAACTGCACCACTCACTCACGTGTACACTGTACAGACAACGAAAATTTCCAAAGGGATGGAAGACAGCGAACGTAGTTATTATCCGTAAAGCACCAGATAAAGACCCAACAAACACAAAATCTTATAGACCAATTTGCTTGCTTAATATACTCGGGAAAATACTAGAAAAGCTACTAGCTGACAGACTGGCCGCACACCGAGTGCTGTGTGGGATGAGCGACAGGCAGTTCGGCTTCAGGCCTGGGCGATCGGCATCTGATGCAATCGCCCTGGCGGCTGAAGTCTGTGGCTCTACCCCGCAAACGTACATGGTGGGCATCATGGTTGACATCAGTGGCGCCTTCGACAACCTGTGGTGGCCTTCGCTCTTCTCCTGCTTGCGGGAGAAGGGGTGTCCAGGGCCGCTATATGGCTGTCTGAGGAGCTATTGCGAGGAGCGGGAGGTCTGGCTATCATCCCCTAGCGGGAGAATTGGAAAATCTATAACAAAGGGTTGTCCCCAGGGTTCCGTGTTAGGGCCCCTGTTTTAGGACATCCACATGGAGCCATTATTAGACACCTTACAACAAAGTGAAGAAGTGCTAGAGGTGATAACCTATGCAGATGACCTCCACCTGTAGGTCTGCGGCCGTAGCCGCGAAGACATAGAACCCAAAATAGAAAGTGCCCTAAACAAACTACAGCTATGGTGCCAAAACACTAAAATGACAACATCACCAAGCAAGTCTAACTACCTGTTATTAAAGGGACAATCAATCCGAAACCCGACTGTACGAATCGAGCGCTCGCCGTTTCTTCGGCGACGTGACACACGATACCTGGGAATCATCATTGATGAGAAGAGGAACTTCGGGAAACACATTGAAACCGTAACTCAGAAGGCCCTTCAAACATTAAGCAATCTCATATCCATCGGACATAAAAGATTTCATCTCCCCCCTCACCTCATAAATCTATACCATAATAGCATATTAACATCAATAGTGGGTTACGGCTCGGGAGTCTGGGCATACAGAGTCACGAGGGTTGTGCCCGCCATGACGGTGAGAAGGGTTCAAAGGAACATGATACTCAGATCTGTGGTGGCTTACAGAACATCACCAGGGGGAGCACTATTAGTCATAATGGGGCTCTGCTCCTTGGACATCAAAATTAGAGAGCAGGCTGCGTGGTTCTGGGTTAAGAAAGGAAATGTTACGAAGATAGAAGAGATTTTAGGCACTGGGGCTAGGGACAAGGGTGAGATTTGGCAAAGGGGTGAACAACTATGTCAAGAACTATGGGAGACGGATGAACTTATTCCAAACATTAGGGAACGATTAAAAATGAAATACTTTGAACCCACCAGAGGACTAATCCATTTTATCACTGGACATGGGCCTTACCCAACATACTTATGTCGGTTCGGGAAAGGGCCACACCCGCGTGTGAATGTGGTGAACCAGAGGGTACTCCCGATCATGTGATTTACGAGTGCCCCCTCCTCAATGATGTTGCTTCCAAACTACGTGACCAATTACCTGACCATGACACATACCACCTCATAAGACAACAAGACACTTTTCAAACTCTTAATAAACCAGCAGACGAGATGTCACGAAAAGTGCTAAAGGAATACCTGAGGGAAATAAATTAACACAAATTAAAGTAAAACTGGAGATACTCTAATACCAAACACGCGCTCTACTCCTATACCGTCCGCGCGTGGATAGGCCGACCTCAGTAGTCTGGAATCCGCCACGTGCGGGACTAGGAGGAGTGGGGAATAATATCACGGACTAGACGAAGCACCGGAATTGACTTAGGTTAGAACTAGTTAGTAGGAATTAGATTAGGAAATTAGTATTAGCAACCTGCAGTGAATAACATCCTGGCCTGCCCAGTGTCAGGGGCACGCCCATCGTGATTAGCTCGATGGGCAAGGCAATAAAATAGGTTTATATATATCTCTGACACAATTGTGACGCTGCAGGCAGTAGAGTTAGTTAAGATCTTAGAAATTAAATACTGATACTTGTAAGAATTTAGCTGCCCATTGTATAGCTGTAGCTCACAATCAACTAAATTGTAATTAGCTGCAACTGATATCTAACAAACTTACAAATTAGAACCCACTAATCATATAAGGAATTGGGTTATGCTGTATAATTATCATTGATGGTTAAATAAAGAATTTTTTTTAAAAAAAAGATAGGATGAAAGCCTGTTACTGTCAAGGTCTTTAATACCATCAGTTCTTATCTTCTGGGGAAACGCTGGGGAATGACTTCCCATTAACGTTTCTGTCCGCAAAGTAACTCCTTTACAATGTTAGAGAACCTAAAGTTTTCCAACGATTTATTTCACAGATGTTCATTGAATGTATTACACTATGTAATCAAAAGTATACGGACACCCCCAAAAACATCTCCGCGGAACTCACGGACTTCGAACGTGGTCAGGTGATTGGGGGTCACTTGTATCACACGTCTATGCGCAATATTTTCACACTCCTAAACATCCCTAGATCCACTGTTTCCGACAAGATAGTGAAGTGGAAACGTGAAGGGACACGTACAGCACGAAAGCGTACAGGCCGACCTCGTCTGCTGACTGACAGAGACTGCCGACAGTTGAAGAGGGTCGTAATGTGTAATAGGCAGACATGTATCCAGGCCACCACACAGGAATTCCAAACTGCATTAGGATCCACTTCAAGTACTATGACAGTTAGGCGGGTGGTGAGAAAACTTGGATTTCATGCTCGAGCGGCTGCTCATAAGCCAGACATCAGGCCGGTAATTGCCAAACGACGCCTCGCTTGGTGTTAGGAGCGTAAACATTGGACGATTGAACAGTGGAAAAACGTTGTGTGGAATGACGAATTACGGTACACCTTGTGGCCATCCGATGGCAGGGTATGGGTTATGGTGAATTCCCGGTGAACGTCATCTGCCAGCGTGTGTAGTGCCAACAGTAAAATTCGGAGGCTGTGGTGTTGCGGTGTGGTCGTGTTTTTCATGAAGGGGGCTTGCATCCATCGTTGTTTTGGTGGCACTATCACACCACAGGCCTACATTGATGTTTTAAGCACATTCTTGCTTCCCACTGTTGAAGATCAATTTGGGGATGGCGATTGCATCTTTCAACACGATAGAGCACCTGTTCACAATTCACGGCGTGTGGCGGAGTGGTTACACAACGATAACATCCCTTAAATGGACTGGCCTGCAAGGAGTCCTGACCTGAATCCAATAGAACACTTATGGGACGTTTTGAAACTCTGACTTCGTGCCATGCCTCACCAATCGACACCGATACCTCCCCTCAGTGCAGCACTCCATGAAGAATGGGCTGCCATTCCCCAAGAAACCTTCCAGCACCTGACTGAACGTATGCCTGTTAGAGTGGAAGCTGTCATCAAGGCTGAGGGTGGCCAACATCATATTAAATTTCAACATTACCGATGGAGGGCGCCAAGAACTTGTAAGTCATTTTCAGCCAGGTGTCCGGATACTTTTGGTCACATAGTGTGCATATTTTCAAGTTGATCATTGCTATATGAACGCTACCAGGACAGTCTTTGATGGTAAAAGCGAGATATTTAACTATTTAGAACGTTTCGAAGCTGCAGCGAACCGATAGCGACTGTTTAATCGCTGGCAGCCAGAGAGCGAGTCTACATTCTTCTTCAGTGAGTGCGCCGACACAAGGGACACGGCGTGCTTGCTTATTCACATATAGTTGCCTTCTTGTTGTTTGTGTGAGTTTATAGTTTTTGTTGCTTACTTCACACCTGCAAAAGACGATCACAGCAGAACTTCAATTGACCGAGATATGTACGAAGATTTATTCATGTCCATCACTTAAGTTGATTTCATTGTAGACGTAGCTCTAACGTGCGTAGACCTTCAAGAATTATAGACGTAAGCTTCGATCTACAGTCTGCCCAACGGAAGATCAGAAATGTGATGATGGTCTTCGAATAATGGAAAATGAGCAGTGGTCCACATTTCTGTTCAGCCCAGTAGAAGAGTTGAGCTTCACAGGAATAGCGCTGGAAAGGCGAACACAAAACAAGAGTCGGGAGCCCAGCAGGTTTTATGATTGTGTAAACAGTGGATGGATGGCGATCTTCTGCAAACAGAATATATTACTATCTCTGAATGTGCGGAAGCATTGGAGTCACCGGCTTGGCCTGAAAATCTTGGAGTAACATATGGTAAAACAAGTATAAAAATCCTGTGTCGGCGTTTTCGTCTTCCAGAAGGACGGATGCTTAGAGGAGTTCGGAATTATTTTACGGAGAAGAAAATGCCAGCATCCTCCATTCCTCTTCTCAATGCAGTGAAACGTGTTCCCATATTTCTTGAAGAATGTGAACGTGGGTTTCCGCTGCATCCTGCTACCGTCAGCAGTCTGATGTTCGTCCAATTTCTTGGTCCTTCACTCCAGTCGTTTCAGCCTATGGGTCACTTATGCTCTTGCCATATGAAATGCAGTCATCTTGCTACTGATACCAACAGTAAAGTAGGAAGGCTTGAAGCCTATAGCAGCCATGAGTAGATGTCAGTTTTGAAACTTTTATAATGCTACCTAATGTTAATTACAACGTAGTTTTATAGTTCAATAAATAATCAGATATGCTGAAAACTTCATTAATTGTCGCTGTATTATATCTAGTGTGAGAGTTCACTCAAATATTCTTTTAGAAAAAGAACACTGAATGTCATAATATTTAAGCTTCTGTAGGGCAATAGAGTGAACTGCACAATCAAAAGCTTTTAACGAGTCACCAAAAAGACTAGGTCGCAGTAGCTCGTCATTTAAATTTTGTATAATATAATTTGTGAATTGAGAAGTGGCATGTTCTATGGAGAAACCCCTTTAAAATCCAAATTGAGACAGACTAAGTATTTTGTTCAGAGATAGCTGTGTTACAATTTTAGCCTGAACCATCTTTTCCCACACCTTCAGCAAAGAGGTAAGCAGTGAAAATAGGGTGATGAATTGTAAAAATTCGAAACGGGATCGATTTGGTACAAATACTATGTATTGTCTCAAAAAAGTTATGTGGTACGAATCACCCCCCCCCCCCCAATTTGTGTGGGTTGAGAATGAAAATTGGATGACACTGGAGACAGACAGAGAGAGAGGGAGGAGAAGGATGTGGGCACAAAAATGGCGTATGAGGAAATGGACATAGAGAGAGTATGGTGATGGAGAGAGAAAATGGGGATGAGGAAACTGATAGAGTGTGGGGAGAGGATAAGATGAACAGAGAGCATGAGGAGAAGGAAACAGGGAGAGAGAAAGGAGGTGGACATGGACAGAGACTAGGCAAGGAGGAGGTGGACAGAGAGAGGACTGAGCAGAAGGTGTTCTGACAGATTTGGGAGGGCGAGGTTAGAGAGAGGGGTGACATGGAGAGGGACAGAGAGAGATGTTGCAATATATCGGATATATACATATACCTGTATCCATGTATGTATGTTAAATATTCCTTATCCCGTACTACATTTTCGCAGTTCATGCAGTAAAAGTGTTACATTAGGCAGGACGTTTTAATTTATTACTTCTTTACTACTAACTGTTTGCAAGACATATCCTACACAGCAGCCACATAAACCACCGAATGTACCTGCAAAAGTGTATGATTCTGTGACACCTAGTTATGTAGTTATGACATCGTGAACATTGAGAACCATGAGAAACCAGTTTACCTTAAAGTGGGACGCATATTACGCAGACTACACTCACCCAGTGTTTGATAATGGAAGCACTTAGTGACTTCCAAAAACCTTCCATTATAGTTTCAAACCTCTTATAATCTCTTTTTTGCTTACATATTCAAGGTCAAATATGTAACACGTAAACGCATTTATAAAGTAATCAGAAGTCTGAGGCTTCGATTTGTTAAAGGCTCTGGAGTTTTCTGGTTACTTACTGTCTGAAGAGATACACCACGGAAACAATTTCAACCAAATTTGTTATGTAAATGGTTTACTGTTGTGTGCAGATGAGCTGAGCCACAGGTAAAATGCTAGTTAATATCTGTCCTGGTACCTCCATTGGAAAGTTTTCTGACAGCAGCTTTTAATGCAGTTAATGATATATTTATTATTAAATAGGGGAAAAACTTCCTAGCATATTTTATTGATATATTATTATCATGTTTCGCTAAGTACTCATGAAAAATATAGTTAATCATTTATGTATGACATTGTTGTTACTTGAGCTGTCCATACCAGTTTTCAGAGATACTTGTAGATAGTGATTATTAAGTAAGTTGGCTACCTGACTGCTATCATTTATTATTAAGCTCTTTTCCTTTATAACAAACTTATAAAAAATTTTAACTGATTTTCGATTCGTTTTTATCTATTTCCCATAGTGGATTTAATTTTATTACCTGCATTATTAATTTTGGGCATTAAAGGTGACTTTTCCAATTTGTTATGTGTCAACAACATTAATAAAGCTACAGGCTATGCACTCAGTAATACCTGCAAGTAAGCAACTGATACTGAAGGACTATGTTGGTTTATACCTCACTTTATGCATCATAATGGAAACAAAGGTGTTTAGAATGATATTTTATTGTAGGTGGCAATGTATCGCTGAATGCAATGCCACTACATCAGTCTCATTTTGTTACCTGGGCAGCAGTCTGTCCTGCATATGGTGAAGTCAGCTGTGGATACTGTCAGAAGCTAGGAGGCATACGGAAATCTGACTTAACTTGTGCACCAAGAACATGTACCACAACAAATTAGTTTGTTACCTAAATGTTGCTGCAGGTAGTTCAGGTGTTGACTCGTGGTACAACTACTGACTCATCCTCCTGGAGACATACAGTCATATAGAATCCCATTTTTCCTCACCAACATTCTGAGAGGAATATTCCCAGTTCAGTTTTTGGTACAATACTCAGAATCATTCCATTGGTAAATCATTCTCTTGAAAGAAGTATGGTCCGACAACGTTTTGTGATGTTAAAGCACATTATTCTGTAATTTTCTGAGAATACTGAGATGTTTAATCCATTTCCTTTCGCATAGTACATCCAAAAATTGTGTAGATATTCTTGTTCACAAAATTCCTTAGATGAACTTTTGCACTAGCACCCATGAACCGTTCTTTGTAGAGGACACTTCATTGTGACGCATATCATGATGTCTCACTCTATTCTGAATCTTCTTCCTAAGGTTCTTGCTGCACCAGCTGCAGTCTGAATGCATAGTTGTCTACCCTTGCAACAAAATTAAGAAACAGACAACAACTGTGCGCTTTGTAAGGGGGCAATCGTTTACTGTTCTCTCCTGTGGCTATTTGTTTTACTTCAGAAGCAAAGCGCTACAATTTTTCATTGTGCCTCCACAATGAAAGTGAACAAAAAGCATATACGTTAATACAATGAAGACGCGTTCTGGAGGAGATGTAGTCAAATCCTTCTGTGACTAGTGCGATGCAAGCTTTTTGTCTTTTTTCTGTAACATTGGGGACAAGCTCCTAGAATGATCCCTTACCGAGACCTGACGCTTTCTTCTCCGCTCTTGTTCAGCTGAGATAGTTCAGCGTTTCTAATAACCTCAAAGCGAACAATAAGTTACACTGTAAACTACAAATCACTTGGAGAAAGAAGAACAAGCAACTGCAGTTACTTAACTCATAGAATCCCCGATTTTTGTGCCCCAGGTAAGTGTGAGGCACCAAGTATTTTCCTTTAGATGCCTAACTTACGAACTTTTTATTTCAGTTTCTTGATAATCATCTCTGGTACTTACCACATTCTTTGTTACTTGTTAATGTTTTTAGTGGTTGTTACTGACGATCACATATCATTTCACCATACTTGTTATAAATTGTTTATTTATAGGTGCCGCATTTTTTCACAAATACTACTCGTACCTTTACACGTATTGGCTACCTCAGGCAATAAGAGACAAAGTGGATGAATATATGAATTGTGAGGATATTGCTATGAATTTCCTAGTTTCTCACATCACTAGAAAGCCTCCTGTCAAAGTAAGTAATATTGACCCAAAGTATTCAATTTTCGGTAATGTTGTTTTTTTTTTTTTTACTTGTTATCGACTACGAAGTCATTGGTAGTCATACCTTGTAATTTTAAATGCTTGTTATGGCTGTTTCATTGAATGTGAAAAAATCAGTTGCTGTTGTCCTAATTCAAATGAACATTGTAAACCATGACAACAATAAGAACTAAAGAAGCAAATATTAATGAGAACTGAAAGATGGCAGCATGTAAACAGTGAAATTGGCACTGATCTTTCACATGTGATATTACTCTCTTGTTGTTGTTGTGATCTTCAGTCCAGAGACTTGTTTGATGCAGCTCTCCATGCTACTCTATCCTGTTCAATCTTCTTCATCTCCCAGTACCTACTGCATCCTACATCCTTCTGAATCTGTTCAGTGTATTCATCTCTTGGTCTCCCTCCAAGACTTTTACCCTCCACGCTGCCCTCCAATACTAAATTGGTGATTCCTTCATCCCTCAGAACATGTCCTACCAACCGATCCCTTCTTCTAGTCAAGTTGTGCCACAAATTTCTCTTCTCTCCAGTTCCGTTCAGTACCTCATCATTAGAAAAGGGATCTACCCATCTATCTTCAGCATTCTTCTGTAGCACCACATTTCGAAAGCTTCTATTCTCTTCTTGTCCAAACTATTTATCGTCCATGTTTCACTTCCATACATGGCTACACTCCATACAAATACTTTCAGAAACGACTTCCTGACACTTAAATCTACATTCGATGTTAACAAATTTCCATTCTTCAGAAACACTTTCCTTGCCATTGCCAGTCTACATTTTATATCCTCTCTACTTCGACCATCATCAGTTATTCTGCTCTCCAGAGAGCAAAACTCATTTACTACTTTAAGTGTCTTATTTCCTAATATAATCCCCTAAGCGTCACCTGACGTAATTCGACTACATTCCATTATCCTTGTTTTGCTTTTGTTGATGTTCATCTTATGTCTTCCTTTCAAGACACTGTCCATTTCGTTCAACTGCTCTTCCAAGTCCTTTGCTGTCTGTGACAGAATTACAATGTCATCGGCGAACCTCAAAGTTTTTATTTCTTCTCCATGAATTTTAATACCTACTCCGAATTTTTCTTTTGTTTCCTTCACTGCTTGCTCAAGTGACATACAGTGACATACAGAATAATTACAAAGTCATCCTTTTCTACATCTACATCTACATTGACATTCTGCAAACCACACTCAAGTGCCTGGAAGGGGGCTCATCGAACCACCTTCACAATAGTTCTCTATTATTCCAATCTCGAAAAGCTTACAAAAAAGCCTGTATCTTTCTGTGCGAGCCCTGATTTACCTTATTTTACTAAAATGGTCGTTTCGTCGTTTCTCCTTATGTAGGTCGGTGTCAACAAATAGAAGAGAAAGTTGGTGACTGAAATTTTGTGAGAATTTACTGCCACAACGAAAAGCCCCTTTGTTTCAATTACATGTACCCCAAATCCTGTGTCATCTCAGTAACACTCTCTCCCCTATTTTGCGATAATATAAAATGTGCAGCCCTTCTCTGCACTTTCTCAGTGTACTCAAGTAATCCTGTTTGGTAAGGATCCCACACCAAGCAGCAGTACTGTAAAAGAGGATGGACAAGTATAGTAAAGGCCGTCTCTTTAGTAGATCTGTTACATTTTCTAAGTGTTCTGCTAATAAAACGCAGTGTTTGGTTTGCCTTCCCCACAACGTTTTCTGTGTGTCCTTTCCAATGTAAGTTATTTGTAATTCTAATTGCTAGGGAGTTAGTTGAACTTACCACCTCTAGATTTGACTTCTTTATCGTGTAACCGAAATTTGAAAGATCCCTTTTAGCTATTCTGTAGATGACCTCACATTTGTCATTAATTAGGGTCAACTGCAATTTTTGGTCGATACAAAATTCGTTTTCTGCAATGTTTTGCAATTTGACTTAATCTTCTGATGACATCACCTGATGATAAACGTCATCATCTCTAAACAACCTAAGACAACTGCTTAGATTGTCTCCTAAATCATTTATACACATAAGGAGCAGCAGAGGGCCTATAACACTACCTTGTGGAACGCCAGAAATCACTTTTATTTTACTCAATGACTTTCCATCAATTACTACAAACTGTGACCTCTCTGGGAGGAAATCACGAATCCAGTCACATAACTGAGACGATGTTTCATACGCACACATATGTCAAAGTCCTTTTGAAAATATAGAAATACAGAATGAATTTGAAATTCTTTTTCAATAGCACTCAACAAGTCGTGTGTAAGTTGTAGGTGGGTCACCTGAGCACACTAATAGATTTTTACCAAACAAACCCAACCCAACCACAAAATTTAATGTTCTATTAGTAAAAAATGAAAATAAGAAAATAATAAATAATTATCAAACAGTTCTAAACTTTTGATTCCATCTTAAAGAAAACCCCAGAGGGAAAGTTTTCAACTTATCTATTTTCTCAGCTTCTCATCCTTCGAGGTTTTTTCCAAATCTTTTTTAGCGACTGCCTAACAGCTGCTCTTCTTCTACATCTGTCACCTGTAGCGCTCCTTCAGCAGCGTCTTTATGTTCGATGATCACCATTGCTTGGGTGGGCTGGCAACTCCTGTTCTGGGGCAACCATGATCATAGGCAGTTGTTTGAAGTTTTGTGTGTAATGTTGGTTTTTTGACAGACCAATCTGGTTCAAATTTAGTCACTTTCGATGTTTATTTTGAGTGTAAATAAATTATTTTCTGCACATTTCCATGACCCAGTCGTTTTGGACTTGTGATTTTCATAGGCTTGAGATAAAGTGACGAAAGTTAAAGTCTTCCATCTGGAAAAGTCCCAGATGTGTGTTGATAGGAAGTATTTTCTGGAATATTGTTTTTGCCATAATATTTTTATTTCTAAGGATAATTGAATCCTCATTGCATCTTTGAACCAGACATTACCACTGAAAAGCTGCTACCCACAGTACACGAAAGTAATGTGGAGTGCACAACTCGCAGGGGCTAGAGGCAAACTATTGATTGTTAATTTCGCAATAAAACATTAGCTGATTCTAAAAATTCAAAATATACATAACAAATGCTACTCAGAAAAAAATATAGTGAAAAAATTAAATATCATCTTCTTATTGGAATACTAGATTTTTCAGTTTTTGTTTCTTCACTGTTTCTTAAAATGTTTTAGGAAGGTATATAAGCCTGAAGTTAACGTTCTATAAACTTTTTTCAAATTTTTTTTTCGTTCGTATAATTAAAAATTTTCTCTCAAAATTCTATGCCGAGCATGCTATGTTAAATTTTTTTCACCACACATGAGTATGTAGGCAATGGTATAATTTGAAACTTTATCATTAAAAGTTGCAACTAATTTCATTGTAGTTATCTGTGTGGCTAACAGATCACTCTCATAAACAGATTTATAACACAGATGGAATAATTTTCAATAAAACTGAATGTAATCACATTAACATCACCAATAACTTGTGTGACTTTATTAAAATCAAGAAAAGTATCATAAGCTTTCAAAAATTTATTTGGTGGATCTACTTTCCATAGTTCATGAGGAAATATTTCATTTCTCCCATTCTTTACATAGATATTTTTTAATTTGACATGATCATATAAACAAGAATTAGGTAACTTATTATTTTTTCTTTTTGTCTGGAAAACGATGAATATGCAATATGGCATATCAATTTCAAATAATTATAATCGTTAGTGATATCTAGTACAACATTTCTGATTCCACTTATTCTATCAAGAAAAGTATCATAAGCTTTCAAAAATTTATTTGGTGGATCTACTTTCCATAGTTCATGAGGAAATATTTCATTTCTCCCATTCTTTACATAGATATTTTTTAATTTGACATGATCATATAAACAAGAATTAGGTAACTTATTATTTTTTCTTTTTGTCTGGAAAACGACGAATATGCAATATGGCATATCAATTTCAAATAATTATAATCGTTAGTGATATCTAGTACATTTCTGATTCCACTTATTTCAACAATATCCTTTGTTTCTTGTTCAAAGAAATTTATGGGAATATTTGTATTTTTTTAGTCTTTCTTGCTTTAAATGGAGTGAATACTCTGGTTCATAGCTAACTGCAGGCACATGCGTTTCCATCGATTCTACAATAATTTTACCTTGTTTTGGATAAGTATCTCATATTTCAATGCAGCATCATTTTTATCAGCCCCTCTAAGAATAATATCTCGAGCACTTTGTCTCCAAGTAAAAATTACTGTTAATCGCCTTCCGAAATCACTTCTTTATAACATCTGAAAAAAACACCAAACGAATCCATTGGAAAAATTACTTTGTTTTTCTTACTTTTTATTATTTCACTATTAATCATATGACCTTTCATGGTTAACTCATGAACTAGAGTCGAAGTCAATTGAATAAGGATAGATGAAGAAATGCACAGATATTCCATGCTACACATAATATTATTTCCTTTCTTTACTGTGATAACATCAACAGCTTTCCAACTAAGTTACCAATTAAATTTTTATTGGATTTTCCAGCATATTTTGGACAATCTGTACCATTAGTACCAGTAGTACTGAAGTTCATACTACAGCTGAGCATGATTATGATGAACACAGTCGTCTACAATATTTATACTAATCTCTGTGTTCTTGCTGGGGAGATTTAGGCTAGTTTTAGTCTTCTCATTCACAGGGAACGAGTAAAACCGGTAGCTCTCAACTTTTTTCATCATTTATAAAGATAACAATTGTTAACACATTTCTGAAGCAGTTGTTACATAATCACCATTAAAGTCAATCAAATCATCATTCTCATAAGTTACAGTAATTTCTAAACCTTGGATAGGGTCAAACACTGGAATAATGTGGGTCAGGAAATATTTTGCCTCCAAGTTCAGCATTCAGTTTAAATGAAGCAATAATATTAGTTTCTCGACAAAAATGATCAGTATGTTTCACGAACTTACCGTCGGCTAGATTAAAATTTATATTAATTATTTCGAATGGAATAGTTTTACGAACAACATAAGCAACAGTCTTTCCATTATCTTTAAACAATTTGGTTTCTAAACTCTTAAAGATTCCAATACTATCTTTATATCTATATATAATTTTACATCATTTGCAAATATTGCTGGCTTCAAAACTTTATCAGCTTTAATGGTTTTCTCAAATGAATAAATTTCTCTATGTTTTTTAAGCTAAGCTGACTTACAGGAGTCTCTATTCTTTCTCTGTCATAATAAAGTTTATTATTTTTCGATGTAATATTTGGAGTTAAAAGATAAATAAAAATGAACCAGTGCATAATTACTAAACCTATATCATATCTGTATGGTTAATCTTTTCTTGATGACAGATGATTTATTACTCAACTGAAATAATTTACTGACTTATTAAAAAAATATTATAAAATAAATGAAAACTGACTGAGAACTACAAATAAGAATTCCAGAGACGAAAGCAAAATACAAACATGATAAGCTTTTACCAAATGCTATTTAATATTCAGTCATAGGAAAACTACATTAATGACTGACAATAATATTCTTGTTCCAGAATGATTGAACTTGGAAATAGTTAGTAATTTGTACATTTATTCTAAATGTTTGGATCAACCAAAATATTAGGAATTTCTAAAAGTGTGTAAAGAAATTGAATATAAGAATAATGAGCAAATTACTGCTTTCACTGAAAATAAATATGAAATTATACCACAAGATAAATGTGAAGATAATTCTGTTGATGTTTCAGATGACTTCATTACTGAAAATAAAGATGTAATTAGAGAATATTTTACGACAGGTAGAAATAAACCAACAGATTGTTTTTATTTAGTTTAAAGTTAATCAAAAGCACCAAAGAAATAGACAGAGATACTTTAATTTTTAAATATTTTCAGACAGGATAACATACATTTAAATCACATGTATCAGAGTTTGTTTGTGGTGATTTCAAGTTTGACGATTTTAAATAAATATGTAGAAAATGTTGAAATGATCAATCTTGATTTTTTACAAAAGACATGACTAGGAAACCAGATGAAGATAAGTTCAGAGATAAAATACAACATTTCATAAACATTAATCAAGAAGGTTAAATATAACATAAACATTAAACAAGGAGGCTAAAGATAATGTAAGCATTAAACATAACATTGAACGTAAACATGAATGTTCAATTTGAACAGTAAACAAGAAACATAAATAATTTCTTAATGTTTTTCATCTCTATGAAATAGAAGAGTAATGTAACAATTAAGAGAGGAATTTACAAAATGGAAAAAACTGTCAAGAACAGAATATGAAAAACATAAAGAAGATCAACCTATTATCGGTGTTATTGATCATGTTAAACAAGGCATTGAAGCATTCTACATCTACATCTACATTTACATCCATACTCCGCAAGCCACCTGACGATGTGTGGCGGAGGGTACTCTTAGTACCTCTATCGGTTCTCCCTTCTATTCCAGTCTCGTATCGTTCGTGGAAAGAAGGATTGTCGGTATGCTTCTGTGTGGGCTCTAATCTCTCTGATTTTATCCTCATGGTCTCTTCGTGAGATATACGTAGGAGGGAGCAATATACTGCTTGACTCCTCGGGGAAGGTATGTTCTCGAAACTTTAACAAAAGCCCCTACCGAGCTACTGAGCATCTCTCCCGCAGAGTCTTCCACTGGAGTTTATCTATCATCTCCGTAACGCTTTCGCGATTACTAAATGATCCTGTAACGAAGCGCGCTGCTCTCCGTTGGATCTTCTCTATGTCTTCTATCAACCCGATCTGGTATGGATCGCACACTGCTGAGCAGTATTCAAGCAGTGGGCGAACAAGCGTACTGTAACCTACTTCCTTTGTTTTCGGATTGCATTTCCTTAGGATTCTTCCAATGAATCTCAGTCTGGCATCTGCTTTACCGACGATCAACTGTATATGATCATTCCATTTTAAATCACTCCTAATGCGTACTCCCAGATAATTTATGGAATTAACTGCTTCCAGTTGATGACCTGCTACTTTGTAGCTAAATGGTAAGGGATCTATCTTTCTATGTATTCGCAGCACATTACACTTGTCTACATTGAGATTCAATTGCCATTCCCTGCACCATGCGTCAATTTGCTGCAGATCCTCCTACATTTCAGTACAATTTTCCATTGTTACAACCTTATTATTATCATTATGCGATAATGTGTTAAAAGCAATTGAAAAAGGAGAGAAATATAATAAGAAATGGTTCCTTATCGCCATGAAGGAAATTTTTCTAAGTTTCCTATTCCATCAACACCGTCCGAGTCTTCATTTGAGAAAAGTATACTTCATAATGAAAGTCCATCTCTGTAAAGATGAACACAACTTTAAGAAAAGCCAAAAATGTTAGAAGAAAAAGAAAAATAGAAAAGGATTTTACCTCTAACTACCTATATTGGTCCAACAATAAAGAATTATACTTGTGATCACAAAGATAAATTTTTGGTTTAGGTTTCGGAAAAGGTCCACACTATATTCAGGATTCTGAGGTTAAATTTAACGATGATCACATCTTAATCAATGAAAAACATTATAAAACATCTGATGATTTGCTGAAACTCTTTACTGAAAGTAATGTTGAAGATGAATATTACAAAGACGATTCAGACAGCTACAAAGACATTAATTTCGACAAATACTATATTTCAAAATAATGATCCTTCATCGAGTAAATCACTGTGGCATCTTTTTACAGATAATATTATTGATAAAGGTGTCCATCCACCTCAGTATCAATCATTTATAATCAATTAACATGTTGAAGCAGTTTCATACCTAACTTCAGTAACCGCTTTCGGTGAAGCTCAGTTTTGAAATGAGGGGCGCCTTGACTCAATAACTATACCAAACTGATCACAAATTATAACAAACTGCTCGCCCCCCCCCACCACCACCAAAAAACATTGTTTTCAAATCCTTATTTAATTCAAATTAGAGGCACATGGTTAGTTAGTGAGTCCATTAGATCCATGATAAATCGTCATGATGTAGAATGAGTCATTTTACATTCACATCACAAGTTAAACTGTAAATATGGCTTCATGCTGAACATTTCAAAGGCTTTTTAATATACAGATTGAGTTATTTATTCTCAACTACTACATGCTACACCTGGCTATACTAGAAACTTGTCTACAGAATAATGGTGATTTTATTATTATGTTTTCTGATGTTCCATTCAATTCCGACTGAGTCAAAGTTTATTGTTCTGAAATACACAAATATAAAATATGATGATAAGGATGGAAGCGGGCGAAAACTGGAGCATGCAGGGCAGGAGAAAGTCATTAAAGAAGAAGAGTGTCTAGTTGTTACGACTATGGAAAGACGTAACAGAGGTAGATGTAGCTGATGAAGATTAATGGAAGTGTAAGGGACTGGACTATGGATAGAAATGTCAGTGTGATTTAATAGTTCTTCGAAAAATTTTGGGTGTTATTATATATGTGCAAGATGTTGTGAAATGAGAAGAATGTACGAGTAGACTGAGGTTGCAACAGATTGCGGAAATTAGCACGTGTACATTGCGATCCAATTAGATGAGTGGTGATGGCAAATTAAATCTCATGGGAAGATTCCAAATGACGAAAATATCAGTGGTAGGCGAGAAACTTCGAATGGTAATACGTTTGCTGTTATGTATTACTGTACAAATGTTGTTCCTCAACTCAATGCTATAACCAAGAACTGATGAAAATGGGACTGGTGATCCAGATGTGTGTAAGTATTTTTTCTCTTAAGCAAGGTGAAAATAGCCTAGTCACATGTGAGACTTCTCTTGGAGTGGTATAGATTGCCTGATTTGTTGTGTGTGGAAGTACCATTGGGTCGTCAGTTACATTTTGTTCTGAATATTTGTTTAAAATCGAGCACTATTAATTTTCCATTTTTAATAATGAACGCTTCTATCACAATCGCCACTCCTCATGTTACTGTAACAGTGCCAAAATCAGTGTTCAACATTGAAATCGAGATAAGTATTATCACTCCAAAGAACATAGGGAGAAAAATAATGGAATCAACATTAAACCACATTCAACAAAACAGTTTTGTCAGGCCCTTCTCCAGCGAGGCCCACCTGTGAGTTGGATGTCTGCATTTGAGAGTGAATGTATAGTTACAGTAGAAGGAATGTGGTAAATCAGGAAGTTCGTAAAATCTCTATGATATTACTGATGTCTATGAGTGACATTCCAACTAGCTACATGTAAATACATACAAACATGTATTAAAACTTATTCTATAGATCATGAATATGACATTGGGTAATGATGTGGAACAGTTACTTTAACATTAGTTTTCTGTAGACAAAATAATTATTTTTTTACAGTTAGTACTCCATATCTAAAAATTCGTCTAATGTAGAAGGAGTTGTAATTCATAAATTCTTTTAATTTGTTTTCAAAAATTTTGGTTGGCTATCTGTCAGACTTTTAATGCTATTTGGCAAATGACCAAAGATTTTTGTGGCAGCATAATTCACCCCTTTCTGTGTCAAAATCATATTTAACACGGAATATTGAAGGTCATCCTTTCTTCTAGTGCTCTAGCTATTCACTTTTCTGTTATTTTTGAACTGGGGTTGGTAATTAATAATAAATTAATAATAAAGTGAATATATGTATTCCGAATATACTGTGAATATTCCGACTTCCTTAAACAAAATTCTGAAAGGTATTCTTGGGTGGGCTCCAGCTATTATTCTAATTACACACTTTTTTTGCAATGAATACGTTTTCTCTTAATGATGAATTACCCCAATGTCCACCTGCTTAACTGGGTGGTAACATGCTTTCCTCCCTTGCAAGCAGGACTGGACTCGATTGTTTGAAGATTTTCTCCACTCATGGACTGAGTGTTGTGTTGTACTCATCATCATTTCATTCTCATCACTGGTATGCAAGTCGCCCATTGTGGCTTCAACTGCAATAAGACTTGCAATCGGCACCCAAACTTCCCTGGATGGGGCCTCCAAGCCAACAATGAGATATGCTCATTTCCATTTCCCCAAAATATGATGCCATATGAAAGGAGTGAATGGAAATAGGGATAGTAGGCTAATTTACTCGTATGTTATCAATAAAATTTGCAATAACCCTAACAGCATAAGTACCTGAAACATTGTGTTTCTTCCAATTCAGTTTCTCATCAATGCACACACTCAGAAATTTGGAATATTCTGCCTTAGCAAATGACTTCTGTTCACAGTCTATATTAATCAATGGTTTTATGCTATTTACTGACAGAACTGTATATACTGTGTTTTCTCAAAATTTAGTTAGAGTTCATTTGCAGAGAACCACTTAATTATCTGAAAGACATTATTTACAATTTCCTCAGCTGATTCTTGTTTTTGTATGTCATTACTATACTTGCTTCATCAGCGAAAAGAACTATCTTTACATCTTCATTAATATGGAGTGGCAAGTCACTAATATATATTAAGAACAATAATTGACCCAAAACTGAACCCTATGGGACACCCTTCTTGATATCTCCCCAGTTAGAGAACTCTGCTGTTTATCTTGCATGCATCTGTACTGTTAATTTCAACCTTCTGCATTCTTCCAGTTGAAAATGAATTAAAGTGGCAGTTGAACTTAAGTAATGAAAAGTGTGAGGTCATCCACATGAGTGCTAAAAGGAATGCGTTAAACTTTGGTTACATGATAACTCAGTCTAATCTAAAAGCCGTAAATTCAACTAAATACCTTGGTATTACAATTACAAACAATTTAAATTGGAAGGAACACATGGAAAATATTGTGGGGACGGCTACCCAAATACTTCGTTACATTGTCAGGACACTTGGACACTTAGAAAACGTAACAGACGTACTAGGGAGACTGCCTACACTACAATTGTTCGTCCTCTTTTAGAATACTGCTGTGTGGTGTGGGATCCTTACCCGATACGACTGACTGAGTACATCGAAAAAGTTCAAGAAAGGCAGCACGTTTTGTATAATCGCCAAATCTGGGAGAGACTATCACAGAAATGATACAGGATTTGGGATGGACATCATTAAAATAAAGGCGTTTTTCGTTGCGACAGAATCTTCTCACGAAATTCCAATCACCAACTTCCTCTTCCGAATGCGAAAATATTAGTTGACACCGACTTACATAGGGAGGAACGATCACAAAGATAAGATAAGGGAAATCGGAGCTGGTACAGAATGATACAGGTGTTCATTATTCCCGCGCGCTATACGAGACTGGAATTATAGAGAATTGTGAAGGTGGTTCGATGAACTTTCTGCCAGGCACTTAAATGTGATTTGCAGAGTATCCATGTAGATGTAGATGTAGAATCCCTTTGTGCACTGTCCCCCTCATACCACAATACTTAAGCTTATCGAGAAGAGTTTCATGAATCACACAATACCCCAGTGGGTGATGTTCCATTATTCAATGCATTTAATATTTGATCAGTGAAAGCATATATAGCATTTTCTGTTGAAAAGCCCTTCTGAAAACCAAATTTACATTTTGTTCGTACTTCATTTTTTCAGATATGTGATGCTACTCTTAAATATGTTACTTTTTCAAGGATTTTGGATAAAGCTGTCAGAAGTAAGACTGAGTGATAGTTGTTAGCACCAGACCGACCCTCTTTTATATGCAGTGGTTTAACAATAAGGTATTTCAGTCTATCTGGAAAAATTCCCTGTTTCAGTGAGCTGTACATATGTGGCTGGGAATCCTACTTATTTGTTGCTAACAAGCTTTTAGTACTCGGTTACAAATGCCATCAATACCATGTGCGCTTTTACTTTTGAGTGAAATTCTTGTTTTCCTAATTTCAGTAGGAGAGGTGGATGGAATTTCAGTTTTATGATATTGCATAAGTAGTTTCTCTTCCATCTTCTGCTTTGCATTTTTTAATGAACAGCTGGATCCTATTTCCTCTACAACACTTAAAAATGATTTTTTTTAAATGTTTCCTACCTCTAACTTCTTGTTACAAACTTTTCATTGAGCTTGATAGAAACACAGTCTTCCTGCACTCTCGATTGCCCTGTTCCCCTTTTAACAATATCCCAAATTGTTTTAATTTCGTTATCAGATGTGCTAATCTCAGACATAATGCACAGACTTTTGGACTTTTACTAACTTTTCTTAATAACTGCAGACGTTTTTATAATGTTTCACTGTTTCTAAATCATTACTCCTTCTAGCTATAAGATACATTTCACTTTTCTGTTTATAATAGATTTTTATCCCTTTAGTAAGCCATGGCTTTTCAGATGGTTTCTTACAACTATATTTCATTGTTTTTGTAAGGAAACTGTTTTCAAGTGTCTTCACAAAGGTATCATAAAACAGATTAAACATGTATTAGCATGAGGTTCCTTCTACACCTCACCCCAGTCAAACTGTTTCAATCTTTCCCTAAAACTTTTAACTGTTAAATCGTTAACTAGAACTGTTTACATTACTGTATTGAGCTATGTCATACATTGTAACTAGCTATGCACCATGATCAGACACACCATTCTTAACAGTAAAAGTTAATATTTCATTAAATTTATCTTTGCCTATAAAAACACTGTTTGTCAATGTGCCGCTTTCCTGTGCCACCTGAGAAGGAAAATATATAACTGATGTCAAATTGAAAGAACCAAGTAATACGTCAAGGTCAAACTTTCTATCCAAATCTTTTATAAAATCTACATTGAAATCCCCACAAACGATAGTTTACTTCCCTCTGTCTGACAGTTACCGCAACAAAGAACCCAGGTTTTCAAAAATAGCTGAATATTTCTCAGTGGGGACCTATACAAGGCTACAACTGTAAAAGTACCATTAGTTTAAGCTCACAGGCACGTGCATCTATATGTTGCTCTACACAATTTTTTTTATTTCCAAACTTTTCACACTATGACAGATTTTAACACACATGGCAACTCCTCCTTTCTCCATAGTGTCTCTACTTATATGTGCTGAAAGCTTATATCCACCTGCATTTACCATTTCCATACCTGTCGCTATATAATGGTCACACAGACATAGTACATCTCTTCCACCCTCAGTTTCTAAATCTTCTAAACAAATAAAAAGCTCATCTACTTTGTTTTTTAATCTTCTGATATTCTGACGCAATATGCCAACATCATTTTTCACTGTGCCTTTATGAGAATCTAGTGACACACTAACATTATTTTTCACTGTACTGTTATGAGAATCTTGTGATATTTTAACATATCTGGTATCTGCCCGTCTGAGCTTCTCATTAGGTTTAATTTCAATTTTAGATGATTGTACACTGATCTTAGCCTAAAAAGAAAGTACTTCCTGAGTTTCAGTGCCCCCCCTTAAAGATTTTGCTATCATCCCAGTCAACTTATCCTTCCCTTTCCTTTGAGATGCAGGCCTTGTCTTGTGAAGTCCCACCTACACAATACCATTAACAGGAACCAAACCTATGACAGACAAAGCAGCCACCCAAAGCATCTGATGTAGCTCCATGTTGACCCACCATACAGACCTGTTTAGTTGGGGCCCATCATACCGCGTGAAAGCACGAATCCATCCAACATCTGCATGGTTCGTTACAGGTGCTATTTTTACCAGGTAACACTCAATATTGTAGCTCTGATCCCTATCAATACTGTTTCCAGCTCCAACCCACTACCCCAACATGATCTTGCTTCGTAAAATCCTTCCACAATGATCCTACATCCCCTGTCACTTGGCTAGGACATGCAATGGGTTGAAAATACTTGTGACTGGTACCTGTCACCTAATTTTTCCTGCAAGACCTAGCCCGCACCTCTTCCATGGATACTACGTAACAGCAGAACTTATTTCCTACTTTGTTCTTTTTTTGTAACATTTTGTTTCCTGCTGAAAATCTGTTGAGTGCTTTGAACCTCTTCCTATCTGTTGTTTGTGCCAATGATGAAACTGTCAGATACAGTTCTCTTTCTGTGGCCCCTGTTCCTTGCTACCACTTCCCACCTGTCTTCACCCTTCTCCAGCCTTAACCTTATCAGTTCCTCCCTAGCACAATCCAGTTCAGCTCTAAGGGTTCTAATCTTCCCTTTTTGTTGAGCTATTTTCCTATCCCTTGAACATAGTCTGCAACACCATCGAAGAGACCCATTTGCTTCCACAGTTGCCATGCCACTACATTCCCCCAATATAACCATCTGTCACAACAGTTGCACAGAACTCCAGAACTAACTTTCCTATGGAAGCTCAAACACTTCTAGCTCATGGTTGTCTACAATATTTTTACAAAATTTATCTAAACAATAAGAGCAATATCCTATTCACTACAGATAACAAGAGTTACTAAGTTATGTGGAACACTAATATACGTGTATATTATTAATATAGTAACGTCATGCAGTTAAATCTACATTAAAAATCCAGACTTATTTAACCGAAAAATTAGGCCTAAAATTGTGTATGCACGACTTGTGCTTTATGTGTTTTCATAAGAAATAAAAGATAGAATATAAAACCTTTAATTCTCCGGTTATATACGACACTACTAAATATATGTGTAATGAAAACTACCTAAAGTCTTCACTTAATACTTAAGCAAGTCAGTAAACATACGTCCAAAGTACGTGGAAACTGGCCCTTAGGTTATGTCTTTGTTTCTTCGAGAAATACTTTGAAACTAATGAAACCTTCAATAGATAATATGAAGCAAACTCTGATTACCTTCCTTACGATGTAATATTAACTCATAGTTATTATAGAATTAACTACTTATCTTCACGAGCTCAATATTCAAGCGTGTACTGTCTGCGTCAGGGCTGTGCAGTTTACGCCAGGGCTGCCAACGGCTACCGCCAAGTTATTGCCGTTTTAAATTTGTATTTGTTATTTCAACGCTGTAAATCCCATTTTATCAAATTAAAAAGAAATAATTTTATCTCATGTTTTATTTACTTCATTGTACCTTTATTTTTTTCAGGTGGGCTACCGCTGGGAAATTGGCAGCTGTCCTAAATGTATCGACTCACTTTCCAAGACCTCTTCTCATTACCGAGAGAGAAGTAAATGCATCAACTTTTTTACGGAGGTATTGTCTGCAACAGCTGAACGTTCCTCACATATTTTTCCATGTGCTATTAAGTTTTGAGTTGAAAGGGTGTCTTCACTGAACAGCACAGCACAGTATCATTAGAACTCAGAAAACAAATCAAAACTGCAAAGTAATCATGTACGAAGGGACTTCAAAAAGTAATTTGTGAATATCATCCCACGCTGAGATCACTATGCAACAAAAGTGGCGAAATGTCTGGAGGGAGTACATTTGCCGGATTTCCTGCACGCACAATTCATTTGCTGTGCAGCTGAAAGACGTATCTCAGTGTGGGAGTGAAAATGGCGCAGCAACTAGAAACATACTCCAAAGTTTAAGCAGGCACGACGGTATGATTCTTATGGATAAAACTTCTATATCGCAGACAAATTCACTGTCGGACTCTGGCGATGTATTCACTATATGGATTGTTGGGAACAACCGTAGTGCAACGGTGTCAACAAAACTTTTGTGCAACGCTGCACAGACGTGCGTGATGCTGATCAGGAAGGAAGGCTGTCTTCGGTGACCATCGATGGTAATGTCCAAGCAACTGGAAAGCTGAAAGAGCATTTCACGTGGAAAAAAAAATTCCAGCGATGAAGGCGTTCACAGAGCATTTCTCAAATGCCTCGATGACCTAAAAGTAAATCTCTATCGCCGGAGAATTGCAAGATGTGTAAAATGTTCCATCCGTTGGTTACTGAGAGTTGGTTAGTGTGATGAAAAACATTATCTTGTATCTCTGTCACTTTGAAGTGTACACCACGTACTGCGCCACCCTTTAGATACCACTAGCTCTTGGTTGATACACTCTACGAATATCCTCTAGCAGCACTTCCATTCGTAGGTGAAAAGCAACGTCGCACAATGTAAATTACTATTGTAATACCACAATAAGTTGTACTGACAAGAACTTGCCACCACTCAACGACGTAATCTGTGTGACTTGAAACAATCGTCTGTACTAACACGACGACGTCATGTAAGACTGGATATTCAGCTTCTTACGTTATAAATCACAGTACAGCTCGCTACCACGTCACTCTGTACAAAAGGATGGGCACAATAACACTTTTGTGGTATAATGGGGTCAGTAGTAGCTATCTGCATATTAATTAGAACAACACATCTAACTATCAGGTTTCACTAAGTTCGAAAGACTAACTACCACCAAAGCTAGTATCAATCACCACAAAAATACTAAATGCGAGAGTCTACTGGGAGTAGGAATGATATATTTACTTAAACAGTAACGGAAACCTATAGCGAAGCTTACTCTGTGCACTCTGAAAACACAACTAAACACTTTCGCGACAGTTTAGGTACCGGAAACAACAGCTTTCGTATGTAACTGATGAATAAGTCACATACACCCGTTGTCCTTTGTAGTTGCTCTTCTTTTAAAGCTTCAACTAATAACCGTATACACAAGTATTCAGTGTAAACGTCATAATTTTTTACGTAAATTTCAGAATACGTTCTAAAGCCAAAGATACAATTTAATAATGCTTATCTTTCGTTGCCAATCAACGATAACCTCTATAAGTAGCTCCTTGTTAGAACAACGTTCTTGACGCTACTGAAATTCTGTCGTATTAAACTATTTCGTAAATCTCAACCTTTCAAAATTAAGTAGAATAACTCTTCCTTTATAATTAATGACTTTTCAATAAAAGATAAACTTGCTTTCCCTATCTAAGTAAATATTAATAAGCGTCCTATTTGTTGAAAGTTATTAACTGAAAAATACTATTCCTTCTCTTTAGCATTTGATTTCTTTGAACTTTGCTTTCACCAATATGCCAGTCTTTTGCTATATTGGCCTTTGGATTTACTTTGTTATGATAAGATTTATTCGAGGTATTCGTCTGCTTTGAAATATACTTTTGAATAATTTTCTTGTAATAATTTATGGATAAAGGACAAGTCGAGTAGTGACTTTTTTAGTTTAAAACAGTTAATTCTTTATTTCCTGCCATTAACTCTTTTACAGGTAAAAGTCAGCAGTCAACTTTTCGAGCGATAGTTCTCTATTCAGAACCCCACTACGAGGAAATGTATTAAAAAAAATTAAATAAAAATCCTGAGTGCCCTCTTCCAGAGAGAATTGGCGTGTTCTCTAATAAATGCTTGTTGATTTGCAGGCTATAGACAAGGGGAGAAGGTATCTGTTTCTCTATAAGTTCCTGTTTGTTTCTCAATAAATAACTATTGCGTAGGACAACCGTTCTCTTTAATATGAATTACACATTCAGTACTTCCAACGAGATTTCCTGAATTTATCATATTACGACACTCACGCCGAACTCACCATAAATTCTAACAGAATATCGTTAAGTCACTATCCTCAGTGCTCGCGTACACTTATACAATCACAATAATGCAATGCAATGCTACTACCCTTAGTACGTGCTTTAATATTAAACCACAAAACAACTAAATGACTTCGGTGAAACCGTTTTATCACATACACCATTCAACGGAAAATTGCCCAAAAGGATTGAAACACGGTTCGCCTGCAAACGCGTGGCAATGGAGCAGCATAACGCACCATTAATCATAAACAGGTGAAACTAATCCCACACTTCAATAAATCGGAGCTTTCCCTATACCTAGCGAGTCTACACTTTACCAAAATCTGTGAAATAATCAATTGCTACACAAGCCAATAATCTTCTCAATATATCTTTTTAAACGACTTTTGACTGCTTTGACCACACTTGAGTTCCATCCCCATTGCAGAGTGATTCACGTCTCGTACGTGTGAGCCGATCTGATCACACTCTTGAGATAATTCATCTCGAGGCGCACTACTCGAACAATATTTAGAAACTGAATTCAAATTCTAAAAGGATAAGCCAAGAACCCATTCTTTGCGAACAAACATATCACGCTAATTCTCTCTTTAACAATAGGTGTTCCCTCTTAGCAGTCACCGGCAAAGGTTTCTAGTGGCGGGCTGCATCGTAATTGTTTTCTTTGCCGCACGCCGCTGTTCAGCAGTCGGCTGTGCGTTGCAAACTTGCTGACTTGAATAGACACGGCTCTTCTCGAACAACAGGCGTCACATATCTACAACATTTTAACACAAAAAAATATGATACAACGCTACCAACTTCTTAACTAACTCTTCATTCACTCAAAATACTACAGTCGATAATAAGTTCAAGCGATATTAACAAGTGATGCGCTTTTTCGAGCTGAAGGCCTCTGGAGCATTATAATCAGTACTCAGTCTATTAGTTAGTCTGACATAATAATATGTAAATTATTTTTTGAAGTCCACTTGTATATTGCAGCGTAAAAATATAACTCTAAACAATATGTTTTGAATAATAAATTGAAAGATTGATAGATTTGGTCATTGTTTTAGATCTAGTGGTACATGATCTTTTCTTAAGAACTTACTCCGTGGAATAATACTGAAGGAAAGAGAGTCACAGTACTAAGAAGGAGCTGCCATAATAATATGTAAATTATTTTTTGAAGTCCACTCGCATATTGCAGCGTAAAAATATAACTCTAAACAATATGTTTTGAATAATAAATTGAAAGATTGATAGATTTGGTCATTGTTTTAGATCTAGTGGTACATGATCTTTTCTTAAGAACTTACTCCGTGGAATAATACTGAAGGAAAGAGAGTCACAGTACTAAGAAGGAGCTGAGCGACGTAACAGAAAGTTGGCAGGCGTGTTTCTAGATCATAAAGGTGATGTTCAATCAAAGTCGCGCAAGGAGCGCAAATCAGGTTTGCTTTAAATACACGCTGTAACGGTCGTGAGGCTTTAGTTACCTTTAAGACTGAATGTGGAGAGGTGATGCTAGTCAAAAATGCTTTTAAGACGTCACTACGAGTTTGAACGAGGTGGTGTAATAGGGCTACGAGATGCTGGATGTTCCATTTACGATACTGCAGAAAGATTTTGTAGGAATGTAGCCATTGTACATGATTACTGCAGCGTTAATCACGGGAATGTACGATCGCTAGTAAACTAGGCTCCGAGCAGCCACGTGGCATTATCAAGAGTGAAGACCATTTTGTTCGGCGTATAGTTGTGGCGCATCACACTGCATGTGCAACTACAATTTGAACATCAGTTGGCAACAGTGTCACAGCGAAATGTTACAAATCGGAGCTCCGAGCCAGACGCCCTGTAGCGTGCATTCCACTGACCCAAAACCACCGCTATATGCGACGGAAGGTCAGTGGGAGGGGGGCGGGGGGGTAGGGGGGTAGGGTGGAGATGTGTTGTGTTTTCTGATGGGAGCTGGTCCTATCTCGGCGACAGTGATGGCCGTGTGCTGGTTAAAAGGAGGATAGTTGAGGGTCTGCAGCCAACCTGTCTGCATCATAGACAATCAAGCTGCACTGGGAGTTACTGTCTAGGAGGCCGATTTCGTATGAAAAGAAAGCAGAAGCACTCTCGTGTCTATCCCATGTACCTTGACTGCAAATTTGTAAGTCAGTCTGGTAAATTGACCCGCTGCCATTCACGAACAGCATTTCAGAGAGTGTTTTCCAACAGGATAACGCTCTTCCACGTACCGCTGTTGTAATCCAGCGTGATCTGCAGAGTTTTGACATGTTGTCTCGTCCTGCTCGATCATCATATCTCTCTCCAGTCGAGCACATACAGGACATCATCGGACGACAATTCCAGCATCATTCACAAACAGTATTAATCGTCCCTGCATTGACCAACCAAGTGCAACAGGCATGGAACTCCGTCCCACAAACTGGTATCCGGTACCTGTACGACACTGTAATGATTTATCTCACATTTACATTAACCTGTGATCTTGCAATGCTAATCACTGAAATATATTATATACGCAACCGTATTCCTGAAATTTCGTTACTCCACATTATTTTTTTTTTGATACTGCCAGTTTTTTACCATCGGTGTACGTTCTGGCACCCACCTGTCATCTTGATATCCTGGTCTTACTTTATGCTGTGGCCATAAAGCGCTTACCCTTAGCCTGCCGTTTCTGTTTCAGTAAGAGTGCTGCCAGGACGTGAATAACCCTTGATATGACTCAACAGTCACCAAATATGACCTTATATTTCATTTTTATTTGAAGTTCCCTTCTGGACAGCCTGATTTAGATTTGCCTTGATTTCTGTAAATGAAGTGAACAGTGGGACGATTTATCAAAAAGTATATAGCTCCTCACTTCCCTAGCTTCTTACCGTTGAGGTAGTTATTCGAACAGGACATCAACGGCGTGATGCCCTTTGTACAATTTCCACTTTCCCTCTAGTCAGGTATTTAGTAACGCAAATACCATGCTTAACTTGTCCTGTAGAAACACATACGAGATGGGACAAAAGTCTCTACTTTCTGTAACCTGATTGGGTACAAAATAAACAACATTGAATTCTGGTAAGACTGAAGGCTTTATTGGAGCTACAGGATTATTCGGAACATGTTTTCTCGAATTATTTTCCAAGTTTGCTGATACATGTCAGACGGGCTGGGAGCTTAAGCGTACCTCTTTACACAGCCGTTTATTAGTTTCGTCACCCAATGAGAGCCCGCCTGACCTGTGACAGCCCACTGTAGACCCTTAGAAAACATCTTCACAACAGGCTATAATCAACCAAGAACAATGTCAGTGACGTTAGATTCAAAAGCACTGCACTCTGGTATTTGAATCAATGGAAATGAAGTCCCATACTTCTTGACAGAGCTTAGGAGAACGATGTGGGAAACCCGCACCGCCATACTAGGCAAGGTCCTAATGGAGGTGCCAACCTCCGACTGTAATGTGGATGAATGAATATGATGAAGACGACACAACAACACTCAGTCATCTCGGGGCAGGTGAAAATTACTGACCCCACCGGGAATCGAACCCGGGACCCCGTGTTCAGGAAGCGAGAACGCTACCGTGAGACCACGAGCTGCGGACATTTTTAATCAATACATATGTGAAAATTTTATAGCGATGCACCGCGATATATGCATTTGTAAGTATCACAACCAAACAAGATTATCTGAATGTTTTCAATCTGTTACGATGGGTAGTGGTTTTTGGCCTACCCTGCATACTTCTGTGTCTAAAAACCTACGCTTAGTTGCGTCTGTTCGTGTGACCTGCCCGTGCAAACTCACCTCCATAGCGTATCGTACTTTTCCATCAGCATCAATCCGTAAATATAGGTTTTGATTGTATCTATCATCCATTCAGATTTAGAACATGTTAATGATGTGAGAGAACACGTTACTGGCAGAAATATTGACCAGTTCAGCCCTTCCGTAAACCAGTATTGAAATGGTTGTTAAAGGCAGGCGTATATTTAATTCCAGTGCGTTGGGTGGCTAAGGAATTCGGTTCAGTACCTACAACACACAGAATACATGCAACACTTCTTTACACTTCCCACCTGCTACGTTTTCATGCTTAGCTATATCTAAAAAACAAACAGGTGCTACATTCAGCATTAGGAAGAGAGCAACAGTTAACTTAGAGTTAGTATGGCCCTCTGCAATGAACACTAAAAATTAAATACAACGGACGCGAATCGTGATGCAGAAAACTCTGTATATTACTCTCAAACATACCAGTTTACCTTCAACCAAGATTTTCTTTTATTACGCATAATTAGTTGAAAATAAGACTAATGCATGTAGACACATTTATTACATAGATTTCTACCTATCAAGTTTGAAAAACTGATCGGATGTAATTATTTAATATTGTTTACTCAAAATTTAGAATTAACACCAAGCGAATTTATCTGTATCAAGATGAAAAGGCAACCAGCTGCACTTACATACTTTCATTCAAGGCAGTTAATACCATAATTTACCTTGTTAAATAAAGGACAGGTTGACACTGTCGATGCACATGACTACTTTTCTCGATGTCGTTGATGAGTAGTAAATTAATTCTTTTCAAAATGGCAAAGGAGACAGGAGTACAAATATCTGTAGGTAATGTTGAAACATAGAAGTACCGAAAACATACCAGTTTTACTGTTCAAAATTGATGAATTAGAACAGTTGCACTGAGATGACTTTCTCCCTATACACTGTTAATAACGAGCTTACGTAAAAGTTCTTCCCCTTTAGCAGTTGAGCAGTCATTATCTGTGTTGAATAAGTTACATAGATTCTTCACGTCTCAGATAGTGTGGGTAGGTATTACTCACAATGACGCCATCCAGATCCGTTATCCCTCATGAACTGGTGGTACATTAACCTCGCGGCCATATGTTCTTGCATCTACGACAAATACTTTTTAGAGATGACTTATGAATGCGAAAATTCTTTTCACACCACTTCTTCATACAATTTTATCAAACTTTAATATCACTTTAACGAACTTTTTAACTGTGAACTTGACAGCGTCATCGGCACAGTAGTACTCCACTGCCTACAAGCCAGTTTCACTGTGACCAGGTTAAGAGCACCCGGCTCATGCAAAATAAAGCGCCAGAGGAAAAGACAACATAGTTCTCCGGCTTACGTGTATGATTATTGCACAAGTGAATTGCACATAGTAAAGTTTCCTTAGGAATCGAATAATCATTTACAGTTAACAACATATTTTACATGGTTTTTCACTTGTTAACATATACACGTAAATAAACATTCAGGTATTTAAGATCGAAGACAATATCGTACTTGTGCAAGGTTCTTTCACAAGTTAGTACACATTATGATAACAACGACATTTTGTAAGATATAACATAATCAAGAACTTTTTTTAAAATTTCATGGTGTACTGATATTTTTTACTGCCGGTTCTCTTCTCTTTTGTATCATCATACAGTATGGCAACACCTTCGAAACGTCAGAAGCTGACTGTGTTGTTCTTTCAGATGTTACTGGTTAGAAATGCTAGAGACTGAGACTGTTGTTTATTACCACTGAGGGTATACAGTAGGTCTTCTGTCAATCCTTCTTTCTTCCTGTCCTGTTTCTCCTGTTGTCTAGATTCTTTTAATTGCATGTGTCACGTAAAACATATTAAAAATTGTATTCTGAATATGTTTGCCATCATTATGTTATTCTTGTTTATGTGCTTGTCTCTCTTTGTGTTTATTCTGTTTCACAGAGATTATGTCCTTTCAGTGTGACTTTCGTTTGCGTACAGTTGATTTATTCATGTCATTCCTACTCCAGATTTTATTTGCAATTTCTTCCATCAGTCTGTTTCCCTCTCTGTTTGTGTATTTGTTGCTATTCACTTAGACATTAATTCCATGTACAAAGTAGGTTCCAAAAATTTTGTCACAGTCCTCTCTATTTTTTTTTATTTTTTGCAGGAGGAGAATGAAATTTTTGTGGACATACTTGGAACATTTAGCTATACATTGAGCCTACTCAGTGTAGCTTCCATCAGCTGTGAATCATATGGCCCAACGTTCTTTCCATGATGCAAATGCACTTTGGTAAAATTCTTGGGATTGACTTTTACACCGTCGCTTGACACAGGAAATAAGGTCTTTCTCACTATCAAATGTTTTACCGCGCAGGTGGGCCTTCAGACGACGGTAAAAATCAGACGGAGCCAAGTCCGGACTGTAGGGATGAGGAACAATTTTCAAACCCATTTTCCTGATTTTCTCCTGCGTCATAAGGGCTGTATTTATGAATGTTTGGCATTGCGATGGTGTAGTCTGATGAGCTGACTCTGAAGCTGTGGTCTGTGGCTCTTGATGGCTCGTCGCAGCTTGTCCAATGACAGACAGTAGCAGTCCCAGTTAACTGTGGAGCAAGGTTCCAAAAAGTCAATGGAAATGACACCACACTCATCCCAGAAGAAGAAGGCCATCACCTTTCGCCCTGCTGTTCGTGAAAGTCTAGGTTTCTTCTTCCGAGGGGAACCCAGATGTTACCACTCCATGGATTGAGTTTTGCTCTCAGGTTCGGACAAAAGCAACCATGTTTCATCCTGGGTAATGACGCCGTCAAAACACTGTTTCCACTCTTCAGTAAAGGTCTTCATGAGACCCTCGCACATATTCTCCCTAATCGTTTTCATTTCTCTGGTCAATAATCTAGGCACCCAACGTGCACAGATTTTCCTGTACCCTACTGACTGTTCCAGTGATACCACACTACCCAGTGACAAACTACTCATTTCAGCCAGCTGTCGTGTCGTCACATATCTATTTTTTGGATGATTTGATCAATGGTCTCCTTATTCACAGGAAAATATTTTTATACACCAACTTATAGCTAAATGCTCCACGTATGTTCACAAAAAATTTCATTCTTCTCCTGCATAAAATAAAAAAATTAGAGACGACTGAGCAAAACTTTTTTAACGCCCTTTGTACTGTTATGCCATATTCTATACTGTGTGTACTGCAACACTGCAAGAGGAAATTGTAACTGTTTGCATAGTTTAATTCCAGTATGTATGCTTTCAGATTTTAATAGTATTTAGAACCTTAAGAAGAGTGCATTTGCCACAGCATCTAACATTTAATGTAAGGTCTGGCACCACTATATATTTTTTCTCTGATTATAGTGTTTGAAATGTTTTGTTACGTATGCAGAGAGACTGGATGGTAGACTTCCCTTTCCCTTCAGAAAGGGCATGTCTCAGTCCTGCTGCTAGTGGGACCAACTAGAGACAATACTCATAGCTTTTCGAACAAAACATTCTTTCAGCAGTGACGAAAACAGGGTAAATTTGAATGAAAGGAGGAAAAGAGGAAGGGAAGTATCGGGATGGTAGGATGTGTATGAATAGGTCTCTGAAACGATGTTGAAAGAGTACCACCTGTTACGAGATGGAAGATCCGTCTCAGACTTTTCATGAATTTTGGTAGGTGAGTCCCGCTTAATCTAAGAAATTAATCTAAGAAATGTACGACCCCCCCCCCCCTACACTATTTCCAAACCACACCAACCATTTTCTCCTCTCCTCCTCAAGAAGAAATGTATGGTTCTGAGGGCTAAGAGTGTTTTTTTTTTTTTTTTTGCTTTAAGTGTTTCTTTCTGCAATACTGGGTGATGGGATGTAAGTACTCCCCAGCCTTTTGTTTCTTTTTTAGATTAGATTAGATTTACTTTCATTCCAATTGATCCGTAGTGAGGAGGTCCTCCAGGATGTGGAACATGTCAGAAAAACAACATGACAAATATTTACAACTAAAACAAATAAGCTAATGTACCATTCCACAGGTCCCAAGTGGAAAGATCGTCATTTTTTAATGAACACTATATGAAAGTCATTTTACAAATACTAATGCACTGAATTTAAAATAAAAAAGTTTTTTATTTATTTATAAGGTAATAAACATGTAATACAACTACTATAATACCTATTTACAATGAACACATTACTGCACTGAAATTGTGCAGAAGTTACATTGTATATATATATATATATATATATATATATATATATATATATAAGATGGTTTTACTGAGAAATTCATCAATGGAGTAGAAGGAGTAGGCCACCAATAAATCCTTTAGGCTTCTCTTAAACTGAATTTCAATGGATGTTAAGCTTTTTATGGCTGCTGGCAAGTTATTGAAAATGTGTGTTCCTGAATAATGCACACCTTTTTGTACGAGACTAAGTGACTTTAAATCCTTGTGAAGATTATTCTTATTTCTAGTATTGATTCCATGAATTGAGCTGTTGGTTTGAAAAAGTGATATATTTTTAATGACAAATTTCATTAAGGAATAAATATATTGGGAAGCAGTAGTTAGTATCCCTAGTTCCCTAAACAGGCTTCTGCAGGATGTTCTTGAGTTCACACCACATATAACTCTTACTGCACGTTTTTGTGCCCGGAAAACTCTAGCTTGGCTTGATGAATTACCCCAAAAAATAATCCCATATGACATTATGGAATGAAAGTAAGCATAGTATGCCAGCTTTTTCATTTTCATATCCCCTATGTCTGACAAAATTCGCATTGCAATCAGAGATTTGTTAAGACGCTTCAGCAGTTCTGTGGTGTGCTCCTCCCAGTTGAATTTGTTATCAAGCTGTAATCCCAAGAATTTAACACTGTCCACTTCTTCTATCTTCTTGTCATTGTATGTTAAACATATACTCGTGGGACACCCCTTACAAGTTCTGAACTGCATGTAGTGTGTTTTTTCGAAGTTTAGTGACAAAGAATTGGCTAGGAACCAGTGATTAATGTACACAAATATTTTATTACCTGATCTTTCTAAGACTACGCTTGATTTGCTAAATGAAAATGAAAACGAGGAAAGGAAGCCACTCAGGTACCTAACTAGTAGGTGACTGATGTGTGAGATATAGAAACATGCAACAGTGACAGCACAAAAATGCCACTAGCTTCTGAGATCCTCTAGCGTAAGTACGCACTCTCACAGATACACAACAGACCACACGGACTCACAAGGACGTCGACCCGTGGCAGTGCTCTTTTCTTTATCTTTGTTATTTTAGTTTAATGGCGTGTGTGTTAGTGGAAGAGCTCTCTGTGTCACAGTGCTATAATTCCAATTGCACAAGGTCCAATCCTATATACTTCCTGGGATTTATTCACTCGGTTTTGGCTTTTCTCACCCCAGAAAATGGTTTCTGCATTTGAAACATATCAAATAGTGTCACGGTATGTAATATATGCCAAAGTGTAGGACACGCTATAATTGGTTGAGTAAGCCAGTTCGAAATTCAGAAGGAGGCAAGGGCACATATCTTTCAATATGACCGTGTCCATCAGAGTTCAGTGGGATTCCAAGTAACCTTTGAATTCAGACAGCTTTATTTTTTATTTTTTATCTCTTTATTTCGTATTTGGAGGGCCTAAGTAATATTCGTGGCTATACATTCTCACATTTATCTAGATGCAGTGAACCTGGGGGGGGGGGGGCGGGGGGGGGGGTGAGTCCTGTGGTAACACACAGGTGGTTTTATGAATGCAGTGGATGAGCTAGCAGTTTTAATATTGTATAACCACAAAAAAGACATGAGTCATAGTGCATTGGCACATATTTTAATTTTTTGTGTTTTCAGTATATTTAAACTTTGCTGCAAATATTCATTTGTTGTCCAGGATAATGACATTTTAAGGTCTATCTGTTCACTTAAGGCGGTATTCACCGTAAGTCATCAAACTATTTATGTACTTGTTTTCTTTCTTTTTCTGAGACATGTCTGGTTTAAGTAACTTCATGAATGTTTTCTTTCAGGTGTTTGGTTATATGCCGCTCGTTTCTACACAATTAAGGGCTGACTCAGTTTTATTCCAGACAAAAGTTCCTCAGGGTGTATGCTTCAATTCCATTTAAAATCCAAATTATGCTTGGAGCACGAACCATTCACAGTCAGTGAGCGTGGACTTTGAGGTAACAGCTGACTAATGTTGATGCTCAAATGAAATGGCCGTACGGCACTATCAGACAGCGGACCGCATCTGATGTTGTTCGGACACCTTTTGCAAGTCTTCTATATTCGACGCCACTTCGATGACTTGCCCCTCGGTTCAGATGATGAAATGATGGTGAGGATAAATTCTCCGACCAGACTGAGAATTGAACTTGGAACCCACTGATCTGGAGGCAGCAACTCTATTATCCTACGTGCTGCAGACATTCCCGACGTTGTCTCAGAGTGAGAGAAGAGACGTAAAGGAAAGAAGTGCACCATTCTTCGTCACAGCAATGACTGTGGCTTCGTATATCCCAAAGAGGATAACTTCACTTCATATAATTAATATTATTATTGATACAATGAAGCTGTACTATTAATAAATTACAGCTCAATTCTTTGAGCAATTAAATAAGACGCATAAGTACTCAAATAACAATTCTTCATTGGTGCATACTGTAGTTCACTTTTTATGTTTGTTAATATTTTGTACTTGTATATATAAAAGTGCATATTTCCTGCATCCTGCGCTCGCATCAACAATTTTTCCATAAGAATCTGTGTATAGTTGTGAGTGTTCTGCATATACGAAGACAATGTCTTTCACAATTTTTCCTTATATACGAACATGATATTAGTATAAGGAAATCAAGATGAAACAGTATAACAATTTTTCAAAATTTAATATTTATCGAAGCCATTCAAGTTTTTCACTTCCATGTACAGCCTTTTTATGTTTAAGAGCGCCTACCTGCACATCGATGGTAATAGACCAAATAGTTTTCATTACTTACGTGCTTAAAATGTAACAAAAGACGTGACAATGTGTTTATATTACATAAAACTATATGTAAAATTATCATTAGAGGTAGTATACTTCTCTGTTTTTCAGATAATATTGATCTGAATAGCTTGAAATCTGGCAACACAAGCACCAATGAATATGTCATTCTGTGTTATTTTCGAGCACTGGTTGTTCTTCCAAGTCAGTAATTTAATAGATAACTAAAGTGTACATAGGAAGTGTCGTGTATTTATCGATTTTGAATAACAATACTATTTTATTATATTCCTTATTCACAATTTGTTTAAAGTTTTGGAAAAAATAATCAGTACTGCCATTTTCATATAAAACATTCCAGCATGAAGAAAATTATATGCTTTTCTAGTATAAAGAGGAACACCAACAGTCAACTTATCATCCAACATCACCTTTGCTTTTAAGTTCCTTATATTTTCCATCTTTCACTTATTATTATAACTAAAAACGTCTGCATTCAGCACAAAATGTGCATGACAGTAATATACATCTTCTAATGATCGTAAGTAACTGTTGTTGTTTAGTGGATCTAATACTTGGGTATCACAGAGGTGGAACGAGTTCAATTGTTCATACCGGAATGGAATTATTTACCAACACATCGCATCTAGTTTTGGCAACTCGAACTACCATTCTTCATCCTCCTCGCGTTTCAGCTATTGCTTAGCATCCGTCAGCTGATCATGCTAAACAGAAACCAACACACGACGAAATAAAATGGTTCAAATGGCTCTGAGCACTATGGGACTTAACTTCTGAGGTCATCAGTCCCCCAGAACTTAGAACTACTTAAATCTAACTAACCTAAGGACATCACACACACCAAGCCCGAGGCAGGATTCGAACCTGCGACCGTAGCGGTCACGCGGTTTCAGACTAAAGCGCCTAGAACCGCACGGCCACATCGGCCGGCCGACGAAATCAGTCAGGATCGGAATTAAGAGAGGAAAGGAGCTGCCCCACATTTATAATGCTCTAGTGTAGCAGTATGCTGCGTGATGCTTCCGCAGCACTGGAAGAGCACCACTATCTCTGTAGATTAAAGTGTCGTGCTAATAACATACAAATCTTGGGTTCGATTCCTTCAAGGGCGGTTGCACGTTGTCAGTTCAAAAAGGAAAGGCTGACTGCGACTGGCAAGAGTGGTGGCCAAGATATCATCGTTTGGTGTGGAGGCTAAAAGAGGGTCCGAGGCCGACTTGTCACGACTGGCTTCAGCATTCACTCGCTTACTGCCATTTCTCGTTGAAGCCACCAGATCTCATCAGACCACCAAACATAGTCTTGGTCAGTACCCGGTTGGGTGACCGCCTCGGAACGCATGGTGCCGAAGGGGTTTCAAATTTTCTCTTCGTCTGCGACGCTGCAGCACGTTCCAGTCAAGGGCACTTGCAACAAATCTGCCTCTCGGTGCACTCGCATGTCGCCTCACAAAGTCTCAGGCCGACTTGCAAGGGTCCGCTCTCGCTTCAGCCAGGATCAAGTGAAGACTGCGGACACGTTTCAGGCTGGCCTACAAGGAGAAAGGAGCAAAAGGAAAATTAAATTTAAGGACATGTGGGAGATATGCGCATGAGGAAATGTAGTGGAAGGATATGGTGGCCATGAATCGAGCTCTCTCAGCTGCTTTGAAGGCAACTATACTGACTATTGCACCACCACCGCACAGCTATTTTCGGCCACGCCGCGTTGTGTCTGCTTCCCGCCTGCCCACAGCGGATGAGGTAGGCGAGCTCATCCCAACGCATTTAAACGGCGTCTCCACGCACGTTTCTCGTCCTTTGACAAGAGTCGCCACCGGCGCCACGAACGTGAGGACTCTGAGGGCCGCGTTCGGGAGACATCAAGAAGCACAAAGGAGGAGGAATATAACCGAGCCTCGGTGGTTCAGTGGTGGATGGCTTGACTGCCACGTGCTGGGACCTGTGTTCGATTTATGGCTGATGCATCACTTTGTTTTTCTCGCCACACAGTGCCGCTTGTCATTCGCGCTTGTCCTGCATGAGCGACAAAACGAATGGCGGGATTCCCTGTGAGAAGAACCGATAATGCAGCACCCGTGATTCCCCACCTGGGCACTCGCCTGCTGTTTGCAACGGGGCGGTAAATAAAGTGAAGTGCGGTTGAAGCGTTCTCACGAATGTGCATATACAAATGTTGGTTAAAAATGTTATTGCGAATTTTGGCTCTCACGTAAGTCTCAGGGGATGATTTCCACACTTGGTGCATTAGTACACTGTTCCACACCCGGGCATTTGTTATAGTTTTTGAATTAATTATTCACTCAGACATGAGTACAGTTTATGCTAGGGAAAAAATTAGGTGATTATTATAGCAAAATCAGTTTTTCACGACACAGTTCAATCACTATTTATTGGCGTTGTCCTTTTCTTTCACAGGATGAAATTAGTACTGGTGAGACGGTTTACAGTTTTACTTTAATAATAATTTGACTCCGAGCCACCAATAGCAGAAATGTAGGCTGCTATAAACGAAAATTACTCAATCAATTCGAACAAAACCACAAGTCCCACTGTCCTCTTTGTTCTAACAGTTTTGGCGCGAAATCACAGTTTGCCACGTGTTCACTTACGACGATGTATACCTCGTAAATCGTACTCACACAAATAATCGTAGCACTTCCAGTTCACCAAATATATGCTTGCACACTTGCACTATTAAACAATGCTGTTTGTCAAAATAAATCGGTGCGAAAAATTCTTCCTCAAACAACCACATGGTCCACCCTCAAGTGGGGCTTACTCGCCACCCACCCTCCAAAACGACTAACCAACGACTGACCCTGGCCAAGATGGCCGCTCGCTTCTATAGGCACGAACGTCAACCCCCCTGGTTATGTAAGTACCAATCTCACCAGTTAAGGTTACAAATTTTGATATATACATCCCTCGACAGAAATAAGTATACCATCGGAACAGCACTAAAAAGTACATATTATTTACTACGTTACATTAATTTCTAGGATTATTCTATAGCCCGCAAATTAAGTTTTAGTTTTTGCAAAATCTCGCCACTTAGCGCAAATTTGTTTGTTGACATCTGTGCTACCAAGTTTTAACGCAGAATTGCATATAGCACCGTTTTAGACGTAATCTATAGCTATCTACACATTGCGCTGCTCAAAATCTTCATATCTATAATAATTAATTAATTATGGGCGAAAAATGTTAATAATAATTTGCAAACAATGAAAACTACTGCAAGTTACGTTATAGTATAATTTAACTAGTCTAAAATACGTCTGATGCCACCCAAAATATTATATAGTGCCGTTCATTACGTCATGAATTTTCTATTGAATTTTATAAACAATTTTCCCTCAAACTTTGTTTATTGCTCTTTACGGGCTTAATTATTTATGAATCTTAACATATGACTACGGCACTCGATCCGCTTTGATGAAACGTTTTTAACGAGTGCTCGCTCATCCCTGTAAGTCGGTATTTACTATTTTCATTCATCTTTCAATATTCGTGATGTTAATCGATTTTGAGGTTACTATGACTTTCGCGTCTCGTGACTTGAAATAAAGATCGATCTTTCAGAAGGTGCATATTGCTGACCACAATCCACTGCCGCATCGCTCTCCACTGTAAGTTACATAGTTTTCGCATAATGCGCGAAAAACCAAACAATGCCCCAAGCTGCGGGCCACGTGGCCGACCGGCGGCGGAGACATCACACCGACTGTTGCAAATCTCGCGTGGGCGGGCTTCGCGCTTCCGCGAATCGCGCACCAAGTAGCGCACTCGCTCTCTACAAAGCAATCCTTGCATACTAGAAATATTCATCTAGTAACGGGAGGTTTGTACCGTCACTTGCTCTACAGGCTATCGGCGGCCTGCCCTCGCAAGTTGCTGTGTCTGGGTGCCTCCAGGACGCGGTACTTTTACGACAAGAAGGGCTGCTTTCCATTGCAAAAGTTGGAGCAGCACTTCAATCTACTCGGGCTAGAGTGCAATTGCTGCAACAGAACAGATTATTCTTCAAGCATAAACCCCGTCATGTAAGGCACCCTCCAAATTTTCTGATTTACTGACCGTCAGCAGCAGTAGCGCAGTAGGCAGTACGCCTGTCTCATAACCTTAAAGTCATGGTCCCATCGTTACCTGGGGCAATTTATTTGTTGTAAATCACGCTTGAATGCCACCTGTAGCTGTTGCCAGGGAAAGAGCTTATTTGTAGTTTTTTTATCGACAAGGTTTCTGCACCTCGGCATTGAAAATATTTGCTTCCAATTATTACTAATTACACCTTGGCTTTCTCTGCTCACTAACTACAGCTTGGGGCCAAAAGCACTGGTCTGTGGACTTCGAGATGCGCACTATGTTAGTAAGTACAAAGATGTCTGCAAAGCTTGAGATTAGCCTGTATATACAACGTTATAGGTACTGGTTTCCTAGCCTCAATGGGAAGTAGGTGGGAGGAACAGACTCATGATGAATTTAGTGCCAGGACTGAAATAAAGTGAGAGAGTAGCTGGTCCGGAATTGGAGTGCCACTGTGGAAATGTTCTATGGCCACACGCAGGGTGCAGCGTGGTTCTACCGCAGCTCTGGAGCAATTAGTTTGCAGAGTTCTGTTAGCTGAGTAGGCTTGGTTAGGTTTTTCCAGTCACTACTGGTTTCTCGCAGAGGTCGTTAGTATGTCTCAAATAGAAACGTGAGAGCCGTTTGAAGTGTCACACTGTGAGGGACTCCAACAAGTTTACATGAATATCCAAAACAGAGGACATTTTACTGGTAAATTTCAGTTAGGAATGTTTGAGTCTCAAATCAGAAAGTAAAGCTTTTTATCACTGCGCCATAAAGAAACAAGTTGAAAGGAGACTTGGAAATAGGTCCTCTACTGGAAATTTGTATACGCAACAAAATATTCTCTTTCAGTTATTGAATTTAATTACTTTTTGGTAACTACTTTGAATAAGAATTACTCTCCGGAGGGCAGTCTATTAGTAGAGACATCCAATGAAAGTCTAAGTGTGTTCAACGAAATACTGCCTTCCTTGCTTATAGGTGGCCGGCGTGGCCGAGCGGTTCTAGGCGCTTCAGTCTGGAACCGCGCGAACGCTACGGCCGCAGGTTCGAATCCTTTCTTGGGCATGGATGTGTGTGATGTCCTTAGGTTGGTTAGGTTTAAGTAGTTCTAAGTTATAGGCGACTGATGACCTCGGATGTTAAGTCCCATAGTGCACAGAGCCGTTTTAACCATTTTCCTTGCATATAAAGAAAAGTCTGAATTACACTGGCAAAACTAAAGTCCACACTTAAAGTGCCTTTGTGAACGTAAAGTTCGCTACCACAGCCTGAGACAAGTCCGCAGATCAGTTCGGCCAAAATGAGACAGCGGAGTCTTAGTGTAGGTGTTAACCAACAGGCAGCCTGAAAAAAGGTCTGCGTTAGCACGGTGAGCTGTAACCTGAAACTGAATGTCGTAGGTGTACGTGGAAAGAAAGAGAGCCCACTACTTGATCAAGTGAGCCGTCACGGAGGAGGTGGGCCGCGGTGGAATTCAGTAAGTGCAGGGACGCCTCGTGGTCCACGATCAGTGTGAATTGGCGGTCGCACACATAGCTGTGGACCGGAGATAATAGCCAATGTTTCCTTCTCGATTTGGCTGTAGATCCGTTGAGCCGATGGCAAAGCTTTAGACGCGGAAGCAATAGGCCTCTCCACTGTGTCAGTCACGTGTGACAGTACTACCCATACGCTGTAGTCTCATGCGCCGGCAGCAAGAATCAGAGGCTTCAAGGAATCGTAGGTGATAAGGCATGTGGGGCAGAAGAGGGCCGGTTGGAGATATTGAAATGCCTTGTCACACTGGGATTTCCATTTCCACTGTATATTTTTACGAAGGAAATGATAAAGTGGTTCTGCCAGTGTCGTCGCATGGGGAAGAAAACGGGGCTAAAAGCTTAAATGTCCTATGAAATCTTTGAGTTGAAACCTGTCTTTTGGCGTGGGCAAACGATCGATAGCATCGACATACTGCGGTGTAGCTCGAATTTCCGATGCACTAAATATATGGTTACAGTATCCAACTTGTTGCTGGGAAAAGTCACTTGTCGTTGTTACGATGGAACTCATCACAGTCAAATGCTGCAAAAAGGACGTCCGAGTTCCTTTGCTAAAACTTAAGCTGAGTGACCTGCTACCAGAATTCATCGAAATAACTGACGGAGACTGAGACACACAATATCACATATCTTTGAAAAATATGTGGGACACTAACAATGCCAAAGGGAAGTCTTTTGTATTGGTAGTGCATGAAAGGTGTGTTGATCACCAGGATGTCACAGGATTCAGTGCCCAACCGTAACTGGTGGTAGGTGCTTTGGCCAACACTTTGCCGTCATCTATTTTACCAAGAATATCTTCCAATTTGGGAACAGGATATGAATCGACAACTGGCTGTGCGTTGACCGTAGCGCTATAGTTTCCACAAATATGCAACACCCCATTCGGATTCTTGATGTCAACGATGAGCGTGGCCCAGCAGCAGCTGACGGATACCAGTGTCAACACACTGTCGTCCTGCAGATGGTGTATTTCCACACATTGTTTATCGAAGTGCGAAAGGGCGGTTTGGACTTTTGCAAAAATTGAGCACAGCCGAAGTAAGGAGAGTCACATGGACCACAATGTCGGAGAGGCCTTAGAAGAGTGATGAAAAACCAGCTGGGTATTTGGAGAGAAGGGTTGCCTCATATGAACCCTCGTGGTTGGCACTGACAGTGGTTTCTGCATCATGAATTTGGAGCCAAAAGGCATCAGAAAGGTCCACGTCCACCAGATTTTTCAAGCACCTGGTACTTTAACAACCAATATGCGGGCAGTGAGGGACGTGAAGCAATTTTGCAATGAGGCCATGAATGTTCCTTTGAGAGAGATCAAATCATTGTTTAAACTGCGTAACGGAATATCAAAATATTATATGGTAGGTACCAAATCCATTGGTATGTCGGCGAGTCAGTAACAGTAATAGGTGATCCGACGTCGATTCGAAGCTCAACTGGGATACCGTCCATATGGACAGAAATAAACATTATTTTGTTGAAGGCGGAAGAATGGATTCGAGAAAAACAACATACAGAGAACATAAGCCTGTGTACCGAAGCCCCGTGTAAGAGAGCTCCATGTATGTAGAGTCGAATTTCCTGCTGCTGAAGAACGTCACACCACTGCTTTATGACAGATTTTACTACGTACGCTGCACTTTTCTTTGCAACAGTGGAATTGTTGTCGTTGGTGGCTAATAAAACATTATGAACAGGAAGCGGGGGCACCGAAACGACGTCGTTGAGCTGGTTTGTGTTGAAGTTTGCTGGTATGCGCTGCCCTGGGTGGGGCATGATGCAAAAACCAATGAGGGGTCCTGCATAGCTGCCAAAGATCGAAGAGACTGCTCAAAAGTATATATGATGGCTAAAAACGCCTCCAAGGAGGGATCTTTCAGCCTCTGTAGATCGTGGCTCGAAAGCTCATCAGGGGAATGGGCCAGCACACTGCCTTGTATCCAACGATGAGGACTAGGCGTGTTTATTGCAAGTCTGCGCAATCTAAACGACAATCAGATGATATGAACTGCAGTCTGGAATCGCGAGACCACTACGGTCGCAGGTTCGAATCCTACCTCGGGCATGGATGTGTGTGATGTCCTTCGGTTAGTTAGGTTTAAGTAGTTCTAAGTTCTAGGGGACTGATGACCTCAGAAGTTAGGTCCCATAGTGCTCAGAGCCATTTGAACCACTGATATTAATTGGAGTTTGGAAATACATTTTCTGTAGGATATCTAGGAAAGTTTGCGCCAGTTAAAAACTTTTGTGGCGTGCTCTCGCCACGTGATCCAGAGAATCAGAGTCAAGCAAACTAGTCTTCAACGTAGCACAACAGAGGTCTTGAGGTGCCGCCTTAGGGTGCTGTTGTTGGATGATTTGGTACACAGACTGGCCTGCATTAGCGAGGAGGAAAGCAAGTTCCTCGTGTAGTACACCAGGAAATGTTGTTCCATTCGTGCGATGTAGGACGACTATGGCTGTACCTTCCTGTCGGCCTGTTCGAAGGGTTGGCAGCGTCGGCCAGGTGTTGCGGACGGATGAGTCGATCTGGGCAAGGTGTCCAGCAAACTGCAGTCCCGACTGCACGGTAGCTGTCAACCGTTCGACCAAAAGTTCATTTGGGTGCTGCATCATTTGGAGAAGAGTTACCACAGAGTGGGTCAAGTCCATTGGATGAGAGTCTGTAGCCATGGCTCTACAAGCTAACATACAACTCCATTACACGCAAAAGTTCCACAGAGTTCTTTTCAGTTCGTCGTCGACAGCTGAAGTGTCCCTCAGTGAGGGACTACGACGAGAACACACGAATATCCAAAATAAAACACATTTTATTCGTAAGTTTCAGTTCTGAAAGTTTGAGGTATGAATCAGTAAGTGAAAGTTTACCACTGCGCAAAAACCAAACAAGCTGACAATGGACTTGACAAACGTTCCTCTTCTGAAAATTTGTAAACGAAACAAAGTAGTCTTTCCAATCCTGCAGTTAATTAATTTTTGGATAATTACTTTGAATACGAATCACTGTCTGGTGGGCAGTCTGTTAGTAAAGACGTCCAATAGAAAACTTAAATCTGTTCATTTTTAGGTGTATAAGAAGAAGTCTTAATTACACTTGCAAAAGTAAAGTCCGCACATGAAGTGCCTTTTTTCACTTTAAGTTCGCTACGACAGCCTGACATAAGTTGGCCGACCAGTTCCGCCAAAACTTGACACCAAACCGCATCCTGGCAGAGTGGACTGATGAGGAGCAGTCAGTGTGGCGCCTAGCGGTGATTGGCTGGCCGCGAGGGCGGCGGGGAGCCGACAGACAGCGGCTGTGATGGCTGGCAGCGCAGCCGCCGGCTCCAGCCCTGAGTACGCTGGCGGCGGACGCGTACAATGGGGGGTCTGTTGGCAGCGCAGCGCCGTGTGTCTGCAGGAGCACGCTGCAGTGTAGTGCGGCAGGCGTTGTCCGTCCGTGAGGCAGGTGGTGAGCGCGCTGGCGACGGCCGTTTAACTGCGTAGAAACTGGCCCCTGCAGGGCTCGAGTGATGGGACAGCCAAAGCCTAATTCGGCGGTGCGGGGTTGCCACATAGTCGCGACACTCCACCGTTCGTTAGTTTTATTTTGCACCTGTAGTGATGGTTAGTGACTGATTTTGAGATGGGGCTTCAGGGGCACAAGTGTGCTTTGAAGTTCAGTTTTACTTTCAAAGTTCAGCGTAAAAAACATTACGAAATTGGAAATTTCCAAGTAGCGAAAGAGCAAGTGTTTGGGATGGCATACTGCTTCATGGGAAACGATATACACTCGAACTGAAAAATGGCGAAATGAGCCAAGGAATGGAAATTGCGAGTGGAGATGCACTGTGCTGTGTTAGGGCACGGTGCGGTAAAACTGCATGTCTTGATGTTTTTAACTGATCTGCTGAATAGGACCTTTCACATTCTGGTACTTTTTGTGTAGTATCCGCTTACTGATGGGGCGGTAACATGCTTCGTAAGGTCGATAATTGTGTCAAAAGCGTGAAAATTGACCTACAGTGCCACACACCACCTTTCAGCACTGTGCCTGGCTCAAAAACTATTTGGTTTATGAGGAGCAACCAAATACGAAACAATGGAAGAAAAAGAAGAAAAAATTAGACTCATGGTAAACGGAAACAACACCAAATAAGTAGTAATGTCCAATTCCAAGGCAAGAAGAACACAACAGGATTTGAAGGCCTCTGCTACAAAGTTTCCTACCGTTCAGTTTCTTCCACTATGTAGTTGTTTTCTTAATGAGCCTTAACAATATCAGCAATGTATTAGAGAAAGGACAGAAGTAGGGTACAGAGCCTTTTATACAAACCTAAAGGTATTCAACAGTTTTATAATTACAAGGACAACCAAATTACCAGCATACTATTCCCTTGTGCCACCACTACTTGCATGTGAATTTGAAACGTGGACGATGAGAGGAGCAGATATGAACAACCTAAGGGCGTTTGAAAGGAAAAATCTGTGAAAAATTTATGTCCCCTCATAGAGGCTTGGAGAGTAAATTACAAGCATGAAATACTGTGTGGGGAAAACATAAGTGACCCAGAGAGCACAGTCCCAGGGTACAGCGGAACACAGCTGAGGAAAGGAAATATAATACTAACTTGACTACACCAGATGTTCAAAGTGACCAACATTCATTCCCTGCCACTTTTATGCCCTGGTCAGCAAGTTGCTGTAGATATATACAAGCTGGACTGCTGGAATTGCTGCAGTCTCATCCGAAATGTTCTGCTGCAGTTCCTGAAGACTATGAGGGTTGTTGCGATACACCTTAGACTTGAGGGCTCCCCACACAAAGTAATCGCACACTGACAGATCAGATGACCTTGTTGGCCAGCTAGGGCCGCGACCAGACTGACCACTGCTAACAACTCTGTCAGGAGTGAGGACTGTGTAAATGTGTTTCAAGATTTAGCCGGCTGTATGGGCATCTGCTCCGTACCGTTGGAAGCAACTATATGTAACCAGGCTTCACCAGACATGAAGAACACATCCATGTCCAAACCACTCATTGCCATCTCAGTGAACAGCCACTCACAAAGCTGGAGGCGCTGAGGAGCATCTGCTGGTTTTAGTGTATGAACAACAGACGCTCGGTAGGGATGCGTGTGCAGATCCAGGTGCAGTAATCGTCAGCGTGACCGACTTGATATGCCTGTCTCGTGCTATAGGTGTTGGGTTGATCTGGTAGGTCTCTGAAGCCTTTTCTGGTGGACTGCTGCCACATTTGCTGGTGTGCAGACACTTTGAGTATATTTTCTGACTTGTTCAAAACGGATCCTATCTGGTGCCATTTTCGGACTAAGCGTGGCATGAGACTCTTTGGTGGCATTATGACGGCATTAAACTTCTCAGCAAACAACTACAACACCGTTTCCACAACTTTATTCTCACGTAACTCCCCACAACGAACGACCGCTGATCCACTGTGAGCCCCATCGTCTCCTTTGCACTGCTCCACTCACGCTGACACCGCTCTCACTACGCTCTGAAGCGGTGTGGATCACCTGGTGGGCGTATTCGTCGTGTGAGCGTCACGGGGTTTCGTTATATTAATACATTCACGTCCAGTAGTATGAACTCGTCCGGACTACTTTCGTTTCCCAGCCCTGTACGAGCACTAACGGAATGGAAAGAAACAGGGCTGCAGTGCCAAGGAAAGAGAATAAGAGGACGAACGGCGTAAGTGTTCCGCTAGTAACTTGCTCGGCAGCCTCAGGGCGGAGTAACCTTTCAGGCGACCAGCCTAGCCGGTATATCCAACATGTCCAAATTCGTAATCCATAAGAACACTGACGTGCAAATATCTAATGTCCATGCAGACAATGACAGGAATGAGGAATCTCGTGTCGTTTCTGAACCCGATACTGTTGCAGTTAATATCTCTGTAGTGATAATGTGAAAAAACCTCTCGAAGAGAAGGAGGTCGCTGATGTGGAGTACCTCGCAGTAGGTGGCAGCACAATGCACCTAATATGAAAAACGTATATTTTTGGGGGTGTCCTGATACTTTTGATCACATAGCGTACTTATACCTCCTCGCTACGTTTCCTTAATTGCTATCTACCTCATATGATTACTGCTATTGGATTTTACGTCATTTTGATGTCGCATTGCATTCAGTTCCTGCCAAGTATGTACTCACTTCTGATCTCGAATGTGATATCGATTTTTCCCCAAAACTTTACTGCTATTAGCTTTTTCTTCCTCAGCATTAAATAACTCTTTTACTCCCATTTCCTCGTCATCTAATACAACTTTCCCATATATTTCTCTGCCTTTACTGTTACTCTGCTTCTAATTTCTCTCTACTTTCTTGTCCTCGTTTACAGTCTCCATTACCGTAATTTCAGCCCTGCCTTCTAATTCCTTATAACCCTTCATATTCATTGTCCACTTTGCCCTTTCGCACGTCAATTTATTCTGACTTCTTCGGACCCGAGATACGGGAAAATAAAGTTTTCCGCTCTGTTGTCGAGGCTGTAATGTCCTTAAAGCCTTTGCTTCCTGTACCGATTTGTAAAATTTTCTTCCAGGTCATTCCCACATTGAGAATTGTTTCCATAATTATTGCTTTTCCTGTGAAAATCACAGAACTGATCTCTTTCGTGCTGGTTAAAATCTCCGGTGTAGTTCCCACTTCCTTGCCTACAGTTTAAATCTGAGCGTTTGTTCCAGTTTTTCTACAAAATCCAAGAATTTGTCTGTGTTGGGCTATAGGCTGTAGGTCTCACTTCAATAGTTTTCTCAGTCTTCGCTTGAGCATTGTAATTTGATTTGTTGAGTTACGTGCACCACTTTAGCCTCGCCAATACAAAACTCTCTCATCGTCATACTGCCATGTCTATAAACCGGGTCGTTCAGGAAATCGTTTTGGAGTCTTGTCTGTTTCGCCTCACTCCATAATTTATTTACAGAACATATTTCAAATTCTTCGTAGCTGCCGAATAAATCATTGAACAAATTTGTCCATAACTGCGCGTCTCCTTGTAACAGTCTCTTCACTAGTTTCATTTTTGCCGCATCAGACAAACCTGGTGTGAAACTGTCTCTATATGAGGCAAGAATAATCTATGGTATTGTACTTTCCATTGCTAGAAAACTGAATTCCCAGTCAAACCCAAAGTACATTTATTACGGTGGCGGATGGATCTGTCGCTAATGTGTCTAATAACGGGCTCATCGCCTCCAAACTGCGCTGATTTTTTTTCGATGAGCCTTTCGCAGTCAACAGTTTTTTCAGACACATTCTGGAGTGAAGTTCGTGTTTCTCCCACAACTGCATTCTCCCGTGTTTCTCCCACAACTGCATTCTCCCTCAGTAAACAATTATCTACACCACTCCTCATTTCACCAAGCATGTTTTCCATCTGTACATCCACTAATTTTTTTGACGTCCTTTAGGTACTTTCTCAACCACACAGTCTAGTCTACTTCATCAGTAATTTTGCCCATTTCGGCTCTAAAGTCAATTAATTTCCCCTCATTCATATCCTCTGTATCTGTTTTAATTTTCCTTACTTCAGCTTTTATCTCGCTTTTTAATCTAGAGTTTCCTTCTTTGAATTTAGTTCAGTCGTAACAGTTGAGATTTCAGGTTTAACAGTAGAAAATTTCATTTGAAAGACCTGTTTTCATTCCCCCCATTATAAGCTGAAAATCCCCCACCATCTGCAGCATCTTCGTAATTGTATCTTCCAAATCTAAACATTCCATCCCTACCTTTTGGCTATCCCCCTGACAATTATTCTCTGAACAGCATCTTCTCGGCGACTGAACGTGACAGCTTCCGTGTTTCTGGTGGTAGGCCTGCAGAGCCCCACACACACACTGACCCTTCCGTCACAAGTACCTATCCCTTCTGCCATGACGACTGCCTCTGCTGTGCTGTTGTCGCCGGGAAGTGAAACTCGTGCCAAGAACAATACCAGATTGATACTGTCCTGTCACTAGCGTAAACACGTATAACCTCCCCCTCCGAAATCGGCCCACTGGATTGCGATGTAACTGGCTATCATCGCATATGCTTAATGAAATTTTACAGTGAGTAAGGCTACCGTTACCGAATGAAAATAATACCGGTTAGTAGGAGACAGTGTACAACATACCCTTCTGATGGATGAATCTATTCTAAACCAAAACTAAATACTGCTAACAATTCTGAAATGGGTGGAATTTAGTGCAATCGCTCACGAACCACACTGAGGGAAGAAGGGTATCACGTAATATTTAACACAAAAAAATACTAATTAGCAAAAAATGGATACTTAAACGGCCCCTAGCCAACTAGGGCAATGAATATGCAGCATCCTAAGAAATTTAAAAAAATGATCACTGGCGTGACAACAAAAGGTTATCACGCTTTTGCACGACACAACAATAAACTAACCTGAAAGCACTGAGTTTGCACTTACTTATTCTGAAATATTAAATTTCGAAAGTACATCTACCTCTTCCTCTATAAGGGTACTCTGCAAGTCACACTTAAGTGTCTGGCAGAGGGTTCATCGAACCACTTTGATAATAATTCTCTATTATTCCAATCTCGAATAGCTCGCGGAAAAACCCAACATCTGTATCTTTCTGTGTGACCTCTGATTTGCCTTATTTTATTATGATGATCGTTTACCCCTACGTAAGTCGGTGTCAACAAAATATTTTCGCATTAGGAGGAGAAAATTGGAGCTTGAAATTTCGTGAGAAGATTCTACCGCAACGAAAAACGCCTTTGTTTCAGTGATGTTGTAACGGAACTGAAATGATGGTAGGCTGCCTGTAATTTGGAGCCCGCGCGTCGAAAACGGGCGCGCTGGCGTGTGACTGCCAGCGAGTGCAGCCTGATGCCATCTATTGGCGAAACCGGGAATTAACGCTATCTGTCAGACAATGCACTAAGTTCTCGGACACAAATGTATTCTTTTTCTTGGTCATTATAAGCTATTACTGTATAATTTAATATTGTAAAGCGCTAGTAGTAAATTATTAAGACTGGTATGAACTCCAGGGTAATAAATATAAAATTTCTTAAACACTAAATGATTTCGGCAAAAATGTGGTAGGGGAACGCCCCCACCTCTTGGTGATACGAGCGTCGCTAGTGGTAGCTGGAGACACAGGGACTGAACAAGAGAATGGCCTGGGGAGAGTTGACGTGATCGGACGTGTGTAACAGTGCTCACGCAAAAGTGATTTTGCAACGGCGAAGAGGCGAATATCGTCGCCGTTTGTGGAGTAAAACGCGACGAATGGTTATCGAAGCCGCCTCTATGCCACTGGGGCTGATTGTAAGAGTTCCTGTGCCAAGATTTTATGGCGAACGTGCAGTAGCTTATACGAGTGCTACGGCTCGTGGTCCCAGCCGCCATTAAAGTCATGAGGCGTGAAGAGTTGCGTTATCCACATACATCTCACCACCAGCACCGGCACGTCTACCCAAGGCAAGACTGTTTGTAATTGTTAATTCGAACTTAATAGAAATGTAAAAGGAGAATACCAGTTTGTTTTATGCAAGTACAGAGGACAGAATATAGTAATGAGTAAAATTACGACGCATGTTGTTCATTGTATAGTGTAGTAACCTCAAACATAATATAGTGAAATCAGACTGAGGCCACCATCGCCTCTTTCATTTACAATTCTTTTTGTTGTAGAATACTTTAGCGTATAAGAATGTTGAAAAGAGCTATGGTCACACCAGAATGAGTCGCCATTTTATAGTTAACTTAAATTTTTCTGAGTAACCTTTCAAGTAACGTCACTTAAGTAATTCTATATCAGTTGTTCAAAGAGTAATATCCAAAATCATTACATAAAGTTGAAGGATAGAATTTTGTTAACCCAAATTGCATAAATAGTCTTGGTAGTAATTACCAAGTCAACACACAGCAATTGAAAGAGTATTTGCTTTGTTGAATCACCTTGAATGATCAGAAATAGTAATATTCAAAATTAAGTTTAAATTAAACTGAAGCCGTTTCACTTTGAAATGAGCCAAGAATTGATTTATTCTTTTGCTCCTTCAGAGCTGGCGACCATAGTAATAAGTATTTTCAGGAGGATTCGACGGTAAGTCTGCTGCTCTCGTCGTGCTGATAGGATTATCCACTGCTGCTAGCAGTGATGATTGGATACATAAGCTCACTACCAAGTTAAGTGGGTCAGGTAGGCAGTGTTACCGTGTGTACTGTAGGGCACTGCTGGCCGTGGATCGAACCCGCTCAATCATCACAGCTCTTGGGGAAATAGTCCGGTTAGGAGTGTGCTTTAATCATTAGGTAAATACTGGCGAGTAACGGTCAAAATGGATACGCAAGTGAATTTAATAGCTTAGCAAGGTCCAAGTAGCACATAGTTAATGTTGTGCAATGGCGAGTGTAGGAGTGGAGTAAAAGTGAACTGAGCGTGTGGCAGTTTTGCTGTATTTAAATATTAACAACTTAAATTCACTACTACCTCTTACCATTAGGACTGAGCTATTTACTGTTAAAATACGTAGCAGTAAGCGCAAAGGCGTGACAGCAACAAGTCCGTATTGCAGATATACATACGGAATTAGGAAGCGGGTCATTCCATCAGTGGAGGGGGTTAAAACAACCGAGTCAGTTAAGAACATACCCCATTTACTGACGGAAGGATTCGGCGGTTTGGTCGCAATGTCCAGCCCAAACCCTGCATTATGTCAGTGACACTCTCTCCCTTATTTCGCGATAATATACAACGTGCTGCTGTTCTTTGAACTTTCTTGATGTACTCTGTTAACCCTATACGGCAAAGACCCCACCCCGTGCAGCAGAACTCCTAAAAAGGACGGATAAGCCTAGTGTAGGCGGTTCCTGTTATATTTTCTAACACTAAGTGTTCTGACAATAAAACGCAGTCTCTGGTTTGCCTTCCACACACCATTTTCTATGTGTTCTTTCCAATTAAAGTTGTTCGTAAGCGTAATTCCTACGTATTTAGTTGAATTTACGCCATTTAGATTTCACTGATTTATCGTGTAACCGAAGTTTAACGGATTTCTTCTAGCACTCATGTGGATGGACTCATACTTCTCATTATTTAGCGCCAATTGCCAATTTTCGCACCATATATGTATATTTTCTAAATAGTTTCGTAATTTGTTTTGATCTTCTGATGACTTTACTAGACGATAAACGACAACATCATCTACAAACAATCGTTTATGTAGATGGTGAGCAGCAAAGGACCTGTAACATTACCTTGAGAAACGCCAGAAATCACTTCTGTTTTACTCGATGACTTTCTGTCATTTACTGTGACCTATCTGACCGGAAATCACAGATCCAGTCACATAACTGAGTGACATTCAATAAGCACGCAATTTGATTACAAGCCTTCTGGAAATCTAGAAATGCGGAATCAATTTGAAATCCCTTGTCACTACCACTCAGCAAAGTTTTCTAAATCCGTATAGACAGTGTCTCAGAAGACAGCTCTCTTCGAGGTAATTCATAATGTTGGAACACAATATATGTTCCAAAATCCTGCTGCATATCGACATTAATAATATGGGCCTGTAGTTTAGTGGTCCCTCCTAATATCTTTCTTGAATACTGGTGTGACCTTCTCAACTTTCCAGTGTTCGTGTCCGGATCTTTCGTCGAGCGAACTGTTGTATACGATTGTTAAGTATGGAGCTATTGCATCAGCATGCTCTGAAAGGAACGTAATGGGTATACAGTCTGGATCGGAAGACTTTCTGTTATTAAGTGATTTAAGTTGCTTCGGTACGCCGAGGGTATCTACTTCTAAGTTACTAATGGTGGCAGCTAGTCTTATTTTAATTCTGGAATATTTACTACTTCTTCTTTTGTGAAGGTATTTCAGAAGACTGTGTTTAGTAACTCTGCTTTGGCAGCACTGTTGTCGATACTTTTTCCATTGCCGTCGCGCAAAGAAGGCATCGATGGTGCCTTGTAGCTATCATACATTACATACGACCAGAACTCTCTGGATTTTCTGCCGGTTTCGGGACAAAGTTTCATTGTGGAAAGTATTATAAATACCTCAAATTAAAGAGCTGGCTAATTTTCTAGCTTCTGTAAAGGATCGCCAAACTTAGAGATTTTGCGTTCGTTTAAAAATGGCATGCTTTCTTCGTTGTGTTTGCTGCAGTGTTTCGACCCGTTTAGTGTACCAACGGAGATCAGCGACATTGTTTGTCAATTTATTGCCTCTCAGGAAGGCACCAAGTGAATTTTTTATCTGGTTTTTTGAACAGGTATATTTTCGTTTATTTTGGAGAACTTGGGGGTCACAGTATTCAGTCTCGCTACGACAATCCTGTATTCATTAATCCCTGTATCCGTTTCGATGCTCGTTATTAGGTCAGCATTATTTGCTGCTATGAGGTCAAGTGTGTTTTCACAACCATTTATTATTCGCGTGACCTTATGAACTAACTGCACTATATAATTTTCAGAAAATGTATTTAGTGCAATTTCGGATGGTATTTTATGCGTACTTCCGGACTTAAACATTATTTTCGTCAACATATCGAGGATAAATTAAAGTCACCACCAAGTATAATTGTATGAATTGGTGACATGTTTGCAATTAAACTAAATTTATCATTGAACTTTTCAGCAATTGTATTATCTGAGTTGGAAGGTTGGTATAACGATTGAATTATTGTTTTATTCCTGTTGCTAAGAGTGATCTCTGACCCGCCATGTTATCCGAGAGCGCTAATGCGCTAATGACCTCTGCCCATACTAACTCACAGTAACGATCTACTTCAATTTCGCTACAAAATAACTACTTCCAACAGCAACAAACACGTCACAGCCAACTGTGTTTAGCCTTTTCTTTCTGAACACTGTTAGGTTTTTCGCAAAAATTTCGGCTTAACTTATCTCTGGCTTTAGCCAGCTTTCATTGGCTATAACGCTTTGAGCATCGGTGCTTTCTATTAATCCTTGGAGCTCTGGTACTTTCAAAACACAGCTGTGACAATTTACAATTGTTATACTTTTGGTCCCCCCCCCCCCCCCCCATGAACCATGGACCTTGCCGTTGGTGGGGAGGCTTGCGTGCCTCATCGATACAGATAGCCGTACCGTAGGTACAACCACAACGGAGGGGTATCTGTTGAGAGGCCAGATAAACGTGTGGTTCCTGAAGAGGGGCAGCAGCCTTTTCAGTAGTTGCAAGGGCAACAGTCTGGATGATTGACTGATCTGGCCTTGTAACAATAACCAAAACGGCCTTGCTGTGCTGGTACTGCGAACAGCTGAAAGCAAGGGGAAACTACGGCCGTAATTTTTCCCGAGGGCATGCAGCTTTACTGTATGATTAAATGATGATGGCGTCCTCTTGGGTAAAATATTCCGGAGGTAAAATAGTCCCCCATTCGGATCTCCGGGCGGGGACTACTCAAGAGGATGTCGTTATCAGGAGAAAGAAAACTGGCGTTCTACGGATAGGAGCGTGGAATGTCAGGTCCCTTAATCGGGCAGGTAGGTTAGAAAATTTGAAAAGGGAAATGGATAGGTTAAAGTTAGATATAGTGGGAATTAGTGAAGTTCGGTGGCAGGAGGAACAAGACTTCTGGTCAGGTGACTACAGGGTTATAAACACAAAGTCAAATAGGGGTAATGCAGGAGTAGGTTTAATAATGAATAGGAAAATAGGAACGCGGGTAAGCTACTACAAACAGCTTAGTGAACGCATTATTGTGGCCAAGATACATACGAAGCCCACACCTACTACAGTAGTACAAGTTTATATGCCAACTAGCTCTGCAGATGACGAAGAAATTGAAGAAATATATGATGAAATAAAAGAAATTATTCAGATTGTGAAGGGAGACGAAAATTTAATAGTTATGGGTGACTGGAATTCGAGTGTAGGAAAAGGGAGAGAAGGAAACGTAGTAGGTGAATATGGATTGGGGCTAAGAAATGAAAGAGGAAGCCGCCTGGTAGAATTTTGCACAGAGCACAATTTAATCATAGCTAACACTTGGTTTAAGAATCATGATAGAAGGTTGTATACATGGAAGAACCCTGGAGATACTAAAAGGTATCAGATTGATTATATAATGGTAAGACAGAGATTTAGGAACCAGGTTTTAAATTGTAAGACATTTCCAGGGGCAGATGTGGACTCTGACCACAATCTATTGGTTATGACCTGTAGATTAAAACTGAAGAAACTGCAAAATGGTGGGAATTTAAGGAGATGGGACCTGGGTAAACTGAAAGAACCAGAGGTTGTACAGAGTTTCAGGGAGAGCATAAGGGAACAATTGACAGGAATGGGGGAAAGAAATACAGTAGAAGAAGAATGGGTAGCTTTGAGGGATGAAGTAGTGAAGGCAGCAGACGATCAAGTAGGTAAAAAGACGAGGGCTAGTAGAAATCCTTGGGTAACAGAAGAAATATTGAATTTAATTGATGAAAGGAGAAAATATAAAAATGCAGTAAATGAAGCAGGCAAAAAGGAATACAAACGTCTCAAAAATGAGATCGACAGGAAGTGCAAAATGGCTAAGCAGGGATGGCTAGAGGACAAATGTAAGGATGTAGAGGCTTATCTTACTAGGGGTAAGATAGATACTGCCTACAGGAAAATTAAAGAGACCTTTGGAGATAAGAGAACCACTTGTATGAACATCAAGAGCTCAGATGGAAACCCAGTTCTAAGCAAAGAAGGGAAAGCAGAAAGGTGGAAGGAGTATATAGAGGGTCTATACAAGGGCGAGGTACTTGAGGACAATATTATGGAAATGGAAGAGGATGTAGATGAAGATGAAATGGGAGATACGATACTGCGTGAAGAGTTTGGCAGAGCACTGAAAGACCTGAGTCGAAACAAGGCCCCCGGAGTAGACAACATTCCATTGGAACTACTGACGGCCTTGGGAGAGCCAGTCCTGACAAAACTCTACCATCTGGTGAGCAAGATGTATGAAACAGCCGAAATACCCTCAGACTTCAAGAAGAATATAATAATTCCAATCCCAAAGAAAGCAGGTGTTGACAGATGTGAGAATTACCGAACAATCAGTTTAATAAGCCACAGCTGCAAAATACTAACACGAATTCTTTACAGACGAATGGAAAAACTAGTAGAAGCCGACCTCAGGGAAGATCAGTTTGGATTCCGTAGAAATACTGGGACACGTGAGGCAATACTAACCTTACGACTTATCTTAGAAGAAAGATTAAGGAAAGGCAAACCTACGTTTCTAGCATTTGTAGACTTAGAGAAAGCTTTTGACAATGTTGACTGGAATACTCTCTTTCAAATTCTAAAGGTGGCAGGGGTAAAATACAGGGAGCGAAAGGCTATTTACAATTTGTACAGAAACCAGATGGCAGTTATAAGAGTCGGGGGACATGAAAGGGAAGCAGTGGTTGGGAAGGGAGTAAGACAGGGTTGTAGCCTCTCCCCGATGTTATTCAATCTGTATATTGAGCAAGCAGTAAAGGAAACAAAAGAAAAATTCGGAGTAGGTATTAAAATCCATGGAGAAGAAATAAAAACTTTGAGGTTCGCCGATGACATTGTAATTCTGTCAGAGACAGCAAAGGACTTGGAAGAGCAGTTGAATGGAATGGATGGTGTCTTGAAGGGAGGATATAAGATGAACATCAACAAAAGCAAAACGAGGATAATGGAATGTAGTCGAATTAAGTCGGGTGATGTTGAGGGTATTAGATTAGGAAATGAGACACTTAAAGTAGTAAAGGAGTTTTGCTATTTGGGGAGCAAAATAACTGATGATGGTCGAAGTAGACAGGATATAAAATGTAGACTGGCAATGGCAAGGAAAGCGTTTCTGAAGAAGAGAAATTTGTTAACATCGAGTATAGATTTAAGTGTCAGGAAGTCTTTTCTGAAAGTATTTGTATGGAGTGTAGCCACGTATGGAAGTGAAACATGGACGATAAATAATTTGGACAAGAAGAGAATAGAAGCTTTCGAAATGTGGTGCTACAGAAGAATGCTGAAGATTAAATGGGTAGATCACATAACTAATGAGGAGGTACTGAACAGGATTGGGGAGAAGAGGAGTTTGTGGCACAACTTGACCAGAAGAAGGGATCGGTTGGTAGGACATGTTATGAGGCGTCAAGGGATCACCAATTTAGTATTGGAGGGCAGCGTGGAGGGTAAAAATCGTAGGGGGAGACCAAGAGATGCATACACTAAGCAGATTCAGAAGGATGTAGGTTGCAGTAGGTACTGGGAGATGAAGAAGCTTGCTCAGGATAGAGTAGCATGGAGAGCTGCATCAAACCAGTCTCAGGACTGAAGACCACAACAACAACAACAACAACATACTTTTGGTTCCTGTATCAACGTTCTTCGTTGTTAGACCTGAACACTTTGACACTGAAGCCTTTTTTGTGTTTCCCCGAGACCCTCTAACCTAAAACACCACCCAGTCCACGCCACACAGCTCCTGCTACACGTGTAGCTGCCTCCTGTGTGCAGTGGACTCCTGACCTAGTCAGCAGTACCCGAAAACTAACCACCCTTGGCGCAAGTCGAGGAATCTGCAGCCTGCACGCTCACAGAACCGTCTGAGTCTCTGATTCAGACCCTCGACTCGGCTCTGTACGAGAGGTCCACAATTGATACTGTCGACTATGCTGCAAATAGTGAACTCTGATTTCACCTCGCAAGCAAGAATGGCAGCTTTTACTACTTCTGATAACCTCTCGAAACCAGAGAAAATCTCTTCCGATCCAAAGCAACACACATCATAGGTTTCGACGTGAACCACCACCTACAGTTGGCTGCACCCTATGCTCTTCATGGCATCCGGATGGACCTGCTCCACGTCTGGAATGACTCCACCCGGCGTTCATGGATTGCACATTGGCTTTCTTCTCTTCCTTGGTAGCTATGTCCTTAAGAGACTCCATAACACACCTAACATTAGAACTCCCAACTACCAATAATCCCATCCCCGTGCCCGGATCTTGCAGGTTTCTCTTCAGAAACAGGACAAGCGACTGCATCTGGCTGAGGGACAGCGTTAGCCACAGACAGCACGTGGAACCTGTTTGTCAGACAAACAGGAGAAACCTTATATGCGATCCCCTGGGAAATCGTTAGCCACCTGCCACTCCCTGATGCGACCTCCCATTCGACCACGGGTGAGGGATCAACCTCAATGTGAAGAGTAACTGGGTTGGCCACCAGTGCGGCCCGATTGGCGGACACAAACGTTCTGGACGTCTGGTGGAGCTGCATGGCTGGCCCACAACAGTGGTGAAGATCCACTGCAGCTTCAAGCTGTGTAACTGAAGCCATCGCAACCTGGAGCTGTGAGCAAGGTGGCACCAACTCGGCTCGCATCCACACACAGCAATCTAAGTCACTATCCATACACTCCTCACATTCCATGGGGATCTACACTACACAAACAACGACAAACGAGATGTGCTGCAGAACTATACTGTAGATTGGGGGTGGGAGTGGGGGGGGGGAGCAAGAACTGTGCTCATTAAATTAAATTAATATGCAGAGATTCAAAACCTGCACTCAGGTGAGACTGAATAATTCGATCCTGACCAGGAACTTGTAATATGTCATAAAATCAGTTTACCTTCCTATGCAAATGAAAACGCGAGAACACTGCCTATTAAATATTAAATTAATGCGCGGAAACTGAAGAAACTAAACTACCAGAGAGCACAGATGAAAGTAAAGGTAAGTGAAGTTGCTGGTTAAATAAATAACTGGCTGTAGCTGAAACTTTGTTACTCAAAAAAATGACTTTCAGTAACCTCAGCGTAATGTAATGCATAACTTGGAAAAAAGCAAGCAATTTACTTTTAATTATTGAAAGGTTGAATTGAATCTACTTTAAACAAAGGAGCAACTGATTTTGCTTCTGGTGTAAGAATAATAAGGCACATACCAAGCCAGTAGAAGTCACTCGCTAAGCTAAAGACAAAATAAATGAAACTGTGTACTTTTAATTTGTGCCATATTGTTAGATATTAGTTTTGCCAATGAAATGTTACTTCATTTAAAAAGAGTGATGTTAATACTCAAAACTACAAATTCGCTAAGTCTCTGTTGTGAAATACTAGAATGAACTGTTACTAAGGTAGCAAAATGCAGACTGAAACTGGCCATTAGGAAACAAACAAATTTTCAAGTAAATAGATAACCAATTTTCATATTTTTATGACACTCCGGTGATTGCATGGAAAGGAAAGGTACCATGCTTGGTAATAATATCTGTGGACAATGACATCGTAAGTGCTCTACAAGTTTTAACTACTGCAGGTTATTATTCAGTAAAGTTAGTCATTAAACTTTGTGAAATAAATACCACTGGACAATGCCTGTACAGTATTAGTTATACTCTGTCAGTTAACAGTCTTACGACTTTGTAGCTGTGCGGACGACGAATAATGTAGTCGACGACAATGCTGAGCTGCCGCTGTTGCTGCTGCTGGTTGAGAACCCCGAATCGTCTCCAGAGACAGGGATAATTATGGGACGGGCAGTAGCTGGAACTGTAGCTCCCTCCGCCTGTACACTCCTGCCGTACTCTCAGTACTCATAGATAAACGAATTAGCTGCGCCTGCACTATTCGTAAGAGTACGAGAGGGTAGAGATCTCTTCTGAAAAGCACATTGCAAGGCATCCCAGATATGCTCAATAATGTTCATGTCTGCAGTGTTTGGTGGCTATCAGAAGAGATTAAACTCAGAAGAGTGTTCCTGCAGGCGCTCTGTAGCAATTCTGGACGTGTGGAGTGTTCCACTGTCCTGCTGCAACTGCCCAAGTCCGTCGGATTGCGCAATGGACGTGAATGGATGTAGGAGATCAGACAGGATGCTTACGAACATGTCACCTGTCAGAGTGGTATCGAGACATATCAGGGGTTCCATATCACACGAGCTGCACATTCCCCACGTTATTACTGAGCCTCCACCAGCTTGAGAAATCCACTACTGACATGCAGAGTCCATGGATTCATGAGGGTGTCTTCCTACATATACACGCCCATTATCTCGATTCAATTTGAAACGAGACTCGTACGACCAGGCAACATGTTTCCACTCATCAACAGTCCGATATCGGTGTTGACGGGCTCAGGCGAGCCGTAAAGCTTTGTGTCGTGCAGTCATCAAGGGTACACGAGTGGGCTTTCCGAAAGCCGATATCGATGATGTTTCGTTGAATAGTTCGCAAGCGTTTTTGCGGGATTTTTTTCCGGCCGCAGCAATGTCGGAGATTTGATATTTTAACGGATTCCTAATATTAAAGGTACACTCGTGAAATGGAAAGTAGTGGGAAATCCTCACTTCATCGCTACCTCGGAGAAGCTGTCTCCCATCGCCGACTATAACACCTCGTTCAAACTCACTTAAGTCTTGTTAACCTGTCATTGTAGCAGCAGTAAACGATCTAACAACAGCGACAGATACTTGTGCTATATAGGCATTGCCCATCGCAGCGCCATATCCTGCCTGTTTACATATCTCTGTACCTGAATACGCATGCATATACAAATTTCACTGGCAATTCAGATTACATTCATAGTACTCTATTACATCTTTTACACGTTAAATATAGTTTCTGCAATAGAGATTACAGATTCAGAATTAGAAGTATAGTACAAGTGATCAAAGAATATTCAACGGCGAAAAATTTTTGATGTTGCACAAAGTACACACACCAAAAACTGTTTTGCATCACCTCGGTTCCGAGAGTTCCAGAACCTGTAACGAATATTGGAATAGAGACCAACATAAACATCATTTCCGCCCTTTTTACTGCTCATGAAAACCACACATTGCATGTTGTACCACCATACAGTGAAACCTTCAGAGGAGGTGGTCCAGATTGCTGCAAACACCGGTACCACTAAAACCTAGTATCACGTCCTCTTGCATTGATGCATGACTGTATTCGTCGATACTTACTATCCACAAGTTCATCAAGGCACTGTTGGTCCAGATTCTCCCACTCGTCAATGGCGATTCTGCGTCGATCCCTCAGAGTGGTAGGTGGGTCACGTCGTCCATAAATAGCCCTTTTCAATCTATACCAGGCATGTTTGATAGGGTTCATGTCTGCAGAACATGCTGGCCACTGTAGTCGAGCGATGTCGTTATTCTGAAGGAAGTCATTCATAAGATATTCACGAAGGGGATGCGGACTGCCGTCCATGAAGACGAATGCCCCACCAATATCCTGCCAATATGCTGCCAATATGGTTTCACTGTCGGCCGCAGAATTATCATATAGCCATTATGGCGCCTTCCATTAAAAGCAGTGGCGTACATCGGCCCCACATAATGCCACCCCAAAACAACAGGGAACTCCACCTTGCTGCAGTCGCTAGACAGTGTGTCTAAGGCGTTCAGCCGCACCGGGTTCCCTCCAAACATGTGCCCGACGATTGTCTGATTGAACGCACAAGCGACACTCATTGGTGAAGAGAACGAGATTCCAATCCTAAACAGTCCATTCCGCGTGTTGTTGGGCCCTTGTGTACCGCTCTGAATGGTGTCATGGTTGTAAAGATGGACCTCGCCATGGACGTCGGGAGTGAAGTTGCATGTCATGCATCAAGTATAGGGGGTGGGTCTCGGGCCACACATGGTCAAATACCTGTTGTCACTGGTAGGAAAAGTAAGTCTTTTTTAGGACAAATCCAAACAACTGGTTCCCCTGCCTAAAGAGTATCTCCAGCAGTTTAAAAAATACTAAAACCATCTCTCACACTCCAAATATCACATACCAGATGTCACAAAGGAAAAAAAAACAATTGGAAAGAGTAACATGGGGCATTTCGAAGACTTAAAAATCCTCCATCAGAACATGCAATCAATAAAAAATAAAATACAACTATTGGAAGTTGAGCTACAATCTTTGAACTGCACAGTAGTTTGTATTACTGAGCACTGGTGTAGAGACACAGAAATTCAACATCTAGTATTACCATTGTCTTACTGCAGAACTGCTTCAAGGGGTGGAGGATCATGCATTTTTTTCAGAAAAGGAACACAGTTCAAATCATGAGATGGCCTCAGTACAGTAAGTGAAGTCACACACATTGAAATATCAGCTATTGAACTAACAGGCCTTGATATCACCAAGAAATTAATCATTTTGTGTATGTATAGATCTGGACACTTTTGTAGTAGTATGGACACTTTTTCAATAAATTAACAGAAGTTCTAGATAAAGCCTCAAGTACAAAGATCAACATAATTGTGTGGGGACATTAACATGAGCGCTAATATCACAAATGAATCAAGCAGCATCCTCATAAATGTCCTTCAAAGTTTTGAAATGTCCGTATTGGTCAATAGTGCAACAAGGGTTACTACAGTCACTGCATCAGTAACTAACCATGTGGCCACAGATATTGACAGGGGAAAATGTGCTGTAGCTGTAAAAGATCTTGGACTATCAGACCATCTCTGTCAAATAACAACAGTAAAATCAGGCATCCAATCATTCCCTAAACTACAATCGAACAAACGACATCAATCAGAAATCAAAATAAAAGATTTTTCAAAAGAACTAGCGAAACAAAGCTGGGATGAAGTGTAGAATGAAACCAATGTGAATATGAAATTCTCTAAATTCTGCACATTATTTATATTGAACTTTGAAAAGGCATTTCCAAAAGTATGCATGTCTGTATCAACATCTCACAAAAACAGATGGATAACAGCAGATATAAATAAGTCCTTCCAAACATTGAAATACCTCAGTTCCGTGAAAAAGAGTCGCAATCATCCAGAATTCTTAAATTTCTATCGTAGATACGAAAAGATCTATAGGAAGGTCCTGATTGCTGCAAAACAGTCATTTAATGACAAAATAATATACAATGCAGAGAATACAAGCAAAGAAATTTGGGATGTTACAAAAAAGGAAATGGGGAGATGCAAACAAACACAAAATAACGTACTGGTAAGGCAGAGGTATAAAGTAATAAATGATTCACAACACTTAGCAAACTATGTACACCGAGCGAGGTGGCGCAGTGGTTAGCACACTGGACTCGCATTCGGGAGGACGACGGTTCAATCCCGTCTCCGGCCATCCTGATTTAGGTTTTCCGTGATTTCCCTAAATCGTTTCAGGCAAATGCCGGGATGGTTCCTTTGACAGGGCACGGCCGATTTCCTTCCCAATCCTTCCCTAACCCGAGCTTGCGCTCCGTCTCTAATGACCTCGTTGTCGACGGGACGTTAAACACTAACCACCACCACCACCAAACTATGTAAATTAGCATTTTTCAAGTATTGCACAGAAGTTACAGTAATAATTCCCCAAGACAAATATAACACCTATAAGTACAATGATGCTACTTCCAACCACAGAGAATGAAGACAATAAAACTGTTCAAAACTAAAAAATAAAAAGTCAGTAGGCTCAGATGAAGTACCATTGTGTGTACTGAAACAATGCACAGAGATTATACAAGGCCCCTTAACAAAAATAATAAATGACTCCTTCATATCAGGGACATTTCGAGATCAGTTAAAACAGGCAAGAGTTGTACCTTTGCTTAAGAAAGGTAATGCAGAATATATAGAAAATTACCGGCCCATTTCCCTGCTGTCACCATTCTCTAAAATAATAGAAGCAATTATGAAACACAGATTAATGAATTACCTAAATAAATAGAATCTTTTAAGCGAATCACAGTTTGGTTTCCAAAGTGGCAAAAATATGGAGTCAGCCATAGCAGAATTTACAGAAGTTGTACTTGATTCTCTTGACAAAGATGAGTGTGTAACAGGCATATTTTTGGATGTTTCTAAGGCCTTTGATACAGTCGACCACAAGATTCTATTAAATAAATTAGAAGCATTAGGAATAAGAGGGGTAGCTAATGACTGGTTTCGATCATACCTAGCAGATAGGGTACAAAGAGTAGAGATAACACATACTTCAAATAGAACCAAACATTTAGTAAAACACTTATCAGAACCAAAATACATTAATATAGGGGTTCCACAAGGTAGCATATTAGGACCAATACTATTCCTGATATACATCAATGACTTTCCCAGTAGTGTTACTCATGGTGAAAAAAATTCTCTTTGCTGATGAGAGCAATATTATAGTCACTGAGAAAGCAAGAGAACTCCTTGCAGAGAAAGCAAATGAAACTCTCAAGTAAGTTTACAATTGGTCAATAAGCAATAAAGTGACATTTGAACATAAAGAAAACTAATGGCATGAATTTCAGTTTGAAGAGGGAAAATGACAGTGTTTAATTAAATGCAAAATTTCTAGGAATGAATATTGATTCCTAACTGAATTGGTATGAACACACAAAGGTACTTGAAAATAGAAAGTCATCAACATGTTATGTCCTTAGAATCCTATCATCAGTGTGTAACATGCAGTGTCTTTTACTTACATACTATTCATATGTATGCTCAATTCTTAGCTATGGCATTCTTTTTTGGGGAACAAATGTACAAAATATGAACACAATTTTCAAACTTCAAAAAAGAGCAATAAAAGTAATAACCAAAAATGGTGTCCGAGTTCATTGTAAAGATCTGTTCAAAACAATGGGGATTCTAACTGCTCCATGTGAATACATTTACCAGTCAGGTGTACACATCAAAAATTACATTGGTAATTGCTACACAAACAGCTGTGTCCATGATCATGGCACGAGAGCTAGACTCAACTTACATTTACCATGAAAAAATAAACATAAAACCCAAAACAGAGTTTTCTACCAATATTTCTGTACAATAAATTAACAAAAGAGATTAAAGAAACTGCAAATATACACTTATTTAAAAAGGCAGCTAAAAGTCACCTGTTATGCAATATATTTTATACACTGAAGGATTACTTAGACAGAACAGAGTAGGGGGCTGGTTAAGAAAAAGTTATACAAGTAAATAATAATCATGATGAAAAAACATCCAGGATTCCACATAACACCTTCACACTATGTTTTTTCCTACTGTTTTCCTTTTCCAGAAAAACGTACCCTCAAGCTATGCATAGCACAATACTAACACCTCTTCCTCTTTCTGAGCTCAACATCTCGTTATAGAGGGATGCTGACTCAGTTTTTCAGGATAGCAAATGAGAAGTTGCAGTGCAGAAAATGGCCCAGAGATCACCACTGTATGTATGTGTGTGTCTGTGTGTGTGTGTATGTGTGTCTGTGTGTGTGTAGTGAGTGAGGTTTTATGAAACAATGTGTGTATAGTGTGTGGTACTGAGATATGAGTGAACAGTGTGGCATTACATTATGGAATAAGTTATTTGTAAAAAATGTATTGTATACCAGAAATAAATCTAATGATTGTCTCTAAGTAGAAGTCCGTAAGTGTATGTGTATACGAATTAGCTTATTTTATATTAGTCTAAATTTTTTCGTGTCCTACATCTGTGTAAAAAGAGATCTACAGATGAATAAACCTACTACTGCTTCTTCTACTAATACTACTACTACTACTACTACTACTACTACTACTATTGTGCACAGTTTGAATCACAACATAACAACTTGTGGCTGCACGAATGGCACTATTCACCATGGTGGCGTTGCTGTCAGGTGACAAATTAACAGTAGTGATAAACGAAGTTCTTTGCAGCATTGTAATCCAGTGTCAGTTTCTCGAAGGGCACATTGTACTTATCCCCAAAAAACGGGGTACGGGCCATGTCACCGATCTTCGGCCAGTCACACTGCTGAATGTTGATTACAAGTTGGCGGCCAGATGTGTTGCAGCGAGGATTCAGGCTGTCATGGACAAACTCATCTGTCCTTATCAATCCTGCGGCGTTAAGGGGCGGACCATTTTCAATGCGGCATCTACTTATCGTGACGTCATCGCCTACTACGCCGTCCACCGCCTTTCAGCAGGTGTTCTTTCTCTGGACATTGCCAACGCATTTGACAGGATGAGCCACGGTTATTTCCTGCAAGTTATGGAAAAGATGGGATTTGGCTCCCACTTTATTCGCGTGATTCGCCATTTCCTGACAAGGGCCAGCTCGGTGGTCACAATTAATGGATGGCGAAGGCCACCTATTGTTTTTCGTCAATCGGTGCGACAGGGCTGTCCCTTATCTGTGTACCCCTTTGTAATTGCTTTGGACCCACTGTTCCGAGCGCAGGACCGCACGACTGGCGGCGTGGATATTCATCATTCCACTATGAAATGTCTCGCCTACGCTGAGGACGTCGGTGTTTTATTCGGCAACGACAACGATTTTCATCACATCCGGCCCTTACTGAGGCGGTATGATCATGCGTCAGGTGCCTTGATAAATCAAAGGAAGACTGTACTGATTCCGTTAGGCCAATGCGACGTGGATCGCAATCAGACTTGGTTTCGCGTAGCCCGTAATCACACGATCCTGGGCCTCGATATTACCGCAAATCCTCAACAGATGCGGGCGCGCACCTGGCGCCAGCTGCTGAAACATATCAAAGACCTTTGTAAGACTTACGCCAGCCGGCGTCTCACCCTCCTCCTGAAGGTCGACCTAATTAACAGCGCCCTGTATTCCAAGGCCTGGTACGTGGCACAACTACTGGATGTTCCACGACTACTCGCCCAGTCCTTTGCGCTGGCCGCGCACTGGCTCCTGTGGCGCCACGAAATTTTCAAGGTTCGGGCGGCGACCTGCGTCCTCGACAACACCTTCGGGGGACTCGACCTCGTCGATTTATCCCGGAAGTGTTCGGCGCTGCTGGTTCACCGCATGGCGACCCTGCAAGTTGACAGCCCGGATGGAACGGCGGCGGCCATGCTCGTCGCTTACCGGCCGCCCTCCGAGAGCGCACCGGTGTCCGTGGCGGGCATTCCGTACCAACTCGGCTACGTCAGAGAATACTATCTGCAGCGGAGCTACGTACTGGAAACGGCGCTGGACAGGAACAGGAATGTTCGCCGCCTGTATGCAGCGATGGTAGGAAGACCACCCCGTCACAAGCTGGCACTTCACTTCCCCATGACCAACTGGCAGCAAGTGTGCCCCAACATTCACCACTCTGTGTTGCCCTCTTGCGTCCGGTCACAGTGGTATAAGCTGATTAATAATCAGACAAGTGGAGACAAGTCGAGACAAGTCGAGCGAGACGAGATACAGGAAAACGCTACAGGCTGGTTTGCCCGGTGCGATCGGGAAACAGCGTCAGTTTAAGGATACGCCGCAGACATATTCATATGCCAAAATAACAGCCAGCTGCGGTGGCCGGAAATCGAACCCGGATCAACTGCTTGGAAGGCAACTATGCTGACCATTACACCACCACCGCCCAGCTGCCTGCTGCCACGCCGCGCTGTAGCTGTTTCCCGCCTGTCGGCAGCGGCCGAAGGTGATCGTATCTGTAGGCGCAATACGAGGCAGGCCTGTACATCCAGGCGCATTCGGACAGCGTCTCCACGCACATTTGGCCACCTTTGGCAACAGTCATCGCCGGCGCCGCAAGAGTACTCGGGGTAACGCTTTGGACCTTCATTTTTAAGCAGTGCAGTGCAGAATTCAGCGTCTGCAGCGTTCTCTCAAAAGGATGCGACGACACTGGACGGCAGTCCCACTTTCCCTTCAGACGTCTGCGCGGAAAGTGTACATCGCGCGGAGCTCCGCTGCCGTCGTCGGTTTGTTTACATGGCCGGGACTTCGGCGCTTCGTTCTTTGTGATTTCTGTTTTGAAGATTTGTAAGTAACAAAATGTCGACATTTTCGAGGGCTAACACCGCTCAGTGTGTATTTGATAGAAGTGCTGTCCGGCCTACCGCGTTTGAAATACACGAGTGGTTATTCGATTACTTAAAGATACCGGAAGAAATCGTAGACACCTTTCAGTTGGACTTTGTTCAGTGTTGCCTGTTTTTGATATTTACCTCTGGGGCCATGTGTGAAAAATTTGTCGCTACATTTGGTGGCAGTCGCCGATTTAAACATGCAGACGGCAGTATTAGTAATGTGCAAATTATGGCGTCTGGTTATGGGATTCGGACTGTCCATGTTTTTAATGTACCGCCGGAATGCCCTGATTTTTGATGACGTTCTGAACATTACAATGGAGAAATTGTCGAGTGCATACCGTTACAAAGTAGCTAGTGGTGTCGTAGTGTACGGATGGATTTGAAACAACATATTCCTTCCTATTTTGTAATCGGTGGGGTTCGTGCACAGGTCTCATATATCGGGTAACCGCCGACATGTGCCGTATGTCATTCCACGGAACATTTGAGGGGTGACTGCCCTCGACGGCGGCCTGTTCAGTTACAGCGCGAAGATGTTGTGGGTGGTGGCGATAAATTTGTGCTCCCTTATGAGTGAGATTGTAGCAGGCAGATCCTTTACCGGTCCGACCGGCCGGCCGACCGACGGCCGTTGCTTCCGTCGAAGACACGTACGTCGCGGAACATAGTCACACGACTGTCGGGCAGGAGGAAATGGAGGTTGTCCAGGACCCGCCTACCCCGGCCGACCGTGTTGATGACGAAAGGGACGCACGCTCTGTTAATACTGATGACGTTCAATCGGAGTCGGTGGAGGCAACAGACGCTTCTGTACCCCCACCGCCCCTCCGGGTGTCAACTTCTGCCGATACTGTAACGCCTTCAGCGGAAAGTAAAAAGCAACGTCGACAGTGGGGCAAGGGAAAACAGGTCAAGGATCAGAACCTGGCCGCCCTGGTGACTCTTCCAGCCGCGGAGAGTGGCAGTGAAAGTGAGGCAATGTCACAGGGTTCCTCCCGTAGTAGCAGCCCCGCCAGGACAGAGAAGATTCGAGCACACACTGAACGGTTGAAACAATTTCTCAGTGCCGGGAAGCAACAGGACGTTGCCGCTGCGAAGCGTAAATTAGAACAGGGCAGTGAGCAGTTACCACAGCGCCCGCGCAAACATTCTGTGCCGTCACAGCCAGCCGTAACATCGCGCGGCGGCCAGGCGGAAGCCACCAAGACGTCGGGCGACGCACGACCACCCCCGCCACCCGTCAGTCACAGCCCGTGGTGGCAGCAGCAGGAGGACGAGGGGGGCCAGTAGAAAGTAGAAATGCGCGCAGACCCACATCGTTGTCATGAGTCCACCTACATTGCAATTGACCCGGAAACTACTGTGTCTTGAACTGTGTCCAGTGTATTGTCGTGCGATGTTCTGTAGATTTGCTACTAACCCCTACAGTGTTTTAAGAACTATTGAAATTCCCATTTTTATGCCAGCTGCTCTTCATTTCAGTATAAGTCCGGCGTTATATCACTTCGTTGATGCTTTTTATATTGCTCGGCATTGTACATCTGCTTAAAATGTCTACGCACCGACAACCAACGCGTGTGTTTTCTGTTTTGACATTAAACGTTGTCGGTATCTCAGCTGTGCGCAAGGTAGCTGCTTTTGAAGACGTTTTATTTCATGGAAATTTTAGAATTGCCCTTCTTTAAGAAGCCTCTAGTGATTTTTTTAGCAATATTCCGGGCTACGATGTTATTTACAATCTTAATAGTGGCAATAACTGTGGCACTGCAATTTTAGACAAGTCGTATTTCGAACCTATGGACATCAGACTTCTCCCCAATGGTCGTGTACTGACGTGTGTCATTGCGGGGGTCCAAGTTGTCGACGTCTATGTGCCCTCGGGGACTGATCAAAAACGCACACGAGCTCGTTTTTTTACCACGGACATATGCCCCTTTTTGGCTACGGCGCGTCCCATCGTATTCAGTGGCGATTTTAATTGTGTTGTTGCCTCTGCTGACTAATATCCCACCCCCACTAAATGTGCTGAACTGAATACACTTTTAAATGCAGCGAACTTGCGTGATTCGTGGCGCCACTACCACCCCATCATGACGCAGTATACGCACTTTTATACTGGAGGGGCCAGCAGAATTGATAGGATTTACGTTTTGCGGGAGCTAACAGACGCTTTATGCACAGTCGAAGTTCTGCCTGTCGCCATGAGTGATCATTGTGGCTATGTGTGTGCTTTGCGGTTGCAGTGCTGTCTCACAAAATCTCTTCCGGCATATTGGAAATTAAATACCGGATATCTGGGTGCCGAAGGGCTCCGTGCGGAGTTGCGAGCAGCATTGCAGTAATGCTTAGAAAAATTCAACAATTACGGCTCCTGCATTGAGTGGTGGGTGGCGCATGCCAAACCGCTTTTGCGAAAGGCGGCGCAATTCTATAGTCGAGATGCCAGTTATTGGCAAAGGTATACGTTGGATTTTTATCAGCAGTGCTTACAGGATGCTATCAATGCACCTGTTGACCCCGACGTAAACATTAGACTCTGCCTGAGGACAATTAAAGCCAAGATTCTGCAGCTGCACCAAGAAAGGTCGAGAGGTTTAACGGTTCGGAGCCGTCCCTTGTGCCACATCGATGACGAGGAGTCGCTGCTCTATCATCTTGCCCGGGAAAAGAAACAGGCTTGGAAAAAGTATATTGATGCTCTCGAAACTGATGCGGGGATTGTATTATCGCAGCGGCACGAAATAGTACGCCATATCGCCGACTATTATACTTCGCTCTTTCACGACACTACCAAGGACGAAGAGGCCACGCGACTTTTATTACATGACTTAGTCGACTGCATTTCCAAACCTGACCGTGAAGAGCAGGTTGCAGAGATGTCGAACCAGGAAATGTTACAGATATTGAAAGCCAGTACAACGGGCAAGTCGCCTGGACCCGACGGTCTTCCTACAGAATTTTATATTACTTTCTGGGATATTGTAGGGGACAAATTAATGGTAGTGGTGAACGAAGTGTTTCGCGGCATTGTCATCCCGAATCAGTTTCTCGGAGGCCACATTGTTCTTATCCCCATAAAACGGGGTACGTGGCGTGTCACCGATCTTAGACCAATTACGTTACTGAATGCTGATTACAAGCTGGCGGCCAGATGTATTGCAGCGAAGATACAGGCAGTCATGGACAAAGTCATCTGTCCACATCAATGCGGCGGCGTTAAGAGGCGGACCATTTTCAATGCGGCATCTACCTATCGTGACGTCATCACTTACATCGCCGTCCATCGGCTTTCAGCAGGTGTTCTTTCGCTGGACTTTGCCAATGCATTTGACAGGATGAGCCACGATTATTTGATGCAAGTTATGGAAAGAATGGGCTTTGGCTTCCGCTTCATTCGCGTGAATCGCTATTTACTGACAGGGGCCAGTTCAGTGGTGACAATTAATGGATGTCACACGGCACCTATAGTTCTTCGTAGATCGGTGCGACAGGGTTGTCCCTTATCTATGTGCCTTTTTGTAATTGCTTTTGACCCACTGTTGCGTGTGCTAGACCGCACGATAGGCGGCGTGGATATTCATCATGCCAATGTGAAATGTCTCGCTTACGCTGATGACGTAGGTGTTTTTATCGGCAACGGCAACGATTTTCATCACATCCGGCCCTTACCGAGGCCGTATGAACGTGCGTCGGGTGCCCTGATAAATCCAAGGAAGACTGTACTGATTCCTTTAGGAAATTGTGAAGTGGATCCCGATAAGACTTGCTTTCGTGTAAAACGTAATCACACGATCTTGGGCCTTGATATTACCGCAAATCCTCAACAGATGCGGGCGCGCACCTGGCGCCAGCTGCTGAATAACGTCAAAGGCCTTTGTAAGACTTACGCCAGCCGACGTCTCACCCTCCTCCAGAATGTCGACCTAATTAACAGCGCCGTGTATTCCAAGGTCTGGTATGCCTCAAAACTACTGGATGTTCCACTACCCCTTGCTCGATCATTTTCGCAGGCCGCGTACTGGTTCCTGTGGCGCCACGAAATTTTATAAGATTCGGGCGGCGACCTGCGTCCTCGACACCACCTTCGGGGGACTCGGCCTCGTCGATTTTTCCCGGAAGTGTTCGGCGCTGCTGGTGCACCGCATGGCCGCCCTGCAAGTTGACAGCCCGGATGGAACGGCGGCGGCCATGCTCGTCGCTTACCGGCCGCCCTCCGAGAGCGCACCGGTGTCCGTGGCGGGCATCCCGTATCAACTAGGCTACGTCAGAGCTTACTACCTGCAGCGGAGCTACGTACTGGAAACGGCACTGGACAGAAACAGGAATGTTCGCCGACTGTATGCGGCAATGGTGGCGAGGCCACCCCCTCACAAGCTCGCTCTTTGCTTCCCCGCGACCAACTGGCGGCAAGTGTGGCTTAATATTCATCATTCCGTGTTGCCCTCTGGCGTTCGGTCCCAGTGGTATAAACTGGTCAACAATACGGTGGCCGCAAACCAACGTCCCTCGGACATCCGCCTGCTGCCGTCTGCCAACTGTGGTGCTTGCGGCGTTCTGGACACACGGGAGCATCGCTTTCAATGTCGCCTTGTGTCGGTCGTCTGGGAACTGTGTAGGGTCATGGTGGCTCTGATCAACAGGACAACACCCTCGCACGTGACTCTCAATGATGTTCTTGTGCCAGGGTGTAAACCCTTCCCTCGCACGAAGCACAATACAATGGTGTGGATCCTAGGCCATTCTGGATTGCCAAGTTAAGGACGTGTACACTTATTTAGCGTACTTGTGGGATGCACATTCCCATGTAGAGCAGCTGAAGCATTACAACGAACTTTTTGCCAATTTTCTGCGTGCGGCGTTACAACATGGTTACGCGAAGACGCTCAGTAATTGATACACGGAAAACTCCGTTGAAGACTCAAGAGGCTATCTATTATTTTTCATTTATCAATCATTTTTGTTTGAATTTGACCCAATGGTTTTGATGGGTGTGTAAGGATATTACACGCTACTGAAGCAAAATATATTTTATTTGACTTACAGCAGTGATGCATTTCGTTTCTCACATGGAAGTGACAATATTATTTTACTTTCCTTTTACTACCTTTTTCTTATGGACTTCGGAGTTAGTTTTTAGTTTGTCTTCTCCACGCGCATCTTGTTCTCCAATAATGGACATGGACGTTATTGTGTTTTTAAAGAAGAACTTTCCCACGAATTTTAGTTACTCGTCGTCTGTGGCTTCCTTTAGGATGGATATTTTATTTTGACATTTTTATCATTTGAAGAGGTACAGTGTTTTCCATGGATGGACAGAAGATTTGATTTTGTGGAAGAATTTTCACTTATTTATTGATTTTCACAGCATGATCCAAGAAAGGAGGGGTCAGCGACGAGCGAAAAAATAAAAAAATAAAAAATTGGTAGAATGGTCGCCTGCCACGCGGGCGGCCCGGGTTCGATTCCCGGCCGATGCATCAGTTTTATTTCTCTTGCGATAATGGTGCGTGTGTCTTTCGCGCTTTCGTTGCATAAGCTACAAGAATTTGTTTTGTTTTGTTTTAGGGTGCAGAAGCAACTAGCATCATACGCGCAACTACAAGAGTGAATAGCCGGATTCTCTGTGAGAAGAACCAAACATGCAGCACGTACGACTCCTCACTTGGCCGCTCGTCTGCCGTACTACAGACTAGCGTCGGCCTGTACTCACGAGTTGCTGTGTCCAAGAGCCTCCAAGGCAATCAACTTTAACGACGACAAGCAGGCTACCTTCCGTTGTAAAAGCTGCAGCTATACTTCAGTCTACTGTGCCGGGAATGCACGTGTACCAACAGCACACATTACCCAGGAAGTACACTGTCTCTACATGTGATATTCTCTGTGCTACTTACCAAATTTCCAGAGCGACGATTCGTCCGTGCCTCGGTAGCGCAGTAGGCAGCGCGTAAGTCTTAAGGTCGTGAGTTCGATCCTTACCCGGGGCACGTAGTTTTCTGTAACTGACGGCGGTGCTGTGGCTACGCAACCAACGTATTTGTTGTTTGTTATCCACAACGTTTCAACGCCTCAGCGTGCAAATGTTTACTTCCTGTTATGGCTACTTATTGCTTTGCTTTTCCTCTTCCCGCAGCAAAGCATGAGGCCAAAATCAATGCTCTGAGACTTTTGAGGTGTGCGCCTTGCCAGCGAGTATTCGCAAAGATGCTCGCAAACAAAGAAGATCGCCGACGCCGGATTCGACACGAAATGCGACAAGAGACCTTCTAAACCGTACAACGCATGCGCACGTACGGTGTGGTCTAGTGGCTAGGATACCTGTCTTTCACCCTGGAGTGCCGGGTTCGAATCACGGTACCGGAACGTAATTTACTCCACACGAATTGTGACAAGTTTCAGCTGTCCGAGCTGCCGTTTCGCGTCCTGCCCGCAATGTAGATACAGTTTCGTAATCGTCAGCAGACAATAGTAGACAGAAAGAGGCACACGATGTCCCTAGAAATGGTGTGTGGCATTATGCCACGGAGTTCCAGAGTAAGGCTGTGCAACCACTTGTGCCGAGGCCCGTTAGCTCAGTTGGTTAGAGCGTCGTGCTAATAACGCGAAGATCGTGGTTTCGATCCCCCCCCACGGGCCACTAAGATTTTACTGCTACGAAAAGGCAACGCCAGTTTCAGCTGGAGATTAAGATGAGCAAAAAATCTTCACTCTACGTGGAAGCTAACAGCGGATCTGAGCTCCACTTGTCGGCAAGCACTATAGTATTCACTCGGCAATGGCTTTCCATACTCAATACGAGAAAGAGGAAAGAAAGAAGAAGTCCGATTCCTGCTGTTTAAACAACTATGGACTTTACCAGCACTTTGGTGACTGACGGCCTGGGAACAGAGGGTACTGTTGGCACTTTTCATTCCAACTTTCCTTTCTTCTTCGATTTCGGAGCTCCAGCCCGATTCGGTCAGAGACACTGGCGCCACGGTTTACCTCTCGGTATGCTAAGCCGCGCCGCGCGGCCACCGTGAAATGAAGGAGCGTGATGTGTGTCCATCGGCTCGCCTCTCCCTACCTCTCTCAGTCGTTTGTCATGCCTGTCATTTTGATATAGGCCGACTGGAAAGCGTCAGCTCTCGCGTCATCGCAAAGTCGAGTCAAGTCGAGACACGGTGACACGCTACAGCCTGCTCTGCGCGGACCGCGATCGGGAAAAAACTTCAGTTTAACGGCGCGCCGCAGACGTATTCATACGCCAAAATAACGGCCCGCTGCGGTGGCCAGGAATCGAACCCGGATCAACTGCTTGGAAGGCAACTACGCTGACCATTACACCACCACCGCGTTGCTGCCTGGTATCTGCTTCCCGCCTGTCGGCAGCGGCCGAAGGTGATCGTAGCTGTAGACGCATTACGAGGCAGGCCAGTACATCAAGACGCATTCGGACAGCGTATCCGCGCACATCGCGCGGAGCAGCGGAGCGGTTGCGGCTTTGTTTACATCCCGGGGCGGCGCTCAGCGAGTGTTTCGAGGTACACGTGTTCAAGTTTCTTCAACGTGAGTACCATGTCGACAATTACTAGGGCAAACACCGCACAGTTTGTATTTGACAGAAATGCTTTGCGGCCCACCGCTTTTGAAATGCACGAATTTATATTCGAAGATTTGAAAATCCCGGATGATCTAGAAGACACGTTTCAATTGAATTTCGTTCAATATTCGCTATTTTTGAAGTTCTTTTCCGGCGACATCTGTGAAAAATTTATTGAAAAATTTGGCGGAGTGCGTAAATTTAGGCATGTCAATGGAACAGTCAGTGATGTGCAAATTGTGCCCTCAGGTGATGGTGTTAGAACGGTTCGAGTATTTAATGTGCCTCCTGAATGTGGCAATGATTTGATTGCACGTGCTCTAACTCAGTACGGCGTGGTCTTGTCGGTAGCTAACGAGAAGTGGTCTAGTGCGTACCGATACCAGGTTAATAGTGGCGTCAGAAGTGTACGCATTGACTTGAAGAAACACATTCCATCTTATGTTATGATTGCGGGCTGTAGGGCTCAAGTGACTTATATCGGCCAGCCTCCCACGTGCTCAATTTGTAATTCAACTGAGCATTTACGTGTCGATTGTACCCGTAGACGACCCGTACAGCTCCCACGTAGTGACGCTGCGGCTACTGGCGGCCACTTTGTGCCACTCCTGAGTGAAATAGTAGCGGGCACTGTATCACAACCCCGACCTGCCGACCCCATTCGTCCTGAGGATGTCCCAAGTGAGGTGAATGTTACTGTCGACGCGCCACAGGAACGGATGGAGGACGCTCCCATTTTGTCCTCGGCTGTGGTAGAATCAGCTTCAGTTGCTAAGGAGGTCCCAGATGTTTCGGATAATACACCAGTTGCTATTTCGGAAGAGATGGACATCTCCTTGCCACCGCCTCCCCCGCCTGAAGTGGTTCCCCTGGCACCGAGGAAAGGGCGTACAAAGAAAAATAAAAACAAGGGTACTAGGAGTCAGCAGTCAGATGATTTACCGGGCACCCCTGTATCAGAGAGTGGCAGTGAGAGTGAAGTTTAAACATCGTGCCCCCCCCCCCCCCCCCTGCCTCTGACAGCTCTGGGCGCCAGGAGCGTATAAGGGAACAAACAGCACATCTCAAGGTGTTCTTAAATACGGCACGCGAACAGGGTGCGCAAGCTGCGAAGCGCAAAAGCGAGCAAAGTAGCGAGCAGCTGCCGCAGCGCACACGCATGCATTCGGCGACGTCGGCCGCCGGTACAGCCACAACACAGGCGGACGAGGCCACGTACACAGACACTGCTGGCGGTCGCGCCCAACAGACCGACCGACCAGCGGAGACGCCCTGGTGGAAGCAGGAGGAGGACGACCCTGGATCCCATTAGCGGCTTTTAGGCGGACCTGCTGCAATTCGTGCCCCGTTTACCTGGGCTGTTATGTTACGCTGTTCCTGCACGCTGACAGTAATTTTCTGCACAGTATTGTCCACGAGTTACGTAATGCGTTGCAGTGCTTCTTGACAGTTTTATTGGTGTGCTTCAGACGCTGCATCTGCGTCTTCCGTTTCTCATTTTTCTTGCTAATACTTGAGTGTCTGTGTTTTAAATGGCCGCCGCTCGTCAACATCTAAAGATCTTCTCAGTTTTATCACTCAATGTAAATCGCATCATAGCTGCGCATAAAATAGCAAGTTTTATAGACTTTTTAACTTTGGGAGGCTATGACGTTGCATTGCTCCAAGAAGTCACTGGTAAGCGCTTCAATAACGTCCCTGCTTACGATGTCATCTATAACATTAACGTTGAAGGTACTTGTGGCACCGCTGTTCTTTATAAAACTGTATTGCAACCAACTAACGTTCAATTTTTACCGAATGGCCGCTTACTTACGTGTACGATCCAGGATGTCACATTTCTCAATATATACGCGCCGAGTGGCACTGATCATAAACGTGCTCGTTCTGTTTTTTTTATCACGATGTGGTTCCGTTCTTTGCGTCGACCCGCAATGTAGTAGTTGGCGGCGATTTTATCTGTGTTACTGCCGCAGCCGATCAATTTCCCACGGCTACCATGTGCCCGGAACTTTCCCAACTAATTGTGACCAATGACTTGATCGATGTTTGGCGTCATTTTCATCCTGCCACGACGCAATACACACATTTTTATGCGACAGGTGCCAGCAGACTTGATCGCATTTATGTGTCGCGGCCACTTCAAACCTATCTTCAGAGGGTTGCGGTACATCCCGTCGCTTTTAGTGATCACTGCGGTGTTGTGTGTGACGTGCAATTACTGGCAACTAGGCAGGCGCCACCTTCCCGTATTTGGAAACTCAGTACCCGTCATCTCTCTGACGCCGGTTTCCGTTGCGAGATTCAGAACGTGTGGCAGCTTTGTTCTGACAAACGGGGAAGTTATGCCACTGTCTTACAATGGTGGGTCGACTTAGCCAAACCACAGTTGCGCAGTGTTGCGATGCGGTATGCAAGGGAGGCGTCGTTTTGGGAGAGGCGCACCATTGCCTTTTATCAGCAGTGTCTCCAAGATGCGCTTGATGCGCCCGTGGCGCCAGATCAAAACTTACGCGCACGTTTGAATAGAATTAAAAGCAAGATACTCCATCATCACCTCCACAAGGCACAAGGTGTTCTGATAAGGAGCCGGCCGCAGTGTGAAACCATTGACGAAGTGCCAACGCTTTACCACTTGGCACGCGAGAAACGGTTGGCGCGGAGGAAAGACATTACCACTCTCATCACGGACACTGGTGCTCGTCTCATGGCGAAGCATGAGATCGTTCCCCACGTCTCCGACCACTTTAAGGGATTGTTCGGACAGACTGCTGCCGACGATGTCGCACGTTCCTTTCTGTTAGATGAATTGGATACTGTCATCTCCGAATCTGATCGTCAGTCACTGGATGAGATGTTGTCACAGGACGATGTGAAAGACGTGTTGCGTTCGTGTCGTCGAGGGAAGTCTCTAGGTCCAGATGGTTTTCCCATCGAATTTTACCTGGCTTATTGGGATATTTTCGGTGAGACATTGACGATCATGATAAATGAAATTGTTCGTGGTGCTGCTGTCCCTTCGAAGTTCGTTGAAGGGCGTATTGTCTTAATTCCGAAGACACCGACAGCATGCCGTGTTGAGGCATTACGCCCTATCACACTTTTAAATGCAGATTATAAACTGGCGGCACGATGCCTCGCGACGAAACTCACTGTGGTCATGGACAGGATCATCAGTCCCTTTCAGTCGTGTGGTGTGAAAAGTCGTAGCATTTTTCACGCTGCGGCTTCATACCGAGACGTGGTCGCGTACGCAGCAATTAATGACCTGTCCGCTGGCATTCTCTCCATCGACTTTGCCAATGCATTCGACCGTATCGGGCACGATTATCTTCTGTCCGTCATGACAAAACTGGGGTTCGGCGGCCACTTTCTCGATGCTATACGGAATCTTTTAACGTCGGCGACGTCAGTAATTGTAATCAATGGTTGGCAGTCGCCGCCCATTCCTATTACAAGATCCGTCAGACAGGGCTGTCCTTTATCAATGCTCCTGTTTGTCATTGCGCTCGACCCGTTTTTGCGCGCAGTCGGTCGAATCGTTGAAGGTGTCCAGGTCTGTCACGTCTCTCTCAAATGTGCTGCCTATGCTGACGACGTGGGACTTTTCATGGGGCGGGCACATGACTTGGACAGAGTTCGCGATGTCCTGACATTGTACGAACGTGCCTCTGGCGCCGTTTTGAATACGCGGAAAACTGTATTGGTACCACTGGGTCGGCGGGGACTGTCTGCTGAACAGGACTGGTTCCGTGTTGTGCGCACCCACAAAATTTTAGGACTCGACATTGGAGCGTGCCCACAAAAAATGCAAGTTTTAAACTGGAGGCGAATTCTTGGCACTGTGAAGGCCGTATGTCGCAGCCACTCAGGTCGCCGACTCAACTTACATCAACGTGTGGCTGTCATTAACACATTCATCTTATCGAATGCGTGGTACATCGTCCAACTGCTTAGTGTTCCGAAGCCGATCGGGAGGGCGCTTTCGCAGGCAGTCTACTGGCTGCTGTGGCGGCATGAAATTTTTAAAGTCAAAGCTTCGACCTGTGTCATCGACAGGCAGCTGGGCGGCCTCGGTTTCATCGACGTTCCACGCAAATGCGGCGCGCTGCTCGTCCACCGGACAGCCACCCTGCAGTCCGACGACCCGGCAGGAACCACCGCGGCACTCCTGGAGCTCTACCGCCCACACTCGGAAGCGGCGCCCGTCTCTCTCGCGGCCATCCCGTACAATATGTCCTACATACGGGAGTATTTTTTAACGAGGAGCTACGCCCTGTCAACGGCTACCGACAGACACAGGACCGCCCGCGGACTCTACGTTGCCCTGACTGGACAACCTCCGCGTCATAAACTGGTGCTCCGGAACCCCACAGTGGAATGGGTGAAGGTGTGGGCAAACATCAACAACCCGGTGTTGCCGTCGGACGTGAGTGCGCTCTGGTTTAAGATCGTCAACAACACCCTAGCGACGAACCAGCGGCTTGCCGACATTCACCTCCTTCCCTCTGCCAACTGTGGAAGATGTGGTGCTGTGGACACACGGGAACATCGTTTTGAGTTTGCATCGGTGTCGACGGTATGGAAGCTGTGTCAACGAATGGTCGCCCACATTAATAGAACGCCTCCTCACCTTGTGACTGTTCGCCGTGTGATAGTGCCTAACTTCAAAGCTTTCCCGCGGACAAAAAATAACGCCACTGTTTGGATATTAGGGCATACGATTTATGCCCTTATCGATATGGCCGTCACTGATACAGTGATTTACCTGGATTATTTGTGGGCCCAGTATATGACACTGAAGGATTGCGTTCAATTTCGCGAACTGTTTGCGAATTTTTTGAAGGCGGCCTTGGATTACGGCTATGAAATGGAACTGCGGCAAACACCTTGAACTGAGATTTACTGAGCCGACGCGCTCCAATTTTTATTTCATTTTCTTACTTTTATTTGTTTTATTTGTGTTATGGTTGGTGAATTGTGCCACAAACTCACTGCGGGTCGTTCTGGGTTTATCTCCAAGAGAGGAGTGTCCTTTTAATTTTGAGGAATTTAATTTTGTTCCCGAGACTTCATGGGTATTTTCGACGATACAGCCTGTTTGTGTGGAACATTCATAGCTGCAGGAGTGTTTTTCCAGTCTCTTTATTTCTGTTCCCGGACTGTTGCGATTACATTTTATTACTTTTCGGTGATTTCTATTTCCTTCGTGTGACGCACACATCAACATAACCTCTCATGTTGTGCTGTTGTGCAGCGTTGACACCTGTTTTTTAACAACTCTCTGCTACATCGGAGTGAATGACGTTCGTCAAGAGGGAGAATATTTTCCTTTTAAGAGGAATATGTTTTTAGTTGAAATACGAGCAGAAGAGTTGAACCGGCGGAGGAAGGAAGACCGTCCACGAATTCCAGCATAAAATTACTTTTAGTTCTTCATTTTTCTTTGGAAGAAGACAGCATATCATCTGAGGAGAAGATGCTTTTGTTTTAAGTTATTTCTCTGTTCCACGAAGTTCGACAGTCCAGCAAATATAGCGTTGAAGCTCGCCGAAGAAGGCATATCTTGGTGAGAGTAAGGAGGGCTATAAGGGGAGTTGGGAGGCCCTAAAAAAAAAAAAAAAAAAAAAAAAAAAAAAAAAAAAAAAAAAGTGGTAGAATGCTCGCCTGCCACGCGGGCGGCCCGGGTTCGATTCCCGGCCGATGCATCATTTTGCTTTTCCCGCGATAATGCTGCCGTGTGGCTTGCGCTCTTGAAATGCACGATCCACAAGAATGTATAGCTGGATTCCCTTGAGAAGAACCGAGAACGCAGCACTCGCGGGTCCCCACTAGGACGCTCGCATCATGTTCTACAGACTAGCGTCGGCGTGGCACCACAATTTGCTATGTCCAGGTGCCTCCGAGGCACTGAACGTTAACGACAAGGAGTGCTGCCTATCGTTTGCAAAAGCTGCAGCAACACCGCAATCAACTGGACCGGCAATGCACGTCTAGCAACAGAACACATTATCCAGGAAGTACAGTGTCTCTCCGTCTAACATTGGGTAAGCTACTTACCCAGTTTCCAGGACACACGGTTCACCCGTGCCTCGGTAGCGCAGTAGGCAGCGCGTAAGTCTCATAATCTTAAGGTCGTGAGTTCGATCCTCACGCGGGGCATTTAATTTTCTGTGACTGGTGGTGGTGCTGTTGCTAGGGCCCCAACTTATTTCATGTTTGTTATCCACAACGGTTCAGCGGGAAGATGTTTACTTCCTGTCATTGCTACTTACAGCTTCCATTTTCCTCTTCTCCCAGCAGAGCATGAAGCCAAAAATATTGCTCTGAGACGTTTGAGGTGCGCGCCTTGCCAGTCAGTATGCGCAAAGACGCTCGCAAAGAGAGAAGGCCGCCGACGCGAGACACGACACGAAATGCGACAAGCGACCGTCCGAACCGTCGAAGACACCCCCACATCCGGTGTGGTCTAGTGGCTCAGTTCCGCTTGAGACGCGACAGCGATCGGACATGCTGTGTATTCGATCCGCCGTTTCCCTCGGGTTGTGGCTATTTACTTTCTGTGTGTGACGTTTCTTTGTCTTCTTTTCTTTGTTGTTTCGTAGCCTTAGTGTTTGTTTTGTGTCTTGTGTTGTATTGCGGCTTTTGCCGCATTACTTAAGTGTTATGACTTCCCGGTTGTTTCCGCGGAAGTGTACTCTCGGTTTTCAGTTTAACAAGGCCACCAGGAATATGCAACCAACTTCGTTGGAAATTCACGAATGGATTGTGGATACGATTGGCATTACATCGGACCAGGTACATACGGCGTATTTTGATACAGAACTTTACTGCTTTTTTGTGAAATTGTTGAACCCGGTTTTGCTAGATAGGATTTTACTTAAACATGGTGAGCAAGTGTCGTTCCGTCATAGAGATGGTTCTGTTAGCAGTGTTGCTGTTTCAAATGCTGAAATTACGTATACCACAGTTCGGGTTTATAATTTACCCCCTGAAGTTGACAACAGTTATCTCAAGGACGCTTTGCTTGGTTATGGTACTGTTCGGTCAATTCGAAATGAACGTTGGTCTGCACAACATAAGCTGCAATGTTATAATGGTGTCAGATCGGTTGAAATGCATAGTAAGTCGAATATACCGTCCCGTCTGGTTGTATGTGGTTATCGTGTTCATCTTACTTATGAGGGGCAAGTTGGTACGTGTTTTCTATGTAATGAAAATGGTCATGTTAGTGCTCATTGCCCTAAGCGGGTGTTTGTGCTTCACAATGGGCTAGCACAACGCCGCAAATTAACGGTTGCCGATCTTGTGCCAGCAGCTTCCTCCACTGTTTCTTGTCAGCCTCCTGCAGTAGATTCTTCACAACGGGTGACACCCTCCTCTGATGCAGGTTTTCCCCCGTTACCCACTCGCCCAGATGTATCGGCTGCTCCTACACCGATCCCGTCTGTTTTCAACAGCCGGCCGCTGGTGGCCGAGCGGTTCTGGCGCTGCAGTCTGGAACCGCGAGACCGCTACGGTCGCAGGTTCGAATCCTGCCTCGGGCATGGATGTGTGTGATGTCCTTAGGTTAGTTAGGTTTAAGTAGTTCTAAGTTCTAGGGGACTGATGACCTCAGAAGTTAAGTCCCATAGTGCTCAGAGCCATTTGAACCATTTTGTTTCCAATAACAAACGCCGTCGTGCTAGTGATACCGGTAGCACTGATGATGAAGCTGCTGTTTCGCAGCCGGTTTGCGAATCTGACGAGAGAATTCCGGAATCTCCCATGCCTGTTTCGGATTCTGTTCCCGCTGTGTCTCCTGCTTTGCCTGATGACGTCAAACTTGCTGCCACACCGTCGGCGCAAGAGCCACAACATTCGGTCGAGGTGGTGTTGACATCCCCCCGACACAGGCATCACAACATGTTGACGACACTTCGGTGCAGCCAGCTGTTTGTCGGAAAATCGCTCCTAGAACTGAGCGCTCCGCTTCAGCGGATTCCAAACCTATCTCTCCACCTCCTACACTTCCAATACCTACACCTTCTGATGCCGGTGCCGATGTTCCTGATGCAGTTTTCCCCTTGCTGGTTCCTTCTTCTGATTCCTCTCGCCCTGCTAATCCTTCGGATGCCTTGGTTGGCGTACCTGATCTCGAACCCCCCACTCCACCTGCTCTTGAATCTGGTGTGCATCAGATACGCCGTCGGGTGAAAGTGCCCCCCAATCTTCACTATTGGTTGTCGGTTATTTGACACAACCTTGGTTAATATTTATGCCCCCTCTGGTTCCAGCAAACGGCAGGAAAGGTCTCGTTTTTATAAAGAGGATCTGATTTATCTTTTACGCAAAAATCCTGCGACTTTGATATTGGGGGGTGATTTTAATTGTGTATTACAAGCTAAGGACCAATCCCCTCATTTTAATTATTGTTTCGAGCTACATTCTCTTGTACGTCAACTACGACTACGCGATGCGTGGGAGGTTAAACACCCCACTTTAGTTAAATTTACATTTTTTACTGCCACCTCCAGTAGTCGCCTTGACCGATTGTATATTTCTGATCCCCTTAGTGTTTCTGTTTTAAATGTAGATGTTATTCCAGCCAGTTTTACGGATCATTGTGCCCTTGCGGTTATAATTAATTTGGAGCGTCAGCCTCTTAAACTTTATCGGCCGCTGTGGAAATTAAATGTCTCCTTGCTCGATGACCCTGACATCGAACCTCTAATACAGACGGCTTGGGACATGTGTTTACGTTCTCTGCGATACTATCCGTCAAAGCTTCACTGGTGGATCCACTGTGCGAAGCCAAAACTACGTCGCACTTTAATGTCCTACAGTTATCAAAGAGCGCGAGATCTGAAACTGACTTTTGAGTATTATTATTCGGTGCTTCGCGAACTTTATGATCCTTCTAAAATGACATGTGCCCACCTTTCTGAGATTCGGAAAATTAAAGCCAAGCTCCTTAGTATTAAACGACTTCAGATGGAAGGGTTGAAGCTTAAATCTAAACCACCGTCCACCTTAGCACATGAAATGACTTCTATGTACCATCTGTTTCGTCACCAAAAGCACCGTCGACGTGTATTGATTGACGGTCTTACGGCAGCTGATGGTTGCCGGCTTACCTTACAGACTCAAATAACCCATGAACTTACCTGCTACTATGAGACCTTATATGCTGTGGCTGATTCTGATCCGGTTGATAATGACGAGATTTTAACTGCTATCCCATCAGTTTTAACAGAGGACCATAATACGGAGTTTTTAGCTCCTTTTACTGCAGACGAAATTTCAGCTTTTATTGCTTGTTCACCATCTCACAAATCTCCTGGTCCGGATGGCCTTCCTAAGGAGTTCTTTGTTCGCTTTTGGACTATTATTGGGCCTGTTTTTACGGATATAGTAAATGAAATTTTGAATGGTGGCACAATTCCAGCCGATTTCAAGAGAGGTACGGTTGTCCTGATACCGAAATCTGCTGGTTTGAAGACAGCTAGTGACTTTCGTCCTTTAACCCTTTTAAATTTTGATTATAAGACGGCTGCTAGGGCTGTTAATGCACGTCTATCCCTCTTGCTTACACCTGTAATAACTCCTTGTCAAAGCTGCTTTCCAGGGCGCTCCATCTTGACGCCTCTGGCGGGATATCGTGATGTCATGTCGATTGTCGCTGTCACCAATATTTCCTGTGCGCTTTTATTTGTTGATTTTAGTAAGGCTTTTGATCGTGTGTCCCATTCGTTTTTAGAGCTTCTGCTGCGCCGACTCGGTTTTAATGAAAAGGCGCTGCTGGTACTTAAGAATATGACGACTGGCATTTCTGCTAAGATTGACATTAATGGCCAGCTGACGAAGGTCATTGATATTAAACGTGGCGTCCCACAAGGTAGCCCTTTATCCATGACCCTTTATGCTCTCTCCCTTCAACCACTCCTCACACGTCTCAACTCGACACTTCGTGGTCTTACGATCTCTGGGGTTACCCAGACAGCAACAGCTTATGCTGATGATTTGGTTGTTTTGCTTCGTTCCGCCGCAGAAGTGCCGCAGTTGAAAATGGAACTAGATAAATTTTCTGCGGCCTCAGGTTCTCGTATCAACCCCCGTAAAAGCAAACTCTTGAATTTGCGGGGCTTCGAACATGTGGTTGTTCCGTGGGTTACGGCTGTTGAACACCATACACATTTAGGTATCTATCTTGAGCGGTGTCCTCTTCGTATGGCTGCGAAAAATTGGCAAGTGGCCATTTCCAAGCTTCAAGGTGTTTTATTCGAACACTCATGGCGTTCGATACCGCTACTGCAAAAAAAGCGTGTATTAGACACTTATGTTTTATGTAAAGTATATTACGTTGCTCAGTTGTTTCCGCTTCCCCGAATGCAGGGTGCAAAAATGTTCCAGCTTCTTAACAGATATATTTGGCGGGGGCACATTTTTAAATTACGTCGTGATGTTCTTACGCAGCCGCGTCTTGAGGGCGGTTTGTCGTTCACCGATGTCCGTGTCAAGGCTGCTGCTCTTTATGTTAAGCGAACCCTCCATCTTTTATTTTCTGAGTCCCCGACTGTTACTTCGCGATTATTCCATGTCGTTCGTCCTGCGAGCTTGTCACCGCCTATTAACGTAGGGCCTCTAAATGCGAAGCTACGGCATGTTCGGGACTTCTACATTGAGATTAGTTATCTGGATCTCCACTTACAACGTCGTCCTGTTTTTACTACGCGAACACTGCTTGACAAATGGCACAGGTCTTCTTCTTCCATCCCGATTGTTTTGCAATATCCCCGTTTTAATTGGCGTAACATATGGACGAATATTAGCTTACCCGTTCATTCAGCGACTGTTGCCTCCCTATGGTATAAGGTAGTTAATCAGCTGATTCCTACGAACGAACGACTTCATCGTATAGGTTTAAGTGTCTCTCCGCTTTGTCAAACGTGTGGTTGTGTTGATACACTCCCACACCGATTTACCTGCGCTGACCGTCTTCGCATGTGGTACTGGCTGCGCCGACAATTGGCGTTACTCACCAGGAGCTCGGAATCGGCATTCACAACTGATATTCTCTGCTGGCCGGACACGGTTTTTTATCCCCGGACAAAGAACAACACCATTATGTGGCTTCTTGGCCGTTACATTTTTGCTGTGGTTGATGGTAATGGTATTTCCGATTTTATTTCGTTTATTGGTTACATGCATCATGAGTACTGGACGCAACAATCTTTCAAACATCTTAAGAGGGACTTTGCGAATATGCTTAGTATTGTTTTCGAAAAGCGGGGGATTGGTTAAGTTTCCACTTCTCTTGATCGCTCCTGCGCCGGATGCATTAATGGCACCGGTATAGGGGCATACTGATCTCACTTCATGATAGGGAAGACATTCTCGCTAGCACTTAGTTATTTTTTGCCTTCCTGCCAAGCTTTTACCTGTTTGGATAGACAACGCTTCATAAGCACCGTGTCCACATATGAGTATCATAAGACTCCGAACCAAGGACGATTACTACGTATTGGCGCCACTGTGCTTCAGTGCAGGGAGGAGGAGACGTCATGGCCAGGCCTCGGGATTCGACCCCTGCCCAACGCGCCTCCACCGAGCTGCACTGACTCATTTAAAAAAAAAAAATGGATAAGGCGTCGGACTTCGGATCCAGAAACAAAAAAAAAAAAGGTGGCCGAGTGGTTAAGGCGTTGGACTGCTAATCCAATGTAAAAAAAAAAAAAAAAAAAAAAAAAGTGGTAGAATGCTCGCCTGCCACGCGGGCGGCCCGGGTTCGATTCCCGGCCGATGCATCATTTTGCTTTTCCCGCGATAATGCTGCCGTGTGGCTTGCGCTCTTGAGATACACGATCCACAAGAATGTATAGCTGGATTCCCTTGAGAAGAACCACTAGGACGCTCGCATCATGCTCTACAGACTAGCGTCGGCCTGGCCTCACAAGTTGCTGTGTCCAGGTGCCTCCGAGGCACTGAACGTTAACGACAAGGAGTGCTGCCTATCGTTTGCAAAAGCTGCAGCAACACCGCAATCAACTGGGCCGGCAATGCACGTGTAGCGATCAGAACACGTTATCCAGGAAGTACAGTGTCTCTCCGTCTAACATTGGGTAAGCTACTTACCCAGTTTCCAGGACACACGGTTCACCCGTGCCTCGGTAGCGCAGTAGGCAGCGCGTAAGTCTCATAATCTTAAGGTCGTGAGTTCGATCCTCACGCGGGGCATTTAATTTTCTGTGACTGGTGGTGGTGCTGTTGCTAGGGCCCCAACTTATTTCATGTTTGTTATCCACAACGGTTCAGCGGGAAGATGTTTACTTCCTGTCATTGCTACTTACAGCTTCCATTTTCCTCTTCTCCCAGCAGAGCATGAAGCCAAAAATATTGCTCTGAGACGTTTGAGGTGCGCGCCTTGCCAGTCAGTATGCGCAAAGACGCTCGCAAAGAGAGAAGGGCGCCGACGCGGGACACGACACGAAATGCGACAAGCGACCGTCCGAACGGTCGAAGACACGCCCACAACCGGTGTGGTCTAGTGGCTAGGATACCTGGCTTTCACCCAGGAGGCCCGGGTTCGATTCCCTGTACCGGAACGGAATTTTTTCCACACGAATTGCGACAAGTTTGAGCTGACCGAGCTGCCGTTTCCCGTCCTGCTCGCAATATAGCTACTGTTTCGTGACCGTCCGCAGAATATAGGCGAGGGAAGCAGACATCCGACGACCATAGAAATGGTGTACGGCTTCATGTCATACGTTTCCAGCGCAGGGCTGAGCAACTGCGTCTGTCGAGGCCCGTTAGCTCAGTTGGTTAGAACGTCGTGTTAATAACGCGAAGGTCGTGGGTTCGATCCCCCCACGGGCCACTACTCTTTTACTACTACGGAAAGGCAGCGCCAATTTCAGCAGGCGAGTGTGATGACCAAAAGATCATCTCCCTGCGTGGAAGTTGACAGAGGATCCGAACCCGACTTGTCGGGAAGCGCCACAGCATTCACTCGGCAATGGCCATAATATGTTGAATACACTGGTTCTCAACCGATAAAGAGAAGATGAAAGAAAATGTCCGATTGCCGATGCGTAACAACTTTGGCCCTTGTCAGTACTTGGGCGGGTGAGCGCATGGGAACACAGGGTACTGTTGGCAGTTTTACTTCCTATTTTTCTTTCTCCTTTGTTTTCGGAGCTACAGCCCGATTCGGTCAGGGAGACGCCACCGTGAAATGAACGGGCGTGCTGTGTGTACATCGCCTCGCCTCTCCTTACCTCTCTCAGTCGTTTCTCGTGCTTGTCGCTTTGATATAGGCCGATTTGAGAGCATCAGCTCTCGCGTCAGCTGAGCAAAGTCGAGACAAGTCGAGACACACTTTAGGCTGGTCTGCAGCGAGTAAGAGGGGGACAAAACATTAATTTAAGGGCGCGTGGCGAAAGTACTCATACGCGAAATTAAAAAGCCTGTTGCGGTGGCCGGGAATCGAACCCGGACCAACTGCTTGGAAGGCAACTATGCTGACCATTACACCACCACCGCGCAAGCGTGTGCCCCGACGCCGCGCTGTGTCGGCTTCCCGCCTGTCGGCAGCGGCCGAAGGTGATCGTACCTGGCAGGCGCATTTCGAGGTAGGCTAGGGGAGCACATCCAGACGCATTCGGACGGCGTATCCGCGCACGTCGCACGTCGCGCAGAGCTCCGCCGTCGTCGTCGGTTTGTTTACATCGCCGGGACTTTGGCGCTTCGTTGTTCGTGATTTCTGCTTTGAAGATTTGTAAGTAACAAAATGTCGACATTTTCGAGAGCTAACACTGCTCAGTGTGTATTTGATAGAAGTGCTGTCCGCCCTACCGCATTTGAATTACACGAGTGGTTATTCGAAGACCTAAAGATACCGGAAGAAATCGTAGACACCTTTCAGTTGGACTTTGTTCAGTATTGCTTGTTCTTGAAATTTACCTCTGGGGACATGTGTGAAAAATTTGTAGCTAAATTTGGTGGCAGTCGACGTTTTAAACATGCAGACGGCAGTATTAGTAATGTGCAAATTGTGGCGTCAGGGTTTGGCATTCGAACTGTCCGTGTTTTTAATGTGCCACCGGAATGCCCTGACCAAATTTTATCTCGTGCGTTGTCTCGGTTTGGTGACGTTCTGAACATTTCGATGGAGAAGTGGTCTAGTGCATACCGTTACAAAGTTGCTAGTGGTGTCCGTAGTGTACGGATGGACCTGAAACAACATATTCCTTCCTATTTTGTAATCGGTGGGGTTCGTGCCCAAGTCTCATATATCGGGCAACCGCCGACATGTGCCGTATGTCATTCCACGGAACATTTGAGGGGTGACTGCCCTCGACGGCGGCCTGTTCAGTTACCGCGCGAAGATGTGGGTGGTGGTGATAAGTTTGTGCCCCTCATGAGTGAGATTGTGGCAGGAACATCCTTTACCGGTCCGACCGACCGACCGATCGAGCGCACGACGACCGTTGCTTCCGTCGAAGTCCCGTCCGTCGCGGAACATAGTCACACGACTGCCGGGCAGGAGGAAATGGAGGTTGTCCAGGACCCGCCTACCCCGACCGACCGGGTTGATGACGAAAGGGACATACGCCCTGTTGCTACTGCTGCCGTTCAATCGGAATCGGTGGAGGCAACAGACGCTTGTTTACCCCCGCCGTCCCTCCCGGTACCAACTTCTGCCGATACTGTAACGCCTTCAGCGGAAAGTAAAAAGCAACGTCGCCAGCGGGGCAAGGGTAAACAGGTCAAGGATCAGAACCCGGCCGCCCTCGCGAATCCGCCAGCCACGGAGAGTGGCAGTGAAAGTGAGGCAATGTCACAAGGTTCCTCTCGTAGTAGCAGCCCCGCCAGGACAGAGAAGATTCGAGCACACACTGAACAGTTGAAACAATTTCTCAGTGCCGGGAAGGAACAGGACGTTGCCGCTGCGAAGCGTAAATTAGAACAGGGCAGTGAGCAGTTACCACAGCGCCCGCGCAAACATTCTGTGCCGTCACAGCCGGCCGTACCATCGCGTGGCGGCCAGGCGGAAGCCACCAAGCCGTCGGGCGACGCACGACCACCCCCGCCACCTGACAGTCAAAGCCCGTGGTGGCAGCAGCAGGAGGACGAGGGGGGCCAGTAGACACGCTCGCAGATCCCTATCGTTGTCATGAGTCCACCTACATTGCAATTGACCTAGAAACGAATGTGTCTTGAACTGTGTCCAGTGTATTGTTGTGCCATGTTTTTGTAGACTTGCTACTAACCACTACAGTGTTTTAAGACCTATTGAACTTTCCGTTTTATGCCAGCTGCCATTCATTTAAGTATACGTCCGGCGTTTTCTCACTTCGTTGGTGCTTTTAATATTGCTCTGTCTTGCCCATCTGCTTAAAATGTCAACACACCCACACCCATCGAGTGTGTTTTCTGTTTTGACATTAAACGTTGCCGGTATCTCAGCGGTGCACAAGGTAGCTGCATTTAAAGATGTTTTATATCATGGAAATTTTAGTATTGCCCTTCTTCAAGAAGTGTCTAGTGATGTTTTTAGCAATATTCCAGGCTACGATGCTATTTACAACCTGAATAGTGACAATAACTGTGGCACCGCAATTTTATTTAAGTCGTTTTTCGAACCTACGGACATCAGACTTCTCCCTGATGGTCGTGTACTGGCGTGTGTCATTGCGGGAGTCCAATTTGTCAACGTGTATGTGCCCTCGGGGACTGATCAAAAACGCACAAGAGCTCGTTTTTTTACCACGGACGTATGCCCCTTTTTGGCCACGGCTCGTCCCATTATATTCGGTGGTGATTTTAATTGTGTTGTTGCCGCTGCGGACCAATATCCCACCCCCACTAAATGTGCAGAACTGAATACCCTTTTAAATGCAGCGGAATTGCGTGATTCGTGGCGTCACTACCACCCAATCATGACGCAGTATACGCACTTTTCTACCGGAGGGGCCAGTAGAATTGATAGGATCTATGTTTCACGGGAGCTAACAGACGCTTTATGCGCAGTCGAAGTTCTGCCTGTCGCCATGAGTGATCATTGTGGCTACGTGTGTGCTTTGCGGTTGGAGTGCTGTCGCACGAAATCAGTTCCGGCATATTGGAAATTCAATACCGGGTATCTGGGTGCCGAAGGGCTCCGTGCGGAGGTGCGTGTAGCATGGCAGCAGTGTTTAGTGAAATTCCACAATTACGGGTCCTGCATCGAGTGGTGGGTGGCGCATGCCAAACCGATTTTGCGGAAGGCGGCGCAATTATATAGTCGTGAAGCGAGTTACTGGCACAGGCGTACGTTGGCATTTTATCAGCAGTGCTTACAGGATGCTATCAATTCACCTGCTGGCCCCGACGCAAACGTTAGACTCCGTCTGAGCAAAATTAAAGCCAGGATTTTGCGGTTGCACCGGGAAAGGTCGAACGGCTTAATGATTCGGAGCCGTCCCTTGTGCCACATCGATGACGAGGAGCCATCGCTCTATCATCTTGCCCGGGAGAAGCAACAGGCTCGCAAAAAGTATATTGCTGCGTTGGAAACTGATGCGGGGATTGTCTTATCGCAGCGGCACGAAATTGTACGCCATGTCGCCGGCTATTATACTTCGCTTTTTCACGACGCTACCGCAGACGGCGTGGCCACGCGGCTTTTATTACAAGACTTAGTTGACTGCTTGTCCGAACATGACCGTGAAGAGCTGGTTGCAGAGGTGTCGAGCCAGGAAGTATTACAGATATTGAAAGCCAGTACAACGGGCAAGTCGCCTGGACCCGACGGTCTTCCTACGGAATTTTATATTACTTTCTGGGATATTGTAGGGGACAAGTTCACGGTGGTGGTGAACGAAGTGCTTCGCGGCATTGCCATCCCGAGTCAGTTTCTCGATGGGCACATTGTTCTTATCCCCAAAAAACGGGGTACGTGCCGTGTCACTGATCTGAGGCCAATTACGCTGTTAAATGCTGATTACAAGCTGGCGGCCAGATGTGTTGCAGCGAAGATGCAGGTAGTCATGGACAACGTCATCTGTCCGTATCAATCCTGCGGCGTTAAGAGGCGGACCATCTTCAATGCGGCATCTACCTATCGTGACGTCATCGCTTACTCCGCCGTCCACCGACTTTCAGCAGCTGTCCTTTCTGTGGACTTTGCCAATGCGTTTGACAGGATGAGCCACGATTATTTGCTGCAAGTTATGGAAAGGATGGGCTTTGGCTTGCGCTTCATTCGCGTGATTCGCCATTTCCTGACAGGGGCCCGTTCGGTGGTGACCATTAATGGATGGCGAACGCCACCTATAGTACTTAGTAGATCGGTGCGACAGGGCTGTCCCTTATCTATGTACCTTTTTGTAATTGCTTTGGACCCACTGTTGCGTGCGCTAGACCGCACGATAGGCGGCGTGGATATTCATCGTGCCTCAGTGAAGTGTCTCGTTTATGCTGATGACGTAGGTGTTTTTATCGGCGACGACAACGATTTTCATCAACTCCGGCCCTTACTGGGGTGGTATGAATGTGCGTCGGGTGCCCTGATTAATCCGAGGAAGACTGTACTGATTCCTTTAGGAAATTGCGAAGTGGATCCCGATCAGACTTGGTTTCGGGTAGCCCGTACTCATACGATCTTGGGCCTTGATGTTACCGCTAATCCTCAGCAGATGCGGGCGCGCACCTGGCGCCGGCTGCTCAATCATGTCAAAGGCCTCTGTAAGACTTACGCCAGCCGACGCCTCACCCTCCTCCAGAAGGTTGACCTAATTAACAGCGCCGTGTATTCCAAGGCCTGGTACGTGGCACAACTCCTGGACGTTCCGCGACCCCTCGCCCGATCATTTTCGCAGGCCGCATACTGGCTCCTTTGGCGCCACGAAATCTTCAAGGTTCGGGCGGCAACGTGCGTCCTCGACACCACCTTCGGGGGACTCGGCCTCGTCGATTTTTCCCGGAAGTGTTCGGCGCTGCTGGTGCACCGCATGGCCGCCCTGCAATTTGACAGCCCGGATGGAACGGCGGCGGCCATGCTCGTCGCTTACCGGCCACCCTCCGAGAGCGCACCGGTGTCCGTGGCGGGCATCCCGTATCAACTCGGCTACGTCAGAGCTTACTACCTGCAGCGGAGCTACGTACTGGAAACGGCGCTGGACAGGAACCGGAATGTTCGCCGACTGTATGCGGCAATGGTCGGGCGGCCACCCCCTCACAAGCTCGCTCTTCGCTTCCCCGCGACCAACTGGCGGCAAGTGTGGCTTAATGTTCATCACTCCGTGTTGCCCTCCGGCGTTCGGTCCCAGTGGTTTAAACTGGTTAACAATACGGTGGCCACAAACCAACGTCTCTCGGACATCCGCCTGCTGCCGTCTGCCAACTGTGGTGCTTGCGGCGTTTCGGACACACGGGAGCATCGATTTCAATGTCGCCTTGTGTCGGCCGTCTGGGAACTGTGTAGGGTCATGGTGGCTCTGATCAACAGGACGACACCCTCACACGTGACTGTCAATGATGTTCTTGCGCCAGTGTTCAAACCGTTCCCTCGCGCGAAGCACAATACAATGGTGTGGCTCCTAGGCCACACGGTCTTTGCTATTCTGGACTCCCAAGTTAAGGACGTGTATACTTATTTCGCGTACTTGTGGGATGCACATTCCCATGTACAGCGACTGAAGCACTACAACGACCTTTTTGCCAATTTTCTACGTGCGGCGTTACAACATGGTTACACGGCAACGTTCATTCATTGATACACGGAAAACTCTGTTGAAGACTGAAGAGGCTATCTCTTATTGTTCATTTTTCATTGATTTTGTTTGAATTTGACCCGATGGTTTGGATGCGTCTGTGCAGATATTATGCGCTACAGAAGAACAAGATTTGTTTTCTTTCTTTTATTTGACCTACAGCAGTGAAGCATCTCGTTTTTCACGTGGCAGTGACAATATTATTTTACTTTCCTTTTCCTACCTTCTTGTTATGGATTTCGGAGTGCGTTTTTAGTTTGTCTTCTCCACGCGCATCCTTTACTCCAAGAATGGACATGGAACTTTATTGTGTGTGTTTTCCTTTTTTTATCAAGAAGAACTCTCCTACGACTTTTAGTTACTCGTCGTCTGTGGCATCGTTTAGGGTGGATATTTTCTTTTGACATTTTCATCGATTAAAGAGGAACATTGCCTTTTATTGTGCGTTCCATTGATGGACAGAAGATTTGAGTTTGTGGACGAATTTTCTTTTCTTTATTGATTTTCACACCATGATCCACGAGAGAAGCCGTCAGCGACGAGCATCTACCACAACAGATGATAGCGTTGAAGCTCGCCGATGAAGGCATATTTTGGTGAGAGCAAGGAGGGCTATAAGGGGAGTTGGGAGGCCCTAAACAAAAAAAAAAAAAATAAAAAAAAAATAAAAAAAAAATAAAAAATAAAAGTGGTAGAATGCTCGCCTGCCACGCGGGCGGCCCGGGTTCGATTCCCGGCCGATGCATCATTTTGCTTTTCCCACGATAATGCTGCCGTGTGGCTTGCGCGCTTGAGATGCACGATCCACATGAATGTATAGCTGGATTCCCTTGAGAAGAACCGAGAACGCAGCACTCGCGGGTCCCCACTAGGACGCTCGCATGGTGTTCTACAGACTAGCGTCGGCCTGGCCTCACAAGTTGCTGTGTCCAGGTGCCTCCGAGGCACTGAACGTTAACGACAAGGAGTGCTGCCTATCGTTTGCAAAAGCTGCAGCAACACCGCAATCAACTGGGCTGGCAATGCACGTGTAGCAACAGAACACGTTATCCAGGAAGTACAGTGTCTTTACGTCTAACATTGGGTGTGGTACTTAGCCAGTTTCCAGGACAAGCGCTTCACCTGTGCCTCGGTAGCGCAGTAGGCAGCGCGTAAGTCTCATAATCTTAAGGTCGTGAGTTCGATCCTCACCCGGGGCATTTAATTTTCTGTGACTGATGGTGATGCTGTTGCTAGGGCACCAACTTATTTCTTGTTTGTTATCCACAACGTTTTCAACGCTTCAGCGGGAAAATGTTTACTCCCTGTTATTGCTACTTACAGCTTCCCTTTTCCTCTTCTCCTAGCACAGCATGAAGCCAAAAACATTGCTCTGAGACGTTTGAGGTGCGCGCCTTGCCAGTCAGTATGCGCAAAGACGCTCGCAAAGAGAGAAGGGCGCCGACGCGGGACACGACACGAAATGCTACAAGCGACCGTCCGATCCGCCGCAGGAACGCCCACATCCGGTGTGGTCTAGTGGCTAGGATACCTGGCTTTCACCCAGGAGGCCCGGGTTCGATTCCCGGTACCGGAACGGAGCTTTTTCCACACGAATCGTGACAAGTTTGAGCTGTCCGAGCTGCCGTTTCCCGTCCTGCTCGCAATATATCTACTGTTTCGTGACCGTCAGCAGAGTATAGACGAGGGAAGCAGACATCCGACGACCATAGAAATGGTGTACGGCTTCATGCCATACGTTTGCAGCGTAGGGCTGAGCGAGCGCAACTGTCGAGGCCCGTTAGCTCAGTTGGTTAGAGCGTCGTGCTAATAACGCGAAGGTCGTGGGTTCGATCCCCCCACGGGCCACAACGCTTTTACTACCACGAAAAGGCAGCGCCGATTTCAGCTGGCGAGTGTGATGACCAAAAGATCATCACCCTGCGTGGAAGTTGACAGAGGATCCGAACCCGACTTGTCGGGAAGCGCTACAGCATTCACTCGGCAATGGCCATAATACGTTGAATACACTGGTTCTCAACCGATAAAGAGAAGATGAAAGGAAATGTCCGATTGCCGATGCGTAACAACTTTGGCCCTTGTCGGTACTTGGGCGGGAGAGCGCATGGGGACACAGGGTACTGTTGGCAGTTTTACTTCCTATTTTTCTTTCTCCTTTGTTTTCGGAGCTACAGCCCGGTTCGGTCAGGGAGACGCCACCGTGAAATGAACGGGCGTGCTGTGTGTACATCGCCCCGCCTCTCCTTACCTCTCTCAGTCGTTTCTCGTGCTTGTCGTTTTGATATAGGCCGATTGGAGAGCGTCAGCTCTCGCGTCAGTCGAGACAAGTCGAGACACACTATAGGCTGGTCTGCAGCGAGTAAGAGGGGGAAAAAACATTAAGTTAAGGGCGCGTGGCGAAAGTACTCATACGTGAAATTAAAAAGCCTGTTGCGGTGGCCGGGAATCGAACCCGGACCAACTGCTTGGAAGGCAACTATGCTGACCATTACACCACCACCGCACAAGCGAGCGCCCCGACGCCGCGCTGTGTCGGCTTCCCGCCTGTCGGCAGCGGCCGAAGGTGATCGTACCTGGCAGGCGCATTTCGAGGTAGGCTAGGGGAGCACATCCAGGCGCGTTCGGACAGCGTATCCGCGCACATTTCGCATCCTTGGCAAGAGTCGGCGCCGGCGACGCAAGAGTACGCAGAGGACCGCGTTCTGGCGGCATTTTTAAGCAGTACAGTGCAGGATTCAGCGTCTGCAGCATCTTCTCGACAGAATGCTACGGCGCTTGACGGCAGTCCCACTTTCCCTTGAGACATCTGCTCGGGAAGCAGGGGGCAGTTAATACCGGCCCGAGCATCGGTGGTTCAGTGGTAGAATGCTCGCCTGCCACGCGGGCGGCCCGGGTTCGATTCCCGGCCGATGCATCATTTTGCTTTTCCCACGATAATGCTGCCGTGTGGCTTGCGCGCTTGAGATGCACGATCCACATGAATGTATAGCTGGATTCCCTTGAGAAGAACCGAGAACGCAGCACTCGCGGGTCCCCACTAGGACGCTCGCATGGTGTTCTACAGACTAGCGTCGGCCTGGCCTCACAAGTTGCTGTGTCCAGGTGCCTCCGAGGCACTGAACGTTAACGACAAGGAGTGCTGCCTATCGTTTGCAAAAGCTGCAGCAACACCGCAATCAACTGGGCTGGCAATGCACGTGTAGCAACAGAACACGTTATCCAGGAAGTACAGTGTCTTTACGTCTAACATTGGGTGTGGTACTTAGCCAGTTTCCAGGACAAGCGCTTCACCTGTGCCTCGGTAGCGCAGTAGGCAGCGCGTAAGTCTCATAATCTTAAGGTCGTGAGTTCGATCCTCACCCGGGGCATTTAATTTTCTGTGACTGATGGTGATGCTGTTGCTAGGGCACCAACTTATTTCTTGTTTGTTATCCACAACGTTTTCAACGCTTCAGCGGGAAAATGTTTACTCCCTGTTATTGCTACTTACAGCTTCCCTTTTCCTCTTCTCCTAGCACAGCATGAAGCCAAAAACATTGCTCTGAGACGTTTGAGGTGCGCGCCTTGCCAGTCAGTATGCGCAAAGACGCTCGCAAAGAGAGAAGGGCGCCGACGCGGGACACGACACGAAATGCTACAAGCGACCGTCCGATCCGCGTCAGGAACGCCCACATCCGGTGTGGTCTAGTGGCTAGGATACCTGGCTTTCACCCAGGAGGCCCGGGTTCGATTCCCGGTACCGGAACGGAGCTTTTTCCACACGAATCGTGACAAGTTTGAGCTGTCCGAGCTGCCGTTTCCCGTCCTGCTCGCAATATATCTACTGTTTCGTGACCGTCAGCAGAGTATAGACGAGGGAAGCAGACATCCGACGACCATAGAAATGGTGTACGGCTTCATGCCATACGTTTGCAGCGTAGGGCTGAGCGAGCGCAACTGTCGAGGCCCGTTAGCTCAGTTGGTTAGAGCGTCGTGCTAATAACGCGAAGGTCGTGGGTTCGATCCCCCCACGGGCCACAACGCTTTTACTACCACGAAAAGGCAGCGCCGATTTCAGCTGGCGAGTGTGATGACCAAAAGATCATCACCCTGCGTGGAAGTTGACAGAGGATCCGAACCCGACTTGTCGGGAAGCGCTACAGCATTCACTCGGCAATGGCCATAATACGTTGAATACACTGGTTCTCAACCGATAAAGAGAAGATGAAAGGAAATGTCCGATTGCCGATGCGTAACAACTTTGGCCCTTGTCGGTACTTGGGCGGGAGAGCGCATGGGGACACAGGGTACTGTTGGCAGTTTTACTTCCTATTTTTCTTTCTCCTTTGTTTTCGGAGCTACAGCCCGATTCGGTCAGGGAGACGCCACCGTGAAATGAACGGGCGTGCTGTTTGTACATCGCCCCGCCTCTCCTTACCTCTCTCAGTCGTTTCTCGTGCTTGTCGTTTTGATATAGGCCGATTGGAGAGCGTCAGCTCTCGCGTCAGTCGAGACAGTCGAGCCACACTATAGGCTGGTCTGCAGCGAGTAAGAGGGGGAAAAAACATTAAGTTAAGGGCGCGTGGCGAAAGTACTCATACGTGAAATTAAAAAGCCTGTTGCGGTGGCCGGGAATCGAACCCGGACCAACTGCTTGGAAGGCAACTATGCTGACCATTACACCACCACCGCACAAGCGAGCGCCCCGACGCCGCGCTGTGTCGGCTTCCCGCCTGTCGGCAGCGGCCGAAGGTGATCGTACCTGGCAGGCGCATTTCGAGGTAGGCTAGGGGAGCACATCCAGGCGCGTTCGGACAGCGTATCCGCGCACATTTCGCATCCTTGGCAAGAGTCGGCGCCGGCGACGCAAGAGTACGCAGAGGACCGCGTTCTGGCGGCATTTTTAAGCAGTACAGTGCAGGATTCAGCGTCTGCAGCATCTTCTCGACAGAATGCTACGGCGCTTGACGGCAGTCCCACTTTCCCTTGAGACATCTGCTCGGGAAGCAGGGGGCAGTTAATACCGGCCCGAGCATCGGTGGTTCAGTGGTAGAATGCTCGCCTGCCACGCGGGCGGCCCGGGTTCGATTCCCGGCCGATGCATCATTTTGCTTTTCCCACGATAATGCTGCCGTGTGGCTTGCGCGCTTGAGATGCACGATCCACATGAATGTATAGCTGGATTCCCTTGAGAAGAACCGAGAACGCAGCACTCGCGGGTCCCCACTAGGACGCTCGCATGGTGTTCTACAGACTAGCGTCGGCCTGGCCTCACAAGTTGCTGTGTCCAGGTGCCTCCGAGGCACTGAACGTTAACGACAAGGAGTGCTGCCTATCGTTTGCAAAAGCTGCAGCAACACCGCAATCAACTGGGCTGGCAATGCACGTGTAGCAACAGAACACGTTATCCAGGAAGTACAGTGTCTTTACGTCTAACATTGGGTGTGGTACTTAGCCAGTTTCCAGGACAAGCGCTTCACCTGTGCCTCGGTAGCGCAGTAGGCAGCGCGTAAGTCTCATAATCTTAAGGTCGTGAGTTCGATCCTCACCCGGGGCATTTAATTTTCTGTGACTGATGGTGATGCTGTTGCTAGGGCACCAACTTATTTCTTGTTTGTTATCCACAACGTTTTCAACGCTTCAGCGGGAAAATGTTTACTCCCTGTTATTGCTACTTACAGCTTCCCTTTTCCTCTTCTCCTAGCACAGCATGAAGCCAAAAACATTGCTCTGAGACGTTTGAGGTGCGCGCCTTGCCAGTCAGTATGCGCAAAGACGCTCGCAAAGAGAGAAGGGCGCCGACGCGGGACACGACACGAAATGCTACAAGCGACCGTCCGATCCGCGTCAGGAACGCCCACATCCGGTGTGGTCTAGTGGCTAGGATACCTGGCTTTCACCCAGGAGGCCCGGGTTCGATTCCCGGTACCGGAACGGAGCTTTTTCCACACGAATCGTGACAAGTTTGAGCTGTCCGAGCTGCCGTTTCCCGTCCTGCTCGCAATATATCTACTGTTTCGTGACCGTCAGCAGAGTATAGACGAGGGAAGCAGACATCCGACGACCATAGAAATGGTGTACGGCTTCATGCCATACGTTTGCAGCGTAGGGCTGAGCGAGCGCAACTGTCGAGGCCCGTTAGCTCAGTTGGTTAGAGCGTCGTGCTAATAACGCGAAGGTCGTGGGTTCGATCCCCCCACGGGCCACAACGCTTTTACTACCACGAAAAGGCAGCGCCGATTTCAGCTGGCGAGTGTGATGACCAAAAGATCATCACCCTGCGTGGAAGTTGACAGAGGATCCGAACCCGACTTGTCGGGAAGCGCTACAGCATTCACTCGGCAATGGCCATAATACGTTGAATACACTGGTTCTCAACCGATAAAGAGAAGATGAAAGGAAATGTCCGATTGCCGATGCGTAACAACTTTGGCCCTTGTCGGTACTTGGGCGGGAGAGCGCATGGGGACACAGGGTACTGTTGGCAGTTTTACTTCCTATTTTTCTTTCTCCTTTGTTTTCGGAGCTACAGCCCGGTTCGGTCAGGGAGACGCCACCGTGAAATGAACGGGCGTGCTGTGTGTACATCGCCCCGCCTCTCCTTACCTCTCTCAGTCGTTTCTCGTGCTTGTCGTTTTGATATAGGCCGATTGGAGAGCGTCAGCTCTCGCGTCAGTCGAGACAAGTCGAGACAGTCGAGACACACTATAGGCTGGTCTGCAGCGAGTAAGAGGGGGAAAAAACATTAAGTTAAGGGCGCGTGGCGAAAGTACTCATACGTGAAATTAAAAAGCCTGTTGCGGTGGCCGGGAATCGAACCCGGACCAACTGCTTGGAAGGCAACTATGCTGACCATTACACCACCACCGCACAAGCGAGCGCCCCGACGCCGCGCTGTGTCGGCTTCCCGCCTGTCGGCAGCGGCCGAAGGTGATCGTACCTGGCAGGCGCATTTCGAGGTAGGCTAGGGGAGCACATCCAGGCGCGTTCGGACAGCGTATCCGCGCACATTTCGCATCCTTGGCAAGAGTCGGCGCCGGCGACGCAAGAGTACGCAGAGGACCGCGTTCTGGCGGCATTTTTAAGCAGTACAGTGCAGGATTCAGCGTCTGCAGCATCTTCTCGACAGAATGCTACGGCGCTTGACGGCAGTCCCACTTTCCCTTGAGACATCTGCTCGGGAAGCAGCGTGCAGTTAATACCGGCCCGAGCATCGGTGGTTCAGTGGCAGAGTGCTCGCCTGCCACGCGGGCGGCCCGGGTTCGATTCCCGGCCGATGCATCATTTTGCTTTTCCCACGATAATGCTGCCGTGTGGCTTGCGCGCTTGAGATGCACGATCCACATGAATGTATAGCTGGATTCCCTTGAGAAGAACCGAGAACGCAGCACTCGCGGGTCCCCACTAGGACGCTCGCATGGTGTTCTACAGACTAGCGTCGGCCTGGCCTCACAAGTTCCTGTGTCCAGGTGCCTCCGAGGCACTGAACGTTAACGACAAGGAGTGCTGCCTATCGTTTGCAAAAGCTGCAGCAACACCGCAATCAACTGGGCTGGCAATGCACGTGTAGCAACAGAACACGTTATCCAGGAAGTACAGTGTCTTTACGTCTAACATTGGGTGTGGTACTTAGCCAGTTTCCAGGACAAGCGCTTCACCTGTGCCTCGGTAGCGCAGTAGGCAGCGCGTAAGTCTCATAATCTTAAGGTCGTGAGTTCGATCCTCACCCGGGGCATTTAATTTTCTGTGACTGATGGTGATGCTGTTGCTAGGGCACCAACTTATTTCTTGTTTGTTATCCACAACGTTTTCAACGCTTCAGCGGGAAAATGTTTACTCCCTGTTATTGCTACTTACAGCTTCCCTTTTCCTCTTCTCCTAGCACAGCATGAAGCCAAAAACATTGCTCTGAGACGTTTGAGGTGCGCGCCTTGCCAGTCAGTATGCGCAAAGACGCTCGCAAAGAGAGAAGGGCGCCGACGCGGGACACGACACGAAATGCTACAAGCGACCGTCCGATCCGCGTCAGGAACGCCCACATCCGGTGTGGTCTAGTGGCTAGGATACCTGGCTTTCACCCAGGAGGCCCGGGTTCGATTCCCGGTACCGGAACGGAACTTTTTCCACACGAATCGTGACAAGTTTGAGCTGTCCGAGCTGCCGTTTCCCGTCCTGCTCGCAATATATCTACTGTTTCGTGACCGTCAGCAGAGTATAGACGAGGGAAGCAGACATCCGACGACCATAGAAATGGTGTACGGCTTCATGCCATACGTTTGCAGCGTAGGGCTGAGCGAGCGCAACTGTCGAGGCCCGTTAGCTCAGTTGGTTAGAGCGTCGTGCTAATAACGCGAAGGTCGTGGGTTCGATCCCCCCACGGGCCACAACGCTTTTACTACCACGAAAAGGCAGCGCCGATTTCAGCTGGCGAGTGTAATGACCAAAAGATCATCACCCTGCGTGGAAGTTGACAGAGGATCCGAACCCGACTTGTCGGGAAGCGCTACAGCATTCACTCGGCAATGGCCATAATACGTTGAATACACTGGTTCTCAACCGATAAAGAGAAGATGAAAGGAAATGTCCGATTGCCGATGCGTAACAACTTTGGCCCTTGTCGGTACTTGGGCGGGAGAGCGCATGGGGACACAGGGTACTGTTGGCAGTTTTACTTCCTATTTTTCTTTCTCCTTTGTTTTCGGAGCTACAGCCCGGTTCGGTCAGGGAGACGCCACCGTGAAATGAACGGGCGTGCTGTGTGTACATCGCCCCGCCTCTCCTTACCTCTCTCAGTCGTTTCTCGTGCTTGTCGTTTTGATATAGGCCGATTGGAGAGCGTCAGCTCTCGCGTCAGTCGAGACAAGTCGAGACAAGTCGAGATCGAGACAAGTCGAGACAAGTCGAGACACACTATAGGCTGGTCTGCAGCGAGTAAGAGGGGGAAAAAACATTAAGTTAAGGGCGCGTGGCGAAAGTACTCATACGTGAAATTAAAAAGCCTGTTGCGGTGGCCGGGCATCGAACCCGGACCAACTGCTTGGAAGGCAACTATGCTGACCATTACACCACCACCGCACAAGCGAGCGCCCCGACGCCGCGCTGTGTCGGCTTCCCGCCTGTCGGCAGCGGCCGAAGGTGATCGTACCTGGCAGGCGCATTTCGAGGTAGGCTAGGGGAGCACAGCCAGGCGCGTTCGGACAGCGTATCCGCGCACATTTCGCATCCTTGGCAAGAGTCGGCGCCGGCGACGCAAGAGTACGCAGAGGACCGCGTTCTGGCGGCATTTTTAAGCAGTACAGTGCAGGATTCAGCGTCTGCAGCATCTTCTCGACAGAATGCTACGGCGCTTGACGGCAGTCCCACTTTCCCTTGAGACATCTGCTCGGGAAGCAGCGTGCAGTTACTACCGGCCCGAGCATCGGTGGTTCAGTGGTAGAATGCTCGCCTGCCACGCGGGCGGCCCGGGTTCGATTCCCGGCCGATGCATCATTTTGCTTTTCCCACGATAATGCTGCCGTGTGGCTTGCGCGCTTGAGATGCACGATCCACATGAATGTATAGCTGGATTCCCTTGAGAAGAACCGAGAACGCAGCACTCGCGGGTCCCCACTAGGACGCTCGCATGGTGTTCTACAGACTAGCGTCGGCCTGGCCTCACAAGTTGCTGTGTCCAGGTGCCTCCGAGGCACTGAACGTTAACGACAAGGAGTGCTGCCTATCGTTTGCAAAAGCTGCAGCAACACCGCAATCAACTGGGCTGGCAATGCACGTGTAGCAACAGAACACGTTATCCAGGAAGTACAGTGTCTTTACGTCTAACATTGGGTGTGGTACTTAGCCAGTTTCCAGGACAAGCGCTTCACCTGTGCCTCGGTAGCGCAGTAGGCAGCGCGTAAGTCTCATAATCTTAAGGTCGTGAGTTCGATCCTCACCCGGGGCATTTAATTTTCTGTGACTGATGGTGATGCTGTTGCTAGGGCACCAACTTATTTCTTGTTTGTTATCCACAACGTTTTCAACGCTTCAGCGGGAAAATGTTTACTCCCTGTTATTGCTACTTACAGCTTCCCTTTTCCTCTTCTCCTAGCACAGCATGAAGCCAAAAACATTGCTCTGAGACGTTTGAGGTGCGCGCCTTGCCAGTCAGTATGCGCAAAGACGCTCGCAAAGAGAGAAGGGCGCCGACGCGGGACACGACACGAAATGCTACAAGCGACCGTCCGATCCTCGTCAGGAACGCCCACATCCGGTGTGGTCTAGTGGCTAGGATACCTGGCTTTCACCCAGGAGGCCCGGGTTCGATTCCCGGTACCGGAACGGAGCTTTTTCCACACGAATCGTGACAAGTTTGAGCTGTCCGAGCTGCCGTTTCCCGTCCTGCTCGCAATATATCTACTGTTTCGTGACCGTCAGCAGAGTATAGACGAGGGAAGCAGACATCCGACGACCATAGAAATGGTGTACGGCTTCATGCCATACGTTTGCAGCGTAGGGCTGAGCGAGCGCAACTGTCGAGGCCCGTTAGCTCAGTTGGTTAGAGCGTCGTGCTAATAACGCGAAGGTCGTGGGTTCGATCCCCCCACGGGCCACAACGCTTTTACTACCACGAAAAGGCAGCGCCGATTTCAGCTGGCGAGTGTGATGACCAAAAGATCATCACCCTGCGTGGAAGTTGACAGAGGATCCGAACCCGACTTGTCGGGAAGCGCTACAGCATTCACTCGGCAATGGCCATAATACGTTGAATACACTGGTTCTCAACCGATAAAGAGAAGATGAAAGGAAATGTCCGATTGCCGATGCGTAACAACTTTGGCCCTTGTCGGTACTTGGGCGGGAGAGCGCATGGGGACACAGGGTACTGTTGGCAGTTTTACTTCCTATTTTTCTTTCTCCTTTGTTTTCGGAGCTACAGCCCGGTTCGGTCAGGGAGACGCCACCGTGAAATGAACGGGCGTGCTGTGTGTACATCGCCCCGCCTCTCCTTACCTCTCTCAGTCGTTTCTCGTGCTTGTCGTTTTGATATAGGCCGATTGGAGAGCGTCAGCTCTCGCGTCAGTCGAGACAAGTCGAGACAGTCGAGACACACTATAGGCTGGTCTGCAGCGAGTAAGAGGGGGAAAAAACATTAAGTTAAGGGCGCGTGGCGAAAGTACTCATACGTGAAATTAAAAAGCCTGTTGCGGTGGCCGGGAATCGAACCCGGACCAACTGCTTGGAAGGCAACTATGCTGACCATTACACCACCACCGCACAAGCGAGCGCCCCGACGCCGCGCTGTGTCGGCTTCCCGCCTGTCGGCAGCGGCCGAAGGTGATCGTACCTGGCAGGCGCATTTCGAGGTAGGCTAGGGGAGCACATCCAGGCGCGTTCGGACAGCGTATCCGCGCACATTTCGCATCCTTGGCAAGAGTCGGCGCCGGCGACGCAAGAGTACGCAGAGGACCGCGTTCTGGCGGCATTTTTAAGCAGTACAGTGCAGGATTCAGCGTCTGCAGCATCTTCTCGACAGAATGCTACGGCGCTTGACGGCAGTCCCACTTTCCCTTGAGACATCTGCTCGGGAAGCAGCGTGCAGTTACTACCGGCCCGAGCATCGGTGGTTCAGTGGCAGAGTGCTCGCCTGCCACGCGGGCGGCCCGGGTTCGATTCCCGGCCGATGCATCATTTTGCTTTTCCCACGATAATGCTGCCGTGTGGCTTGCGCGCTTGAGATGCACGATCCACATGAATGTATAGCTGGATTCCCTTGAGAAGAACCGAGAACGCAGCACTCGCGGGTCCCCACTAGGACGCTCGCATGGTGTTCTACAGACTAGCGTCGGCCTGGCCTCACAAGTTGCTGTGTCCAGGTGCCTCCGAGGCACTGAACGTTAACGACAAGGAGTGCTGCCTATCGTTTGCAAAAGCTGCAGCAACACCGCAATCAACTGGGCTGGCAATGCACGTGTAGCAACAGAACACGTTATCCAGGAAGTACAGTGTCTTTACGTCTAACATTGGGTGTGGTACTTAGCCAGTTTCCAGGACAAGCGCTTCACCTGTGCCTCGGTAGCGCAGTAGGCAGCGCGTAAGTCTCATAATCTTAAGGTCGTGAGTTCGATCCTCACCCGGGGCATTTAATTTTCTGTGACTGATGGTGATGCTGTTGCTAGGGCACCAACTTATTTCTTGTTTGTTATCCACAACGTTTTCAACGCTTCAGCGGGAAAATGTTTACTCCCTGTTATTGCTACTTACAGCTTCCCTTTTCCTCTTCTCCTAGCACAGCATGAAGCCAAAAACATTGCTCTGAGACGTTTGAGGTGCGCGCCTTGCCAGTCAGTATGCGCAAAGACGCTCGCAAAGAGAGAAGGGCGCCGACGCGGGACACGACACGAAATGCTACAAGCGACCGTCCGATCCTCGTCAGGAACGCCCACATCCGGTTTGGTCTAGTGGCTAGGATACCTGGCTTTCACCCAGGAGGCCCGGGTTCGATTCCCGGTACCGGAACGGAGCTTTTTCCACACGAATCGTGACAAGTTTGAGCTGTCCGAGCTGCCGTTTCCCGTCCTGCTCGCAATATATCTACTGTTTCGTGACCGTCAGCAGAGTATAGACGAGGGAAGCAGACATCCGACGACCATAGAAATGGTGTACGGCTTCATGCCATACGTTTGCAGCGTAGGGCTGAGCGAGCGCAACTGTCGAGGCCCGTTAGCTTAGTTGGTTAGAGCGTCGTGCTAATAACGCGAAGGTCGTGGGTTCGATCCCCCCACGGGCCACAACGCTTTTACTACCACGAAAAGGCAGCGCCGATTTCAGCTGGCGAGTGTGATGACCAAAAGATCATCACCCTGCGTGGAAGTTGACAGAGGATCCGAACCCGACTTGTCGGGAAGCGCTACAGCATTCACTCGGCAATGGCCATAATACGTTGAATACACTGGTTCTCAACCGATAAAGAGAAGATGAAAGGAAATGTCCGATTGCCGATGCGTAACAACTTTGGCCCTTGTCGGTACTTGGGCGGGAGAGCGCATGGGGACACAGGGTACTGTTGGCAGTTTTACTTCCTATTTTTCTTTCTCCTTTGTTTTCGGAGCTACAGCCCGGTTCGGTCAGGGAGACGCCACCGTGAAATGAACGGGCGTGCTGTGTGTACATCGCCCCGCCTCTCCTTACCTCTCTCAGTCGTTTCTCGTGCTTGTCGTTTTGATATAGGCCGATTGGAGAGCGTCAGCTCTCGCGTCAGTCGAGACAAGTCGAGACAGTCGAGACACACTATAGGCTGGTCTGCAGCGAGTAAGAGGGGGAAAAAACATTAAGTTAAGGGCGCGTGGCGAAAGTACTCATACGTGAAATTAAAAAGCCTGTTGCGGTGGCCGGGAATCGAACCCGGACCAACTGCTTGGAAGGCAACTATGCTGACCATTACACCACCACCGCACAAGCGAGCGCCCCGACGCCGCGCTGTGTCGGCTTCCCGCCTGTCGGCAGCGGCCGAAGGTGATCGTACCTGGCAGGCGCATTTCGAGGTAGGCTAGGGGAGCACATCCAGGCGCGTTCGGACAGCGTATCCGCGCACATTTCGCATCCTTGGCAAGAGTCGGCGCCGGCGACGCAAGAGTACGCAGAGGACCGCGTTCTGGCGGCATTTTTAAGCAGTACAGTGCAGGATTCAGCGTCTGCAGCATCTTCTCGACAGAATGCTACGGCGCTTGACGGCAGTCCCACTTTCCCTTGAGACATCTGCTCGGGAAGCAGCGTGCAGTTACTACCGGCCCGAGCATCGGTGGTTCAGTGGCAGAGTGCTCGCCTGCCACGCGGGCGGCCCGGGTTCGATTCCCGGCCGATGCATCATTTTGCTTTTCCCACGATAATGCTGCCGTGTGGCTTGCGCGCTTGAGATGCACGATCCACATGAATGTATAGCTGGATTCCCTTGAGAAGAACCGAGAACGCAGCACTCGCGGGTCCCCACTAGGACGCTCGCATGGTGTTCTACAGACTAGCGTCGGCCTGGCCTCACAAGTTGCTGTGTCCAGGTGCCTCCGAGGCACTGAACGTTAACGACAAGGAGTGCTGCCTATCGTTTGCAAAAGCTGCAGCAACACCGCAATCAACTGGGCTGGCAATGCACGTGTAGCAACAGAACACGTTATCCAGGAAGTACAGTGTCTTTACGTCTAACATTGGGTGTGGTACTTAGCCAGTTTCCAGGACAAGCGCTTCACCTGTGCCTCGGTAGCGCAGTAGGCAGCGCGTAAGTCTCATAATCTTAAGGTCGTGAGTTCGATCCTCACCCGGGGCATTTAATTTTCTGTGACTGATGGTGATGCTGTTGCTAGGGCACCAACTTATTTCTTGTTTGTTATCCACAACGTTTTCAACGCTTCAGCGGGAAAATGTTTACTCCCTGTTATTGCTACTTACAGCTTCCCTTTTCCTCTTCTCCTAGCACAGCATGAAGCCAAAAACATTGCTCTGAGACGTTTGAGGTGCGCGCCTTGCCAGTCAGTATGCGCAAAGACGCTCGCAAAGAGAGAAGGGCGCCGACGCGGGACACGACACGAAATGCTACAAGCGACCGTCCGATCCTCGTCAGGAACGCCCACATCCGGTGTGGTCTAGTGGCTAGGATACCTGGCTTTCACCCAGGAGGCCCGGGTTCGATTCCCGGTACCGGAACGGAGCTTTTTCCACACGAATCGTGACAAGTTTGAGCTGTCCGAGCTGCCGTTTCCCGTCCTGCTCGCAATATATCTACTGTTTCGTGACCGTCAGCAGAGTATAGACGAGGGAAGCAGACATCCGACGACCATAGAAATGGTGTACGGCTTCATGCCATACGTTTGCAGCGTAGGGCTGAGCGAGCGCAACTGTCGAGGCCCGTTAGCTCAGTTGGTTAGAGCGTCGTGCTAATAACGCGAAGGTCGTGGGTTCGATCCCCCCACGGGCCACAACGCTTTTACTACCACGAAAAGGCAGCGCCGATTTCAGCTGGCGAGTGTGATGACCAAAAGATCATCACCCTGCGTGGAAGTTGACAGAGGATCCGAACCCGACTTGTCGGGAAGCGCTACAGCATTCACTCGGCAATGGCCATAATACGTTGAATACACTGGTTCTCAACCGATAAAGAGAAGATGAAAGGAAATGTCCGATTGCCGATGCGTAACAACTTTGGCCCTTGTCGGTACTTGGGCGGGAGAGCGCATGGGGACACAGGGTACTGTTGGCAGTTTTACTTCCTATTTTTCTTTCTCCTTTGTTTTCGGAGCTACAGCCCGGTTCGGTCAGGGAGACGCCACCGTGAAATGAACGGGCGTGCTGTGTGTACATCGCCCCGCCTCTCCTTACCTCTCTCAGTCGTTTCTCGTGCTTGTCGTTTTGATATAGGCCGATTGGAGAGCGTCAGCTCTCGCGTCAGTCGAGACAAGTCGAGACAGTCGAGACACACTATAGGCTGGTCTGCAGCGAGTAAGAGGGGGAAAAAACATTAAGTTAAGGGCGCGTGGCGAAAGTACTCATACGTGAAATTAAAAAGCCTGTTGCGGTGGCCGGGAATCGAACCCGGACCAACTGCTTGGAAGGCAACTATGCTGACCATTACACCACCACCGCACAAGCGAGCGCCCCGACGCCGCGCTGTGTCGGCTTCCCGCCTGTCGGCAGCGGCCGAAGGTGATCGTACCTGGCAGGCGCATTTCGAGGTAGGCTAGGGGAGCACATCCAGGCGCGTTCGGACAGCGTATCCGCGCACATTTCGCATCCTTGGCAAGAGTCGGCGCCGGCGACGCAAGAGTACGCAGAGGACCGCGTTCTGGCGGCATTTTTAAGCAGTACAGTGCAGGATTCAGCGTCTGCAGCATCTTCTCGACAGAATGCTACGGCGCTTGACGGCAGTCCCACTTTCCCTTGAGACATCTGCTCGGGAAGCAGCGTGCAGTTACTACCGGCCCGAGCATCGGTGGTTCAGTGGCAGAGTGCTCGCCTGCCACGCGGGCGGCCCGGGTTCGATTCCCGGCCGATGCATCATTTTGCTTTTCCCACGATAATGCTGCCGTGTGGCTTGCGCGCTTGAGATGCACGATCCACATGAATGTATAGCTGGATTCCCTTGAGAAGAACCGAGAACGCAGCACTCGCGGGTCCCCACTAGGACGCTCGCATGGTGTTCTACAGACTAGCGTCGGCCTGGCCTCACAAGTTGCTGTGTCCAGGTGCCTCCGAGGCACTGAACGTTAACGACAAGGAGTGCTGCCTATCGTTTGCAAAAGCTGCAGCAACACCGCAATCAACTGGGCTGGCAATGCACGTGTAGCAACAGAACACGTTATCCAGGAAGTACAGTGTCTTTACGTCTAACATTGGGTGTGGTACTTAGCCAGTTTCCAGGACAAGCGCTTCACCTGTGCCTCGGTAGCGCAGTAGGCAGCGCGTAAGTCTCATAATCTTAAGGTCGTGAGTTCGATCCTCACCCGGGGCATTTAATTTTCTGTGACTGATGGTGATGCTGTTGCTAGGGCACCAACTTATTTCTTGTTTGTTATCCACAACGTTTTCAACGCTTCAGCGGGAAAATGTTTACTCCCTGTTATTGCTACTTACAGCTTCCCTTTTCCTCTTCTCCTAGCACAGCATGAAGCCAAAAACATTGCTCTGAGACGTTTGAGGTGCGCGCCTTGCCAGTCAGTATGCGCAAAGACGCTCGCAAAGAGAGAAGGGCGCCGACGCGGGACACGACACGAAATGCTACAAGCGACCGTCCGATCCTCGTCAGGAACGCCCACATCCGGTGTGGTCTAGTGGCTAGGATACCTGGCTTTCACCCAGGAGGCCCGGGTTCGATTCCCGGTACCGGAACGGAGCTTTTTCCACACGAATCGTGACAAGTTTGAGCTGTCCGAGCTGCCGTTTCCCGTCCTGCTCGCAATATATCTACTGTTTCGTGACCGTCAGCAGAGTATAGACGAGGGAAGCAGACATCCGACGACCATAGAAATGGTGTACGGCTTCATGCCATACGTTTGCAGCGTAGGGCTGAGCGAGCGCAACTGTCGAGGCCCGTTAGCTCAGTTGGTTAGAGCGTCGTGCTAATAACGCGAAGGTCGTGGGTTCGATCCCCCCACGGGCCACAACGCTTTTACTACCACGAAAAGGCAGCGCCGATTTCAGCTGGCGAGTGTGATGACCAAAAGATCATCACCCTGCGTGGAAGTTGACAGAGGATCCGAACCCGACTTGTCGGGAAGCGCTACAGCATTCACTCGGCAATGGCCATAATACGTTGAATACACTGGTTCTCAACCGATAAAGAGAAGATGAAAGGAAATGTCCGATTGCCGATGCGTAACAACTTTGGCCCTTGTCGGTACTTGGGCGGGAGAGCGCATGGGGACACAGGGTACTGTTGGCAGTTTTACTTCCTATTTTTCTTTCTCCTTTGTTTTCGGAGCTACAGCCCGGTTCGGTCAGGGAGACGCCACCGTGAAATGAACGGGCGTGCTGTGTGTACATCGCCCCGCCTCTCCTTACCTCTCTCAGTCGTTTCTCGTGCTTGTCGTTTTGATATAGGCCGATTGGAGAGCGTCAGCTCTCGCGTCAGTCGAGACAAGTCGAGACAGTCGAGACACACTATAGGCTGGTCTGCAGCGAGTAAGAGGGGGAAAAAACATTAAGTTAAGGGCGCGTGGCGAAAGTACTCATACGTGAAATTAAAAAGCCTGTTGCGGTGGCCGGGAATCGAACCCGGACCAACTGCTTGGAAGGCAACTATGCTGACCATTACACCACCACCGCACAAGCGAGCGCCCCGACGCCGCGCTGTGTCGGCTTCCCGCCTGTCGGCAGCGGCCGAAGGTGATCGTACCTGGCAGGCGCATTTCGAGGTAGGCTAGGGGAGCACATCCAGGCGCGTTCGGACAGCGTATCCGCGCACATTTCGCATCCTTGGCAAGAGTCGGCGCCGGCGACGCAAGAGTACGCAGAGGACCGCGTTCTGGCGGCATTTTTAAGCAGTACAGTGCAGGATTCAGCGTCTGCAGCATCTTCTCGACAGAATGCTACGGCGCTTGACGGCAGTCCCACTTTCCCTTGAGACATCTGCTCGGGAAGCAGCGTGCAGTTACTACCGGCCCGAGCATCGGTGGTTCAGTGGCAGAGTGCTCGCCTGCCACGCGGGCGGCCCGGGTTCGATTCCCGGCCGATGCATCATTTTGCTTTTCCCACGATAATGCTGCCGTGTGGCTTGCGCGCTTGAGATGCACGATCCACATGAATGTATAGCTGGATTCCCTTGAGAAGAACCGAGAACGCAGCACTCGCGGGTCCCCACTAGGACGCTCGCATGGTGTTCTACAGACTAGCGTCGGCCTGGCCTCACAAGTTGCTGTGTCCAGGTGCCTCCGAGGCACTGAACGTTAACGACAAGGAGTGCTGCCTATCGTTTGCAAAAGCTGCAGCAACACCGCAATCAACTGGGCTGGCAATGCACGTGTAGCAACAGAACACGTTATCCAGGAAGTACAGTGTCTTTACGTCTAACATTGGGTGTGGTACTTAGCCAGTTTCCAGGACAAGCGCTTCACCTGTGCCTCGGTAGCGCAGTAGGCAGCGCGTAAGTCTCATAATCTTAAGGTCGTGAGTTCGATCCTCACCCGGGGCATTTAATTTTCTGTGACTGATGGTGATGCTGTTGCTAGGGCACCAACTTATTTCTTGTTTGTTATCCACAACGTTTTCAACGCTTCAGCGGGAAAATGTTTACTCCCTGTTATTGCTACTTACAGCTTCCCTTTTCCTCTTCTCCTAGCACAGCATGAAGCCAAAAACATTGCTCTGAGACGTTTGAGGTGCGCGCCTTGCCAGTCAGTATGCGCAAAGACGCTCGCAAAGAGAGAAGGGCGCCGACGCGGGACACGACACGAAATGCTACAAGCGACCGTCCGATCCTCGTCAGGAACGCCCACATCCGGTGTGGTCTAGTGGCTAGGATACCTGGCTTTCACCCAGGAGGCCCGGGTTCGATTCCCGGTACCGGAACGGAGCTTTTTCCACACGAATCGTGACAAGTTTGAGCTGTCCGAGCTGCCGTTTCCCGTCCTGCTCGCAATATATCTACTGTTTCGTGACCGTCAGCAGAGTATAGACGAGGGAAGCAGACATCCGACGACCATAGAAATGGTGTACGGCTTCATGCCATACGTTTGCAGCGTAGGGCTGAGCGAGCGCAACTGTCGAGGCCCGTTAGCTCAGTTGGTTAGAGCGTCGTGCTAATAACGCGAAGGTCGTGGGTTCGATCCCCCCACGGGCCACAACGCTTTTACTACCACGAAAAGGCAGCGCCGATTTCAGCTGGCGAGTGTGATGACCAAAAGATCATCACCCTGCGTGGAAGTTGACAGAGGATCCGAACCCGACTTGTCGGGAAGCGCTACAGCATTCACTCGGCAATGGCCATAATACGTTGAATACACTGGTTCTCAACCGATAAAGAGAAGATGAAAGGAAATGTCCGATTGCCGATGCGTAACAACTTTGGCCCTTGTCGGTACTTGGGCGGGAGAGCGCATGGGGACACAGGGTACTGTTGGCAGTTTTACTTCCTATTTTTCTTTCTCCTTTGTTTTCGGAGCTACAGCCCGGTTCGGTCAGGGAGACGCCACCGTGAAATGAACGGGCGTGCTGTGTGTACATCGCCCCGCCTCTCCTTACCTCTCTCAGTCGTTTCTCGTGCTTGTCGTTTTGATATAGGCCGATTGGAGAGCGTCAGCTCTCGCGTCAGTCGAGACAAGTCGAGACAGTCGAGACACACTATAGGCTGGTCTGCAGCGAGTAAGAGGGGGAAAAAACATTAAGTTAAGGGCGCGTGGCGAAAGTACTCATACGTGAAATTAAAAAGCCTGTTGCGGTGGCCGGGAATCGAACCCGGACCAACTGCTTGGAAGGCAACTATGCTGACCATTACACCACCACCGCACAAGCGAGCGCCCCGACGCCGCGCTGTGTCGGCTTCCCGCCTGTCGGCAGCGGCCGAAGGTGATCGTACCTGGCAGGCGCATTTCGAGGTAGGCTAGGGGAGCACATCCAGGCGCGTTCGGACAGCGTATCCGCGCACATTTCGCATCCTTGGCAAGAGTCGGCGCCGGCGACGCAAGAGTACGCAGAGGACCGCGTTCTGGCGGCATTTTTAAGCAGTACAGTGCAGGATTCAGCGTCTGCAGCATCTTCTCGACAGAATGCTACGGCGCTTGACGGCAGTCCCACTTTCCCTTGAGACATCTGCTCGGGAAGCAGCGTGCAGTTACTACCGGCCCGAGCATCGGTGGTTCAGTGGCAGAGTGCTCGCCTGCCACGCGGGCGGCCCGGGTTCGATTCCCGGCCGATGCATCATTTTGCTTTTCCCACGATAATGCTGCCGTGTGGCTTGCGCGCTTGAGATGCACGATCCACATGAATGTATAGCTGGATTCCCTTGAGAAGAACCGAGAACGCAGCACTCGCGGGTCCCCACTAGGACGCTCGCATGGTGTTCTACAGACTAGCGTCGGCCTGGCCTCACAAGTTGCTGTGTCCAGGTGCCTCCGAGGCACTGAACGTTAACGACAAGGAGTGCTGCCTATCGTTTGCAAAAGCTGCAGCAACACCGCAATCAACTGGGCTGGCAATGCACGTGTAGCAACAGAACACGTTATCCAGGAAGTACAGTGTCTTTACGTCTAACATTGGGTGTGGTACTTAGCCAGTTTCCAGGACAAGCGCTTCACCTGTGCCTCGGTAGCGCAGTAGGCAGCGCGTAAGTCTCATAATCTTAAGGTCGTGAGTTCGATCCTCACCCGGGGCATTTAATTTTCTGTGACTGATGGTGATGCTGTTGCTAGGGCACCAACTTATTTCTTGTTTGTTATCCACAACGTTTTCAACGCTTCAGCGGGAAAATGTTTACTCCCTGTTATTGCTACTTACAGCTTCCCTTTTCCTCTTCTCCTAGCACAGCATGAAGCCAAAAACATTGCTCTGAGACGTTTGAGGTGCGCGCCTTGCCAGTCAGTATGCGCAAAGACGCTCGCAAAGAGAGAAGGGCGCCGACGCGGGACACGACACGAAATGCTACAAGCGACCGTCCGATCCTCGTCAGGAACGCCCACATCCGGTGTGGTCTAGTGGCTAGGATACCTGGCTTTCACCCAGGAGGCCCGGGTTCGATTCCCGGTACCGGAACGGAGCTTTTTCCACACGAATCGTGACAAGTTTGAGCTGTCCGAGCTGCCGTTTCCCGTCCTGCTCGCAATATATCTACTGTTTCGTGACCGTCAGCAGAGTATAGACGAGGGAAGCAGACATCCGACGACCATAGAAATGGTGTACGGCTTCATGCCATACGTTTGCAGCGTAGGGCTGAGCGAGCGCAACTGTCGAGGCCCGTTAGCTCAGTTGGTTAGAGCGTCGTGCTAATAACGCGAAGGTCGTGGGTTCGATCCCCCCACGGGCCACAACGCTTTTACTACCACGAAAAGGCAGCGCCGATTTCAGCTGGCGAGTGTGATGACCAAAAGATCATCACCCTGCGTGGAAGTTGACAGAGGATCCGAACCCGACTTGTCGGGAAGCGCTACAGCATTCACTCGGCAATGGCCATAATACGTTGAATACACTGGTTCTCAACCGATAAAGAGAAGATGAAAGGAAATGTCCGATTGCCGATGCGTAACAACTTTGGCCCTTGTCGGTACTTGGGCGGGAGAGCGCATGGGGACACAGGGTACTGTTGGCAGTTTTACTTCCTATTTTTCTTTCTCCTTTGTTTTCGGAGCTACAGCCCGGTTCGGTCAGGGAGACGCCACCGTGAAATGAACGGGCGTGCTGTGTGTACATCGCCCCGCCTCTCCTTACCTCTCTCAGTCGTTTCTCGTGCTTGTCGTTTTGATATAGGCCGATTGGAGAGCGTCAGCTCTCGCGTCAGTCGAGACAAGTCGAGACAGTCGAGACACACTATAGGCTGGTCTGCAGCGAGTAAGAGGGGGAAAAAACATTAAGTTAAGGGCGCGTGGCGAAAGTACTCATACGTGAAATTAAAAAGCCTGTTGCGGTGGCCGGGAATCGAACCCGGACCAACTGCTTGGAAGGCAACTATGCTGACCATTACACCACCACCGCACAAGCGAGCGCCCCGACGCCGCGCTGTGTCGGCTTCCCGCCTGTCGGCAGCGGCCGAAGGTGATCGTACCTGGCAGGCGCATTTCGAGGTAGGCTAGGGGAGCACATCCAGGCGCGTTCGGACAGCGTATCCGCGCACATTTCGCATCCTTGGCAAGAGTCGGCGCCGGCGACGCAAGAGTACGCAGAGGACCGCGTTCTGGCGGCATTTTTAAGCAGTACAGTGCAGGATTCAGCGTCTGCAGCATCTTCTCGACAGAATGCTACGGCGCTTGACGGCAGTCCCACTTTCCCTTGAGACATCTGCTCGGGAAGCAGCGTGCAGTTACTACCGGCCCGAGCATCGGTGGTTCAGTGGCAGAGTGCTCGCCTGCCACGCGGGCGGCCCGGGTTCGATTCCCGGCCGATGCATCATTTTGCTTTTCCCACGATAATGCTGCCGTGTGGCTTGCGCGCTTGAGATGCACGATCCACATGAATGTATAGCTGGATTCCCTTGAGAAGAACCGAGAACGCAGCACTCGCGGGTCCCCACTAGGACGCTCGCATGGTGTTCTACAGACTAGCGTCGGCCTGGCCTCACAAGTTGCTGTGTCCAGGTGCCTCCGAGGCACTGAACGTTAACGACAAGGAGTGCTGCCTATCGTTTGCAAAAGCTGCAGCAACACCGCAATCAACTGGGCTGGCAATGCACGTGTAGCAACAGAACACGTTATCCAGGAAGTACAGTGTCTTTACGTCTAACATTGGGTGTGGTACTTAGCCAGTTTCCAGGACAAGCGCTTCACCTGTGCCTCGGTAGCGCAGTAGGCAGCGCGTAAGTCTCATAATCTTAAGGTCGTGAGTTCGATCCTCACCCGGGGCATTTAATTTTCTGTGACTGATGGTGATGCTGTTGCTAGGGCACCAACTTATTTCTTGTTTGTTATCCACAACGTTTTCAACGCTTCAGCGGGAAAATGTTTACTCCCTGTTATTGCTACTTACAGCTTCCCTTTTCCTCTTCTCCTAGCACAGCATGAAGCCAAAAACATTGCTCTGAGACGTTTGAGGTGCGCGCCTTGCCAGTCAGTATGCGCAAAGACGCTCGCAAAGAGAGAAGGGCGCCGACGCGGGACACGACACGAAATGCTACAAGCGACCGTCCGATCCTCGTCAGGAACGCCCACATCCGGTGTGGTCTAGTGGCTAGGATACCTGGCTTTCACCCAGGAGGCCCGGGTTCGATTCCCGGTACCGGAACGGAGCTTTTTCCACACGAATCGTGACAAGTTTGAGCTGTCCGAGCTGCCGTTTCCCGTCCTGCTCGCAATATATCTACTGTTTCGTGACCGTCAGCAGAGTATAGACGAGGGAAGCAGACATCCGACGACCATAGAAATGGTGTACGGCTTCATGCCATACGTTTGCAGCGTAGGGCTGAGCGAGCGCAACTGTCGAGGCCCGTTAGCTCAGTTGGTTAGAGCGTCGTGCTAATAACGCGAAGGTCGTGGGTTCGATCCCCCCACGGGCCACAACGCTTTTACTACCACGAAAAGGCAGCGCCGATTTCAGCTGGCGAGTGTGATGACCAAAAGATCATCACCCTGCGTGGAAGTTGACAGAGGATCCGAACCCGACTTGTCGGGAAGCGCTACAGCATTCACTCGGCAATGGCCATAATACGTTGAATACACTGGTTCTCAACCGATAAAGAGAAGATGAAAGGAAATGTCCGATTGCCGATGCGTAACAACTTTGGCCCTTGTCGGTACTTGGGCGGGAGAGCGCATGGGGACACAGGGTACTGTTGGCAGTTTTACTTCCTATTTTTCTTTCTCCTTTGTTTTCGGAGCTACAGCCCGGTTCGGTCAGGGAGACGCCACCGTGAAATGAACGGGCGTGCTGTGTGTACATCGCCCCGCCTCTCCTTACCTCTCTCAGTCGTTTCTCGTGCTTGTCGTTTTGATATAGGCCGATTGGAGAGCGTCAGCTCTCGCGTCAGTCGAGACAAGTCGAGACAGTCGAGACACACTATAGGCTGGTCTGCAGCGAGTAAGAGGGGGAAAAAACATTAAGTTAAGGGCGCGTGGCGAAAGTACTCATACGTGAAATTAAAAAGCCTGTTGCGGTGGCCGGGAATCGAACCCGGACCAACTGCTTGGAAGGCAACTATGCTGACCATTACACCACCACCGCAAAAGCGAGCGCCCCGACGCCGCGCTGTGTCGGCTTCCCGCCTGTCGGCAGCGGCCGAAGGTGATCGTACCTGGCAGGCGCATTTCGAGGTAGGCTAGGGGAGCACATCCAGGCGCGTTCGGACAGCGTATCCGCGCACATTTCGCATCCTTGGCAAGAGTCGGCGCCGGCGACGCAAGAGTACGCAGAGGACCGCGTTCTGGCGGCATTTTTAAGCAGTACAGTGCAGGATTCAGCGTCTGCAGCATCTTCTCGACAGAATGCTACGGCGCTTGACGGCAGTCCCACTTTCCCTTGAGACATCTGCTCGGGAAGCAGCGTGCAGTTACTACCGGCCCGAGCATCGGTGGTTCAGTGGCAGAGTGCTCGCCTGCCACGCGGGCGGCCCGGGTTCGATTCCCGGCCGATGCATCATTTTGCTTTTCCCACGATAATGCTGCCGTGTGGCTTGCGCGCTTGAAATGCACGATCCACATGAATGTATAGCTGGATTCCCTTGAGAAGAACCGAGAACGCAGCACTCGCGGGTCCCCACTAGGACGCTCGCATGGTGTTCTACAGACTAGCGTCGGCCTGGCCTCACAAGTTGCTGTGTACAGGTGCCTCCGAGGCACTGAACGTTAACGACAAGGAGTGCTGCCTATCGTTTGCAAAAGCTGCAGCAACACCGCAATCAACTGGGCTGGCAGTGCACGTGTAGCAACAGAACACGTTATCCAGGAAGTACAGTGTCTTTACGTCTAACATTGGGTGTGGTACTTAGCCAGTTTCCAGGACAAGCGCTTCACCTGTGCCTCGGTAGCGCAGTAGGCAGCGCGTAAGTCTCATAATCTTAAGGTCGTGAGTTCGATCCTCACCCGGGGCATTTAATTTTCTGTGACTGATGGTGATGCTGTTGCTAGGGCACCAACTTATTTCTTGTTTGTTATCCACAACGTTTTCAACGCTTCAGCGGGAAAATGTTTACTCCCTGTTATTGCTACTTACAGCTTCCCTTTTCCTCTTCTCCTAGCACAGCATGAAGCCAAAAACATTGCTCTGAGACGTTTGAGGTGCGCGCCTTGCCAGTCAGTATGCGCAAAGACGCTCGCAAAGAGAGAAGGGCGCCGACGCGGGACACGACACGAAATGCTACAAGCGACCGTCCGATCCGCGTCAGGAACGCCCACATCCGGTGTGGTCTAGTGGCTAGGATACCTGGCTTTCACCCAGGAGGCCCGGGTTCGATTCCCGGTACCGGAACGGAACTTTTTCCACACGAATCGTGACAAGTTTGAGCTGTCCGAGCTGCCGTTTCCTGTCCTGCTCGCAATATATCTACTGTTTCGTGACCGTCAGCAGAGTATAGACGAGGGAAGCAGACATCCGACGACCATAGAAATGGTGTACGGCTTCATGCCATACGTTTGCAGCGTAGGGCTGAGCGAGCGCAACTGTCGAGGCCCGTTAGCTCAGTTGGTTAGAGCGTCGTGCTAATAACGCGAAGGTCGTGGGTTCGATCCCCCCACGGGCCACAACGCTTTTACTACCACGAAAAGGCAGCGCCGATTTCAGCTGGCGAGTGTGATGACCAAAAGATCATCACCCTGCGTGGAAGTTGACAGAGGATCCGAACCCGACTTGTCGGGAAGCGCTACAGCATTCACTCGGCAATGGCCATAATACGTTGAATACACTGGTTCTCAACCGATAAAGAGAAGATGAAAGGAAATGTCCGATTGCCGATGCGTAACAACTTTGGCCCTTGTCGGTACTTGGGCGGGAGAGCGCATGGGGACACAGGGTACTGTTGGCAGTTTTACTTCCTATTTTTCTTTCTCCTTTGTTTTCGGAGCTACAGCCCGGTTCGGTCAGGGAGACGCCACCGTGAAATGAACGGGCGTGCTGTGTGTACATCGCCCCGCCTCTCCTTACCTCTCTCAGTCGTTTCTCGTGCTTGTCGTTTTGATATAGGCCGATTGGAGAGCGTCAGCTCTCGCGTCAGTCGAGACAAGTCGAGACAGTCGAGACACACTATAGGCTGGTCTGCAGCGAGTAAGAGGGGGAAAAAACATTAAGTTAAGGGCGCGTGGCGAAAGTACTCATACGTGAAATTAAAATGCCTGTTGCGGTGGCCGGGAATCGAACCCGGACCAACTGCTTGGAAGGCAACTATGCTGACCATTACACCACCACCGCACAAGCGAGCGCCCCGACGCCGCGCTGTGTCGGCTTCCCGCCTGTCGGCAGCGGCCGAAGGTGATCGTACCTGGCAGGCGCATTTCGAGGTAGGCTAGGGGAGCACATCCAGGCGCGTTCGGACAGCGTATCCGCGCACATTTCGCATCCTTGGCAAGAGTCGGCGCCGGCGACGCAAGAGTACGCAGAGGACCGCGTTCTGGCGGCATTTTTAAGCAGTACAGTGCAGGATTCAGCGTCTGCAGCATCTTCTCGACAGAATGCTACGGCGCTTGACGGCAGTCCCACTTTCCCTTGAGACATCTGCTCGGGAAGCAGCGTGCAGTTACTACCGGCCCGAGCATCGGTGGTTCAGTGGCAGAGTGCTCGCCTGCCACGCGGGCGGCCCGGGTTCGATTCCCGGCCGATGCATCATTTTGCTTTTCCCACGATAATGCTGCCGTGTGGCTTGCGCGCTTGAGATGCACGATCCACATGAATGTATAGCTGGATTCCCTTGAGAAGAACCGAGAACGCAGCACTCGCGGGTCCCCACTAGGACGCTCGCATGGTGTTCTACAGACTAGCGTCGGCCTGGCCTCACAAGTTGCTGTGTCCAGGTGCCTCCGAGGCACTGAACGTTAACGACAAGGAGTGCTGCCTATCGTTTGCAAAAGCTGCAGCAACACCGCAATCAACTGGGCTGGCAATGCACGTGTAGCAACAGAACACGTTATCCAGGAAGTACAGTGTCTTTACGTCTAACATTGGGTGTGGTACTTAGCCAGTTTCCAGGACAAGCGCTTCACCTGTGCCTCGGTAGCGCAGTAGGCAGCGCGTAAGTCTCATAATCTTAAGGTCGTGAGTTCGATCCTCACCCGGGGCATTTAATTTTCTGTGACTGATGGTGATGCTGTTGCTAGGGCACCAACTTATTTCTTGTTTGTTATCCACAACGTTTTCAACGCTTCAGCGGGAAAATGTTTACTCCCTGTTATTGCTACTTACAGCTTCCCTTTTCCTCTTCTCCTAGCACAGCATGAAGCCAAAAACATTGCTCTGAGACGTTTGAGGTGCGCGCCTTGCCAGTCAGTATGCGCAAAGACGCTCGCAAAGAGAGAAGGGCGCCGACGCGGGACACGACACGAAATGCTACAAGCGACCGTCCGATCCTCGTCAGGAACGCCCACATCCGGTGTGGTCTAGTGGCTAGGATACCTGGCTTTCACCCAGGAGGCCCGGGTTCGATTCCCGGTACCGGAACGGAGCTTTTTCCACACGAATCGTGACAAGTTTGAGCTGTCCGAGCTGCCGTTTCCCGTCCTGCTCGCAATATATCTACTGTTTCGTGACCGTCAGCAGAGTATAGACGAGGGAAGCAGACATCCGACGACCATAGAAATGGTGTACGGCTTCATGCCATACGTTTGCAGCGTAGGGCTGAGCGAGCGCAACTGTCGAGGCCCGTTAGCTCAGTTGGTTAGAGCGTCGTGCTAATAACGCGAAGGTCGTGGGTTCGATCCCCCCACGGGCCACAACGCTTTTACTACCACGAAAAGGCAGCGCCGATTTCAGCTGGCGAGTGTGATGACCAAAACATCATCACCCTGCGTGGAAGTTGACAGAGGATCCGAACCCGACTTGTCGGGAAGCGCTACAGCATTCACTCGGCAATGGCCATAATACGTTGAATACACTGGTTCTCAACCGATAAAGAGAAGATGAAAGGAAATGTCCGATTGCCGATGCGTAACAACTTTGGCCCTTGTCGGTACTTGGGCGGGAGAGCGCATGGGGACACAGGGTACTGTTGGCAGTTTTACTTCCTATTTTTCTTTCTCCTTTGTTTTCGGAGCTACAGCCCGGTTCGGTCAGGGAGACGCCACCGTGAAATGAACGGGCGTGCTGTGTGTACATCGCCCCGCCTCTCCTTACCTCTCTCAGTCGTTTCTCGTGCTTGTCGTTTTGATATAGGCCGATTGGAGAGCGTCAGCTCTCGCGTCAGTCGAGACAAGTCGAGACAGTCGAGACACACTATAGGCTGGTCTGCAGCGAGTAAGAGGGGGAAAAAACATTAAGTTAAGGGCGCGTGGCGAAAGTACTCATACGTGAAATTAAAAAGCCTGTTGCGGTGGCCGGGAATCGAACCCGGACCAACTGCTTGGAAGGCAACTATGCTGACCATTACACCACCACCGCACAAGCGAGCGCCCCGACGCCGCGCTGTGTCGGCTTCCCGCCTGTCGGCAGCGGCCGAAGGTGATCGTACCTGGCAGGCGCATTTCGAGGTAGGCTAGGGGAGCACATCCAGGCGCGTTCGGACAGCGTATCCGCGCACATTTCGCATCCTTGGCAAGAGTCGGCGCCGGCGACGCAAGAGTACGCAGAGGACCGCGTTCTGGCGGCATTTTTAAGCAGTACAGTGCAGGATTCAGCGTCTGCAGCATCTTCTCGACAGAATGCTACGGCGCTTGACGGCAGTCCCACTTTCCCTTGAGACATCTGCTCGGGAAGCAGCGTGCAGTTACTACCGGCCCGAGCATCGGTGGTTCAGTGGCAGAGTGCTCGCCTGCCACGCGGGCGGCCCGGGTTCGATTCCCGGCCGATGCATCATTTTGCTTTTCCCACGATAATGCTGCCGTGTGGCTTGCGCGCTTGAGATGCACGATCCACATGAATGTATAGCTGGATTCCCTTGAGAAGAACCGAGAACGCAGCACTCGCGGGTCCCCACTAGGACGCTCGCATGGTGTTCTACAGACTAGCGTCGGCCTGGCCTCACAAGTTGCTGTGTCCAGGTGCCTCCGAGGCACTGAACGTTAACGACAAGGAGTGCTGCCTATCGTTTGCAAAAGCTGCAGCAACACCGCAATCAACTGGGCTGGCAATGCACGTGTAGCAACAGAACACGTTATCCAGGAAGTACAGTGTCTTTACGTCTAACATTGGGTGTGGTACTTAGCCAGTTTCCAGGACAAGCGCTTCACCTGTGCCTCGGTAGCGCAGTAGGCAGCGCGTAAGTCTCATAATCTTAAGGTCGTGAGTTCGATCCTCACCCGGGGCATTTAATTTTCTGTGACTGATGGTGATGCTGTTGCTAGGGCACCAACTTATTTCTTGTTTGTTATCCACAACGTTTTCAACGCTTCAGCGGGAAAATGTTTACTCCCTGTTATTGCTACTTACAGCTTCCCTTTTCCTCTTCTCCTAGCACAGCATGAAGCCAAAAACATTGCTCTGAGACGTTTGAGGTGCGCGCCTTGCCAGTCAGTATGCGCAAAGACGCTCGCAAAGAGAGAAGGGCGCCGACGCGGGACACGACACGAAATGCTACAAGCGACCGTCCGATCCGCCGCAGGAACGCACACATCCGGTGTGGTCTAGTGGCTATGATACCTGGCTTTCACCCAGGAGGCCCGGGTTCGATTCCCGGTATCGGAACGGAACTTTTTCCACACGAATCGTGACAAGTTTGAGCTGTCCGAGCTGCCGTTTCCTGTCCTGCTCGCAATATATCTACTGTTTCGTGACCGTCAGCAGAGTATAGACGAGGGAAGCAGACATCCGACGACCATAGAAATGGTGTACGGCTTCATGCCATACGTTTGCAGCGTAGGGCTGAGCGAGCGCAACTGTCGAGGCCCGTTAGCTCAGTTGGTTAGAGCGTCGTGCTAATAACGCGAAGGTCGTGGGTTCGATCCCCCCACGGGCCACAACGCTTTTACTACCACGAAAAGGCAGCGCCGATTTCAGCTGGCGAGTGTGATGACCAAAAGATCATCACCCTGCGTGGAAGTTGACAGAGGATCCGAACCCGACTTGTCGGGAAGCGCTACAGCATTCACTCGGCAATGGCCATAATACGTTGAATACACTGGTTCTCAACCGATAAAGAGAAGATGAAAGGAAATGTCCGATTGCCGATGCGTAACAACTTTGGCCCTTGTCGGTACTTGGGCGGGAGAGCGCATGGGGACACAGGGTACTGTTGGCAGTTTTACTTCCTATTTTTCTTTCTCCTTTGTTTTCGGAGCTACAGCCCGGTTCGGTCAGGGAGACGCCACCGTGAAATGAACGGGCGTGCTGTGTGTACATCGCCCCGCCTCTCCTTACCTCTCTCAGTCGTTTCTCGTGCTTGTCGTTTTGATATAGGCCGATTGGAGAGCGTCAGCTCTCGCGTCAGTCGAGACAAGTCGAGACAGTCGAGACACACTATAGGCTGGTCTGCAGCGAGTAAGAGGGGGAAAAAACATTAAGTTAAGGGCGCGTGGCGAAAGTACTCATACGTGAAATTAAAAAGCCTGTTGCGGTGGCCGGGAATCGAACCCGGACCAACTGCTTGGAAGGCAACTATGCTGACCATTACACCACCACCGCACAAGCGAACGCCCCGACGCCGCGCTGTGTCGGCTTCCCGCCTGTCGGCAGCGGCCGAAGGTGATCGTACCTGGCAGGCGCATTTCGAGGTAGGCTAGGGGAGCACATCCAGGCGCGTTCGGACAGCGTATCCGCGCACATTTCGCATCCTTGGCAAGAGTCGGCGCCGGCGACGCAAGAGTACGCAGAGGACCGCGTTCTGGCGGCATTTTTAAGCAGTACAGTGCAGGATTCAGCGTCTGCAGCATCTTCTCGACAGAATGCTACGGCGCTTGACGGCAGTCCCACTTTCCCTTGAGACATCTGCTCGGGAAGCAGCGTGCAGTTACTACCGGCCCGAGCATCGGTGGTTCAGTGGCAGAGTGCTCGCCTGCCACGCGGGCGGCCCGGGTTCGATTCCCGGCCGATGCATCATTTTGCTTTTCCCACGATAATGCTGCCGTGTGGCTTGCGCGCTTGAGATGCACGATCCACATGAATGTATAGCTGGATTCCCTTGAGAAGAACCGAGAACGCAGCACTCGCGGGTCCCCACTAGGACGCTCGCATGGTGTTCTACAGACTAGCGTCGGCCTGGCCTCACAAGTTGCTGTGTCCAGGTGCCTCCGAGGCACTGAACGTTAACGACAAGGAGTGCTGCCTATCGTTTGCAAAAGCTGCAGCAACACCGCAATCAACTGGGCTGGCAATGCACGTGTAGCAACAGAACACGTTATCCAGGAAGTACAGTGTCTTTACGTCTAACATTGGGTGTGGTACTTAGCCAGTTTCCAGGACAAGCGCTTCACCTGTGCCTCGGTAGCGCAGTAGGCAGCGCGTAAGTCTCATAATCTTAAGGTCGTGAGTTCGATCCTCACCCGGGGCATTTAATTTTCTGTGACTGATGGTGATGCTGTTGCTAGGGCACCAACTTATTTCTTGTTTGTTATCCACAACGTTTTCAACGCTTCAGCGGGAAAATGTTTACTCCCTGTTATTGCTACTTACAGCTTCCCTTTTCCTCTTCTCCTAGCACAGCATGAAGCCAAAAACATTGCTCTGAGACGTTTGAGGTGCGCGCCTTGCCAGTCAGTATGCGCAAAGACGCTCGCAAAGAGAGAAGGGCGCCGACGCGGGACACGACACGAAATGCTACAAGCGACCGTCCGATCCTCGTCAGGAACGCCCACATCCGGTGTGGTCTAGTGGCTAGGATACCTGGCTTTCACCCAGGAGGCCCGGGTTCGATTCCCGGTACCGGAACGGAGCTTTTTCCACACGAATCGTGACAAGTTTGAGCTGTCCGAGCTGCCGTTTCCCGTCCTGCTCGCAATATATCTACTGTTTCGTGACCGTCAGCAGAGTATAGACGAGGGAAGCAGACATCCGACGACCATAGAAATGGTGTACGGCTTCATGCCATACGTTTGCAGCGTAGGGCTGAGCGAGCGCAACTGTCGAGGCCCGTTAGCTCAGTTGGTTAGACCGTCGTGCTAATAACGCGAAGGTCGTGGGTTCGATCCCCCCACGGGCCACAACGCTTTTACTACCACGAAAAGGCAGCGCCGATTTCAGCTGGCGAGTGTGATGACCAAAAGATCATCACCCTGCGTGGAAGTTGACAGAGGATCCGAACCCGACTTGTCGGGAAGCGCTACAGCATTCACTCGGCAATGGCCATAATACGTTGAATACACTGGTTCTCAACCGATAAAGAGAAGATGAAAGGAAATGTCCGATTGCCGATGCGTAACAACTTTGGCCCTTGTCGGTACTTGGGCGGGAGAGCGCATGGGGACACAGGGTACTGTTGGCAGTTTTACTTCCTATTTTTCTTTCTCCTTTGTTTTCGGAGCTACAGCCCGGTTCGGTCAGGGAGACGCCACCGTGAAATGAACGGGCGTGCTGTGTGTACATCGCCCCGCCTCTCCTTACCTCTCTCAGTCGTTTCTCGTGCTTGTCGTTTTGATATAGGCCGATTGGAGAGCGTCAGCTCTCGCGTCAGTCGAGACAAGTCGAGACAGTCGAGACACACTATAGGCTGGTCTGCAGCGAGTAAGAGGGGGAAAAAACATTAAGTTAAGGGCGCGTGGCGAAAGTACTCATACGTGAAATTAAAAAGCCTGTTGCGGTGGCCGGGAATCGAACCCGGACCAACTGCTTGGAAGGCAACTATGCTGACCATTACACCACCACCGCACAAGCGAGCGCCCCGACGCCGCGCTGTGTCGGCTTCCCGCCTGTCGGCAGCGGCCGAAGGTGATCGTACCTGGCAGGCGCATTTCGAGGTAGGCTAGGGGAGCACATCCAGGCGCGTTCGGACAGCGTATCCGCGCACATTTCGCATCCTTGGCAAGAGTCGGCGCCGGCGACGCAAGAGTACGCAGAGGACCGCGTTCTGGCGGCATTTTTAAGCAGTACAGTGCAGGATTCAGCGTCTGCAGCATCTTCTCGACAGAATGCTACGGCGCTTGACGGCAGTCCCACTTTCCCTTGAGACATCTGCTCGGGAAGCAGCGTGCAGTTACTACCGGCCCGAGCATCGGTGGTTCAGTGGCAGAGTGCTCGCCTGCCACGCGGGCGGCCCGGGTTCGATTCCCGGCCGGTGCATCATTTTGCTTTTCCCACGATAATGCTGCCGTGTGGCTTGCGCGCTTGAGATGCACGATCCACATGAATGTATAGCTGGATTCCCTTGAGAAGAACCGAGAACGCAGCACTCGCGGGTCCCCACTAGGACGCTCGCATGGTGTTCTACAGACTAGCGTCGGCCTGGCCTCACAAGTTGCTGTGTCCAGGTGCCTCCGAGGCACTGAACGTTAACGACAAGGAGTGCTGCCTATCGTTTGCAAAAGCTGCAGCAACACCGCAATCAACTGGGCTGGCAATGCACGTGTAGCAACAGAACACGTTATCCAGGAAGTACAGTGTCTTTACGTCTAACATTGGGTGTGGTACTTAGCCAGTTTCCAGGACAAGCGCTTCACCTGTGCCTCGGTAGCGCAGTAGGCAGCGCGTAAGTCTCATAATCTTAAGGTCGTGAGTTCGATCCTCACCCGGGGCATTTAATTTTCTGTGACTGATGGTGATGCTGTTGCTAGGGCACCAACTTATTTCTTGTTTGTTATCCACAACGTTTTCAACGCTTCAGCGGGAAAATGTTTACTCCCTGTTATTGCTACTTACAGCTTCCCTTTTCCTCTTCTCCTAGCACAGCATGAAGCCAAAAACATTGCTCTGAGACGTTTGAGGTGCGCGCCTTGCCAGTCAGTATGCGCAAAGACGCTCGCAAAGAGAGAAGGGCGCCGACGCGGGACACGACACGAAATGCTACAAGCGACCGTCCGATCCGCGTCAGGAACGCCCACATCCGGTGTGGTCTAGTGGCTAGGATACCTGGCTTTCACCCAGGAGGCCCGGGTTCGATTCCCGGTACCGGAACGGAACTTTTTCCACACGAATCGTGACAAGTTTGAGCTGTCCGAGCTGCCGTTTCCCGTCCTGCTCGCAATATATCTACTGTTTCGTGACCGTCAGCAGAGTATAGACGAGGGAAGCAGACATCCGACGACCATAGAAATGGTGTACGGCTTCATGCCATACGTTTGCAGCGTAGGGCTGAGCGAGCGCAACTGTCGAGGCCCGTTAGCTCAGTTGGTTAGAGCGTCGTGCTAATAACGCGAAGGTCGTGGGTTCGATCCCCCCACGGGCCACAACGCTTTTACTACCACGAAAAGGCAGCGCCGATTTCAGCTGGCGAGTGTGATGACCAAAACATCATCACCCTGCGTGGAAGTTGACAGAGGATCCGAACCCGACTTGTCGGGAAGCGCTACAGCATTCACTCGGCAATGGCCATAATATGTTGAATACACTGGTTCTCAACCGATAAAGAGAAGATGAAAGGAAATGTCCGATTGCCGATGCGTAACAACTTTGGCCCTTGTCGGTACTTGGGCGGGAGAGCGCATGGGGACACAGGGTACTGTTGGCAGTTTTACTTCCTATTTTTCTTTCTCCTTTGTTTTCGGAGCTACAGCCCGATTCGGTCAGGGAGACGCCACCGTGAAATGAACGGGCGTGCTGTGTGTACATCGCCTCGCCTCTCCTTACCTCTCTCAGTCGTTTCTCGTGCTTGTCGTTTTGATATAGGCCGATTGGAGAGCGTCAGCTCTCGCGTCAGCTGAGCAAAGTCGAGACAAGTCGAGACAGTCGAGACACACTATAGGCTGGTCTGCAGCGAGTAAGAGGGGGAAAAAACATTAAGTTAAGGGCGCGTGGCGAAAGTACTCATACGTGACATTAAAAAGCCTGTTGCGGTGGCCGGGAATCGAACCCGGACCAACTGCTTGGAAGGCAACTATGCTGACCATTACACCACCACCGCACAAGCGAGCGCCCCGACGCCGCGCTGTGTCGGCTTCCCGCCTGTCGGCAGCGGCCGAAGGTGATCGTACCTGGCAGGCGCATTTCGAGGTAGGCTAGGGGAGCACATCCAGGCGCGTTCGGACAGCGTATCCGCGCACATTTCGCATCCTTGGCAAGAGTCGGCGCCGGCGACGCAAGAGTACGCAGAGGACCGCGTTCTGGCGGCATTTTTAAGCAGTACAGTGCAGGATTCAGCGTCTGCAGCATCTTCTCGACAGAATGCTACGGCGCTTGACGGCAGTCCCACTTTCCCTTGAGACATCTGCTCGGGAAGCAGCGTGCAGTTACTACCGGCCCGAGCATCGGTGGTTCAGTGGCAGAGTGCTCGCCTGCCACGCGGGCGGCCCGGGTTCGATTCCCGGCCGATGCATCATTTTGCTTTTCCCACGATAATGCTGCCGTGTGGCTTGCGCGCTTGAGATGCACGATCCACATGAATGTATAGCTGGATTCCCTTGAGAAGAACCGAGAACGCAGCACTCGCGGGTCCCCACTAGGACGCTCGCATGGTGTTCTACAGACTAGCGTCGGCCTGGCCTCACAAGTTGCTGTGTCCAGGTGCCTCCGAGGCACTGAACGTTAACGACAAGGAGTGCTGCCTATCGTTTGCAAAAGCTGCAGCAACACCGCAATCAACTGGGCTGGCAATGCACGTGTAGCAACAGAACACGTTATCCAGGAAGTACAGTGTCTTTACGTCTAACATTGGGTGTGGTACTTAGCCAGTTTCCAGGACAAGCGCTTCACCTGTGCCTCGGTAGCGCAGTAGGCAGCGCGTAAGTCTCATAATCTTAAGGTCGTGAGTTCGATCCTCACCCGGGGCATTTAATTTTCTGTGACTGATGGTGATGCTGTTGCTAGGGCACCAACTTATTTCTTGTTTGTTATCCACAACGTTTTCAACGCTTCAGCGGGAAAATGTTTACTCCCTGTTATTGCTACTTACAGCTTCCCTTTTCCTCTTCTCCTAGCACAGCATGAAGCCAAAAACATTGCTCTGAGACGTTTGAGGTGCGCGCCTTGCCAGTCAGTATGCGCAAAGACGCTCGCAAAGAGAGAAGGGCGCCGACGCGGGACACGACACGAAATGCTACAAGCGACCGTCCGATCCTCGTCAGGAACGCCCACATCCGGTGTGGTCTAGTGGCTAGGATACCTGGCTTTCACCCAGGAGGCCCGGGTTCGATTCCCGGTACCGGAACGGAGCTTTTTCCACACGAATCGTGACAAGTTTGAGCTGTCCGAGCTGCCGTTTCCCGTCCTGCTCGCAATATATCTACTGTTTCGTGACCGTCAGCAGAGTATAGACGAGGGAAGCAGACATCCGACGACCATAGAAATGGTGTACGGCTTCATGCCATACGTTTGCAGCGTAGGGCTGAGCGAGCGCAACTGTCGAGGCCCGTTAGCTCAGTTGGTTAGAGCGTCGTGCTAATAACGCGAAGGTCGTGGGTTCGATCCCCCCACGGGCCACAACGCTTTTACTACCACGAAAAGGCAGCGCCGATTTCAGCTGGCGAGTGTGATGACCAAAAGATCATCACCCTGCGTGGAAGTTGACAGAGGATCCGAACCCGACTTGTCGGGAAGCGCTACAGCATTCACTCGGCAATGGCCATAATACGTTGAATACACTGGTTCTCAACCGATAAAGAGAAGATGAAAGGAAATGTCCGATTGCCGATGCGTAACAACTTTGGCCCTTGTCGGTACTTGGGCGGGAGAGCGCATGGGGACACAGGGTACTGTTGGCAGTTTTACTTCCTATTTTTCTTTCTCCTTTGTTTTCGGAGCTACAGCCCGGTTCGGTCAGGGAGACGCCACCGTGAAATGAACGGGCGTGCTGTGTGTACATCGCCCCGCCTCTCCTTACCTCTCTCAGTCGTTTCTCGTGCTTGTCGTTTTGATATAGGCCGATTGGAGAGCGTCAGCTCTCGCGTCAGTCGAGACAAGTCGAGACAGTCGAGACACACTATAGGCTGGTCTGCAGCGAGTAAGAGGGGGAAAAAACATTAAGTTAAGGGCGCGTGGCGAAAGTACTCATACGTGAAATTAAAAAGCCTGTTGCGGTGGCCGGGAATCGAACCCGGACCAACTGCTTGGAAGGCAACTATGCTGACCATTACACCACCACCGCACAAGCGAGCGCCCCGACGCCGCGCTGTGTCGGCTTCCCGCCTGTCGGCAGCGGCCGAAGGTGATCGTACCTGGCAGGCGCATTTCGAGGTAGGCTAGGGGAGCACATCCAGGCGCGTTCGGACAGCGTATCCGCGCACATTTCGCATCCTTGGCAAGAGTCGGCGCCGGCGACGCAAGAGTACGCAGAGGACCGCGTTCTGGCGGCATTTTTAAGCAGTACAGTGCAGGATTCAGCGTCTGCAGCATCTTCTCGACAGAATGCTACGGCGCTTGACGGCAGTCCCACTTTCCCTTGAGACATCTGCTCGGGAAGCAGCGTGCAGTTACTACCGGCCCGAGCATCGGTGGTTCAGTGGCAGAGTGCTCGCCCGCCACGCGGGCGGCCCGGGTTCGATTCCCGGCCGATGCATCATTTTGCTTTTCCCACGATAATGCTGCCGTGTGGCTTGCGCGCTTGAGATGCACGATCCACATGAATGTATAGCTGGATTCCCTTGAGAAGAACCGAGAACGCAGCACTCGCGGGTCCCCACTAGGACGCTCGCATGGTGTTCTACAGACTAGCGTCGGCCTGGCCTCACAAGTTGCTGTGTCCAGGTGCCTCCGAGGCACTGAACGTTAACGACAAGGAGTGCTGCCTATCGTTTGCAAAAGCTGCAGCAACACCGCAATCAACTGGGCTGGCAATGCACGTGTAGCAACAGAACACGTTATCCAGGAAGTACAGTGTCTTTACGTCTAACATTGGGTGTGGTACTTAGCCAGTTTCCAGGACAAGCGCTTCACCTGTGCCTCGGTAGCGCAGTAGGCAGCGCGTAAGTCTCATAATCTTAAGGTCGTGAGTTCGATCCTCACCCGGGGCATTTAATTTTCTGTGACTGATGGTGATGCTGTTGCTAGGGCACCAACTTATTTCTTGTTTGTTATCCACAACGTTTTCAACGCTTCAGCGGGAAAATGTTTACTCCCTGTTATTGCTACTTACAGCTTCCCTTTTCCTCTTCTCCTAGCACAGCATGAAGCCAAAAACATTGCTCTGAGACGTTTGAGGTGCGCGCCTTGCCAGTCAGTATGCGCAAAGACGCTCGCAAAGAGAGAAGGGCGCCGACGCGGGACACGACACGAAATGCTACAAGCGACCGTCCGATCCGCCGCAGGAACGCACACATCCGGTGTGGTCTAGTGGCTAGGATACCTGGCTTTCACCCAGGAGGCCCGGGTTCGATTCCCGGTACCGGAACGGAACTTTTTCCACACGAATCGTGACAAGTTTGAGCTGTCCGAGCTGCCGTTTCCTGTCCTGCTCGCAATATATCTACTGTTTCGTGACCGTCAGCAGAGTATAGACGAGGGAAGCAGACATCCGACGACCATAGAAATGGTGTACGGCTTCATGCCATACGTTTGCAGCGTAGGGCTGAGCGAGCGCAACTGTCGAGGCCCGTTAGCTCAGTTGGTTAGAGCGTCGTGCTAATAACGCGAAGGTCGTGGGTTCGATCCCCCACGGGCCACAACGCTTTTACTACCACGAAAAGGCAGCGCCGATTTCAGCTGGCGAGTGTGATGACCAAAAGATCATCACCCTGCGTGGAAGTTGACAGAGGATACGAACCCGACTTGTCGGGAAGCGCTACAGCATTCACTCGGCAATGGCCATAATACGTTGAATACACTGGTTCTCAACCGATAAAGAGAAGATGAAAGGAAATGTCCGATTGCCGATGCGTAACAACTTTGGCCCTTGTCGGTACTTGGGCGGGAGAGCGCATGGGGACACAGGGTACTGTTGGCAGTTTTACTTCCTATTTTTCTTTCTCCTTTGTTTTCGGAGCTACAGCCCGGTTCGGTCAGGGAGACGCCACCGTGAAATGAACGGGCGTGCTGTGTGTACATCGCCCCGCCTCTCCTTACCTCTCTCAGTCGTTTCTCGTGCTTGTCGTTTTGATATAGGCCGATTGGAGAGCGTCAGCTCTCGCGTCAGCTGAGCAAAGTCGAGACAAGTCGAGACAAGTCGAGACAAGTCGAGACAAGTCGAGACAAGTCGAGACAAGTCGAGACAAGTCGAGACAAGTCGAGACAAGTCGAGACAAGTCGAGACAAGTCGAGACAGTCGAGACACACTATAGGCTGGTCTGCAGCGAGTAAGAGGGGGAAAAAACATTAAGTTAAGGGCGCGTGGCGAAAGTACTCATACGTGACATTAAAAAGCCTGTTGCGGTGGCCGGGAATCGAACCCGGACCAACTGCTTGGAAGGCAACTATGCTGACCATTACACCACCACCGCACAAGCGAGCGCCCCGACGCCGCGCTGTGTCGGCTTCCCGCCTGTCGGCAGCGGCCGAAGGTGATCGTACCTGGCAGGCGCATTTCGAGGTAGGCTAGGGGAGCACATCCAGGCGCGTTCGGACAGCGTATCCGCGCACATTTCGCATCCTTGGCAAGAGTCGGCGCCGGCGACGCAAGAGTACGCAGAGGACCGCGTTCTGGCGGCATTTTTAAGCAGTACAGTGCAGGATTCAGCGTCTGCAGCATCTTCTCGACAGAATGCTACGGCGCTTGACGGCAGTCCCACTTTCCCTTGAGACATCTGCTCGGGAAGCAGCGTGCAGTTACTACCGGCCCGAGCATCGGTGGTTCAGTGGCAGAGTGCTCGCCTGCCACGTGGGCGGCCCGGGTTCGATTCCCGGCCGATGCATCATTTTGCTTTTCCCACGATAATGCTGCCGTGTGGCTTGCGCGCTTGAGATGCACGATCCACATGAATGTATAGCTGGATTCCCTTGAGAAGAACCGAGAACGCAGCACTCGCGGGTCCCCACTAGGACGCTCGCATGGTGTTCTACAGACTAGCGTCGGCCTGGCCTCACAAGTTGCTGTGTCCAGGTGCCTCCGAGGCACTGAACGTTAACGACAAGGAGTGCTGCCTATCGTTTGCAAAAGCTGCAGCAACACCGCAATCAACTGGGCTGGCAATGCACGTGTAGCAACAGAACACGTTATCCAGGAAGTACAGTGTCTTTACGTCTAACATTGGGTGTGGTACTTCGCCAGTTTCCAGGACAAGCGCTTCACCTGTGCCTCGGTAGCGCAGTAGGCAGCGCGTAAGTCTCATAATCTTAAGGTCGTGAGTTCGATCCTCACCCGGGGCATTTAATTTTCTGTGACTGATGGTGATGCTGTTGCTAGGGCACCAACTTATTTCTTGTTTGTTATCCACAACGTTTTCAACGCTTCAGCGGGAAAATGTTTACTCCCTGTTATTGCTACTTACAGCTTCCCTTTTCCTCTTCTCCTAGCACAGCATGAAGCCAAAAACATTGCTCTGAGACGTTTGAGGTGCGCGCCTTGCCAGTCAGTATGCGCAAAGACGCTCGCAAAGAGAGAAGGGCGCCGACGCGGGACACGACACGAAATGCTACAAGCGACCGTCCGATCCTCGTCAGGAACGCCCACATCCGGTGTGGTCTAGTGGCTAGGATACCTGGCTTTCACCCAGGAGGCCCGGGTTCGATTCCCGGTACCGGAACGGAGCTTTTTCCACACGAATCGTGACAAGTTTGAGCTGTCCGAGCTGCCGTTTCCCGTCCTGCTCGCAATATATCTACTGTTTCGTGACCGTCAGCAGAGTATAGACGAGGGAAGCAGACATCCGACGACCATAGAAATGGTGTACGGCTTCATGCCATACGTTTGCAGCGTAGGGCTGAGCGAGCGCAACTGTCGAGGCCCGTTAGCTCAGTTGGTTAGAGCGTCGTGCTAATAACGCGAAGGTCGTGGGTTCGATCCCCCCACGGGCCACAACGCTTTTACTACCACGAAAAGGCAGCGCCGATTTCAGCTGGCGAGTGTGATGACCAAAAGATCATCACCCTGCGTGGAAGTTGACAGAGGATCCGAACCCGACTTGTCGGGAAGCGCTACAGCATTCACTCGGCAATGGCCATAATACGTTGAATACACTGGTTCTCAACCGATAAAGAGAAGATGAAAGGAAATGTCCGATTGCCGATGCGTAACAACTTTGGCCCTTGTCGGTACTTGGGCGGGAGAGCGCATGGGGACACAGGGTACTGTTGGCAGTTTTACTTCCTATTTTTCTTTCTCCTTTGTTTTCGGAGCTACAGCCCGGTTCGGTCAGGGAGACGCCACCGTGAAATGAACGGGCGTGCTGTGTGTACATCGCCCCGCCTCTCCTTACCTCTCTCAGTCGTTTCTCGTGCTTGTCGTTTTGATATAGGCCGATTGGAGAGCGTCAGCTCTCGCGTCAGTCGAGACAAGTCGAGACAGTCGAGACACACTATAGGCTGGTCTGCAGCGAGTAAGAGGGGGAAAAAACATTAAGTTAAGGGCGCGTGGCGAAAGTACTCATACGTGAAATTAAAAAGCCTGTTGCGGTGGCCGGGAATCGAACCCGGACCAACTGCTTGGAAGGCAACTATGCTGACCATTACACCACCACCGCACAAGCGAGCGCCCCGACGCCGCGCTGTGTCGGCTTCCCGCCTGTCGGCAGCGGCCGAAGGTGATCGTACCTGGCAGGCGCATTTCGAGGTAGGCTAGGGGAGCACATCCAGGCGCGTTCGGACAGCGTATCCGCGCACATTTCGCATCCTTGGCAAGAGTCGGCGCCGGCGACGCAAGAGTACGCAGAGGACCGCGTTCTGGCGGCATTTTTAAGCAGTACAGTGCAGGATTCAGCGTCTGCAGCATCTTCTCGACAGAATGCTACGGCGCTTGACGGCAGTCCCACTTTCCCTTGAGACATCTGCTCGGGAAGCAGCGTGCAGTTACTACCGGCCCGAGCATCGGTGGTTCAGTGGCAGAGTGCTCGCCTGCCACGCGGGCGGCCCGGGTTCGATTCCCGGCCGATGCATCATTTTGCTTTTCCCACGATAATGCTGCCGTGTGGCTTGCGCGCTTGAGATGCACGATCCACATGAATGTATAGCTGGATTCCCTTGAGAAGAACCGAGAACGCAGCACTCGCGGGTCCCCACTAGGACGCTCGCATGGTGTTCTACAGACTAGCGTCGGCCTGGCCTCACAAGTTGCTGTGTCCAGGTGCCTCCGAGGCACTGAACGTTAACGACAAGGAGTGCTGCCTATCGTTTGCAAAAGCTGCAGCAACACCGCAATCAACTGGGCTGGCAATGCACGTGTAGCAACAGAACACGTTATCCAGGAAGTACAGTGTCTTTACGTCTAACATTGGGTGTGGTACTTAGCCAGTTTCCAGGACAAGCGCTTCACCTGTGCCTCGGTAGCGCAGTAGGCAGCGCGTAAGTCTCATAATCTTAAGGTCGTGAGTTCGATCCTCACCCGGGGCATTTAATTTTCTGTGACTGATGGTGATGCTGTTGCTAGGGCACCAACTTATTTCTTGTTTGTTATCCACAACGTTTTCAACGCTTCAGCGGGAAAATGTTTACTCCCTGTTATTGCTACTTACAGCTTCCCTTTTCCTCTTCTCCTAGCACAGCATGAAGCCAAAAACATTGCTCTGAGACGTTTGAGGTGCGCGCCTTGCCAGTCAGTATGCGCAAAGACGCTCGCAAAGAGAGAAGGGCGCCGACGCGGGACACGACACGAAATGCTACAAGCGACCGTCCGATCCTCGTCAGGAACGCCCACATCCGGTGTGGTCTAGTGGCTAGGATACCTGGCTTTCACCCAGGAGGCCCGGGTTCGATTCCCGGTACCGGAACGGAGCTTTTTCCACACGAATCGTGACAAGTTTGAGCTGTCCGAGCTGCCGTTTCCCGTCCTGCTCGCAATATATCTACTGTTTCGTGACCGTCAGCAGAGTATAGACGAGGGAAGCAGACATCCGACGACCATAGAAATGGTGTACGGCTTCATGCCATACGTTTGCAGCGTAGGGCTGAGCGAGCGCAACTGTCGAGGCCCGTTAGCTCAGTTGGTTAGAGCGTCGTGCTAATAACGCGAAGGTCGTGGGTTCGATCCCCCCACGGGCCACAACGCTTTTACTACCACGAAAAGGCAGCGCCGATTTCAGCTGGCGAGTGTGATGACCAAAAGATCATCACCCTGCGTGGAAGTTGACAGAGGATCCGAACCCGACTTGTCGGGAAGCGCTACAGCATTCACTCGGCAATGGCCATAATACGTTGAATACACTGGTTCTCAACCGATAAAGAGAAGATGAAAGGAAATGTCCGATTGCCGATGCGTAACAACTTTGGCCCTTGTCGGTACTTGGGCGGGAGAGCGCATGGGGACACAGGGTACTGTTGGCAGTTTTACTTCCTATTTTTCTTTCTCCTTTGTTTTCGGAGCTACAGCCCGGTTCGGTCAGGGAGACGCCACCGTGAAATGAACGGGCGTGCTGTGTGTACATCGCCCCGCCTCTCCTTACCTCTCTCAGTCGTTTCTCGTGCTTGTCGTTTTGATATAGGCCGATTGGAGAGCGTCAGCTCTCGCGTCAGTCGAGACAAGTCGAGACAGTCGAGACACACTATAGGCTGGTCTGCAGCGAGTAAGAGGGGGAAAAAACATTAAGTTAAGGGCGCGTGGCGAAAGTACTCATACGTGAAATTAAAAAGCCTGTTGCGGTGGCCGGGAATCGAACCCGGACCAACTGCTTGGAAGGCAACTATGCTGACCATTACACCACCACCGCACAAGCGAGCGCCCCGACGCCGCGCTGTGTCGGCTTCCCGCCTGTCGGCAGCGGCCGAAGGTGATCGTACCTGGCAGGCGCATTTCGAGGTAGGCTAGGGGAGCACATCCAGGCGCGTTCGGACAGCGTATCCGCGCACATTTCGCATCCTTGGCAAGAGTCGGCGCCGGCGACGCAAGAGTACGCAGAGGACCGCGTTCTGGCGGCATTTTTAAGCAGTACAGTGCAGGATTCAGCGTCTGCAGCATCTTCTCGACAGAATGCTACGGCGCTTGACGGCAGTCCCACTTTCCCTTGAGACATCTGCTCGGGAAGCAGCGTGCAGTTACTACCGGCCCGAGCATCGGTGGTTCAGTGGCAGAGTGCTCGCCCGCCACGCGGGCGGCCCGGGTTCGATTCCCGGCCGATGCATCATTTTGCTTTTCCCACGATAATGCTGCCGTGTGGCTTGCGCGCTTGAGATGCACGATCCACATGAATGTATAGCTGGATTCCCTTGAGAAGAACCGAGAACGCAGCACTCGCGGGTCCCCACTAGGACGCTCGCATGGTGTTCTACAGACTAGCGTCGGCCTGGCCTCACAAGTTGCTGTGTCCAGGTGCCTCCGAGGCACTGAACGTTAACGACAAGGAGTGCTGCCTATCGTTTGCAAAAGCTGCAGCAACACCGCAATCAACTGGGCTGGCAATGCACGTGTAGCAACAGAACACGTTATCCAGGAAGTACAGTGTCTTTACGTCTAACATTGGGTGTGGTACTTAGCCAGTTTCCAGGACAAGCGCTTCACCTGTGCCTCGGTAGCGCAGTAGGCAGCGCGTAAGTCTCATAATCTTAAGGTCGTGAGTTCGATCCTCACCCGGGGCATTTAATTTTCTGTGACTGATGGTGATGCTGTTGCTAGGGCACCAACTTATTTCTTGTTTGTTATCCACAACGTTTTCAACGCTTCAGCGGGAAAATGTTTACTCCCTGTTATTGCTACTTACAGCTTCCCTTTTCCTCTTCTCCTAGCACAGCATGAAGCCAAAAACATTGCTCTGAGACGTTTGAGGTGCGCGCCTTGCCAGTCAGTATGCGCAAAGACGCTCGCAAAGAGAGAAGGGCGCCGACGCGGGACACGACACGAAATGCTACAAGCGACCGTCCGATCCGCCGCAGGAACGCACACATCCGGTGTGGTCTAGTGGCTAGGATACCTGGCTTTCACCCAGGAGGCCCGGGTTCGATTCCCGGTACCGGAACGGAACTTTTTCCACACGAATCGTGACAAGTTTGAGCTGTCCGAGCTGCCGTTTCCTGTCCTGCTCGCAATATATCTACTGTTTCGTGACCGTCAGCAGAGTATAGACGAGGGAAGCAGACATCCGACGACCATAGAAATGGTGTACGGCTTCATGCCATACGTTTGCAGCGTAGGGCTGAGCGAGCGCAACTGTCGAGGCCCGTTAGCTCAGTTGGTTAGAGCGTCGTGCTAATAACGCGAAGGTCGTGGGTTCGATCCCCCACGGGCCACAACGCTTTTACTACCACGAAAAGGCAGCGCCGATTTCAGCTGGCGAGTGTGATGACCAAAAGATCATCACCCTGCGTGGAAGTTGACAGAGGATACGAACCCGACTTGTCGGGAAGCGCTACAGCATTCACTCGGCAATGGCCATAATACGTTGAATACACTGGTTCTCAACCGATAAAGAGAAGATGAAAGGAAATGTCCGATTGCCGATGCGTAACAACTTTGGCCCTTGTCGGTACTTGGGCGGGAGAGCGCATGGGGACACAGGGTACTGTTGGCAGTTTTACTTCCTATTTTTCTTTCTCCTTTGTTTTCGGAGCTACAGCCCGGTTCGGTCAGGGAGACGCCACCGTGAAATGAACGGGCGTGCTGTGTGTACATCGCCCCGCCTCTCCTTACCTCTCTCAGTCGTTTCTCGTGCTTGTCGTTTTGATATAGGCCGATTGGAGAGCGTCAGCTCTCGCGTCAGCTGAGCAAAGTCGAGACAAGTCGAGACAAGTCGAGACAAGTCGAGACAAGTCGAGACAAGTCGAGACAAGTCGAGACAAGTCGAGACAAGTCGAGACAAGTCGAGACAGTCGAGACACACTATAGGCTGGTCTGCAGCGAGTAAGAGGGGGAAAAAACATTAAGTTAAGGGCGCGTGGCGAAAGTACTCATACGTGACATTAAAAAGCCTGTTGCGGTGGCCGGGAATCGAACCCGGACCAACTGCTTGGAAGGCAACTATGCTGACCATTACACCACCACCGCACAAGCGAGCGCCCCGACGCCGCGCTGTGTCGGCTTCCCGCCTGTCGGCAGCGGCCGAAGGTGATCGTACCTGGCAGGCGCATTTCGAGGTAGGCTAGGGGAGCACATCCAGGCGCGTTCGGACAGCGTATCCGCGCACATTTCGCATCCTTGGCAAGAGTCGGCGCCGGCGACGCAAGAGTACGCAGAGGACCGCGTTCTGGCGGCATTTTTAAGCAGTACAGTGCAGGATTCAGCGTCTGCAGCATCTTCTCGACAGAATGCTACGGCGCTTGACGGCAGTCCCACTTTCCCTTGAGACATCTGCTCGGGAAGCAGCGTGCAGTTACTACCGGCCCGAGCATCGGTGGTTCAGTGGCAGAGTGCTCGCCTGCCACGTGGGCGGCCCGGGTTCGATTCCCGGCCGATGCATCATTTTGCTTTTCCCACGATAATGCTGCCGTGTGGCTTGCGCGCTTGAGATGCACGATCCACATGAATGTATAGCTGGATTCCCTTGAGAAGAACCGAGAACGCAGCACTCGCGGGTCCCCACTAGGACGCTCGCATGGTGTTCTACAGACTAGCGTCGGCCTGGCCTCACAAGTTGCTGTGTCCAGGTGCCTCCGAGGCACTGAACGTTAACGACAAGGAGTGCTGCCTATCGTTTGCAAAAGCTGCAGCAACACCGCAATCAACTGGGCTGGCAATGCACGTGTAGCAACAGAACACGTTATCCAGGAAGTACAGTGTCTTTACGTCTAACATTGGGTGTGGTACTTCGCCAGTTTCCAGGACAAGCGCTTCACCTGTGCCTCGGTAGCGCAGTAGGCAGCGCGTAAGTCTCATAATCTTAAGGTCGTGAGTTCGATCCTCACCCGGGGCATTTAATTTTCTGTGACTGATGGTGATGCTGTTGCTAGGGCACCAACTTATTTCTTGTTTGTTATCCACAACGTTTTCAACGCTTCAGCGGGAAAATGTTTACTCCCTGTTATTGCTACTTACAGCTTCCCTTTTCCTCTTCTCCTAGCACAGCATGAAGCCAAAAACATTGCTCTGAGACGTTTGAGGTGCGCGCCTTGCCAGTCAGTATGCGCAAAGACGCTCGCAAAGAGAGAAGGGCGCCGACGCGGGACACGACACGAAATGCTACAAGCGACCGTCCGATCCTCGTCAGGAACGCCCACATCCGGTGTGGTCTAGTGGCTAGGATACCTGGCTTTCACCCAGGAGGCCCGGGTTCGATTCCCGGTACCGGAACGGAGCTTTTTCCACACGAATCGTGACAAGTTTGAGCTGTCCGAGCTGCCGTTTCCCGTCCTGCTCGCAATATATCTACTGTTTCGTGACCGTCAGCAGAGTATAGACGAGGGAAGCAGACATCCGACGACCATAGAAATGGTGTACGGCTTCATGCCATACGTTTGCAGCGTAGGGCTGAGCGAGCGCAACTGTCGAGGCCCGTTAGCTCAGTTGGTTAGAGCGTCGTGCTAATAACGCGAAGGTCGTGGGTTCGATCCCCCCACGGGCCACAACGCTTTTACTACCACGAAAAGGCAGCGCCGATTTCAGCTGGCGAGTGTGATGACCAAAAGATCATCACCCTGCGTGGAAGTTGACAGAGGATCCGAACCCGACTTGTCGGGAAGCGCTACAGCATTCACTCGGCAATGGCCATAATACGTTGAATACACTGGTTCTCAACCGATAAAGAGAAGATGAAAGGAAATGTCCGATTGCCGATGCGTAACAACTTTGGCCCTTGTCGGTACTTGGGCGGGAGAGCGCATGGGGACACAGGGTACTGTTGGCAGTTTTACTTCCTATTTTTCTTTCTCCTTTGTTTTCGGAGCTACAGCCCGGTTCGGTCAGGGAGACGCCACCGTGAAATGAACGGGCGTGCTGTGTGTACATCGCCCCGCCTCTCCTTACCTCTCTCAGTCGTTTCTCGTGCTTGTCGTTTTGATATAGGCCGATTGGAGAGCGTCAGCTCTCGCGTCAGTCGAGACAAGTCGAGACAGTCGAGACACACTATAGGCTGGTCTGCAGCGAGTAAGAGGGGGAAAAAACATTAAGTTAAGGGCGCGTGGCGAAAGTACTCATACGTGAAATTAAAAAGCCTGTTGCGGTGGCCGGGAATCGAACCCGGACCAACTGCTTGGAAGGCAACTATGCTGACCATTACACCACCACCGCACAAGCGAGCGCCCCGACGCCGCGCTGTGTCGGCTTCCCGCCTGTCGGCAGCGGCCGAAGGTGATCGTACCTGGCAGGCGCATTTCGAGGTAGGCTAGGGGAGCACATCCAGGCGCGTTCGGACAGCGTATCCGCGCACATTTCGCATCCTTGGCAAGAGTCGGCGCCGGCGACGCAAGAGTACGCAGAGGACCGCGTTCTGGCGGCATTTTTAAGCAGTACAGTGCAGGATTCAGCGTCTGCAGCATCTTCTCGACAGAATGCTACGGCGCTTGACGGCAGTCCCACTTTCCCTTGAGACATCTGCTCGGGAAGCAGCGTGCAGTTACTACCGGCCCGAGCATCGGTGGTTCAGTGGCAGAGTGCTCGCCCGCCACGCGGGCGGCCCGGGTTCGATTCCCGGCCGATGCATCATTTTGCTTTTCCCACGATAATGCTGCCGTGTGGCTTGCGCGCTTGAGATGCACGATCCACATGAATGTATAGCTGGATTCCCTTGAGAAGAACCGAGAACGCAGCACTCGCGGGTCCCCACTAGGACGCTCGCATGGTGTTCTACAGACTAGCGTCGGCCTGGCCTCACAAGTTGCTGTGTCCAGGTGCCTCCGAGGCACTGAACGTTAACGACAAGGAGTGCTGCCTATCGTTTGCAAAAGCTGCAGCAACACCGCAATCAACTGGGCTGGCAATGCACGTGTAGCAACAGAACACGTTATCCAGGAAGTACAGTGTCTTTACGTCTAACATTGGGTGTGGTACTTAGCCAGTTTCCAGGACAAGCGCTTCACCTGTGCCTCGGTAGCGCAGTAGGCAGCGCGTAAGTCTCATAATCTTAAGGTCGTGAGTTCGATCCTCACCCGGGGCATTTAATTTTCTGTGACTGATGGTGATGCTGTTGCTAGGGCACCAACTTATTTCTTGTTTGTTATCCACAACGTTTTCAACGCTTCAGCGGGAAAATGTTTACTCCCTGTTATTGCTACTTACAGCTTCCCTTTTCCTCTTCTCCTAGCACAGCATGAAGCCAAAAACATTGCTCTGAGACGTTTGAGGTGCGCGCCTTGCCAGTCAGTATGCGCAAAGACGCTCGCAAAGAGAGAAGGGCGCCGACGCGGGACACGACACGAAATGCTACAAGCGACCGTCCGATCCGCCGCAGGAACGCACACATCCGGTGTGGTCTAGTGGCTAGGATACCTGGCTTTCACCCAGGAGGCCCGGGTTCGATTCCCGGTACCGGAACGGAACTTTTTCCACACGAATCGTGACAAGTTTGAGCTGTCCGAGCTGCCGTTTCCTGTCCTGCTCGCAATATATCTACTGTTTCGTGACCGTCAGCAGAGTATAGACGAGGGAAGCAGACATCCGACGACCATAGAAATGGTGTACGGCTTCATGCCATACGTTTGCAGCGTAGGGCTGAGCGAGCGCAACTGTCGAGGCCCGTTAGCTCAGTTGGTTAGAGCGTCGTGCTAATAACGCGAAGGTCGTGGGTTCGATCCCCCCACGGGCCACAACGCTTTTACTACCACGAAAAGGCAGCGCCGATTTCAGCTGGCGAGTGTGATGACCAAAAGATCATCACCCTGCGTGGAAGTTGACAGAGGATACGAACCCGACTTGTCGGGAAGCGCTACAGCATTCACTCGGCAATGGCCATAATACGTTGAATACACTGGTTCTCAACCGATAAAGAGAAGATGAAAGGAAATGTCCGATTGCCGATGCGTAACAACTTTGGCCCTTGTCGGTACTCGGGCGGGAGAGCGCATGGGGACACAGGGTACTGTTGGCAGTTTTACTTCCTATTTTTCTTTCTCCTTTGTTTTCGGAGCTACAGCCCGGTTCGGTCAGGGAGACGCCACCGTGAAATGAACGGGCGTGCTGTGTGTACATCGCCCCGCCTCTCCTTACCTCTCTCAGTCGTTTCTCGTGCTTGTCGTTTTGATATAGGCCGATTGGAGAGCGTCAGCTCTCGCGTCAGCTGAGCAAAGTCGAGACAAGTCGAGACAGTCGAGACACACTATAGGCTGGTCTGCAGCGAGTAAGAGGGGGAAAAAACATTAAGTTAAGGGCGCGTGGCGAAAGTACTCATACGTGACATTAAAAAGCCTGTTGCGGTGGCCGGGAATCGAACCCGGACCAACTGCTTGGAAGGCAACTATGCTGACCATTACACCACCACCGCACAAGCGAGCGCCCCGACGCCGCGCTGTGTCGGCTTCCCGCCTGTCGGCAGCGGCCGAAGGTGATCGTACCTGGCAGGCGCATTTCGAGGTAGGCTAGGGGAGCACATCCAGGCGCGTTCGGACAGCGTATCCGCGCACATTTCGCATCCTTGGCAAGAGTCGGCGCCGGCGACGCAAGAGTACGCAGAGGACCGCGTTCTGGCGGCATTTTTAAGCAGTACAGTGCAGGATTCAGCGTCTGCAGCATCTTCTCGACAGAATGCTACGGCGCTTGACGGCAGTCCCACTTTCCCTTGAGACATCTGCTCGGGAAGCAGCGTGCAGTTACTACCGGCCCGAGCATCGGTGGTTCAGTGGCAGAGTGCTCGCCTGCCACGTGGGCGGCCCGGGTTCGATTCCCGGCCGATGCATCATTTTGCTTTTCCCACGATAATGCTGCCGTGTGGCTTGCGCGCTTGAGATGCACGATCCACATGAATGTATAGCTGGATTCCCTTGAGAAGAACCGAGAACGCAGCACTCGCGGGTCCCCACTAGGACGCTCGCATGGTGTTCTACAGACTAGCGTCGGCCTGGCCTCACAAGTTGCTGTGTCCAGGTGCCTCCGAGGCACTGAACGTTAACGACAAGGAGTGCTGCCTATCGTTTGCAAAAGCTGCAGCAACACCGCAATCAACTGGGCTGGCAATGCACGTGTAGCAACAGAACACGTTATCCAGGAAGTACAGTGTCTTTACGTCTAACATTGGGTGTGGTACTTAGCCAGTTTCCAGGACAAGCGCTTCACCTGTGCCTCGGTAGCGCAGTAGGCAGCGCGTAAGTCTCATAATCTTAAGGTCGTGAGTTCGATCCTCACCCGGGGCATTTAATTTTCTGTGACTGATGGTGATGCTGTTGCTAGGGCACCAACTTATTTCTTGTTTGTTATCCACAACGTTTTCAACGCTTCAGCGGGAAAATGTTTACTCCCTGTTATTGCTACTTACAGCTTCCCTTTTCCTCTTCTCCTAGCACAGCATGAAGCCAAAAACATTGCTCTGAGACGTTTGAGGTGCGCGCCTTGCCAGTCAGTATGCGCAAAGACGCTCGCAAAGAGAGAAGGGCGCCGACGCGGGACACGACACGAAATGCTACAAGCGACCGTCCGATCCGCGTCAGGAACGCCCACATCCGGTGTGGTCTAGTGGCTAGGATACCTGGCTTTCACCCAGGAGGCCCGGGTTCGATTCCCGGTACCGGAACGGAACTTTTTCCACACGAATCGTGACAAGTTTGAGCTGTCCGAGCTGCCGTTTCCTGTCCTGCTCGCAATATATCTACTGTTTCGTGACCGTCAGCAGAGTATAGACGAGGGAAGCAGACATCCGACGACCATAGAAATGGTGTACGGCTTCATGCCATACGTTTGCAGCGTAGGGCTGAGCGAGCGCAACTGTCGAGGCCCGTTAGCTCAGTTGGTTAGAGCGTCGTGCTAATAACGCGAAGGTCGTGGGTTCGATCCCCCCACGGGCCACAACGCTTTTACTACCACGAAAAGGCAGCGCCGATTTCAGCTGGCGAGTGTGATGACCAAAAGATCATCACCCTGCGTGGAAGTTGACAGAGGATCCGAACCCGACTTGTCGGGAAGCGCTACAGCATTCACTCGGCAATGGCCATAATACGTTGAATACACTGGTTCTCAACCGATAAAGAGAAGATGAAAGGAAATGTCCGATTGCCGATGCGTAACAACTTTGGCCCTTGTCGGTACTTGGGCGGGAGAGCGCATGGGGACACAGGGTACTGTTGGCAGTTTTACTTCCTATTTTTCTTTCTCCTTTGTTTTCGGAGCTACAGCCCGGTTCGGTCAGGGAGACGCCACCGTGAAATGAACGGGCGTGCTGTGTGTACATCGCCCCGCCTCTCCTTACCTCTCTCAGTCGTTTCTCGTGCTTGTCGTTTTGATATAGGCCGATTGGAGAGCGTCAGCTCTCGCGTCAGTCGAGACAAGTCGAGACAGTCGAGACACACTATAGGCTGGTCTGCAGCGAGTAAGAGGGGGAAAAAACATTAAGTTAAGGGCGCGTGGCGAAAGTACTCATACGTGAAATTAAAAAGCCTGTTGCGGTGGCCGGGAATCGAACCCGGACCAACTGCTTGGAAGGCAACTATGCTGACCATTACACCACCACCGCACAAGCGAGCGCCCCGACGCCGCGCTGTGTCGGCTTCCCGCCTGTCGGCAGCGGCCGAAGGTGATCGTACCTGGCAGGCGCATTTCGAGGTAGGCTAGGGGAGCACATCCAGGCGCGTTCGGACAGCGTATCCGCGCACATTTCGCATCCTTGGCAAGAGTCGGCGCCGGCGACGCAAGAGTACGCAGAGGACCGCGTTCTGGCGGCATTTTTAAGCAGTACAGTGCAGGATTCAGCGTCTGCAGCATCTTCTCGACAGAATGCTACGGCGCTTGACGGCAGTCCCACTTTCCCTTGAGACATCTGCTCGGGAAGCAGCGTGCAGTTACTACCGGCCCGAGCATCGGTGGTTCAGTGGCAGAGTGCTCGCCCGCCACGCGGGCGGCCCGGGTTCGATTCCCGGCCGATGCATCATTTTGCTTTTCCCACGATAATGCTGCCGTGTGGCTTGCGCGCTTGAGATGCACGATCCACATGAATGTATAGCTGGATTCCCTTGAGAAGAACCGAGAACGCAGCACTCGCGGGTCCCCACTAGGACGCTCGCATGGTGTTCTACAGACTAGCGTCGGCCTGGCCTCACAAGTTGCTGTGTCCAGGTGCCTCCGAGGCACTGAACGTTAACGACAAGGAGTGCTGCCTATCGTTTGCAAAAGCTGCAGCAACACCGCAATCAACTGGGCTGGCAATGCACGTGTAGCAACAGAACACGTTATCCAGGAAGTACAGTGTCTTTACGTCTAACATTGGGTGTGGTACTTAGCCAGTTTCCAGGACAAGCGCTTCACCTGTGCCTCGGTAGCGCAGTAGGCAGCGCGTAAGTCTCATAATCTTAAGGTCGTGAGTTCGATCCTCACCCGGGGCATTTAATTTTCTGTGACTGATGGTGATGCTGTTGCTAGGGCACCAACTTATTTCTTGTTTGTTATCCACAACGTTTTCAACGCTTCAGCGGGAAAATGTTTACTCCCTGTTATTGCTACTTACAGCTTCCCTTTTCCTCTTCTCCTAGCACAGCATGAAGCCAAAAACATTGCTCTGAGACGTTTGAGGTGCGCGCCTTGCCAGTCAGTATGCGCAAAGACGCTCGCAAAGAGAGAAGGGCGCCGACGCGGGACACGACACGAAATGCTACAAGCGACCGTCCGATCCGCCGCAGGAACGCACACATCCGGTGTGGTCTAGTGGCTAGGATACCTGGCTTTCACCCAGGAGGCCCGGGTTCGATTCCCGGTACCGGAACGGAACTTTTTCCACACGAATCGTGACAAGTTTGAGCTGTCCGAGCTGCCGTTTCCTGTCCTGCTCGCAATATATCTACTGTTTCGTGACCGTCAGCAGAGTATAGACGAGGGAAGCAGACATCCGACGACCATAGAAATGGTGTACGGCTTCATGCCATACGTTTGCAGCGTAGGGCTGAGCGAGCGCAACTGTCGAGGCCCGTTAGCTCAGTTGGTTAGAGCGTCGTGCTAATAACGCGAAGGTCGTGGGTTCGATCCCCCCACGGGCCACAACGCTTTTACTACCACGAAAAGGCAGCGCCGATTTCAGCTGGCGAGTGTGATGACCAAAAGATCATCACCCTGCGTGGAAGTTGACAGAGGATACGAACCCGACTTGTCGGGAAGCGCTACAGCATTCACTCGGCAATGGCCATAATACGTTGAATACACTGGTTCTCAACCGATAAAGAGAAGATGAAAGGAAATGTCCGATTGCCGATGCGTAACAACTTTGGCCCTTGTCGGTACTCGGGCGGGAGAGCGCATGGGGACACAGGGTACTGTTGGCAGTTTTACTTCCTATTTTTCTTTCTCCTTTGTTTTCGGAGCTACAGCCCGGTTCGGTCAGGGAGACGCCACCGTGAAATGAACGGGCGTGCTGTGTGTACATCGCCCCGCCTCTCCTTACCTCTCTCAGTCGTTTCTCGTGCTTGTCGTTTTGATATAGGCCGATTGGAGAGCGTCAGCTCTCGCGTCAGCTGAGCAAAGTCGAGACAAGTCGAGACAGTCGAGACACACTATAGGCTGGTCTGCAGCGAGTAAGAGGGGGAAAAAACATTAAGTTAAGGGCGCGTGGCGAAAGTACTCATACGTGACATTAAAAAGCCTGTTGCGGTGGCCGGGAATCGAACCCGGACCAACTGCTTGGAAGGCAACTATGCTGACCATTACACCACCACCGCACAAGCGAGCGCCCCGACGCCGCGCTGTGTCGGCTTCCCGCCTGTCGGCAGCGGCCGAAGGTGATCGTACCTGGCAGGCGCATTTCGAGGTAGGCTAGGGGAGCACATCCAGGCGCGTTCGGACAGCGTATCCGCGCACATTTCGCATCCTTGGCAAGAGTCGGCGCCGGCGACGCAAGAGTACGCAGAGGACCGCGTTCTGGCGGCATTTTTAAGCAGTACAGTGCAGGATTCAGCGTCTGCAGCATCTTCTCGACAGAATGCTACGGCGCTTGACGGCAGTCCCACTTTCCCTTGAGACATCTGCTCGGGAAGCAGCGTGCAGTTACTACCGGCCCGAGCATCGGTGGTTCAGTGGCAGAGTGCTCGCCTGCCACGTGGGCGGCCCGGGTTCGATTCCCGGCCGATGCATCATTTTGCTTTTCCCACGATAATGCTGCCGTGTGGCTTGCGCGCTTGAGATGCACGATCCACATGAATGTATAGCTGGATTCCCTTGAGAAGAACCGAGAACGCAGCACTCGCGGGTCCCCACTAGGACGCTCGCATGGTGTTCTACAGACTAGCGTCGGCCTGGCCTCACAAGTTGCTGTGTCCAGGTGCCTCCGAGGCACTGAACGTTAACGACAAGGAGTGCTGCCTATCGTTTGCAAAAGCTGCAGCAACACCGCAATCAACTGGGCTGGCAATGCACGTGTAGCAACAGAACACGTTATCCAGGAAGTACAGTGTCTTTACGTCTAACATTGGGTGTGGTACTTAGCCAGTTTCCAGGACAAGCGCTTCACCTGTGCCTCGGTAGCGCAGTAGGCAGCGCGTAAGTCTCATAATCTTAAGGTCGTGAGTTCGATCCTCACCCGGGGCATTTAATTTTCTGTGACTGATGGTGATGCTGTTGCTAGGGCACCAACTTATTTCTTGTTTGTTATCCACAACGTTTTCAACGCTTCAGCGGGAAAATGTTTACTCCCTGTTATTGCTACTTACAGCTTCCCTTTTCCTCTTCTCCTAGCACAGCATGAAGCCAAAAACATTGCTCTGAGACGTTTGAGGTGCGCGCCTTGCCAGTCAGTATGCGCAAAGACGCTCGCAAAGAGAGAAGGGCGCCGACGCGGGACACGACACGAAATGCTACAAGCGACCGTCCGATCCGCGTCAGGAACGCCCACATCCGGTGTGGTCTAGTGGCTAGGATACCTGGCTTTCACCCAGGAGGCCCGGGTTCGATTCCCGGTACCGGAACGGAACTTTTTCCACACGAATCGTGACAAGTTTGAGCTGTCCGAGCTGCCGTTTCCTGTCCTGCTCGCAATATATCTACTGTTTCGTGACCGTCAGCAGAGTATAGACGAGGGAAGCAGACATCCGACGACCATAGAAATGGTGTACGGCTTCATGCCATACGTTTGCAGCGTAGGGCTGAGCGAGCGCAACTGTCGAGGCCCGTTAGCTCAGTTGGTTAGAGCGTCGTGCTAATAACGCGAAGGTCGTGGGTTCGATCCCCCCACGGGCCACAACGCTTTTACTACCACGAAAAGGCAGCGCCGATTTCAGCTGGCGAGTGTGATGACCAAAAGATCATCACCCTGCGTGGAAGTTGACAGAGGATCCGAACCCGACTTGTCGGGAAGCGCTACAGCATTCACTCGGCAATGGCCATAATACGTTGAATACACTGGTTCTCAACCGATAAAGAGAAGATGAAAGGAAATGTCCGATTGCCGATGCGTAACAACTTTGGCCCTTGTCGGTACTTGGGCGGGAGAGCGCATGGGGACACAGGGTACTGTTGGCAGTTTTACTTCCTATTTTTCTTTCTCCTTTGTTTTCGGAGCTACAGCCCGGTTCGGTCAGGGAGACGCCACCGTGAAATGAACGGGCGTGCTGTGTGTACATCGCCCCGCCTCTCCTTACCTCTCTCAGTCGTTTCTCGTGCTTGTCGTTTTGATATAGGCCGATTGGAGAGCGTCAGCTCTCGCGTCAGCTGAGCAAAGTCGAGACAAGTCGAGACAGTCGAGACACACTATAGGCTGGTCTGCAGCGAGTAAGAGGGGGAAAAAACATTAAGTTAAGGGCGCGTGGCGAAAGTACTCATACGTGACATTAAAAAGCCTGTTGCGGTGGCCGGGAATCGAACCCGGACCAACTGCTTGGAAGGCAACTATGCTGACCATTACACCACCACCGCACAAGCGAGCGCCCCGACGCCGCGCTGTGTCGGCTTCCCGCCTGTCGGCAGCGGCCGAAGGTGATCGTACCTGGCAGGCGCATTTCGAGGTAGGCTAGGGGAGCACATCCAGGCGCGTTCGGACAGCGTATCCGCGCACATTTCGCATCCTTGGCAAGAGTCGGCGCCGGCGACGCAAGAGTACGCAGAGGACCGCGTTCTGGCGGCATTTTTAAGCAGTACAGTGCAGGATTCAGCGTCTGCAGCATCTTCTCGACAGAATGCTACGGCGCTTGACGGCAGTCCCACTTTCCCTTGAGACATCTGCTCGGGAAGCAGCGTGCAGTTACTACCGGCCCGAGCATCGGTGGTTCAGTGGCAGAGTGCTCGCCTGCCACGCGGGCGGCCCGGGTTCGATTCCCGGCCGATGCATCATTTTGCTTTTCCCACGATAATGCTGCCGTGTGGCTTGCGCGCTTGAGATGCACGATCCACATGAATGTATAGCAGGATTCCCTTGAGAAGAACCGAGAACGCAGCACTCGCGGGTCCCCACTAGGACGCTCGCATGGTGTTCTACAGACTAGCGTCGGCCTGGCCTCGCAAGTTGCTGTGTCCAGGTGCCTCCGAGGCACTGAACGTTAACGACAAGGAGTGCTGCCTATCGTTTGCAAATCTGCAGCAACACCGCAATCAACTGGGCTGGCAATGCACGTGTAGCAACAGAACACGTTATCCAGGAAGTACAGTGTCTTTACGTCTAACATTGGGTGTGGTACTTACCCAGTTTCCAGGACAAGCGCTTCACCTGTGCCTCGGTAGCGCAGTAGGCAGCGCGTAAGTCTCATAATCTTAAGGTCGTGAGTTCGATCCTCACCCGGGGCATTTAATTTTCTGTGACTGATGGTGATGCTGTTGCTAGGGCACCAACTTATTTCTTGTTTGTTATCCACAACGTTTTCAACGCTTCAGCGGGAAAATGTTTACTCCCTGTTATTGCTACTTACAGCTTCCCTTTTCCTCTTCTCCTAGCACAGCATGAAGCCAAAAACATTGCTCTGAGACGTTTGAGGTGCGCGCCTTGCCAGTCAGTATGCGCAAAGACGCTCGCAAAGAGAGAAGGGCGCCGACGCGGGACACGACACGAAATGCTACAAGCGACCGTCCGATCCGCGTCAGGAACGCCCACATCCGGTGTGGTCTAGTGGCTAGGATACCTGGCTTTCACCCAGGAGGCCCGGGTTCGATTCCCGGTACCGGAACGGAACTTTTTCCACACGAATCGTGACAAGTTTGAGCTGTCCGAGCTGCCGTTTCCCGTCCTGCTCGCAATATATCTACTGTTTCGTGACCGTCAGCAGAGTATAGACGAGGGAAGCAGACATCCGACGACCATAGAAATGGTGTACGGCTTCATGCCATACGTTTGCAGCGTAGGGCTGAGCGAGCGCAACTGTCGAGGCCCGTTAGCTCAGTTGGTTAGAGCGTCGTGCTAATAACGCGAAGGTCGTGGGTTCGATCCCCCCACGGGCCACAACGCTTTTACTACCACGAAAAGGCAGCGCCGATTTCAGCTGGCGAGTGTGATGACCAAAACATCATCACCCTGCGTGGAAGTTGACAGAGGATCCGAACCCGACTTGTCGGGAAGCGCTACAGCATTCACTCGGCAATGGCCATAATATGTTGAATACACTGGTTCTCAACCGATAAAGAGAAGATGAAAGGAAATGTCCGATTGCCGATGCGTAACAACTTTGGCCCTTGTCGGTACTTGGGCGGGAGAGCGCATGGGGACACAGGGTACTGTTGGCAGTTTTACTTCCTATTTTTCTTTCTCCTTTGTTTTCGGAGCTACAGCCCGGTTCGGTCAGGGAGACGCCACCGTGAAATGAACGGGCGTGCTGTGTGTACATCGCCCCGCCTCTCCTTACCTCTCTCAGTCGTTTCTCGTGCTTGTCGTTTTGATATAGGCCGATTGGAGAGCGTCAGCTCTCGCGTCAGCTGAGCAAAGTCGAGACAAGTCGAGACAGTCGAGACACACTATAGGCTGGTCTGCAGCGAGTAAGAGGGGGAAAAAACATTAAGTTAAGGGCGCGTGGCGAAAGTACTCATACGTGACATTAAAAAGCCTGTTGCGGTGGCCGGGAATCGAACCCGGACCAACTGCTTGGAAGGCAACTATGCTGACCATTACACCACCACCGCACAAGCGAGCGCCCCGACGCCGCGCTGTGTCGGCTTCCCGCCTGTCGGCAGCGGCCGAAGGTGATCGTACCTGGCAGGCGCATTTCGAGGTAGGCTAGGGGAGCACATCCAGGCGCGTTCGGACAGCGTATCCGCGCACATTTCGCATCCTTGGCAAGAGTCGGCGCCGGCGACGCAAGAGTACGCAGAGGACCGCGTTCTGGCGGCATTTTTAAGCAGTACAGTGCAGGATTCAGCGTCTGCAGCATCTTCTCGACAGAATGCTACGGCGCTTGACGGCAGTCCCACTTTCCCTTGAGACATCTGCTCGGGAAGCAGCGTGCAGTTACTACCGGCCCGAGCATCGGTGGTTCAGTGGCAGAGTGCTCGCCTGCCACGCGGGCGGCCCGGGTTCGATTCCCGGCCGATGCATCATTTTGCTTTTCCCACGATAATGCTGCCGTGTGGCTTGCGCGCTTGAGATGCACGATCCACATGAATGTATAGCAGGATTCCCTTGAGAAGAACCGAGAACGCAGCACTCGCGGGTCCCCACTAGGACGCTCGCATGGTGTTCTACAGACTAGCGTCGGCCTGGCCTCGCAAGTTGCTGTGTCCAGGTGCCTCCGAGGCACTGAACGTTAACGACAAGGAGTGCTGCCTATCGTTTGCAAATCTGCAGCAACACCGCAATCAACTGGGCTGGCAATGCACGTGTAGCAACAGAACACGTTATCCAGGAAGTACAGTGTCTTTACGTCTAACATTGGGTGTGGTACTTACCCAGTTTCCAGGACAAGCGCTTCACCTGTGCCTCGGTAGCGCAGTAGGCAGCGCGTAAGTCTCATAATCTTAAGGTCGTGAGTTCGATCCTCACCCGGGGCATTTAATTTTCTGTGACTGATGGTGATGCTGTTGCTAGGGCACCAACTTATTTCTTGTTTGTTATCCACAACGTTTTCAACGCTTCAGCGGGAAAATGTTTACTCCCTGTTATTGCTACTTACAGCTTCCCTTTTCCTCTTCTCCTAGCACAGCATGAAGCCAAAAACATTGCTCTGAGACGTTTGAGGTGCGCGCCTTGCCAGTCAGTATGCGCAAAGACGCTCGCAAAGAGAGAAGGGCGCCGACGCGGGACACGACACGAAATGCTACAAGCGACCGTCCGATCCGCGTCAGGAACGCCCACATCCGGTGTGGTCTAGTGGCTAGGATACCTGGCTTTCACCCAGGAGGCCCGGGTTCGATTCCCGGTACCGGAACGGAACTTTTTCCACACGAATCGTGACAAGTTTGAGCTGTCCGAGCTGCCGTTTCCCGTCCTGCTCGCAATATATCTACTGTTTCGTGACCGTCAGCAGAGTATAGACGAGGGAAGCAGACATCCGACGACCATAGAAATGGTGTACGGCTTCATGCCATACGTTTGCAGCGTAGGGCTGAGCGAGCGCAACTGTCGAGGCCCGTTAGCTCAGTTGGTTAGAGCGTCGTGCTAATAACGCGAAGGTCGTGGGTTCGATCCCCCCACGGGCCACAACGCTTTTACTACCACGAAAAGGCAGCGCCGATTTCAGCTGGCGAGTGTGATGACCAAAACATCATCACCCTGCGTGGAAGTTGACAGAGGATCCGAACCCGACTTGTCGGGAAGCGCTACAGCATTCACTCGGCAATGGCCATAATATGTTGAATACACTGGTTCTCAACCGATAAAGAGAAGATGAAAGGAAATGTCCGATTGCCGATGCGTAACAACTTTGGCCCTTGTCGGTACTTGGGCGGGAGAGCGCATGGGGACACAGGGTACTGTTGGCAGTTTTACTTCCTATTTTTCTTTCTCCTTTGTTTTCGGAGCTACAGCCCGATTCGGTCAGGGAGACGCCACCGTGAAATGAACGGGCGTGCTGTGTGTACATCGCCTCGCCTCTCCTTACCTCTCTCAGTCGTTTCTCGTGCTTGTCGTTTTGATATAGGCCGATTGGAGAGCGTCAGCTCTCGCGTCAGCTGAGCAAAGTCGAGACAAGTCGAGACAGTCGAGACACACTATAGGCTGGTCTGCAGCGAGTAAGAGGGGGAAAAAACATTAAGTTAAGGGCGCGTGGCGAAAGTACTCATACGTGACATTAAAAAGCCTGTTGCGGTGGCCGGGAATCGAACCCGGACCAACTGCTTGGAAGGCAACTATGCTGACCATTACACCACCACCGCACAAGCGAGCGCCCCGACGCCGCGCTGTGTCGGCTTCCCGCCTGTCGGCAGCGGCCGAAGGTGATCGTACCTGGCAGGCGCATTTCGAGGTAGGCTAGGGGAGCACATCCAGGCGCGTTCGGACAGCGTATCCGCGCACATTTCGCATCCTTGGCAAGAGTCGGCGCCGGCGACGCAAGAGTACGCAGAGGACCGCGTTCTGGCGGCATTTTTAAGCAGTACAGTGCAGGATTCAGCGTCTGCAGCATCTTCTCGACAGAATGCTACGGCGCTTGACGGCAGTCCCACTTTCCCTTGAGACATCTGCTCGGGAAGCAGCGTGCAGTTACTACCGGCCCGAGCATCGGTGGTTCAGTGGCAGAGTGCTCGCCTGCCACGCGGGCGGCCCGGGTTCGATTCCCGGCCGATGCATCATTTTGCTTTTCCCACGATAATGCTGCCGTGTGGCTTGCGCGCTTGAGATGCACGATCCACATGAATGTATAGCAGGATTCCCTTGAGAAGAACCGAGAACGCAGCACTCGCGGGTCCCCACTAGGACGCTCGCATGGTGTTCTACAGACTAGCGTCGGCCTGGCCTCGCAAGTTGCTGTGTCCAGGTGCCTCCGAGGCACTGAACGTTAACGACAAGGAGTGCTGCCTATCGTTTGCAAAAGCTGCAGCAACACCGCAATCAACTGGGCTGGCAATGCACGTGTAGCAACAGAACACGTTATCCAGGAAGTACAGTGTCTTTACGTCTAACATTGGGTGTGGTACTTAGCCAGTTTCCAGGACAAGCGCTTCACCTGTGCCTCGGTAGCGCAGTAGGCAGCGCGTAAGTCTCATAATCTTAAGGTCGTGAGTTCGATCCTCACCCGGGGCATTTAATTTTCTGTGACTGATGGTGATGCTGTTGCTAGGGCACCAACTTATTTCTTGTTTGTTATCCACAACGTTTTCAACGCTTCAGCGGGAAAATGTTTACTCCCTGTTATTGCTACTTACAGCTTCCCTTTTCCTCTTCTCCTAGCACAGCATGAAGCCAAAAACATTGCTCTGAGACGTTTGAGGTGCGCGCCTTGCCAGTCAGTATGCGCAAAGACGCTCGCAAAGAGAGAAGGGCGCCGACGCGGGACACGACACGAAATGCTACAAGCGACCGTCCGATCCGCGTCAGGAACGCCCACATCCGGTGTGGTCTAGTGGCTAGGATACCTGGCTTTCACCCAGGAGGCCCGGGTTCGATTCCCGGTACCGGAACGGAACTTTTTCCACACGAATCGTGACAAGTTTGAGCTGTCCGAGCTGCCGTTTCCTGTCCTGCTCGCAATATATCTACTGTTTCGTGACCGTCAGCAGAGTATAGACGAGGGAAGCAGACATCCGACGACCATAGAAATGGTGTACGGCTTCATGCCATACGTTTGCAGCGTAGGGCTGAGCGAGCGCAACTGTCGAGGCCCGTTAGCTCAGTTGGTTAGAGCGTCGTGCTAATAACGCGAAGGTCGTGGGTTCGATCCCCCCACGGGCCACAACGCTTTTACTACCACGAAAAGGCAGCGCCGATTTCAGCTGGCGAGTGTGATGACCAAAAGATCATCACCCTGCGTGGAAGTTGACAGAGGATCCGAACCCGACTTGTCGGGAAGCGCTACAGCATTCACTCGGCAATGGCCATAATACGTTGAATACACTGGTTCTCAACCGATAAAGAGAAGATGAAAGGAAATGTCCGATTGCCGATGCGTAACAACTTTGGCCCTTGTCGGTACTTGGGCGGGAGAGCGCATGGGGACACAGGGTACTGTTGGCAGTTTTACTTCCTATTTTTCTTTCTCCTTTGTTTTCGGAGCTACAGCCCGATTCGGTCAGGGAGACGCCACCGTGAAATGAACGGGCGTGCTGTGTGTACATCGCCTCGCCTCTCCTTACCTCTCTCAGTCGTTTCTCGTGCTTGTCGTTTTGATATAGGCCGATTGGAGAGCGTCAGCTCTCGCGTCAGCTGAGCAAAGTCGAGACAAGTCGAGACAGTCGAGACACACTATAGGCTGGTCTGCAGCGAGTAAGAGGGGGAAAAAACATTAAGTTAAGGGCGCGTGGCGAAAGTACTCATACGTGACATTAAAAAGCCTGTTGCGGTGGCCGGGAATCGAACCCGGACCAACTGCTTGGAAGGCAACTATGCTGACCATTACACCACCACCGCACAAGCGAGCGCCCCGACGCCGCGCTGTGTCGGCTTCCCGCCTGTCGGCAGCGGCCGAAGGTGATCGTACCTGGCAGGCGCATTTCGAGGTAGGCTAGGGGAGCACATCCAGGCGCGTTCGGACAGCGTATCCGCGCACATTTCGCATCCTTGGCAAGAGTCGGCGCCGGCGACGCAAGAGTACGCAGAGGACCGCGTTCTGGCGGCATTTTTAAGCAGTACAGTGCAGGATTCAGCGTCTGCAGCATCTTCTCGACAGAATGCTACGGCGCTTGACGGCAGTCCCACTTTCCCTTGAGACATCTGCTCGGGAAGCAGCGTGCAGTTACTACCGGCCCGAGCATCGGTGGTTCAGTGGCAGAGTGCTCGCCTGCCACGCGGGCGGCCCGGGTTCGATTCCCGGCCGATGCATCATTTTGCTTTTCCCACGATAATGCTGCCGTGTGGCTTGCGCGCTTGAGATGCACGATCCACATGAATGTATAGCAGGATTCCCTTGAGAAGAACCGAGAACGCAGCACTCGCGGGTCCCCACTAGGACGCTCGCATGGTGTTCTACAGACTAGCGTCGGCCTGGCCTCGCAAGTTGCTGTGTCCAGGTGCCTCCGAGGCACTGAACGTTAACGACAAGGAGTGCTGCCTATCGTTTGCAAAAGCTGCAGCAACACCGCAATCAACTGGGCTGGCAATGCACGTGTAGCAACAGAACACGTTATCCAGGAAGTACAGTGTCTTTACGTCTAACATTGGGTGTGGTACTTAGCCAGTTTCCAGGACAAGCGCTTCACCTGTGCCTCGGTAGCGCAGTAGGCAGCGCGTAAGTCTCATAATCTTAAGGTCGTGAGTTCGATCCTCACCCGGGGCATTTAATTTTCTGTGACTGATGGTGATGCTGTTGCTAGGGCACCAACTTATTTCTTGTTTGTTATCCACAACGTTTTCAACGCTTCAGCGGGAAAATGTTTACTCCCTGTTATTGCTACTTACAGCTTCCCTTTTCCTCTTCTCCTAGCACAGCATGAAGCCAAAAACATTGCTCTGAGACGTTTGAGGTGCGCGCCTTGCCAGTCAGTATGCGCAAAGACGCTCGCAAAGAGAGAAGGGCGCCGACGCGGGACACGACACGAAATGCTACAAGCGACCGTCCGATCCGCGTCAGGAACGCCCACATCCGGTGTGGTCTAGTGGCTAGGATACCTGGCTTTCACCCAGGAGGCCCGGGTTCGATTCCCGGTACCGGAACGGAACTTTTTCCACACGAATCGTGACAAGTTTGAGCTGTCCGAGCTGCCGTTTCCTGTCCTGCTCGCAATATATCTACTGTTTCGTGACCGTCAGCAGAGTATAGACGAGGGAAGCAGACATCCGACGACCATAGAAATGGTGTACGGCTTCATGCCATACGTTTGCAGCGTAGGGCTGAGCGAGCGCAACTGTCGAGGCCCGTTAGCTCAGTTGGTTAGAGCGTCGTGCTAATAACGCGAAGGTCGTGGGTTCGATCCCCCCACGGGCCACAACGCTTTTACTACCACGAAAAGGCAGCGCCGATTTCAGCTGGCGAGTGTGATGACCAAAAGATCATCACCCTGCGTGGAAGTTGACAGAGGATCCGAACCCGACTTGTCGGGAAGCGCTACAGCATTCACTCGGCAATGGCCATAATACGTTGAATACACTGGTTCTCAACCGATAAAGAGAAGATGAAAGGAAATGTCCGATTGCCGATGCGTAACAACTTTGGCCCTTGTCGGTACTTGGGCGGGAGAGCGCATGGGGACACAGGGTACTGTTGGCAGTTTTACTTCCTATTTTTCTTTCTCCTTTGTTTTCGGAGCTACAGCCCGATTCGGTCAGGGAGACGCCACCGTGAAATGAACGGGCGTGCTGTGTGTACATCGCCTCGCCTCTCCTTACCTCTCTCAGTCGTTTCTCGTGCTTGTCGTTTTGATATAGGCCGATTGGAGAGCGTCAGCTCTCGCGTCAGCTGAGCAAAGTCGAGACAAGTCGAGACAGTCGAGACACACTATAGGCTGGTCTGCAGCGAGTAAGAGGGGGAAAAAACATTAAGTTAAGGGCGCGTGGCGAAAGTACTCATACGTGACATTAAAAAGCCTGTTGCGGTGGCCGGGAATCGAACCCGGACCAACTGCTTGGAAGGCAACTATGCTGACCATTACACCACCACCGCACAAGCGAGCGCCCCGACGCCGCGCTGTGTCGGCTTCCCGCCTGTCGGCAGCGGCCGAAGGTGATCGTACCTGGCAGGCGCATTTCGAGGTAGGCTAGGGGAGCACATCCAGGCGCGTTCGGACAGCGTATCCGCGCACATTTCGCATCCTTGGCAAGAGTCGGCGCCGGCGACGCAAGAGTACGCAGAGGACCGCGTTCTGGCGGCATTTTTAAGCAGTACAGTGCAGGATTCAGCGTCTGCAGCATCTTCTCGACAGAATGCTACGGCGCTTGACGGCAGTCCCACTTTCCCTTGAGACATCTGCTCGGGAAGCAGCGTGCAGTTACTACCGGCCCGAGCATCGGTGGTTCAGTGGCAGAGTGCTCGCCTGCCACGCGGGCGGCCCGGGTTCGATTCCCGGCCGATGCATCATTTTGCTTTTCCCACGATAATGCTGCCGTGTGGCTTGCGCGCTTGAGATGCACGATCCACATGAATGTATAGCAGGATTCCCTTGAGAAGAACCGAGAACGCAGCACTCGCGGGTCCCCACTAGGACGCTCGCATGGTGTTCTACAGACTAGCGTCGGCCTGGCCTCGCAAGTTGCTGTGTCCAGGTGCCTCCGAGGCACTGAACGTTAACGACAAGGAGTGCTGCCTATCGTTTGCAAATCTGCAGCAACACCGCAATCAACTGGGCTGGCAATGCACGTGTAGCAACAGAACACGTTATCCAGGAAGTACAGTGTCTTTACGTCTAACATTGGGTGTGGTACTTACCCAGTTTCCAGGACAAGCGCTTCACCTGTGCCTCGGTAGCGCAGTAGGCAGCGCGTAAGTCTCATAATCTTAAGGTCGTGAGTTCGATCCTCACCCGGGGCATTTAATTTTCTGTGACTGATGGTGATGCTGTTGCTAGGGCACCAACTTATTTCTTGTTTGTTATCCACAACGTTTTCAACGCTTCAGCGGGAAAATGTTTACTCCCTGTTATTGCTACTTACAGCTTCCCTTTTCCTCTTCTCCTAGCACAGCATGAAGCCAAAAACATTGCTCTGAGACGTTTGAGGTGCGCGCCTTGCCAGTCAGTATGCGCAAAGACGCTCGCAAAGAGAGAAGGGCGCCGACGCGGGACACGACACGAAATGCTACAAGCGACCGTCCGATCCGCGTCAGGAACGCCCACATCCGGTGTGGTCTAGTGGCTAGGATACCTGGCTTTCACCCAGGAGGCCCGGGTTCGATTCCCGGTACCGGAACGGAACTTTTTCCACACGAATCGTGACAAGTTTGAGCTGTCCGAGCTGCCGTTTCCCGTCCTGCTCGCAATATATCTACTGTTTCGTGACCGTCAGCAGAGTATAGACGAGGGAAGCAGACATCCGACGACCATAGAAATGGTGTACGGCTTCATGCCATACGTTTGCAGCGTAGGGCTGAGCGAGCGCAACTGTCGAGGCCCGTTAGCTCAGTTGGTTAGAGCGTCGTGCTAATAACGCGAAGGTCGTGGGTTCGATCCCCCCACGGGCCACAACGCTTTTACTACCACGAAAAGGCAGCGCCGATTTCAGCTGGCGAGTGTGATGACCAAAACATCATCACCCTGCGTGGAAGTTGACAGAGGATCCGAACCCGACTTGTCGGGAAGCGCTACAGCATTCACTCGGCAATGGCCATAATATGTTGAATACACTGGTTCTCAACCGATAAAGAGAAGATGAAAGGAAATGTCCGATTGCCGATGCGTAACAACTTTGGCCCTTGTCGGTACTTGGGCGGGAGAGCGCATGGGGACACAGGGTACTGTTGGCAGTTTTACTTCCTATTTTTCTTTCTCCTTTGTTTTCGGAGCTACAGCCCGATTCGGTCAGGGAGACGCCACCGTGAAATGAACGGGCGTGCTGTGTGTACATCGCCTCGCCTCTCCTTACCTCTCTCAGTCGTTTCTCGTGCTTGTCGTTTTGATATAGGCCGATTGGAGAGCGTCAGCTCTCGCGTCAGCTGAGCAAAGTCGAGACAAGTCGAGACAGTCGAGACACACTATAGGCTGGTCTGCAGCGAGTAAGAGGGGGAAAAAACATTAAGTTAAGGGCGCGTGGCGAAAGTACTCATACGTGACATTAAAAAGCCTGTTGCGGTGGCCGGGAATCGAACCCGGACCAACTGCTTGGAAGGCAACTATGCTGACCATTACACCACCACCGCACAAGCGAGCGCCCCGACGCCGCGCTGTGTCGGCTTCCCGCCTGTCGGCAGCGGCCGAAGGTGATCGTACCTGGCAGGCGCATTTCGAGGTAGGCTAGGGGAGCACATCCAGGCGCGTTCGGACAGCGTATCCGCGCACATTTCGCATCCTTGGCAAGAGTCGGCGCCGGCGACGCAAGAGTACGCAGAGGACCGCGTTCTGGCGGCATTTTTAAGCAGTACAGTGCAGGATTCAGCGTCTGCAGCATCTTCTCGACAGAATGCTACGGCGCTTGACGGCAGTCCCACTTTCCCTTGAGACATCTGCTCGGGAAGCAGCGTGCAGTTACTACCGGCCCGAGCATCGGTGGTTCAGTGGCAGAGTGCTCGCCTGCCACGCGGGCGGCCCGGGTTCGATTCCCGGCCGATGCATCATTTTGCTTTTCCCACGATAATGCTGCCGTGTGGCTTGCGCGCTTGAGATGCACGATCCACATGAATGTATAGCAGGATTCCCTTGAGAAGAACCGAGAACGCAGCACTCGCGGGTCCCCACTAGGACGCTCGCATGGTGTTCTACAGACTAGCGTCGGCCTGGCCTCGCAAGTTGCTGTGTCCAGGTGCCTCCGAGGCACTGAACGTTAACGACAAGGAGTGCTGCCTATCGTTTGCAAAAGCTGCAGCAACACCGCAATCAACTGGGCTGGCAATGCACGTGTAGCAACAGAACACGTTATCCAGGAAGTACAGTGTCTTTACGTCTAACATTGGGTGTGGTACTTAGCCAGTTTCCAGGACAAGCGCTTCACCTGTGCCTCGGTAGCGCAGTAGGCAGCGCGTAAGTCTCATAATCTTAAGGTCGTGAGTTCGATCCTCACCCGGGGCATTTAATTTTCTGTGACTGATGGTGATGCTGTTGCTAGGGCACCAACTTATTTCTTGTTTGTTATCCACAACGTTTTCAACGCTTCAGCGGGAAAATGTTTACTCCCTGTTATTGCTACTTACAGCTTCCCTTTTCCTCTTCTCCTAGCACAGCATGAAGCCAAAAACATTGCTCTGAGACGTTTGAGGTGCGCGCCTTGCCAGTCAGTATGCGCAAAGACGCTCGCAAAGAGAGAAGGGCGCCGACGCGGGACACGACACGAAATGCTACAAGCGACCGTCCGATCCGCGTCAGGAACGCCCACATCCGGTGTGGTCTAGTGGCTAGGATACCTGGCTTTCACCCAGGAGGCCCGGGTTCGATTCCCGGTACCGGAACGGAACTTTTTCCACACGAATCGTGACAAGTTTGAGCTGTCCGAGCTGCCGTTTCCTGTCCTGCTCGCAATATATCTACTGTTTCGTGACCGTCAGCAGAGTATAGACGAGGGAAGCAGACATCCGACGACCATAGAAATGGTGTACGGCTTCATGCCATACGTTTGCAGCGTAGGGCTGAGCGAGCGCAACTGTCGAGGCCCGTTAGCTCAGTTGGTTAGAGCGTCGTGCTAATAACGCGAAGGTCGTGGGTTCGATCCCCCCACGGGCCACAACGCTTTTACTACCACGAAAAGGCAGCGCCGATTTCAGCTGGCGAGTGTGATGACCAAAAGATCATCACCCTGCGTGGAAGTTGACAGAGGATCCGAACCCGACTTGTCGGGAAGCGCTACAGCATTCACTCGGCAATGGCCATAATACGTTGAATACACTGGTTCTCAACCGATAAAGAGAAGATGAAAGGAAATGTCCGATTGCCGATGCGTAACAACTTTGGCCCTTGTCGGTACTTGGGCGGGAGAGCGCATGGGGACACAGGGTACTGTTGGCAGTTTTACTTCCTATTTTTCTTTCTCCTTTGTTTTCGGAGCTACAGCCCGGTTCGGTCAGGGAGACGCCACCGTGAAATGAACGGGCGTGCTGTGTGTACATCGCCCCGCCTCTCCTTACCTCTCTCAGTCGTTTCTCGTGCTTGTCGTTTTGATATAGGCCGATTGGAGAGCGTCAGCTCTCGCGTCAGCTGAGCAAAGTCGAGACAAGTCGAGACAGTCGAGACACACTATAGGCTGGTCTGCAGCGAGTAAGAGGGGGAAAAAACATTAAGTTAAGGGCGCGTGGCGAAAGTACTCATACGTGACATTAAAAAGCCTGTTGCGGTGGCCGGGAATCGAACCCGGACCAACTGCTTGGAAGGCAACTATGCTGACCATTACACCACCACCGCACAAGCGAGCGCCCCGACGCCGCGCTGTGTCGGCTTCCCGCCTGTCGGCAGCGGCCGAAGGTGATCGTACCTGGCAGGCGCATTTCGAGGTAGGCTAGGGGAGCACATCCAGGCGCGTTCGGACAGCGTATCCGCGCACATTTCGCATCCTTGGCAAGAGTCGGCGCCGGCGACGCAAGAGTACGCAGAGGACCGCGTTCTGGCGGCATTTTTAAGCAGTACAGTGCAGGATTCAGCGTCTGCAGCATCTTCTCGACAGAATGCTACGGCGCTTGACGGCAGTCCCACTTTCCCTTGAGACATCTGCTCGGGAAGCAGCGTGCAGTTACTACCGGCCCGAGCATCGGTGGTTCAGTGGCAGAGTGCTCGCCTGCCACGCGGGCGGCCCGGGTTCGATTCCCGGCCGATGCATCATTTTGCTTTTCCCACGATAATGCTGCCGTGTGGCTTGCGCGCTTGAGATGCACGATCCACATGAATGTATAGCAGGATTCCCTTGAGAAGAACCGAGAACGCAGCACTCGCGGGTCCCCACTAGGACGCTCGCATGGTGTTCTACAGACTAGCGTCGGCCTGGCCTCGCAAGTTACTGTGTCCAGGTGCCTCCGAGGCACTGAACGTTAACGACAAGGAGTGCTGCCTATCGTTTGCAAATCTGCAGCAACACCGCAATCAACTGGGCTGGCAATGCACGTGTAGCAACAGAACACGTTATCCAGGAAGTACAGTGTCTTTACGTCTAACATTGGGTGTGGTACTTACCCAGTTTCCAGGACAAGCGCTTCACCTGTGCCTCGGTAGCGCAGTAGGCAGCGCGTAAGTCTCATAATCTTAAGGTCGTGAGTTCGATCCTCACCCGGGGCATTTAATTTTCTGTGACTGATGGTGATGCTGTTGCTAGGGCACCAACTTATTTCTTGTTTTTTATCCACAACGTTTTCAACGCTTCAGCGGGAAAATGTTTACTCCCTGTTATTGCTACTTACAGCTTCCCTTTTCCTCTTCTCCTAGCACAGCATGAAGCCAAAAACATTGCTCTGAGACGTTTGAGGTGCGCGCCTTGCCAGTCAGTATGCGCAAAGACGCTCGCAAAGAGAGAAGGGCGCCGACGCGGGACACGACACGAAATGCTACAAGCGACCGTCCGATCCGCCGCAGGAACGCCCGCATCCGGTGTGGTCTAGTGGCTAGGATACCTGGCTTTCACCCAGGAGGCCCGGGTTCGATTCCCGGTACCGGAACGGAACTTTTTCCACACGAATCGTGACAAGTTTGAGCTGTCCGAGCTGCCGTTTCCCGTCCTGCTCGCAATATATCTACTGTTTCGTGACCGTCAGCAGAGTATAGACGAGGGAAGCAGACATCCGACGACCATAGAAATGGTGTACGGCTTCATGCCATACGTTTGCAGCGTAGGGCTGAGCGAGTGCAACTGTCGAGGCCCGTTAGCTCAGTTGGTTAGAGCGTCGTGCTAATAACGCGAAGGTCGTGGGTTCGATCCCCCCACGGGCCACAACGCTTTTACTACCACGAAAAGGCAGCGCCGATTTCAGCTGGCGAGTGTGATGACCAAAACATCATCACCCTGCGTGGAAGTTGACAGAGGATCCGAACCCGACTTGTCGGGAAGCGCTACAGCATTCACTCGGCAATGGCCATAATATGTTGAATACACTGGTTCTCAACCGATAAAGAGAAGATGAAAGGAAATGTCCGATTGCCGATGCGTAACAACTTTGGCCCTTGTCGGTACTTGGGCGGGAGAGCGCATGGGGACACAGGGTACTGTTGGCAGTTTTACTTCCTATTTTTCTTTCTCCTTTGTTTTCGGAGCTACAGCCCGATTCGGTCAGGGAGACGCCACCGTGAAATGAACGGGCGTGCTGTGTGTACATCGCCTCGCCTCTCCTTACCTCTCTGTCGTTTCTCGTGCTTGTCGTTTTGATATAGGCCGATTGGAGAGCGTCAGCTCTCGCGTCAGCTGAGCAAAGTCGAGACAAGTCGAGACAGTCGAGACACACTATAGGCTGGTCTGCAGCGAGTAAGAGGGGGAAAAAACATTAAGTTAAGGGCGCGTGGCGAAAGTACTCATACGTGACATTAAAAAGCCTGTTGCGGTGGCCGGGAATCGAACCCGGACCAACTGCTTGGAAGGCAACTATGCTGACCATTACACCACCACCGCACAAGCGAGCGCCCCGACGCCGCGCTGTGTCGGCTTCCCGCCTGTCGGCAGCGGCCGAAGGTGATCGTACCTGGCAGGCGCATTTCGAGGTAGGCTAGGGGAGCACATCCAGGCGCGTTCGGACAGCGTATCCGCGCACATTTCGCATCCTTGGCAAGAGTCGGCGCCGGCGACGCAAGAGTACGCAGAGGACCGCGTTCTGGCGGCATTTTTAAGCAGTACAGTGCAGGATTCAGCGTCTGCAGCATCTTCTCGACAGAATGCTACGGCGCTTGACGGCAGTCCCACTTTCCCTTGAGACATCTGCTCGGGAAGCAGCGTGCAGTTACTACCGGCCCGAGCATCGGTGGTTCAGTGGCAGAGTGCTCGCCTGCCACGCGGGCGGCCCGGGTTCGATTCCCGGCCGATGCATCATTTTGCTTTTCCCACGATAATGCTGCCGTGTGGCTTGCGCGCTTGAGATGCACGATCCACATGAATGTATAGCTGGATTCCCTTGAGAAGAACCGAGAACGCAGCACTCGCGGGTCCCCACTAGGACGCTCGCATGGTGTTCTACAGACTAGCGTCGGCCTGGCCTCACAAGTTGCTGTGTCCAGGTGCCTCCGAGGCACTGAACGTTAACGACAAGGAGTGCTGCCTATCGTTTGCAAAAGCTGCAGCAACACCGCAATCAACTGGGCTGGCAATGCACGTGTAGCAACAGAACACGTTATCCAGGAAGTACAGTGTCTTTACGTCTAACATTGGGTGTGGTACTTAGCCAGTTTCCAGGACAAGCGCTTCACCTGTGCCTCGGTAGCGCAGTAGGCAGCGCGTAAGTCTCATAATCTTAAGGTCGTGAGTTCGATCCTCACCCGGGGCATTTAATTTTCTGTGACTGATGGTGATGCTGTTGCTAGGGCACCAACTTATTTCTTGTTTGTTATCCACAACGTTTTCAACGCTTCAGCGGGAAAATGTTTACTCCCTGTTATTGCTACTTACAGCTTCCCTTTTCCTCTTCTCCTAGCACAGCATGAAGCCAAAAACATTGCTCTGAGACGTTTGAGGTGCGCGCCTTGCCAGTCAGTATGCGCAAAGACGCTCGCAAAGAGAGAAGGGCGCCGACGCGGGACACGACACGAAATGCTACAAGCGACCGTCCGATCCGCGTCAGGAACGCCCACATCCGGTGTGGTCTAGTGGCTAGGATACCTGGCTTTCACCCAGGAGGCCCGGGTTCGATTCCCGGTACCGGAACGGAACTTTTTCCACACGAATCGTGACAAGTTTGAGCTGTCCGAGCTGCCGTTTCCTGTCCTGCTCGCAATATATCTACTGTTTCGTGACCGTCAGCAGAGTATAGACGAGGGAAGCAGACATCCGACGACCATAGAAATGGTGTACGGCTTCATGCCATACGTTTGCAGCGTAGGGCTGAGCGAGCGCAACTGTCGAGGCCCGTTAGCTCAGTTGGTTAGAGCGTCGTGCTAATAACGCGAAGGTCGTGGGTTCGATCCCCCCACGGGCCACAACGCTTTTACTACCACGAAAAGGCAGCGCCGATTTCAGCTGGCGAGTGTGATGACCAAAAGATCATCACCCTGCGTGGAAGTTGACAGAGGATCCGAACCCGACTTGTCGGGAAGCGCTACAGCATTCACTCGGCAATGGCCATAATACGTTGAATACACTGGTTCTCAACCGATAAAGAGAAGATGAAAGGAAATGTCCGATTGCCGATGCGTAACAACTTTGGCCCTTGTCGGTACTTGGGCGGGAGAGCGCATGGGGACACAGGGTACTGTTGGCAGTTTTACTTCCTATTTTTCTTTCTCCTTTGTTTTCGGAGCTACAGCCCGGTTCGGTCAGGGAGACGCCACCGTGAAATGAACGGGCGTGCTGTGTGTACATCGCCCCGCCTCTCCTTACCTCTCTCAGTCGTTTCTCGTGCTTGTCGTTTTGATATAGGCCGATTGGAGAGCGTCAGCTCTCGCGTCAGCTGAGCAAAGTCGAGACAAGTCGAGACAGTCGAGACACACTATAGGCTGGTCTGCAGCGAGTAAGAGGGGGAAAAAACATTAAGTTAAGGGCGCGTGGCGAAAGTACTCATACGTGACATTAAAAAGCCTGTTGCGGTGGCCGGGAATCGAACCCGGACCAACTGCTTGGAAGGCAACTATGCTGACCATTACACCACCACCGCACAAGCGAGCGCCCCGACGCCGCGCTGTGTCGGCTTCCCGCCTGTCGGCAGCGGCCGAAGGTGATCGTACCTGGCAGGCGCATTTCGAGGTAGGCTAGGGGAGCACATCCAGGCGCGTTCGGACAGCGTATCCGCGCACATTTCGCATCCTTGGCAAGAGTCGGCGCCGGCGACGCAAGAGTACGCAGAGGACCGCGTTCTGGCGGCATTTTTAAGCAGTACAGTGCAGGATTCAGCGTCTGCAGCATCTTCTCGACAGAATGCTACGGCGCTTGACGGCAGTCCCACTTTCCCTTGAGACATCTGCTCGGGAAGCAGCGTGCAGTTACTACCGGCCCGAGCATCGGTGGTTCAGTGGCAGAGTGCTCGCCTGCCACGCGGGCGGCCCGGGTTCGATTCCCGGCCGATGCATCATTTTGCTTTTCCCACGATAATGCTGCCGTGTGGCTTGCGCGCTTGAGATGCACGATCCACATGAATGTATAGCTGGATTCCCTTGAGAAGAACCGAGAACGCAGCACTCGCGGGTCCCCACTAGGACGCTCGCATGGTGTTCTACAGACTAGCGTCGGCCTGGCCTCACAAGTTGCTGTGTCCAGGTGCCTCCGAGGCACTGAACGTTAACGACAAGGAGTGCTGCCTATCGTTTGCAAAAGCTGCAGCAACACCGCAATCAACTGGGCTGGCAATGCACGTGTAGCAACAGAACACGTTATCCAGGAAGTACAGTGTCTTTACGTCTAACATTGGGTGTGGTACTTAGCCAGTTTCCAGGACAAGCGCTTCACCTGTGCCTCGGTAGCGCAGTAGGCAGCGCGTAAGTCTCATAATCTTAAGGTCGTGAGTTCGATCCTCACCCGGGGCATTTAATTTTCTGTGACTGATGGTGATGCTGTTGCTAGGGCACCAACTTATTTCTTGTTTGTTATCCACAACGTTTTCAACGCTTCAGCGGGAAAATGTTTACTCCCTGTTATTGCTACTTACAGCTTCCCTTTTCCTCTTCTCCTAGCACAGCATGAAGCCAAAAACATTGCTCTGAGACGTTTGAGGTGCGCGCCTTGCCAGTCAGTATGCGCAAAGACGCTCGCAAAGAGAGAAGGGCGCCGACGCGGGACACGACACGAAATGCTACAAGCGACCGTCCGATCCGCGTCAGGAACGCCCACATCCGGTGTGGTCTAGTGGCTAGGATACCTGGCTTTCACCCAGGAGGCCCGGGTTCGATTCCCGGTACCGGAACGGAACTTTTTCCACACGAATCGTGACAAGTTTGAGCTGTCCGAGCTGCCGTTTCCCGTCCTGCTCGCAATATATCTACTGTTTCGTGACCGTCAGCAGAGTATAGACGAGGGAAGCAGACATCCGACGACCATAGAAATGGTGTACGGCTTCATGCCATACGTTTGCAGCGTAGGGCTGAGCGAGTGCAACTGTCGAGGCCCGTTAGCTCAGTTGGTTAGAGCGTCGTGCTAATAACGCGAAGGTCGTGGGTTCGATCCCCCCACGGGCCACAACGCTTTTACTACCACGAAAAGGCAGCGCCGATTTCAGCTGGCGAGTGTGATGACCAAAACATCATCACCCTGCGTGGAAGTTGACAGAGGATCCGAACCCGACTTGTCGGGAAGCGCTACAGCATTCACTCGGCAATGGCCATAATATGTTGAATACACTGGTTCTCAACCGATAAAGAGAAGATGAAAGGAAATGTCCGATTGCCGATGCGTAACAACTTTGGCCCTTGTCGGTACTTGGGCGGGAGAGCGCATGGGGACACAGGGTACTGTTGGCAGTTTTACTTCCTATTTTTCTTTCTCCTTTGTTTTCGGAGCTACAGCCCGATTCGGTCAGGGAGACGCCACCGTGAAATGAACGGGCGTGCTGTGTGTACATCGCCTCGCCTCTCCTTACCTCTCTGTCGTTTCTCGTGCTTGTCGTTTTGATATAGGCCGATTGGAGAGCGTCAGCTCTCGCGTCAGCTGAGCAAAGTCGAGACAAGTCGAGACAGTCGAGACACACTATAGGCTGGTCTGCAGCGAGTAAGAGGGGGAAAAAACATTAAGTTAAGGGCGCGTGGCGAAAGTACTCATACGTGACATTAAAAAGCCTGTTGCGGTGGCCGGGAATCGAACCCGGACCAACTGCTTGGAAGGCAACTATGCTGACCATTACACCACCACCGCACAAGCGAGCGCCCCGACGCCGCGCTGTGTCGGCTTCCCGCCTGTCGGCAGCGGCCGAAGGTGATCGTACCTGGCAGGCGCATTTCGAGGTAGGCTAGGGGAGCACATCCAGGCGCGTTCGGACAGCGTATCCGCGCACATTTCGCATCCTTGGCAAGAGTCGGCGCCGGCGACGCAAGAGTACGCAGAGGACCGCGTTCTGGCGGCATTTTTAAGCAGTACAGTGCAGGATTCAGCGTCTGCAGCATCTTCTCGACAGAATGCTACGGCGCTTGACGGCAGTCCCACTTTCCCTTGAGACATCTGCTCGGGAAGCAGCGTGCAGTTACTACCGGCCCGAGCATCGGTGGTTCAGTGGCAGAGTGCTCGCCTGCCACGCGGGCGGCCCGGGTTCGATTCCCGGCCGATGCATCATTTTGCTTTTCCCACGATAATGCTGCCGTGTGGCTTGCGCGCTTGAGATGCACGATCCACATGAATGTATAGCTGGATTCCCTTGAGAAGAACCGAGAACGCAGCACTCGCGGGTCCCCACTAGGACGCTCGCATGGTGTTCTACAGACTAGCGTCGGCCTGGCCTCACAAGTTGCTGTGTCCAGGTGCCTCCGAGGCACTGAACGTTAACGACAAGGAGTGCTGCCTATCGTTTGCAAAAGCTGCAGCAACACCGCAATCAACTGGGCTGGCAATGCACGTGTAGCAACAGAACACGTTATCCAGGAAGTACAGTGTCTTTACGTCTAACATTGGGTGTGGTACTTAGCCAGTTTCCAGGACAAGCGCTTCACCTGTGCCTCGGTAGCGCAGTAGGCAGCGCGTAAGTCTCATAATCTTAAGGTCGTGAGTTCGATCCTCACCCGGGGCATTTAATTTTCTGTGACTGATGGTGATGCTGTTGCTAGGGCACCAACTTATTTCTTGTTTGTTATCCACAACGTTTTCAACGCTTCAGCGGGAAAATGTTTACTCCCTGTTATTGCTACTTACAGCTTCCCTTTTCCTCTTCTCCTAGCACAGCATGAAGCCAAAAACATTGCTCTGAGACGTTTGAGGTGCGCGCCTTGCCAGTCAGTATGCGCAAAGACGCTCGCAAAGAGAGAAGGGCGCCGACGCGGGACACGACACGAAATGCTACAAGCGACCGTCCGATCCGCGTCAGGAACGCCCACATCCGGTGTGGTCTAGTGGCTAGGATACCTGGCTTTCACCCAGGAGGCCCGGGTTCGATTCCCGGTACCGGAACGGAACTTTTTCCACACGAATCGTGACAAGTTTGAGCTGTCCGAGCTGCCGTTTCCTGTCCTGCTCGCAATATATCTACTGTTTCGTGACCGTCAGCAGAGTATAGACGAGGGAAGCAGACATCCGACGACCATAGAAATGGTGTACGGCTTCATGCCATACGTTTGCAGCGTAGGGCTGAGCGAGCGCAACTGTCGAGGCCCGTTAGCTCAGTTGGTTAGAGCGTCGTGCTAATAACGCGAAGGTCGTGGGTTCGATCCCCCCACGGGCCACAACGCTTTTACTACCACGAAAAGGCAGCGCCGATTTCAGCTGGCGAGTGTGATGACCAAAAGATCATCACCCTGCGTGGAAGTTGACAGAGGATCCGAACCCGACTTGTCGGGAAGCGCTACAGCATTCACTCGGCAATGGCCATAATACGTTGAATACACTGGTTCTCAACCGATAAAGAGAAGATGAAAGGAAATGTCCGATTGCCGATGCGTAACAACTTTGGCCCTTGTCGGTACTTGGGCGGGAGAGCGCATGGGGACACAGGGTACTGTTGGCAGTTTTACTTCCTATTTTTCTTTCTCCTTTGTTTTCGGAGCTACAGCCCGGTTCGGTCAGGGAGACGCCACCGTGAAATGAACGGGCGTGCTGTGTGTACATCGCCCCGCCTCTCCTTACCTCTCTCAGTCGTTTCTCGTGCTTGTCGTTTTGATATAGGCCGATTGGAGAGCGTCAGCTCTCGCGTCAGCTGAGCAAAGTCGAGACAAGTCGAGACAGTCGAGACACACTATAGGCTGGTCTGCAGCGAGTAAGAGGGGGAAAAAACATTAAGTTAAGGGCGCGTGGCGAAAGTACTCATACGTGACATTAAAAAGCCTGTTGCGGTGGCCGGGAATCGAACCCGGACCAACTGCTTGGAAGGCAACTATGCTGACCATTACACCACCACCGCACAAGCGAGCGCCCCGACGCCGCGCTGTGTCGGCTTCCCGCCTGTCGGCAGCGGCCGAAGGTGATCGTACCTGGCAGGCGCATTTCGAGGTAGGCTAGGGGAGCACATCCAGGCGCGTTCGGACAGCGTATCCGCGCACATTTCGCATCCTTGGCAAGAGTCGGCGCCGGCGACGCAAGAGTACGCAGAGGACCGCGTTCTGGCGGCATTTTTAAGCAGTACAGTGCAGGATTCAGCGTCTGCAGCATCTTCTCGACAGAATGCTACGGCGCTTGACGGCAGTCCCACTTTCCCTTGAGACATCTGCTCGGGAAGCAGCGTGCAGTTACTACCGGCCCGAGCATCGGTGGTTCAGTGGCAGAGTGCTCGCCTGCCACGCGGGCGGCCCGGGTTCGATTCCCGGCCGATGCATCATTTTGCTTTTCCCACGATAATGCTGCCGTGTGGCTTGCGCGCTTGAGATGCACGATCCACATGAATGTATAGCTGGATTCCCTTGAGAAGAACCGAGAACGCAGCACTCGCGGGTCCCCACTAGGACGCTCGCATGGTGTTCTACAGACTAGCGTCGGCCTGGCCTCACAAGTTGCTGTGTCCAGGTGCCTCCGAGGCACTGAACGTTAACGACAAGGAGTGCTGCCTATCGTTTGCAAAAGCTGCAGCAACACCGCAATCAACTGGGCTGGCAATGCACGTGTAGCAACAGAACACGTTATCCAGGAAGTACAGTGTCTTTACGTCTAACATTGGGTGTGGTACTTAGCCAGTTTCCAGGACAAGCGCTTCACCTGTGCCTCGGTAGCGCAGTAGGCAGCGCGTAAGTCTCATAATCTTAAGGTCGTGAGTTCGATCCTCACCCGGGGCATTTAATTTTCTGTGACTGATGGTGATGCTGTTGCTAGGGCACCAACTTATTTCTTGTTTGTTATCCACAACGTTTTCAACGCTTCAGCGGGAAAATGTTTACTCCCTGTTATTGCTACTTACAGCTTCCCTTTTCCTCTTCTCCTAGCACAGCATGAAGCCAAAAACATTGCTCTGAGACGTTTGAGGTGCGCGCCTTGCCAGTCAGTATGCGCAAAGACGCTCGCAAAGAGAGAAGGGCGCCGACGCGGGACACGACACGAAATGCTACAAGCGACCGTCCGATCCGCGTCAGGAACGCCCACATCCGGTGTGGTCTAGTGGCTAGGATACCTGGCTTTCACCCAGGAGGCCCGGGTTCGATTCCCGGTACCGGAACGGAACTTTTTCCACACGAATCGTGACAAGTTTGAGCTGTCCGAGCTGCCGTTTCCCGTCCTGCTCGCAATATATCTACTGTTTCGTGACCGTCAGCAGAGTATAGACGAGGGAAGCAGACATCCGACGACCATAGAAATGGTGTACGGCTTCATGCCATACGTTTGCAGCGTAGGGCTGAGCGAGTGCAACTGTCGAGGCCCGTTAGCTCAGTTGGTTAGAGCGTCGTGCTAATAACGCGAAGGTCGTGGGTTCGATCCCCCCACGGGCCACAACGCTTTTACTACCACGAAAAGGCAGCGCCGATTTCAGCTGGCGAGTGTGATGACCAAAACATCATCACCCTGCGTGGAAGTTGACAGAGGATCCGAACCCGACTTGTCGGGAAGCGCTACAGCATTCACTCGGCAATGGCCATAATATGTTGAATACACTGGTTCTCAACCGATAAAGAGAAGATGAAAGGAAATGTCCGATTGCCGATGCGTAACAACTTTGGCCCTTGTCGGTACTTGGGCGGGAGAGCGCATGGGGACACAGGGTACTGTTGGCAGTTTTACTTCCTATTTTTCTTTCTCCTTTGTTTTCGGAGCTACAGCCCGATTCGGTCAGGGAGACGCCACCGTGAAATGAACGGGCGTGCTGTGTGTACATCGCCTCGCCTCTCCTTACCTCTCTGTCGTTTCTCGTGCTTGTCGTTTTGATATAGGCCGATTGGAGAGCGTCAGCTCTCGCGTCAGCTGAGCAAAGTCGAGACAAGTCGAGACAGTCGAGACACACTATAGGCTGGTCTGCAGCGAGTAAGAGGGGGAAAAAACATTAAGTTAAGGGCGCGTGGCGAAAGTACTCATACGTGACATTAAAAAGCCTGTTGCGGTGGCCGGGAATCGAACCCGGACCAACTGCTTGGAAGGCAACTATGCTGACCATTACACCACCACCGCACAAGCGAGCGCCCCGACGCCGCGCTGTGTCGGCTTCCCGCCTGTCGGCAGCGGCCGAAGGTGATCGTACCTGGCAGGCGCATTTCGAGGTAGGCTAGGGGAGCACATCCAGGCGCGTTCGGACAGCGTATCCGCGCACATTTCGCATCCTTGGCAAGAGTCGGCGCCGGCGACGCAAGAGTACGCAGAGGACCGCGTTCTGGCGGCATTTTTAAGCAGTACAGTGCAGGATTCAGCGTCTGCAGCATCTTCTCGACAGAATGCTACGGCGCTTGACGGCAGTCCCACTTTCCCTTGAGACATCTGCTCGGGAAGCAGCGTGCAGTTACTACCGGCCCGAGCATCGGTGGTTCAGTGGCAGAGTGCTCGCCTGCCACGCGGGCGGCCCGGGTTCGATTCCCGGCCGATGCATCATTTTGCTTTTCCCACGATAATGCTGCCGTGTGGCTTGCGCGCTTGAGATGCACGATCCACATGAATGTATAGCTGGATTCCCTTGAGAAGAACCGAGAACGCAGCACTCGCGGGTCCCCACTAGGACGCTCGCATGGTGTTCTACAGACTAGCGTCGGCCTGGCCTCACAAGTTGCTGTGTCCAGGTGCCTCCGAGGCACTGAACGTTAACGACAAGGAGTGCTGCCTATCGTTTGCAAAAGCTGCAGCAACACCGCAATCAACTGGGCTGGCAATGCACGTGTAGCAACAGAACACGTTATCCAGGAAGTACAGTGTCTTTACGTCTAACATTGGGTGTGGTACTTAGCCAGTTTCCAGGACAAGCGCTTCACCTGTGCCTCGGTAGCGCAGTAGGCAGCGCGTAAGTCTCATAATCTTAAGGTCGTGAGTTCGATCCTCACCCGGGGCATTTAATTTTCTGTGACTGATGGTGATGCTGTTGCTAGGGCACCAACTTATTTCTTGTTTGTTATCCACAACGTTTTCAACGCTTCAGCGGGAAAATGTTTACTCCCTGTTATTGCTACTTACAGCTTCCCTTTTCCTCTTCTCCTAGCACAGCATGAAGCCAAAAACATTGCTCTGAGACGTTTGAGGTGCGCGCCTTGCCAGTCAGTATGCGCAAAGACGCTCGCAAAGAGAGAAGGGCGCCGACGCGGGACACGACACGAAATGCTACAAGCGACCGTCCGATCCGCGTCAGGAACGCCCACATCCGGTGTGGTCTAGTGGCTAGGATACCTGGCTTTCACCCAGGAGGCCCGGGTTCGATTCCCGGTACCGGAACGGAACTTTTTCCACACGAATCGTGACAAGTTTGAGCTGTCCGAGCTGCCGTTTCCTGTCCTGCTCGCAATATATCTACTGTTTCGTGACCGTCAGCAGAGTATAGACGAGGGAAGCAGACATCCGACGACCATAGAAATGGTGTACGGCTTCATGCCATACGTTTGCAGCGTAGGGCTGAGCGAGCGCAACTGTCGAGGCCCGTTAGCTCAGTTGGTTAGAGCGTCGTGCTAATAACGCGAAGGTCGTGGGTTCGATCCCCCCACGGGCCACAACGCTTTTACTACCACGAAAAGGCAGCGCCGATTTCAGCTGGCGAGTGTGATGACCAAAAGATCATCACCCTGCGTGGAAGTTGACAGAGGATCCGAACCCGACTTGTCGGGAAGCGCTACAGCATTCACTCGGCAATGGCCATAATACGTTGAATACACTGGTTCTCAACCGATAAAGAGAAGATGAAAGGAAATGTCCGATTGCCGATGCGTAACAACTTTGGCCCTTGTCGGTACTTGGGCGGGAGAGCGCATGGGGACACAGGGTACTGTTGGCAGTTTTACTTCCTATTTTTCTTTCTCCTTTGTTTTCGGAGCTACAGCCCGGTTCGGTCAGGGAGACGCCACCGTGAAATGAACGGGCGTGCTGTGTGTACATCGCCCCGCCTCTCCTTACCTCTCTCAGTCGTTTCTCGTGCTTGTCGTTTTGATATAGGCCGATTGGAGAGCGTCAGCTCTCGCGTCAGCTGAGCAAAGTCGAGACAAGTCGAGACAGTCGAGACACACTATAGGCTGGTCTGCAGCGAGTAAGAGGGGGAAAAAACATTAAGTTAAGGGCGCGTGGCGAAAGTACTCATACGTGACATTAAAAAGCCTGTTGCGGTGGCCGGGAATCGAACCCGGACCAACTGCTTGGAAGGCAACTATGCTGACCATTACACCACCACCGCACAAGCGAGCGCCCCGACGCCGCGCTGTGTCGGCTTCCCGCCTGTCGGCAGCGGCCGAAGGTGATCGTACCTGGCAGGCGCATTTCGAGGTAGGCTAGGGGAGCACATCCAGGCGCGTTCGGACAGCGTATCCGCGCACATTTCGCATCCTTGGCAAGAGTCGGCGCCGGCGACGCAAGAGTACGCAGAGGACCGCGTTCTGGCGGCATTTTTAAGCAGTACAGTGCAGGATTCAGCGTCTGCAGCATCTTCTCGACAGAATGCTACGGCGCTTGACGGCAGTCCCACTTTCCCTTGAGACATCTGCTCGGGAAGCAGCGTGCAGTTACTACCGGCCCGAGCATCGGTGGTTCAGTGGCAGAGTGCTCGCCTGCCACGCGGGCGGCCCGGGTTCGATTCCCGGCCGATGCATCATTTTGCTTTTCCCACGATAATGCTGCCGTGTGGCTTGCGCGCTTGAGATGCACGATCCACATGAATGTATAGCTGGATTCCCTTGAGAAGAACCGAGAACGCAGCACTCGCGGGTCCCCACTAGGACGCTCGCATGGTGTTCTACAGACTAGCGTCGGCCTGGCCTCACAAGTTGCTGTGTCCAGGTGCCTCCGAGGCACTGAACGTTAACGACAAGGAGTGCTGCCTATCGTTTGCAAAAGCTGCAGCAACACCGCAATCAACTGGGCTGGCAATGCACGTGTAGCAACAGAACACGTTATCCAGGAAGTACAGTGTCTTTACGTCTAACATTGGGTGTGGTACTTAGCCAGTTTCCAGGACAAGCGCTTCACCTGTGCCTCGGTAGCGCAGTAGGCAGCGCGTAAGTCTCATAATCTTAAGGTCGTGAGTTCGATCCTCACCCGGGGCATTTAATTTTCTGTGACTGATGGTGATGCTGTTGCTAGGGCACCAACTTATTTCTTGTTTGTTATCCACAACGTTTTCAACGCTTCAGCGGGAAAATGTTTACTCCCTGTTATTGCTACTTACAGCTTCCCTTTTCCTCTTCTCCTAGCACAGCATGAAGCCAAAAACATTGCTCTGAGACGTTTGAGGTGCGCGCCTTGCCAGTCAGTATGCGCAAAGACGCTCGCAAAGAGAGAAGGGCGCCGACGCGGGACACGACACGAAATGCTACAAGCGACCGTCCGATCCGCGTCAGGAACGCCCACATCCGGTGTGGTCTAGTGGCTAGGATACCTGGCTTTCACCCAGGAGGCCCGGGTTCGATTCCCGGTACCGGAACGGAACTTTTTCCACACGAATCGTGACAAGTTTGAGCTGTCCGAGCTGCCGTTTCCCGTCCTGCTCGCAATATATCTACTGTTTCGTGACCGTCAGCAGAGTATAGACGAGGGAAGCAGACATCCGACGACCATAGAAATGGTGTACGGCTTCATGCCATACGTTTGCAGCGTAGGGCTGAGCGAGTGCAACTGTCGAGGCCCGTTAGCTCAGTTGGTTAGAGCGTCGTGCTAATAACGCGAAGGTCGTGGGTTCGATCCCCCCACGGGCCACAACGCTTTTACTACCACGAAAAGGCAGCGCCGATTTCAGCTGGCGAGTGTGATGACCAAAACATCATCACCCTGCGTGGAAGTTGACAGAGGATCCGAACCCGACTTGTCGGGAAGCGCTACAGCATTCACTCGGCAATGGCCATAATATGTTGAATACACTGGTTCTCAACCGATAAAGAGAAGATGAAAGGAAATGTCCGATTGCCGATGCGTAACAACTTTGGCCCTTGTCGGTACTTGGGCGGGAGAGCGCATGGGGACACAGGGTACTGTTGGCAGTTTTACTTCCTATTTTTCTTTCTCCTTTGTTTTCGGAGCTACAGCCCGATTCGGTCAGGGAGACGCCACCGTGAAATGAACGGGCGTGCTGTGTGTACATCGCCTCGCCTCTCCTTACCTCTCTGTCGTTTCTCGTGCTTGTCGTTTTGATATAGGCCGATTGGAGAGCGTCAGCTCTCGCGTCAGCTGAGCAAAGTCGAGACAAGTCGAGACAGTCGAGACACACTATAGGCTGGTCTGCAGCGAGTAAGAGGGGGAAAAAACATTAAGTTAAGGGCGCGTGGCGAAAGTACTCATACGTGACATTAAAAAGCCTGTTGCGGTGGCCGGGAATCGAACCCGGACCAACTGCTTGGAAGGCAACTATGCTGACCATTACACCACCACCGCACAAGCGAGCGCCCCGACGCCGCGCTGTGTCGGCTTCCCGCCTGTCGGCAGCGGCCGAAGGTGATCGTACCTGGCAGGCGCATTTCGAGGTAGGCTAGGGGAGCACATCCAGGCGCGTTCGGACAGCGTATCCGCGCACATTTCGCATCCTTGGCAAGAGTCGGCGCCGGCGACGCAAGAGTACGCAGAGGACCGCGTTCTGGCGGCATTTTTAAGCAGTACAGTGCAGGATTCAGCGTCTGCAGCATCTTCTCGACAGAATGCTACGGCGCTTGACGGCAGTCCCACTTTCCCTTGAGACATCTGCTCGGGAAGCAGCGTGCAGTTACTACCGGCCCGAGCATCGGTGGTTCAGTGGCAGAGTGCTCGCCTGCCACGCGGGCGGCCCGGGTTCGATTCCCGGCCGATGCATCATTTTGCTTTTCCCACGATAATGCTGCCGTGTGGCTTGCGCGCTTGAGATGCACGATCCACATGAATGTATAGCTGGATTCCCTTGAGAAGAACCGAGAACGCAGCACTCGCGGGTCCCCACTAGGACGCTCGCATGGTGTTCTACAGACTAGCGTCGGCCTGGCCTCACAAGTTGCTGTGTCCAGGTGCCTCCGAGGCACTGAACGTTAACGACAAGGAGTGCTGCCTATCGTTTGCAAAAGCTGCAGCAACACCGCAATCAACTGGGCTGGCAATGCACGTGTAGCAACAGAACACGTTATCCAGGAAGTACAGTGTCTTTACGTCTAACATTGGGTGTGGTACTTAGCCAGTTTCCAGGACAAGCGCTTCACCTGTGCCTCGGTAGCGCAGTAGGCAGCGCGTAAGTCTCATAATCTTAAGGTCGTGAGTTCGATCCTCACCCGGGGCATTTAATTTTCTGTGACTGATGGTGATGCTGTTGCTAGGGCACCAACTTATTTCTTGTTTGTTATCCACAACGTTTTCAACGCTTCAGCGGGAAAATGTTTACTCCCTGTTATTGCTACTTACAGCTTCCCTTTTCCTCTTCTCCTAGCACAGCATGAAGCCAAAAACATTGCTCTGAGACGTTTGAGGTGCGCGCCTTGCCAGTCAGTATGCGCAAAGACGCTCGCAAAGAGAGAAGGGCGCCGACGCGGGACACGACACGAAATGCTACAAGCGACCGTCCGATCCGCGTCAGGAACGCCCACATCCGGTGTGGTCTAGTGGCTAGGATACCTGGCTTTCACCCAGGAGGCCCGGGTTCGATTCCCGGTACCGGAACGGAACTTTTTCCACACGAATCGTGACAAGTTTGAGCTGTCCGAGCTGCCGTTTCCTGTCCTGCTCGCAATATATCTACTGTTTCGTGACCGTCAGCAGAGTATAGACGAGGGAAGCAGACATCCGACGACCATAGAAATGGTGTACGGCTTCATGCCATACGTTTGCAGCGTAGGGCTGAGCGAGCGCAACTGTCGAGGCCCGTTAGCTCAGTTGGTTAGAGCGTCGTGCTAATAACGCGAAGGTCGTGGGTTCGATCCCCCCACGGGCCACAACGCTTTTACTACCACGAAAAGGCAGCGCCGATTTCAGCTGGCGAGTGTGATGACCAAAAGATCATCACCCTGCGTGGAAGTTGACAGAGGATCCGAACCCGACTTGTCGGGAAGCGCTACAGCATTCACTCGGCAATGGCCATAATACGTTGAATACACTGGTTCTCAACCGATAAAGAGAAGATGAAAGGAAATGTCCGATTGCCGATGCGTAACAACTTTGGCCCTTGTCGGTACTTGGGCGGGAGAGCGCATGGGGACACAGGGTACTGTTGGCAGTTTTACTTCCTATTTTTCTTTCTCCTTTGTTTTCGGAGCTACAGCCCGGTTCGGTCAGGGAGACGCCACCGTGAAATGAACGGGCGTGCTGTGTGTACATCGCCCCGCCTCTCCTTACCTCTCTCAGTCGTTTCTCGTGCTTGTCGTTTTGATATAGGCCGATTGGAGAGCGTCAGCTCTCGCGTCAGCTGAGCAAAGTCGAGACAAGTCGAGACAGTCGAGACACACTATAGGCTGGTCTGCAGCGAGTAAGAGGGGGAAAAAACATTAAGTTAAGGGCGCGTGGCGAAAGTACTCATACGTGACATTAAAAAGCCTGTTGCGGTGGCCGGGAATCGAACCCGGACCAACTGCTTGGAAGGCAACTATGCTGACCATTACACCACCACCGCACAAGCGAGCGCCCCGACGCCGCGCTGTGTCGGCTTCCCGCCTGTCGGCAGCGGCCGAAGGTGATCGTACCTGGCAGGCGCATTTCGAGGTAGGCTAGGGGAGCACATCCAGGCGCGTTCGGACAGCGTATCCGCGCACATTTCGCATCCTTGGCAAGAGTCGGCGCCGGCGACGCAAGAGTACGCAGAGGACCGCGTTCTGGCGGCATTTTTAAGCAGTACAGTGCAGGATTCAGCGTCTGCAGCATCTTCTCGACAGAATGCTACGGCGCTTGACGGCAGTCCCACTTTCCCTTGAGACATCTGCTCGGGAAGCAGCGTGCAGTTACTACCGGCCCGAGCATCGGTGGTTCAGTGGCAGAGTGCTCGCCTGCCACGCGGGCGGCCCGGGTTCGATTCCCGGCCGATGCATCATTTTGCTTTTCCCACGATAATGCTGCCGTGTGGCTTGCGCGCTTGAGATGCACGATCCACATGAATGTATAGCTGGATTCCCTTGAGAAGAACCGAGAACGCAGCACTCGCGGGTCCCCACTAGGACGCTCGCATGGTGTTCTACAGACTAGCGTCGGCCTGGCCTCACAAGTTGCTGTGTCCAGGTGCCTCCGAGGCACTGAACGTTAACGACAAGGAGTGCTGCCTATCGTTTGCAAAAGCTGCAGCAACACCGCAATCAACTGGGCTGGCAATGCACGTGTAGCAACAGAACACGTTATCCAGGAAGTACAGTGTCTTTACGTCTAACATTGGGTGTGGTACTTAGCCAGTTTCCAGGACAAGCGCTTCACCTGTGCCTCGGTAGCGCAGTAGGCAGCGCGTAAGTCTCATAATCTTAAGGTCGTGAGTTCGATCCTCACCCGGGGCATTTAATTTTCTGTGACTGATGGTGATGCTGTTGCTAGGGCACCAACTTATTTCTTGTTTTTTATCCACAACGTTTTCAACGCTTCAGCGGGAAAATGTTTACTCCCTGTTATTGCTACTTACAGCTTCCCTTTTCCTCTTCTCCTAGCACAGCATGAAGCCAAAAACATTGCTCTGAGACGTTTGAGGTGCGCGCCTTGCCAGTCAGTATGCGCAAAGACGCTCGCAAAGAGAGAAGGGCGCCGACGCGGGACACGACACGAAATGCTACAAGCGACCGTCCGATCCGCGTCAGGAACGCCCACATCCGGTGTGGTCTAGTGGCTAGGATACCTGGCTTTCACCCAGGAGGCCCGGGTTCGATTCCCGGTACCGGAACGGAACTTTTTCCACACGAATCGTGACAAGTTTGAGCTGTCCGAGCTGCCGTTTCCTGTCCTGCTCGCAATATATCTACTGTTTCGTGACCGTCAGCAGAGTATAGACGAGGGAAGCAGACATCCGACGACCATAGAAATGGTGTACGGCTTCATGCCATACGTTTGCAGCGTAGGGCTGAGCGAGCGCAACTGTCGAGGCCCGTTAGCTCAGTTGGTTAGAGCGTCGTGCTAATAACGCGAAGGTCGTGGGTTCGATCCCCCCACGGGCCACAACGCTTTTACTACCACGAAAAGGCAGCGCCGATTTCAGCTGGCGAGTGTGATGACCAAAAGATCATCACCCTGCGTGGAAGTTGACAGAGGATCCGAACCCGACTTGTCGGGAAGCGCTACAGCATTCACTCGGCAATGGCCATAATACGTTGAATACTCTGGTTCTCAACCGATAAAGAGAAGATGAAAGGAAATGTCCGATTGCCGATGCGTAACAACTTTGGCCCTTGTCGGTACTTGGGCGGGAGAGCGCATGGGGACACAGGGTACTGTTGGCAGTTTTACTTCCTATTTTTCTTTCTCCTTTGTTTTCGGAGCTACAGCCCGGTTCGGTCAGGGAGACGCCACCGTGAAATGAACGGGCGTGCTGTGTGTACATCGCCCCGCCTCTCCTTACCTCTCTCAGTCGTTTCTCGTGCTTGTCGTTTTGATATAGGCCGATTGGAGAGCGTCAGCTCTCGCGTCAGCTGAGCAAAGTCGAGACAAGTCGAGACAGTCGAGACACACTATAGGCTGGTCTGCAGCGAGTAAGAGGGGGAAAAAACATTAAGTTAAGGGCGCGTGGCGAAAGTACTCATACGTGACATTAAAAAGCCTGTTGCGGTGGCCGGGAATCGAACCCGGACCAACTGCTTGGAAGGCAACTATGCTGACCATTACACCACCACCGCACAAGCGAGCGCCCCGACGCCGCGCTGTGTCGGCTTCCCGCCTGTCGGCAGCGGCCGAAGGTGATCGTACCTGGCAGGCGCATTTCGAGGTAGGCTAGGGGAGCACATCCAGGCGCGTTCGGACAGCGTATCCGCGCACATTTCGCATCCTTGGCAAGAGTCGGCGCCGGCGACGCAAGAGTACGCAGAGGACCGCGTTCTGGCGGCATTTTTAAGCAGTACAGTGCAGGATTCAGCGTCTGCAGCATCTTCTCGACAGAATGCTACGGCGCTTGACGGCAGTCCCACTTTCCCTTGAGACATCTGCTCGGGAAGCAGCGTGCAGTTACTACCGGCCCGAGCATCGGTGGTTCAGTGGCAGAGTGCTCGCCTGCCACGCGGGCGGCCCGGGTTCGATTCCCGGCCGATGCATCATTTTGCTTTTCCCACGATAATGCTGCCGTGTGGCTTGCGCGCTTGAGATGCACGATCCACATGAATGTATAGCTGGATTCCCTTGAGAAGAACCGAGAACGCAGCACTCGCGGGTCCCCACTAGGACGCTCGCATGGTGTTCTACAGACTAGCGTCGGCCTGGCCTCACAAGTTGCTGTGTCCAGGTGCCTCCGAGGCACTGAACGTTAACGACAAGGAGTGCTGCCTATCGTTTGCAAAAGCTGCAGCAACACCGCAATCAACTGGGCTGGCAATGCACGTGTAGCAACAGAACACGTTATCCAGGAAGTACAGTGTCTTTACGTCTAACATTGGGTGTGGTACTTAGCCAGTTTCCAGGACAAGCGCTTCACCTGTGCCTCGGTAGCGCAGTAGGCAGCGCGTAAGTCTCATAATCTTAAGGTCGTGAGTTCGATCCTCACCCGGGGCATTTAATTTTCTGTGACTGATGGTGATGCTGTTGCTAGGGCACCAACTTATTTCTTGTTTGTTATCCACAACGTTTTCAACGCTTCAGCGGGAAAATGTTTACTCCCTGTTATTGCTACTTACAGCTTCCCTTTTCCTCTTCTCCTAGCACAGCATGAAGCCAAAAACATTGCTCTGAGACGTTTGAGGTGCGCGCCTTGCCAGTCAGTATGCGCAAAGACGCTCGCAAAGAGAGAAGGGCGCCGACGCGGGACACGACACGAAATGCTACAAGCGACCGTCCGATCCGCGTCAGGAACGCCCACATCCGGTGTGGTCTAGTGGCTAGGATACCTGGCTTTCACCCAGGAGGCCCGGGTTCGATTCCCGGTACCGGAACGGAACTTTTTCCACACGAATCGTGACAAGTTTGAGCTGTCCGAGCTGCCGTTTCCCGTCCTGCTCGCAATATATCTACTGTTTCGTGACCGTCAGCAGAGTATAGACGAGGGAAGCAGACATCCGACGACCATAGAAATGGTGTACGGCTTCATGCCATACGTTTGCAGCGTAGGGCTGAGCGAGTGCAACTGTCGAGGCCCGTTAGCTCAGTTGGTTAGAGCGTCGTGCTAATAACGCGAAGGTCGTGGGTTCGATCCCCCCACGGGCCACAACGCTTTTACTACCACGAAAAGGCAGCGCCGATTTCAGCTGGCGAGTGTGATGACCAAAACATCATCACCCTGCGTGGAAGTTGACAGAGGATCCGAACCCGACTTGTCGGGAAGCGCTACAGCATTCACTCGGCAATGGCCATAATATGTTGAATACACTGGTTCTCAACCGATAAAGAGAAGATGAAAGGAAATGTCCGATTGCCGATGCGTAACAACTTTGGCCCTTGTCGGTACTTGGGCGGGAGAGCGCATGGGGACACAGGGTACTGTTGGCAGTTTTACTTCCTATTTTTCTTTCTCCTTTGTTTTCGGAGCTACAGCCCGATTCGGTCAGGGAGACGCCACCGTGAAATGAACGGGCGTGCTGTGTGTACATCGCCTCGCCTCTCCTTACCTCTCTGTCGTTTCTCGTGCTTGTCGTTTTGATATAGGCCGATTGGAGAGCGTCAGCTCTCGCGTCAGCTGAGCAAAGTCGAGACAAGTCGAGACAGTCGAGACACACTATAGGCTGGTCTGCAGCGAGTAAGAGGGGGAAAAAACATTAAGTTAAGGGCGCGTGGCGAAAGTACTCATACGTGACATTAAAAAGCCTGTTGCGGTGGCCGGGAATCGAACCCGGACCAACTGCTTGGAAGGCAACTATGCTGACCATTACACCACCACCGCACAAGCGAGCGCCCCGACGCCGCGCTGTGTCGGCTTCCCGCCTGTCGGCAGCGGCCGAAGGTGATCGTACCTGGCAGGCGCATTTCGAGGTAGGCTAGGGGAGCACATCCAGGCGCGTTCGGACAGCGTATCCGCGCACATTTCGCATCCTTGGCAAGAGTCGGCGCCGGCGACGCAAGAGTACGCAGAGGACCGCGTTCTGGCGGCATTTTTAAGCAGTACAGTGCAGGATTCAGCGTCTGCAGCATCTTCTCGACAGAATGCTACGGCGCTTGACGGCAGTCCCACTTTCCCTTGAGACATCTGCTCGGGAAGCAGCGTGCAGTTACTACCGGCCCGAGCATCGGTGGTTCAGTGGCAGAGTGCTCGCCTGCCACGCGGGCGGCCCGGGTTCGATTCCCGGCCGATGCATCATTTTGCTTTTCCCACGATAATGCTGCCGTGTGGCTTGCGCGCTTGAGATGCACGATCCACATGAATGTATAGCTGGATTCCCTTGAGAAGAACCGAGAACGCAGCACTCGCGGGTCCCCACTAGGACGCTCGCATGGTGTTCTACAGACTAGCGTCGGCCTGGCCTCACAAGTTGCTGTGTCCAGGTGCCTCCGAGGCACTGAACGTTAACGACAAGGAGTGCTGCCTATCGTTTGCAAAAGCTGCAGCAACACCGCAATCAACTGGGCTGGCAATGCACGTGTAGCAACAGAACACGTTATCCAGGAAGTACAGTGTCTTTACGTCTAACATTGGGTGTGGTACTTAGCCAGTTTCCAGGACAAGCGCTTCACCTGTGCCTCGGTAGCGCAGTAGGCAGCGCGTAAGTCTCATAATCTTAAGGTCGTGAGTTCGATCCTCACCCGGGGCATTTAATTTTCTGTGACTGATGGTGATGCTGTTGCTAGGGCACCAACTTATTTCTTGTTTGTTATCCACAACGTTTTCAACGCTTCAGCGGGAAAATGTTTACTCCCTGTTATTGCTACTTACAGCTTCCCTTTTCCTCTTCTCCTAGCACAGCATGAAGCCAAAAACATTGCTCTGAGACGTTTGAGGTGCGCGCCTTGCCAGTCAGTATGCGCAAAGACGCTCGCAAAGAGAGAAGGGCGCCGACGCGGGACACGACACGAAATGCTACAAGCGACCGTCCGATCCGCGTCAGGAACGCCCACATCCGGTGTGGTCTAGTGGCTAGGATACCTGGCTTTCACCCAGGAGGCCCGGGTTCGATTCCCGGTACCGGAACGGAACTTTTTCCACACGAATCGTGACAAGTTTGAGCTGTCCGAGCTGCCGTTTCCTGTCCTGCTCGCAATATATCTACTGTTTCGTGACCGTCAGCAGAGTATAGACGAGGGAAGCAGACATCCGACGACCATAGAAATGGTGTACGGCTTCATGCCATACGTTTGCAGCGTAGGGCTGAGCGAGCGCAACTGTCGAGGCCCGTTAGCTCAGTTGGTTAGAGCGTCGTGCTAATAACGCGAAGGTCGTGGGTTCGATCCCCCCACGGGCCACAACGCTTTTACTACCACGAAAAGGCAGCGCCGATTTCAGCTGGCGAGTGTGATGACCAAAAGATCATCACCCTGCGTGGAAGTTGACAGAGGATCCGAACCCGACTTGTCGGGAAGCGCTACAGCATTCACTCGGCAATGGCCATAATACGTTGAATACACTGGTTCTCAACCGATAAAGAGAAGATGAAAGGAAATGTCCGATTGCCGATGCGTAACAACTTTGGCCCTTGTCGGTACTTGGGCGGGAGAGCGCATGGGGACACAGGGTACTGTTGGCAGTTTTACTTCCTATTTTTCTTTCTCCTTTGTTTTCGGAGCTACAGCCCGGTTCGGTCAGGGAGACGCCACCGTGAAATGAACGGGCGTGCTGTGTGTACATCGCCCCGCCTCTCCTTACCTCTCTCAGTCGTTTCTCGTGCTTGTCGTTTTGATATAGGCCGATTGGAGAGCGTCAGCTCTCGCGTCAGCTGAGCAAAGTCGAGACAAGTCGAGACAGTCGAGACACACTATAGGCTGGTCTGCAGCGAGTAAGAGGGGGAAAAAACATTAAGTTAAGGGCGCGTGGCGAAAGTACTCATACGTGACATTAAAAAGCCTGTTGCGGTGGCCGGGAATCGAACCCGGACCAACTGCTTGGAAGGCAACTATGCTGACCATTACACCACCACCGCACAAGCGAGCGCCCCGACGCCGCGCTGTGTCGGCTTCCCGCCTGTCGGCAGCGGCCGAAGGTGATCGTACCTGGCAGGCGCATTTCGAGGTAGGCTAGGGGAGCACATCCAGGCGCGTTCGGACAGCGTATCCGCGCACATTTCGCATCCTTGGCAAGAGTCGGCGCCGGCGACGCAAGAGTACGCAGAGGACCGCGTTCTGGCGGCATTTTTAAGCAGTACAGTGCAGGATTCAGCGTCTGCAGCATCTTCTCGACAGAATGCTACGGCGCTTGACGGCAGTCCCACTTTCCCTTGAGACATCTGCTCGGGAAGCAGCGTGCAGTTACTACCGGCCCGAGCATCGGTGGTTCAGTGGCAGAGTGCTCGCCTGCCACGCGGGCGGCCCGGGTTCGATTCCCGGCCGATGCATCATTTTGCTTTTCCCACGATAATGCTGCCGTGTGGCTTGCGCGCTTGAGATGCACGATCCACATGAATGTATAGCTGGATTCCCTTGAGAAGAACCGAGAACGCAGCACTCGCGGGTCCCCACTAGGACGCTCGCATGGTGTTCTACAGACTAGCGTCGGCCTGGCCTCACAAGTTGCTGTGTCCAGGTGCCTCCGAGGCACTGAACGTTAACGACAAGGAGTGCTGCCTATCGTTTGCAAAAGCTGCAGCAACACCGCAATCAACTGGGCTGGCAATGCACGTGTAGCAACAGAACACGTTATCCAGGAAGTACAGTGTCTTTACGTCTAACATTGGGTGTGGTACTTAGCCAGTTTCCAGGACAAGCGCTTCACCTGTGCCTCGGTAGCGCAGTAGGCAGCGCGTAAGTCTCATAATCTTAAGGTCGTGAGTTCGATCCTCACCCGGGGCATTTAATTTTCTGTGACTGATGGTGATGCTGTTGCTAGGGCACCAACTTATTTCTTGTTTGTTATCCACAACGTTTTCAACGCTTCAGCGGGAAAATGTTTACTCCCTGTTATTGCTACTTACAGCTTCCCTTTTCCTCTTCTCCTAGCACAGCATGAAGCCAAAAACATTGCTCTGAGACGTTTGAGGTGCGCGCCTTGCCAGTCAGTATGCGCAAAGACGCTCGCAAAGAGAGAAGGGCGCCGACGCGGGACACGACACGAAATGCTACAAGCGACCGTCCGATCCGCGTCAGGAACGCCCACATCCGGTGTGGTCTAGTGGCTAGGATACCTGGCTTTCACCCAGGAGGCCCGGGTTCGATTCCCGGTACCGGAACGGAACTTTTTCCACACGAATCGTGACAAGTTTGAGCTGTCCGAGCTGCCGTTTCCTGTCCTGCTCGCAATATATCTACTGTTTCGTGACCGTCAGCAGAGTATAGACGAGGGAAGCAGACATCCGACGACCATAGAAATGGTGTACGGCTTCATGCCATACGTTTGCAGCGTAGGGCTGAGCGAGCGCAACTGTCGAGGCCCGTTAGCTCAGTTGGTTAGAGCGTCGTGCTAATAACGCGAAGGTCGTGGGTTCGATCCCCCCACGGGCCACAACGCTTTTACTACCACGAAAAGGCAGCGCCGATTTCAGCTGGCGAGTGTGATGACCAAAAGATCATCACCCTGCGTGGAAGTTGACAGAGGATCCGAACCCGACTTGTCGGGAAGCGCTACAGCATTCACTCGGCAATGGCCATAATACGTTGAATACTCTGGTTCTCAACCGATAAAGAGAAGATGAAAGGAAATGTCCGATTGCCGATGCGTAACAACTTTGGCCCTTGTCGGTACTTGGGCGGGAGAGCGCATGGGGACACAGGGTACTGTTGGCAGTTTTACTTCCTATTTTTCTTTCTCCTTTGTTTTCGGAGCTACAGCCCGGTTCGGTCAGGGAGACGCCACCGTGAAATGAACGGGCGTGCTGTGTGTACATCGCCCCGCCTCTCCTTACCTCTCTCAGTCGTTTCTCGTGCTTGTCGTTTTGATATAGGCCGATTGGAGAGCGTCAGCTCTCGCGTCAGCTGAGCAAAGTCGAGACAAGTCGAGACAGTCGAGACACACTATAGGCTGGTCTGCAGCGAGTAAGAGGGGGAAAAAACATTAAGTTAAGGGCGCGTGGCGAAAGTACTCATACGTGACATTAAAAAGCCTGTTGCGGTGGCCGGGAATCGAACCCGGACCAACTGCTTGGAAGGCAACTATGCTGACCATTACACCACCACCGCACAAGCGAGCGCCCCGACGCCGCGCTGTGTCGGCTTCCCGCCTGTCGGCAGCGGCCGAAGGTGATCGTACCTGGCAGGCGCATTTCGAGGTAGGCTAGGGGAGCACATCCAGGCGCGTTCGGACAGCGTATCCGCGCACATTTCGCATCCTTGGCAAGAGTCGGCGCCGGCGACGCAAGAGTACGCAGAGGACCGCGTTCTGGCGGCATTTTTAAGCAGTACAGTGCAGGATTCAGCGTCTGCAGCATCTTCTCGACAGAATGCTACGGCGCTTGACGGCAGTCCCACTTTCCCTTGAGACATCTGCTCGGGAAGCAGCGTGCAGTTACTACCGGCCCGAGCATCGGTGGTTCAGTGGCAGAGTGCTCGCCTGCCACGTGGGCGGCCCGGGTTCGATTCCCGGCCGATGCATCATTTTGCTTTTCCCACGATAATGCTGCCGTGTGGCTTGCGCGCTTGAGATGCACGATCCACATGAATGTATAGCTGGATTCCCTTGAGAAGAACCGAGAACGCAGCACTCGCGGGTCCCCACTAGGACGCTCGCATGGTGTTCTACAGACTAGCGTCGGCCTGGCCTCACAAGTTGCTGTGTCCAGGTGCCTCCGAGGCACTGAACGTTAACGACAAGGAGTGCTGCCTATCGTTTGCAAAAGCTGCAGCAACACCGCAATCAACTGGGCTGGCAATGCACGTGTAGCAACAGAACACGTTATCCAGGAAGTACAGTGTCTTTACGTCTAACATTGGGTGTGGTACTTAGCCAGTTTCCAGGACAAGCGCTTCACCTGTGCCTCGGTAGCGCAGTAGGCAGCGCGTAAGTCTCATAATCTTAAGGTCGTGAGTTCGATCCTCACCCGGGGCATTTAATTTTCTGTGACTGATGGTGATGCTGTTGCTAGGGCACCAACTTATTTCTTGTTTGTTATCCACAACGTTTTCAACGCTTCAGCGGGAAAATGTTTACTCCCTGTTATTGCTACTTACAGCTTCCCTTTTCCTCTTCTCCTAGCACAGCATGAAGCCAAAAACATTGCTCTGAGACGTTTGAGGTGCGCGCCTTGCCAGTCAGTATGCGCAAAGACGCTCGCAAAGAGAGAAGGGCGCCGACGCGGGACACGACACGAAATGCTACAAGCGACCGTCCGATCCGCGTCAGGAACGCCCACATCCGGTGTGGTCTAGTGGCTAGGATACCTGGCTTTCACCCAGGAGGCCCGGGTTCGATTCCCGGTACCGGAACGGAACTTTTTCCACACGAATCGTGACAAGTTTGAGCTGTCCGAGCTGCCGTTTCCCGTCCTGCTCGCAATATATCTACTGTTTCGTGACCGTCAGCAGAGTATAGACGAGGGAAGCAGACATCCGACGACCATAGAAATGGTGTACGGCTTCATGCCATACGTTTGCAGCGTAGGGCTGAGCGAGCGCAACTGTCGAGGCCCGTTAGCTCAGTTGGTTAGAGCGTCGTGCTAATAACGCGAAGGTCGTGGGTTCGATCCCCCCACGGGCCACAACGCTTTTACTACCACGAAAAGGCAGCGCCGATTTCAGCTGGCGAGTGTGATGACCAAAACATCATCACCCTGCGTGGAAGTTGACAGAGGATCCGAACCCGACTTGTCGGGAAGCGCTACAGCATTCACTCGGCAATGGCCATAATATGTTGAATACACTGGTTCTCAACCGATAAAGAGAAGATGAAAGGAAATGTCCGATTGCCGATGCGTAACAACTTTGGCCCTTGTCGGTACTTGGGCGGGAGAGCGCATGGGGACACAGGGTACTGTTGGCAGTTTTACTTCCTATTTTTCTTTCTCCTTTGTTTTCGGAGCTACAGCCCGATTCGGTCAGGGAGACGCCACCGTGAAATGAACGGGCGTGCTGTGTGTACATCGCCTCGCCTCTCCTTACCTCTCTCAGTCGTTTCTCGTGCTTGTCGTTTTGATATAGGCCGATTGGAGAGCGTCAGCTCTCGCGTCAGCTGAGCAAAGTCGAGACAAGTCGAGACAGTCGAGACACACTATAGGCTGGTCTGCAGCGAGTAAGAGGGGGAAAAAACATTAAGTTAAGGGCGCGTGGCGAAAGTACTCATACGTGACATTAAAAAGCCTGTTGCGGTGGCCGGGAATCGAACCCGGACCAACTGCTTGGAAGGCAACTATGCTGACCATTACACCACCACCGCGCAAGCGAGCGCCCCGACGCCGCGCTGTGTCGGCTTCCCGCCTGTCGGCAGCGGCCGAAGGTGATCGTACCTGGCAGGCGCATTTCGAGGTAGGCTAGGGGAGCACATCCAGGCGCGTTCGGACAGCGTATCCGCGCACATTTCGCATCCTTGGCAAGAGTCGGCGCCGGCGACGCAAGAGTACGCAGAGGACCGCGTTCTGGCGGCATTTTTAAGCAGTACAGTGCAGGATTCAGCGTCTGCAGCATCTTCTCGACAGAATGCTACGGCGCTTGACGGCAGTCCCACTTTCCCTTGAGACATCTGCTCGGGAAGCAGCGTGCAGTTACTACCGGCCCGAGCATCGGTGGTTCAGTGGCAGAGTGCTCGCCTGCCACGCGGGCGGCCCGGGTTCGATTCCCGGCCGATGCATCATTTTGCTTTTCCCACGATAATGCTGCCGTGTGGCTTGCGCGCTTGAGATGCACGATCCACATGAATGTATAGCTGGATTCCCTTGAGAAGAACCGAGAACGCAGCACTCGCGGGTCCCCACTAGGACGCTCGCATGGTGTTCTACAGACTAGCGTCGGCCTGGCCTCACAAGTTGCTGTGTCCAGGTGCCTCCGAGGCACTGAACGTTAACGACAAGGAGTGCTGCCTATCGTTTGCAAAAGCTGCAGCAACACCGCAATCAACTGGGCTGGCAATGCACGTGTAGCAACAGAACACGTTATCCAGGAAGTACAGTGTCTTTACGTCTAACATTGGGTGTGGTACTTAGCCAGTTTCCAGGACAAGCGCTTCACCTGTGCCTCGGTAGCGCAGTAGGCAGCGCGTAAGTCTCATAATCTTAAGGTCGTGAGTTCGATCCTCACCCGGGGCATTTAATTTTCTGTGACTGATGGTGATGCTGTTGCTAGGGCACCAACTTATTTCTTGTTTGTTATCCACAACGTTTTCAACGCTTCAGCGGGAAAATGTTTACTCCCTGTTATTGCTACTTACAGCTTCCCTTTTCCTCTTCTCCTAGCACAGCATGAAGCCAAAAACATTGCTCTGAGACGTTTGAGGTGCGCGCCTTGCCAGTCAGTATGCGCAAAGACGCTCGCAAAGAGAGAAGGGCGCCGACGCGGGACACGACACGAAATGCTACAAGCGACCGTCCGATCCGCGTCAGGAACGCCCACATCCGGTGTGGTCTAGTGGCTAGGATACCTGGCTTTCACCCAGGAGGCCCGGGTTCGATTCCCGGTACCGGAACGGAACTTTTTCCACACGAATCGTGACAAGTTTGAGCTGTCCGAGCTGCCGTTTCCTGTCCTGCTCGCAATATATCTACTGTTTCGTGACCGTCAGCAGAGTATAGACGAGGGAAGCAGACATCCGACGACCATAGAAATGGTGTACGGCTTCATGCCATACGTTTGCAGCGTAGGGCTGAGCGAGCGCAACTGTCGAGGCCCGTTAGCTCAGTTGGTTAGAGCGTCGTGCTAATAACGCGAAGGTCGTGGGTTCGATCCCCCCACGGGCCACAACGCTTTTACTACCACGAAAAGGCAGCGCCGATTTCAGCTGGCGAGTGTGATGACCAAAAGATCATCACCCTGCGTGGAAGTTGACAGAGGATCCGAACCCGACTTGTCGGGAAGCGCTACAGCATTCACTCGGCAATGGCCATAATATGTTGAATACACTGGTTCTCAACCGATAAAGAGAAGATGAAAGGAAATGTCCGATTGCCGATGCGTAACAACTTTGGCCCTTGTCGGTACTTGGGCGGGAGAGCGCATGGGGACACAGGGTACTGTTGGCAGTTTTACTTCCTATTTTTCTTTCTCCTTTGTTTTCGGAGCTACAGCCCGATTCGGTCAGGGAGACGCCACCGTGAAATGAACGGGCGTGCTGTGTGTACATCGCCTCGCCTCTCCTTACCTCTCTCAGTCGTTTCTCGTGCTTGTCGTTTTGATATAGGCCGATTGGAGAGCGTCAGCTCTCGCGTCAGCTGAGCAAAGTCGAGACAAGTCGAGACAAGTCGAGACAAGTCGAGACAAGTCGAGACAAGTCGAGACAAGTCGAGACAAGTCGAGACACACTATAGGCTGGTCTGCAGCGAGTAAGAGGGGGAAAAAACATTAAGTTAAGGGCGCGTGGCGAAAGTACTCATACGTGACATTAAAAAGCCTGTTGCGGTGGCCGGGAATCGAACCCGGACCAACTGCTTGGAAGGCAACTATGCTGACCATTACACCACCACCGCGCAAGCGAGCGCCCCGACGCCGCGCTGTGTCGGCTTCCCGCCTGTCGGCAGCGGCCGAAGGTGATCGTACCTGGCAGGCGCATTTCGAGGTAGGCTAGGGGAGCACATCCAGGCGCGTTCGGACAGCGTATCCGCGCACATTTCGCATCCTTGGCAAGAGTCGGCGCCGGCGACGCAAGAGTACGCAGAGGACCGCGTTCTGGCGGCATTTTTAAGCAGTACAGTGCAGGATTCAGCGTCTGCAGCATCTTCTCGACAGAATGCTACGGCGCTTGACGGCAGTCCCACTTTCCCTTGAGACATCTGCTCGGGAAGCAGCGTGCAGTTACTACCGGCCCGAGCATCGGTGGTTCAGTGGCAGAGTGCTCGCCTGCCACGCGGGCGGCCCGGGTTCGATTCCCGGCCGATGCATCATTTTGCTTTTCCCACGATAATGCTGCCGTGTGGCTTGCGCGCTTGAGATGCACGATCCACATGAATGTATAGCTGGATTCCCTTGAGAAGAACCGAGAACGCAGCACTCGCGGGTCCCCACTAGGACGCTCGCATGGTGTTCTACAGACTAGCGTCGGCCTGGCCTCACAAGTTGCTGTGTCCAGGTGCCTCCGAGGCACTGAACGTTAACGACAAGGAGTGCTGCCTATCGTTTGCAAAAGCTGCAGCAACACCGCAATCAACTGGGCTGGCAATGCACGTGTAGCAACAGAACACGTTATCCAGGAAGTACAGTGTCTTTACGTCTAACATTGGGTGTGGTACTTAGCCAGTTTCCAGGACAAGCGCTTCACCTGTGCCTCGGTAGCGCAGTAGGCAGCGCGTAAGTCTCATAATCTTAAGGTCGTGAGTTCGATCCTCACCCGGGGCATTTAATTTTCTGTGACTGATGGTGATGCTGTTGCTAGGGCACCAACTTATTTCTTGTTTGTTATCCACAACGTTTTCAACGCTTCAGCGGGAAAATGTTTACTCCCTGTTATTGCTACTTACAGCTTCCCTTTTCCTCTTCTCCTAGCACAGCATGAAGCCAAAAACATTGCTCTGAGACGTTTGAGGTGCGCGCCTTGCCAGTCAGTATGCGCAAAGACGCTCGCAAAGAGAGAAGGGCGCCGACGCGGGACACGACACGAAATGCTACAAGCGACCGTCCGATCCGCGTCAGGAACGCCCACATCCGGTGTGGTCTAGTGGCTAGGATACCTGGCTTTCACCCAGGAGGCCCGGGTTCGATTCCCGGTACCGGAACGGAACTTTTTCCACACGAATCGTGACAAGTTTGAGCTGTCCGAGCTGCCGTTTCCCGTCCTGCTCGCAATATATCTACTGTTTCGTGACCGTCAGCAGAGTATAGACGAGGGAAGCAGACATCCGACGACCATAGAAATGGTGTACGGCTTCATGCCATACGTTTGCAGCGTAGGGCTGAGCGAGCGCAACTGTCGAGGCCCGTTAGCTCAGTTGGTTAGAGCGTCGTGCTAATAACGCGAAGGTCGTGGGTTCGATCCCCCCACGGGCCACAACGCTTTTACTACCACGAAAAGGCAGCGCCGATTTCAGCTGGCGAGTGTGATGACCAAAACATCATCACCCTGCGTGGAAGTTGACAGAGGATCCGAACCCGACTTGTCGGGAAGCGCTACAGCATTCACTCGGCAATGGCCATAATATGTTGAATACACTGGTTCTCAACCGATAAAGAGAAGATGAAAGGAAATGTCCGATTGCCGATGCGTAACAACTTTGGCCCTTGTCGGTACTTGGGCGGGAGAGCGCATGGGGACACAGGGTACTGTTGGCAGTTTTACTTCCTATTTTTCTTTCTCCTTTGTTTTCGGAGCTACAGCCCGATTCGGTCAGGGAGACGCCACCGTGAAATGAACGGGCGTGCTGTGTGTACATCGCCTCGCCTCTCCTTACCTCTCTCAGTCGTTTCTCGTGCTTGTCGTTTTGATATAGGCCGATTGGAGAGCGTCAGCTCTCGCGTCAGCTGAGCAAAGTCGAGACAAGTCGAGACAGTCGAGACACACTATAGGCTGGTCTGCAGCGAGTAAGAGGGGGAAAAAACATTAAGTTAAGGGCGCGTGGCGAAAGTACTCATACGTGACATTAAAAAGCCTGTTGCGGTGGCCGGGAATCGAACCCGGACCAACTGCTTGGAAGGCAACTATGCTGACCATTACACCACCACCGCGCAAGCGAGCGCCCCGACGCCGCGCTGTGTCGGCTTCCCGCCTGTCGGCAGCGGCCGAAGGTGATCGTACCTGGCAGGCGCATTTCGAGGTAGGCTAGGGGAGCACATCCAGGCGCGTTCGGACAGCGTATCCGCGCACATTTCGCATCCTTGGCAAGAGTCGGCGCCGGCGACGCAAGAGTACGCAGAGGACCGCGTTCTGGCGGCATTTTTAAGCAGTACAGTGCAGGATTCAGCGTCTGCAGCATCTTCTCGACAGAATGCTACGGCGCTTGACGGCAGTCCCACTTTCCCTTGAGACATCTGCTCGGGAAGCAGCGTGCAGTTACTACCGGCCCGAGCATCGGTGGTTCAGTGGCAGAGTGCTCGCCTGCCACGCGGGCGGCCCGGGTTCGATTCCCGGCCGATGCATCATTTTGCTTTTCCCACGATAATGCTGCCGTGTGGCTTGCGCGCTTGAGATGCACGATCCACATGAATGTATAGCTGGATTCCCTTGAGAAGAACCGAGAACGCAGCACTCGCGGGTCCCCACTAGGACGCTCGCATGGTGTTCTACAGACTAGCGTCGGCCTGGCCTCACAAGTTGCTGTGTCCAGGTGCCTCCGAGGCACTGAACGTTAACGACAAGGAGTGCTGCCTATCGTTTGCAAAAGCTGCAGCAACACCGCAATCAACTGGGCTGGCAATGCACGTGTAGCAACAGAACACGTTATCCAGGAAGTACAGTGTCTTTACGTCTAACATTGGGTGTGGTACTTAGCCAGTTTCCAGGACAAGCGCTTCACCTGTGCCTCGGTAGCGCAGTAGGCAGCGCGTAAGTCTCATAATCTTAAGGTCGTGAGTTCGATCCTCACCCGGGGCATTTAATTTTCTGTGACTGATGGTGATGCTGTTGCTAGGGCACCAACTTATTTCTTGTTTGTTATCCACAACGTTTTCAACGCTTCAGCGGGAAAATGTTTACTCCCTGTTATTGCTACTTACAGCTTCCCTTTTCCTCTTCTCCTAGCACAGCATGAAGCCAAAAACATTGCTCTGAGACGTTTGAGGTGCGCGCCTTGCCAGTCAGTATGCGCAAAGACGCTCGCAAAGAGAGAAGGGCGCCGACGCGGGACACGACACGAAATGCTACAAGCGACCGTCCGATCCGCGTCAGGAACGCCCACATCCGGTGTGGTCTAGTGGCTAGGATACCTGGCTTTCACCCAGGAGGCCCGGGTTCGATTCCCGGTACCGGAACGGAACTTTTTCCACACGAATCGTGACAAGTTTGAGCTGTCCGAGCTGCCGTTTCCTGTCCTGCTCGCAATATATCTACTGTTTCGTGACCGTCAGCAGAGTATAGACGAGGGAAGCAGACATCCGACGACCATAGAAATGGTGTACGGCTTCATGCCATACGTTTGCAGCGTAGGGCTGAGCGAGCGCAACTGTCGAGGCCCGTTAGCTCAGTTGGTTAGAGCGTCGTGCTAATAACGCGAAGGTCGTGGGTTCGATCCCCCCACGGGCCACAACGCTTTTACTACCACGAAAAGGCAGCGCCGATTTCAGCTGGCGAGTGTGATGACCAAAAGATCATCACCCTGCGTGGAAGTTGACAGAGGATCCGAACCCGACTTGTCGGGAAGCGCTACAGCATTCACTCGGCAATGGCCATAATATGTTGAATACACTGGTTCTCAACCGATAAAGAGAAGATGAAAGGAAATGTCCGATTGCCGATGCGTAACAACTTTGGCCCTTGTCGGTACTTGGGCGGGAGAGCGCATGGGGACACAGGGTACTGTTGGCAGTTTTACTTCCTATTTTTCTTTCTCCTTTGTTTTCGGAGCTACAGCCCGATTCGGTCAGGGAGACGCCACCGTGAAATGAACGGGCGTGCTGTGTGTACATCGCCTCGCCTCTCCTTACCTCTCTCAGTCGTTTCTCGTGCTTGTCGTTTTGATATAGGCCGATTGGAGAGCGTCAGCTCTCGCGTCAGCTGAGCAAAGTCGAGACAAGTCGAGACAAGTCGAGACAAGTCGAGACAAGTCGAGACAAGTCGAGACAAGTCGAGACAAGTCGAGACAAGTCGAGACAAGTCGAGACAAGTCGAGACAAGTCGAGACACACTATAGGCTGGTCTGCAGCGAGTAAGAGGGGGAAAAAACATTAAGTTAAGGGCGCGTGGCGAAAGTACTCATACGTGACATTAAAAAGCCTGTTGCGGTGGCCGGGAATCGAACCCGGACCAACTGCTTGGAAGGCAACTATGCTGACCATTACACCACCACCGCGCAAGCGAGCGCCCCGACGCCGCGCTGTGTCGGCTTCCCGCCTGTCGGCAGCGGCCGAAGGTGATCGTACCTGGCAGGCGCATTTCGAGGTAGGCTAGGGGAGCACATCCAGGCGCGTTCGGACAGCGTATCCGCGCACATTTCGCATCCTTGGCAAGAGTCGGCGCCGGCGACGCAAGAGTACGCAGAGGACCGCGTTCTGGCGGCATTTTTAAGCAGTACAGTGCAGGATTCAGCGTCTGCAGCATCTTCTCGACAGAATGCTACGGCGCTTGACGGCAGTCCCACTTTCCCTTGAGACATCTGCTCGGGAAGCAGCGTGCAGTTACTACCGGCCCGAGCATCGGTGGTTCAGTGGCAGAGTGCTCGCCTGCCACGCGGGCGGCCCGGGTTCGATTCCCGGCCGATGCATCATTTTGCTTTTCCCACGATAATGCTGCCGTGTGGCTTGCGCGCTTGAGATGCACGATCCACATGAATGTATAGCTGGATTCCCTTGAGAAGAACCGAGAACGCAGCACTCGCGGGTCCCCACTAGGACGCTCGCATGGTGTTCTACAGACTAGCGTCGGCCTGGCCTCACAAGTTGCTGTGTCCAGGTGCCTCCGAGGCACTGAACGTTAACGACAAGGAGTGCTGCCTATCGTTTGCAAAAGCTGCAGCAACACCGCAATCAACTGGGCTGGCAATGCACGTGTAGCAACAGAACACGTTATCCAGGAAGTACAGTGTCTTTACGTCTAACATTGGGTGTGGTACTTAGCCAGTTTCCAGGACAAGCGCTTCACCTGTGCCTCGGTAGCGCAGTAGGCAGCGCGTAAGTCTCATAATCTTAAGGTCGTGAGTTCGATCCTCACCCGGGGCATTTAATTTTCTGTGACTGATGGTGATGCTGTTGCTAGGGCACCAACTTATTTCTTGTTTGTTATCCACAACGTTTTCAACGCTTCAGCGGGAAAATGTTTACTCCCTGTTATTGCTACTTACAGCTTCCCTTTTCCTCTTCTCCTAGCACAGCATGAAGCCAAAAACATTGCTCTGAGACGTTTGAGGTGCGCGCCTTGCCAGTCAGTATGCGCAAAGACGCTCGCAAAGAGAGAAGGGCGCCGACGCGGGACACGACACGAAATGCTACAAGCGACCGTCCGATCCGCGTCAGGAACGCCCACATCCGGTGTGGTCTAGTGGCTAGGATACCTGGCTTTCACCCAGGAGGCCCGGGTTCGATTCCCGGTACCGGAACGGAACTTTTTCCACACGAATCGTGACAAGTTTGAGCTGTCCGAGCTGCCGTTTCCCGTCCTGCTCGCAATATATCTACTGTTTCGTGACCGTCAGCAGAGTATAGACGAGGGAAGCAGACATCCGACGACCATAGAAATGGTGTACGGCTTCATGCCATACGTTTGCAGCGTAGGGCTGAGCGAGCGCAACTGTCGAGGCCCGTTAGCTCAGTTGGTTAGAGCGTCGTGCTAATAACGCGAAGGTCGTGGGTTCGATCCCCCCACGGGCCACAACGCTTTTACTACCACGAAAAGGCAGCGCCGATTTCAGCTGGCGAGTGTGATGACCAAAAGATCATCACCCTGCGTGGAAGTTGACAGAGGATCCGAACCCGACTTGTCGGGAAGCGCTACAGCATTCACTCGGCAATGGCCATAATATGTTGAATACACTGGTTCTCAACCGATAAAGAGAAGATGAAAGGAAATGTCCGATTGCCGATGCGTAACAACTTTGGCCCTTGTCGGTACTTGGGCGGGAGAGCGCATGGGGACACAGGGTACTGTTGGCAGTTTTACTTCCTATTTTTCTTTCTCCTTTGTTTTCGGAGCTACAGCCCGATTCGGTCAGGGAGACGCCACCGTGAAATGAACGGGCGTGCTGTGTGTACATCGCCTCGCCTCTCCTTACCTCTCTCAGTCGTTTCTCGTGCTTGTCGTTTTGATATAGGCCGATTGGAGAGCGTCAGCTCTCGCGTCAGCTGAGCAAAGTCGAGACAAGTCGAGACAGTCGAGACACACTATAGGCTGGTCTGCAGCGAGTAAGAGGGGGAAAAAACATTAAGTTAAGGGCGCGTGGCGAAAGTACTCATACGTGACATTAAAAAGCCTGTTGCGGTGGCCGGGAATCGAACCCGGACCAACTGCTTGGAAGGCAACTATGCTGACCATTACACCACCACCGCGCAAGCGAGCGCCCCGACGCCGCGCTGTGTCGGCTTCCCGCCTGTCGGCAGCGGCCGAAGGTGATCGTACCTGGCAGGCGCATTTCGAGGTAGGCTAGGGGAGCACATCCAGGCGCGTTCGGACAGCGTATCCGCGCACATTTCGCATCCTTGGCAAGAGTCGGCGCCGGCGACGCAAGAGTACGCAGAGGACCGCGTTCTGGCGGCATTTTTAAGCAGTACAGTGCAGGATTCAGCGTCTGCAGCATCTTCTCGACAGAATGCTACGGCGCTTGACGGCAGTCCCACTTTCCCTTGAGACATCTGCTCGGGAAGCAGCGTGCAGTTACTACCGGCCCGAGCATCGGTGGTTCAGTGGCAGAGTGCTCGCCTGCCACGCGGGCGGCCCGGGTTCGATTCCCGGCCGATGCATCATTTTGCTTTTCCCACGATAATGCTGCCGTGTGGCTTGCGCGCTTGAGATGCACGATCCACATGAATGTATAGCTGGATTCCCTTGAGAAGAACCGAGAACGCAGCACTCGCGGGTCCCCACTAGGACGCTCGCATGGTGTTCTACAGACTAGCGTCGGCCTGGCCTCACAAGTTGCTGTGTCCAGGTGCCTCCGAGGCACTGAACGTTAACGACAAGGAGTGCTGCCTATCGTTTGCAAAAGCTGCAGCAACACCGCAATCAACTGGGCTGGCAATGCACGTGTAGCAACAGAACACGTTATCCAGGAAGTACAGTGTCTTTACGTCTAACATTGGGTGTGGTACTTAGCCAGTTTCCAGGACAAGCGCTTCACCTGTGCCTCGGTAGCGCAGTAGGCAGCGCGTAAGTCTCATAATCTTAAGGTCGTGAGTTCGATCCTCACCCGGGGCATTTAATTTTCTGTGACTGATGGTGATGCTGTTGCTAGGGCACCAACTTATTTCTTGTTTGTTATCCACAACGTTTTCAACGCTTCAGCGGGAAAATGTTTACTCCCTGTTATTGCTACTTACAGCTTCCCTTTTCCTCTTCTCCTAGCACAGCATGAAGCCAAAAACATTGCTCTGAGACGTTTGAGGTGCGCGCCTTGCCAGTCAGTATGCGCAAAGACGCTCGCAAAGAGAGAAGGGCGCCGACGCGGGACACGACACGAAATGCTACAAGCGACCGTCCGATCCGCGTCAGGAACGCCCACATCCGGTGTGGTCTAGTGGCTAGGATACCTGGCTTTCACCCAGGAGGCCCGGGTTCGATTCCCGGTACCGGAACGGAACTTTTTCCACACGAATCGTGACAAGTTTGAGCTGTCCGAGCTGCCGTTTCCTGTCCTGCTCGCAATATATCTACTGTTTCGTGACCGTCAGCAGAGTATAGACGAGGGAAGCAGACATCCGACGACCATAGAAATGGTGTACGGCTTCATGCCATACGTTTGCAGCGTAGGGCTGAGCGAGCGCAACTGTCGAGGCCCGTTAGCTCAGTTGGTTAGAGCGTCGTGCTAATAACGCGAAGGTCGTGGGTTCGATCCCCCCACGGGCCACAACGCTTTTACTACCACGAAAAGGCAGCGCCGATTTCAGCTGGCGAGTGTGATGACCAAAAGATCATCACCCTGCGTGGAAGTTGACAGAGGATCCGAACCCGACTTGTCGGGAAGCGCTACAGCATTCACTCGGCAATGGCCATAATACGTTGAATACACTGGTTCTCAACCGATAAAGAGAAGATGAAAGGAAATGTCCGATTGCCGATGCGTAACAACTTTGGCCCTTGTCGGTACTTGGGCGGGAGAGCGCATGGGGACACAGGGTACTGTTGGCAGTTTTACTTCCTATTTTTCTTTCTCCTTTGTTTTCGGAGCTACAGCCCGATTCGGTCAGGGAGACGCCACCGTGAAATGAACGGGCGTGCTGTGTGTACATCGCCTCGCCTCTCCTTACCTCTCTCAGTCGTTTCTCGTGCTTGTCGTTTTGATATAGGCCGATTGGAGAGCGTCAGCTCTCGCGTCAGCTGAGCAAAGTCGAGACAAGTCGAGACAAGTCGAGACAAGTCGAGACAAGTCGAGACAAGTCGAGACAAGTCGAGACAAGTCGAGACAAGTCGAGACAAGTCGAGACAAGTCGAGACAAGTCGAGACACACTATAGGCTGGTCTGCAGCGAGTAAGAGGGGGAAAAAACATTAAGTTAAGGGCGCGTGGCGAAAGTACTCATACGTGACATTAAAAAGCCTGTTGCGGTGGCCGGGAATCGAACCCGGACCAACTGCTTGGAAGGCAACTATGCTGACCATTACACCACCACCGCGCAAGCGAGCGCCCCGACGCCGCGCTGTGTCGGCTTCCCGCCTGTCGGCAGCGGCCGAAGGTGATCGTACCTGGCAGGCGCATTTCGAGGTAGGCTAGGGGAGCACATCCAGGCGCGTTCGGACAGCGTATCCGCGCACATTTCGCATCCTTGGCAAGAGTCGGCGCCGGCGACGCAAGAGTACGCAGAGGACCGCGTTCTGGCGGCATTTTTAAGCAGTACAGTGCAGGATTCAGCGTCTGCAGCATCTTCTCGACAGAATGCTACGGCGCTTGACGGCAGTCCCACTTTCCCTTGAGACATCTGCTCGGGAAGCAGCGTGCAGTTACTACCGGCCCGAGCATCGGTGGTTCAGTGGCAGAGTGCTCGCCTGCCACGCGGGCGGCCCGGGTTCGATTCCCGGCCGATGCATCATTTTGCTTTTCCCACGATAATGCTGCCGTGTGGCTTGCGCGCTTGAGATGCACGATCCACATGAATGTATAGCTGGATTCCCTTGAGAAGAACCGAGAACGCAGCACTCGCGGGTCCCCACTAGGACGCTCGCATGGTGTTCTACAGACTAGCGTCGGCCTGGCCTCACAAGTTGCTGTGTCCAGGTGCCTCCGAGGCACTGAACGTTAACGACAAGGAGTGCTGCCTATCGTTTGCAAAAGCTGCAGCAACACCGCAATCAACTGGGCTGGCAATGCACGTGTAGCAACAGAACACGTTATCCAGGAAGTACAGTGTCTTTACGTCTAACATTGGGTGTGGTACTTAGCCAGTTTCCAGGACAAGCGCTTCACCTGTGCCTCGGTAGCGCAGTAGGCAGCGCGTAAGTCTCATAATCTTAAGGTCGTGAGTTCGATCCTCACCCGGGGCATTTAATTTTCTGTGACTGATGGTGATGCTGTTGCTAGGGCACCAACTTATTTCTTGTTTGTTATCCACAACGTTTTCAACGCTTCAGCGGGAAAATGTTTACTCCCTGTTATTGCTACTTACAGCTTCCCTTTTCCTCTTCTCCTAGCACAGCATGAAGCCAAAAACATTGCTCTGAGACGTTTGAGGTGCGCGCCTTGCCAGTCAGTATGCGCAAAGACGCTCGCAAAGAGAGAAGGGCGCCGACGCGGGACACGACACGAAATGCTACAAGCGACCGTCCGATCCGCGTCAGGAACGCCCACATCCGGTGTGGTCTAGTGGCTAGGATACCTGGCTTTCACCCAGGAGGCCCGGGTTCGATTCCCGGTACCGGAACGGAACTTTTTCCACACGAATCGTGACAAGTTTGAGCTGTCCGAGCTGCCGTTTCCCGTCCTGCTCGCAATATATCTACTGTTTCGTGACCGTCAGCAGAGTATAGACGAGGGAAGCAGACATCCGACGACCATAGAAATGGTGTACGGCTTCATGCCATACGTTTGCAGCGTAGGGCTGAGCGAGCGCAACTGTCGAGGCCCGTTAGCTCAGTTGGTTAGAGCGTCGTGCTAATAACGCGAAGGTCGTGGGTTCGATCCCCCCACGGGCCACAACGCTTTTACTACCACGAAAAGGCAGCGCCGATTTCAGCTGGCGAGTGTGATGACCAAAACATCATCACCCTGCGTGGAAGTTGACAGAGGATCCGAACCCGACTTGTCGGGAAGCGCTACAGCATTCACTCGGCAATGGCCATAATATGTTGAATACACTGGTTCTCAACCGATAAAGAGAAGATGAAAGGAAATGTCCGATTGCCGATGCGTAACAACTTTGGCCCTTGTCGGTACTTGGGCGGGAGAGCGCATGGGGACACAGGGTACTGTTGGCAGTTTTACTTCCTATTTTTCTTTCTCCTTTGTTTTCGGAGCTACAGCCCGATTCGGTCAGGGAGACGCCACCGTGAAATGAACGGGCGTGCTGTGTGTACATCGCCTCGCCTCTCCTTACCTCTCTCAGTCGTTTCTCGTGCTTGTCGTTTTGATATAGGCCGATTGGAGAGCGTCAGCTCTCGCGTCAGCTGAGCAAAGTCGAGACAAGTCGAGACAGTCGAGACACACTATAGGCTGGTCTGCAGCGAGTAAGAGGGGGAAAAAACATTAAGTTAAGGGCGCGTGGCGAAAGTACTCATACGTGACATTAAAAAGCCTGTTGCGGTGGCCGGGAATCGAACCCGGACCAACTGCTTGGAAGGCAACTATGCTGACCATTACACCACCACCGCGCAAGCGAGCGCCCCGACGCCGCGCTGTGTCGGCTTCCCGCCTGTCGGCAGCGGCCGAAGGTGATCGTACCTGGCAGGCGCATTTCGAGGTAGGCTAGGGGAGCACATCCAGGCGCGTTCGGACAGCGTATCCGCGCACATTTCGCATCCTTGGCAAGAGTCGGCGCCGGCGACGCAAGAGTACGCAGAGGACCGCGTTCTGGCGGCATTTTTAAGCAGTACAGTGCAGGATTCAGCGTCTGCAGCATCTTCTCGACAGAATGCTACGGCGCTTGACGGCAGTCCCACTTTCCCTTGAGACATCTGCTCGGGAAGCAGCGTGCAGTTACTACCGGCCCGAGCATCGGTGGTTCAGTGGCAGAGTGCTCGCCTGCCACGCGGGCGGCCCGGGTTCGATTCCCGGCCGATGCATCATTTTGCTTTTCCCACGATAATGCTGCCGTGTGGCTTGCGCGCTTGAGATGCACGATCCACATGAATGTATAGCTGGATTCCCTTGAGAAGAACCGAGAACGCAGCACTCGCGGGTCCCCACTAGGACGCTCGCATGGTGTTCTACAGACTAGCGTCGGCCTGGCCTCACAAGTTGCTGTGTCCAGGTGCCTCCGAGGCACTGAACGTTAACGACAAGGAGTGCTGCCTATCGTTTGCAAAAGCTGCAGCAACACCGCAATCAACTGGGCTGGCAATGCACGTGTAGCAACAGAACACGTTATCCAGGAAGTACAGTGTCTTTACGTCTAACATTGGGTGTGGTACTTAGCCAGTTTCCAGGACAAGCGCTTCACCTGTGCCTCGGTAGCGCAGTAGGCAGCGCGTAAGTCTCATAATCTTAAGGTCGTGAGTTCGATCCTCACCCGGGGCATTTAATTTTCTGTGACTGATGGTGATGCTGTTGCTAGGGCACCAACTTATTTCTTGTTTGTTATCCACAACGTTTTCAACGCTTCAGCGGGAAAATGTTTACTCCCTGTTATTGCTACTTACAGCTTCCCTTTTCCTCTTCTCCTAGCACAGCATGAAGCCAAAAACATTGCTCTGAGACGTTTGAGGTGCGCGCCTTGCCAGTCAGTATGCGCAAAGACGCTCGCAAAGAGAGAAGGGCGCCGACGCGGGACACGACACGAAATGCTACAAGCGACCGTCCGATCCGCGTCAGGAACGCCCACATCCGGTGTGGTCTAGTGGCTAGGATACCTGGCTTTCACCCAGGAGGCCCGGGTTCGATTCCCGGTACCGGAACGGAACTTTTTCCACACGAATCGTGACAAGTTTGAGCTGTCCGAGCTGCCGTTTCCTGTCCTGCTCGCAATATATCTACTGTTTCGTGACCGTCAGCAGAGTATAGACGAGGGAAGCAGACATCCGACGACCATAGAAATGGTGTACGGCTTCATGCCATACGTTTGCAGCGTAGGGCTGAGCGAGCGCAACTGTCGAGGCCCGTTAGCTCAGTTGGTTAGAGCGTCGTGCTAATAACGCGAAGGTCGTGGGTTCGATCCCCCCACGGGCCACAACGCTTTTACTACCACGAAAAGGCAGCGCCGATTTCAGCTGGCGAGTGTGATGACCAAAAGATCATCACCCTGCGTGGAAGTTGACAGAGGATCCGAACCCGACTTGTCGGGAAGCGCTACAGCATTCACTCGGCAATGGCCATAATACGTTGAATACACTGGTTCTCAACCGATAAAGAGAAGATGAAAGGAAATGTCCGATTGCCGATGCGTAACAACTTTGGCCCTTGTCGGTACTTGGGCGGGAGAGCGCATGGGGACACAGGGTACTGTTGGCAGTTTTACTTCCTATTTTTCTTTCTCCTTTGTTTTCGGAGCTACAGCCCGATTCGGTCAGGGAGACGCCACCGTGAAATGAACGGGCGTGCTGTGTGTACATCGCCTCGCCTCTCCTTACCTCTCTCAGTCGTTTCTCGTGCTTGTCGTTTTGATATAGGCCGATTGGAGAGCGTCAGCTCTCGCGTCAGCTGAGCAAAGTCGAGACAAGTCGAGACAGTCGAGACACACTATAGGCTGGTCTGCAGCGAGTAAGAGGGGGAAAAAACATTAAGTTAAGGGCGCGTGGCGAAAGTACTCATACGTGACATTAAAAAGCCTGTTGCGGTGGCCGGGAATCGAACCCGGACCAACTGCTTGGAAGGCAACTATGCTGACCATTACACCACCACCGCACAAGCGAGCGCCCCGACGCCGCGCTGTGTCGGCTTCCCGCCTGTCGGCAGCGGCCGAAGGTGATCGTACCTGGCAGGCGCATTTCGAGGTAGGCTAGGGGAGCACATCCAGGCGCGTTCGGACAGCGTATCCGCGCACATTTCGCATCCTTGGCAAGAGTCGGCGCCGGCGACGCAAGAGTACGCAGAGGACCGCGTTCTGGCGGCATTTTTAAGCAGTACAGTGCAGGATTCAGCGTCTGCAGCATCTTCTCGACAGAATGCTACGGCGCTTGACGGCAGTCCCACTTTCCCTTGAGACATCTGCTCGGGAAGCAGCGTGCAGTTACTACCGGCCCGAGCATCGGTGGTTCAGTGGCAGAGTGCTCGCCTGCCACGCGGGCGGCCCGGGTTCGATTCCCGGCCGATGCATCATTTTGCTTTTCCCACGATAATGCTGCCGTGTGGCTTGCGCGCTTGAGATGCACGATCCACATGAATGTATAGCTGGATTCCCTTGAGAAGAACCGAGAACGCAGCACTCGCGGGTCCCCACTAGGACGCTCGCATGGTGTTCTACAGACTAGCGTCGGCCTGGCCTCACAAGTTGCTGTGTCCAGGTGCCTCCGAGGCACTGAACGTTAACGACAAGGAGTGCTGCCTATCGTTTGCAAAAGCTGCAGCAACACCGCAATCAACTGGGCTGGCAATGCACGTGTAGCAACAGAACACGTTATCCAGGAAGTACAGTGTCTTTACGTCTAACATTGGGTGTGGTACTTAGCCAGTTTCCAGGACAAGCGCTTCACCTGTGCCTCGGTAGCGCAGTAGGCAGCGCGTAAGTCTCATAATCTTAAGGTCGTGAGTTCGATCCTCACCCGGGGCATTTAATTTTCTGTGACTGATGGTGATGCTGTTGCTAGGGCACCAACTTATTTCTTGTTTGTTATCCACAACGTTTTCAACGCTTCAGCGGGAAAATGTTTACTCCCTGTTATTGCTACTTACAGCTTCCCTTTTCCTCTTCTCCTAGCACAGCATGAAGCCAAAAACATTGCTCTGAGACGTTTGAGGTGCGCGCCTTGCCAGTCAGTATGCGCAAAGACGCTCGCAAAGAGAGAAGGGCGCCGACGCGGGACACGACACGAAATGCTACAAGCGACCGTCCGATCCGCGTCAGGAACGCCCACATCCGGTGTGGTCTAGTGGCTAGGATACCTGGCTTTCACCCAGGAGGCCCGGGTTCGATTCCCGGTACCGGAACGGAACTTTTTCCACACGAATCGTGACAAGTTTGAGCTGTCCGAGCTGCCGTTTCCCGTCCTGCTCGCAATATATCTACTGTTTCGTGACCGTCAGCAGAGTATAGACGAGGGAAGCAGACATCCGACGACCATAGAAATGGTGTACGGCTTCATGCCATACGTTTGCAGCGTAGGGCTGAGCGAGCGCAACTGTCGAGGCCCGTTAGCTCAGTTGGTTAGAGCGTCGTGCTAATAACGCGAAGGTCGTGGGTTCGATCCCCCCACGGGCCACAACGCTTTTACTACCACGAAAAGGCAGCGCCGATTTCAGCTGGCGAGTGTGATGACCAAAACATCATCACCCTGCGTGGAAGTTGACAGAGGATCCGAACCCGACTTGTCGGGAAGCGCTACAGCATTCACTCGGCAATGGCCATAATATGTTGAATACACTGGTTCTCAACCGATAAAGAGAAGATGAAAGGAAATGTCCGATTGCCGATGCGTAACAACTTTGGCCCTTGTCGGTACTTGGGCGGGAGAGCGCATGGGGACACAGGGTACTGTTGGCAGTTTTACTTCCTATTTTTCTTTCTCCTTTGTTTTCGGAGCTACAGCCCGATTCGGTCAGGGAGACGCCACCGTGAAATGAACGGGCGTGCTGTGTGTACATCGCCTCGCCTCTCCTTACCTCTCTCAGTCGTTTCTCGTGCTTGTCGTTTTGATATAGGCCGATTGGAGAGCGTCAGCTCTCGCGTCAGCTGAGCAAAGTCGAGACAAGTCGAGACAGTCGAGACACACTATAGGCTGGTCTGCAGCGAGTAAGAGGGGGAAAAAACATTAAGTTAAGGGCGCGTGGCGAAAGTACTCATACGTGACATTAAAAAGCCTGTTGCGGTGGCCGGGAATCGAACCCGGACCAACTGCTTGGAAGGCAACTATGCTGACCATTACACCACCACCGCACAAGCGAGCGCCCCGACGCCGCGCTGTGTCGGCTTCCCGCCTGTCGGCAGCGGCCGAAGGTGATCGTACCTGGCAGGCGCATTTCGAGGTAGGCTAGGGGAGCACATCCAGGCGCGTTCGGACAGCGTATCCGCGCACATTTCGCATCCTTGGCAAGAGTCGGCGCCGGCGACGCAAGAGTACGCAGAGGACCGCGTTCTGGCGGCATTTTTAAGCAGTACAGTGCAGGATTCAGCGTCTGCAGCATCTTCTCGACAGAATGCTACGGCGCTTGACGGCAGTCCCACTTTCCCTTGAGACATCTGCTCGGGAAGCAGCGTGCAGTTACTACCGGCCCGAGCATCGGTGGTTCAGTGGCAGAGTGCTCGCCTGCCACGCGGGCGGCCCGGGTTCGATTCCCGGCCGATGCATCATTTTGCTTTTCCCACGATAATGCTGCCGTGTGGCTTGCGCGCTTGAGATGCACGATCCACATGAATGTATAGCTGGATTCCCTTGAGAAGAACCGAGAACGCAGCACTCGCGGGTCCCCACTAGGACGCTCGCATGGTGTTCTACAGACTAGCGTCGGCCTGGCCTCACAAGTTGCTGTGTCCAGGTGCCTCCGAGGCACTGAACGTTAACGACAAGGAGTGCTGCCTATCGTTTGCAAAAGCTGCAGCAACACCGCAATCAACTGGGCTGGCAATGCACGTGTAGCAACAGAACACGTTATCCAGGAAGTACAGTGTCTTTACGTCTAACATTGGGTGTGGTACTTAGCCAGTTTCCAGGACAAGCGCTTCACCTGTGCCTCGGTAGCGCAGTAGGCAGCGCGTAAGTCTCATAATCTTAAGGTCGTGAGTTCGATCCTCACCCGGGGCATTTAATTTTCTGTGACTGATGGTGATGCTGTTGCTAGGGCACCAACTTATTTCTTGTTTGTTATCCACAACGTTTTCAACGCTTCAGCGGGAAAATGTTTACTCCCTGTTATTGCTACTTACAGCTTCCCTTTTCCTCTTCTCCTAGCACAGCATGAAGCCAAAAACATTGCTCTGAGACGTTTGAGGTGCGCGCCTTGCCAGTCAGTATGCGCAAAGACGCTCGCAAAGAGAGAAGGGCGCCGACGCGGGACACGACACGAAATGCTACAAGCGACCGTCCGATCCGCGTCAGGAACGCCCACATCCGGTGTGGTCTAGTGGCTAGGATACCTGGCTTTCACCCAGGAGGCCCGGGTTCGATTCCCGGTACCGGAACGGAACTTTTTCCACACGAATCGTGACAAGTTTGAGCTGTCCGAGCTGCCGTTTCCCGTCCTGCTCGCAATATATCTACTGTTTCGTGACCGTCAGCAGAGTATAGACGAGGGAAGCAGACATCCGACGACCATAGAAATGGTGTACGGCTTCATGCCATACGTTTGCAGCGTAGGGCTGAGCGAGCGCAACTGTCGAGGCCCGTTAGCTCAGTTGGTTAGAGCGTCGTGCTAATAACGCGAAGGTCGTGGGTTCGATCCCCCCACGGGCCACAACGCTTTTACTACCACGAAAAGGCAGCGCCGATTTCAGCTGGCGAGTGTGATGACCAAAACATCATCACCCTGCGTGGAAGTTGACAGAGGATCCGAACCCGACTTGTCGGGAAGCGCTACAGCATTCACTCGGCAATGGCCATAATATGTTGAATACACTGGTTCTCAACCGATAAAGAGAAGATGAAAGGAAATGTCCGATTGCCGATGCGTAACAACTTTGGCCCTTGTCGGTACTTGGGCGGGAGAGCGCATGGGGACACAGGGTACTGTTGGCAGTTTTACTTCCTATTTTTCTTTCTCCTTTGTTTTCGGAGCTACAGCCCGATTCGGTCAGGGAGACGCCACCGTGAAATGAACGGGCGTGCTGTGTGTACATCGCCTCGCCTCTCCTTACCTCTCTCAGTCGTTTCTCGTGCTTGTCGTTTTGATATAGGCCGATTGGAGAGCGTCAGCTCTCGCGTCAGCTGAGCAAAGTCGAGACAAGTCGAGACAGTCGAGACACACTATAGGCTGGTCTGCAGCGAGTAAGAGGGGGAAAAAACATTAAGTTAAGGGCGCGTGGCGAAAGTACTCATACGTGACATTAAAAAGCCTGTTGCGGTGGCCGGGAATCGAACCCGGACCAACTGCTTGGAAGGCAACTATGCTGACCATTACACCACCACCGCACAAGCGAGCGCCCCGACGCCGCGCTGTGTCGGCTTCCCGCCTGTCGGCAGCGGCCGAAGGTGATCGTACCTGGCAGGCGCATTTCGAGGTAGGCTAGGGGAGCACATCCAGGCGCGTTCGGACAGCGTATCCGCGCACATTTCGCATCCTTGGCAAGAGTCGGCGCCGGCGACGCAAGAGTACGCAGAGGACCGCGTTCTGGCGGCATTTTTAAGCAGTACAGTGCAGGATTCAGCGTCTGCAGCATCTTCTCGACAGAATGCTACGGCGCTTGACGGCAGTCCCACTTTCCCTTGAGACATCTGCTCGGGAAGCAGCGTGCAGTTACTACCGGCCCGAGCATCGGTGGTTCAGTGGCAGAGTGCTCGCCTGCCACGCGGGCGGCCCGGGTTCGATTCCCGGCCGATGCATCATTTTGCTTTTCCCACGATAATGCTGCCGTGTGGCTTGCGCGCTTGAGATGCACGATCCACATGAATGTATAGCTGGATTCCCTTGAGAAGAACCGAGAACGCAGCACTCGCGGGTCCCCACTAGGACGCTCGCATGGTGTTCTACAGACTAGCGTCGGCCTGGCCTCACAAGTTGCTGTGTCCAGGTGCCTCCGAGGCACTGAACGTTAACGACAAGGAGTGCTGCCTATCGTTTGCAAAAGCTGCAGCAACACCGCAATCAACTGGGCTGGCAATGCACGTGTAGCAACAGAACACGTTATCCAGGAAGTACAGTGTCTTTACGTCTAACATTGGGTGTGGTACTTAGCCAGTTTCCAGGACAAGCGCTTCACCTGTGCCTCGGTAGCGCAGTAGGCAGCGCGTAAGTCTCATAATCTTAAGGTCGTGAGTTCGATCCTCACCCGGGGCATTTAATTTTCTGTGACTGATGGTGATGCTGTTGCTAGGGCACCAACTTATTTCTTGTTTGTTATCCACAACGTTTTCAACGCTTCAGCGGGAAAATGTTTACTCCCTGTTATTGCTACTTACAGCTTCCCTTTTCCTCTTCTCCTAGCACAGCATGAAGCCAAAAACATTGCTCTGAGACGTTTGAGGTGCGCGCCTTGCCAGTCAGTATGCGCAAAGACGCTCGCAAAGAGAGAAGGGCGCCGACGCGGGACACGACACGAAATGCTACAAGCGACCGTCCGATCCGCGTCAGGAACGCCCACATCCGGTGTGGTCTAGTGGCTAGGATACCTGGCTTTCACCCAGGAGGCCCGGGTTCGATTCCCGGTACCGGAACGGAACTTTTTCCACACGAATCGTGACAAGTTTGAGCTGTCCGAGCTGCCGTTTCCCGTCCTGCTCGCAATATATCTACTGTTTCGTGACCGTCAGCAGAGTATAGACGAGGGAAGCAGACATCCGACGACCATAGAAATGGTGTACGGCTTCATGCCATACGTTTGCAGCGTAGGGCTGAGCGAGCGCAACTGTCGAGGCCCGTTAGCCCAGTTGGTTAGAGCGTCGTGCTAATAACGCGAAGGTCGTGGGTTCGATCCCCCCACGGGCCACAACGCTTTTACTACCACGAAAAGGCAGCGCCGATTTCAGCTGGCGAGTGTGATGACCAAAACATCATCACCCTGCGTGGAAGTTGACAGAGGATCCGAACCCGACTTGTCGGGAAGCGCTACAGCATTCACTCGGCAATGGCCATAATATGTTGAATACACTGGTTCTCAACCGATAAAGAGAAGATGAAAGGAAATGTCCGATTGCCGATGCGTAACAACTTTGGCCCTTGTCGGTACTTGGGCGGGAGAGCGCATGGGGACACAGGGTACTGTTGGCAGTTTTACTTCCTATTTTTCTTTCTCCTTTGTTTTCGGAGCTACAGCCCGATTCGGTCAGGGAGACGCCACCGTGAAATGAACGGGCGTGCTGTGTGTACATCGCCTCGCCTCTCCTTACCTCTCTCAGTCGTTTCTCGTGCTTGTCGTTTTGATATAGGCCGATTGGAGAGCGTCAGCTCTCGCGTCAGCTGAGCAAAGTCGAGACAAGTCGAGACAGTCGAGACACACTATAGGCTGGTCTGCAGCGAGTAAGAGGGGGAAAAAACATTAAGTTAAGGGCGCGTGGCGAAAGTACTCATACGTGACATTAAAAAGCCTGTTGCGGTGGCCGGGAATCGAACCCGGACCAACTGCTTGGAAGGCAACTATGCTGACCATTACACCACCACCGCACAAGCGAGCGCCCCGACGCCGCGCTGTGTCGGCTTCCCGCCTGTCGGCAGCGGCCGAAGGTGATCGTACCTGGCAGGCGCATTTCGAGGTAGGCTAGGGGAGCACATCCAGGCGCGTTCGGACAGCGTATCCGCGCACATTTCGCATCCTTGGCAAGAGTCGGCGCCGGCGACGCAAGAGTACGCAGAGGACCGCGTTCTGGCGGCATTTTTAAGCAGTACAGTGCAGGATTCAGCGTCTGCAGCATCTTCTCGACAGAATGCTACGGCGCTTGACGGCAGTCCCACTTTCCCTTGAGACATCTGCTCGGGAAGCAGCGTGCAGTTACTACCGGCCCGAGCATCGGTGGTTCAGTGGTAGAATGCTCGCCTGCCACGCGGGCGGCCCGGGTTCGATTCCCGGCCGATGCATCATTTTGCTTTTCCCACGATAATGCTGCCGTGTGGCTTGCGCGCTTGAGATGCACGATCCACATGAATGTATAGCAGGATTCCCTTGAGAAGAACCGAGAACGCAGCACTCGCGGGTCCCCACTAGGACGCTCGCATGGTGTTCTACAGACTAGCGTCGGCCTGGCCTCGCAAGTTGCTGTGTCCAGGTGCCTCCGAGGCACTGAACGTTAACGACAAGGAGTGCTGCCTATCGTTTGCAAATCTGCAGCAACACCGCAATCAACTGGGCTGGCAATGCACGTGTAGCAACAGAACACGTTATCCAGGAAGTACAGTGTCTTTACGTCTAACATTGGGTGTGGTACTTAGCCAGTTTCCAGGACAAGCGCTTCACCTGTGCCTCGGTAGCGCAGTAGGCAGCGCGTAAGTCTCATAATCTTAAGGTCGTGAGTTTGATCCTCACCCGGGGCATTTAATTTTCTGTGACTGATGGTGATGCTGTTGCTAGGGCACCAACTTATTTCTTGTTTTTTATCCACAACGTTTTCAACGCTTCAGCGGGAAAATGTTTACTCCCTGTTATTGCTACTTACAGCTTCCCTTTTCCTCTTCTCCTAGCACAGCATGAAGCCAAAAACATTGCTCTGAGACGTTTGAGGTGCGCGCCTTGCCAGTCAGTATGCGCAAAGACGCTCGCAAAGAGAGAAGGGCGCCGACGCGGGACACGACACGAAATGCTACAAGCGACCGTCCGATCCGCCGCAGGAACGCCCGCATCCGGTGTGGTCTAGTGGCTAGGATACCTGGCTTTCACCCAGGAGGCCCGGGTTCGATTCCCGGTACCGGAACGGAACTTTTTCCACACGAATCGTGACAAGTTTGAGCTGTCCGAGCTGCCGTTTCCCGTCCTGCTCGCAATATATCTACTGTTTCGTGACCGTCAGCAGAGTATAGACGAGGGAAGCAGACATCCGACGACCATAGAAATGGTGTACGGCTTCATGCCATACGTTTGCAGCGTAGGGCTGAGCGAGTGCAACTGTCGAGGCCCGTTAGCTCAGTTGGTTAGAGCGTCGTGCTAATAACGCGAAGGTCGTGGGTTCGATCCCCCCACGGGCCACAACGCTTTTACTACCACGAAAAGGCAGCGCCGATTTCAGCTGGCGAGTGTGATGACCAAAACATCATCACCCTGCGTGGAAGTTGACAGAGGATCCGAACCCGACTTGTCGGGAAGCGCTACAGCATTCACTCGGCAATGGCCATAATATGTTGAATACACTGGTTCTCAACCGATAAAGAGAAGATGAAAGGAAATGTCCGATTGCCGATGCGTAACAACTTTGGCCCTTGTCGGTACTTGGGCGGGAGAGCGCATGGGGACACAGGGTACTGTTGGCAGTTTTACTTCCTATTTTTCTTTCTCCTTTGTTTTCGGAGCTACAGCCCGATTCGGTCAGGGAGACGCCACCGTGAAATGAACGGGCGTGCTGTGTGTACATCGCCTCGCCTCTCCTTACCTCTCTCAGTCGTTTCTCGTGCTTGTCGTTTTGATATAGGCCGATTGGAGAGCGTCAGCTCTCGCGTCAGCTGAGCAAAGTCGAGACAAGTCGAGACAAGTCGAGACAAGTCGAGACAAGTCGAGACAAGTCGAGACAAGTCGAGACAAGTCGAGACAAGTCGAGACAAGTCGAGACAAGTCGAGACAAGTCGAGACAAGTCGAGACAAGTCGAGACAAGTCGAGACAAGTCGAGACAGTCGAGACACACTATAGGCTGGTCTGCAGCGAGTAAGAGGGGGAAAAAACATTAAGTTAAGGGCGCGTGGCGAAAGTACTCATACGTGACATTAAAAAGCCTGTTGCGGTGGCCGGGAATCGAACCCGGACCAACTGCTTGGAAGGCAACTATGCTGACCATTACACCACCACCGCACAAGCGAGCGCCCCGACGCCGCGCTGTGTCGGCTTCCCGCCTGTCGGCAGCGGCCGAAGGTGATCGTACCTGGCAGGCGCATTTCGAGGTAGGCTAGGGGAGCACATCCAGGCGCGTTCGGACAGCGTATCCGCGCACATTTCGCATCCTTGGCAAGAGTCGGCGCCGGCGACGCAAGAGTACGCAGAGGACCGCGTTCTGGCGGCATTTTTAAGCAGTACAGTGCAGGATTCAGCGTCTGCAGCATCTTCTCGACAGAATGCTACGGCGCTTGACGGCAGTCCCACTTTCCCTTGAGACATCTGCTCGGGAAGCAGCGTGCAGTTACTACCGGCCCGAGCATCGGTGGTTCAGTGGCAGAGTGCTCGCCTGCCACGCGGGCGGCCCGGGTTCGATTCCCGGCCGATGCATCATTTTGCTTTTCCCACGATAATGCTGCCGTGTGGCTTGCGCGCTTGAGATGCACGATCCACATGAATGTATAGCTGGATTCCCTTGAGAAGAACCGAGAACGCAGCACTCGCGGGTCCCCACTAGGACGCTCGCATGGTGTTCTACAGACTAGCGTCGGCCTGGCCTCACAAGTTGCTGTGTCCAGGTGCCTCCGAGGCACTGAACGTTAACGACAAGGAGTGCTGCCTATCGTTTGCAAAAGCTGCAGCAACACCGCAATCAACTGGGCTGGCAATGCACGTGTAGCAACAGAACACGTTATCCAGGAAGTACAGTGTCTTTACGTCTAACATTGGGTGTGGTACTTAGCCAGTTTCCAGGACAAGCGCTTCACCTGTGCCTCGGTAGCGCAGTAGGCAGCGCGTAAGTCTCATAATCTTAAGGTCGTGAGTTCGATCCTCACCCGGGGCATTTAATTTTCTGTGACTGATGGTGATGCTGTTGCTAGGGCACCAACTTATTTCTTGTTTGTTATCCACAACGTTTTCAACGCTTCAGCGGGAAAATGTTTACTCCCTGTTATTGCTACTTACAGCTTCCCTTTTCCTCTTCTCCTAGCACAGCATGAAGCCAAAAACATTGCTCTGAGACGTTTGAGGTGCGCGCCTTGCCAGTCAGTATGCGCAAAGACGCTCGCAAAGAGAGAAGGGCGCCGACGCGGGACACGACACGAAATGCTACAAGCGACCGTCCGATCCGCGTCAGGAACGCCCACATCCGGTGTGGTCTAGTGGCTAGGATACCTGGCTTTCACCCAGGAGGCCCGGGTTCGATTCCCGGTACCGGAACGGAACTTTTTCCACACGAATCGTGACAAGTTTGAGCTGTCCGAGCTGCCGTTTCCCGTCCTGCTCGCAATATATCTACTGTTTCGTGACCGTCAGCAGAGTATAGACGAGGGAAGCAGACATCCGACGACCATAGAAATGGTGTACGGCTTCATGCCATACGTTTGCAGCGTAGGGCTGAGCGAGCGCAACTGTCGAGGCCCGTTAGCTCAGTTGGTTAGAGCGTCGTGCTAATAACGCGAAGGTCGTGGGTTCGATCCCCCCACGGGCCACAACGCTTTTACTACCACGAAAAGGCAGCGCCGATTTCAGCTGGCGAGTGTGATGACCAAAACATCATCACCCTGCGTGGAAGTTGACAGAGGATCCGAACCCGACTTGTCGGGAAGCGCTACAGCATTCACTCGGCAATGGCCATAATATGTTGAATACACTGGTTCTCAACCGATAAAGAGAAGATGAAAGGAAATGTCCGATTGCCGATGCGTAACAACTTTGGCCCTTGTCGGTACTTGGGCGGGAGAGCGCATGGGGACACAGGGTACTGTTGGCAGTTTTACTTCCTATTTTTCTTTCTCCTTTGTTTTCGGAGCTACAGCCCGATTCGGTCAGGGAGACGCCACCGTGAAATGAACGGGCGTGCTGTGTGTACATCGCCTCGCCTCTCCTTACCTCTCTCAGTCGTTTCTCGTGCTTGTCGTTTTGATATAGGCCGATTGGAGAGCGTCAGCTCTCGCGTCAGCTGAGCAAAGTCGAGACAAGTCGAGACAGTCGAGACACACTATAGGCTGGTCTGCAGCGAGTAAGAGGGGGAAAAAACATTAAGTTAAGGGCGCGTGGCGAAAGTACTCATACGTGACATTAAAAAGCCTGTTGCGGTGGCCGGGAATCGAACCCGGACCAACTGCTTGGAAGGCAACTATGCTGACCATTACACCACCACCGCACAAGCGAGCGCCCCGACGCCGCGCTGTGTCGGCTTCCCGCCTGTCGGCAGCGGCCGAAGGTGATCGTACCTGGCAGGCGCATTTCGAGGTAGGCTAGGGGAGCACATCCAGGCGCGTTCGGACAGCGTATCCGCGCACATTTCGCATCCTTGGCAAGAGTCGGCGCCGGCGACGCAAGAGTACGCAGAGGACCGCGTTCTGGCGGCATTTTTAAGCAGTACAGTGCAGGATTCAGCGTCTGCAGCATCTTCTCGACAGAATGCTACGGCGCTTGACGGCAGTCCCACTTTCCCTTGAGACATCTGCTCGGGAAGCAGCGTGCAGTTACTACCGGCCCGAGCATCGGTGGTTCAGTGGTAGAATGCTCGCCTGCCACGCGGGCGGCCCGGGTTCGATTCCCGGCCGATGCATCATTTTGCTTTTCCCACGATAATGCTGCCGTGTGGCTTGCGCGCTTGAGATGCACGATCCACATGAATGTATAGCAGGATTCCCTTGAGAAGAACCGAGAACGCAGCACTCGCGGGTCCCCACTAGGACGCTCGCATGGTGTTCTACAGACTAGCGTCGGCCTGGCCTCGCAAGTTGCTGTGTCCAGGTGCCTCCGAGGCACTGAACGTTAACGACAAGGAGTGCTGCCTATCGTTTGCAAAAGCTGCAGCAACACCGCAATCAACTGGGCTGGCAATGCACGTGTAGCAACAGAACACGTTATCCAGGAAGTACAGTGTCTTTACGTCTAACATTGGGTGTGGTACTTAGCCAGTTTCCAGGACAAGCGCTTCACCTGTGCCTCGGTAGCGCAGTAGGCAGCGCGTAAGTCTCATAATCTTAAGGTCGTGAGTTCGATCCTCACCCGGGGCATTTAATTTTCTGTGACTGATGGTGATGCTGTTGCTAGGGCACCAACTTATTTCTTGTTTGTTATCCACAACGTTTTCAACGCTTCAGCGGGAAAATGTTTACTCCCTGTTATTGCTACTTACAGCTTCCCTTTTCCTCTTCTCCTAGCACAGCATGAAGCCAAAAACATTGCTCTGAGACGTTTGAGGTGCGCGCCTTGCCAGTCAGTATGCGCAAAGACGCTCGCAAAGAGAGAAGGGCGCCGACGCGGGACACGACACGAAATGCTACAAGCGACCGTCCGATCCGCGTCAGGAACGCCCACATCCGGTGTGGTCTAGTGGCTAGGATACCTGGCTTTCACCCAGGAGGCCCGGGTTCGATTCCCGGTACCGGAACGGAACTTTTTCCACACGAATCGTGACAAGTTTGAGCTGTCCGAGCTGCCGTTTCCCGTCCTGCTCGCAATATATCTACTGTTTCGTGACCGTCAGCAGAGTATAGACGAGGGAAGCAGACATCCGACGACCATAGAAATGGTGTACGGCTTCATGCCATACGTTTGCAGCGTAGGGCTGAGCGAGCGCAACTGTCGAGGCCCGTTAGCTCAGTTGGTTAGAGCGTCGTGCTAATAACGCGAAGGTCGTGGGTTCGATCCCCCCACGGGCCACAACGCTTTTACTACCACGAAAAGGCAGCGCCGATTTCAGCTGGCGAGTGTGATGACCAAAACATCATCACCCTGCGTGGAAGTTGACAGAGGATCCGAACCCGACTTGTCGGGAAGCGCTACAGCATTCACTCGGCAATGGCCATAATATGTTGAATACACTGGTTCTCAACCGATAAAGAGAAGATGAAAGGAAATGTCCGATTGCCGATGCGTAACAACTTTGGCCCTTGTCGGTACTTGGGCGGGAGAGCGCATGGGGACACAGGGTACTGTTGGCAGTTTTACTTCCTATTTTTCTTTCTCCTTTGTTTTCGGAGCTACAGCCCGATTCGGTCAGGGAGACGCCACCGTGAAATGAACGGGCGTGCTGTGTGTACATCGCCTCGCCTCTCCTTACCTCTCTCAGTCGTTTCTCGTGCTTGTCGTTTTGATATAGGCCGATTGGAGAGCGTCAGCTCTCGCGTCAGCTGAGCAAAGTCGAGACAAGTCGAGACAGTCGAGACACACTATAGGCTGGTCTGCAGCGAGTAAGAGGGGGAAAAAACATTAAGTTAAGGGCGCGTGGCGAAAGTACTCATACGTGACATTAAAAAGCCTGTTGCGGTGGCCGGGAATCGAACCCGGACCAACTGCTTGGAAGGCAACTATGCTGACCATTACACCACCACCGCACAAGCGAGCGCCCCGACGCCGCGCTGTGTCGGCTTCCCGCCTGTCGGCAGCGGCCGAAGGTGATCGTACCTGGCAGGCGCATTTCGAGGTAGGCTAGGGGAGCACATCCAGGCGCGTTCGGACAGCGTATCCGCGCACATTTCGCATCCTTGGCAAGAGTCGGCGCCGGCGACGCAAGAGTACGCAGAGGACCGCGTTCTGGCGGCATTTTTAAGCAGTACAGTGCAGGATTCAGCGTCTGCAGCATCTTCTCGACAGAATGCTACGGCGCTTGACGGCAGTCCCACTTTCCCTTGAGACATCTGCTCGGGAAGCAGCGTGCAGTTACTACCGGCCCGAGCATCGGTGGTTCAGTGGTAGAATGCTCGCCTGCCACGCGGGCGGCCCGGGTTCGATTCCCGGCCGATGCATCATTTTGCTTTTCCCACGATAATGCTGCCGTGTGGCTTGCGCGCTTGAGATGCACGATCCACATGAATGTATAGCAGGATTCCCTTGAGAAGAACCGAGAACGCAGCACTCGCGGGTCCCCACTAGGACGCTCGCATGGTGTTCTACAGACTAGCGTCGGCCTGGCCTCGCAAGTTGCTGTGTCCAGGTGCCTCCGAGGCACTGAACGTTAACGACAAGGAGTGCTGCCTATCGTTTGCAAATCTGCAGCAACACCGCAATCAACTGGGCTGGCAATGCACGTGTAGCAACAGAACACGTTATCCAGGAAGTACAGTGTCTTTACGTCTAACATTGGGTGTGGTACTTACCCAGTTTCCAGGACAAGCGCTTCACCTGTGCCTCGGTAGCGCAGTAGGCAGCGCGTAAGTCTCATAATCTTAAGGTCGTGAGTTTGATCCTCACCCGGGGCATTTAATTTTCTGTGACTGATGGTGATGCTGTTGCTAGGGCACCAACTTATTTCTTGTTTTTTATCCACAACGTTTTCAACGCTTCAGCGGGAAAATGTTTACTCCCTGTTATTGCTACTTACAGCTTCCCTTTTCCTCTTCTCCTAGCACAGCATGAAGCCAAAAACATTGCTCTGAGACGTTTGAGGTGCGCGCCTTGCCAGTCAGTATGCGCAAAGACGCTCGCAAAGAGAGAAGGGCGCCGACGCGGGACACGACACGAAATGCTACAAGCGACCGTCCGATCCGCCGCAGGAACGCCCGCATCCGGTGTGGTCTAGTGGCTAGGATACCTGGCTTTCACCCAGGAGGCCCGGGTTCGATTCCCGGTACCGGAACGGAACTTTTTCCACACGAATCGTGACAAGTTTGAGCTGTCCGAGCTGCCGTTTCCCGTCCTGCTCGCAATATATCTACTGTTTCGTGACCGTCAGCAGAGTATAGACGAGGGAAGCAGACATCCGACGACCATAGAAATGGTGTACGGCTTCATGCCATACGTTTGCAGCGTAGGGCTGAGCGAGTGCAACTGTCGAGGCCCGTTAGCTCAGTTGGTTAGAGCGTCGTGCTAATAACGCGAAGGTCGTGGGTTCGATCCCCCCACGGGCCACAACGCTTTTACTACCACGAAAAGGCAGCGCCGATTTCAGCTGGCGAGTGTGATGACCAAAACATCATCACCCTGCGTGGAAGTTGACAGAGGATCCGAACCCGACTTGTCGGGAAGCGCTACAGCATTCACTCGGCAATGGCCATAATATGTTGAATACACTGGTTCTCAACCGATAAAGAGAAGATGAAAGGAAATGTCCGATTGCCGATGCGTAACAACTTTGGCCCTTGTCGGTACTTGGGCGGGAGAGCGCATGGGGACACAGGGTACTGTTGGCAGTTTTACTTCCTATTTTTCTTTCTCCTTTGTTTTCGGAGCTACAGCCCGATTCGGTCAGGGAGACGCCACCGTGAAATGAACGGGCGTGCTGTGTGTACATCGCCTCGCCTCTCCTTACCTCTCTCAGTCGTTTCTCGTGCTTGTCGTTTTGATATAGGCCGATTGGAGAGCGTCAGCTCTCGCGTCAGCTGAGCAAAGTCGAGACAAGTCGAGACAGTCGAGACACACTATAGGCTGGTCTGCAGCGAGTAAGAGGGGGAAAAAACATTAAGTTAAGGGCGCGTGGCGAAAGTACTCATACGTGACATTAAAAAGCCTGTTGCGGTGGCCGGGAATCGAACCCGGACCAACTGCTTGGAAGGCAACTATGCTGACCATTACACCACCACCGCACAAGCGAGCGCCCCGACGCCGCGCTGTGTCGGCTTCCCGCCTGTCGGCAGCGGCCGAAGGTGATCGTACCTGGCAGGCGCATTTCGAGGTAGGCTAGGGGAGCACATCCAGGCGCGTTCGGACAGCGTATCCGCGCACATTTCGCATCCTTGGCAAGAGTCGGCGCCGGCGACGCAAGAGTACGCAGAGGACCGCGTTCTGGCGGCATTTTTAAGCAGTACAGTGCAGGATTCAGCGTCTGCAGCATCTTCTCGACAGAATGCTACGGCGCTTGACGGCAGTCCCACTTTCCCTTGAGACATCTGCTCGGGAAGCAGCGTGCAGTTACTACCGGCCCGAGCATCGGTGGTTCAGTGGCAGAGTGCTCGCCTGCCACGCGGGCGGCCCGGGTTCGATTCCCGGCCGATGCATCATTTTGCTTTTCCCACGATAATGCTGCCGTGTGGCTTGCGCGCTTGAGATGCACGATCCACATGAATGTATAGCTGGATTCCCTTGAGAAGAACCGAGAACGCAGCACTCGCGGGTCCCCACTAGGACGCTCGCATGGTGTTCTACAGACTAGCGTCGGCCTGGCCTCACAAGTTGCTGTGTCCAGGTGCCTCCGAGGCACTGAACGTTAACGACAAGGAGTGCTGCCTATCGTTTGCAAAAGCTGCAGCAACACCGCAATCAACTGGGCTGGCAATGCACGTGTAGCAACAGAACACGTTATCCAGGAAGTACAGTGTCTTTACGTCTAACATTGGGTGTGGTACTTAGCCAGTTTCCAGGACAAGCGCTTCACCTGTGCCTCGGTAGCGCAGTAGGCAGCGCGTAAGTCTCATAATCTTAAGGTCGTGAGTTCGATCCTCACCCGGGGCATTTAATTTTCTGTGACTGATGGTGATGCTGTTGCTAGGGCACCAACTTATTTCTTGTTTGTTATCCACAACGTTTTCAACGCTTCAGCGGGAAAATGTTTACTCCCTGTTATTGCTACTTACAGCTTCCCTTTTCCTCTTCTCCTAGCACAGCATGAAGCCAAAAACATTGCTCTGAGACGTTTGAGGTGCGCGCCTTGCCAGTCAGTATGCGCAAAGACGCTCGCAAAGAGAGAAGGGCGCCGACGCGGGACACGACACGAAATGCTACAAGCGACCGTCCGATCCGCGTCAGGAACGCCCACATCCGGTGTGGTCTAGTGGCTAGGATACCTGGCTTTCACCCAGGAGGCCCGGGTTCGATTCCCGGTACCGGAACGGAACTTTTTCCACACGAATCGTGACAAGTTTGAGCTGTCCGAGCTGCCGTTTCCCGTCCTGCTCGCAATATATCTACTGTTTCGTGACCGTCAGCAGAGTATAGACGAGGGAAGCAGACATCCGACGACCATAGAAATGGTGTACGGCTTCATGCCATACGTTTGCAGCGTAGGGCTGAGCGAGCGCAACTGTCGAGGCCCGTTAGCTCAGTTGGTTAGAGCGTCGTGCTAATAACGCGAAGGTCGTGGGTTCGATCCCCCCACGGGCCACAACGCTTTTACTACCACGAAAAGGCAGCGCCGATTTCAGCTGGCGAGTGTGATGACCAAAAGATCATCACCCTGCGTGGAAGTTGACAGAGGATCCGAACCCGACTTGTCGGGAAGCGCTACAGCATTCACTCGGCAATGGCCATAATATGTTGAATACACTGGTTCTCAACCGATAAAGAGAAGATGAAAGGAAATGTCCGATTGCCGATGCGTAACAACTTTGGCCCTTGTCGGTACTTGGGCGGGAGAGCGCATGGGGACACAGGGTACTGTTGGCAGTTTTACTTCCTATTTTTCTTTCTCCTTTGTTTTCGGAGCTACAGCCCGATTCGGTCAGGGAGACGCCACCGTGAAATGAACGGGCGTGCTGTGTGTACATCGCCTCGCCTCTCCTTACCTCTCTCAGTCGTTTCTCGTGCTTGTCGTTTTGATATAGGCCGATTGGAGAGCGTCAGCTCTCGCGTCAGCTGAGCAAAGTCGAGACAAGTCGAGACAGTCGAGACACACTATAGGCTGGTCTGCAGCGAGTAAGAGGGGGAAAAAACATTAAGTTAAGGGCGCGTGGCGAAAGTACTCATACGTGACATTAAAAAGCCTGTTGCGGTGGCCGGGAATCGAACCCGGACCAACTGCTTGGAAGGCAACTATGCTGACCATTACACCACCACCGCACAAGCGAGCGCCCCGACGCCGCGCTGTGTCGGCTTCCCGCCTGTCGGCAGCGGCCGAAGGTGATCGTACCTGGCAGGCGCATTTCGAGGTAGGCTAGGGGAGCACATCCAGGCGCGTTCGGACAGCGTATCCGCGCACATTTCGCATCCTTGGCAAGAGTCGGCGCCGGCGACGCAAGAGTACGCAGAGGACCGCGTTCTGGCGGCATTTTTAAGCAGTACAGTGCAGGATTCAGCGTCTGCAGCATCTTCTCGACAGAATGCTACGGCGCTTGACGGCAGTCCCACTTTCCCTTGAGACATCTGCTCGGGAAGCAGCGTGCAGTTACTACCGGCCCGAGCATCGGTGGTTCAGTGGCAGAGTGCTCGCCTGCCACGCGGGCGGCCCGGGTTCGATTCCCGGCCGATGCATCATTTTGCTTTTCCCACGATAATGCTGCCGTGTGGCTTGCGCGCTTGAGATGCACGATCCACATGAATGTATAGCTGGATTCCCTTGAGAAGAACCGAGAACGCAGCACTCGCGGGTCCCCACTAGGACGCTCGCATGGTGTTCTACAGACTAGCGTCGGCCTGGCCTCACAAGTTGCTGTGTCCAGGTGCCTCCGAGGCACTGAACGTTAACGACAAGGAGTGCTGCCTATCGTTTGCAAAAGCTGCAGCAACACCGCAATCAACTGGGCTGGCAATGCACGTGTAGCAACAGAACACGTTATCCAGGAAGTACAGTGTCTTTACGTCTAACATTGGGTGTGGTACTTAGCCAGTTTCCAGGACAAGCGCTTCACCTGTGCCTCGGTAGCGCAGTAGGCAGCGCGTAAGTCTCATAATCTTAAGGTCGTGAGTTCGATCCTCACCCGGGGCATTTAATTTTCTGTGACTGATGGTGATGCTGTTGCTAGGGCACCAACTTATTTCTTGTTTGTTATCCACAACGTTTTCAACGCTTCAGCGGGAAAATGTTTACTCCCTGTTATTGCTACTTACAGCTTCCCTTTTCCTCTTCTCCTAGCACAGCATGAAGCCAAAAACATTGCTCTGAGACGTTTGAGGTGCGCGCCTTGCCAGTCAGTATGCGCAAAGACGCTCGCAAAGAGAGAAGGGCGCCGACGCGGGACACGACACGAAATGCTACAAGCGACCGTCCGATCCGCGTCAGGAACGCCCACATCCGGTGTGGTCTAGTGGCTAGGATACCTGGCTTTCACCCAGGAGGCCCGGGTTCGATTCCCGGTACCGGAACGGAACTTTTTCCACACGAATCGTGACAAGTTTGAGCTGTCCGAGCTGCCGTTTCCCGTCCTGCTCGCAATATATCTACTGTTTCGTGACCGTCAGCAGAGTATAGACGAGGGAAGCAGACATCCGACGACCATAGAAATGGTGTACGGCTTCATGCCATACGTTTGCAGCGTAGGGCTGAGCGAGCGCAACTGTCGAGGCCCGTTAGCTCAGTTGGTTAGAGCGTCGTGCTAATAACGCGAAGGTCGTGGGTTCGATCCCCCCACGGGCCACAACGCTTTTACTACCACGAAAAGGCAGCGCCGATTTCAGCTGGCGAGTGTGATGACCAAAACATCATCACCCTGCGTGGAAGTTGACAGAGGATCCGAACCCGACTTGTCGGGAAGCGCTACAGCATTCACTCGGCAATGGCCATAATATGTTGAATACACTGGTTCTCAACCGATAAAGAGAAGATGAAAGGAAATGTCCGATTGCCGATGCGTAACAACTTTGGCCCTTGTCGGTACTTGGGCGGGAGAGCGCATGGGGACACAGGGTACTGTTGGCAGTTTTACTTCCTATTTTTCTTTCTCCTTTGTTTTCGGAGCTACAGCCCGATTCGGTCAGGGAGACGCCACCGTGAAATGAACGGGCGTGCTGTGTGTACATCGCCTCGCCTCTCCTTACCTCTCTCAGTCGTTTCTCGTGCTTGTCGTTTTGATATAGGCCGATTGGAGAGCGTCAGCTCTCGCGTCAGCTGAGCAAAGTCGAGACAAGTCGAGACAGTCGAGACACACTATAGGCTGGTCTGCAGCGAGTAAGAGGGGGAAAAAACATTAAGTTAAGGGCGCGTGGCGAAAGTACTCATACGTGACATTAAAAAGCCTGTTGCGGTGGCCGGGAATCGAACCCGGACCAACTGCTTGGAAGGCAACTATGCTGACCATTACACCACCACCGCACAAGCGAGCGCCCCGACGCCGCGCTGTGTCGGCTTCCCGCCTGTCGGCAGCGGCCGAAGGTGATCGTACCTGGCAGGCGCATTTCGAGGTAGGCTAGGGGAGCACATCCAGGCGCGTTCGGACAGCGTATCCGCGCACATTTCGCATCCTTGGCAAGAGTCGGCGCCGGCGACGCAAGAGTACGCAGAGGACCGCGTTCTGGCGGCATTTTTAAGCAGTACAGTGCAGGATTCAGCGTCTGCAGCATCTTCTCGACAGAATGCTACGGCGCTTGACGGCAGTCCCACTTTCCCTTGAGACATCTGCTCGGGAAGCAGCGTGCAGTTACTACCGGCCCGAGCATCGGTGGTTCAGTGGCAGAGTGCTCGCCTGCCACGCGGGCGGCCCGGGTTCGATTCCCGGCCGATGCATCATTTTGCTTTTCCCACGATAATGCTGCCGTGTGGCTTGCGCGCTTGAGATGCACGATCCACATGAATGTATAGCTGGATTCCCTTGAGAAGAACCGAGAACGCAGCACTCGCGGGTCCCCACTAGGACGCTCGCATGGTGTTCTACAGACTAGCGTCGGCCTGGCCTCACAAGTTGCTGTGTCCAGGTGCCTCCGAGGCACTGAACGTTAACGACAAGGAGTGCTGCCTATCGTTTGCAAAAGCTGCAGCAACACCGCAATCAACTGGGCTGGCAATGCACGTGTAGCAACAGAACACGTTATCCAGGAAGTACAGTGTCTTTACGTCTAACATTGGGTGTGGTACTTAGCCAGTTTCCAGGACAAGCGCTTCACCTGTGCCTCGGTAGCGCAGTAGGCAGCGCGTAAGTCTCATAATCTTAAGGTCGTGAGTTCGATCCTCACCCGGGGCATTTAATTTTCTGTGACTGATGGTGATGCTGTTGCTAGGGCACCAACTTATTTCTTGTTTGTTATCCACAACGTTTTCAACGCTTCAGCGGGAAAATGTTTACTCCCTGTTATTGCTACTTACAGCTTCCCTTTTCCTCTTCTCCTAGCACAGCATGAAGCCAAAAACATTGCTCTGAGACGTTTGAGGTGCGCGCCTTGCCAGTCAGTATGCGCAAAGACGCTCGCAAAGAGAGAAGGGCGCCGACGCGGGACACGACACGAAATGCTACAAGCGACCGTCCGATCCGCGTCAGGAACGCCCACATCCGGTGTGGTCTAGTGGCTAGGATACCTGGCTTTCACCCAGGAGGCCCGGGTTCGATTCCCGGTACCGGAACGGAACTTTTTCCACACGAATCGTGACAAGTTTGAGCTGTCCGAGCTGCCGTTTCCCGTCCTGCTCGCAATATATCTACTGTTTCGTGACCGTCAGCAGAGTATAGACGAGGGAAGCAGACATCCGACGACCATAGAAATGGTGTACGGCTTCATGCCATACGTTTGCAGCGTAGGGCTGAGCGAGCGCAACTGTCGAGGCCCGTTAGCTCAGTTGGTTAGAGCGTCGTGCTAATAACGCGAAGGTCGTGGGTTCGATCCCCCCACGGGCCACAACGCTTTTACTACCACGAAAAGGCAGCGCCGATTTCAGCTGGCGAGTGTGATGACCAAAACATCATCACCCTGCGTGGAAGTTGACAGAGGATCCGAACCCGACTTGTCGGGAAGCGCTACAGCATTCACTCGGCAATGGCCATAATATGTTGAATACACTGGTTCTCAACCGATAAAGAGAAGATGAAAGGAAATGTCCGATTGCCGATGCGTAACAACTTTGGCCCTTGTCGGTACTTGGGCGGGAGAGCGCATGGGGACACAGGGTACTGTTGGCAGTTTTACTTCCTATTTTTCTTTCTCCTTTGTTTTCGGAGCTACAGCCCGATTCGGTCAGGGAGACGCCACCGTGAAATGAACGGGCGTGCTGTGTGTACATCGCCTCGCCTCTCCTTACCTCTCTCAGTCGTTTCTCGTGCTTGTCGTTTTGATATAGGCCGATTGGAGAGCGTCAGCTCTCGCGTCAGCTGAGCAAAGTCGAGACAAGTCGAGACAGTCGAGACACACTATAGGCTGGTCTGCAGCGAGTAAGAGGGGGAAAAAACATTAAGTTAAGGGCGCGTGGCGAAAGTACTCATACGTGACATTAAAAGGCCTGTTGCGGTGGCCGGGAATCGAACCCGGACCAACTGCTTGGAAGGCAACTATGCTGACCATTACACCACCACCGCACAAGCGAGCGCCCCGACGCCGCGCTGTGTCGGCTTCCCGCCTGTCGGCAGCGGCCGAAGGTGATCGTACCTGGCAGGCGCATTTCGAGGTAGGCTAGGGGAGCACATCCAGGCGCGTTCGGACAGCGTATCCGCGCACATTTCGCATCCTTGGCAAGAGTCGGCGCCGGCGACGCAAGAGTACGCAGAGGACCGCGTTCTGGCGGCATTTTTAAGCAGTACAGTGCAGGATTCAGCGTCTGCAGCATCTTCTCGACAGAATGCTACGGCGCTTGACGGCAGTCCCACTTTCCCTTGAGACATCTGCTCGGGAAGCAGCGTGCAGTTACTACCGGCCCGAGCATCGGTGGTTCAGTGGTAGAATGCTCGCCTGCCACGCGGGCGGCCCGGGTTCGATTCCCGGCCGATGCATCATTTTGCTTTTCCCACGATAATGCTGCCGTGTGGCTTGCGCGCTTGAGATGCACGATCCACATGAATGTATAGCAGGATTCCCTTGAGAAGAACCGAGAACGCAGCACTCGCGGGTCCCCACTAGGACGCTCGCATGGTGTTCTACAGACTAGCGTCGGCCTGGCCTCGCAAGTTGCTGTGTCCAGGTGCCTCCGAGGCACTGAACGTTAACGACAAGGAGTGCTGCCTATCGTTTGCAAATCTGCAGCAACACCGCAATCAACTGGGCTGGCAATGCACGTGTAGCAACAGAACACGTTATCCAGGAAGTACAGTGTCTTTACGTCTAACATTGGGTGTGGTACTTACCCAGTTTCCAGGACAAGCGCTTCACCTGTGCCTCGGTAGCGCAGTAGGCAGCGCGTAAGTCTCATAATCTTAAGGTCGTGAGTTCGATCCTCACCCGGGGCATTTAATTTTCTGTGACTGATGGTGATGCTGTTGCTAGGGCACCAACTTATTTCTTGTTTTTTATCCACAACGTTTTCAACGCTTCAGCGGGAAAATGTTTACTCCCTGTTATTGCTACTTACAGCTTCCCTTTTCCTCTTCTCCTAGCACAGCATGAAGCCAAAAACATTGCTCTGAGACGTTTGAGGTGCGCGCCTTGCCAGTCAGTATGCGCAAAGACGCTCGCAAAGAGAGAAGGGCGCCGACGCGGGACACGACACGAAATGCTACAAGCGACCGTCCGATCCGCCGCAGGAACGCCCGCATCCGGTGTGGTCTAGTGGCTAGGATACCTGGCTTTCACCCAGGAGGCCCGGGTTCGATTCCCGGTACCGGAACGGAACTTTTTCCACACGAATCGTGACAAGTTTGAGCTGTCCGAGCTGCCGTTTCCCGTCCTGCTCGCAATATATCTACTGTTTCGTGACCGTCAGCAGAGTATAGACGAGGGAAGCAGACATCCGACGACCATAGAAATGGTGTACGGCTTCATGCCATACGTTTGCAGCGTAGGGCTGAGCGAGTGCAACTGTCGAGGCCCGTTAGCTCAGTTGGTTAGAGCGTCGTGCTAATAACGCGAAGGTCGTGGGTTCGATCCCCCCACGGGCCACAACGCTTTTACTACCACGAAAAGGCAGCGCCGATTTCAGCTGGCGAGTGTGATGACCAAAACATCATCACCCTGCGTGGAAGTTGACAGAGGATCCGAACCCGACTTGTCGGGAAGCGCTACAGCATTCACTCGGCAATGGCCATAATATGTTGAATACACTGGTTCTCAACCGATAAAGAGAAGATGAAAGGAAATGTCCGATTGCCGATGCGTAACAACTTTGGCCCTTGTCGGTACTTGGGCGGGAGAGCGCATGGGGACACAGGGTACTGTTGGCAGTTTTACTTCCTATTTTTCTTTCTCCTTTGTTTTCGGAGCTACAGCCCGATTCGGTCAGGGAGACGCCACCGTGAAATGAACGGGCGTGCTGTGTGTACATCGCCTCGCCTCTCCTTACCTCTCTCAGTCGTTTCTCGTGCTTGTCGTTTTGATATAGGCCGATTGGAGAGCGTCAGCTCTCGCGTCAGCTGAGCAAAGTCGAGACAAGTCGAGACAGTCGAGACACACTATAGGCTGGTCTGCAGCGAGTAAGAGGGGGAAAAAACATTAAGTTAAGGGCGCGTGGCGAAAGTACTCATACGTGACATTAAAAAGCCTGTTGCGGTGGCCGGGAATCGAACCCGGACCAACTGCTTGGAAGGCAACTATGCTGACCATTACACCACCACCGCACAAGCGAGCGCCCCGACGCCGCGCTGTGTCGGCTTCCCGCCTGTCGGCAGCGGCCGAAGGTGATCGTACCTGGCAGGCGCATTTCGAGGTAGGCTAGGGGAGCACATCCAGGCGCGTTCGGACAGCGTATCCGCGCACATTTCGCATCCTTGGCAAGAGTCGGCGCCGGCGACGCAAGAGTACGCAGAGGACCGCGTTCTGGCGGCATTTTTAAGCAGTACAGTGCAGGATTCAGCGTCTGCAGCATCTTCTCGACAGAATGCTACGGCGCTTGACGGCAGTCCCACTTTCCCTTGAGACATCTGCTCGGGAAGCAGCGTGCAGTTACTACCGGCCCGAGCATCGGTGGTTCAGTGGCAGAGTGCTCGCCTGCCACGCGGGCGGCCCGGGTTCGATTCCCGGCCGATGCATCATTTTGCTTTTCCCACGATAATGCTGCCGTGTGGCTTGCGCGCTTGAGATGCACGATCCACATGAATGTATAGCTGGATTCCCTTGAGAAGAACCGAGAACGCAGCACTCGCGGGTCCCCACTAGGACGCTCGCATGGTGTTCTACAGACTAGCGTCGGCCTGGCCTCACAAGTTGCTGTGTCCAGGTGCCTCCGAGGCACTGAACGTTAACGACAAGGAGTGCTGCCTATCGTTTGCAAAAGCTGCAGCAACACCGCAATCAACTGGGCTGGCAATGCACGTGTAGCAACAGAACACGTTATCCAGGAAGTACAGTGTCTTTACGTCTAACATTGGGTGTGGTACTTAGCCAGTTTCCAGGACAAGCGCTTCACCTGTGCCTCGGTAGCGCAGTAGGCAGCGCGTAAGTCTCATAATCTTAAGGTCGTGAGTTCGATCCTCACCCGGGGCATTTAATTTTCTGTGACTGATGGTGATGCTGTTGCTAGGGCACCAACTTATTTCTTGTTTGTTATCCACAACGTTTTCAACGCTTCAGCGGGAAAATGTTTACTCCCTGTTATTGCTACTTACAGCTTCCCTTTTCCTCTTCTCCTAGCACAGCATGAAGCCAAAAACATTGCTCTGAGACGTTTGAGGTGCGCGCCTTGCCAGTCAGTATGCGCAAAGACGCTCGCAAAGAGAGAAGGGCGCCGACGCGGGACACGACACGAAATGCTACAAGCGACCGTCCGATCCGCGTCAGGAACGCCCACATCCGGTGTGGTCTAGTGGCTAGGATACCTGGCTTTCACCCAGGAGGCCCGGGTTCGATTCCCGGTACCGGAACGGAACTTTTTCCACACGAATCGTGACAAGTTTGAGCTGTCCGAGCTGCCGTTTCCCGTCCTGCTCGCAATATATCTACTGTTTCGTGACCGTCAGCAGAGTATAGACGAGGGAAGCAGACATCCGACGACCATAGAAATGGTGTACGGCTTCATGCCATACGTTTGCAGCGTAGGGCTGAGCGAGCGCAACTGTCGAGGCCCGTTAGCTCAGTTGGTTAGAGCGTCGTGCTAATAACGCGAAGGTCGTGGGTTCGATCCCCCCACGGGCCACAACGCTTTTACTACCACGAAAAGGCAGCGCCGATTTCAGCTGGCGAGTGTGATGACCAAAACATCATCACCCTGCGTGGAAGTTGACAGAGGATCCGAACCCGACTTGTCGGGAAGCGCTACAGCATTCACTCGGCAATGGCCATAATATGTTGAATACACTGGTTCTCAACCGATAAAGAGAAGATGAAAGGAAATGTCCGATTGCCGATGCGTAACAACTTTGGCCCTTGTCGGTACTTGGGCGGGAGAGCGCATGGGGACACAGGGTACTGTTGGCAGTTTTACTTCCTATTTTTCTTTCTCCTTTGTTTTCGGAGCTACAGCCCGATTCGGTCAGGGAGACGCCACCGTGAAATGAACGGGCGTGCTGTGTGTACATCGCCTCGCCTCTCCTTACCTCTCTCAGTCGTTTCTCGTGCTTGTCGTTTTGATATAGGCCGATTGGAGAGCGTCAGCTCTCGCGTCAGCTGAGCAAAGTCGAGACAAGTCGAGACAGTCGAGACACACTATAGGCTGGTCTGCAGCGAGTAAGAGGGGGAAAAAACATTAAGTTAAGGGCGCGTGGCGAAAGTACTCATACGTGACATTAAAAAGCCTGTTGCGGTGGCCGGGAATCGAACCCGGACCAACTGCTTGGAAGGCAACTATGCTGACCATTACACCACCACCGCACAAGCGAGCGCCCCGACGCCGCGCTGTGTCGGCTTCCCGCCTGTCGGCAGCGGCCGAAGGTGATCGTACCTGGCAGGCGCATTTCGAGGTAGGCTAGGGGAGCACATCCAGGCGCGTTCGGACAGCGTATCCGCGCACATTTCGCATCCTTGGCAAGAGTCGGCGCCGGCGACGCAAGAGTACGCAGAGGACCGCGTTCTGGCGGCATTTTTAAGCAGTACAGTGCAGGATTCAGCGTCTGCAGCATCTTCTCGACAGAATGCTACGGCGCTTGACGGCAGTCCCACTTTCCCTTGAGACATCTGCTCGGGAAGCAGCGTGCAGTTACTACCGGCCCGAGCATCGGTGGTTCAGTGGCAGAGTGCTCGCCTGCCACGCGGGCGGCCCGGGTTCGATTCCCGGCCGATGCATCATTTTGCTTTTCCCACGATAATGCTGCCGTGTGGCTTGCGCGCTTGAGATGCACGATCCACATGAATGTATAGCTGGATTCCCTTGAGAAGAACCGAGAACGCAGCACTCGCGGGTCCCCACTAGGACGCTCGCATGGTGTTCTACAGACTAGCGTCGGCCTGGCCTCACAAGTTGCTGTGTCCAGGTGCCTCCGAGGCACTGAACGTTAACGACAAGGAGTGCTGCCTATCGTTTGCAAAAGCTGCAGCAACACCGCAATCAACTGGGCTGGCAATGCACGTGTAGCAACAGAACACGTTATCCAGGAAGTACAGTGTCTTTACGTCTAACATTGGGTGTGGTACTTAGCCAGTTTCCAGGACAAGCGCTTCACCTGTGCCTCGGTAGCGCAGTAGGCAGCGCGTAAGTCTCATAATCTTAAGGTCGTGAGTTCGATCCTCACCCGGGGCATTTAATTTTCTGTGACTGATGTGGTGATGCTGTTGCTAGGGCACCAACTTATTTCTTGTTTGTTATCCACAACGTTTTCAACGCTTCAGCGGGAAAATGTTTACTCCCTGTTATTGCTACTTACAGCTTCCCCTTTTCCTCTTCTCCTAGCACAGCATGAAGCCAAAAACATTGCTCTGAGACGTTTGAGGTGCGCGCCTTGCCAGTCAGTATGCGCAAAGACGCTCGCAAAGAGAGAAGGGCGCCGACGCGGGACACGACACGAAATGCTACAAGCGACCGTCCGATCCGCGTCAGGAACGCCCACATCCGGTGTGGTCTAGTGGCTAGGATACCTGGCTTTCACCCAGGAGGCCCGGGTTCGATTCCCGGTACCGGAACGGAACTTTTTCCACACGAATCGTGACAAGTTTGAGCTGTCCGAGCTGCCGTTTCCCGTCCTGCTCGCAATATATCTACTGTTTCGTGACCGTCAGCAGAGTATAGACGAGGGAAGCAGACATCCGACGACCATAGAAATGGTGTACGGCTTCATGCCATACGTTTGCAGCGTAGGGCTGAGCGAGTGCAACTGTCGAGGCCCGTTAGCTCAGTTGGTTAGAGCGTCGTGCTAATAACGCGAAGGTCGTGGGTTCGATCCCCCCCACGGGCCACAACGCTTTTACTACCACGAAAAGGCAGCGCCGATTTCAGCTGGCGAGTGTGATGACCAAAACATCATCACCCTGCGTGGAAGTTGACAGAGGATCCGAACCCGACTTGTCGGGAAGCGCTACAGCATTCACTCGGCAATGGCCATAATATGTTGAATACACTGGTTCTCAACCGATAAAGAGAAGATGAAAGGAAATGTCCGATTGCCGATGCGTAACAACTTTGGCCCTTGTCGGTACTTGGGCGGGAGAGCGCATGGGGACACAGGGTACTGTTGGCAGTTTTACTTCCTATTTTTCTTTCTCCTTTGTTTTCGGAGCTACAGCCCGATTCGGTCAGGGAGACGCCACCGTGAAATGAACGGGCGTGCTGTGTGTACATCGCCTCGCCTCTCCTTACCTCTCTCAGTCGTTTCTCGTGCTTGTCGTTTTGATATAGGCCGATTGGAGAGCGTCAGCTCTCGCGTCAGCTGA